>NC_143225.1:6547500-9047500 GCF_030267445.1 Bombyx mandarina | reverse complement strand
TCAATTCACATTAACGATTCTGTGTTCTATAGTTTAAGACTAAGAATAGGTCTATATCTGTACTGAAATCCATACAAAATCCCCATTTTAAGTATTTAACATTGAGCGAGTGAGACCGCGTGATATACAGTATTTTGGGTTGAATTTAATTTTAAGTCCTTTAAGTTTTGTACTTTTTTAAATGAATGTATTACAATAAAATACAATAGAACACGAATTCCTGAAGAGTTCCATACATACGATTCCCCTTTGTGAACTAAATTAGCGTTCCACAACACGAAAATGCGTATAGGGAGAGTGGCAGTGAAAAAATTATGTTCGTCCATGTTAGTGAACATGATGTGATCAAATTCGAGGGGAAATATGGTGACCTACTAAATAATTACCATTTAACGCGTCTCATGTGACGATGAATGAAATAAAAACGCTTACTGTGGAAGTATTATATTATTTAGAGAAAAGTAGATTTTGATTTGAATTTGTTTGTTTCAAATATACAATACTACAATAGAGGAATCCTAGTTTGGAGCCAGGATGTAACTTGTCCCCGTTGATGCATATGTATAGGTATAGTTTTAAAAATATTGACAATAGAATACATTTTTTTGAAACTCTTATACGTTAGGATTTGAATTTAAAAAAAAAACACGATTAGTATATACGGTGACATAATTCCAAATTTTTAGGTCGAATGGTTTGGTTTAGTCTTTGGTGAAATAATCCTTACCTCTATATTAAATATTTATACATTCAACGTTCGATACATATTCCGTATAATCATTATGATGTAAAACCGGTACATATCTAACTGAGATACTAAACGCCCACATTGGAACTGGCCGCATGGAACAATTCGTGTTGACACATTTATGTGTTGGTCATACTATTCGCGCTAATTCAAGCAGATCTACGAATTATAGCATATTTTAACGATTGACTGTTCTTGCTTTGTGTACCTACTTATTTGTGGTAAAAAAAGATATCTTATAAACGGGATTTTATTAGCAGCTAGCTTGTTAGCTCGTTATTAGAGCGTGAACTGTATGTGGTGGAAAAAATTGCAACTAGTTGTACCTCTAGAATAGTTCTCTAACTTAAAACAAATCCGTCATAACTGGTTTCATAGATAAACTAAATCAGGCAGTCAAAATGTAACGTGTTTTAGTTTTAGCGGGTAGGGAGAAAATTACAATATTAAAAACCCAAATAGTCCTCTATTTTCATTTAGATCGACGCTTTTATTTTATTATTAGAATTCATCTAAAGTACTTATTACTCACTACAATGTGAAATCGAAGTAAATTGTTTTGAAAAAAATTGCAACTAGTTGTACCTCTAGAATAGTTCTCTAACTTAAAACAAATCCGTCATAAGTGGTTTCGTAGATAAACTGAAGCAGAGAGTCAAAACGTAACGTGTTTTAGTTTTAGCGGGTAGGGATAAAATTACAATATTAAAAACCCAAATAGCCCTCGATTTTCATTTAGACCGGCGCTTTCACTTTATTATTTGAATTCATCTTAAGTACTTATTTTACTGGTGGTAGGACCTCTTGTGAGTCCGCACGGGTGGGTACCACTGCCCCGCCTATTTCTGCCGTGAAGCAGTAATGCGTTTCGGTTTGAAGGGTGGGGCAGCCGTTGTAACTATACTGAGACCTTTGAACTTATATCTCAAGGTGTGTGGCGCATTTACGTTGTAGATGTCTATGGGTTCCAGTAACCACTTAACTCCAGGTGGGCTGCGAGCACGTCCACACATCTAGGCAATAAAAAAATAAAAAAAACACTTATTACTCACTACAATGTGAAATCAACGTAAATTGTTTTGAAAAAAAAATGCAACTAGTTGTACCTCTAGAATAGTTCTCTAACTTAAAACAATTCCGTCATAAGTGGTTTCGTTGATAAACTGAAGCAGAGAGTCAAAATGTAACGTGTTTTAGTTTTAGCGGGTAGGGAGAAAATTACAATATTGAAAACCCAAATAGTCCTCTATTTTCATTTAGATCGGCGCTTTTATTTTATTATTTCAATTCATCTAAAATACTTTAACTCAATACAATGTGAAGTTAAATTGTTTAGCTTCTATGTTAGTCGGTTAGCGATCGGCGCGGTGAGCGTGATATCGAAAGGGCTTGACGGCGGCGGCGTGCAACGTGCGGCGGCGCGGCTCCGCGTATTGATCGCCGCCGGACCTGTTGCCGAGCGAGTCGACACCACAATATCATCATACATGAATTCTATGCGTCGCCAGCTCTTGAATGCACGCTGCAATCTATACCAATGATTTTTATTTCTATAACTAGCTGACCCGGCAGACTTCGTAGTGCCTCAATCGATAAATAAAAGACCTAAACTTTTGTATAAAATAAACTTAAAACAAACAAAAAGAATCGCGTCTGACGGGGGACACATCAAAGGAAAAACAAAATTGTTATTTTTATTCAATTCCGAGCATTTTCATATTTATCTACCTTTTAAACCTTCTCTGGACTTCCACAAATAATTCAAGATTAAAAATTAGCCAAATCGGTCCAGCCGTTCTCGAGTTTTAGCGAGACTAACGAACAGCAATTCATTTTTAAATACATATATAGATAGATAGATAATTGCAAAGGGATTTTTTTCTCTAGAAAAGATCACAAATTGAATCTCAAATATAATGTGACGAAGAACTAATAAACTTTTGATAATTTATAATATATCATTGGAATGAAATTGATGGTTTATATAAATTGAGATATTTATTTCGATCGTTCAATTAAACACTATTAAGTAAATAGTACTTAGTATTGAACGATAATGAAATTATTTTGGCTGGTTCGAGTGTAATTCATCCTTGTTTACTGACCCAGTTAATGTTGACATAGGCTTGACGTCAGCAACGAACGGCCAGGACTGATGTGAAAAAAGCGTCAGTATCATAAACACTCGGGTTTCAACATTCAACACATGCCGCATTGCTTATGATAAGCATGTATTTTAGTTATAAGGACACTTTGCTGCGGAACTAGCTATATGTATTCATTTCTAGTTCAGTATTCATGGAATTTTTTATTGGCTTCTTTCTTTTTTCGAATTACTTGCACATTTTTTTTAAATTTAATTCAATGCGGGTCTAAAATAACGCGTGTCTCGTTTGCATTTAATTGTAAATCAGTCACAAATAAAAGATAATACTCGTTTGAATACTTGAATAAATATCGTCCAACTATCGTAAGTAAACCACAATTTAAATTGTTGATTTACTGGAAAATATTATTGTGATGTCATGGAAAGTGTGTAATGTGATTTGATTGTTTAAAAAAAAGATTCCGATGATATATACTATATTTTAAAATACCTCAACTTTTGTATAAGAAACATCTGCTAATAAAACGTAACATTGTGTGGTCAAGGCATCCTTCACGTTAGAGGGCCTTAAAGTTTAAAAGCTGTAATTTATATAGTAAATGTTTCAACTGTAAGATCTTTTTAAGTTGATGATAAAGAATAACAATTTTCGTTGTCTTACGGATTGTATGTAGGTACATTTTTTTACCGTGGTCTCCTAGTAAGAATATTAGTAAAAAAAAAAAAAAAAATGATTTTGTCATTGTTTCTTGATTACAAATTTTCAAGTTAATCGGACGACTTGAACTAGGCGAAAGTTACGTTGAAAGATACCGTTACCGTAGAGGAGTGAATGAGCTAGAAATCTTAATATCTTTGTAGAACGGCTGTTTCACCATTGAAACCCGAAATAGGTGACTGTTTCGAAAAGACAGAAATAGGCAGAACCATAGTACCTACACGTGTGGGTTTATGACACGCACTACCACTGATTTATATGCAAACTAGCCAACCCGGCAGACTTCGTAGTGCCTCAAGCGATAAATAATAAAATAAACTTAAAACAAACAAAAGGAATCCGTCCGGCGGGGGACACATCAAAGGAAAAACAAAATTATTTAATTCCGAGCATTTTCATATTTATCTACCTTTTAAACCTTCTCTGGATTTCCACAAACAATTCAAGACCAAAATTAGCCAAATCGGTGCAGCCGTTCTCGAGTTTTAGCGAGACTAACGAACAGCAATTCATTTTTATAGGTATATATAGATGCAAATGCAAATTAAATATTCCTCTATACATATTGAATTTCAAGAGGCATTAATACTTTTACCACTCCCTAATAAATGAATATAGGACTGCGACAAGCCTATTTCTGCCTGGAAGCAGTAATGCGTTTCGGCTCGAAGGGTGGGGCAGCCGTTGTAACTATACTGAGACCTTAGAACTTTATCTCAAGGTGGGTGGCGCGTTTAGATGTCTATGGGCTCCAGTAACCACTGAACACCGGGTGGGCTGTTAGCTCGTCCACACATCTAAGCAATAAAAAATAAAGCCACAGGCTGAGTCCAATGTTGTCTAGGTTTTGTGTTGGCACAAGGCCAGGGATGTCGGTTCCCACAATCTATACAGATTTGCCCTTGAACTGTAGCACTCGTCGCTGACAGGGATCACGTAGATTCATACGTTTCTTGAAAATTCATCAACACATCAATCAATGTACGTACGTAATTGACTGGACTTCACAGTTAAATAGATTTACGTTAAACATATTTGTGGTGAACCAGGAGAGAATTCTTATGATATTAAGTTCGCTTATATACAGATTTTGTTTTATGTATATAGTGTGAAGTAAATAAGAGCTTCGATGAGTGAATAATCTCATAGAATACAACTGCTGTTAAATGCTTACATGAGACTAAAGACATCATAGCGATACCACGACCTACCCCGGGTAGTGTTGACCGCGGGAACCCCCCTACGTCGTCGTCGTATTGATATCATTAAAAAGGTAGATTGGTAGTGGTATCATGTGTGCTTACAATATGCTACACTAACCTATTGTAAGCATTAAAAAAATGACCAATTGTAAACTTAAAAATTAGTAAGCATTCTTATTATGGTTATTCTAATACTTACACGTTTATATTCTTATTCATGTAAAATATTTTATAGGTGAAAGATATTCTTCTTCTTAATCGAATACTTAATTGCTGAAGGTCGTGTCCCTGAAAGCCCTTCGTAGCTCTTTGTACCATCAGCTTCCATTTGCTTCGGTTTTCGGCTTCTCTCAGGGCGTTCGCAACAGAGAGTCCAGTGAGCGCAGTTATCTGATCCAACCAACGGTTTGGTGGCCGGCCGGCGGGTCTTTTCCCTTCTACCTTGCCCACCACAATCAATCTGTCAAGGTTGTCTGGTGGCCGCCGAGCAATGTGACCAAAGTAACTAAGAACCTTCTGGTAGCAAATCGTCGACAGTCTCGTTTCTTTACGAAGAAGAAGGTGAAAGATATATGAGTATGTAATAAAGTTAATTGTTATTCCTTGTTGGTTGTGTTCTACATTCACTGGTATTTGTGAATACAAATTAAACAACAACGTACGTAATTATCTCAGTATTTAGTTGAACTAGAACGAAGCAAACTAAAATTCGTGAATTTGTAATTTTCATTTCGACCGACCGAAGAAATGCGGTGGAACAAAAAAAAAAATCTAATTGCAGAAATAAACCTTGCGTGACTCGAAGCATACTTTTTTCATTTCGTATAAGTTACCGGTGAATCGTGTTAGCGCTGGCCTTTCACACGAGACGTTTTAACTACTTATTTCGTAAGTACCCTCTCACGAATAATTAAGATAATTTGATAACACGTTCAAGTGCTTTACGTTGGCGGCTATAATTTTATTTTTATAGCTTTGAATAAAAATTGTCATTTGTATTTTTTATAAGTACAAATGTAAGTCATGTTTATAAACTAAACATTACGACCCTGCTGGCTGGGGTCACTCTTGGAAATACGATCCATAAATGAATTTTTTTAACATAATTATGTTCTAGCACTATCCACTATCCAGGGCCCACTTCACCGGCCAATTTATTACATACATACAGAGACAGTAATAAAAATCCATTTTGATGCGGACTATATATTTTTTTTCTTTTCACTTAAATTAAATTGTTTCAAGCAAGAATCTCGTCGATCGGAAAATATCGATAAAGTACCAAACATAAAATTATATTGTTTAAATTCATTATATTGCTTTTAAAAGGTATACAAATACAAAACATAACAATTGACGGTCCTTATAAAATAAAATCAGATAAAAGAGCTATCTTATATTTTGTACTTATTCTATTTAATATCATTATCATACAAAGTGTATTCAGAAGTTCGACCTCTATTGAAATTTTCAGTCAATAATACTCTTTTTGTTACAGATATTTATTTAGATAAGGTAGGTGCGTGTAATTCAGGATTGCGTAATGCACATTTCAATTGTGTACATTTTACAGCTCTACGCGACTTTGACTTATACCATTGAAATGTCAGTATTATTAGTATACATCCTCTTATGAATAAGACTCTTTACCTCGTCCGGTTAATGTATTTTTATATCTAAAAATAGGATAAGCGTTCCGTCGCTTCGGCAACGATCGACATAAAATAATCAACAAACAGAATAGTCGATTTTCCTTTCCATATAATATGTATTCCGGTTAGTGTTCCATTTTCAAGGGAAGGGATCTATTATCACAATAAAAGTGACACTTTTACCTTATTTACCAAGGTGAATGGCCCGCTACGCTGCATAGAGTTGATGCTTAAAACATCACTTAGAATTAGATTGAGTTGCTACTGAACATACAGCATACATAATTTTATGTACCATCATCACTTCCCTCATCGCACCATTGACCAAGCTTAGAAAGTTCGTTGTTTTTTAAATTATTTTCCTAATAATAATAAAATCATAGATATTTTTGGTCGCATATGACAAGGGGAAGTTGTGAAAAGGCTTACTTTAGCGCTCTTATCTTTCAATAAAACGGAGTCAGGATTAACAAAAAAAAACTATGTAAGGGTTGCCAAGAAAAATAATTGTTTTATAATCTATACTAATATATAAATCAACAGTGGTTTTTACGGATGTTCCGTTATAACTACTGAACCATGCATCCAATTGACTTGAAACTTGGTATCCATGTAGAAAATACATGTACTTAATGGATAGGTTAATATTTATATCAGCGTTGGACTCCCTAATAATAATGACAATAAATAATAATGTTAATTTAAAAGGCCCAGCAAAGC
The DNA here is from genome assembly GCF_030267445.1 of Bombyx mandarina. Classification (NCBI taxonomy): domain Eukaryota; kingdom Metazoa; phylum Arthropoda; class Insecta; order Lepidoptera; family Bombycidae; genus Bombyx; species Bombyx mandarina. Next base: position 9,040,353 of record NC_143225.1, on the reverse strand, counting down.
GGGCGAGTGCAGCTAGTAGTTTCTAAAATCCAAACTGACTCACTACTATTAACGTGACGTTTTTGTGACTGGGATGAAAAAATTAAAAGATCACGTTACTCAGAAATGAATGATGTCGTTGTTGCTAGTGAGTCACTAAGGCACGATTCATGACGTCACGCCGATCTTTTAGACCGAATATTCATATTGTATCTCTTTGGAAGTATAGGCTCGATTAATTATTAATTATTATTATTACAGGTGGTAGGACCTCTTGTGAGTCCGCACGGGTAGGTAACACCGCCCCGCCTATTTCTGCCGTGAAGCAGTAATGCGTTTCGGTTTGAAGGGTGGGGCAGCCGTTGTAACTATACTGAGACCTTAGAACTGTATCTCAAGGTGTGTGGCGCATTTACGTTGTAGATGTCTATGGGCTCCAGTAACCACTTAACATCAGGTGGGCTGTGAGCTCGTCCACACATCTAAGCAATATAAAAAAAAAAAAAATAACCAATTACGAACAGTTTTGAAAAATATATTCTAGCGTAAATTCTAGAAAATACGCTGCGTATTAACGTCGTTCAAAGAGACACTCGACAAAATGCAAAAGCAGAAACGTTCTTTAGCTGAGCACGAAGAGGGGGCTATACAAACGAATGCTGTATTTATTCAAGGATCGCGTGTCGTCTGCGAGCTCGTTAATATGTATGCGACATCACCGCCACCGTCGACTGCAACTAGTGGCAAACAGGATGCTAAACGTGCAGCTCGCCCTATACGATCGTAGATTTCTATCTTTGATTTCTCGCTTGAGTGCGATTAGTCTTTAAATGTCTATAGGTTTAAATTAATTTGACAGTTTCACCGTCTCGGTGGTGCAGTAGTTAAGTGTCCCTGATTGCGGAGCCGAGGGTCGTGGGTTCGATTCCCACACCGGGCAAACGTTCGTGTAACGAATTGTTGGGTAATCATTTTCTATTTAAAATATGTATCTATTTAAACGTATGAATATAGTTTACACGAACTGCACTTTAACCATTACAAAATTTTGTTATTAGATGATCACCCCCACTTTCCAAAAAAAACCAATTTGTGTTTTCCATTGATTAATATAAGTAAAACGTTTTTATTCGTATCTTAGGTTACCCTATGAAATCGTTATCTTTGATTTATATTCATTTACATACGTATAAAACCGTAGACATCATTTTAGGAACAATGTGTGTGGATGCCAAATATACTGCCATTGTTAAGGCACAAAAACAAATGAATGTGACCCAATACTATTTGAATGCGTGACTTAAACCACGTACACTATTTTACGCCTGACTGTGTATCCTAATAAAATACCTGAATTCTTTAAAATTTGACCTAGGTCAAATATATTCTTAAAAAAACTAAACATCAATACAAATAAACAAACAATTTGTTTTAAAATAGAATGGTATGTGAACATTTTCATACAAGCGCCCATACACAAAGAAATTAATTAAATTAATAATTAAAATTAAAGTATAATTTAAAAAAAAAGAACTGGTTTTCCAAACCAATAAAAACATACTCGTATTCGTTCCTTATCAATTCTGAATAATGAATACATTAACGGCAAATCGAACTGTAATTGCACACGTATTAAGCATTCTAAATTCACAGTGAAATCTATTAAGGAAACACAAACAGAATATTTTTATATAATTTTAATGCCCACTATCGCGCCCTACCACCTTATGTTTTCTATTGTAAAAGAAAAGGTAAATTGATTAAATTGAAAAGTGATTAAAAATTCGAAATTATTCATTATCATGTTGAATGTTTAACTCTCTATTGTGGTATACACTAGTTTAAGTTCACAGAGTGTTTAGGAGAATAAATTTTGATTTTTAAAACCCACGCGCACTGTCAACGTTTTTTTTATTATGTAATTACTAAAATGTAACTTACACATGATAATATCAATGTCATCTATATATTAATACGTGAAGCAAAAACTTTGTATCCCTTTTTACGAAAATTGCACGGACGGAGGAGTATGAAATTTTCTACACTTATAGAGAATATAGAGAAGTGCACAATGCTAATATTTTTTGTAAATTATGCATAAAAGATACATTAAATCAATAAAGAAAACATTACACACACTACATACCATGTATTTGACGCACACACGCATGCATACTATTTATTGTCAAACTTTTGTTCTTGACGTCTGTGGTCAAATTGAGAATAGATTAAATATTGTTTGTCTTTATGAATATTTTTCTATAGTGTAGTCTTGGCGAAATTTGTGATTATAGAAGTATAATAGTCTTTGAAAATAGAATCTTAATAGTGTACAAACTTATAATTTCAATTAATTATAGTAGAATTTCGACTACCGGGCGACCACTAGTTAGTGAAATTCAACAATTGTATTTTCGGTAATGCTCACGGTCTCCTTTGATTCTAGTTTCCTGGACGACCTCGACCGGTTAGGAGCAAAGGATTACCAGCCCACCGAACAAGATATCCTAAGGACTAGAGTCAAAACGACTGGAATCGTCGAAGTACATTTCTCCTTCAAAAACCTCAATTTCAAGTAAGTTGATCTTTTCAAGCGACGGCTTTAAATAGTAACTGTTTATAGGCGATTACGGAATTTTCCAAACGAAGAGACATCGATTTATAAGGGGCAATAAGTATTTCAATAAAATTGTAAGTTGTATTTATAATCTGAAAGATGATGTGTGAATGTGGCGACCATGAGTGATTGGTTTTTATTAGTTTAATGTACAAAATTTAACCCTAAAAGAAATAGTAACATTAACCACAAAACAAATGGCAACAATTGTCTGTTTGTTCCCCTGTTTTTTCTATTCAACAAAACAACAACACTTTAATTAAATAGGCTTGTTGAAATTGTTGATTGTTTTTTTTTTCTTCCAACGACAAGAAATGTGGTCCATGAAAATATGGCACGTGGTTCAGTAATACATATTTGATAGTGATTTCAAAATCTATTAACTTATGGAATTCATAGTCTATTATGATGAAACGAATATGAACTTCGTCTAGAATTGTTAATCACTGTAATCACGCCTAAGTCAATCAGGGATTACAAATAAAGCTTTTGTGTCATCATTAGTAATGTTTCATTGTTGAATAATTACAGTAACTTTATAATTGTTTCTATTACTTTACTATGTACATAAATATTTCGAGCGCTCCGAACATTATCAGTATACATGGTTGAACTAGAGTGATATAGTGACGACATAAATAGTAGTATGATTCAATCAGTAACGCAAATTATGTTTCCAGATTGTTCGACGTGGGCGGGCAGCGATCGGAGAGGAAGAAATGGATTCATTGCTTCGAGGACGTGACCGCGATCATATTCTGTGTTGCCATGTCTGAATATGATCAGGTGTTGCACGAGGATGAAACAACGGTCAGTATATACAGTAATGAATGAGCCGATGATTCAGTTTTATTTATTTATTAAGAGTTAGATTTTTTCTTCCCCATCTTATCCCACTAATCGGCACAGCTAATTTTTCTCTTCCATTCTCTTCTATCAGCCGTCATCTCAACACCACTACTCTCTTTCTCATATCGTCATTCACACACTCCGTGTCTTCTTCGGTCGACCTCTTCCCCCTCTACCTTGCACTACAATTTCCATACATCTCCTAGTTACATGCATCTTCTATCTACGCATCACATGTCCATACCACGCTAACCGTCCGCTCTTTAATTTATTGATTATGGGGGCTACTCTCACACTTCCTCTGATATACTCATTCTTTATCTTGTCCATTCTTGTCACTCCACACATCCATCTCAACATTTGCATCTCTGCCGCATACACTCCTCTTTCATGCTTCACTTTCGTCGCCCAACATTCAGATCCATCCATAAGATTAGTTAATAAAAAAAAGGTTTTAACATTATTGTAACCAATGTCGATGAAACGATAGGGTGTTGTGTGGAGGCTCCTGGTGATATCTCACAGGTCACTAATTTATTGGAAACTATTACAAACCGAAAAGCTGTTGTTTCTTATCATTAAGAATAATTAATTGTCCTCAGATCTTATTTGGAAATTTTTACACATAAATATTTTATTAGAATTTTCGTCAATACATTTTTGTTGTTATGTTCTTCGATTTGCCAATATATAACTGATATGTACCAAATTTATCACATTGCATTTAAATTTACAGAACCGTATGCAGGAGAGTCTAAAGTTGTTCGATTCTATCTGCAACAACAAATGGTTCACCGACACCAGCATCATCTTGTTCCTGAACAAGAAGGATCTCTTCGAGGAAAAAATTCGCAGATCGCCGCTCACCATATGCTTTCCAGAATATACAGGTATTTTATCGTTTTACTAATCACAATTTAGTCTTAGGATCTTGCATGAAAATATGTCTGACCGGTATTATTAATACCTAGTTCTTCATGACCGTAAAAATTGTAATTTCACAGCTTATGCATTGCCATTTGGATATGCCAATCCAAAGTCTGTATTCCCTAAGACTTTAAGCTAAGCCAGTTAGAAACTAAGTATTCTTGACCAATCCAGTGGCGTTAGGGCAGGAAGAAAAATAAATGAACAACTTTAATATTTATGCATAGTTTTACAAGATCTGTCAGTATTACTATTGTTTTTATTATTTTCATAGGAAGATGGTTATCGACCGTAATCTCTTGACATAATTGTACACCGGGCTTATTACTTATTAAGCCACGGACGGTTCAACAGTAATTACCAACAAATTTCAAACCTCGTTTGATTATTTGGCATGCTGCATTGAGTAATCACCGTGGAGGAGAATTTTCAGAGCTTAATGGGAAATTTAATAAGAACGAGCTTTAGAAATACTGTATGTGTATGTGTGTGTGTGTATATATATAATAAATAATATGAGTGTACCAGACTTATTTACTGGTGGTAGGACCTCTTGTGAGTCCGCATGGGTAGGTACCACCACCCTGCCTATTTCTGCCGTGAAGCAGTAATGCGTTTCAGTTTGAAGGGTGGGGCAGCCGTTGTAATTGCTGAGACGTTAGAACTTATGTCTCGGGGTGGGTGGCGCATTTACGTTGTAGATGTCTATGGGTTTCAGTAACCACTTAACACCAGGTGGGCTGTGAGCTCGTCCACCCATCTAGGCAATTCATAAACCGGGAGGAGTGGCGATTGCTCGTGAGGCACATAACATCTGCCCACAGCAATGATATGAATGACGACCACGACCGCTCTGACAATAGTGATACGACAAAGGAAAAAAAACAATAGAAAATACATTATAATGATTATAATGCATTACTTGCAGGCGCGCAAGAGTACGGCGAGGCGGCCGCGTACATCCAGGCGCAGTTCGAAGCGAAGAACAAGTCCACCACGAAGGAGATCTACTGCCACATGACGTGCGCCACCGACACGAACAACATCCAGTTTGTGTTCGACGCGGTGACCGACGTGATCATCGCCAACAACCTGCGCGGCTGCGGCCTGTACTAGCCGCCTCGGACCCGCCGCCACTATTATCTATATTTATACACCGCTATTTTTATATCAAAAATAAATAAAAAACAGCGCTATCTAACCTAACCGATACACACGCTGCTAACGATAAAGATAATTCGAAAAACGAATATCGAAAAATCTAATCCCAGATCAGAGATAAACGTGTCTATGAATTTGTTGCATGATTCTTGTAAACCACAACTTGTCATCTCGAATTAAATTCTGAATACTCGAATTACGATCGAATGCGTGTATCCTGCATAGCCTGTTAATTTATTTCTGGTAATTAAATCTAGTGGTGTATATATTTTTATGAGAAGTAAGCTTACTCGATATGTACCGCCGACGTGCAGTTATCACGAGTCACGCGGCTCCGACGTGCGGTGCGCGACTAGATGCGAGACGTGCGGGTAGCGTTTCATTTCCCTTGTAATATATAAACCGTCGTTCTGTTCTTCGTTCCGGACGAGCCTTCCCCGCTGGAACGTTCTCGTTAATACCGGGTCCGAGCGAGTCGATTATATCGATTATTCGCGAATCGAAACATAAATCGATTCAAAAGTTTGACATCTTTCGGTTGTTCAAAGTGTTGCGTTGAGAACTATTCGACCCGTCTGGACCTGCCGTTAGACATGTTTTTCAGTGGAATTAGCGATCTAGTGTTCGATTCTAAATTTTGGTGCTAGGCGTTCGTTCAGCGTTTGGTTCGTTCAGAAGTTCGTTCGTTTACGATCTAGTTGTGTCACCGTCGGCCTCGCTCCGGCCCCCCCGGAGCACCGGTCACTAACTCTGCTTATATACTCACTCTCTTACGGACCGAGGGGCAACAACCAATATTAGACATCACAGACAAAAAGTCGGATATCCGCCTTTTTGCAAAAATCTACTGGTTCGTGATTATTAATCTGTTCTTTGGTTGCTCCCTGATCATTAATGTTTTGTCACAATAATTTTTAAATATATTCTACCTAAAATAATCGCATATTCTTCACACATAAGAATCGAATCAATAGGTTTGAGTTCAATGGTTGGTTTTAAGTTACATAATAGAATGGATGTCCAACATTTTGACTCTTGATGTCAATTTTAAATTATTTGATGTTTCACACCGAACTGTAGTGAATTACGTGGAAATGTTCACAGGCCTATTATAACTGATTACAATGCATCATTCCACTATTAAGTATTAGCACGATGGAAATATATTTTTATACAATTTTGAAAACACGAACAGTAACTCTATGGGATTTAGAACCTTTGTTTATGTTCCGATATATCTTAGCTAATATTGTATTGTGAGCTGAACTCTTTCCTAACTTACTTGAGGTTTAGTACCTATTTTAATTTAAGTGATGTAAGCACAAACTATTTATTCCAGTTTAATCATTTTATAATGCCATATTTATATTCATTATTAATTTTTTGTCATGTCGTTTGGACATTTTGTACTTTTTAAGTTGTAGCGTCATATCTAATCATCTATTAAAAAAATCATGTAACTATTTAATTTATAAAGGGCCTTGTTTAGTCTGCACTCTAAATGTATTCTGTATAATAAATAAATAAAAAAAAAAAAAAACGCACATGAAGTTGTTTCGTTTTCTCTCGGCTAATGGTGGCTCTCGCTCTTACTTCATCACCATTATCATTTCATCACCATTCAATATCATTTGACAAATTTTTAAGGAAATATACAACATTGCATATAAAACTTTGCAGCCGATATTAATATAACGTTGAATGTCTAGAAGTAACTAGAAGTAACACTAAATGAGGCCCTGTATATTTAGCGTTTAAACAGTTATTATTGAATAAATTAAAATAGCATTATAATCGTCGTACCTATAATGTTAACATTATTGTAATTGTTCGTTGATGGAGTCTGTGACGTAGGACGTGCATTGTTTATCTTAAAGCGTCAGAGCGGATGTTGCTTTTTTTTTTTATTTGTCGTCGCAGATTCAGGTTGGAAGTGATTATGTCGGGATCAGATCAAGCCAAGAACAGGAGTGTCAATGACCTTTATACGTCAAATGTAAGTATGATTTGCGAAGCAGCTGATCCGTTGAAATGGCTTAAAAGTATGTTGTGATTTACATTATTTCATTAGTTTTTTTTTTTTTTTTAATTACGTTCTCGGGGAAACAGAATTGCGCGTCAGACCCGTTCCTGTTGTTGGTTTGATTTTAATATAGTTTAGTTTTTGAAGGCTTTGTAATATTTGTAAGCTACATACGTATTTTCGTGCAGCCGATATCTGGTCGTGGTGTCGTGTCTTCGCCGGCTCTCTGGTGTCGGTGCTGCAGTAACGTATCGCACAAGCTGCACAAAACTCCTTAGCGTATAGTTATCCACTTATGGCTACTATTCGTATCAAATGTAAGATTTGTGAGTATATAAACTATGTATGTATACATTCGCGAATTAGCGTAACCGATTCACCCAATACATATTATATACTATATAACATAATTTATTATTAATAATAAATAAATAAATAAAAACTCCTAATTTAAGCATTAGTACCATAATTGTATCAATAAACATAATTATTAATGCAATTAGACAGTAACCTTTACTATCGATTGTCATAGTTAGGTGATTTATTTTCATTTTACGTTTATGAATATGTAAAAATTGATTTAAAAAAAAAATGGAAAACGTAACGCCTACACCGTGACCGCGCGGGCCACACGCCGATCTATAACGAAGCGCTCAATGTAATGCATCGTGAGGTTGCTTAAAACCAAAGATTTTGTAAAATGAGTCCTATTTAGGAGATTATAATGAAAAGAAACGTGTAGACAACCGAGTCGCGAGACATTCGTTAGATCGGGGGCCGCGGTCGAGTCGGCGGCATGCGGCGCGGGCCCACGCTCGCTTGTTGCTAGGTAGGTTTTTTACTGTTATGTAAACAATATGTGTACGTAAAATAATGAAAAAAAATAATAATATTAGAGCAATTCTACATTCAACCAGAAACTTGTAGTTAAGAACGCTTCATTACATTATAATGATTTTGTTTAATGAGTGTACGACGAATGTGAGGTGGTGCATCATTCTGCTGGCTCCGTCGCGTCGTCCGCGCGGACCGCCATTTGCTTAATATTTCGAGTGAATGTGATGTAAATTTTGTACACTGCCGCATTGTTTATTCGCTCGAATCACGTTTAGTTTTGTAAGACTCGACGAGGGAAGGACCCGCAAGCGTGGCGCGGCGTGTTCATGCGAGCCGAGATGTTTGATCTCTGATGCGTTAGTTTTTTTTGAATCATCTGAGGATATCGAGTTCGGGTATGCGGTACGATAGTTCGGCTGGACTCTACTGGTGATCGAACGATCAGTCCTCCGGACGTCGTCCGCGCGTCGTCGGTGTTAGTTAGCGAATGAACGACATCAGTAAGAGCGTTTCATTAAAAGTGCTGGGTCTTTGTCACTATAGTGTCGTTCTAACAAAAAAAAAAATATCACCATGCTTCATTCATATTTGCCAAAGTTATTACTAACCTCACTATTTATACATACTGAATGTTCTTTGATATCTAAATTATGTCTGAAAGTAAGGCAGAGGTCGTGTATGTAGTCGTATCGGTACCGATCAGAGTACAATGTTGGAAGTATCTATTATTAGAATTGATGAACATGTAAACATTTATTTCTAGTGCGTACGAGAGATCGGTCGAGTCGTCACCAGCGCGCGGCGGCCCTGGCGCCTAGTGGTGACGACGACTGATCACTCTGTTGAACAAAAGTTTATGGAAGTAACATTTTTAGTCACTAGTGTAATTTTTGAATGTGATTCAATCTTATCTTTATTTTTCTAAAACAAGTGACATCTTTGATCGTTTGTTTGATCTTTCCCGACTTATGTTTTGTGAATTGCATTTACTGAAAGCGATGTGTTTAACCAACGATGTAATTAAACAATATTTTCTCTTATTTGTATCTCGTCTGCACTGGTATTTTTTATTGAATTTACTATAAATGTACTTTAAGTGTATAATTTTAAATAATTACTGAAAATGATTATATTCTAATTTTTATGTTCAAATATATCATTTGTTTTTATTTATTCCTCCCAAACAATTCCCTTCTTTTTATATTATTAATATGTGTATAAATCTGTACCAGTGCAAATTTGAGAATAGTATCTACGGAATTGTATGATAGTAAACACCCATATACGACACGAGTGACTGGGCCATGCAAGCCGACGCGGCCTGGAACAGGCCTTGTCAGATCCCCGGATCTACTGTCGGTGGTTTGTGGTTTTAGGCTCTTCAAGCACTGATGATCGTCCTAACCCATAGACAAGCGTACTAACTCATAGACAGCCCACTGAGATTCTCGCCGGATCTTCTTTGGGGGTCGCGATTCCGTTTGGGTGATAGATTCTGCCAAGCGCTGCTTTTGTTAGGGCTGGCGTTAGCAAATTCTCTCAGGTTGAGCCCGTAAGCTTCCCTACCCCTCCGCGCGAAGCTGGAATAGCCTCTCGCGCTACCAAGCAATAAGTAGGGGAAAAAATAAACGACTTTAGACTTAGCTTAGCGCTAGGTTAAGACATTGAATTAGTTAGGTACTGCCGGAAGGTTCACACACGATAAACAACAAAAGCTTTATAGCATTTCGTTTCTCGTGAATTGATTCTTATTTAAAATAGGAAGTTCATGGCATGCAGTGATATTGACACAGAGTAATATTTATTAAATCAAAGCAATAAATACAAAGTTCAATGTATTAGACTTTGATGGTATATGGTACCAGACTACCAAAAATCGAAACATTCTCACTGAGTGCACGTCTTTATCGAGTCAGTCTAATTCAAACCCGTCATTTCTTGCATTCTTTTCTTTTAGTAAGCGATGCGGCACCTTAATCCTCGTATTGTGGCCGTCTACAATTATACTTTCGACCCAGGCGCCAACGTAACGCAAAACCATTGTCACCCCAAAACACGTCTTATCGCGTCCTCTTGATCCATTCTCGGTGCTTAGACACTCCAAGCACCTGTTACCATTATCCATTCATCAGTAGCCGTTTAACATCTGTGGTGAAAATGAAACAAAATTGCTTACCGTAATTTTCTAGTTTCTTTCAAAAAGTCCATTAAAAACTGTTAAATTACCATCATCTTACTAATAGGTTCATTTCATGTCATCCTACACCTTTAGGCGCGTTGAGAATAAAATTTATTTCGCGACAGATTCGTCACAACTAGAATGAAAACATACAATTTATGAAGAGCGAGAGTGAGAAAATGGACAGAGCGTCTCGCGACCCACTCGACCGTGGAGAGAAGGAAAGGACAAAGGGAGCTAGGTCGTTTCTCTTATACACAGCATTCCCTATTACAAGAAAAATTTGAGTTAAGGATGAAAAATGAAGAAAACCACAATACCGCATAAAAGTGTCACTTTTTTCACGTGCACCCTTTTTTTGGTGTACTTTACTTTTTGCTCAAGAGGCATTTATTACTTCAGTCCTTAAAAATATTGAACCTATGAGCTTAGTTCCCATTGCCTCTCTAATAAGAACTAACAAAAAGTACACGAAAATAACCTCAAATGATTACAAACAAAAGTCAAATTCAAAAATCAATCAAAAGTGATCAGATTGTTTGGTTGTCTGGTACTTCTGTAAACATTGGAAAATTAACTATATTTTTAATATCGTTTAAATAATTGATGCTTTATAATGAAAGACTTAGTTGACGTAATGGCTTTGCAAAACAGACGCGAAAAGCGCGTACCCGACTATCGAGGCGCGCCGAACCACAGCTTAGCAACAAATTTTGTTTTTGAATGTGGAATAAAGCTTGGCTTGCAGCCTGCAACTATAGCGACTGCTGCCATATTTTACCACAAATTCTTTAAAGAGGCCGACAAGAATGATTACGACTGCTACGTAATCTGCACTGCTTGTTTGTGTGCAGCCGGGAAATCTCGAGATGAGCCTGTTAGGTTGCGAGATGCTGTAAATGTAGCACACAATTCGATAAATCGTGGAGCCGGTCCGTTGGAGCTAGGCGACGAGTACTGGTCATGGCGAAGTGCTGTAGCTCAAGCCGAGCTTCTTGTGCTGAGACTGCTGGGATTTAATCTGGAAGCGCCGTCGCCACACCGGTATCTATTGCATTATCTCAAATCGCTGCAAGAATGGTTTCCAGTAGCGCAGTGGCGTTCAGCTCCCATTGCTCGAATGGCAATGGCTTTCCTTCAGGATTTCCATCACTCACCAGCAGTACTTGACTATCGAGCACCCCATATAGCAGTGGCATGTTTAACTTTAGCTTTACATGTATTAGGAGTATCAGTGCCATTGGCATCCACACTAGATGATGATGCTGCGTGGTGTTCAGTAAGTTGTTTTGATTTTATATTTAATAATAACTAGTATTTTCACATTTTGTTGATATTATTTATAGCATATAATTTCAGCTACTATTTATAATTAGCTAGAAATAATTAAATAATGGTGTTGACAGAAAATTATATACTTAATATAGAGGACATCAACAAAGGGCTTTTATAATAAATAAATTCTCTATGCATTTCACCCAGAATATACACAAAAACAATAAATAGAACAGCAATTATGAAATAGGAAAAGGCTTTGAATTTATAAGAAACACAAAATTGTTCCAATAGTCTTATGATGTTAGGTGGATGTAATAATCTGAACTGTGAAGCATTAAACCACTAAAAAGATTGGTATACACAAATAAAAATCAATTACCAGATATATGATTAGGCAAGGTTTATATGAAAGATTGAAAATCTACAGGCAACTTTAATGTAATAGTTACAATAGTTACAACAGAATATATCTGGATTTCAGTACTATTAAAATAGTGCCTGATATTACATCTAAGTTATGTCAAACTGAATATGATAAGATTTAATAGTATGTTATTTTTCAACAATATTAGTTTACGTATATTGGAGTCTAAGATTGGGTATCTGTGAAAGATTCATATTCAATACGTGATTCTTGTATTTACATAGTCAGGTCATAAATTCTGTCACATGTTTAATGTAAAATAATTGAAACAAGTTTATTCATTATGTAACCATTCATATACCAAAATGAACTTAACAAAACATAGATTCTTATGACACTAAAGTTTATTCAAAACGACCTCCATGATTTTGAATACAGGCCTTCAATCTGTGCGGCCATTGTATCGTTTGATGGTACGATAAACGAATCTTTTGGTTATATTAAAATTTATCAGTATGTTAAAAATTTGAATTGGCGCGTAACGCAACGATGCAACGCAATAACTGCAACACAGTCTTCTTTAAGCGTCCACTCCATATTTAAAAATGAGTAAAATTCTAAATGTATACTATTTTTATTTTCATGAACAATTCGAAATTCGGGTTCAATAAACTTTTTTGTGGCCAGCATTCTAAAAGAAAAGTTTTTACTGTGTGACAATACTTATGACCTGACTAGGTACAAAACAATAAAAATAATACATAGAGTAATAAAATGAAGCCAATACTAAAATCTACTCATCAAATGTTTCAGGTTTTCACAAAGGATCTGCAGAAAGAAAAAAATTGGGAAATAATGGAGAAGATAATGCAAGTTTATGGTCGTGAACCGGAACCTTTGTAATATTCTCAACATTTTCAATGTCTAATTTTTTTATATACAGGTGATGAAAGTTACAATTTAATTAAAAATGTCTTTTATTTAACACAAAATGTGTTTGATCAGATGGATATTACATAAATTTCCTTTCAAGTTTACAATACCTGGTGGTGAAATCTAAACTGAGAAAAACTTTTAGTTGGACACCTGTATTGAATGAATCACCTAATCTTTCATCATCAGATAGACTAAATTAACTTCTGAACTATTCCAATTTACTAACAGAATGATCATAGAACTGTTAGAAGCAAGCATCAAATTTGTTCTTGTGAATCCTTTTTTATAATAGGCGCCAGAGAAATTTATAGTCCTTATTTAAGTGGTTTCCTCTCATCAACAAAAACACTAGAGGTAGAGAAAACCTGCATACCAAACAACACTTAATGTGGATGCAAAGCATGTGTTTAAATTTTTAGTAATAGGTTAGCATTACTTACTATTCCGTTGACTTATAAACATGAAATTTGACAGGAATCTCGGTAGGTGTATCTTACAGAACGTCTATCTATAGGAAAAAATCTGAAAACCGTAAATATTTGTACGGAACCCGTGAATACGCGAACTTGTGAAATTTTGCCGCCCGGGGCGGTCCGCCCTCCCTGCCCCCACCACGCTACGCCACTGCACTAGACGACTTGCCCCTACACGTCTGCGTGCTCGGATGACTATCGGACATATTTTCCTGCATAATCTTACCTATGCTAATGATAATTCAATTGAAGGTCATGGGAGTTTTCACAATACATAAAAAGACCTTCGGTCTGACTAAAATTTTGTTATCAAATCTAGACGGATGGAACTATGGTCACTCCTTTGTAATATAAAACTGTGCTTATTAAACGCTGAATCATGGCGTCCAAGAGGTATTATTAATTAATAGGGATTAAATTGGTCCATTTTGTATTTGTATAATAAGATGGCTTCTTTCGACATTGTCGAGATGTTCATACATTTTTGAATTTAAAATGATAGCGATCGCTTCACATTAACTAGAGTTATCGTGTTTAAACATTTTACTACACACGGAGCCCCAAAAATATTTCCAACCAAAATAGTAATTGACTCGCCACCAAATTTCCAATACTCAAATTACGGATATTTTCATCAATATCGTCGTTGTGGCATAAGGATTGGCATAAAGGTACTTACTTAACAAATGCTCACGAATTATTTCCACGGTGACGGAATACTTAACACGGTGTAATAAAAATCAAACCCGTAAAAATATGATTACCTTATAATCACTGGCAGAGTAGAGCGTCTGGTCCACACGGGTAGGCACCACCACTATACCTATTTCGGTCGTGAAACAGTGAAGTGTTTCGGTTTGAAAGCCGGGGCAGCCGTTGTACTGTAAAACTGAGACTTTAGAACTCAATGCCTCAAGGTGGGTGGCGGCATTTACGTTGTTGTTTATGGGCTCCGGTGATCACATAACATATGGTGGGTCGTGGCTTGTCAATCCATCTATTTTTCTTCCTTGCCTATTCGCTGTTAGGCTAGGGGGCTATTCCAGCTTTTTCATATAAGCAATAACTGGCATTTTCTAATAAATATATTTCAGACTACCCTCCACATTGGCTACTTCTAGCGGGGTATAGACAACAAAAAGTGAATGGTAACTTTTTGTTTGCAAGTGGTTTTTAGATATTCATTATTTTTGAGAAAAAGCAAATAAGCGTACTACCCCCTTGAGCAATTTCCAGTGCTCATGGATATCAAGAATACTAAGTACATCGCTCAACTGCCGCCAAATTTCATTGCACATAAATTTTATTTTCACTTAGTATACATTTAAGACGTTACTATCGAATTATAAAAACGATTCATTACATCAAGGAGAGGCAAATAAATAAACAACACATTCTTTTTTTAGATCTACAAACAAATATAATTCAGTTTTCTAACATTTTACGATACATAATTTTTATAATTGTACAGGGTAAGCTCATGACGTGGGAAAAGCGGTACTAGTTTTCAACTGGCTACCGGATGTACAACGTAGTGCGAATTAACATTTCGAACCGAATGCGAAGTTGCATTGATATGCTCAATTTGTATGTAACAGGTATATGAGTCGACTATTATCAAAGGTGGCAATCTGTGCATTTGGACAAAAAAATGTTATTGATATGTCAATACAGATTGATTTGAATATAATCGTCTCCTTCAAAGAATACGGTTCAAAGCCTGCATTAAATAAAGGTTAATACTTAACCTGTTATTTATCTAAGATGTCGTTCAGAAGAGTTTTGTGACTGCCAATGGAATACAAAGTCAATAATTCGTTTTTCAGATTTACCGATAATTGTCCAAAAGTCACATTGCCGGCTTTGATAATAGTCGACTCATATTAACTATGACGACTTAAATTCTAGGGGTGTGAGTGAATATCTGGACCGTGGTCCGTATTAATGTGCTGTCAGGTTTTAAAAATCTACATTAGACACCAATGACTAGTATAATTGTATTCAAATGAATCACGCTACGTTTAAGCGTATCGAATTATATTTTTTTAAATCAGTATGCCAGAGATTGCTTAATTAATTACGTTAGCGCTTTATCAACGCTTCGTAAATGTTTTTTTTGTTGGTATTGGTATCGAAACTTCTGTGCGTCCCGTGGAAGACAAACAGAATCATTAAATTTCATTAAACACATCCAATTTGTGCTACACGCGACAATAAAAAAATAATAATTGAATACTAAAACACCGTTAAGCTTGTATTTTTGACATACATGAATAAAACGTACCTCACAATACTAAGTTTACTTTTTTTTTAAATTACTTTTAATACTTCCACAAATACAATTTTAAATATTTGATACTGCAAACTACATACATAGACAGTAATAATATTTTATTATTATTATAATTATTATTATTGCACAATACTAATAACTACTGGGTTCAATGAAATGGGGACACACAGACATTACGGCGGTGAACACGTGGCGCCCCTCACCTGTACAACGTAATAAACACACGTTACACACGGATATATCGATACCTCACATAATATTAATGTAAGATATTATATAAACACCAATCACACGCAATAAAAAAAACAACATTTCAATTATAGGGCAACGCGAGCTGATTAAATTCGAAAGATTCACCATTCATTCACACAATAGTTGCAAGGTAAACAAATTTAGCCGTTTCAACTAATTAATTAAACATTTTAGCGTTTCAAAATACGAATAGTTCACAACACATTTCAAAATCTCACACTAAAAAGGCATTAGGTCATACAACACCGTGAATACATTACAAAGTACATAAGTGTGCGAGGGAATAAATAGTTGGGTTTGTTCGACTTAAGGAAGAGGCACTTGTAGTGAACAGAGCGACGGAGGACAGAGTGTTTCATTACAACAACAAAATAACTTGTCGTTTAGAACAACGGAAGCTTTAGTCACAAAAAAAAAAAAAAAAACACGTTAGTCAACTGTAAAGCGATGGTTACAACTAATATACAAATAATGTAAGCAACAGTTGGGACACCGGAATAGTGCAGTGCTAAATCTAAAAACGAAAATCAAACTTGTAGAATAAATAAAACTACTAAAACTTCTATGGCATCTGAAATCAATTTGTACATTTTTCTAACAAGGCGAGACACCGTCAAAACGCCTATGCCCGATTTCGACTACGGTCCTTTAAAATTTTCCTAATCTACCAATATTAAAATTACAATAAGAAACGACAAAGAACTAACTACTACAATATTTAAATATAGACTTAAATATTTAGCCGTTAACGTACGTTATCGCGTTCACCGACTTTGGCTGATGTTACAAATGAAATTAGAGGAAGTTCTAAATAAATAATACTGCGGGGGTATTTCTACCTGACGGTTGTAGGCGCCATGCAAAGTTCTTTCGCTCCAAAACATTGGTAGGGATGTCATAAAGTTGACGTCATCGCCTTAACGTATTCGATGGTTGAGCCGTGTGTCGGTCACAGCGGTGTTTCCGGTGTTTGACAAACCTCAGATCTAACTTTTCATATTGTCAAAGAGCAAACAAAACAATAGGAACTCTCTACAACAGAAGAAGAACCAATAAAAATATAAATTAAATATTAAAAAAATTCAATGATAACACAAAACAATTCCTTGTTGATAACAAAATTAATACCAAACAATATTAGAAATACTATGCGAAATAAAATAATCTATAAAATACATGATGTTTTTAATAATAACAAATACGTTTTCTCATTAATCAAAGTATGTTATGTGCTCCGGCATGTGTTTACAATAATTAGTCAACAAAACACCATTAATAAATTCAAAACGGCATTAGCATGGCAGCACTCGGTAAACAACATACATCGTAAGAAATCGTCAGGGTTAATATTAAAATAACTATAAAAACAAAACATGTATCGTGAAAAGATTTAATCTAATCACTAAAATTAACTACACACATTACCTAAGAGAAATAAATAAATATTTTGTATGTGTACATATGTGGCTCGATATAAGCCTGCGTCAATTAAATGTATCGAATTTCTATAATAGGGTTCGCGGTTATTAGAAATAAAGTTGAACGTCGCACATTATCGTTCTGTATATATATCGATATATATTTTATGATATTACAACTAGCGCTCTTTACCCTTACTCTTCCATTAAGTAAACTTCCGACATTCCCAAGACATCGTACTAAACGAAATATCGATAAATCCGATAACTGTTACGACTCTATTAAACTAAACGATTGTGACTTGCATGTATTCATGTATATGGCACCTAGAATGAGCACATCCTTTGTTATTTCGTTTCATACGCAGTCCGTCTATGTCCGTGCGACTTACAAATATATAAATATCTAACGTTTTCTATCTAAAATAAGCGTAGATTCATTACAATAGCGCGCGACGTTCGACCGAACACAATGTGTTTTCTCTGTCAAATAAATAAGTAGCCATTTGAATTCGATCCGCGATTATGTCACATGTGTTATGCCACAGCAATTTTACTATATCAGTAAAACTTAATCCGTTTGAAATAATAATATAGGTATGTATAATTATTTTCGATGGTTTTTTTTTTTTATTTGAGATCAAACGACAAATCGTGGAACTGATTTCGAAACGATTTTTATATTTTATTAATGAGCAAATAAGTCGATAATCTCGTGTTCGCCAAGCGGTTGAGTTATGCGGTAGGCACGCCCAAAGAACATGCGTTACTGTTTCGATAATAATAATATTTTTAGTATGTTTATTGTAAGCATAAGTTTTTGTTTGCGTGTCGGGACCGCACCGGTCGCTCGCTGACTCACACGCCATTTTAAGGGATTATTAAGCTTATGCTGTCTCGACATGATACATTGTGTATATACAATAAACAAACAAAACCTTAATCTTATTTCTTTTCTTTTATTAAAAACGACATGTAATATTTTCGAAACAGCACAACTTATTTAAAAATTCACAATCGAACAATACGGTGCACTGTAAACTTGTTGCTTTATAGTGTAGACAACATTTATAAGTTAAAATTCCTAAAAAAACATTTTCGTTAAAATTTTTATGTCATTTTTATTTTATTTGTATTCATTACTTACATTCACAAAACCCATAAGTGTTACTGTTTGCGATTTCAAAACTATTTATATTGTACACCGTATTGTCCGATCATTAATTGAACAAAATAATATATATGTATATGTATATGTATACAACGACTAAATCGGTATATATGTCAATCGAAATAAAAAAAAAAACGCGTTTTATTTTATAAAAAAAAAGCTGATAATGTCATTTTTTGCGACACCAAAAATAATTTTAGCGGACAAACGACCCCAATTTTTTTTCAATACACTTCGAGAAAAACAACCGGTTACTAACTTGTTGGGTAGGTATATAAAATTATTTCTTTTCAATATTTACTTCAACTATTTCAGCAACGCTTTAAATGTTTATTGGAAACAATAGGTGACGCACGAGAATATAAAAAAATCTAAGGCTAATTTTTATTATATTCATCACTGATTAAATTATGAAAACCGCTGTTACCTACATACTGTAAGCTATTGTTTAGTTCTACTCTCACGGCTTCATTCGAATGACGGATGGAGACGAAACATCTAGAACGTCGAGTTATCAAATAACATTAAGACTCTCACGGCCTCATTTGTAAGGAGAAGTCGGAGACGAAACTTCTAGAACGTCAAGTTATCAAAGAGCACATATCGTCTTCTCGCATTAAAACAGTATAATCTCGAAACTTACTAATTTTACAGGAGTGTTTTAAAGGTTTAACATGTGATCTTTTTATATTTAATCTTTGCAACATTTATTTTTTATTCTGTACCAGTTACATTATCTGTCTTTTAAAGTAAGAAAAAATTATGTTTTAATTTTGTTAATAGTAAGTAGTAACTTTTGACAGTATTTAGAAAACTACTGCCAAAAACACCAAATGATTCCGGTTTTTTTTATTGCCCTCGTAGGCAGACGAGCATACGGCCCACCATCAGGTGGGTGAGTGGTTACCGTCGCCCATGGACTTCAGCAATGCCAGGGGCAGAGCCAAGCCGCTGCCTACCGTTAAACATATTAGCTCAATTTCGAATATTTTTGGAAATCGTACACTTTTTTAATGCGAAAAGACGTTATATTCCGATTTAGTCGTTGCGCGTTGGGCAGGGGCTGTGTGTGTGAAGGCGGGAAGATTTACGTTGCGTGGAAGATAGGAGGTTGCGTGTTCGCGCGTCGGCCGTTCATCGCACGTCGGTGAGGTTGCTCTTGTCCCCAAACAACTTGACGAGCTGCTCCTCGTAGTCGTCGATGTTGCGCTTCATGATCTCCATGCACGGACCGAGGAGGCGCTCAAACGTCTCGACATCCAAGACTGAAACGAGAACGGTGCATACGTTAGTGGTGACGTATGGGACGATGCGGAGGGAGCGGGTCCGTAACGTAAGATTTTTATTATTTATGTATAGTCTAATAGTATGATGGCTATACAGTGTCTAATGTATAGTCTACGTGATGACGGTTCTTATTATTATTATTATTCATATAAATATCTGTTTCTTTGTATAATTATTATTATTAAATATTTTATATATTAAATATATGGGTTAATTTAAGACGGACAGTGACCGGCAGTGACGTCACTATTCATACATAGTATCACGAACATTAGACATGTGATATTAAAAATTCAACTGACGCGAGCCTAACGCGGTTAGCTTTACATTGTGGATTGGATAAATACATAAACGATTAGTATTTTGATGAGATGAGCAAACTGTTTTTTATTCATCATGAGGTATTATTAATCTTCTTTTCGTCACTTAGTTTTGAAAAAGGCAGACTTGATGCGTCTCACGATGTCCCGCCATCTCTCCCTGCTCGAGGCCATTCTACTGCACTTATTTAGGGGACCTCTCACTGCAGTTTTAATTTGGTTGGTCCACCGCATTGGTGACCACCCGCGCGCCCGCGCATTATTAATACCTAAGAGTAATCGTAATAGTCTCCCTCAGGAAAAAATATTCCCGGAACCTAGTCACTTCACAATATAAATGACGTCACCCATAGTAATACATGACGTCTTCCTTGTGTATATAATATATATAAAGACGAGAGGAAGAATACGCGGTAAACAATAAAAAAAACAGTTTCACGTGTAACCATGCGAACATAAAGATGTTTCTCGTAAATACAAGGAAGTTCTAATTACTATGATGTACGTAAAAATATAATGTATTGTTTTGGATTTAAATAAAAACGTAAGTTATATCTTAAGAAGATTGAGATTTTAAACAATTATGAAAACATTTTTTTTTTGTTATGGAGGGATTCAAACTGTGAAACTCAGTAGGTTTATATATTATTTTCATACGCATTCACAAAGACCACTCCTGCTATTATGAAATATTGGCATAGACTTTTATTAGGTAAAAAGAATATTAACGATTTTGGTAAATTAATCGCCAAAACGTATCAAATCGTCGAGTATAAAAACTCACAGCCGTGACGAGTCCCACAATTAATATGATTATTTTATTGTATTACCAAGGGCACTGTATCTAATCGTCAGCGGCGCCACCTTCTGTGTATGCCTTTTTAAAATCAAAGACTACGTGTCTTTCTATTTTTTTTAAATGCGATCACAATTTTATTTTTAATCTACGTCACACGTGATTTCCTAAAATCGACCGTGATCGTGGTTATCGAACTCCGTTCAAATAAATAAACAGCTGTATAATACTTACACGCCACCTTGGTAGCGCCAATAGCGTAAACAGAAGCGGCACGCGGCTTGTGGGTGACCAAGGCCAGCTCTCCGAAGTAATCACCTTTGCCTGTTGCAAACAAAAAAAAAAAATATTACATTCATATATTTCATTCTTTGGTTCAAAGAAATAATATTAAATGATAATAAAATATTATTAAACTGACGAGTTTTTGTAATTTTTTTATTATAGGTTTTTGGGTTTGAATTTAGTAAAAAAAAAAGAATATTAAGCAAAGATTTAAATCTTAAAATTTATATTAAACACATATTTGTGGGTAGTTCCTGTGCAAAATATACCATATTTTTATTTTTCATGTCTGATGAATGTGTTATATTATTATCTATTATTACTATATATTAATATTGTTATATAAATATATATACAATTATATATGTATAAGAATATGTAAATGTATTTAATATTTTACTTTTTCTCTTTTTCTCAATGAAGAACGCACCTAAAACAGGTCTTTTAGTTGACTCGTAGAGAATGCCTTAGACATTAAATCCGGCACTATACTCTTGTGCATAAAGTTTAAGAAATAAATAAATATTTGAAAAGTCTTCTCTGTCAAATATTTAAAATATATAATTTAGTTAGTCTTGTTATCGTCATAAAATACAGATGGACATATACATATGGCCAACCGCTGATACCAATACCAAGCCGAAATATTACAATTGTAAAGTAAGTTTTTTTAGAAACTGAATAAAAAAAAATCCGGAAAAAGATTATCTGGAACTTAAAATGCTAAACACATTATCGGTATTAATTGATACTTGTCTTCATCAGGTGTCACAGTGGTACTAGGTACTAGCTGTTAATAGTTTTTTTAATTGATTATATAGATGGACGAGCTCACGGTCCAACCTGGTGTTAAGTGATTAACAGAGTCCAAACAAGAACGTAAATAACGTTTCCCAGTTTGAGACATGAGTTTAGTCTAAGGTCTCTGTTTTCACACAACGGCTGCCCTAACCTTCAAACCGAAATGCATTACTTCTTCACCGAAGAAATAAGCCAGGTACCTACCTCGTGTGGACTCACAAGACGCCCCACCACCATTAATTACACAAATTATAATTTTTGGCGGGTTTGATTTTTATTACACGATGTTATTCCTTCACCGTGGAAGTCATTCGTGATCATTTAATAAGTACATATTTGATTAAACAAATTAGTACCTGTCTGCGAGATTCGAACACTGGCACAACCGCATCGCCCGATACGAATGCACCGGGCGTCTTATCCTTTAGGTCACGACTAATTAAATTTGGCTTTACCTGTCGCAAAGCGAAACTGCTCGGCATTGGCAGTCGCCGTTCGAACCCCCACTACTTCTGGTCACTTTTACCAATTATAATATTACGTATTGTAGTGCCTCCCTAATAAGTTACTAGATACCTAACGACCTTAAGTTAGCGCTTTTTTGTCATCGATGCGAGAAATCCAAGAAAAAATAAACTCAACAAAAAAAAACACAATCGAATCACTAGATGATGCGATCGTTAATAAGAATAGCGTAATACGTACTATATATTTTTTTTATTATCAGTTGGTCAATAATTAGTTCCTACGTCATACGACCACAGAGTTATTACGTTACAAGCACGTACATTTAGCTCAGGGTTCCCGAGGGAAATGCTTTAGTAATTGTATCCCTCCCGCAACAAATTTAATCAACAGAGACAGTGGATTCAGAAATTAGATTCCGGCTTTCACAAATTTATTTTTAAGACTCAGAAAAAAATGCAAATAGGTTTTATTTTCAATACCATTCATTGATCAATGCGAATCGCTTGTTTGGAACCTTTTAAATTGTAAAATTGTTTATTATTATAGTATTCTCGGAAAGCAAAATTGTTTCTGGATAAATTTGTTACCAATTCGTTTCCCATTGAAATTGATAAAAAAAAATTTGAAGTAATGAAGTATAAATAAAACTGGGCCGTCATTGGTCGATCTACCGGGCGGCGCGCCCGTACGTTTTAATTGTGAAGGTGACCACAATTTTCCTGTTATGCGGATAAAACTATATGACGTATTGAGCTTGAGACTGTTTGTATTTAAATTGTCACGCAGTGTATTTTCTTAGGTTGTAGATCGACTGATTAGGTATAAATGAATTAGAATTTTATGTGCGTTAAGGTTGTACAATATTTAAAGCAGCTACAGCTTATTTGTTTTGTGAAGGGAAGCTTATTATTGTCAAGAATCAATTAGAGATGTTGACGATTTTCAAAAGCAGTGCATTATTAACACAGTCTTGACGTCACCGAGGCCTAAAGGATAAGACTTTCGGTGTATTCGTATCGAGCGATGAGACTGTGCCGGTGTTCGCATCCCACAGGCAGGTAGTTACCAATTCTTCTAATGAAACACATATTTCACAAATGTTTATGAATGACTGGGGGTGAAAGGTAATAAGAATCAGACCTTCAAATGCTATAATTTGGGTAATTACTAGTGGTAGGGGGTATCTCGTGAACCCGCACGGGTAGATACCATCATCCTGCCTATTTCGGTCATGATGCGTTTCGGTTTTAAGAGAGGGCCGAATAGCCAATGTCCTGTAAAATTGAGACTTAAAACTCATGTCATCGCCGTGAACCACGTCTCACCGTTTAAGTCATATAAATAAAATAAAAAAAACGGTGCGCGTGCAACTTGGTGCCCGTGAATGAAGTGAAACTTCTTTTTCGATGTGTAGTATTGTGGTTTTCTTCATTTTTCATCCTTAAATCAGATTGCTCTTGTAACAGGGAATGTTGTGTATAAGAGATGCGACATCTTCAACAATTAAATTATATATAGAAAAATAAATATTTATATATATTTTTAAATATTTCATTAAAATATGGGATGCTACACGTTTGCTAACGCTCGCCCTGGCCTGTAACAGGTATACTAAACGCATGCGTTCGATTGTCGCACATTCACTCTCGACCTGTCTCTTTCTATTCCATAGTAGCGTTAAACGTTTAACGCAACCTTGTTGGAAGTTGCATTAGAAGTTTCATTTAAAAAAAATACAATTTTCAAAAAAAAGCTTCCTTTGAAATCCCTTTGAACTGATGTGAGATTAGAGGATCTTATATGATTTTCCCAGTCTTCTTACAGTTATTTTTCAACCGAACTTTTTAGTTTCATTCTAATCTCAAGTACTGGCGAGCATGTAGTACCACAGTCTTAACTATAATTGCCGTGAAGCAATCATGCATTTAGGTTTTAAGAGTAGGAACATCTGACTTGTAAATATCAAGGTCGAAGACGGCGTTGACGTAATAGCATCGGTGGGGTTCGATAAAAGTTCAAAGCACTAAGCATGGGGCGAGACAATATTCATTAATCTAATAATAAATACATAGACAATTTCAACCGTATTATAATGTTATACCGGTATATATTACTGACGTACAATATCTTATATATCGGGCCGAGAGTGCCTACACAATACAGGAATATAATTAGCAACCTCCGCGAGGCGACGTTCGCAGGAAATTCAATTTTCTCCATCAAGCAGGATGTACCGTCGAGTTAACAAGCTTTGTGTATTATATATTTATATTTGATCGTGTGTCCAATTTCACCGTGAAATGTTATGTTTTTAAAAGCACTGTTTCGAGATAATTCCACTCATGTTCGGGTTAAGATCATGTTATAGGGGAAGCGTGTATGTTCTATACATGTTTTAGAAAGAGATTTTAGAAACTTTTACTTTAATCTATAAATAAAATGTACTAAATAACAAAGTGAAATAAAATATGACATAATAATGGCAATGATTTCTTATATATACATTCAAGGACACCCCACTCTAGTGTTGCAACGATATTTAAACAACAAAACGACAACAGACAACTCATGTCTTTTTCGTGCACGTGAAATAAATCAGACGCGAGCTGTAATGATCAGTGCTTAGTCCTTGGATTACAGTTTTAATGCCTAAAACTAGAAATATATAATATATATTGAATGTTGACGTTGAACGTGACCCCTTTTTTTTCCACAGGGGAAAATCGCCGGATCCCCATCCGCGCAGCGGGTGGGGTGTGTGGGAGTTGAACCTCACTAAAAACTCCTGCCGCTCACAGCCGGCACCTTACACTGGACCGGACCGGAGCCCAGTCGAAGTTATTTAGATGGCGGGACAGGGTTTACGCAAAGCATATTACATCCATCCCGCCGTACCGGGAGCCCACCTTGATGGCGCCACGCTGCACCTTCCCGCGGAGCGGCCGGGGGAACATGGTCTACCACCACCCGGCTTCCTAGTTTACGGGCGTGGTGTAAAGCACCCCACCCCACGGCTGGGTCCTTCCCCGCATAAAACGGGTGAAGTCCGAAGCTCTTAGGGGGCCGGGTCACGGATGGGACCCCGGTCCCGACCCCCTGCTCGGCGGCGGCGGATTTCGTGGTAGTGAGGAGAGCTTTGTCTCACCCGCCCCGCCGCCTCCTTCTGCGAGATGGTACACTCGCAGAAGTCGAGCACGAACGTGACACCTAGTATAACTTAAAGTAAAAAATATATATTAAGGAACGGTGTTCATCAATTAAATCTTTGTTGAACGAATAAATTCACAATCTCGTGATATAGAATATGTAATATTGATACAAGACCACGGGTGAGTGTGTCGACATACCGAGGCGTTTGATTTCGTGCTCGTTGCCGTCGTCGCGCGTGATCCGGATGCTGACGGAGCCGTCCTCGACAAAATACATGCCGTCGGCCGTGTCCCCTTGGCGGATGATCAGCTCGCCTTCCACCAGAGTCCGCGGCAGCAGGGCATCGGCCAAATTAGCGCGCTCGTACGGCTATAACAAAAAAAAACATATAATTATAAATAGACATGCTTTAACAAAAACCGACTTTAAATAGAGAAAAAAAGATATTCCAAAACAAATTTCTTCATCTTCTATAAATGAATTGCTGTTCGTTAGTCTCGCTAAAACTCGAGAACGGCTGAACCGATTTGGCTAATTTTGGTCTTGAATTATTTGTGGAAGTCCAGAGAAGGTTTAAAAGGTAGATAAATATGAAAATGCTCGGAACTAAATTAAAATAATAATTTTGTTTTTCGTTTGATGTGTCCCCCCGTCGGACGGATTCCTTTTGTTTGTTTTAAGTTTATTTTATACAAAAGTTTAGGTCTTTTATTTTTCGATTGAGGCACTATGAAGTCTGCCGGGTCAGCTAGTATACACTAAAAACTATAATCATCGAAATCGGTTGGCGTGATATTGAGTTATTCACCTATTTGTCGCGCACGTACTTAATGCAAATTTAAGACTTGTATGGTTTTCTCACGGATACCACTATCAGAACTGGACTAAATTGAAATAGGACCACACGGGAAGCGTCAGCTTTCTAATAAAAAAGAATAATCAAAATCAATTCATCCCTTCAAAAGTTATGAGGTAACAAACATAAAAAAACATACAGTCGAATTGAGAACCTTATCCTTTTTTGAAGTCGGTTAAAAATCATTTTAATTACTAAAGAAAACCTATCAGATGCTGTTTAAAATTCACAAAGGTAAAAACAATCCCACGATCAGGAGACGTTTGCAATTAATTAACATTTCTTAACATTGACAGATACCCCGAAGCTAGAGCTGTGTAAATAGTATGACTGTAGTTTAAAAAAAATACTGGTTTGAACAATGCGATAACGAGCTAGTAAGTTCTATTAAAGGTCGTCAAGTCAGTGAGTGAGTTGTAGAGAAAAAACATGTGCACCTTTTCGCGGATTCTAGACAATACCTTTCACGTTAAGGCCAATGTTGGACAAGTTGACAATTCCAACGAGTACATATTATAACGCCAATCCGAAATATGATAAATGCTCTTACGCCTTTATTATTGCTTTAAAAACAGAGTTATGATCTACGAATTGTTGAATTGTGTTTCTTCAGTCAACTCCAAACATCTAAAGACGGAATATGCTGTACATAGTCACGCGCATTTATTATAAATACACTTTACAAAGTAAGGAATAATTTAGTTGCCAGTCAACGCGATAGAGTAGCCTCATGCCAATGATTAATAAATAAATAAAACCTCGTAAGATGGCGATACTGAATATACATCTATATATTAAATTATTTCAGAAAAGCCAATTACGTAAACCAAATTTTTGCATTCGATTATTTTACGGGTGGTAGGACCTCTTGTGAGTGTGCACGGGTAGGTAATACCCACCCTGCCTATTTCTGCCGTCAAGCAGTAATAATGTGTTTCGGTTTGAAGGGTGTGGCAGGCGTTGTACTGTAAAACTGATATTCAGAACTCATGTCTCAAGGTGGGTGGTGGTAGCGGCATTTACATTGCTGATATCTATGGGCTCTGGTAACCACTTAACACCAGATAGGCCTTCAGAGCAATAAAAAAAAAATTCAGCACATCATTGTGTGTATCTGTGATATTCAGTAAGCGATTTGTCTAATTGTGTGCATTCTTTCATTACTAGGACCTTGCTAACGGGACTTTTTCGAATTGTAATCGTTAAATTTTGCCAATTATGCACACGCGTATACATCTAAATATATAGTAAAAGGTATATTTATAATGAACAATTTGCTAATTTGAGTTTGGTAGGTTATTAATAAGTACTAAGGTATCTATCTACATAGCTTACAATAATTTCAAGTTATTTAATTGAAAACAGCTAATAGCATTTTGTCCTAATCAAGAATACGAAAATTAAAACTTAATTAAAACGTTACTATTACGAAACATGTAATATTACTTTTACATTAGAGTTCTTATCACTTACAGCGTCACATAATACAATTAAAGTAATTTACTTATATATTATTTAGTCGGCGATTTCAATGACCCAATTAGAGTTCGTCCTACAATTGACCTGTACTTTTCCTGTTTGCATTGAAGTAATCGAATCAAGCACTATTAATAGCATACATGAGCACTATGTATCAGAAACAAACAGTTTAGTTTTATTGACACAGGTGAATTTTCTATTCAAATATTATCATCACAAAGATTCTTAATTTTATTAAGGACGCCTTCCGCTAACCTGTTTTCATCGAAAAATTTTGTTTTTGTTATTGAATCGGTTAATTTCAAACTCAAGGTTATGAAAGTTTTTTTTTTTGGGAAAACGAAACGCAATAGTATTCGTTTTTTTTTAAGATGATTTGTTTTAAGGTCAGCTTGTAGTGATCGGTTATAATCGTCGTGCAAACCGGTAATGCCACGGGTCAATCAATGGCTGAAGCTGCAATTACGAGTTATTTTATTGTGTAGTTGGGTGACCATGTGTCACATTCGTAAATTTTTCGATCGTCATTCTTTCAGTGTTATACAGATTTATCATCACTACTGTTTATCGTTTTCTAGATCGATGCTAATAGGCCCGTCTACACTGTATTCCTAGCTGACCACTGTTGGACTCGATTTTGATTTTTGAGTTATTTTAAGATTGGGAGAGTTTAATATGACATATACTTAATGGTACGGTTCAACGTCATTACAAATAATTTATTAAAAAAAAATATTCACATATAGTATTTGTACGACTCTTCGCCTAGCTTACGATAGTGTCAATAAAAATGTTATAAGTACTTTTTGGCTTCCGCTACAATGTGTATTTGAGTTTATTTTACGAATACCACGTTCACATATTTGCTCAACAAAAATACTAAAACTTGCAAATAATCTAGTTCAAATATGTACTTTGAACGAGCTGCCTCAATTGGCTATTACAATGCACCGGCCAACGCGTCCCTTATCAACCGTAATCTTAGCTTAAATCAGTATTAACTGATAAGCTATCGTTATAAACATACACGATATCATGTGACGCGGCCGATCTATTACATATTTTCAATTTTTATCGTCTACTTATCATCATTCAATTGCTTCTTATAACTTTCGATTGTCATTGAATATTGTCGGATTGTACGTTTGCGGTATGAGATTACGAAATATTTTCATCATACACAGTTATTAATGAAATGTAGATTTCATAGTGAGATCGATTTTCACTATGAAAATAGTGTTTGCTTTTATTTTCGTTTCAATAGCGTAAGTATTAAGTAATTACCTTTTTATATAGTGGCTTTATCGTACCTGTACTTTGCCGTTAAATCAGTCTACAACGTTGATAGGACAGTATCTATATATTAATACGTGAAGCAAAAAGTTTGTACCCCTTTTTACGAAAATTGCGCGGTCGGAAGAGTATGAAATTGCCCACATAGAGAAGTGCAGAATGCTAATCTTTTTTAAAAATTATGCATTAATTATACATTAAATCAATAAACATTACACACACTACCATGTATTTGACACAACACATACGTATAAATATACTCTTTGTGAATTGTCAATTGTGAAACTTTTGTTATTCTTTAAAGTTTGTGGTCAAATTGAGAATAGATTAATATTTTTGGGTCTTTAATATTATTTATCTATAGTGTAGTCTTGGCGAAGTCTGTATTACATATAATATATTAATATCTGTAATTATATTCCAGAAGTATAATAGCGTTTGACAATAGAACCATAATAATATTTAAACTTTTAATTTCAATACATTATAGTCGAATTTCGACCACTGCGAGGACCATTAGTGAAGATAAAATCGCGTTAGTTATAATTATGATCAAAAGTTAATATTATACAAACGATTTGTTTTAAACTTTCGCGGCTATAGACATCACACAAACTATTATTTAACGTGTTCTTACCAACGTATTTCACATTTTTTTATGAGAGTAAAATCGCCGAGCGCCGCTTCCAACAGCGCCGAAATACCGGGTACTTTATTATATGTGAACTTTGTTGTATATTTATGTAATTATACACACGTATCTTTCTGGCAGCTCGATGGAATGTATAGATAGATACGCAATGTTCAGTATAGTTCCACAACCACAGTTTATGATACGGAATGGATACGTGTTATAAACACATTGGGAACGTGACAAGGTTAGCTGCTTGTTGGGCGCACCTTTCTTTGAAACTATCGACTGCGTTGCCTTTACGATCGCACTAGGCGTCTAGACCTACTATTTCAAAACGTTTAACGAGCGTTTATTTCTGAGTTTCCGTTTCAATTGGTATGTGAAGACGACGACCCATTCTAATTTGGAATAAACGAAACCTTTTGCTATTGAAAAATCCGAGTTTTCTTTCCCTACCTAAGCTGGATACCCTTGAGAGGCTATTTCAGCGTAACCTTAACTAGTAGGTGAGCTCACGGGGCTCGAAACGGAGTGATGCTAACACTGACCCTATCAAGAGCAGTGCTTCGCAGATTAGCCCACCGAGTTTCTCGCCGGATCTTCTCAGTGGGTCGCGTTTCCGATCCGGTGGTAGATTCTGCGAAGCACGGCTCGCGCTAGGGTTCGTGTTAGCAACGTCGTCAGGTTTGAGCCCCGTGAGCACACCTACTAGTTAAAGTTACGCTGGAATAGCTTCTTAAGGCTACCAGCTTAGGCAGGAAAAAAAAAGCTTCGCAGAATCTACCACCGGATCGGAAAAGCGACCCACTGAGAAAATTCGACGAGAAACTCAGTGGGTTATCCGAGTATAAAACTTAAAGTTTGCTCTTAAAAAGAAGGTTAATGTAAATTGTCTGTAAAGAATCGTGAAGGCGGCTTGAAGGGTTCGGTTATTATTGATTGATAAGTTGTCGAGTAACGAAACTGGTCAGGTAATGTTTTCGGGACGATGAGCATTCGTTCGCTCTAGTGGAAAAACGTTGGGGTTCCGCGCCACACTCGGCTTATTGACTGTTCTCATGTGTAGTTAGTTCGCTTTGTTCGTTTAATTATAGACGTTCAGAAAGAACAAGGGGAGATGGCTTGTCATTATTTTTTTCTTTAGTTGATATTAAATTTACACGGGCCACTGCGAGCGAGCTGTGAGTTATCAAAACTTTCATATTCGAAGCTGTCAGCGCAAAAGTGGCCTAACCCATAATTTTTCATATTCTTGCTTAAATATTGCAATTTATTACAACACTTAGACACAGCCCACTGAGATTCTCACCGGATCTTCTCAGTGGGTCGCGTTTCCGATCCGGTGGTAGATTCTGCAAAGCACGGCTCTTGCTAGGGTTCGTGTTAGCAACGTCGTCAGGCTTGAGCCCCGTGAGCTCACCTACTAATTAAGGTTACGCTGATATAGCCTCTCAAGGCTCTCAGCTTAGGTAGGAAAAAAAAAAGCAATTTATTTATAACATTACTTGTGATGCAAAACGGGCCTATCCATGGTCTCACTCATACATAACAGATGGCTTTGTAAATGGTTTTGCCTACGAAGCAGTGCAAAAGTAAATTCCAAGCTCATTATCTCCATACTAACTATGATAAGTTTAGGCCACTTTTGCGCTGACTGCCTCATTTATTGTAGGCGTTACGTATAGTTTAACGATAAATTTTTGTTTTCCAATGAAAATGAATTGAAGGTGCGGCGCAGAAGTTTGCGAGACGCGCATATCTCCACAACTTTATTTTATTATTTGTTGAATACTTTGCTTTACAATGCGAAAGATTAAATTGGAAGTGGTAGCTTATTTGTTGAAACAAATGTTTGATGTGTTTTTCACTTGCGGTTATCTATTTACCTGTTATTGTTTGTTTTTGCACATCGCCGTATGTTTTGGCGGTACATTTCGTCTGAGCGTGTCATCGATTTCAGTATGTATATAAAATACTATTGGTACGTTCGGGTGTTGTGTAAGAAATAATGCCTATAAAAATATTTAATTTCGTTAATGTTTTATTCCTGTTCCTGTTCAATATTATCCATAAATCGTGAACGGCTACGTCAAAGT
Source organism: Bombyx mandarina (assembly GCF_030267445.1). Classification (NCBI taxonomy): domain Eukaryota; kingdom Metazoa; phylum Arthropoda; class Insecta; order Lepidoptera; family Bombycidae; genus Bombyx; species Bombyx mandarina. The sequence goes on along the minus strand of NC_143225.1, from coordinate 9,008,131 downwards.
CACTTAATTAGCTAGATATTATAATTGATAAACGAGTTTGATGTAGAAGGCATCAATAGTTCGCAAAGATTTAGCTCGACGACTCGTCCTTTATGTAGGGTGACGGTAACCACGCTTGTCGTAAAAAACATTTTTTTTAAAGCTATTGCATAGCTTTTATCGCGGGCTTTGAGCGCGGCGACCGAATCAAGAAATCCCGTAACAAAAATAAAACCTAACACCCCCACTCCTCCCATCATGTAGCTCGCGTTCAACACATTTACACGTTGCGCTTGTGTAGTGTTTGTGAATAAGCGCGCGGCGTGACGTCGCACTGTATGCGCGTCATGAAAATTCTGCCCATCTCTCTCTCGCGCGGTCTAGCTTATGTGTGTGAAGGGGACAGTTAATGTTTTGCTTTTGTTAATGTTTATAAATACAGCGTTGTCTTATTTTATTATTGTTTTTATATTAAATTATTATTGTCTTTGCATTGGTTATTGGTTAATAACACAAGTCAGAAATATTCAGGGAACAATTAGAAATCGTCAACTCAACGTTACGAGCCACAGAGGATATCAAATATGGAAGACAAATTTATGGAAGGAAGATTTATAAAATCTTTAAAATCCGCTGACACTTTTGTTCACGGTTTTCTATATTTTTGTATTATAGTACAGTAAATCTGCTTTAGCGTTAGCGCGTCGACTTGAAAGGCGTTCTTAGCCCATGTAGTGCCCGTGTGCAATCATTATCCTAGCGCCCTCTAGTAAGCGCGCGGTCAAAATGTATTAATTCATTGACAGTGTCGAGGAGTATTCTAGTAACCTCGAGAGGTTATTCTAGATTCATCGAGCTAGTAGGTGAGCTCACGGGGCTCAAACCGGGAGTGTTGTTAACACTGGCCCTAGCAAGAGCAGTGCTTCGCAGAATCTACCATCGGATCGGAACCGCGACCCACTGAGAAGATCCGGCGAGAAACTCAGTGGGCTGTGTCTGTGGGTTAATTTACTCGTAGAGCTCTTCGTCGCAAGCGAACGGATCGGCGAGGTGACCGGTGCTTGAGATACCTAAAAGCACTGTTAAGGGATCGGGAGGATCCGTCATGACGTGTATAGGGCGACGTCGACTGTTTACCATTCGGATACCCCAACGGATCAGGTATGTAATTACTGGCAGCCACGACAAGAGGGTTTTCGTGCCGCCTTGTCAAAGTGGAGCCCCCTGATACCGCTGCACCATACGTAAAGCTGTCTCTGGTCGACTTTTCCACTTCGAGAACGGTTTACCTTACACAAGTTTTAAGGAAGATAATCATCGTTGTGCGCAACGTACCTGCAGCGCCTTCAGCATCGGCACTTTGTCGAGGAGCTCCTCGTACAGCTTGCGTTTCTTGAATGCGCTCTTGAGCAGGATGCGGCGGAACGTGTGGCGGTCCATGGCCCACAGAGCGCCGGCGGTCTGGGCCCGTACAGATGCCGCCCGCGGCATGTTGTACATCAGGGCCAGTTCGCCAAACGAACCGGAACCTTCGTATGTGTGGACCACCTACGAGACAATGTAAATGTACGTTTTTTTTCTTCAGGATTCGGTAGCGATTGAAATATGTACACATTGAAATAGATTAGATATATTTTACGGACTCCCATCAATCCGTGACTATGTGAAGTTTTCGACATTTCTGATATTTTAATATTTTTAAAACATACCCTCTTACACTGCCTCTTACTCTTATACCTACCTAGTTCTATTGTTTTTCTTACAATAGTTTTTTTTTTCTTTCTGTAGGCTAACGAGTTTCCGATTTATCTGTCATTACTTTTTTATTACAGATGGGTGTGCGAGCTCACAGTCCACCTGGTTTTAAATGGATACTGGAGTCTTACACCACAAAGCGAATGCCTCCATCGACACCTACCTACATTTTAGACGGATGTCTTAGTTACATTAGAATTTGCGGCAAGTCGATAGCACTAACTCATGTAGACTTAGAACACGTTCTAAATTAGCACTCAGGTAAGAATTAGAGGGCGTAGTAGAGAAAGATAAGTAGATAAATCTTCTTGCCCTCATCTCACTATGTAGGGTTTGTGTAGCATGTCCTCTTTATCCATTTAGGCCTATCATACATCATCTTTGCACTCGCAATCTTCCTTTACACACAGTCTTTCCAACTCTTTGTTTGGACGCCCAGTCTTTGTCGAAGTTAGATAGAAAAAAAAACAATACGACTAACTGCGACTATGTTTACGGCCTACCTAGTGGTGAGTGATTCCAGTCACTGGTTTTCTTTTAAGTTTTTCGCGTCATCTACCTTTAAATATTTATTAAACTTATATAATATTTATATCTAGTTTTATAAATATACACTATCAATTTCATCTAATAAGAAACGCATCGATTACTAACAAACAAACAGACATTACTTTCGTTACATAAAAAAATATAATTTGGAAAAGTAATAATTAATGAATACCGAAGTCCAAGACTCGAATCCATAATCCAATAATCCAGTTTCAATATTCAACATTCCTATATTTATTCATGGCGGCTAATTAAATGTCATGACGGAGTAGGCATCGTGAATTTCGACGGCTATCATTATATTAATAGCTCCTCAAATTCGGCAGTTATGCGTATCGCACTCTATTATTAGACGAGAAAATTCATGCTACGGACCAGCTGTAGCTTTCTACAAACAGAAAATGCCACAGCACTAGCAATTTCGTGAAGTTTTTCACTCGGGAACATAATAAAATGACAGGTTTCGTAATACTATGACGTCTCTAGGCCGAAAATTGCGAGATGTCGTCGTGCGTGCGTCATACCCTCACACATGTTCAGTGTTCTCAGGCAGTCGACTCACAGATAAATCATATTATAATTACTAAAATACGCTATAACGTTATGTTAGAATAACCCAAGAATTACACGTCTGGACCGCCTCACTTTGGCGTATTCATAAAAATCTGTTAAAGTCATCTGTAAAATTGAACAGATGTTTCGGCCTAATCTATCCAATCATAGCGTAAAATAAATTTTCACATTAATTCGGTTATCAACGTATGAAATCAGAATGTTCTAAAAAAAGGGCGAATATAACTTATAACCAACTAACACACGATTAGTTTCAAACTAGGCACACATGTTTAGTTGAGACTATTCCAATTTAGTTCATAGTTGACTTCTTGGATTAACTAAACATATTCAAATTGGTTTTCACAAATATTTGGAGCATTTTAACGACCTTCTGTAGCCGCTAATTTTGTTTCAAACCAAAATTCAAAGTATTTGAAAATTAAAATAGTTTAGTAATATTATTAATAGTAATTTGTACATACAAATTGGTTACCTTGACAACGGAACTCATATTAACACGTTGACTTCCATGTAGGTCACCGGTGCCCTACGCAGCGCATTCAAATAATTATGTCGATTTCTGTTACTAAGCGTCTGGATTGCCTAACTTTGCCTACTTTTGTTAGTTAATGTATGTTTTAGTCTTTTAGATCTCTTAGAAATAGATTGATACTCAGAATTTTCGGATTCGTCTTTTCCAGAGTCTAGTAGATATTCCGGCGCCTTAATAAGAAATCGACATAATTACTGTTTAATATTGAACCTTTAATACAATAGGAATATTGTCTGATTGAAAATACACTGGTTCTGGGCATTTAGTTTATTGTAATAACTTCATATCTATCTATATGTATATAAAAATGAATTGCTATTCGTTAGTCTCGCTAAAACTCGAGAACGGCTGGACCGATTTGTAATTTTGGTCTTGAATTATTTGTGGAAGTCCATAGAAGGTTTAAAAGTTAGATAAATATAAAAATACTCGGAATTAATTTTGTTTTTCCTTTAATGTGTCCCCCGTCGAACGGATTCCTTTTGTTTGTGTTATGTTTATTTTATACAAAATTTTTGGTCTTTCATTTATCGATTGAGATACTACAAAATCTGCCGGGTCAGCTAGTTTATAATAAAAATGGAGCACGACAAAACACGTCTATAGTTTGTTAAATGACCAGGAACGAAGAGAGCGAGACAGAGAGTGAAATAGCATATATCTATTTATTAGAATAATAAACAATTACTTCAGTGCGCCACGTGGGGCTCCCGGGAACTACATGGCAGTCAACGTGTTAATGAAGCTGTGTGTATGTAGTAAAAGTGCACTAACCTTTTCGACGCGGTCGTCTCCGGTGACCAGGACGTCGAAAACGCCGTTCTCGATGACGTAGAAGTTGTCGCCGTCATCGCCCTGTCTGATTACGTACTCGCCGGGCTCGGATCTCTTTTCGAACATCGCATCCAGAACCTTACGTGGAAGATGAATCATATTGTCATATGACATTTCAAACAATTTACATTAAACAGTAAAGCTTCTTTTCCTTTGCCTAATTATATTTTTTGACCCAAAATGGGACTTGCAAGTCACAAGGCTTTAATAAAAATAAAAATAAAACTAGAAATTGCGTAACTATTTATGGTAGGGCGTATTGAAGCGTTAGGGTAAATGTCATTTTATATCATTGAAACTTAGACCTTATTTCAACGTGACTGACGGAATTAATTTTGTGATTCCTCCAAATATGTTTTTTTTTAAATACGCTTTTATTAGCTTCAGACGTATGTATGTTAGTATGTAACGGAATATTTGAACATGATTTTGACCCCCTTCAAAACGTCAGATTAACTTGAAATTTGGTACACTTATTAAGTACCGATGACAATTCAATATTAAAAAAATTTAAATTCAACTAAACAATGAAAATTAAATAATAGTTTAAAAAAAACTAACAAAATACGATTTTATAGAAAATCCAACTAAAAAATAGAAAATAAATTATAATAAATTTGATTTAAAAATAGTGTAAGAAAAAATGATTTTATTGTAAAAAAAAAAGCGTGGGGTGCTTTTCAGGATATTATCAAAATAACCCTTCATAAAATATTTATAACTACTGATACCATGCAATAATATTATTTAAAGGTTGAACAGCGCAAATATCGTACATATAAGAATAGAATTAGATAATGCTCTTGAAGAACTGACCTGCTGCATTTGCTGCGCGTCAAGAGAACGGAACAGCAGTATGCCCCGGACCGCCTCAGCGAGACGGGCTCTCTGTGCGTCCGACTTGGGGAACACGGCAGGGGCTCCTTCGTCAGAATCATCCTCTTCGGGGTCATAAGTCTCGGCGAAAACGGATTTGCGCCGATTGTTAAAGCGCGCCACTGGCGGCTCTGTTATACCAACATAAATATGTTTATAACGATGGTTTAGCTTTAACTATAAAATACCTACAAATACTAAATTTAAAAAATCCAGTAAGGATAAACTATAATATCTTTTTCAAAAATACTAAATTCAAATCAGCCATCGGTCTACAATTGTCTACATGGTTTATTGCTTAGCGATTGTTTGATGTATTCGCATAAAAAACTAAATGATTTTCCAATCAACAAACTATATTTTTAATTCTCTATAAAACACCTATATAGTTTATTACGTATATAGAATGTAGTAGACATCAGCATGAAGATTTGATTTTATTACACCGAATTAAGTTAATTAACGGTATTTTGGGATACACGGTGTTATTTTGACAAGTCTTGTTTAAGTATTCGATTCACCGCAATCACTTTAGGCATTCCAATTATCTGATGCACGTAAATGTAAGGACCGGCTATCAATGATGGATGACTGTTACGTATGAGTTCTCATGACGACAATTTACGTCAATGAGATAAATGCATCGAAGCTACGAAATTCTTGAATAAGTACAAGATAATACGCATGCAGCCTCGCGCGACTGTATCATTTCATCAAATCGCTAGAAATGTCAGAGCTGCGTAATTTTTACTCCGAATTTTCGAAGTTAGAGATAATAACTATTTCAGCCCTTCTAATTCAAACATATAGTTGATACTTTGTATATACAAATAATAAATAAAAAAAAGTTTAGTGGTCGAGCCCATTTGAAAAATTCTAAACGCGAATTCATATAAAAGCGGTTTTATGCTTCTGTTATTAAGAATTATAATTACTGTAAGTTTAAAGTTTGTTTAAAGCTATATAATATTTAAGAGTAATTGGTATCGCTTCGATAAACTGGTTTTATATCTAGGCTAATCTTTTCACAAGTGAATTATTAATCTTGGTTGAAAATCGATTGCATGTAACTCTACTTATGTTTAACCGACATACGAACGACGCCTGTTTATTGATATGTTGCAAAGAGAAAGTAGGAATTGTCAATCATTCGTTTAAAATTCACGTCTTGCAGTGAGCCTCTTGACAAATTGCATCACAACATTAACTTCGAAGTAGCTGCATGTTTCTTTCAAAAGGATTCCTTTGCTATTAATAATTTTAAAAGAGTAAAAAAAAACATGCTTTCAGAGAAACATTAGCTAATTTACAGTATCAAGGTTTTCCAGATAACAATGTGTAATATTAAAACATTTCACACTATTCAATATTATTGTGCCATTGTTGCCGAGTTGCATGATATCTCTACATCTCGGAATTAATGTAAATTTGAATAGATCTAACATTGTGTTTTTTAGCAAAAAAATGACATCATTGTCGATTTTTATAAGCATATAAGAGGATCAATCTAGTAAGCTATCTTAGATTTTACAGGCAATATATTACTCTGATAAAAGAGTAGATGACATCACAACAAAGGTGTTTACGACTAGCTGCTATTGAATAAGATAATGGCTATACTTGATCTTAGTCAAAGTAGATTAAGCGACAAAACGTAATTTTTCAAAATGAGTCACTGGGTATGTCTCTAATTTTATCTACCACATTTCAATCCAAAGAATAGGTCTTAAAGGTACTTAAAGATACATGCTAACAGTATTATAGGATTTTTTTTAAAGCACACGCTAAAGCAAGCGTACAATTGCTCAAGGACTAATTAACAACACCTGATCAGTTCATTATGCTTTGTACCGTGTTACCTGTCGTTACCTACATAGCTAATAATAAGTAAAACATACATAAAAATTCCAACATCTGTTTCGATTCACGGCGCCGAAGCGATCCGCGGGCTTCGAAAAATAATCCAAACTCATCAACACACAACTTCAAAGCGTCGAAAAAACAAACTCACAAATACGATGAACATGTAGTAAACATACTGAATTTATAACTCCACAAACAACTTTTTTTAAACACTTGCATTAGTCTGTTGAATTCTTACAAGCTTGTTAGTGGTCACTCAATGATAATGTATACTGTGATACTAGCTTTATGTACACAAAATGTGAAAATTACTTTATTTAATAAATTATTTAACATTTCAATGCGTTCAAGTTTACCTTGATACTAAAGGTGTTTTTGCTGCTTGACGACAGGAAGAATATATGCCTTCTTCAATCATTGTGCCTCAATAACTTTGATAGTTAAAGAGAACTGTACCACACAGTATTAAGTGCAATATTTTATGATTTAAAAACATGTTTACTTTTTTCTCCTATACATATAATTAAGCTCAGTTGTAGTAGATATGACAAGAAATCACAGTTTGATACACAGTAAAATAGACATTCAAAAACAACTTACAAACACACCCATTTAATTACATTTTATATGATGTCAAATTTTTTATTAGTTAGGTTGTGTTTTACGGTTTTAGTCTTGCTGATATTGTGTCTATTATTCAAAAGACAAGGCTTCAGGCATATGCAATTAATTCTACTTTTGCGGTATTATCCATTCCCAGTATCTTCCACTACACAGGGGATAACCCATTCTCTAGTGTCTCTAGTATCCTCATCATGGCAAGGCTTCGAAGTTGAAACTATTTACTATCTTGTCTATTTAGGCCAAGTGTCAATTTTATATTTTGGAATGTTCTGACTGTAATTTTTAGAATGCAAGTAAGAATTCAATGTTACCAGTCATAAATTGGCAACAGCATTTTCGTTGTGCAAGGCCTGCAGTAACTGCACAATATTAAGGGGGCTGCGAGCCCATCTAAGTGGACTTGAGTGCAACAGATATGCAATATATGAGATTACACAATATGCCCTACTACCTACTATATAAGTACTATGAGTAATGTTATAAATTATCACTCTCCCTTTTTTACTGTGTATTTCAGTTTTGGACCAGATGTATCAATCAATGTGCAACATTTTTTTTGTACTGAGCTTGAAATTCCAATTACATAGTAATAGCAGCTATCCAGCTTTTCAACATAAAATATGGACCTTTCCATCTAATTTTGTGATTAAAAATCTTAAGTACTATGGACAAGCTCCTATGGAGACTGCAAACCACTTTTTTCTTAGTTTTATAAGAATGTAGTAAAGCTCTTAATTTAAATTAAACATATTATTGTTATGTATTTTATTTATCAATTGGCAACCAAATGTTATCCCTTAACAGTATTGTAATAGTATTTTACGAGCAAAGTTGTAATGGCATATTGCCAAAGTCAGATGGCTATTATCGTAGGAAGCATGCTTCTGGCCCAAAAGAAATTTATTAAAGACAAAAATGACACAGTGTAATTATAGTTGTGTTTTTTATATTTCATTTTAAGGTTACTTCTTATAAAAAAAATATATTTTTTAAAACCAATTCTTCTTTTACTTTTTATTTATGAACAGTTGCTTGCATTTTAACCATTATAGAATTAGAAATTTTTGGTAAAATAATATCATTACACTTATTTTATTATAACTATTAAAGGTTGATGTATTTATTTTTCTATATTAGAGTAGTTCAGAGTAACACATTCAACAAATTATTAATAATAAATAATGTTAATAAAATGCTAATTATCTAAAAATGCAACTGAACAAATACCTTGCAAAATAACACGGTTCTAAGCACTGGATGTGAAAAAAATAATTTTATGACAATCTATTTCCTCTCCTAGTTTATAATTTGTTAGAAATTAGGCCAGTGATCAATTAAAATTAACTGAGAACTACTATTTTATATTTATTTTATTAAAAATACGACGTTTTTAATCTTCCCACTTGCAGTTTCAATGAAACATTTATGGCCCTCACTAGCGAAACAAATTACTGTTCGTAAAGATGCAACGGTTGACGAAAACGGTCTTAATAGTGTGTAGATGTAGTTTCCACAATAAATATCTTGACGCAAGATACCATCTACGAAATATACAAAATGTGTACCTTCTTCGTCTGATATTATGGACTCATCAGGTGTGCCGGCGACAGGACCCCGTACGATGGTCGTCGTCCTGTTGTTTTGTAACCTTGTGAAGAACTCGACCGCGTAGTTGATCACGTCCCCAGGCTGCTCCAGCAGATAACTTATAGTAAACTCCAATAAGATCTCTCTAAGGTCATCCGGGACTTGAATGCGTCCGCCCTGAGGCCTGCTCATTTCTAAAGGCGTCGCCTCACTTTCTCGATATTACCCGAGTGGAAATTGTCGAGCGACGCGTTAAGATTAAAACTTGGATATCATAGCCATCGAATTAGCTAAAGCGAAACACCAACGAGCAAATTTACGATGGGGAAGTAGCACTACATACAAACGTTAGTAATAAATAAAACCACACTATTATACTAAAACTTTTTCAAATAATAGTTTCCGCTACTAAAAATTAAATCTAAAGACACACTTTTTACAAAATATTCTTCGTCCTCCAGCCTGACAATTTTATAAACCTCCCTTCACTAAAGTAAAAATGGCGAATTTTGATTGCCCTACAGTCCACACTCCACTTTACCTACTTCATCCCGTGAGATTCTTGCTAGACAAAAAAATACATAGACAATTTACGTAAATATTGATCAGTCTTGAAATCTTTGTTAGTTTATCTCTATGTTTCTAGAAAACACTTTTTGTTCAGCAAAATTTGTAAAAAAATTGTATTTTAATGAAATAAAATATTTAATTTGCTAAAATGAATACTTTATGTCTTACACTGGAATTTAAAATACAATTTTTCACAAGTTCAATTTTACGGCTTTGGATCTTAGTATTTTGAGCCAGATCCTAGTGTCTCTGTGCGGAGCCGCAATGAACGAGTTCGATATCAGAATAATGTGATACGGAACAATATGAACTGGGATTTTAAAAAAATATACGTTTGTACAAAATATGTATGTTTAAATTTCACATTAACATTAACATTTTGGGAGATTCCGTCAATAAACTATTAATCGTATCTATGTATGCATTTAACAATTTCCAAGCATTATTATGCCGATTAGGTATCTTTTAGTAGTATTTGGTTCTTTGGCTATAATAATATAAACTTACGTCCCCATGTTTATTGATTTAAAATCCAACCATCGATTATAGAAACTTTAAATCAGAACTTCGATGGATATTGACACGGAAAACTTACTCTTCCTGTCACATTTTTATTGTTCTAATAAAATTTAAATTTAGAATCTGCTTTTCACAAATTAAATATTGTAAAAAAGTCCTTTGGCAATGTTGTTTTTAAAGAAAATTTATACACATTTATTCGTAAATGTTTTATTTTTGTCTACGCATTAACAATATCCATCTAATAATGGCACGTAGTCTGACGAACTTGTTGTTTTTTTACACATTTTGAATTTTAAATTAAACATTTTTTGTATAAAATTGGGATTTTATTTTGCAAAAATGGCGCAAAAGATTATACAAATATGCCAAGTGAAGTGCTATATAGCAGAAATGGAGAATAGACCCTCCATAGTAGCAGAACAATATTATTTGACCGACTCGGTGGTGCAGTAGCTAGCGCCCTTGACTGTTGGGCTGAGGGTTGTGGGTTCGATTTCCATACTGGGCAAACATTTCTGTGACATCTTTGTTTGGCCTTTGCCGGGTAGTTAATACCTATGTGTTGTTTAAATTTAACCGTATAATAATACTGGTAATAATAATGGTCACTGGTTCCCAGAGTACAAGGAATCTTAATTTGGAGCCAAGTGGACCGTGTATCACATGTCCTCGGTTATTATTATTTCTACAAGGATGCTTGACGCCTTCTCTGATTTTAAACGTTTTTATTTCGATTTTAAATTAACGTTCGCTTCAGATGGTAGCTAGACCTAGAATGGGTTTTAATTTATTTATCTTTAATGAAATAAAGCCTATAATACGGTTCCAAACTTAAGATCTTCGGCAATTTGTTATGCACCTTGTCCAACTTGGCACTATAAGTATATGTGTGATTATGCGGGTTTGCTGTTTTAAATAAGTTAGAAAAGATGACCTGAGACGGCTCTCTTGTATTTTTGTGGAATATGAGGGCGAAGTGTAGACTGCTTTATTTTTTTAATTTAGTATTTTATGTACAATAATAGTGCCTTATTCTCCATTTACCATCTGTGAAAGTACACAAATTTTCTCGAAAAAGTGGCACTACTCAATAATCCTCTTATCGAGGCTGCCGGTAACTACATACCCGAGCTCACACAGCCGCCGTGGCCTTAGACATGACTTTGTGCTAGCGTGCTTTTAGGCATTTCATGCACCGATCGCAGGTCTCGTCAAACTCGTTGAATGCGACGAAGGGTTCGTCGTGCAACTTAATCCATAGACACAGCCTGCTGAGTTTTAGGCCAGATCTTCTCAGTGGAATCACATGGCATCAGAAGAAGCCAATTGGTATCGAATACGAAAAAAAGAAGAGGGCTCTCTTTTTCCTTACATTACTTTAGTCTTTGGGCTTGTATGCAGTAAGCTATATAGATTAAATTAAAAATATAGGTAATGTGATCCTCGACTTCCAAGATGTGTGCTTAGTGTGAGTTTTTAAAATTTTCGATAGCGTAAAAGTTCATTCATATTTGTATCACTGAAGTATGAAACCTAGTCTATGATTTGTATGCAACTGGAACAGCGCCCCTAGCGGCAAAGTAGGCAAATGTTAAAAGTTAATTTTACGCTAATTTTTATTATAAGGGATTTTATGACCTATAGTAGAATTATTTTGTCCCTGCAGTTTGGGTCATAAAAAATCGGAGCGGTGAAGCGACTATTTCGTTCTCTCTTCCACTCACGAGCCTTATGGACGGGCATAGTGATGCGCATTATTGTTGTCGATAAGCGTTATCGATAGTGTATTTAGTTTTGTCATTTTGTGGGTTAGTGATAAAAATGAAAGAAAAAATTACTAATTGAACACTTACAACCATATATCGCCGCAGCAAGATAACGAGAACGGCAGAAATTAACACTTTATAACTTTTCGGGATCTATTCTTATTTCAGTGAAAATTTTTAACACATTGTTGATAACAACACGTGCAAATATTATTTTGAATAAATTCTGCCGTTTTGATACAAAACAAAGGAGTAGCCATTGTGTCACTAAAGAAATTCAGAAAACGAATGCATAAAAACACATTTCTCTTCGACATAATGTACTATAATTTGCAGGTAAGTACGAATTACTCTTAACATAACAATGTCTCACCATCCTTCGTATATAATAGCCGGCAAACTTCTTGAGCATTTGTCGACGTAGTGGGGGTAAGTTCGCGCATGGTACACTCACGTGCAAAAACATTATTTACTCTGCGTCATAATGCTATTAAATTATTAAAATCAACATATTATGTATTTATTTATATATTTATTAGAACATCAACAAAAAATATAGGTTAATAAGTATAATAATTAAATCTTGGGGTAAAATAGATATTCCTTCTATTAAGTCAAAACTAGAGCTGTTGCCAGGTCTTCGTTCAGTTGAAGCAAAGCTGGTATTTGTAATTTTTTTTTCGTTATCATAATCTTGACCATCATCATCATCACTGTTTTCATCACCCGAGTCGCTATCATCGTGATAAGTCGACATAGGGCTCATCGGTGTAGTTTACAACTCGGTCGGTTCGGTCTTCTTTTTTGTCTATAATTAATTATTTTTTGAAGATATTCGATTCGTAGTAATCGAATGTTACTTTTTTCAATTACCAGCTTCCGATTACTTTCTGTTTTTTTTCCATCTGAAGCCTAGCTCTTTTATAATTCGTCGTAAGCTTCATTCCGAACCATTCAAATTTATACCTTCTTTAAATTTTTCTAAGCCTTTCTACGGTACGGAGTTTCGCTGCTTGTTATGTAGTTATTATGATTACATCTTTTTATTACAGATTGAACGAAACTATCCATTCCGGTAACTTTCTTCTTCCCTGATCTTTTCTTACCCGAAGTTCGAAACACGGCGAGCAAGCCAGAGCCTTTAGCTTCGTTAATAATGTACCTAAAAGTACTCACTGATGTTTTTCTTGCTTCCGAAGTCTGTTTTACTTTTTCCATATAATTCTTCCCCTGTTTTATAATGAAGCAATATACGTCGTATACAATTTTTCTACCCTTTCTTTTGAATATTACACCAGTTTGTCGCGGCATAGTGTATTTTTTATAAAAAAACAACAAACACTCAACATATAGCAATGGCAACAAAGTCAACAAGCAATTATAACAAATAACTTAACGATTAATAACGATAAACTTTTCACTGTACGCAAGCGTACTTTTGGGAGCAAGCGGAACGAGGGCGCGGTGCGGGACGCAAGGTTCAACTGATCTACCAATAACGCGCTCGATACGATTTCCCCTGCCGTCGCGCCTCACCCTCACCACCAAAGTGATCTAAAATTCGGTTCTGCGCAGTCAAGGTCATTTGCTCACGAAGTTTGCCGGTTACTATACCACCCCACCACCGTGTACCTGACTTCGATGACTCATTTGTTTTTACCGATAATGGCGTTGCGCCTGCGCAACATGCACACCGCCCTAGCCGGGCTATGTTTTATGACCCAAACTGCACGGACAAAATAATTCTACTATAGGAACTAAAACCTCTAGGTCAAGTCTTATTTTAATTTTTATGAAAACTTTTTTAAATGAAATGAGATGAGACGATATGGGATGAAATAATAATATAATCTCAGTAAAATGGTGGTCATTTACTAAGTTTTTCAGTGGACTTTTTGGAGGATTCCGAGAAGTTACGTTCAGCGGCTTTGTTTCATTTTCACACATTTGTGCACTTTCACAGACATTAAACAGTTAATAAACCATCGTTATTCCACATTTACACCTGAAGAAACACTAAGTAAACAAAATAAAACAAATCACACTGTACTCCCGGCGTTCCCGCCAAAAAGTTCTTTTATGCTATCGAGAACGTCAAAAAACCCGCACTGAACACACTGGCCATTTTATCTTGTGAGTCCGCAAGGGTAGGTACCACCGCCCTGCCTATTTTTGCTGTGAAGCAGTAATGCGTTTCGGTTTGTAGGGTGGGGCAGCCGTTGTAACTATACTGAAACCTTAAAACTTATAGGTAGATGGCGGCATTTACATTGTAGATGTCTATGGGCTCCGTTATCCACTTAACACCAGGTGGGCCGTGAACTCGTTCACCTAGCAATAAGATAAAAAAATCAGATTTTTGATACAACACTCAACCCATAAATAATAACAATACAAGATTTGGCTTTTTGCACATTCAATCCTGTTCTTCTTTAATCTTTGAATTGACTTCGATCGTCTCGTCGGTCGAGTGGTTAGTGAACCTGATTACTATCTCACGGGTTTGGATTCGATTGCTAGTCGATATAATTACCTGAAAGTGGAACGTTTATACCTTCCCAAAGACTATTCATGCTAAATTTTATTAATGCCCAGTACTGTATTACCTTACATATTATCCACTAGCAGACCCGGCAGACTTCGTAGTGCCTCAATCGATAAATAAAAGACCGAAACTTTTGTACAAAATAAACTTAAAACAAACAAAAGGAATCCGTCCGATGGGGGACACATCAAAGGAAAAACAAAATTGTTATTTTTATTTAATTCCGAGTATTTTCATATTTATCTACCTTTTAAGCCTTCTCTGGACTTCCACAAATAATTCAAGACCAAAATTAGCCAAATCGGTCCAGCTGTTCTCGAGCTTTAGCGAGACTAACGAACAGCAATTCATTTTTATATAGATAGATAGATAGCAAAAGTACTATAATAGGTATATACTTACATATAATGTAAAAAAAAAAAAATTCTTTAAATTCATCTTTACTTAAACATTACAGTTCGATACATAGGTTAGTTTGAGCTTTTACTGTACGATGAGACCATTAACTTTCTCACGTATGCGTAACGGCAGGTGCAGTTTTTGATTGGATAAACAATTATGTTGTTAAATGACTCGTAACAATTATATTCAGTAGTTTCCGTATATACATCATCGTCCGAAAATAGATCCGGTTCTATTGTCTTTACACAGCTTAGTGCAACGCATTTCATCTTACTTAAGAAGACACACACATCCTGGACCGCTCTGCAACTCAGATACTCGCACTGATCGGACAGATACTGTATTGTAGCTCCCGGGTATTCGCATATTTTGCTTACTAAAACGCCTGCCCATTTCAGGAATATATCTTGTTTTATTGTGGCATCGGTATTCAACCAGGGCGTGGGTATAATGTATTTGTCATCTATTTTAATAGTCAAGCTCTCTATAAAATTTATAGAAATTAAAATGTTTTCGTTGTAACCGATGCGTTTTATGATATTTGCAGACTCCAAATCCGCCAATTGTTGTATGAGTGCTTTAGTGTCTCCATTAATTTTCTGAAAAAAATAATAATGGTATTACGTGAAATGGATTAATAAAATCTATCTAAGTGAAACTAACCCGTTTTTTCCATTAAAAAAGTTCTGCGTCCGACTGAATACTTAATTTAAGTTTCAAAAATGATTAAATGAAGTAACATTATTAAATAAAGAATAATATATTAATTAATAACTCAGGTTCATAAATAAAAAAAATAATGCGACCGATTTAAAAAATAGCTTATTGTATTAAATTATTTATAATATTCAAAATACATAAATACTCATTATAATATTCAAATAGTCTTTGAATAAAATAGTTTAAGAGATACTGTAAACTAGGGGTCTTTTTTTTCCCTACCTAAGCTGATGGTCTAGAGCAGTGATTATCAAACTTATTTCTTTTACCGCCCCCTTTGAAAATCAATTATTTTTCAGCGCCCCCCATTTTTTATACACCCCTAAAACTTTAAAACCACTATTTCATTAATTTAATTAATAAATGTTGTATTAATTTTAGTAAATGTCGTACCACGTAGTACATATGTATTTGTAGATGCTATTATTGTTTCTTCATATTATTATATGTCCGTACATTGCTACAGAGCGTGTATTTACAAATTTGCAAAGTAAAAATGAATTCTTCTCATCAATATGTTTGTTTAAATTCAGTAAGCTAAACCTGGAAGTCGTAGAGGATTTCATTTATCTGGGCTCCGTCATAGCTAGTAATGGATCCTCCGAAAAGGACTTCAGAAGGCGAATAAGTATGGCAAAGAGAGCTATGTCCCAAATGGACCGTGTTTGGGTGGACAGAAACATCTCGAGGAATACCAAAAAGCAGCTCGTCACCTCCCTCGTCTTTTCCATTTTTCTCTACGGCGCAGAGACTTGGACCCTCAAGAAAGCCGACCGCCAACGCATCGATGCGTTTGAGATGTGGTGCTGGAGGAAAATGCTCGGGATTCGTTGGACAGAACACAGAACCAATGAATCCATTCTTACCGAGCTCAAGATTCCAATGCGCCTCAGCACTACATGCGCGCGGAGGAGTTTGGAGATCTTTGGACATATCGCCAGAAAGAGAGGTGACAATCTGGAAAAGCTGCTGGTAACAGGCAAGGAGAAGGCACAGAGGCAGAAATCCAATACGCTGGTCGGACCAAATACGCTCCACTCTCAATACCTCAGTCCACGTTGCTATCCACACAGCCGAGGACAGGCAGGAATGGCGCAGGATGATGCAGGAGAAAGTTATTAGAGGAGGCCACGACCCTCAACACTGAGGATTATCGACGCAAGAAGGAAGGAAACTACGAAAAATAAATTAATATCATTTCGTATTATAGATAAATATAGGTAATTTTTCGTAGAATTTTAGTTTATAGTTTAGAACTGGTTCAAATAAAAACTGCCGCCTAAGTCAGCGTTTTTATTATTTGTAATAATTAATATCTATAGTAATATTATAAAAACTCCAATAATTTAACCCAAGGTGTAAAAAAAATTACCTAAAATATTCTTTAAGGCCCCTGGCCTTACGAAAACTATTGATGATAGAATAAAAAAACGTACTACGACTTTGTAAAAAACATTATTATTTACAAAAAGTGTCGCGACAGCATATGTCTAACTATTATAGTTATGCCGCAATAAGTGTTCTTTTATTTACAAAAAATGCCCCTGGTAAGACACGGAGTGCCCCCCTACCTTCGCCGACTGGAGGACAGATCGGTCACGTGTACTGGACACGGTGGGATCGTGCACAGGTTCGCGGTCGTACGTGGTGCTCCACAAGGGTCGGTGCTCGGCCCCCTATTGCGGAATATCGGAATTACGCAGACGACACGCTGGACGTGTCCCGGGGGGGGGGGGGTGTAGTTTGGCTGAGTTTGCTCGTCTTGCCACCGCAGGGGTGGCGCATGTCGTCGGCAAAATCAGGAGATTGGGCCTCGACGTGACACTCAGTAAATCCGGGGCCATGTGGTTCCACAGGCCCCGGAGAGTGCCACCCGTCGATGCCCATATCGTGGTTGGAGGCGTCCGTATCGGGTCGGGGTGCAGTTGAAGTACCTCGGCCTCATTCTGGACAGTCGTTGGACCTTCCGTGTTCACTTTCAGAACCTGGTCCCTCGTTTGTTGAGGGTGGCCGGCGCGTTAAGCCGGCTACTTCCCAACTTCGGGAGGCCTGACCAGGTGACGCGCCGTCTCTATACGGGGGTGGTGCGGTCAATGGCCTTATACGAGGCGCCCGTGTGGGGCCAGTTACTGGCCGTGGGGGTAACGAAGTTGCTGCAACGGCCGCAACGCACCATCGCGGTCAGGATCATCCGTGGTTATCGCACCATCTCTTTCGAGGCGGCGTGTGTACTGGCTGGGACGCCGCCTCGGGTCCTGGAGGCGGAGGCGCTCGCCACTGACTATCAGTGGCGGGCTAACCTTCGTGCCCGGGGCGTGGCGCGTCCCAGCCTCAGTGTGGTCAGAGCGCGGAGGGCCCAATCTCGGCGGTCCGTGCTGGAGTCATGGTCCAGGCGGCTGGCCGATCCTTCGGCTGTTCGTAGGACCGTCGAGGCGATTCGCCCGGTTCTTGTGAATTGGGTGAATCGTGACAGAGGACGCCTCACTTTCCGGCTCACGCAGGTACTCACTGGGCATGGTTGCTTCGGTGAGTTCCTGCACCGGATCGGAGCCGAGCCGACGGCAGAGTGCCACCATTGTGGTTGCGACTTGGACACGGCAGAGCATACGCTCGTCGCCTGCCCCGCATGGGAGGGGTGGCGGCGTGTCCTCGTCGCAAAAATAGGAAACGACTTGTCGACGCCCAAGCCCTGGCCCTCTAAATGTTTCGGATCTCCCTCACATGTCGGCCTGGGGACCGGCGAAGGGGGCCTAAGAACGCGACGTGCAAGCTGCTCTGCACACGTTTTACGCATGAGCATCCGGGTGATGGAAGGCCGGCTATCCTCAACCCACGCTGGTTCTGACCCAGCGGAGTATTCCGTAGGATAGACCATTCTAACCGGCGCCATCTAGGCGGGCTTCGGACAGTCTGCCGACCGAGAGGGCTGATGGTCGTGGCGCCGACGACCGCCAGTCCAGCGTCCCGAGGGGGAGGGTGATGGGAGAGATGTGCTCCGCACTAAACGCTTCGCTTTCCCCCCTTTGCCTTTTCATGAGCTCTGTCTCATGCGAGGTTTGGATGCTGGTTGTTGAGCGGCAGGAGGTTTTAGTCGGTTCGACTCCGACATGCCCCGCCCTCCATCCCCAGTGAAGGGCGGAAGTCCGGCGATTTCCTCCTGACAAAAAAAAACGTGTGGCACTCGGGAACTGCGGCGGTAAAGCTATTGCATAGCATTTTTTATCAACTTATGACATTATAATTAGACAATGATAATTTAATATTAAAACAATAATTTAAGCGTTTTCAATCCGGAAATTTTGATGTCAAAAATGCACGTCGCTCTGGTCGCCCTATTACGGATAAAATCGATGCCATTTTTGAAAAAGTGGGGCAAGATCGGCATATCAGTAGTTACGACGTAACTGAAGAACTGAGAATTGACCACAAAATAGTTATGCCGCATTTGAAAAAAACTGGGTACACAAAAAAGCTCACTGAAAGAAACCTAATGAACCGTGTACTCATTTGTGATTCTTTATTAGGACGTAATGAAACCGAACCATTTTGAAGAAGCTGATAACTGGTGATGAAAAATGGATCACGTACGACAAGAACGTACGAGAAAGGTCGTGGTCAAAGGCCGGTCAGGCTTCACAGACTCTGGCGAAGCCCGGGTTAACTCGCAACAAGGTGATGCTGTGTGTGTGGTGGGATTGGAAGAGCATTATACATGAGCTGTTACCACCAGGCAGGACCATTGATTCTGAACTCTACTGCGAACAACTGATGAAATTAAAGCAAGAAGTTGAGAGAAAGCGGCCGGAATTAATCAACAGAAGGGGTGTGGTTTTTCATCACGATAACGCTAGACCTCACACATCTTTAGCCACTCAGCAAAAATTAAGAGAGCTTGGCTGGGAGGTGTTAATGCATCCGCCATATAGCATGACCTTGCACCTTGAGATTTCTACCTGTTTCGGTCTCTTCAGAATTCTTTAGGCAGTGTCAGATTAACATCACGAGAGGACTGCCAAAACCAATTGTCGCGGTATTTTGATCAGAAGCCCCAAAATTTCTATAGCAATGGGATCATGTCCCTGTAAAAAGTTATCGAACAAAATGGTACCGACATACTTTAGTTAAATGTGAATAAACTATATTGAAAAATGTTGTGAATTTTCTTAAAAAATGCGAAGAAACTTTTTCCCCAACCTATTATGCCCTTATGTTAAAAACAAGAAAGAAAGTAAAGAAAACCTCAATTTGTGTTAGTTTACGTATGTGTAATATTTTAAAACTCTGCATGGTAGTTTTTTTTCTAATGTTTAAAATAATTTCTGGTGCAATGTAATTAAGGTAAAATTGCTCTAATTTTTTAACTATCATCGATCATGTTTCGCAGAAATTTCTTACCGCTTGATTGCGTACGGTGTGTGGGCTATCCTACGAAATTTATGTTAATTATTTTAAGTTTTTATAACATCATACAGGGTAGAAATATAAACTAATTATTCGTTATTGTGTAGTAGGTGAGTTTTAATTTTAGTGAAATTTAAAATACTATGAAGTAAATGAAATTACAAATTTTACAGCGCCCCCCTAACCCACATCAACGCCCCCCATTTTTTCCTGGGCCCCTTAACGCCCCCCTCTAGGTTTCCAACGCCCCCAAGGGGGCGTTATCTCCCACTTTGAGAAAGACTGGTCTAGAGAGACCATGTCAGCGTCGCCGGCTTAGCTCACGGGCCTCAAACCTGACGATGTTGCTAACACGAACCCTAGCAAGAGCCGTACTTCGCAGAATCTACCACCGGATCGGAAACGCGACCCACTGAGAAGATCCGGCGAGAAGCTCAGTGGGCTGTGTCTATGGGTTAATTTGCTCGTTGAGCCCTTCGTCGCAAGCGACGGGTTCGACGAGAACGATGAGCTAGAGGTCAATAGTTGATAGCAAAAGAAAATAAAGAATAAAATGTCTCCTTCAAAATTGGCCATACTTTAATTATATATTTTTGTCTATGATACGGCCATTTCAATATCACTGGCTTTCTCGGAAACTTTTGATTTAGAAAGTCAGCTTTACGTTCGGTTGAAACACTTCATCAATGTTATTCGGCTTACCTCTAGTTCATAAAATGTTGCACCGGATTCACCTTTTGAAACAATGTATTTCAGGGCCTTACCCTCTGCACATGGATATGTTTGTTTTGTTTTAGATGGTATAGTAGCTTGTCTGGGGATAGATTTATATATATTAAAATTTTTACTTTATTATTTTTATTTTAAATTTAAATTTTGAACGTAAAAATGAAATGCGTTATATATATCTGGATCCATGGGAACTAAAAACTGAATGACGAAATTAAGAAATCGCGATCTACAAATTTTATCGTTAATTTATTCACTGTAACACTGCAATGCAATATCGTTTAAAAATTAACTGATGCACGGGCTCCCCGGTCCTATGAGATGTAGAGGAAGGCATCTGTTAATTAATTTAATTAAATTTTCACTTTGTTTTCACAATGTTTTTTTTCCCGACCTCTTCGCAGGTGGAAAAAGAGACTATTCCAGCTATACGCGGAGTAGGTCAAGTTCCGGGCTAAACCTGCGATAATTTGTTAACACTAGCCCTAGCAAGAGCAGTTCTTCACAGAATTTACCACCGGATCGGAATTGCGACCCACTGATAACATTCGACGGGAAACTCAGTGGGCTGTGTCTATGGGATACTCATGTATGTGTGGTTCACATTAACAGCATAATATTTCTAGTTGATATTGAAAGATTCCGTTAGAGGACAAGTTTTCCTAGCCCCTTTTTAGAATTGCGCAAATTCAACGAATAAAAACTGATATTTCGTTATTTACCTGGATAATTCCTTTAGTGCAGCATCAAAACATTCGAAATCGTTCATATATTTAGACATTTTATTAAACTGTGTTTTATTTTTTAATGTTAGCGTACCGGACTTCAACTGATATTTAGTTTCGACCTCAAGCACGCTTATGTGTTCGTCTAAAATAATCGATGTTCCAGCAACATCTACGATTACCGGAATTGTAGATGAAATTATTTCTAATACATTAGCAGCTTGCATCTCCAGTAAGAAACAGTTTAACTCGCTCGATCCTTTGAAGCTGTTTTCGGGTAATTCAGAATCAACAATAGCCGCAAGATCATCAATGAAATCAGAATTGAGTCTGTCGGCCCATTTGCGTTGGTAACTAGCCGAAATCTTATACGAGGCCTTAACGGAATCTTCGAAATTAATTCTGTACAAATAATTGTTGAAAATCTTTTCTTTCGCTGAAACCGCTCCACTTTTCCTCAGCTGATCGAGGGCAGCCCGTAATGTCATCTCAGGATACTTCTTTAGGACGTTGAAAACTTTCTTACTAATTTCTATATTAGGTTCCTGGTTGAATGATAAAAACAACGAAAGAATTATTCCTTCTTTCAATGCTGCCTGTTCAGGAGCTTTGTAGAGATGAAACTGTTTATTCCCCGTCGAAGGGGTTATAGTAAATTTATTGTAAAAATCTTCGATGTCTAAGGCGATGCACGGCTGTTTTTGCGTAAACGAACTGCTCTGCACGATTTGATATAAGATCCACATTAACTCCAACATAACTAGTCTGGCCTCGTGTAAAAATCTAGTCATATTACCCGAGTTACGAAGTCTTATTTTTTTTAACTGCCCCTCGTATTTCTGAACGAAGCGTCTTCGACTCATTTCGTTCAGTAAGCACTCCTTTTCATGTTGCCATGTCGCGTTTGTTTCGAGAGCAATAGCACGTCTGTGCACTGCACCTTGATTCTTCATAGGATCCTTGATACTAAGTATATCTTTAGCAACCACGTTTCTGACTGTTAGGCATCCGGGTTGTGAAATTGGACTCATTATTGTTATGGCAACTTTGCTGAGTATTATAATTCTGTCTTCTTCTTTTGTCCAACTTGCTGGACCTTCAACCAGCCTTTTTCTAGTTCTTGCTAATTGGATTTTCTTCTTTGCTCCCTTTTGAAGTTCAGTTGCTCGCTTTTTTCTTTTCTTCTTAGGTTTAGCCGCCCTGACATTCTTAGGTATTATGATTTGTTTTTGTGGACCTGACTTGGCAGCTTTTACATATACTGATAGCCAAAGACGGGGAATTTCCGTATAGAAAAAGGAATCGAAACCACAGGCTCCTAGCCCATCGCCATAGCGTTCTCCGTTATCGTGCTCTGTTACTTCATCAAATTTGCGTATTGGAGGAGTGAATTTTTTACGCTTGCGATCCACCAGTTTTATCTTTGTGTTTATGCTTATATTTTGGACTGTAGCCCAATAATCTTTCACATCATCAAAAGTTCTAAAACGGTACGATTTAACATTGACGCTCGGGTTTGCGATAAGCCTAGGCCAAACGCCTGTTGTGTCAATAATTTTAGCGTTTCTGTTAACGTAGAATAAGAAAGTTGTGGTATTATTATGGTCAATTGAAAGTACTGCTGATTGATAAATGAGTTGCACAAGACCGAACATTGCTAACATTTTGACAGCGGTTCTTACAGTGGTTGTCAAATTTGTAGACTGTAAGATCATGGTGTACAGATCGTTTGGGGCATCACGTAATTTAACATTAAACAACGACTCATCTATTTTCATTTTGCCAACATCTGATAAATTTTTTAACAAACAGATGGCGAATTGTACAGTCATTTCCGGTATAATATCGACCAGGGTGGTAAACCCCTGTGGGTAGTTGTGAGATTCAGATTTTATAGGTTCGAAATATACAAGCTTAATGATGAATTCGTGTAGCTTTTGAAGTTTCATATATCTTGGATACGGTGTTAAGTTTATTGGTCTTGAAGCGTTTCCAATATCATTTGATTTGACTAATTTTCCTTTTGCGTTCCAGGCAGCTCTGACGCTTATTTCTTTGTATTTCGATTTGATTATATCATCCGTCGCTTTTACATGTGAGGCGCAAATGAAATTCGTGTATCTGTTTTGAAATCCTGGCCATTTTACTCGGTACATTTTAATGTGACCATTGTTGGCCAATTTTTGTAAAAAGATTTTGAAGCATTTAGCATCTAACGGAGTCTCGCCTATTTCTGAAGCGACAAGAGTGCTGAGCGATATGTATCCGCATACACATAGTCGCTCTTTAATAACTTTGAGTACGCCATTAGCAAATCTTAATTGTCTTAAAGTTGGGTAGCTTTCGGTGTATAGTGGTTTTATTTTTGTTTGATCTAGATCACAAAAAACTTTAACTTCAGTGATAGGATTATCTGGGTCATTAGTTACACTTGTATTTGTTTTATCCTGAATGTCACCTGCCATTGCAACTTCAGTGGAATCAGATTGGTCGTTATCACATCTACTCGTGCTTTCTTGGAGGTACTCTAGAAACTTTTTCTTCTCTGTTGCATATGTGTCATCAATTTTTTCAGTGTTCGCTATAGCGATGTACCTGAAATATTGATGATTAAGTTATTTTATTTGTCAAAAGTAAAACACTTACACTATTAAAACAAAAATTTAACAAAAACTTGCCTTGCAGTTCTTTGTCTACCTTTATCTTCCAGAAAAACGCGTACAACATGTTTTGCCTTGAATACACCACATATTATTCTACTTGTATATACTTCTACTCCAAGCATCTTAGATATGTCCACTTGAGTTAGACCCTTGCGACCTGCTGCTAGTAGTAACTCATAAGCCTGCCTTAATATTGTCACACCTACTTTGTACTGACATTTGATAGGTTCCACATTGTTTTCGTCTTCTGAATCTGAGGACTCATCACTCTGAGGTACAATTTGAATATATTTTCTTTTCATTACTCTTTGTTTTTTAGAATCAATCACTTCTCTGTCTTCCTGGAAATTTTGATATGAAACTTGTTATATTTTGCAGTTAAGAACATTAGAGAGCCTAAAAATAACAGGTGATTGGTATCGCCCACTGTGCTCATATTAAGTATTCCAATATACTATGCCGGTATTCAAATCCAATATCAGTTTTTGTTAAGTAATTGTTACTTTTGAGATGAGGACTTCTGGCATGACTTGCAGTGATGTCAAGGGGCAAGCGTAAGAGGAGACAACTTGTGAGGGCCCTATGTACCAGCGAGTTACCACAGGACTATAACAACAACAAATGGTACCTAACATGTGTTCACAAACTACTTTCCCAAAAAGATAATTATATCGTGGAATTAATATAAAAACTGTAATAATCAATGGACGTATTGTGAGCCCACAAAGTATAATATTTCTTTTTTAAATCGTACATTTCGTCTTGAAAATGGGACTGCTGTTAAACATCAAAGTCAAATTTCGATCTTATGTGTCAAGGTGAGCGGCGCTATTTACATTGTGGTGTCTAAGAAGAATGCTCCAGTAATAACTTAACACCAGGTAGGCTGAGGGCTTGGTCACCCATCTAAAAAATATAAAAAAGTTGGATGTTGCAGCAAGGGCGTATTGACAAATACCATAACTTATCAGATATTAATCGATTAACTGCAGTATTCTAATACAATACTCTTAGTGAAATAAAAAACAGATTTTATTCAATACTTCTTTCACTCAGTCAAATTTATGACAAATAGTAACTTGGTCTATTTATTTTATACAAGTTATCATAAGAACTAAAAGAAGAATTCAATACTTACAATAT
The DNA here is from genome assembly GCF_030267445.1 of Bombyx mandarina. Lineage (NCBI taxonomy): Eukaryota > Metazoa > Arthropoda > Insecta > Lepidoptera > Bombycidae > Bombyx > Bombyx mandarina. Next base: position 8,982,770 of record NC_143225.1, on the reverse strand, counting down.
TGAATATGTTAGCTCCTTTTTTCATCTTTTTTATTTGTGCTGAAGTCAGCAAGCCTTTTTTTATTAATACCTCTGTTCTTTCACTATAATCAGGTTTGCTTTTTAAATACTCCACAATATTATACAGGCCCCCTTGTTTTGGTATCGTAAGTATTTTTGGTTGGTGGTACTTCTTGAGTCGCAACATTAGACTTTTTACACCTCTTGAGTTTAGTACTTGCGTAACATATTGTACTTTTATTAAGTCTAAATCTTGCAGTTGTTTCCTATGGTAGAATAGACTTTTTGGTTCTTTAACTATTTTGTTGATGTTACTTGTGCCAATTGTCATTTGACCCTGGGGTGCAAATGAAATAATTTTTCATATTAGTATTATAATTCAGGGGAAATGTTGCCAATTTAAAAATATTGATATGTTAATTTTAGAATTGTTTGATTTCATTTCTTTACTTAAATGTATTTTAAAATTTTGATAACATAACATTACAGTTTAGTTAATTATGAGAGAAAATCTAATGTATTTCACAGATATCCTGGCAGTTCTATAGTATTTAGCCTATGGGAAATTATATCTGATATGGTACATTTGCAATGAGCAATTGTAATTTTAAAATGTCTTCTAAATTAAAAATATAATTAACTAATACTAGACTCAGCCTGGGTAAGGCTTAGGATAGATAGTAAACTCTTAACCAAGAACTTTGGTAAATGCTATAGTGGTAATTTTAACTTACATTTTCTCTTGATCTTCCAATAAGCTCCAATATGCAGTAATGTATGTTGGACAAATAATTGAGGTATGTTATAGGCAAGTGTGGGCCCAAAGCCCTCCATCGTGCTTCTATGTTTGCCACAATCACTAATAAATCTCCATATTTTGATACCACCTCATCATAGGATATACATCTTATAATTTCATTAGGTAAAAGAGTTCGTTCTCTGTAATACTTGCAAGAACCATATTCATTCTCAATTGGATTATATTCATAAGGCCCATCAATGTATTCAGTCTAAAATAAAAAGGAAATATTAGATTTTAGCGTATATAATCCAAAGATACTGGACAAATTGAATATTTTGTGTAATGATTAATAGAAGAGTGTATTATAAGTTTACATAGGTAGTTACTATATACTGCCTATTTTCTGCAGTGAAGCAGTTATGTGTTTTGGTCCGAAGAGCCTCTGTACAATATTGCTAAGAATTCTACCTCATATTATTATGTCAATATTAGTAATAGTTCTGACATCATGATGTCTATCAGCTTGGGTAACCAATTAAGATCAGGTGGGCCCTGAACTTAACTAACTTATTTTACAGATAAAGGGTCATATTACAATCTAATTAAATGGTAGGGCATTTTGTAAGCATATATGGTGGAATAGCACTTCCCTTTTTTCTGTGACAACAACAATTATGTTTCAAGCAGAGTTAAGGTAGCACATATACTATTATAATAAGCACTTCAATCTTAAATATTATAGTGAAAAACATTTGTATGGTGGTGTCTATATCATCAATTTAATTGCTTGAAATTTAAAAGATATGGTCTTACTTAGGTTATGTTGTATACTTACAGGATCTCTGAAGTTTCCACTATCTGGATCAACTAATGCAAACCTGTCTAAAATTGGAAATATAGGCACGGGTTCTGGCAGCAAATAGAAGCATAAACTATTTGAATTAATTATAGTATTCCATAAGCGAATCTTCATTTTCTGAGTTACTGGTAGAGACAGACGATGTTCTATTCTTCTCCATAGCAAATCGATTCCAATACCTTCTAGGCCGTCCAAAGCTATTTCTTCTAATAATATGTCTTTAAAATTAAAATGGAAATGTTTTAATCCATTATTCTGCATTTTGTTCTATTCGTATTATTTATTATTTATCATTTTCTCTTTTTAATTTTTTTACGGCTATTACTAAAATGGCAACTCGACCTTTTAGCATTTTTACCACACCCACCCAGATTATTAACCATTACTTAATGGTAATTTTCTAATTACAGAGCATAATGCGACTCAGTGACCCACAATGCGGAATTATGCTGAAGCTTAGTTGAGCATTATGCCGCATAATGCGCTCTTGTGCTGTAATTGGAAAACGACTTTAGTGTGTGTTGGTGTGGTGTGGTTCATTCCCGATCCTGTGGAAAGAATGGAAACCAGTCGACGTCGCCCAAAACACGTCATCTTGGATCCTCCCGATCCACTAACGGTGCTTTTAGGTACCTCAAGCAGCGGTCACCGTTCTCGTCGAACCCGTCGCTTGCGACGAAGGGCTCAACGAGTAAATTAACTCTCAGACACAGCCCACTGAGTTTCTCGCCGGATCTTCTTAGTGGGTCGCGTTTCCGATCCGGTGGTAGATTCTGCGAAGCACGGCTCTTGCTAGGATTCGTGTTAGCAACGTCGTCAGGTTTGAGCCCCGTGAGCTCATCCACTAGTTAAGGTTACGCTGGAATAGCCTCTCAAGGCTACCAGCTTAGGTAGGAAAAAAAAAGGTGTGGTTACTATGTTATCATGTAATGTAGTTTCCGAAAGGATTTCTGAAGTCCGATATGTTGATGACTACAAAACGCCGGCAACTTCTTTGTTTATACACTTAAGTTTGCTGTGCTTGGCTAAAACTGTTAATTTTCTTCTTCTTCTCAGTCGTGTCACTCTTGACAGAGTGGTCGTGATCGTCATGTAGTGTTGGAAGGGGCAGACTTGATGCGTCTCACGATGTCGCGCCATCTCTCCCTGCTCGATGCCATTCTACTGCACTCATTTAGGGGACCTCCCACTGCAAAAAACTGTTAAAGACCATGATAATATTGGAATGGCTAACGTCTAATATAAAAACATGGTTCCTCGATTAGCGGCATGTTACATATTCCCAAGATCTACATTCAATGTTTTCGATTCGATGTATGAAGTTACCATGACCTTAAAGAGAGGACGACTGGAGTGTTTGGAGTATTCGTATTGAGCAATGCCACTATAACTGGTGTACAAGGTAGTTCCAATTTTTGATGAAATTCTAATGAAATACGTACGTGACTCGTGTTCACGAATGACTTTTACGTTGAAGGCATTCCTTATTCGTGTAATAAAAGTCAAACCAGCAAATATCGTAATTTGCGTAATTACATAGACAGCAAGCCGTGTCGGTAGCGACATTCACGTTGTGATGTTGGCTTAAGTGAGCTTCAGTTCTAGCTAGGTATGCCATAAAGGAAAATATTCGAATGCGTAGGCTTAGGTAGGTTTTTAGAAGCCTTTAACGGCCTTTTAACTTAGATTCAGTATTAAAGAAGATTTATAAATATAATAATATATAAAAAACCCAGCTAAAATTAGGTTAGCTCGATGGCATTTTTTTAACACAACATAATTAATATATAAAGCAGCTGCTTCACTGATCGAGCTTGCAAATCGAAATGGCAACCCACTGAAAAGATCCAGCAAGAAACTCATCAGATCAGATTGATGTTTTAAGTGTATTGTTGAACGTCTTTCTGAGTTCAACGAATACAGTGACACAATTTCTGCTGTACTTGCTCACTATAAACACGTATCTCTTAGAAAAACTATCTGAATTTTTTTATAAGGAGCTGAGTCATATCGCATCGTAAGAGCTGTTTTTATTTATTTAATGATTACCTATATGTGAGAACGAACTCATGACCAACTGGCACAAAGTGTGAATTGGAGTCTATAGATAACACAACGTGAATGCCGCCAGACACTGTGAGACATACGGTCGAAATAATAGTTGGGGAAAAAGTTTCTTCGCATTTAAAAAAAAATCACAATTTTTTTTAATATAGTTTATTTACATTTAACTAAAATAAGTAGGTACCATTTTGTCCGATAGCTTTTTGCCATCTTGTAGGTAGGGACATGATCCCATTGCTATAGAAGTTTTGAGGCTTCTGTTCAAAATACCGCGACAATTGGTTTTGGCAGTCCTCTCGTGATGTTAACCTGACACTGCCTAAAGAATTCTAAAGAGGCCGAAACAGGTAGATATCTGAAGGTGCAAGGTCAGGACTATACGGCGGATTCATTAACACCTCCCAGCCAAGCTCTCTTAATTTTTGCTGAGTGGCTTCAAATGCGTCAAAACTGTTTTGTGGTCAATTTCCAGTTCTTCAGCTACGTTGTAACTACTAATATGCCGATCTTGCTCCACTTTATAAAAAATGGCATCCATTTCATCCGTAATAGGGCGACCAGAGCGATGTGCATCTTTGACATCAATTTTTCCGGCTTGAAAACGCTAAAACCAAATTTGTGCCACTCTTGCAGTTTGTGTTGCATTTTTACTTTATTTGTAGTAAAATTTTAATGTTTTTAAAATTATTTAGTAAAATTTTTTTTTTTTTTTTAATTTTGAAGTCGTCGCGTCCTAAAGGACAAGACATCCGGTGCATTCGTATGTAGCGATGCACCGGTATTCAAATCCCGCAGGCGGGTACCAATTTTTCTAATGAAATACGTACTTAACAAATGTTCACGATTGACTTCCACGGTGAAGGAATAACATCGTGTAATAAAAATGAAACCCGCAAAAATTATAATTTGCGTAATTACTGGTGGTAGGAACTCTTGTGAGTCCGCGCGGGTGGGTACCACCGCCCCGCCTATTTGTGCCGTGAAGCAGTAATGCGTTTCGGTTTGAAGGGTGGGGCAGCCGTTGTAACTATACTGAGACTTTAGAACTTATATCTCAAGGTGTGTGGCGCATTTACGTTGTGGATGTCTAAGGGCTCCAGAAACCACTCAACACCAGGTGGGCTGTGAGCTTGTCCACCAACCTAAGCAATAAAAAAAAAATTAAAATTTATCAAATTTCATCATTAGATTCACTCATCCTGACAGTACGAAAAATAAATAAAAATCACACATTTTCCTAATTTGAATTTGGAATTAACTTCTTTAAAATTTAAACTTTTAATGATACCAAAACCAGCCAGATACAAATGTTATAGCCAAATAGATTTTATTACAAATTCATACATATTATAATGCGAAAAGACTTTTTCTCCAACCTATTACTATTTGTATTTTATAATGGTTGGCCTACTAGTACAACCGGAAGTCGGAACGTATGACTGCTTCGTGGTACGAATAGACTGAATAGTTGGACCTACCCGTGTAGATGTACAACCCAAAAGTAACAGATGCTGGTTAGCGACAGCAGTTCGCTTGTATAATAATCAGAGAATAGTGCTGCCCATTCTCTGGCGAATCACCTAAACGCCCTTTATGAAACCCACGGAAAGAGAAAAACAAGTCTTGTTCTAGCATATCTTAATATCTCTCGGGCTATGGAGTGATGGCTATGGAGATTCACTCCATGGGCTATGGAAAATGAAAATGGAGGCAAATAAAAACATATACAAATTTCAATATTTATTTACTAAAGAAAAGGAATACATTTTATCCTTTGCTAAAATATTTAGCATAATAATGTTAATAATATTTTAATGAGAAAATGATCATAACATTTCATGCAATGATGGAAAAAAATACAAACGACGTTGTAGTTTTGCATTTTTTTACATCATTGACTTTTATTCTATTCGTCTCTAGATATAAAAAAATTGCACTCTATAAATATGGGCAGCGAATATAGTGTAACAGTTCTATCACTGCGAATTGCATTTGCATTATAAAATTCCTACTTAACCCTACGCCTTACAAGGGGATAGAAAAACTTCCTACTGAATGAAATACATATTACACTTCTCTCTACTATGAGTAACAAAACATATTTCATTCAATAGAAAACTAAGATTTAACGGAGCGTTTAAAAAATGTCGTATTAACGGTACATAAAAAAGACCGTTTTTGTATAGCTTTGTCAACAGTTTATACATAGGAAAATATGTTTCTTGAAACTGGAAAATAATGCCAAAACGGCAATCGTACGTGAAGAGTCGAGTTTCTAAAGAGCAGCAACTATGTGATACTAAAGGCACACTATTAGAAACTCATTTTCAGAGAGTAAAGTGTAGATCAATTTTAGCATAGTCTCAGTCCCCTTAAAACAGCTTTTAGAGACAATACTCACTAATCTAGCGTCTATAATAATACATTATACTTCTGGAAGTGAGTGTATGGCCGGTACGTAGGTTACAATGTCGACTACAAAAGTGCAGGTAAGTAAATTAGTTAGGCACTTTCCATAGTTTGTTAACTCCTATTTTCTTAAACTCATCTACCAAAATTATGCATTTAAATATTTGTGAAGTGAAACTTCTAATGCGACTTCCAAAAAGGTTGCGTCAAACGTTTTGACGCTACCAGAAAGAGACAGAGCGAGTGTGAATGCGTGGCACTCGAACGCATGCGCATAGGTATGCTGTTACAGGCCAGCGCGAGCTTTAGCAACTAGTAGCGTCCAATATTTTAATGAAGTACCTATTTAAGAAAAAAATATATTTATTTTTCTATCTATAATTTAAAAAATATATATTATAATATAAATGTTGAAGATGCGCATCTCTTATACACAGCATTCCCTATTACAAGAGCAATCTGATTTAAGGATGAAAAATAAGAAAGCCACAATACTACACATCGAAAAAGAAGTTTCACTTCATTCACGTGCACCAAGTTGCACACGTACCGTTTTTTTTTTAAATATTATTTTCATGAACAGAATGTTATTATTCTATTTGATTTTTTGACGTTAGCATTGTACAAAAATTTTTGTTTCTGAGATTGTCTAAACTTACAAGTAATATAATATTAGTATGGTTTTGAATCTTTACTTGAAAAAATTATTATATATTACTTTGAATGAGATTCTAAAAAGTAGTTTCTTTGAATTTCCGTACATAAGTGCTGTTTTCACAATTTTATGAAATATTCTGTAAAATACTGGAATAATAATTTGGTGGATAGGAAAATTAAAAAAAATTGTAGTAAAAAGTGAACGGTCGAGTTTCATACCTATTTTGTATGGCCAATAAAATATGACGATTGTTCACAGATTGTTTTAAGATAGATAAATATATATTATCAGAAGAATTAATCAGAGAAAGAGTTTTATCCTTGATATTTATGGATTTTTAGGTGATATTTAGGTACGTATTCGTATAATCTATTTGGATTTTTGCTAAATCCTCTGCTACGTTTTATAGGTACTTACATTATCTTCAATAAAAGTCTTCGATTACTAACACTAAGGCTTTGAGTTTCATGAATAAAAAAGAAATCAAAATAAAGCATTCTATAATAATCTACGTTACATAACTTATGCATTTTTTTAATTAATTATTAGAATTTTTAAAACCATCGTAATTCTTCAAGCAAGTTACAAATGTTTTTAAGAATATTTTACGATTAACTTTTCATTTATTTATAGTTAATAATCGAGTACAAAAATGTGGTTCAGTAACATGAAAATTGTTAATGTAAATATCGTTTTTTTTTATATATTGTAGTACAAAAAACAATAATTAACAACTCTTGTTCATTGAAATTTCTCGCTTACTTCTAAAACTTATATTATTTTTCTTTATTCGACAAAAACCTAATTTCATTACAGAACTCGCTATTTACAATAAATACTAGCCTCTCTTACGTATTACGTCATGTTACAATTTTCTTTTTTCTTTTTTTTTCTTTTTTTATCGGTACTGATAATGATAACCAAAATATAACAACAATTATTTTCCATAGTATTTTACAACTTCATGGCAGTGCACTTATCATGGCGTAAGGTATTATAATTAAAATATTAACAAGTTAAATACATTTGGTTATCATTTTCAAGCTGCACCAAATGATTCTAAAGAATAAATTTGTTTCGTCAAAGCTTCTATTATTATACACCATAGGTGTATTGAATGGAATATAATTTATATAGAAGGACTAATGTGCGTTTACTTAACATTTTTAAGAAAAAATGGCAGTTACATTAATTTTAAATCAGTTATTTTAAAATAAATGTTTAATTCATTAATTCTACAAAATAAATAATTTACAAATAATGAATTCTTTGGTATATGAAAATGATGATAATATTGAACTGTTTATTAATCAGTTTGAAAGTAAGGTTAATTGTTGAAAACAAAAAATGCTATGAATTGCATGTAGCTTTACATGTTAATGTTTGTATTGAGTAAAATGTAGAGAATTATATTATTATTGTTCATATGTAGTGCTTGTTTCTAAAGAGATCACATTTTCATTGCAATTTGTGGCTGTTGCAGTGTTGCCAGTGTTGTATTCAAATATTTAATATTTTAATATTGGCTAGCCAATATAGCCAAACCATAAATAAGCAATGCTGAATGCTCCGCCACGCTGAAGGAGTTGACTTTTAATGCAATAAAGTGTGCTCTAGTATTTAGCTAATTTTTACCCATCGTTTTGGTTAGTGTGAAACCATAGTTTTGGCCTTGAAAACCTAGACACTAGCAATTTGAGAAGAAATCCTGTTCATAGCATTTTCGTTCCCAAGTTAAAAAAAAGAAATTACGTGTCGTCTACTGCGATATCTGCTTCAACGGTGTCCAATTAATTCTTAGATCCGTACAAAAGAAACACTAGTCTTGCCACCGTTCGCAGCACGTACTTAGGCACTAAGTTATTACATATAGAATTGACATTTCCTTACACATTCAATCTTCAACAATGAGCGGTGATGACTATTCAATACGAAATGAACATGAAGATTCGAAAAGCGATACCTAAATTGAATTAAGTTTCTATGAATCAACAAACTGGATCAGCAGGAACATTTGGATCGAGACGATCGTTATTTGGCCCGCGGTTATTGAAACATTAGGGAAATGACAAACGAAATGAGAATACAATGATACATCATATAACGTATGTACAGGATGATCTTAGTTACGTTTTGTAACTTTAATATTGCGCACCAACAATGTTTCCATTGGCATTGCGGTAGCACAGTGCCTAATCCTAACCTATTCATCTATGTATACAATCTCTAAATTCTATAAACATTATCGAATTATCAAAACGATCTCCTAAGAATCTAGATACACCCATAAGAAGCACTTTAATGAATGAATAATCATCAGAACTTTACAAGTTTTTATACACATGATAAATATATAATTTTGTGTTACATTTATTTATATCATTGGTTTCAACTGTACAAAACTTTTTCTCGACAAAACATGACTAGCCGCGAATATTCGGTACAGTATCGATTAAATTTTTAAATATCGATAAGATGATTATCTTAATCGCAGTGTAACTGTTTTATATAAAATTTACCACGAATAATCGATAACAAACATTCTAGGTACACGACGTGTTTAGCGATCGCCAGTGATATTCACGATGTCGTGATGTTAGCGTGTTGTCGAGTTTACAATACTATGCCTAATTTTAGAATAAAGGTAATTCCCTATATTTAATGACTTTATCCTACAAATATTTGTATGTAAAAAGCATTCTGTGTATTAATTGCATTTTTTACATGTTAGACGTTTATACGTTTGTATATTTTTTGTTCGCAACAATGAATTACTGACTATAAAAACTTGCAATTACATTCACTTTTTTATATTAACTATTCATCAACATTTTATCAACAAAACCTTATATTTTCGTCTATATTATATGTAAACTATATTATATATCTCTAAACAATCTACAATTTGTTACGTTATTAATTCTTACATCAAACGAGAATAGTTCCGTTTAAAAAAAAAATGAGTCATCCGTGGAGAGACATGGTTCAGATCGTCTGTAATCCCCGTATATTTTTGGGAAGAATGCCATCACTTCACACTGAAATGTACGATATCAATGTCTTAATTTTATCTCGTTATACAGTTCGAGGTTCGACCATTACAGTCAATGGAAAACACACACAAATTAAAAATACATTTAGGCAACAAACATTCTTGTACGTTATTGTATCCACAATTTTATTCAAGTTATGCTAATATAGAGTACAGCACGGTTGTCAGATTACTCGAGCAATCGAGTTCTCATAATACAATCGATTTATAATACAATCGAATCAATATTGTAGAAAGTCGATTTTGGAATATCACGTGTCAATTGAATTCTTGACGAATGATCACGTGAATTCTTATGATGCACGTAATTTGTATCATCAGTAATTATTCAACAAAGCATTATAATACAAAATGCAAATCGATAAGTCACTAAAAATCGTTTCTCACAGTTCGAGTCACATTTATTACGAAACCGATCACTCAATAAATAGTTCAACACCGGAATGTCACGATCGGTTGTCGCGTTTCATTTAACGCTAATGGCCTGTTTCTAAATACAACCTTTAATATAATAATATGCGTATTTATTCTCTGCAACCAACAGAGGCCATGCTAGTTATAACACACTCTGTAAGTGGGGCTTACGTAGGGTTACATCACATAAGACATTCGGTCTTACTCTTATGCTTCAGTCGATTGATTAGATGTACAACGTTTAGAGTGGGCGGCTTTTATCTTAGAATCAATATTCGTATTTCAAATTTGAATGTCCAGTAACAGTGGCGAAGAAAAATGAATTGACACCACGCTTGTTGTGTTGTAACCGAAATAACGGTCGCTCAACAAAGACTTCGTGTAGGTATCAGTCGGTGTTTCACACTTAAGTGACACACCGATATTTAAATGTAGCCTACACAGTATAATGCGTTTTGATTAATAGACTGAAGAAAAGCATAGAGTTAATTTAAATTTTTTGAGACTTTGATATTATCGAGGGACCACTAAGTTAGTAAAGGATTGGTTGTATGTAGAAACTGACAGTGTTTCGTCGAGTTTAGGGGCGGGCGGTGCGGGGCGGCACACTAGTTGCGGTAGATGTAGGCGCAGGGCTGCGGGGCGGGGGGCGGCGGCGTGGGGGGACGCTCGCCCGACGGCGACGGCGACGACGAGGGCGGCGAGGGGGACGACGACGAACCGGCGCTAACCGTGCCAGACCCCGAACCGCTGCTACGCTGAGACACTGCACACAATATATTTCTAATTAATATTTTGAACAGCGAGGTTTTGAGCGGTAGTGGCTTTATTGGATTTCGTTGGCAAAATCCAAAAATTGTTGATAATATTTTATTATTATTGCATAGATAAGTGGACGAGCCCTGGTGTTAGGTTCTTATCGGAGCCCATAGACATATTTTTTTTTTTCTTAGATGGGTGGACAAGCTCACAGCCCACCTGGTGTTAAGTGGTTACTGGAGCCCATAGACATCTACAACGTAAATGCGCCACTCACCTTGAGATATAAGTTCTAAGGTTTCAGTATAGTTATAACGGCTGCCGCGCTCTTCAAACCAAAACGCATTACTGCTTGACGGCAGAGATAGACAGGGTGGTACTTAAACGTGCGGACTTACAAGACACCCCATTACCAGTAAATCTGTCCTTTGTATTATTTTACCAAAGTTAAATAATATTAATATTCTCACCCAACGTATGGTGGTGATGCGTATTATGTTTGTGATGGTGAACCTGGTCGCGCGAGTCCGCCCCGCTTGTTTCTCAGAGATACACTTTCTTCACGGAACGCGTCGTCGAGAAGCCGTTGTCGTTGCCGCGCCGGTACCCATCGCCCTGTGGTCCGAATATTCCTGTGTTAACTAACATGCCACAAGTGAATATGCGTGCGTGAATTAAATGGAACATGTTAATGGTTATTACAGTATTCAAGTTCGTATAAGCGTTGAAACATCACGATATTTGTATTATTAAAAACGATGCACGTGCAACTTGGTGCATGTGAATGAAGTGAAACTTCTTTTTCGATGTGGTGTGGTTTTAATAAATTTTTTAAACGAGATTGTTCTTGTAATAGGGAATGCTGTGCATAGCAGATGCGATATCTTCAACATTTATATTATTTAGATTTCAAATTTTAGATAGTTTTTTTTTTTTTTTTAAATATTTCATTATAATATTGGATGCTACTCGTTACTAAAGCTCGCGCTGCCCTGTAACAGGTATACTACGCGCATGCGTTCGAGTGCCACGCATTCATACTCGCTCTGTCTCTTTCTAGTATGGTTAAACGTTTAACGCAACCTTGTTGGAAGTTGTATTAGAAGTTTCACTTCAATAAATTTTGATAGATTTAATTTAATTCGATATTTCATTTTAATTACACGATAGAACAGGCAGCTAGCCTTAGTAGATTACACTCATGCGAACTTGAATAATAGGATAATGTGATGGATCATGAAGAGTAGTAGAAATTTAAATAAAATTATCATGAATTGAATGAATGGGCAGGCGATATGGAGTTTTCTTCGAGCAGATATTGGTTTCTTAAAAAAATTCAAGTATTCAATGTTATATGAAAATGATACATTCTATTTCTCGTAGGTTGGTTTTATATGTCAAAGAATAGTTAGGAAGTATTAGTTTGGGTAAGCAAGCTATGATACGTTCGAGGTGTTAGATGAGGCAACAACCAAAGAAGGTTATTAGTTGATTGTGATCATGGTGGTTATGAGATATTCAATGAACATGAAGCTGGGAAGCCAACAGATGAAGAATTGAAAACGTGTTCACTTACTTCGTGTTTTAATTCGGCAATATGTTGGAAACATTGTTACAAGTACTACAGAGTTTAATTCCTATTAAATATTATAATATGAAATTACTTTAGCTTATACATAAAAAAACAATATGGGGAAGTACTTAAAGTAATCTAAATTATATTAAAATAAAGTTTCAGGTAGCAAATTTTCAATACTAGTCAAAATTTTACTAATAATAATACATTTATTATTTTTCACTGAGGAACAAGAAAAAAAATCGTTGTTTTTTTGTTATGAAAATTACCACCTGAAAAGTTTTACTTTACGCGCTCTCCTTATGGAAAAAAACCTGTAAAATCTACAGATAAAGGGATTCATGCAAAATGAAAGAGGAGAAGTAACTGACATTGACCTGGTGAGAGCGGAGGGTGCCGAAGTTGTCGCGGCGGTACGCGTCCGGCTGGAACTGGAACAGCGTCTCGTGGTGGGGGTGGTAGGGGGGGTGCTTCCGCAGGGTAGCGCGGGGGGACGCCGGCTTCGGCTGCGGCGCCAGCACGGGCTCGGCGTACGTCACCTCCTCGACCTGCTGCAGCAGCTTCGGTTCGGCTTGGATTCTGCTAAGGCATCGTAAAGCGTTAATCGTGTTTTTTTTTTATTGCTTAGATGTGGTTACTGGAGCCCATAGACATTTACGACGTAAATGCGCCACCCACCTTGAGATATAAGTTCTAAGGTCTCAGTGTAGTTACAACGGCTACCTCGCCCTTCAAACCGAAACGCATTACTGCTTTTCGGCAGAAATAGGCAGGGTGGTGGTACCTACCCGTGCGGACTCACAAGAGGTCCTACCAACACCAAAATCGTATTAGGTACCGAGTTCGTTTACATAGTTTCGAAGTTGTTATGAAGTTTCTCGCCGGATCTTCTCAGTGGGTCGCGTTTCCGATCCGGTGGTAGATTCTGCGAAGCACGGCTCTTGTTAGGGTTCGAGCAACGTCGTCAGGTTTGAGCCCCGTGAGCTCACCTACTAGTTAAGGTTCCGCTGATATATCCTCTCAAGGCTATCAGATTAGGTAGGAAAAAAAATTATCAATAAATGCCATTGAAGTAATGAGATGTTGCAAACCTATTGATGTTCTGTCGCTGTTCGAAATATTCGTATTCAGTATCGGGATAGGGCATGTTGTCGTCTTCGTCCTTCTTGCATCTTCTTCCGCAAATGTATCCGGCCGCGAATCCTGCGCCCAGGGCTGCTAGAGCGCCGGCGGCTACCGCTAAGGCAAGTGTTTCGACGGAGTATGCTGCTGGTGGTGGATCAGCGGCCAGGACTTCGGGTCCTGTTGAACAAAGTTACGTTTAGCAAATGATTTTTCCCGCCTTAGAGAGCGATACAGACTCTCTTCCGGCAGACATCACATACATATCGACGCTTGAAAGGTAAACGTGACTAAGCGACAATAACTGCTTTGTACATAAATGATAGGCAATAACCATATTCGAAGCGCAAAAAAATATATATTTCTAGGTCTATTAAAATCATTTCAATCCTACAGCTAGATTCGTTAAAATAGAATTTTTGTCAGGTATTTCTACTTTAAATTAGTCTACTGTAAAGTTCACGCATTGTCGCTTAGTCACGTTTGCCTTTCAAGCGCGATATATATAGTATTTTGTCTATGACTGAGGCCAAGTTGAGGATCACTGATGAAATATTTCTATAATTATTAAATTAGGTTATTATATATATACAAATATAGTAGAATTAGTGAATTAGTGAACTGAAGTGGCAATGGGCCGGCCACATAGCACGAAGAGAGGACGGTCGATGGGGCAGAAAGATCCTGGAGTGGCGACCACGTACTGGCAAGCGCAGTGTGGGACGGCCACCTACTAGATGGACCGACGACCTAGTAAAAAGCACTGGGTCTCGTTGGATGCAGGTGGCAATGGACCGGTCGCACTGGAAATCTATTGGAGAGGCCTATGTTCAGCAGTGGACGGCGATAGGCTGAAATGATGATGATGATGATATATACAAAAACGCTTAGACAGGTGACTGAGTTCATCTGATTGAGTTAAATGGTTAGAGAGCCCATAGACATTACTGAGTGAATGCTGTCATCGATCTTAAGACATGAGATCATTAGACATCTTAAGACATGAGTAGGTATATAACAGCTGTTCCATCCATCAAACTGAAACGTATGACCTTACAATACACCTACCGTCAGTTAGTACGTACCTTCATTGTTGTTGCTATTTCCCTTCCCATCCTTATCTTGGACAATATTGATAACTTCGCCTTTATTTTCTCCTCTTGCGTCATCGTAAAGACCCGAACTTAAACCACCCACTGCACCTGCGTCTTTACCTACAAACAAAGTATAATTTCAACACGTTTTGGAATTCATTACGTGACTCATACAAGCTAAAAGTCGATATCGCAACAGTATTGTGTGACGATTTAGCCACACTTGATAATGAAAAAGCTTCGTAAAGCCGTACGGGCAAGTATTATATTGTTATGGCGGTAAGAGTAACCCCATTTATCATCAAATAGCCGAAACGAATATCAAAAGAGCTAGTACTATCGGGTGACACTCGAGAAGTGTAACGCCATCTATTATCAAATAACAAAAATGTGTATCGAAACGATCTTTATGGCCGCTCTGAATGTAGCCGTCAGTACGAACTTGCTCATGGTACAGTCGGGTGGACATTTCATAACCAAGTTTTTTTTTGTTGTAATTAATAACGATAGCAACGAGAAACAAATAGCAAATAAATAACAATATGAAAATATTCTGAACGCGACGATACTGTCATAGCTCAGCGAGTATGTCATTGGTGTACGAACGTAGCACTCACACTAACAGCCTGGCCACGGGACATTCGCCGATACGAATATTCGCGCGGTGCGAACGGCGAAGCGTCTAGCGACTAAAATAAGCGCATAGAAATGTACCTAACAAGCCACGCGCACCGGCGACCGGCGAAGCGACCGGTGGAATGTACCGAGCGAATCGCGCGGTGCGGCGGGCGAGCAAAACAAATGCATGAATAAGGACGGCGCGAGCCACGGAGTCGAGCGGTAGTCGCGGCGAATAGTACAGTGATTAAATGAGTTTAGTTGTTTTCGCCGCGAAAAATTAACGCCGAAATTTTTATATTTTTTATTTATTTTTTATTTTATATTTTTAAAGTCGTCGTGGCCTAACGGACGTCCGGTGCAATCGTGTTGAGCGATGCACCGGTGTTCGAATATCAGGCGGGTACCAATTTTTGTAATGAAATACGTACTCAACAAATGTTCACGATTGATTTCCACGGTGAAGGAATAACATCGTGTAATAAAAATGAAATCCTCAAAATTATAATTTGCGTAATTACTGGTGGTAGGACCTCTTGTGAGTCCACACGGGTGGGTACTACCACCCTGCCTATTTCTGCCGTGAAGTAGTAATGCGTTTCGGTTTGAAGGGTCAGGCAGCCATTATAACTATACTTGAGACCTTAGAACTTATATCTCAAGGTGGGTGGCGCATTTACGTTGTGGATGTCTATGGGCTCCAGTAACCACTTAACACAAGGTGGGCTGTGAGCTCGTCCACCCATCTAAGCAATAAAAAAAAAATAGCTGTAATACTAGCTATTTGGAAGTCTAGCCACCCAAAGTATTTCTCATACTTCTTGTGGAATTCTCCATCTATAGGTATACTCCGATTCTTATTCAAATCATGTACTTCACAATCTTTTCCAAATAATAGGTCCTGAACCAAAAAACTATTAATTTGTAAGCAATATCGAGATAATTTCGATATAGACATTTCGCTGTCGGACTTCCTTACTAGTCGCGGCGGCGAACGTGAGTACCCGTGGCCTGCAAACGGTGCTGCGCGAATGGTCGCCTCGTCCACCGCTTAGCTGTTCGTACCGCCGATCCCCGTGGCCAGGCCGTAACGCGCGGGTGGCGAGGACGCTTGCGGGTGGAAGACAGAGCGCGCGGGGGTGCCCTGCCTCCACGCTTAGCGCACGTCCCGCTGATACCTGATTTTGTGTTCTGCGCAGCGTAATGCGGCTAGGGTCGGAGCGGCCATAAAGTTTGGCGAGTACTATACTATCAGAAATGTTCTTGATAATTGCAGACATGTCGTGTTGCCTATAAAATCGTTGCAGAGATGACACGAAGGCAGTTTGTAATCAGTTCTACTCGAAGCGAAACAGCGAACGGATCACTTGAATCGATGCGGACGAAGTGAATTGAGAATTGTGAAGTGGACCTTAAGTGTTGTAGTTGTTCAATAGAGTTTTTATTTGTACTTCCGTGAAGGTTTTATTTATCCCGACCTCTAGCGCGGAACAATACTATTATCGTGCGTTTTATAAATTCTTACTGTGAGGGCAGGCAGTATGGCTTCCCGTGCTGACACTCTGGTAGAAGGAGTTCTCGTCCAGCCAGCGACTGACGCCGTGCGAGTACGCTCGACACCGTCCGGCTTGTTTGTCCCACGCGCAGTACGGATCTTGTAGAGCAACGCATTCGCTGGATAAAAAAACCAGTGCATTGTAAAAACCGTTTTAAGATTATACCTTGAAATCACTTTCAAGAATTATTATTTCAAGACAACGATGGAATAATCAAATCAGTGTGTCCCTATTTTTTTATTTGTAAGATGAGAATTTAAGGAGTGAACAATATTTATTTTTTAGGCGAATTTTATATAATTTTCACGAGTTGATTCTGCTAAATTATTTAAAAAAAATTATCACAATCGGTTTATCCAGAAAAAAATCTGAGGTAACACATAAAAAAACCGAGTAATTGATAACCTCCTTTTTTGGAGAGGGGTTAATAATAGTGAGACAAGGCACGGTTTGCTGGTCTGAAATTTAGTATAACTTTTATATAATATACTAGCTGGCCCGGCAGACTCGACAGAATCGATAAATAAAAGACCTAAACTATTGTATAAAATAAACTTAAAACAAACAAAAGGAATTCGTCCGACGAGGGAGGGGGACACACATCAAAGGAAAAACAAAATTGTTATTTTTATTTAATTCTAAGCATTTTCATATTTATCTACCTTTTAAACCTTCTCTGGACTTCCACAAATAATTCAAGACCAAAATTAGCCAAATCGGTCCTGCCGTTCTCGAGTTTTAGCGAGACTAACGAACAGAAATTCATTTTTATATAAATATAGATAACATGTTAAACTTACGAGCACGAGCTGATCTTATCACTGGAGCACCTATGGAGCCTCAAGCTGAGTACTTCTCTATCGGAGACGGCAATGAGTCTGGCCGCGTCCCGGCCGGCGCGGGCGACCCTCAGCGCGCGCACAGGCGAGCCAGCGGCGAATGCTTGTAGCTCCTCAATGACGATCGGCACGGCGCGTTTGTTTGAATCATACGAAATCGCGTTGACCGCTTTTATGATTTTACCATTGTCTGTAATAAAAGTAGTATTAGACACGTTTTTGTTATGGATAATTATGTTCTAGATGCTTTGATATAAGATCGAATTCTCGATGTATTGTAAAGCGTCTGTAGCCCTTCGGCCTGTTTAGGCGTTAGAAGTAAAGATCAGTAAATGTAGATACATTAAAATATTAGTTGTCTAATTGTATAGGTATTATTCTTAACAATTATAAAAAAAATATTTTGCAAAAGTTTCATTATGCAAATGCTTTATTTATACTTTGCTTGTCTTTATAATTTGAATGTCTAAAATTACTGATGTATATAATAAAATTTCTTTAAAAACAAACAAACTTTTGATACTAAATTAACTATAAGTATTTTGTAAAACGAAACGTATTTATAGTTTACCTGTGCCAATAAACAGTACGTCATATGCTTTCCCGCCCGGAGTCTTCACTTGTGGATCTACTGCGATTTGCGTAAATCTGTAGCTGTAATAAAACATACAATGTAATCGTTAATATAAAGTTTTTTTTATTGCTTAGATGGGTGAACGAGCTCTCAGCCCACCTAGTGTTAAGTGGTGAATGGAGCCCATAGATATCTACAACGTAAATGCAACCACCCATCTTGAGATATGAGGTCTCAGTATAGTCACAACGGCTATCCCACCCTTGAAACCGAAACGGATAACTGCTTCACGGCAGAAATAAGCAGGGTAGTGGTACCTATCCGGGCGGACTCACAACACGTAGAAAGATAGACAGACATAAGAATATATTATTTTGGATTGAGATGTGGATAAGAACTTAATGAATAAAGATTGAAGATATGAATATAAGTACAAAGTACAAATATTCAGCAATATGTTGCTTGGGGATTAAGAGGAGATTAAGTGCAGTAGTTAATAATTTTCAAAATATTTTATTTACGATTTTATTTTATTTAGTAATTAAAAAAATTCTTTTAAATTCAACTGAATATTAATTCTTCGAAGAAAAAAACGTCGGATTTGTAAAATACCTTTTTTGTTGTTTTTAAAAAGATAAAAGGGGAACGGTTTTAGAGTCCGCTTGGTGGTTACTCGTACCAGGGGTCATACACATTATACTACCTTAAGACATGAGGTCGAAATCTCTGTTCTACTGTATGACAAACCTTTCGAGCCGGAGCGCATGCCATAAGTATCCGCCATTACAGTTCTGGGCCATCTGGCACAAGATTTCAGTTTTGATAAAAGCGACTTACATGCATGATGTAATTGTTCACGAGCACTTTTAGCTAGCGGGAAATTGTAAATGTAATTTAACCTTTAATAATACGGACATTGGTAGTTAAGTATATGCATATATATCTTTCTAACACGCACATAAGAAGACGAAGAACTATGTAGTCTAGTGGTATTCACAGGGTGTTGTACAAAATATAAGAGCAATGCACGTTTCAGCTCGTATCTGATACTTCTCGCCTAGGTACAATACGTATATAATATATTGTCTGCCTCTAGCCTCCCGGTTTGAGCCCCTCACCTACTAGATCGATGAATCTAGAATAACCCCTCGAGGTTAATAGAATAGGTAGAAAAACAAAATTACCTCTAGGAACAGATACATTTAATGTATAATATACTTACTGAAAGCTAGTCCTTATAACAATAGGCTCTCCAAAGAACGCGGGCACAGACTCGTCCATCAACGCGTGGGTTTTTATGAAATTCAATGTTTTATCCGGCAGTTGTCTCGAGTCGTTATGACAGGTTCCCGGGCGTGGTTCAGGTACCTGGCAAAAACAAATAAATAATTAGTTGATGGAATTTAGTAATTGGGGTCCGGGTAGCGGGGTCTTTGACACTAACTAAATAATTTATTTATTTTATTCTACATACGACTATAGATGCTGAGCTTAGTGCTTATTAGACATTTTCTTTCTTTACCGGTTAACCATTGGGTTATAAATTATAATTCTGTGAGGTGATAGATACCACAGAAATAAATCAAGATCTTGATATTATTTCTATGGGTGATACATACAGGGTTCTATAGGTAATACGAGAAAGAAATTAACTAAAACATAATTAGTTTTAATTTAAACTTTCAACGTTTCGTATAATAATAATAAATAAAACACATTGCGAATACTTCTCATACACAATCCCTATATCACATGCCTTTGTAGTTAGTTACACATAAATACGTATATAATTCAAAACTAAGTAAATATATAATTCCTAAATGAGGGAAAAGTTCATAGATCGTGAGGCGCGGTCTGCGAATAATATTCGTAGCCGCTAACTTCATGATGACTTCAGCCGCATCATCAAAAGCGCAATGACGTAGATCTAAGCTATTTCGGTTGCAACGTAAAATCGTTGGGTCACAATTCATAAATTACACAAACTATTTCCGCTGAATGATTTAGAACAGCTTTCATGACAAGCTACCTGTCTGAAATCATTCTATTAGTTTTGGGATAGTCTAATCAGGATACGCAATACAAATTTTTAACAAAAGAGAAAACCGGCTCTTACGTACAAAATGAGATAAAATTTTATGAATATGGTCGAAGTTAATTAAAGATGCATTATTAAGGATAGTTCAAAAATTTTTAATTCGTAAGTTTTTAATTCGAAACTAAAAAATTTACTTTAGCGTTGTTGACAGGCAGCCAATTTGAATTAAAAGCGCTTTGTTCCTTGAAAGTTCCCTCGAACGTGTCGGCTATGTCCTGCATGCTGAACGCACAGACCGCACTCCCGGATATGCTGTTAGGCGGAGTCGTGAATGTACCGTAGATTAGTTGGGCGTTTAAGCCTCCGTAAACGCCCTCAATTAGTTCGGTCGTCGATTCTGTAATGCAACACGAGAAAGCCTGTAAGACGAATTATGATTTGCAAAACATTATAAATAGCTTATTTAATTTATAATACTATTAAAATTGGTATTTAGCGACTGTATACAGTACGTAAAATTGAAATTGAGACAATATACATTTTTTGTGATTTCATTCGATTTCATACTTCTTGAAGTGAAACTTCTAATACGACCTCCAACAAGATTGCGTTAAACGTTTAACGCTATACTAGAAAGAGACAGAGCAAGAGAGAATTCGAACGTATGCACGTAGTATAACTGTTACAGGCCAGCGCGAGCGTTAGCAACGAGTAGCGTCCAATATTTTAATGAAATATTAAAAAAAAATGTATATTTATTTTTCTATCTATAATTTAAAATATGTATAATATAAATGTCGCATCTCTTATACACAGCATTCCCTATTACAAGAGCAATCTGATTTAAGGATGAAAAATAAAGAAAACCACAATACTACACATCGAAAAAGAAGTTTCACTTCATTCCGCCCACCAAGTTGAACGCGTTTTTTTTTATGTAACATTAAATTTAAAAAAAGGTACTGACGAATCTCGTTAAAGTAAAATGGGAAGTCTCCGGCGACTGAACAGTTCAGTCTTGATTTCAGGAACGACGTCCAGCGCTGCTTGAACCGATGCGGACCTCCTCGGTCATCACGACAGACTCTAGCAACTCTAGAAAAGACGGACTGAAAAAAAAACAATGAAAACATAATTATATAATAACTTATTAAAATTAAACAATATTTTAATAAATTTAATATGTACTATTTATTTTAAGGAAAAGAAAAATATAGTTATTTTCATCGAACCCTATAAACATTAAAAACGTAGATACCACCATCTACCTTGAGATATGAGTTCTAAGTCTCGCCCTACCACGAGTACACATTAATCATGAAACTCACCTTGCCGCAGTTAATGTATTCCACTGCTGTTTCTCTGAAGAAGAAATAAACGAAATTTCCGTGTACCAGTGAATTCACGAAATCCGGAGCTGTAAACATAAAAAAATGACAATTATTTCTCAATATAAACTATTCCTCTGTCTGAATAATTGTTGTTCAAATTAAATAGGGCTATATCGTTCTAGAACGTTCGAAGTTAATTAAATTCGAAGATAATATTGGTTGGTGTTCAATACCAAATAAACGTCATACAGGTGATGCAAAGGGACGTTTATCGTAGGCGCTATAATTCTAATACGAACCTAATCGGATTTAGCGATTGTTGACGCGTCATACGTCACTCAAACGACGCGGGTTCAGCCCCGTTCTAAATTCAATTAAATTGACAGATGTGTATATGTCTGACAGCCGCATTCGAACGCATTCAGCTGTGTGGACATTACCGATAGCGAAACGTTTGTTGTAACCATCGATTGTAACGATAATATAATCTGTATATTAATTAATACGTGAAGCAAAGACTTTGTATCCCTTTTTACGAAAATTGCGCGGACGGAGGAGTATGAAATTTCTCGCACTTATAGAGTACAGTGAAGGAGTGCAGAATGCTGATCATTTTTTTAATTATGCATAAAAAAATATTAAATCAATAAAGAAAACGTTACACACACTACCATGTATTTGACACAACATATACACAAAAATATACTCTTTGTTTACTGTCAATTGGGAAAATTTTGTTATTGCCCTCTCAGACCTCTGGGTCTGCGGAGGGACTTCGGTTCCCTCTGTATTTTGTACCGTATTTTCCATGGGGAGTGGTCTGAGGAATTATTCGAGATGATACCGGCATCTCGTTTTTACCACCGCACCGCCCGCCACCGGAGTAAAGTTCATCCATACTACCTGGAGCCACTGCGGTCATCCACAGTGCGCTTCCAGAGATCTTTTTTGCCACGCACCATCCGGCTATGGAATGAGCTCCCCTCCACGGTGTTTCCCGAGCGCTATGACATGTCCTTCTTCAAACGAGGCTTATGGAGAGTATTAAGCGGTAGGCAGCGGCTTGGCTCTGCCCCTGGCATTGCTGAAGTCCATGAGCGACGGTAACCACTCACCATCAGGTGGGCCGTATACTCGTCTGCCTACAAGGGCAATAAAAAAAAAAAGCTTAAAGTCTGTGGTCGAATTGAAATTAGATTAATATTGTTTGTCTTTAATATTATTGATCTATAGTGCAGTTTTGGCGAACCCCGTGATTATATTATCGAAGTATAATAGTGTTTGACAATAGAACCATAATAATGTTTAAACTTATAATTTCAATTAATTATAGTCGAATCTCGACTACTGCGGGGCTACTAGTTTAGATAGATGCTTGTGATTTAAAGCGAACAGATCTAGAATACGTTGACTTTGTTATTTAAATTATAATACAAATGTTCTATTTTAATTTCATTATACAAAGTCCAAGAATGACGTCATATTATGATTAAAACTACAACTCCTAATATTACCATCGTTACCATACCAAATATTGGTGGTAAATTAACTTAATAATGTTATATCGCCTTTTTTGTGTCGTTCTAACCATTCTTAGATTGCTAGGCTTACCCGGAAGTACAGTTACATAATTATCGTTTGTTTATTATTTAATCCGGAAACACTTATATATGTTTTTCGCTAATTAGTGTTTGAGCCGGAAACGGAAGGTGAACGTTGCTATAAATCACTAATAAACAGTGTGTAATGATCGACCCTGATAGCAATAAGTATTGAGACCGAAAACTATTTTTTTAAATATAATAAATGAAGTGAACTATCATTATAATTATTCGGCCAAGTCGCAGTTTCATACAACAATTGTTACCACTGTCTACGTTGTAAACACTATTATTCTTTCTTCACGGGTTTTTACCACGATATACACATCTTAGTGGATTTCCGATGCACCGGCGCTGTTGTAAATTATGATCACGGATAGTGAAGACTGCGGTAAGGATGTTAGGAGGAGACAAAACTGTCTACCTTCTTTCCGTTTTAGGATTGTTACATAATTACTGGCCGCGACAATATGCTTTTATGGTATCAACAGTTCTTTCGAACATCTTGAAAACGCACGCGGAGTCGTTAGATGTAAAAATTAAGAATCCCTTAATTAACAATATTTACAATAACAATCAAAATATTGTAACGAGTGACAATCAGTTAACATAAATATCGATGTACCTGGCATTGTATGGACTGATAGATAAAAATATATTCAAACACAAAAAGTAAAACGCATGAGCAGTATACTAAGTAGTAATTGATAATTAAAATTAATTCTTAGTATCAATTCAGATGGACTGTAATACTACGGTGGTAGATTCTGCGAAGCACTGCTGTTGCTGGGGCCAATGTTAGTAATACTGCCGCATGCAAACTTCGTTAGATGTGAAAATTGGTGCAAGAGCCTCTTAAATAACAATATTTACATTAATAATCAAAATATTTTAACGGGTGACAATCAGTTGACATAAATATCGAGATACCTGGTATTGTATGGTTTGATAGATAACCAAATATTCAAACACAAAAAGGAAAATGCATGAGCAGTCTACTAACTAGTAATTGATAATTATTATTATTATATTTTTTTTTGTTTTTTTTTTTATTTTTCACTTCAGTCTTTTGGCATCCATTGCTGGGCATAGGCCTGTTTTATATCATAATGTGTGATCGTCCCACACTCTCATCCACATCCGCCCCGTCGTCTTGACTATGTCATCGGTCTACCAAGCATCGGTCTTCCGGCACTCACATAAATTAAAATAACATTTACGGTTCCATTATGCGTTTATTATTTTCATTTTACTATACAGCGGAGAACGTAAAGTATTCACGAATAACTTCGTCCGTGAATACGCAAATTATTAAGTCTCCGTGAGGATGCTGTTAATGAAAATAATAAAATTCGAAATTAAAACGTAAATATGGTTTTTAATCTTGTCAGCGTCTCACGGAATGTAATTACAAAGAAAATTAATTTACCGTTCAATGTCATCGAGTCGTAGGGTTCGGTCTGCAACGGTTCTCGGTATATTATTGGCTCTATTCCACTGAAATCCGCAACTGTCCCCGAATATAATTCGCCATCTGTAAATCATAATAATCGACAATATTAATGATAATTTTTAACAAACGTCAATCAAATTATTAGAGTACAGGTAACCCTACTACCTACACGGTATTTTATAACACGGTTTCACTCTAAAACCAAAAGAAAAATTTCCCAAAAACTCTCTTTATAAGACGGCACTTCTAAACGAGATTTTTGTTTAAAATTATTTAGAAAATTATATTATGAATATACAATATATACGAATAACCGAAGTTTTGAGGGTTATTTTTTATGTATAAAAGGTAAAAAATACATAGAGGCATATTTTAATGTTTCATTCAGAAAAAAATCTCTTCTTTTTGTACTGGCTTCTAGTCTCATATAATATGGTTTCGCACAACACTGAACTTTTTAGGAACGTATCTATCGTGTTATAGGAGGTCCACCTTTATTTAAGTTATACTGATAAAACAATACAGTAATTGATAGTCGTATCATACCATATCTTAATTTAAAGTATTTGAAAATAAACCTTATTTCAACACGCAAAATAACGATTTTAAAACGATTCATATTACAATTATATAAAAATCGATAATAATTTCTAAAGTAAATACAGGATTGCTATACATATCTGCAAAGTGCATAGTTACATGAGCAAAATTACGACGGAAAAGCTTTACATGTCCAGTCATCTATAGGGTTGACAGGTATATTTATTTGTAATAAACCTATTGTTTTCTATTTCAGGGTACAGGCTACGGTAGGCAGCGGCTTGGCTCTGCCCCTGGCATTGCCGAAGTCCATGGGCGACGGTAACCACTCACCATCAGGTGGGCCGTATGCTCGTCTGCCTACAAGGGCAATAAAAAAAAAAAGGCTCCCATTCGAGATGTCAGTTGCGTGTCTTTGGATTCATGGCTCTACAAAAACACGACAGGACGATTTATACGCACGCAATGTCAAAGTATTAATCCGTTAAAAAAAGCTAAACTAAGATTAGGTTGACTAAGTATTAGTGTGTTAGATAAATTATAAATACTCAAGTTTCCAATTACAGTACTCAGAGAGTCAGTCTACTTGGCAATAACGATCGGTGGGGGAACTTTACTTTGTCGTCTACTCCAAAATAGTCATAGATATCTTACGCAAACGTACAACATTCCTTAAATTCTAATAGAATTTAAATATTCTTAAATATACTATGCTTGAAGACATGAAAAAATTCAATCTATACTTAATATTATAAAGAGGAAAGATTTGTTTGTTTGTTTGTTTCGAATAGGCTCCGAAACTACTGGACCGATTTGAAAAATTCTTTGTCCATTAGAAGCCGACATGGTACCTGATGAACATAGGCTACTTTTTTTTTTTTTTTTGGTTTCATGTGTGTTTTAATGTTTCCGAAGCGAAGCGAGGGCGGGTCGCTAGTAATTAATAAAGAAACACGGGTACCCAAACAACATCAAAGTTGACATTAGCTTACGATTTTTTTTTAATGTACGACAAGAAGATTCACTCTGATACTGCCAGCCCTAAGGATCTATATGGTAAGACTCATCGGACAGAGCTCCCCGGGGCGTCGCTGCGCTTAATTGGACCAGATCAATAGGAGATAACTAACCGTGTCCACTCCTTGTAAATTGACATACTGGCCACGTATAACATGTGAACTTTAATTGAATTTATTACGTATGACGGCTTAAAGCATAGCTCTATTGTATATTAACCGTGGCTAGGGATTAATATAAATGAGTCATTTTATAAAACTTAGGCATGGAAACTATACTTAATCTCTATGTATAAAAATGAATTGCTGTTCGTTAGTCTCGCTAAAACTCGAGAACGGCTGGACCGATTTGGCTAATTTTGGTCTTGAATTTTTTGTCGAAGTCCAGAAAAGGTTCAAAAGGTAAATAAATATGAAAATGCTCAGAATTAAATAAAAATAACAATTCTGTTTTTCCTTTCATGTGTCCCCCGTCGGACGGATTCCTTTTGTGTGTTTTAAGTTTATTTTATACAAAAGCTTAGGTCTTTTATTTATCGATTCAGGCACTACGAAGTCTGCCGGGTCAGCTAGTATTTAATAAATATCGCTACTAATCTGGAACTTTAATACACTATATATATTTGTCGCAAGTACTGTGTGTATTTAATTAAATTTTCACTCAATCGATAGATTTTATATTTATTTAAAATATTTAGCACATTACTGAAGGCATAAAGTTGTTTGAGCAATCCTTATTTTTTTTATTTCTTTTTCATTTAAAGTTATCAAACTTACATCCGTTTTAATGTATTCGTAGTAGATTACCTAAAGAATTAATAATAATAAAATCAATATTAGTGTAGTGACTGAAAAAGTAATATTGTACGTATGTCTAGTACGTACAAATGTGTAATGTAAGAATGTATGTAACAATCGTTTTTATTACGTAATATTTAACCATAACTTTTTTATTTTTTTATTGCATAGATGAGTGGACGAGCTCACAGCCCACCTGGTGTTAAGCGGTTACTGGAGCCCATAGACATCTACAACGTAAATGCGCCACCAACCTAGAGATATAAGTTCTAAGGTGTCAGTATAGTTACAACGGCTACCCCAACTTTCAAACCGAAACGCATTACTGCTTCACGGCAGAAATATGGTACCTACCCGCGCG
Organism: Bombyx mandarina; assembly: GCF_030267445.1. Classification (NCBI taxonomy): domain Eukaryota; kingdom Metazoa; phylum Arthropoda; class Insecta; order Lepidoptera; family Bombycidae; genus Bombyx; species Bombyx mandarina. The sequence goes on along the minus strand of NC_143225.1, from coordinate 8,955,296 downwards.
GACTCACAAGAGGTCCTACCACCAGTAAGACATTGTAATACATAAATATTGTTACTACGATATCTATCTACCCAAAAGTATATTTACACGGTGTAAACCACTTAAAAATTATTAACCATTTCGTGTTTTTAAAAACCATCCAATACATCTTGTGCAGTCGTTAATGCTTAGAGATAAATGCGTGTGAACGTGCAGGGGTAGGGGGATGCGTTAATTCAAAGAAAATTGCACAAAGGGACGCTCTGACTGTTATTGATGGTGTTCAGTCTCTGCGAAGATGCGTTTTTACCGTGAGGGGAGTGCTGTAGATTATATTATCGAAGGAAGGTATGGTGGAAACTAACGGAAACGTTAATTAGCTGTAAAACAGGAAATTAGGATAATGGAAGTTGCGCGGGTAGGTACCACCTCCCCGCCTATTTCTGCCGTGAAGCAGTAATTTTGAAGGGTGGGGCAGCCGTTGCAACTATACTTGAGACTTTAGAACTTATATCTCAAGGTGGGTGGCGCAATTACGTTGTAGATGTCTATGAGCTCCAGTAACCACTTAACACCGGTTGGGCTGTGAGCTCGTCCATCCATCTAAGCTATGAAAAAAAAAGTTTCCCTGAATTCTTACTCTGAACTTTCAACAGAATTTAAGTTATACATTAATATATAATAATACAATACCACATCATCTTGACATCTTAGTTTTTTTCTTAATAAATATAAAAAACACACTGTTCTTATTTCTTTTTGTTTTCATATTACGTCGATGCGATAAGTAATATATATCTTTGGAGCACAAATTTTAATTAAAACAAAGTATCTGATCCGAGGATAAATTATCATTACTCTCTGTTAAGATTTAGCTTCAAGACATATTCGCATTCTACGAAATATTATCACAATAGCGGTAAAGCCAGCTACTTAATTTCGTAATATATCTTTTAGAAACTTGGGAAAGAGAAAGTAAATATATTTTTCCACAAAGGCCTCTGAAAGACTTTTGTTTGTTTGGGATAATCTCTTGTCCTTTTCAGTTGCGAGGCCAAAATGGACTAGCTTGCGCGGGAAATAAAAAGGAAACACAATACCTTTTAATATCACGAATAAAAAATATTCGTATTCATGTAAAACATCCCCTTCATTGACCAGAAGAATAACAATGGCCGTTGAAATATTGAAACGCGTTGTACAAAGAATAAAGATTCTTTATTAATTCGGCTAGCATTTCTCCGTAGTTCACTTCAAAGAAACCATATATGCTTTTGCAATTAATTATTGATAACTAGCTGACCCGGCCGACTTCGTAGTGCCTCAATCAATAAATAAAATACCTAAACTTTTGTATAAAATAAACGTAAAACAAACAAAAGGAATCCGTCCGGAGGGGGGGGGGGGGGGGACACATCAAAGGAAAAACAAAATTTGTTATTTTCATTTAATTCCGTGCATTATCATATTTATCTACCTTTTTAACCTTCTCTGGACTTCCACAAATAATTCAAGACCAAAATTAGCCAAATCGGTCCAGCCGTTCTCGAGTTTTAGCGAGACTAACGAACAGCAATTCATTTTTATATATAGAGATTGCGTTCTAAGTCGTTATGAATAACTTTAAGATACGTAATCTGATTTTCGAACGAAGATATTTTTTTTTTTTTTTTATTGCTTAGATGGGTGGACGATCTCACAGCCCACCTGATGTTAAGTGGTTACTGGAGCCCATGGACATCAACAACGTAAATGCGCCACCCACCTTGAGATATAAGTTCTAAGATCTCAGTATAGTTACAACGGCTACCCCACCCTTCAAACCGAAACGCATTACTGCTTCACGGCAGAGATAGGCAGGTTGTGAAGGTTTATATTCGATGCGACCTACTGAAGCTATAGCATAGCCCTAGTTCAACGATGTAAATATCCAGCACACTGCATTTCAGCACGTAGCGAAGTCACGTCGTGAAACGTACAGGCATTCCCATTGAAGCGGCTTTCAATGCAACAATGAGTGGCCATTGTACGCCACTAGACTGTGTAAGTGGGTTTAATCGATACGAAAAAGATTTTCCTTTTCCTAATTTCCCAACAATGGGAGCGACTGCGACGGATACGCCGCGCACATGTGACCCGGTTAGCGGAAGGGGTTCAACGCGAAATTGTCACTAATATAAGAATAGGTAGAGTTATACTGGTCTTAGAAAATGTAGGTTTGTGTTATTTTCACAATTGTGCTACTAACATTTTATAACAATAAATAAGATATTATGCTAATGTTTTATGTTTAAATGTATTACTTTAGTGGGCAGATGAGCGAACAACACACTAATGCTAAATGCTTATCATCCCTAATGGACACTGGGAATGCTGGCACAATCGTACTGTGTTTCTACCGCTGCTTTAAAGTTCATTCTAGATCCGGAACGTTGCCGATGTTAATTTATTTCAAATTCAAAAGAAGGCGGAGGTTTTCAATTCGTGGCGCATGTATGTAAGTGTACATAAATTGCCCGATTAGAAATTAAACGAACAGATACGACATACGAGGTTAATAGATAATTATAATTTTTGTAACTACAGGTGATAGAACGTCTTGTGAGTCTGCACGCGTAGGCAGAAGCAGTAATGCGTTTTGGTTTGAAGGGTAGGGCAGCCGTTGTACTGTATTGAGACCTTAGAGCTCATATCTTAATAATAGACTAAGTTATGTGTTTCAATTATAAGATTGTATTATGTGTGTTAAGTTGCAAGTTACAAGATTGTGACACTTCTAAAGAAATTCTAAGAACTAACACACCAATCTATACTTCTATACTAATATTATAAAGAGGAAAGATTTATTTGTTTGTCTGTATTGAATAGGCTCCGAAACTAATGAACCGATTTGTAAAATTCTTTCACTGTTTGGAAGCTACACTATTCCGGAGTAACATAGGCTATAATCTTTTTTGAAAAAAATTAGGAATCCTTACTAAAACTCCAATAATGTAACCCAAGGTGCAAAAAAAATACCTAAAATATTCTTTACATCGCGTGCCCTGCGAAAACTATTAATGATAGAATAATACTACGACTTTGTAGAACACATTATTAATCAGAAAGAGTGTCGCGACACCACATGTCTAACTATTATAGTTATGCCGCAATAAGTATTCTTTTATTTTACAAAATAAAACAACATCAAATATCGTTGAAATTTTTGTTAAAGATCCGAGCGGAGCCGGAGCGGGCCCCTAGTTTTATGTATGAAGACTAAGCTCAATGTAGTCCAGCCAAGGACTTAGTCCTTGAAGCCCCGTACGTCGCTGTAAGCTTACACGATTCACAAATGCAACGTGTTCTCTGTAACGGCAGTGGTAATGCTATGCATTAAGCACTAAGTGGATTACATTAATCCAATTAAATATATTTGTGCTCGTTTGACTAATTGGTTTATGTGTTTACTGAAATGGTTGATTTTATTGGATGTCTTTTTTGAAATCGTGCCCGTTTTTAGAGTAAACCAGCTCTGAGCTTATTTTCTTTCCACATCATAAATATCGCCATCCAATTTGAAAACGTCACGCCTCCGGTATTTATTTATGTAATGGCTGTCTTATTCCTCAAATGCCGAAATGATTTTGTTTTTTATTGTAATTATATTTCAGAATGTTAATTTTCTTACTCATCACATTCATTGATACGAACCGATCACAATTCTGGAACATTTTATTGAAAAACTATAAATTGTTAAAATACTACTAACTTTAACCAGGTTTAGCTGAGATGCTAAAATAAATAAGGCACCCACTACATGTTTTTATTTATTTTTATTGTTTATATGGGTGGACGAGCTCACAGCCCGCCTGGTGTTAAGTGGTTACTGTAGCCCATAGAATCTACAACGTAAATGCGCCACTCACCTTGAGATATAAGTTCTAAGGTCTCAAGTATAGTTACAACGGCTGCCCCACCCTTCAAACCGAAACGCATTACTGCTTCACGGCAGAAATAGGCGAGGTGGTGGTACCTACCCGCGCGGACTCTCAAGAGGTCCTACCACCAGTAAGTACTTATTTACTTATTTAACTTATATTAATTAGGTTGAAGCGACAGTAGAGAAGAGTTTTTGCGTACCAGCATAAACAGCAGTAGAATTATGTTCAGGGTCGTAAGGGCAGACTGCTTGTCCAGACTTCTCCCTCTCCATGTGGTACGAGTCTCGCTGGACTCCGTACTCTCTGCAGAAAGGCTTGAAGCTATTCGTGCCGCATACCAACAGCCGTCCTGGGCCAAGCGAGACTAAGACGCGAATGTAGTTCTGACAGCTCTCCTGGAAACAAAAAAATATATTGTACATTTAAATTTTAAGTTTAACATAGAATAATTGGTATTTTGTCGGAACCAAAACCAATCCATAAAGGTTCTCAAAAAACCTAATAAATTTTGATTAAATATGGAACATTTTATTTGGATTAGTTACTTTTTAACTTGACTTAATTTTATATTCTACACTGAAACTAAATAGGATCTAATAGATAAGCTGAAGTTATTTTCATTGTGATTACTAAGTCATATTTTACGCACGAATTACCGGCGACGACGGCTTGAATATACCGTCGCGTCGCGTCGTGTCGGTTTGTTTCCTGAGATAGCTTGGCTGATAATTCGATGATACGTGTTATGACTGTGGCTATCCTGCAAGTTCTTTATGAAATCCTACCACCTAGTTTTTCAAATGACCTCTTATATTTTACTCATCTTAGTTCAAATGTTTAGTATTCGTATGACAGGATTATTTAGTATTGGTCATTTAAGAAAAAGAAAAAAAAAACCTTTTACGTTCATCGGGTCTAATCTGGATACGTAAAAGTACACAAAAATCCTGAAGAAAGAAATATATTTTCATGGCTTGGGTTCCGTGACGCAGTTAGCAATGGCCACAAGACGTAAGCGGGAATAACATGCAATAGAAACCAGTCTTTATTTATTGTCTATTCAAACGTATAATACAGTTTATACATAACAGTTTATTTTCGACTTTATTCTTATTTAAGTTCTGTATTGAAAAATTCAAAAATTTTGTTGAATTTCATAGTTAAAATTCACAAGTTTTATTATTGAACAATTCAGAATCAATTAATGTACATATACACCTGTTTTTAATCTTAAAAATCTTCCATTCATACAACACAACGTACATGTGTGAGCCATAATTTGATTGCATTTGCATATCCATAGTTCTCCCAGATATTGGGCAGTTATCCAATTCGATGGCGGTTCTATTTGCTAGATTCCGTAGCAATCTTAATGGGTGTGTATGCTGAGAAATGATATTGTGAACCTAAATGCAATTGGGCAAACCAGTGGAAATTTCCGCTTAGGGCTTATTTATTTAGTGTGTTTAGTTTTTGTTGTTTTCAACGTGAATTGTTGAGTGATCATTGTCTTCAAAGTCACAGTTTAGGATGTGATCTCAATGTAATATAAGGATATAAACAGAGTAGTATACATATCGACGCTTGAAAGGCAAACGTGACTAAGCGACAATGCGTGAACTTTACAGTAGACTAATTTAAAGTCGAAATACCTGAAAAAATTTATATTTTAACGAATCTAGCTGTAGGATTGAAATGATTTTAATAGACCAAGAAATACATTTTTTTGCTCATCGAATATGGTTATTGCCTATCATTTATGTATAAATCAGTTATTGTCGCTTAGTCACGTTTGCCTTTCAAGCGTCGATATGTTTTACGATACATTACTTTAAACATCATTGCGCGCATGGAGTTATAAGAAAACTACATAAAAGGTATTTATTTGGTTTTAAAATCGCGATGGAGTGAAATCACTGGTGTGAGTTGGCCCGTGATTGCTCAAATCGGTTAGCCTTCTCAGCTTATCGTAACCGTTCGACTCGATGCCGCTGTAGGTATTCAGATGCGACTGAACAGATATGTTCGCGCCGTCATACACGTAGACATCGAGACAGCATTAACATCGAGCGTGACGATTGCGAGGCGTCTTCGACATTTCATTTCCTTAATGAATCCACGCCAAAAGATTATGAAATTCATTGTCTTGCTATGTAGTGTATTTCGCTTATTGACCAGGCAATTATAGGCATAATATTTTACTGGTGGTAGGACCTCTTGTGAATCCGCACGGATAGGTACTAACGCCATGCGTATTTCGGCCGTGAAGCAGTAATGCGTTTCGGTTTGAAGGATGGGGCAGCGGTTGTAACTATACTGAGACCTTAGAACTTATATCTCAAGGTGCGTGGTGCATTTACGTTGTAGATGTCTATGGGCTCCAGTAACCACTTATCACCAGGTGGACTGTGAGCTCGTCCACCATCTAAGAATAAAAAAAAATCTTATTATATGTTTATAGTTTGTCTTAGCGAGATAAATGACACAACTATTCAACTAACAAACAAAAAAAATATCAAAATAGCATAAAAAAAAGGAGCCTCGCCATTTAATATTTAGATAATTTAGGGAAAAACTGGCTAAAAATTACGATAATAATCATAAACAAAGTTAATGTCGTATGTAAATGACGATTTTCAGAACAAAAGAAAAACTCTTTTATGCGGAGGCGTTCCTGATAAGACTGCTATTTAGTTCATTAGTTACATAAAGTTATTTTCGTCAAGCATAAGTCAGCTACTTCAACTAGTATTATTGTTTTGTGAGTAGGACGAAGTACTAAGAAACAGTCGTAAGTTTGTGAGAGGTTTCCATACAAGAGCGTCAGCTGTGGCCATTACGCAAGCTGACTCGAACGCATCCCACAATCCTTAATAGGGACGTCGCGTTTCATTTCTGATAAAACTTTATAATATGTTGTTGTTTGTATAAAGATACAATCTGCATGAGTTACGATATCTTATATGGTAATATCTTTTTTTTTAAAGCCTATATGTGTGGACGAGCTCACAGCCCACCTGGTGTTAAGTGGTTACTGGAACCCATAGACATCTACAACGTAAATGCGCCACACGTTTTGAGATATAAGTTCTAAGGTCTCAGTATAGTTACAACGGCTGCCCCACCCTTCAAACCGAATCGCATTACTGCTTTACGGCAGAAATAGGCAGGGTGGTGGTACCTACCCGCGCGGACTCTCAAGAGGTCCTACCACCAGTAAAGTGGTAGTATGCCTTGTTATTAATCAGATACGGTAATACTCACACTAATTCCTATTAAGATTTGCCGCTCCAAAAGCCTATTGTGGAGTTGATCTAATGATGAGAACCGTGAAATATCAGTTAAATAAAACCAGTCTCATTAGGTTTTAATGATCACTCACTAGATCTAACATGTTTCATTTTTATTCATCATCATTCTCTTGCCCTTCTCGCAGTCACCTGGGGTCGGCGCAATATGTTTTCTCCTTCCATACTCCTCTATCATACACCATTTCTTCGCTCACTCTCCGCTTACACATATCGTCTTTCACGCAATTCATCCCTTTTTTTTCTTAGATCTACCTCTTCCTCTATTAATAAGTTCTTTATTAACAAATAGATTTTGTTTTAATTTTCACTTAACAAATCTCCAGTTGAATAGTTGATTAATGAAAATTAAATATGCCATAAAGATCAGAGTTCATTAACCTAACATATTAAGTATTTTGTTAAGAAAATAACAAGACTTGGCCTTTATCTGTTTGACAGCTTACCGTGCTGAGGTGGGCTGAGGTTGTCGTTACTGAAGAAGTTCCAAAAGCCGTAGAAGTAGGGCGGCACAAAGCGGCTTGTGCACAAAATGAGGAGACGTTTATACCCAGTAGTTAAGTTTACAAATCGTCCTATTGGTCCCAAAGTTCCTGTTAAGAACATAATTTGTTTAACGCTGTTTGCATCTCAAAAGCGACATCCTTGATTGTCACTATGTTAGTAACAGTTCTGTTCTGATTGAAGCTATGCGACTGTTGCTATTCTATTGTTTATTATGAAGCTTTCGTTCTATATGTTCTGTGTTTGAAACGTAATCAAAATATATTTATCTATTTAAAATCCGTACTTTTATGCAAATCTTTGAATCTCCGTATCATAATAAAAATATTATATCTTGCTAGTTTGATGATTTTCGATCAACGGACATTTCCCTGTATGTTTTGATAAGTGACAAAATATGGGTATATCTTTTTGTTTTTTTTTTTTAATTATAAGCCTTTTTTTATGATTTCTAGCCGCTTATTTCAACTTGATGTCTCGATAACTCAGTATTCGCTCCTGACTAAAATGGCCTTGAGCGTCGAAATGGCAGACGTATAAAACAAAGTAATGCCATTAGAATCCTGACTTTTAACAAGCCAGAAAAGTTTAGTTTTTATGTAAATTACTAAAAATACAGCACATCTATATATTAATACGTGAAGCAAAAACTTTGTATCCCTTTTTACGAAAATTGCGCGGACGGAGGAGTATGAAAATTTCCACACTTATAGAGAATATATAGAAGAAGTGCACAATGCTAATATTTTTTTAAAATAATGCGTAAAAGATACATTAAATCAATAAAGAAAACACTACACACTACATACCATGTATTTGACGCACACACGCATGCATACTATTTATTGCCAAACTTTTGTTCTTGACGTCTGTGGTCAAATTGAGAATAGATTAAATATTGTTTGTCTTTATTAATATTTTTTTATAGAGTAGCCTTGGCGAAATTTGTGATTATAGAAGTATAAAATACAATCATAATAGTGTACAAACATACAATTCCAATTAATTATAGTCGAATTTCGGCTACTGCGGGACCTCTAGTATATTTAAAAAGGCTTGTCCCTGTTAAATCTATTGATTTTCATATTTAAATACATGTTTTACTTCAAATTGTGAACATTGATTTAGGCAAAATCAGTTGAAAAACAAGAAAAAACCCGAAGTCAATTGAATTCCTGCAAATTTATTTAGGAACCGACTGCATTCGGAGCACGTTACGACGATATGTACTGTTACGAAACAGAGAATCATTACAGAAGGATCATATGAAAATAATGATTTCAAACAAATTTTTTTTTAAACTATATTATTTCGATATTGTCAAAGTCAATGAAATAACTTATTTTGATTTCAAAAGTAGAGAGAGATTAACATTAAAAAGCTATATGCACAATATTTCTCATTGTAGTAACTTGAATGGGGATGCAACGACTGAAAATATTAATTAGTACAAATGGATTTGTGCCGATGAAGAACATGGCCAGAAATTGTTTTTTGATCAATGAAATTACTATATGGAAAAACTACATACATATACACAGTGCCGGATTAAGCCAGCGCGGGGCCCGTAGCAAATTATTTCAAAGAGCCCTTGATCTACTATGGGTTCTTAAGTATAAATTGGTAAAAAAACAAATCAATAGTCTTTACGTTTATTCTAGAAAATAAGTTTTTGGTATATGGTTACTAAATTATACTAATAATAATGTAGACTATTAATCTTACAAATAAATATATAATTTTAACAACTTAAATCGAGCCCTCTCAATTCTGCTACACATCCACACTGTGTCGGGTAAGAGTGCTTGCATACGTCAGACTTTTTGTAGAGCTGATTATCAGGCTGATTGAATTTATACACGTTTATACAAACAACTTTTCTTAATAAGTCACTCAAAAAATTAAGCTCTTGCTTCTCTTGCTACATGGTTAATCCGGCACTGCATATACATATACATACAATAATAACAACAATACGATATTAATATCTTTTCCTTTCACAAACGAGATTTGAAAAGAGTGCTCAGACGGTATATGTGTGTACGACTTGTGTACGATTAAATGTCAAAAACTTTCAATTGAAACTTTTTCTATAATACAAAATAGAGGGATTGCTTGTATAATGCATCATGCATTAGTTTTTGTTATATGAAACATATTAAACATTATTAGATTTATACATCTGTATTGCATTTATTTTGTGTCACCATCGTTCTCGTGCAATCTCGATCCTGAATTTCTCTAGTCCCACGAGCGGCGAGCAATCACTTGCAAAGAGTACTACCGACTTTCGAAGGACTTGTTACTTTCACAGAATACCTATTCTACGTATATCTATCTATTGGTATTTTAGTGCATTTTTATCTTACTGTTTCTTCTTGTTTTAGAATAACCATACAATGTTGCAGAATTTCTATCGATCTCCGCTTTTTTGTGATATAGTGGATGAAGTATATACTATGAGATTACTACTTGAAATTTGAAATTATATGTTTTTTTTTTATTGCCTAGATGTGTGGACGATCTCACAGCCCACCTGGTGTTAAGTGGTTACTGGAACCCGTAGACATCTACAACGTAAATGCGCCACACACCTTGAGATATAAGTTCTAAGGTCTCAGTATAGTTACAACGGCTGCCCCACCCATCAAACCGAAACACGCATTACTGCTTCACGGCAGAAATAGGTGGGGCGGTGGTTCCTACCCGTGCGGACTCACAAGAGGTCCTACCACCAGTAATTACGCAAATTATAATTTTGCGGGTTTGAATTTTATTACACGATGTTATTCCTTCACCTTGGAAGTCAATCGTGAACAATTGTTAGGTACGTATTTCATTAGAAAAATTGGTACCCGCCTGCAGGATTCGAACACCGGTCCATCGCTAGATACGAATGCACCGGACGTGTTATCCCTTAGGCCGTTAGGTATATAATTAAGGGAGTAACATACATAATTGAAGACTGTTTTAGGTATGCGTTTATAAAATAGTTTTATAGACAAGAAACTGTGCCTTGTGAAGTTCGTTAAGTGACTAGAGATTTGTTAAGTGTACCATAATAGTGTAGATGTAAGCTGGGTTGTGACTCTCATACACAGTTCAGGCACATATTTAGAAAGAGTACATTGCGGATGTCAAGAGTCGCCGTGCAAGCAAGTCTGTAGTTTGTCAATACAATCTGGACAGTCGTGCCAACCATGTTATAAGATTTGACAACTCCAAATACTCGCTAAATAAAATAAGTATGGTGCACGAATTAATAGAGAAGATGATTGACACATATCTAGCACCTGGTATACGATTATCATGAAGATGAAACTTCAAGTCCAACAAAATGTCAGAGTTCAAGAAACTGTTAAGTCTATCTATGTACAGAGAAAAGTGTACTGTCAATATAACATATAAAATTTTTTTTTTTCTTTTACAATATTGTAATATTGACGACAGCACCTTAATCGTCCTTGACCACGAAAACCATAAAATTTTGGGAAGGCCGAAAATTATAAAGCGCGAAATTAAACAATAAAAGTTATTGAACTCATGTCTAGTTTAGAGTAAATTACGTGATAGTGTTGTCACTATTCAATAGCATTGGAAAACTTAAAATTATTTAAAACAATTCATATTATTTAATAAGAATATATTAAAAACGGTGTTTTTTGGTATTTCCAAATAGTATTTAGTGGGCGATTTCGGTATATTTAAAGAAAAGCTGTTCTTTATGTGTTACAAAAAGGAAGTATTTCGTTACTGAGGAGAAATATAATCACCCAAACTTTTTGTATGAAGAAACGATACTTAATTGAATTCTTTTAAAGTCTGTTACTTTATATAAAAATCAGTTTTAAATTACAAATGTTCTACTAATACTTTCTTACTCAAATTCTTAATGAGAGTGGCATCAAAGAAATATTTATTATCGATTACATTCGTTCGTTTTAAATTTTATTAAGTATTTATTAAGTATTTTGTTCGAAAAAATTTTAATGATCTTCGAAGCCTTTATGTATTAAAGCAGGAAAAAACAGTTTACACCCAAACAATTCGTTTAAATTACCGTACCTAGTCTAAGTTGGATACTTAGACTTATATTACTAATTGTTCTCATTAGACGCCTCGTTTACTTTGCTTGAGCTTCGCAACTATCATCAGTAGAGCAGGAACTTATTAAACTGCCTCTCACGTTGCCAAATGGTTGCAGTTACATTAATCGGTCTAGTTATTCCGTTTTGGAACAGAACGAATGAATATTTTGTTAGTAGACAAATTATTTGGATGTAATCAAATAAAATCATACTGCAGGTCCCAAGAAATATCTGTCTATCTCATATCAGTTACCAATAAATAACGTCTGTGTTGTCGTTTCAATGTTATAAAATTTCATGCAGAAGTTCTAGAAGATTTGTAGGCTCCATTTTTTTTATTGCTTATGTGGGTGGACGAACTCACAGCCCACCTGGTGTTAAGTGGTTACTGGAGCCCATAGATATCTACAACGTAAATGCGCCATCCACCTTAAGATTTAAGTTCTAAGGTCTCACAGTATAGATACAACGGCTGCCCCGCCCTTCAAACCTCAGCGCATTACTGCTTAACGGCACAAATAGGCAGGGCGGTGGTACCTACCCGCGCGGACTCACAAGAGGTCCCGTGGAAGTCAATCGTGAACATTCGTTGAGTACGTATTTCATTAGAAAAATTTGTACCCCCCGGCGGGATTCGAACACTGGTGCATCGTTCAACACGAATGCACTGGACGTCTTATCCTTTAGGCCACGACGACTTCAAAATAACGTAATACACGTATACATGCTCCATGATAAAACGTCATTGATATAAAATTTATTTCTTTACAGTTATGAAACCTTTTCCCTTCTATAACTTTTATAAAATAATAAAAAAACAAAATGTGTGCAATTCACACGTGGTAGAAGTGAAACCTTCCAAAATTAAAATACAATTATCCTAAACGTCTTAAGTATATGTAAAATTTTGTCATTAGTAAATAATTGTAAGGTAGCGCCCTCTGTGAATTGATATTTTAATTTCACGTATAATCCTAAATTAAAATTCACTACAAGAGCTTTCATACACACGTTAGTATTAAAAAATCTCACAGATGGCGCTGTATTAAATAGTATGTATATTTCTGTCTCATTCTTTTGTATTTGTGTCTCTTACCTGTCGTTTTTTCCGTTGCATCCGGTTTGAAATCACAACGATTCTAAAGAAGTTTTCACTTCAAAATTTTCATCACGTTAACAAAGGAAAACGTCAATTAGCCTAATGAAATTAACCACCAACAGAACTCTTTAATTTAACCAACGTTCAGTTATAAAACAACAAGGTATTTCACACAATTTTATCTTAATTATCGTTACCGAGAAATAATACAGTTGCTCGTAAAAAGTAGTTAACGTGTCCGTTGAATTGTTTAGTGTTTCTTTAAATGGTCGGTTTTTATAGATATTTTAAGCACATTGCAGATATAGCGTGTGTTTATTTATAGTTTCAGAAGCTTTAAGTTTTGCGGAAATTAATGCAATTTTATGAAATAAATTCTATTGTTTGTATTTGTTCTTTTATTTGTTGTGTTTCTATTTGTTTTTGGAAATGAAATGTAATTAAATAAAAAATTAGAATTTTTAAATCAAAATTTCGTCGCAACGATGCAACGCAATAACTGCAACACGGTCTTCTTTAAGCTAAGCGTCCACAGGTCGGTATCGTACGCATCGGACGCATCGCATCAACTGCATTATTTTTTCATATTGCGTCCACTGTATCGGCAGCGATCGGATTGCTGACGCAAGTACCAGCAATCGGATTGCCGATGCCAGCTTCATTCGGATTTTCTTAGTGATCGTAGCTGTGTTTGTGAGAATGGAGGAAAGCGAACAATTATTTGTCATTATTGCTTGTTTGTTAGCTGTTTTTGTTAGCTGAAGAAGAAGAAAACGCAGGAACATAAAAAAAAAAGAAAACATAATATCTGGATACACGATATATTCAGGAAGAGATCGGAACATGGAGAATACCACGCACTATTTCCTGATCTGTTAAATGATGACATCAAGTTTTTCCAAAATTTTCGGATGTCTCAAGCTAAATTCAATTTTCTTGTTGACATTCATCCACAAATGGCGGATGACGCGGCGCGAGCGCGCGGGGTGCGTCCACTGGTCGGCATTCCGTATGACGTCATCAGCACGCATCGCAAAAGTTCCCTCTCGGAGCATCGGTGTCGGCATTGCCACTGTGTGATCCGTACAATGCCGATTAGTGGACGCACTTGTATGACTTTCTATACAAAGAATACTACGATCCGTTAAATGCGATGCGTCCGATGCGTACGATACCGACCTGTGGACGCTTAGCTTTAAGCGTCCACTCCATATTTAAAAATGAGTAAAATTCTAAATGTGTACTATTTTTATTTTCATTAACAATTTGAAATTCGAATTCAATAAACTTTTTTGTGGCCAGCATTCTAAAAGAAAAGTTTTTACTGTGTGACAATACTTATGACCTGACTAGGTATATTAACAGCTCAGAATGACAATCAGTAAAATGAGATTTTATATTAATGTACAAAGTAAAACATGTTCTCTCCGAGCGTTAAACAACAACATCGTTTCGGCATTCCAGAGTTTGTATTTTCGCAAAATTTCGTGGACTCATTCACATGCCACAATCCTGAAATGGCTTGAAACGAGGCCGCTCATTAACCTGAACTAAAATAAGATTATATAGAGACGCGTCTTGCCGAGCCTCGGAGTTCACAGTCGATTGCCTTTTTAATTTGCCGACATTTAGACAGAACACCTGCCAGGCATTGACTTGGAAATTGGATTAAGATATCGATGGGTATTAAAACTGAATAATACAGTGTTGTTTGTATTTGTTATAAATTGTTCTGTGATGTTCAAAATATATCCTATTCGAGTTACGTTTATCCAATTGTGTTGAAATTCTTCACGATATTTTGGCAATTTTTGTCAGATTTTTTGGCAAGACTTCTGGTATAATATCATTTATACGGATAGCGTTGTATGACCGAAGATATGTTTTATTTGCAAGTAAAAATAAGTCATTGTATTGAAATTGTCGTAGCAGCTATCTACGCAAATATTACTACGGCGTAGACGGTACTACAACGTAGGAGACGCTCTACGGAGTTAGTGTATCCATGTCAGCATAGATGCGTAGCTGAGCTTAATTTATTACTAGACGATGACCGAGCTCTGCTCGGTATTTTTTTTATGTTATATTATGTTTTTTAGAAATTATATTTAAATACGAATTATATATTGATAAAATGAAAAAATATTCCAAGATCGTTTCCATTATCATTAGGCATTTTTAAGTGAACACGTGAGTTAAAAAGACACAAATAATATAAATAAACAATTCATTTTCTTGGTCTAACCTTAAACCAAACACTCATCGGCTTCGGGTGGCTTAACAACGCCATCTTCTGAAATAGCTTTAGTGTTATTGTGTCTTTAAAGCACTTAGTTGCTCTCAATTATGAAAAATAGTATTATTATTCGCCAATAGATGTCGGGAAGAGTCATAAAGTTGATTTTTGAAAACACGAAAAAAACAACATTTTCTGAAAATAAATCGTAGCTAGATCGATTTATCGCCCCCGAAATCCCCTGTATACTAAATTTTATAAAAATCGTTGGAGCCGTTTCCGAGATTCAGATTATATATATGCAAGAATTGCTCGTTTAAAGGTATAAAGATAAGATAAGATAAGATAAGATTAACGTTACATACCTCATCTTTTCCTTTAACGACGCACATTTTGACGTCATTCTCGGGTGAGTACCAGATCAGCCTCCGCTGCTCCGTCAGGTCCGTGAGACTTAGGTTGTACACCACGTTCCTGAAATGAAATTATGTTTACAACATTTGGGTCTCGTAAAACTAATGAACCCTGTTCAGAGTTACGACTAGCCTAACTAAGCTCGCTCACTTATAATACGCCTATAAAACTCCTCAAAAACCTCGAAATAATAAACTGTTGTAAAACAACTTATTTCTGGCCACTTAGTTCTTCTAGGATGTCGGTCAAAGCACAGTTCCACTTTGAATAGGTCCGCGAGTCTCTAATTACTGATTCGACTTTATTCGGGCGGTATAGTTCACTTTAGGGTGGAGATTCAAGCTCATAGTTGTTAGGCGAATGTTTGTTTGTGGTTTTAATCGCTCTTGGAGTTGAGGGTTCAGGTGAATTTAGTTGGAATGAACGTTCGTATTGCAGGCTTTGTTTACGGTCGTTTATCGTGTCTCATTGCAGGTCCCTTGTTTGGTTTCGTGTAGGATAAGGTGAAACAATTCACTTTGATGTGTTTAGACACGTTACTGTTTGATCTCGCGATGGATGGTGATAGGAATTGTAAGCCCGCACGAATTGATACCACCATCCATTCCAGATCGAAGGCTAGAACTGCTATTATAGAATTTAGATCTCATGCTTCAAGATAGGTGGCAGCACTTATATTTTGATATCCATGGGCTTCAATAATTGCTCAATATCAGGTGGGTTATGAGCCAAATGACAGACTTACTGGTGAATAAAAAAATCGTTAGGCTGTTAGTGAGGAGAGACAAGTATGAGACCGCAACCTCTTAAACTATTTCCGTATGAACCATGTTTAAGAAAAAAACTAATGTTTATGGTATAAAGAAGATGTTTGGATAAAAATAACATAACAGGTACAGATATGTAACCCAAATCAACGATTTTATAATTTTACAAAATTATGAAAGTGAACAAAAATAATCGATTTGATGTCGAGAAAACCCCACGGAATCTAATACATCTCGCAACATGACGTTATTAGGTCAAGGTAGAAATAAGGCATATTATAGATTTTTCTTTGGATCGGT
Organism: Bombyx mandarina; assembly: GCF_030267445.1. Taxonomy (NCBI): domain Eukaryota; kingdom Metazoa; phylum Arthropoda; class Insecta; order Lepidoptera; family Bombycidae; genus Bombyx; species Bombyx mandarina. The sequence continues at coordinate 8,938,678 of NC_143225.1, read as the reverse complement.
TATTTTTTTTATTTAAGCTATATTGAGATGATAATGTAAGACGAAAGAGATAGGTCTAAGGACATATATTGAAACAATACGGAAAAATGTGCGATTTGTTAGTATACCGCAATGACTGCATGAAGTATGCAAGCTGTGAAAGCAATGCATCAGTGATTAGTAGTATAAAGTAGAAGTTTGGGAAGAATGAATGTTGTGAGAGAGAAATAGAACTTTTGAAAATTTAGAATGTAGTCAATACTAATAAGATGAGCGACGGACGATCACGTAATGACATACATTAAATCAATTTTATTTGAACTTCCTTGAGGGTTATGGAAGTAAAAAAAAAACATTCGAAGAATATGACATAAACACAATTGTTGTGAAAGTGGACAAAGATTTTTCGGACAATATTGCGTACACAATATGTCGAGTAAAAGTTCACATTCTGAGATCCTCTATTTTCAGGTTCATTTAAAGCACAATGGTTGTTTTCCGAGATATTACTAGCACAAAGATTACAATCTAGACTAGACCTTTTGTGTATGGAAAAATCCTTCAGGCGGAAAAAGGTCAAATCATCTTTATTGTGAAACACCGCGAATGTAGTGGTAATACAGATGGCTAATACAGATTTTGTTTTCAAAATAGCAATGTCAGTGAGTTAACAGCTTCTACTTATAATGGAGGTGGTATTTGGCTTTTGATTTTTGAAAGATTTTGTTAAAAATATACGTTAATTTAATGTGAAAAAAGCGCTTTAATTTATTCTATCCTGTTCCTTCACAACAGACCGAAAACAAAGGTCAAAACTTATGACAAAATAGGATAATAAGTATAAGTTTTTACCCAACGTATTTATCACCAGTTTAGTGCATTCGTTTTACGTCAGTACATAGCTAATGTCTTCTGAATACACAATTTAATAATGAATTGTGTGACAAGTTGTGGCAATTCATTAAAGTTGTCAAGTCATACCTGCGCACTGTCTTGCGTAATTGCGAAACTGCCTCAACCCTTAATTAAGATATTTAGTACAGAAATTTCTTAAAGAAATTATGAGGTAAACTTTACCAATTATAACACAGCTGAATAACCGGTGTGACTTACATAATGTTTTTGAGATTTAACAGACAAACTTCCGTTTGCTCCCAACGGATTTCAACTTGAATTTTATTGATATTGCAATAGAGTTTTAAATGGCAATTTCATAAAGTTTTAATAGCACTTCTTTGTTTAGGATCCGACATACTGTAGACCTGCTCGTTTCGACCTCTGATTCAATTTTTACGAGTATTTTATTGAAATGGAATTATAAAAACGGTTATTCGAGCAATAAATGGACAGGAATTCTAACTAAAAAACGTTTTTGTTTTTAAATTTATTTTTGTATTGTTTAAATAACATTGAACGTTTCGCTTCGCTTTTGAATTCTGAATTGAATTGAATGTTTCAAATGGTTGGAGCTTTATATGATTGCAAATGAATCGTGAAGTCTATATATTAATAGTTTCATGTCCTGATTGATGAATACCGAACCTAATGCGCTTGGATTATAAAAATCCTCAAGAAATTTATATGTATTTATCACACAATTAGCGATAGTCCAAGCGTAACGTGACGTATACGAAGGTTTCTACTAATGTTTATGTAAAGTCCGCGATGTTTTAGCTTTTTCAATCCCCAGGTTATACATAATTTATAGGTTATGTATAAAATTCGTTACACCAAAAACATTAGTTGTAAATACTTAAGTGAGGTTATGTTTCACACAAAAGCCAGACATTTTAGATATTGTATGCGATTGCATTTGTTTCCATCAATTGGCTAGGGGTCCGGCTACTGGAAATAAGGGAAACGACCATAATTTGGCAAAGTAAGGGGAGCCAATTTGCGGGAGCCCCAACCCCGCTCATATTTTATGCCCTAACCGTTTTTTGTTGACCAACGAAGTGGCATGATGTAATCAAGCAATCTTACACAAACAAAACCAGCTCATAATCTCATCTGTGTTGCAAATCGAAAAACGCCGTTGGCATGTTTTGAGATTTGCAAAAATCTCTTAGAGATGGATCCCTAAGCATAATTAAGTGTACAATATTTATTTAGCTTGGTTTGCTTTTACTATGTATGTTATTTACAGGAGATTTTAACAATTATCGTTTTACATACGCTTTACCCTATTCTATGACTTCAACACTTGCTGTTAAGTATACAAACTGTCATTAAGCCTATAATCTTGTTTACGCAATTCACGACTCTAATCTCCCCACGGTATGGGTAGATGCGGTTCGTATGATTGCACAATAATTCGTATCGTTTGGTAGGTTTTTCACGAAAGAACTCACGTCGATAATTCATTGTACCGAAACCTGAACCGGTCAAATATAAGAGAACGATGTTATCTAAGATTGTTTGGAAAATTTGGAAAAATTGTTTTCTTCCTTTTTTTTAAACTACATATATTATTTTGCGTTAATATAGATAATGAAGATCGTGGAAAGTTTGTATTATAATCGGGAAAATTCAACGGACACGATAGCTGCTACTAGCCGACGGCACAAAGTCTGTATCCTTTGTCAATTATACGCTCCAATGATTCCCGCCAAAAGGCGGACCGCGGCCGCCATTTTGTGTGTACGACGATCGTCAACGACGTCTATTGTTCGGGCAGTCATTCATGTTTTTGTGTTCTTTTATCTAATTCCGAGCTTTCTGATTGATGGTCAGACCCTACAATTATTTTCGTGTCCTCGCCGTGATTATTTTTCGTTTCTAATTCTCGACGAAATAAATCATCTAGAAAAAAAACTTTCGCTCTGTGGGAAATTAAAAATAAAACAGCGGCCATTTCGAAAATCAGAATCGCTCTCATCAATATACATGACGCACACGCGGCCAATGATCGAATCGGAATGAAGTCGTCAATGTTGTCAGTACTTTTATAAATGAAATTTACATAGTAAATAAAATTATTGGTTTAATTCAAGCGACTGTTTTCGCAGTGCATCTACGTTGGCACCATTTATATTTCGTGCTGATACAAAATAAAGTATGTAATTCAATCGAACTTTAATGAAAATGTACTGTAGTTAATATTACTAATTAATATACGTAAAACCTGTTTTCACTATTGTAATCCGCTGTAGTGGCAAATAAGTAATGCAGTTCAGAGGCGCAAGAATATCCTCTCAAATTTATCTGTTTTTCGTCTATACCGAAAATCTATGCTGTATGTGAGAGAGTCTTAAAGACGTCAGGGGATTACTAGGGGTCCATAAAATGCCTTCTAACTAGATGCAATAAAACAGACAAAGAAAACAGTGGGGGAGCAGAGGCGACGGTTCTGTCGTCGCTACGATAAATTATAGATAGCCTGACAAAGTGACTTTATCTTGGCTACAAAAATTCCCCTCGAAACAGCGTTTCTATTTGTAATCAGCCAACAAAAACGAGATAAGGATATTTTTTTTCTGGTTGCATTATACGGTGATTCGCCAGTGAGATTACAGGATGTGTGGTGTTTTCAAGAAGGGAAACTTTTTTTAATCACGGTCTCTTAAATATTTTCTTGGACGTAGAGAGATGAGGTATTTTGAGACCATAAGTAGTATCAACCTTCTATCACCGCCGAAAACCATTCAGACGTTCCGGATTGATGGATGAGACAACTGTTATATACTATAATTGACACAACGACCTCACAGCTCAAGATAAGTGGCGTCTACTACATGAAGTGTATGCGTTTAATAAATTAACATCAGTGGGGTATGAAGCCTTAAGAAAAAGTTTTTTTTTAATCTATGTTTGCAAACCAATCATTGAAACATGGGCGAATAAGACAGCCCATATTGAAAAGTGTAGAAATTTGTAGTTCAAATAGGTCTAACTAAACCAATTGAGCGGTTAAATGAACGAATGAAGGAAGAAGAAAACAATAGATAGGCGTCACCAATATTTTCAAGTTCTTTTATTTCATTATCTCATTCAATAAACTAACCTTTCCTATGAACATACATTTTTATTTCTTTTAGATTGCGTTTTCCCAAGAATATTCTTTTGGAATGTAATAACTATTCTATTTGAGATAAAAAAAACTTTTGTTTTTAACGTTTATGTCAAATTTGAATTTCGAATGGAGGCATTCAGTCGTCTGCGAGTGCAATTTGTTTGCATGCGCCCCGCTCGGCGTCTATATTGGAAAAGTTACGAGTCCGGTTTTAGAACAATATCAATAGAATAGTGGCACACGTGCGCCGGCACAAATATTTGTAAAGAGCAACAAGCTTCGAACCTGAAACAAAAACTCAAGTAGGATTTAAAGAGTTTTATAGAAGTGCCGTCAACGATGTCTTTTTAGAAATATTTTACGTCGACGTTGACGTCATACCGGCCGTAAGATCGCGCGTCCATGTGGAGAATTTAAAATAAGTAGTGGTCCTGCAGTAGAGAAATTCGGGGGAGTGCTCTGAGGAATTGTTCCAGATGATACCGTCATCTCGTTTTTATCATCGCACCGCCCGCCACCGGAGTAGAGTTCATCCATACTACCTGGAGCCACTGCGGTCATCCACAGTGCGTTTCCAGGGGTCTTTTTTGCCATTTACCATCCGGCTATGGAATGAGCTCCCCTCCACGATGTTTCCCGAGCGCTATGACATGTCTTTCTTCAAACGAGACTTATGGAGAGTACTTAACAGTAGGCAGCGGCTTGGCTCTGCCTCTGGCACTGCTGAAGTCCATGGGCGACGGTAACCACTCACCATCAGGTGGGCCGTGTGCACGCCAAGACCACATTATAGACAAGTAATGTTAAAAATAAACAATATTAACCTATTCTCAGTTTGACCATAGACTTTAAGCAAAAACAAAAGTTTGACAATAGACAAAGAGTATATAGGTGTGATGTTTTTTTTATTGATTTAAAGTATTATTAACGCATAATAAAAAAAAAAAATTAGTATTCTGCACTCCTTCTCTATATTCTCTATAAGTGTGAGAAATTTCATACTCCTTCGTCCGCCCAATTTTCGCAAAAATGGGTACAAAGTTTTTGCTTTACGTATTAATATATAGATAAATAAAATGGTCTCTAAACCAGGATTTTCTGTCCTACGGGAATCGGACATACAGTGGGAATTGACTATCGGCCTAACAGTCAGGGGCGCTGGTTCTGCTACTATTAAAACCTGTGCAGTTCATACGCGGTAGAAGTGAAACCTTATGTACTTATGAAGTACTAAAGGTCCCGCAGTAGTCGAAATTCGACTATAATTAATTGGAATTGTAAATTTGTACAGTATTATGATTGTATTTTATACTTCTATAATCACAAATTTCGCCAAGACTACAATATAAAAAATATTAACAAAGGCAAAGAATATTAAATCTATTCTCAATTTGACAACAGACGCCAAGAACAAAAGTTTGACAATATAAAGTATGCATGCGTGTGTGCGTCAAATACATAGTATGTAGTGTGTGTAATGTTTTCTTTATTTATTTAATATATCTTTCATGCATTATTTTAAAAAAATATTAGCATTGTGCACTTTTTCTCTATATTCTCTTAAAGTATGGAAAATTTCATACTCCTCCGTCCGCGCAATTCTCGTAAAAAGGGATACAAAGTTTTTGCTTCACGTATTAATATATAGATTCTATCTCATTTCCCTGCAGGCTAAATTTTAGTAGGTATATGTTTATCTCTTTTTAGTGTCATATTCGTTTCTACAAGTTGCATAATTTCCCTTTCATCGAGTCTCGGTCAAGTTTTCACTAAATAAACAATTATCGCTAAGTGAAAGATGATAGCAAACAGATGTTTTATTTATTAACTCGTTACAATATTGTAATCTTAAGGTATTACATAAGAGCGAGACGACAACGCGACGTAGCTGCGGTCTTAGGTCCCGTCAATATTGCAAAACTTTCGCATCTGCCCCGAAAGAGTTGAATGTTACGAGATTTATTGCAATTGCTTCACAACTCAGAACAGACATTCGTGTTTTCGATTATGTTTTTTTCAACACGCTTTCCTTAACTCGATCGCTATGAAAATTTGCTGGTATATACTATAATATTATTACTATTATTTATTTACTTACCATTATTTAATGCGTATTTTTTTTCAAATTTTATGTAGTTTATTGTATGATTTATTTAGCCATTTAATACACAACTAATTTTGTGATTTTGATTTGTTAACGTTAGTTCGCTATCGTGAAAGTTATTTGTGAATGTGAGTTACGTATTTTTTCCTAAAAAAATTGGTACTCGGTGCCTCGATTTTCCCAGCAACAACGAATACACCGGGCATTTAGACATATAAATGTGTAATTATGCCAATGATAATGCCAATGATTAGCTCACTATTAGGTGAGTAAATACTTCTCTTCCACATTCCAGCAACGTATCATTGAAGAAAGATTTCACACTTCTAAATTCAAATATTGTTAAAGTATTTAATTGAATTATATATTTTTTTACTTTTCACTTTTATTACGGTCGACAGTAAATCTATTCTTCTTTAATTCCTTTTTTTGCCGTTTTGTGAATCATTTTGTCATTTTCATAAAAAAAGTAATAATAGGAAAGTCTTAAAAAATAGAACACGAATTTCGTTATACAATTAACGTATTCCACGTATTTTTAGGCGGCCGATTCCATCCAGTTTTTACAATGTTAATTTGGACAAACGCTACATGCAGTCGATTTAACGAACCGAGATAAACCCAAAATAACACATCGACCGACCGCTGCGCTCATGTGAAGTTCGCTTCTGTACACGTGAGCCAAATAAAATATTTCTCGCTTTCGTTGTTATCCACGACTCGAGCTATTTCTTAACGTGCTCTTTGTCAAATTGCGTGATATTCACACAATACGTATACACATGCACGCTCGTTTAAGCAGCCAGTGAAGAAGGCGCCCTCTCGATTCTTTAGCGTGCTTCGTTTCCGCGCAGGAACTAAGGTCTCATTTAATTGGACATCCGGCAGCCGCCCGCATACAAATTCTTAACATTTTAATTAAAAGCGTTCAAAGTGTTCAAAATACCGACCGCACCGAGAGCCTATTGTTGTCTCACTCTGACGGCAGCGTGATTTATGACCCACGGAAATGGAAAGGGTTGCTTTCATCCTTCGGCGAATTTTGAATTTTATCCGTAATGAAATATTTCATTTTTGTGACAATTCAAACTGTAGGAAGAGTAGGACTATAAGAATTGGAACGAGGCTATTGACCGGATACAAAAAATTTATTTGTGTAAAAAGTCTCGTTAAATAACATATGATACTAGATTGCTGTAAGAGTATATCGAGTTCGATTTCCTTTAGTGCAACTTTAGTGAAAACATTTGGCATTCGGAATCAACAAAAACAAATGAAAACTTCCCAGGAAAGACATGCTGTATGTTGTTACAGACACTGAGTATTTTGAAATTGACTTGAAAACACATCGACAAGAACGCAATAAGATTAAGAAAGGAATTCAGAGCTTCCGCTCTACCCCAACGTGAGTTACATATTTAATGATAAACACGTCAATCACTTATCGGATTACCTCAATGTGTCGAGCTCAGTGAGAAATCCTCTAATCTTGTTCGAACCGTCACTGTGTGGTGTGAGGCAGGGAATTTTGAAAACAATTAACCGAATTATTACAAAAGGTAATGTGCAATTATGTAATATTGTAGCGTATTTACAATCTGTAATTCATGTTATGATACAAAAAGAAAATCGGCTTCGATTTCTACATTTATTTTTGAAAATTCTCTGCGACAATATTTAGTGCGTTATTTTTATATTTATCATTCACGCAAATCTATATTTAAAATGAGTAAGTTGACTTTTCGATTTTAATATATTATATTGTAGTGTGAAACTGATATTATTCAATAAACTTTACTGGTGGTAGGAGCTCTTGTGAGTCCGCGCCGGTGGGTACCACCACCCTGCCTATTTCTGCCGTGAAGCAGTAATGCGTTTCGGTTTGAAGGGCGGGGCAGCCGTTGTAACTATACTTGAGACCTTAGAACTTATATCTCAAGGTGGGTGGTGCATTTGCGTGATGTCTATGGGCTTCAGTAACCACTTAACACCAGGTGGGCTGTGAGCTCGTCCACCCATCTAAGCAAAAAAAAAAAAACTAATTTATTTTCAGTTAGTAACGTATTTCCAAAAAGGAAGTTATACAATCTATTGAAGGACAATAATAAAACAGCAGGAAAATATATAGACGAAGACAAAAAAGATTTTACACAAATAATGTTTTCGATAACAAAAAAATGTATCAAGCAGATTCAACGGATCTCCATCAGAAGGTGGCGTACTCACACACTTAACAAGTTAACTGATCTGTTTTCCCTGAAACTACTTTATTTGTTTAGGCTCCAACAAATAGGTACTGGGCAGGGTTTAGCAGGGACCGCCTCGGATTGCGTCCACAACTCTTGTATTGTTTAATGAAAAGAACGCTCAGGGAAAACGTATGGCCGAAATAATACGGTTGTTTTATTTACTTGCTTGTACAAAAATAAAGATTGTGTTTGTTTGTTGAGGATGTGGCCGGGCACTGTACGGAATAAAGAATTGGAGGCAAGGTCTTTGCGTTCTTGACTTGAAACGGTATAATTACGATATAAGTAAGCAGGAAACATCGGCGGTGTGAAGCACCAATTGTTTCCTTGACCTTGTTTTAGGCAGTATCTATGTATGTATGTAAGTAGCTTAGAGTCAGCATTTGATCCAATAGATCTGAATAAGTTACGTACTTAACAAATGTTCGCGATTGACTTTCACGGTGAAGGAATAGCATCGCGTAATAAAAATCAAACCCGCAACATTATAATTTTCGTAATTACTGGTGGTAGGACCTCTTGTGAGACCGCACGGGTAGGTACCACCACCCGCCTATTTCTGTCGTGAAGCAGTAATGCGTTTCAGTTTGAAGGGCGGGACAGCCGTTGTAACTATACTGAGACTGAGTTGTAGATGTCTATGGGCTACAGTAACCACTTAACATGAGGTGGGCTGTGAGCTCGTCCACCCATCTAAGCAATAAAAAAAGACCAAATTACAATTAAATTAAATTTAATATTACATTCTATTTATTTTATTTTGATACAAATGCCCGAAAATCGGACAAGTGGATGAGATACTGAAGATAAGGATAACCAACAACGTTGAATAATAGCCGTTATTATTCAGATTTGAATGCGTGTTGTTCCTCCATTAGCTTTTAGGAAGTGGAGAGAACCAGTTCACGGGGCGCAATTACCTTCCTGAAAAGGCCGGTAGGGTTGAATACTATTGACTTATGTTATTTTGTGTCGCAAGGAGTTTCCATGAGCCCTCTCATTCCGCTAATTCTAATTGAAGGGTACATGCCCTCGCGAGTCGCCCCACTCAACCTTGTTTGTACAATAGATACTAATTTAGCAAAGTTATACACTGTGACTTGCTGTTTGAATGGATGTGCTTTCACTGTATTTGAATTGCAAATCTTATGTGACTTTTAATATATGTAGTTTTTTGGGCTTCGAAATATTTGTGGTTGTGAAATTTTTATATTATCCACTAACGTTAGCGTGATTTTCGCGTGAATGTATACTACAAAATACTGTTAGAATTATTTTCAGTCAGTATAAAAATCTCCTATTTGGGATATGCTTAAAGCTTTAAGAAGGCTTTTTAGTTTTGTCAGAATTAATGAGAGAATTAATGAGCTACAAGTAAGCAGAATGACTTTAGGAAGGAATCTTAACTTAGCTCATACGTTAAAATCAAGGTGATATCGTCTTCTCGCATTAAAACTGTATAATCTCAAAAGTTAATAATTTTACAGGAGAGTGTTTTAAAGGTTTAACATGTTATTTTTTTTTAATATTAATCATCTTTGCAACATTTATTTTTTATCAGTTAAAATATGTGTCTTTTAAAGTAAGATAAAATTATTTATTAATTTTGTTAATAGTAGTCAAAAAATTGGTAAACTAAAAAAAAAAAACTAAAACTAAACTACGCTCTTTTGACAGTATTTATGAGAAAAATACTGGTTATGATACCAAATGATTCCGCATATTAACTCAATTTCAAATATTTTGGGAAATTGTACACTTTTAATGCGAAAAGACGATATGTACTCTGTTTAATGTGGCTCCATTCAGATAGTAATTCGACTAATGCATAGAAATATTCCGCGAATCATCATTTGCCTGACAGTTTCGTGCCCAGAGAGAATGCTTCACGATCTGAACGATTCGCGAAGGCTCCCTAGGGAGTACTCCAGAAAATATCTCTGCCTAGTGATGGATGCGATGATTAACTTAATTTCTTTTTTGCCACGAACTATATCTTGTGTGTCATTTCATTTTACAAAGATAAGTGTGAATGCTGAGGTTAAGCAATATATTATGTAGTGTTTGAAATTGAAATCTTAAAAAAAAATTGACTTTGCTTAACATTCATGAATTTAAGTATAGACGTTGGTCTTCAAATGTTTAAATGACAATCTTGATTAAGATGCCACATTATTTTAAGGATGCCAATAGTATTAAGGTTATTGTTAATTTATAACTAATACCTTTCTTTAAATTGCTTATTTAATGGAAGAATGAAACAAGAAGACAGTATGACGCCTAACTATATTTGTGCGCCTTAATTATCGGTAGTTTCTTATTGATAAGATTTTCTTAATGTCTCATAGCGTTTACATAAGTTAATTATTTAAGAAATATTTATATTTCATTAGAAAAATCATTTATAGAAAAAAAAAATCGTAAAAGATGACATTCGAGAATAAATCAAACACAAGAAAAGTGAAAGTGGAGGTAATTAAAGAAACTTGTAGAAATTTAAATAGACAAACAGATATAGATATAGATAGACAAACAGATAGGTAGGCAGCGGCTTGGCTCTGCCCCTGGCATTGCTGAAGTCCATGGGCGACGGTAACCACTCACCATCAGGTGGGCCGTATGCTCGTCTGCCTGCAAGGGAAATAAAAATAAATATATATAGGTGCGTCGCCGAGTAACCTTTCTATACTCAAGCATTTAGAATGAAATATTCAAATGAAGTTAGTAACTAAATCAAATACGTTTACTAATTTGAATCTATTACAAAAGAAGAGTAGCTCACGAAATAAACCCTAACTTGGGTTTGATTCAATAAAATACAGCCTTAGCCAATTTAAAGGCGTAATTGAAAGTTTTGTATGAGCATGACAAGCGGCTCTGAATAATTTCGCTTTCGGAGGTCCGTTATATCGTGAAAAATAAATGTTTTCATTGCCGAAATTGATTTTCGTTTTGGTCTTGTATGAATATGATTAATTAGGAGCGGATTTATTTATGAAAGCTAACAGTACGGACACGGGATTTTTGTAAAAAGTAAAAAGGCTATGTTCGAGGGGTTAGCGGAGGTTAAATGAATGTACGAGTTTAACTTTCATATTGGGCTTTTTTTTTTCGCGAATGTTGTCCGTTTTAGCTTCGAAATTTTTACCTGGTATTTTCAAGGAACAGCATGTGTTATTTTAAATGTGTTAGTTTAGGTTCAAACTTTTGATTTGCTAAATGATCTCTGCGTTTTTATCGATAGTTCAGCAAAAGAGTTATACATTTTAAGCTTGTGATACGATGTGCAGGGTATACTAAAATCATTCCTGAACACAAAATAAGTAGAGTTGTGGATTCATTCATTCTTTATAGCAATAAAGAAACCATATTTACAAAAAACGTCATTTTTATTTTAAATATAGTGTTTTGGTAAGCATTACTTTTAGTGTATTTTGTTCGAAAATAAGGGTGGCGTAGTCAGTAGTGAGACGAGCTTGGTTGTTTACTCTCAATGATTTGTAATTGTTTCTTGGTTTGGTTTGTTTCTTTTATTTGTGTTTTTATTTAAGTCCTAGTTCATTATGTATTGTTTTGTAAAATTAGTTTAAGCCGATGGCTGTGTTGCCAGAGCTTTCAAAAAATAAAAAAGTAAAAAGTTTGGTTGTGTACGACTTTTTGCCGGAAACGCGAGTAGTAAAGTTATGTCATAACTTCATCATTCTCCTGCCCTTCTCCCAGTCACCTGGGGTCGGCGCAACATGTTTTTTCCTTCCATACTCCTCTACCATATACAATTTCTTCACCCACTCGCCTCTTACACATATCGTATTTCACGCAGTATGTACATTTGTAATCATATCATCATCATCATTCTCCTGCCCTTCTCCCAGTCACCTGGGGTCGGCGCAACATATTTTCTCCTTCCATACTCTTCTATCATATACCATTTTTTCGCTCACTCCCTTCTTGTTGTGTGATTTGTTTAATTTGGCTATTTAGTGTTTCTTCAGGTTTAAATGTGTCATAACGGGTGGTTTATTAACTGTTTAGTATCTGTTAAGGTGCACAAATGTGGGAAAATAAAATAAAGCCGCTGAACGTAACTTCTCGGGATCCTCCAAAAAGTCCACTGAAAAAGTCTCAGTAAATAACTATCCTTTTACTGAGATTATATTTTATCCCATATCATCTCATCTCATTTCATTTAATTTCATCTCAGTTGATTAATGTATCATCTTCATTTCATTTCACTCCATATTATAATTTTTCATTAAAATAAGAATATAAATTAAGGCTTGACCTAAAGGTCTTAGTTACCAGGTCATAGGTTGTTTACTGTTGTGTATAAAATCGGAGCGCTGCTGTTTGGGATTATCCCACAGATACAGCCCACTAAGTTTCTCGCCAGATCTTCTCAGTGGGTTGCGTTTTCGATCCAGTGGTAGATTCTGCGAAGCACTGCTCTTGCTAGGGTCAGTGTTAGCATCACTCCGGTTTGAGCCTCGTGAGCTCACCTACTAGTTAAGGTTACGCTGAAATAGCCTCTCAAGGCAATCAGATTAGGTAGGAAAAAAAATTTGGGGTTACAATTGAATGAACTACGAAACGGAGCTCAGCCCGCTGTCGGTTATGTCTAACGTTGAGTGCCCCCACTTTAGGACCTTCTCTCGGATCCTGTTGAACCATTCTCGGTGCTTTTAGGCATTCCCAGATGCGATCACCGTTCTCGTCGAACTCGTCGACAGGAACGAAGAGTTGTGGCACTCAACTCATAGATACAACGTACTGAGTTTCTCGCTAGATCTTCTCAGTAACCAGGGCATGTGTTAGCACTAATCTCAGCCTGAGTTCTGTGAGCTTACTCAGTAGTCGTGGTACAGCTAGATTGCCCCTAGAGACTACTGGTAGAAAGGTAAAAAAATCCCGTTCAAGCTAGTTCAGATGAATATATTTCTTATTAATGATATTGTATGGATAAAATTACAATTTTTTTTTATTGCTTAGATGGGTGGACGAGCTCATAGCCCATCTGGTGTTAAGTGGTTACTGGAGCCCATAGACATCTACAACGTAATTGCGCCACCCACCTTGAAATATAAGTTCTAAGATCTCAGTTTCGTTACAAGGGCTGCCCCACCCTTCAAACCGAAACGCATTACTGCTTCACGGCAGAAATAAGCAGGGTGGTGGTACCTACCCGTGCGGACTCACAAGAGGTCCTACCACCAGTAAAACAAATCGCTACATCATATAATTTTGGGCTGTTATTTAAATAAGAAAGTGTCTGTCTCTTTCAGTCTTCGAAGTAGCACGTTTCGTTTCTTTTAGTATCATTACGCTTTCCGTGTAAATTTACAATCTCGTATTTTTTTTTGATCTAAGAATTATACTAAAAACAGCATATAAACACATTTCGGAGAGTAGGATGTCGTAGAGGCATCGTCAGGAAGCACCGTTTGGGCGTTATGATATGACAGTACGTACGGTTGTGTGTGATAAGACTGAAAGACCAGCTACAGACCGTTGTTTGTGACAACTGTTACGGCTTTGTATCGAGCAAAATGAACATTTAAATGTTTAACGAAAATTTTAACTTTTGTTAAAGAACGATTTCTTCGTATGTACCTATATAGTCGCTTACTAGAGTTAGCAAACCCATAGGCACAGCCCACTGAGTTTCTCGCCTGATCTTCTCAGTGGGTCGCGTTTCCGATCCGGTGGTAGATTCAGCGAAGCACTGCTCTTGCTAGGGCCAGTGTTAGCAATACTTCCGGTTTGAGCCCCATGAGCTCACCTACATGTTAGGGTGAAGCTGAAATAGCCTCTCAAGGCTATCAGCATCCTCCTCCTCCTTCAGTCGATCGCTCATTGCTGAGCATAATGATGCGCCCGCCCGTGACCTTTTTTTGTAATTTTTAGCCACTTATGTCGGTCAGTGGCACAGTGAAGTGCGTGGCTCAGTCTCATGTCCAGACACTCAGACACTTGGTCACTCCATCTTTTCCGGCTACGACCTCTGGATCGTCTTCCATCCACTTTACCCGTCACTATGAGTCTCTCCAGAGGTTGTCAGAGGGTTTTCTTGCTATATGACCAAAGTATTGGAGCACTCTATATAGACATTTGGTGGATAGCCTTTGGTCAACTTTAACTCGTTGAGGATGGAAGCGTTCGTCCGGAAAGCCGTCCAAGGGATGCGCAACATGCGCCGCCAGCACCACATCTCAAACGCGTCTATGCGTCGCCTGTCAGACTCTTTCAAGATCCAGGTCTCAGCCCCATACAAAAAGATTAAGAAAACGAGCGTCTCAACAATTTGCACTTTCGTCTTCTTGAGTATGTTTCGATCTCTCCATATTTTGTTTAGCTGGCTCATAGCAGATTTGGCCATTCCGATGCGTCGCCTTATTTCGGTTTCCGATCCACCTCTATTGGAAATAATCGAGCCGAGGTACACGAAAGTCTTGACGACGTCGTATTGGCCAAGAATATTATTCTCGTTAAGGGTGCCGTATTTATCCACGATCATGATCTTTGTTTCGGACTGGTTGATCTTTAGTCCCATTTCCTCGCTAACTATAACCAGACGTCGCAGCAGCTCCTCCTTTCCTCTTCTGATGACGCCACTAATGTGGTATCATCAGCGTATCGTAAGTTCGAGATCTTTACGCCCCCAACTGTGACGCCACCATCCCACTCCTCTAGGGTTTTGCGCATTATGTATTCGCCATAGATGTTAAAAAGTATGGGCGAGACGATGCAACCCTGGCGCATTCCTTTCTCAAATCGGAACTCTCTTGATTGTGCTGGGCCGATCCGTACCGATCCCCGTCCCGACAGGTACAGAGCTCTCATCAGCTGAATCAGATGCATGGGAACGCCCATGTCCTTAAGCACGTACCATAAATGCTTCCAACTAACGCAGTCAAAGGCTTTTTGGTAGGTAGGGGAAAAAAGAGTTAGCTTCTATCAATGCTTTCAGATTTTCATAATTTTATCTCTGATACAGTTTCACCAGTCAGTAGGTTCAAGAATGAACTTACAGTTCGATATTTTCAAAATATCTTACATACGTTTATCCAGCTCCAAACTAGAATTTCCTGTACTATTGGAAAAAAATACAAACTCAAATACGTTTAAATATATACACATATAGATATTAAACACCTAGCCAATAAGCAAACAAACATCACAAGAATCACAATCACAAAAATATTTGCCCGATATGGGAATTGGACTCACGACCCAGCATTCAAGGACGCAACTACTACACCATCATGCGAGTCAATATATTTAATACAAATTTAGAAAATCATCCATATTAGAATCATATACATAATTCAATCTGTTCACACTGGTGCTATGTGGAGTACAATTCTAAACCCATATCTCAATGTCGTTACAATCTTGAAGCACGAAGGTCTGATTCTCAATTGCTTCTACCAATTAAGCAAATGTATATAATTTTGCATCGCGATGTCTTTACGAGAAGATTTTGGTCCGTTAACGCGGAAGTTATTCGTGAGTAAACGAGAAATACTTAATTATTTAGAAGGAAAGGAGGAAATTTATTTAGGTATATACAAGGTCGAAGCATCAAAGCTTTTGATTACGCTAATCACGTTTTGCTTCTGCGGAATCATTTTGCAAACAAAGATAAATATGTATTTTGTTTTCTCAAAATCAACCTTTAAATCTAGGATTTTCAATGGAAGCGTTACCGCAGTAATAAGCTTGCATTATGTTAACGATATACTGATAGCGTTCCGTGTACATATGTGTGGACGAAACAACGTTAATTTCGTTAAAAGGCCGCACAAAAGAGGATCGCACCCTCTATAGCGGAATAACATTACATGGGACGCGGCCCGAATAACGTTTCCGCACGGTAAGCGAACTTATAAAATTAGGCTTTGGGCCTTGAAACAAGTGCCGTCGCTTATCGTCATCTAGAAGATTATTACATACGTCATCAAAATAAAACGAGCTATTTTTAAATGAGCAGATATTGCGTTGTGGTGAATAAGAGTGGACTGTATTATTAGTTTGATATTTTTATTAGTTCATAAGTGACAAATTAATGAATTTAAAATTAATGAATATAAGAAATATGAAATAAATGTGTCTGTCGCCCTTGGCGGCTGGAAATGAAAAGGGATTGACATACTTTTTTATGTAAGCGAGATCCTAACAAAGCTGCGCATAGTCACACGACTTTCTTTTATTTATTTATTTCTTCACCCTAGCGTGTAGGTGAGCTCACGGGGCTCAAACCGGAGTGTTGCTAACACTGGCCTTAGCAAGAGCAGTGCTTCGTAGAATCTACCACCGGATCGGAAACGCGACCCACTTGGAAGATCCGGCGAGAAATTCAGTGGGCTGTGTCTGTGGGTTAATTCGCTCGTCGAGCCCTTCGTCGCAAGCGACGGGTTCGACGAGGCCGGTGACCGGTGCTTGTGGTACCTAAAAGCACCGTTAATAGATCGGGAGGATCCGTAATGACATGTTTAGGGCCACGTCGACTGTTTACCATTCGGTCTACAGGACTGGCTATGACGATTTTCTAGCTATTTTGCAGGGATTGCTAAAGGGTTTTTAGAAAAATATTAGTACCTCATTAATGAAGTGTGCACAGAAACTTAATTATTTTCCTCAAATGTAGATTTTTGTTATGTTTAAGGGACATATCAAGCTACACAAACGAAACATATTTTTTAAGATTTATTTATTAAAAAAAAAACTGCGTAATAGTCGGTATTGCGACGCTCCGCACTATGAACCCATTAATAGAGTCGATCTATCGACGATTCGCGCTCTAAGGCTTAAACGACAATTTGTAATGCAATGTAAATGCCTTCACATACGTTGGGGCATCAGAGTCTCAATTGTGTTATATGAAGGCTGTTTAATCCGGAACACATCACTGCTTCGCGACCGCGCCGGCTTGTAATACACCCTGCTGCCCGTAAAGTAATTAGGCTAAAATGCAACCGTCATACCCGGTATTGAGAAATGTAAAGAAATTCTTGACAGTAAGAGCTCGGGAACACCCTTCACGCTACGTACATATAGTTTAGTGAGAAGTGGAGAACAGCTTCACATCATTCCCGAACTTGTAGCCTCAGTCGTGAGAGACATCAAATTTAAACCTAAATTTTTAAAGGGTTATTTCTGGATTCACACAGATTTCGTATACAAATTTATGTAAAATCTTACGCGTACTGTATGTAATACTTAATATAACCATACCAACAACAGCACGGAAATTCTCTGAGAAATCCCCAAAAAAGTCCTTAAAAAGTGGAATTCCTTATAAATATACCGCTTGTGATTTATATATATTTTCGTGGCCACACTGAAATGTTAGTTCGGAAATCGTGCGGACGTCTTTGTTTGTGTGTCACTACAATCGTTTAAGTAGCATTTAAACACGGCAATGAAGATTGATTGTACGATAGCTAAATGAAAACATAATTCAGTCCAAACGGCCGTTCGCAAATGTACCTATTTTTAGATTTTAATCAAACACCGAAATTAACTCTCGAATAAATTGTTTCAGCTATTTCCGTGGAAACTAAATGACATTGGTGACTATTTATGTCATAATCAAACAAATATAATTATTGTGGTTGATTGGTTAAGTAATCTAATTAGGTAATTTTTCATGTTAGCATCATTGGAAAATACATAAAACTTAGGTGTCAGTCGTTCGATTCAAACAAATAAAAAGGATCGTTGCTTGTTCTTTTTCGCGCACCCCTTCAGCGAAATCGTTTCGACATCGGTTTCATAACAACCTTTTTGCTCCCTTTAATAAATCCCCCGCAGAACACAGTTGAGTTCAAATGAGAATTTCATCGGGCCACGTCGTGACCATTGTCATGTAAATCTGATTTGGAAAGAAATGCAAACTTTGCTGGAACGGATGAATATTTCAAATTATACGACTCAACTAGACGTTCGTTGTGGAAAATATTGCGCAATTCACCACACACGTATCTGCTTCACTACATAGTATAAAACAAAGTCGCTTTCTACATCTGTCTGTCCCTATGTATGCTTAAATCTTTAAAACTACGCAACGGATTTTGATGCGGTTTTTTTTAATAGATAGAGTAATTGAAGAGGAAGGTTTATATGTATAATAACATCCATTAAATAGTGGAGAAATCAATAATAAATTACAGTTTCCGAAGCGAAGCGAGGGCGGGTCGCTAGTTTTATATATATTTACTTTGGGGAACGTTCTGTCTGTGATTGTAGTTCGTTTAATGGGAGTTCCGTACCCAAATCGAGATCATTTAATCGTTAGAAATTAAGTATGTACGAAAACGCGATACAATATTCTGATACATATCTAGTGTAATCAAGTATTATTTCCTAGAAATGCATGTTCGAAATAAAAACTCCCGAGAACTGTTTGGAATATGGATTCTGTATTTTTTCCTAGTGTTAAGGCTTAAACATGTCGATTGTCTCATTCTAGATGGATCGCAAGTAATATTGCCTTTAAAATGTATTGGAAATTACATAGACTACATTCAATATTTAAGTTGACTAGAGGTCCTGCAGTAGTCGAAATTCGACTATAATTAATTGGAATTGTAAGTTTTTACACTATTATGATTGTATTTTATACTTCCATAATCACAAATTTTGCCAAGACTACACTATAAAAATATTAACAAAGACAAACAATATTTAATCTATTCTTAATTTGACAACAGACGTCAAGAACAAAAGATTGACAATAAATAGTATGCATGCGTGTGTGCGTCAAATACATGGTATGTAGTGTAATGTTTTCTTTATTAATTTAATGTATCTTTTATGCTGTGTTATAAAAAAATATTAGCATTGTGCACTTCTTCTCTACATTCTCTATAAGTGTAGAAAATTTCATACTCCTCCGTCCGCGCAATTTTCGTAAAAAGGGATACAAAATTTTTGCTTCACGTATTAATACATATATAGATGACAGAAATTTTATTTATAATATTTTTTTTTAAACCTAGAAAGTAGTTATGATCAAGACATTATAGACCTAATGTTTGGGATTGATCTTTTCGATACTTTCACATGTATGACAGTAAGGCGGTGAATCTGTCGCTAACACTGTAATATATTAAAATTTACATTTTATTTCGAATATAAGTTATAATATTTTTATCGACATCGTCCCAACACTAAATAGCAATAACGTGGCAACTGTAGGCCGGCAGCGCGGGGTGTTTTTAAGTCTTGCCTCCGTTCAAATGGAGCCAAAAATCTTTATAGATGCAAACGAGAAAGCTGCATACCACCTGCCTTAGGAATAAAAGAGACAGAAATATGTACATCCAAGTTAGCTTTCTGTGGTTACTGGTAGATACAGCACGTTCTTACCGCTTCAGACTATGTGGTTAAGGGTACCCGAACTTTACAGCGAATTGGAGTGGAGTTCGAAAAACAAATAACTAAGTATCTCATTTGAATGTATAAGTTGGAGACTTTTAAAACGAAATAGGTGTTACCGGGCACGGTTGGGTTGCGGTTATCCGGCTGTCGATGCGGCGGACACTTTCATCAAGTTGTTCTCATATGAATTTAGGCACGCTTGTCTTAAAATGCACTGACGAAATTAGAAAGCATTTATATCAGGTACTTTTATATCATTTTAGGTTAGAAATAATATATTGATATAATTTAATGTTGCCTGAATTGTCGAAAAACTCACACAGATACACAGTCTTATATAGTATCAATGTAATCAATCGTCATACAGAGGAGCAATGCCTACGCCCTTCAGAACAGGATCTATCTGGACAAATATGACCCGATCACTTAAAGAGGCCACACTTCACAATGTGACAATTTAGAATAGAAATTTCGGTCGAAGATGAATTAGGAAAGCCGATTCCGCCTAAGGTGGGATAAGGAAAAGAAGAAAACTATATTAATATTAAAATTCTAGCCGTACTCGCCCGCTTCGCTGGGCATTTAAAATTAACATTATTATTAGGGAGTCCAACACTCATATAAATATTAGTCTATCCATTAATTATATGTATTTTCTACATGGATACCAAGTTACAAGTCAATCGGATGCATGGTTCAGTAGTTATTACGGAACATCCGTAAAAACCACTGTAGATTTATATATTAGTATAGATTCATGTTTCAATTTTGAAATTGCTCTCGACTTTTATATAGTTGGCTGAGATAATTTTATTTCGATTTTATTTGTATATCTAATATGTTTTTGAGATTTTTTGTATTTAAATCAATTTAAAAGCATTAATAAGAATAGTAGTATAATCATTAATAATGTATCGATGATGTATGAGGTTTATGCAGTACCTATAAGAAATACTTGAACAGAGAATAACTAAATTGTTATCGATTACCATTAGAATTATTTATTCGATTCATCTAAATTTGAATTTTCAAGGATCTTTCGCATGTAACTTTTTCCCTAAGGCGAATTTTATAATGCCCTGTAGACCGAGAAGGTACATTTTGATACTTCGTTCTTTTATGTAAATAAATTTAAAATTTTCAGATGTGGAATTTGGAAAACTCGATTTTTCTTATTCTAGATCAATGTTTCTCAACCTTTTTTCCCGTATCCCTCAATAAAACTTTTTGTTTATGGTCAGTCGGTTTTCATAAAGTAAATTATAAGTTTCACTTTAATCTATATATTGTAGAAATAATACATATATTAAAATGTTTATTTTACCATTTCCAATATAATTTTCACGTAAACTTACGTAACTCCGGGAGTATGCCCACCACAGGCTGGGGAATCGCTGTTCTAGACTAACGCACAGGTGAATCCGTCCAGACGTTTTGACAAATACATTAGTAAATTTCTATATCCCGTGAGACATTTTTTGAATTTATTACTTGTTTAATAGGAACTTTGAAAACCATTCCGAACACGACTCTGTATATTGTATCTTTAAATTAATATTTATAGTAATAATGTACCCGAATCGCTTACCTGCCGCCTACGAGTAAGTAATTTCCATCTCTTAGCAATAATCTGAAGAAGTCTGTGTGGGTTTCGTTTCCTAAGAACTTGTGCGTGTCGTCAACTCCTGTAACAAAAGAAATTTTGTTTTAATCTTAGTAAAGCACAAATAAAAAAACTATGGTCACTATTATTATTTGTATACATCATACATTCGGAACCTGTAAATATTGGTTTATCATATAGGAACATTTTTACTTAGAGTATTAGATATGTGGTTACTGTCCTAATAAATTGAAAGATCTTCCACCGAGCAGCTGTATTTGCTTCTATTCGAATGTTGTTGTTCGTAAGTACATACATAGCTTATAATATGCAAGATTTCTTAAAATTGTCATTGACAAGATTCCTTATTTAGTCACATTTCTTCTATTCAGTTATAAATATGACTATTAATTTGTACATTTTTAGCCCAAATCAATTCGATTCCAATTTTTTTTTTTAATTATGGTACGTCACAAAAAATCGAGTTCCAGTGGTGATACCAAAAACGGATTAGAAAGAGGATGGACGGATTTATCTGGTCCTAACATCCTATACACAGACTATCTATGATCATGGCGCTTGCAACAGTATCGAAATATCGGGTAATCATAATGTGAAAATTGTGGTAAGAACCCGTTGAATAAAAGCTGGTGTAATAACATTTTATAACTAACTAGCTGACCCGGCAGACTTCGTAGTGCCTCAACTGATAAATAAAAAACCTAAGCTTTTGTATAAAATAAACTTAAAACAAACAAAAGGAATCCGTCTGACGGGGGACACATCAAAGGGAAAACAAAATTGTTATTTTTATTTAATTCCGAGCATTTTCATATTTATCTACCTTTTAAACGTTCTCTGGACTTCCACAAATAATTCAAGATCAAAATTAGCCAAATCGGTCCAGCCGTTTTCGAGTTTTAGCGAGACTAACGAACAGCAATTCATTTTTATATATATAGATAATAAGCTACTTCTTAAAAATGAAAAATTGTTCTGGAGCCCTGGGCCTATGTGTCCACCCAGAGCAATCTTACGACCATTACGAATTCTGAAAAGTCAGAAATATAATCAAAATATTCGAAGATAAGTAATTCGTTGAAGACTATATTAATATGGGATTTCTCATGATATTCCGAATCAGAGCGAATATTCGGAATTATGCTAAGTTATTTCGCGAACAAAATTCACGTTACATACGAATCCAATTAAGTTGAGAGCACGTAGAGGTTGCCTTTTTATCTTAATAAGATTGTACTGTGATCGGAAAGAAGAATAAGACAATCAGTTTATTGATAATAATTTTCGATATCATGATTTTTCGTAGAAAATTAATCACGGACTCTATGCGGATTGTTATTCAGAGAGAGAGGAGGGAGTTAATACCAAAGATGATACTGGACAAAGATGATCCTCAGAGCACTCAACATAAATCATCTGGTACAAAAACAAAGAGAAACGAACTCTGTTGAAAACCACATAGTCCATGCATCCAGCGGATCCAAGCGAACCTCAATAGGTTGTCGATCCATCCATTCCTCAAAACGAACCACACAGCATAGCCAGTATATTCAGTTTGTCACCAAATTTTAAAATTTCTTTCTTATTCTTATATCTTAATATCGTACAGGTAAATCTATCTTGCTTCACACCATGTGGTTCATATCTCTTTCCATTTGTCCGATATCTGATCTTATGTCTCCTTAACACGAACAAAACTAATTAACATGACTTTTACTATTTTTATTTAACAGTTTCCAGCAAGCAAGAACTTACATTGGTGTTTTATATATTTTATGAGAGTAGTTAACGCAATCCAAACTGGACCATAATTACTGAAACATCGTAACTTAAATTTATTGTTTGTATTGCATTTTCTCTGTTATTTTTGGCATTTTATCCAGGTTAAAAAGCGGTTTAGAAAAGTTTTTATTAACGTTACTGTCGTTGAATACTAAACTAATACTGAACGAATACTAACTGTGGCGGGTAGCCATCATACAACGCAAGATAATTGACAGATGCCTGAATCTCGCTTACGACATTTTCAAGATAAAGCGCATATATACAGTTTCGAACAACAACATTCGGACCGTCGGCCTACTGAGCAATATCACCCGCTCGGTGGAAGATCTTTCCTTTCGTCGTTCAGCATTCACCAAACTAGTGACCCCGACGTGATCTGAACACGCAACCTTCTGATTCATCATCAGTGCATCAAGAACTTCGGCTACCACAATCCCCGCATTCTCGCAGATAAAAGCACGTCATTGATAGTCGTCCCACAGCAAGCCAGCATCGCAGCCTCAACAGGACCATCGCAGCCGACTCACCGCGCTTCCTGGTCCTACGGCACGCAACTTCACTGCCTCATCACGCCGCTACAGTTCATCGCAGCCCACGACCGGATCATCAACGCTTGGGGTCACACATCTCCGGCGTGGCAGCTCTGCATCACATGGACTACGCACGACACGCACGCAACATTCAAGCTCAGTCTCGACTCACCGCAGACTTCGAGTAGCACTGGCAACAATCACGCAGCATTCAGCTCAGTTTCGACTCACTGCAAACTTCGAGCAGCACTGGCGACACGCACGCAGCATTCAAGCTCAGCCTCGACTCACCGCAGGCTTCGAGCAGCACTGGCCCTTGCAAGCTAATCTCAGCACGGACAACGCTAACTAAAAATGACACGACCTCCAGTCTCGGAGGGGAGTGATGTGGCGGGTAGCCATCATACAACGCAAGATAATTGACAGATGCCTGAATCTCGCTTACGACATTTTCAAGATAAAGCGCATATATACAAGTTCCGAACAACAACATTCGGACCGTCGGCCTACTGAGCAATATCACCCGCTCGGTGGAAGATCTTCCCTTTGTCGTAAGCCCCAAACTACCTATACTAAATCAACAAAAAATTAAAAACAGAAAAGAAAACGTTTATGTTATATTTAAGTAATATCACTATAACACTACACCTATCAAGGTTCATCTCTGCACCCCCCCTAAGATAGACTGTCAGAGAATGCATATGGCATTAACTCCGCCTTTATACTGTCTAGTATATAAAGTTATAAAAAATAAAAAAAACGATTTGAAGTTTTTGGTCTTTACCTACATAGAATTTTTTTTTTTTTTTTAAATAGCTCGTCATTTTCTTTAATTAATAAGTCGTCCTTCAGCACGTTATTATAGTATTCAATAGTATATATCAGAAATGTTTTTGTAATGTTGGCTACGTAAATAAAACACTGTTCCAGTTTCTTCACTGTATAATGGATTTCCAAATTGTCGAAAAAAAAAAACTAAAAAATATTCTAGATGTTCTAACAAAAACACTGACCTGAAAAATATTGCTTACCTAAAAGTGAGACATTAAAATAAACTGTCGAAAATATCTGGCGAAGAGTCTGGTCTGGAATATTGATTATGTCTCGCAGAGTTCAAGACTTATATTGTGTATCAATGCTAGCTAGTTTCAATGCTATATAAAAAACCTTTTAAATATCAGTTATATAATAAATTCAAAAAGCGTTTGCATACACTTTGCGAAACACATTTTTCTGCTGAGCACGTTTCACGTGATTAGTGAAAGTATTAATTAAATCGACTGAGTTGTTCTCGCTTAATTTATACATTCAGACTAGACAATTTATCTAGAACCTTCTACTCAGACCCAAAGGATTTCACTTAGCTTCAAATGAGGTCCCAAATAATGGGCGTGATACTCATTAACGACCTTTTGTCATGAACCCAGAGTAGGTCTTTTGACATCTGATATCATTTACCAGTTAAATTAGATTTTGAATCCTAGCCGTTTAGGTTAAGGTTTTGTTTATTTTGCGTATAATTTGTAATAAAGGAGACCTTGAAAGATATTTTACGAGGGCGGCACTGAAAATTTCGGGAATTAACGAAATGACACAACATTACTATTTAAAAATGTATTTATTGCTTTTCGAAGTATTCTCCGCGAAATTTGACACATTTTTCCATACGATGGAACCAATCATTGAAGCAACCTTTCCATTCGGAAGTTGGGGTCTCCAAAATGGCCGTTTTGTAGGCGTCCACAGCTTCTTCAGGTGATGAAAATCTCTGTCCACGCAATTTATTCTTTATTTTAGGGAAAGTATAGAAATCATTAGGGCTTAGGTCGGAGCTGTACGGCGGATGGTCTAATAATTCTATGTTTTCTTGCTCTAGAAACTCTTTTGTTCTGTGCGCGGTGTGAGAACTCGCATTGTCGTGATGGAGGATGATGCGGCGGTTGCAGTTCTCTTTACGGAGTTCAGAAACGACCTGTGGCAAACAAATGCTAGCATACCATTTTGCATTAACCGTTCTTTGTCCCTCAAGAGGAATAGTCGTAACATGGCCAGTTTTGGAGACAAACGTGGCCACCATTTTTTTTGCAACACTCCGTGAACGAACAATTTTTGTTGGATTTAACTCATTTTCGAACACCCAAACTCATGACTGGTTTTTTGTTTCGGGTTCGTACGCGTATATCCAGGATTCGTCACCTGATACAATTTTGTATACAGCATTTGAGGATCCTGCGTGGAATCTTTCGAGAGTTCTGACGCACCAAGTAACGCGAGCCGCTTTTTGCTCTTCACAGAGCGAATGCGGTATCCATCGGGAAAACAACTTTTTTACACCTAATTGTTCATGCAAATATATTTGTATTTGACTCATGCCAATGTCTAAAGCTGCCTGAATTTCGCGGTATGTCACATGTCGATCTTCCTCAATCAGCTTACGCACAGCATCAACGTTTTCTTGGGTGACTGCAGTTTTTGGACGACCTTGACGGGGATCATCACTGAGCTTGACACGTCCACGTTGAAACTCAGCAAACCAGCGATAAATTGTGGTTTTGGATGGGGCTTCATCACCAAATGCAGAAATTATATGGTCAACACACTGTTTTTGTGTTAAACCACTTCGAAAGTCATAATAAATCATCGCTCTTGAATTTTCTCGAGTCAATTCCATTTTCTCAACGACTAAACAAGTTTGACAAAACCTCGTGACAAGACCGAGAATCTCTTTTTAAATAAATAAATGGTATTCGATTTTTAAAACCAAGGAGTTTTCAATAAAAAAGATTTTAATATGACAGGAACAGTGGAAATATTCCATTCCCGATACTTTTAGTGCAGCCTAGTAGTTATCAAAAGTGCCTATCTTGGTAGTATATTAAATCACAATTTGCTGAAGCACATTCTAAGACTAAATATTTAATAAGTGATATTAAACCTGTCTCTATATAGTAAGTTTTCGATTGTCTTTGTAAAACTAGCATATGGGTCACATGATGGTAATGTCACTCATGGATTTTGATAAAGTTAGAGACTCAGCCCAATCTGCTGCCTGAATTAGTTGGATTAGTTACTGTAAGCTATAAAATTATATAGCCAAATACATGCCAATGTCTATGCCACTAATGCGAAGTTCTATTTCTGTATCTCTGAAATGTAGATGGTAAGAAGTTAGCTATATTTCCGTATCTTTAAAAGGAATATAGCTAGCTTTCTGTGTCTGCAACCTTGACCCATTTCCTCAATATACTAATTTGGTCGTTGAAGTAATGTTGGCTCATGATGTCGTAAAACGAAACAGTAAACTAAGCCCGACCTAAATGGTATGTACTCCAAATTTAATGGTATGCTGTACTGGTTTCCTGGCATTTTATTATTCCGCTACTGTAAATTTAATTTCACCTCGTTGATTTTGGACTGTATGTATTTAGGTTTTTTTACTGCTGTATTGTTTAAAAAAAAACCTCCGCCATAATTTCATAGATACTTTTTGTTTTGCGTTTTTTTTTTATTTATTGCTTTGATGGTTGGACGAGCTCACAGCCCACCTGATGTTAAGTGGCTACTGGAGCCCATAGACATCTACAACGTAAATGCGCCACCCACCTTGAGATATAAGTTGTAAGGTCTCAGTATAGTTACAATGGCTGCCCCACCCTTCAAACCGAAACGCATTACTGCTTCACGGCAGAAATAGGCAGGGCGGTGGTACCTACTCGCGCGGACTCACAACAGGTCCTACCACCAGTAACAACGTGAATACGATTATTGCGTAAAAGGAAAGGAATGTCAAAAAATGACGGAACAAATTACTGCTTTATTCTTTGTAATTTATATCTGGTAATTTATTTTTCTACGGGTATATAATTTCGTGACAACCACCAATATGAATATTGATTCATATTTTTTTTGCATCTAAAGTCTTGTAATCGACAATCGATAGTATGAAATTTCTTAATCTAAAATGCTAGGTTTTTATTTGTGTTAAGTAGTAATTGGAGCCCATAGACATCGACAAGCTAAATGCCGCCACTCACCATGAGACGTAAGTTCTAAGTGTAAATTTTTTTAGTACAATGATTGTCACATCCTTCAGACCGAAACCCATTATTGCTTCACGGCATAAATTGGCAGGGTGGTGGGACCTATCCGTGCGGGCTCACTAGACGACCTATCACTAGTAAGATGCTGAAATCCAGTATTTTGTTTACGACTTCATTCCTGTTAACTAAATGTGTTCTAATTTTATGAACACTTCGTCAAAAGAGAGCCTGGTATGAAAACTAACTAAAGAAAATATTAAATCCACTAGTAACTTTCTACGGAACCATTGGGTTTCGTGCAACAAGTACATTTCACTGTATATTTGAATACGTGGTCATGACACACGAATTTCCTGGAGCCCTTATCCAGTCCAATGACCAATAATGCGAAGGGGCACTACAGAAACCTTCGCGTCTCCAGATTAAGATGAAAGCGTTCACTTGCGCGTGAAACAATATTCATAAAAACCGAAGACGTTTCCTATTCGAGAAGCATAAAAACTAGAGTGCGAATAACATGACAAGTAAAATGCTTCGTCGGTAACGTACGATAAAATCAGAGATTACTCAAAGGGGCCTTTTTATGTCGAAGGATAGCTTCACGAGTCTCTTATAGATGTAGGTAGGACGAAGACAGTTCGGCGTGACGGTTTTATACTTATAAACGTGAATGCTCCAGCGTCTAGGTACATTACTATATATCTGAGCAAGTGTGTCAATAACTGAAACGGGTTACGTGCGTCTTTCTTTAAGTTTTGAGGGAGTTTTCATTGTAGAAAATCTCAAATTTTTGGTTTATTTAAAACTACTTTTACTGTTTAATCTTCGTCTGCGATCAACCTGTGACAACGAAAACTGTAAAAAGTACCTGAAGCGTCGGAAATAATAAAATGAAAATGATAAAAATGTGTGGTGTCGTGGGAAACCGGATAGGAACGAAGTTCCTGATTATAAAAATATTAATTTAAAGTTCTATTCGAGGTATAAAGAAAGTAAAACTGGAGGTTTCGCAACAACCCACGGGCATTCGGTAACGTGCGAACTTATTGTGGTTCACTTCATTTGCATAAGAGTTAGTGTATTACGCAAACGAACGCTCTGAGATCGTGATCAATGAATGATAAAAAAATGTTATTTTTTGTGTGTTCTTACAAAGTTAAGTCGTACACTGTGTGCATTACTAATTTGTACGTGCATTACTAATAAAAATCTTACGTTACGGACGTTTTTTCCCGGTTAGGGTACCACTCGGCATCATCCTATAAGGAACTTCGTTCGACATTAAAGTGTAGTAAAATTGGTTTTAATTATGGTTACGCGATAGTCGAAGCAAAAATCCTTCTCAAGGTATTTTTTATTGCTTTTCTAGGCAGACTAGCGTATGGCCCACCAGATGGTGAGGGGTTACCGTCACTCACGGACGTCAGTACGGGCACAGCTAAGCGTTGTACACGACAGGCGATTAAGACTTGTGTCTGAAGTAGAGAACTCTCTGGGGCGGGTCTCCAAGTGGGGTGAACTGAATTCAGTTCAGTTCAGCCGCTGTCTATCGATAAGTAGTAACTTTTTTAACAAATTGTCTGTGGCATCAGTAATTTTCTCTTCTCGGGACGGTTCTGTATTTGTAAAAAATATTTTCGGAAAAAATATCAGCAAAGTATTGAAAATCACGCACTAATCTATAATATAATAGTATTAGTTTAAGTAAGTTAACACGATACCAGGTGTAGCCATAATAAAAATATTGCGATTTTCGTGTGAAAGATGAGAGTTACGGGTGGTAGAACCTCTTGTGAATTCGCACGAGTAGGAATCACCACCCTGCCTATTTCTGCCGTGAAGCAGTAATGCGTTTCGGTTTGAAGGATGGGGCAGACGTTGTAACTACATTTGAGACCTTAGAACTCATTTCTCAAGGTGGGTGGCGGCATTTACGTTGTAGATGTCTATGGACTCTAGTGACCACTTAACACCGGGTGGGCTGTGAGCTCGTCCAACAACCTATGCAAGAAGAAAAAAACTTTTTTTGTTGCTTTGAGATTCATTAAAACACGAGTTCGGTAGTAGTTTGAAGTATTTAACTCTTAAGTTATTTCCAATTCTATTTTTTTTTTATTCTATATACTTATTCAATAATCATTTTAATAAGTCAAGTTCAAGTCCTGGTGTCATTTTAATGTTTTGAATTCAATAATCTTTTTATGACATTATTTTTTCTATTTCTGAAGATCACAGTAAAAAACTTCTGAAGATTTTTCCTGTTATCTGATAGTCTTATTATCCAAAACTCGGAAACGAGAATTCTAGAAAAATCCAAAGAGAGCGAAAATACAATTTCTTTTTTATATCCCGAAAGGACGCATTTTTTTGGACTTTGATATAATCTGTGGACGAAACTTATCTGATAAAAAGTTCGAGAAAGTTTCAAAAGGCACACGGATCTTCAGCTTAAATAACTTTTCAGTTCACTGTCTCAATTGATAACGCACGTACCTTTTAATACTATACCATTCAATACCTATCCTACATCAATTTTGAACTATATTTTATTGGAAATAAAATCATTTGGGCACTATTTTGTTGAAAGACAAGAAAATTTATATTCATATTTATTATAGTTATTGATATTTTCAAATTAAGTCTTGATTCGTCGTTAATTTTGAAAGTTAATTGAGGCAAGTAGTTCCTTTAGTGTGTAGGGTAATGTAAATATAAGACGTTAAGAGTTTGCCACTAGAAATAAAACCCAGTTCCATTATGCACATAGATGAGATTTTAATTACCAGGTGTATTTGTATTTCTTCCAAAAATTACGTTAACTTGGTCAATATAATCATCTTTTAGAGCAAGCGTAGCCTTGCATGATAAATAAGTATCCGTATTATTAAGCTCTCCGGTCAAGTATCTTCACCAAACTAATATTAAAACACAACAAAAACTGATTAGTCACCCTGACCAAGCATCAGATCTCTAATGAGACTTTTAATTAGTTGAGAAATAACGAACGTTCGAACCGGCCTAATAAAACTTTAGTGCTGAGATAACTGAAAGTATAAGAAACGGGTATTCTTTTTCATTAGATAAGACGATGAAAAGATAGCAATATAACTTAATGGCTCCTTTATAAGACTTCTATTTTTATAGATAGCTTATGGTCCGAACTTTGAAATCGTGATCAGCGAATTTGAACATTATAATGTTTAAGTACCGTTCAATGATGTTGAGATTCAACGGAAATGTTTTTTTTATTGTTTAAAAATTACAAAAAAAGGTCACAGGCGGGCGCATCACGATGCTCAGCAATGAGCGATCGACTGAAGGAGGAGGAGGAGATGGGTGGACGAGCTCATAGCCCATCTGGTGTTAAGTGGTTACCATAGACGTCAACAAAGTAAATGCACCACCCACCTTGAGATATAAGTTCTCAGGTCTCAGTATAGTTACAATGGCTGCCTCACCCTTTAAACCGCAAGGCATTACTGCTTCACGGCAGAAATAGGCGGGGTGGTGGTACCTACCCGTGCGGACTCACAAGAGGTCCTACCACCAGTAATGGAAATTTACAATATTTCTTATAGTAAAAAGGGAAAGTATATTAATTGATGCATCAAATTTCATTCGATCACAATGCTCCAAGTGTATTTTAACCTGTGTTGGAGTTGAATAATTAGTACCAAGTATTGTGTGAAGAAACTATTCTGATTTAATAAAAAACCTGTTGTAGTTTTTAATGATGGTAGCTTTGATCTTAAAGCTCACACAAGAAGACGTAATTTGTGTGTATTGTCTCGTTAAAAGATTTAAGTTATAATCGCATTACACCAAGTATCTTTGTAGAGCCATCAGCCTATTTAACTGTATAAAGTATTTTGATTTAGTCAATATACACAATAATAAACACAATAATAGCGTTTTAAAGTAGTTGTAGTCTAAAGAACAACATATTATACTCGCATGCCAGTTTTCCGTAGAGAAATCATGTAGGCGAGGTATAGGTTAATTTTTCTAATTAAGCATATACTTAAAACAGGCGTTCGCGTATTTTTTCCAGGGTGAATTGATTGTTGTTGTAGTCCTAGGGCACCCCGCTGGTACATAGGGCCCTCACAAGTTGTCTCCACTTTACCTTGTCTTGCGCTTGCTCCTTGACATTACTCCAGGTCACGTTGGCAGTCCTCATCTCACTCTCTACGGTGCGTCGCCAAGTGTGTACAGGGCGACCAGGTCTTCTCCTGCATAGCAGTTGCCACTCGAACGCGATTGATGCTGCGTTGACTCCACTGCGCCGTAGAGTGTGTCCTATCCAACGCCATTTCCGATGAGCAATGACTTGCGCGATGGGATTTTGGTCACATTTAGTCCAAAGGTCTTTATTAGAGATAGTGACTGGCCAGAATTGATTAATATCATGTAATAAAAAACAAATTCTTAAAATTTATAGCGTAATTACTGGTAGGTTGTCAAAATACAGCCTCCTTCCCATGAGTAGGTATGTAGTATATTCTTACTATTTCTTTCACGGCTCAGTCAAGCATTCCAGTTTGATGGATAGACAGGTGTTTTACAATCGAACCTTCGACTCATGTCTTAAGATGGGGGTAATGACATCGTGTGTATGCGATGGTCTGCAAGCGAAGTCGTCGTGGCCTAAAGGATAAAATGTCCGATGCATTTGTATCTAGCGATAGGTGGGTACCAATTTTTCTAATGAAATACGTACTCAACAAATGTTCACGATTGACTTTCACGGTGAAGGAATAACATCGTGTAATAAAAATCAAACCCGCAAAATTATAATTTGCGTAATTACTTGTAATAGGACCTCTTGTGAGTCCGCATGGGTAGATACTACAACCCTGCCTATTTTTGCCTTGAAGCAGCAATACGCTTCGGTTTGAAGGGTGGGGTAGCCGTTGTAACTGTAAAGCAGCAATGCGTTTCGGTTTGAAGGGTAGGGTAGCCGTTGTAACTATACTGAGACCTTAGAACTTGTATCTCAAGGTGGGTGGCGCATTTGCGTTGTAGATGTCTATGGGCTTCAGTAACCACTTAATACCAGATGGGCTGTGGGCTCGTCCACCCATCGAAA
Organism: Bombyx mandarina; assembly: GCF_030267445.1. Lineage (NCBI taxonomy): Eukaryota > Metazoa > Arthropoda > Insecta > Lepidoptera > Bombycidae > Bombyx > Bombyx mandarina. Next base: position 8,905,887 of record NC_143225.1, on the reverse strand, counting down.
TATTTAAAAAAAAGAAGTGAATTGTCGCCAATAATAAGTTGATACTCTACAAAACTTGCATACGTGTAAGGTCATGACTTATGCAAGTGTAGTATCATGCGTAGGCTGTAGGTTCACGCGATTCGCATACATGTGAACAATCTCCAAGTAAGTAATACAGTCACGCTTCTCCAGCATAGCCGTCGGCGCATTATAGTATGTGAGGAATGTAGATCTTAACGACGATTAGAGCGTTTCTTCGAGAAACCGGCACGGCACGATAATCCTTTTATCGTAGCGCAAGTTACATACCTGGCCTAGGCGAAGGGGTAACAAACAACCGCAGTCGTCCTAGACATTTTGGATCCTTCCACTATCAGTGCATTTAGACATTCTAAGCACCGGGAATGTGAGTTCCAGTAGTTTGATGTGACTTAACCCTTAGACGCAGCCCTCCGGTTTGAGCCCCGAGAGTTCACCTACAAGCTAGGGTCACGCTGATATAGCCTCTCAAGGCTATTAGCATAAGTAGAAAAAAAAGTTACAACCCACTGAGATTATCGCCAGATCTTCTGAGTGAGTCGCTATTTCGATCCGATAAAAAATTCATCGAATCATTACTTTTGCTAGTGCAATTAGAGAGACGTTAGTAGTTCATTCAGGCTAAGCCCCATGAGCTCGCCCATCACTCATGATGAAGGTAGAATAACCACTCGAGGCTACTGTTAGATAGGTAGCCAAAAATCGTCATGATAATAGACTCTGGTAACCACTTAGCATCAGGCCGTGAGCTCATTTACCCATCAATACATGTATTTTAATTAGATTCATATATGAAACCTTTTACATTTATTATTGGTGGTAGGAACTCTTGTGAGTCCGCGCGGGTAGGTACCACCGCCTTACCTATTTCTGCCGTGAAGCAGTAATGCGTTTCGGTCTGAAGGGTAGGGCAGCCGTATACTGAGACCTTAGAACTTATATCTCAAGGTGGGTGGCGCATTTACGTTGTAGATGTCTATGGGCTTCAGTAAACACTTAACACCAGGTGGGCTGTGAGCTCGTCCACCCATCAAAGTAATAAAAAAAAAAAAAAAAAATGTAATAAATATTTTATAACAATACTTAGAGTTTATTTCACTGTGTAATCATCATTAGGTATTCGCTTTTCAATCTACTATATTAATTAATAGAGTATTTGTAAAACGGGAACTTCGAGTAAGTTTATTAGATTGTAATTAATGACAAGGCGATATTAGAATTCGATTTATCTAATTAATTGATATGGCTTGTCGTCAAGGAAAATTGTTAATTACTTTATATATTAAAAAGACTTCAAATGGATCTGAAAGTTTTTTAATAAGAAAAATTAATCATACATGATTCTGCTAATATTTTTATATTCTCATTAAAGGCGAAACGAGTGTACGGACCAGCTGATGGTGAGCGATCATAGACGTCGGAGCTGCAATGGCCACTGCAATTTTATATAAATAAGCTTGTAAGAAGTAAGCTTGCAAAAACCTAAATCGCGCCAACAATAATTTCAAGATCTTACGAAAAACAACAATCGTATTCTAGGTATTACGAGAAAAGTCCAAGTGAGTTAAAATATTTACACAGGAAACGGTAACATCCACGTTATCTATGTTTTATATTAATCTGTATCTTCTATATATTTTAGTACGTATGTTTAATAAATCATATTAAAAATGGTTAACAGATTTTACGAATGCTATATTGATGTGTATTCAAACCACGTTCGTTGGCCGCATGTGCAGAATTAATTGCCTGCATTCGCAGATTCAAGCACCATGGAAAGTATAATAGCCTTAATAATTATATATATTTTTGGAACTAAGTTCCTTATGGGACGATACGGAAGAGTACCCTAACCGGGAAAAAACGTCCGTAACGTAAGATTTTTATTATTTATGTCTTAGTATGATGGCTATATAGTGTTTAATGTATAGTCTACGTGATGACGGTTGTTATTATTTCTATGATAGAACATAATTAGGCTTAATTATTATTATTCATATAAATAGCTGTTTTTTTGTATATCATAATATTATTATATATTTTTTATAAATCATTGTGAATAAAATAAAGTTGATAACTTTGTAAGGTAGTTTTTTTTCTCAATAAAAAAATCATAATAAAAAATGTATACCCAAATAATTATTTTCTTTATACCTCGAAGTCGTCGTGGCCTAAAGGATAAGACGTCCGGTGCATTCATAGCGATGCAACGGTGTTCGAATCCCGCAGGCGGGTACCAATTTTTCTAATGAAATACGTACTTAACAATTGTTCACTATTGACTTCCACGATGAAGGAATAACATCGTGTAATAAAAATCAAACCCGCAAAATTATAATTTTCCTAATTACTGGTGTTAGGACCTCTTGTGAGTCCGCACGGGTAGGTACCACCGCCCTGCCTATTCCTGCCGTGAAGCAGTAATGCGTTTCGGTTTGAAGGGTGGGGCAGCCGTTGTAACTATACTGAGACCTTAGAACTTATATCTCAAGGTGTGTGGTGCATTTACGTTGTAGATGTCTATGGGTTTCAGTAACCACTTAACACCAGGTGGGCTGTGAGCTCGTCCACACATCTCGGCAATAAAAAAAAAACCTCGAATAGAACTTAACATTAATATCTTTATAATAAGGAACTTAGTTCCTATCCGGTGTCCCACGACACCACCCATTTAGTTTATTTAAAAACGAAAATCGTCTTTACGTTAGTACTGATATTGAGCGAAACCGTTATGTTTGCTAATTCTGCATACGTATCGCACGTAATATCGCATCCGCACTAACAATGTACTTTCCAAAGACTCTCCGAAGCAGCAGAGATTATTTTTTCGTCATAACGACGAAGATAACGCGTTTACGAGCGCTACATCCGATGCCGTTCACCGTTTCGGATCACCTTTACAGAATCCGCTTCTATGTAATGTCTCGCATCGTTCCCGCGATAAGCCAGAACTGTTATAGCGTTTTCATTAAATAACTTCATGAGCTTAATAATTAGAATTTATTAATAGTTAGTAACTGTATTTGTTAAGAAAGTATTTATTTTTTAGAAGCCTTATGTACTTTCTAAGTTTATTTAGTCGAAAGATGAAGAAAACTCGCCGGTTTTCAGGTTTTTTTGGAACGAAGTTCTTTATGGGAGGGACGATGCGGTACCCTGATCGGGAAAAAACGTTCGTAACGTAAGATTTTTATTAGTAATCCACACAGTGTACGACTTAACTTTGTAATAGCGTACAAAAAATAACATATTTTTATTATATATTTTTTATAAATCATTGTGAATAAAATAAAGTTGATAACTTTGTGAAGTAGTTTTTTTTATTTATATAAAAAAAAAATCGTAACAAAAATGTATACCCGAATAATTATTTTCTTTATACCTCGAATAGACCTTAAAATTAATATTTTTATAATGAGGAACTTCGTTCCTATCCAGTGACCCACGATACCACACATCATTTTTTTTTAAAACGAAATCATTTCCCCACAATCTAAGTTAACAGTGACAGTTATTAATGAAATTATTAATACTTTAAAAAGTAAGTTGGTTGTATATTTCGTTTTGGCTGTAGATTGACAGACGGGGTCACGTAACACACCGTGAATGCCTGAGACATGAGGTCGAAGTCTCAACTGCATTGTTTAACGGCGGTCCTATGCATCAAAGTGGATTGTATGACTACATCGCGGTAGAAATAAGCAGAACGGTGACACTCATTCGTGCGGGCTTACGTCATACTATCGGTCAATTCTTTTATTTAGTTTTATTTTCGTTTTAATTACGTCATCGACTCCTCATAAAACAATGGACCGGGAACAGCGCAAACAATAAGGTATGCAGTCAACTTAAGTAATTAGCATTGTTATAGGAACTTGAGCTAGCATGTCGAAGCTGTCCAGCGTCTCTAATGTTGTGTGGCCGGTTTTCTGCCTATACATTATTGAAACTATTGATATTGACGTGACAACGTCTTATAATTCGATGGAGCCGGCTGTATGTACGAAAAAACATGACTCATGCGGCGTTACCTCGCTCTGAGGCGTTCCATTTAAGGCTTGAAGTGCAAGAGAGAGCGCGCAATGAGCGACAAAGAGGCACAATCGGCCTCCGCGTTCGGCAGCGTTCGACATCTGTCTCTCTCCTACTTGAGTGAGCGATGCATCCACGTGGACAGCTGCTATACAATAATACATTTACATGTTTTCGTCAAGTATGAAGTTCAGTGAAAAGTGAATGTGGTGTCAATTGTTTATAGCAACGATAATTGCGATAATTGAAAAATGAAACCATTCCATCAGTATTTTCTTATGACGTTGTCACGTTCAATTATCGTCAATAAACCGACTTTACAGAACACCGATCTTTATTTTTTATTGTATCTTCTGACTGCCAAAGCTGAAAAACAGTCGAAATGTCCCAAGTAATAGACGCGAAATAATAAGTCGTAGAAGCAGTATTAATTATCTCAATAATAAAAGTCCTATAAAATCAAGTTATTGTACTACGGACAAAATAGAACCTGAATTTTATGTATAAAAAAAAACGACTAATCTATTAGTCGAAAATTTAACTGACACCATTTCCTAGGTTAGTGTTTAAGTTCCTCAAACACTAAATTCACGTGTCGCTCTCCCGAGAATTCCAGGTAAGTATCAGACTTAAATGCATTAACCTAATCTTGGCCCTCAACTTTGAGCGCTTGAGTGCTATCAAGCTACAAGGAAGATAGTAAAGTGATTGTTTAACAATATAGACGTGCTTGTACTTGGCACTGTTTCACAATTGCTAAATAATAGTTTAAAGATTTAAAAAGTGATCTACCTCAATTAACCTATGGTTTAGGAGAAGCTAAGAGATTTAGAGAGAGACAGAGAAGAGAGAAAACATACTTTATTCCACACCAAAACATATTAGAAAACATTCAACAACAGATACGTTTGTACAATAGGCGGTCTTATCGCTAAAAGCGATTTCTTCCAGACAACCATATAATTACCCGAAATTTTGGACAGATAAAGATACAGCAGGTACGTTGCAGTTGACTATTAATAATACATTATTTAATTTAATAAATACATACAATAGAGATTTAGAAATTGATTAAGCAAACAGAATTTTCCTTGTTGAGAATTGTTCTTGCTTTAAAATCGATAAGACACAAAATCGATTCTATAACGTTTTGAAGGTATTTCGAAATGCTGTATTGTAACAAGCAGCAACCGAGTACCAAAACGTGCAAAAGAAATTCTAATTTCGAACGCAATAACCACGAGAAAATAATGCAGAAAAAGAATAGATTCGAGAACAAAACTGAACGAATACAAACCTATAAAAATCAGTTAATAAAAACGTACAAATTTTTCATGTGGCAGTCTAGAAGCGTATGTGGATCCTATTATGTTTCTACTTGACGCTTAGACCTGGGGCGTAGAATACCTTTTGAGCAAGTTCGTTATAGATTTCCGGTTGGGAATCTATTGGATTATTCAAATGCAATCTGTGAACTCAATGGACTGGCAATATTCAAATATTATATGCTGTCAAAGCCGGAGTGCTACTGGCCACTGGGAACATCATTTGCCGGATCTTCGGAGTGGGTCGCCATTTCGATCCGATGGTAGATCTGCTAGATGAAGATCTGATAGATGAAGCACTGCTCGTGCTAAGACAGATGTTAGCTAAGTCTCGCAGGGTGAGCCTAGTATGTATAACCACCCGAGGTCACCAGCAGTGGGTAGGCAAAAAATTCAAATCAAAATTCAAAGTTGGTTTACTGTAGTTTTACAACTGACACTGAACTAATGTTATAAATATGTCGGAGACGGTCATTAGTTTGGTAGCTAAACGAAGTCGGAGACGGTCGTTAGTTTGGTAGCTAAATGAAACGCAGCACGATTCCCGAGAGATGGCAGCATGATCGCAGTATCGTCTGGTGGGGAATTAGTTCTTTATAAGCAGTTGCGCGGAGTGCACGCATTTGAGTGGATGCGTCTTGGTGTACATACCACTGTCTTTCGACAGTCAGTGCTGTACAGTATTGGATGTGTAACGTTGTCTTTGACGATTAGTACTGTCCCTATTGCGGCGGGCGCACGGAACTCTATCTGTGACAGATAGTACTGCCCTGTGTGACCGATATCATTCACGATTGTCATTTAATTAGTTCAGTCTCCATTTTTATAGTTTATTTAAATTACTGGGCTACGATCAGTGCTATACCTCGGTTACATTCCTGATATCTGAGAGTCTTAATCCGACAAATAAATAAGTGAAACCAAAAAAGAATAGGATAATAGAATAATTTGTAGCAGTAATTGTAGATGATTAAGACACTGTGACGAGGTTAAGCGAAACTGAGCTGTGTTAACGAACTCTTGAATGTAGTAGGAGTACCTGAGTGCTATCAAGTTTCATGGTAGACTCAATGGTTCTTATGCAAAGCCTTTTGATGACCATTTAAAGGTAATATTGCGCGAAATGAACGTTTTTGCTGATTAGAATACTCGTCCCATAATAATAATTATTGAAAAGTACATTTGTATTAATTACTTGGAATGTAAAAATATTTTTATGTTTATAAATTTACATTTTTAAATGTGAAGAGGAAATAAAAAAAGGGTGCGTGTACTTATGTACGCGCGTAAGAAGTTATACTTTATTTTTATTAAATTTTTTTTTTTTTTTTTATTTAAATTTTAATCAATTTAAAAAAAAAATCGATTAAACAACATCCTCAAACACGCATATTGGACATTCCTTTTCTTGACATCGTATAAATTCGGTAATTCTCGGTACGATTCGGAAAGTTCACCTGCGGCTATATTCAGACTCGCTCAGTTACGTCGGTCGTATTGTAATGAGCGATTTAGTGGGCAACTTCATTCTGTTAATTTTGTGTCACGGTGCGCGCGCATCGAAAAATTTCACTCTCATCAAATTTTTCATAACGCGCCTAAAGAAGTATAACTTCAAAAATATAATATATGTTACGTTTTCTTTTTATAAAATTTCTTAGGATTAAAGGCAAATAAATCAGTGCTCAATACTTGATCTCCAAATTTCTAGATGGGCTACTTATAATGTAACAATAGGTTGTGTTTCATTCTTTGAACCAAATGTATACAGAGCGTGATTTTTTTAAAACATTTATTCCATCAGAATTGTTTATTTTGTTTAATACTTAAAAGCGGTTGTTTAAGAGCTACTCAACTCTACAATTATTATAAACTAGCTGACCCGGCAGACTTCGTAGTGCCTCAATCGATAAATAAAAGACCTAAACTTTTGTATAGAATAAACTTAAAACAAACAAAAGGAATCCGCCCGACGGGGGACACGTCAAAGGGAAAACAAAATTGTTATTTTTATTTAATTCCGAGAATTTTCATATTTTTATACCTTTTAAACCTTCTCTGGACTTCCACAAATAATTCAAGACCAAAATTAGCCAAATCGGTCAAGCCGTTTTCATGTTATGTCGTGACAACGGAAAACGGGTTTCATTTTTATATATATATAGATTTTAAAATTCGTTCAGTCGCACGTTTACGACCAAGTAAAGGTTTTAAAATATAATTTGAGTATCTTCAGACGAATTCTTATAGCCCATCCCGTCCATAAGTCTTCCAACAATCAAATCAAATAGAGAATTTTTTCGGATAACGTAGAAGCGAAGGTTTATTTCCCTCATTGTTTGGCAAAAAGAGTAGGCGATAACATACGGGCGTCGTTAGCCGTTGCCATGGCGTACCCGGGGCCATTAAACCTAACGAGCTGGGACTGAAGAGGACAAAATGTCCAGCGTGCCAACAATGACCACCTTACCTTACTAGGCCGGACGTTGGGCCCCTAAACTAAACAGCTACATAGCGATTAAAGTTTAAATGAATACGTACGGTCCTTTAGTTTTCCGAGAATAGCAAATAGTACATAAGCCCGTTGCAATTTCCACGAAGTGAAATCAAACAGTAAGTGTACTTTTGTTTAACTAAAGCGAATGACTCTGCTTATTTTAAGAATCGAGCTAAATATATTTATTTGCGTTACATAAAACAATGGTCATTTCAATTCTTCAAACGGAATGCATAAATGCATAGCATCGGTAATAACTGGTGGTTTTACTGGTGACTTTTACTGGTGGTAGGACCTCTTGTGAGTCCGCGCGGGTAGGTACCACCACCCTGCCTATTTCAGCCGTGAAGCAGTAATGCGTTTCGGTTTGAAAGGTGGGGCAGCCGTTGTAACTATACGGAGACCTTAGAACTTATCTCAAGGTGGGTGGCGCATTTACGTTGTAGATGTCTATGGGCTCCAGTAACCACTTAACACTAGGTGGGCTGTGAGCTCGTCCACCCATCTAAGCAATAAAAAAAAAAAAAACTAGAACAGTAATCCGCGTCTGTGACACTTCATGATATTTCTTGATAGGACGTAGCGTTGAAGGTAAGAATGAATGATAGTAACTTCTAGGTGTAGTAAAATTAATCAGGATATTACAAATATGCACATACATACGTATTGATGTGAAACACATTTGAATTGGATAACATTGTAAAAATATTAACTGCTTGAATTTTAGTAGCGACTAATATGTATAATACTTATAAAATTGGTGATTGCCTTTTAAACACACAACCTCAGCGTCATCAGTCATTAAATCACCGCATATAAGTTGCATAACAGCATAGTTCAGTAATATAAAATCATGCACATCTTTAGATATTTGTCGAGAATAATTAATCTCTATACCATAGTATATTATATATCTATGTTTATAAATCGCTTGATTAATGGCCCACATTATGGCACGAGACATAATGTGATGGTTGTTAGAGATGAACCTTTTGCTTGGACAATTCACAGAAACATTCTTGTCGAAGAATACTTAACTTTTATATTATACCTACTTATAGTTAGTTTGTATTTAAACATTTTATTATTGATTACTAATAAATATTAATAATTATTTAACATAATGAGAATTAAAATATTTGATTATTAATTTCTAATTTAAATAGCCGTTGTTCTGTAAAAACTGAGCCTTAGAACTCATGTCCAAGGTGAGTGACGGTATTAACGTGTTGATGTCTGCTCCGGCGACTACTTAACACCAAATGGGCTGTGAACTACACTATCCATCTTAGCAATAAATATACAATTTGTTGTGGCCTAAAGGATCAGACGCATAGTGTACTTAATGTTTAATACTCTAAAAATTGAGAATCACCCTCATGATTGGGGCCGGTATTGTACTATTAATATTAATTCCGGTAACCACTTAATATCATGTGCGGCGTGAAATCGTTTTTATGTCTATTAGTGCAATAAAAATGAAATTAAAACACCAATTACGGATCCTCAGGCTGCGACGTAGCTATTTTAGCCCATATTTAAAAAAAACATTGATATCTATTGCCTAACGTCATGTAGTAGCTTGATGTGCTGATGAGTAGGTTACATAAGATACGAAATTCATTCGGGTGTTTGTCTGTGCGCCTGTACAACAAAATCCCACAAGATGTTCAGAACCTACTTCGATATAGGTTTAAGAAAACTATTAAAGAACATCTGTGCAATAAAGCCTACTATAAAGTCAATTATTATCTAGAAGATTGCACAAAGTGGGAATGAGTTACTCGCTTCGGGCACTTCAATATTGCAATAATTGTTACATTATAATACCTCTTGTAAAAATGAATATATAAAAAAAAACTAATATTTAAAAAAAAAACATGCCCGCTGAGTTTCTTGCCAGTTCTTCTCAGGACGGAAGCTAGTTTTTGTGATTTGGCGGTAGTTCTTTTTAACGTTCAACAAGTATGTACTTCCATTTATGTTGAATAAAAAAAAAATGTGATCGATTGATTTGATTGAGTATTAAGAATTTCTTGAATAAATCTTATTTTAATACCAGAGCAATTTGAATTAAATTCAGTTGTCCATGATCAAACTATGTCTTTGTTTGCGTTGCGAGCACTAATGAAGAGATACGCCGGCTCGTTTCATTCTGCTTTATATTCTGTAACAAGATCCTAACAATAAAATATACTGGATTCTCTTTGTGTTTTCAGAAGATACGTGTTACGGGTGTGCTCTTTGTAAATATTGTGAGATTTTACATTTTTCGTCAAGTTTGTATTTGAACAACTGTCAAGGCTGTAATAGACAAGGATTCCACATGATCTGACTGCTCTTCCGAAGAGTAACAGACTATGACGATGATGATGATGGTGATGATGACATATATGAAACAATGGAATTGTATACGATATGAAATCAGAACGGTTTTAGTTTACTTGATATTGTTTTTACAGGTTGGTGGTAGGACCTCTTGTGTCTGCACGGGCAGGTACCACCACCCCGTCTATTTCTATCGTGAAGTAGTAATACGTTTCGGCTTGAAGTGTGGGGCAGCCGTTGTAACTATACTGAGACCTTCAAACGTATATCTCAAAGTGGGTGGCGCATTTACGTTGTAGATGTCTATGGGTTTCAGCAACCACTTCACACCAAGTGGGCTGTGAGCTCGTCTACCCATCTCAGCAATAAAAAATAAAAAGTTTTTTATCACATATCCTTCCCGCTGGATCGATCGTGCGTCCTTAGGTAAAGACCATATTATACAGAGTTTTGTCTTTCGTACAACAAGACAGATAAGGTCAAATACCGAACGGTGGGAAATTAAAATCTTATTCGAGAAGTATAAGCGAAGGTGTTTTTTTTTTTTTTTCTTTTTTTTTTATCGCCTTAATGTTATGTGGTTACTGAAGCCCATAGACATCTTCAAAGTAAATGCGCCACCCATCTTGAGATCCCCTTTGAAAGTCTTTTAAAGAACAATGGAGTTCCATTAAAACGATTTATGTTTTTTATAAATTCCAACTGAAACCTTAAAAAAAGCCTTACAATGATAGTTGATTAAATAATAATACGACAGGCCGGAGTCCCCACTCTTTAATCTCTTAATTTTGTATGATGTTCTATCACAGACGACAGATAGGGATCCCCAGAGGAAGCCCCGACAAGGAGAAATGAAAATAAAGCGTTGAAAACCCACAGATTCCTCATTGTATTCAATGTATGATTTATGTAAAATTAGGAGTATTTTTCTTATTTCATTTCTGAAAATAATAATTGCGGACAGTTTTGTATGCTGTATGCTACTCATAGATGCTATAATACTGTATGATATCAGTTTTTATTGATTGTAAAAGATGAATTAAAAAACCAAATTATAATTCTTTTGAAGGTTATTGTAATGTTCCGATCTATTTGAAAACATCGCGATTATTTTTATTATGCATATTTATAATATTATTATAATGACTTTATACAGTGAATTCCTTTTTTTTATGATTGAAGTATTACTGGTGGCCTGGACGCCTATCCTGTTTCATCAGGACAGGTGGGCGAGCAAGGCTCAGCGAGGAGGGGCGGGACCCGCCAACAGCTCCGAAGAAGACCCAACAACTCAAGAGTAGCTGCTTCGCGAATGAATCTACTATAGAATCGGAATCGCGAACCGCTGAGAAGATCCGGCGAGAAACTCAGCAGGCTGATGCATGGGTTGGGTTGCACGTCGTACTCTTTGCCAGTTCGCCGAGTACGGTTACCAGGAACCCTAGTCTGCTCCTAGTGTTAGAGTTGAAGGTATCTAATGCAAGAGTTATTGGATTTGGTGGATCCGTAAGGACGTGTCTAGGGCGATGACGGTGACTTGCTCCTGCGTGATCAGGATTCGGGGAGTAGTCAGCGGCGGCAACGATAAGGCGATTATCATGACGCCTAGCCTTATCGAAGTAGACAGTGAGTTCCCTGTATCTGACCGCTGTTGCAACCGTTATAAGCCCGTATATACTGAGAACTAAATGTAGCATATTCATTTCTTCATCTTCATTTTTATCATCTTCTTCTTTTCTCCGACAGTATCCACTTACGGTATCGTCGGTTTTTTAGGATACTTTCTTATTGGTGGTAGGACCTCTTGTCAGTCCGCACGGGTAAGTACCTACCATCGTCCTGCCTGTTTCAGCCGTGAAGCAGTAATGCGTTTCAGTCGAAGAGTGGGGCAGCCGTTGTAACTATACCGAGACCTTAGAACTCTTAACTCGAGTTGAGTGACGGCATTTACGTTATAGATGTCTATAGGCTCCGGTAACCACTTAACTCCGGTTGGGCTGTGAGCTCGTCCACCATCTATGCAATAACAAAAATAATAATTGCGTGACAACAAAATAGCATCGCCGTCGTGTCAACTCTTAATATTATTGAAATATCAATGTGCCAAATCGATTAAAACCTTTTTGTTAATGAAGTCGATAGTTATAAGTCAAAATTAAATTTGTATAACTAGAATTAGGATATCAACCAATTAGCCGATTAATATGAACTAGAGCAGTCGAAAGATAAATTGTTGAATGCAGATTAGATGGCATTATATTAATCTTATCTTATACATTTAAACGAGCAATTCTTGTATATTAATATATATATAATCGGAATCTCGGAAACGGCACCAACGATTTTCATAAAATTTAGTATACAGGAGATTTCGGGTAAATCGATCTAGCTACGATTTATTTTCAGAAAATGTTGTTTTATTCGTGTTTTCAGTAATCAACTCTTCCCGACATCTATTGGCGAATAATAATACTATTTTTCATAATTGAGGGCAACTGACCGCTGTAAAAATACAACAAGATGGCGTTATAAAAAAAAAACCGAGCAAAGCTCGGTCATCATTTAGTATTAATTATGAGGGGAACGCTTGAAAAAACCGATCGAAAGGAGGGAAGCAAGTCACTACCACAACAATTCCAAACATTAAAGGTAAGAATTAAATAATTTTCGGAGGCAAGAAAATTAATGAAACCAAACATCTTCGAAAGTCAAAAAGAAAAGATCAATGCCGTAATTTTATCGTTCAAGAAGCAAAATTTCATTAAGAAAGTATTTCGTATAAAGAAAATTCTGATGAAATTAGGGTTCCAGAATAAATCACTTGCGCGTAAATAACATGTACTTATAAGGATTTAATTAGCGGCCCTCGGAGGCTTCCATCTGTGTCTTCAGCGTTACGTTTATTTGAGAGCAGGATAATGATGTTAATTTAAATATTAGATGTTGTCAGCGTATTCTCTGTTAAATCATTGAGCTTTTTTAATCATTGTTATAATTTGTAGTCTTGGATTTGAATGCGAATTTTTAATGATAGCGACTTACATAATATTCCAGAACACACTCTATTAACCACGGCCCAAGTTGTAGAAATCGTGTTCGCTCTTTGTTTTCACGATCGTCAATTGTGATTGTGGTTAGCAAAATTGTACCGAAAAATTGAACGGTATTGCAAATGTTTTGCGCTACAAATGTCCTATTTACGTTCGTACAGTCAGTAGTGAGATTGTTTGTGGCGGAACAAAATGTGACTCTTGAGTTTGAAATTTGAGGAAAAACGTGTTCGAATTTATCAAATAGTTGTTTATACATAACAAATACAAAAACGTGCTCATCGATTCACTGCTATTGGGTATTGAAGTTTGAACTAGAACTTATGATTGCTTCGAGGTACAAATAGGTAGGACACTACAAGTTGTTTATCCTTGAGAATACACAGGAGTAATTACACAAATTTACAGAACCATGTTACTCCTTCATCGAGGATGTCATTTTTTTAAATAATTTTTTTTATTGCCCGTTTTGGTGCAGACTAGCGTAAGGTCCACCTGATGGTAAGTGGTTACCGTCGCTCATGGCCGTTAGCAATTAGAGGGGCAGAGCCAAGCCGGTGCCCACAGTTTAAATTTGTGATCACATATTGGGTGCCTAAACAGAAAGATTGGCATTTGTCCTAACATTTGATACTCTCTGTAGTGACAACATTCTGTATGAGGCCACCGATCATCTTATTCGTTTGGTCATCGAAGCTTCTACTAATTATAATGTTTAATGTTGCGTAATATTAATAATATTCATACAGTTTATATATACAGTACATATGGCACAGAACCGGACCGAGTGGAGAGTGACATACAGTCACGATTCTCAGCATTGAGGGAACGACCAAAAAGAAAGAAATATTAATAAAAATGTCACCTTGAATTTTGCGGATTCCTGACCTGAATTTCTGGAAAGGCTAAAATGCTGAATTCCCATTTATATTCCAAACTGAGGTTTTACCGATTTAATTTCCTGCACACGCTGCACCGAGACATTTCACTACTTCGATATCAGAAAGTTGGATGTTAAAATTCAAAAGTTGCGGTTCGAGAAATCTTATTAAAGTTGAATTTGTATTTGAGGTTTTGGAGTTCGAAACTTTAATCGACGTTAAACTGTTAACTTAAATTGAAATATGAGGAAAAGCTCATTGAAAACGTCTGAGTGTTTGTTGTTGTTAGTTGATTTGTGATCGCTTTAGGCCTTTGAGTATCTTTAAATTCTTAGCTCCTTACCAATTAATTACTATGATTGGTATTCAAAACGGTGTTAAGCTTTGGTAGGATGTTTTTTCTCATTAATTAAAAAAGAAACACAAAATATTGTAATGTCAAAATAACGGCGTTTCATTAAATGTGTATAAAAAACTTTTTTTTCTGTCTGTTTGTTCCGGCAGATCTTCGAAACAACTAAACCGATTTAGACAGGAATATCACTGCCAGATAACTGATTTTATAATAAACTAGCTGTACCCGTGCGCTTCGCTGGGCATTTCAAATTAACGTTATTATTTCTCACCCCGACAAAGATTCTCATCATTAACGCCCCCGCAACTGGTGTAGGGAGTCCAATACTCATATAAATATTATCCTATCCATTAAGTACATGTATTTTCTACATGGATACCAAGTTTCAAGTCAAACGAATGCATCGTTCAGTAATTATAACGGAACATCCGTAAAACCACTGTAGATTTATATATTAGTATAGATGAAATATTTTGAAGAAACACAATTATGGTACCGCACAAAAAAAAGTCAATGTAAATGTGAACAAAACAGGGAAATATAATATTAATATGGAAATAAGACCTAGGTCATCTAAAATTCAATGGTCTTTTCAAGTTACAGGCAAATGATCTCAACGTGGTTTACGTGGTTTAGTATGGTTACCACTAGCCTATAGCTATCTCGCATTAAATGACACTGGCCATATGAGATCGTAGTCTCAGTGACATTGACATAATGATTATCGTAAGTACTCTTCAAAACCTGAACGCAGTTCTTATGCACCAAGTATATAGGTATACAAACATATAGTGGACCGGAAATGCAGAACGTTTCCCAGACAGTTATGGATGCGTTTCCGGCGGTCCAACGTTTCGCCCTCGATTAATCTTGCACACCTTTGGGCGAAGTTGCTTTAGTTCTGTACTTCGAATGCTATGGGCATCTGTCTTCGGAGAGTTAACGAGAAATGTTTGAATTTGTTTGTAAATAGCGTTAACTTGTACATCATTGGCAATATTCGAAAAGCAAAGTTTTTATTTATTCCTTAAATGGGTGGACGAGCTCTCAGCCGACCTGGTGTTAAGTGGTTACTGGAGCCCATAGACATATCTACAGCGTAAATGCGCCACTCACCTTGAGATATAACTTCTAAGGTCTCAATATGGTTACAACGGCTGTCCCACCCTTCACTCGGGACTATAGGAATTTATTTCGTAACTCAAATTATAATACTGTAATTAGCGTAAGTCGTGTCAGGTGAATTCGCATTCCTATCTATCTTTCAACTTTCTCATCACCCGTAAGTAGTAAATCCATCAAAAACAGAGTACTTCATGATACTGGCGGTTCTTTTTGGAATTCGAATTTCAATATCTATCCGACATTCAAATAGATTCGGAAAATGCATTGTAAAAGACACCAGCTGACGTCGGAGCGGTTTGCT
The DNA here is from genome assembly GCF_030267445.1 of Bombyx mandarina. NCBI lineage: Eukaryota > Metazoa > Arthropoda > Insecta > Lepidoptera > Bombycidae > Bombyx > Bombyx mandarina. The sequence continues at coordinate 8,889,972 of NC_143225.1, read as the reverse complement.
CGGGTGAAGGGGACGAGACTGTCATTCGCACAGCCTTCCGCGCCAGACTTACACAACTTGTCAACAGACTTTATCTTGTTTCAGCGATCTTTTTACGCTCGTCGGCAACGGGATTCTGATTAATGTTAAGCCTCTTTACTGGAACGTTGTGATACACAAATTGAGGCAATTGCGCTGTTAGTAGTCGCGATGCTCCTAAATGGCGTCGTTTGTAGATTAGTAGCTTTATTTTTGATTGTAGTGCTCTTTCGGATTTCGGGATTACAATGTACACACCAACGCGAATTGTGACCGAGTGAATGTATGATCTTAGAACGTTTTACTTTTGTTAACTTTCTTTTTAGTAGCAATCTTAATAGGTGCTTTTAATGTAATAAATTTAGATGTAACTAAATGTACTAAAGCATTTCTTTTCAGATCTCAATCCCGAATCGATTTGGAAACACCAGTATCTTAGCGCAAAACAAAAAGCCAGAATGCGGAAACTTCGAATGTTTCCGTTGCAATCTTGTCCCGCTGAGGGACAATTAATCTTGTGTATTTTTTGTGCAGAGTGCCGAAGCTAGCCCCTATTACGATGTTCGATGTCGAATTTCGCTTGACTTTGAAACACAAACGGGTCTTATTTTGTGTCGTTGAAGAGATAGAGACAAGATAGAAATAAGATTGAAGAAAGTCAAACGAACAATTAACTGCTATTGAGCGGTACCACCAGACCTGAACATTAGCATTGACATTGCTAATTTTCTGAACTTGCGCTCTCTTGTTTGTAATGTTTTATCTTGCTTATATTTTGAATTCTGATTCACTAAAAGTCACACGTCAATGTTTTTGTATTTATAATTTAATTTAAAAAGATTTGGTTTACTCTGAGGAATGGTTTGAGATGAACCCATCATTTCAATCTTAGCATCGGACTGCTCGCCACCGCTACTGACTAGAGCCACTGGGTTCATCCCCAATGCGTTTCCAGAGATCTTTTCTGCCACATACCATCCGGCTTTGGAATGAACTTCCCATCTTGGTGTTTCCTGAGCGCATGACATGGCTTTCTTCAAACGAGATTTGTGGAGAGTAGTCAAGAGTAGGCAGCGGCTAGACTGTGTCCCTGGCATTGTTGAGGTCCATGAGCGACGATAACCACTCCCCATCAGATGGGCTATATGCTCGTCTGCCTTCAAGTGAAAAACGAACGGATAACCTAGTGGCTTTTAATTATATTATCTTCTCAGTCGTACGCACTCTTGGCAGAGTGGTCGTGGTCATAATTTGGGGTGGTGGTGCGCTTCACCAGACGTCGCCCTTCCTCGCGCACCGCAGCCCTTGTGCAGTCGTTGACGGGACCATTTAGAGCTGCCTTTATTTGGTCGGTCCGTCGTAACGGTGATCATACATACATCGACTTAGTTTTTACTTAATATTTGTTCTTTTCGAATTTGGGAGCTGAATGAGGAATAGGCTAGATCACTGACTTCTTAAACTTGTTTCTCAATCGATATCAAAGGTTTCTTATAGCCATGGTCTGCTTGTATTGAAAATCATCTTGTTACAGCGTGCTGGCCTATTCGGAAGCATCATAGTCATTCTGAGATATGTAAATAACGAAGTCTTATACCTACTAAATTGTTGGTCGTTAGATCTACTGTTCAGCTATTCCGATAAAATACAATTATCCTTTTGATATCGACTATTACATTTCATTCTACAAATTTTCCCAGAATTCAGTAATAGCGCTCGTATAGTGGAGAGAGTTAATTCGTTCCGGGAGCCATTTCGTTCGTAGCGGTGCCCTGCATCGTCTTTTTGTTCCTTATCTCATTGTTCCTCTGTGATTCCATATCGATTCTTTTAAATTAGTTAACAGATATGTGTACTTAGAACGTATCTTTTTTAAATCGACTAAAATAAACAGCTTTATATTTACTCTTACTAAAGCTATTATTAGAATAGTAACTGAGTTTCATGTAATGACGTAAAATTTGAAGAGTGAAAGGTTTAAAATGAAACTTTTATTACATCGTCTCAAATTTTTTCGTCTGTGTGTTGCATGTCGCGTGACGGTCGGCCGCGGAGTAAAGATAAAGTGAAAGGCGCTCGTCAGAGAGAGCAGCCAAGGCCAATATGGCGGCGCCTATAGTTCGCAGCAGCTGACCGTGTAGTGAATAGACTATTACTCATTTGTGCCAGTGCTCCACGCTATTTTGTTTGTTTTTGTTAGTGCTTAATGTAAATGCTGTTTATCAGAGTTCAATGTCTATAATGTGAAAAAAAGTTTCACTTTTGGTGAAGGTGGTTTCATAAAACCACCCAATTCCTTTTTTTGGTTTAAACGAGATTTTTGTAACTTTACCCATTTGAAGTTTAAAATTTGGAAAAAATATCATAACAAAAAAGCTTCTTCGGCTATTTGAATGGAGTAGACTTAATTGAAGCTCAATCAATAATACTGAACTATTGATGCTAATATCAAATAAAACGCACATTTAATTACAAAGACAAATGTTGCTTTTTAAGCGAAACGTAGCTTAAACCAAATACTCTTCAACCCTCGATATTTTCAAGTTAGTTGCTTGAATTAAAAAATTTATAATTTTGATCAATAATATTTCAATACGACCTGAATTCTAGTGAATTGCTAATCAGTAAATCCTTGATGTTGTTATCTGAAGTGTCTCGTTCATTGAATGTAGAGAGAGGTGTAGTTAGTGTCGTGTACAGTTGTTATCCGCATTTCACTGTGCACGGTAGTGGTTTATATAGGAGACGTCGCGTGCCAAGCTTGCATAATCTATGAGGTGCACTAAACTGCGGTTACGGGTTGCTAGATACGTAAACAAATTTCGCGGAATTTATTACAATCGCTTTTAGATCGATATGATAGTTGTTATTTATTTACCTATTGGGGTGGTTGCGCTCGCTCTTTATTTTGACGTGACAACGTCTTATAATTCGATGGAGCCGGCTGTATGCATGAAAAAACATGACTCATGCGGCGTTACCTCGCTCTGAGGCGTTCCATTTAAGGCTTGAAGTGCAAGTGAGAGCGCGCAACGAGCGACAAAGAGGCACAATCGGCCTCCGCGTTCGGCAGCGTTTGACATCTGTCTCTCTCCTACTTGAGTGAGCGATGCATCATGCTATCTATTATTAGTAGTATATTTCATATTATATGTAAACGGTATATATCTGTTGTCTGTGTATTGTATGTATATATTTTCTATAATAATGTATTGTCTTTAGTACACCGCAACATACCTGCTATATTTTTATATTTTCCACAGTTTCTGTAAATTAAACGGTTGCCTGGAAGAGATCGCTTTTAGTGATAAGACCGCCTATTGTACAAATGTATCTGCTTTTTGACTGTTTTTTTGAATGTAAATTGTGTTTTGGTGTGCAATAAACTGTATTCTCTCTCTCTCTCTCTCTCTTTATCTATTATTATTTACATTTTCAAAATTTTGTCAATAACTTTTCATCAGTTAAGTATCCTTTCCAAACAAAGAAATGTTGCTATATCAATCCTCAGTGCAACTTAAAAACCACGTATATAAGCGCACAATTCGTATTTTGTATTGCAAACGCATATTTAATTTTAATGTCGGATAGTGAGTGTCTACATGAATATTTCGTGTTACTGCAGTACTCAACTAAAGTACATCCATATTGCTGGCAGCATGAATTTTGTTATGCTCATGGCAACATTAGCTGTAATGTGAAATTCAAAGGTTTCTAGCCTAGTGATTTTCGAAAATACATTTTAATGGAATAGAGGCTTTGTGCTTTGTACTATCATATGTGTTGTATATACTCGTATGTACAGAATGTGTAATATTTGTTAATGTCTATTTATGTATGCTTATTATATTCAATATTGTTTAGATCATATTATTTTTTTACTTTGTTTAGATTTAGACGTATATATTTTGTTTATTGTATGTATATACTTTCTATAATAATGTATTATCTATATTACACCGCAATATACCTGCTATATTTTTATATTTTCTAGAATTTTTGTAAATTAAACGCTTGTCCGGAAGAGATCGCTTTTAGCGATAAGACCGCCTATTGTACAAATGTATCTGCTTTTTTGATTGTTTTTTGAATGTAAATTGTGTTTTGGTGTGCAATAAAGTGTATTCTATCTCTCTCTCTCTGTAGATGTTCGAGAATACATTTCGGCTGATTAAGTTATAGATAGCATAATTGGCATCATATTTTTGAAATTTTGAAAAAAAAAACTGTTTTGTAATACAGCAACAAAAATCAAAGTAACTAACGTCGAGATTGCAAAAAAAAGATTTTAAGTTATGATTTTCAACGAAATTGGAAGAGTTTACGGTGTACATAACGGTAAGTTATCACTAAGTGTATTATCGCGGAAGGGAGTTCATTTTAGAATCGAATGAATATAGAATATTTTATGTATGAAAATTTTCCAAGTAAATAGATGAAATAAAGACAGAATCTTCTCGAAAATTTATTATAACATCCCCGTAATTACGGAAATTTACAAATGTACATATAATATAATGTTATTTCTTTAAAACGGAATGGGTTTTTGAATACGTATCATATGAATTACTTAGGAATAAACAGTTTCTGCCCGGTGATTTGAGCACCGATTTAGTCGCATGTCTGGATACGAATACACCGGATCTTATCTTATCTTTTAAACCACATCGATTACAATTGTTTTTACGCTATTTAGCTTCACTATATTTTACTTACTTTTTATACTATTTTATGTTATTTTTAATAATAACATAGAATATGCGCTGTTTCGCATTTTTTGAAGTTATACTTCTTTAGGCGCGTTATGAAAAATTGATGAGAGTGAAATGTTACGATGCGCGCGCACCGTGACACAAAATTAACAGAAATGAAGTTGCCCATTAAATCGCTCATTACAATACGACCGACGTAACTTGGCGAGTCTGAATATAGCCGGCAGGTCAACTTTCGCGCATGTACACTCGTAAAAAAAGTGTTATTAGCATTTACTTTTTAGTAATATAAATAACAAAATTATTATTTATTATAATTCATACTAAATATTATTAAATTATTAACGTTAAATATTTATTATTAATTATTTAATATATAAAAAAAAGAAATAAATTTAATAAAAATAAAGTGTAACTTACGCGCGTACATAAGTCACGCCCTTTTTTTTTTAAATTGTAGCATCATTAATACCGAAGGCATCAAGCAGACGCTTTTTAATCGAATAATACTTCTTTTTATTGTAGAATTGAAATGCGTAGCTAAATTCACATTAGCGTGAAATGTAGTCTGTAGAACAATAACATTACAGAAGGCAAATAAACATGAGTATTAGGACGCTTGCACACGGAGATTACGAGTTCGTCTATTGCATAATGGTATTACGCAGTAATGCGCGCCTCGACTCGAGTGCTGCGTCTCCGTAGAATCACCGTGTGCAGACGGCTTTAAATTCGTTTAGAATAGCTTTATCGTTAGTGAGCGTTTAAGATTTTGCTTAGTAGTGAAAGAGAAGACGGTATAGTTTATTAGATTTAGTTTTATGCTTTTTTGCATTTAATGTTTTTTAGCAAAAATATCTAAAGACAAAAGTATTTATAAAATTGAGCTCATGTTTAGTATGACATGACATGAGTTAGCTTCACGCAGATCACTTATACTGACAAAGGCATGTAAGATATTAAAGGATACGCAATGTCCAAGAAGGTTAATTTAAAAAACACTTATATTTCGAATTTATCTGAATATTTAGGTAAATCAATAGGTTTGTCGCAATAAGACTCCTCATACGTCTAGTTCGATGTTCAAATATAGCCACAATTATGTGTAATTAAATAAATAAACACGGTTAAAAGAGTCACGTTATGTATCTATCACCTATTTAAAACAAATAAGGGTTGAAAATTATTTTTTTGAGCCAATCATAACATAGGTAACCCGTAGGTACTGCAGATATTGGTGCAAATGATCAAGCTATCATACTGGTGGTAGGACCTCTTGTGAGTCCGCGCGGTAGGAACCACCACCCTGCCTATTTCTGCTGTGAAGCAGTAATGCTTTTCGGTTTGAAGGGTGGGGCAGCCGTTGTAACTGTACTTGAGACCTTAGAACTTATATCTCAAGGTGGGTGGCGCATTTACGTTGTAGATGTCTATGAGCTCCAGTAACCACTTAACACCAGGTGGGCTGTGAGATCGTCCACCCACCCACCTAAGCAATAAAAATAAAAAAGCTACTAGTTTCATGGGACAATCATTTTACAAATGTGATTGATTGGCAATTACGCGGTTAGTAGTGTAAGGGGCCCTGTTAATAAGATGACAAGGTAATATAGCACTTCATAGTATTTGAAAATAGTTCTTTTTTTCAGAAAACTACGGTGACTTAAGACGTTTTTTTTTTCGATTCGCAGCGGGAGCGCTAATTTTAATTTCCTGGCAGAGTTACAAGACGTCACCCCGAGATTAATCCGTGTGTGTAAATATTACGGTTCACTCCTTCGCTGTGTACATATTACAGGCGAATGCAGGTGCTACGTATCCAACATTAATTATAGGCTTTTATTAAATTTAAGCAATCTTGAGATACCATCTTGTTTTGTATGAACAGTTTCCGTTGGCTTTTTGTAAAATGCTAAATATAATTGGGATACCAATTTTCAGGCTTTTGAAGCTCACTATACGTCTTACTACCAATAATTTATAATCACTTGTAAATGTTAACATCGAAACAAAAGCTTTCTTTCTTGGAGAAGGCAGACTGTTTTAAATCCTATGGTGGCAATGACAGCAAATCTTTAGAACTTCAAACTTCGTTTATATATTCGTTGTTCCTACTCATCCAAGCAATGGAATTCTGTTCTTTGAATCAGACAACAAGAGAACCGTTAGGAATTCGTGAATCCCAAATAAGTCGAGAAATAACTTCGAAATTTTACATTTCGAAATAAGCATTCGATTTTTTGCTTTTAATTTCGCGTAAACGCCGGAAGACGTCTATAGATACTGTCGAATATTACGATACCGGCGGCTCATTTAGAAATCGAGATATGAATGTTTACATTTCTTTTTTAATGATGCTGCAGTTTACGTTTTGTTTACTACTGAAACGTTCTGTTTTTGTGTTAAATGTGTATATATAGGTATATATAAATGAATTGCTCTGTTCGTTAGTCTCGCTAAAAGTCGAGAACGGCTAGACCGATTTGGCTAATTTTGGTCTTGAATTATTTGTGGAAGTTCAGAGAAGGTTTAAAAGGTATAATCAATTTGTTTTTCCTTTGATGTGTCCCCCCGTCGGACGGATTCCTTTTGTTTGTTTTAAGTTTATTTTATACAAAAGTTTAGGTCTTTTATTTAACGATTGAGGCACTACGAAGTCTGCCGGGTCAGCTAGTTCCTAAATAAAATAAATTTAATTTTAAGATATTTTTTAAATCTGTTGTAAATCTTTGCTTTTCTTGTACTGGTTTTAAATGTTTGGACTGACTGTAAATTGAATACAAAAACGCTTTCAAGTATCAAGTGAGTACTAAATGTACAAGGAAAAAAATGTAATATAAAATAGAAATACTGCTAATGGATATTTACTGTTCTAATTTTAGCGATAAAACGATTTGATGCATTAAAAGTATAAGTTAAAAATAGTCAGTGAGTAAAGAGTGGTTGTGTAATATCAAAATTGTTTATGTTATTGCTGTGCTTCCGGGCCCATTGAAAGCAGAAAATATCTCGATAGCATCGAAGCGCTCTTTCGAAATACTTTCTTGAATATTAATTATGTATTCTGTTATTAAGTGCGGAGATGAAGCTGAAAAGTTACGTCCAATATCGACGGAAACTTGCTCTGAAATGCCGTTGATTTGTGCAAAACTATTTTTAATTTCCCCTCGGGCAAGGCCGAACTCATTTATTAGTTTCGGATCGCAGCGAGCGACATCTGGCCAAGAGTTATACTTTGAATCCAACGAATGGCGTTACAAAATATAAAAGGCTGGCTTGCAAAAATATGGACAAGCACTTCGGCAATAAAATACTCCGAACGGCCATTTTTTTGCTGCAAGTAGCAAGGAAGAGCAATAAAATCGTTCAATTTATGTGAAGCGATCCCGAATCAAAGTAGCAGTGAATTTTAAATTGAAACAGGTTATCGGAATTAGACATTTGAATCATCCTAACCTTTAATTATTTTTATTCGAAACCTTTTGTTGTGTTTTTGTTTTTCTTCTAAGTAATGATTAAATAATTATATAAATAAATCGTGTATATATGATCAGTAACAAAGAGCTGTGGAGGATCACTAAGCAGACACCAATGGAGAAGGAGATCCTTACGCGGAAGTGGCATTGGATTGATCACATTTTGAGAAAGCCCGATACTCACCTATCAAGGAGAGCACTGACCTGGAAAGTGTCTGGCAAGAGGAAGAGAGGCCGCCCCAGAACAACTTGGCGTCGCTCGGTGGAGCAGGAGCTAGGAGTCTTGGGACATGACGTGGGGGGAGCTAGAACAGACTGCCCAAGACCGAAGCAAATGGAAAAATTTGATTCGAGCCCTACACCCCAGCAGAGGGTAATAGGAAAGAATGATGATGATGATATATGGCTTTACTTGGCATATTCCAGTATATTCATTCACTTATGTAGCGACAGCAATTATAAAAATGTGTATTTCTTTATTTAGTTTAGAATATATTCCATCCATTGCCATATCAAAGAGATAAATATAGAAGTAAAAATGTCGTTATGTAAGAGTTTCCTTCTTTAATAAGACTGGATCCCATGAAGAGAGTTCGAAATCAATCTGTTTCCTAAGTCGATTTAGGCGTTAATGAGTTCCAGTAACCGTCGAAACAATTACTAAGTTTTGTAATTTAATTTATGCTCATAATAGACCGGGACACGTTGGAATTTGTAATGATATTAAAACTTCGTGCAAACATTAGTTCTAGCAACTAAGTTTCTTTTACCGTTCAAGTTAGATTGTTAAGATTATTAATACTGCATTCAAAAGAGATTCTTTAAAAATTAGTTTAATTTGTAATAAGAATATGAAATGCTTTTGAAGACAACTTGAGAATGCACAGGAAAGTGTTACTGTAATAGTATATTCAACTGGGAATTTACATTTACTTTAAACGTAATTATTCGAAGTATTATTTTACTTTTAGAATGCATTTTGGAATTTTTAAATTTTAAAGAATTCAATCTAAATTAGCATCTAATTTAAAATATCGTGGGGGAGTCGACGTTCTGGCAGCTCTACAAAGACCCCTACAAAAAGCTAGCACAATATCTTACATTTGATACAGAGTATAGTGCGGGGGCTTAAATCGGATGTGGCGTGGGACGTTCGCCAAATGCCTGCCTCATTCGGGTCAATGCGGCTCGCAGATACTATCGGAATCGTTTCATTCTCACGTCGAATAAGTGTGCACGACATTCAGAACGATTGACTAGTACTTTAGATAGAGAAGTTTGTTCATAGGCATATATATAATGGTACTAGTGGTAGGACCTCTTGTGAGTCCGCACGGGTAGGTACCACCGCCTTGCTTATTTCTGCCGTGAAGCAGTAATGCGTTTCAGTTTGAAGGGTGGGACAGCCGTTGTAACTATACTGAGACCTTAGAACTTATATCTCAAGGTAGATTGCGGCATTTACCTACGTTGTAGATGTCTATGGGCTCCGGTAGCCTCTTTATACCAGGTGGGCCGTGGGCACGTCCACCCGCCTAAGCAATAAAAAAAATTTCTTCGCCAATGACACTGACACGATATTTGAGAATAAACTTGAGACATGTTTCTTGAACCAAGTGAAGGTTCATTTGAAATTGCAAAGAAATGTTTCTTCGTCGTATTTCACGAATACATTAACTGGAATTAACATCAATAGATTTGTTATTCAACTTTAATATAAAATCAAATATGTAACAGATATGCAGTATTTAGAATTTATAGCAGTTGTTTTTGTCAAAGATTCTGCAAACAGTATGATAGAATTCTCTTTTTTCAAAGTTTGTATAAAAATAACAATAAACAGTCAAATCACTAATATCAATAAATCTGTTAGCTTTTAATGCTTAAATAGCTAAATAAGACGAGTCAACAGATATTTCGTCACTTTCACATTTATGCTCATAGGTTTATAAACCAGAAAACTATAAACAGTCCGAATTTCGACTGAAAAAATATGAATCGAAAATCGATATAAAATGTACATGTCGCAGGGCGGAAGCGGATGTGGCGCCATAAATCCGCTGTTCGAGACCGCCCAGCGTACTTCCGGGTGGAAAATGCGCGCCCAAACTAAGGCTTTTTTGTACTATAGTAGTTATGTGCCATTGTTATCTAAAAAAATGTTTTTACGTCCCGAAAGTTCGTGAGCGCTATGTCCCACATTGTGTACTTTTATTACTGCGTTAATGATATTAAAGTAATCCCTATTTCTAATCCCTAATACTTCTAATTCTTCCATGCAGTCTTTCAACTTGTAGTTTGGTCTATCTTACCGTTTTGCTTGATCTGTGCGAAGTCGATCTTCTATGAGAGAGAGAGAGAGAGATTAAGCGAGAGATTATGAACTAACAAGGATATTATTACTATGGAAGTTAGTACAGAAGTTTAACTACTAGCTCGGGTAAGGGTAATTATAGACTCATGCTCTTCTAATCTATTTCTGTCACGAAGCAATCATCGGTTTGAAGGGTTAGAGGATAATCATTATTCAGTACAATGGAGGTTTGGACCTCGTTCTTTCAGGGTCTGTGGCGACGTTCTCATATAGCGGCTTCGGTAACTACTGAACAAAAAAATTGGCTGAAAACTCGTTCACTCGTGTAGAACTAAAAAAGTGAAGTGAGTAGTGGATATTCAATGTTTTTTTTAGTTTTGTGGAGCTTATTTTTTAGGAAACGAATTTATTCAAAAGTTTCGGTATGACAATGTGCACTAAGATCGAGCGTACCCTAAAAAGGATAATGTCCTTTCAGTCAAGTATGATAATACATAGAATTTATCACATAGCACTTGAACATGAAGTCTATCGTATTCAATGGTCATGTCTTCTTGTATGGTTTCATCCCACATTGATTATTTCCATAGTTCAAATCTCAAGCGTAGACTGGTTTACGGCAGTAATAGGCTGGTACCCAATCGTGACAGCTCACAGTATGTTTTACCAAAAGTAATTAGAACTACACAGCTTCACTGAGTACATTTTCATTCTTTTTTTTGTTAATGCAATGAGTTTGTGTTAGTAGTTAATATAAAGATTATTTTAAGTGAATTCGATAATTTTTATTCCAATACGGTTAGCGTCCTCGGGTATTAACTATACCAGAGGAACAGTTAGATCACTGTAAGCCATAATATCAATACTGAGTACCAATAGGCGATTTATTTAGTGACAGTGTGTCACATGTCACATTTAATGACTAGACTATTTAAAATTAAATAAAACTATAGTTATATAGAATAAAATAATTACGTATTTATGCAGTTCCGTATCACATATAAAGAAAATATATCGCAACACTTCAACTTAACATGAATCCAAGGTTTACTAATAACGAAGATTGATAATACCGCAGCGTGCGCCATCCATCACTCGCTACGTAAACACGCTTCTGCCTTGACAATGCCAATAACTGTCAATGTACAGCGCATCATGAAATATCTCGCGACTTATGAAACTTTTGGGTGACGGGTATCGGATTAAAGGGAAGATGTTTCAAAATTAAATGTTAACGGCTGTGCCCTAAGCGAGACTAATATTTCACTAAAACGACCTCTTCAGCGTTTAGTTTAGCGTTGATTTTTACAGCTTATATATCGAATATTTTGATTGGATTTGGGGAGCATTCGATTCTTAATTTATTGTGCGGTTGAGATGAAGATATCAACTCAAATGGCAGCATTATACGATGTAACGATTCAAATATACACATACAAATATTTATTCACATATACTATACAGTTAAGACACACGATCATATAATATTTTCGATTTATTTAGTGACAATTGAATAATAAACGCGAACCCGCGTTTTTAAATAGATGTAAATACAACTGGGGCTCCTTGTGTGTGACATGACCAATCTACGTATTTATGCTACGAAACAATCATATTGTGTTCAGTTTTTTAACGTTCTCGATAGCGTTAAAGTTAACTTCAAATTGTATGGAGTTGGAACGTTTGCCTAATTTTGCCGCTAGGGACGCTGTTCCAACGTTAACTTTTACGCTATCGAGAACGTTCAACGTAAAACTCTGCCCCTGATCTTTTCAAATATATTCTCAAGTCACTGGAACGTACATACAAACAAAACGCAGCGAGAAACAGAGTTCAAACGTAGAATTTGGGTGCTTATGCATTTCGACCTTGCGTCCAAAACTTAAGGGTGAAATTATTTATCTTATTTTTTATGTCAGAGCAACAGCTCCGCTTAACAGGACATAGGCTCGTACGTCATTTTACTATGATAAAAAGATTGGTTTCCATTCCCCGTATCTTTTAAAGCGCGATGCAGTTTCGTAGCCCGAGGCTTGCATATCTGCGTTTCCCATCAGGGGTTACAAAGCGCGTTGATTACGGACTAGGCCGCGGGCAGAGCGTTTGAACTCAACCTTACATGTCCCGGTTGTCCTATCGCACTCATTGACAGTAAACTTTGTACTATTTTCTTCGGTTTTCCCAATCCGTAAAAGTATAATAAAAACTCCTTTTACGGTTTAATTTAACGATTTTTATGGCCATTTTTTACGGAAGACGTTCACGATAACGATACCTGTAAAGTATTTGAAACGTCCGAAATAATATAATAAAAATAAGAAACAAGAGACTAACCTCTAAATGTGGTTTTAGTTAAGTAGTTTTCACTGGTGGTAGGACCTATTGTGAGTCCGCACGGGTAGGTACCACCGCCCTGCCTATTTCTGCCGTGAAGCAGTAATGCGTTTCGGTTTGAAGGGTGGGGTAGCCGTTGTAACTATACTGAGACCTTAGAACTTATATCTCAAGGTGGGTGGCGCATTTCCGTTGTAGATGTCTATGGGCTCCAGTAACCACTTAACACCAGGTGGGCTGTGAGCTCGTCCACCCATCTAAGCAATAAAAAAAAAAAAAAAAAGTAAATTTTGTTTCGCCTAATTTCTGTTTCTACTTACTAGTTTTGTCAAAAAAAGTAATATATTGTTCGGTATTTATATTTATAGCCCTATCCAAAATCACAGAGCAAACAAAAATACACACAATACACTGCATAGGGGAATCATAAATATGACATTTTATATATAATTGTTTATAGTGTGCCACCACTGGTCGATGTAGTTGTAAAAAGAATCTGGTCGTACATAGCATGTGTGTTGCATTGTTTACCAAAAAAAAAAATTGCTTCTTTCTAAATCAAGTTTTATTGAAGCTAGCCAGCGACCCAACACAAAATACAATCCACAGCCCGAAACACACACAAAAAAACACAAACACTTCCCACAAAATTTAAGTAATGGTAGTTAATTTAGAAAGAGTTTTTGTTGTCTTAATTTTTTTAAGGGATAAAATAAGTTACATAAATGTTGAAGGAAATAGGGTCCAAATAATAGTAAACAGTTGATCTACGCACTAATACATCAACACAAAAAGTAATAACAATCGATTCGCGTTTACAAACGAATTCGAAAGACGACAATGTCTTCGGTAGAAACGAAGATTGATATCCCGCCGCGGGTCATCCATCAAACGATAGTGCCGACTTCACAGCACATACCCCGGAAACCCCCAAACAATGACTTAACAAACAAACGAATTAATCATTAATAATCTCACACAAAAACCTCTCGACAATCTGATTGTTATAAAATTTCGTGGTGAACTTATTTGAAGAAGATAACAATAAAAAAAAACTTTCGCGCATCTATTTTTAAGTCATTAATGTTTTCGTAGTTGGCTTTTGTTATTTGATGTACGTATGTTGACCGGGTGGTTTCAATAAAACAGTTTACAACTTTATTGACCTTTTAATAGGATACAAGAGACATTTTATATTCAAAATCGACTTTACTTTCTACGGATAATAATGCATTGAAATTCGATAAAAAAAAAATTTTGTCTACCTATTCTAGAAACCTCGAGGGGTTATATTAGATTCAATGAAAGTGTAGGCGAGCTCACGGGGCTCAGCCTTGCGAATTTGCTAATACCTACTAGCATTAGCAAGGGCAGTGCTTCGCTGAATTGACCACCGGCTTGGAACCTCGAAAGGTTAACGTTAGCATAACTTACTAGTGCTTTTTACGTCGAGCCTGTGCGAGAATATCCCACCATCTATTAGTGCTGTGCAGTCAGTCGGTTGTGAAGGAGTTACACAATAAATTCAGTCATAGATCTCATGTCTCAAGGTTGTATATATTCGGGATAATACTTAGTATATGTCATTCTCTTAACCTAAAATTATCACTTTAAAAAATCATGGCGATCTATTTCTCCGTTTCCACGTAAAAGAAGGACAAAGATACTTTCATATTTAAAATATTATAAAAAATTATAAATATGGAATTATGAATATCGATATGGATTGTTCACTTTTTACAATTCAATCGAGACTTCAATGTCTTGTCTCAAAACGAAGCTTCTCTGGTCATATTTAGCAATAAATAAAAATTATAATCCGTAAGAACTAAATTTGTAGATTTAATTAATGTGATTCACATTATTATTGATTTCAAAGGACAATTTTATCTTTTAAGTACTTACTAACCTACAGATAAATATGTTCGTTTACTTCTAAATTGCTTACCAAAATTATTTTCAAATACTTCGTGGTAAAATGTTTTTTTTTTGTTCATGACCAAGTGATCGAAGTGAGTTAAACGTGGACAGCCTGAATCACATTTCGTCTATTTCGTCTGGATGGCAGTGATATCCACGTAATGTAATTACTATGCAACTGGCGAGCCGCTTGTTTGCAGTATACACGGGTTTTCACTCAGCCTTAGAACACCTCGAGCGTGCCCACTTGTGCCCGATTTGTATTCTGTATTGTATTACTATTATAAAGGATGTCGGTGTAAGGTACAATGTTATAATTTAAAATTGACATTGACCAGTATTCATTGTAAGAATATTTTTGTTTAAACGTAATATTTATGATGGTGAATTTTAATTAAATATTCAGTTCAGTAGTTTGTCGTCGTTTAGGATATTAACGTTGTAATACTTGTCTTTAAAAATAATATTATATAATCAATCGTTTTCTCCTTTTCTGTCATCTTGTTAAGCCTAAAGAAAAGTCACCTTGTCAAGTATCCGTCTTAATCTCTGTGTCTGCGTCTTCTAGACATAGTAGGTCAAACAAATGTCCTGTCAACGCCACGACAATATCGTTAGAGAGAGAGCACTTAGGAGTCTTTGTCTACAGAAAGTAAGAGTAAATTATGAATATGGAAGAAGGTTAAGTAAGATCTCTTAATACGTTGACATAGTTCAATACGTACGGCACAGTCAATGGTGGCCTTGCATTCCGTGCCCTTTGAGTTTTTTATTCTTTTTATTGCTTATATGGTTGGACGAGCTCATGACCCACCTGGTGTTAAGTGGTTGCCGGAGCTCATAGACATGTACAGCGTAAATGCTGGCAGCCACCTTAATTAATAATAAAATAATTACATAAATAATAACACTATTTTAACATTAGTGCTCATTTCATAACATAGGAATGCTTAATTAAACACGTCTGAGTTTATACATTTATTATTATTTATTATTATTATTTATTGTTGCCTTTATAGGCAGATGGGATTATTGTTCACCTGACGGTAAGTAGTTACCGCCGCTTATGAACATCAGTAATGTCATCGTCAATGTCAGTCCTACTGGGAAATTGAATTAAAAAAACAGCCGTGCTGAAAAACAAATATTCATTTGTACCGGTATACTAAATGACACATAAATACATTAAATTATTTTATATGGAATGTGTTAATAGAATAGTTGTTTTTTTGTGTACGTATTTTTAGAAATTAAATTATCTGTACTCAAACTAGGCAGGGAGGGCTTTGTTGCACATTTTTAACGATATAATATCGTAAAAATTATAATCTAAATACGAACGATAATAGATTTATCAAGCGAGCATCAACCCTAACAGCACAGCATTGGCGCGGATCGTAGTCCTTAGTCCGAGCCCGGAGTCCGCCCTGGGCTGTTTTACAACTACGCTGCAACACACAGAAGGCTTTGTTACGAATCCAAAAACGTGTCGCGAAATGAATAACGATGTTTTCGAGTTGGACATTTTGTTATTTTAGTTTGAAAGGTTTCAACACGAGTTACTGAGTTTTCATAATAAATTTTGCACATGTTCCGTTGTTTGGCTATAGGTATCAATAAAACACTAACGGTCTATTTTATTCGACAGCATAATTAATGTTTGGTTGTTAAGAATCTCAAAAGACGAGACGTTAAATAAATAAAGAAATTTCATTAAATACAAACCCTCGAAATTTGAATTACATTCGAGAGAAATTGTCTAATTACCAAGCGCCTGTCCATGTTAATCCAACGCGTCTATTTATTTATTCACAAAGGCTTAATTTTAGGCGGCATAATCCGGACGATAATGGCATGCGTCTGCGACTAGTTTCACTGCATTTGTAATGCATGCCCTCTCCCACCGTCGGCAACTTCAGACTGAAATTAGAATTGCAGATATTTTGTCGTCTCGTTGCGCGAAACTTGCGGTTCGGGGCGCAGTCTTATTTATTACTTTTAAAGTGACGGAGCGATAAGAGCCGGGATGTCTACTGTTGAAGAGGATATAAGATCAAACTTTAGGTTTATGTTAAATTCGCGTATTATGGCGATGCTCAACTGGTTTTAATTAGACTGTTTCAAAACAGTTTTTATAAGTGTTTTTTTTTCTTTTTCTTAGATGGGTAGAAGAGCTCACAGCCCACATGGTGTTAAGTGTTACCTGAGCCCATAGTCATCTACAACGTAAATGTGCCACACACCTTGAAATATAAGTTCTAAGGTCTCAAGTATAGTTACAATGGCTGCCCCACCCTTCAAAGCGAAACGCATTACTGCTTCTGCAGAAGTAGGCAGGGTAGTGGAACCTATCCGGACGGACTCACAAGAGATCCTACCATCAGTAAATACGGAAATTATATTATTTGTTAAATACGTAATTCATTAAAAAATTAGTACCCGCTTGCGGGATTCGAACACCGGTGCATCGCTACATACGAATGCAGCGTACGTCTTATCCTTTAGGCCACGACGACGACATAAAATGCGACATTAAGCGTAAAAATGACATATCGCAAAAAATCGTGAAGTCGTCGTGGCCTAACGGATAAGACGTCCGATGCATTTATGTTGAGTGATGCACCGATGTTCGAATCTCAGGCGGGTACCAATTTTTCTAATGAAATACGTACTCAACAAATGTTCACGATTGACTTCCACGGTGAAGGAATAACATCGTGTAATAAAAATGAAACCCGCAAAATTATAATTTGCGTAATTACTGGTGGTAGGACCTCTTGTGAGTCCGCGCGGGTGGGTACCACCGCCCTGCCTATTTCTGCCGTGAAGCAGTGATGCGCTCGGTTTGAAGGGTGGGGCAGCCGTTGTAACTATACTGAGACCTTAGAACTTATATCTCAAGGTGGGTGGCGCATTTGCGTTGTGGATGTCTATGGGCTCCAGTAACCGCTTAACAACAGATGGGCTGTGAGCTCGTCCACCCATCTAAGCAATAAATAAAAAAAAATCAGATAGTTTGCATAGAATATTTTGCAATGTGACGTAGAAGCTTAGTACGTTTGTTGTAGGTACTTCAGAGAAGGTATCAGTGTACCTAACAATAGGGCGCGCATAGTTTAAGCAAATATGTGTTTTACATACACTAGGGAAAGTCATACCAGAGCGTGGCTGGATTTCTTTATTATTTTATATTAAAACCATAATAAACGTATAATATCGGACGACATCTGTACAAACAAGACAAACCCGTCAACAAGGCACTTTAGCGTAAATTTTCCAAAAAAAAAAAAACGAATTAGGACCGTGGATCCGAAACCCAAACAAAATATATTACCATGAGAACGCGACCAAACAAAAGAGTCTGTAAATGAATACTTTTTCAATTAAATCACGGCCTTTTTTAATTAAACGGATGCTTAAAGGCTGTCACGGCTCATGGGGCAGTGCGCCGTTCTGTGACCCGCCCTTAATACCGATTGACATTTTACAGGGGCGCGAAAAATATATTTATCGACTGTTCATAGGCGTTTTGTTGTAGGAGCAATTGTGACAATACGTAAAGCCCTTAAAGCCTTGTCAGTATTCTGATAAATAGCTCAACGTAACTGTCAATGAGTGATTAGTTTTGATAAATATTCGTAAGTGGCTTTATGGGTTAGTTGCCCGGTGAATTGAGAACTGAAAATAAAAATGCTACTTAAATTCGTGTTACAATTGCTTTTTTTTGTCTAGTGTTTAGCAGCAGGTCAGGTTCCAAAGTCCGACTCACGGTCATCATCTCTGTTAAAGTTTCAACATTTAGGGTCTGGATTAATTCGTATATCAAACGTGTTTTCTGTACCAATAGCATGGGAGAAAATATACGGTAGGTTGAATTTAGGACGCATATTTATATTTTATTTTACTTTTTTGTATACTTACGAGCATAATGATGACACATCGCATGAAATGACATATGTCACCGAGACCCAATTAAAGACTGAAAGTAAATACTTTTTTGTTAACTTCAGAGGAACCCCTAACGGAGCAAACACATAAGTGATTAAATTAGGATAAAGTATGTGACATATGTCACCCTAATCACGAGAAGTCATTTCATTATCAAGTAATTAAG
Organism: Bombyx mandarina; assembly: GCF_030267445.1. Taxonomy (NCBI): domain Eukaryota; kingdom Metazoa; phylum Arthropoda; class Insecta; order Lepidoptera; family Bombycidae; genus Bombyx; species Bombyx mandarina. The sequence continues at coordinate 8,871,084 of NC_143225.1, read as the reverse complement.
TAATCAACAAAAAAAACCTAATAAAGGTGAAAAAGAAAACAACTGACAAAAATATGGTGTCATACATAGATGAAAAAAATAGACGTACAGCATTAATAATAAAATATGTAGGGATATTTTTTATATTTATGGTCTAGGAATCTGTAAAACTATTAATATCACTGTTAAATGTCTGACTGAAATTTGACTGACTCCGTGGTTGTTCTGGGTACGGTTCCCACATCTGGCAAACATTGCTTGATGAACAGTGTGCTTAGTGGGAGTTTTTTAACGTTCTCGATAGCGTAAAAGTTAACTCAAATTTGTATGCAGTTGGAACAGCGCTCCTAGCGACAAACGTATGAAAACGTTCCAATACAATACAAATTTGATTTAACTTTTACGCTATCGAGAACGTTCAAAACTCGCACTAAGCACACAGGTAGGTTTGCTCTGTGTCTAGATCTGTGTTATACATGCATTTATTTAAACGTATATATATAAGTATGTTTATCAGTCTCTGACATCCATAACACAGAGAGCTCTAAATTGAGGCCGGATGACCGTATATTCTCAAATAATATTATTATTATTATAAAAAATCAAAAATGATATAATTGTTTTTTTTTAAAGTGACGTACAAACATACATCGCTTTACCAAAAAAATGTTTAGTGTCCTAAAGCGTTTATAGAATATTTTCATGAGGGTTCGCCATTTTTCGAAGGGCGGCGAAGTGGTTGAAGCGATTGCCTCATTTCGGGTCTGGCGTTCGTGTGCGACTCGTCCACTTCAAATTAACGAACTCTTTAAAAGTCACCACACTCGAAAACTGTTCAACATGTACCCTACACTACACATTAATAATTGTTTATCGCGGGCCTGTTCGGAATAGTTCGTGAAAAAATTTAAATTCAAATGAAATTCCCAACTACATTGCGACAATTTAATGAATCTACAAATTTATCTGACGTTTATTGCTTGAAATAATCTAAACGTAATAGCACTCGAAGCTATCTTAGATTCGAAATTCGATTATAACATTGTTTTCATTAACGATTTTATCAACGAAATTTGTCCGGGAACCTTCGTAAATAATTATGTTTTACATAAACATTTTAATCTAAATCGTAACTTCATTTCAATGCAATATTGTATCGATCCATTCATTTGTCGCAATAACAGAAAGCTCTTTGATTAGTTCCCCGTCGGTAGATCGTGCTGAATGAGAGTCGAATCAACTTCTAAGTGCGGTCAGTCTAAACCGCAAGCTGTTAGTCTAACACTCGCCTCGGAAATAAAGCGCTGCAGCTGTTCGAAATATTATTACGCATGCGTATGGCGTAACTACCTGGGTTGGGTTACCATATAATTTGTCTATAAGGAATCCTTAAAATGGATCGTATTCTCATTCCCGATCCTGCGGACTGAATGGAAAGCAGCGGCCGATGCCCAAAACACGTCATTTCGGATCCTCCCGATCCACTAACGGTGCTTTTAAGTACCTCAAGCATTGGTCATCGTTCTTGTTGCAACCGTCGCTTGCGACAAAGGGCTCGACGAGTAAATTAACCCAGAGACACAGCCCACTGATTTTCACGCCGGATCTTCTCAGTGGGTTGCGTTTCCGATCCAGTGGTAGATTCTGCGAAGCACGGCTTTTGCTAGGGTTCGTGTTAGCAACGTCGTCAGGTTTGAGCCCCGTGAGCTCACCTACAAGCTCGGCGAATCTAGGATAACCTCTCGAGGTTACTAGAATAGGTAGGAAAAAAAAAGATCGTTTTCTTATCGAGAAACTTAAAATGGAGCATAACTATAAACGTTCAGTAGGCAGCGGTTTAGCTCTGCCCCTAGCATTGCTGAAGTCCATTTCTCGACGGTAACAACTCACCACCACCGTATGCTCGTCTGCTTACAAGGACAGTAAAAAAGTATTTAGTTCTGAATGAAAAAGAATCCATCACTATAAAATATACTAATAACGTAAGTCCCGTAAAAACGGGTCAAAGAAGAGTATTAAATTGACGCTAAGTCTTGCTTTAATCCTAATCAAAATGTAAAAGCCGGACATATCAGGATAAATCCCTTGGCATGGTAACCCCGCACTGTCAGCTGATCTTCACACAAATGGTTTTACGAGTATTCGTGTTTTGTATGTGTGTGTTAGCTTACCCACATTGGAGTCGGTTTTATCACAGACCAGTGAGAACGAGAGGAAGACGAGATCAATATTTTGAGGCCTGTGAATAGAAAATTTGTTTTTTTTTTGTCATTTCTAGTTTGTTATTCCTCTTTATATAATATTTTCAAACTGGCAATTTTCACTGTAGCTAACGCTAAATAATCGCTTGCATTATACATTAAAGCATTGAAACACCTAACATTAATAGCTTCTTGAAGTGCTAATAAAGTTTTCAATTAATCGAACCAAATACGTGTTAATACATACAACAAAAACAAATAGACGGCTAAACACAAAAACTCCTACACGCCTTATTTATTAATCGAATATGATTTCATGTTTACTATAAATTCACAATTCGACTTTACGATACTAATATTACTAGAAACGGATTTCATTATTATTTATAAAAGTTAACTCAGTGCAGGAAAGACAGCAGAAGAAGCAATGAGTGACGAAGAAACTTCAATGAACATTGTAGTGATGTAGTTACGTCGGATGTCAGTGCGCATTCTTCAACCACCTGTATTATTAAACAATCAATTCTACACACCGATAAATTAAATCACTACTAGACACATAGATGCAAACAGCACATAACATAAAGGGTTACCCAATGACACATATCTAATAGCACTACATGATGCGCATAGAGAAATGTAAAAGAGTAGAAAAGAGCACACAGTAACATCAAAGGCGAAATTAATATAATTAAAAATAATAATAATAATAATAAACAGTTATCAGGAATTGTGCGAATGTGATGAGATTCCAATAAAAAAAAAAACAATATTAAAAACAGCAACTAAAAACACAGACTCAAAAGAAAGTGAATAAAAATTTTGTATTGTTCTTTATTAATTTGGAGAAGAGCGGAATTTAGATTCGCTGGAAGGATTTTTGATTTCGATTAGCTAATTTGGATTTCATTTCTGACGAAAAACAATTCAGTCATAAAAAAATTAATAAAATAAATGGATAGTATAGGAATTAAAAGTACGCCGATTTGGCGTAAATTGTAATCTTGGTGTCATGAAATCCATTAAAACAAATTACTCACACGTACGTATGTATATGTCCGGCCAATTGATAAACTGAAAATAAAACTCGACAAATCAATTTAATACAACAACCATTCGTATATTTTGATATTATACCTTGGAGTCCTTCGCCAAGTGGCAAGGCTCACCTGAAACTGAAGAAATTATTCATTAAAACAATCTTAAAAGGAAATTTAAATACGTTTAATTAGTTAAAAATAAGGTCAAATTGTACATTTCTTTTATAGCTGTCATGTTTTCATCCGAAATTAATTTTTGTATCAAAAAGTTCGAAGCTTACATGAAATTCCCTTTGAATTTATTTAATACATGCAGTGAAAAATATTCAAATTGACATACTTTCATGTGATAGTTCAATGGAATTCACTGCATTTTATTAACAAAAGTGGATTTTTCGATATTGTGATGAACAGTTCGACTTTCAATGCGTGCATGTTGCTAAAACGTGCTACTTATTAAAATTCGAAGCTTTAATTGTCGTATATATTCAGATTTAAATATGAAATACACCGTTCGCATACAATTAATGTTTCGTCATCAATTACGAACGGGTCTGCGGCACGTTTAATTGATAGTAGTGTTATGAATCGGCACAAATAATGGAACCACATTTAGATATTGCATGTTTCCGGTTAATGTTGTATTATCCCGATCATTTGGAACGTTCATATTTGTTTGAATTTCATCCTCCCGAAATTAATAAAATTTGTTTTGATAATTAGTTGCTTATTAACTTACGAAATTCCATATAAACTTTGTGTTATCGGGCAAAACTAACACATCGCTATGCGGATCGTAAACAGAAAACGCTAATAAAAATTATAAGCAAAACCAACTTCATGATATTTTTATTTTTCCAAGATATCGCGAACGAAATTGAAGGATTCAAACCGAGGCAGCCGTATATAGGGCAATAAGTCAACAAATGAATCCGGTATGATACATTGCTGGCTTCAACGCCAATATCGTCGGCATATAAGATTTCTTCCTTAGATTTATCACCCTCTACGCAAATAGTCTCTGTGATGGATATTGCGAGTTGCGGCAGACTCGAGTGACGTTGTGTTGAAATTAAGCTACCGAGATCAACTACTGCGGAATATTCTGGTCATATTTCCGATGTTATAATATTAAATGTGAATTGAAGATTGGTAACGAGATTTCAGATAAGCTGCTATAGTGAATTCAAGGGTCTTCGTAACTTCAACTGCTTAAAAATTAATAGGAAATAAAGTTTACCGTTTCAAATGTGGTAGAAGAATACTATGTGTTGGCAAAAGAACAAATAATTTTAGATATCAATATTATACATTTCTACAGGAAACTCAACTTCTGAAAATTTAGATATAATTATGTATCTCATACATAGTTACATGTTGTATTTCAAACCATTGGACATCACACAATACTTATAGGAACTAGAAGATAAAATAGATCAATGTGATACGAAAATCGCAGTAAGATTTGATACGATTTTTCTTCGAAAATAAGTATAATGTAACAAATATTTGTTTTAAGTAGAAAAATAAATCGAAATACATATTACTTTAGTAAAACAAATATACAAGTCTATGATGATTTGAGAATTTGGAAGTCATATATATCTACAACCTTTCTCACAGATAATAGACCAAATGGAATATTACAAAAAATGAATACACAACAAGTGCCTAGGTTTAATTTCATTCAAAAGGAAATTCAATAACATGGCTATAATTAGTTCAATAATTAGACAATATTGAATTTAATTACCTAGAATCGAGGAAAAATGTTCTCAGGAAAAGTAAGAGAATTCCAACCGGTATGTTATTAATAACGTCTATTATTATGTTCTATTCTAAAAGAGAAAGAATGCAGGGCGGCTATTACAAGGTTCCAGATTCAAGCAAAATAATGAGTAAAGACAACAAAATATTGCTACTTTATTTTGAATAGAATACGGCAGTGGTCAATATCGAAGTACAGTTCCAATTAAGTTTAAATTTAGTTGGTTTGGCATTCCGGGCCGGATTAGCGGACCGTGTAGCCTGGTCAGCGACGGTCTGGTAATCAACCGGCTGCCGAATTAATCGCCATTATTGATTCCGTATTAATTGGAGCACAGTGGCTGTGAAATCACTGCGATTTCCTAAGGCTGTTTGCAGCGCTTGGAAAAATACCGCTCTCTTCGGTACTGTTCGAGCTCTGTGGTTTTCCATCTTGTATCTTCTTCATTGATCGGCGCCGATCTTTCTATTAAATGTTACTACTAAATAAATATAATCAAATTTAAAAATGTTTCTAGGTTCGAAGAAATTGTCAGTGGTACACGGTAGTGCTTCAATAAAATGACTTTGTACAATGAACAATCATTGATGTGGCGGGTAGCCATCATACAACGCAAGATAATTGACAGTTGCCTGAATCGCGCTTACGACATTTCCAAGATAAAGCGCATATATACAAGTTCCGAACAACAACATTCGGAGCGTCGGACCGTCGGTCTACCGAGCAAATATCACCCGCTCGGTGGAAGATCTCCTGTTTGTCGTATATCTCTCCGTCGTTAAGCCTCTCCAAAAAATTAAAATCATCTTCATGCTATTTAGTTCACAAACAAAAAAATATCAAATACATAATTAGGTATGCTTATCTAACACATTTGAAAACAGTCCAAAGCATCTTGCAAAATGTTTAGTCATTCAAAACCACTAGAGTGCGGACGCCAGATTCATTCCACTTGATTGGATCATGTGTGTCAATAGCCAATAACAATTGATTAAGTTGGTAACACTGCAACGCCATCTGTCGCCGATTGTTCTCTGACTTTGTGACGTGAGTTGGCAAAGTAACTAGAAAGTTGGCACGCTGTTGGCCCAATATTGATGTGATTTGCCATTTACACTACGTCTAAATAGTATATAGAACATTTGTTTCATTTGAACGATACATATGTGGTTTTGTTTATATATTTATATATTATACATTTTAATTTAAAGGGTCAACGTGGAATTAAGATGGTTTTTTGCATTAACGGAATTAAACTTTACTACTTTTACGGTGCAATATGTTATTTTTATTTTAAAATTTACGTGATTACGAATAGTATTTGCGAAGCCCCGTAATCAACATATTAATGGGAATTCCTATTTCACCAATAGCTTATTTAATGTAATTAATGTATTTAATGTATCTTGGGAACTGTGCCTCCTTCAAGCGCATTGGAAGATCTGTTCTACTGTGTGAGTTGATTTATGTTAAATTATTTTGATGTAATTTTTGTTTTAGATATTTATTTATTCTATTATTTGCAGAAAAGGAAACGAACTTACCTTTTAAACTGTAACAGAAAAACAACATACATTTTTATCAAACATCTAAGCAGATCTGTTGCTAATCCACGGATTTCTGATGCAAATACATTCATCAGAGCTAATGCATAGGAAGTAATCAGTCGCAGGAGCCGTCACAGCGGCAAAGATATAAATCAAACCGGATTAAACCGGTTTAGGGATGATGATTGTAAGAATTCAGGGGCGAGTGGATGAATGAAGCGAAAAGCGCTTTATACTTTTCAAAATAGCGAGAAGTAATTAAATATTATTCATACGTTTATTGAATTCTGTTTATTTCAATTCAAGTATCAATTTATTTCACTTGTTTCGTTATGTTTCGAGTATGTCTATTGACATATACAGCATAATGTAATCAATAAACATTTAATAGTAATCATGACCTTTGTACGTGATATTGACAGTGATACCGATTGAAAGAGCCGTCAAGGCAGCCGATATATAAATCAAACTGGATTAAACCGGTTTAGGGGCGATGACTATAAGATACGAAGGGGTGAGTGGACTGAAACGAAAAGAACTTTCCTTTAACGAGCTGTTGTAAAATACTTTCAATTATTGAGTGGAATATAATAATTACTTCCTTTTGGTAAGTGAGCATTTTTTGGTTGACACCATAACAACATATACGCGGTGATATAGACACGTTATACTAAACCACATAACTTAAAAAGTTCGTGAGTCTTAAAATAAACTCCCGGGCTAAACTTAAAGCCTTGATAACACCGGCAATAGAGTTGGCTTTAAAAATTGTATTTGAATTGAAGCGAAAGTTATTTTTAAGCTATTGCATAGCTTTTATCGCAGGCTTTGAGCGCGGCGACCGAATCAAGAAATTCCGTAACGAAAATAAAACCTAACACCCCCACTCCGCCTACCATGTAGCTCGCGTTCAACACATTCGCACGTTGCGCATTTGTAGTATTTGTGAATAAGCGTGCGGCGTGATGTCGCACTGCATGCGCATCATGAAAAGTCTGCCCATCTCTTTCTCGCGCGGTCTAGCTTATGAGTGCGAAGGGGACAGTTAATGTTTTGCTTTTGTTAATGTTTATAAACATAGCGTGGTCTTATTTTATTATTGTTTTAATATTAAACTATTATTGTCTAATTATAATTGCATAAGTTGATAAAAATGCTATGCAATAGCTTTACCGCGGCAGTCCCCGAGTGTCACACGTGTTTTTTTTCCAGTTTCGATCTCCATGGAATAAAAACTAGGAATAATTGCGACCACATTGAGTTAGCGGCGTCGACATACTTATCGCATCTGTCAATGGAAAAGTGTCGTGTCAGTATTGTATAATTTTTTATTTATGTTCTAGTTTGCAAACTCGGTAGTGTTGTCACTCCTAGTCCCGATTTGAAAATAAGCGCTGGTTGTGTGCGTGCAACTGACGGTCCGTTCAGTCAGGATAGGATTTATGGCGAAAAAAGAGCGCATTCATGTTAACCTTGTTTTTTTTGTCGATAAATAAAGTTTTTCTATTGTCTATCGAAATATTTCGGTGCCCTGATATCGATGAGTTTGCATCGATACCCATAGAGTGGCGGCGAATGAAAACAAAAAAATGCTCAACAGTTTCAAACCGAGGACGTATTGATATTTTTTTATCGGTTCATGTTACTTTTTAGACGTGTTAATTTTGATATATGATATACTAAGATAAGAAAAACCACTAACGCGACCGACGCCCTAACTTATGCATTAAAACTAAAATGGAAATGGGCTGGCCATGTCGCGAGATATACAGATCAGAGATGGATTGCGAAAGTTACATCTTGGAGCGGCCCAACGGGCAAGAGAAGTCGAGGGAGACCACTAACCAGATGGGAAGACGTTCTTAGACGAACAGCTGGCCCAAACTCGATAGACGTAGCACAGGATAGAGACGCTTGGGCATCTTTGGAGGAGGCCTTTAACCAATCTGGGGTTCTTGCTAACTAAGTTTTACTGTTTCATTACAAAACTCTCTTTTACATCCTAAATACTAATACATACATTTTTTTTTTTTTTTTTAAGTTTTACTTTGTAAAAGCAAGAAATAAATGGCTTATTATTATTATTATTATTTTTGTATTGTGTTTCTCGAAATACTTAAGATATTTCGGTATAATGAAGATCACGGGCCTAAGCCAAGTGGGCTTCATTTTCTACTTGCAGAATATTTAGGTCTTCCTGCAAGAATTGACGGACTATTATTATTATTATTATTATTATTTTTATATTACAGCGAAGTTAGTCCAGTGTTGTACGTATTGCGAAATTTTCAATTACTACACAGAGGGTGTTCATTCCGCCCGCAGCTAGTCTTAAACTACTACGGAGCATTTCATCCACGTTCAGGATATTTCGCGCCATATGTCGGGATACACTTTAACGCCTGTTTACTGGGGCTCAGCTTGATGAGGGTTCCAGATAAGATGTATTTTATGGTCGAAACTTTTTAAATTTAATTAAAAGATTTCATACTTCAGATAAGCGTAATAAATCCGCTAAATTATTTCTTTAGGCCCTCCGCAGAATTATGTTTTCGAAACAAACTTAATTCTCGACGATTCCTTTCAATAAACCCCTAAACATCTCGATCGACAGCGAAGTAAAACAGAAAACTTTGTACAAATAGCCCTAATTATGTACAAAATAAAATAATTAGACGCTTAACACAAGCTTCTGAAACTTTTCCAAGACTTTATTGTGCGAGATTAAACCTAAATATTGCTACAAAGTAAAAGCCGAACTCTCAGTACAAGAGGCCACCAATTTGACAGTATTTCAGTATAAATAACACTGATGAATTCCGTCGAGCTTTTAAGAGAAAGTTGAGATCGGTTCGAGTCGGTCGCGGGCTTTAAGTACAGTTGTTTTGCATCGAATTCGACGACAGCCGATGGAAATTATGAAGCACATCCGACGAACCTATAGCGTTCGGTGCGTTAATTAAAGTCAAACGATTCACAAACATAATAAGAAATTTAGATTACCGCCGCGATGAGTGTTTATTTGACAGCGGAAGTCATTTGAATAAAGGTTTTTGGGAGACGTTTAATATTTCAACAATCAGGGTTGACTAAGTGCGAGCTAACTTCCATCGGGCAATTAACGGAATTTGCAATTCCGAATTCGCCATCGTTAGCGACGGAAAAGAAATACGAAGCGAAAAATTAAGGAGTGGTGGAAAATAAACATAAACCGACTGGGAAAAAAGATAACATAAAAATACTCGGAACAACGTTAAGAATGGAAAAATTTTGCACGAAGTTTCGAAACGAGTTAGCCACCCGTAAACGTGACTTTAAAGGGAGAGTAGGTATCCTTAATTCAGTTTGAATTTATCAAATGGTTCTAATTAAGTTTATTCTTCACTTGGAAGTCATTTACTTGTGAAGTGTCTTTGAACTGGAGTTGCAGCTTTATACCTGAAACAAGAGATAGACACATGAATTTTATATAAAGTACAGGGTACAGTTAACATAATTTTTAATTGCTTACATGGGTGGACGAGCTCACAGCCCACCTGGTGTTAAGTGGTTACTGGAGCCCATAGTCTACAACGTAAATGCGCCACCCACCTTGAAATATAAGTTCTGAGGTCTCAAGTATAGGTACAACGGCTGCCCCACCCTTCAAACCAAAACGCATTACTGCTTCACGGCAGAAATATGCAGGGTGGTGGTATAGTCATTGCATGTTTGTGTCTAAAATTGCCTGCAATATGTCTCTGGATCCTGCAATGCGGTATACTTCGAGACCCAGAGCTGAGATTGATTCTGGATATTTCCCGCTGCGAAGGATCCGCGATTGAAAATAATCGTTCCCCTCGCTCTGAATGGCGATCCAAAGGATTATTTCTTTTCTTTTTCCTTTTGCGCCATTGTATACGAGATGACACTGTCTAAATTAAAATTTATCGAAGTTGGCAACACACTGACTCAGATAAAAGTTACAGTACAATTTGGTAATATTTAATTAAAACTGCTTTTAGAGTTTATTATTGCCATTATATTATATCCGATGTTTCGAATATTTTACATTCTTATGGTTCATGGACGAATAAGTGGAATATTCGTTGACATTTGTATATTGTGCTATCTACGGTCTATTTGGTAGAAAAAAATGTTGTGATGTTTACGTTCCATTACACACAAAAAACTGATCTGAAGGCAATCTATTTTTTTCGGTTTTCAATTTCACGAGATACAAGGTATTAGATAAGTATTTTTTAGCAGTATTTTATCTATTTTGAAGCGGTTTTAATAAGTTTTCGAATTTCCCAAAATTCCCACTTTTCAACAGCCAACATTAACTTTCCTCCGCAAAAATAATATAGAAGTTATAAAATATGTAAATAATTACTGTGGACCATAGACAAGAATCAGATTTTACTAAATTTAAATTTAATTCACGCACTATTTCGGCTGATTTGTAGTAGCTACAACTACATATTAAAATAACTGGCTCTGTTTACAATCCTAAGTAAACGGTTACCTGAGATTGATGTTTATGAAATTAAATTAATTTCTCCGTTGTATTCGACCATGGTGTAAGGTAATAATAATAGTATAGTACAATATTGGACTAAGGCAAGAACAATAACTGTTGCCTTTGTTTAAATGCAAATTCAAAATAATGTATATCAATTTTGATGGCTTCCTTTCTGCACATTTGTTGATTAAAAAATTCAATGAAGAACGGGCATAACAAAGATTTAAAAAAAAAAATAACACGTCAAATTGTTTTTTTTTTTTTTTTTTTTTTTCTCAGGAGGAAATCGCCGGACTTCTGCCCTTCACTGGGGATGGAGGGCGGGGCATGTCGGAGTCGAACCGACTAAAACCTCCTGTCTCTCAACAACCAACGTCCAAACCTCGCATGAGACAAAACTCATGAAAAGAGCCCTCTCGGTCGGCAGGCTATCCGAAGCCCGCCTAGATGGCGCCGGTTAGAATGGTCTATCCTACGGAATACCCCGCTGGGTCAGAACCAGCGTGGGTTGAGGATAGCCGGCCTTCCATCACCCGGATGCTCATGCATAAAACGCGAGCAGAGCAGCTTGCACGTCGTCTTCTTAGGCCCCCTTCACCGGTCCCCAGGCCGACGATGTGAGGGGACCCGAAACACTTAGAGGGCCAGGGCTTGGGCGATATCCGCCTCCCTGGCCCCCGCTCGACGGCGGCGGGCCTGTGCGTCTCTCACGCGCCCCGCCGCCTCCTTCTGCGAGATGGTGCACTCGCAGAAGTCGAGCATCGCCTTCCACGACTCGTCGTCACCGAGCATCGATGCCACAACACTCGGCAGCGACAAGTCGTTTCCTATTTTTGCGACGAGGACACGGCGCCACCCCTCCCATGCGGGGCAGGCGACGAGCGTGTGCTCCGCCGTGTCCAAGTCGCAACCACAATGGTGGCACTCTGCCGTCGGCTCGGCTCCGATCCGGTGCAGGAACTCACCGAAGCAACCATGCCCAGTGAGCACCTGCGTGAGCCGGAAAGTGAGGCGTCCTCTGTCACGATTCACCCAGTTCACAAGAACCGGGCGAATCGCCTCGACGGTCCTACGACCAGCTGAAGGATCGGCCAGCCGTCTAGACCATGACTCCAGTACGGACCGCCGAGATTGGGCCCTCCGCGCTCTGACCATACTGGGGCTGGGACGCGCCACGCCCCGTACACGAAGGTCAGCCCGCCACTGATAGTCAGCAGCGAGCGCCTCCGCCTCCAGGACCCAAGGCGGCGTCCCAGCCAGTACACACGCCGCCTCGAAAGAGATGGTGCGATAACCACGGATGACCCTGACCGCGATGGTGCGTTGCGGCCGTTGCAGCAGCTTCGCTACCCCCACGGCCAGGGACTGGCCGCACACGGGCGCCCCGTATAGGGCCATTGATCGCACCACCCCTGTATAGAGACGGCGCGTCACCTGGTCAGGCCCCCCAACATTGGGAAGGAGCCGGCTTAACGCGCCGGCCACCCCCAACAAACGAGGGACCAGATTCTGAGAGTGATCACGGAAGGTCCAACGACTGTCTAGAATGAGGCCGAGGTACTTCAACTGCACCCCGACCCCGATACGGACGCCTCCAACCACGATATGGGCATCGACAGGTGGCACTCTCCGGGGCCTGTGGAACCACATGGCCTTTTATTTACTGAGCGCCACGTCGAGGCCCAATCTCCTGATTTTGCCGACGACATGCGCCACCCCAGCCGTAGCAAGACGGGCAGACTCAGCAAAACTCCCCCCCCGGGCCACGACCAACGTGTCGTCTGCGTAACAGATTACGCTCAGGCCCGGGAGGAGGGCACCCCTCAGCACCCAGTCATACCCGATATTCCACAAAAAAGGGCCGAGCACCGACCCCTGTGGAACACCGCGCACGACCGGGAAACGTCAAATTGATAATGATTTTAATGAAAGAGGTTTCATACTGCAGCAATATGAAGCGGCACTACGAATCCCCATGTAGAGTCATCTTTTGTAGTATTACTTTACTCACATTAAAGTAAGCATAGTAAGCATAAGCAAAGTAAGCATTACTTTAATGTGAATTGTTGTAAACAACAGTTAGTCAAAATGTATTCACTATTGGACACAGGTTTCTATCAAGGTTATGTTGAACTTGCAAGTGCCTATGTTGAACAATTCTACGCTGTCCCATCAGCAGAACAGTATCCACACGCCACGCCACACGTGAGTACCATCCCTGTATTACAGTTGTGAGACAATCTTGGTTTACAGTTTGAAGAGTGGCTCGTAAAAAAGTACTCAGAGAGTAATGTACTGTGAGCGTACCTTGATCATTTTATAATGTTGGCACGCAATTTCAACCTTCCGTCAATCTCCATTGGGAATGTAAACTATAATTCAATTTTAATTTTTATTTTAATTATTATTGTTCATAAATAAAAGTTTCTAAATAACACAGCAGTCACTGTTAGCTCTAAGAAATAAGATCGAGTATCGAACAACCGTTAAACAAAGGGGCAGCATTTTTAATTTTCACATCTGTCGCTTCGTTTGCCCCCTTGATAAGGTCAGCCATAGTTGACAACGAAGCGGTGTGGGCTTAATGGACATTTGAATAATTTATTGGCATCGTAACGGGCTATTTCAAAACAAATTAAGTTTTATATTGATTGCATTACACGCAAATGAATCCGTAACGCAGTTGCTTTTATTGTTGTTAAGTTAACAATGCCGAGTTTATTAGTGAATGGAAGGATGTAGGTTTAGGAGACTAAATTAGAACAGAACACCCTCTTTCACCTTTTTTTTTATTGCCTTTGTAGGCAGATGAGCATACGGCCCACCTGATGGTAAGTAGTCACCGTCGCTCATGGACATCAGCAATGCCAGGGGCAGAGCCAAGCCGTTGCCTACCATAAAATACTCTCCGCAAGCCTCGTTTGAAGAAGGACATGTCATAGCGCTCGGAAAACATCGTGGAGGGGAGTTCATTCCAAAGCCGGATGGTACGTGGCAAAAAAGATCTTTGGAAACGCACTGTCGATGAACGCAGCGGTTCCAGATAATATTTTTAATAATTTCTAATCTTAAATACAAAATACACAGTCTTTATTCTTAATTCTTCATTTGAAAACTCTCTCTGACATATTAACACACCATATTTCTTATTGCAGTGTTTTCAGTATCGATATTATCGTTAATTATCTGACTATACACATAGATTATTAGGTTTTTTTGCTCTAGTTTCGCTCGTCTACCCAAGAAACGTCCTACCTCGTTTTTAGTGGTTACGAGAGTTGATAGACATAAAAAATACGAATGTCGTCTTGAGATATAAGCTCAAAGTCTGGTCTAGTACACTGCCTGCGCACAATACGGTTGTATAACAAAAAATCAATTTCAATCAACACCTTAAGAAGCTATCACTATCCAGTTGGGTTAAGAACCTGGTATTAAAAGAGGTTATTTATATGGCGCGTACTGTGAGGTCGTTTCTTATTTTGAAACCCTAACAACCGGCGGTTTGGGTCGTACACATCGTCACCAGCCACGATCTATTTTTGTACATAACAACTACAATAGATTATCGGACATTGATTTGACACATTGTAATACTGGAGACGTTACCTACACATTTGTATTATATAATACTAGACCACTTACTAGACATGTTACAAAATTAGTTGACGTGATATTGAATTCAATCTGTCGATCGTATATTGTCATTACTGAGATTAACAATTACATGAGACGTCATTATGTGACGTTTGACATTTGCTAGTGTCAAATTCAATAAATACTTTATACTATAATTCAGTGTACAACAGAACTTTACTATTGAAAATCGATGTGTGGAATTTATGTTGAAACATTAAAATTATTTCACTGAATTGCTTTTTTCATTCGTTCTTTCTGTTTTCAAATCTAGTATTTTGAGTTGTAATTTTAGAATATTAATTATTATTTAAATTTAGTTCATTAGTTAATAAGTGAATCTTGTTTTTTCAAAATATAAGCTGTTATAAATAATTAATGCGAAATTGAATTTGGGAAATTTAATTATTATGTTATTTCAAACTGGGAATATTGTAGATCAATTTTATAAATATGTAATTACCACAAGACTGCAAAAGTGCGTATGCTTCGACGAGCGAAAGACAATAAATAATTATGCAAAAATTTTGCTGACTTAATTTTTATTATACAATGTTATTTCTTTACCGTAGATGTAATTCGTGAACTTGAGGTAAGTATGTATTTCATTAGGAAGACTGATATATGTGGGATTTGAACACCGGCACAATCGGATTCTTCGATGCGATAACACCGGGCCTCTTAGACCACGACCACTAAACCTACCTAAATACTAATTGGCCACGAAATTTGAAAAGCAACTCCAATTAAGGGCAAACAATAAAAAAAATACTCGTAAAAATAACTAGATTTTTTAAAATTTATAATTGTTTCAATTATAACAAAGTCATTCAAAAACGAAGCAATTAAATCTTCATCGTCAAAAATTTTTTTCTTTATCAACTTGTTATCAAAACACGAGACAATTATGACGTAACGTAATGTATCGCTTAATTCTAAAACAATTGAATGCTTCTTATTTTACCTGATAAATTTTGCGTCTGTCCTCGTCGGAGTTGCAATTCCGAGTATCGTTATCGGATTGTCAGTACAAATAACAGGCACCTTTCAACCCCCCAGTCAAAAGACTGCATTGCAGAGTCCGACGCTAATCCAATAAAAACACCACACGGTTAGCGAGACTCCAAAAACACTGTGTTTTCATGATTTTTAGACGGCTTTCATATCTGTATGATGCAATTAACTGATCACGATCCTTCATGTGTATAAGCCGGTATTAGGTTAGGTCTGTTTGAGTTTATTATTTGTCCGGCCATTGAAATGTACGTAATATGAAACTTTTTACTGAATGTTTCAGCTTTTATATATATAATGATACTAGCGACCCGCCCTCGCTTCGCTTCGGAACACATGAAATAAAAAAATTAAAAAAAATTAAAAAAAAGTAGCCTATGTTCATCAGGGACAATGTCGGCTTCTAATGGAAAAAGAATTTTTCAAATCGGTCCAGTCGTTTCGGAGCCTATTCGAAACAAACAAACAAACAAATCTTTCCTCTTTATAATATTAGTATAGATTCCGTCTTCTAGTTACTTCGTTCGATCGCTATTAATAGCCAGTGGATTGGAATACTTTACGTAGACTTTTTCGGAATCTGCTAGAGGTTCTTTGGTTAGGTCTTTAATTAAATGAACTCTGGTTATTTTCGTTTTTGCGTATTGAGGAAACTTGCCGTTTATTTTTGTTGCAAAAACTTGTTATTTATATTTATTCTATTTAAATAAATAAAATCACTATCTTTATCTGGTTTTTACCATCGCGCCGCCCGCCACCGGAGTAGAGTTCATCCATACTACCTGGAGCCACTGCGGTCATCCACAATGCGTTTTCAGAGATCTTTTTTGCCACGTACTATCCGGCTTTGGAATGAGCTCTCCTCCACGGTGTTTTCCGAGCGCTATGACATGTACTTCTTCGAACGAGGCTTGTGGAGAGTATTGAGTGGTAGGTAGCGGCCTGGCTCTGCTCCTGGCATTGCTGAAGTCCATGGGCGACGGTAACTATACACCATCAGGTGGGCTCGTCTGCCTACAAGGGCAATTAAAAAAAAACTATCGTATTTAATCTAATGTACTAAATATCTTTTATGTATAATATAATTTATTATTTCTGATGCTGTTTGCTTAATATTCCATCATTATATATTTCATTTGTGCTCGTAAATAATTCTAGTTTTCATGTTGGCAGTCCATATCCCACGGTACATAATGTACTCTCGATCCGGACCAGTAAATGGGGCATAACTAGGCATTAGACAAATTGGCTGAGAGCCAGCCGGCGCCCCATGGCGTTGTGCTATCGTTATTATAACTCCGTATTTACCCAACGTGCATACGTAGTACACGAAGTTCCATAAATCTTGTTTTTTTTTTTTGTAATAAATCCATCGAAATTAATTGTGTTCGCAAGTAGCACATTTGGAGTGTGGTTAAATAAGTTATATGATTCAGATTCATTCATAGACAACTTTTTTATTGCAAATACTTGAAAAGTAAATATTTATTTGTCAAGAATAGAAGAATGTTTTGATACATTTTAGTATATATTACCGAAATAGCGATACGTCAGAAATTATAATATTATTATAATATATTTTATAATGGAGGATAAAACACAACGAAAATATCTATTATTTAATTAAACCTTGAACACTACTAGTTTTTACTGGGTAATATGAAGAGAATAATTAAATAAGCACTCGTTAAAATATTCAATTTACTCATATAACAATTCAAACACTTTATTGGTTTAAGACAATATTCCCGTAATATTCGAATGTACCATTAGGTTACTTAATGACAGAGACATAAAAGCTATTATGCTCTGTAGCGTTTCGACAATGGCCTGTTGCAAAGCGCATAAGTCCAAGACAGGGTTACCAATTGAAACAAAGAATCACCAATAGAGACATTATTTTTATATTAAACTTTGCATTTCTAAATTTTAGGAACGAAAATTGAGAAACATTGTGTCCATTTTCATGTATTTTGTTTTCGTAGAGTTAATTAATTTTTATATTACGAACATTTCAAAATAAAACGTTTGGGAAAATAATAATAATAAGTAATAGTGTTCCAATGTTTTCTTGTTTATGATTTATTCGATAGTAAGTCTTCAAAAGTTAATACCTCGAGTTTTATTCGTGAATTATTATCGTAATATCTTTTTGTGAATAGTGAATTAAGGCTCCAGAGAGGAAATTCAAATGTTGGTAACCCTGGACCCAAAGAACCTGCAGTCGTTAATCTTAATGCAAATTCGTGCCAAGCACTCTAATGGAGCCCGTATTTACTATTTACACGTCTTATTCTTCACGTTAAATTACGCTGTACGTGGTGTGAATTGCTGGGAGTTCGCTTAAATTGGGATTCGGCTGGATTTAGTTCGAGTCTGGCCGCTATGTTGCTTAGAATATTCGCTCAATTGAGTTCTTTAGTTATACGTATTGAAACATATAAGATCAGTAACGATTAGTATTTCTGCCGTGAAGTAGTAATGCGTTTCGGTTTGAAGGGTGGGCCAGCCATTGTAACTATACTTGAGACCTTAGAACTTATATCTCAAGGTGGGTGGCGCATTTACGTCGTAGATGTATACGGCTCCAGTAACACCTCCAGTAACACCAGGTAGGCTGTGAGCTCATCCACCCATCTAAGTAATAAAAAAAAAAGGATAAGATCAGTAATTATTTGTGTTTTAACTGGTACGATTTTCACTATCATTGTCGATATTCGAAATGGTTCGGTCAGATAGCTTTTCCAGTACTTAATGCCCCTTAGTATTCTTAACATTTTGTCTAGGTTTGACACGATCACGTCACCTTATTTGCTGTAAATTACATTTCAAAGCCTTGATATAAGCGGGGTCGTACTAGTCTGATTCATGTTTATCTGTAGCGTAAATTTTAGTTACCGATTGGCCTTTCCTCGCAAAGCTCTCTATGAAAACTGTTTGATTTTAGTAATTCGTAATTAATAGTATTGTTTAAAAAAATTGGAATTTTTGAAGTAGTTACTCAAAAAGACGAAGTCTGTTAAATATATTTTTTTATTGCCCTTGTAGGCAGACGAGCATACGACCCACCTGATGGTGAGTGGTTACCGTCGCCCATGGACTTCAGCAATGTCAGGGGTAGAGCCAAGCTGCTGCCTACCGTGAAATGAGGACCTTCAAAATTGTGTGGAATAACGTTTTTTACAAGCAAAACATTTAATTGAGGTCATACATTGAACTGTATGCTTTAATAGCTATTTAGAGATGCGGACTCATAAATTGTTATTAGCGAATGTCGTGTAAATTGCGAGAAAATCTAGGTATTTTGTTAGTTGCCTCCTGCTCGTGGCCCTGTTAAGGTAATCTTTACTGTCGACCTTTCGGTTCCATGAATTTAAATTTGCTGTTTAGCTGCTGGCTCAGCAAAAATAAACTTTTTTTTATTAGGATTTCCCAAAAATTAGGGTAAGTAAGTATTTAATAAAACATGGAACGTTTTTTTTTAAATAACCTATCGGCGTAAATTGTTATTTGTTGATATAGCCTCAAGCCTTTTTGTGAGCAGATTTTTCAAGCTATTTCTAATGTGATGGGTGTAATAAAGAGCATGCATGTGCCAGAGCTTTTAGACATATGCGATGATGTGTAATTTTTCACAAGGGTAATCAGCGGGTTCCCCTTTTTCCTTGTCGACGAAAGAGCTGTAGACATAATGTCAGCCTTTTTTGCGACGTTTTATTCGCGCGAAAATCGCAATAAGGGGTGGGGTATACGGGGGAGATTAATGTCCCAGCAGACGTATCCGTTGACACTACCACTTTGATTACGAATGTTGCTTCGTATGTCGTTTGTCACGAAGGCTTATGCTTTTGTTGCGTGTCAATGCACGTTTTCACGCTTCATTTTTCGTCGATATGTGTGTGTCGCCGGTCGAGGCTCTTTGTGAACGAAAGCACCCGAGACTTTGAAGCTTTGTCACCCCAATTCTATTTTGTATTTTGCAGTTTATATTTTGTTTACTTAAAACGCTACTAGTGTTGGTCGTCAAAATTATTCGTTAAATCAGAGACAAAATTTATCTATACTAATATTATAAAGAGGAAAGATTTGTTTGTTTGTTTGTTTCGAATAGGCTCCGAAACTACTGGACCGATTTGAAAAATTCTTTTTCCATTAGAAGCCGACATTGTCCCTGATGAACATAGGCTAATTTTTTTTAAATTTTTTTTTTTTTTTTTGGTTTCATGTGTGTTTTAATGTTTCCGAAGCGAAGCGAGGGCGGGTCGCTAGTATGAAATAAACCTTAAATCAGAGACAAAACCAATATGATAAAAAAAATACACGTGTGGCACTCGGGGACTGCCGCGGTAAAGCTATGCAAAGCATTTTTTATCAACTTATGCAATTACAATTAGACAATAATATTTTAATATTAAAACAATAATAAAACAAGACCACGCTATATTAAACATTAATAAAAGCAAAACATTGACTGTTCCCTTCACACTCATAAGCTAGACCGCGCGAGAGAGAGATGGGCAGACTTTTCATGATGCTCATGCAGTGCGACGCCACGCTTATTCAAAAACACTACACCAGCGCAACGTGTGAATGTGTTGAACGCGAGCTACATAGTAGGCGTAGTGGGGTTGTCAGGTTATTTTCGTTACGGAATTTCTTGATTCAGTCGCCGCGCTCAAAGCCTGCGATAAAAGCTATGCAATAGCTTAAAAAAAACTGAACGATGTTCTGATTAAAACGTGTAAACTATACGTTTTTCGATTTTCGAATGTATCATCAATCTATCAATTTGGAAAAACAACGATGCCCCGACAATGCCAATACGTAATCGAATTGGCGGTCGCTAGCCGCGCCGGGCTGCTCTACTCGCTTTTTGACGTGCTATCGTTAAGGGAATCTGTCGAATTATTCTCATGAATATTTATTCGTTCGTCTGACGCTCCGGGGCACCGTAATGGTACCACAATGGCTTCTGCATTTCGGTACGATGGGCGCAAGTGCAGAATATTGGATCGTTATTTTATAAATTGAGTTAATTTTCTAATAGAAAGCCAATCTCAACTGAACTATACTGAGACCTTAGAACTTATATTTCAAGGTAGGTGGCGCATTTACGTTGTAGATGTCTATGGGCTCCAGTAACCACTTAACACCAGGTGGGCTGTGAGCTAGTCCACACATCTAAGCAATAAAAAAAAACTGAAGAGTATAATGGATTCGCGACAAAAATACTTGCCCAAGCTATATTTGTAAGACGCCCTACCGATATTTAGGATAAGAACTAGAGGATTAGTATCTACGTAGTCAGATGAAAGAACTTGATATCAATACTACGAAAGTATGACTGGAAAGCAGAATTAAGAGCTCGAGGAGGTTTGCTTCGAATAACTGTGTCTTTTGAATAACAACTAGACAAACTATTATATAAAGGGCTGCCCTGCCCTTCAAACCGAAACGCATTACTGCTTCACGGCAGAAATAGGCGGGGTGGTGGCACCTACCCGCGCGGACCCACAAGAGGTCCTACCACCAGTAAAATGCAAACATAATGCAAAAGTATTCGTCTACCCTTGTAACTCACGCAAAATCGTAATAAATTTATATAATAATAAATAATAAATTTTAATAATATTAATAAAATTTATCAATAGTTCTATTAATCCACGCCTGTTCCTATCTATTTACATACATTGAATTGGTTCGGTGATCGTATCTCGAAGCCGATTCGGTCGTTGAATCGCCGCGATCCCGACGCGATCTCGTGATCAAAGCCCAGGATAGCTGTCTATCACAGGGGCTCGATCCGAGTTAAGCGCTTTCCCGCTTTATCTCTGTTGCTCACCGCGCACACTGTTAATTCAAAGCCGCTAAGTATTCACATGCAGCATAGACTCGATTTCAAAGTGAAGTTGCAAGGAGCGTCGGTTCTCCAAAGCGGTCTTTTTCGCGTTCGGTCAATTTCAAGTTTTGATTTAATGATAGGAATTCATAACAAGTCTGTTCAATTTCTTATCTGGAACGAAGTTCCTTATGGGACGATGCGGAGGGGTACCCCAACCGGGAAAAACGTTACGTCCGTAACGTAAGATTTTTATTAGTAATACACACAGTGTACGTTTTAACTTTGTAAGAACGTAAAAATTAGTAATGCACACAGTGTACGACTTAACTTTGTAATAAGATACAAAAAATAACATATTTTTCTATCATTCATTGACGACCACGATCTTAGAGCGCTCGTTTGCGCAATACACTAACTCTTATGCAAACAACCGTGAATGAAGTGTACCACAATAAGTTCGCACGTTACCGAATGACAGTGGGTTGTTGCGAAACCTCCAGTTTTATTTTCTTTATACCTCGAATAGAACTTAAAATTAATATTTTTATAATAAGGAACTTCGTTCCTATCCGGTGTCCCACGACACCACACATCTTTTTTTGGATATCCATATACCATGCAAATAGCGCTTAGATGAGATTAGAACCTCCAAGATAATATTTTCAGAATTTTAATTTTTTTTGTATTCCTTCATTTATTATATTAAAAGCTGTTACCCGCGGCTTCACCCGCGTAGTGAAGGAAAAGCATCAGTGTAGCTTAACATGGGAATGTGTGGTTTTTCCGTATAAATGTTAATCTATATTACCATTCCGACCGAATACTATATCACTTTAAAAAAAAATCATATCAATCCGTTGCTTCGTTTCGACGTGAAAGAAGGACTAATAAACAGACACGCTTTATATATATATATGTATATACATAAACACACTCGACCAACACACTTACAAAATTTGTTGTAAGGAAATAATTACATACGGAAACATCAAATATAAACATGAGCTGGGCCCGTGGGATGGTGATGATATTTTTCTACCCTGTATGTACCTTGTGTGTGTGTTTCATTACAATGACTAGAAGAAAAAACAATGATCTAATTTAATAAGATCAGACATTCTTTATACACATATCGTGATAAAAGTCGTCCATTTACGCCAGCGGCGTGTTCTCGATATGCATCTTATTTTAATATCAAATGTTCAAAGCTCAAACAAAAGCCCGGCAAGATCATGTAACTACACATAATATCGTTAGCGGAACTCCAGATAACAATGCATCGTGTAGTTCAACCATTCGATACCGTAGCTCTAACAAAAGCTCTGAGATTACATAGAACAAATGACGTCAAATCGAATATACTACAGAGTCTGTGCATTCCAGAATGACATGGTAACGATGAGAAATTAGTCTATTTTTTTAATTTTTTTTTATGTCTTAGATGGGTGGACGAGCTCACACTTTGAGATATAAGTTCTAAAGTCTCAAGTATAGTTACAACGGCTGCCCCATACTTCAAACCGAAACGCATTACAGCGTCACGGCAGAAATAGGCAGGGTGGTGGTATCTACCCGCGCGGACTCACAAGAGGTCCTACCACCATTAAAGAGTAATTTAAAGTTTATTTATTCTTGTAATTGTTCACTTTAGTGCGAGCAGGTACCACTATTCTGCCTATTATTGCTCGGAAGCAAGCCTTCCGGCCTGAAGGTAGGTACTCAAATGGTGATCGCATTCGCATTGTTTTGTCCCGAATAAAGTTTACATCAGATGGGCCAGGAGTTTGTTCCCTTATTCACACAGCAAATTATCTACACAGTAAAAATACTAATAAAAGATAAAGTAGAGGAAACCAGTCACAGGTTGATGAGCTACTTCGATTCATAAGTGTAATAAATCGACTGCAAACAAAAACAGATAGGTAGAGGCTGTGTGGTGGGTGACATCAGCCTCTATAAATACGACCAAAACGTCCACTCTGAAAAGAGAGAAACGATTGAGAAAAATCTTCAGTCGGATAGACACTTAAGATCTAAGGTCCTTCGGACTTAAATAAAATTGTATAACGCACATAGGGTGACATTCACTTGACGACTACCAAAGTCGTAGATAAAAAGAAGTAGATCCTAGAGGTGGGAGGCTTTTTTCTTTTCAAACAACAGTATCGGTTAACAATTAATTATCGTAATGGTTTTGTAAATATCTGTCGCAATGAGTACGTTCATTGAGTGGTTTAGAGGAGGTATAAATCTCAATCATAATTTGCGCACGTCAGTACAGTGCCGGCGCGGCCAATGATTGATGGAGATGGGCTTGTGCGCTCGTTCTGAAACCAGCCTACCGGGCGCCGCCACGTGTCATAATGTCCGACGTTAAAGTGAGTTAATTAAATATCTGTTAGTTTATTTCTCCCGTTCGTGTTTATCGCTCTTTTAATGTCATAATATGTGTCCTAGTTTTAAAGATAATTTAATATTCGGTACGGTCGGTTACAGAAGTGCATTAGTTTTATAGTTAAAATTCGCCGAAACATCTAAAGCACTTTAAAACGTCTTAGGGTAACATGGCAGTACTTACACTACTATCCTGCTACTTGCGGTGAAAGTTGTCCAGTTACATTTATCATCATCATCATCATCATCATCAACAGCCCACAGTCGTCCACTGCTGGACATAGGCCTCTCCCAATCCACACCACTGAGCCCGGTCTGCGGCTCTCCTCATCCACTTCTTGCCGGCCACCGTGCGGAGGTCATCGCACCACCTAGCCAAGGGGCGTCCCACGTTACGTCTTCCGCTGCGCGGTCTCCACTCGAGAACCCGTCTGCTCCAGCGATCGTCAGTCCTACGGCATATATGGCCAGCCCACTGCCACTTCAGCTTGCTGACTCTTTGAGCTATGTCGATGACTTTAGTTCTCTGTCGAATAATCTCATTCCGGATTTTATCCTTCAGAGAAACTCCGAGCATGGCTCTTTCCATGGCTCGCTGAGCGACTTTGAGCTGACGGACCAACCGTACTCTGAGTGTCCACGTTTCGGCTCCGTAAGTCATTACCGGTAGGACGCACTGGTTAAAAACTTTCGTTTTCAGGCACTGTGGGATGTGCGATGAAAAGATTCCACGCAGTTTGCCGAACGCCGCCCAGCCCAGTTGGATCCTTCTCTTGATTTCCCTCTCCAAGCTGTGTTTACCCATCTGCAGCGTCTGCAGTTACATTTATAGTCATCGATAATTAAATCTATCTATATATATAAATTAATTGCTGTTAGTTAGTCTCGCTAAAACTCGAGAACGCCTGGACCGATTTGGCTAATTTTAGTCTTGAATTATTTGTGGAAGTCCAGAGAAGGTTTAAAAGGTAGATAAATGAATGAGAATACTCGGAATGAAATAAAAATAACCATTTTGTTTTTCCTTTGATGTGTCCGCCGTCGGACGGATTCCTTTTGTTTGTTTTAAGTTTCTTTTATACAAAAGTTTAGGTCTTTTATTTATCGATTGAGGCACTACGAAGTCTGCCGGGTCAGCTAGTATACTATAAATTCTTGTGCGCTCGTCTATCTATTAATATAATAGCGCGCGGTTGTACATTTGTGACCGGCGCGAAAGTACGATGGCCTAAATTTATTAATAGATTGTTTATGGTTTAATGACACTTTATGGCATCACTAGGGGCCTCGGCTCGGGAAAATAGATCACCCTTAAAATAATAATGCGTTTTCATTCGGAGGGCTCTGAAATATTAATTTTATGAAATCAAAAGGGTGGTGCGCTGTCATCAATATTTTTTTAATTTCCGGAATTCTCTTTAGTTTCTCAAGTTTGTAAAGTTTTCTTTTTATTACCCGTGCAGGCAGACGAGCATACGACCCACCTGATGGTGAGTGGTTACCGTCGCCCATGGACTTAAGCAATGCCAGGGGCAGAGCCAAGCCACTGCCTACCGCGTTATAAAGTTATTTAGCTTCTCTTTTTTAACATTTGTTTTTGTCTTACCTGCCCAGCTACTGGACTTACTTACCTATGCTGAATACACAAAACCATCGACAAATTTTTAACCGTCTAAAATTCCGATATGGTAAGTCAAAGTTATATGTCAGTTTGAGAATTGTTTTTTTTTTCAAAATCGTCTGTATCAGTATACAATCAATGCACCAATAATTGTTTATTAGGCAGCAGTTCGATTAGCATTGTTCCTAGCATTGCTGATGCCCATGAGCAATAATGACCCCTCACCACTAGGCGTATCCTTTGCCCGTCTGCCAACCGTAATAAAAAAATGGGCTAACAAATTATTTTATGAGCTAGTACTGTTTACAGCTACGTTATCATATAATATAATTGGAAATATATATTTTTTGGAAATGTTAAAGGATAGAGACAAATGCGAGGTTTAAGATTTAGGTATTCTTTAGGACACTTTATTGCTTTGCGGCAGAAGTAGACGAAATCTTACTGCCTACACGTGCTAGCCGACCGCCGACCACCGAAATCGAAACCACATATCACCGAATCGATTATTTGTACTTAATGTATTTAAATGACTTTTAATGTGTAATGTAATAAATATTTCTGCAGTGTATGTGGGAGAATCATAGCTTGTTTCGTCTTTGGTAGAAATAATAAACCGGTCTAATACTTTTGATGACAGTGAAAAAAATGTACATAATATACTAACAGATGCAAATTTTAAAAAATATCTTTTTTTTTTTTTATTGCCCTTGTAGGCGGACGAGCATACGGCCCACCTGATGGTGAGTGGTTACCGTCGCCCATGGACTTCAGCAATGCCAGGGGCAGAGCCAAGCCGCTGCCTACCAATTACAATTGCTTGATATTGGTCAACATCGCATCTCATTAAAATCTCGTTATGAACTAAAATCATTTTGAGTTAATACAAGACAAAGTGATATCAGAAACAGTATAATTAAAAACGCCGTCTGGTAAGTTCTGATGAAACGTATCGCGATATTGGATTCTGGCGGCGTGAGCAACATTTGTTGGCAACTACGACCAGCTAGAAAGCGTCACAAAGTAATACATTCGAACGAAGTTTACCACTTGAGGCCAAGTTGAGTTGTACGCGGACTGCATCGCTCTCAACGGCCGAGTGTTACCAGATATTAAACACAAAAAAATCAAAGAATCTTGAGTCAAACGAGCATTGATTTTAAACTCTACTTTTACTTGCTATATCTTCTAGATATTAGATTACTTTATAAAAAAATTATAAATTGTTATAATAAGCGTTAGAGTCTTATGTTATATGTACCTACTTAGAAAGAAGATTAAAAGTTTCTATTTTTAAAACTGAATACATATTTGCATTTTTTTTATTGGGTTCTGATGTATTTACATGTATGATGTATTTAGAGGTATAAACGATCATATGCAGAATAATATATTTTTTTTATGAAATTTGTCTTAAAATTACAGACAAAAATACCCAATTTAATATATTGAAAATAAAAGTGTATACCTGCCATTTTTGTTATGTTATTATATTTATAAATGTTACTAATATCCTAAATATAATAGGTATTTCTATTGTAATACAATAATATATGTTTAAAATACTACGTACCTACTGTCATCTTTCTTTTCTATTAAATTTAAACAAAATAGACTTACAATCTCTTAGACAACACGGACACAAATTTAAATCTTGTAAAATATCGAAGGGTTCTTGCAAACTTATATAAATGGCAACTCTATTCTGAACTCAATATATAAGATTTTGAAAGTTTTTTGTTTGTTTCTTCTTGTTTCACGCAGTAGATTTATACCCGTAGGACTCTCGCGCAAAAGCGTATTTTGGTTTCATAGTATTTAGATTGAGGTAGTGTAAAACTATAAAAATACTTGTTTTTAATAAGTGAGTGTAGTTCATTCGGACCGTCAATCGTTCTCAAACACGGTTATCGTAAAAACCAGTAAGAATATTAAGTAATCAGAACGTGAGTACCCTAAAGTCTTCATGGCCTACTAGATAGATACTTCTGACGTATTAAGCGAAGCGACTATGCCGGTGTTCGGATCAGAGTTAATAATGCCAATAAATACATTATTTATTACGTTTAAAAGAGATATGGGATCACTTGCTAACAGCATTTAGGTCGCGCGTGTTAAGTCATAGACTGTGTGTGGACATAGGACAAACCGTTCACGGGCACCGCACAGAAATTATCCCCTAGCTATTATATATGACAATTCTAAGGACTGGCCAATGTATGTCATTGTTGGCCACAATTTGTCAACAATAAAAAACGGTGCGCGTGGAACTTGGTGCACGTGAATGAAGTGAAACTTCTTATTCGATGTGTAGTATTGTGGTTTTCTTCATTTTTCATCAATAAATCAGATTGCTCTTTTAATAGGGAATGCTCTGTATAAGAGATGCGACATCTTCAACATTTATAATATATTTTTTAAATTATAGATAAAAAAACTAATAAATTTTAAATATGTACTTCATTAAAATATTGGACACTCGCGCTGGCCTGTAACAGTTATACTACGCGCATGCGTTCGGGTGCCACGCATTCACTCTCGCTCTGTCTCTTTCTAGTATGGTAGCGTTAAACATTTAACGCCACCTTGCCTGGTCACCGTCTTCGTCGAACCCGTCGCTTGCGACGAACGGCTCGACGAGCGAATTAGCCCGTAGACACAGCCCACCGAGTTTCTCGACGGATCTTCTCAGTGGGTTGCGTTTCCGATCCGGCGGTAGATTCTGCGAAGCACTGGTCTTGCTAGGGCCAGTATTAGCAGCACTCCGGTTTGAACCCCGTGAGTTCACCTACATGTTAGGGCGAAGCTAAAATAGCCTCTTAAGGCTGATAGCGTCAGTAAGTAAAAAAATAAGCAACATTGTTGGAAGTCGCATTAGAAGTTTCACTTCAAAAACTTATACATAGTATTAGCCGGACGCAGAGTAAGCGATCGTTGGCCTTAATTAATCACGAAATTATGTAAAAGGGTCTCGGATTCGCGGATGTGCGATCGTGATAACGGACTTTGTGCTTAGTCTGAATTACAAGAAAAGCGTTTTAATGTTCATCATTCAGTAAGTGCAATGAAAGAAAAACTATTAACTGCCCTCACGATTTAGTCATAATTTATACTGCATTTAACCTTTAAAATTCCAAAAAATAATCTTGAAAATAGTGTAATGGCAAACATCTTAAAAATCATTACAGTATTTATATATTAATACGTGAAGCAAAAACTTTGTATCCCTTTTTACAAAAATTGCGCGGACGGAGGAGTATGAAATTTTCCACACTTATAGAGAATATAGAGAAGAAGTGCACAATGCTAAGATTTTTTTAAAACAATGCATAAAAGATGCATTAAATCAATAAAGAAAACATTACACACACTACATACCATGTATTTGACGCACACACGCATACATACTACCTATATTTATTGTCAAACTGTTGTTCTTGACGTCTGTTGTCAAATTGAGAATAGATTAAATACCTATTGTTTGTCTTTGTTAATATTTTTTATAGTGTAGTCTTGGCGAAATTTGTGATTATAGAAGTATAAAATACAATCATAATAGTGTACAAACTTACAATTCCAATTAATTATAGTCGAATTTCGACTACTGCGGGACCTCTAGTATTGATTATTATCCAAAATGAATACACACAAACTGAGCCTTATGATTTTTTTTATGAATGTCATTAGTTTCAATTGTTCATCTCAAATTCTTAATCCTTTAATTATTATCTGTACTTGTACCAACTGACCAGCCAAAGAGGAGATTTAACGAGACGGCAAATTCTGAAAAACAAGCGACCTCGACGAGGGTCAGACACTGAAGGTACAATTAAAAAGCGAAATGTGAGCCAAGGATTAAACCAACCCGGGGATGATGAGACGATTTACCGAATAATATTCGTTAAATTATTTCTGACAGCGGAATAAGACTGAAAAATCACGTTTAGAGTTGCCAAACTTTGCTTTGTAATATTATCGTAAATATTTTACACTCTTAATATTGTGACAAAAGATCTCAATCAACTAGATGTGGTTTTAATTTTTGAATTTCTTTAAACGCTTCTATTGTTAAACGAATGCATATTTACAATTACTGAACTCATTTTGTTTTGTTTTCACATCTATTACATATGCATTTAATTATTTTTTTTCTGAAAATATCACACACTTTTAACACTGTCGAAATTGATATCTACTAATATTACATAATTTGTCAATGTGATATTCCCCAATTGAACTTTATGATCACATTAAAGATATATTTCTATTTAATATAAATGAAATATAGTAAATAACATTTTTTTTAAATAAATTCATTTATCTGTTAGACGACTGCTTGTGACAGTCCCGAGGCTAGCTTTTACAATAATAACACCGCCGATAGGGTACCAAGGTAGGTGGAAAATTTTCCTTTACCAGCGTCGGGAATCAAGAAGAAAATATCAACTTGATATTTTCTAGTTTAATTAACTTAGAATGTCACTGTATTCGATTGTCTTGTTTAAAAATAATTGTATTGATTTTAAGTGCGATGTATGTAATTTGCGGCCTCGCCTGTACTGTTTTATGAAATATGCAGAAGTTAAATTGTGGAGCGAAATTACGTAGGTACACTCAAGAGCGGAAGTGTCCAGAACAGCTTTGGTCACAGGTGTACTTCCAATATTGAGATACACTAAATTGAATTTTACATTGTTATATGTAAATCTTAAACTTCAAACTACGAGCCTTGGTAATATTAAATATGAATAACTAAGCTAAGCTATTGAGCAGATTTCTGCCAAGAGAATGCTTGTGCTGATATGATTAAAGTATTGAATATAATTAACTGGATGAAATGGATGTTTAAATTAATACTTAAAGACAGTATTATTATTTTTTTAAATAAGGAAATTAGTGCCTATTTTTGATTTGTTGCGAATAATAAATTGATAACCACTAAATATATTTTTCTAGTTTTTTTCTTGCCCTTGTCCCACATATGTGGGGTTATATCACAATGCATAAGGATTTGGTATGAGGCCGTCTGTCTCACGAAAACCACACTTTCAAGTTTCAGCTTTTGGTATTTCTATTATCTCTTTTTGGTTTCACAATTATCAGTAAGTATCAGTCATAAATAGTATATTTTGATTATTCAATTTCTAATCAATAGTTTTTTTAGACTAGAATTCAAAAGACCAATCACACGCATATTATATCTACTAGACGATGATCGAACTTCGCTCGGTATTTTTTTATATTTTACATGAAAAAGACACAAATAAAATAAATAAACAATTCATTTTATTGGTCTAACCTTAAACCAAACACTCATTGGCTTGGGGTGGCTTAACAACGCCATCTGCTGAAATATCTTAATAGTATTATTATTCACCAATAGATGTCGGGAAGATAAAGTTGATTTTGAAAACACGAATAAACAACATTTTCTGAAAATAATTCGTAGCTAGATCGATTTATCGCCCCCGAAATCCCCTGTATACTAAATTTTATAAAAATCGTTGGAGCAGTTTCCGAGATTCAGATTATATATACAAGAATTGCTCGTTTAAAGGTATAAGATAAGATTTAGAACACGTAGTTATGTAGAAAGTTAATTGAATCGGTTACAGACTTTAAAGGAATTTCAACTGAAGGATGATACAGTGTAAATATAACAGAGCTAACATTCTGTCATAAATCACGAGGGATGATTGAGCAATTAATAATCCATTCCGATGATTCACGGCATCAAACTGTGACGCAGTGATGGATCAATAACAAAATATATTTTTATATTACTCCCGGGAACATTTACAACAAACATGTTCAATTAGGGCTGTTACTTAACAGAGATTGTGTTATCACCTTTCGGAACGGCTAGTATGAATGCATAGCGGCAGAAATAAGCAGGATTATCACATCGACCCGTGCTAACTATTTTTTATTGCTTTTAGATTTGTGGACGAGCTCACAGCTTACCTAGTACTAGCACATATACACCAGAGCACATAGACTAAGTCTCAGTTTTTATATAACAGTACATCTAGTGAGCTGAGGTGATCTCAAGGAGCAAGCGCAGGACAGGGTCAAGTGTAAACAACTTGTGAGGGCCCTATGCACCAGCGGAGTACCCTAGTACTACAACAACAACAATAACAACAGTACATCGGCTTTACGGAAGAAATCAACAAGACAGTGGGACTATGCGGGCTCACTAAACGCCCTATCACCAGTAATATGCCAACCATTAGTAAATATAATTAAAATACCATTTTATTAGATTTTTTTTCTTTTTCTTTCAGTCTACAGTCTACCGTCTACAGTCTACCGTCTTTTGTTCTAAGCGTAGTAATCAATAATACGTACGACCTAGATAAAATTAATAAATTAGAACACGGAATAGTACCTACTTGATTTGAGCATTTTTCTATATTAATGAACTAATTATGATCGATTTCAGTAATAGCTGTTTATTAAAATAGAAGGGTCTAAATCGCCATCGCAAGACATCGTGTCGTGACGTAATAATGAATCAATCGGGAAATGAATTTTGTTATTGCCCCTGGGAACACGTACGCTAAGGTTGTCAAAGCTATGTTTCTTAATATATTAGAAAGTTAAGATAATACGTTTTTCGTCGAATTTTCAAAACATGACCGTTTGGGAGTTCTGTGTTAACGCCGAAAACGAATTTGAAATATCACTGAAGATAGTCCGATGTTTCATTCTCTGCTCCTAATCTAAATTTGATTAATAGGGTAACATCTAAAAGTGTAAATATCGCGAAAACTCGCCATTTTTTATTTATTCTTTTAGAGATATATTCGTGGCATGAAGTTCTGTTATCGTATTTTATAACACCGTAGTTGATAATTGAATTGAATTGATATTGAATTGAATCGTGTAATAAAAATGAAACCCGCAAAATTATGATTTGCGTAATTACTGGTGGTAGGACCTCTTGTGAGTCCGCGCGGGTAGGTACCACCGCCCTGCCTATTTCTGCTGTGAAGCAGTAATGCGTTTCGGTTTGAAGGGTGGGGCAGCCGTTGTAATTATACTTGAGACCTTAGAACTTATATCTCAAGGTGGGTGGCGCATTTACGTCGTAGATGTCTATGGGCTCCAGTAACCATTTAACACCAGGCGGGCTGTGAGCTCATCCACCGATCTAGCACTAAAAAAAAAAAGAATTCCCGTAATTACTGACAACTGTGATCTCGCACGGATAGACACTTTCATCTTGCCTATTTCTTTCCCGAAGTACTTATGTGTTCCTGTTCTACAATATCAGTGTGGGTAGTCTCGTTTATCGAACTGAGCACAAAAAAAACTGCCTATGTAGTATTTATTACAATTTAATCTAAAAGCGCGTCTGTCAGCCCTAATGTCGTGCGACCGAAAGCCGTGCGGTACGACGGTGTCCCGCATTCAATTACCGTGATAATATCACGCAACACCACAATTACGATGCTAATCCGTCAATCGTATACGACCCGACACTTCGATGCGCCCTTACACGAGCTGCATTCACGGATTGATGCGAAATTTGGTTCGCGAGATTTGGTTCTGTTTTCGAATTTGTTTCCGAGAAATAGGCAATGAGATGTTAGCGATAATTATCAACACTTATGAAAATGTTTTTTTTTTTTTACCAATACAGTTTTAGGCCCAGTCCGTGCTGTAGTAGCATACAATGATATATGAGGTTATCCTACCCTCAAACTAGACCACATAATTACTTCATAGTATATGATAAAATGCTCTACAATCAGTACTAAAACTGAGAATTAGAGGGTTATTACTGTTAGTTTTTAAATAGCAGACAAAAATGAAAATTTAAGCCACTATAAGTCAGATAAGACGTTTCTAAGTAATTTGTATGTACGATCTACTACCATCTAAACCATCTACATATACTTGTGATCAATTTTGACATCATAATGTGCGCATGAGGTCTGAAAGTTCGAAAATATAGGTCAATGAATCCGACCGTGAACGACAGCATTCCTGATTAGATTTTCCTATTAGAATATCCCAGTTTGGATTTCGATTTTTTTTCCGTCCGGAAATACAAAGAATGTGTTTCGTTTTGTAAATAATTTCGAATCAAATGTGATGAAATTTGCTTAAAAAAAAAGTGCTTGCGTACAAAGTACACATGTCAGAAGTGAAACTTTTTTGGCGAACTAATTTATAAGTCTTGCTTATATTTATACAAATCTAAAACTTTAGATTTCCGAGACTTAGAGGAAGGGAAAAAGGAAGATATGTTCCCGCCAAAAGTCTGTCAAATGTCAATCTCAAACTTCAGTGTTGACAGTCACATTATGTTTAGATTTCCAAATTGTAAATGACTAATATTTTGCCAATCGAATTGACTAATTTAATTTCATACTATTTGATTAATGTTCCAAATTCTTTTCATTTCATTTCAATTCCTATTAACATTTTTCACAAAAAAATTATAAAATATTAGGCTGTATGGTATGAAACATTTGCCTTTCCAGTTGGAAAAATACAACTATTACTACTGACATTTGACAAGTACTTAATTTCAATAGTAGTTTGATATCACTTCCGTTGCATACCTGCGTGACGTTCTGGAAAAAATTTACCCTCATGCGCCTAAAGAAGTTTCACTTCAAAAAAACATGTAAAACATTATTGACGAAACGTAAATAATCGAATTTTCTCCGGAAAGTGTTGGTGGGGACGCAGTCATTTCATATTCAATCGCTTCGTGTATCGAGTGGCTTTGATCTAACATCATTGATATTTGCCAAATAAAGTAATATATCAAACCGCATTACTAGGGTGCTTGAAACGGGGACGTACTTAGGTTGTATTACACCACGAATTCCGCCATTTCTTTTTTTTGAATTTAAAACGATCGATTAATCGGATAGTATTGTAGTTATTGAGTATTTGGAAAACGCCAATGCTGATCATTTATATATTAAAAGTTTTTTAATTAAACTCTATATCAGAGACCAGAATTACATTTTTCGGTACACTGGACCTTTAAAGCCACATAATAATATTATATTATTATGATATTACTTAGCAGAAGGCTAGATCAACGAGGTTATAAAGCAAGAATGTTAATTCATTCTTTGAAAGTCATTACTAATCGATTTGCGTTAGATAAATTGCAAATTAAATTTTTCTTTATTTTGTTACTAAGCACATATTATTATTTGACGCCAATTTAAATGTAATTATTTTGAAGGTATTTCTAAAATGATAATAGTAGCGTTATTAGATTTCCTCAAATTTGAAAAATTAGGAGCTACTGTGTTGAAAGTCGAATTCAGTTATAGATTAAAAACAAAAGTTTAATACCTAAATGCGGGCCCGTTCTCTAAGTTCCCGGGGGAACAGAGAACATAATCTTGACCGATAAGTGCCCGAACGTCATTATATTTATTGCCGAAAGCAAGGGGGTGTTGATCGATCGCGTCGCACGTCTGTAGATTCCGTTAGAAGGAGTGCAGTGGTCACTCAAGTGTACACTATTTGTTTACTCGTATTTTGATTTACGTCGTTGCCAGCATTGTGTCAACGTAACCGTAGTTAAAACCATGGTAACCGACATAGCCCAAAGGATTGCGACGTTGAAATGGCAATGGGCAGGACACATTGCTCGTAGAACGGATGGCCGTTGGAGCAATAAAGTCCTTGAGTGGCGACCGCGTACCGGAAGACATAGTGTAGGTAGGCCTGCCACAAGATGGACCGACGATTTATCGAGGTTCACGGTGATCCGCTGGATGGAGACAGCGCAGGACCGGTCTTTGTGGCGAGACTTGGTGGGGGGGGAGGCTATGTCCAGCAGTGGACGTCTGTGGGCTGATAAGAAGAAGAAGAACCGTAGCTCGAGCAGTTGTACTTCTAATAGACTGCAATGAACACTATTGAAATTTCAAATACTGAAAAAAATTTACTTTAAAATAGGAGTTAAGGGGTGAACGACTGATAGAAGATCTACCGAACGGGTAAAATTGCTCGGTAGACCGATGATTCGAACGGAAAGTGTTCTGTCATAGCCACCCGCTTCAAAAGCCCATAAACATTAACACTTCATGAATGTACCCACCTTGAGACCTGAGATCTAAGTCTTAGTTGGGGTTAAGGTAACAGCTGTCCTACCCTTCAAACCGGAATGTATTGCTAGTTCGCGAAATGGTGGTGGAACTCACCCGTAGGGGTTCACGGGACGTGCTACAATCAGTGATTAAGCAATTTTTTTTTGCGTGTTTGATTTGTATTACATTATTTTATTCCCTCATCGTGAAAGTCATTCGTGGACATGTGCTAAGGAAGCATATCATAAAAAAAATATACCTGCCTGCGGGATTCGAACACAGGCACAGTCGCATCGCCAATACGAGTATACCGGACATCTTATCTCTCAGGTTACGACGACTTCAATAAATTTAATGTAGTGAGTGCCGTTTTTTTTATTATTGTATCTGTGCGCACTAGAATCCAGAACATTGGGTTGCAATTTTATTATTTTCAGAATTTTGGATTTGAAAAATATATATGCGCCAAACACAGCTCCTTCATTATCACATAATAAATAAACTGTCGGTGTTTTGTGAATTTTAAGCTGCTAATCACACTACCATCCTCGTACCGAATTCGGAATCACTCGGAATTCAAACTCACGCAGGGATTAGTCTAAGCGTAATACGATTGTTCATACGGTAACGACAGATAGGTAGTGTAGCAGCAAACCGTGTGATGTCGGACTAATCCTTCAACAAAGTGACCCTGTCAATTTTGCCTATATACTAATTAGTGATTGTAAAACAGAAAACAAATCACAATTAAAATTATTATTAATTTATCTTCCTTTAAGTTTATCAAGGCAGTTCACACTAAATTTGATTGTATACTTCCAAAATTATATATAGTTTATAAGTTGTTTATCTGTTCAGAACATAGGATTTGATATTGAGAAATCAATGCTGTCGTTATTCTTGAAGCTTCTGAAAATATTCCTCTACAATGTCAATGTGAAAATACGTCATCATACGATATCGATATTGAACAACGCGAAGAAGCTAACCTATGTATCGATTTGGCACATCGATATGACTCGCTCCCACCGCATTAGCGTTAAGGATGTTTTATTGTATCGATAAAGCCGATTTACAAACGCTGAGGGAGCTTGATATTATGATGTGAGATATTAGGACATTTTATCGAGTTTATGAGATAAGTATAGCACGTGTGGTATTAGTGTAGTCGGTTTTTTTAAGCTATTTTCAAGTTGAATGCAAAGTAGCGTAAAAATTAAATCATGTCTTTGTCTATTGACTACAGTGCCGTAAGCGGGAAGCCATTGGTTTTGACTAGCTGTACGTATCCTTAAACAATAAGGATAAGCCAATAAGGATAAAATGTCATCAAATTTTTGCCAAAATCACTTTTCTTCAAATCCATATTTGTGTATTTCAATGTCTGCATGCGTCTTTTTATTAGCGCATCTCTCTGTCTAGAGTTTAATGTTAAAGATTAATTATTTAAATCAATTTTATACTAAAACTGTTTTGCCTTCGCAGCGACTTCGACTTAAAAGCTAATAAAATGGACCGACCGACCGAGCTTATTTATTTAATCTCGAGGAATAATAGACTAAGCTACCGCTCTCTGTACTTTTGAGCCGATTATGTGTTACCTGTAAGAAAAAAGTATTCCCTTTTAATGTTATCAAAGGCAGTACCTAAGTAACCTGACGAACTTTTCGTCTAATTTAGTGAACCTACTTACTGTACGGATAGACCCGAGTTCGTCGTTCCTTTTTTTTTAATATTCTTGATTAGAGCCATACACCTAATATGCTAAGTCGGCTAATTCGTCTCTCCTTGAAGTCGGTATTTTTGCGAAATAAATTTCGGAGTCTGATATTAAATGTAACCCGCGTTTCCGATAATAACAGGAGAAATTCTAATCTACTATTGCTATTGTGGGGCTATTGAAGATGCAACGCTTGATTCCTATTAAAAAAAGGATTCACAAAAAACTTACGAACTATCAACATCTACATTTGTTCGTATACTTAAACAAAAAACACGATTTGTTAATATTAAAAACATTAAATGTGCAACTAAACAAACGTACCTACCTATTCGTACATAATAGTCATATTTAGGAAGTTCTTTTATGCTAAGAGCGCGGAAATATTCTTTCTATTTTAGTATCCATTAATGTTGAGATATGGCTAATAAGCAGCGTGAGTCCAGTTAAAAGGCGGCTAAGAGCAAACTCCTGTCCCATATTTTGGGAAGTTCGATAATAACGTCGAATATTATGACCGGAACGGATTTGATGTGTTGATTTGATCTAAGTTTTTTAAAGGTTTTTTTTTGTGAGTACCAAGGCTGTTTCAGTATGCATTTATAGGAAGATCTCGCATTGTACAGTATGGGGAAAAATAGAATATATCATCTTCAATAGTCCCAGATTAGAATTTCTCTTGTCATGATCGGAAACGCGAGTTACATTTAATATCAGACTCCGAAATTCATTTGGCAAAAATACCGACTTCAAGAAGAGACGAACTACTATACTTCTTCGCTAGTTTATACTAAAAAGCGGCTTGGCTCTGCTCCTGGCATTGCTGGTGTCCATGAGCGATGGTGACCACTTTCCATTGGTTGGGCCGTATGCTCGTCTTCCTACAAAGGCAATAAAAAAAGGATTAAATCGTATAAGCTAGAGTATCTAGCCTAGCTTTTAGTGTACTTTTGCGATAAAGTATTATGAAGTCACGATATTTTTTTATTTTATAAATTTCTTTAATTAAATTTAAATATTAACATAAAATTTACTAGTTGTAGGACCTCTTGTGAGTCCACACGGGTAGATACCAACACCCTGCCTATTTCTGCCGTGAAGCAGTAATGCGTTTCGGTTGGAAGGGCGGGGCAGCCGTTGCAACTATACTGAGACCTTAGAACCCATATCTCAAGGTGGGTGGCAGCATTTACGTTGTAAATATATCTATGGGCTCCGGTAACCACTTAACACCAGGTGGGCTGTGAGCTCGTCCACCCATCTAAGCAATAAAAAAAAAAGAAAAAAAAATATTCGCACCGTTCTATTTCTAATGCAAACTTAAAGTATGTTCCGATCTTGGGCTAGGATAACCTGGTAATGGAGTTGACCTTGTCATACGGTGGGCAGTGGTATCCACTGTGTCCATTAGTTATTAATCCGTGAACGTATCTGCACACGTTAGCCTGTAAAAAATGATATATACATGATATACATGATTTAGGCTCAATTAACGAATAATTTCCGGACTTTCATCATATTTGTTAGATTCTCTGTATCGTATCACGAATACAGATATGCTGATAAATACTAGATGACAACATTTTGACGCGAATCCCCTAAACGAAACCAGATCGGCCGACGAGAATATAATTTTCAAGATAATTGTGTTTAATTTGAAACCGATAATTAAAATATTAGTTTACACGTTAATTATTACGTATTATATTAATAAGCCAAATTACGGTACATGTCTTAATTAACTAAGCGAGAGTATTTTCGTATTAATACGAGCTAACTATTAATTTAGATTTAATATTAATCCCCACCACGGTGTTTCCCGAGCGCTATGACATGTCCTTCTTCAAACGAGGCTTGTGGAGAGTATTAAGCGGTAGGCAGCGGCTTGGCTCTGCCCCTGGCATTGCTAAAGTCCATGGGCGACGGTAACCACTCACCGTCGGGTGGGCCGTATGCCCGTCTGCCTACAAAGGCAATAAAAAAAATATCTTTAAGATCGAGTTTTTGTAAGTGTAATAGTATTCCAGTAGTAACTTAGCAGCATCTGCATGATTATTGGGGCGTCGTATTCTCCTAAGCCTAGCTAATGAGATGCTCGTAGTTAGGAGACTTGTTCTAGAGTTCTTTTTCCTCATAGCATGGGTTAAAGATAACTTTCCCAATAAAGAGGTAAAAATTACATATACAGCAATCCCCCTATAATGGTGGTAGGATCCGTTGTAAGTCCGCGCGGGTGGGTACCACCGCCCTGCCTATTTCTGCCGTGAAGCAGTAATGCGTTTCGGTTTGAAGGGTGGGGCAGCCGTTGTAACTATACTTGAGATCTTAGAGCTTATATCTCAAAGTGGTTGGGGCATTTACGTTGTAGATGTCTATGGGCTCCAGTAACCACTTAACACCAGGTGGGCTGTAAGCTCGTCCACCCATATAAGCAATAAAAAAAATTAGTAACGCGGTGGATTGGTTCAGCGTTGTAGCAGTATTCGCGTATGAGAACGCAGCCATGATAACGCGCATATAACACGTTATGTACAAAATTTTCACGTTTAAGTTTTCTCGTTATTTCTACAACTTTTAGTATACATATTTATTATTAATATTCTTCGATTCGAAAATTAGGAACGAAAAGTAAATGATAAGTATATATCCACTGTCTACCGTCTCATCCTTTAGGTCAAGAACATATACAATCACGATGGCCATGCAAGCACGCACGTGTTCCAGTTTGAAGAACTGTGCTGTCATTGTATTATTTAATTGAGATTTCGAACTCATGCTGTACCCACATTGGGTGAAAGCAATCACAGTTGTGACTGCGCCATTAGTTTATCTGCCTCTCTTAACTAACAAAATTAAACAAATGACAGATTTAAAGAATACTAACTAGCACATGTTTTCTTTTGGACAAAAAAAAGAAGAGTTTACTTGGAATTTAGATAAAAATATGTATCAACATTTCCCGTTCGTATTTAGTAGGCATAGTGTAATTTTATCAACCTAATCCACCAAACGGTTCTTGGTTAAGCTAAAGCAACTTCTCAATTACAGAATACCGATAAAATCATATAAGTTGCAATATCGGATCTATACGGTTACTGCACATATCAAAAAGTCAGCAACTTCTGACATGGCCCGGGGCACTCCCGCCAACAAACTTGTACATTAGAGATGAAGTTTCACACGAACTTACCCGGACCAAGAATTCACGCAATGAAACAAATCTTGAGGGAGCGTGCTTGTCGTATTATTGAGTACCTAGTGTCGCGTCCATTAGCACTGGTTAAAGACCAGGAAGAAAAACGAAAATACGAAAAAATAAGATATTTTCAAATTTAAAAAAATACGTGTGGCACTCGGGGACTCCCGCGGTAAAGCTGCTGCATAGCATTTTTTATCAACTTATGCAATTATAATTAGACAATACCTAATAATTGAATATTAAAACAGT
Organism: Bombyx mandarina; assembly: GCF_030267445.1. Classification (NCBI taxonomy): domain Eukaryota; kingdom Metazoa; phylum Arthropoda; class Insecta; order Lepidoptera; family Bombycidae; genus Bombyx; species Bombyx mandarina. The sequence continues at coordinate 8,830,297 of NC_143225.1, read as the reverse complement.
AATAAAATAAGACCACGCTATATTTATAAACATTAACAAAAGCAAAACATTAACTGTCCCCATCACACTCATAAGCTAGACCGCGCAAGAGAGAGAGAGATAGGCATACTTTTCATGATGCGCTTGCAGTGCGACGTCACACCGCGCGCTTATTCACAAACACTACACAAGCGCAACGTGTGAATGTGTTGAGCGCGAGCTACATGGTAGACGGAGTGGGGAGTGTTAGGTTTTATTTTCGTAACGGAATTTCTTGATTCGGTCGCCGCGCTCAAAACCAGCGATGAAAGCTATGCAATAACTTAAAAATGCGGATGTGTACCTTGCTTTAGTAAAACATCTAATTTTCGCAGAAGTTTAGAGAGTTCTTTATTTGAAGTGGGGATATCATAGAACGTAAACGCTTCCATGTTTTGAAAACAACGAGGCACCCTTCATTTAATAGGTCGGACAGACTTATCATCAAAATATTTTGACTATGCAGTTTGGTTTCTGGAATCTTGTAAACTACTTCGCTCTGGTCAGTTGGCTTACTAAGCTGGACATACTTTTTTTTTTCACCAAGGAATTGTAATTTTACGAATATTTAAATACCTGCCTATTTACAAAACAAGGATTGGAATTATAACATCATTAATAATAATAAAAATATGGAAAATAATGTTTTTTTACACTTGTAAATCAATATAGAAAACGTTTTAAGGAAATGTTGGAATCGAAAAGGACTTCTCCAAGAAATTTCCACATGAGAAACGTGTACCGTCAAGTGTAATTTGGCGACAAAAATGTTTTTATTGGCGGCAAATTGGTCTGAACACGTTAAATCCATTAAGCTGGGAACTTTCTGCGAATGGAAATTATAATTCTATATATCTTCTGCTCGTATATGATATAAAAAATAAACGGTACAACGTTACAACGGAAACAACAATTGCCTCTATGTTTGCCTAGATGTGTGGACGAGCTCACAGACCACCTGGTGTTAAGGGGTTACTGGAACCCACAGACATCTACAACGTAAATGCGCCACACACCTTGAGATATAAGTTCTAAGGTCTCAGTATAGTTACAACGGCTGCCCCACCCTTCAAACCGAAACGCATTACTGCTTCACGGCAGAAATGGGCGGGGCGGTGGTACCTACCCGTGCGGACTCACAAGAGGTCCTACCACCAGTAATTACGCAAATTATAATTGTGCGGGTTTGACTTTTATTACACGATGTTATTCCTTCACCGTGGAAGTCGATCGTGAACAATTGTTAAGTGCGTATTTCATTAGAAAAATTTGTACCCGCCTGCGGGATTCGAACACCGTTGCATTGCTATAGGGTAAAGCCGAGATAGATGCCCCACTTTTTGAAATAGTCATGTAATTTTGAAAATATTAATTTTATACGAATAATTTCTATTAATGTAGTTAGCTCAATCCTTTATGTTTAATTAGTATTTTTTTTTTTAAACCTATCAAATACAGGTTTTGCAGAAATTCGTTTTTCGTAGAACCTTTTTTTGGAGGATAGATGCCTACCTGTATGGATAGTTGCCCCACTAAGAAAATACTGAGTAGGATAGATGCCTCCAGTGTAGGATAGATGCCCTTTATACCGTGTAAACGAAAAAACCAATCCAAATATTAAGAAGTTCTATTCCTAACAGAGCAATTGTCTCCAAGAAACATGGGTCATAATAATAAAAAATATTTTGTATTTTTTAAGTCTTTGAATGTTTATAATTAAAAGATAATTCTCATATCACACAAATTATCATAATTAAATTTTTAAAGCGTTAAGTAAGCGTACGCTAAACTAAATTTTTTTTAGTTTCAACATGCATTATCCTATTTTTTTATTAAATTAAATTTTACAAATATTTATTCAACAAAAATATAAATTCTTAATTGTTTATAAAATATTCACATTAAGTGTCAATGTGTACATTGCAAAATCATATTTTTTTATATTAAATTAACACAATAAAGATATCTTTATTATTTTGTCAAATTGAAGTTTTACTGGATAGTGCTTTCAATTTTCCACATCTTCTACATCATTTCTGAAAAACACGTTTCATGTAGCTAGTTCTGAAACATTAAACATTGAATCCAGTCCGATTGCGACTTCGTATTTTTATAGTTTTCAAAACATTCAATGCAGATATATTTACATGCGTTTTAGGTTTATCCCTTAGATTTCTTTAGGGGCAAATCTATTGTTTTATTTCCTTTCATTTTATAGTTAAGTGGATTGTCTTCATATTCATTTATTTGTATTTTATATTTTCGTGCCATTTTCAGCTATATTCTGAAATGGCAGAGTATAGACGGATAGATGCCCCTAAAGGCACCTATACCCCAAAAAATCAGGGCAACTATCCTTTGTGATAAGGATAGATACCCAATTTTTTTGTAAATAAATTATAAACTTAATAGCATTTATTTACACCTAGATGCAGACTCAATGAACCAATATATTCACGTAGTAAAAAATATAATGGAATTTTACACTAATTATAAAGTTATACCACGCTAAATATTAACCTTTAAATCTTTGACGTGTTCGTGAAATTCCGCCCGGAGAAAATTACATGCACGAGGAAAACACTTCGTCACCACGCGATTGTCAAATGGTACATAAGGTTTATGGTGACTGTGGTTCCTACTTATTCAATAATTTTTTTGTCATGAGTGCGGGAAGTTAGGTTTTTAGAACATGAGGCATCTATCCCGCTGCGGCATCTATCCAGGTTTTACCCTATACAAATGCACCGGACGTCTTATCCTTTAGGCCACGACGACTTCAAAAGAGTATTGCGCAAACGAACGCTCTGAGATCGTGGTCAATAAAGGATAAAAAAATATGTTATTTTTTGTACGTTATTACAAAGTTAAGTCGTACACTGTGTGCATTACTAATAAAATCTTACGTTACGGACGTTTTTTCCCGGTTAGGGAACCCCTCCGCATCGTCCGATAAGGAACTTCGTTCCAAAAATTAAAATCATATAAATAAATTCTAATCTTTATCTAATCGTTCACAGGATTATCGCAATGAGCCAGACCAACCTCCACAAATTCATTTAGTACATTTTCTTTCCAGGAACCTTCGAAACTCATTGCGAAACAGTCCGTGATGAATTTACGTCGTCAATCTGCTCGCATACATTTTCGAATCAAAAAAAGTTCGCTTTATTTCTCTTTCTATCATATAAATCGTTATACTGAGATTGAATGTCATGTAGAATGTTGAAGGATATTTTCTTGTCTTGGAACGAAACATGATTTGTCTTTAGTTCATATAAATATGTTGTATTATGTCCACGTTTTTTAATAGGGACTTTTCTGTCTATGCTTGTACAAACTAACTTTTTTATTGCCATTTTAGGTCACCGATGACTGGTCGATTAGCCAATATTAAACTGTGAAAGTAGTTATAATGACTATCACGCTAGTTTGCATGTACAAGTATAGAAAATAAAAGTGAATAAAATAGGATTTAGCGTCATACTTGGTTCATGAAATATACTTTGCCAAGTTTGAAATAATAAAAATCTAGTTTTGGGCCTTTGTAATTTGTCGACGAAATATAAAAAAATATGTTTAACAAACCTACTTTTCCAGATTTTAAAAATAATACTATTCTAAAATAAAAAAAATTGAAACGAAATTACGTCATTGTAAATCAACTAGCTGTACTCGCCCGCGTTGCTGGGCATTTAAAATTAAAATTATTATTTATTGTCATTATTATTAGAGATTCCAACACTCATATAAAGCTTAGCCTATCCATTAATTACATGTATTTTCTACATGGATACCAAGTTTCAAGTCAATCGGATGCATGGTTCAGTAGTTATAACGGAACATCCGTAAAAACCACTGTATATTTATATATTACTAGCGACCCGCCCTCGCTTCGCTTCGGAAACTGTAATTTATTATTGATTTCTCCACTACTTAATGGATGTTATTATACATATAAACCTTCCTCTTCAATCACTCTATCTATTAAAAAAAACCGCATCAAAATCCGTTGCGTAGTTTTAAAGATTTAAGTATACATAGGGACAGACAGATATAGGGACAGAGAAAGCGACTTCGTTTTATACTATGTAGTGATTATAGTATAGATAAATTTCACAAACTAAAATACTAGTAAAGTAAAAAAAGCATGATATGAATTCTACTAAAAGAACATAAAAAAAAAAAGACAAGATCGATACCGTATACAATACAAACCTGCACAAAAAGGCGGGGTAGGGCACCCAATGTAATTTCCGCCGGCAATGGACCGTGATCACTGGCGAAATTCCGACAAAATTTCACCAATCGGCGTTATTAAGCGATCCGCGAGAACGGTACGCGTTTTGTGCCATGATGTATGGAGGTCCGGTGATCGATGCTCTGATGGACTGTTCGACTCCATTCAGAAGTTCGTTTTATTTCTTTTACCTTATAGGCTCGCAGAAAAACATCAATTCTAAATCAGGTTTAGTGTCTATATGCTATGATGATCGGCCAAAATAAGTAAGAGACATAAAACATCAATCTATATATTAATACGTGAAGCAAAAACTTTGTATCCCTTTTTACGAAAATTGCGCGGACGGAGGAGTATGAAATTTTCCACACTTATAGAGAATATAAAGAAGAAGTGCACAATGCTAATATTTTTTTTAAATAATGCAGAAAAGATATATTAAATCAATAAAGAAACATTACACACACTACATACCATATATTTGACACACACACGCATGCATACTATTTATTGTCAAACTATTATTCTTGACGTCTGTGGTCAAGTTGAGATTAAATTAAATATTGTTTGTCTTTATTAATATTTTTTATAGTGTAGCCTTGACGAAATTTGTGATTATAGAAGTATAAAGTACAATCATAATAGTGTACAAACTTACAAGCCCAATTAATTATAGTCGAATTTCGACTACTGCGGGACCTCTAGTTAAATTAAATAAATGTTTAGTTTTAATACAATCGACTCAATAGGCCTTGACATGAATATTCCTTACACAAACCACTGTCGTGTCTCTTTTGATTACTTGAAATTTGTTTAGTAATTCCCGCTCATTAAAGTGCTAAAAGTATATACTTATGCGCCGCAAAGGTCGAGACTACTAACATTTTTTGAAAGAATTTACAAAATTATAAACAACATTTGAATATGTTTGTTCTTGTTAAAAATGTAAAAACCTCCATGTCAGTACGACTCGAAAGGCGGGAAATGCATTTGCAAATTAGATTTTCGTTCCCCTGCCGACGCGACGGCGTTATCGTGTCTTCAACCCGCTTGTCTTCAACCTCCGGTCACAGACGAAGGATTTCGGCAGCCATCTTTTTATTTGAAAATACTTCAATACTGTTTATGGTATTCGCGAAATAAATATAAAAATTTTATAGAAACATTTTTGAATTAAACACAATAAAAAATTACCGGGTATGCATTAAATTTTTGATCCTAAAATAAATGATAAAATCTTACAGGAGTACATATTTAATAAATAGAAAATTTCTCATATTATGAGGTCTTAAACTATATCTGCAAAAAATCTTGATTTTCATATTTAAAAGTCATCGTGGACTAAGATAAAAAGACTAGACTATTCGTACGGAGCGATGTCACTACGCCAGTGTTCAAATCCCAGTAGGTACATATTTTTTTTCATGAAATACGTACTAGGAATCAAATCTCCAAAAAATATCTGGTCATTTTCGTAATTACGATTTGTGAGTCTGGTCGGTAAGTATCACCGCCCTCCCTATTTCTGCCGCGAAACGGTAATGGGTTCCGGTATGAAGGCCGGGATACCCGTATTGAGACTTAGATCTCACGTCTTAAGGTGGCATTTACGATGTCTATGGGATACGCTAACACCAGATCTTGTTAACCTGTCTACGATTTTTTTAAATCTAATATTTAAAATGAATGTGTGTGTTCATTAATACGTCATTAATGAGTTCGATTGAGTGGTAATTTAGTATAGTTTTTGTTGAAAGTTCTGAGTAGGTTTCAACAAAAATATAAGAGTATTTTGTGTATTTATTTTCGGTTCTGATTTCTTCTATTTTCAGTTTTAATTTACTACTAGCGACCCGCCCTCGCTTCGCTTCGGAAACATTAAAACACACATGAAATCAAAAAAAAATAAAAAAAATTAAAAAAAGTAGCCTATGTTCATCAGGGACAACGTCGGCTTCTAATGGAAAAAGAATTTTTCAAATCGGTCCAGTAGTTTCGGAGCCTATTCGAAACAAACAAACAAACAAATCTTTCCTCTTTATAATATTAGTATACTGGTTGTGAATGCTTGCTATAAAAAAGTCCTGTTATTTTATACTTGCAAAGGAAAGTAAAACTAACTAGAGAAACTCTCTGGAAATCTACTACTATACCTATGTAGTTTCCGCGAAGTTTCCAAAATAAACCGAATTCACTGAATCTAATATCGTAACAGCGCCGCGTGTTCGTGTTTTTCAATTCGTATTTGCACCCCCCGGGCTGTAAACAACTAGTCTCTATGTATTAGGAAAAACCAACGGCGGTTAAAACCGGCGGTTACTGGTTCACACTCGATTTGGCAAGGAAATTGCTGCGTCTCGCTCCGCTTACATTCTAACATCGGATGCACAATCTCGTTCTATCCAAACAATACGAATAAAAAGACGATCCGTAATCCGTTTTTATAGAAGGGATTTTTCAAGTTTAAAAATTCAATTTATTTCCTTGGATTAGATAGATGTTCGTTTGTTTTTGTTTACGCCGAATGAGCACATGCTTTATATAAATACAAGTTTTTTTTGGATTTACGGCTTAGAACATTGATAAACTTTTTCGATATCGTTGACTAACGTTTTCGCAAAGCACATTTGTCAAGTTTTGAAGTTGTTTTGAATTTTATTTGTTAGTTTGATTGCTTGTCAACGTCAACGTCAACAGCAAAGAACATGGTCACCATCAGGGCCCTGAAAACGCGATACTTTAAGACAATTTTTTTGTTTGTATGGAAACTAGCGAAATCTTGTAGCGCATGCCCCTAAATTCACTGCCATCTACAGGAGCAATGAGAAACTAATCGAAGCGGAGCCATCTAGTGGCCGACGCCCGTAAACATTTTTGTTGAGTGCTTGACTTGCTTATCTATAACTAATTATCTCATATATATTATATCGATGTTTTTCACTGCCTCATTATTCAACTTCAAATACACGAATGCTTCGTGGCACAAAAAATACAAAATATACCTTTGCAGACTCCAAAGAACATAAAACGAATTTGAATTTAATTAATTTTATATTCGTTGCCAAGAAATTTTCTTCGTTCCAATTCTAAATTGATGTTTATCATCATACAATGTAAAAATTTGTATATGTTTATAAATGTAAATCATAATATTCACGAAGCTTTAATATCATAAAGCCAGAGCAGCAACGGTGAAAATTCCAATTTAATATTGTTCTTAGAAATTTCCGGCCCGAGACCATGTAATAATTAAAATATGTTAGAAAACGATCCTAAAAATATTATAATCCCGTGAAGCCCGGCAGCGTTCTGTTGTGAATTGTTAATTTTAGATATTATACTTTTTAAAATTCTATGTGCGCCACGCCACTTTTCTCATGTTGGTAGTACTGTGCCACAGATCAATTAAGCATACATAATTCAAATATATCGGTTAACACGAGCCAGTCAAACAAACAGATTTATTGTTATTTAAATTTAAATATTAAAGACATCGTTAAACGGTATTTCGCTCGCTTGTGACTTCTAGAAAAACGAAAATAATCTGTAATTAACTTAGTCATTAAATTTATTTAAAATTTACTTATTAACTCAGTTACTGTGTTTTTTTAAATTACCCTAGATGAGTAGACGCTTTCACGGCCTACTGCGTGTAATAGATACATACATAGATATGATATAGATGTATTTATATAAATATATTTAGACAGACCGTATAGGCAATAATAATGTCGCTAAGTACCTTGAGACAAACCGCCTAAAAAATGTCTTGTTGTGTTTCTGGGTGAACGAGATTACAGCCCGTCTGGTGTTCGGTGGTAAGTGCAACCCATGGACAACGTGAATGACATCGCACCTCAAAGTATGGGGCTAAAGTCTCAATTGTTGTTGAACAATAGCTGACCCAGACTTCCAACTAGAAGTCATGACTGTACCGCAGCTGAAGGGTGAATGCACCTCATCCAGGTCCAAATGCGATGATTGATTTGGCTACGACTGGTTTGATTTTTATTATACGAACTTATTCCTTCATCGTGGTAGTCGATCGTGAACACGTAGGAAGTAGACAATTGGTTAGAACAACTGGTAACTGTGAGTACAACAAGCGTCTTAAATATTTTAAAGCGATGCTTCTAGAATTATTGAAATGTTGGCTATAAAATTTAAATTCTGTATTCAGAATATATGATTTTTTGTTGTGGAGTTACTGCGCCAAAGAACGCTTTTTTTTGCTAGGCCATATTGAAAGTGCGCGCGGTCAGGTGTACCGGTCCAACCTAGATTTTCAGTGACGCTCTCCCGCATGAGGCTTGTATACCTATATGATGTTCATTATACAATTGAGCATAAAACTTCATGTCTCAAGTTTAGTGAAGGCGTTAGTTTTGTTGTGTATAGAAATCCGTTAGCTGTAAAACAAACCGGAGACAATATTAATACAGTGAAAACACTCGGACAGAAAATAATATATTGAAATTTGACTTTGCATAAACGGTAGGGCGAGCACGCGTCCACCTCATGTTAAGCGGTTTCCTAAGCTTATAGACGATACAATACTACTTCTACTACGAAATTTAAGACATGAGATCAAAGCCTCTATTGTATTTTTTAGCAACTGCTCAGCTTTCGAACAGAAACGCATAAGGTGGTAAGATATAAGAATAAGAACGCATGGTAAAAGAAGGCAAAATTGTGGTATCTCACATAACCTTGCCGTGCCTTACTCACAGATAATCTAATTGAAAAATTATATCCAGACACGCGGAGTACGTTGAAATTCACGAGTATTTAAAAAAATCATGTGTTAGAAATACCTCAGTAAATACCAAAGCACGAATTCGTACTAAAAACTTAACCTGATCTCAGAGATGTAAGAGGCGTGAAATGAGAGCCCACCCGTAATTGGTTCATATTTGCACGAAGGCTGCTCTGAGTGGAAAAATTGGCCAATTACAAGGGAAAAATATATCGGATACTCGGGAGTAGATGTTTAATTGGCTCCTTCGGTTAGCGATTTAGTATTTGGTGGTTTTTATTTGTAATTGTGTCTCTTAATGAAAGCACTTCACTTACGTGAGATATTTCTTTGAAGATTTTTGTTTGGCAGTCGAGATTTTTTCTTTTTCGAAGAATTGTTATTTGTTTATTTTTTATTGTACACACAGTTAATACAATACAATAATTGCGAAAAGTTATAAAATGGCGAGGTTAACTCAACAATTGAGTTATCTACCAGCTAATCGTTCTTAAAGAGGGAGAGCTTTACATAAGTGGGTAGAAGAGTACAATCTAATCAATTTACTTATTGATACAATACACAATAATAATAATAATAAATAAATAAAACACTAATACATAATATATCAGACTATATACATACACAATTACACACATAAATAACATTTGTTTATTGTTTATTATTATAGTTTATTATTGTACAACAATTGTTTATTATTATAACACGATATTGAGAATTTAGCTTCAGCTAGTATTTGTCGTTTTCCTCGTAGTACATTAAGTTACAACTTCATAATCACAAAACGAATATTAGGATTAATATTTGACGGCGATCCCACTTCTGATGACGGCGCCAGGTATGGCTGAGCGGTATTTTCCGTCATCATTCGTATTCGATAGAACTCAGTTTATTGCAATAAAAGTCAATACCACCTTTTGAATAATAATTATTGAAACTCAACACATAATTTTCACAATGACAGGGTAAACCGACAGTTTCGTTGCAACTGACCGACTGACTGACATACTAACAGACTGACTGACTGAGACGGACTGCCTTTCTGACACGAAATGATACGACACTGTCCACGTACCGCCACTTTATACTCTGGCGTTACGGCGTCTACCATACATTTTTGTGATATTTATCAAAATAACATTTTATCATTTAAAATAGTAATCAAAACAATGTCTTAATATTACTAAAGTCGTTATCCACGACATATTTAATAATGAGCTACGAATTGAATAAGAAGTGCAGAAGCATATAACCTAAAATCAGTTCTGTTGGTTAGCTTCTGTATATCATCAAACAACCATCCAAATTCAAATTTACATGCGACAAGTTAATCCATAGTACAATGACCCCGCCCGATAATTCGTCCAAAAGGAGACATCGGTGGCAAAGCGGCTGCGATCTAGTGGGGGACTTAGAAGGGCCGAGATTGGTACAATCGGCAATAAGTGCAGGGGTAACTGCAGGCAATCTGCCCAAATGGACCGACCACTGATTTATGAAACGACTGTGTCTTGCGCTTGGTTTCCTTCGATATTTAAGACCATTACTAGTACCGACCAGACTTCATACAAATCCAATAGAAAATTATGAACGAAAATTTGTTATCGCATTTGCTTAGAAAATTTGTCATGGGTAATATAGCAATCATATATAGAAACACTAAAACTCGGATCAACAAAATAAAAGACCTACTTTAATAAAAAAAACAGATGTGTGGTGTCGTGGGACACCGGATAGGAACGAAGTTCCTTATTATAAAAATATTAATTTAAAGCTCTATTCGAGGTATAAAGAAAATAAAATTGGAGGTCATCGCAACAACCCACGGTCATTCGGTAACGTGCGAACTTATTGTGGTACACTTCATTTACGGTTGTTTGCATAAGAGTTAGTGTATTGCGCAAACGAACGCTCTTAGATCGTGATCAGTGAATGATAAAAAAATATGTTATTTTTTGTACGTTATTACAAACTTAAGTCGTACACTGTGTGCATTACTAATAAAAATATTACGTTACGGACGTTTTTTCCCGGTCAGGGTACCCCTCCACATCGTCCCATAAGGAACTTCGTTCCAAAAAAACTTTAGAATAGAAACGAACGATACAAAAAAAAATACGCATATTCAGAACGGTTACGGAATTAGGAATAATGAATGGATCTCACTGGAAGAGGCATGCCGTTTGCGCGACGTCAGAATAAATGCGGCCATTATCTTTGTGAGTTATCGGTGGGCGGCGATTGGGAGGGAGTGTTTACTCAAAGCATTTGCCTGATTAGTTTTTCTATCCGTAATGCAAACTGTATGAGTTGCTAAGTAATTGTAACTATCAATGCTTGGAGTAGCGTTCGCTCGGCGTACAGCACTTCTCATCTCTTTTACAAATTCTATGACAGACGGGCTTACAAGCTCATAATTCTAAGGTATTAAGTGGTACCGAAAACATTATAACATTAATTCCTGGTGATTAAGGTGGGTGGTACCTTGAGACATGAAGTATGAATTGTATAATAATTATTCCAATTACAATATTTGATGATTTCATTTTTATTATTCGATTTACTGTGAAGGTCGCTCGTATTTAAATACGCATTTCATTAGAAAATATTCTACCTAGTGGATTTGAACGCCGACACAGTACATTTTGATATTTGATGAAAAAACCTCTCTCTTTTTTTGTACATCTTTGCATGCTATTATATTACACTTAATTAAGTTGTTAAATCTTCTTTGCGCTCGCAATGTAAGTTGGACTTTTAAGTTTATAAATTTTAAATGAATTCATTGAAATGGAAGATAAACACAAATACTTCATAAGCATCAATGCATCACAAAATAAATCCTCGAAATTCCAATTTGAAATGACTAATGAATAATAATCATAGTGAATTATCAATAATTAACGACTAATGAATAATCATGTTCAATTACATAATTGTTCGAATTTGATTACATTATTCGGAACGTTGTGAATGTATTAGTGTGGTTTTTTTTTTGTTTTTATACCGCCTATTTCAGTTAACAGTAGCCATTGATTAGCTGCTTTGAATTCGTTGAATGATTAAAACAAATCTGAATTAGTTGCTGAAAGCTGAATTAGTTGTTCGAATTTATACTGTTCCCTTATTTCGTACTGAATTCACAGAGCTTCGGTTCATAAATCAAACTTAAATATTAATTGGAGTTGAGCTAAACGGAATAAATAATCAGCTTTAATTACGACTATTCACGGCGAGTCTTAATATTATATAGGAACATTTCAAACACATACCATAGTTCTGTTATTATTAACGTGTTAATATTATTTAAGACGGACCATGATAAATATAGACCATACCGATCTTTGTGGATGTTAAAATGAAATGTTCTACCCTCATTTATACAGAATAAATAAAGAGAAATAAAAGTGTCTCATACGTTTCTTTAATATCGTTTTCACAAAATTTACATATCCAGAACTCTTCCAAGTTGCTTGGATAGGCGATTTTGCAAGTCAATATTGCAGCCAAATATATTACTCGAGAACATCGGCTTTTCAAGATATTGAACTATTCAATGGGCACCGAAAAGCATAAATTTTCAACGCTTAACCAAAAATAATGAATTATTGGGTCAATTCAGAAATTTTATCGCGGTAAACAAATTGTAAGGGCTCACGTTAAATCACGGTAATAAATAAAAACTATTACCATTTTATAACGAGTATTACGATAATAATGTTGGCCAATATATCAAGTCGTTAAAATTGTCATATCAGAATATACCTCAATATCGCGGTTATAATCGTGAAATATTACTGAACGTGGGGTGTCCAACCGAAAACAATTTTTCGGCTTCAATTCAGGAAAGCCAGTAATTAAAAGAACCTTCAATTAAATGTTCCACAGCTTGAACCAAGGACCTATACATTTAGCTCGTTTTTTTAATTCAAGTGTTCCCCTATAAATACCGGCATATCGAAACGAAGACTTCATCATCGTATTGAGAATGAACCGCGTAAATCGATAGCTTGTAACAAAATGACGACAACAACCGGGGAATATCGATAAAAATAAATGGAGCCGCCCAGCATCAGACGTGATATGTCGGGATTAAGCAGAGCACATCAATAAGTAGCTTTCAAAATTCAGCGCACATCAGGACGCGAAAGAAACGAGAAAAAATTGAAAGGAGACTCAAATATGTCGTCTGAATATTAAAAAGCAAAATACTGAATAATGCAGTCGGCGAGTAGCGAATGATATAAGAGCTGTAAGACGATTGTCGGGGCTATTTGCAAGCCATTAGTGCTGATAAAACGTAACAAAATTTGGCGCAGTAACGAAATGTGTTTACGATGCTATCGACGTTCGAAATGTACTTTAGATACTTTCATGTGTGTCATATAACATATTTTTTTGCCTCATAACTTGCTTCGTACTTGCGGTTAGATATTTTGAAACAGTATATTGGGAATTGATGTGATATATATTCGTATTAAAGATTAGAACATTTGTAGGCATGCATTTGTAGGCAGCGGCTTGGCTCTGCCCCTGGCATTGCCAAAGTCTATGGGCGTCGGTAACCAGTCAACCATCAGGTGGGCCGAATGCTCGTCTGCCTATAAAGGCAATAATAAAAAAAACATTGAATACGTTTTTATTTCTTTGAATTTTTCACTCACTCTCTGTTTCATTTAAATCTTTTGGCAAATTAGAATCAGTAAGTAAAATTTATGTATATCGGACTTATTCTTTTTTATTTGAGGTCAGTTAAAAATAATTGTATTTAGAGTATATAATACGCATTTAGCATCTAGCTACTGACAGTTACATATTCCACGTCTACTTTTCAATTACAAGATAAAGTAGTGAAAGAGCCCTCAAAAAAAAAAGGCTGCAATATTAACTGATCGGGGTTTAAGTGGTGGTAAAGTAAGTGGATAAAAAGAAATGAAAATCTTAGAAGAAATCTAAAAAGTAATTTCTAGCTAGCTTAAAATAATCTTATACATTAATTAATGTGCAACAATTCGAGTCACATTTGTAGTTACGTTGAGACCTAGCTGATCCGGCAATCAACTCGAAAGGCGATTTTGTCGGACATATTTTTGGAATTATTATGAAAAACTGTTGTTTGGTAAATAAAGGAAAAAGTCATATAGCAGTACGTAGGAAATACCTGTCACACAGGAGAATATACTATGAAGTCTCAATGTACCTGAAGAATTATTTCTGAAAATGCACTTACTGTCCTGAAGTAATTGGTTCCAGGAAACCATGGCGACGATTGGTACGTTCACAAAACGGGATTGCATTATCTTTATTAGATGTAGAGCATTGCTTGTGAGAAGTCCATTACAAATCGATAATTTTAGGAGCTTACTCCATATCCTACTAGCATTATAAAGAAAGTTGGATTGATGGATGTCTGTTTCTCTTTCACACAAAAAGTACTCTACAGATTTTAATAAAACCTCACACCGTAATACCCTTCCTTACAGCAGACACGTTATTAGGTACCTCAAGCACCGGTCATCGTTCTCGTCGAACCGGTCGCTTGCGACGAAGAGCTCGACGAGTAAATTAACCCACAGACACAGTTCAGTGAGTTTCTCGACGGATCTTCCCAGTGTGTCGTGTTTCCGATCCAGTAGTAGATTTTTCGAAGCACTCCTTTGCAAGGGTTAGCGTTAGCCACGTTATCAGGATTGAGCCCTGTGAGTTCACCTACTCGTCCTGCGAATCTAATAAAGCCCTCAAGATTACTAGAATAGGTAGGAAAAACACGTATGGCACTCGGGGACTACCGCGGTAAAGCTATTGCATAGCATTTTTTATCAGCTTATGCAATTATAATTAGACAATAATAATTTAATATGAAAACAATAATAGCATATTTATAAACGCTATAATTAAAAACATTAACTATCCCATTCACACTCATAAGCTAGACCCCGCGAGAGAGAAATGAGCAGACTTTTCATGATAAGCATGCAGTGCGACGTCATGCCGCCGCGTCGCACGCTTATTCACAAACACTACACAAGCGCAACATGTGAATGTGTTGAACGCGAGCTACATGGTAGGCAGAGTGGGGGTGTTAGGTTTTATTTTCGTTACGGAATTTCTTGATTTGGTCGCCGCGCTCAAAGCCCGTGATAAAAGCTATGCAATGCCCTAAAACACACACATACACGTTATAAAATATTACGATTAACGTACGACAGATGGCGTGCGAGTGGTTTAAAGAAATAAATGTTTTTCATAGAATCAGCAAGAGACATAACGAAACGTGTGTGGGATTCGCTAGTTTATATTATGTAATAACATTGTATTAAAGTAATTTAACTTTTTTTAACGTTTAATACTTTAATAGTTACTCTGTTAAGATAGACAAAATTGTCTCAAAACTTTAATAAATAAAGTACAGACCAAGAGCCTCCTTTTTGGTGCTAATGTACAGTAACAGATTTGTAGCAAGTAAAACACACGATGTGGTCATTACAAGGGATAATCCTGGGATAAGTGTGACGTAACGCCGGTCGCCCTTAGACAATTCGACAGATTCCCCGTTTTAAGATAGACATTTATCACAATCACGAAATGGTTATGTACATCCTATTGTATTTGTTTCATACCCTCAAAGGCAGGCAAGCTTATAGCCGGAAGAAAGGCATGTTATGACTGCAGGAAATATCAGACAAGGGTATTTATTCCAGCATCAGAATGCCTGGTTCGTATTCGTTTATTTATGGATCCTCCCGATCCATTAACAGTGTTTTTAGGTACCTCAAGCACCGATCACGGTCCTCGCGTCGAGTAATAATTTAGCCCATAGACACAGCCCGTTAAGTTTCTCGCCGGATCTTCTCAGTGGATCGCATTCCTATCCGGTGGTAGATTCTGCGAAGCACTGCTCTTGCTAGGGCCAGTGTTAGTGACACCTCCGGTTTGAGCCCCGAGAACTGACCTACACGCTAGGGTAACGCTGATATAGCCTCTCAAGGCTACCAGCATAGGTAGGAAAGAAAAAAAAAGAAGTGTAGTAGGGAATAATTTTGTTGCCGAATTTGGTAAAAGTAGATACGAGATCATCTCAAATATTTTAATTCACTCTTAATGGAACGTGCGGTGCGTAACTTGTGGAGTGCTGTTATAGCACTGTAATTGAAGTGTTGTAGTAAAAACTTTAAGCGCGCTAACCATGTTAAAACGTAACATAATAATATATACAAGTTGCGAAAAACAATATTCAAACAGACGGTCTTTTTTTTTTATTGCTTTGATGGGTGGACGAGCTTACAGCCCACCTGGTGTTAAGTGGTTACTGGGGCCCATAGATATCCACAACGTAAATGCGCCACCCACCTTGAGATATGAGTTCTAAGGTCTCAAGTATAGTTACAACGGCTGCCCCAGCCTTCAAACAGAAAGGCATTATTGCTTCACGGCAGATATAGGTAGGATGACAGAACAAAAACAGTTACGCTGTAGAAAAAGATCTTCTGTTGCCGTATGTCTTATAGATTTCTCTTCACAGATCGAAGGGCTCTAAACGATTAAGAATTTCGCCAATTTCAAAAGACCCATAACGTTGTATTTTCTATTAATCCATAAAATATTGCATAAATTCAAGCGAATTTACAAACTGGAAGGAATTTTTAACATCCCATCACAAACGAGCCATTAAGACAAAAATAGACCTTGGAATTTTCATCTAGCAAATGCAATTTTCGACAATAAAGTGCACACGGTCCATTACTGCTCGTAAGTGGTGGCAGTAAACACCCCGCGGGGTGCTATTATACTAGTTTATATTCACACTTAAGGTTTATTGAAAGCCTTCTGGTCTGATACTGCATTTTTAAACGTTCGAAGCAAATGGGCGGCGAGGGCCCCAGATATTTATAGTTTCTCGTTTTCTAAGCAGTAGCTGAAGTCTATTTTACATTGTTTCCTTTACCGGTCACTTTAGTTAGAATAGTTTGTTTGTAATAAGACATAACAGTCCCGCAGTAGTCGAAATTCGACTATAATTAATTGAAATTATAAGTTTCAACATTATTAGGGTTCTATTATCAAAGACTATTAAACTTCACAGATTTCGCCAAGACTACACTATAGACAAATAATATTAATTATTGAAAATATTAAGCTATTCTCAATTTGACCACATACCTCAAGCAATAACAAAAGTTTGATAATAAACAAAGATTAAATATTATTATACATGTGTGTCAAATACATGGTAGTGCGTGTAATGTTTTTTTATTGATTTAATGTATTTATAACTGAAAATATCATTCTGCAGGCCTTCTCTATATTCTGTATAAGTTTGGGATATTTCATACTCCTCCGTCCGCGCATTTTCTTAAAAAGGGGTACAAAGTTTTTGCTTCACGTATGTAAGCCCTTCACAAGGTGGACCAATGATCGCTGGATGTAGGCAGGGTAGCATCGGTCGTGGTAGTGAGGCTTCGCGGAGGTCTATGTCCAGCAGTCGTCTGTGGGCTGAAAGATAGATTTTGAGATCCGCTTGGTGATGTTTTGGCCATTTTACAGTACAATTGAGATAGTTCTAAGATGGGTAACGAGTTTGCATTTTGATGTCTATGATATTCTTTTCTAAGCATTTTCTTAGAATCACGCGTTCGACGCCACTTCAACGAGTTTGACTTCGAAGTGGTATCCGAAGATGGGAGTAATTTTTGTTGCAATCCAGTAATTTTTTAATGCCAAATCATCTTTCAATTAGTGTGCCTATCGATAATTTCAAGTCTACTTCTTTACGTTGCTCACTAAAGTTAGGTCTCGAGTTAGACTAGACTCAATTATACAAATGATTGATTCGACGGCATTGAAATCTATCCTAAGTCCTATCAAATTCACACGCCCCTCGCATATTATGGTCCATTAAATTTACTAACAATTATTCGGGACATTCCCGATGGACTTTTACATGTCATTAGGTTTTTACGGGACAACGCTTTTAAATAGATTTGTTGATGAATCATGTGTTAGTAACTTTACTATTTAGTGTCATTATATACTATTTTAAGGACTAGATCCATTGTTGACTGACGACCAAAAAAACTCAGTCTACGCTAAAGTATTTCCAATTTTAAAGACCGTGTTTAAAGCACAAGTTCAAATAAAATATTTTTGTTGAATTCAATGTGGTATTTTTTTTTTTGGTTTTCGCGCCTAGTAGATGTAAAACGACTTTTACGGTTTAATCACGCGTCTCTTACTGTAGTTATATTATTTCAGACATCTATATATATAAAAGAAAGTCGTGTTAGTTAAACTATTTATAACTCAAGAACTGAACTGCTGCGGCTGAACTGATTTGGCTGAAAATTGGTGAGGAGGTAGCTTAGAACCTGGAGAAGGATACTTTTTATCACATTCCCGTAGGACGTGACATAAAACGTGGTATAACAAAACGCAACTGATATGGAATAACAAAACGAAACTGACAGCTAAACGTAATGTAGTCTATGGTTAATTGTAGTAGAATTTTGAAGTTGACCGGTTGATGTGTTTAAAATAAACTGTGTGGCGGAACAAAGTTCGCCGGGTCCACTAGTTTGTAATAGTTTACAGTTTTCGTGGCCACAAAAGATCGACTAAGATGTTATTCGTCGTCTTAGAATTTTGTGCTAAATACGATCTATTTTTCTATAAAAACGACTTCTAAATTTTTTAGTTTCATTTCACACAGAACGAACTAAAACTGTGATGACTTGAGTTTTCGTCTTCACAATAGCGATATCCTCGCGAAACGAAATCACGGAAATAATTTGATTTGATGACAACAAAAAACGCTAGATTAAACCGTAAAAGTAATTTTAATTGAATTCAGTGTGGTTTTACCGATTCCAAACATTAGTGACAGAGAGTGGGAGATTGGAATATAACTATGCTCTATTTAATTACTTCTTGGATAGTGAGCAGAGAATCCTAAGTAGATAATGAGCTTTATAGAGATCATGCTGAAAAAGGGGGGGATTGAAATATTAATTGGGTTAGAACGACGGATATTTTTTTGTCTTTAGTATAAGTTTGACCCAAGTTCATCAACAGAAGTCGCTTTTTTTTTCGGGCCGGGGGCCGAAAATCCTGCGAGGTCCCCGAGGCCTAGGGGGCGCGCGGGGTATGTGGGACTTGACAATCTGCAGGTGTTGGGAGCAGACTGCGGGCCCAAGGAATTTTAGGGCCCTATCGAACTAAACGACCCCCCTGCACTGTTAAACCCGACGTCCGATCACCGTCCGGGGTCAGAACCCGGTCAGAACGCAACTCAACCGCAAGGTATACTCAATTTTCCAAAATGCGCATGGAACGCATTACGGCAGAAGTAAATGGACTGTTTAAACTGATAGAGCTTAAATGTCCGGAGTAGTCCAGACGTTTTATTTGGTTGTACCTTAATTTTTATATGATCCCGTAGGCACATATAATTTTATTACGCAACTTTCGTTATGTTACGACCTTGTTTTATAGTGGTGGAACCATCTGTGTACACCCATAAACTTTACAGTTCGGTCGATATCGTTTCCTATGGACTATAGAGAACGGGTATCTCCAAAGGGTTCATCCCTTTGTGTATGTATATAGCCACGCCGCTAACTTCTAAATTATTTTAGATCTGATTTCCGTGTCCGACCCATTCATATTTGTATGTCTATTTCATGTTCATTTCAAATAATGAGTTGGTGATTATATTAAAGTAAATAAGTTCGTCTGAAAATTAGTGTTGTTTTCTTCTTCACGAGCGAATTTATTAAGGTAAGTAACAAAATAAACTATTTGAGTAGTATTCCTTTAATATATAAATGAATAGTTGTTTTTTTTTCTCCCTACCTATGCTGATAGCCTTCAGAGGCAATTTCAGCTTTTCCTTGATGTGAAGGTGAGTTCACGGGGCTCATGGGGCTCTAGCCGGGTGTTGCTAACACTGGCCCTAGCAAGAGCATTGCTTCGCAGAATCTACCACCGGATCGGAAATGCGACCCATTGAGCAGCTCCGGTGAGAAACTCAGCGGGCTGTGTCTATGGGCTAATTTACTCGTCGAGCCCTTGAGGTACCTAAAAGCACCGTTAATGGATGGTAATGACGTGTTTAGGGCGACATCGACTGTTTACCATTGGGTCCACAGGATCGGGTATGGAATAGTTGTATAATATATCAGGAACTTTTATCCGTATCTTTATCCGTTGTGAACCTATAACACCGAAAACGCAATTACGTCATTGTCGCGTGAAGGTGTGAGTGCCGAGTGTGTGTAAAAGCGATTACTGAAAGACAACTATCGGACGACAATTAAACTCCGAACTTTGGCTATTGCTTCCGTTTTCCCTTTATATTCCTAGTTGCTTGGACTTAGATTTGTTGTTTTGTATTATATAAGGACCGGACGGATTATATACGGATATTATATTAGTGGCACCCTAACAATATATTTGCGCATAGTACAATAAAAATGAAAGGCCCGAATCGTTTTCAAATATGTGTTTTTTTACATATTTTTATTTTTATAAAGCCATTCAGACATTTCATTTTATTAATTTTTTGTTTTTTGTTTTAAGTAGTGGTATTAATATTACTTTAATTTTTATGGAAGATTTCTTGATTTTACCTAAATTATTATTAGTTTTTGTCTGTTTGTCTATTATAGACATAGGCCTCCTCCAACTGCCTCCACAAGCTTCTATTTTCAGCTGTTCTGGTCCATGTACTTCCCGCAACTGCCTCATTGTCGTCCACACATCTACTAAATTGTCTACCTCGGTTTCTTTTTCTGTCTTTCGGATACCAGTACATTATAGTTTTACACCATTTCTCCTGTCCTTTTATAGTATGCCCCGTCCACTTCCATTTAAGTTTCCTTATTGTAACCGAAACATCCTCTGTTTGAGATTGTTTTTTAATTGTTGATGTTCTTATTTTGTCTGATAATCTTTTCCCCGTCACGCTCCTCTCTATAGAGTTTTGACAAACTTCTAATTTTCGAGCACCCTGTCCTTTTTTACATATAACTTAACTTAAATTTTGTTTTGAAAAACCAGTTCTTGGGAAGTGGAAGAATTATTTTCAAATTAAAGTACTTGTACGAATTCGAGTGAGCTTAACATTGTAATCGGCTTTATGAAATCTCCATTCTATTTATAATAACTAAGGGGAAATTAATTTGATAATGACTAATAATAATAATAAATTAATACATAAATATCAAAGAAATTGTTTACAATCTTCTTTTTCATCGCTTCCTCATGAGGGTCGTGACCACCTTGGTCTAGTTTTTGCACCAGCTTCCTCCGATGCTGCCTGCATTCGGCCTGCTTAATGGCGCCCAGGACGCTGGTGTTTGTGGCCTCCTTCACAATGTCCGTTCACCTGGTTGGCAATCTTCCTCGACTTCTCTTTCCTTCCCCGTGACTTACAATTATTAGTTTTTCCAAGTTGTCAGGATTTCGTCGGGCCACGTGTCCGAAGTACTTGAGGAGACGCTGCATACAGATCGTTTACAATAGTATTCAATAAAAGTTTAGTTAATTGGCAAAGAAAATCGATGGGTTATTTCTACTATTGACTTAATTACGGTGAACAATATCGGTTTTCGTAGGACGAAGACGATCATTTTACTTTTCTTTGAAAGTCTCATCAATCGCGTACTCTTAGTATCAAAAGTCTGAGCAATAATTTTTGTTCTACTGGTAGTAGATAAGTTACATGGGTCCCATGGGTACGTAATCTTTGCTGCGAAGTATTATTCAATAGTAATTGCGAAGGTTGAAGGGTCCGACAGCCGTTTTACAATCTATGTATGTATTTAATTGATACTTCGAATTCAAGTCTCAAGTTGGTGACCTTAAGAGTTCACGTTGTGATGTCCATGGGCTCTAGTGCCCTCTTGAACTCATTCACCTATTTAAGCGATAAAATAATATAAAGATCCAACAGCAATTATTTCCGGTTATATTTTCCAAATATCTTCCTGTAGATAATACGTAGCAAAAGAGACAGTATGAAAGCAAAGCGCAACTATAAATTTTCAGAGACATGTTAGCTAAGAGACGGCTGGTCCGTTTAATTATCCGCATTCCGGGTGGACAAATTGTTCGGTGGACCTCGTTCCCGGATATTAATTTCAATACATTGTCTTTACCCGGGAAGCTACAGCGATTATTTTGAGAGTGGCCCAAACGTTGCTGTCTGAGAGAAAATATTGGATACAGAATTCCTAGGTTTATCGAATTATCTTTATCATCGCTGTGATTTAAATATTTATATCACCGAAGTCTCATCAACAACGCGAAGAAGTGCCAAAAATAAAACCACTATTTCATTATTCATTAGCGTTCCTGATAGCGGCTCAATGTTTTATGTACTTATCAATTGGTATTAAGACGTTAATATTCGCGCTTCAAGTAAGGTAAGCTGAAATATATATCGAATTATCTTTATCATCGCTGTGATTTAAATATTTATTTCACCAAAGTCTCATCAACAACGCGAATAAGTGCCAAAAATAAAACCACTATTTTATTATTCATTAGTGTTCCTGATAGCGGCTAATGTTTTATGTACTTATCAATTGGTATTAAGACGTTAATATTCGCGCTTAAAGCAAGGTAAGCTGAAACATATATCGAATTATCTTTATCATCGCTGCGATTTAAATATTTATATCACCAAAGTCTCATCAACAACGCGAATAAGTGCCAAAAATAAAACCACTATTTTATTATTCATTAGTGTTCCTTATAGCGGCTCAATGTTTTATGTACTTATCAATTGGTATTAAGACGTTAATATTCGCGCTTCAAGCAAGGTAAGCTGAAACATATATTATATCGAATTACCTTTATCATCGCTGTGATTTAAATATTTATATCAACAAAGTCTCATCAATAACCCGGTGAAGTGCCAAAAATAAAACCACTATTTTATTATTCATTAGTGTTCCTGAAAGCGGCTCAATGTTTTATGTACTTATCAATTGGTATTAAGACATTAATATTCGCGCTTCAAGCAAGGTAAGCTGGAACATATATCGAATTATCTTTATCATCGCTGCGATTTAAATAATTATACCACCAAAGTCTCATCAACAACGCGAATAAGTGCCAAAAATAAAACCACTATTTTATTATTCATTAGTGTTCCTGATAGCGGCTCAATGTTTTATGTACTTATCAATTGGTATTAAGACGTTAATATTCGCGCTTCAAGCGAGGTAAGCTGAAACATATACCAGCCTTACGAGCCCGTTACAGTCGGATCGGCGTACTGACAAACGATCCTTGGGACTCACGGTGTACGCGAAATCGTGAACTCCAGCAAGCCATACGACCCCGTCGAGATATGTTTTAGATAAAGATTATTTATACAGTGTCTTATTTTACAAATCCAATTTCCGTGTGAATACACGGGCCGGTTGTAAATAACGCAGACAAAGCTTCGCCTGAATCGGGCGTTGTTCGTTCGATACATTATGCAGACCACGCTTCGTTGCGCCGAGCAATGAGCTTTGTAAATACGCACGCTGAACGATGCTCTTTGTAGTTTATTAATCTTTTTAGTAAAACGTAATTGATTCATTTGAATTAGTATATGAAGGTTATCGAGAAGGTTATAAGAACGATCATGATCATCAGCCATCTACGGTGAAGGAATAACGTCGTGTAATAAAAATTAAAACCCGCAAAATTATAATTTGCGTAGGTAATTATTGGTGGTAGGACCTTTTGCGAGTCCGCGCGGGTAGGTACCGCCCTGCCTATTTCTGCCGTGAAGCAGTAATGTGTTTCGGTTTGAAGGGCGGGGCAGCCGCTGTAACTTTACTTGAGACTTTAGAGCTTATATCTCAAGGTGGGTGGCGCATTTACGTTGTAGATGTCTATGGGCTCCAGTAACTACTGAATACCAGGTGGGCTGTGAGCTTGTCCACCCATCTAAGCAATAATAAATGCCTGTATTTCTCCACTGCTGGATGTAGGACTCTCCCATAGTCCGCCACAATGAATGATCCTCCGGCTTCCGTATCCAATCTTTCCCAGCATATCGCCGCAAGTCATCGGTCCACCGGGCAGGGGGACGCCCAACGCTGCGCTTACCGGTACGTGGTCTCTCCAGTCCCAAATATATTAAGTTCTAGCTGTACCCGTCCGCTTCGCTGGGCATTTAAAATTAACATTATTATTTCTCACCCCCACAAAGATTCTCATCATTAATGCCCCCGCAACTGGTGTAGGGAATCCAACACTCATATAAATATTAGCCTATCCATTAAGTACATGTATTTTCTACATGGGTACCAAATTTCAATCGGATGCACGGTCCAGTAGTTATAACGGAACATCCGTAAAAACCACTGTAGATTTATAAATAGTCAGGTCATAAGTATTGTCACACAGTAAAAACTTTTCTTTTAGAATGCTGGCCACAAAAAAGTTTATTGAATTCGAATTTCGAATTGTTCATGAAAATAAAAATGTATACTTTTAGAATATTACTCATTTTTAAATATGGAGTGGACGCTTAAAGAAGAATGTGTTGCAGTTATTGCGTTGCATCGTTGCGGTTACGCGCCAATTCAAATTTTTAACATACTGAAAAATTTGAATATAACCAAAAAATTCGTTTATCGTACAATCAAACGATACAATGAAGACTCTAGTGTAGATGACAGGTCAAGAAGTGGTCGCCCTCGGTCTGTTAGGACTCCAGCAGTGATAAAAGCTGTGAAGGCGCGAATTCAAAGAAATCCCAAACGTAAGCAGAAACTGTTGGCCCTTCAGATGGGGTGAAGTAGAACCACGGTGAAAAGGGGGTTAAATGAAGACTTAGGGCTTCGGGCATATCGAAGAAAAACAGGACATCCTTTGAATGCTCGTCTAATGGACCTGAGACTGAAGAGATGCCGCGCTTTGTTGAAGCGGTACGCGGGAAAAAAATATCGGGAAATTCTTTTTTCGGATGAAAAATTTTTTACCGTAGAAGAGAGCTACAACAAACAAAATGATAAGATGTACGCACACAGTAGTGAAGAAGCGAGCAACCGTATTCCGCGTGTCCAACGAGGTCATTTTCCATCCTCGCTCATGGTATGGTTGGGAGTTTCTCATTGGGGCTTAACGGAGGTACATTTTTCTGAGAACGGTGTAAAAACGAATGCAGCTGTGTATCAAAATACAGTCCTGACGAACCTTGTGGAACCTGTTTCTCATACCATGTTCAATAACAGGCACTGGGTATTCCAACAAGATTCGGCGCCAGCTCATAGAGCGAAGAGCACACAAGACTGGCTGGCGGCGCGTGAAATCGACTTCACCCGGCACGAAGACTGGCCCTCCTCCAGTCCAGATTTGAATCCGTTAGATTACAAGATATGGCAACACTTGGAGGAAAAGGCGTGCTCAAAGCCTCACCCCAATTTGGAGTCACTCAAGACATCCTTGATTAAGGCAGCCGCCGATATTGACATGGACCTCGTTCGTGCTGCGATAGACGACTGGCCGCGCAGATTGAAGGCCTGTATTGAAAATCACGGAGCTCATTTTGAATAAACTTTAGTGTCATAAGAATCTATGTTTTGTTAAGTTCATTTTGGTATATGAATGGTTACATATATGGTTACATATAATGGTTATATAATGAATAAACTTGTTTCAATTATTTTACATTAAACATGTGACAGAATTTATGACCTGACTAGGTAGGTATATTAGTATAGATTAAGAACGTGCAACCAAATAGCCAAGCACGTGAGTTTGAGTTTATTTACGTTATATTAAGACATAATACACGTTTAGTTCACAAAGAAAATAGTCAAACAAAAGAAATTAATGAATAAACTAAATTATTGGTTAGCGTCTAAGAAAACATTTTGGTTCCAGCAAACAAACCTAATTCATTTATTTCACCCCGGCGGCCGTTAGCGTTATCGGATACACGTTTTCGGCTCCATTAATTTCGAAAAATCTATCGATATCTTAACTCTGTGCCATCTGATGTTCCACCCTAGCGACATAAAAAAAACACACAACGTGACGCCGAATTCTTATCCGAACAAAAAAATAATGCGGATAAGTTCTTGTAGCATCGTTGCGGCGGGCGCTATAACAACCCGCAAAACAAGACCGTGCACTTCTTATCGTGACAGTCGAAAGGCACTTTTTCATTTTCCTTTTTGTTCCGGGCCAGTCGCGTTTTTTGCTAGTGCACGGCTGTCTCTAAGGGCGCCCGGCATAGTGGAAAAGTCACGTGATTTAGAGACGACAAAAATGCTATATTCGTAACGTTACATGTGTGAACCTTACTTGTGGGTTTGCGTGACATATTTTCTTAGTGTCGAGGATGATAAATGGGTAGATAAATCACAAAGAAAGCGAAATTTTCTTTTTAAAAGTTTTATTTCTACGTATTCGAGGAACTTTTGTGTTTATGTCTGACACAGAGTCATTTATTTCGTTTATATATTTGCCTAACTCAATTTACTTCGATGACAAAGTGGGTAAATTCCATGTATAGACGGAATGGTTCGGTTTTTTTTTTATTTTAGCATATTTTATTACGTATTTTAGAATATTTATTTTAATATTTTTCCTTTTCGTTTCATCATTCTGTTACCTATTTGTGTTCAGTGAGCGTAATACGGTTAAAAATTTGAAAAGCTATGCGAAATTTTACAAGCGTTTGCCAATTAATATTTTTGGTTTTTGTGTAGTGTGGTCTTGCTTAAATCATAATCCTGTACACTAAATATAGGTTAATTTTAGTCAAGTATTGACTTGACTAATAACTTGGTACGTTGATATACAAATACTAACGTGCCAACAAGTTTCTTTTTTCATCGTGAATGGCTTTTGCTCAGGTTTTTTTTTAATTGCCCTTGTTGGCAGACAATCATACGGCCCACCTGATTGTGAGCGGTTACCATCGCTTATGGACGTCAGCAATGGTAACGACAGAGCTCAGCCGCTGCCTACCGTAAAATATGTCATGTTCTATAATTTCTTTCAGGCATCGTACATACAACATTTTTCAAATACCTACATCAAGTCTTACATAGCGTCGTGCTCGTTAAACTCAAGCACTGTTTGCATTTACATTTACCAAGTACCATTTAAGAGGGTGAATATGAAAGAAAAAAAGACTCTTTGAAAGGGTGGTGTACCAAAAACTCTAATTTCCGCCGGCGCCACACCTAAAGTGCTTTCCGATTCAAGTTCGGTCGTTCGCCCTTAATGACAATGCCTTCATAAGTTGAAAGTTAGAATATTCATGAAGTTTCAATTAAAAATAATTTTTTACAAGGACAAAAGGACTAACAGATTTGAGTGACTGAAATTTTTGCCAGGCATTAAACGAATATATGCAACTTCTTACTTGTCAGCTGTTATATATTTATCTACGAGTATATTAGTTACCACATAAATTTTCAAACTAAATATAATAGTGATATAAATCTCTTTAATCAAATCTGATATTATTAAAAAAAGCCGCGGAATTGTCCCGGTTTGTCAAAAATTTGTCACACAATATCGAATGTAATCATCGATCCACGTTGATATTGTTATTTTATCAGTAATAAATAATAACAGATTTCTTGTTTGCAAAATTCAATTCGAGACCTTTACTAGGAATATATTCTGACCATGTATCGTAATGCATACCAACGAGGGATGCTGACCATATTTTTTAGCGTCGGTTCTAAGCCTTTGGAAATATGGGACACACATACTCAAGACGGTTATATTACACGGTTTTTAGATCAAGACATAAAGTCTATGGTATTAGAAATACTCGGAACTAATGTAAGTACAACGTATATGACCTGCCCTAAAGGAAAAACTGTTTTAGGAATAACTATGCCTTTTCTAGTCATGATAGTCAAGAACTTGAAAAAGTACTTTAGTTTTGAAGTTACCATCCTTGATGAGACTGGAACACGAAGACGAT
Organism: Bombyx mandarina; assembly: GCF_030267445.1. NCBI lineage: Eukaryota > Metazoa > Arthropoda > Insecta > Lepidoptera > Bombycidae > Bombyx > Bombyx mandarina. The sequence goes on along the minus strand of NC_143225.1, from coordinate 8,802,331 downwards.
TTCGTGTTTCAAACTTCCAAAGTACTACGCAGATTTTACCACTGTGCACCGTTATGCCAATAGGACTATCAGAAGGCTGGAATCAAATACAATTTAATTTAGCAGAATTCACCAGACGAGCTTACAACAAGCAATTTGTGGAAGTGCAAAAACTCAAAATTAATGCGAATATTCGGCTCAGGAGGATATACTTTACTGAACGACTCGTACCAGAGGATCAATTACCACCAGAATATAAGTTGTATTTTCCTTTAGCAAAATCAGCTAAAGCAAAGAAAGGATCAGTAGAGCATGTTAAGGAAAACGTTAAACCATCTACATCCTTGCAAATTGCTGTAGAAACACCAATTGAAGAGAAGAAGGGTAGCAAAGTTGACATAACCAAACAAGGTTCTAAGGCTTCATTACGTTCTCTCAGGAAATCTACGTCGCATGAGGTGAGAATATCACAAGAAAAGATTCAGGAGGTTCCTGAAGAAAATGTATCTGTTTCAAAACACTCTTCAGAACGAACTGAGTCGCAAACGGTAGTTAAAAGTGGAACAGATGTATTTGATAAGGACGAAGCCAGTATAACAGGGAAAGAAAATATAAATAATGAAAAATCAAGTGATAATGTGGAAATTACGGAAATCATGCCAAAAAAGTCAGAAGAATCGAATCAGGAACGTGTTGAGGTAACAGAGAAAATACAGGCTACTGAGGAAACGCAAGTAACCGAGGAAATACAAGTAGCTGAGGAAACACAAGTAACTGAGGAAATACAAGTAGCTGAGGAAACTCAAGTAACTGAGGAAACACAGGTTGCCGATGCAGCCACAGATAGTACTGCTCCACCAGATGTTGTTCAATAGGTAGTTTAATTATTATATGAGTGTTGGATTAGTGAATAATATTTATTAATAGGTTTTCGAAATAAAATAATATTATACTTGTACGTAATTTTTTTATAGTATTTTTGCATTAGCTAGAAACGGTATAACAAAATTTCAATCACATGAATATTCGATTTAGGACAGTGATAAGACTACTATTACTATATATAAGAATATTGATTTCGTTGAATATACGAGTATGCACTATAACTTAGACGCAGCTTCGTTCTTGTTCATGTAGAGAAAATAACCTATTTATCTACATCAGGAATAGTATTATTTTCAATGAAAGGTGTGCATGCAAAAATCATGATGAACGATTTAGTAGTAAGGACCTGAAAGGGTAATAAGTAAATTCACTTGCACTTTAATACTTTGGTTAGAATAACAAGAAAACTTACCTTTTTACAATAAATGTTTATGGTCTTACTATTATAACAATTGACAACGTCATAAGGATTTGATATTTCAAAACTATTAGCCCCACAGTTACGAAAAATGTTCAAAAACACTTACCAAAATGGATTGCTGTCAATATTCTACAGTTGCGGATCGAACCCTCTGGCTTTATGGGATATGGAAGTGAAAAATGGCCATATAAAAAGGCTGACTGATAACGAAGTGAATTCAGTAGTCTTGGAGATCGTGAGTACAAATGTAGCGACTACTTTCATAAGATGTCCAAGGAATGATCAAGTCTTAGGTATTAAATTACCATTTTTAGTCATGATAATCAAGAATTTAAAAAGGTACTTTTCATTTGAGATTACGATTTTAGATGACAAAAATATGAGAAGAAGGTTCCGAATCTCAAATTTTCAGTCGACAACTAAAATAAAACCTTTCTGTACCACCATGCCGATTGGCCTATCCGGAGGTTGGAATCAGATTCAATTTAATTTATCTGATTTTACAAGGAGAGCTTACGGAACTCAATTCCTAGAGACATTGCGAGTCCAAATTCATGCTAATGCAAGATTGAGAAGAATATACTTTAGTGAAAGGCTTTATACCGAAGAAGAATTACCACAAGATTATAAGCTGTATTTACCATTGGAAAGGAAGCAAAAAAAGGAAAAACCCGAAAAAAAGGAAAAAGAAGTTACTTCCAAGGCTCCTAAGCTTCGAACTGAGGCGCCCATTGAAAATAAAGTTGAGGCCATTCAAGAGGAAGTTCCGAGCAAACATAGTACTGCCGGAACAGTCACTCCTGCTGTTACAGAGGCAGGAGATGAGCAGCCAATAGATGTCCAGTTAATTGATGAAACTAATATCGTAGTCGCAGAAGATAACCCACAAGAAGCTGAAGATGTCCTAGAAACAGAACCCCCAGTTGCAGAAGAATGATTATTTTTATTGTATTATTGTTTGTTAGTTCTGTTTAATTTTTGTGATTATGTACTTATATAAAATCGGTTATTGGAATATTATAAAATGAAGTTTGATTCAACACGCTCGAGTATTTTTTTTCGGTAATATGTTTTTCATTACGTGTTTCAAATTTGTGGTGGTGATTGGTGATTCCTCTTAGTTCAGTAATATTTGAATAACTTCGCTTACCTGCAACAAAAAATGTATATTTGTTTAGTGATGTCATAAATTATAGTTAAATATTAATACAATAGGTAGAACTCGGTTTTAAAATATTGTATTTTATTCCAATTTCTTATTGAGCTCCGGGTAATCATTATGAGATTAAGAAGCAGTAACTAAATTAATTTCAAATCACTCACTATGTAAAACTATGAACATTCTATGAAGTAACCGGGACTTTTGTATGCTAAATTGAATATAAAACCGTAAAACGACTGTCAGGAGGCGAATTCCCAAAAAATATCTCGGCGCGACCTTTACAACGAGAAAAATAAGGTCGAACTGGGTTTTAAATATGCAAACATTCATACGTACTGACCTTTTCCCGGTCTAAGTTTTCAACGAAATGAAATTGTGAGCAAAAGAAAAAGAACTGCAGAGAACTATTATGAAAGGAATCGGTGAAAGAGCAACCTTTAATCATTTATGTATTATAGAATGCGAAACATTGAAATGTTATTCTGTTATCTTTATGTGTACGAAGTAAAAGTTACAAGAATAAAACATATTTACGAAGATAAGGATGATTTATGAAAATATTGATTTGCATAATATATGTACATATATCGTTTTCTTTTTTTTGTGCAAAGATAAAAGTTGCGTTTTTCCGTTTGTGACAATTTTTTTTTGGGAAGCAAATACATTAGTCACTTTAATGTTACAGTAATAGAAATATTTATATAATATAAAATAGGTATAATAAATTATAGGTATAAATAATTAAATTAGAAATCCTAACTTTTTTATTGCCCTTGTAGGCAGATGAGCATACAGCCCACCTGATGGTAAGTGGTTACCGTTGCCCATGGACTTCAGCAATGCCAGGGGCAGAGCCAAGCCGCTGGAAAACTACTATACTAACTACTTATAGAAAGCTTAGCACAGTTCTCATTTATTGAGTATCTGGTTATTTGTATGCTACAACTATGTAAGACATTACTGAAGGAAGATGAGACCTTTGTTCAGCGGCACTATATGTCATTCGAGTGCTGTTTATGCATCTTTTTTGCTTTGGCTTCGGGCATGTGTCGCGACGGGGTGACGACTCAGTTGAGCGCCTTGTGGTGCAGGGCAGGTACAAGATCACCGTTACGAACGACCACAGATAACCCAGGGGCTCTCTGTGCGAGGGACCGATTAAATAAAGGCTGCTCTAAACGGTCCCATCAACGAGTGCACAAGAAGGGCTGCGGCACGCCAGGAATGGCTACGTCTTGTGAAGCGCACCACCATCAGAAATAATGACCACGATCACTCTGCCAAGTGCAAACGGCTGAGAAGATTTTTTTAAGCTTTTGCATAGCTTTTATCGTGGAGTTTGAGCGCGGCGACCGAATCAAGAAATTCCATAACGAAAATAAAACCTAATACAATCACACGTTGCGCTTGTATAGTGTTTATGAATAAGCGCGAGGCGTGACGTGGCAGTGCACGCGCATCATGAAAAGTCTACCTATCTCTCTCTCGCGCGGTCTAGCTTATCAGCGTGAAGGGGACAGTTAATGTTTTGCTTTTGTTAATGTTTAGAAATATAACGTGGTCTTATTTTATTATTGTTTTAATATTAAATTATTATTGTCTAATTGTAATTGAGTAAGTTGATAAAAAATGCTATGCAATAGCTTTACCGCGGCAGTCCCCGAGTGCCACACGTGTTTTTTTAAATTTCTAAAGTGATATTAGTACAGACATTTAGCTCAGAAATAATGGGTAATTCTTAGTTATAACACATTATTAGTCACTATACTAAGTTAAAACGTATAATATATATTGGAGTTGGTTACAAGTTATTAGTTACTCTTGATTTGTGTTTACATATGTTGGACATGTTACACTGTTTATATACACGACCTCGCAGTATATTCGCCAGCATAAACGTTGGCAATAAGTTACTATGGCGTGGCGAGCGATAAATCACGTAGCGACGTAACGGTTCATGTATGGTATAAGTTACGAGCGGATCAAATGTTGCTTTAACAAACTTTTTGAATGGTAGGCATTGTAACGACCAGTGTTGTGGATTTACAGTTGAAACTGTTAAGTTTGTAGATGCATTTTATTTGTTGATTTTGTTTATTGATTTGTCCTATTTTTTGTTTTATCTACACAGTGTACTGTTATTTACTCTAATAATAAGTTTAAAAAATAATATCCTGAAAAGCACCCCACACTTTTTTTACAATAAAATAATTTTTTCTTACACTAATTTTAATTCAAATTTATTAAAATTTATATTCTATTTTTTAGTTGGATTTTCTATAAAAGCGTATTTTGTTAGTTTTTTTCAACTACTACTTATTTTTAATTTTGTTAGTTGAAATTCAATTTTTTCAATTTTTTTTTTTTTAATTTTTTATTTAATATTGAACTGTCATCGGTCCTTAATAAGTATACCAAATTTCGAGTTAATCCGACGTTTTGAAGGGGGTCAAAATTATGTTCAAATGTTCCGTTCCAAACATACATACGTCTGAAGCTAATAAATGCGTATTAAATACATGTCCTATGGCCATGTTTCGTTTTTTACGCATAAACATGTGAGCGAGTTCATAGCCCACCTGGTGTTTAGTGGTTACCGGAGCTCGTAGACGAGAAGGCGAAACCTCAGTTACTTTGTATCAGGACTTTCCCACCTTTCGAATCGAAACGCGTTATTGCTTTGCAGCAATAATAGGCAGGGTGATATGTACCCGGGCACTCTCTCCCGCCGTACCACTGGTGCTGTACCATTTTTAATGCACAAAAATCATTTTTACCATACTATCAGAATCCATATGTATAACAACTTCCTCCTCAATTCCTTCCCAATCCTCCTCGCCGATATTTAATAACCCTCTTTCATTAGTTTAGTATGTAGTAGTAACGGAAACTTTGATAAGTCATTTTCATCGACTTTGAAACGTTCGCTTAACTTGAAAATTTGCACACGCATCAAGGTCCGCGGATAATAATATGTATAATAATTTTAAAACTTCACTCTAATATCCTGAATAGTATTATGAGGATAAATAAGATTTAAATTTATTGTTAATTCGATTGCTATATAAGCGCTTTTTATTTAGTTCTTAAGCTAAATTTAAACACCGACCTGCCAATAACCGAGGCTATAAAGACCGCCGAGGACAGGAAGACGTGGGGAAGCATTGTCCATCGAGTAATCCACATTTTAGATTAGACACGACCTTCAGTAATGAAGAGACCGACTCAGAAGAAGAAGAAGAAAGAAGCTAAATTTATTTTTATTTAATTTGACACTATAATGTTTGACAAACTGCTGAATATTAAAAATTTTAATCAATATTTGTAGCGGTATAGCAAAAAATCAGGATACATTTCTTTAACTTGAGACACCAGTTAAACGCTTTAAAGAGCTGATGTAGTCGTCTTTGAAACAAGAACACCTCCATTTTAGGTTGCAGCTTAATTTGCGTAGTTAATTTCTCGTCATTATAATAATTCAATTCGCTTATAACTTTTACCAGATTCCAATAACGATGTGAAGCTATGCGAACAGTTCGCGTTGGCTTCGCGTAATATTAAAGCTTTAATTTACAGCTGCATTATTAAACCGACGCAAAAGATTGGTCATAAACAACCTCCAGCGTTGAAAATTTTCGTGAACGTTTTTAATTATTTTTTTACTTTGCTTTCATTAAAATCGAGTGTTGGTTAGTTTTGAGGATTTGTCCCAATCATCACTATTTTGTGCCATGAAAATCACTTTAAAATTTATGACTTCCTATATCCTATCCTTCCTTTGGTGGTAGGGCCTCTTGTGAGTCCGCGCGGGTAGGTGCCACCACCCTGCCTATTTCTGCCGTGAAGCAGTAATGCGTTTCGGTTTGAAGGGTGGGGCAGCCGTTGTAAATATACTGAGATCTTAGAACTTATATCTCAAGGTGGGTGGCGCATTTACGTTGTAGATGTTCATGAGCTCCAGTAACCACTTAACACCAGGTGGGCTGTGAGCTCGTCCACCCATCTAAGCAATAAAAAAATATTAACTTAGTGTAAGACGCCCCCAGGCTCAGTGGAGTGACGATCTATGCAAGGCAGCTGACAAAATCTGGACGAGAGATGCCGAGGATAGTGCCCAGTGGCGTGGAATTGGGGAGGCCTATATCCATCAGTCGACTGCTATAGACTGTTGATGATGATGATGATGATGACAATCTTAAGATCCTGATATAATTTGAATAAAACCAAAACTAACCATAATACAGTAGAAACAAACTTGTAGTAGATGATCTCAATAAATCTCTTACTCTCTTATCTCTCTAAAAATTACTGTATTTGGTGATATATTTCTTTAACTTGATATATGGTGGTGATATATTAAAGGAAACTGAAAATCATGGCTAATTCAGAACAGGACCACGCTCTACGGTCATTATCGCAACCCGCAGACCAGAACATGAAAACAATTTGCCAGTAGGCGTGCTCCGGATGGTCTAGTCAGCTCACGGCGACTAATTTTTGAAGTCGTAAAATTTACGACAAACGGAGAATAATCCGTTCGAAGTACGGGCCGAGATAAACGTGCCGGGGTTCCGGAATGAATACGGTCAGCGAAAAAACAAGAAAGGCTTTTTTTTTTAAATTAGGAATAACGTGGCAATATCCGGTTGTTTTCTTTGTATCACGAAAATAGGTTAGGCTTTTTCACGCGAATTGTGTGAGAGTATATCTGTTTTCGTTTTCATTTACTTCTTTTTCATATAGGTAGTGAGTGCATTTTATTGCTTTACGATGAGAATTTTTTTTTTTTTATAATTTATAAAAAAGCAAGATAGCTTTCAAAGTACTAAATTTGCTTCAATTAAAGTAGACAATTCACAATTCTTATACTTGAAAATTAACATATAAATTCAAATAAATATTTTTATTTTTTATATTGAATGTTGTTTGCTGACGCTCCTGTGACACTTGCCCAAATTAAAGGAACGACCGCCATACTTGCAGATGCAGATTCAATTAGGTCGGAACAATAAGCGTACAGTGTCTTAACAATTGTCTTTGAGAAATATTTTTGTTTAAGTTATTGTGGAAAAATTTAGAACAAAAGAGTAAAAGTTAGTAAAAGAGGTAAACGATATAAAAATAAATATATGTAGATATTTTTTAGAAATATACGTTTTTATTTATTTATTAATTCTTAGATGGTTAGTCGAGCTCACAGCCCACCTGGTGTTAAGTGGTTACTGGAGCCCATCTACAACGTAAATGCCGCCACCCACCTTGAGATATGAGTTCTAAGGTATCAGTACAGTTAATTACAACGGCTGCCCCACCCTTCAAACCGAAACGCATTACTGCTTCACGGCAGAAATAGGAAGGGTGGTGGTACCTACCCGCGCGGACTCACAAGAGGTCCTACCACCAGTAAAATGCTGGACATTTTTCCGGTAAATAACGTTGCTTGAAATCATAAAAAAATAATACCGCTTAAATCAGAACCGCCGAAGGATGAGCGATACCGTTCACAATATTTCATGTTTAAACACAACTACGGCATTATCTTTGCGGTACGTACGTAGGCTTCTGTGATTTTTGGCGCCCTACGGGACGGTCATAATTTAAAGGATGCGGCTGCTTCGCACTGATAAACGCGACTATCGGTTATTTACTGACCACACGCGAACTTTACTGCCTGTCGATATTGTCGTAGTGAAGGGAGCCGCGTCATTATAAACAGTACAAGCTTTATTTACTGCAAGTTATAGGCCTGTTTATGTGGCGCGATTTATCATTCGATTCTTTAATTCTATAAATATATAGCTGACCCGGCAGACTTCGTAGTGCCTCAATCGATAAATAAAAGACCTAAACTTTTGTATAAAATAAACTTAAAACAAACAAAAGGAATCCGTCCGACGGGGGACACATTAAAGGAAAAACAAAAATGTTATTTTTATTTAATTCTGAGCATTTTCATATTTATCTACTTTTTAAACCTTCTCTAGACTTCCACAAGTAATTCAAGACCAAAATTAGCCAAATCGGTCCAGCCGTTCTCGAGTTTTAGCATTTTTTTTTAACATTTTTATATTTATAGATAGATTATTGGACAATCATTACAAGCTTATTTAAAAATACAATTCATTTTCATTTTACGATTGTACTCAAATATTAAACATGCAAATCTATGTTGTTTATGAGATTGTACGTAAACAAGTGGCTTTTGTTCTCTATTTCTCAGTCCAATTGTAATGAAATATAATATGTGTAATAGGATCAACTCACATGAGTGCAACCTAAACTAATTAAACTCCTCTCTCTTCCTCTATATGCATTAGACAGAGACAGCATCTGTGTGCTGTCAGCTGTTATAAATACCGTTCTTAATGCAACAAATGGAGACTATTAAATGGAAATTATATTGTAGTGTAAAAATACTGAGTCGGTTTATTTACTTGAAAATTTATCTGAGAATTATGATAAAGATCATCGTCTAAAGACTTTAGAAGTTAAATTAGTAGAAAGTCTATTTGTTAGCAGCTAAACGTGATAATGAGAATATTCTAGTGCATCGTCTTGAATTACCCAGAGTATTTATTACCCGGGGTAATTATTGCTAGTTCTAATCGTGTTTATTATTTAATATAAATAATTATTCTAATCTAATTGCTATACTTATTTATAAGAAAATAATTACAAACATTAAAATCTCGTCAATAACAATATTCCTTGACGAATTATTCAATTAACACATGACACATAAACATGTATCAGAAACTCCATTTGTACAAAATACTATTTCATACCAACAGAACATTTCAATTTTAATTTCCTAAACGTCGCGTAGTTAGGTTATTTATTACATATTGTCTGCTGTCGCCCCTAATTTTGAAACAGAAAATATGTATAGTAATAATGCATAAACATTTTATAGATATACGTACTTTGACATTAAAAGGACTAATATTTTGTTTGTTTTTGATTGAATCTGACATTTGGCACGCTCACGCGTTTGTGGTGAAAGAGTTTTAACTATGAATGTGGAAGGCTATAGAGGAAGAGGTAGATCTAAGAAGAAATGGATGGATTGCGTGAAAGACGATATGTCTAAGAAGGGAGTGAGTGAAGAAATTGTATATGATAGAGGAGTATGGAAGGAGAAAACATGTTGCGTCGACCCCAGATGATTGGGAGAAGGGCGGGAGAATGATGATGACGACGCGTTTGTACATACATACGCCCTAGATTCGTGATTTAGAGATTAGAGATTCGCGCCTATCTGGTGTGGAGATGTCATTAGCCTAGTGTATGTATTTTCATTTTTACTTGGTATTAAGTGGTCATTACAATTTGAATGCCACCACTCATCCCGAGACACGACTTTGTAAGAAAAAAACAGTACCTGCCTGCGGGATTCGAACACCGGCACAATCGCATCGCTCGATACAAGTACACCAGCCATCTTATCGTTTAGGCCCCGATACCTTGTGTGTTAACGAACAATTTCAATGTTTGTCTATGTTCAGATCCTTTTAGACTATATTTACTGACATCCCATATAAATCTCATATCTATTAAGATCGCTATTATCTCTCCCACTGTCAGTAGACTTTGAAATTTTTATTTGATTAGTGCTGTGTTATCATTTCTGTCCATGACGGAAGTCGGAAGGAAAATTTTCCACCGAGTGGGTGATATTGCTCGGTAGACCGACGGTCCGAATATTGTTGTTCGGAACTTGTATATATGCAATCTTATCTTGAAAACGTCGTAAGCGATATTCAGGCATCTGTCAAATATCTTGTGTTCTGTGATGGCTACCGGCCATAAGCTACATTTCTAAATAAAAAATATATACATATGTATCAAAATTGATCCTTGATTAATATTATAGTAATTTTCTCCGAGTTGTTGTAATGTGGCTACAAATTGGATATTTTTGAGAATGAATTGTATTTTTTAACCCTTTGAGCGCGAACCATCGATAGATGGACTCTCAATTCATGCGTATAAAGTACGGGGCGTCGGAATACCGACTAATCGCGCAGTTTGATTATAGGTACTGATTAGGTATTGACCTGTACGGAAGTTTCTTAGCGCGCCCATATATAGCCTTTTAAAAGAGTTAATAATATTTATAGATAACCATATTAAATTAATTTGACGTGAATTTAGGGTTGATTTTTGTATTTTTTTAAGCTTTTAAGTTACTTTTTTTCAAAAATCCTTTAGCAATTACTGCAAAAAAATTTGAAATTAAGCTCAGCACTAAAAGAGTTAAGGTAATTAGTTTATGTAGTCGTTAATAGAGGGCGTGATCCATCGCGCTAACGAGATGTCGCAGCTAGATATAGCTATCGAAAGAATCTTTTTTACACTAAGTACATACAATTGTTAATGAGATCCTTATTGTCGTAATTATAAAAAAATGATGGTGACACGTAAGCTTTTTATTATTCATTAATATTAGCATTTAGTTTTATTATTACTTAGTATAGTATTAATATTTTTATCAGTTAATTTTGATAGTTTTAATTAATTTAGTTATTTTCATAATCGCTATCGTAAATCATTCTGTTCGATAACGATTAATAATATATAATCTTATAATCCACTAAATGGCACTAAATGGCACTACATTAAAAGCGGGTAACATCAAATGTAGCTTCGTTTGTCATGGCGAGCATAGATAAGTAATATACTTAATATGTCAATATTAACACATGTCAAGTCATTCATTCTCTTGTTGACAGCGGTCGCATGTGGTGGTCATTTACAAGCCCATTGGCACTAAATGACCGATAGTTATTCTATTCCCTGATTGATGAAATAATTTAACTATCTGTATAACTAAAACGGCGAAAAGTCAACACTACAGCTTACATGTACAAAGTTTCTTTTTTTCCTACCTAAGCTGGTAACCTAGGGGGTTTGGCCAGCGTAATCAGGCGGGTATTGACGTGTTTTAGGTGACGTCGACTGTTTACCATTCGGCCCGCAGGCTTGTAGTTACCGGCGGTCACGACAAGGGGGTTTTCGTGTCGCGCCGCTTTTTCGAAATGTCGCACTGATGCCGACTGTAAATGCTTACTGATTGGATCTAGCTTCAGGTCATCGTGAAGATTCACGTTCCTCACCAGCCACGGTAATCTGACGGCTATCTTGCAAAATCGGGATTTGATGATTTGAAGGGGTTTTAAATTAGTGCGGGCCGCTTTAGCGAACACTACTTGCATAGGTACCGGACCGGACCGGAGGTGACCGGACGTATGCAAGTTTTTTATGGTCACCCTATTATGAAGGGACAATTTACTTCGTTTGTAAATCATCGGATAGAAACGTTTTCTGAAGTCCTGAAGCCCACTATGAATTATTGTGCGGATGAGGTCACGAATCAAAAATCATACGCGATACCAATGCTCACGATGCCCCGATAATTATAAATTGTAAGTGATCTTTAGGATTAATACCTACATACGCGACTGTGTCCCCTAAATGTATGAAAGATTAAGAAATATAACTTTTTAAGTAGCACGAATTACGTCGTCGTACATACATAATTACAATGCGGTTTAATCACAGTTAATGCAAACAAACAACTGTTTTGCTGCATCCAATCTTTTGCTGGTCATTTTTACGTATTTTATTAATTGCCGCTGCACACAATGCTGCAGAGTACACGAGGGCACGTAACGTCCGCTGAATATTCATAATTAGAGATTGTATCGCTTAATAAACACCCTGTATAGCAGTCCGCTCACGTGTCGCTAATGATCAGGACAGTATTAATTAAAAGAATTTTAATTGTGCCCCGACTCTGCTCTGTTATAGTTCGCTTAGTACTTTATATTAGGATTAATAATGGTTTGCAATTTCTTTAATTTCGTGTAGAAATTTACATACGTAGACGCGTATGTTCTACGATTTCTGCTACGACCTGCTACGCCATGCTACGCCCAGCTACGACAATGGTTATTGAAGGTGTTAATTTCAGAAATTATTTATCTTTTATTCTCATAATGAACCTTTATTAAAGTTCTGGGTAGTTTTCGATAGTGATGAAAGAATTGAACATTTATCATAGAACGTGATTTTCTTTTTTTAGTTATGTTCATTCGATCTTATTTTTGAAGCTGCCATAAACTTTTGTGTCGATGTTTTTCATGATAAGTACATTTAATTCGGTAATGCATTATTAAGTTGACACGCACATGAGCATTGATCGTGAACACGTTATATGTATGTTACTTTATAACGAATAAACAATGTTACGCGAAGCTGACAGTTTAATTTCGCGAGTGAATTGTTCCAATGAACGAAGCCGACGCAGATCGGTCAACGGGGTTAATGACCCGTTGACGTTTTGTCAAATTACGCGGGGTTCTAACTTCTGTTACATTTTATGATGTATTGTCATGAGCTTGATGGCCGTTTTTGTTCCAATTATGTACGTTGATTAAATTTATTGTTGTGATAAATACGAGTATACACATACTTCCTGAATTAGTTTTAATTTTAAAATATCATTTATGACTTTTTTTTTTCTTGCACAGATCTAATTCACTGCAAACAAATCTCGCTTAGCATAGATAAAATAAATGCAATGAAAACAACATGGGATTGTTTTTCCACACGACACCGTGAAAATCACAAGGGTCATTGCGTGGTTGATAACATTAGTACGGGTCTAGTTTCCTTAAAAACATACATAAATCACCGGTCTACGTACCCTGACTAATTACGGTTTAATTTAGAGAAACAAAGAGCAAACCGGGGCACTACTGGGAATGGGAAAGTTCGCCTGATAAATACCCTAAATGTGTGTCGCAAGCGAAAAGGGTACGGCCCAGCGGAAGTTTTTATATCGAACCTCGTGTGGCCTTTTCAGGATAGAAGTTATAAGTACCCTAGTTATTGTTTCCGAACCTACACGCATTTCAGGATTTTTATTTAGTTTTTACATGTTCGGAATTGTTTTTTTTAAACTTATGTGAATTTTGAAGCGTTTGTCTTGATTTCGTAAAAAATATATACAAATTTAATCGGATTCTGATTACAAGTTGATAATCTTTTAGTTTGTGGATCCTCCTGATATTGTTGAATGTTTCATTCACCTGGAGGCGTGAGAGCGAATTGTTAATTTTATAGCATAACGGCTATACCGTTCAATTCGGAACGCATTGCTCCTTTGCGGCAGAAATATCCGCCCGTCAATATACCCTTGTAAATAATATAGTCATAATTTTCAATCATTAATGCACGAAGTCCATAAATATACATACTTCACGAAACAATCATATATTTTTAGATTAATCATACTGCTCTCTTCTTTGAAGATAGTTCTCGAAAAATCTTCAAAAATAATAGCTAAAAACGTATAATACAAGTTATTCTCTAGACCGCAAAAAAGCAAATACGATGTGTCATATTTGATATAAAACAACATTAAGAAGAGTGACAGGATAATGTTAATATTTAGCGAGTGTGTATTTTCTTTTGAATCTAGACTTATAAAAATACGCCCATACAAATTTATTTGTATTTTATGTCTTATTTTGTCTTCGGACACTGTTCATTTTGGATTAGTATGTAAACCACGTGAGTAATAAGATAAAAAATATATAATTGTAATAAATAGTATGAAGTAGAGATTTTTATCGGGAAGAACAACTTCTATATTTACAAATGAATTTCGACAATTTTTTAAATTTTATTAAATCCGTGTAATAAAATAATAAAGTTTAACAAATATTTTGAACAATCACATTAGTTAAATAAAACATACTAAGGAGGGATCAAGAGAAACCGTCAATCATACAAACTTGAGTAACGATAATTGAAAAAGTTAACAATTTCTGGCTACCTACCTATACAGACGATCAGAAAACGCGAATTATTAAACCAATTAAAAGTTCCCAAAGTCGGCAACATTAACTAAATTAACGCACAACAAATTCCCAGTAAAAGTTATACAAACAATCCTTTGCCGTCTGATTTTATTTGTGAACGACCATTCTGCATACGGTTCGCTATGACTTTTACAGCTTCGTTGATGGTAAAGTTATTAGGCCACGAAAACATCGATTTGTACTAAAGTTTTGAAATAAAACCAACGTTGTTTTCAATCTTTACTTTTCTTAAAGACTGTCAATAGTGAAGCATTTTATAGGCAATTTGAATATTTAGTTACTTATAAATATATGTAAATTCACGCATATTCTATTGTTACATAATTTGATATACTAATAATGAGGTGTAATAGACTTATATTTTACAGTTTTCGCGGTCACGATCAACCGCGTTTTGTTTTTAAATATTCTAACCGCCTAATAATATAACCTTATTGTATTATCACCGAAGTCTTTTTTTTTTTATTGCCCTTCTAGGCAGACCAGCATACGGCTTACCTGATGGTGAGTGGTTACCGTCGCCCATGGACTTCAGCAATGCCAGGGGCAGAGCCAAGCCGCTGCCTACAGAAAGTCTTGAAGTATTTTGAAAGTGTTAACGCCTACGAAATTTTACTGAGCAATATTAAATTTTTATTTATGTTCACCGACACAATTTTTACACACTTCAATTAATGGCCGTGCCAAGCTAACTTGTTCGCAACGTAAAAAATTAACAAAAACCTGTATAGAGAAAATACAAGCACAAAATCGATTGTGGGAGTTTTATTGAAGAGACCCAAGCATCCAACAGAAAGATACTCATTTTTTATTTTCAATTTTTGATTTTAACGAAATCATAAGATTAGATACTTTATACCTTATTAAATTAAATTAAATTAAATTAACTATATTATATTAAATTCATTAATTAAGTTAATTTTTTTTTTCCTAAACACACATATTTACATTCGTAATACTAAGAGCGAGTTTATCAAAATTCCGAAAAAATGCGCACGCCTTATGAGTCATGTGAGAACGTGCGTGAAAAAACGTTTTTAATTATTACAAAGCCTCGAAATTTAGGTCAGAGGCTGAATGTTTGGCATTCATTCATGCTCATAACATCAACGAAAATGGCTTTCCGTACATTTTTTTTTTTTTGAAACACAGCTTCCTACAAGTAGGGCATACCCGTAACCCTTTTATGAATTTTTAAATTATTTCGTTTGTGAATAAACAGATCGCGTTTCCAGCAGCTTAGATTACATGTATTATTGCCGCTAGTGTGAGCCTGTTCGTATAAAATATTCAGTCCAGCACGATCCCTTGTCGTTTGAATATGAAACTTATAACCAACGAGCTTAGGTATGAAATCGCTAAATACGGTAGCCAACTCATTTTCCGCCGACATTGAATATTCCGCTATGTTTGAAGAAAAAACAAAGTGTTAAATTGCGTGGGGAGTCGCCTTTGAGCGATGATCGTTCAGAGGAATTTGATCCGTATTTCGGTGTTTTTATGGAGTGTTATTGTTTGAAAGTGTCACGTTGTTGAACGTGGAAAGGGTAGCCGGTTCCTGTTACAGGAGACATGTAGAGGATGTGGGTCAAGTGGTAGATGACAAAAGTGTGAGTAGCGATGTGCCGCGTCTTGAGTTCGTTTACGCTGTTTCACTCGGCTCGGCTCTGAGGACGTTTTGTTTGCACTGTGTTACGTTCCTATTTACTAGGTTCAAATTAGATTTGCAGCAGCCTTATTACGCGTTTGAATGTTATAATTAATGACGTTGTTCTAATCGTACCCATGACGCTCTTGTGGACAGAAAACGAGGAAGCGGCGTGGTGGAATTCGCTTTATGAGTTCCGACAATTACTTAATACCAGGTGATTCATGAGCACGATTCTTCTGTATAAGAATACAGAAAATTACTTTAATATTTACTTGATTTAGTGGTTAACCGGACCCCATAGACATCCACAACGTAAATGACGCCATAGATATGAGTTCTAAGGTCTCAGTATAGTTAAAACGGCTTTTTTTTTTTTCGGGCCGGTGGCCGAACCTCCTACGAGGTCCCCGCGCCTAGGGGGCACGCGGGGTATGTGAGACTTAACGGTCTGCAGGTGTTGAGAGCAGACCGCGGGCCCAAGGATTTTAGGGCCCACCCACTAAACGACTCCCATGCACTCTTACACCCGACGTCCGATCTCCGTCCGGGGTCAAAACCCGGTCAGAGTAGGGGGGTTCCCGCGGTCAACACTACAACCAGACACGCGGCGCCACCCCGAGGACGCCCGACCGACGGGTCGTCGCGATAGTCGACGACCAACGACGTCGGTCTCCGCGGTACGGCGGACCTACCAGGCCGCCCGGGCGGTGCCGCTAGTGTTCCGGGATACCCCGCTGGGCCAGAACCAGCCTGCCGGGTCGGAACGCGATACACCGCCGACCGGGTTGCTCTTCAACAGTATGTTCGGCGACGACAGCGACGACGAAAGTGCGTACCGCATCGCAGTCTGCAGCCACCGACGCGTCGTCCCGTCCTCCTGGTGCCAGCGCGCTAGAGTGACGGTAGCGTGCGGCGCAGCCTCAACCCCCTTAGGTCGCCCCGTGACCATCACCGGGAGGAGACTGCCTCCTCATAGGGGCCGGAGCTAGACAAACGCCCTCCTCTGACCCCATAGTTACAACGGCTGCCCCAACCTTCAAACCGTTTTTAATTAAATTTTTAATTGTTAGTGGTCACCGTCACGAATGGAAATTATCAATTCCAGAGTTCGTTATCTGAAAGTAAGATTGACATTATGATTTCTATGGGCTTAGGTGATCGCTTAGCATAACGTGAGCATCTCGTCTACCAGTTTTATCTAACAGTGAAAGTAAATTTAAGGACATTTACAAATACTAGAGGTCCCGCAGTAGTCGAAATTCGACTATAATTAATTGGAATTGTAAGTTTGTATACTATTATTATTGTATTTTATACTTCTATAATCACAAATTTCGCCAAGACTAGACTATAAAAATATTAACAAAGACAAACAATATTTAATCTATTCTCAATTTGACAACAGACGTCAAGAACAAAAGTTTGACAATAAATAGTATGCATGCGTGTGTGCGTCAAATACATGGTATGTAGTGTGTGTAATGTTTTCTTTATTGATTTAATGTATCTTTTATGCATTATTTAAAAAAAATATTAGCATTGTGCACTCCTTCCCTATATTCTCTATAAGTGTGGAAAATTTCATACTCCTTCGTCCGCGCAATTTTCGTAAAACAAAGTTTTTGCTTCACGTATTAATATACAAATATAATTGTGAGCAACATGAACTATTTATAAACGCTATAGAGTTTTCGAAAACAATATTTAAGTTAGGTATTTCAGTTTAGGTTTTTAATAAAACAAAGATGTAATCATTGTTATTACGTAAGTTGTTCTAGAAAAATTGTGACGTTTGAAAAAAGAACAAAAACAACGCGGTTACCTTAAAAGGAAAACGAAGCACACAACGCAGTAATTTTTCATAAAAAAAAACAGAGACGCCTAATTAACTGAATTAGTGAAGAGAAAATATTTAATTTAAATTACATCATCATTGTTTTGGTAATTTATGGTTCAAATTTTATTGTGCGATAAGAATGAACGTTCCTTTCGTTTACTTTGAAATTGCTTACTGTTTTGATGTTTGCTCAAAAATACATTTAAACACAACCTTCATTTTAATTTTCATAAGCGCCATTTACCCCGTGCACGTTATGATTTATCCGTGAGTTCCGATTGATGAAGATGTGATATTATAACCTTTCTAATGTCACTGTTATCTGCTTGTCATTTTCATTTATTATAAATATTATACCCAGCTCGAATTCGTAATTTTTTCAGTTCGTAAAATTAAAAAATAATAAAAAAGAGTAAAACTAATGGCACTCGGGGACTGCCGCGTTAAGGCTATTGCATAGCATTTTTTATCAGCTTGTGCAATTATAATTAATCAGACAATAATAATTTAATATTAAAAATAAAATAAGACCACGCTATATTTATAAACATTAACAAAAGCAAAACATTAACTGTCCCCTTTACACATAAGCTAGACCGCGCGAGAGAGAGAGATGCGCAGACTTTTCATGATGCGTATGCAGTGCGACGTCGCGCCGCGCGCTTATTCACAAACACTACATAAGCGCAACGTGTGAATGTGGTGAAGGCGAGCTACATGGCGGACTGGGGTGTTAGGTATTATTCTCGTTACGGAATTTCTTGATTCGGTCGCCGCGCTTATAGCCCGCGATTAAAGTTATGCAATAGCTTAATAATAAAATATAATGATAATAAAAATATAAGAAAACCGTAAAAGTAGTTTTAATTGAACCTTTCTAATTTATTTACTCACGAGCCGTATTATTCAACTCGGTTACAAGTTGAATATGATTTGTTCACTTGAAGGGTTGAGCGCTCATAAATATGCGCGTATCTTACGATCTCGAAATCGTGCCGTTTATCTTACACCGCTACATTAACTACGAAAGCATCAACATCTTGAAATATGCCTTTCACAGATAAAATTAAGATTCATTTTGCTTTTTTGGTGACAGTCTAGGCGGAGCTCGGATCCCTTCTGAAATTACTCTCTGTGAAAATTCAAGAATTTTGTATAGTTACACTTCAAAAACAAATTGTATCATATTATGTAATTGCTTAAGAGAAATGGAAAATAAAAGGAGCCCTAGCATGGTCTAATTACTCAAGATGAAAACAAAAATTTTACAGATTTAACTGAATTATTGAAAGACAATTCATCCATAGTTGTTTTTTTTATTTTCTTTGTGGGTAATTTATGACAGGCGAATAAAGTTTATAACGATATTCGGAAGTTATATTATATACTTTAAGTGTTTACGCTATCTGCAATGGATAATTAGCATTGATGTTTTTGAACGTAACTGAGAGCGCATCGATGTAGGCCCGCCCCTTTCCCCTCCTATATCAAGGACACTTTTAAATTGAATTTTGAATCGTGCGCATCAAAAATTGTGCGATCGCGAAAAAGTGGTGAATATTGAGTGCAGCTAAGTAAGTACTTAAAAAACTGAAAGCTTTTCATCAAGATACAAAGAAAGAAGACAGGAGTGGCCACTCCATGAAGATAGTGCTACAAATATTATCACTACAAAGACACAGACTTTCGGTGAGTTCCTAAAAATATTACCTACCAAGTATCACATCGATTGCGCTCAAAATTATAAATAAAAAAGAACCAAGCCCAAACATATTTGATCACTTCGAGCCGGATATTTAACAATAATTTAACCGTTGCACATAGATTGAGCGGCTACCCCCAACTTGAAAAAACTATTAATAGGTGAACATTTTATTTAAATTTCTTTGTTACTACTTAGTTAAAATGGCTACTACTTCTAAATCTCAATCACTTTTTGATCGTAATGTACGTAAGATGCGTAGTAAAATTAATGCATATTACTCTCGAGTACAGTCCATTTATGACAGTATCACTAAAATAAATGAGAGCAATGTGGATGTATTTATGTCGAATGCTAGTACTTTAGATATGATGCGTACCGAATTCATAAAGTCACTGGACGATCTTAATGATTTATTAGCATCAAATGAAGACGCCACAGAACCCAATTACGAGTCAATGGTGGCGTTTGATGAGCTATTTTCTCGCATAAAATATAAATATTCGGAACTAATGTCGTTGCGTCACAATACGCAAAATACGGCGAACACTGTTGTTGGTGAGAATAAAATTGAGACCTACCGACAGTGTCCGAAATTACCGCGATTAGAATTATGTCCGTTTAATGGTGAACTTCAAAATTGGCCTATATTTTATGAAACATTTAAATCCATAATCCATGAAAATCAAAGTTTATCTGATAGTGAAAAAATTCAGTATTTAATCGGTAAACTGACTGGTAATGCTCAATTAATTTGTCAAGGGTTTATGCCCACTGCTGAAAATTATTCAGTTTTATGGCAAACATTAGTGAATAAATATAATGATAAGCGAGTCTTGGCGGCGTCATATTTTGATACGTTATTGAATCTTCCAGTAGCTAACGATGCCGACCCGATTAGCTTAGAAAATTACATAGACAAATATTCT
The DNA here is from genome assembly GCF_030267445.1 of Bombyx mandarina. NCBI lineage: Eukaryota > Metazoa > Arthropoda > Insecta > Lepidoptera > Bombycidae > Bombyx > Bombyx mandarina. The sequence continues at coordinate 8,781,877 of NC_143225.1, read as the reverse complement.
TCGTTAGTAAGCTCGTTAAAACAATTAAAACTAGAATGTCTTGAAGATTTTATTTTTGTTCATTTAGGTTGTAAGAAGATTAGTTTAGAATTAATTAAATCATTCGAAATGAACTACTCTGAATCTGATAAACTACCCACTTGTACTCAATTTATAAATTATATTCGTAATCAGTCCCATATTTTACAACGTGCTTATAATATATCTAATAACAATAGCATTCGAATGAATAAATATAATTCTCAACAAAGTAATTCAAACAAACCTCGTAATATAAGAAATAATAATGTGAAAACATTTGTTGTACACGAACAGAAGAGATGCATATTCTGTGGTGTCGCGGAGTACCATCAGTTGAAAAATTGTTCTAAGTTTAAATCAATTACACCGAAGGAACGGTTTTCTTTCATCAAAACCAACCGATTTTGTGTCAATTGTTTAAGTACCAGTCACACAGTTCGAAATTGTACGTCAAATGAAAAATGTAGTTCATGTTCACGTAGTCATCATTCGCTGTTACATTTTATTACAAAAGGTGATTCGGGTGAAGCACCGAAATCAGTAGACATTGCCACCCACCCTAACGGAGATCAAGACAACGCTATGCCAGATTCACTGTGCGCATGCGCATTGGAACAGCAGTGTTTTAAGACGGTATGTAATCAACAGCCCACTAAAACTATATTGCTTGGTACAGCGATATGCAATATTATGGATAATTCAGGTACGTTCTTGAGTACTGCCCGAATATTGGTAGATAGTGCATCGCAACGAGATCTGATTACTCTTGAATTTTGTAAGAGACTTAATTTACCAATTTATCCTTCCGAAACAAAGCAAGTGTGCGGAGTGGGTGATGTGAAAAATTCCATTGAAGGATATTGTTGTCTAACACTTTGCTCTTGTACTGAAGAATCAGTGCGTATTACAATACAACCTCTGGTAATCAATAAAATTACAGGTGAACTTCCTACCTCAAAGATCGATACTTCAAGTCTTAATTATCTAAAACACATTAAGCTAGCTGATGACAGATTCTCACAGCCTAGTGGTATAGATTTGATTGTGGGTTCCGATGTATTCTCTCGAATTTTACGACCTCATATAATTTCTAGGGCCCCCGGTGAACCTGTAGCAATTGAGACTTCATTAGGTTACATAATAGTCGGCCAGGCACCGGTATTAGCTCCCTCGATAGATAATTCATACTATACACATTGCACCTTTGGTGAGGACAATTTGGATAATGAGAATAATGTTTGTATTGGTAATTTTTTGAAATTAGAGGATATTCCAGACGTCAAGACATACACGGAACAGGAAGAGGAGTGTGAAAGCCTTTATAGACAAACGACTACTCGTGATAGCTTAGGTCGTTACATTGTCTCGTTACCATTCAAAGATACTCCTAGTAAGCTGGGTGACTCATTGCAAGCATCAATGCGTAGATATCTTTCATTGGAACGTAAGCTGCTATTGGAACCCGAAATGAGACAAGAATACGATAAAGTCATTAAGGACTATTTAGAAAAGGGATATTTAAACCCATGTTCTAGAAATATAAATGAGTCCTCACTCCAGTATGTTATTCCACATCACGGCATCGTTCGAAAAGATAAAAGTACAACAAAATTACGGGTAGTATTGGATGGCAGTATGAAATCATCATCGGGACTGGCACTGAATGATATATTACAAGTCGGACCGAATTTGCAAAACGACCTTTTTAGAATAATTTTAAATTTCAGACTTTTTAATGTAGCGATTAGTGCTGACATTAGGCAAATGTACTTGAGGATTTTAGTAAAGGACGAAGATAGGAAATTCCTGCGAATGTTGTATCGCTTTGATCCAAGCGAGGAGATAAAACTTTACGAATTCACACGTGTGCCATTCGGTTTGTGTTGTAGTCCGTTCCTTGCGATCAGGACTGTGCGCCAGTTAGTGACGGACGAGGGATCACAATTTCCTCTCGCGGCTCCAGTAGCTGACAGTGACGTTTTCACTGACGATTTGGCTACTTCCTGTGCGAATGAAGAAACAGCGGTCGAACTTTCTAATCAACTTATTAAAATGTTTCATGCTGGTGGTTTTGATTTGGTAAAGTTTTCAAGTAACTCACCAGAGGTTCTTTCTAAGATACCCTCTTCACATAGAGAATTCGAAGTTATAGAATTTAGTCCAGATAGCTATTTAAAAATACTGGGACTAAACTGGCTTCCAGCCGAAGACGTATTCACATTCACAGTAAATTTACGGAACCGCGAATGTACTAAAAGAAATATTTTATCAGTTATAGCAAGAATCTGGGACTTAATGGGATTCGTAGCTCCTGTTACACTATGGGCCAAGCTCATCATTAAGTCACTATGGGCTAATAATATAGATTGGGATGAAACTCCTCGCCCTGAAATTGTAGCAGCTTGGCATCGATTCGTGTCTGAGTTGCCAATATTGGAAAATGTTAGAATACCACGACATACTGGCATTGCTATGGAGTGCATAGTTAGCTTATTGGGATTTGCTGATGCATCTGAAAAGGCCTATGGAGGTGTCGTTTATTTACATGTTTATTTTCCACAAACAAATAAGTTCACTATTACGCTTGTTTGTGCCAAATCCAGAGTGGCGCCGTTACGATGCGTGTCATTGGCAAGACTAGAATTATGCGGTAACTTGATTCTCGCAAAGTTGATGAGAGCAATTATTGACAGCTATTCTCATCGCTGTAAAATAAGTAATGTATTTGCCTTTACGGATAGCACCGTGGCTTTGGCATGGATTCACTCATCACCGGCTAGATGGCATACGTTTGTAGCCAACCGAGTAACAAAGATACAGGATGAAATACACCCCAGAAACTTTTATTTTGTATCGGGTAAAGAGAATCCAGCAGACTGTCTTTCACGCGGCTTAACACCATCACAATTGATGGAGCATCCTCTTTGGTTCAGTGGACCCCGATTTGCTCATCTACCCATTTCAGATTGGCCAGTTAAGAATTTTGATGCCACATCGATGACTGATATTCCAGAAATGAAACCAGCTCCAGTGCTATTCACAACTGATGATGCACGGAATGACAATATATTATACACGCTTGCATGTCGTATTTCATCATGGCCCAAGCTGGTCCGTATTGTACTTTATGTTCTCCGGTTTATTAAATTGGTACCGAGTAAATTTGATATTTCCCATTTAAAGGTGGCCGAAACGAATATCATCAAGGCCGTACAGCGAGTTCACTTTGATAAAGAACTTAAGAATATGGAGTCTGGCAAAATATTACCGCCTGCATTTCAACGGCTCAGAGCCTTTGTTCACGAAGGTATCTTTCGTGTTGGCGGGCGATTGGAGAATGCTCACTTGGAATTTGATAGTCAGCACCCTATTTTACTTCCCGCTCGTGACCATGTAGTGAACCTTTTGATAGACTATTATCACAAAAAGTATTTGCACACCGGACCGCAGCTCTTAATGTCTCTGATACGCCAAAACTACTGGATTCTCTCTGCTCGGAATATAATAAGAAAGCGAGTACAGCAGTGTAATATATGTTATAGAGCAAATCCCCGAAACCAATGTCCATTGATGGCTGATTTACCTGCTTGTAGAGTTCAAGAAACAAAGGCCTTTTATCACACTGGTATAGATTACGCTGGCCCATTACGTATTATTCCCTACAGGCGACGTGGTGTTCGTAGTCAAAAGGCGTATATTTGTCTGTTCATTTGTCTAGTTACCAAGGCAGTTCACCTAGAACTCTCAACGGACTTGAGCACAGCAGCTTTCCTGAATGCGTTCAAGCGCTTCATTGCGCGGCGTGGTCCAATCAAAGTAGTATATACCGACTGTGGAACAAACTTTTTGGGAACTCACTCATATCTCAAGGAAATGTATAAATTGATTTCCTCTGAGCAGTATGCAGATAAATTTGCAAATGAATTGCGTGATAACAATATAGATTGGAAATTCAACCCACCATCAGCCCCTCATTTTGGCGGTATATGGGAGGGTAATATTCGGAGCGTTAAAACTCATCTTAATAAAATAATTGGTAATCAGCTTCTCACTTTTGAAGAAATGTTGACTACACTTGCTCAAATTGAAGCATTATTAAATTCGCGACCTCTATCAGTTTTGAGTTCAGATCCATGTGACCCTCAAGCTCTTACTCCTGCACATTTTATAAACTTAACACCATTAAAATCACTACCTTCAGAAACGATAACGGAACATTCTAATCTCATCCAAAGGAAACGTATTGTAGACAGTTTGGTCCAGTCTTTTTGGAAAAGATGGAAACTTGAATATCTTAATACATTACAAGTTCGTAATAAATGGAAAAAAGATAGCACTCCTATTAAAACTGGCACAGTTGTACTGCTTCAATCTGAAAATAGTGCTCCTCTTAATTGGCCATTGGGTATAATACAGGAAACTTTTCCGGGTCGTGATGGAGTTGTAAGGGTGGTTAACGTTAGAACGAAAACTGGTACTTATCGTAGACCTGTTGTTAAGGTTTATCCTTTACCAACACAGTAGTGGTTCGATATAATTCTACATACATACAGTCCACAAAATCTAATTAAATATAATTAAGTAGTAATTTAATAGTCTAATTGAAAAATAAAAGTAATAAGTCTAAGATAATAAGATTATTTATAATGTAGGTTTCATTTATTATTATAGTGTTTAACTTTGAAAGAGCTTTACTCTCTCAAACTGGGGGGCATGTTTACGCTATCTGCAATGGATAATTAGCATTGATGTTTTTGAACGTAACTGAGAGCGCATCGATGTAGTCCCGCCCCTTTCCCCTCCTATATCAAGGACACTTTTAAATTGAATTTTGAATCGTGCGCATCAAAAATTGTGCGATCGCGAAAAAGTGGTGAATATTGAGTGCAGCTAAGTAAGTACTTAAAAAACTGAAAGCTTTTCATCAAGATACAAAGAAAGAAGACAGGAGTGGCCACTCCATGAAGATAGTGCTACAAATATTATCACTACAAAGACACAGACTTTCGGTGAGTTCCTAAAAATATTACCTACTACCAAGTATCAAATCGATTGCGCTCAAAATTATAAATAAAAAAGAACCAAGCCCAAACATTAAGTTTATCTCATGTCTAATATCAAAATTATAAAATGAAATTGCACAATCGATAAAAACACAAGTGAAATAAATCAAATCGATTCATTGCTCTTACTTTCAACTGAGGGCTATAAAACTCGCATCAGCGTATTCACGAAATAATTGAAATAAAACAAGGAAAATATCGAATCTCCCTGCGACCGGAAGGCGGTACGGAAACACGTACCCACTTCAGTTCATTAAATTTAGCCTAAAACTTCACGTGCTGATTTGATATTCAATTTGGCGCTTGCACGGACCGCCATAAATTTTTTATAGGGGCATAAAACTCGTTGGCTTGTGGATCCTTTTTTTTTTCAAACGCCAGTGAAAGGAAGCGGCGCCTGGGAATTGCCGCGGATAGATTTCGGACTTGATTAGTTTCCGTTTTTGAAAGTTATAATTTTATTTATCGAATCCAAATACGATTTCAGAGAAATATCGAATCGAACCGAAATAAAAGTGGATCTTTGAAACCGATTTTTCTTTTATTTAGACACATCGACAGTACGTATTTTACATTTTTTTTTTTAATTGTTAATTGATTAAACCATACTTATTATGTATGCAATAAATTAATTAAAGCAATTCATTCACATTTACACACATTACATTTTTACTTTCAATAATAATTCATATGTAATTCTATGTTTCAGGATATTTAAGTAAGGTTTGAATAGAGTAATAAGCAACTGGCCATTAAAAAAAAAGAAAAAAAAAGTATCGAATGTTTTGTTGGGATGTCTCTAAAGGAAATAGCGAGCTGCTTGGCTGTTGGTATTTTTCATGAGCAAGGGCAAGTAAGGATCTTAAAATTTTAAATTTACAACTATTTCTATAGCCGAATAATAAACCGTATTACTTAAGCCAGTGCGTTCTCATTAACAGTGCAATCCGAAGGCGTTTTTTTTTTCACGAATGAGCACACAATACATTTTGTTGGCCGACCCCGTTCTGAGGGCGGAGGCGGTACGAGAAAAGTACTCGCTCATTATCGTTTTCCGGACTGGCACCGGTATCTCAAGTGGTAGAAAACAATACCCGATCCCGAGGCGAAACGCCTGGATTTCCCAAGTAATACTGTATAATACGGTTTTTATTAATGGCAAACGAGCCTCGCGGAAAAATGTTTAAATGCATTCTTAACGGGCAGCGGTCGTCGTTAGCGACTCTGTTCCGTACAAACGCTGTCGTATTATATAACGTAATTGTATAAATATTTCTATCTAGGTTGTTTATTGTTGTTTTTAAATGACACTCAGTTGTTTATTATGAGTCGGCATCAAACGAAAAAGAATACGGATTCGTATGTTTTGCTTTGTACTTTCTGTTTTCCTTTTTTTCTTTTTTTTTCTTGATTCTTCAACTTCTCCAGTTTGATATTTTGGTTATTACCGCATACGAAACAATTATTTGAAATGTTTAATTTGGAAAGTTGAAATCATGTATCAAGTGTTTCGTTTCTCGTGTCGATATAAATGAGGCCATTGGACGTATTTCATTGAAGTCTCGAATGAAACTAAAACGATTATAAAAATCAAATATATTTTAACGTCCGATAATATAAATACTTGGGAAACGCTATGCAATTTACAATACAATAGATAGCCCCTATTTGAATTATATTCCCCATCCCGAAATTATTCATGACATAACGTCCCTTACTCTTTTTTTTACATTAATCAATAACCTTATACGCCAGTCACCGTGAAGGGCGGAAGGACGCCGGAAGTGTAGCGCTAAACTCGGTGGTTAATTGCGCGAAAGGGAAGCCTTTCACTGCGAATATCGAACGATTAAATTATACGCGAGCATCGGGTAACGCGCGAGGATCTTGTTACAAGAACTTTTTTCTTTAATTAATCTATCTATCTATATATTGATACGTGAAGCAAAAACTTTGTATCCCTTCTTACGAAAATTGCGCCGACGGAGGAGTATGAAATTTTCTACACTTATAGTGAATATAGAGAAGAAGTGCACAATGCTAATATTTTTTTTAAATTATGCATAAAAGATACATTAAATCAATAAAGAAAACATTACACACACTACATACCATGTATTTGACGCACACACGCATGCATACTATTTATTGTCAAACTTTTGTTCTTGACGTCTGTGGTCAAATTGAGAATAGATTAAATATTGTTTGTCTCGGTTAATATTTTTTATAGTCTTGGCGAAATTTGTAATTATAGAAGTATAAAATACAATCATAATAGTGTACAAACTTACAATTCCAATTAATTATAGTTGAATTTCGACTACTGCGGGACCTCTAGTATATATAAAAATTAATTGCTGTTCGTTAGTCTCGCTAAAACTCGAGAACGGTTGGACCGATTTGGATAATTTTGGTCTTGAATTATTTGTGGAAGTCCAGAGAAGGTTTAAAAGGTAACATAAATATGAAAGTGCTCGGAATTAAATAAAAATAACCATTTTATTTTTCCTTTGATGTGTCCCCTCCCCAGTCGGACGGATTCCTTTTGTATGTTTTAAGTTTATTTTATACAAAAGTTTAGGTTTTTTATTTATCGATTGAGGCACTGCGAAGCCTGCCGGGTTAGCTAGTATTAAATAAATGTTTTATTTCAATTTTATTTTTTATTCTTATTGGTCCAATAATGTATTCAACGGCGTCAGGAATGACTGAGTGGTAGTTTCGTCATCATTCGTATTCGGTGGTACTGAGTTTATTGCAATAAAAGTCAGTACATAATTTCAACAAATAATTTTCACAATGACAGGGTATATCGACAGTTTCGTTTCAACTGACCGACTGACTGACGGACTGACTGACTGATAGACTGACTGACTGATTGACTGACTGACTGACTAACTAACTGACTGACTGACTGACTGATTGACTGAGGACTGACTGACTGACTAACACTGACTGAGACTGAGACGACTCTGTCCACGTACCGCCATTTTATTATACTCTGGCGTTACGGCGTCTACCCTACATTTTTGTGATATTTATCAAAGCAACATTTTATAATTTAAAATACTAATCAAAACAATGTCTTAATATTACTTAAGCCGCTATCTCCGACATATTGATTTTCACTTGTATCGATGATTTTAATTACTTGTTTATGAACACATTATTTACCTGATTATTTCAATTGGTCTCAAAACTTATTGGGTTGGTTACAATTAATTCGACAACACCACGTTAAATGAGTAATGTACGCGTTTCTCGTAATTTTTATTTATTTATTTGGAACATTCACGAGCTTAGTTGCATTGATTACTGGCTATCTATCTCTGATTCTTTTCATGCCGACTATTGGGAACTGGGTTTTTTGTCAGTCCAGAAATTTGTAGCTACGTTCCGTTAGCCGTTTCAACAACCATTGATATCGTATAGGTAACGAATTCATCTGCCCATATTGCAAAACATAAATACATTCAAACCTGGATAAGCGAGAGTTCAAGGGAGCACAATCTCATTCTCGCTTATAGAGGTTTCTCACTAACCCGAGTTTCTCGCTAATGCACCCTCTGAATTTCATTTCGCGATTTTCCGGATTCAAACGCATTCACTATTTTAAGTTTATCACTTAATGACAGTACTTTAATTTTCCCTTTTGACATGATGCAGAACAGAACTTTCTTTCGAAATTGATTAACGATATACTGAGTAAGTCCGACAAACAGGACGGTACACAGGCACACGTGTCCATTCGAAAAGAATGCGATAAAATAACAACGTTATTTAGTTCCACGAAATACAATAGGTTTAATATTGACGAGAAAACAATACAAAAACAATTATAGGAAATTCCACGAAAGTTAAGAATGAGTCATAAAATAGCAGATGTTAAATTTGTAATTTGTTTTGTCATTTGTTCCTCCTAAATAATATAGATAAATAAAGCTCGACTGTCGCTTATAGAGGTATAGGCAAGTAGCAGTCTCACTTACGGAGGTCCATGAGGGAAAAACGACTCTCTCTTACAGAGGTTACTGTTTCTCGCTAATAGAGGTTTTGGGAGCTTAAAATGACGGGTCCTGGCTATTACTCTCACTTATAGAGTTTTCTCACTTATCCAGTTCTCACTTAACCAGGTTTGACTGTATAATATAGTTATTATTAGTAATTACATTATTGGGTTATTTTCATGTGTGATTTGATTCATTTATCGATCTGATGTAAATGTTGAAAACTCCCATTAGTTCAGAACGGCCACGCAAACTGTAAAATTTACGAAACTTCGGAAACTTAAAGAAATACGGTGTGTAGTAAGTTTTCTTTTCATGGTCTTATTTAATTTTGAAAACCGAATAAAATGTGATTTTTTTTTAATGTTTCATTTTTAGCTTTTTGTAAGCGTTAGTCGGGACAGTCGTAATAGTGATTATCAAAAAATGAAAGTTTCACCTTCAAGAACATTTTTATTTTACTCAATACACCAACGAAACCATGGAACTAGATATTATCGGTGTGTACTAGGTTTTCTTTTCGTGGTCTTATTTAATTTTGAAAACCGAATAAGATTTGTTTTTTTTTAATGTTTCATTTTTAGCTCTTTGTAAGCGTTAGCCGCGACAGTCGTAATAGGGATTATCAATAATGAAAGTTTCACCATCAAGGACATATTTATTTTACTCAACACATCAATGAAACTATGGAACTAGATATTATTTTGAACAGAGCGTACCACCCACGTGAAAAAGTATCGATATCACGAATCGATTCCGACAATTCGGCACAGCTGTATGATAACGAATCCGCCGTAAAAAGCGCGACCAAATTGCCTCTGAATATAAATCACTCGTCGCCGCTATCGCATTCCGATTTATACGATGCGCATTGCTGATATTTTATGAATTGTATTACGTTTGTATTTATTATGATTTTCGAATTTTGTTGCAGTTCATTGACGGTATTCTCGCATTATTAATTACCCCGTTTTATATGAAAGTAGATATCGTAACATCACATTTGGTATGCAGCGGTCTGGTAGCTACTAAGCATCAGGTGACCCGTACCCTCGTTTGCTGACAAAGATAATCTAAAACGTAATTAGCGTTTTATCTTGTAGTAGTGGGAAAAAATGTTTCCTAATTTATTTATTAATAACCATAAAACCATAAAGCCCATTCATGGTCAATTAAACAAAACAAAACGAAAAGAAAACTATTTGTTAAATAGATAAGAAAAATATTACCTACAACACGTTCTACCGCGATTTTCAAATACTACATTTATTTTTAATATCACCGGGAATTATCATGTTTAGTTTTATTACAAACTAGCTGACCCGGCAGACTTCGCAGTGCCTCAATCGACAAACAAAAAACCTAAACTTTTGTATAAAATAAACTTAAAACAAACAAAAGGAATCCGTCCGACGGGGGACGCATCAAACGATAAACAAAATTGTTATTTTTATTTAATTCCGAGCATTTTCATATTTATCTACCTTTTAAACATTCTCTGGATTTTCACAAAAAATTCAAGACTAAAATTAGCCAAATCGGTCCAGCAATTCTCCAGTGTTATTGAGACTAACGAACAGCAATTCATTTTTATATATATAGATAAATGAAACCAATCAAGACAAAATATCAAGGCTGTTATTGACAATTATCGTGCTATGCTATAAATAGTTACAAAATGTTTTGTCTCCTCCATTAGTAACCAGTTCTAAAGACAAGCGAAAGAGCCAAATACTGCGTAACTAAAAAGTTGCAGTCTGGAAAAATAAATAAAAAGCTAAATTCAAAACGTATTATTAATAATAATGCTTTTCGAAAATCTCACTTTTAATAGGAGCATCTGAACTAAGTTTTATCTCTGTAATCCGGGGCACAAGGCAAGTTTCACGACTAAACGAGTTAACTTAAGCGATTTCCTTGCGGCTGAAAAAAAAAGAGAAAAAGCTCAGAAGTAATGGCATTTCCTTGAAACTTCCACCGTCTATCTGGTGTTAAATAAAGTTCGCCGTTTATGGGATTGTTGTATGATCTTTTATTGATTGCTATTTTTATTATTATTTTACAAATCATTTGAGTATTTTAAAACTAGGTCTAGCCTGTCGTACGTGCTTATTAGGAAATGGTTGTATTACTAGCATTACGGAAGAAAATGAACTAAGATAACCCGTGTATTTTAGAAATAGTGAAAGATAATAATTATATCCATATATTGCATTTACTTTCTCAGGGTTTTATTGATCAATATAAAACCAGTCGATTATCTTTTGCATCGCACTGTGGAGTAGGATGTTTTTGGAAAAATCACTTCCTTTAGTCAAAGGAATTGTTTGAGATGATCTCATCATCTCATTTTTACCACCGCACCGCTCGCCACAGGAGCAGAGTTCATCCATACTAGGTTTTTTTTTATTGCTTAGAGGGTGGACAAGCTCACAGACCACCTGGTGTTAAGTGGTTACTGGAGCTCATAGACATCTAAAACGTAAATGCGCCACCCACCTTGAGATATAAGTTCTAAGATCTCAGTATAATTACAACGGCTGTCCTACCCTTCAAACTGAAACGCATTACTGCTTCACGGCAGAAATAGGCAGGGCGCTGGTACATACCAACGTGGACTCACAAGAGTTCCTACCACCAGTAAAGCAGAGCCACTGTGCTCATCCACAGGGTATTTTTCGATTTTTTCTATCGACATTTTAATCTATCAAACTGCATTGGAATGATTTTTCTACTTCGGGTTTTCCTGAGCACTGTGACATCTCTTCCTTTAAATTTGCGCAGTGTATTCAGCAGTAGACAGAGATTTTGGGGTCGATACGTGATGCTAACTATTCACCATCAGGTGGGTTATATGCTTATTTGTCTGCAATGGCAATAAGAAAAAACAATCGTTTAAAACAAGAATGTATATCATTAATTCTAAGCTCAACAATCAACATTAAACACCCGAAAAATACCGACAAATCAATTTTTAACGAACACAATTAGCGAAAAAACGCGTACGTCGGGAAGTCAACGAGATTTTAAATCATTAAACGCCCTAACAAATATAAAGGAGAAGCAATTGTCAAGTGTCTGACTCTAATTGCAGACGCTTAATTAGTGTCTGGGGAAAGCGTGAGTGATCCTGAGGAGTGTTGTGTCTTGAGTGTGTCTCGTGGTACATTTGCTTCCTAGAGTTTTCGCCAACTTTCTCTTTGAATTCAGTAAGTATTAAATACTTGACAATTAATATGAGTACGCTCTCCAAAATTTAATAATTGTATCCTCATTAATGTGTTGAATTGTGTGTGTGAATTGAATTGGTTACAAAATACATACATATGTACATTTAAATATTTTAATGTAACTCGAATCCAACGAATATGTTTTTTTTTATTGCCCTTGTAGGCAGACGAGCATACGGCCCACCTGATGGTGAGTGGTTACCGTCGCCCATGGACTTCAGCAATGCCAGGGGCAGAGCCAAGCCGCTGCCTACCGTTTAATACTCTCCACAAGCCTCGTTTGAGGAAGGACTTGTCATAGCGCTCGGGAAACACCGTGGAGGGGAGCTCATTCCATAGCCGGATGGTACGTGGCAAATCTTTGTAGTAACAAAAGTTTCAGAGTTGAAAACTTGAACTTGAGTTTACTTTTAAAAGGAAAATCTGCTTCAAAAATGTACATACTGTGTGTGTATAATTTTTGTACGTTTTTAGGCGTGTGTGACATAATGGATAAGATATAGGTTCTAAACGGACTCAAAAATACCAAATCCTCTATACATATAAATAAAATTGGAATGTCTGTTTGTAATATTGAAATAACAGCTTTTTACTACATGCATATGAATATAAATACGGTACGTACACCAAAATATATTTTTTTACAATTTTTGTCTGTCTGTCTGTCTGTCTGTCTGTTTGTTCCGGCCAACAGTCCGGGAACAGCTGGACCGATTTTGACGAGACTTTCATTGATATGTAGCTGATGATATAAGGAGTAACTTAGGCTACTTTTAGACTAGCTTCGCGGCGACACCCGTGGTACGACAATAACCGCAGCAATAAAGCATCGCGGGGCTCAGCTATTAATAATAAAATTTAATGTTTCTGAAGTGAAGCGAGGGCGGGTCGCTAGTTATAAATAAAAATAATCATTATAGTATTATAATTTCGATGATAATTAAATAGCATTCTGTTTGCAACACTGGCATAACTAAATCGCATTCGGACGTGATCGGACGCAATCGGAATACCCGAATACGCAGATGTCACTGGATGTCAATCGACCGTAGAACTTTTTTTTTTGTACGATTTTTCCTTATTAGGAAAGGCAAGGGGATCTAAGCCCATACAGCCTTGTCTGTTCTATATAATTTCTGAAATAAATTTTCAAAAAAGCCGAAGCCAGGTCTTGATTATGATTTATATTATATCCTAGACCTTTAAAGTACAATCCACAAGACTCGCTCGCTAATTTAAATTTTAACATAAAAATTATATCTTCGAAATAATAGGGGTTAAAGTATGAAATTGCTCTTTTATTGTGACACGTACTTCGAATTGACATAGAACCTTCATGGTTTTAGATTTTTTTAGTGAAACTTTATTCAAATGGTACCTACGAGGTTCTACTTTTAAAAAAAAAAAAAAAATTTGCAACATTCTATAATCGACTTTCAATTGTTTTTTTTACTCAGCTTAGACAAGAAAGATGGCACTTCGGCAAATCGAGTGATTTTTTAATAAGAGTTCCGACGTGGAACTAACGCTGCAGAAACAGCTCGTAATATCAATGTTGCGTTTGGAGAGGGAACTGCTAATGAACGCACCGTGCGATTTTGGTTTAAGCGCTTTCGTGATGGAAATAAATATTGATTTGAAGAACGAACCACGTGGAAGACCGCGCACTCATGTAGATATTTTGATTAAATAAATATTATAATAAATGAAAAAAAAACGAATTTCAATTGTTTAGTACAAATCGGCTATTTTATACTTTAACCCTTAATAATATAGTATAATTACCATCTGCTAGTGCCTAGCTTCCTTTACTACGTTTCTTGTCAATATTGTAATATACTGTATACTATCAAATCATTATAATCGTTTATAAAATAGTGTGATTGATTTTCTTTATTTCTGATTGCAAATTTCCCGCTAATGTGGTAATAAATAACAAACCTCAACGTAAATTAAGCTGGCAATTTACTCGCCAAATTAATTCATAATTTTATGTAAGTCTTTATATTAATTTTTGCCGCGAATCAACCATATTTTCGGTTCAAAGAGAGCGGTTATCATAATACATTATTATTGAGACCAAAAACTATTGTCTTGATGTCTATGGTCTCTTGTAATCACATAACACCAAATGTGTGGTGAGGTCGTCTGCCCAGACAGCGTAATATCATATATCATTATCCTGCCCTTCTCCCAGTCACCTGGGGTCGGCGCAACATGTTTTCTCCTTCCATACTCTTCTATCATATACCATTTCTTCGCTCACTCCCCTCCTACCCATATCGTCTTTCACACAATCCATCCATTTCTTCTTAGGTCTACCTCTTCCTCTAAATCCTTCCACATTCATAGTTAACATTCTCTTAACAACTTCATTTTCATTCCGTCTCATCACATGTCCATACCATCCCAAACGTACACTCCTCAGCTTCTCTGTCACAGGTGCCACTTTCAGACTTCCTCTAACATATTCATTCCGTATTCTATCCATTCTCGTTACTCCACACATCCATCGCAACATTCGCATCTCTGCAGACAGCGTAATATATGATGTTATAATTAATTCTAAACACTAGATGGACACACAGATTAAGCGCACTGTTCTTTTTGTATCGCTACGAAACATAGGAAACTTTGTCATGGATCGTTTGGAACCTCTGGATCTACGGAGGTACTTCGGTTTTTTGTGTGTTTTATACCGTATATTCCATTAGGAGCGCTCTGACGAATTGTTTCAGATGATCCCATCATCTCGTTTTTACCATCGCACCGCCCGCTACCAAAGCAGATTTCATCCACACCTCCTAGAACCACTGCGTTCATCCACAGTGCGTTTCATGAGATCTTTTCTACTACTCACCGTCCGGCTTTGGAATGAGCTTCCCTTCGCGGTGTTTCTCGGGTGCTGTGACATGTCCTTTACCAAACGTGGCTTACAGAAAGCACTGATCGGTAGCTTCTTGCATTACTGACGTCATGAACGACGGTAACCACTCACAAGCTCAGCAAGCAGCTTTCAGTAGTAGCTCGTAGCTTCGTAGCAACGTAGCGCTGGAAACGCGAATCGAATACTCTACGGCTTTTACCTGCAACAATAGGAAATTTTCTTTAATTTGCACGTCATAAATTGCGTTGTTAATTTAACTAGAGACTTTGGGCTTTGTCACTAAAACAAATAAAAAAGAAACTATTAAAATTTTAATCGTAAGTAACATATATGTAGTCATTGAGAGAGTTTTTAATGGTGGTAGGACCTCTTGTGAGTCCGCGCGGGTGGTTTCGGTTTGAAGGGTGGGGCAGCCGTTGTACCTATACTTGAGACCTTAGAACTTATATCTCAAAGGTGGGTGGCGCATTTACGTTGTGGATGTCTGTGGGCTCCAGTAACCACTTAACACCAGGTGGGCTGTGAGCTCGTCCATCCATCTAAGCAATAAAAAAAAAAGTAGCCTTTATTAATTCCATTAATAATGCCAACTCATTACTGACTATAGGCCGTCAGATCTGTGCAACACATGTCGTTTTACGTAAATGAGTTCAGAAAAACCGTTAATATTGTGACCGGTAGATATTAATACGCAAGGCACGCGCAATACCGCTGGGTCACGAGCACTTTCAGATTTTACCAGTAGTTCAATAGTAAATAGAAATATTATGATTAATTATTCCACATTAAAACCTTTTAGTAACATGGAATACCGTTGAATTCATTAATATAGTGCATTCTGGTTATAGTCAAAGATATATACGTATATATGCGCTTCTGGAAATGACATTTTTATTTTTTATAAATGATTTCAGATAAAACAGTGCTGATGATATATGTATGAACATAGTATGTAATAAATACATAATAAATAAATACATACTTTGTAGGTAAGGTGACCCAATTTTTTTTAGCTTAACAGGGTGTTTGATTAAAAGACTCATCCAGTGTTAAATGGTTACCGAAGTCTATATATAGATATCATAATGTCAGTGCCACCGCTATCTTTGAGACGTGAGATCTATGTAACAATTACATTATGGCATATCACTAGGCACGATTGCACCAGGCATCTTATCCTTTCGCCCACGACGACTTCAAATACATACGATTATATAAACTTTTGATACCTTCTATACAAATAAAGTAGAGTTGTTCAAGCAAAAAAGAAGTTTCCGTGAAACAGTTGCAATCAAATAGTTATGTCTCGCAAAAACAAACTATGCTCAGTGTATTCAAACTGCTCAAACTTCCAGTAGATTTAATTCCGTCCTCAACTTATTTGTCCGTTAGTAAACATGTTTGTTTCCACAAATGCTCCTTTGATATAATCTTAATGTCGGTCGCTTTACCTGTTCTGTCAGCGGATAAACTTGGCAGACAGTTTATGGCAGTTCCAGAATGGAAACTTTGGTTAAACTTTAATTCTGTGTTAGTTTATTACGAGTTAACATTCGGCTAATGTCTGTGCCTGAGTGTTTAAATTTGCATGTGGATATGTTCAATTATCTCAGAGCATAATTAGTTTTGTTTGTTTTTGGCTATTTTATTTTGTTATTTAAAGAGTAATTTGTGGATGAGATCTGTGTGATTTTATTGTTATAAACAAATTTCAAGGTTAACCCGTTCTTTATAAGTTAACTAGCTTTTGCCCGCGAATTCGTCCGCGTGGAATAGTTCACAAAGAATGCGTTATTTTAGAACAAATTTGGTTAGCATAAAAAACGTTATAGTGAACCAACCTTAACACATTATGCTGTCGCGGACTTTTTTTTAAATCTTTTAAAAGGGAACAATTCTGTCATACATTATTTTAGCGAAACTTTAACCGTTTTTGCAACGTACGAAGCGGAAGCTCTCAAAAGGTAAAAATAACTCCGATTTTGAAACATTCTTTATTGGTACTCCGCTTGTTTTGGTCTTAGTGTTATATTATAGCCTTCCTCGATAAATGGGCTATCTAACATTGAAATAAATTTTCAAATCGGTTCAGTAGTTCCTGAGATTAGCGCATTCAAACAAACAAACTCTTCAGCTTTATAATCTTAGTATAGATGTGCATTAGGTTATTCGTTCGTGTTCTGTAACCCACAGACACAGCCCACTGAGTTTCTCACCGGATCTTCTCAGTGGGTCGCGTTTCCGATCCGGTGGTAGATTCTGCAAAGCACTCTCCTTGCTAGGGTTAGTGTTAGCAACACTCCCGGCTGAGCCCCGTGAGCTCCACTACTAGCCCGGTGAATCTAGAATTACTCTTCGAGTTTACCAGAACAGGCAGATTTTTTTTTAAAAAAAATCGTGTTCTATGCGTTGATGTCGGGACGTATGAATTCAAACTTTGTGCAATAATTGTTGGTACTACGGGAAAAAACTGCCTATCGTCCATAACAAGAATTTGCGACTAAATTCTGCATCTAACAAGTTATATTATTATATATGATATAATACATTAATTTAGTAAATTTAGACAATACCTGAGTATACGAACCATCAATAAAATAATTTTGGAGTATATGTGACATTTACTTCTTATACTAATTGGTATATCCATTCGATTATAGTAAACTAGAGTTATGATAAGAACTGTCGATGTTTTGAAAGAACGCAAGGTTTCCATTTTTGGCAATATAAACTTTATAAACATACTATGTATTTCTTTGAACTTCAATGTTTGTACTCTATATCCGATATACATATATCTGTGTTTTCACTAACCAATCTACGGAGGGTCGAAGGGCCCTTTGGTCGTGCACTTTGAATTAGGGCCAATAAATTTTCGGTTCCGCCTATTGGGCCCCGCTATAAGTTCTTTGTATTACTGACCCTTGGTCATATGTCTTGGCTTGTCGTGTTGTATTGGCCAACAATAACGAGGGAATTAATTTATGTATGGTAACGATTTTCCAATTTCGAATTTAATTGGATGTCATTTTAAATTTATATTTACAACGAATATGGAAAACCGTATTTTTTTAAATCTTTAAATTAAATACCTCGAATATTATTAAGACTTTTTTTTTAAATGATTAAGTAACATTGGGTTGGGCTTTAATGACAAAAATCCCAATTTGTTTTTTTTTTATTTGACTTAATGATTCGTAAGGTAAGCTGTAAGCCGACTAAAAGAGAATTTAACCTCGCTAATTTCAAATCTTTCATTGATATTCCTTTGAGATTAAGTTCATATTACAATATCACAGATCGGAACCTCCGAAAACACACATTAGCGACCGTAAGTCATGAGCAATAAAGTCGTTATTAGAACGTAACAGGTCATTATCCAGTTAGGTGGGCAGTAAACGCATATTTCACGGCGCTCCCTTGTTTACTGTTGTAACTAAAACAATGGTTAGAACAACAGTAATTATGCTTCACTGATATGGACTTGCACGTTAATATGTCGGATTATTTTGGTATCTATAACTACATGCTAAACGAACTTTAAGCAATTTTAGGTTGTTATTTATCATCTTTAGCTTGTACTTTTTCCAGTTACCGCTCATGAACATGAGCGGTAACTGGGGGCTAAGGTTTTTGTCAGTGGTGGTGGCGGTATGTAATGATTCACCCTGCCTATCTCTAGTGTGAAGCGATATCGCCTAAAAATGGGACTAAAACCTCATGTCTCAAGGCAGCTTCTCCGAAATCCACTTTACAAGGTGAGTCGTGAGCTAGATAAATAAATATGCAATAACTAAAATTGCAATGAGGGAAAGTGAGGAAAGATACTGTTGAAATTTTTATTTATTTATATCACTAGAGCTGTAAACTATAAAGTATAATCATTTCATGTGTTATATTAGGCAACTGAAATTAAAACTACAACATAGTCATTTCGATAATTGAGTCGACTATTATCAAAGGCGGCAATCTGACTTTTGGACAATGATTGGTAAATCAGAAAAACGAATTATTGACTTTGTATTCCATCGGCAGTCACAAAACTCTTCGGAACGACATCTTAGATAAATAACAGGTTAACTATTAACCTTTATTTAATGCAGGTTTTGAACCGTATTCTTTGAAGGAGACGATTATATTCAAATCAATCTGTATTGACATATCAATAATTTTTTTTTGTCCAAATGCGCAGATTGCCACCTTTGATAATAGACGACTCAATTATACTATATTATATTTTAAAACTAAGTACCGACGGAACCATTATACATATTATATACTTATTTATCTGTGTAAAGTAGAAAATTCTGAGACAAAAAAAAAGTAAAAATTATAGAACAATATCTAATTCATGAATGGAATGTGAAGTTCCAAAATCAAAATGGGACCGTTCTGTTGCTATTCCGGATATGGACAGAGCATTTATAATACTGTAACAAGATTTTCGAAATAGCATTGTCCGTCGTATTCTGGTGCGGAGGTCGAGTTAGCGCGAACAAAATACTGTATTCCACGAATGTACGTATTTGTTTTCGAATCACGTCGGACACGGGGGGAGGGGGTAAACATGGCGCGGGCAGGGGTAGGGTTGCAGCGTTTCAGAAAAATATTATATTATACATACGTACGTTTTTATTTGGGTTACGGCTAACGTTAAATTAAATACAAAAGTTGTCGTGTTGATTCGAACATAATATGTTTTTCATTGTAACAGTTTAAAATGAATTTATGTAAAAACGAAATTATTTTGCGTCTCTGTATTGTTATCCTATTTTATTAGTCACATTTTATGGTCGTATTTGTAACTATACTGAGACCTTAGAACTTATATCTCAAGATGGGTGCCGCATTTACGTTGTAGATGTCTATGGGCTCCAGTAACCACTTAACATCAGGTGGGCTGTGAGCTCGTCCATCTATCTAAGCAATAAAAAAATTAAAAAAAACGTAGGAATAAATTAAAACGCATCTGATGACGTCATACGTAGGTATAATTAAATACCGTAGCGGCTAAACGAAAGAAGTAAATACCGCCTCCAACAAGTTTCTAACTCTGTTGGTATAGTTATGATAATACCGTCAGACTTGTTGGTTAATTTTGAGCTTGTTTTATGGATTGATTTTATGTTTGATTTTTACTCAAATATATTTTCAATGGCGTAATTAAGTAATCGATCTTAAGGCTCACTTGGTGTTAAGAGGTTACCGGAAGCTATGCACATCATAAAGTGAATTTTGCTATCCATTTTATTAATACATGAGGTCGAAATATCGATTGTATTTTACAAGAACAGTCTAACCCTTCAAACTGGATGGAACGACTACTTGGCGGCAGATATAGGCAAGATAATATATAATATTTAAAAATAATATTAAAAAAATATAATATTTATTTATAATATGCTGAACGCCGGTTTGGTATTACAGTACGCTGATGCAGTCCTCAGAGAACGCTACTGTCCATTATCTGGTGAATTCCATAATCCGTTGTACTATTCTCCTAAGTTTTGTTGCGCAAAATACGATATTAATTTAAATATCTAAATAATATTTTTTTTTTATAAAATCTTCTCAATTAATTTATAGCAACAATTTTTAGTAATTTGTTTAATGCTTTTGAGAACGAAAATTACAAATGCTTATTTTGTTTTTTTTGTTTTGAAACTGAGCGTACAGAATAGGTACGACTTAATAGTAAAGTCATTCAAAAGACAACTAAATAACTGAGCTTGGCATTTAATGGCAACACTGAATCTGATAATTATGATACAAGCGATTTGTTTTCTAAGTCAGAGTAATATCAGAGCAACGGCTAAGACTAATTTCTCTTTTTAACAATATGAATGACGTAATTTTTTTAATCTATGCTGTTTAGAAAGTAAATGCTTTTAAAATTAAAACTAGACCATTTCTTGAACAGAATAAGTCGACAGGTTTCTGAATTTGATATGTATTATTTCTAAATTAGGCAAGTTATTGATCGTTTTTATATAATTTCAAGTTCAATTAAACATTACAAAATCGTAGTAAAATAATTCGTAAATCATTATTTTGATAAAAAAAAAACAGTGTTGTCTAGGCTAGCAACCCTACACGTAGGTAATGGTCGAAAAATTACACACCCACTCGGCAGTGAATTAGTGAGGGCGTGTAAATGAGGCAGACAGTGGAACCTTAGCCGCCGAGATTGCTACACTGACGAAATTCTCAAGATAACGGCACCCGTGTGCTACAATTCACTGAAGGATAGTGCTAATTGGGTTGTGATTCTGGCAACACTCAAATTGATGATACATAATGGATTGACGCTAGCAATAAAATAGTTTTTACGACTGTACACGGTCTGCTCATTTAGGGGCACAAAGTCGAAGTACGATTATTTTGGACTGCGAATTTGTGCCCGAAACAATCAGGATGATGGTTGTGTTAGCTATTCTTGCAGGTCAACAAATTTCTATACCACAATTTTGCAATTCAATAAGAAACACACACAAATCGCTTTTGTTCGAAAATATCAACTTAATTACTAATAATCCCAAATAATAAGTAAAACCGTGATAACGGAAATAAAACAACCAAAAAAAAAACCGCCCAGTTAAGTATTTAAACAATTAATGACCCAAAGACAAAAGCATAACACAACAACAGTTGAAATTTCAACGCAAACCCGCGACGACTTTCATCCCGGGAATGTACACTCAGCTTTAATTACTACGCAATTTTATCGTGTGCACGAAAAACACAAAGAGCATAGTCGATTTTTTTTTTTTTTTTTTTTTCCTACCTATGCTGATAGCCTTGAGAGGCTATTTCAGCTTCACCCTAACGTTTGTAGGTGAGCTCGCGGGGCTCAACCGGAGAGTTGCTAACACTGACCCTAGCAAGAGCAGTGCTTCGCAGAATCCACCACCGGATCGGAAACGCGACCCACTGAGAAGATCCGGCGAGAAACTCAGTGGGCTGTGTCTATGGGTTAGTTCGCTCGTCGAGCCCTTCGTCGCAAGCGACGGGTTCGACAAGGACGGTGACCGGTGCTCGTGGTGCCTAAGAGCACCGTTAATGGATCAGGAGGATCCGTAATGACGTGCTTTGGGCGACGTCGACGGTTTACCATTCGGTCTACTGGGTCGGGTATGTAATTTCCAGCGGCTACGATGAGAGGGTTCTCATGTCGTGCCGCCTTCTCAAAATGGCGCAGCGATGCCGACTGTAGATACTTACTGACAGAGTCAAGCTCCAGGTCATCGTGGAGATCCACGTTCCTCAGGAACCATGGTGCTCCGACGGCTATCCTGCAGAATCGGGATTGAATAACCTGAAGGGGCTTCAAGTTGGTGCGGGCTGCGTGAGCGAACACTACGCTTGCATACGTCATAACGGGGCGTATGCAAGTTTTGTAGAGAGTTACCTTATTACGGAGGGACAGTTTGCTTCGCTTGCAAAGCATAGGGTAGAGACGTCCTAATATGAAGGCGGCACGGTCGCGTACCGTTTTAATATGGGGACGGAATGTCATCCCTCTGTCGAGGGTGACGCCTAGGTATTTGACCTGCGAGGCCCACGGTATGGGCTGGCCAAAGAGAGTGACGGGGCTAACGGCGGAGGTGTTTGCGCGCCTATTAGGGAGTGGGATGCTCGAAGTGGTATTCGGAGGGCGACCCCTTTTGAAGAGCACCGCTGTGCTTTTCGTGGGGTTGATGTCGATGCGCCACTTCCGGAACCACTGTCCCATGGTGGCTACTGCGATCTGGAGTCGCCGATGAAGCAGCGACATCTTCCTACACGAGTAGTAGATAGCCGTGTCATCGGCGAAGAGCGCTAGATGGGTCTCCGGAGACCGGGGTATATCATTGATATACAAACTAAATAATAACGGGGAGAGCGCGGAGCCTTGCGGGACTCCGGCAGTCAGTTGACGGGGACGAGAACGAGTTCCCTCTACTCGATATCGAAACGAACGGTTCGACAAGAAGTCTCGTATGATGAGCACGAGTCTGTCTGGCACTCCCATGTTGTACAGTTTGTAAATTAAACCGTTGTGCCAGACTTTGTCGAACGCCTTCGCGATGTCGAAGAAGAGGGCGCCGGTCGGGATTTGTTTACGCCTATTTAGTCCTATCAGGATGTGCTCCGTGAGGCGGTGCACTTGTTGTACGCACGAGTGTTTAGAGCGGAATCCGAACTGTTCGTCTATGAGAATTTTGTTCGCGGTAACAAAATCCCAGAGGCGTTTCCTAAGGAGCCGTTCGTAAATTTTTCCTATCGTCGGGAGGAGACTAATCGGACGGTAACTAGAAGTTTCGTTTGTCGGTTTGCCCGGCTTATGTATACCGATAACGTCCGCTTCTTTCCACACCGCGGGAAAGATGCAGTGCGTCATAGCGGCATTTAAAATTGTAGCCAACATTGCTATCAGTTGGACTGGCAAGAGTTTTAGCGCGCGGTTGCGGATGCCGTCGGAGCCGGGTGCCTTCCTAGGTTGGAGGTTGTGGATCGCGTCTCTAACTTCGTCAGTGGTAATGGGGGGTAACGCGTCCGAGGGCGGCAGGGAAGCTCTGCGCTCGACCTCCCTGTCGACTAACTCGGTGTGTTCGGGGTCCGCGTGTTGAGTGCTGGTGGTGCACTGCTCTTGCAGTGCATCGGCCAGCAGCTCAGCCTTGTCATCGTCATCGAATGCCGGTGGTTGGCCTGAAGGGCGTACGAGGGGAGGCATAGTAGCGGTAGTTTCGGATTTGAGAGTCCTAGCTAGTCGCCAGTATGCTTGGTGGGAGGGCGCGAGTTGTTCTAAATAACTATGCCAATTATCGTTACGCGCGTCACTTAGGCGGGAGTGGACTTCGCGTTGTAGACGACGCATCCGAATCCGGTTTGAATGCGTGGGAAGACGATCGTAGGCCCGGATTGCCGCGTTCCTAACTCTTAAGAGATTCCTAAGTTCGGAGGACAGTCTGATGCGGTGGAAGCTGTCCCCCACATCGACTTCTTTTGAAGATCTAATGATCGCGGAAGAGATGTGATCGGTAATGATGTTTATGGATTCGACGGTGTCCTCGGGGGATAGATTCGAATCCGGGCCGTAAGGGAGGATTGGCGGAGCGGCTTCGGCTAGGCACGTGCCCAGCTTATTCCAATCCACCATGGTCCTCGTAACAGTGGCTGGGTTGTGAGGGCGACCGAGCTGCATAAGGACAGGTCGGTGGTCTGAGTCGAGCTCTGACAGTGCTTCGATGGAACGTAAGCGCAGAGTTACGTTCCTAAGCAATGCCAGGTCTATAGTGCTCGGACGGAGCGCGATGTTATACGGATAACATGTTGGAGTTGGGGGACCGACTACTTCAAAAGTGAGGTCGTCTATAAACGCGTCGAGACGCCTACCGTTAACGTTCGTACGATGGCAGTTCCACCTAGTGTGGTGGCAATTTAAATCGCCTGCCAGGATGACGGAGTCTCCCATGCCAAACAGTGACTCGATGTCACTGCTCAGGAGGGGCTTGTCCGGGGGGAGATAAACGGATGCGATGACGATCGGCTGGTGTCCCGTCAGCGAGATACGGCACACTGACGCCTCGATATGTAAGAGCGAGGGAGTATCGAGAGGAACAACGTGCAGAGCCCGCCTATAGTAAATGGCAGTCCCGCCTTTGGAGGCGGTGAGTCTGTCATTCCTAACCATGACGTAATTCGCGACTTTCGGGTCACGACGCGAGGGCTTCAGACAGGTCTCCTGCACTAACAAAATATCTACAAGATTATCGCGGAGGAATTCGAAAATTTGATCGCGTTGCCGCGCGAGTCCGTTAGCATTGTAGAATGCTAACGTAAGGGAATACGGTTTTTCTCTACCTTTTTGCGCCATTGATTACCGGTAAAGAATTTTTATAACGTGCGAGACACGGACTCGTAGACGTCCATGTGATCGAAAGCGGCCGCGAGCCGCTGTTCGGGGGTTACCGACCTACGGATAGCATCTGCGAACGATCGCAGACGGTCAAAGTTTACCGCGGTGACGAAGTCGCGCACGAGCGCGAAGTCATTGACGACTGAGGGTTGCGGGGGGCGGTACGCGGGCGCGGGGCGAGGTGCCAGCAGGGGCTGAGGCGCGTGACGTGTCGCAGGCGGGAGCTGGGGTACGTTTTGTGTTCCCTCCTTCGTATACGGCAGCGGTTTTTTCCACGCCGAGACGGTGGGAACCGCAGCCGGTACGAAGGCTGGTTTCGGCACTGAAGGCGCCGAAGTCTTTGGGTCGACGGTTCGGGGGGCTGGGTGGTTCAGGCGTTTACGCGGAGCCCTAGGACATCCGCGGTAGTTTGCCGGGTGCCCTTGCTTAAGGCATAGGACACAGCTTGGGGGTTCCGTCGCGGTTTCCCTAACACGCGAACATTCTGTGGTTGCGTGATCGCCGAGGCATTTCACGCAGCGGGGGCGCGCGTGGCAATTACGCGCTGAGTGGCCATAGAGCTGGCACCTGTGGCACTGCCCGGGAGTACCACGTTTATGGGGGGCTTCGATGGTGACCCCGGAGAGGCCGCATATCGTTTTGAGACATGAGATTCTTTTCTTTGCCTCCGGGGTTGATTCTAGCGCGACGAGAATCATATTGTACGGCTGTCTGCCGCGTCCGCTGTGCATCCGGTGCACACTAATTATTGGGAGGGACTGACCGATCAGATCCTCCTTTACGTAGTCTATGTCGAGTTCCTTGGGGACTCCACGTATCACTACGCGGAGTTCGCGGTCCTCCTGAAGAGCATAGGTGTGATAACCTATGTTCTCCTTTCGGAGGTAAGCAGAGAGGGCCCTATGGTCGCCCGGCGTTGCGACCTTAATCTGAATCCCATGCGCGACGTTACGCGCATGGGTATAATTAATTTTGTTGGCCTGAAGGGCCTGGGATACGCGATTCCACGCTGACTTCTCCTGGAGTATCAGCGGGGGCGGGACAACTGTTTTAGGCGCGGGCGCGGTTTTTGGGCGCGGCGGTGGGATTACGCGGCGGGCGGAGTCCGACTCTGGCGTTACGACTACCTGCGGTCGGGAGGCGGTCGCGGACTTGGTTTGCTTCGTCATGGAGCTCCGGGACTCCACGACGCGAGTACGCTTTTTACCGCGCGTTACAGTTTGGAACCCATCCGAGGTTCCGGGTTGAGGGCTAGTCGCGGACTCGAAGTCCATCTCCGATTCGGTATCGGAGCCTGAACTAGACGCTATTGAGGTCGCGACGGACGAAATTGACGTGATTGACGCGGGCGCGGGGGTAGCGGGGGCGGGGGCGTTAGACGCTACGGCGGCGGCGTGCGTACGTGCGCTTGAACACGGACTGGCGGCGGGGCACGCGAGGCATGCCTGCGAGGCATGTTTGGCGACGGCGGCGAGAGATGCGGGGGGAGAATAATTACCAAATGAGGCCCTATAGGCTTCGAATTCGGGCGCGATTGACGGATATTTTTCCCGAATGAAGTCGATGAAAAGTTTTTCCTCCATCTTTACGTGATTTTCGCCCGGGGGGGGGCGGCCCCGGGACTTAAACACGCGCTCGCCTTGCGGCGAGGCCCCTGCGTCGGTAACACTAAATTGGCCGAAGCGATTCTAGGAATTTTAGAAATTTTAGTGAATAGAACAAGTAGAATAGAATTAGAGTGAATAGAACTACTGCACAGTTCCCGGGCGGCAATGCCTTGCAATTAGGCGCAGGTACAAATTCCGAGAAACACTTGGGCCACAGATGTGCCACGAACAATGATCTATTATCACCGGTAGTCACTTCCGACAAAACAATGAGCACGTCCACGCGCGTCGGTTGCTCAAATCGGAATGGCATAGTCGAAATACTAAAGTTTCTGTTAAAGAACCGCCGCCGGGGTTGTAACAATGCGGCCGCCATGTTTGATTTGCGTAGAACAAAGGCGCCGACACAATGGCCGGTGACGTTGCCGTCTCATGCGACTCTCGATACCGCACTCGAATGAGAAATGGTGTTATTGATATAGGGAATGATAAAAACTTGTGGTAGGCAGCGGCTTGGTTCTGCCCTTCGATCAACAATATTGTTGATCGAAGGTTCTGCCCCTGGCATTGCTGAAGTCCACGGGCGACGGTAACCACTCGCCATCAGGTGGGCTGTATGCTCTTCTGTCTACAAGAGCAATAAAATAAAGTAACTTAAAATGTGACAAGACTCTAAGCCTGTTTCTACATAATATCTCTCTAATAAATCTCTAACCCATAGACACGGCCCGCTGATTTTCTCGACAGATCTTACCAGTGGATCGCGATTCCGATCCGGTAGTAAATTCTTTTTTTATTGCTTTTTTAAGCAGACGAGCATACTGACCACCTGATGGTAAGTAGTTACCATCGCCCGTGGACATCAGCAATGCCAGGGATACAGCCAAATTGCTATCTATCGGTGAGAATGCTGAGTATGATGTATATGGGCTTCGGGCCGTGAGCTCGTCCATCCATCCAGGCGATAAAATAATTTAAGTAGTGTGAAATACGATTGGCCCGCCTGCGCGATTCGAACACCAGTGCATCGCTCGATATTAATACACCGGACGTCTTATCCTTTAGGCCATGACGACTTGTCTGTCTCACTAACATATCCTTCAACTAGGAACGCACGACTGTTTCTTATAGTCTTACCTACATGTGTGGTATTAGAATACGTTCTAATACCAGTTTATTAGAGCTAGCACTAGTATTTTAATAATTAAATACTATTACTGAAAAAAATAACCAGTAAAATTAAAAATAATAAATACTAGTGGTAGGACGTCTTGTGAGTCCGCACGGGTAGGTACCACCAACCTGCCTATTTCTGCCGTGAAGCAGTAATGCGTTTCGGTTTGAAGGGTGGGGCAGTCTTTGTAACTATACTGAGACTATAGAACTGATATCTCAAGGTGGGTGGCGGCATTTACGTTGTAGATGTCTAGTTCTGGTAACCACTTAACACCAGGTGAGCCGTGAGCTCGTCCACCCATCTAAGCAATAAAATAATTTAGGTACTGTAAAATATGATTGGCATCGAGAACTGTATTCAATCACCACATTGACCGATTAATGACTTCAGTGAATTTTTTTTTGTTAATAATACACAATACGGATCTTCAAAATTAAGAGACACATTATAATATGACGATCACATTCAAATTCGGAATACGGGTTCCATCGGGCCGGAGGATTTAATCCGTCCGAACGGCTGAGCCGTGTAATTGTATTCATGATTCGGCATCGTGTGCGCCGACCCTTACATCGGACCCCACGGTTTTAATGACCGTCTCTTACAACGCGGAAATGATGCGGATGACGTGATTTCGTGATTAATTTAGATTCTGTTGCTGAATGTATTTAGTAGTAGTGCCGACTCATTGGTTATTTGTGACAGTTTCTTTTTAGGTTGCTAGGAATTTAGATACGCTTAGAACGTATGAAAGGAGAAAAAGTGGAAGTAAAGAGGCCTATGGGGCGTAGTCCCATTCGCTGGTTCAGATCAAGACGACTTTGGACTCCAGCATCAATGTTGCTATCCACTGCGCTGAGGACAGGAAGGAATGGAGGAACATAGTCCTAACAAAAGTGCTCCGTAAAGGTCACGACCCTCAGCACTGAAGAATAGGGCGCACAGAGGGAGAAAGAGAACGTATGAATCACAACCAGCTCACTGAGTTTCCTGCCAGGCTCTTAAATCCTTGCCAATACGGTTTTCGTCGTGGCCACAACACAATCGCAGCCCTTGTGAATATCACGGATGATATCATACTTGGCATGGATATCAGGAAACTGACGGTGTTGTTATTACTGAATTTCAGTAATGCATTTGGCACTGTTGATTTTGACATACTTCTAGCCATCCTTTGCTCCATTAACAGATCTCCGACTGTAGTTGATTCGTTTTGTAGCAACCTTTCGGATCGCCGACAGCGTATCCTACTAATATTATAAACGCGAAAGTTTGTAAGAATGTGTGGATATATATTTTTTACTCTTTCACGCAAAAACTACTGAGTGGATTTTGATGAAACTTTACAGTAATATAGCTTATAAAAAAGTAGGGAGAAAAATCTGCGGTCTTATTTTCAAAATTAATTATCAATGAAATGTTCCCGTAGAAAAGCGAGGGCGGATTGCTATTTATAAATATACAAGGAGAATGCCTTTTCTTAATGGTGTAAAGAGTGCGTAGGTGTACCAATCTACTCGTTAAAATTTTGGGAATCTTAATTGATAAAATCCTTTCATGGAACGCGCACATAGAAGGTGTTTGCATCAGCTCGATCTGAGACGGTTACAAAATTTTCTTTCAATCATTACTAGTACGATACTAGTATGGTAACCACTCACCATCAGGTGGGCCGTATGCTCGTCTTTTTTATTATATTTTTTATTGCCCTTGTAGGCAGACGAACACACGGCCCACCTGATGGTGAGTGGTTACCGTCGCCCATGGACTTCATCAATGCCAGGGGCAGAGCCAAGCCGCTACCTACCGGGCCAAGCCGCTGCCTACCTCCTGTCTGCCTCCAAGGGCAATAAAAACACTTTCTACTCTGAAATCGAAATAAAATCAATGAAATATTACCTACGTTATGAATGCACTAGACATTTTGTTCAACGGGAATGGTACCTACGAAACTCGAGTCTTATTGTCTCTCGGCATTGCTGAATTTTCTTTTTTGTTTTATTGAAAATTTTATGGAAATTTAATTTTCGATCAGAAAAAATGTTGCGCAAATTTACTCAATGCATAATAGTTCACATAACTATCAAATTAGTGACACAATCCATAGTGTAAAGAAATATGAACCTAGTAATTTGGAACTCACATCTAAAATGAAATTAGTTAATCTTTTTTAGCGTGTTCGTTTTGTGCAGAGGATAGTTAATAGGATTTTAAAGAGGTACGATAATAATGTCCGATTCATGTGATTTACTAAAAGAGTCGATGACCTTTAAGAACTATTTAAATAAAATAAATATTACATAAGTGTTTAGCACGTTGACTGCCATGTAGGTCACCGGTGCCCTACACGGCGCATTTAAGTAATTATGTCGGTTTCTGTTACTAAAACGTCTGAAGTGCCTAACTTGGCCTTGTTTTGTTTTTGGAACGAAGTTCATTATGGAACGATGCGAAGGGGTACCCTAACCGGGAAAAAACGTCCGTAACGTAAGATTTTTATTAGTAATGCAAACAGTTAACTTAACTGCAAAGACTTAGCTTTGTAATAACGTACAAATTAGTAATGCACACAGCGTACGACCTAACTTTGTAATAGCGTACAAAAAATAACATATTTTTATTATATATGTTTATAAATCATTGTGGATAAAATAAAGTTGATAACTTTGTAAAGTAGTTTTTTTTAATTCAATAAAAAAATCATAATAACAAATGTATACCCGAATAAAAAAAAATTCAGAGTGTATTAGATATTCCGGCGCTTTACCAAGAAGTTCAAAGAGAGAAATTGACATAATTACTTCAGAGTGCCGCGTAGGGCACCGGTGACCTACACTGCAGTCAATGTGTTAAAACTCGTATTTATCGTACATATCGACGCTTGAAAGGCAAACGTGACTAAACGACAATGCGTGAACTTTACATTAGACTAATTTAAAGTTGAATTACCTGAAAAAAAATCTATTTTAACGAATCTAGAATGTAGGATTGAAATGATTTTAATAGACCTAGAAATATATATTTTTTGCGCATCGAATATGGTTATTGCCTATCATTTTTATGTACAAAGCAGTTATTGTCGCTTAGTCACGTTTGCCTTTCAAGCGTCGATATGTACCTATACGTCTTTCAGTTTAAGTTTTAGCATGTCTCCGGCCGGTTATCTAGTAACAGGTATGTGCCGCGTAGATTTATTGCGCCGTCCCGATATAGTTCATGTCATGAGAATGGGCGGTGCAAATGTCGCAGGCTGGCACGGACGCCCGAATTATTCATGACCCAGGCGGCCTTGTCTGCAAATTTTAGTACCCACCCGTGTTTGATACCGGAATGCAGTCGCTTACGTGGACGATTGAAACTCACGAAAACTTTTAGTTGAGACCGCAAAAACTTCTACTACATCCTCTGTAATTAGTTCTTGTTTATATTCTTTTTAATTTTTCTAATAATGTACTCGTATTAAATGTACTCGGGCGTGCGATAAGAGAACTGAAATTCTTCGTATTATCTATACTAGATAATGACCGGATCGATATTTTTATCTTTTTTGAAAAATTGTGTTTTTTAGAAATTATATTTAATTACGAATTACATATTGATAAAATGATGAAATATTCCAAGATCGTTTAGGCATTTTTAAGTGAATACGAGTTAAAAAGACACAAATAATATAAAAAAAAACAATTCATTTTCTTGGTCTAACCTTAAACCAAACACTCATTGGCTTCGGGTGGCTTAACAACGCAATCTGCTGAAGTAGCTTTAGTGTTATTATGCCTTTAAAGCAGTTAGTTGCTCTCAATTATGGAAAAATAGTATTATTATTCGCCTATAGATGTCGGGAAGAGTCATAGAGTTGATTATCGATAAAGTTGATTATTGAAAACACGAATAAAACAACATTTTCTGAAAATAAATCGTAGCTAGATCGATTTATCGCCCTCAAAATCCCCTGTATACTAAATTTTATAAGATTCGTTTTGTTTATTTTTCTATACGAATTTATCCAACTGTGATGGTACTTATTGAATGTCTTGATGGATACAGTATATGTAAATTTTTTAGGGATGAGAAAAAATATTAAATATTCCGAACGAGGTTAGACAGATTCCTATTCTACAGTTTTCAGTCCATCAGTGATCATAGCGTTTGTCTGTCATTAAATACCAGCAAAACAAACTCCTGAATTATTAAGTTCAAATAGCTAATTAATTATGTTACTTGATGCAATATGCATAAGCAAATGGCCGCGCGTAGCTGTAATCAGTGTCAAAGCAATTGACCTAGTCACTTAGGAGATAGATATACATTAACTCCATATTATCTACGTATGATATATTTGAAGACAAACTAGTTTAATGGTCTCATATAAGGATATTGAACGATGGAACACATTGGAAATATTAATAAAAGCCAAGAAAAGTCAAGAATTAGTCAGTCAGTTAGTAGTCAGCATTGTAGAAATGCTACAATTCTTGATTTTTTGTAATATACCCCATTTAATAATTAAGTTATTGAGATAATATCGTGAGTGTTTTTTTTATTTATTGCCTTAGATAATGTCGTAGTCCGCGATGAATGAATGATTGAAGAAGTTGATATCGTGAGGTAGGGAAAGTAAAAGTTGATGTCGAAAATTTTATGGTGTAAAAGCGTTTTCAATGCTTAAGTAGAAATTTTGACGAATGTGACGTGATTTATTGATGTATTTTGTAAAATAGCCTTGTTTGAAATATACATATATAACATTGTACTGTTTTTACTGGTGGTACATTTACATTTACTGGTGGTAGGGCCTCTTGCGAGTCCGCAAGGGTAGGTAACACCACCCCGCCTCTTTCAGCGGTGAAGCATTAATGCGCTTCGGTTTGAAGAGTGGGGTAGCCGTTGTAACTATACTGATGCCTTCGAACTTATATCTCAAGGTGGGTGGCGCATTTACGTTGTAGATGTCTATGGGCTCCAGTAACCACTTAACACCAGGTGGGCTGTGAGATCGTCCACCCATATAAGCAAAAAAAAAACCAAAGCAATAAGAATTAAAAAAGCTGTCTTTAGTAAATGCGGATGACACTGCTGGATCATGAAGTAGTTGAATATAAAATAATTAAATTTTCAACGATTTTTATGAAAAAAATGCAATTTCTCAAAATAAAATATGACATTATTTTATTATACGTCAAACGAAAATACTTTCCGTCAAAAAATGTATTGAATCAGACCAAAACAAAAAGCTAACAAAAAGAGGATACAAGAAAAACCTTTACATAACGAGCATTGTTTATCTATGGCTTCGTCTGGGAAGTGTTCTCAGTATTAATAAATTAACTAGCGACCCGCCCTCGCTTCGTTTCGGAAACTGTAATTTATTATTAATTTCTCCACTATTTAATGGATGTTATTATGCATATAAACCTTCCTCATCAATCACTCTATCTATTAAAGAAAACCGCATCAAAATCCATTGCGTAGTTTTAAAGATTTAAGCATACATAGGGACAGACAGATATAAGAACAGAGAAAGCGACTTTGTTTTATACTATGTAGTGATACGCATTTAAGCTGCATCATTGTTTTAGATCATGTCCAGAACTAGCCTAAACTTTACCATTTTTTTGTTATTTGCTTTAAAAATATTTGTATACATAAAAGGAACATTGGCTAAACAAATGTCTTATTATTCTTCGGGTAGGTTCCGCGGGATGCGAGGACCATTTGTCAAGATAAAGGATCCTCACAACGTTGCCAGATAAGAAGTAAGTGTTACATGCAAGGAGATTTGCACCTATGATTTGTATGAAATTCACTGTTTTATTTCAAGGAAATGGTCATAGTAACAACAATATTTGATACAAAAATATCTTCTAATGGCTTCTTCTATCTAGTCCGTTACAGCATAGATGGGTGAAAGAGTTTACGTCCCATTTGGTGTTAAGTAGTCAGCGATATATAGACATCTGTTATCCGATGCTATTTCGTCATTAAGGAAACCGTTTATGATTTCCTTTAAAAAAATTGATTACTGCTTGCGAGATTTAAACACAGGCACAGTCGCATCGGTTGATGTGAGTATACTAGACGTCTAACCTTCGGCCGCGGCATCTTTTTACTATGACTTAATAATTTTATTATTCCTTATGTAATTTAATTGAGGACTGTTGATGACTATAGATGAGATTTTGAAGACATTTAGAAGGCGCGTTTATAGAAATAAACAAAATAAAACAATTTTGCCCTAACGGAGTGCACCTGCTCCAAAAATATCCACTATTTGGACAAGTACAAGGTTGCAAAAGGAGAATCCGTAGACCTAACGCAAGATGTTCAGAAGACCTTTGTACAATAGACCTAGGAAGGTAAGTACTGGAGAAACCTTTACAAGAGTGGGATCCAATGCAATTTTTTTTGTATATAATTTTAATGGGATAAAAGGGGGTTTTTATAAGTAAATAAGTAATATAAAAATGTATGTGCGCATAAGTTTGCAAGTTATTATCGTGATATTATGTTCTAAATAAATGTTATATCTAATTTGATACTTCATTAAATACGGGCCTTTAAATTCATACAAAAGTTTTCTTGTAACTCCTAATTTCAT
Organism: Bombyx mandarina; assembly: GCF_030267445.1. Classification (NCBI taxonomy): domain Eukaryota; kingdom Metazoa; phylum Arthropoda; class Insecta; order Lepidoptera; family Bombycidae; genus Bombyx; species Bombyx mandarina. The sequence continues at coordinate 8,747,389 of NC_143225.1, read as the reverse complement.
GTTTCTGGCAATTAGTTTAGAAGTAGATATGATGTTGAGAAGTTTTTGATATAAGGAAATTTGAAAGTACCCGAAATTAGTTTGGAGTTTTAACCTTGAACATCTCTCAGGTTTCCAACATCAAATAAATAAAGAACCGTGCGTTTTCCGATACGTAATTGCCCGTTATATCGAAGTAAAATTATTGCCGGTTATTATCATAGCTTTTTGCCAATCAACAAAGTCACAGCTTGTCACAGCAACTATGTCCAGAAGATTGCGATTATGAACTTGATTGACTTCACCATCGTATCCGATATTTACAGGTTTTATAAGCTTTAAAAGGCTTTACAAAATAAGCATTTCTATCCTCAACTTCTTTCTGGTCGTTCCCCCAAATTCTGAGGATCGTGACTGTATGTCAATCTTCTCCACTCGGTCCGGTTCTGCGCCATATGTACCGCTCCCCATATCTGGCCTCCAGTCACCTTCTTGAGTTGGTCAACCCATCTAGCTGGCGCTCTTCCTCTGTCCTCAACTATAGCATCAAAAATATTTTGTTTTATCACGATAATAAACTTGATCATAAAAAGGAACCGATGCATTCACGAAATATAAATAATTAAAGAGCTGAAACGTAATTGCCGATACTCAATACCTTCAAGGGGTCAGGTCAGTTATAATTAAAGAAAAATAACTCAGGCAATTTTCCCCTTTTGTTGAGGGGTGGGTCAAGCTGAGTTTTTTGTGACCCGTTTTACCTTTTATTCACTTTTCCGTTTCATTTAATTTGGCTCGTCCGACGTCGCGCCGTCCTTTGCCGGCGTTATCCATTTGACCAAGTTGACACCCCTACGTTAATTTTTTTTTCTTTGCAGCCAGCAAAAGATTAGTATCGAATCTTGTTTATTTCACTGGATATAAAGATCCTCGTTATTCCTTAAAGTTAAATGGAATATTCAGATTTATGTGTAGCTCTTTTTTATTTATGCTATCAATTATTGATAAAAAAAATCTCTTATATAACGTAGTCTTTTAGTTAAAGTGTCGTCTGAAAAAAATGGTGATCTGAAATAGTTTTGTCTTGCTTATTAGTCTTAAGGGTTGAAAATAGCACATGGTGTACTGTAAGGGAGCGCTTGAGGTTGTATTAATTGTCACAATTTTTTTAATAAAAATAACCGGTATTTTAAAGTCCTATACCGATTTTTTAGTCACCTAGACTGTAAAATACCAAATTTCATTAAAAAATATAGTCTATCATATTAATTTAGAAAATTGTTTTTATCGTAGAATATCTATGAAAGTTTTCAGTACACTTCAAACTGTTTATTATTTATTTATAATTTTTGTATTTTTTTAATTAGGTAGTAAAAGAATATTCTTTGAAATTCTGTTTGATTCATGTTACTGTACTGGCTCATCTTATTGTGCCTTTAATTTTGTGAAGTTTCTAGTCAAATTGTGATATATTCCTAATACTGATCAATATTGTAGAATATATAAAAAAAGTTTTAAATACAATTAAGATCAATTGGTCATTCATAGGTGTTGCTAAAATCTTTGAAACTATGCTTATACTTAAATACACAATTTAAAAAAAAAAGTACATTTTATCTCTGTAATGATTAACTCTTGAATGTGTAAATCTTCTGTTACCCGTAAGATATCGTCTCGCACGCTTACAGACGCAGTTCAAAGTAATTAATTTGTCGACTCGCGAAAATTAAAATTACCCCGGCACACCGGAGCGAGTCTCACGTACGTACAAACACGATTTGAATAAATAATGCTTGGGTGTCACAGAATGAAATTATCGCGAATTTATCTAAAGAACACATGTAATTTTCGAGGATACGTTAAAATCACACCGCTCTAGATTCCGAGCTGAATGATAATTGTTTGTTTGGTTGTCTTAATTACATGAATACAATTGATGAGCCATTAAACGTACACTAATAGATGTGATGTGTCAATTAGTACTGTTATTATGTGCGTTAGTCTAAGCCAAAACATTTTCTTTTTATAGCACATAAAAATGCACATGTAAATTCCGCTACACAAATTAAAACAAAACATTGCTTAGTCAATGATATTATTTCTAGACTTAAGGTTAATCTGCGTATAATTGCTTCCCAGCTGTAAGTAAGATGAGGGTTATTATTTTCTTTGGGTCAGGACTAAATCGCCAGACTTTCGCCTACACGGTAGGCGGTGTTTATCGGAGTCGAATCATCTAAATCTTCATATCGTTCAATAGCCCGTGTCTCAGCGTCGGATGAGACAGAAAACCGCCAAGCCTGATGGGGAGTAGGGTATTTAAGGTTTCGGGAGGAGTGCACCGCCCCCGCCATTCTACCCCCACTGGAGGAGGAACACGCTGTCGTAGGCGCCACATCCATCGAGCTTCTCATTCGCGGAGTATTCATGTATGGCGTCGCCATTTAATACAATCAAGATACCAAGCCGTACCAGAGCCATATAGGGCCAAATAATGCAGACATCCGTTTGCTCTTTGCTTCTAGAGAAGTTTACATGTCGTCTTGTTGGGTCTTCCTCGCCCGTAATTTATACGAGGTAATAGCCTAATACATAAAATAAGATATAGGGTCATCACTCATTAGAGAATTCAATAAAAATGGTTGATGAGATTTATATTATATGACACTATAGATGAAGTACAGAGGAGGTAGTAGCAATTTCTCGAGGAAGCCATACGTACACACAGATTAATCAACTATCCTGAAGACTTTATCATCTACAATAAGTATTTGTAGATGACAAATATGCCCTTTTAAAGGATATTTTAAACATACGCGTTGCATTAAAACGTTATACATTAGATTTCGAAGTTAATTTCGAAAAAATAATTTCATTAAAATATTCATTGGTCGATTTAAACTCCGCATGGTTGTCACGTTCCAATTCGTAAATATGTAAATACCTGATTAATAAGAATTGTGGTACACTCGCACAATAATAAATCGTATTAGCCCTCAAATACACAATCATATCCTGTTAAGTAACAAGAAAATTTGCGAGATTAACGCAACAAACGGTCCGGGAGGTCGGGAAGGAAATATAATTATCCGTGTTTATACATCCATAAAATAAATAAGGAAAACAAACGTAATTAATGAACAAATCGCTAGTGGAGACAAACTGTGCTACGTATCAACGCTACATACAGGCGAAACCAAATAACGCAGCCATATATTATTTCACGTAATCCCCGGAATGATGCAACACGCGTTACAAGGAAGTCTGATTAATATTGTGTGAAAAAGCTGTACGTATTTTTCAGACGGTCCACGATTAGCCGTGAGCCGAAATGGCTGAGAATTTATATTTACGATAAAGCGTTTAAGAGGAGTTTAAAAATTAATTTGAACAAAACGGGCGAGAAAAGAACATAATTAAGACAATTAAAAGCAATGGAAAAATCCAATTAAGAATTTTCGTGAACTAAAAAGTACGTCACTAACATAATCGATCACGAAGCCCAGAGCCCAAAGGATAAAGCGGATTAAAGGGGCAACAGGATTAACTCAAGCAGTTTTATTTTGAAGTTACCGTTTTTTTTCCATTTAGTTCGTTTATTTTGTTGTTATCGATTTAATGTATGATTGACGAATTCGTAATTATCAAATGAAATTTGAAAAGCTATGTCACTATCAAACTTCACGGTGGATGAAAATTATATGGTTTTGAGTCCGCTTCTTTTTTCATATTTGGCTGATTCCAGCAGAAAAGAAATTCACATCGCGATGTGTAAGTAAATTTGCTTTCTAAAAAGGTAGGAGGCCTTCCGGTCCGGGCCAGAGATATTGTCAAAGTATTGACCGGAACGTCTGGACTGTTTTCAGATAACGTATAATTACATTTGGGTAAACCGAATGTTCCAGGTATATTAGGGGTCTTATATTTTAATATAAACATATCAACACCCATCGTCAGTAATGCTTTTAATTAAGTTCTTTAAAATTATGCCTCTTTAACTAATAACGTAAAACACATGTAAAAAAAGTGTGTGTGTCCGCTCCGACGCACGACTGGAGTTTACTGGATATAAAAAATTAAACGAAACAATACGAGAAATAGTTCTATATTACGACAACACGATACACTACAGATTATTAACAAATTAACGAGACACAAAACAAACGACTAACAAATATATGAAAATACAATAATGAGAGAAACGCGCGATCAGTACGAGGCTTTGTGGCGGACTGCCGGCGCATGTACTAGCATGTCACACGAAATGCGCATAACGCATTTCGTGTGACATGCTAGTACGATTTTGGTCCCCATAATTTTCATACCCCGGGCCTATATATGTAAATCGATTCTAAAGGAGTAAACTCCAAAAAACCTAGTTAAAGTTTTTTGTACCAAAGCGAAAGTTAAAACACGCCATTTTGTCGGAAAGTTTTATTGCCCTCCACAAAACGGCTCCAAAACAGTGGGCCAAATTTAAATTTGCTTGCGAGTACCACAATGCCACCACGTCCAACTTTAGTATGAGCCGTAAAGTTAGGGCAGTTTTTATGTGGTTTTGTTTCTTTGATCGTCAATGGCGATGTTGAGTCAATTGCTTTTTATTAGTCAAAACCCACAGACATAGCCCACTGAATTTCTCGCCGGATCTTCTCAGTGGCTCGCGTTTCCGATCCGGTGGCAGATTCTGCGAAGCACTGCTCTTGTTAGGGCCAGTGTTAGCAACACTCCCGTGTTGAGCCCCATGAGCTCGCCTACACGTTAAGGCGAAGCTGAAATAGCCTAGGTAGGGGAAAAGAGAAAAAACACTGCCGTGCACCTACTTCTTTATATAGATATATATTTATTAATAATTTATTGCTACGTAATATTGCTTAATAACGCACATTTCAGTATCAAAAGAGAATAAATCAGTATGAAACTTTACGATGCTGTTTCTTTTTTTTTCAAAAAACATCGACTTTCTTATTTTTATTTCTCATCATTCAGGTTAAGAACAAAATGAAAGGGTAAGGGAACTAAACATCCGAAAAAGGCTCTCTGCCATCGCCGGGACCGTGTTATGAACTTCTTCGGACACATCATGCGGTCTCCAGACATAAATTAGAGAAGCTCATAATTGCGGGTCGCATAGAGGGCAAGCGCGCCGTGAGCAGAACACCAGCCAGATGGTCAGATCTAGTAAGGGAAGCACTTGGTGGTGGTCTATACCATGCGGTCCATGCCACCCATGATCGAACACTGTGGAGGAAAGTCACATGTGGTCCCGATTCTCAGCAGTGAGGGAACGAAATACAATAACAAAATCAAACCCAAAAATCTTTTTCAATATTCTTCAGTTTCATTACAATAATAATATTACTAAAGGAACGAATCTATGCAGGAATGTCTAAGGTCGAGGACAGTAAGGTAAAAATTACAAAAGTAGAATAAAAACAAATATAATACGGTTTCCAAATGTTTGTCGAGAAAAGGGAACGGTTTTTCATCGCGAATCCTGTTTATCCTGACGAATGGAAGTTGTATTATTGCGGCTCGCCTGAGAACTGAACTTAAGACCTGTGTTTATTTCACCCAATTCTTTTGTGTAAATCGTTTTATATTAATTAAATTATTTTCATTTACTGTATACATTGATTGGCGTAAAGTTTATTGTTGTAAATTGAATAAAGTTTGGTCGAACTTCGGTAGGCAGCGGCTTGGCTATGTCCCTGCTCATTGCTGAAGTTCATGGGCGACGGTAACCACTCACCATCAGGTGGGCCGTATGCTCGTCTGCCTACAAGGGCAATAAAAAAATAAAAATAAAAGAACTTGATTAACGAAATTGAACTTTAATTATCAATGGCAAGTTTTAAAGTAAAATTAGTTAATAGTGTATGAAACAGATAAATAGGTACACAATTGCCTTAAATTGACGAGCATCAACAATATGTCCACCATGTTTAAAACACTACTTAGGGTGTAATTGAATGTACAATAAAAAAAAACTATACTAAAGTAGGGGAGAACTTTTGTGGTACGCCTTCGCTTCGTTTGTCGAATGTCCGATGCGACATATCAGGATGCGATATGGGATAAAAAAAAATATTTTTTTGTTATTCAAAATAATAAATAACATAAGCTAGATATTTAAATGTGGAGAGCTCAGTCTACAACGATTTATGGTTTACTTCAATTAAGAAAAAAAGTTAGTATTAAAATCATTAATTTGATAATGAAAAAGTTGCGAAAAACCCCATTTAATTTATTATCTCGTTCTTTTGTTCTTAATAAGTGTATTAAATACTAATTTAATTCGAATTTTTTATATACATACATACATTCTTCTCAATCGTTTCCAATCGTTTCGAAGCGTGTACCAAAAAAGCTACCATCCTAGACTGAACCATAGAAAACAGACGCTGCTTGATGACGAGTTCTTGAAGTATCTAGGTGTTTGTCCGAAATTCGATCCACGAAACTCCAAACATTCTTATCCACCATTATATCTCCAGAACGTTAATTTTCTTCTAGTTCACTTCTCGCACAGTCCGCAAGCAATGCATACATATACATACAAATTTACATACAGGCGTAGCTAATAAAAAGCATAAACTAAAACATAAACCATTCCCTCGACAGAACCACTTTCATCTACAATAACATTCAGTCGTAGAAGGTGTCGAGAGCCCGTAATCCCGGATCAGTTTAGTACATCCAGGAAAAGCGTCACAGTCGAGGGGAATGCAAACTGGAGTGCATTACGTTTTTCAATCTTGATAATTTAATTTTAGGAATGGAGACTTCGCGATGTCGGATCCGGATATTTCGTTAGACGCTTTAAAAGATCCAACAAGGAAATCTTCTTTTATTTATTTCATATAACTTTATTTGAAGGATTCGTAGTAGATATATAGGTACGCCTTGTTTTCTTGTATGAGGAAAGGAGGGAGATATACATATTTGTTTATTGTTTAAATGAGTTAAAGAGCTCATGGCCTACCTGAAGTAAACAAGTTGACAGGTTGACCCAACTTGAGACACGAAATCTCATCTTTCAGAATGTACAAACTGAAATAGATTATTGCTTTAGAACTATAGGCCGTATAGTCTTATCTACACCGCCGGGCTTACAATATGCCATAATTAATAAATAAGTAAATGGCTTATTGACACGTGTGCCTATTAGATGCAATAAAATTATTTAGTACTAGTTGACCCGGCAGACTTCGTAGTGCCTCAATCGATAAATAAAAGACTTAAACTTTTGTATAAAATAAACTTAAAACAAACAAAAGGAATCCATCCGACGGGGGACGCATCAAAAGAACAAACAAAATTGTTGTTTTTATTTAATTTTTTTTTATTGCTTAGATGGGTGGAAGAGCTCACAGCCCACCTGGTGTTAAGTGGTTACTGGAGCCCATAGACATCCACAACGTAAATGCGCCACCCACCTTGAGATACAAGTTCTAAGGTCTCAAGTATAGTTACAACGGCTGCCCCACCCTTCAAACCGAAACGCATTACTGCTTCACGGCAGAAATAGGCAGGGTGGTGGTACCCACCCGCGCGGACTCACAAGAGGTCCTACCACCAGTAATTACCGAGTATTTTCATATTTATCTACCTTTTAAACCTTCTCTGGACTTCCACAAGTAATTCAAGACCAAAATTAGCCAAATCGGTCCAGCCGTTCCCGAGTTTTAGCGAGACTAACGAACAGCAATTCATTTTTATATATATAGACTAAAATAAATTTATAACTGTTTCATAATAGCAAGCGCTGATATCACCCGTTAGGCTATGTACGTTAGACTCTTAATGACGTACCACTAGCATTTAAAACATCAGCGAAAAGTTCAAAAACCGCAAACCGAATCGACAGCAGACGTCATTTCACGTTCAATCGATAAAGTGACCGATGTAACCGCGAAACAAATTATACGACGGAAATTAAATTCCATTGTAATACCGGTGTTTTGTATTAAAACACGTAACACGTACGTACTGCCCTACGTCTCTAGGGCCCATTAATAACATTGGCATGCTGCTCCATTATGGAACTCAATTTGTGGCTCTCGTTAATTACTTTGATTATGATTGGATCTAAGTTTTTATTAGTTGGTTTCGTTTGTTACAAATCACAATCATTTCACAGGATTAAATTGATTTTGTTTGTGAATGTGAAATTTGTTTGTGAATCACTGACACGATGTAACAGAACCTGTTCTAGAATAATATATGAGAGGTTTGACACCATTAAGAAAGTCAATGAAAAACGAATAACTTAAATGTGATGTTTTTATCTTTTTGTCATTTGATAATCTAAATTTTAAAAATATGTAAATGTAAATTATAGAACCAAAAATGGATGAAGCAAAATACATACCAAAAGAATCTATGCTACGTTGCGATCGATATACTGTCAATACAACCTATGGAGACTTGAAGTCACACAGGCGTAAAGCTCATGACAAATCCCTATACAGCTTGATAAGAGGACATGCTGCGCGACCATACAATCTCAGATGAGTGCGACAAGAAGAATAATTATATTATTTGATAGATCGTATAGAATGAACGGCGTATTAGACTAAATATTTTAGACCTTATAACAGATGCGAAAAAATCTAGCATCTCCAGATTTCACGAGTGGCATTGACTAGCGGAAGGGAGACTTTTTGCCTCGGAGTTCAAAGTTGTTTTACGTTCGTTAATCCATTGATAAAATAGTAGTAACTGCTACTAGTTAGTACAGTGTGATTTAGGCTTGACCTCCAGCTGAAGGTATCGCTTGAATTCTGCTTATCCTGCAGGAGTCGCACCGCCTACCTTCGTCGAGTGAAGGCAAGATGAGGATTTACTCCCGACTACAGTACCGATAGGAGCCGGCCTCTGTAGATGATCCAGATGGGATCCGGAATGACGGGAAATACCAAAGTCGCGCAGGATAGATTGAAATTAAAAACAATCGGGTGGCCGTGTATCGCGTTCCAACGGGGTATCCCGGAACAACAGCGGTATCTCACGGACGGCCTAATGCGTGTAATAGCCGACGTAAAGTCGTTTTTTTATGACGTTTATGCCGATCTGGTATTCTTAGATCAGGCGCGAATTTTGTTATGTTTTCGTCTACTACTCTAATACCATTTCGTGAGGAAGTGCAGGTGAATCACTTGATAAGTCACTTCAGCAGTCCCACATAATACGTTCGCTTTCATGCCACGAGCATCTACATAGTAGGACACTCGACCGCTGTTTCAACAAAAACTGCTAATACATGTATTGTTTTACCCGCTTCAATTGTGTTTGCAGTCGACTGTCAATCCATTACTGAAGGCGTTCAGAGATGAAAGATTATTTGAAGATTTACTAAATATTTTCTTGTTTTATTTTAAAAGACTTTTACTTTTATTTGGATGTTATGCTAACAATTATCAATGACACTAATTATTGAGGTTCTGTGCGAGGCAAAGATGATTAAATCTCCTTTTAGATTTCGTGTTTACTTTGTTTGGCAGCGGTCAAACGAATTTTATCATCACGGCTTTCAATTCTGAATAGATAAAGCGACGCGGCCGAGCCTAAACTATGGTCTACGATACCACGTCCAACCATTGGCAGAGCTCCAACAACGTAGTCCGACCTAACCCTCACAAATCGACGTCCCAGCGCTTGAAACGGAACATCCAATATTAAGCCCTAACAGCACAGCAATACAGGTGAAATTTACGAGCGACTTACGTTGTAACAGAAAACATTTTGAATTCAAATGTGTCGCCGATGCCGCTGTGTTTCCAATATTCTATATCAATAAAGCGGAATGGCTTGTGCACAAAATAAGCCCGATTTCGGGGGAATATCTTTGTATGATGACTGTGCAGGTGTACCCGTTGGAATATGTTTGTGTATTATTTTATGTTTTACTTAGATCCGACGCGTCAGTGTTTTAAGTCCGCATTCGTTATTGGAAATACCAGTTTACTTGTGTGTGCTGATTCGATGCTTCTAATCTCCGAAACATAGATAAATTTTCGTAATATTAAGTTTCTGTTTTTATTTTTATTATATGGGTAAGCACGATCACCTGGTCCCAAATTGACATACATACTTATATGAGGTTAATTAAATAACAAACACCCAGAGAAAGAAAAAAAAAACTGTTCATCCCAAGAATGTGTGCCCGATGTGGGAATCGAACCCGCGACCCTCGTTACAACAGTCAGTGTGGAGAGTACTTAAGGGTAGACAGCGGCTTGGCTATGCCCCTGGCATTGCTGAAGTCTATGGGTTAACTACTCATCATCAGGTGGGCCGTACGCTCGTTGGCCTACTAGGTCAATCAAATAAAAAAGAGTCAGTCATCGATCATCTAGTTTCAGGAATAACTTAAATTCTGAGATTTCATCAACATATCAACTATATAATATACTAGCGACCCGCCCTCGCTTCGCTTCGGAAATATTAAAACACACATGAAACCAAAAAAATAAAATTTTTTTTTTTTTTTTTAAAAGTAGCCTATGTTCATCAGGGACAATGTCGGCTTCTAATGGAAAAAGAATTTTTCAAATCGGTCCAGTAGTTTCGGAGCCTATTCGAAACAAACAAACAAACAAATCTTTCCTCTTTATAATATTAGTATAGATATAGATACGTTAGCACACGGTGTATTACGAAGAAAGTTTAAACGCTCATTCGAAAATACAGCAATTAAAAATTACTGAAATACTTAAATTCCGAACTGAAATAATAAAAGCTCAGAACCACCATTTTAGTTAATTAATACAATGGGTAAGTTATAAATAACACTTATTTTCTAGGGTAATACTTAAATAATACTGTTATTTTTAGAGTTATTTTCAGCGTTTATAGGTAAAAGCGATAACGATGATTAGATTAAAATTAAATTAACTTTCTCAAAGTAATGGTTTCGTTACTGGACTGAAAACCAAAATTCGCTTTCGGGTCTTTGATTGATTGTGAGACTAGTTATGACTACAAAGAAACTATATTGATAACGCTTTAGGCAACCAAATTCTATTTTTTAAGTCATTCTAATTCTAAAGTCATTCATAAGTATTCACGTTCATAGTCATTCTAAAGTAGGACCTCTTGTGAGTCCGCGCGGGTGGGTACCACCACCCCGCCTATTCCTGCCGTGAAGCAGTAATGCGTTTCAGTTTGAAGGGTGGGGGAGCCGTTGTAACTATACCTGAGACCTTAGAACTTATATCTCAAGGTGGGTGGCGCATTTACGTTGTGGATGTCTATGGGCTTCAGTAACTATTTAACACCAGGTGGGTTCGTCCACCCAACTAAGCAATAAAAAAAAAACTTCATAATTGTTTCCTCATTTAATTTCATGAAACGGCTATCGTATATAAGTCGAAATGAAGCATGAAGTAAATACTAGGTCTTTTAAATTTGTAAAGGAACAACTTAATTCAGCTTTCGGAATAGCATCAAGCAAAGAAGCACCGTCGACCGCTAAGGCGAGCTGTTCTGTTTCCAATTACAGCTTCATACAAAGAGTTAACAGTACAATGCGTCCTCTGGCAATCCTCCCGTAGAATTACTCTTAAACCACTCTCGACTGCGGTGCAGTAATTTTTAAATAATGCAATAAAAAAAAAAACATTTTCTTTCTTGAATTCCATATTGACTTTGTACTACTATTTTATGGTTTACGTTTCAGAAGTTTTAAATTATTAAAAAAAAAACTCCATTCTTCATTTCCCTTCAGCTTTCTATAGCGGAAGGCAAAGGGTTAACTGATATAAATCTCAGATGTTCATACATAAAATACTTCAAAACCATAACCATAGACAGGAGGGAATTGGCAGGGCGAAGCAATATCTTGGAATGAAAGTCAACGAATTTTAAATCTTAAATCCGAAACGATAAAGTGGACGAGATGTGAGCATAAGCATGTCGATAACAGAAAGATTGTTCAAATACGAAAAGGGCTTATCAGAAATATGCTCCGAAACGAAATTGATCGTACATACTAAGTTTTAAGGTGAGTTTTCTATCAATGGATCCTACGTGCTTACGGGGATGACCCCAAGGTCTTAACCCTCACCCTTGGCATTTCGCCAGAGTACTTATACAGAGACGGACGTGTCTGTCTAGAGATGTCTGGTATAAGGCTTCTAGATAAATTCTGTGCGAAAAAATAATCCTGCTTAGAACTGTCGTGTATTTATTATCAGATACTATTTTTGGGCCGAGCGCCGAATAACTTATGAGATGCTCACGCCGAGAGGGATGCGCGATGTATAATATATATATTTTAGTTTCCAATAAAGGGATTCACTTAACGCCTCCCATGAAGGCTCGGCCTTATCAACCGTGTCCCACGAGAAACAACCGGTAGAAAGGGGGATCATAGTCAAAACTGGTATTGTCGAAAAATTACTGTACGTCAGTCAGAACGGTCGATGGCTCGTCAAGACTAAAGCGGAGTCGCTGGTGTTCCGGGAACCCAAAACTGTCTTTAATTAATTTAATATTTTTCGAAGGTGAAATAATATTTACAATACGACAAATTCATTGTTTAAATAGAGTTGCGTTTTAAAACAAAACTAAAACTACGTACATACGAGTATATCCTTTTTCAAAATTGCTATTCGCATTTGGAATAGTCATTCTGAAATTCCGTATGAGCAAAATGGAAATTATTTAAAACAATTCGGCACGGATCTCGATCCTACGAGTTCGTGTTATTTCAACAAACCTATATAGTCCGTATTTTCATTTTACTATCTGGTTCAACGTCCAAAGATTTTGTAACTCAAATTTTATGTTGATTGTATTCATATGACATAACGTCGCTATCAAAACAATGTCTGCTGTGCTTTTTGGAGATAATCGATATTTTAATGTATATTCATTTTCAATATTTCAAAGCCGTGTTTTCCCACATTTTTTTTAATTGCCCTTATAGGCAGTCGAGCATACGGCCCACCTGACGGTGAGTGGTTACCGTCGCCCATGGACATCAGCAATGCCAGGGGCAGAGCCAAGCCGCAGCCTAAGGCAAAACTCGTTTGATGACGATCAAATAACTAAATAGGTTCTCGTAAAACACCATTACGAAATATTGCAAATTTCACGTGTTAGTGTGGTTCGATATAGTAAATCATGAAAATTAAATATTTAAGAAATAACTACTAACAAAAACAATTTTAATATTTATTCGATATTGTACGTAAGGACACGAGTCGGAGTTATCATAAAAAGTTGTAATTAATGTTTAATTCCTCATTCAATCAAACTATAAAATGAATTTTATAAATGATGGATTAGTAAAAGTTGTTTGCTACAACCGGTTTTTCTCAATCTTTAAGACTAAGCGTGGATTTCTCAAGCTTTAAGACCAGATGCACGATTAACTATTTCTATAATCATATCCTGTTATTTCTTAATACAACATTTATAGTTACTATTTCTTTTATATGTGTTGACATTACAGACTTAAGGTTGTATATCCCTCGTTGTAGCTTATGAAACTGAAAATTTCCTTCAAATTGTTCTAATATTTCGGCATGTCGGAGTAGCAATTTAAAAAAAAAAACAATTATTGTACTAACATGCGAATGTTCGTAGAAGCGATTTACGCATAAAATACGTACCAAGTAGAACATGCTTCTGGCAATTCCTTACGCCTAAAATGCATTTTTTTAGCTCTCACGCCTACTTCATTGCTTTTCATATTATAATATTCGAATCTAAAACATCTACTCTATAGTAATTACACGCTAGGCAGCAAAGAATAGACCCTCATAACGAGTACTTAATATTTTGTGACGTGCTTCAATTAAGCCAAAAAAACTGTCCCTTCTACAATTGCTTGAACACAGAAATACGTCTTTTATTGTTTAAAATACAATAGAGGCTTGACTTGGTCGAGAACAATGTGGCCGCCCCATTATTTTGCAGAAAGAAAACAAGGTATTTTCATTAATGAAGTTGAAGTTTAATTGCGTTTTGGGAATGATCTCCTTTCGAAGTCTGATCAACTGCTGACTGACATTATTAACGCTTGTTTGACTAAGTGAGTAAGCTGATGGTTCACAATATGACAAAGTGGGTAAGCTGATGGTTCACATATACTTAGCTAGCGACCTGGTCCGGCTCCGCTCGGGTCTCTAAAAAATTTCAACGATATTTGACGTTGTTTTATTATTTTTTTTAAATAAAAACTATAATAGTTAGACATATGCTGTCGCGACACTTTTTGTAAATAATAATGTGTTCTACAAAGTCGTAGTACATTATTTTATTCTACCATCAATAGTTTTTGCAGGGCACGCGATGTAATGAATATTTTAGGTAATATTTTTACAGCTTGGGTTACATTATTGGAGTTTGAGTAAGGATCCCTAATTTTTTTCAAAAAAGATTATAGCCTGTGTCGCTCAGGGATAGTGTAGCTTCCAAACAGTGAAAGAATTTTTCAAATCGGTTCAGTAGTTTCGGAGCCTATTCAATACAAACAAACAAACAAATCTTTCCTCTTTATAATATTAGTATAGATAAGTGGTAATGTTTATGGCCTATAGACATCACGGTTTAAATGCGGCCAGTCTATTTAAATTTGGAAAAATGGAATTTCAGCCTCATCCAAACTCAATTTAAAAAAATCTTTAATTATATTTTACAGAGCACTGAATAGTTTTCATTTGTACTTTTTTTCCTGCAGAAGCATTTATTATTACATTATTAGTCCTCGGCACATTGTACGTTGATAACGAAACTTCGATTCTAAATTGAGGTACTTACAAAAAAATGTAATTTTAGTTGAAGAACTAATGGTTTTATTTTATCACATATTATTGGAAATTCGAATTGCACTTTGAAATTATTAGAACTTTTTTTGTAAGCCTTTTTGTTCAATAAACTAAGATTTTTTTACTTTAAGCTAATACTTTATCGAGGGATGAAAGGTTATTTGACTTAAACGACATTCTGGCAACTTTACAAGAGAGCTATTTAAAGTTTACAATTTTGGAAAAAAATATCATAACAAAAAAACTTCTTCAGCTATTTGAATGGGGTAAGTTTAATCGAAATTAAATTAAAAACATCGAATTGTTGATACTAATCTATACATATAAATAAAATTAGAGTGTCTGTTTTTAGTATTGAAATAACCGCTTTTTACTACATGCATATGAATATATACTTAGTCTGGCCATAAATACAAAGGAAAAAAAAATCTATTGCAAATAACATTTATTACTTTTACAGTGTGTTAGTTTAATACATAAATATAAAACAATTTAAAGTATAAAAAGCTTATTCGAAGTGGTCTCCATTGGCTGCAATACAGTCCTTTAAACCTTGAGGCCAGTTATCAATAGAAGCACGCACTCTTTCCATGGGAAAAATTTTCACTGCCAATCGTACGGATTGTTTTAAGTATACGGTATATACGCCAGAATAGAAAACCGGTTCCGGTTGCTTAATGGTGAACACGTATCGAGTGATTGTCTTATAAAATAATAACAAAACAGTGCAATTAAGTGACATACGAGTACAAACAAGTGTTTATTTCACCTGAACATTCACAAAAAGTTCAAATATATAGAAGTAGTAGCGCGAAATCAGTTTCTTCGTCGTCAAATTTGATCGAAGTGTACACAACTAAACAAGGAAGATCATCAACAAGTAAATTAGATCAGCCATATTTATTACAATAGTGCCAACCTATACACCGAATCATAGACTCAGAAGAACAGTCGAATGACAGCGAAATATTCAATAGTGTGGCAAGCATCAAAATTATAAATTCTACCATTTGCTGTTACCATTTGCACAAACCCAAATTACCCTAGAAAATGGATAAAAATATGGAAATATTATGGTCAAAATTAGAAGATAAGCTAAATCAACAAACTCTAATAATAACTAATACAGTCATAATAAATGTTACGGAGGTGTTAAATGAAAAATTGGAATCGCTTACTGAAGAAAATAACAACCTCAAATTAAAAATTTCTGAATTAGAACAAAAGCTACAGTATTTGGATAAAGATAAACGAAAGAATAATTTAGTCTTTTTCGGTGTCGAAGAAAATGGGAAAAGAGAAATAGATCTTGTAGAATACATAAAGAAGATTATCGTAGAAGCAGGCACCCCTCTGGACTGTCAAGAAGTAAGTAATATTTATAGAATCGGTGCGTCATCCACTAAAAGCCGCCCGATAATAGTGACCTTTACGACTACATGGAAAAAGAATCTTATACTAAAAAACAAACCTAACCTTCCACAAGGCATCTACGTGAAAGAAGATTATTCAAAAAGCGTCCTTGAAACGAGGAAACAACTACAACCGAAAGTAGAAGAAGAGCGTAAAAAGGGAAACATCGCATATTTGAAGCACGATAAATTGGTAGTAAAGAAACCATACGAGGTCGGCCGAGAAAAAAGGAAAAGAGATCAGTCTGATTCACCAAATTGGTCATCACTAAAGAAATCGAACACAAACAAAATTCCAGGAAGAAACCCGCCTAATACCGGTTCTAAAGAAATAATCAAACCTAACATTTTAAATTATATAGCACGAGGAAGGTCATCTTCTTTATCTGAGATCCCAAAAAACCAGGAACTAACATAGGCACCCGGAACCAAACAAAAAGAAAAATAAGCTCCTTATATAAATCAACATTGAAGATAAACCCCCCAAGCCGGCTAGTCACCGTGGGGGAAGATGACTACTACCCTCCAAATAATCTGCCCAACTCAACACAAAAACTATTCAAAGAATCCCGCCATCGGACTAGCACCTTACACATCGTTACATATAATACACTTTCACTACGATCAGACGAAAAATTGACAGAACTTGTGTTCGCATTAGATAATATAAACTGGTCTATCGTTGGTTTAAGTGAAGTGAGACGTATAGGAGAAAACATAGAAGACTTCGGTGAATTTACTTTTTACCACAACGGTTACACACCGGGCCAATACGGTGTAGGTTTCTTAGTGAAAAAAGAATTAAAAGAGTGTATAGATGAATTCATAGGCATATCAGAGCGAATCATTCTATTAAATTTAAAGTTACCACCTTTAGACGAGATGTGGTCCATAGTGCAAATCTACTCCCCGACAGAGCAAGCGACCAGCACAGAAATCGACTCTTTCTATTTGCAGTTAACAGAAACAATAAAAACTTATTCAAGCAGCAACCTCATAGTGATGGGAGACTTTAATGCGCGAACAGGACACAGAGTAGAGGGTGAAGATATAGTGCTGGGGCCATACAGTACAGGAAAGAGGACACGAAACGGCGAGAAATTGATTCATTTAGCATACGAGAATAATCTGAAAATATTGAACAGCTATTATAAAAATCGACCAAGGAATAGGTGGACGTGGACATCTCCAGACGGTCGTTACAAAAATGAGATAGATTACATTCTCTCGAATCGAAGTACAGCTTTTCAAGATTGTCGAGTTATAAATAATTTAAACTTTAACAGTAACCATAGACCTGTCAGAGCCAAGCTAAAACTAAACACCTCTAAGAAAAGACCTTTTAAAGCAAATCTAACAAACAAAACCACAAGCCTGAATGTCAGTGGACTTAAAGAAAAGCTAATAAACTTCATAGAAAACACAAAAGACCTACACATACAAGACACATACAACAAACTGCAAGAAATTATAAATGGAAAGGCCCCAGGAAAAGCTTCGGATACTAGAAAGAATAAAATATCATGGTTATCAGATAAAACAAAACAGCTACTAGAAGATCGAGCTAACCTTTTCTCAACATCTAACAAAACAAAAGATATAAGAAAGAAAATAACAGTAATTAGCAAACAAATAAACACCAATATGAGGAAAGAAAGACAAAAATTTAGGTTAGAAAAACTAGAAAAATGTATCCTGAAAACAGGCGGAGTAAGGAAAGCATTAAAAGAACTATCAGGAAAACGAAACTGGATACCCAAAATGAAAGACAGAAACGATAGAAACACGACCAGAAGATCAGAAATAATTACAACAGCAACAGACTTCTTTAAAAAATTATACTCAAGCCAAATCACTACACCAAAAATAGATTTATCTGTACAGGAAGAAGTACCACTAATAATGATGGCAGAGGTACAAAAAGCGATATCAACACAAAAGAAAGATAAAGCTTCTGGTTCTGATGGCATCACTAACGAATTCCTTATGGAAAACAAAGACACCATGGCACCGATATTAGTACACATATTCAATGAAATCTTAAAGAGCGAGCATATT
This sequence comes from Bombyx mandarina, assembly GCF_030267445.1. NCBI lineage: Eukaryota > Metazoa > Arthropoda > Insecta > Lepidoptera > Bombycidae > Bombyx > Bombyx mandarina. Next base: position 8,729,160 of record NC_143225.1, on the reverse strand, counting down.
CCGCATCAGTGGAGTACGTCGACAATAATATTACTACACAAGAAAGGGAACAAAAATGACATCAACAACTACAGGCCAATCAGCCTGATGTCTAATATTTATAAAGTTTTTGCTAAAGTGATCCTAGGTCGAATAAGTAAAAAGCTCGATGAAAACCAGCCTAGAGAACAAGCGGGATTCCGGAGTGGGTATTCAACATTAGACCACATACACGTAGTCAAGCAACTTTTCGAGAAAGGCAAGGAATTTAATGTGAGCTTCTACTGCTGTTTCGTGGATTATTGCAAAGCTTTTGATTCGCTTGAACATCAAATGATTTGGCAAGCTCTTAAGATCCAGGGAATTGAAAATAAATATATCAGAATCATAAGCAATGTATACAACAGTAGCACAGCTAAAATAAAAACAGAAAGAGAAGGTGAAGAAATAAAAATTCAAAGAGGAGTCCGCCAAGGAGATCCTTTGTCACCGAAGTTGTTTACTGCGGTTTTGGAGAACGTTTTTCGTCAACTAAACTGGGAAACAAGAGGGCTATCAATAGATGGAGACAACTTAACCCATTTAAGATTTGCAGATGATTTAATAATCTTTTCACCAACAAAAAATGAACTTCAAGCAATGCTTGGAGAATTAGACGAGGAAAGTCGGAAGGTAGGACTGATTATGAACACTCAGAAGACTAAAGCTATGACTAACGATATAAAATACCCCATAACTATTAACAGCAACACTATTGAATATGTTGATGAATACGTTTACTTAGGCCAAATAATATCGCCGTCAGATCTCACTTCAAAAGAAATAGAAAGACGAATAGCCAATGCATGGAAAAGGTACTGGAATCTAAAAGAAGTGATGAAAAACAATGAAACAAGCATGACCATTAAAAGGAAACTCTTCAACACCTGCATCCTCCCTGTCCTTACATACGGATGTCAAACATGGGCCCTAACAATGGCACATGCTCGAAAATTAGAAGTTTGTCAAAACGCTATAGAGAGGAGCATGACGGGGAAAAGATTATCAGACAAAATAAGAACATCAACAATTAAAAAACAAACTCAATTAAAGGATGTCTCAGTTACAATAAGGAAACTTAAATGGAAGTGGACGGGGCATACTATAAGAGGACAGGAAAAATGGTGTAAAACTATAATGTACTGGTATCCGAGAGACAGAAAAAGAAACCGAGGTAGACCATTTAGGAGATGGGTGGACGACATTAAGGCAGTTGCGGGAAGCACATGGACAAGAACAGCTGAAAATAGAAGCATATGGAGGCAGTTGGAGGAGGCCTATGTCTATAATAGACAAACAGACAATAACTAATAATAACATAGGCAAAAAAAAAATTAATTAAAATTTATTAATATTAATACCACTTGTATATGTAAAAAAAAAAAAAAAAAATTTATTTGTCTGAATAAAGGCTTTATTATTTATTATTATATACGCCAGAATAACATTTTTTACAATTTTGTCAGTCTGTCTGTTTGTTCCGGCTAATCTCTGGAACGGTTGGACCAATTTTGATGAGACTTTCACTAATAGGTAGCTGATGATATAAGGAGTGCCTTAGGCTACTTTTTTTAGACTAGCTTCGCCCCGCGGCGTCACCCGCAGTTATTGTCGTACCGCGCGCAATATGGCGGGCTTCGCCTATCAATAATAAAATTTAATGTTTCCGAAGCGAAGCGAGGGCGGGTCGTTAGTACCAGATAAAACCGATGTTTAATTACAAAGATAAATGTTGCTTAATCCTTTCGATATGTTGTATATATATATATTAGATATGTAGCCAAGTTATTATTGTATTAAATGTAGTAAAAAGTAATGTATAATATTTGCACGACGTATCTGAGCAACGACGTATCTATCATATTTGACGAAATCAAAAAATTAAATTGCGAGTAGACTCCGGGAGATTCTATGAAAAAGTCCAAAGCTCAACAGAGAAGATGTTCCGCGGTCGTCTGACTGTTAGTGATAAATTGAAGTAATAAACGTGAGATTAAAATCGTTCTCCTTACAGCAAAAGTAGTAAAAGGATATTTTGTTACTCATTTCTTTACTTTATTTCTGCCGTGAAGCAGTAATGCGTTTCGGTTTGAAGGGTGGGGCAGCCGTTGTAACTATACTTGAGACCTTAGAACTCATATCTCAAGGTGGGTGGCGCATTTACGTTGTAGATATCTATGGGCTCCAGTAACCATTTAACACTAGGTGGGCTGTGAGCTTGTCCACCCATCTAAGCCATAAAAAAAATTAAAAAACATTATTAATTCGTGTCTTACACTTATATACCAACGAACAATTAAAATATTTTTTTATATTAAATGTGTTTTAATATATCCACCCTGAGTAACCCTGAGAGTCTTTGTCGATTTTCTTTCGGTGATTAAAGTCATTCCGAATCGGCAGGAAAGTTATGACTATTTGAAAGCAACATGAATAAAAACTTTAATTTTCACCATATTGTATAGTATACATATAGCATAATATATGAGTTGTATGGTTTTTAAATCATGTTATTTTGCGGCAGAAATGGGGAATATGGTTGTACATACCTGTATAAGGTCACTATATTATTATATGCCTATATAAATGGCTGTAAATTACTTAGTAGCGTCTAACTACCTTTTTGTGTGTTAATTTTGATTTACAATTTACTTCTTTTCGCGATTGCGTGTATTATTATAATAAAATTTATGTAACGTTTGATGTTTTCATCGTAAAAATTATAAAGCTGTCGCAAGTAAAACTTAACTTTGAGGCGACCTTTATAGTAATTGCTAGTTCGGATGAATAAAAACAGGTTAATTACCGCCTTTATTCGTAAATTACTGTGATGTTAACGGCGTCAAAGATTGAAAATTTTCACGTTTTTTCTTCTTCATTTTGTTAGGTACTGATAGATTTCTATAAGGAGACGTATAGAAAATTGTAACTTCATTGTACACCTTTACTTTTATTTTTTATTTCTTAGATGGGTGGACGAGCTCACGGCCCACCTTACACACAGTTAAGTGGTTACTGGAGCCCATAGACATCTACAACGTAAATGCGCCACCCACCTTGAGATATAAGTTCTAAGGTCTCAAGTATAGTTACAACGGTTGCCTCCCCCTTCAAACCGAAACGCATTACTGCTTCACGGCAGAAATGGGCAGGGTGGTGGTACCTACCCGTGCGAACTCACAAGATATCCTACCACCAGTAAATACAATGCAATGCACTACAATGCACTACAAATTTAAAGATATCAAGCCATACAAGTCTCGGCTCGGTGGCAGTTACATTTCAAACTTGGTGACCTGTGAGCTCGTTCACTCGTCTAAGCAATAAAAAAGACATTAATTTCCTGAATGTTTTCCACGCTGCCGAAAATTCTTGTGTAAAAAGCAAATTTATCAGTTCTTCAAAATTTCTATGCGTCAATGTTAGTTTGTTTTGTGAGAATGGCCAGATGTCTTGACTATTTTTGCCGCAAAGCAATCACGCTTTCTCTATGATATTTCGACCTCATATCCCAAGTTATTCGCCAAGTTTAAGAGCTCTAGTTGATTAAGCCGATAACTTAACTAACTTGGTTATATAATGATCTACTATATTAATTGATGTACGATGAGGGTTCGATAATAGTTCGCTGTTATTTTAGTGCTTAAATCTGTATTGTTCAAATTTTAGTCTGAAATATATTTTGCGTAAATTACAAGTAATAAAAAAAAATATATACGTGCCATTTCAAATATTCTCATTTCGATAATTCAATCATTAGCGACTTGACGTATTTTACAATTGAAAATAATATAAATTTTTTTTATTGCCCTTGTCAGCAGACGAGCATACGGCCCATCTGATGGTGAGTGGTTACCGTCGCCCATGGACTTCAGCAATGCCAGGGGCAGAGCCAAGCAGCTGCCTACCGTTTAAAGCCGCTGCCTACCGTTTCTATTAATAATTTTTTATTAATAAATTTCTATTAATAAATTTCTATTAATAAGTTTCTATTCATAATTTCCATCTTTAATGTAATCAACATGTTTGTCACAATTTGGAATGTGTATTTATTTAAATTCAAAATAACGACTCCGCCTTCGTATATACGCACTGCACGATGCGAGTGATTAAGTGTAATTTATTTTGAGCATAACAACGCCTTAGTGCTCCTTGAATCTACATGCACTGCAACTTTTATATTAAAATTTGGTCTGATTTGTGCTCTGAGGCGGAACTTTATCGTTACTGTATCACGGGGTTCGCATTCAATCTAATATTCGGTTTTCGGGATTGGATAATACTGCGTCTCTATGTCATAGTTGGATAATACTATGTAATATGTTTGAAGTCGTCGTGGCCTAAAGGATAAGACGTCCGGTGCATTCGTGTGTAGCGATGCACCGGTGTTCGAATCCCGCAGGCGGGTACCAATTTTTCTAATGAAATACGTACTCAACAAATCTTCACGATTGACTTCCACGGTGAAGGAATAACATCGTGTAATAAAAATCAAACCCGCAAAATTATAATTTGCGTAATCACTGGTGGTAGGACCTCTTGGGAGTCCGCACGGGTAGGTACCACCACCCCGCCTATTTCCGCCGTGAAGCAGTAATGCGTTTCGGTTCGAAGGGTGGGGTAGCCGTTGTCACTATACTGAGACCTTAGAACTTATATCTCAAGGTGGGTGGCGCATTTACGTTGTAGATGTCTATGGGCTCCAGTAACCACTTAACACCAGGTGGGCTGTGAGCTCGTCCACCTATCTAAGCAATAAAAAAAAAATGTATTCCCGATATTCATGCCACAGGAGGAATTAATATTTCGAGGTGGTTGTATATGTTTTAAGTCGTATAATAGGCAGCGGCCTGTCTATTACCCTGGTATTGTTGACGTCGATGAATGTCGCTAACTAATACAACGACAATTAAAGAAAAATTACGTTTAATTGTAAATATAACCTTTAATCAATTAAAAATATTATTCACTATAGAAGAAACATTTCTCCTGAACGTGTAACTTGAAAACAACATAAATACACCTAAATAGCAAAAGGTATAACAAATACTCAACTTGAACAAGTATCTCGAGGGATTCGGATCTTGATAAATTCAATAAAATGATAATAATATACGTCTTCAAGACGCCATTACCGGCAGATGTCGACCCCCACGAAATTAATGCAAACGACAAGCAAAAAAAAATGAAATTATGTCCTGACCCACATCCGAGAATACCTTTTTGAATATGAATAATGGTTATCAAGTAATTATAATGGTATTTGTATAGAAATGAATGTAGCGTTTTGAATTTTATAATAATAATTTACTACGGTAGAAATTTTAATATATTATTTTAGGTTTGTGTTTTTTTTTATGTTTGTTTACGTAGATCCGGTCGTAGATGTTGAGAATCAGGAATACCAGAGTTCGTTCCTCCTCTCTCTCTCTCTCTCTCTCTCTCTCTCTCTCTCTCTCTCTCTCTATCTCTTTCAAATGCACCGTGAATAAATGCACGTCTTTATTTTGGTTAGAAGAAAATCACCGGCTCACTTATAAAAATGGTATGCGAGGCTTGTCGGATTTGAGCCGACTAAAACCCCTTATCGCTCAACAACCCCTGTGGCGAAATCATGCATAAGTTCAGTATTCGCATTTAATTATATTGATTCCGGCAGTCGTTTAACATTAGGCGCGAGCCGGGTCCTTATTTATTTATTTTTTATTGCTTAGATGGGTGGACGAGCTCACAGCCCACCTGGTGTTAAGTGGTTACCGGAGCCCATAGATATCTACAACGTAAATTTGCCACCCACCTTGAGATATAAATTCTAAGGTATCAGTATAGTTACAACGGCTGCTCCGCCCTTCAAACGGAAACGCTTCACGGTGGTGGTACCTACCCGTGCGGACTCACAAGAGGTCCTACCACCAGTATAATTTGTCGGCCTATTTAATAATAAAAACATCTGAAGCATTAACTAAGGACTGCTTCAATTATCTTTGAGGCGATATGTTTATAAACATTTTGCTATGCTACGGCTGACTCTACGAAGCTATTGAAAAACGTTCCTTGTCAGTTCAAATGGTCAAGCTATAATCTTTTCAGTTCATTCGGCCGTCTTCTGTAAGTGAGACGAAACGGAAGGTATTATTACTATCTATCTATGACTTAAAGATCTAAAAGTTGCGTAAAGATATTTATATTCAGCTCGCATTTGCAGACAAAGCGAACCGTTACCCACAGGCACTCTTCTCTTAAAGTGGTCAATAAACGCTTTCAAGTACATTGTCATGAACGTACGCAGGGGTGGAGGGTAAAAATATACCCCCTTATAGAAATACTAAATACTAATCTCAGAACCGGAAACATAAAGGCGAAAGAGTCACTTTTGTAAACACGCAGTTCTTACAATTAATTTCAAATAAAAGGAAGGTATATGATTTTCTCAAAATTAACTCGAATATATATATATATAAAATTGAAAGAAAAAACTGCATATATACAAAGTCAGAGATATATAAAGAGTGTCAAGAGACTTTCCTGAAGACAAAACAAATGTTTTTACTAGCATATAACTAGTCTTTATTTTTTGGAACATATCAACCACACCCTGTATAGTCTATAGAACCAATTCAACAGTTTCAATGCCGATGCAAGTTCCACATCGTACTACTTACTGCTTCATACGCTAATCAATAGTGTTTCTCAAATTTGTGGGTAATTCCTTGAAAGCGGTAAGCTCTACCAAAATCTACTGCACTATATCATTTATTAGGTTTATAATCTATAGGTATGGTATAGATATACATATTAAGCTTACGTTTTGGAATCCTAACCGATATTCTAGTAAAGCTGGTAAATAAAATATTAATAATCATTGCATTGTGAAACTTTAAACCTGTGATTAAAAGTACCATACAGTTTATCGGTGTTTTTGGACGCTATGATAAATGGCCTCTGCAGAGAGTATATAACTGGAGGCATTGAACTGACTATTTCTAGCAATTTATGTTTTTTTATTGCCCTTATAACCAAAAGAGCATCCAGCCACCTGATGGTGAGTGGTAACCGTCGCCCATGGACTTCAGCAATGCCAGAGGCAGAACCAAGCTGATGCCTACTGTTAAGTACTCTCCACAAGCCTCGTTTGAAGAAGGACAAGTCATAGCGCTCGGGAAACACCGTGGAGGGGAGCTCATTCCAAAGCTGGATGGTACGTGGCAAAATGATATCTAGAAACGCACTGTGGATGAACGCAGTGGCTCCAGGCAGTATGGATGAATTCTACTCCGGTGGCTGGCGGAGCGATTGTAAAAACGAGATGATAGAAACATCTAAAGCAATTCCTCAGAGGTTATGTAACGTATAGGGGTGGCGATCACCTATTACTATTAAGCGTTGTGTTAGTTACGATTAAGGATTAAGACACCTTTAATGATAATAAATGCAATCAATCAGCACCCCAGAAACACTAAAAGACTTATGTGCTACGCTTGAAAATTCCAAGTCTTCGTTAACTTCTTTATTGGCAGGGCTTTGAGCTCGCTCGTCGAACTGAGCTATAATAATAAAATAAAATATTCCTAACGTCGATGAAGGAAGATTACCACGTACGTATAAGTGAGATGTATTTTACCTTTGATTTCAAGAAAAAAATATAAATTAACTCGTTTCTCTGCGATTAGGGTAACATAGAACTAATAAGGACTAGAATAGGTTAAACACCATGTTCAAATGTTATTAATAGTTTGCCGAAGAATCTATCCAGTAAAAAGGAAGCTTGTAACAGTATTTCAAATATAAATAGAATTGTTTTTTGAAACATGCATCTCGTTCAAAAATAGAGGGGAAATCGAGGGAATTAAATTTCTGTGCTTAATCAGCACTAAAATTGCAACCGTAAAATGCTAAAAAAGGGTCCAGAATTAGTCTGGGAACTTGAAAAGTAAAATTTCGCAGCAACCTAGCTAAGTATAACCGGTTTGATCCGGATCCAATTAGTTCGACTTCGTCACGGCTCGTTCGAGAGCGATGGATTTGCAGTTCCGCCTTTTAGGACTCAGGTTGAATTTTTAATGGACGGAACTGTGGAAAGTGCACTGAAAACGCACAAAAATAAATAGTTTTAAAACTAAACGCGAACCTATCAATCCGTTATCGAAAAAGAAGGAACAAATAACAGAAATAGCTCGCTAAATATTTGCTTGAGCTAACCAGTTTAAAGGGTTTATGACTACTTTTTGTTCCGAAATTCATAAATATAATTCAGACTTTAACCTTATGTTTAAATGTGGATAGCGCTTTACGCGTTTATGTCTGAGCTCCGATGACCACTTAATAGTTGAACCTTAAGTTCGTCTGAATTAAATGAACTAAGGCAATAAAAAATAAATCCAATAGTTTTTTAAGAGTACGAATATTCAAACCGTGAATTTTAACTGATGCCAAAAAAGGGAATACGCTTATTTTGCGAACGTTATAAAGTAAGGTTGTTAGTTCGCCAAAATAAGCGCTTCCGAAAGTATCACGTTTCTTACAATTAAAAGTTATCTGTACCGATTCTGCGCAGTGTACAACAAACCCGACTTCCCCACGCTTTACCTCATCGCGTATTCTCCGGAGCACGCAAAAAACCATTCTCAATTTGAAATGACGATTACATCCCGAGAAAATGTCTGCTAAAGATATCACAAAGGTTTGTGGTCTTATATTACGCTGATTATTAGGTGGATCGCTAGCTTGCGGTTTGAATAGCGGCAGACGGTCCTGATTGAGAGGAAATTATGATAGAGTATTATAGGATCGGTAATGTGTTTCAGAATGTGATACAAACTCAAGTAGGTATAGTTCAAAGAATGACGTTATGGAAAATAGTATAGTATTATTTAGTATAGTAGTATAGTATTATATATATTATTGAATGGGCGGTAGGGTTTTACATCAGAGCGGTCTGTCCCGATATTTCGGAGGATAGACATATCTCAAATTACGGAGCTACTACAACTTTCTAATTTTCGAGGCCTTATTTCGGAGTGTTGGTCATAGGCATGATTTGAAGTATCTAGATCCATAGAGAGAATTTTCAAAGCCTTATTTCAGAGGATTGGTCATAGGCACGATTTGAAGTCTCTAGGTCCATAGAGAGAATTTTCAAAGCCTTATTCCAAAGGGTTGGTCATAGGCATGATTTGAGCTCTCTAGGTTCTTAGCCAGAATTTGGTTTACTTCGTGATTTATACAGTTGTATAGGCAGTGGTCTAACGAATCGTCCAAGATATGCCGTCATTTTGGTCATTTTTTAAATCGTACTACCCGTCTCAAAAGTCATTCCTACTAGCTTATTGGCATGAGAAATTACTTTGTAGTTTTTAAATTGGACTTCAAAAGAGTACCTAGCGTTGTGGACAGTTTCGTGTCTGTAAACCTGACATCGTTAGTCATTGAGTGATGATAGCTTTCAATATCACACGGCACGTGTACGTGAGTTATCCATGGAAAATAATATATACATACTAGCAGACCCGACAGACGTTGTTCTGTGAATGCATACACAAAAATTAATTCAAGTCGATCCAGTCGTTTAGTTGCAGTACCTATAGATAAATAAACTAGATGTCGACTGCAGCACCATCTGCCGGGTTAATTTGTAAATCTAAACCATTCTCGAATCCACCCGAAGGTACACAGAAAATTTCATTAAAATCGGTACAGGCGTTTAGGACGAGTTCGGTGACATACACACGTACAGTAGAATTATATATATAAAGATAAGCACTCACCATTTAATAACACAATGCTAAAATACAAATATTTGGCACAAAGTAATGAAACATATTTAAAGGATGGAACGGCTGCTTTATAAGGGCAGTTCACTGATGGCTTAAGACAGTCTGCTCGTGTACGTCAATAGCCTCCTGAGATTCATACAGATCATCAGGATCTTCATCGCTTGTGTTACTTTAGTTATAAGTGATTTATTTATTGTTTGCATCATGATTGAGCTCATTCATAAAATATAAAATTTTATTATATTTTAATTCAAATATCTACAATCTTTTTTGCATATTAATTAAAGTTCAAGAGATCACTGCGATCATCAAATCGTTTGTCACCGGAATCCCTCCAAAGCCCCTCTCGCCTCACAAATGACCCGACATGAAAACATCACACGAGGTTGGAATAAAACCAAAAAAGTTAATCTTGAGCTCACCCCGTGTCGGCAACACTGTCGCTTTGATTTTCCGCAACTGTGCCCACGACTATTGATTCCAACTGATTTTCGAAGGATCGTCGTGCCAGATCTGTACTAAAAATGTACAGCGTGTTCCATAAAAAATACATATAAAGTTTACATATCACTAGCGACCCGCCCTCGCTTCGCTACGGAAACTGTAATTTATTATTATATATTATGGATGTTATTATGCATATAAACCTTCCTCTTCAATCACACTATCTATTAAAAAAAACCGCATCAAAATCCGTTGCGTAGTTATAAAGATTTAAGCATACATAGGGACAGAGAAAGTGACTTTGTTTTCTATTATGTAGTGATAGATCTAAGAAAAAAATAAATGTGTTAATATGCTATGCTAGGTATTAAGTAAATATTCCACATGTCAGTAAATAAACTGATTTAATTATTAAGCCCGTACAAAAACACGCCTTTACATGATCAATACTGAGTAAAATCTCATTATTTTGAAGATTCCTTAGCAGCTCTTTAATGTAAATACGACAATAGGAAAAAGGGTTAAATAAAAAAAACAAAGTTAGTATAACGTTCATTAACGATCTCAGCAGTAGTAGACATACAAAAAAAAACGATTAACCTCGCGTTGATTACACATTACGCCAGTAGCAAATTTAAAAGTTTCTTACTCAGTTTTCACTGACCTGGGAACGTTAATGTTTATCTGACTCATTGTTTTTTATGACGTCATCAAAAAAATAAAAAAGCCACTGAATGCATCTCTGCACGCTCTCTCCAATTTTAATCGTGAGGGTTATGATTTTGCGGTTTAGGGGTGGCCGACGACAGGGTAGTTTCCTGTATTAATCAGTCGACGCTGGGAGATACTGTTTATAAACACTGTTGTTCTTCCCTAAGGCACGACTAGCTGAGGCGGCTGTTTTCAATAGTTATTTTCAAATTTTGACATATTGTAGGACTAGGATAGATCGCACTTTATCCGATATTGTAAAATTATATTATCAATTCCATTTATCGTAATATGCAATTTTTTTTCCTACCTAAGCTGATTGCCTTGAGTGGCTATTTCAGCGTAACCTTAACTAGTAGGTGAGCTCACGGGTCTTAAACCGAGAGTGTTACTAACACTGGCCCTAGCAAGAGTAATGCTTCGCAGAATCTACCATCGGATCGGAAACGCGACCCACTGAGAAGATCCGACCACAAACTCAGTGGGCTGTGTCTGTGGGTTTTGACTAATAAAAAGCAATTGACTCTATTTGTTAATTTACTCATCGAGGACTTCGTCGCAAGCGACGCGTTTGGCGAGCACGGTGAACGGTGCTTGTGGTACCTAAAAGCACCGTTAATGGATCAGGAGGATCCGTTATGACGTGTTTTGGGCGACGTCGACTGTTTACCGTTCGGTCTACAGGATCGGGTCAGGCGTTCAGAATTAGTCCCATATATAAATTTTCATACACCGTGTTTGTTACAATAGTTTGAGGTTACGGAGGATCACAGATTTATTGAGGCATTTCAATTGGTCCAAAATATTTCGGCACTTGTGATATTGGTGAAGGTTGCAATTTACATTAATGGAACATGAAAAAAAAATCAAATTTCGTCCCGAAAATAACAAACATCATTTACATTTACAAGTGCCGCCATAAACGGAATCACTCCATGAAAAGAACGATCCCTTACTTTATATTAGCTCAATATTCATCGTTTACATTTTTCAGAATTACAGCCTATCAAAATTTTTTTTACGAGATGCTCTCCGGGCTATCTCTATTTACGATGCCACTAAGGAACGTCTAAATATCCTTTTGAATATAAATTGACTTAACATAACATTTAGTAAATTCAATGTAGCTCCGAAAGCATTTTGTTTAACGTCGAGAAGATCTTGAGGCGGTTCGGGAAGGTTTTATATTAATTTTATTGGATCAGATCACCTCTCTTACTCACTTTATTAAGGTTTCTCTAAGAAATAATGATGTGCTTTTGTATAATATTTTATTCAATATCTGAATAAACGTTATGGACAAGTATTTAAATAGAATGTACTTGAATTAAGGTCTAAAAGGTTTTTAATCTACTTAGCACTTCTCATACTTTTTAAGTAGTTTATTCGATCGGGATTAACAGCTTGAAATTGAATTTTTCTCGCATAATTTTAGTATGACAATTATTAGTAGACTATTACTGGGTCTTTCGACATTGATACAAAATATGATAGTTACAGTAGGTACTTTTTAGTACGTAGATCGGTGAGGAACCCGCGGTTCCTCTGGTATAAAGTGGACTGTAAGCTCTTCAAACGTCACAACGTGAATGCCGTCACCCACCTTAAGACATTCTCGTAACTTCGAGGGGTTATGCAACCTGACGAATTTACTAACAGTAGCCCGAGCAAGAGCAGTGCTTCGCAGAATCTACCAATCGGAATCACGACCCACTGAGATGATTCGGGGAGAAACTCAGTGTGCTGCGTCTGAGACGTTTGAAGTATAATATAATATAAGCCAATTAGAACGTATGTCCACTTCATCAATTCATTTTACTTGCCTTTCAGAAGTGTCAACATTTATTGTTTCCAAAACAAGTTCGTCATTTATATATCCGCGCGCATAATATTGTTTTTCTTCCAAATCGAAATCATTAAACATCGCTAAACATGGGAAGGCGTCTTTTTAAATAATAAAAACTAAAAGTCATATTTCTGGCAACATCACTTTTAACATTTTAAAGTGTCGCTTTTGAGGACCAAGTCCACCGTTTATTTTAACGCTGGTAACATTTTTTGAATTCCTTTTTGGTGCTCAATTTCACGGCTGTTTTAGATGTATGATAAAAATGAGCATTAGGAAAAAAAGCTTTATGATGGGGTGTTTAATGGGAGATTCACCGTATTTATCTTAAATTATATGGAAAAACCGCCAGGAGCAAAGAAAGAGAGGAAAAAAGTTGAGAATTAAAATCAGGCTAGTTCGTTCTCTAGCCTGAAGCGCAAAAGCAAATATACCTATATATATAGTTAGATACACTTAAATTAGCTCGTGCACGATTTGACATATCTGTGATAAAAGAGCAACCGGTTGGCGGTGTATCGCCTCCCGACCCGGCAGACTGGTTCTGGTCCAGCGGGGTATTCCGGGATACCAGTGGCACCGTCTGGGCGTCCTGACTTCCTGACGGGCTGCCGTACCGAGACGGCCGACGTGTCAGAGATTTCGATTCGCCTCGAAGCTTCCGTCGGCCGGGCGGCCTTGGGGTGAGCTGCGCCGTCTGGTTGTAGTGTTTCCGCGGTAACCCCCTTACCTCATCTGGGTTCTAACCTCGCAGGAGATCGGACGCTTCGGCGAAGAGTGCAGGGACCCCGTAGGAGGTTCGGGCACAGGCTCGAAAAAAAAAAAAAAAAAAAAAAACCAATTCTACCACCCGCTCTAAAGGGTATTCTCCAACATTTGGCCACGTGGCCAGAAAATACCATAAAAGTCTATAGTAAATAGCTGGTAAAATAATTCCAACGGTCTCAAACCTTTTTTTAATATTTTATATGCTATGAATTATTATTGTAGTACCCAATTGTAGTGCTGCAAAATATATTGCTTACTCTGCTTTTATGCTTTATGCCCGCGTCTGTAGTGGCAGTGTAGGACTTGAACACATACTAGTTCTTGACACAAACCGGACTATGCAAGTGCAACTGAAAGTTTGAGCTATTCAACAATTTAAAAAAACTTTTTTATACCAAAGAATGAATTAAATTTATATTATTATAAACTGTTAGTTGTCTGAAGCAGCGAAACACCTGACATTGTCATCAGGGCATCGATCAAATTATCTCAGTAGAAACCCACAGAATTGGTTACAAATTAGTATCCTTTTATTTCTTATTACACAACAATCGACCAACTAATTTAATTTTGAAGCATGCGGACATTAATGAAACTGAGAAAATCAAATTACATGAACAGATTTATCGATCCCAATTATATGTATATGGCCAAGAAAAAATATAAATTATGAAACAGTCATAAATACAAATACAAATTAACGTGACGTCACGTATACAATTAAGTTAGTTGTGCAACATTCGTCTCTATTTAAAAAGTCGTAAGGGTTCAACGTTGTTGTTTCTGCTGCCTAATAAATCATGCATAAATTGTACAAGTCACAGGCCGATAAGTATAGTTAATTAAGTAACGATTGCCGCAATCAAGAATTACAACTCAATAAAGGTGTTTTCACCACTAAGCAAATTCGACAGTAAATCTTTTATTGTACCTCATTAAACTTCCTAGAATCACAAATACCATTAAGGCCGTGTTACACCGGTTACAACGTGAAATGATCGTCTAACCTTTTCATTATAGTGCATGAGCAGACCAGCTTGCTTAGCATAAAGACTACCACTGAATTCTACCTCGAGATTTGAGACCGTAATCTCAATCGTATTGTTATATCAGCTGTAGTATCTCTCTTCAGTGGCAATTAGTTCTCGCTAAGTCCAGTTATGAACAAGGTGACTTTATCTGACTTTTGCTCTTTGTGTTTTAGGCAGCCAATAGATACTATACTACCAATAGATATACGAAATAATAACTTATAACTTAAAAAAAATATCATACGAAATCAAATCATCCGTAGATCATCAACAGATTCCATTTTTTTTAAGATCTATTGACGTCTACCAATAACTTTAGAACTGATTTCAGATAAAGTACAGAAATAAATACAGTTCGAAAAATTTCACAGTTGTCTTTATAGACAGACAAGATGGTCAGTGGTCAACGTAGCTCACGGATATCAGCAATGCCATTGGCACAGACAGCTAAGTCGCTGCTTACTGCTATTACAATTATTGAATATGATTTAAGAAAACGAACATATAGAATGCGCTCGTGGTATCTCCAACTTAAGTTTAACAACCGAGAAACAATGTGCTCTTACTTTATTCAAGTTAGCGGTTAAGCTTTTATTGCTGATATTAAGTGAGGCTTAAGAGACAGTAAAACCAACTAAATTTGCGTCTTACGTTACTCAGTTTGCAGAGTCTGCCGTCCCGAAAGAAGCTTCTATTTATTTAAATTGTTTAATTAGATTAGGGTGACTAGTTTTTTTTTCTTTCTTTAGTATAAAACTGAACCGCGGCGAAATTAACATTTTTTATTAAAACAGACTGGCAAAATACTTAATTTTTTAAGGGCTCTGGCCATTGTCGTTTCTGTTTAGGAAAGTGGACTGGAATATAAATTATAGTAGAAAATATCCTTTTCTAAAGTTCAAACAACCATGAAAAGCGGAAAAATATAGAAAACCTTAAACCATATAATAAAATGTACTGTTTAAATGTCTATTCTTACAGAAGTTAAGTGTGACATACTTCGATCAGTTTGATATCCCTGATAAAGCAGCTAAATAAATAAAAATACCCGGTGTATTTTCTCTGTGTTGTATCATAATATCTCCATAGGCAAATAAAGCACGGTATTCTGTACTTAACAAGGATATACAGGGTGACATGTAATTCGACGTATTCCTCTTGGGATGTGATAATACATCTAATTTCCAACAAAATTAACCGTAATGTCCCTAATACCAAAGTGTCTCGTTATAGAGATATTCAATATTTTTCGTTTTGTTTAAAAAAATCCCGAATTAACTGCAAAAAAATTATTAAATAAAATGCTAGTATTTTGAATTAAGTTGTTTGAATTTTTTTTAGTTACCAATACATCAACTAATATTTATTAATAATAATACTAGCACGAATGTTAAACATTTTAAAATAGCAAGTGATCTATACTTACTTATAATATTATAAAGAGGAAAGATTTGTTTGTTTGTTTGTTTCGAATAGGCTCCGAAACTACTGGACCGATTTGAAAAATTATTTTTCCATTAGAAGCCGACATTGTACCTGATGAACATAGGCTACTTTTTTTAAATTTCTTTTTATTTTATTTTTTTGGTTTCATGTGTGTTTTAATGTTTCCGAAGCGAAGCGAGGGCGGGTCGCTAGTTTCTTATAAAGTTTTGTTTTGATTCTCTAATTTGGCCGATAGAAAACTGGATTTATTTTGAAAAATCAACCAAACATTAAGCATATTGTGTAAAACATTAAGTATATTAAAGTATAGGTATATTGACTATGTGAACAATGTACCAACGATCTGCTGAAAATATAAAAACAAAAATACCGTGTATTTGATCTTCATGGAACGAGTAAATAGCAACTCTAATCGGTTTTTGACGTAGCTTTTTTCACAGCAAACAGACACTTTATGCGGGCATTATTTGTGGAGGCGTCACCCGTACACCGGCCGGCGGATGTTGTTAATGGCGGAAAATGGGGAAAATTGGGCTATTCATTTCCCAGGTCCAGACCGCAGCCCGCCGCGCAAATACGGCCAGGTACCAAATAAACCCTATTTATTTAGTTTAAATGCTGTGGTACTAAATGCTTACTTGATAAACTAATCGTGTTGGTTTTGTATCTAAATCGAGTGCACAATAGTATTCGTGCTGCATCGAATCTAGATCCAATAAAACAGGTTAAAGATTTATGTGAACCTTGTTAAGTGGAAGTATTGCGCTTATTTCGAATAAATTTTTAAATCATTGTCTGTTTTGAAATTGTCTAGCCGTTTAGTTTTGACTTGAGTTGACTTTCTATATTGAGTTTAATCATAATGCAAAATATACATATAATATAATATTGGCAATTAAATTCTATTTCAAAATATTATCATTACAATATAATCTTGGAAAGGCCATAGTTATTTTTGTGTACTTATATTTAAGATAGAAAGTCACCTAAAAATCCAAATGATTGATCTTCAGTCTACCTAACTGTTACGAAAATGAAAAATTGTCGACTTCGATAAGAGTGACCGAATTTTAAAAGCACTTAAACGCGATAATTTATGGCTGCGACCCCAAATCTTTCTGTAGCTAAATCTGAATCTTATACTAAGGAAGGGAAAAAACCTGCCGGGAGCGAAAATACCATAAATAGCCATATTATCCGATCGGCTTCATCCCGCCAGCAAATTCCGAACGAAGTTCTCGTCTCCAAGGGAAATATTTGTGTTTTACAGAGCACCGCATTTCCGCGTTTACGGCCCGTGTTCGATTTGATTTGCCCATACTTTACGAGTATACCGTGATTTTTCGATGTATGATCTGGATAATATTTGTGTTTTGTTGTTGTTAGTTTTGATAACTTAATATATTATTTAACCTTTAAAAATATATATACATATCTATTAAGCCTTTACTAATTGAATGCCCAATGTTTAATGCAGAAAGACATACTGAATGAATGAATGATTTATTTTATTTCAGACAACAATAAGTCCATATGTGTACATAGTATCATTGAAACGTACTCAAAACTAATAAAACCAATCAAATAAAAAATATACATTTATTAAAAGTAATAATCAGTTGAATACATTTCAAATATTCCATTCTACTGATACTTACTTCGAACCAACCATTATTATTATTATTATTATTATTTAGTCCGCAAGTGAACCATGGTACAATGGAACCATGGTACATACTGCTGCCTTGCCTATGTGTTTGTTTGACTGTTTAAATAATAATGTAAAATGTACTTTAAAATTCATGAAAATTATAGATTACCGTAGATTAATTTAATTATAAGGTTACAGTGGTAGTTAATGTACGTTGCTGTTAAAAAGCGACCTTAAATAAATAAATAAATATAATTCATTATTTAAAAATGGAGTTCTTATAATGTTTCCTATTTTTCCGGTTGTCTAAACAAAATGCATGCAAGAAGCTCTTACTTGCATAATATTCTTCAAAGGAAAAAATGGAAGAAATAAAATCAATAATGGCCTAATTGTGTTATATACATTTCATTACACTTCATACTGCACACTACATTCAAGACACAAATTTATATCACAATTTAAATGGGCACGTATTCTTTGGCTTCTGAAAGCCAACAAACGCCATACATAAATCTGTTTATGTACTGCCTTACATGTTACGCCATGAATGGTAGTATCATTAATCTTCGTAATAAATATCAGTTCTCCCTCTCCGTTGTCTCAGTAGGCGGCTGTGTTATGATCCCGTCTGATGGTTGTCGTGTCGCGAGCACTTAATAAAATGCTTTTTTCCAATTTATTTTTATTTCCACCGCCCCATGTGAAATGCCTTCCTTAAGTTTATTGTAACGAATGATGTCGAGCTGTTAAATTACCAAATCTAGAAGCGCTAAGGAAAATAAGAGCATGACATTTTAGATGTGAAGTAGATTGATGATACAAATTAAGCTTTAATAAAGAACAATTTCTGAAGATGATCTCACACGCTTCTCGAATGATCTATCGTTCCGTGGATATTTTATTAAATTCTACATCTTCAAAACTGTTCATCATACGCCTGAAGTATATTTACGACGTTTCAGCATCAACGACCTCCATTAATATGGAGATTGCACCCTTTAAAGATTTAGAAGGTCCGCTTAAGCCCAACCTTTTCTTATATTTCGATATGTTATTCTAAAGGAGGTTAGCGATGATCAAGACTGTCTGAACTCTTTTCTCAGCAGTTCCAATTTTACCATGGGCGGATACTAAATGGCCAGGGTAGTGCAAATTACGGTATTCGGTATTTATTCAGACCATATCAATTTTTTTTTTATTGCTTAGATGGCTGGACGAGCTCTCAGCCTACCTGGTTTTAAGTGGTTACTGGAGCCCATAGACATCTACAACGTAGACGCGCCACCCACCTTGAGAGTACAAGTTCTAAAGTCTCAGTATAGTTACAACGGCTGCCCCACCCTTCAAACCGAAACGCATTACTGCTTCACGGCAGAAATAGGCAGGGCGGTACCTATCCGCACGGACTCACAAGTGGTCCTACCACCAGTAATTACGCAAATTATAATTTTTCGGGTTTAATTTTTATTACACGATGTTATTCTTTCACCGTGAAAGTCAATCGTGAACATTTGTTGAGTACGTATTTCATTAGAAAAATTGGTACCCGCCTGCGGGATTTGAACACCGTTGCATCGCTTCAACACGAGTGCACCGAAGGTCTTATCCTTTAGGCCACGACGACGATTAATCTTCTAAATTTCTTTAAAATTTAAATACTTTAAAATTTATGCTTTAAACCAAGTTCCACTAACGGGTCAAGCTTCAACTCTATAACATTAATGAGCTCTGACTTCACAACAACGTACTAATCGGCGTCCTAACGCTTAACTCAGATCATCTAATTAAGACGGTTTTTATTACGTTTTCTCGTTACTTTGTCTATTACGAATGTTATGAACGATTTTCCGCGGAGCTTCGGTATGGTGAAACTGGGTCACCGGGGCGGAAAATATGGTTGGCCCGTGATTGCGTTCTTTGCCTTGTAAGTTTTTATTGAATGATTGTCAAATGCGGTCTCAGACGAAAGTTCCGGACAAAGTTATGGCCACAAATAGCTGTAATAATATGGATGATCCCGCAAGTTTGTTAGGGGTTGTTTTGTGTGTTCAACCATGTTTTTTAACGTTTGTAAACAATTCTAGAACTTTAGCTAAATCGTCTACTAACGTAATTATTTATGTATAACAAAAATCAAATAGATGTAAATGAATATGTAGTTTTATTTTGTTGCAATTGGTGTTCATTGAATAATGAATGTTATAAGCCCCAAAATTATGATTTTTAATAAGCATAAAAAAATTAAAAGGGTTAATGTCGTTTATTTATTAATTATCTAACATGTGAAATAAGCAATTATATCGAAGAAACTATTCATATAATGTGTGCCACTCGATTTGGATTTTATTTAAAAACGTTAAACAATTCACGTGTCATTAGCTAGAACAAAGAAATCTGTTTTTATTTCATAAGACCCTGCATACAGTTTTCAAAATAAAACATGACGCTTAGTAATAAAAATAACAATACGTTTTATATGACCTTTAATAAAACTCGAACCGAACTTTTAACCGTTTTATCACCGGAACAGATAAATAAAAGTGTACCCGGCCGGCCGCTCCAATGCGCAGAATGCACTGGACGCAAATAAATTTAGTGTTTTTCATTTCCCTCTATTCTTGTATGTCGGTTTTAGTTTCACAGGATGAAAATAGACGATTTTGTTTTGATTGCCAACAATACAGAATCGATTCTAAATGGCACGACAGGCCTTTTTATACTTGTTTCACAGATCCAGCGTTAAAAGCTTAGCATTTTTCGTTGAAATTTAAATGGCTACCCATGGACGTTTGCCTGTGTCGCAAAGTTTGTGATTTCTTGTTGGCTGTTATAATGTTGCCTTCATAGAATAAATAAATAGTAATAATAAATAAAGAAATAAATATTTATAATACTAACAATCACGCCACGTTAACTGGTCCCGTGCTAAGTTCGTAAAGAACTTGTGTTACGGGTACCAGATAACGGAAATAAATGTAAGATTTTTATACATCGATAGCCCTGCAAAAGGCATTTTATATTTATCATACAAATATCGTCCCTTGGCGGGATTCGAACCCGCGACCCCCTTGTGTAGTGACCATGTCACTTACCACTACACCAGACGGCCAGAATGGCCAATGTTTCTAGGCCTTGTTGGTCTTATGTCGAACCAAAGCCCAAAAAACGTACACGTGCACATTTCGCAATGACCGCACAAAAAATCGAGAACCATATATCTTGATTTAAGTGGCTATCGGTAGCTATGTAAAAAGAAAAGTTAGGAACGCGGAGCTCGTCCACCAATAAATAATACCACAGGGTGTTGGCTGCAATACATAAATTGGAAAGACTTTTGACAGCAGATCGGATAAGGAGGGGGTGCAACTCTCACAGGGGGCGCTTCCTGGCATCTTTATCGCGATTATAATCGGCTCAGCTCGGACAAGGGGAATCAGAATGACAAGCTTGCATTGTGTCACAACGATGATATTGCAGCGATGAATCACGTCTTTTGTTCGCTCAGCAGAAAAATAACAGTTATTTTATGGTGGTTGTATTGATTTGATTGAATAGTGGTCGTTTGGTTTGGATTTTTTATCATTGTAAATGGGCAGAAAAAGTCTTGACTCAACTGGTACCAAAGCCTAGATATTAGCACTAGACACGTCCTCACGGTACCGACAGATCCAATAAATAGCCTTTGGAGACCGGTAACCATATTCGTCGAACTCGGCAAAGAGTTCGACGTGCAACCTAAACATCAGCCCTCTGAGTTTCTCGCCGGATCTTCTTAGTGGGTTGCGATTCTTGTCTCGTGTTGCTTTTTCTTTATTGCTTAGATGGGTGGACGAGCTCACAGCCTACCTGGAGTTAAGTGGTTACTGGAGCCCATAGACATCCACAACGGTAATGCCGGCACCCACCTTGAGATATGAGTTCTAAGGTCTTAGTATAGTTACAACGGCTGCTCCACCCTTCAAACCGAAACGCATTATTGCTTCACAGCAGAAGTAGGCTGGGTGGTGGTACCTACCCTTGGAGACTCACAAGAGGTCCTACCACCAGGAAGCTTGGAGGCAACGCTTCAACTTTAAAATAACGAAAATCTACTTAAACAATAGTACTGATTGGTAAGTATTATACTTCGATCAAAAATTTGTTGATGGAAGGTATTATAGTAGTAATACATAGTATAATATATAACTGGTGATTAACTAAACTCTCGCAAGAGTCGTGTTGATGCACAGCCTGTCTTATTTAGAGAAGGAATTAGTATCTATGTATAACAATGATTGTTAAGACCGTTAAGGGTGAAACCTTGTGAAAGTCTCCGCAAAAATCACAAGCCTTTTTTAACTAAGTGTAGTATAGACGTAATCGCAATCCCCTTTTTTTGCGGTTACCGACGTTCAAACTTAAATATAACAATCTCAAAATATAAGATTTAGTTTAAAATGAATTCTGTAAAACAATAAATTGCCGTGAGAAAGACGATATGGGTAAGTAAGAATGGACTGAGCGTAGAAATGGTATATAATAGAAGAGTATGGAAGGAGAAAACATCTTGCGCCGACCCCAGGTGACTGGGAGAATAGCAGGAGAATGAATAAATTGCCGTGACTTCTAAACCTCAAATATAATAATCAAAATATAATCTCTTTTCTATTTACGTCCCTAATAGATTTATGATAAAAGACAATTTATAACTGTCAAGAAGCATTACATTCGAAGAAGAAGCCGCGAGTTAACCTATACTCCGGATATTTTAATAAACGTGCCTCGGGGATGAGTGAATTTCGCATGACAAAAGGGCTGTCACTCATCGTATTTTCGGCGATATTTGCTGAGCCATTGTTCGTGTAAGTTGGTTCATGTCGTAAACCGTGTGACGTCACGCAATTTTGGCACTCATTTGAGAATTCGGAAAAAAACTTTTTTTATGAGGATGTACGTCTAAATGTATGCTGATGGTTTTTATGTCTACTAGAGTTCGACCAGTGTTCAAAGTTGGACCCTAATCACTCAACCGAATCCTCAAGATTTAGATCAAATAAATGTAAATTTTTGTTCTGATGTTGTCCATTTTCCTTGTATGCATGGTAAGAAACCTGTCTACAATTATTATTTTAGATCACTAGAGTTTATTCAAAGCGGCTACTTAATAAAAAGAATCGGTTAACAATCGGACGAAAAAAGCTACTAAACTGTTCTTCACATATTGTACAGATTTGTTCATTATGTGACATATAATAAGTTAAATAAATAAATAAATAAAAACCATACAATTTTCGTATGAGTAACCATGACCACGAATTTTAGTATTCTGAGTCCGCGTCAGGAGACTCCATCACGATCTTGCCGAGTTAATCTGCGAAACAATCCTGCATATCCGTTTGAAGTCTAGTACATCACTTAAACAATGTGTCTCGAGATGGATGAGAAGCAACATCCGTGTTCAGTATATGCGCTCCAGTAAAAACTTAACAGTGGTAAATTTCGTCTTTCCATCTAGAGCAATGAAATAATTCACCACTCAAATTCGCTGCTTTGTCAGATGAGTTCCAAAAACACACCAAATAAAAATGAGCAAGGTTAAGTACATTCTCGGTGAAGCATTCAGTGTAATGATTTATTCTGACGAGCAATAAATTACCTCAATGATCTTCAATTCTCACTCAATACAGCAAATCAAGAAAACGCTACGTAACTCTCCGATTTACGCATCAATTACTCAGTAGCCCTTCGCGCCACAAACAAGGCGTTTCTTTCGAAGGCTTACTCTCGTATTACTAAGGCTTAATTTTTATATAATTGTGCATGTCGTACAAAAACAAGTCATTAATTAATTCTTTTTAATTGCAATAATTCTTGTCTATCCATAAAAAAAAAACACAGTTTACACATTCATTTTAATTTTTATTATTTCAGAAAACTATATTCACTGAATCGAAATTGTCATAGCCCGAAGATGCAAACTTATGAGTCTTAATAATAATTAAAGACGTGTTCAACAATGACAATCGAATGAGATACGACTTCTGTAATTAGCTCTGCTTGTGTCACAGTCCGCTCTCGCCGCAGAGCGAAGTCAATAGGCGTCTACAATATCGTCGGATTATTTGCAAATTGGTTCAATTTGCCGAACATGGCTACGCTTTTAGTGTGCGCCATTTAATATGTACCTCTTTCAACTTTGTTTACTAAATACGATCGGAGGTGTTGTAAATGTCGAACGAACAATTGCTACAGCTTCATACAAAAAGTAGGTACTTTAATGAACCAAAATTTGTTCGATGTGAACTAACCTAAGATTCGTAAAAGTGCTCCCTTTAGTTTCGATAAAGCTAATGTCTTCTTCACAAGTTCGTGTAATAATATTTGTTATGATGATACTATTATAATGATATTAAAACTCTGATATTGCCAAAGACGTGACACGATAAGCTTTGTTGCCTGAAAAATGGTAGCTGCCGCTAGAAAAATATGACAATTTAAATATGAAATTCAATACGTACACCTTACCACTACTACGAATACTAAAACCATAAGCCTAACACGAACGTCAAGTTTCAAAGGTGTGCGTAATTCAAACTTCTTCAAACATATTAAATTTTATGGTCCCCAAACACCATAACCGTGTAAACCTGCCTACGTCATTAAAGGCAGGTGACATAATGTCGCCTAACGTAGATAATAATATTTTGCAAACTTACACCCGTAATAAAGTTTGGGACGCAAATTACTCGTGACGCGGACTAAATCCTTGTCCTCGTCCCGGGGATCGACCCACTGACCAATCTGTTTAATAATTTTACTACTTCCAAAACTCTAATAAAAATAATTGTGTATAAAAATAAATACATTCTAAATGTTACCAGGACTACTAACTAATGGCAAACTCATCCGATACCTAAACACGAAGCTTGCAACCCCTTTCCGATCCACTAGCTCTCGTTATATAGAATTTTACATGCCGCGCCTGTATGCACCGTGCGACAAACACGACTGAGTTACCGCTACAAACAAGCGACTTGTTTATTCAATTGGTATAAAAGCAAGCCCTTTATTCGTCCGGCTGGAACCGGTTACAGCCGGTTACGAATCCGAGTCGCGTTGAAGCGTAAAAAACGCGCGAACGTCGCGGTTGCCGCGCGACCACATGCGGGTTGTGGATACTCCATATTATATAATAATAAAATCGGTTGTCTGTAAAATCGGTTTACTGGTGATAGTTGAACGTGACAACGTCATAAGAAAATAGCGATGGAATGGTTTCATTTTTCAATTATCACAATTATCGTTGCTATAAACAATTGACACCACATTCACTTTTCACTGAACTTCATACTAAGACTTGACGAAAACATGTAAATGTATTAATGTATAGCAACTGTCCACGCGGATGCATCGCTCACTCAAGTAGGAGAGAGACAGATGTCGAACGCTGCCGAACACGGAGGCCGATTGTGCCTCTTTGTTGCTCGTTGCGCGCTCTCGCTTGCACTTCAAGCCTTAAACGGAACGCCTCAATGAGTCATGTTTTTTCGTGCGTGCAGCCGGCTCCATCGAGACGTTGTCACGTCAAAAAACTTTTAATTTAAATATTTAAGCTTTCATCAGTAATAATATGAATCGATGCGAGTATCTTATTTATTGATCGATATCTTGTCCTTTCCAGAAACTTTACGTTCTTGTAAAATTGAAAACAGTTCAGTAATTATTGTACTATGTTTGTGTAGGTTACAGATAAGTGTGTATTTATCTGCGGAGTTAAATAATTATTCCTGGTCACGATCGTACTATTAATGCAAATCCATTTGATGGATCAAAGAAAATCGTGTACGAACCAAAGCTCTGTGCATGATTGCCAAATATTTACATACATATCGTCAAAGACATCAAATACAAGTCGCATCGAAATGTGTACAAATAACTTATGAAATAGGGTTGCGCTATGGGGACCAACCATTAATAATGAAAACATAACTTATAATAGGTTGCTAACTAAAACACCCAAATGAACGAATCAATTAGAAAATGCATCAAAATAAACCACCTACTGCGTTTTCCTGGGCCGGTTCGTACGAAGGGGACCCACCCTAAAGAAAAGGTCGTTGACCCTTCACCCAGCTCACGCTCGCGTTACGTTCATTAGAAATTCCTATAGCCGTCCTTTTTACACGCATTACAAAATCAACTAACCGTCTCTTCAACTAAATAAATAATTCCTAAAACTCATGTGTTTTGCCGCTTAAGTGCAATGCGATACGCGCCCTTATCGGGCAAATAATTGAAAGTGTGCCATAAATTCGTATATGTTCGAAAATTGAAACAGAGCCTGAGATGGTTCTCAAATTTTCGACGAAATTACCATACTGTAGTTGATGATATTTCCATAACATTACGACTTGTGTTATGAATGTAAATCGTTTTCAGTTCTACAGAGAGATACTCAAGAAACTGAACTGTAATTTGAAACTTGTGTAGTTGTGTTTAAAACTACCTAAACCAGTATTCGTTGTTGCGTGATCCACGTGTACGCAACACATCATTCTTGATAAACTATAAACTTTGAAAATAAAATTGGACTTGTTTTTTTTTTCGGAACGATATTCCGTAATGATCATACAGAGCTTTGATCAACTAAAAATATTATTATTTCACATTATAATTTTGAACTGTGCTAATAATTTTGACGATGTCATGTTAATCTTTGCATTTTATAACGTTGGCTTTCGACTGGTTATTACTATTTATTTATTTATATATTAAGACTACCTTGAAATAATTCAAAATTTAAAACTGATTCTTTGTTTTGCTGAATGGGCAAGCTTCGCGACTCACTTGGTTTTAAGTTATTTTTTTATTGCCCTTGTAGGCAGATGAGCATACGGCCCACTTGATGGTGAATGGTTACCGTCGCTCATGGACGTCAGCAATGGAATCTAAAACATCATAATGTGAATACCAATCTTCAATAATGTGATCTATATTACTCACCTCTTAGAAAGGAACGCATTACTGCTTCACGACAGAAATTGGCAGAGGATGGTAGCTACCGTGTAGGTTCACAAGACGCCCTACCGACAATATTTATGTACATTACAATGTTTTTTGGAGCATGTCTTTAATTTTAAAGATAGACCGCTACTCACTGCGGAAGTGGATACCTAAAATAGTACACCACCCTACTTTTCAATTAGACTGAAGAAGAAAAACCTTTATTTCAAAAAAAGAATACCATAAACAAGAGAAGTCAATAAAGTGCATCTCAAAAATTTACACTCGGAACTTAAGCACGTTACATAGGTTAGTATACAAGTGCACAATGAAAACCACAGACTCGTAAACTTTTCAACTACGAACTAAAGTCGCAGCGATACAAACACAACACATTTTACGTTCCGTTTTACGCTTTTGTTTACTATTATGGGCGTCAGTAAATACGCTATAGTAATGTATAGCCGATATTGGTATTAATATCCCTCTTAGGCTCTTTACGAGGTAACTTGATTTATGTTTCGTTTATAGGTATTCTGTGTCAAAATGTTAGAGTAGTGTTAAATTTGAGCTAGGAATCACTGGTTTAAATCTTTTAATCCCGGGTGTTTGTTAAGTTAAGTATGTATTTCCTTGGATAAATACTATAGAGCGTCTTATCTTTCAGACCACGATGCCTTTTCAAAACTATTACTTACTATTCCAAAGACAAAAAAAAAAACAATTGAAAGCTCTTCATTTTCGAGGATCGTAAAACTGACCCGACCGGTTCCCGTGAGAACATTTTTTTATTAACCGCAAACCGAACTTAATTCGCTTTATAAACTCTCTTAATAATTTGAAATGAATTTATTACTTTTTAGGCACATACGTATCGATCGTAACTTTTAATGGGCTGCTTCGTAATTGTTGTACATCATCAAAATCGTAGAAGATAAAATTGGATACAATTTTTTTTTTACAGAAAACGTCGTATTTAGTTTGACAAAACACAAATAGAGCCACAAATCATATAGACAATAAATAAATACGGTGCATAAAAATTCAAATAGTAAATTGATGAAAAACATGAATCTTGAATGTCGTTGAGTTTAGAGTTATAAAGTCATCGAAGCTAATAAAAAGGAAATCATTTATAAATTGGTCACAAACTTTGGGATTGTCGAGGAGGTGACGCATCGATAGAAAATTGTATAATATAGTCATCATATACTTGCTAGCAAAGAAAGATTAAATGGTTTAGAGCCAAAACTCCTTGCCCATCGCAAAGCTACAAAAATGCGCGATTAGAAAAATGAGTAAATTAAGTGTGTATATGAATATATTATATGTGAATATACGAGTATATGCTAGAGGTTATATAAAGATATATGAGTAAATTTTATATTATTATCATGATATATTATTGTGTACGTTGTTGTATGTGATTATATATACCCTGTATGTGTTTGTATATGTATGAAGTATTATTAACAGTTTGGTTATTTTCACATTAAGTTATGCACCTACCACAGGATTCTCTGCACCACCCTTGGTTGACTGGTAGAGAATGTCTCAACCATTAAGTCCGCCATTGTACTTCTGTGCATTAAGTTAAATAAATAAATTAAAGGATGGCTCCAATGTGAATTTGAACAGACCACGGAGGAGCAAATAATTCAAAATTCAAATACGAATAGGTACTGACAAGACAGCTTATCTATGCCGCGATAGTGGAACAGACAAAACGTAATGTCTTGTGACGGCCGTCCGGAGCCGCGGAGGCGGAAAATTAAGCAGACTGCCGCTGACCCGCATGTAGTATAGACTTCCATGTAGACAGTATTGTAATGGAATTGATAACGTCTACATGCATATCGTGCTCTATGCGTGTTTTTGATTAGATTCCGTTGAGGGGAAAGCGGTGTGTGATAGTTTTGATGTCGGTGAATCGGATTAAGTCATTCAATTTCATCTTTTCTATATGATGTTATGAGCGATGGGTTTGTATTATGTATTTTTCATGACAAAAATTAAAGTTAACTAGCTGACCCGGCAGACTTCGTAGTACCTCAATCGATAAATAGAAGACTTAAACTTTTGTATAAAATAAACTTAAAACAAACAAAAAGAATTTTACTGGTGGTAGGACCTCTTGGTGAGTCCGCGCGGGTAGGTAGGTACCACCGCCCTGCCTATTTCTGCCGTGAAGCAGTAATGCGTTTCGGTTTGAAGGGTGGGGCAGCCGTTGTAACTATACTGAGATCTTACAACTTATATCTCAAGGTGTGTGGCGCATTTACGTTATAGATGTCCATGGGCTCCAGTAACCACCACTTAACACCAGGTGGGCTGTGAGCTCGTCCACCCGTCTAAGCAATAAAAAAAAATCCGTCCGACGGGGGACGCATTAAAGGAAAAACAAAATTGTTATTTTTATTTCATTCCGAGCATTTTCATATTTATCTACCTTTTAAACCTTCTCTGGACTTCCACAAATAATTCAAGTAGCTCAAGTAATAGCTAAATCGGTCCAGCCGTTCTCGAGTTTTAGCGAGACTAACGAATAGCAATTCATTTTTATATATATAGATATAGGACAGAAATTTTTGTTGTATTAGCGCATCATTAGAAACTAAGATGGCAGTGAGCGTCATAGGACTTCAGTATCTCTGTGGAACGCCCAAAGTCGCATTTGCTTCATCTGCGACAATCATATAAATTATCAAGATCGCTGTCGAGAGCATTCCCAACACAATAGAAAAACAAGTAAATTTTACATGTATATTAAATAGAAGACAAGAAAGCTTCCTGATGACGTAGAAAATAGCTCCGATCCAGATTTTCATGTATTTTCTTTGTGAAATGAAGGTATAACGGGTACCTGAAACAAATAGAGAAATAATTAGTACAGTATTCTACTAATGAGATCTTCGTATAGTCTTTGTTCTGTGAAACTGATTTCAAAACAAGATAATAAAAGTAAGAACGTTCTAATAAGGTCTTAGATTTCATTTTGCTTTTACAATATTTATTTTTTTAATCAAAAATCACCAATTAAACGAAAACTATCATAATAAGATTGAAATAATGAATTCAATTAAAATCTATATATATATATATATATATAAAAATGAATTGCTGTTCGTTAGTCTCGCTATAACTCGAAAACGGCTGGAACGATTTCCTAACTTTGGTCTTGAATTATTTGTGGAAGTCCAGTGAAGGTTTAAAAGGTAGATAAATATGAAAATGTTATGTATGTTTCCCTTTAATGTGTCCCCCCCCCCCCGTCGGACGGATTCCTTTTGTTTGTTTTAAGTTTATTTTATACAAAAGTTTAGGTATTTTATTTATCGATTGAGGTACTACAAAGTCTGCCGGGTCAGCTAGTATTTTATAAAAAGCCTAACTTTTCTAAATGACAAAAAAAACGGTATTATTGAAGCCTTTTGGGGCTCAAATTGTATGTTGCACAAAGAACAAAGTGAGGTGATAAACTAGAAATAAAAGCGGTGCAGCAACACAAATATAAAAAAATCAAATACGATAAAAACGTGAATTCCATTTTACTAGGCCAAAACGTGAGTTGGAACAACATCCACAAGGGAAGCCGACCGAGGGAGGGAGCTCCAGTATGAATCCATAGAAATGAATAAAAAATAGCTTCCACAAAGGGCGTACGGGTCAAAAGCGAGATACCTCTGAGTGTAATAAAGTCTCTCTTTTGCCGTGAGATCCCGCCAACGTTTCAAATTAAAAAGTAATGCGGCTTTCGCCAATTGTAAAGGAGGCTGTTTCGTGAACGCTTCACTCTGTGATCGCGATGGGGAATATGTTACGTGATTTAATTTTTTTGTGTGGATTCTGCTTTTTATACTTTCAGTAATAGCATGCCAGATTTGTGTGTTGCTCAAAATTTTGGAAGTGTGATGAATATATAGGTTTTCGATGAAGTTCTGCCTCTCAGTTTACGGTAGCCCGCTGAGTTTCTCGCCGGATAATCTCAGTGGGTTGCGTTTCCGATCTGGTGGTAGATTCTGCGAAATACTGCTCTTGCTAACCCGGTGAATCTAGTATGACCCCTCGAGGTCACTAGAATAGGTAGAAATATACATAATATAATAATGGTATCGTAATTACGGCTTTCCTAATAACGCCTAACAAATTGGAACTAATGGGGGGGATAGTTGAAATAGACCTACCCGCGCAAGTCTATTATTCTGAATTCTCTATTTTTGTTCGTTTATGACTTCGGAACGATCAGTTAAAGTGCCTGGCAGTGCATCATGTCGCTTTGTTTGGCTTGCAAACTAAAGTGAATTATGGGAGAATGCACGAAACAAATAAGAGCAAAGTTTGAAACTGTACGTTTTGCACAAGCGTCGCTAAAATTACGAGAACGAAAAACTTTAAGGATGTTTTTCGGTGGTCCTAAGCGTTCGAAAAGTAAAGAGCTTTAAACTTTGGTTTTTAAAGAAATTTATGACGTCTCTGGTAGAAAAGATCCTGGATATTTATTTGTTTTATATAATACGCTATTTAGGTCGATACTCTAATTGCATATTCTCTGATTCACTGTTTCAACGAACTAACATTCAGGTATCATTTTAAGTATATTAAAACAGTCACATTTTGGGTTTTCTTTGCACGTTTAACTAACGAAGCCCGTACAGACTAAACGAAAAAAAAAAATCAAAACAAAGTTTAAATGACAAAATCATTGCGCAGCACCAAACAAGAAGGTAAAGGCTATCGGCTCGAGTTGTTTACCCGAGTTTCCTTTTGACAGTCGCTTTACGCTCTGCAAGAATCTGAAGAAAGGTGTAATCCGACCCTTACTCTTGAAGTATCTCGAGTCTTTTCAGATATCAATATTGTACTTCTTTTAAGATCAATGACCTAAATTCAGGCGAGTTGTGTTCGGTCGATATCGGCGATTTTGGGGTGTGCGAATGCCACCGAATTCGTGGAATAACTACTTTAACGAAATTCGTTTTTGGTAATTCCATATTCAAAATTAAAATAACATTTTATTTTTTGTTTTGAAATGTACAGATTATGTAAAACTACCACTCGTACAGTAGCACCACGTCTGGCAACACAAGTGAAGTAAGTAACAGAAGCTTCGGTTGTATTAAATGATATTTTCCCTATTAGCACGACGCCTGCATGTAACATAAACCTATTGAGCGACCACAAAAGCAATTTATCCGAGCATTACTCCGCAAAACAAGATCAAGTACCGGGGAACTTTATCAAAGATCTTTGTAAAGATTTCGCCCTTAGTATTAAGTAGAACAGCACAGTCTCCTTCAAACAGAAATAATGGGAGGAGATAACGATAGAGCTGCGCCATTACCCAATTGGGTAAGCGGGGATTCCTTTCTTTTGTCCGAGTTTATCTCGTCCGCTGAAATATGATCTGCAACCGGTGCTTTGATTGCCGTGCGACCTATCAATTTCGGCAAAAACTCTTATGGCTTACAACGAACAAAAGATATCTACATAGCATGTCCATCGAGCCATTGTTGATTAACTGTTACTGTTTCACAAGTTGACAGCTCATTAAAGAGTTTCTGTCAAAAATTTAGGTATCGATAGCAGAAAAATAATAATATTACTTATTATTTTTACAACACCTTCTACCGAATGATATTGGTATGTGTATTACTAACTTTTACATAAACAGCGAACACGGGACATGACGCAAACAAGATACGAACTTCTTTATTAAAATTTATGAGTTCTATCAGACACCGAAAGTTTTTCGAGCCTGTGTTTTGTTACGTATAGGAAAACGGGTGCCGTTTCGTTTCTTTAGGCTATTGAATAAATAAAATGTGACACCTACTTTATGAAAGTAGAATACGTGCGGGCATATACAAAACTCTTTCAAATACTTCGGTTTGTTTCTTGTCTCGTGTTGTTCTTTCTTTATTGCTTAGATGGGTGGACGAGCTCACAGCCCACCTGGTGTTAAGTGATCACTGGAGCCCATAGACATCTACAATGCGCCACCCACCTTGAGATATAAGTTCTAAGGTCTCAGTATAGTTACAACGGCTGCCCCAACCTTCAAACCGAAACGCACTACTGCTTCACGGCTGAAATAGGCAGGGTGGTGGTGCCTACCCGTGCGGACTCACAAGAGGTCGTACCACCAGTAGCAGTCGTGTGGAACAATAACACTACTTATTACATTAGAATATGAATGTATTACACAAAATATTTTTATTTCCATATTAATAGATTAACCCTTATATGGTAATGGCTTTTACATTAATCATTAATGTTTTTGACACTTAATGAAATGAATATTTGAATTGCTAAGAACACGAAAGAAGCCACGTAACTATATGAAATTCTTAGGTACAGATACGAAGTTCTCCAAATGAAATTCCACTATGAACTATGCGTAAATTGAGGCCTAATTGCAATTCCTGTCCAAGCCTATATTGCATACGATGTGAATAGGACTCACATGAGACCGCCTGCAAATATCGCTGGGAAGATATTAGTTTTTGGCTATACGGTATGCAAGGATATTACCGAACGGATTCTCTGTCGAAAATGTATGAATTTTGGAAACTGCTTTGTGATTTTGCCCTTTAATCTCAAACCCAAATTGGATAGTAATTTCAATTTAATATATTTGAAACTAATCACTATCATATATTCTACTTTACTTTTTACGGAATATATTACAAAACATGTCGAGGTAAGTTAATTATAAATGTTCAATAATACAATTTAGAATATTTCGTCTTAATGTTTGATCAACTACTATAAAATACTATACGGCGATTTGTTGAAAGGACTCGAGCGCCACCTGTCGTACTTCAATGATATTTCCCGAAGAGTTAAAAAGAACTGTACCAAGTTTCAACTCAATCGGCTAAGCGATGCGTGAATGAATAGAACAAGCACAAAGTAAAAAAAATGCAATACATTTTCAAATAACTTCATATTACATAAAATTGCTTGCGATAGTTGAATTCTATTCTATAGACGTCCACTCCTAGACATAGGCCTCCCCCAAGCCTGCCACGAAGATCGGTCTTGCACTGTATGCATCCAGTAGATCCCCGCGAACCTCAATATGTCATCGGAATAACTTGTGGGAGGCCTGTCCGTGCTACGCTTTCCTTATGAGAAGGCTCAAGGTCACCCACAGAGCAACGGAGAGGGCTATGCTCGGAGTTTACCTACGAGATCATATAAGAAATGAAGAGATTCAAAGGAAAACCATGGTAATCGACATAACCTAAAGGATTGCGGCGTTGAAGTGGCAGTGGGCAGGGCACATTGCTCGTAGAACGGATAGCCGTTAGGGCTGGAAAGTTCTAGAGTGGTTAAAATATTAATTTAATTCGTATAGTTTTTATTATTTCATTTAGTATAGTTAATAGATTTTCGACCGCACCTTCGCCTGCGTGAATGGAGACCCGTTCTCAGTAATGGGGTGAAAGATTCTCTATACTGTTTCTCTAGGTTAAAAACATTTCCCTACCTAATTTTGTTAGCATCGATTTACTGGTTTAGGCGTTTTAATACGCTTTTATTAGCTTCAGACGTATGTATGTTAGTATGTAACGGAATCTTTGAACAAGATTTTGACCATGATTAACTCGAAATTTGGCTTACTTATTAAGGAACGATGACAATACAATATTTAAAAAAATATATTGAAAAGATTTAAATTCAACCAAAAAATGTGAAATAAACATTGGTTTAAAATATAGTTTAAATGAGTACTTTTTTAGTTTTTTTGAACTATTGTTTATTATATTAATGAATGAAATGTAAAATACAATATATTTTTTAGATAAAAATACTAAATATTAATTTAATTTATCATACAAAAGATTCCGATAGCGAAAACTCTCATCGTTCGAATACAATAGCTTTATTATAAAAATATACACTAAATATATACAACAACACTCCAATTGGACGGCAAAGGAAACCTACCGTCGCGTCCGCTCCGTTATCCGGGCCAAATGAATCTTTAATAAGGCAAGCCTCAAGCGAATATAACCGTATAACTTCATCTTTACTAATAATAAATTTATTATGGTTGTAGCCACAATTTCTGGATAATACCTTAGTATTTCGCAGCTCGGATCCAGCGAGCAGTCATTTACGATGCCGCGGCAATTTCCCGATAGGTAAGTAAGTAGTAAAATATATTAATGTACGTCCTGTGTATGTAATGAAAGAAATTGTTTTTGATACCATCGAAAATATCCGACTATTAACTATATTATGTATTAAGCAAGAATATATGATAGTATATGTCAAATAAATAAATAAAATCTTATTTAATGTGTGTCAAAAGATATTAACACTGTCGTCGCCGCGTCGGTTCGGAGACATTCTTCAAGGATTGTCGAAAAAAATCAGAGTACAGTTTTTTTTAAGGCCCACCGGATTGTATGTGTTCACAGCGGTGATGACGTCATCAATACTGAAAGCACAGCTAAGGTAGAACACCCTTATATCAATATACAAACAGAAAATTAATCCTGCATCTCAAAATCGGCAGAGGTATTCACGGTCAAGACTCAATTTTATCCAGTAACAATATAAAAACGTCACCACAGTATGACGTAGTTATTGTATACTATATGTACAATAAATGCTTTTAGCTTCTTAAATTCTGAATAAATAAACTTTTGAATTTAAAAACTAAATAATCGATAAAAAAATTATAGTTATGTTGCTATACCTACTCCCCAAACTTCCGATTAGTCCCGTGATTCGTTGAAATAATCATGTAAGTTTCATACGAGCAAATAGGAGGTTTTAAGTTGGGCCGGGGCGCCGAACCGGAAGGCTGGAGTTATAATTTTCAGAATATCCGGCATTTACTGCGATTAATGCTCCGGGAAAGACGTTTAGGATGAATAATAACGTAATAACAATAGGCCAAGCTCCGTATATTTTACATGTAGTTAGTAGGGTTTCAAGTTGAAAAATATTTAGTAGCGTAAGAAAGAGTTTAACAGAAAATCATTATTCGGCTTCTTAAAAACTGATTTTTTTGTACACACTAAGTAGACATATGACAGAACGGTGAAATAAAACTGTTATATAATAAGATTAACCCATATTTTGTTTAAATGTGACAGCTTTAATTAAGCATATTGTTATCACAACAAAACCTTTTCAATAATTTCCTCTCTCATATTTTATTCACAATGGCATTTCGAAATATTTAAGCCTGTATCATTACTTATTAGCCTGCATTAACCTGTATCGCATCATTTAGATGGAAGTAACATTTCACGTAGGTAACTACTGATTACTGATTGCTGATCTTGCATGGCTAAGTACCATCCTTTTTTTTATCATTATTCCCTTTTTTTATTAATTGACTAGCTGACCCGGCAGACTTCGTAGTGCCTCAATCGATAAATAAAAGAGCTAAACTTTTAAAATAAACTTAAAACAAACAAAAGGAATCCGTCCGAGACGGGGGACACATCAAAGGAAAAACAAAATTGTTATTTTTATTTAATTCCGAGCATTTTCATATTTATCTACCTTTTAAACCTTCTCTGGACTTCCACAAATAATTCAAGACCAATTAATTTATATATATATATATATATATATATAGATAGAAGATAGGATAGCTATTATATGTCTAATAGTAAAACAGAGATTTCAACCACAAATTACCATAGAAATAGAGGCTCGCACATGAATTCAATCGCTCGAAAAATCTTTTAGTACTGAATGAAAATTATACAGAATATCTATAAAAATTCACGGCTTGTTTCCATTTATTTTCATCATGTTTGTCCGCTTTTATTCAATGGAATAAATTGTAGTCCAGAAAACAATTTTAAAATAAAACAAATGTATTAAAGTCCTAATTTTAGACCATTATTTTCAACCGCGAAACACTTGAATACGCGGAGACCCAAAATAAATGAAGTCATTGTTGTATGATACTAACACAATCATTATGAACCCAAATCGGTAACAATAGCATGAATAACGTTTTCCTGCTTATTTGTGTGGTAATTATATATAAAAAAACACTCTTTAAATTTTATAACTGAGTGGTGGCATTACAAACCACTCACACGATTCGCCAAAAAAATCACTAACTCGTAACCATTTCTTTGGTACGAAGTTCTTTATGGGACGATGCGAAGGGGTACCCTAACCGGGAAAAAACGTCCGTAACCTAAGATTTTTATTAGTAATGCACACAGTGTACGATTTAACTTTGTAATAACGTAAAAAAAAAAAAATATTTTAATTATATATTTTTTATAAATCATTGTGAATAAAATAAAGTTGATAACTTTGTAAAGTAGTTTTTTTTTATCAATTAAAAATCATAATAAAAAATGTATACCCGAATAATTATTTTCTTCATACCTCGAAGAGAACTTACAATTAATATTTTTAAAATAAGGAACTTCGTTCCTAACCGGTGTCCCACGACACCACACATCTTTTTTTTTCCAACAAATGTGATGACAGCACGCCCATATAATACTTGGATGACGCCGCTGCTCATTTTCCAGTGAATCGCTTGGTTGACGGGAAGGATTAGGGAGATGCTATTTTAGGTCTTTTTATACAATTTTTGTTAGATATAATACGATAAATTACATTGATTATCAAGTAAATCTTACATTCTCCGAATCAAACATATATCACACTTACCCCAAAACCATGTCCAACCATTGAACCACGGCTTACAATTGATTGACGTAATATTCAGATAGGTAAATCCCTTCACAACGGACTAACGATCCGAGACCGCAATTTCCCTTTAGAATTCACATTTAGATTGTTAGACAGCTAAATCAATTATTGATAGTGCAAAATTAAAGGAAATTGTACCGTTTACATCTATAGGCAACAGACATCGCGTGTCTCGGTAATGAAACTTGGGTAAAGCACTCGAGGGGCGTTATTTTCGAATCTGAAAATTCAAGAGACATTTTCGCCCGCAACGTCGTAGACATTATCTCGATAGCTTGACGGTTCGAGCAGCGGCCACTGTCTCTCGAGACTGCTGAAGCTGATTTATGCTACTTTCGTATGCATTTTATTAAAGTTTTGACGCTTTTATTTTCGTTTATTCCTTTTTTTTGACGTTCTACTTTAGTTTAGAACGTAGTTATACGTGATTTGAGGCCGTCAGCGCAAGAATATAGTTCGCATGGAGATAATGAGGTTTGAATTTACTTTTACACTGCTTTGTAGGCAAAAACAATACGCGTAAACGGTCGAATGACCACTTGAACGGTCGAATGACTACTTGGACGGTCGAAGGTCACTTGAACATCTTATATAAGAACGGTCAATTCTTATTAGTTCTTTTTCGTCCTTTTGTATGTCTGTCTTTTCAGAAG
Source organism: Bombyx mandarina (assembly GCF_030267445.1). Classification (NCBI taxonomy): domain Eukaryota; kingdom Metazoa; phylum Arthropoda; class Insecta; order Lepidoptera; family Bombycidae; genus Bombyx; species Bombyx mandarina. Next base: position 8,691,124 of record NC_143225.1, on the reverse strand, counting down.
TCAAAAAATGTACTGCCTCGCTGCTGGTCACGTACGCCCTCGTTCCATTTATTTTTGAATTATTTTCAAATGTCTGTCTTAGTCTGTCTATGTCTAGTCATTATAGGTTTTATGTCCTGTCAAAGAGGTTGCACGCCACGACAACGCGCAAAAATAATATTTACAAATTCATCTGTTATCTATGTGTGAAACTATGGGTAGGCCGGTTTTGCATCTAAATTTATTTATGGTTTGGGGAGATATACGTCAAAGGGAAGATCTTCCACCGAGCGGGTGATATTTGCTCGGTAGACCGACGGTCCGAATGTTGTTGTTCGGAACTTGTATTTAAGCGCTTTATTTTTGAAAATGTCGTAAGCGAGATTCAGGCATCTGTCAATTATCTTGCGTTGTATGATGGCTACCCGCCACAATGGTTTAAATAAACTGCAGTATAGAATAAGCACGAATATGAAAATTGCGGGCTAGGTTCTGCGCTGATGGCCTCATTTGATTTACGTAAAATTATCTAGAGTGTACGATGTTTTTGCTTTTTAGACCTTTTCCTAAATGTTTGATCGTTTTTATAAAAAATTAAACAATCGAAGTTGTAATTTTTTAAGTATTGATTTATGTGTATTATAAATAAATTTTATATTTTAGATTATTATTGCGTATCTCACCAATATATTATTTATTGTTCTTAATATCTATCCGTAGTCTTCAGTTTACGAGTGATCAAGGCGATTATAACAACGCTGGTATATATGGGAATTAGTGATATGTGAAAATCGTGGAATCTTCTGAATAATAATATGGAGTATCATTTATATTTTGTAAAATTGGTCTGGGTTAATTTGAATACTTTTCGTTATATTTGTAGTTGGATATTAAAATAGGCCCCTTAGTAACGTTTCGTGCGGAAGTAAATGAATGTAGCGCGATTTGATGAGGCTACTAATTCTTTAGTGGGGCGTTTTAGTTGCATTGCATCGTTTAGTTAAGGAGGTTAAATACATACACATTAACTTATGTAATAGATTTTTGTGTTCTTACTTTATATATTCACAAAAGCATTTTGCTTTCCTTTGAATTCTTCTTCTTCTATTATACAAAAACGAATTCACCGCCATCTTTCATTTCTGTTATAAAATACATCCCTAAAATAGCTTGCCAAGGAAAAGCATACCAAATATTTCTAAAACGCGTAACAGCTGGTCATAAATTTACAATGGACCGTAACCGCGAGGTGCAACAGTCTTGCAACACTGAATTATTCAACCACCAGTCTCGAACAAACAGAATCAAAAATTAAACTTAATTCGCCTTGGGCTGTTAGCGATAGGGCCCTTTGCCTTTAATACTTGAAGTTTCTTCTGTCTACTCTGATGAGAAAATCTCAAATCAATACAAGCGCTATAATTAAACTTCCGATTCGATTGTTTATCTTTAATTATATTAACATTTTTTTTCATTTACCAAAAGTGTATGTTTTCTTTCTCGGAGCAATGAGACTGTGGACATATTTTTTTTCAAAAATAGCCCATGCGTTTAATTTTTTCAGTAGTCTAAGTTTACTATACGCAAACCAGAGGATCTAAATATGTATGATGATATTATTACGATAGTTTGTTACGATAGTTTTTCTAATACCTAATTAGAAGTAATTAGGATAGAAATTGACTAATTATATATCATACACAATTTCCTCTTTTGTTTCCTGTTTCCTGTAAGTAGGGCCTCTTCGAATCCCGAAAAAATGGGTACCTTTTTCTTGTCTTTTACTTTCACACTTCCTCTGATATACCCATTCCTTATCTTGTCCATTCTTGTCACTCCACACATCCATTTCAACATTCGCATCTCTGCCGCAGGCATTCCTCTTTCATGCTTTACTTACGTCCGATGAGTGAAGACGATATATTTTTTTTATTGCTGGGTGGACAGCTCACAGCCCACCTGGTATTAAGTGATTACTAGAGCCCATAGACGTTTACAATGTAGATGCGCCACCCACTTTGAGATGTAAGTTCTAAGGTATCAGTATAGTTACAACGGCTGCCCCCCCCTTCAAACCGAAGCGCATTACTGCTTCACGGTGGTGGTATCTATCCGTGCGGACTCACAAGAGGTCCTACCATCAGTAATAATAGGGTAATAATAATTACTCAGATTTCGCGTAGGTATCTAGTGAGAAACAGCTTAATTTAAAATGCGATCTTTAGGTGCGCTTTGGGTTTTTGTTCGAGCAAAAATATGCCGAGGCGTGTAATTCTGATACACCTTTGCCTTCTGACTGCAAGACTTAATTTAACGAAACCTAGAGGGCACGTTTTAATAAAATATATACGAAGAAAATTCTGTCCCTAAATAAGTCCTGAGAAGCTGAGCTTACATACACTTGAACGGTAGATGGAACTCGACTTAGTTATTTTCCTAAGTGCCTGAAGTAAGTATGCCTTCAAACATACACCTATTTACATTTTAAACAGGTAAGGTACGTGTCTCGCATAAAATACAATGCTGTTACTTACTTCTCGTTTATTGGGCCTGGCTTCGAAATAAATTGGGACGTAACAATTTGTTAAGTTTCGCGATTTTTAGCCGAAATTCGGCTGCTACGAGATCCGAAACCCGAAAGGGTAATATTATTAATTTAATGACAAACTAAGTATCAGAAACGTTTTCATTAAAAGCATTTAATAACAAACTGCTAATTAGCAGTGTTCATAGATAGCGACAATACTATTGGACATAGTAAGATTAGTTTAAGTAGGAAGGTCTTGAGAATTTCATCTCATCTCTCAAGACGGGTGGAGATATTTACTTGGTGATGTCTATGAGCTTCAGCAAATTATTGTAGTATTAATACAACTTATATAACCTAAAATAGAAGGCCCCAAGCTGCATAGAGTGATCGCTCATACTACAAGACACACCCAAATACCGAATATCAAATATGTTTAGTAAAGTATCAACTCCAATCTGGAATCTTTTTACCGAGCTATATATTTCGACCGTAAGGCAATCATGCGTCTTGGTTTGAAATGTGGTAGTCGTTACAAAGTACCGACAATAAGAACTTCAATCTCATATCTGATAATGGGTGGTGACATTCACAATATCTATGAGCTCCGGTGTCCTCTCAACACCAGATGAGCCACCATAACCTAGCTCGCTCGCAAAGAAATATGACTCTTATTTCACCTTATCGTCTTGAGTACGAAGTAAGCCGTGAGCTCACTCAATAATAATAATAATTTAATTTAAAAAAAAACAGAAAATATCCAACCCAAGCTTGGTGTACGGTAGAGTCACTAATTACCAGACAGACGATGCAATAACAACAGAAGAACCACCGGTATTGTAAAATTATAAATTATAAATTCTTATATTATAAATTCTGCAAAATTTCGTTTTTTAATTAAATTAAATTATTGTAAATTTAAAAATAATGCAATTACAACTTAAACTGTTGAACGCTCGTGTACAACTCTGTTGACACCACTGCGCTTTATAGCAAGCGAAAGCCATCGCTTTTCTATATGTCGTGGTTTTTTTGACCGTTTTCCATCTCTGCATTTATAATATGATTAAACAGCTGTTTCGTATTTTGGTCCCACTCGAGAAACGCACGTGCGCTGAAGGACCTCTTTTTAACTAGCGCTGGGACAATAAAATTCTTTAAACTACAAAACGGTTTGTAATTTGGGTATATTTCAATGGTATTTCTAAAGCGTTTGAGTAGCGTACGCGTACCGGAAGGCATAGCGTAATTAGGCGTACGAAAATATGGAGCGAAGATCTGATAAAGACGGGTGGAATTCGCTTGATGCGGGCAACGCAGCGCCGATCATCGGGTAACACTATGACAATTGCGTTTATATGCTATTGATATTGCTATCTAGACTATTTTAAATTTTTTTGAGAAAAACAGATACTTCATTAATGATATTCAATTGTATTATTGGCTATCTAAGATTGATGGTTGGTTTGAAGAGCTATGGTACGTTTTCTTATCAAATGATTTCTAGAAAAGCAATGAAGTCCGTCTAAGCTCAGCAATGACATAGTTTTGTCCTTAGCATTGGTGATGGTCACATACTTTGACCACAGCTTTCCACCAAGTGGACCACAAGCTCGCAAATAAATAATGAATTCGGTAAAAAACAAACTAACTCACCATTAGCTATATCTAATCAGTTTAAAGTGAACGCATAAAAAAAACCACCCTGTATTAGGCAGAATGTTCTCGAAAAGCAGCATCTCCTCGTACCAAAGTAATGAAGCGTACCAATGTATGCCAGTGCGTCTGGCAAGTACAGTAATTAATTACAACCGCCTCAGTGAACGGCTGTCACGAGGCCCGATTATCTTTACCCCACTAATCTTCCCGGCGCCAGCAATTTGCAAACAGAACTGTTTATAAAAGCGGAATCAGCGTATAATATGTACCCGGCTCGGACTCTGGAAAACACCGCGAGTAACTCTCTCATTATTCGCAGACTGTCGCTGCAAATTAGTGTTAAGCTCGTGTGTGTGTTTGAGGGACGTGTTTGTTTAGTTTTTGTGGGTAAACTTTAATGTTTATGCGTTTTAGAATTAGGATTAAGGATTTTTTTAAAGTTTTAAATTATTTTAAATTCCCCATATAATATTACCACGAATATATGAATGTTCAATCCGAGAGTCCGGTCCGGTTTAAAGTGATTATATAAATTGTACCAGCATATCGGACTTTGAATTTCGGTTCGAACCTGTCCATAATAATATTATTGTGTGAATCTTTATTTAAAATAATTGCAAACAAACCAAACGCGTATTTTAGTGTGTAATTATGTGATGTACGTTATTTACCATATTTAATTTTAATCGTTGTTTTTCTAATGCTATCGCATCACATTCTTGTTGGAACTAAAGATATTTAGGGATACTGTAAGGTTTTTTTTTGTTATTGCTTAGATGGGTGGACGAGGTCACGAATGGTTACCGGAGCACATAGACAACGTAAGTGCCGCCACACACCTTCAGATATAACCTCCAATATCTCAATTTTTAAAGTACAACGGCTGCCCCACCCTTCGAAGCCCATGGCTTCGGAGGTTGCCATCATTCAAGGACGCTGTTTATTTCTGCCGTGAAGCCGAAGGGTGGGACAGCCGTTGTAACTATACTGAGAACTTAGAACTCATATCTTAAGTGGTGGGTGGCGGCATTTACGTTGTAGATGTCTATGTGCTCCAGTAACCACTTAACACCAGGTGGACTGTGAACTCGTCCGCTCATCAATGCAGTAGAAAATAAAAATAATAATGACACTGCTAGCAGCATAATCATGCCGCTACTTACCCGAAAATATGTTATCTTTGAACATGACGAATACACTTACTATTTTATGAATTTTTAATGGCTTAATGCGAAACAGGCTGTGATATTGTAATCATACTTGGTAGGACATTTGCGCGGCCGGCTTACCAAATTTCAACACAAAGTAATCTCAGGGACCTGGCGACCCCCTATATATCACAAACTTGTGACATTCCCTAGATAATATTTCAAAGGAGACGATGTAGCATGGCGAAATAGTGTAATTAGCCGGTCTACTTCAACGTCGGATTTAAAGATCATTAACAAATACACGGCCTAAATAAATTTGAGTGTAATTGGACATTCTAAATTAAGGCCTTCGTTAATTGGTTATTTATTGTGTTATTAAAATATTTCAGTGTCGTTTTAATTTGTTACTTTAAAGTTTATACTCATACGCAAATACAGATGGAACTTTTCAACGTCAATTATTTATATTTAATAGACAAAGACAAAATAGTTGAGCATCATTTTGTTCTGTATTAGTTAATCGATTTTTAATTTTTTTTTAGTTGTAACTAGTGACCTTCTACAGATTTTCGAAAATCACTATCACCAATAATTCCACAAATAATATTTTTTGCAAGCTCTTTTCTGAACCTTTAAAAGCAGGCTGCTAACCACTGAGAAAATGAATAGCTAAGTATACTAACACTTTACCCTACTTCCTAAAATATTCTTACTACTCGTAAAATATATAAATATTTTTTTTTTCTTTCTTATATATTCGTTCCCTAACCTACCACCACCTACTACCACCTACCCTAACCTACTTGCGTAAACCCTGTCCCGCCGTCTCAATAGCTCCGACTGGGCTCCCACCCGGTCCGGGGTAGGGCGCCGGCTGTGAGCGGCAGGAGTTTTTAGTGAGGTTCAACTCCAACATACCCCACCCGCCGTGCGGATGGGGATCCGGAAATTTTCTCCTGTGGAAAAAAAAAAAAAAAAAAAAAAACCCTAACCTACTACCACCTACTTTTTTTTTCTTTCTTATATATTCGTTCCCTAACTCACAATACGAGATGAAATAATTCTTGCTTGAGTCCGGTGAATTTGTAAAGTTTATTTATAATTTACTAAGAACATACATAAGTAACATATTTTAGTTAAAATTACCATAGTAATTCAGAACACTGATTTCAAAAAATGAAAGTTTTCTCATTAGCTGCCTAGCTAAAATTTATGCTACTGCCCTTGAATCTAAAACTAGTATCAAACATAGATTTAGCTTAAAAAACTCATTAGCACGGTCATTTCAAAATGAAACGTTGTGCAAAAGGTATTTCGCTGTTATTGTAACTAAAATGGATTCAATAAAAAAAATGAATGCAAATAGAATACGTTGACAGAATCCGTAATAAGTACCTGATTCTAATTTTAATAGAATTATACCGAAACGGAAATGAGGAGATCGGACGCGGTGATCGGGAGTCGAAATTGAAAACCTATAATATTATGTGTTGCTGTAATCACAATAACTAGAGGTCCCGCAGTAGTCGAAATTCGACTATAATTAACTGGATTTGTAAGTTTTTACACTATTATGATTGTATTTTATACTTCTATAATTACAAATTTCGCCAAGACTATAAAAAATATTAACCGAGACAAACAATATTTAATCTATTCTCAATTTGACAACAGACGTCAAGAACAAAAGTTTGACAATAAATAGTATGCATGCGTGTGTGCGTCAAATACATGGTAGGTAGTGTGTGTAATGTTTTCTTAATTGATTTAATGTATCTTTTACACATTATTTTAAAAAAATATTAGCATTGTGCACTTCTCTATATTCTCTATAAGTGTGGAAAATTTCATACTCCTACGTCCGCGCAATTTTCGTAAAAAGGGACACAAAGTTTTTGCTTCACGTATTAATATATAGATATTAGAATTTATTTTTATATACTCATTTCAAACCGACATTTAAAAATAACATGGTATTTTTTTTTTTATTGCCCTTGTAGGCAGACAGACGAGCATACGGCCCACCTGATGGTGAGTGGTTACCGTCGCCCATGGACTTCAGCAATGCTAGGGACAGAGCCAAGCCGCTGCCTACCGCTTAATACTCTCCACAAGCCTCGTTTGACGAAGGACATGTCATAGCGCTCGGGAAACACCGTGGAGGGGAGCTGATTCCATAGCCGGATGGTACGTGGCAAAAAAGATCTCTGTAAACGCACTGTGGATGACCGCAGTGGCTCCAGGTAGTATGGATGAACTCTACTCCGGTGGCGGGCAGTGCGATGGTATTTATTAAATATTCGTAAAAAGGTATGAATATTAATTTCTTAGACGAAGAATAAACGTAATTATGAAACGAATAGAGGACTTATAAATTACTTAAGCTTTGATTCACACTTTTAGAATGTTGACATGTATGTTTATGTATATATGCTAATATAGATGACAAAATTGTTCTTTTTTTATTGCTTAGATGGGTGGACGACCTCACAGCCCACGTGGTGTTAAGTGGTTATTGGAGCCCATAGACATTTACAACATAACATGCGCCACTCACCTTCTAAAGTCTCAGTATAGTTACAACATTCCTTCACCGTGGAAGTTAATCCTGAACATTAGTTGAGTACGTATTTCATTACAAAAATTGGTACCCGCCTGGAATTCGAACACCGGATGCTCAACTCGAATTCTATCTGGTAACGATTTACGATATTGTTAAGAACAATAAATGGTTTATTATGAATGCTCTTTGAATGAATGTGAATGCGCTAAAATAACAATAACAATGTATAACAAAATAACAATCAACGTTGGTACATTATTATTATTATTTTTTATTGCTTAGATGGTTGGACGATCTCACAGCCCACCTGGTGTTAAGTGGTTACTGGAACCCATAGACATCCACAACGTAAATGCGCCACCCACCTTGAGAAAAAGTTCTAAGATCTCAAGTATAGTTACAACGACTGCCCCACCTTTCAAACCGAAACGCATTACTGCTTCACGGCAGAAATGGGCAAAGTGGTGGTACCCACCCGCACGGACTCACAAGAGGTACCACCAGTAACAGATTGGGTTTTTGAAAAAATCGATTTTATAAATCCTGTGTCGCTTTTGTACATAATATACGCGACTAAAATAATTTGCTTAGCTATTCAGGAAATTTCTAGAACCGCGTAATCCAAACCCAATTATTTGTTTCGCAGCACGAAGTCGTTGACCCCATTCATCAGCTGATATTTATTTAATAGTTCATTGCGTGTATCTCTCAACTTATAATTGGTAACCATTGATGCAAGTATTCAATTCAGTTTACCATCGAAGGCGGCTTTTAATCATTTTGCATATGGAAATGGAAAATTAATTGAGCTTATTTATCACGGACTCGATTTTAGGAATACAATCGCAAATCCAATCAAATCAACCTCAGTACGAAATCAAGGTATGTTAGCAATAGTCAGCAGCTTGGCTATGCTGATAAGACTAATGTTGCGACACACACCTTGTGACAACGACTGACGATTAGATCAACAAGAGGTCCATCTGTTCACAACGTAATAAAGTACAATCATTTATTTATTTATTTTTTATTTTTATTGCTTGTATGGGTGGACGAGCTCACAGCCCACCTGGTGTTAAGTGGTTACTGGAGCCCATAGACATCTACAACGTAAATGCGCCACCTACCTTGAGATAAATGTTCTAAGATCTCAGTATAGTTACAACGGCTGCCCTACCCTTCAGACCGAAACACACTACTGCTTCATGGCAGAAATAGGCAGGGCAGTGGTACCTACCCGCGCGGACTCACAAGAGGTCCTACCACCAATAAGTTATGTCAACATTTAACGAAAGAAAAACGACATATAAAAGACTGCGAAGTATCAAAACAAGCAACAGATGGCCCTTGACGTTAATATAAAATTAATTATATCAACGAAGTAAAATTAAGGATTCAGTGAAGAGGCGCCTACAAAACGACCTCCCTCCGCTATAATACTTATAAGAATATTTTTCTCCGAAAAAATACCGTTTCCAAATTAAACGAAGCCAATTCCGATACTTTCGATTGTTTTAAGCTATTCACGGCAATTAACTTAATACGGACAAAAGCTACGACGAGGAAACCTACGAAAATAATTGCGCTTTTCACAAAGGTCAGATGCCTTGGCTGTAGAATAAAAACATTTATTACATTAGCATGGTCAAGGGATTTTTTATTTTACATTTGTGTACACAAAAATGTTTATTTATGAGGTCAGCATAGATCTAGACATATTATTATATTTTACTGGGGTAGGACCTCTGTGAGTCCGCGCGGGTAGGTACCACTACCCTGCCTATTTCTGCCGTGAAGCAGTAATGCGTTTCGGTTTGAAGGGTGGGGCAGCCGTTGTAACTATACTGAGACCCTTAGAACTTATATCTCAAAGTGGGTGGCGCATTTACGTAGTAGATGCCTATGGGCTCCAGTAACCACTTAACACCAGACGGGCTATGAGCTCGTCAACCAACCTAAGCAATAAAAAAAAATAAAAAAAACTTGTAACATGAGGTTGACATCTCAATGACGTTTCTATGTATTTGATGTGTGAGCATCCTCACGGCCCATCTACTGTTCAACGCTACCGAATTCCATAGATATCACAACGTGAAACCCATCTTACTCTAAAACCTCCTCTGCAATATCACGATCCCTTAAATTGTGTTCAAATAAATTCAACTATCGCGTGAATATTATAATTACTGTCTGTTTATAACATCGATACCGTTATAATATCAATTGGGTCCATCGTGCCACTTACAATACCTTCTAAGCACAGTCGAGAATCCTCAACCATACGGCTTAGGTGTCAAAAGTGACAATCGAATAACAACTGTGAATAGTCAATGACTAACATGTGTTTTATCCCACACGTATCGCTCAATCTGATTTTATCGTTATAAATTGTAATCAGTCAAACCATTGCCAGTAAAATCTCTTGATTGTTTTTTTTTCTATGAATTACTAACTCCTTTAGTAAGGCAACTAAAATATTAATATAATAGTTGCGTAATATGTGATGACATTTAGAGATGTGGGCACACACGGGTGTCCTGAATGTTTGTAACAAATTAAACAGTAAATTCAACCTTACGACCTTAAGTTTCTAGTTAGGTAGCCGCAGTCACGTTGTAATCTCAGTTTTATGCCGGTTGTCTTATCAATCAAGCTCAAAGGCATAACTGCTTTGCGGCCCAAACAGGAAGGATGGTGATACCTACCGTGCGGGTTCACAAAACGCCCTACCACTAGTAAAGTACGTATTTTGGTTATTTTACCAAAATATTCATTACACTATTCGTATATTTTTTTTATTGCCCTTGTAGGCAGACGAGCATACGGCCCACCTGATGGTGAGTGGTTACCGTCGCCCATGGACTTCAGCAATGCCAGGGGCAGAGCCAAGCCGCTGCCTACCGCTTAATACTCTCCACAAGCCTCGTTTGAAGAAGGACATGTCATAGCGCTCGGGAAACACCGTGGAGGGGAGCTCATTCCATAGCCGGATGGTACGTGGCAAAAAAGACCTCTGGAAACGCACTGTGGATGACCGCAGTGGCTCCAGGTAGTATGGATGAACTCTACTCCGGTGGCGGGAGGTGCGATGGTAAAAACGAGATGCCGGTATCATCTCGAACAATTCCTCAGAGCACTCCCCATGGAACATACGGTACAAAATACGATTTGAGTTGATAGTAATTATGTACAGTTACAACTTACATCATTATGTTTGACATAAGTAATTTAATTTGTAGGTACATTGGTAGGTATTCATTTATTGGTAAGCATATGTTATCTAGATTCCTGACAGCTGCTTGAACGGATTTACTACAAAAGCAATAAAAAGACCGACGCTCGAAGTACACAGACAATATTACCCTGCATTATCTAACAGCATTTTCGTAGATTGTATGATGTATATTTTGGACCGCAAGGACCACTATACTGCTTATTTTTGCCGGCTTTAATAACGCATTTTTAGATCCGTCCTCATGTCTTAAGATTGTGGTATTAAGCTGATGCTATCGATCCTATGACATCTTAACACAAGAGACAACCAGTCCAGTGAAGCTAGAATGGCCTCTCGAGGCTACTGAAGAATAATAGGTAAGGAAAAAAACAAAGTGGGTGGAATTTTATTTGCTCATATAAAGCAGCCAAAATTGCAATTTATTTAATATCATTCCACTGCCCACCCGATTGAGTTGAATCTCTTCACTTGTAGTAATATGTACGTGCTGGATTATTATTTTTTATTCTTTCTTTGGGACTCAAAGATATCTGCGATAAATCACATATGAATCTTTTTTATCAAATGAACGTATTGGATATAAGTAGTTAGGTGTATAAGAGTCCACTTCCAACAGTCAGGAAATAATACACAGATTGCAGTAGTTTACTTAATTTTGTATTGCTTTATTTGAAACTCCATTTTTACAATCTTTTGACATCTGCTCACTACCGAATACACTGATTTCTGTCCCGTTTTTTCAGACTACCGCCTTTTTTATTATGTCACGTCCCCACTACTGTAATTGCTCCCACCAACAGTGTTGCTATTTGGCAATCCGAAAATTGCCTTAACATTAACAAAATTAATTATTTTACAACAAACCTTACATTCGACCGTCCTGACACCATGTATGTCCCCATACATGACCCAGGTGGTAACCTTACATTAGGCCAATATTTACTCAATTAGTCGTCAGGTGTCCCTTCAAAGAAGCGTGCCTTTGTTGGTGCCAAGGAAAATTTAACAGTAAATTACAGATAATAATAAAAAACATAAAAAAAAAAAAAAAAAAAAATTGTGGCACTTGAGATCCAATACATTTTCAGTGAAATAAAATACTTCTTAAAAGCTATACATATCAAAATTCCCTTGAAATAAACAATTTTCAATTGTAAAACTTCCTTCAAACGAGTCAATTCTCAGTTGTGAAACTGCCATGACCAGCCAATTCTCAGTCGTGAAACTGCCATGACCAGTCAATTCTCAGTTAATGTGTGCCTTGAACCAATCAATTCTCAAGGACTTTATGAAATACACAAACCGAATCAATCAATTCTCAGTTGTAGTATTTCCTGTCTTGCCTTGAACCAATCAATTCTCAAGGACTTATGAAATACACAAACTGAACTAATCAATTCTCAGCTGTAGTATTTCCTGTCTTGCTTTGAACTAATCAATTCTCAAGGACTTTATGAAATACACAAACTGAACCAATCAATTCTCAGCTGTAGTATTTCCTGTCTTGCCTTGAACCAATCAATTCTCAAGGGCTTTATAAAATACACAAGCTGAACCAATCGATTCTCAGCTGTAGTATTTATTTCCTGCCTTGTCTTGAACCACTCAATTCTCATTCTGGTCGAGGTGCGAACCGATCAATTCTCGCTCCTGACCTGTAAACAAAGAAAGAATAATTCTGTAGCGTAAGTGCTTCATCAATTCAGTTATATATTTGTATTATTTAATCATTCATTTATTACAAAACAACGTTATGTACAGGTTTATAACAACCCTTCATTATTATTTTCTGATAAATAATGATATCTCAACGATAACGATTACTTTAAATTTACAAATGAATGTATATTATTTTTTGAAGATTTAAAGACAAAAGTTCAGATGACGCGATATGTACCCATGGCTGTATTAAATCAAATTAACAGTATTTTTATGCTTATTTCCCAGTCCCTCAAACTCAGGGACTACTTTATAACGATCTAAAGCTTTTACGATCGGAGATGTACTGACTGACTGAACTTGATTTATAACTAGGTATCTCAAAATATTCTTCAGATACTCTACATAAGATCTTAACTATTTCAGCTGCTCAGTTCTTATACAAATCTAAGTGAGACAGTTCAGACTCCATGCTTAAAAACCGTGAAGTAGCGGAATTTCCATAATGATCGATTAACGAAGAATTATCCAACAGCTGGTTATCACCTAACTTACATAACACTAGCACGAAAGTCATCAATCTCGAGATGAAAAGGTATACTCCTCGAGGACTATATTAGCTTATAACCAGTCTTTCATGATAGTTGGGCTATTGTTTTGAATGTTCTCTATTCTATGTGTGACACGACTCAAAGACAATATCGTTTGTGTGACACGACTCAAAGACAATATCGTTAAGATAAACGTTTTCGGTAAATTTTGCACTAGAGCTTTTAGAGACCGCACCGAATTCGGTTGAGGAACCCCCTTCCTGATTAAAACAGGTTTCCATGTCGCTTACCAGGAATACCACATAGGTTTAACAGAGACAGTTTTTTATAGTAGTACTCATCTATGAGCTCATTAAGCTTGCTTCTTCGTCTCAACATGTCTTCTAAGCACTGGCCATAATTTTTTTCGTGAGGAAACGCGTTTATAATTTATCTTGCCCCTATTGCCGCGTAAGATCGTATTTAAACTCTCGAACCACAACTTGGACAGTCCTTGAAGTTTTTTGTAGTGAAAAGTGTATGGTGGTCCTATCGTCCCAACCATAAACCAACGCACATTCATTAACCTTTTTCAGCCACACATCTATTCGCTGATTTTTAACAGAAGAGTCAAAACTTTAAAGAATATTCTTGTGATCTATATTTTCATTAATCATTGTTGTGTTCTGCGGTAACGGTTGAGATTCGGGACCGTGCTTAATAGACTATTATTTTGACAACATCATTGGTAGAAAAGGAAGGACTACGTGACCTGATATGTGTTGCCCGACGTTCATGGTTGACTATTGCATGCTGCCCATCGTCACTCCGGCGCGCCTCGGTAGCTGCACGAAGCGAGGTCGCACGTGGCCTCTCAGTTGAAGAGAGCCGTGTATTTCTCTCGCATCGCCGTACAGTCTCCCGCTCTTGCTGCAGTTCTTGTTCTAGTCGCTGGATACGTTCATGGTATAGTTCCAGCTCCCAGGCCCGGCTGCACGTGCGAGAGCTGCGGCCGCGAGTGCGAGATCGGCTCGGACCTGCTTCGCCTCTGCGTCCTTTACGGCTGCGCGAGTGTGTCATCAAACGACGATCGTCTATTCATGTTCTGGAACTTGCAGACGTTGCAAAATGTTATTTTAAATTGAACGTGAATAATATGAACAACGTTCAACCTATACTAAAATGGTAGAGAGAGAACAATTGTTTTTCTATAAACTCTCAGTTATCGCACCCATATCAAAATTATTTCACCTACCCCAAACGAAAATATCAATGAAAAGCTTATGCAGCGTTTTATCGACGAACCTACCATGCGAGCAACAATTTGTAGAATGATAACTATGTATATAAATTGTATATAAATTTCGTAACTAGTTATGCTTTATGCATTAAATTCATGGTTGAAGCTCAACAAACATTTGAACGTTGAGTTAAATTGAAACATGTGACATAACCATAACATCAGATACATTTTAGTTCGCAGTTTTTCTGAATTAAAATAGTAGATACGGCAGAAGACGCAGCAATTATTCCGTATAATACTTTATTCCGTGCTAAGCTTTGAAACTACCTTCGTAGTCAGCGCGGTTCTTAATTCATTTTCTCTTTTTTTTTTTGCGAACTAAATAATCGCGGAAAATTAATAAGAAACTCAAGAATGTACTTACGTGAGTCGATCCCACTTCTGAGATATAAGAGTCCACTTCCAACAGTCAGGAAATAATACACAGATTGCAGTAGTTTACTTAATTTTGTATTGCTTTATTTGAAACTCCATTTTTACAATCTTTTGACATCTGCTCACTACCGAATACACTGATTTCTGTCCCGTTTTTTCAGACTACCGCCTTTTTTATTATGTCACGTCCCCACTACTGTAATTGCTCCCACCAACAGTGTTGCTATTTGGCAATCCGAAAATTGCCTTAACATTAACAAAATTAATTATTTTACAACAAACCTTACAGGTGATATTATAGGCGTATTAAGTGTAGAAGTACGCGACACGTTACAAAATTGATACATATTCGAAAGAAATATTAATTTCCTCGCAAATAAATGCATGGTAAACATATAAAAACATTTATTCTAGAGCAAACATCATCATCTAGACAAAACAATCATAAGAAACTCGGCGAGTCCTCAAAAAGTACTTAAACTAAATAAAGACTCAACTATTTCAATTGACGTTACAAAATTCCCAGACAATTTCAATTATCTGATCATCGCAAGCAGACTGAATTCTCAAAACGTTATTCTGGTCAACTTCAATTTGTTACCATCAAGGGCATATTTTTCGTCTAATATTAATGTATTTGAAACTCAATTAAATTGTACAATTTTATGTCAAGATTTCAGTTCAAATATTTCGAATAGTATTATATTGTGATGTTACATCCATAGCATCGAACACAGTAGCGACGCTTTGAAGTTGCGCTAGTTGATAGCAGTATTGAAATTTCGATAGGTACTAGTATTAACGTCTTTTACATCCTACGGCATCCAATAAATTTTTTTTTTTAATAAATATAATTTCTATTTTAAATATTTCCATGAACGAATTACACTGTTGAAAGAATACTCAGAGATAGATTATTCTATGTTAATTAATTAAGGCAGCTAGACATCCGAAAAAGGCTGTCTTCCATCTGCCGGGACTGTGTTATGAGCTTCTTCGGACACATCATGCGGTCTCCCAGATATGAATTAGAGAAGCTCATAATTACGGGTCGCATAGAGGGCAAGCGCGCCGTGGGCAGAACACCAGCCAGATGGTCAGATCTAGCAAGAGAAGCACTTGGTGGTAGTCTGTACCATGCAGTCCATGCCACCCATGATCGAACACGTTGGAAGTACGTCGCATGTGGTCGCGATCCTCAGTAGTGAGGGAACGATATAGAAGAATATGTTAATTAATGTTATCAAATTATTAATGTTATTAATGAGTAATTAGGATCAAACAAATAATTCCTAGTAATAGAGCATATAAATCAGTACCAGTAATATTTATCGGCCAAAGCTGTCAAAGATATCATCTTGAATGGCGAGACAGTTGGTTTTCAATACAATTAACAAACACTACCATTGCGATGTTCATAATCTCTGGTAACCGCTTCATAATTGGTGCCTTCCAACGTTCGTTCGTCTACGCATCTATACATAAAAAAAACATTACAAGATAGCTACTACTTAATACTGTTTTTCGATTGGTTCTTGAACTTTTCGGCAAAAAAGCCGTTATGATAGATTACATCTATTTTTCAATGGAGCTAGGACAAACGAAAAACAAACCATGTCGACAGAAGATACTTTATGATAAAATAGCATTAATTTTGAGGGTTATTACATTTGTTGTAATATTTTTGAGGAATAGATCTGACATTATGATCATCAATTTTTTTCGATTTTTTCGAGTCGTAAATATAACATAATTTTACGCTTTTTAATGTGCTAATAATATGCTTGCTTAATATACCAAAGATCATCAACTAATGAAAATTCGTACCTATCATATGTTGAAACATCGACAGAAACCTTTCCTGCTATGCCATCGAGATTAACAACCATGCTCCGACACTATATTAGGTGCGGTAACGCTTTTCGCCCCATCACTTTATTTGGCCAGCTCATACCCTGGGCGGCGAAGGCTATCTAAGGAGTAACTCTTCACAGAGGGATGAGAAACGGTGAACAAGCCGTGTTCTGACTCGGAAGACTTTATCCCATGATATGCAAACGATGTGAATTGTTCCTTGGCACTAAAGTGACACTAGAAAACTTACGTACATCCGGTTTAGACTTATAAAAGTACAGGTTTCGCTCGCGGAACCCGTACACACATAAACGCACTCACCAAATCATACAATCCCATTTTTGCAATATTTAGCCCCCGCAGCACCGTGGTATTTGAGAAGTGCAGATCTTCACGATAAAGGTCGGAACGTCAAAGGAAATTAGAACCGATATGTAAGTATGAAGACAGCGTCAGAACGCTTTTTTGATAAAGCGACACGATAAACCACTTATCGTGGTCGCCTCTAATTAAATACTCGACAATATTTTTTACTGGTGGTAGGACCTCTTATGAGTCTGCGCGGGTGGGTGCCACCACCCTGCCTATTTCTGCCGTGAAGCAGTAATGCGTTTCGGTTTGAAGGGTGGGGCAGCCGTTGTAACTATACTTGAGACCTTAGAACTTATATCTCAAGGTGAGTGGCGCATTTACGTTCTAGATGTCTATGGGCTCCAGTAACCACTTAACACCAGGTGGGCTGTGAGCTCGTCCACCCATACAAGCAATAAATAAAAATAAATAAAAAAAAACTCAAGCGATCGGGCAGCACACAGCCGCCGTCGCCCTAAGCACGTCATTTCTAATCTTCTTGACCCACTCTCGGTCCTTTCAGGTATTTCAAGCACCAGTCACCGTTGTCGTCGAAATCGTCGGATGCGAGGAAGGGTTCGACGTGTAACTTAACCACCACAACACAACCTACTGAGTTTCAACGGATCTTCTCAGTGATTCGCGATTCCGATCCAGGGATACATTCGGCAAAGTACTAGTCTTAACCACGGCAGATGTTAGTAGGGTATATCAGTCTGAGCCCTGTGAGAGTACTAAAATCCATTTTTATTAATATAGATCCATAGTTGAAACACATAACTGAGTTTAAAAAGACCAGTACTAAATTAATTAATTAATTTTAATATTAAACTTTAACCGCGCACAAAGGTTACACCTTAATTTTTATTTTTCCACGCGATCCTTATATTATCTATTATATGCGAAGTATGGGCAATTCTAACTGCAAAATGCACAATAGTACAATAGCATGCACACTACAACAATACAAAACGTTATTCATTCTGGTGCAATTTATGAACAAGAACTTCTGAAATTGAAAGTCAAAATGCCACAAACAATACCACCAAAAGCGTAAAACCAACTGCGACTTTTGAAAGGAGCCAGCCAACCATGCGAATTTACGGGAAACTCTTGGACAAAACCGACGTAGGTCCTGGAGAGACAAATTCCCGCTTACACGCCGAATAATAACCACCCACAACAATTCCTGAAATTGCAGAGGATTTCACTCCGATTGTACGAGTCGAAGAATGTTGGATGTTCCATTATGATTCGCTTGGTAATTGCGCGTTTTCCAGCAAACCGTCAGTGCCTTGTTACTATAACTGATTAAAAAGGAAATTCGCTACGCCAGTACAAGTAATGTAATTACGACGATCTGTAAAATGCAAGGCGTCAAAAATGGCGTCAACCGTGAACAAACACGACGTAAGCGAGTTCTAATCTGTGCAGGGACAGTCTGTTATGTTTTGTTAGGAGACTTGGGTAGGATAGTGGCTAGTCCCGTATTAAAATTAAATTTTGTGCAGGCTGCGAAGGCGGGTCAGCGCTCGTCCGTTATTGAAGAGAAAATGAAAGGCAAGCGGGTTGCCTCATCGAAATATACCCGGTTCAGTTACTATTATTGCTCATAAAATACATTTACATTAATTTAGTTTCAACTCCCACGTTTATGAACGGACTAAACAGAATTCAGGTTAGGGAATCAATTCTGATGGTATTTATTGTGTTTTGAATTTCGAAGCCGTCGGTTTTCGTTGTCGTTCATCAGAATGATTATTAATTAAAATAACTACGATGAGTCAAATTCAAATTCAAATTCAAAATCATTTATTTCAACTTGGATGTCATCAAAAACACACTTGTTGAATGTCAAAATGTAAAAGAAAATGTTAACTCTACCACCGGTTCCAAAAAAAGCCACAATCCTGAGAAGAACCGGCGAAACAAACTCAGCGGGATTTTTTTTTTTTTGTATTTTCTCAACTATTTTCTTTTTTTTTTAAACAAGAAAACATATTTACAGTATACAAAAAAACAAGTCAAAAAAATACAATTCAAATAAATAATAATAATAATGAAAAATGAAAAGGCCAGGAGCGAACGCCTCATTCCCACGTGGTGCCATCTAGTAAAAAATCCTTAACTTTATAATATGCCTTGTTGCACAAACGTTCCTTGACAGTTTTCTTAAATCTATGAACAGGTAGTAGTTGAACGTTTTGTGGGATCTTGTTGAAAAGCTGTACACCCAGCCCCCTGAAAGAGTTGCTTATTTTCTTAATTCGAGCCGCCGGCAACGCAAGCCTATGTTTGTTCCTAGTGTTCACATTATGCAAATCGCAGACTCTGGGGAATTCTACAATGTTTTTACGCACGTACAATAAATTTTCAAAAATGTATTGGGACGCTAAAGTTAGAATTTTGATTTCCTTAAACTTGTCCCTCAAGGATTCCCTCGGGTGCATATTATAAATAGCACGAATAGCCCTCTTCTGCAGGATGAAAATCGTTTCGACATCGGCAGCATTGCCCCATAGCAAAATGCCATAGGACATAACACTATGAAAATAACTGAAATAAACTAGACGTGCCGTATCTTCATCAGTATACGTTCGTATTTTTTTTACCGCAAACGCTGCAGAACTAAGTCTATTCGCTAACTTGCATATGTGAGGACCCCACTGCAGCCTGGAATCAACTGTTATACCAAGAAAAACTGTCGAATCAACAAGCTCCAGTGTCTCTCCACTTACAATGATATTAGTGTCTACTTGTCTAACATTAGGTGTGGTAAATTTTATACATTTTGTTTTTTTGTTATTTAATAACAGATTATTAACACTAAACCAATGTACCACGCGCGAGATAGCATCATTCAC
Organism: Bombyx mandarina; assembly: GCF_030267445.1. Taxonomy (NCBI): domain Eukaryota; kingdom Metazoa; phylum Arthropoda; class Insecta; order Lepidoptera; family Bombycidae; genus Bombyx; species Bombyx mandarina. Next base: position 8,671,074 of record NC_143225.1, on the reverse strand, counting down.
ATCGTCATAATCTTCCAATTGTCGTTTAATTTTAAACAATAAGGATGTATCATCAGCGAATAATACGACCTCGTGACGGGTTTCAATAAACTTTGGTAAATCATTGATATACACAAGAAATAAGAAGGGACCCAATATGGAACCCTGAGGAACACCCATATTAAGTAAGACACCGGAAGATCTCTTTCCTTTAACGTCTACCTTTTGGATTCTTCCGGTATAAGTCCAGTATAAGACACGTGCGTTTTTGGAACAAAGTTCCTTATGGGACGATGCGGAGGGGTACCCTAACAGGGAAAAAACGTCCGTAACGTAAGATTTTTATTAGTAAGTTACAGTGTACGACTTAACTTTGTAATAACGTACAAATTAGTAATGCACACAGTGTACGACTTAACTTTGTATTAACGTACAAAAAATAACATATTTTTTTATCATTCATTGACCACGATATCAGAGCGTTCGTTTGCGCAATATACTAACCCTTATGCAAGCAAACATGAATGAAGTATACCACAATTAGCGAATGACCGTGGTTTGTTGCGAAACCTCCAGTTTTATTTTGTTTATACCTCGAATAGAACTTAAAATTAATATTTTTATAATAAGGAACTTCGTTCCTATCCGGTGTCCCACGACACCACACTTTTTTTCCAGATAATCGTATCTGCACAGCCTAATAAAAGAACTGACTATCGTTTTTAATTTGAAACGATGCCAAAAAAGTAAGGATCTCGTGCAAGCGCGGGCGTCGGAACTGCTCTACGGTATGCGATTACTTAACTTTAGTGCGGCTGTGGACCGAATTACATGAAATGGCGCCCAACGTGGGGCTCGGTATAAGCAAATTGTGAGAGAACGAACGCCTTCAAATTGCAAATTCAAGCGGCTCTGGCGCGTTTTGTTCGACTCAGTTCCCGCAATTCCCGCACCTCTACACAGTTCCTTACATTATTTAACGAAGTAGCCGAAAGAGATTTTACAGTATGACTTCGTTAAATGACTCCATAAAATTTCGTCCGGATAGTATTGCAGTGCTTACATTTAAACTACACGGCTTTTTCTTGTTATTTGTATTTGATTGGATTTCGCTGTTACGAAAAACCACTCGTTGTCATTGTTACGAAATAAATAATTACAAAGAACAATCTCTGCCCTAATTTTCTCATTCGAACGAAATATCTCTCACAATTATTTTTCTGGGCATACCTATATCGACGAAAAACAAAAAAAAAAATTACGAAACAAATGTACATATTAAGAACAAACGAGCGACCATTTGGCGTGTAATTTCATCGGACTTTTGTGGGAAGTCGCCCCACCCATTTCGATATTTCGACTGAAAGAATAAATGCCCGCCAATAATTTTAACAAATTCCCTGCCCCGCTCGGCATTATGTTTTGCGACAGAGCAATCTGGGTGGTGATTACGCAACGAAAAAAAAACGCTAAGAACCGCCCTTCTGCGACGTTACATCTTAATGTAGCCACAATATACATAATGGCAAGATATTTAGACAGCGAGTGCTCCTGACTGCTATAGATCAAACGAAGACATTACCACAAAACGCTTGTTAGATACCGACAGCGTAAAATATTCGAAGCGCTATGATATATTTGAGGGATATGGTAATAGTGACTGCGGGACTTCGGGGACTCGTATACTGCGGGGGCCGTCCACGACACGAAAAAAAACATATCGAGATAACAATCTTTTTGTTCTTTATGATATTGAAAGCCACAATGGACAATGCGCATAGAAATCTCGTGGTACAATTTTAAACAAGCATTACAAATCGAGATAATAAGGTCTGAAAGATAAACTATATTCGTAGATGAATCCGGTTCTAGAAAATTCGTCATTAAGTCTACTTCAACGGATTTTTGAGAACATACAAGCCCATTATTGTTAACTATTGCCCGTAAGCTGTTTATTCGTTAAAGTCACGCAAAATTAAGCTAACTTCAACGTTTCATGTACAGATCTTCTATTTCAAAAGAATTGATAGGTAATATTTGTGATTACAATCTAATTATATTATCATAGTGAATTTGGGAAATTGCGCAAGCTTAGGTAAAGCTTAGGCAAGCTTATGTGAAATTTTAGATATAATTTGATGCACAGATACAGGTTATTTAAATACTAGATAACATATTTCTGACAAATTATTATACAAATTTAACTTTTTTTTTTTATTGCTTAGAAGGATGGACGAGCTCACAGCCCACCTGGTGTTAAGTGGTTACTGGAGCCCATAGACATCTACAACGTAAATGCGCCACCCACCTCGAGATATAAGTTCTAAGGTCTCAGTATAGTTACAACGGCTACCCCACCCTTCGAACCGAAACGCATTACTGCTTCACGGCGGAAATAGGCGGGGTGGTGGTACCTACCCGCGCGGACTCACAAGAGGTCCTACCACCAGTAACTATATAAGAACCATAAATTGGACACATCTTCAATAAATTTTCTGAGATTCATCGACAGTTTGATCTGTTGTCAAATCTGTTCGTTTAGTATATTTCAAAAATAATGAAAAATCTTATTATTAAACGATCTATCAGCAGGCATCAAGATAATAATATGTCAAACTTGCATTATTTTGAGAACTACTTAAAAATGTATTTTAGATCTACGAATAAATATAATCATTTATTTGTAGTTTTAGATACAATTTTACTTACTCCTTACGACTTACTGCAAACTCGATCCCATCAAGGCCAAATAATTATTTTAACATGAATACAAGATGTTGTTTACCTGCAAAGATATTAAATAAAAATTAGTTTACAAATCGGAAAGCTGCATTTTCAAAATTAAAAATCATTTAGATTTTTACATATCTATTTATTTGAATATATAGATTTTCAAAAATTGTATTCTTCTTCTGAGTAAATAAAAAAACATCGAATTCTAAGTTTCCCAAATACTAAATATGTATTATACTATTGATGATTCGTCGTTTAAGCAGTTACCGCTAATTGACAGCTAATCGAACCTTTCTCTATCAAAAAAAAATAATGGTACCTTATTCATAGCATAGTATTATATTGATTCATTACGTAATCAATTAATAACTAATAAGATACGGCCTCCACAATATCCTACTCAAATTTAGGATAACAAGACGTCAAGCGTTACGCCCATCATGCAACTGGCCCCCAAAACGTTATACAGACGACCACTTATCCATTGTTCATACGTCCTATTAAATCCAGCGTTAGGATAAAACAATGGATCGGTATCGATGCATGCCAAAGCCTTGTAAAGACCTGCCACGTATCTGACAACAGTGTCGGAGTGTTCACTGAGACTATTCAATAAACTCAACAGAACAACAGCTAATAATCTCCGATATTGTTTAAATCTAATCGATGCGTTGTCTTACTGGGTGCGATGAGCAAACAGGCTGATGGTGCACATGATATATAATGGATGGCCATGGATACATACAGACATGATATGCTGTTGCCCACCTTAAGAGAAGAGGACGATTTTATTGTATGACAACCCATATTCAAGGCAGAATTAAAGCAGATGGTATTATTATCTCATCGTGCTGGCTCAAAATACACCCTACCCCAAAAATAACATTATACATTTTGAGAGTTATATCTATATAAATAAAAATGAATTGCTGTGCTTTAGTCTCGGTAAAATTCGAGAACGGCTGGACCGATTTGGTTAATTTTGATCTTGAAATATTTGTGGAAGTCCAGAAAAGGTTTAAAAGGTAGATAAATATGAAAATGCTCGGAATTAAATAAAACTAACAATTTTGTTTTCCCTTTGATGTGTCCCCCGTCGGACGGATTCCTTTTGTTTATTTTAAGTTTATTCTGGACAAAAGTTTAGGTCTTTTATTTATCGATTGAGGCACTACGAAGTCTGCCGGGTCAGCTAGTTCTTAATATATGACGTTACTATTCCTTCATCGTGGCAATCCGTGTACACGTTTCATATAGCAATTTAGTAAGGATAATTGGTACCTGTCTGCGGGATGGTAACACCGATACCAATACAGTAAAAGCCTTTTATTCGCACTTCCTTCATTCTCGTTTTCGCTATTAGTGGATAAAAAAATGCGACTCAATTCTTATATTCGTGGCCAAAGATTTCTTCATTCGGGGATTTAATCGTTATATCGGTACATATATAATGATAAAAAAAAAGTGTGGCACTCGGGAACTGCGGGTAAAGCTATTGCATAGCATTTTTTATCAACTTATGCAATTATAATTAGACAATGATAATTTAATATTAAAACAATAATAAAACAAAACATTAACTGTCTCCTTCACACTCATAAGCTAGACCGCGCGAGAGAGAGATGGGCAGACTTTTCATGATGCGCATGCAGTGTAACGTCACGCCACGCGCTTATTCACAAACACTAAACAAGCGTAACGTGTGAATGTGTTGATCGCGAGCTACATAGTAGACGTAGTGGGGGTGTCAGGTTATTTTTGTTACGGAATTTCTTGATTCAGTCGCCGCGCCCAAAGCCCGCGATAAAATCTATGCAATAGCTTAAAAGGATTCCAATATGTAAGTAGTTATCCTTGGTAAACGCGCTTTTCCATATTCAAGGTTTCTGTATTCGCGGCAATTTTACGGAATATATACATTGCGAATAAAAAGGTTTTACTATACACCGGGCGTCTTATGATTTGGCGGTTTAAAAAAAATATAATTAACATATAAATGCTATGATACTTTAGTAAAAATAATAAATACGATGGGTACAAAAAAAACTTTTTAGAAGTTCGACTGTAATAAATTTCTTCATATACGAAGAGTTTCCGCAATTCTCATATAAATTTTCCTTGTACGTTTATGGCCTGAACAGCATTTCCTCATTACAATATTACATTATTATTTCCAGCGTATCATTAAAACTTTTCACTAAATCCGTTGTGGCGCCGTTTTCGTATGATTGATGAATATTATTAATGAAACTTGTGAACAGGGTCAATTCTGCCACTAACTAATGTTGCTTTGGCATGCCGGCGTATATCAATAAATTGCATGCTATCATCATACGTAACAGAAAGTAGACAAAATGAGAAAGTCCTATTAACTGATGGATTTCGAATGGAATGACATATTTAGTCATTTGTTATCATTATTTTCATCGGAATAATTCTTACATTATTCTAAATTTATGAATTATTATTCAGAGATTTTACCCTCGCCGCTAGTTGCCAACAAGCCAGCTATGAACAATTTCAGGGCAACGATTTAGAAAGAATAACCTTCCATTTCTGTACATGCATCTACAGTCTCTAAGTTTAGCTTACTTCAATTTAAAAAAGCAATACCATAAATCAACCTACAATATCTTTCAAACGTAGCATCACAGTACTCCAGCAGCAATATTAAGTGTACCTACGCTATACTAAAATTGTAAAATCGAACACAGAAAGACTATAGCGTTTAACAAATTAATTTAAGTATACCGGTGCATTTACGAGAGAAATGAAGCCGCTTTAAGATTTTCTTGTAGAACTATTCGAACAGAGAGCCAACTATTCGGATTAAGGCGCTAGCCTACGTCTCGGAGCTCTCGACTACGACAGTACAAATTCTATTAACTATTTCGATTCGTATAGTTGTGCTACGAAAGTATTTTTGTACTACATTTTCATAAAGAATTCGAAACTACTAAAATAATACTTACTTGGTTTACTGATTTGCAAATTTAACTGTACTATGTTTCAACCAAATCTAAAGTCTTACGTCATATGTGGGCTACGAAAAAAATAATATTCATGTTTATATTTAGATTTCTAGATGTAGATAGTGACACGAATCCAGAAGAAATGAGAGCTAGGCGGGCCGTAGGTTTTCTGCCCGACTATTCCAATAAGACTAACCTATTTCTATACCTAAAACTTAATTGTTTGTTTTCGAAAGAACATTATTTTCTTCGAAATAGCTAATCTGAATCAAAAAAATTAAGAAATACAGACGTTTCAAAGTCGAACTAAATATTATCCATATTTTCACTTTAACAATTAGTAAATGGAAATTTTCGTTGAAATCCTAATTCGAACAGAGTCCCGACCAATTCTACCGAGATGTCTTACGAGATATTATAATTACAGTCAGTTTCCAAGTCCCTAGATATTGTTTGAAGAGCTAAATAAACTTCACAAAGTGAAGCCCCCAAGCGGATCGAATTACGACGAGAGGCCTTATGTAAAATTTCTCACATGCTACAATTAATCTTTCTTAATCTAAACTTCGGTACGGTTTATAGGCCGAGGCAGGGCTATACAGACACATGGCTAGTTGCCAACGAAGCCTCCAACCAACGATCTATAATTCCGACCGTTTCAGCTACACACCGAGTAGATCTTGCGTTAACAAATTGTTGACGAGACAACCGAAGAACGTTGTTTATGAGTTGTTTGTGAGAACGTTTCCAAAACTGTTATCTTTGATGCTCATATTTTTGGCTGACGCGATACGCTGCGGTATCAGATCGAGAGCTCGGGTGCGGGTTATTTTAAATCGACAGCATTTCGTTAAACCGTACGAACACATTCTATTTATATTTAAATTTTTATGCGCTAATAAAAAAATCGTCTTTACAACGTCAAGTAAACGAGAGTTTTTAATCTTAATAAAACAACGAACTTTTGAAATTATATAATATAAAGTTCTTTCTAAAAGCTCATTTTTGTGATATGTGCTTTTTCTCTACTATTACAAGACTCGTGTTTTGAAGTGTATACTTTATAAATATAAATATATATATGTCGTGGATAACGACTTTTAGTAATATTAAGACGGTGGTTTTGATTATTATTTTAAATGATGAAACGTTGTTTTGATAAATATCACAAAATGAAGGGTAGACTCCGTAACGCCACAGTATAAAATGGCGGTACGTGGACAGAGTCGTGGCATTCGTGTCAGACAGTGATTCCGTCCGTCTCAGCAGTGAGTCTCTGACAGTCAGTCAGTCAGTCAGTCGGTCTGTCGGTATGTGCAACGAAACTGTCGGTTTATCCTGTCATTGTGAAAGTTGTGTGTATTGAGTTTCAATAATTATTATTGAAAAGTTTTATTGACTAAACTGAGTTCAATCGAATACGAGTGATGACGAAACTACCGCTCAGCCATCCCTGACGTGTGCCAACATATATATATTTTTTTTCTGTGCGTGTTTTTGTCACTGAATTCCTAAACGGCTGGACCGATTTTAATGAAGTTTTCTGTGTACCTTCAGGTGGATTCGAGAATGGTTTATATTTACAAATCAGACTGCGTTGCAGTCGGTATCTAGGTTATTTTCTATAATTTCAACTAATCTATCTTTCCTAGAAATAATTTATATGGCAAAACAACGTTTGCCGGGCCAGCTAGTTATAAATATAAAGTTCTTTCTAAAATCTCATTTTTGTGATATCTGCTTCTTCTCTACTTTTACAAGACTCGTGTTTTGACAGTATATGTGTATACTTGAACACATTCGAAAACTCAAATAAAATCAGTGGGATATCGACACATTGCCGTTAGAAATGGCACGGTATTATTCTGAAATCGTCACTCCCACGGTGAAAATTGATCTCGGCGCGGGACGCCGTATGAAATATTGAATCGATATTAGTACATGAGAATGCAATTCGGTTCGTTTTTTGTAAATTATGGAATGTTTTGCGCTTTTACGTTCTAGAGGGTAGCTCCTTTGATGATCGATCTAGAGTTTTAGATTGTTTCAGACCCACATAAAATTTATATATATATACCTAGTCAGGTCATAAATTCTGTCACATGTTTAATGTAAAATAATTGAAACAAGTTTATTCATTATGTAACCATTCATATACCAAAATGAACTTAACAAAACATAGATTCTTATGACACTAAAGTTTATTCAAAATTACCTCCGTGATTTTGAATACAGGCCTTCAATCTGCGCGGCCAGTCGTCTATCGCAGCACGAACGAAGTCCATGTCAATATCGGCGGCTGCCTTAATCAAAGATGTCTTGAGGGACTCCAAATTGGGATGAGGCTTTGAGCACGCCTTTTCCTCCAAGTGTTGCCATATCTTGTAATCTAACGGATTCAAATCTGGACTGGAGGAGGGCCAGTCTTCATGCCGGATGAAGTCGATTTCACGCGCCGCCAGCCAGTCTTGTGTGCTCTTCGCTCTATGAGCTGGCGCCGAATCTTGTTGGAATACCCAGTGCCTGTTATTGAACATGGTATGAGAAACAGGTTCCACAAGGTTCGTCAGGACTGTATTTTGATACACAACTGCATTCGTTTTTACACCTTTCTCACAAAAATGTACCTCTGTTAAACCCCAATAAGAAACTCCCAACCATACCATGAGCGAGGATGGAAAATGACCTCGTTGGACACGCGGAATACGGTTACTCGCTTCTTCACTACTGTGTACGTACACCTTATCATTTTGTTTGTTGTAGCTCTCTTCTATGGTAAAAATTTTTTCATCCGAAAAAAGAATTTCCCGATATTTTTTTCCCGCGTACCGCTTCAACAAAGCGCGGCATCTCTTCAGTCTCAGGTCCATTAGACGAGCATTCAAACGATGTCCTGTTTTTCTTCGATATGCCCGAAGCCCTAAGTCTTCATTTAACACCCTTTTCACCGTGGTTCTGCTTAACCCCATCTGAAGGGCCAACAGTTTCTGCTTACGTTTGGGATTTCTTTGAATTCGCGCCTTCACAGCTTTTATCACTGCTGGAGTCCTAACAGACCGAGGGCGACCACTTCTTGACCTGTCATCTACACTAGAGTCTTCATTGTATCGTTTGATGGTACGATAAACGAATCTTTTGGTTATATTCAAAATTTTCAGTATGTTAAAAATTTGAATTGGCGCGTAACCGCAACGATGCAACGCAATAACTGCAACACGGTCTTCTTTAAGCGTCCACTCCATATTTAAAAATGAGTAAAATTCTAAAAGTATACATTTTTATTTTCATGAACAATTCGAAATTCGAATTCAATAAACTTTTTTGTGGCCAGCATTCTAAAAGAAAAGTTTTTACTGTGTGACAATACTTATGACCTGACTAGTTATATACATATTTCTTTGCTTAGATGGGTGTACGCGCTCACAGTCCACTTGGTGTTAAGTGGTTACTGGCGCCCATATACATCTACAACGTAAATGCCGTCACCAACCTCAAGACAAGAGTACTAAGTTCTCAGTTTTTATAGTACAACATGTGCCCTACCCTTCAAACCGAAACGCATATCTGCTTTAAGGCAGAAATAGGCAGGGTGGTGGTACCTACCCGTACGGACTCATAAGACGTCCTACCACCAGTAGGTGTACATATATGCTTAGTTTTACTGAAATAGTAATTACTTGTTCGAACCTTTCAATAAGAGCAGTCGTCGGAGTTGATTTGAAATTAACGGTAATAATTTAACCCATAGACACAGCCCACTGAGTTCCTCGCCGGATCTTCTCAGTGGGTCGCGTTTCGGATCCGATGGTAGATTCTGCGAAGCACGGCTCTTGCTGGGGTCCGTGTTAGCAACATCGTCAGGTTTGAGCCCCGTGAGCTCACCACTAGTTAAGGTTACACTGATATAGACCATCTGCATACGTAGGAAAATAAAAATAAAAAAAGGTAATAAATATTCTGGAAAAAAATATTAAAATTCATAATGCGAATCTTAAAACATAATTCTGCATAATACGTCTCAGATTAAATGTTCTCATTTTAAAAAGTAGTTCAGTATAGCGATCCCTGTGCTTTCAACGGTCGCGCGACTAAGTGTAGTGACAGTACATTACTCACGCGCGGCAGGGAGCCCGGGGCTGCATCGTTTAATCTTGTACAGGAAAACTTCTCACTTATCGAAAGGAAATGGATAATCTCGATTCGAGTCGGGGCCCCACCGATGCTTTCGTTCTCAAAAAATTCAATGTCGGATATGCCGCGTAAAGAAATTTTCGATTTAACATTTGAAAACCGAACGTTCATTCCATGGGGTGAAACAATAATTTTGATAAAAATTAAGTTTAGAATCGTGACACTCCGACGAACGTCGTTGGAGATAATTAAAACTCTTTTTACGGTTCAAAGGTTTTGAATACATAACAGTTTCTCTGTGGTCACGAACGACTGAAGGATTATTCGGCCATAGATAATACATATGTGATGAAGTTTCACTATTGTGTGTGTATGTATAATTTATGGACGTTAATTTTCGTCAAATTTTCAATTAAAATATTTCTCGTCAGAAAATCTTTTTAAACTTACTGGTAATTAGATGTTCTTATGTTTTTATTTATTACTTAGATTAGTGGACGAGCTCACGGGCCATCGTGGTGTTAAATGGTCACCGGAGCCCATAGACATCTACAATGTAAATGTCGACACCCAATTTGAGACATGAGTTCTAAGGTCTCACTTTTAATAGTACAACGGCTGCCCCGCCCTTCTAACCGAAACGCATTACTGCTTCACGGTAGAAATAGGCGGGGCGGTGGTACCTACCCGGACCTACCGTGCGGACTCACAAGAGGTCCAACCATCAGCAATAACGGAAATTACAATTTTTGTGGGTTTGATTTTTATTACACGATGTTATTCCTTCACCGTGGAAGTCAATCGTGAACATTTGTGGAGTGCGTATTTCATTAGAAAAATTGGTACCCGCCTGCGGGATTCGAGCACCGGTGCATCGCTCAATACGAATGCACTGGACGTCTTATCCTTTAGGCCACGACGACTTGAACGTATTTGAACTCTGAACTACGACTTTATTATGTTCTTAACATTACATAGTGTTCTTGTGTAACTGCATTTCAACAATCTTATGTTATTCGTCACGACTAAAACATCGGTATCGAAAGAAAAAAATCACGATCAAGTTATTATTGATTGGAAGCAATCACTCTCTTTTGTTTGACTTTCTTATTTTTACCCACAAAGAAAAGTACAAAATTGAAAATATCGTTTTTCATTCCGAGAACATCTATTTTCGTTGCATGTACTATGTGCCGCATCGGTGTCCACTACATATACTGTCATTTTGACTTGACAACGGTCAGAATAAGTGACAGTCCCTTAACATCCGAGTCAATTGACATGTTAGGAACAGCGATATATTGTGTTGCTTTTAAAAAAAAACAATATTGCTTCCTTGCTTTAGTAAAGGTACATTTTCTATAAAAACTCAAAGATCCTTTTGATGACCAGAGATTAGGCATCTCTGGTCATAGCTGCAGCGGACAGGGTTTAGATAGACATGATCTTGTTTACTAGGTTTCGATATTTGAAGGCATGCAAAGATAGTAGATGTGTTTCAATTAAAAATCAAACTTGATTAATCATTAAGTAACTGCGCCATTCTGCAATAAGTGAAAATTAACTTGATAAATGTGATCTTCGAATTTCCGCGCTTCTTGGTTAAGTTATGAGTGAGCTCAGTGAAAAATTTAAATATATTTTTTATTAGATATTTCGTTATTTATCAACTGAGCTTATTTTAATGAGGTAAATAGATCTTATATTGTTTCGTATAAATAATTTCAGTTACTTCGTTTCAAACATTTATTTTCTCGTGAATTAATCAGGTAGTCTCTTATTTAACGCGAAGTATCATCCAATAACATTAATTTTATTACAAAGGTCTCCGTAATGGAGTCCCGACTCAAAATTATATACCGTAATAACAACTGAAGCTAATCTCGGGGATAAGTTTATTTTCGGGATGATTCCGCAAATTTGTTTGAAATTCTTAATTGAAAAATAAAATTCACAGTGAATCTTGTGTAATCCTAACTACTTATATCAAAATTTGTATTCACTGACCTAGATCGACTCATGAAAATTTAAATATCATCTATCAAACAATTCCAGGTGCTCATCAAATCAAGAGTCTACTGTAAAAGCAAATTCACAACACCAAAAAAGGAAATAAAATTAGTTGCCCGAGTTCAGCAATATTCATACCTTGTCCTTGCATTTTGAAGTTAGGAACACTAAGAAACAAAATTCATGGAGCGAAAGATTTTGACAAAGGGCAACAACTCAACTCCCAACACACGAACCGATAAGTTTAATATGCAGTAAGAAGAAGAAAATTTATGTGTACATTCTGAATTTGTTAGCAGGTATATGTCGCGATAAATTTTATTCATTAAATATTTTTAAAGTGAAACTTTTATTATATCGTCTCAAACTTTTTCGTCTGTGTGTTGCATGTCGCGTGACGGTCGGCCGCGGAGTAGAGATAAAGTGAAAGACGCTCGTCAGAGCAGCCAAGGCCAATATGGCGGCGCCTATAGTTCGCAGCAGCTGACCGTGTAGTGTATAAACTATTACTCATTTGTGCCAATGCTCCACGCTATTTTGTTTGTTTTTGTCAGTGTTTCATGTAAATTTTGTTTATCAGAGTTAAATGCCTATAATGTGAATAAAATAACACTTTTACCGTGGTTTCATAAAACCACACAATCCTTGTTTTTTTCAGAATAAAAATCTTACATTGAAAACAATTGACTGACAAGATAAGCCTTTTCTCTACTTACCTTTAGATGTACGAAATCTTTACTCAAATCAGAAAATAATCTATGAAAACCTTATACCAAACTACTTAAATCATGTTGCATAAATGGTCAATAAAAATTGCGCGTATTATCTCAGAGAAGCGAATGGAATCGCCCATATCATGGTAAACCCCTATATTTCTGGACACAGCAATGGATAGCTACGCTATTGTCTAGTATTGAGATTTCTCTTCAAAGCTCGTTCGAAGATGGACTTGTCATATATAGCGCTCAGGAAACACTATCGAGGAGATATTCGTTCCAAAGCCGAATGGTAGGCGGCAAAAGTATCTTATTCATATTGCTCACATAAAATATTTTTTTTAAATCGAGATAAATTATTTATGTATCCATTTGCTACAATCTATTATCAGTAACGTATATTACTATATATACGCTACTTAATTAGATAGCACTAACTGAATTTAACACCGTTAAAATAAATGACTAAACTAATATTTTAGCACTACGAGTATGTTAATAATTCACGGAATGTTAAATAAGTCACCGCCATTTGTACTTTTTTTTTTTTACACTAACGCAGTATGTAGTAAGATAGAAACATTGGGAGTAATATTTTTGTATGTATTATTCTATATTAATGAAAAACATAACGCGTTTTTTAGCGATCGATTAGCACGACGATCAATAAAACTATCTATATATTAATACGTGAAGCAAAAATTTTGTATCCCTTTTTACGAAAATTGCGTGGACGGAGGAGTATGAATTTTCCACACTTATAGAGAATGTAGAGAAGAAGTGCACAATGCTAATAAATATGCATAAAAGATACATTAAATAAATAAAGAAAACATTACACACACTACAGACCATGTATTTGACGCACACACGCGTGCATACTATTTAGTGTCAAACTTTTGTTCTTGACGTCTGTTGTCAAATTGAGAATAGATTAAATACTACTATTGTTTGTCTTTGTTAATATTTTTTATAGTGTAGTCTTGGCGAAATTTGTGATTATAGAACTATAAAATACAATCATAATAGTGTACAAACTTACAATTCCAATTAATTATAGTCGAATCTCGACTACTGCGGGACCTCTAGTTAAATTAAATTGATACTATAGAAGTATCATAAACTACAATTTCCAAAATAGAGCGAATTTACGCAGAAGAACTGAATTTTCTAGAAGTTTCTACATAGTAAAAATAATGGGTTTGGCCTCTGCATGTGTTTCATGTATTGAACAGTCAAAGTCAAGTAGAGGCGGGCCGAATGAATTTTTAATGTTCCCTCTTTGGAGCCCTATTCTAAATAATTCACGTCGGCCAAGCGATGTACTAAAATGAATTTCCAAGAAAAATACTGACTGAAAGTTAAGTGAAAACGTACAATAAAGCCGTGTTATGTTTTAGCTTATTAGACTACGCCGTTCTCGTGAAACGAAACGGCCAACAAAGACGATATTCTATTTGTAAATCTTCTACAAATTGCGTTTATCTTTACGTTTAAAACTTATCTTTTTGCGGTAGATAAGCAGACTATTTCAGACGACGTTTATGAAAAAACAACGGGGTTAACTTCTTACTTTGAAACTGAAGTAATAGAAGTCATAATAGTAGTTATTATGACTTCTATTACTACTACTACTACCGCTACTATTATGACTTCTTTAGAAATATAAAAACACCTATTAAAGTCTTTAAATTGTTTTGTATGATTGGATAATTTACATAAGCCCACACTTTAAGCAAATGGTTTAACTACTAGCAGCTAACATCTAAATATTTGGGATTTAACCAAAACTAATCTTAGACCGTAGTCGGCGACCAATTTAACACGAATTCTTTGTCAACTTTAATGTGTTTCGAATCTAATTCTAGTTTTGAATTTATTAGAATGAAGAAACTGTGTGACATTCCAAGTCGATCTTGAATATGCGTAGTGGTATATTCACAATTTTTAATAACTTCAGCAATTGTTCTCCAGTTTTATGTTGCGAAAATCGTATTCGACATGAAAGTGACCACTTTCGAAGCACGAAAATTACCTACGTACTCATTTGGGATTAATAAACAACATTTATAAAATAATTTATATCTATCGTTGATTATATTCAGTTTTCAATTAAATATTATTTAATTCTTTTTACTAAGTTCGTATCCTGATGCACAAGATGCCGGATTTATGAGTCATATAGTCGAAGAGTTAGGATAATAGTCCACAACATATTGTGGATGACAATTGGAAAGTACCATTTTTTACGTACCATGTTTTTACGCAGCATACATGCGTATAAAAATCAAGTCCAATTTATTATATTATAGATTATCTCCCGCATATTGTGAACTCGCTCGATTCGGTTTCATCACCCTGCCTATTTTTAGCGTGAAACTGTCATCTAAAATAGTCTTTGTTACAAACCAATTAGGAGTTTGATTTAATTTATGACATAATTAAATCTATTTTTACAGTTTTATCTCGAGTTTTTTAATTGACATCGTATTGTTTCCGACTTTACAGCTTTCATGGTCACTGACGATTGATCAGCGCTGGCCACAATATCTGTATTGAGTTTTATGTTAAACAAAATTGAATCCAATAGCAGCTATGTGTTTAAGCTGAGATTTTTTTCTCTTGAAGGACTGTATAATTTTTTAACACTGTTTATCCAAACGTAACAGTGTTTTAATCAGACTTAAGATAGTCGGAAAATTCAAACTCAATGAATAAAAATAAACTGCTGGTTTAGAATTCCATAAATACATTATTATATCTTTGTAATTAACAAACTCAAAGACAAACTCTTTTCATAGTTCAGGGCGTAAACCTCGCCAGACCATTTCGTAAACTTGGTACTGAGGGACGTGTCGCGGCTGTACCAGTTTCCATTTACTGTATTGACGTGGCCGCAACTTGCAAATTTTAGTCGGAAACTCCTTTGAGAGCACCTAGCCAATCTAAGCGCAGTAAGTCTGCCTTTAATTTTCCATGGACAACATTGTATGCAGGAAAGTTTGGCTCTGTAATGCTAACATTGAAGCTGCCTTATGTAACTCAATTAATTGACTCCGAATATTGAGGTAATTTTGCTATTTGTGAAACATTCTGAATTGACAGGTAATTCTCAAAGACAAGGATATATTTTAAATACGGCCGTTTGAGGCAAATGTCTCAACTGATCGTAAAAGTTTCGCCCATGGACAACCAAAACGTCGTAATCGCTACGTAGTTTTAAGAAAAGCAATTCGATTGACTCTTTTCAAAGAGCTAATATCCGCAAAGATATATTTGACAATTTTTTCACGCAGACAAAAATTTTTTTGCGTACAAATTATTTCCATCAAACTAATAACCAGAGTAGCTCTTTTGTTTCTTCAAATTGATTTTTTTATTATTGAAGGATTACTGGTAGCCCGGAGGCCTTTCCAGTTTCACCAGGATAGGTGAGCGAGCAAAGGCTCAGCCAGGAGGGATGGGATTAGCTAGCTGCTGTCCGAGCACCTCCGAAGGAGACCTAGCAACTCAAGAGCAGTGGATTCGCGAATGAATCTTCAAATTGAATAAATAGTACATGCATTTATTTTTTTCGCAAGGAGGCGGCCAGTTTTTATTTTATTTTGAGAATGTAAAACGTTATCGCGAATTTTAAAAACAATTAAAACTACTTTTACAATTAACTTCGTATTTATTACCTTACTAGCGACCCGCCCTCGCTTCGCTTCGGAAACATTAAAACACACATGAAACAAAAAAAAGAAGAAAAAAAAATAATTAAAAAAAGTAGCCTATGTTCATCAGGGACAGTGTCGGCTTCTAATGGAAAAAGAATTTTTCAAATCGGTCCAGTAGTTTCGGAGCCTATTCGAAACAAACAAACAAACAAATCTTTCCTCTTTATAATATTAGTATAGACAATATTTTACGATCACCAAATCTGTGTTTATCTAAAACGTCAAAAATAATAATCGTAAAATTTTCAGTTTTAATTATGAATTTAGCAAAACTACTACGGGTATCAAAGCTTAAACAATGAGCCGACAATGTCATTCAAACTTCAAAAAGATCGGTCTAATTGATAACTACTACATAAACAGGAATGGGGCGTAGAGTTGCGTAAGACTTCAAACCCTAATCAAACCCAGGATATCGACATGTCACCATTGAGCGCTATTAATCTGGGAAGCGCCAAATCAAGGTCACGTACCGACAGCCCGACGGTTGTCGCTTCGGAACACTTTATCTCACAGATACACGTGTACTGGTCTGACCTCGTTTTGAAGCTAAAGAAATATATCTTTCATGTAAAGCAATTGAGACTTCGAGGTTACTTCATTATATGTAAGCTCCTCGTGCAACTACGACAAATCTATCTATATATATAAAAATGAATCGCTGTTCGTTAGTCTCGCTAAAACTCGAGAACGGCTTGACCGATTTGGCTAATTTTGGTCTTGAATTATTTTTGGAATTCCAGAGAAGGTTTAAAGGTAGGTAGATAAATATGAAAATTCTCGGAATTAAATAAAAATAACAATTTTGTTTTTCCTTCGATGTGTCCCCCGTCGGACGGTTTCCTTTTGTTTTTTTAAGTTTATTTTATACAAAAGTTTAAGTCTTTTATTTATCGATTGAAGCACTACGAAGTCTGCCGGGTCAACTAGTATTAAATAAATAATAATATAATAGTTTAAAAACAAACAAAAAAATACGCTGGAATAGCAAGCCGAATTAATAATTAATTTCACCTTTGTTTTATCTAATTGATACGCATGTTACAACGAAGTTATAAAATTATTGTAGTGTCATCAGTTCTTGATTGAAACGTATTCGTCGCCATTGGAATCGATGTCATAAAATGTCATAAAATGACATCGACTTCAATACAATTCAAAAATTTGCTTTCACACAAAGATACATAGATAACAAACTAATCAAGGCATGTCAAAAATGTGATGTGCTTATTCAGATATAAAAATATGAAGACTTCATTAATCATAAAGAAAATACAAGGTCGAAAACTGGTTCATAGTTATTATATTAAAGATATTAATTACCTAAGCTATTTTCTACTGAAAACTCATTACTGTTCAAATTGCTTTTTCATTTTCATATTGTAATGCTTACAAAAAGTTAATAAGTGAACTATTATTATGCTTAAATAATGTATTATGTGATATCATTATTATTTAAATAATAAAACCGTTACGTTTGCTAAAACCAATTCCTTTTTTTTCAATTTCTTTTATTTTATTCAAATGAATTGCAGAATTTCGTATTTTGACGTTTAACATTTTGGTCTTTGAAGGCAGAAAAACTCATGAGCCTTCTGATGGTAAGTCGTTACTATCGCTCAAGGACATCATCTACACCACAACCCACCGCTCAACTTTTACTCCGTTACATTGGTAGGACCTCTTGTGAGTCCGCGCGGATAGGTACCACCACCCCGCCTATTTCTGCCAGGAAGCAGTAATCCGTTTCGGTTTCAAGGGCGGGACAGCCGTTGCAACTATACTGAGACCTTAGAACTTATATCTCAAGGTGAGTAGCGCATTTACTTTGTAGATGTCTATGGGCTCCAGTAACCACTTAAGACCAGGTGGGCTGTGAGCTCGTCCACCCACTTAAGCAATAAAAAATAAATAAATAAAGATGTGTCGTGGGACACCGGATAGGAACGAAGTTCCTTATTATAAAAATATTAATTTTAAGTTCTATTCGACGTATAAAGAAAATAAAACTGGAGATTTCGCAACAACCCACGGTCATTCGGAAACGTGCGAACTTATTGTGGTAAACTTCATTCACGGTTGTTTGCATAAGAGTTAGTGTATTGCGCAAATAAACGCCTGAGATCGTGGTCGATGAATGATAAAAAAATATGTAATTTTTTTGTACGTTATTACAAAGTTGAGTCGTACTCTGTATGCATTACTAATTTGTACGTTATTACAAAGTGAAGTCGTACACTGTGAGCATTACTAATAAAAATCTTACGTTACGGACGTTTTTTCCCGGTTAGGGTATCTCTCCGCATCGTCCCATAAGGAACTTCGTTCCAAAAACATTGACAAGTCCATAGCTCGCGCTGACAAAGCACCGAGTATAATTTATTCTTTGGCTTGGAACACCTTTCATTCCAGAACCAGAAATATCAGCGGAACATGGCCTAAGCTAAGCTAAAAGTACTAAAATTAACGATACAACAACACGCTTACGACTGGCAAACAACTTTAATAACATCGTTCCGATCGATACGGAACTCAATAATAACAATTGAAGTGGTGCACTAATTTATGAGCCTATTACTGGCACACATAAGCCATTAAGCCATTAGCTTTTACATGCTAATCTGTTATTGATAGAGGGCAGCTTGTGTTAATTACCGTCCTTGAGGTCCGAAGCCTCTCTGTATTATCATTTATAATGCGCACAGTGGAATGAGCAGCTAAAGAGAACTCATCCTTTTATTACATTATTACACATATTTATGTGTTAACAACGATTACATTAAAAATAAATACAATACAGATACAATTGTTATATATTACAATTACAATTGTTTTTTGTATTTTTTTATATATTTGGGTGACCGAAATCATCGCTCATCTGGTCTTCAGTGGATATCGGAGGCCATTGATATTGTGCCGTATTACCCACCTTCAGACATGAGGTTTCAATGAAGTATCAGAATCTATTGTATTGTATAACAGTTGTCCCATCCAGAGATAGAAGGTATGGAATGGAATTTTATTACTCGTGTGGACTTAGAATATACCCTACCACCAACTCATTGCAGCAATCACATTTGGATCTTCGTATTTTTACTGCTGGTAGGACCTCTTTTGAGTCCGCACGGGTAGGTACCACCACCCTGCCTCTTTCTGCCGTGAAGCAGTAATGCGTTTCGGGTTAAAGGATGGGGCAGCCGTTGTAACTATACTGAGACCTTAAAACTTATACTCAAGGTGGGTGGCGCATTTACGTTGTAGATGTCTATGGGCTCCGGTAACCACTTAACATCAGGTGGGCTGTGTACTCGTAAACCCATCTAAGCAATAAAAAAATTAATCTGTTCTGGCTGAGCCTTTACTCGACAACCTGTCCTGGTGAAACTGGAAAGGCATCCGGACAACTAGTAACCCTTCCTTCTTAAAAAGAATACCTTTGGAATCTTTTACTGGTTTTTGAAATTTATTTAACTCACATCAAACATTTAGGGGCTGAATTTCAGCACACAGCATCAAGAGTCCGGTTAGCTTGATTGCTTATTCGTTGAAAAAGAAAAATAGGTTTTTTGTTCGATGTACCGTATGCTCCTACTACTATATTATTCACCTCGTCTAGGAAGTGACGGAAACTAGCAAACTAGATAAGTTTTAAAAGGACAAAGTTAGATGAATCCTGACTGCATAATGACGCAGATTAAAAGTTGTTGATTGTGAATTCTAAAGAGTTTCGGTTCGGTACCGAGCAGTTATTAATGTAATCCTCGGTTACAAAGTAGGGTACAGTTCATAAATAAGGATTATGTCAATATAATCCAGCCAAAGCGTTTTATGCTGTGTGCGTTAGACAAAGTCTTCGCTTATAAGTCATTCAAGCTATTTACCCACTTAAAATGTGGCCTTAAATTATTTACCACCATATATTATTAAAATTAATTAATTAAGGTTCAGATGGATAAATAAACTAATTAATGTTTTACGAAAAAGAAACAATCCATTTATGATCAATATAAAAATTCGTTTATTTACGAAATGCAAACAAATACATTGTATTAACGGTTACATAATAACAAAATTAAAACAAATTATAAAAAGGAACAAAACAAAAAAAAAGCCACGAAAAACATTTCAGCCCAGAATTATTAAGGAAGCTTACCTTAATCCGGTCCAATTAAAAAGGAAACTGGATTTAAATAAATGAAAACAGAGTGAATTCGTTAACAATAACGTTACTTCGAACCACGCGTTCTGTTTCGAAAGATTAAAGGCGATTAATTTCTGTATACTAAAGCAGTCAGGGAATTGTTCTATATTTTATATAAATGAACCAAAACCAACGTAAGGCTGGTAATGATAACGAGTTACGGAAGGCCATAGACACCGCAACGTGGACATACATACTGCTCAGTTTGAGAGCCGTGGAGTCGAAATTTCGATTTTCGTCTATTATAAACAGCTATACCTTAACCGTATTTACATAAGCACTTCTGCACAATAGTATATACTAGTGATCCGCCCTCGCTTCGCTTCGGAAACTGTAATTTATTATTGATTTCTCCACTATTTAATGGATGTTATTATACATATAAAGCTTCCTCTTCAATCACTCTATCTATTAAAAAAACCGCATCAAAATCCGTTGCGTAGTTTTAAAAATTTATATAGGGATATAGGGACAGAGAAAGCGACTTTGTTTTATACTATGTAGTGATACCTCCTTTTCCTGATAAACGACTTATCAACATAAATATTTAAAAACGGTATGATGACAGAGTCAACATATTATATCTATATTATCAAAAAACACTTATTTTGCCATTCCTAAATCACATATTACTCATATATATTATATTATAGGAATTTTAATAATACAATAATTTATTGTATTTTACACAGGAAACCAGTGAATTTTCATGAGTAAATAAATGTAATGGCAAAAGAAAATGCAAAACAAGTAGCTCGAGGGATATTTTGCGAAGTGTATATATCGAACTTCGTACAGTTATTTATGCACATAAATAAATATGTAAAGATAAACAGAACATTAAGTCATCATTTTTTTCGTAGTTTCGTAGTGTATCGAGTCTTCGTACCAAAACTATAAAGTTAAGAAATATGTCTCTTATTAATTGCTAATAGCAACTCCAGAGATATTCGCTACTGCCGTTTACGCTCGAATAAATAATTTAAACTGGAGTCAAGACCCAAGATTTACTTAAACAAAGGTGGTTCAGTTAATAGGGTAATACATTTTGGTCATTTCTACAATCCAAAACAGGTCAAGGTTTCGTTGAGATTGAGCGAGTGACGAACGTTGATTTCATGCAGAAGTCAGCGATTATGAGCCTATATCGTCTCCCGATTCACCTGTTTTTATATTGTCACTGCGGTCACTAGACAAATCTGATATGTAGCAACACAAAAAAAGGGGATGTCTTCAGATTGTCCAGTGATATGAATTCAGGTTAGTTAAATCAATACGGTTTTAGTATTGTAGATAAACTGCCAATGCCATGTTTATTGTCGGAGTAATTCATTGAGTTGTATTGGCAACACTCAAAGAGGAACAATAGCAAACATAGACAGATGTTACTAGCTCTAAAATTCAGTACGATAGTGATCATGAGATTTACAACGAAGCAGAATATCAAGATCCCAATATTTTCTTGAGTCATTTCTCTTTGGATAGTCCATTGAGCACACATTAAATTTTAGATCTTCATCGATATCAATAGAGCCACAAAATTTATCTAATTCTATAATCAACGTAGCTTACAATTGTGTCGTTACAACTATATAAAAGACTAGCTGTACCCGTCCGCTTCGCTGGGCATTTAAAATTAACATTATTATTTCTCACCCCCATAAAGATTCTCATCATTAACGGCCCCGTAACTGGTGTAGGAAGTCCAACACTCACATAAATATTAGCCTATACATTAAGTACATGTATTTTCTACATGGATACTAAGTTTTAAGTCAATCGGATGCATGGTTCAGTAGTTATAACGGAACATCCATAAAAACCACTTCATTTGTTATATTACGTTTAATGAACAAGAAAACCGAAAGCCAATACAATATTTACAAGTCGTAGCGATTTTCCTTTTCGCAGTTTCATCACAACAACAAATCAACGAATTATTCGGACGAAAACATGCCTGATAGCGAAGAACGTTTCCTGTATAATTCCGCCGTCAAAACGACCTCGGCCCAAAGACTGACCACAGCACTTAGCGAATTAAGCATGTCACAAGTTAATGGGTAATGCAGACAAGGGTAAAGGGCATTAAGGCAAATTAGCCATGTCTGTTCTGCCCAAGACAGGTCTTAAATGGTGGTATCTAAAATAATTGCGGGATTAACTAAGTCTTAGAAACTGGGTCCGATAAATTGTCAAGATTGAATTAACCCGTTTACTCGCGATACATGGATGATGTAAATAAGCGTTGAGTCAACTTAGTAGAAATCTTTATATATATAATTCTTTTGTGCGTGTGTTTGTCACTGAACTCCTCCTAAACGACTGGACCGATTTTAATGAAATATTCTGTATATCTTCAGGTGGATTCGAGAATGGTTTAGATTTACAAATCGCTGCAGTCGATATCTAGGTTATTTATCTTCCCTAGAAATAATTTATATGGCAAAACAACGTTTGCCGGGCCAGCTAGTAATGTATATATTCATAAATGTAAACAAGTAAAGGTTCGTAGAGTGTGTTGTAACCTCATAGACATCTTTCTGCCTATTTTTGCCGCGAAGCAGCCATTGATTCTCATTTGAAAGGTGGGGTAGCTGTATTACAACTTCGATATACGACTTCGACATCACGTTAAAAGTTGTCTGCAATTCTCGTTGCAGTGTCTATAAGCTCTGGTAGCCACTTATCAGTGAGTAGGCCATGGACTTATGCATTTATTTTTCTATTGCCCTTGTAGGCAGACGAGCATACGACCTACCTGATGTTGAGTGGTTACCGTCGCCCATGAACTTCAACAATGCCAGGGTGAGAGTCAAGCCGCTGCCTAGCGTTAAGTACAGAAGCCTTGTTTGAAGAAGGACATGTCATAGTGCTCGGGAAACATCATGGAGGGGACCGCTATTATCATTTACGCGATTAAATAAAAGCAATATTTAAATTTATATGTATTTTATGATGATAAAACCACTATGCCCAGTTTGTTCTCACATCTAAACACGTAAATTGACACATCCGTTTTAAAACGTTTTGTTATCAACTTCTTATAAGCTAGGGACATTGGTATAATTTAACTGTCTCCTGTTCGTGTCTCCAATTTCTAGTCATGTCGGGACGATCTAGAGACACAACGGTTACTTTAAAGGACATTGAATATGGCTTTATAAGGTCGTTGACTCTTGTGGTCTCTTATATTTTAGTGAATAAACTTCAAGTTTATCATTACGTGTTTTGTTGAAGTGATTAAGCGACTTTACATATAATTATGTAATCAACTTTTTTAACTATATACATTTATTTCTTGATCACATACGTGATTCAATCTATCTTTATATATAAAAATGAATTGCTGTTCGTTAATCTCGCTAAACTCGAGAACGGCTGGACCGATTTGGCTAATTTTGGTCTTGAATTATTTTACGGAAGTCCAGAGAAGGTTTAAAAGGCGGATAAATATGAAAATGCTCGAAATTAAATAAAAATAACAATTTTGTTTTCCCTTTGATGTGTCCCCCGTCACACGGATTCCTTTTGTTTGTTTCAAGTTTATTTTATACAAAAGTTTAGGTCTTTTATTTATCGATTGAGGCACTACGAAGTCTGCCGAGTCAGCTAGTACTAATATATAAATCTACAGTAGTTTTTAGTGATGTTCCGTTATAACTACTGAACCATGCATCCGATAGACTTGAAACTTGGTATCCACGTAGAAAATACATGAACTTAATGGATAGGCTAATATTTATATGAGTGTTGGACTCCCTACACCAGTTGCGGGGGCGTTAATGATAAGAATCTTTGTGGGGGTGAGAAATAATAATGTTAATTTTAAATGCCCAGTGAAACGGGCGGGTGCAGCTAGTACAAAATAATTTCAGCGAGATACGTTACAATTTATAAGTAAACACATGTACGTCCTTACGTTACGTAACGACGAAGGAAATAGTCGTGTCACGGACAATCACCTACCTACCCCTGAAACTTCCATCCATAAAATGCTCGACGAAAAAAAAATCGAAAATAAAAATGTTTTCGTCTAGCCTCCGTGGCGTCACACGTTCATAAATCAAATAAAATATATCCCGAGAAGTGGCAGATTAAGTGATTCGTAGGAAAAGTTGTTCGCCAAACAGCGAAATCCATTAAAAGGGAGTCCTTCAAAAGGGAAACCAGCCTTAATCTGTTTATCCGTCTGCATGAAATCTTTGCGTATTAAAGTGCGTGTAACTAAAAGGATATTTAGTTATTTACAGGAGGAAGCCGGCCATGCTGGAAGTCGAATTAACGATAGTAGCTATTTTATTTATTTACTAGCTTTTGCCCGCGACTTCGTCCACGTTAATTAATTCAAAAATAATGCTTTATTTTAGAATAAATTTGGTTAACATAAAAAACGTTATAATGAGCCAACCTTAACATATAGACATATGCATTTAGATCTTTTAAAGGGGAATAATTCTGTTATACATTATTTTAGCGAAACTTTAACCGTTTCTGCAGCGCACGCAGCGGAAGCTCTCAAAAGGTAAAAATAACCCCACTTTTGAAACATGCTTTATTGGTGCTCCGCCTGCATTGGTGTTAGCGTGATTTTATATAGCATTCCTGGATAAATGGGCTATCTAACACTGAAATATTTTTTTAGCACGTTCAAACAAACAAACTCTTCAGCTTTATAATATTAGTATAGATTGTGCAAGGGTGTCTTTTGATTCTTCACGGATAAGTATCACCACTTCGCCTATGAATATCGTAAGGCAGTAATGTGTGTAGTTTCAAAGAAAGCATGGCCTTTATACATAGTATTATATTATTTAGACGTCATGTCTTCGGTAGTAGTCTTAGTCAGCAGCGGTATTTACGTTGTGATGTCTATGAGTTCTGGTAACTGTTTACTTAACAATAGACGGACCGATATCGGACGGACGGATATAGTTAGCCAGTCTATAGGACAAAAAAACCAACTGTAATCATTACGATAAAACAAACAGAACTAGAGTATGTTTATGAAGTCTGATCTTAACTACATTTTTATACAAGCATAATTCATAGCATGTTAATGTCCAACTTTTGATTTATTTAACTTTGATTTATTTATTTATAGATTTCAGGCGTTAGCTTAACCTCTGAGTATAACAAGAACAGAAACTGTAGCAAAGCTTTTAGGTTAAGACCACTGAGTTTCTCGGTGGAGATAGACTTGCTAGTATTATCAAGTCCTGTTAGGTTCAGCTCCGTGTATTCTCCTATCAATCCACGCGTAGTTGGAAGAGCCCTTTAGCCTATCAACGATTAGGTAGGGAAAAAATGTGGCTTAAAATTTTTACACTTTAAATGATTACGTCATCATAGCATTAGAGAATTTTTGATGACTGTAGAGGTATTAAAAGTACAATATTGAGTTACCCTGATGATGGATATCAAAAGTGTGCAACAAAAAACTTTAAGGCCAACATGGATGTGAAGTAAATGTAGACAAATGTATATGGTTTCGAATTTTTGAGAACATTCAAAGTTTTTTTTTCTTCAAATTATTTACTTCTTGAACTTAGATTGACTTCGAGTAAATCTTATACAAGATACTACTATCGCCGCCACCCATAAACCCAGGATTACATCATAGAACCATTACCATAATACTAAAACATCAATTTACAATTTTCGGCAGCAAAACCTCCCCCGTGACGCATTAATGAATGGCTTCCGTCTAAATACAGTTAGATTTTTAAGACAAGTACAAATTACATCTGAAGATGAAAGAAAAAGTACATTTCACAAATCAATCTAACCGAATACGGAAACGATATGAACAGAAAAATGAATTGCTTGCATTATGGATGATTTTCACAACGAGAATTCCTCTGAAGGTACGCGTGGCTTGTAAATGAAGTTTAATTAGAAATTAAATCTATCCGTGCTCTCTGTATTGGTTATTTACAATTATAAACATTTTTTTTAATTGACTTACAGAGATACAAATTCAGAATCACAAGTCACGAAGTCATAAGAGTAGACCACATTGGAATTAAAAAAAATCGTTGCGTTCGTCTCAAATTACTCGTAAATAGATAACGTATTATATAGAATATTTTAACTGATTACTGCCTACATTATTAAAAGTATAATTAATATTTCAATAAATCATACATGAACGTCAGTAATATTTGTATATATAATATAAAATTCCCGTTCATTTGAAGTAGGATACGTATTTTTTTGAAACCCACAAAGCAAATCTATCTCCATACAAAGCCAAAGTTTTACACGCGTTAGGGAATATATTTTTTGTTCGCCCGCACGTTACCGAAGTTGAGATTATTAAATTTTTATAACATCAGGAAAGCAATTTCGCTTTTTTTATAAACGTCCAAATAAAAATTACATATTTCACGGATTTATTTAATTTATTACGTGTAAGCTGTGATTTATTAAGGATGGTTGTGTTTTAGTTAAAAATGCTCCATTCTTTGTTTGATTTGATTGTACAATTTCAATGAAAAAATATTTGCTCTGCAAAATGCAACTTTCTCTTTAATTATTTTATTTACTGTACTAGATGAATTCCATAGATCTGACATGCAAAACTACAGTTTCCAAACTTGCTTGTTTTTGTATTACTGAAGTGAAAATTTCTAAGGTGAGAATATAAGGTCTAAAATCGATTAATTTTTCCCTTTTTTCTTATCAAGGCATTTGTTTTCCCGTTTCCTATCCTCATATACTAAGTAAGTCTTGGTTATCGGGCTACAATGGAACGACAAAGACATCCAACCCCTTTAAAGTAAGTCCCTATCCAAACACAGTTAATCCTTCCCTTTCTCTTTTGCTGAAAAAAAAAGGTAAGGATAAAAACAGTAACAAGGTATGATAACAAGTAGGCGACGTAGAATCGGATACATCGC
The DNA here is from genome assembly GCF_030267445.1 of Bombyx mandarina. Classification (NCBI taxonomy): domain Eukaryota; kingdom Metazoa; phylum Arthropoda; class Insecta; order Lepidoptera; family Bombycidae; genus Bombyx; species Bombyx mandarina. The sequence continues at coordinate 8,643,714 of NC_143225.1, read as the reverse complement.
AATCCCGGTTTACAAATAATCGGATAATCCGCTTTCCACGAGCCCGTATCGAGATTTCAACGTATCCGCCACATTTAGTATACACAATATCCGTTTTAGCTACCACAGGTAAGACGGAATCCGTGTATTGTGATTTATGAGTTGCGAATTCTATACATCTACAATCTACACGTATCTGCGTCACGACGTGTGAAAGCGATTCTGGGATTCATATAACACGATTTGATTTTCGTGTGTTGTGATTTTTTTTCGAAAAAAATGTTTTTCCATCGTCGTAAATTTGCTACGCATTTGTGGTATTAAGCTGGCGTCATATTTTTGTGCGTGATTTTTTCGTTCTTGTAATTAATTTTTACACGAGGCAAGACTAAATTACAAGATACCGTTATACAAGAAGTCACTCTTTCTTCAGGCTGTTATAACAGATGCGATAATTGACATTGAATGCTAAATTAACATATTTCTGCGTTTCTCCATTAGTTGAAATCGAATCACTCCAACGAATCAATAACACAACATCCGCAACAGAATCCATTCAAACATTCGCAGCCCAACTCAGATCCCGAGGGTAATCACAATATGGTAAACTAGTTGTCGAGTTTGTGCTCCAGACCCTACATAGTTTACAGGTCAATTTTCTTGTTAAAACATTCCAATAGTAATACCGGGTAGGGGCGAACGATTGTTTGTGATGTTGTGTAATTTGTGAGCGATGCCTGTGTGCAGTTGTCGATCGAGGATCTGTGACTTGACGGAGTTCGTATGACTTCCTAATACTCGTTGTTTGTGTGTGTGCTGTGTGATAGTATGTGTTGCAACTTCATTTACGTATTTCGAAATCAATGTATATCACAAACACAGGCTTATAAATTTGTTAATTTTTGGCCATCTGAAATAAATAAGATTGAAAAAATATAAAATATAAGCGTAGGTTAATGTACGCGTCTAATCTATTTACAATGGCGAGCGAATGTCAAGTCATTTTATTCTCTGGTTGACTGCGGTCGCGGGTAGTGGTTATACAGAAACTAAACAATTAGCTCTAAATCACTAATTATTATTGCAATCCCTAACTGTTTAAGGAGTTTAACTGTTTGTATAATTGAAATACTGAAAAGACAACACTATGGTCTAAATATTTCGATGATTCCTAAACATCAAAATCCACCATGGATTCCTGAGCTGACGAGTTCAATAACCAACGATCATATGCGACAGCCCGGCCCCTCGACGCCTCGATTCATACATAATAGCATTAACACAATCCATAAAACATTATACAAACAACAATAAATATCTTCTTACAAGGACATTTAATAAATAAAAACAGGCCATTTCAATGCCACCCTCTATTTCGTAGGACAGAGACAGGGTATTGAAGGAAACAATTTATATCGTACTTTTCACTTTTAAACTATGTTTCAAACTTCTAATATCGAAATGCACTTTATCTATGAAAACGCTCTGTGCTCGAGGCGAGAGGGCGTACATCAAAGATGTCTTCGCGTTTATGATGGGTACTCTCGTTGCAAAAGCGTTAAAGCTGACTTTCAACCATTCAAATTGAAGCCATATTACTGAGTTTTACGATACACAGTCGTTCGGTAGGTCGTGATACATACGATGTTTTTTACGATACGGATGTCATGCTGCTTCTTAAGGGGACGGTTTTTGCCACAAGCCGTCAGCGTAATAAAGCCAATAAAGTTTACAGCCTTTATCTCGAGCGGTGTTCAGCACGCTTGACGTTTGACTTAAGGTTTACGAGTTGAATTTCAAGTAATTTATTTCGCATTCAGGCGCGTTTGTGTTAATTGCACGTTTGAGACAATGAATACGATCATTAGCGTGTGTTTTCGAGGTGCTTATTACAACGTAACATTAATTGTTACATTTTGTTCCGTAGATGAAAGATACTTGAGCGTAATTAGTACGCGAAATGACTCTTTGTCTTGTTTCCGGGAAGGTTTTGTGTGCAATTAGTTGTGCATGCGATTTTGGTTACCCTATTTTTACCACAAATGGACTTGTCCGCGGCTCTTAACTTAAAAGAAGTTTACGACTATGCTTTACGAAAGTATTAGCTAAGGCTTCCGTATCTAATCTAATATTTCATATAATCTTATCTTTCATATAAAGTCTGTCTAATCTAATCTGTCAAACTGTCTAATCTACGAGTAATCTTTCATATAAAGTCATATATACACATTCATAGAAAAATATCTACATACAACGTATAAACGGTCGTAGGCGCGTCGAAAAGAAAAACACAGTAAAATATAGTTTTACGAATAAAAGACAATAGTTATTCACAAGAATATTTTTTTTAATTATGTAATGAAATATCAAAATTAGTGCGTTAAGCTATAGAAATAATTTTTCATGTTTCATTCGGAAGTGTCCCAAGCGTTTCAAAATTTACTCTGTAAATTATTTACATCGCCATAAAAGCGAAAATAGCTCAAATGAAAAGAATTAAATGAATACTACCACATCATACTCACAATAGACATTTTCTGACTGGAAGCCATTAACATACCTGTAAAAAACACGACAGTATTAATATTATGAAAGGTTATCAAATTGAAAATGGCACAAACTTACTGCACTTGCTTACCAAGTTCGTTTTATCTTCTGCAAAAAATAAACTAGGTTGCAGAATAAAATCTGAAAAATAATGTTGTAAATAATGTATCCAAATTATTACATATCAGAGTGAAGTAAAACTTGCCTTTTTATAACAAAATATGACTCCTTTGATACATATGGATTTGTGCGAAGAATTTTCTGTTTGCTTACTATTGCATGTTCCATGAGTACTTTGAAGAGTTATCTGAGATGATCCGTCATCTCCTTTTCAACCTCGAATCGTTTACCAAAGCAATCCCTAAAATCTAGATTCGAATCAGCATTCATGCACAATACGTGTCCATAAAAAAAATCGTCTATCATAGAAGCCAATGATACATAATTATAATATATTTTTCGTTATTAACTCAATGGTAGTGCTATAAATTATGGTGTGTGCAATAAATTTGGACATATTCACTTTTAAAAGTATAACTAAATTAAAATTGAATGAAGATCACAAGAAGCCGAATCACCTTTAACAGTGTCATGGCATTAACAGACTGTCAAAGCGTGGGTAATCAGGGACGTCGAGCAGTATTAATTCAAAATCAGACACTAAAAACCTCCGGTTTATTTTTGACTTAGGCAGACAAAGAATGCTCTCATTGTATCACGAAACTCAGCCTGGATTCATATAATTTATCCATGCCAGTACTGAGAATATTTTCATCACTATCTGACGCGAATATTAGATAAATAATAAATAATAGTTTAAAAAAACTAACAAAATACGCTTTTATAGAAAATCCAACTAAAAAATAGTGTAAGAAAAAATGATTTTGTTGTAAAAAAAAGCGTGGGCTGCTTTTCAGGATATTATCAAAATAACCCTTCTACTCATATCTGTTCATAAAATATTTATAATTACTGAAAAAAAGCGTGGGGTGCATCCCCACGCTTTACTTATTTTTCATTTTTTAGTTAAATTTAAATTTTTTCAATTTTTTTAAAAAATTGAATTGTCATCGGTCCTTATTAAGTTTACCAAATTTCGAGTTAATCCGACGTTTTGAAGGGGGTCAAAATAATGTTTAAAGATTCCGTTACATACTAACAGACATACGTCTAAAGCTAATAAAAGCGTATTAATAAACAATCCTTATAAAAAAAAAAAAAAAAAAAAGTATGCGCGGAATACGTTCCGGCGTGCTACAGTAATTTATCGGACAAACATACGTATTATTTATCTATAATTAAATATAAAATACAGTGCGTGTATCGAACACGCTCTGGCGTTAATTTTCTAACTTTTAATCGTATTAATTTTTGATACAAAATTGGTAATTCCAAGTTCATGAATGTGTTCCGTAATATGATGGAAACTTCGTCGTATCGACAAATTCATGAATCGATTTATCAATAATTATTAATAAGCCTTACGTACAAACATGATTGATAACTAGAACGAAGTGATTAATTGACTAGCTAAACATTCTTGAAGGGCGTAAGTAAAAATGTGGTATAACAAAAAGTGGATAAATTGTAAATATTTATAATAAACATGTACATACTTCAAAATGAATTATTATTATGGATGGTAAATTCCTATGAATTTAGTTTAAAATAGATGTGTCGCACGATCCACATTAAATTGTAACTCGTAAATATTGACAACACTTTTTTACACACTTTATTCACGGTTCCGTAATTATTAAATGTTCTTCTTAAAAATTGTGGAATACTCAGAAAAAAGGTATAAAAATCTCCCATCAACAAGTTCAGGTTTCCTTAGTAATATTGTCTCCCTGATTTAGAAATATGTTTTATGTCTATTAGTGAAGTCACTTATAAGTAGAATTCAAATATAATTTTCTTATTGAGATAAGATTTTGCGGTAGGCAGCGGCTTGGTTCTGCCCCTGGCATTGCTGAAGTCCATGGGCAACGGTAACCACTCACCATCAGGTGGGCCGTATGCTCGTCTGCCTACAAGGGCAATAAAAAAAAAAAAAAAAAAATTTAAGCTTACACGGGTAGTTACCACCATTCTTTATTTTTGCGTTGAATGACATCTATATCTATACTATTATAATATATAAATCTGCAGTGGTTTTTACGGATGTTCCGTTATAACTACTGAACCATGCATCCGATTGACTTGAAACTTGGTATTCATGTAGGAAATACATGTACTTAATGGATAGGCTAATATTTATGTTATGTGTTGGAATCCCTAATAATAATGACAATAAAGAATAGTGTTAATTTTAAATGCCTAGCGAAGCGGGCGAGTACGTCTATCTCTATATATAAAAATTAATTGATGTTCGTTAGTCTCGCTAAAACTCGAGAACGGCTGGACCGATTTGGCTAATTTTGGTCTTGAATTATTTGTGGGTTTCCAGAGAAGGTTTAAAAGTTAGATAAATATGAAAATGCTCGGAATTAAATAAAAATAAAATAAAAATAACTATTTTGTTTTTTCTTTGATGTGTCCCCCGTCGCCGCGTCGGACGGATTCCTTTTGTTTGTTTTAAGTCTATTTTAAACAAAAGCTTAGGTATTTTATTTACCGATTGAGTCACTACGAAGTCTGCCGGGTCAGCTAGTATTATATAAATAAAATATACGCCGTCACTACTAAAATTTTTAAAGTACCATTTTTACCAATGCAATCGCACTCTCCTCTCTGTACTCTCCTTTGCTGTACGAGTATAGGTATATTGTAAAGCTGCAGCTAAAGCATAATGTGTATAATTTAAAACTCATAATCGCTTACACAAAAAAGTCACGAGCGATTAGAAGTGGCCCCGAATATATTTTTGTGTTTTATGATTTATTACGTGTGCTGAAATTTATACCGAGATTTAAGGCATTGATTTCCACTGGGATCATCCGGATTGTTTGTACAGAGATAACGCTCAGCTGTTTTATTATTAAACAAGTGCCCCGAAGCGAGTACTACTAATCTATATAAACAGTCACAGACAAAACAATTCGGTACATTTTTCCTCAGTGTTTCTTAACTGATTTCCTGTTATTCTTTGTTTTTTGAAACGTTTTTCTTTGAAAGCCTTTCAACGAGTTTTAGTGTTATCAGTTTTAAAAATATGACAACAAGTTTCTGTTTCACCTTAATTAATTTTTTTTTATTGCTTGTATGGGTAGACGTACTCACAGCCCACCTGGTGTTAAGTGGTTACTGGAGCCCATAGACGTCTATAACGGAAATGCGCCACCCAAATTGGGATACGAGTTCTAAGATCTCAAGTTAAGTTACAACGGCTGCCCCACCCTTCAAACCGAAACGCATTACTGCTTCACGGCAGAATTAGGCGGGGTGGTGATACCTACTCGTGCAGACTCACAAGAGGTCCTACCACCAGTATAAATGTTAATTATTAACATTTTTTCGTTGTAGAAAATTTTTTTTCTTTTTTCTCTTCTGTTTTGTTACATATTGATGCATAAAATTAATATAAATCGTAAAGTGTCTGTGATTATAGTAGAGTTTGAACTTGAAAACTTCGAAACCTGCAATACAAAACAAATCACGATTTATTTCTAGCCGGCTTCGTGAAAAAATGAACATGAAACTAAAGTTTTAAGAGATAAATAATCAGAGAGTATAGTCAGAGCATCGTTAACATACATAATATGTAGGCTTCTTCACACTGAGAAACTAGAGATAATTAACTCACAAGAGTACAAATTGAGACTGTAGGCTTAAGTGTGAAGGCACGCGCTGCCCCAGCACTAAAAGGAATGCAGGAGCGGCGCGCTGCCGTCACTTAGATCTAAGCTAGATTAAGATAGGTTTACTTAGGTTAAGTTAGGTTAAGAAAAAATATATATAAAATCGGAGTAGTATAGCAGCCACCCCCGACGAAGAAAGAAGAGTCGACGAACAAGAAGTAAGAAAGAATAGGAGTGAATAGGTAAGAAGAAGAAGAAGAATCCCACCCACCACAGCGCGGCGACTATAAAATTCGAGTGAACTCAAGAAGACTCTTCTCAGTCAAGCGTTAATTTAAGACAACGTGAAAATAAGAACGTTTTAAAATCCTTTCTTTATGTTGGAAAATTGTTATGGAAGATCTAATCAAACACTATTTTAATCATATATAATATAAGATTGTTTTTACAAATTTAGGTTAACAAGAGACCATCTTGAGAAAGCGTTTTTTTTATTGCATAAACTGTTGAACGAGCTCACGATCCATTTGGTGTTAAGTGATTACTGGGTAGACATCACTATTCTAAATACGGTCATCCGCCCTGAGATTTTTACTGGTGGTAAGACCTCTTGTGAGTCCGCACGGGTAGGTACCACCACTCTCTGTATTTCTACTGTGAAGCAGTATGGCATTTCGATTTGAAGGGTGGGGCAGCCGTTGTAACTATACTGAGACCTTAGAACTCATATCTCAATATGGGGTGGCGGCATTTACGTTGTAGATGTCTATGGGCTCCGATGACCACTTAACACCAGGTGGGCTGTGAGCTCGTCCAGCCATCTATGTAATAAATAAAAAATATTTGGAGTCTAAGCATTCGTTGTATAATATGGCGCCATTCTCACCATTCAAACTGAGACGAAGCGAAGTTTAAGACGAAATCATCTAATGAATTGAAATATATTTGGCTGTCCATATCTTGTGGTTTCTTGGTACTTGACTTATTGATTCTAACATATTGTTATTAAAATATGTTACTTATTAGAAGAAGGTAAATTATATAGTCACCAATAGGGCGTGTATTATTTATTATCATTATATAAAAATGGATTACGTATTGGGTATATAGTTACAATGTCCATACATCTATTCGGATTTTCTAAGTAGTAAAACTGTATCGGTGATAAAGTCACTACAGTTTAAAGGAATGTTTTAATAAAAAAGAACTTTTTTAATTACTTTGACTTAAATAAATTATTAATTTTTAGACAGTTCCGTGAACAAATGTGACGACATTCGAAAGAGTTTTTAACATAATATTAAGTGTATAATCTATGGTTTTTAATTTAACATTCGTCAATGTCTTTGTCAAAGTTTAAATTACATCGTACATTCGGGATACTGTAATGCAGTTTCAAGTCACATCGCAGTTCGGAAGATGCATTAGCTGATAAACTACGTGAGCTCGTATAGAACAATTCAGGGTTGCCAGTATTTAAATTTTAATGGATGATCGGTATTTTGATGGACTTTTCGAAAATGAATCAGATTTTAGAGAAATAGAAGAAATATATTTTTCACGTAAATATATATACAACACAAGGAATATATAAACATACTTTACATATTGTACATGGTAACATTCAGTTTTACTGCGTCTATATTTTTGTAGATCCTCTTAAAGAAATCAACTTAGTATTGTGGACCCTCTTGGAAAACCAACCTGCCTATTTCTGCTATGATTTTTGTAGCCCAAGAGAGCCGCTATCGCAATTGAAATTTGGAATTTCGACCTCATACCTCAAAGTGGGACGCGGCATTTTTGTCATATCTAAAGGTGTCAGTAACCAGTAAACGCCGTGAGCAGTGAACTCGATTACTCACATTGTAAAAAAATCATTGTGTTTGAGACTAATTGTAATAGTACCAAATTATGACATGTCCTTCTTCAAACGAGGCTTGTGGAGAGTATTAAGCGGTAGGTAGCGGCTTGGCTCTACCCCTGGCATTGCTGACGTGCATCAGCGACGGTAACCATTTACCATCAGTTGAGCCGTATGATCGTCTGCCTGCCAGGATAATAAAAAAAGTTCTTCTATATGTTCGTCTTCAAGCGATGCACAAAAATTTACACTGGCGAAGATAAGTTCACGCATATTCATTTCAATAAAATTTTGAACTCAACAAAATCAAAACAATAAATCATTTCTAATCGTAAAGTAAGTACGTCTTAAATAAAATATTGAATAGTTTTTTTTTTGTTTTTATCAGACATTCCGAACATTTCGTATTTTTGACAACCCTGCACCTAAAATGTTCGCGTGTGAGAATCGCGTTGCAGTCGTGTCACCTGTCAACCGTTTGCTTAATATCAAATTACTAAACGCCAACAACCAACACAGCACGTAGTATACTAGAGGTAGTAGAATATATGTACCTATACATAATATATTAGAAGAGAAAAAAACTAATATAGTTTAATAGCTTAAAACTGAAACGACATTCGCGATAAAGAAATGACATAGTGTGATACAAACGGACAAAATTTATAATTTTTCGTTATAACCTGTAAGATACATTTATTATAAAACCAAAACATAAGAAAGTCGCGCATCAGAAATAGGTTAGATAACACATCCTGCTATGAGTAAGTGAGTAATTAAAAAAACTTATTTCTATTTATAGTATGGTACTGTTATTTAAATCTACATTATTTGCTAAATAGAACCAACCCTAATGTTCTTAATAGCGGGAAATTCATATGAATCCAAACGTAAATACCTTCCCACGTACTTGACTACCGATGTTTCTCCTGTTTGAATAAAGGATTGTGTGGTTTTATGAAACCATGGAAAAAGTGAAACTTTTTTTCACATTATAGACATTTAACTCTGACCAACAACATTTACATTAAACACTGACAAAAACAAAAAAAAGGGTGCGTGTACTTATGTACGCGCGTAAGAAGTTATACTTTATTTTTATTAAAAAAAAATCTTTTTTTTAATTTAAATTTTGATCAATTTGAAAAAAAAAACGATTAAACAACATCTTCAAACACGCATATTGGACATCCCTTCTCTTGACATCGTATAAATTCGGTAATTCTCGGTACAGTTCGGAAAGTTCACTTGCGGCTATATTCAGTCTCGCCAAGTTACGTCGGTCGTATTGTAATGAGCGATTTAGTGGACAACTTCATTTCTGTTAATTTTGTGTCACGGTGCGCGCGCATCGTAAAATTTCACTCTCATTAATTTTTCATAACGCACCTAAAGAAGTATAACTTCAAAAGTTTGAGACGATGTAATAAAAGTTTCACTTTAAAAACTACAATTTTATTTGGAAGTTTATTTTCATCATTAACCTTAGAAAATATTTCACCAACATCAAATGGTAAGTTACAAATGACGTATTATGAACGTACATCGACACGAAGTCTTTCTCCTTTAATAACGGTAATGAACGGGCTATGCACTCACGTCACTTGTCAGGGGCGTGTTTAATATCAAATTACGTGTGTCGGAGCGGGCTCGTTCCCGCCATATTATAATAGGATAATGACGAAGGCAGCTATAACATCGAATAGTGCATCTCGCAGTCGAGAACTTGTCACAACTTCGACGTCTGAGATTCAGTAGAACTCGAAATTAGGAAATAGAACTGCACATTATTAGCAGCTATTAAAAATATACTAAAACGGAAATTATACATAAATAGAATTAGAATATTTGTAAATGTTAGTGATGTGTTATTATTTAATAGTCATAAAAAGTAAGTCCGATGCTGGAAGTTTCCAGAGATACGCTATAGCAACCGCCCTACTCGCAACCGGCCCTACTCTGTCCGCACTCAGGGAATTCCCACGACCTTTACCAGATCGTCGAGCTACACTGTGAAGGTATTCCTTACACACGGCTCTTTTAGACCGTAGTCAGTACTTAGGAACATTTTGACTCCAGCTGTCTGTGTTGCAACTTCACTGCGAGCTATGTGACTGTTTCAACCTCGTATTCCTTGAAACTATTTCGGTTGGTATGATTCTTCTGTGGATCACTGGATTGGTAATAAAATCGAAGGACAGCCCTCTCTATTGCTGTTCGAGCGATTTTAACCCTTCTAATAAGGGCAATTAAGAGCGGCCACGTCTCATTGCCGTATGTCATTACCATCAACATACTGGTCAAAGAACTGAGACCTTCTGATATCATGACATATAATTGTTGGGGCTGTGAAAGATTTCAATATCGCAGTAGAGCCTCTGCCTCAGTGAGTATCTCAGTAGAGCCTCTATCATAATATGTACATGGGCAAGACGAAAGTCATATCGAATGGCCATGTTGGGCCCACTCCAGTAAAGATCCTTCCTCTTCCTCCTTCTTCAAAGAAGGCTTGCGGAGAGTACTATGGCAGGTAGTACAATGGAGTAGGCAGCGGCTGTGGCATTGCTGACGTCCATGAGCGACGGTGACCACTTACCATCAGTGGAGCGGAAGCTCGTCTGCCTACAAAGGCAATAAAAAAAATCGGAGAATTTACGCTTGCAAATGGATTTTTTACTTGGTGCAATTTGTCAAACTAGATAGGTCTAACTTCGAGAAAGAGGCCAACATGGACTAAATTCCCATTTGGGAATACCGCAGTATTAAAATACCAAAACCTTCGAATACTTCAAATACTTGAAAAATATCTATAGTATAAAATAATCAGAATGGTAATCGTGACTCGAAAGACACTGAAAGTTTTCCATTGAAAATAATATTTCCCAAAGTTATAAAGACGTCTAAATTAGGTCGACAAAACCTTAAAATATTCTTACACGTGTAAACTCCTGGAAACTTGGTTAAAGAGAAATTGGACGGTCTGACTTTCGCGAAGATAACTATTGATTTAAACTAACTTCATTTTACTCTCTTCATCCTCAGTTCATTATATTCAACTTCCAAAGGTACGAACGAATTGAAAGGTCGAGCATTCTATTTCATTGCAATTAATTTTATTATGAAACTAATTTATATTATTTATTTTAAATTTCATATATACCATCCTAATGGTAGTTTTAATTATATATCTACGATTCGCCAAATTCGAAGAAAATACTATATTGATGAGCCTCTTTCAAATAAATACATTATTTTAAAATATATTTTATATTTGCCCTATTTTCAATATCAAACAAAAAAAAAATGAAACTCGTAGTCACTTACCGTTAAATATGGATACATAACGCTTTTTTTTTTACGTTCAAAATTTGAGAAAATAACGATATCATTTTGTATTCATGTCGTATTCAATAGTCTACTTACCAAAGCACCTGACTTGCGTCTGCAGGCGGCGACAGAATACTAATACATCGCCTTTATAGTGCTGTCAGCATCTTTTGACATTGACCGCGAATCTCGTTCTAGACCCTATTACGAAGGAACTCTTTACCCACATTGCCTTTGTTAAGATTCATTTATGCAATATTCACAGCATTTTACGACCGCATATTTTATAAAGTTAAATATTATCGTAAAGACATTAATGGTTTTTTTTATTGTTGTAGTGTGGCTTTCGAGTGGATGGATCGACGAAATAATAGCAACAACAGGAAGCCAAGGGAAAATGGAGTAAGCTGAAGAAGGCCTATACCCGAAGCGGGGCTCCAATAACATAAGATTTATATTTGTAATTTTTTAAGAAAAATCTGTTTTCTGTTTTTTTTGGTAAGGTGTTGGAAATAAAATTATTATTATTATTTCATTATTAGCTTTTGAGTTAACGTCCCACATTATGTGAGGTGGTTAACGAAAGTCGATAACTATAGCAAACTTGAGAAATATATTGTATATCGACAGTCCCAACACCCAAATGAGAACCCACGATTGTTTCTTTTACCAAAAAACTACCTACCATCACCATTTTTTAAATTGATTGACCATGCAGCACAGGATTTACCATCTCTGAACACCAGGCCGAGTGGCTTGAATCCCACTTAAAATTGAACTTATGAGTACCATGCTTAATAGCTATGTGTATAAATTCAATGGTTGTATTGTGTGTAAGGTTTGTATTATATGTAACGTTTGTATGTGTTTCCGTTTCTGATTCTCGTAGTACATAGAATTATTCCGTTTTGGAAGCGGATTACGTGTCAGATTACAGATTACGAGCGTGTGGCTTGTACCTGATTATTCATTTATTTGTACGCCATAAAGATTTTCTATTTAGATCATTATTGTTTCGCAAACGTTTTAACAAACCGGCGACATTACAATGTAGATTTTCTACAAACTTCTTCTTCTTCTTCCAGTGCCTCTTCAATCCTGAAGGTTGGCTGTTAGCTTCCTGTATTCATTTCTGTCAGCAGCCAGCCGGAACAGCTATTCGACGGAGGCAATACCGGTCCACTCCCGGATATTCTGGAGCCATGACTTTTTTCTTCGCCCAGCACGTCTTTTTCCGTCCACTTTGCCCATCATTATCAGCTGCAGCAGCATGTATCGATCGTTCCTGAGCACGTGGCTGAGATATTCTATCTTGCGCTTTTTGATAGAAGGCAACATTTTCCGGGACATATGAACACGCTGAAGCACGGTTTCGTTCCTGACCCTCTGCGTCCAACTAATGCGCAACATGCGACGGTAGCACCACATATCGAATGCCTGTAGGCGTCCTGTAGTGTACTCTACAAACATCATTAGCAAAAGTGAAAATTGATGTATTCGCGATCCGACTGCCATTGCTAAACCATTAATCGTGATCTCGAATATACGGTGAATACATAATAATGTTTTAAGTGGGGCATCGGTCACTTGGGTGCAAAACAGGCAAATCGCCAGTTACATCAGAGTTACGTAACGAGACCTAACTTACGCGGTAGGATTATTTGAATGCGGAAAATGTACTGACGCTTTACACATTCGAAATGAAGCGGCTTTGACCTCTCAAAGTCGAACAATTGCGACTTTAATTATTATTACAAACGAAATCCCTTTTACGTATTCTTTAAACATATTCCTTACTGGACTGCAAGAGATACTTTCGCGCTGAAGATCTTACTTACGCTACATCATTTTTGAGTGATAATCGTCATTTTTTTTTGTTGCTTAGATTGGTGGACGAGCTCACAGCTGGTGTTAAATGGTTACTGGAGCCCATAGACATCCACAACGTAAATGCGCCACCCACCTTGAGATATAAATTCTAAGGTCTCAAGTATAGTTACAACGGCTGCCCCACCCTTCAAACCGAAACGCATTACTGCTTCACGGTAGAAATAGGTGGTGGTACCTACCCGCGCGGACTCATAAGAAGTCCTACCACCAGTAACTACGCAAATTATAATTTTGCGGGTTTCATTTTTATTACACGATGTTATTCCTTCATCGTGGAAGTCAATCGTGAACATTTGTTGAGTACGTATTTTATTAGAAAAATTGGTACCCGCCTGAGATTCGAACACCGGTGCATCGCTAAACAACCGGACGTCTTATCTGTTACGACGACTTCAATGATACGACTTCATTTATACATGTCCACTTTATCTCTGTTAATAACTCAAAAAAGTTTGTTAATTCTCCTGAAGTTGTCGTGGCTTCAAGAGCAAGATACCGAACGTCTTATACGATATTATGGTACTGATGTAAATGCTCTCGACAAGTATATTTTTTCCTAAGAAAATACGCAATTCAAACTTATACACGAACTAATTCCGTGATGAAAGTATAATGAATAGTAAAACTGTATACTAACTATGCTTACTAAACGACCAGATAATATAAAATAAATTATTCATAAAATTAGTAAATTAATGTATATACTTAGAATGTTATAGTAAATCAATATATAAACTTAATAGGTAATAATTATACATGATACATACATAAATATTATGTATATATTCTAATCATATTAAATTTGAGACGATAATTACTGTTTGCCCGGGTTGGTACTACCATGTGGATTTTTGTGGTGCGAAGTTCTGCGTTCTGGTTTGAAGGGTGAGAGAACCAGCATACAATACAATTGCAATTACATCGTGTCTAAAATGAGTGGCAAAATTTAGGTTACCGTGTCTATAAGCCGCGGTATGGGCTGTGGGTAATAAAAAAAGTATTGTATGGTTGTTATCGAAAAAGACGCTTATTATGTATATAACAGTAAGCTTAAATTTTATTACATATCTAAAGTCCATTGTTAGAATATAAAGTATATAGTCAGAATATACAAAACATTGTGTTTTTTTCGTATTTATGTAACCGAAGTATAACTTCTCATTAGAACCATACCGCGGCTATTTTTGTGAGCCACCAAATTCAAAGTGCGCCAAAATTATTAGTACGTAAGTAACTGATATTCAAAAAAAACTTATCTTTTTCATTGTGTGCCGTTAAAATTTTGGAACCGTTAAAAAGATCGCGACAAAAAAGGTTGAGAAACTGCTCTACAACATCTGTGTTCTTATACCTATTTAAGATATAATAAAGGTAAGCAAACTTGTCATTCATCCAATGTTAGATAACAAACTGCCCATTCAAGTTAAACTTTCATAATTACTTAGAGAAACGTACTGATTTATGTTTTCAACTCTGCGGTAAGAACGTAAGGTTCATTTTAGTTTACATTTCAATCCAGATGGTCGAAGCTAGCCACAAGCTATATACCTACTTATCGCTAAATGAAGCAGTTGTCTTAATTTAAGCCGTTTCGTTTACAGAAAATTACTTTTGTTTGACAATGACGGCTTAAATCAGATTATTGTGTTCTATTTTAAATTACCTTTTAAATCTTGTTAAAGTTTGAAACTCAAGCCCAAAAATGTATTTTTTGCGTAGACGGATGTGCGATCTCTCGGCTCACCTGGTTTTAAGTGGTAGCCGGAGCTCGTGGACATCACCACCCCCACTTATTGTATAATGGCGATCGTTTAAATCGAAAAACATGACTTCGCGGCAACACTACTGTAGAGGGTGTGGTACTTACTCGTACGAACTTATAATACGCCTTACCACCGTTTTTTTCCAGGATGATCATGAGCATAACGAAAAAAAAAAACACTCAAATCTGTCGAAACGTGGCAATTAATTTTCTATACAAGTTTTATTTATTTATTTTTATTGCTTAGATGGATGGACGAGCTCACAGCCCACCTGGTGTTAAGTGGTTACTGGAGCCCATAGACAGCTGCAACGTTAATGCGCCATCCACCTCGCCCACCAGGTCTCAGTATAGTTAGAACGGCTGCCCCACCCTTCAAACCGGAACGCATTACTGCTTCACGGCAGAAATAGGCAGGGCGGTGGTACCTACCTGTGCGGACTCACAAGAGGTCCCACTACCAGTAATTACGCAAATTATAATTTTGCGGGTTTGATTTTTATTACACGATGCTATTCACCGTGGAAGTCAATCGTGAACATTTGTTAAGTACGTATTTCATTAGAAAAATTGGTACCCGCCTGCGGGATTCGAACACCGGTGCATCGCTAGATATCAATGCACCAGACGCCTTACCCTTTGGCCATGACGACTTCAAAACTTCGACGACGAGTATAGTTATACCTCCACATTTAACGCCTTAGCGTCTTTGATATCATCATATTCCAATCTTTTTTTTTATTACTCGAAAACTATATTTTAATCATGATACAAACTCATAGAGAGGCCGAGGGAATCCAGTGATTAGCTTCGAGGTTAGCTCTGAGCTTCACATTTAATTTAACTTCACGCCTTCTACGATACGACAAATCTAATTAGGATCCAATGCCGACTTTGATACGTGGTCTGATTTTTATAACATTTGTTTCGGTCGATTGCCAATCATGGACATAAAGAAAGGTACTTTCATGGTTTAATCTCACATATATTATTTTAATTTTATCGTTTACTAGCGACCCGCCCTCGCATCGCTTCGGAAATTGTAATTTATTATTGATTTCTCCACTATTTAATGGATGTTATTATAAATATAAACCTTCCTCTTCAATTACTCTATCTATTAAAAAAAACCGCATCAAAATCCGTTGCTTAGTTTTAAAGATTTAAGCATACATAGGGACACAGATATAGGGACAGAGAAAGCGACTTTGTTATATACTATGTAGTGACGACATTCGGAACAAACAATTTTCGTGGTTACGCACAAATAAATAGAAATATCATAATTAGGGACCATCGCTTTTATTAAATAAAAATTTACATTTAAGTTTCATTGAGCACAAAGAATAGAAACAGTATCTTGAGGTTTCACAGTGTTAGTTTTAACAATTTGGTCGGCAGGAACTATGAAAACTAAAGTATTTCAAATGTCGGAAATTATGAACAGAAAATAATTGAAACATGAGATTAAGCCGTGAAAGCACTAATTACTTCATTAATAAGAACCGGATATACTGTAATCAACCGCATTTTATGCAAGTAAATGAAGGCAATTTATGATGAGCTCTTTATATATTGTTGTTCATTCGTTGTTCATTCCAAATTTAAAGCATACGAAGTCTCGGTAATAAAAATGATAAAATCATAGATCAACCAAGTAACGAGACAAGTAGCTCTTTATCGAGAATATTCCATTCCACCGGACGATACTCAATACTTTGAGTGCTATTCAACGTGCGGGTAACTTTATCCTTTGCGAGAGTATGCCGCCGCACTCGTGCCACCTGTGAAGTGAAGTCTCTCTCATTTTGCAGTGTTATAACCAATGTATTCAGGCGGTGCAGTCGAGTTACAACCTCAGTCGTTCGCTAGTTACATTTCAGTTTAACTGTAAAAAGGGCTTCGGTTTTTGTTTTTCTACGAATCAATTTTTTTAATAAATTTGTGCAATATTTTAAATTTCATATTTTTAGTCATACGACCAGATATTTGTTCTCCAGGCCTCCTTCGTCTATTTACTCTGCTTTACCCACAAACATCTTTAGCAGCAGTGTCTTCGTAAGCAATTTATTCAGCTTTGTTGGGTATATAATATACAAAGATAAGATTCGAATCAATACATCACCACTGAATACTCGAACGGTATATTTGGCTATACACGTTAAGAAGGCATTACGAGTTTTACACTATGCAAAGGAATCCTGAACTGCGGACCGACTAGAGATGTCACGTTTTCCAATAACTAAATACGTATTCGATAGTTTCAAAACTATGTCGATATCGGTAGTTAATTGCTGTAGTTACACGCGACTTACGTTACAGCGGATATTAATAAACAACAATATTGCGCTATATACTAAACACGTATTTACTGTGTGTTGGAATGTGTATTGTTACTATTACTGTATAAATAACAACATATTGCGTTATGTACTAAGCACGTTTTTACTGTGTTTTGAATGTGTATTGTTACTATTAAATAAATACTGTTGTGTGCGTTCTAAGGATTTTCGATGTCCAACAGAAACGATAATATTGTTAGTAATTAAAAGTCAAATCTTGTTATAAGCTTGATTTTTAATTGTCTCATAAAAAATATTTACAATATGATTAGTGTGCATAATGTAGGTATATTGAGCTAGGTTATAATTGCTATGAATAATTTATATCTGATAATTGAATATCAGCTCTAAGTCAAGTATTATCAGTCTCGTATTGGCTTAGGGAATCGAATGGGATTACTCCTAGGATTAATAGCTTGGTAATTATTCCATAATTGGGTTTACAGCCGTTGTAAACCCGCGTGTAGTGATGACCTTGATTTTGTTTTTTTTGTTGTTGATAGAATTAAAACTCCTTTATAGTATATTTCAATTTAATTCGACTAAATTTTCTTCAGACGTTCTGGAATAATTTACAGTTTCTGTGGTCACGAACGCCTCGGGAGTTAGAGAGAAAGAGAGAGAGAGAGAGAGTATTCTTTATTGTACACCAAAAAACAAATAAACATTGCGATACATTAAATACAAGTTATTTGCCGACATTTTAATACTATGGTAGGTCTAGCAGTTTGACTTGAAGTTTCATTTACACGATAACAGTCCATCTGTGATGGCATCTGTCAATGTATACCTGTACCTATTAAAGTTATTAATTTTTTTACTAATCTGCTATTCATTGTTTTTTTCGGAATTTAGCCGTGTGGCCAGTTCACACGAATAAGTCCCTAGAAAAAAAGAGTAGTTATCTATGTATTTTAGCCGTCAAACAAGAAAACAAGTCAAGCAAACTTGAATTCACAGTTGCCATACATAAACAATTATTTCCCTTAATACTAAACGATTGGCTATCGCTAGAGAACAGGTAGTATCAATATGCTCTATTAGCATGCCATGTCGAGTGAGTCTGTGATCATTTGCAAAAAAAAACCCATTCTAAACCTCAAAAGCTGTATCTACTAAGTTTGAAGTCAATCACATAACGACGTGCATCCAAACAAATATGGCTTAAAGATATTTTAGAGAAAACTACGAATGCGTTTATAATTGTAATTGTCATTGATATTTGACATGATATTTTGTCACTTTTATGTAAACCATGAATTTCAGTGTATTTCTTGTCTATTAACTTTCTGTTTCTGTGAAGTAAAGCTGTTCTTCTTCTTCAAAAAATTCAAAAAATTCTTTGTACGAGGAGCACTGCTGTTTGAGATACAGGTTTTATCACCTAGTTCAAGCACAGATGCACATTATGCTTGTGTTTCTACTTCTATGTTAATAATAAATAAATATAATAAAAAAATATAAAATATAATAATATTATTTCACATATTTAGCTTGCGTCTTTACTAAAGTAATTGAAATCATATATGAAACAAAACGTATAATAAATAATTCAAACTTCGTTCTCGTATGTATTGAAATGATTGGGTTATGCCAAATTACGTATATCGCAGAGCAAAGAGGAATACTGAGGCAATTTTCCGCTTACATAAAAAAAAAACTGAAACAAAGAAATATATTCTAAAAACATTGGTATTCTGAAAGTCGAGCGTTTATCAGTTTGATTGACATAAGCACAAGGAAATTGTTACGTAAATGTGGGTCGATTTGAACAGTCGTATTATCGTATTTTTGGTTTTATATAGTTCTAAGATTTATAATGAATTCTAGTTCAAATAAACCCTATACAGTATTTTCATGAAATTTTACAGTTCTTGAAAATAAAACTTCTGCTATTTATCTTTATCGAAGTGATTAATAATAAGATTATAAGATTTTTAACGAACATACAATTTATTTTCTTTGGTTCTAAAAGCACATGCTATGAAACTTACAAAAATAAATCTAACGATAATCTCGAGACTAATGAATCAAAGTCATAGTATACTCGTATAAAGCTTAGAGCCAGAGCTTACGGGTTCACTAAATTTAAATTTAAATCAGCCTTAATAATTACGCTAACTAAAAATATTATAATCAAGATTCTCAGGAGAACATATCTTGTTACATACTCTAACGCAGTTTTTGGATATGGTTCATATGTCATATTTGTAACTATAATTATCTAGGTACTTTCATTAGTGACATTCGGATTGAATCAATGTGACGTTCACGAATTCGCTTCATGTGTCTTCCATTTTCATTCTCTAACCAATTTTTACAATAATATAAGAAAAAACTTCTGGTCATTTTAATTAGGTGCATGAATATGTTTACCTACTTTAAGCTTTGACCTTTAGTTTCCCTAAAGTAGCTCTAGTGGTATTCAAAAACATATTCAGCTGAAGACCTACTGTATTAATTAATTATAAATAAAAATGAATGCGTATATTAAAGCCCAAAACAATATTAAGCTAGGCAAATTTTAAGAGGACAGACATCACCTTTTTCATTATCACGACAAGTGCGAAACGTAATTGTATGGGGATAATGTTTTTTTTTAATGCTTAGATAGGTAGATGAGCTCACAGCCCACCTGGTGTTAAGTGGTTACCCACCTGAGATTTGAACACCGGTGCATCGCTCAACACGAATGCACCGGACGTATTATCCTTTAGGCTAAGACGACTTCCAAAAGAACTTTTAAAAAAACAGGCCTAAACATTGAAAGGTAAAAAAAATTTCTTAGTTAACCGTTTTTACCCATAAAAAACTACAGCAGTTCCTCATTCTTCTTCAGAGATCTTCCGATCTGTTACTCGAGATTTGCTCTCTTCTTCGTATATTCGTGTCCAAGCTTCACAAGAAAGTTAAAATTAGCTTTAACCCGATTATTCAAATTTTGCTACTGTGATGCCTTAAAACCAGCACCTGATGCAAAGGACCACAGCACCGTACCCGCGAGGATCTAATAACTTTTGCAAAAACTTTACCCTGTGTAATTAATTAAAGAATTTATATTTTGACATAGCTTCCAATATGCCTTTTAAAAAAATTGTTATAGTGAAATACATTATCTGAATAGCTTGTAGTTCAATTAGATTAAATAAAATCGTGATAAAAACACTAGTAAATTTATCTCTTTTTTTTATTGACTCACATCGGAATTTTTAAAAATTCGCTGTGTCTGTCATAGCAATATGACGCAGACGACTGCAGCAAGCTGTCAAACTGCAGAGAGATGAATGTGCAACAAATAATGACGAGGCTTCACTAATAAAGGGTAGATTGTTATTTTCTACGTATTTTAAGTAAATATTAAATAATATTTTTATTAACGCATAGTCGAAGCCAAATTTTACTGAATAAATTAATGTTATAAGTTAATGGAAAATTAGATAAAGATAGCCTTTATTAACAATCTTAAAAATTTAATTTACAGACATGTTTTCAATTTTTTTACTTTAGAAAATTAGTCATGCTTAACTAACAAAATTGATTTGAAACATCGGCCTTATTTAGTTGAAACAATACGTGCAAGGTTAAGCAGAGATTTTAATGAAATTAAAAACAAAATAGAGTACATATATAAAAGAATAAATTGGCTTTATATTTTAAAAAAATATTGTAAAACACTTGGGTAATATAAAATGTCAAAGTTACTCTATCTGTGTTGTGTGGGACTACGATATCGAATAAAAACCAAATCCCGGGCACAGGTGATGTCACGTGAGTGACCTGCTCCGGGATTACAGCCGTAAGCCTCTCAGAGGACTCAAAGCTTCGACTTACCGACCTTCTGCGGGTTTTATAATAACTTTGATATTTCCTGTAATTAGTTAAAGAAAGATTTTAGCTTTATTTTTTCGTTACGTATATCTATATATAGTGCAGTTTTAGAGTTGACTTGCTCGTTTCGGAAATACTCAAACGTGTATATAAAAATCTACAGTCTAAATTACTAGATTCTTACACTACTTAATATGACTTTGACTTAATATTGTGGTACTTTTCTTAACCGCTCTGAATTTTTTTTTCTTTTTCTTATGTAGCTGGACGAGCTTACAGCCCACCTGGTGTTAAGTGGTTTACTGGAGCCCATAGACATCTACAACGTCAATACGCCACCCACTTTGAGATATAAGTTCTAAGGTCTCAAGTATAGTTACAACGGCTGCCCCACCCTTCAAGCCGAAACGCATTACTGCTTCACAGCAGAAACAGGTAGGGTGGTGGTACCTACCCGTGCGGACTCACAAGAGGTCCTACCACCAGTACTTTATGGTTCATCTAGACTTAATTCATTCGAGAACATACGGTTGCCCTCAATAGGGTTGCAGTCTCAAATGTTTCGAATATCGGCTATTTCAACCTTTAGACACAAACTATTGTTTTGTAAGCAAAACATAGTTCAGTGTACCTGTGCACAACCAATGCCAACAGCTAATTGTGTCTAAAAAAATAATAAAAAAATCTTATCAAAAGATATTTATTTCTGCACTACGCTATTCCTGTATTAGCCTAAAATTACTTCTCTCTAAATAAGTTACGAGGGAAGTCTTAATTCTGATTAATAGCCGTGTAGAGTTAAGGACTTTTTGACTGATTAAAAATATATTGATCAATGAAAATAATCAACGCCAGATTATACCATAATTTTATTTAATCATGGTGGTCACACCCGTAAACCTAGGAAATTCTTAGGTGATCTTAACTATAAAAAATGAGGAGTATCCAAGCCAAACAACGAATTAGTCCAATGGACATAAAAACAGAAGCATCTAGTCTAAGAAAACTAAGGAAAAGAAAACATGCTACGTGCATGAATGAATTCGATATCAAATTAATTAGTGACGACTATTCAACCCGTAAATTAAATTAAAACTTATGACTGCTTTATGGCAAAAATTGAAAATGCCAGGTCACAATATAGCCTTCAGTGAAATAAAGCTTACAGATGACATTTTAAGTCAAAACTTTTTATTCGTAAATGTCTAGCCTTTTTCTAGTTAATTTTGGATGTTATATCCAGAACTTGGAGACTTATCTCGACGATAGATTCGGTAAGAGTCCATCGAATATCAATATTTCCAAGGGAAGTAGCTGCAACAGCCAAAAATACTTTAGAATAAAAAAAAATCACATAAATATTTTGTATTTAAATTTATTTGCAATCAACTTTAACAATGAACCTAAAAATAAAAACCTTAAAAATAATAATTATTATTATTTAATAACTAAAATATATTATTAAAAGGAGTCCCTTTAGGCAAGGTTCCAAAGATACTGGCAGCGTTCCCTCTTTGAATAGCTAGACTAATTCTTTGTCCAAGGTGCCAGCTCTTCGGTCTCTTGTTATGTCGACTAGCCTTTTTGCTATTTCGTTAAAAAGTCTTATAGCGCTAGCACCCCACAGACCCAGGGTCTCTTTAGGATTGTTTGTCAAACATAATATATAGGAAAAAAAGTATCAAATAGCAGAATAAAATCAGAACGTAACCGACATGGCGGGAATATTCTCACACGTCACAACGTGCAGGCCGCATGGGAAATACACTTGATTGCACTGATTCGCTATTCTGCCACCCCGCACACGGTGCATTCTGATTTCACAACGTTTTTCTACTTTGATACACTTTATAACGCTTCTATTGCGCTCTGTTGCAGAACTTTATGTTGTTTGGTTGAAGAAAAAAAAAGTACGACCCATCTATGTATACACAAATCAATCACTATCTCTGCAGTCACCACTTGACAACTTGTGGACGAATTCCCTTTATCTTTAAAATGTTCGTAATCATTCTAATAAAACTTTATAGAAACAAAAACTAAGAAAATTTCCCCACAAAACAATAACAATTAGTTGAATAATATTGGGACGAGAGGCCTGTCGGTTCTGCTAGTTCATAAACTGTTTTAACTTAAGCTTACTGGTGGTAGGACCTCTTGTGAGTCCGCACGGGTAGGTACCACCAACCTGCCTATTTCTGCCGTGAAGCAGTAATGCGTTTCGGTTTGAAGGGTGAGGCAGCTGTTGTAACTTAACATCAGGTGGGCCGTGAGCTTTGTCTATCCATCTAGGCAATAAAAAAAAATACCGAACATAGTTTCATGTAAAAATATAAATAACTATGACACCTCGCGAAATCAAATTTTCGAAGGATGGTCGGAGAGTTAGTAATTGAAATAGAGTTGAGAATACGATTATATTATATATGGCTGATGGTCATACCGGCAACAGCATTACACAGAATGGGCCAGGAACATATTGGATAACACAACTCTACAAAAAAAATATTCGTGTTTTGTCCTAAAGTTTATACTAGGTTTTTCCGGTTAATTATTCACAAAAACGAAAATAAAATACCTTTTTTGGTATAAAGTTTGCTTTTGTGATAGTTAAAGTAATAATACTCATTTTTCCTTTTTTTTATAAATTTTAATTAATTTTAATATGTACTTTCAAAAAAACCGCGCTATAAGAGTGGGGTGTTTACGTTTACACAGTGCCAATAGATGGCACTCGAGTCATAAACCACGATCAGGTGTTTTGTACAAGCCCAGAAAAACTTAAAATGTCACGAAAATGTAAATACGATGCTGATGCATTTTGTTTCATATGTGGTTAATTTATTAAAGTTCAAAAGCAAACTGTTTCATGCCATGTATTTTTTTCCGTCTAATTACAATGTAAAATATCTAAATTTTATGCTTTGCAATCAAAGTCAAATTTGGTGTTGTCCCGTGTAATCTACGGCAACAGAAAAAATGACGCGGTTTTAAGCTGCAAAACAATTGACGATTACAATCAATTTGTTATTATGATTCTTGTGAGATTTCCCAAAAATTTGTTTTGCATTAATGGAAACATAAACTTTTTTTTGCTTTAGATCGGCAAACAATTTAAGCTACCAAATGCTAAGTACTTACCGACTTCATAAACGTCACAATTTGCTTCACCCATCTCAATATATAGGGCTCAATAACATGCTTACTTAAACACATATACTTTAATAAAACAAAGTAGTTTCTCGAAATTTAAACAATTGAACGAAGTCGATGTATTTATTAATGCAGTCGACACTTGTAGTGCGCGCACGTGAACTGAGATCCTAATTAGATTTAACACATTACATTTTGTTTATTTATTACTTACGAGTGAAATTATACCTATGTATTTAATTTTTTGCTTGATTTGATGGGCTATCTCAAGACCCATCTAGTTTTAATTCGATACCAGTGCCCATAGACAGCAACAACGTAAACGCCTTCATCGAACCTGAGAAATGAATTGTAAGTCTCAATTTTAATAGCTGCTCCAGCCTTCAAATCGAAGCGCATTACTGCTTCACTAAATATGTATTGTACGCTACAAACTAAAGTACATTTTTTAAGACGGTGAGATTAGTTTATCGAATTTAGGTTTCATACTTCAGTGATTGAATCCCATTGACATAATTATCACAATGTTACTGTCACAATGTCACTGTCGTTATCACGGGACATCAAGATGAAGTCGAAGCATCGACATATCGCTCACTTGGAGCGACGGTGACATAATTGCTAAAAAATGTGAAATTGATTTAATTATACCACAATGTTTCTTTTCCACTTAGATATGGTTTGTATATATTTTTTTAATTAGTCTCCTTTCAAGCCTAGACTTCAAACTACAAAAGTAAAATAATAGAGATAGTCATTACCTGTCAGAAAATTTTAGAAACTTCATTAGTATTACGAAAACTGGCGTAGTGTAAAATTTACAAATTTACATTTGTGTCACAGTCGCTACAAATGAGCGATATGTACATTTACGACTATCTCAATATATGCTCAAGTTTTTACAAATCTAAATATATATCTATATATTGATACGTGAAGCAAAAACTTTGTATCCCTTTTTACGAAAATTGCGCGGACGAAGGAGTATGAAATTTTCCGCACTTATTGAGAATATAGAGAAGAAGTGCACAATGCTAATGTTTTTTTAAAATAATGCATAAAAGATACATTAAATCAATAAATAAAACATTACACACACTACATACCATGTATTTGACGCACACACGCATGCATACTATTTATTGTCAAACTTTTGTTCTTGGCGTCTGTTGTAAAATTAAGAAAAGATTAAATATTGTTTGTCTTTGTTAATATTTTTTATTGTGACGAAATTTGTAATTATAGAAGTATAAAATACTATCATAATAGTGTACAAACTTACAATTCCAATTAATTATAGTCGAATTTCGACTACTGCGGGACCTCTAGTTAATATAAATTCAGTGAAAATCTTAAAGCGACGTAAAATTTTCACTAAATAGAAAACGAGAAAATTCTGCGAACCGCAAGTTTTCCTTTCGACGCATACATATAAGGATATGATCTAATCGTTGGAAAAATGCGATGTACGTTGATGTTACGCACTACACTCGACGTTCGCAAGCAGGAACCGTGGCGGGTGCGTCTTGCACAACCTACTTCAATATTAACCGGCGTGCTCGGGTATCCTGCACAGTGATCAACACTAACAGCACAACACCAGTCGACATGTGCCACAAAATCATTGTGAGTAGTACATACAATTTACGTTTGTAAATAAAACCTTTTCTGTACTCATTCGAAATTTGAATTGTATTAAAATCATGGCCGAAGGTTTTTTTTTAAAACTAAACAGAAAACTAGGTATAAAATATTGATGTGTTCGAATTGTACTCAGTATTTTAAAATTAACAGCAAATCGTTGCCTTACCTTTTAAAAAGAAAGTTATGATAGTTGTCTATGTTCAGTTAGTAGAAAACTATGTTTTTTTTTTTTTTAATTAATCTTGTCGAATATATTACGATTTTTGGCTTGACATAAGACCGGGTTTTGTTTTTTTAAATTTAATATTGTATTGAAATAAGGACGCACTGAATGCCTTTGTTAATTGGAAAAAAGGCTTTTACATCTTATTATTTATTTTTTAATAATTTCCGTAGATTATCTTTAAATTCTATGTTCCAATTATTCATTATGTTTCTTTTTTTCTACCTATTCGCTGATAGTCTAAGGGGCCATTTCAGCTTCTTGCGGACGGATAATGTCAGATACAAATCGAGCATCCAGTATGTATGTAACAATGTGCGAAACACGGACACTTGTTAATGGTAAATAGACGTTTTGACAGGGAGATTTCAATTTCTACATAAATAATAGTATGAAGGTGAAAACTGATTAGATTCTGTGGCACGTTTCGTTATTGCAGCTATGCACTGATTAAATAAGTAACCGCCATGAAATGTGTGTGCATTTAATCGATTTCATACTAAACAGGATTTTATTCGAATCAAATTAACGACTTTAAGAATTTGATTTTTTTATTATTTATCTTTTTATTCTTTCCGCTGCAATATGATTATCACTACCAATATTGAGATCCAACGTTCGATTACATCAGCTAAATCAGGGGGCAAAGTCCAGAAATAGTGACTTGAATTAGCATATTCATATCAAACTAATACCAACAACATTTTGTCATGTTTCTTTTGTTCGTGCGTTGAAATATACAAAGACGTAACACAAATATAAAATGGTTTGTGCAAAGGCGAGTTTAATTCGTTCATTACTTTATTTTTTACGAACCATTAGTTTAAAATAAGATTAAAATAAGAAGCAGCAAAGTATAATGTATTACAAAAATTACAAAAAAGTGTTTTTTAATATAAAACATAATATAAATACGTAAAATATACACGTTTTTGCAAATGCATTAACGTTTTGTTTGTGCAATGGTTATATTAAAATGAAATTAAGTAATGTTCTTCAAATGTAATAATGTTTGTCACTGGTGGTAGGACGTCTTTTGAGTCCGCACGGGTAGGCACCACCACGTTGCCTATTTCTGCCGTGAACCATTAGGTAACATCTTTCGGATTGGAAGGCTCTGGAACCGTGGTATTGTAAAAATTGAAACTTTAGAACTCATGTCTCAAGATGAGTGTCGGAATTTTCGCTGTAAATGTCTATGGGTCCCTTGTAACTACTTGAGTGAGCTCGTGTCTAACCAACTCAGAAAAAAAACGTCTTATTTTTTTTTCAGTTCGTCCTGGCTGCCACGGTCGCCATGAGCCTGGCTAACCCTTTGCCAGAGCCAGAGCCGTTTGGTCACGGAAAAGTCACACAGTAAGTTACCTTATATCAGTTTGGCCAGTATC
Organism: Bombyx mandarina; assembly: GCF_030267445.1. Classification (NCBI taxonomy): domain Eukaryota; kingdom Metazoa; phylum Arthropoda; class Insecta; order Lepidoptera; family Bombycidae; genus Bombyx; species Bombyx mandarina. The sequence goes on along the minus strand of NC_143225.1, from coordinate 8,616,027 downwards.
TGATGATAAGTTTGAGTTTGACTAGCATTTGACGGTAACTTATCGAAATCGGTCCGACCGTTTTCGAGTCTATAGATAAAGCACACATCGATTTTTGATATAAATAGATTTGAAAGCAACTATCGTTAGCAACTGTTATTCACACCACGAACTGCACAACTTACAAGAACATCTTCGTAGGTCAACGACCCGATAGTCTCTTCGGTCTAGTATTTAATGACCCTGACTATTGTACTAAATATTTGGTATTCGAGGTCTGCATGTGCTTGTTCATGTCACGTATGTGTTTTTGGTATTTCATAAGACGCAAATAAATCTTAAATCTATATATATATAAATGAATTGCTGTTCGTTAGTCTCGTTAAAACTCGAGAACGGCTCGACTGATTTCGATTTGGCTAATTTTGATCTTGAATTATTTGTGGAAGTCCAGGGAAGGTTTAAAGGTAGATAGATATAAAAATGCTCTAAATTAAATAAAAATAACAATTTTGTATTTCCTTTGATGTGTCCCCCGTCGGACGGATTCCTTTTGTTTGTTTTAAGTTTATTCTAGACAGAAGTTTAGGTCTTTTATTTATCGATTGAGGCACAACGAAGTGCCGGGTCAGCTATAAATAATAAATATTTACTAACAATCACGCCATGTTAACTGGTCCCGGGCTAAGTTCGTAAAGGACTAGTATTACTTGTATAATCATCATCATTATCCTGCCCTTCTCCCAGTCACCTGGGGTCGGCACAACATGTTTTCTCCTTCCATACTCTTCTATCATATACCATTTCTTCGCTCACTCCCCTCCTATCCATATCGTCTTTCACACAATCCATCCATTTCTTCTTAGGTCTACCTCTTCCTCTATTACATTGTATAATATTACACAGTAAATTGTTGAATGTGCGTAAATTATCCTGAATTTGCGCGAGATACTGTGTTGGATGCGTTTGTTTTAAGAATTCACGTGCAGGACGAAGCCTTATGTGAGTTTGTTGCCATGATTCTGAGAATACGTGAAATAAAATTCATGATACGTACATTATGAAGGTTCTTAGAAAATAACATTTTTTTTATTGCTTAGATGGGTAGACGAGCTCACAGCCCACCTGGTGTTAAGTGGTTACTGGAGCCCATAGACATCTACAACTTAAATGCGCCACCCACCTTGAGATATAAGTTCTTAGGTCTCAGTATAGTTACAACGGCTACCCCAGCCTTCAAACCGAAACGCATCACTGCTTCACGGCAGAAATAGGCGGGGTGGTGATACTTACACACGCGGACTCACAAGAGGTCCTACCACCAGTAAAAAATTGTGTAAAGTAGATTAAATTCCATTTCAGATCTCTTTTAAAAATAATGAAATGTCATTTTGTTTTTAAATTACGAGTATTAATTCCGAATATCTTCGTTACAGTTTCAGGATCCACGTACCTTACGAAGTGCATACTCTGCACCATCACCACACCCACGTTCAGAAAGTGCCAATCATAAAAGAAGTGCCTGTGATCAAGGAGCTGCCTATCATCAGAGAAGTTCCAGTCGTGAAGACACTGCCTATTGTTCATCCTGTTCCTGTGCCCATTGTGAACACAGTCCATGTTGAAAAACCTGTGCTCTTGCCCATCCATGAGCATTTAAGTTATTCGCATTGGCATTAACGTGGTTTGTAGGTGTGTATTCAGAAACGAGCTGCGTCATAGGTATTGTCGTTACGCACGAGCGACACGTGTTCGGGAAAATTCATTTTCCAATCCAAAATTAATATTTGTTTTTTATATGAAAATGGCTGCTTACGGCTTACCAACATGCAAATAATTATCCTAGTCAAAATAGTTGCATAAAAAGCCAACAAAACAATGTTAAATAAAATTCGTTACCATTCATGTTTCTGAAACGCACTAGTGATGTAGTTAGTGATGTAAATAACAAGTTTTATATTCACTTATGCTATCGTTAATATAAAAACATTGTTTCGATCCACTGTGATAATACGAAATATACTTGATACTAAAAAAGCTGTTTTTTTTTTATTATTTCATATTTATTTAAGCCAATAGTTTTCTTTTGTTTCACGTATATAGTTTTGTTCTCGATTTTGCTTAGCGTGAAATAGCCGGACTGCGACCTACGAGCTGGGGGTGGTAAGCCAAGCATGTTAGAGTTGAACCGATTAAAATACTCATATGCCTAACAACCCGCGTCAGATGATATAGTACTCTCACCCAATGCAAGCTAGGCAAACAATGTATAACATTGTTACAGGACCGAACAATTTTTAAAACACTTAATGCTACTTTTATTCTGCTTCAAATTTAATTACGTGAGTATCTTATTCTAATGTTCACTGTTCCACCTATCATCGATGAATCGTGGCGATTCAATTTTCAAATGTAAAGTTATCGTAAAGCCATTGTTCAAACATATCGCTGAAGTGCCGCGACCATCAACATTGGCGGCTCGCGGCCTATTATGGCCGTGTCAAACTCGGAGCCATTTGTTTGTCAAACCGATGACATAAAGGCAACCAGTTCGCAATAAAATTCATTCCGTTTTAATTTGTAATTGCATTAATCAATCGATGTTGGATGTGAACAGTAATTAATTCGGTTATAATTTTACTTGCGATTTATTGAACACATTAAAACTTTTGATGTGTATTCATTGGATTAATTTTTAATTCACGCTATGCTTTTAATACCTATCTCATGATAGCTTCAAGTATTTAAGAATTTTTTTATCTAGGATTTTTTTTTATTACCCTTGTAGACAGACGAGCATACGGCCCACCTGATGGTGAGTGGTTACCGTCGCCCATGGACTTCAGCAATGCCAGGGGCAGAGCCAAGCCGCTGCCTTCTTTAGTTACCTCTGTTTACTTTTATTAGTTTACTTCGATTTACCGATCACATACATCGGATTCCACTATTTTATTTTATTCACTGTTATGAAATTCAGTTGACCCAAGGCAAATATGTAAAAAATTAAAGTTTTAACACTGTAATTCTCACATAGCGGACGCGTTACGTACAAACGTAGCGAAACCCAATTAATTTAAAATTTGAAAAACAATTACGCTACTGTAGCAGCTTCGTATAAATCACGTTGTCACACACGAACGCTTGAATTCCACCCAATTAATTCTTTTGTACTGTAAGCATTCGCTATTGATAATTACTTCGTTCGCGAACCACTTGACAGTCTGGTACCAGTTAAAATTCAATCAGCTAAAGTTAATTTTTAAACGTTAATATTACACTTTGTGATATTGAAATAAAAAACTGTTACAGTTTGAAATAAAACCTACTGGTTGAATAGCTAAGTGGATCATCATAAGGTTTTTATTTAGCTATTTTTCATAATTTAAAAAAATAAAGAGATCCCATTTTTTTTAAAGCATTCTTTTAATTTTCAAAAATAAATCATACTAAAAATGTAATCTTTAACTTGATTAAACAAGAAGTACTTAATTTAAAATACATAAATATTATACAAATAAGTTTTAGCGCATTACAAAGAATTTATGACGTAGGTGAAAGACTATCCAGAAATTTCCAATACACCACTTTCACTTCTTATTGCGAGTCACCATAAATTCAGTATTGTATCAAAATGGTTGAAATCTTGTTATAATTGTTTTAATTCCATATAAAGAACTTGCTACGTCACAGCTCGGAGTTAAAAGCTCAAAAATTCCCAAAAGACCAGTAAAGCACACGGAAATCACGAATTAAATTCGGACACATTTCAACGAAATATAATTTATGATTGCGGTCGATCACTGTTAATGAGCTTACACGAGTGAATAGGCTTAAATAGACAATATTATAACTAATAATATTGGTTTGAGCGGAAGAACACTTCTGTGGTAGTTCTAACCTCAAATATTAAGTGTATTATTTATGGTTCTAACTGCGATCACTGCAGTCAGATTAGCGTATTTTAGATTTCGATTACTGTATTTAAAATTGGCGTTAAATATTTTGTATATTGGTGGATTTTTATGTTAAACGAATGAATGGTGATTCTGAGGCACCCGTTATGTTTGTTAAACTTCTTTTTTTTCTTTTTTATGATTGAAAGATTACTGGTGGCCCGGAGGCCTTTCCAGCTTTACCAGGACAGGTGGGCGAGCAAAGGCTCAGCCAGGAGGGGTAGGATTTGCTAACAACTGCCCGAGCGCCTCCGAAGGAGACCTAACAACTCAAGAGCAATTGCTTCGCGAATGAATCTACTACCGGATCGGAATCGCGACCCACTGGGAAGATCCGGCGAGAAACTCAGCGGGCTGATGCATAGGTTAGGTTATGTAGAGGATTAGGTGACCAAAAATCAATTTTAAGTATAATTCATAAATCAAGTTTGACACTAATTTGTTCACTTCTATTTTTTATGGTTACTATACAAATTAGCGTTCGGTTAATTAATTAATTTTATTGTTATTTTATATTTTTATAATATCATCCGATTAAAACGACGGCGATTCGGATATATGTATATATTTTTGTTACAACGGCTTCTGAAAATTACACTTAAGATTTTTCATTAATGAAAAAAATTTGGTTTAAATACAATTAATAATTTTTTACAAGTTTTCATTCTATTTATTATATTTTTTTAAGATTTTTTTACGTTTTTGGGTCAAATTTTAATCATGCCATTGTTCTCATTCACGATTCTCAATAATTAGTAAAATGTTAAATGTTCTACCGAACGCCTATTTTGAACGACATATTATTCTTTAAATAATGTTTTTAAGCTAAATTACTTAGGTCAACGACAAATCAATACGTTTTTAATAGTTAAACCACATTTTTTTTTATTGTCTTTGTAGGCAGACGAGCCTACGGCCCACCTGATGGTAAGTTGTTACCGTCGCCCATGGACTTCAGCAATGCCAGGAGCAGAGCCAAGCCGCTGCCTACTGCTTAATACTCTCCACAAGCCTCGTTTGAAGAAGGACATGTCATAGCGCTCGGGAAACACCGTGGAGGGGAGCTCATTCCATAGCCGGATGGTACGTGGCAAAAAAGACCTCTGGAAGCGCACTGTGGATGACCGCAGTGGCTCCAGGTAGTATGGATGAACTCTACTCCGGTGGCGGAAGGTGCGATGGTAAAAACGAGATGTTGGTATCATCTCGAACAATTCACATTTTCATAAAGTATTTATAATATGTTTGTATTAATAAAGCTACACACAACGTAGCTTGTTATTATCCAAGTTATTGGCTGCTCAATTTATCATACGAGACAGTAAACAATTATGCGGGTCAGCTATTTCTGTATACGAAATAATGAACCGGAAATTATGAACAATCGGAAATTTCAGGAATAACTTGTGAAATCGATTCGTTTGAGTTTTGGCGTAATGACAGCCTATCGGAATGTGCATGCTGGCTTTGTGATTTCATGCGATAATTATTTAATTCAATGACGTTTTCAAATAATATTAACCCGTAATTGGCAATGTTATAGTTATAACTTTGTTTGGTGCTTATTGAATTTTCATTTGTATTATATATTATATTATATACTAGCTGACCCGGCAAACGTTGTGTTGCTTTAAATAAGATTTCTAGGGAAATTCTACTGTAGAAAAAAAACCTCATTTAACCACATAATACCTCAATATAAACAAAAAAAAAATATCAAAAAAATTTTAATATAATATAAATAATGTTTGGGGTGGACATCCCTTTTCACTTAGGGGTATGAAAAATAGATAGTAGCCGATTCTCAGACCTACTGAACATACTATTGATACACAAATAAAACCAAAAAAACATGGCTGAAAAATGTATAGTATTGTATAGCTCTCAAATATATTAAGTGTATAATCTATGATGTATAGTGAGTAAGTAAGACAGGAGACCGGCTTCGTGCTCATCCCTACTACGTGATGTTTGCTGGATGAGTGGTGACACCTGGCGGGGATAGCTGATCGATTGATAGTTGATCAGTAGTCGACCGGCGAGGGCGGGAGATCAAATTCAATTTAAAAAATCATAATTAAAGGAACTTTAAATTATAAACTCTGAATAAGAATTTATCGTACTACAATTATAATATTTGATTGCCATCTTGCAACCTTATTGCGGATCTGTGTATAGAATAAAAAAAATATTAATCGGGATGGAAAAATAGGGGTTGATCGTATATGAGTGAAAATTTAGGGTTGTATGTATTTTTATATGCTGTATCATAAAAAAATAAAAACAATTTTTTTTTTCTAAAAAATAGCAAACAAAATTTAAGCGTGGACGACCCTTAACATTTAGGGAGATGAAAAATAGATGTTGTTCGATTCTCAATCTTGACCGATATGCACGCTAAGATTCATGAAAATCGGTGGAGCCGTTTCGGAGGAGTATGGGAACGAACATTGTGACACGAGAATTTTATATATTAGACTAGCTGACCCGGCAAACATTGTTTTGCCATATATAAGATTTCTAGGGAATTTCTAGTGTAGAAAAAAAAACGAACTTATTGTAAGTGTGTAAGGATGTCGTAAATGAGTGAAAGAGGTATGTAGTGCTGTGAACGATGAGGGAATATATAATAAAATAACAAAACCTCATTCAACCACATAATACCTCATTATAACAAAAAAATATGTCCAAATAAAAAAAATATGTTAGGGGTGGACAACCCTAATCACTTAGGGGTATGAAAAATAGATAGTAGCCGATTCTCAGGCTTACTGAATATGCATAAAAAATGTCATGAGAATCGGTCAAGCGGTTTCGGAGGAGTATGGGAACGAACATTGTGACACGAGAATTTTATATATTAGACTAGCGACCCGCCCTCGCTTCGCTTCGGAAACATTAAAAGACACAGGAAACCAAAAAAAAAAAAAAAATTAAAAAAAGTAGCCTATGTTCATCAGGGACAATGTCGGCTTCTAATGGTAAAAGAATTTTTCAAATCGGTCCAGTAGTTTCGGAGCCTATTCGAAACAAACAAACAAACAAATCTTTCCTCTTTATAATATTAGTATAGATTATATTGAATTTTCATTCTTCTTTTGTTTTCTTTTGTTTTTTTTTATTATTATTATTGTTAAATCTCTGTTGGTATATTAATGTAATGCATGCTGTGATTGCCTCTAATTAGAGTTGCAGCTATCAATTGCTCTGTACATGTCAATGTTATTTTATGTCTTACTGTAAACCCTGTTGGCAATTCTTAAATAAATAAATAAATTTGTTAGACAGCGGTACGGTTGCGTCTCTGGCATTGTCGGTACACATGAATAACGGTAACCAATCACCGTCCGGCGGGTCGTAACTTCCTCTGTCATCGAAGGCCATAAAATTAACATTAAATTGATTCAATTCACATTTCGAGCTTGCTTGTAAATACATAGCAGCAAAGTGATATTTGTGATGTTCACGAACTCCAGCTACTTAACACCAGGTACTTTTTATCTATCTTTAAGCCAAAATCAAACAATTTTCTTTAGATAGCCATATCAAGTACTGGCCGTACTCGCCCGCTTCGCTGGGCATTTAAAATTAAGATTATTATTTATTGTCATTATTATTAGGGAATCCAACACTCATATAAATATTAGCCTATCCATTAAGTACATGTATTTTCTACATGGATACCAAGTTTCAAGTCAATCGGATGCATGGTTCAGTAGTTATAACGGAACATCCCTAAAAACCACTGTAGATTTACATATTTTTACTAGCTGACCCGGCAGACTTCGTAGTGCCTCAATCGATAAATAAAATACCTAAACTTTTGTATAAAATAAACTTATAATAAAGAAAAGGAATCCGTCCGACTGGGGACACATAAAGGGAAAACAAAATTGCTATTTTTAATTAATTTATTTTCATATTTATCTACCTTTTAAACCTTCTCTGGACTTCTACGAATAATTCAAGACCAAAATTAGTCAAATCGGTCCAGCCGTTCTCGAGTTTTAGCGAGACTAACGAATAGCAATTCATTTATATATATAAAAATAAGTTATATTAAATTATGACTAGTTTATATTTAAAAAAAAAAAAAAAAAACTAAGTGAGAGCTCTTATAACGTTCCAATTTATACTAAATTATTTCTACACTAGAACTCTGCATTGTTAACGGAGTTAAACAGAATCCAGTAATAAATACACAAGTCAATGTTGTCAATTGATCTAGTCCATTCAACCTTCAACTGCCTTCAAGATCGTCTGGGCAAAGGAGGCAAATCTCCAAATTTTCATTGAACACTGCACCGCCCGAGTTGTCCGGTTGTTTGAGACAGTTACAAAGTTCCATAACTATCCGAGACCGTGGCCGTGCCTGTGTTTGGACGTCTTCGATAATTCAATGCTTGTCGATATATTAGCTTAACAATAGACTTAAGCTGTCACTTGAACTTTGCTTTTAGACTCTAGATTTGTGTTACTCTAGTTTGAATTTAATCTTTGCTATTGTGGGATTACTTCGATACGAGTAACGCTGTTTAGTTTCAATATAATAATTTTTTTCGTACCTATTCTAATATGCTGAAGGGGTCTTTTTTTTACTACTTTTGCTGATATGCCTTAAGAGGTTATTTCAGCTTCATCCTAACGTGTAGGTGAGCTCACAGGGCTCAAACCGGAGTGATGCTAACACTGACCCTAGCAAGAGCAGTGCTTCGCAGAATCTACCACCGGATCGGAAACGCAATCCACTGAGACGATTCGGGGAGAAACTCAGTGGGCTGTGTCTGGGAGTTAATAGTGATAATAGTCTGAGTAGCTAATAAGGAAAATGGCCAACAATTTTTTTTACATTGTTAACATGGTTAGGTGATCCCACGACCCACTTGGTGTTAAGTGGTCACCCGAGACCATAGAAATCAACCACGTTCGTTTCGCCGCTCATTTTGGACATGACTTCTAAGTCTCAGTTCTTAAAATAGTACAACGGCTGCCCCACCCTCAAACCGAAACGCATTGCTTCTCACGGCAGAAATAGATAGGGTGGTGGCAACTACTCCTGCGGGCTCACGAGACGCCTTACAACCTGTGTACCATCTCCTCTTTAGTAGCAGTAATCTGACTTTATGTTCCTACCCAATTTTTTATATCAGTCACCATAATTTCTGTCGAGAGTTGCAGTCTAAGCAGTAACCCTCGTGAAACTTCGACAAAATTTCACAGGTAATAAAAAAAAAATTCCATGTGCAGTGAGGCATCTATATATAATGAAAATAAAACAAAAGAAAGATTTACCTATACTAATATATAAATCTACAGTGGTTTAAAAACAACAGTCTACAGTGTCAGTGTCAGCGATCAGTCATCAAATCTACAGTGGTTTTTACACAAGTTATAACGGAACATCAGTAACTACTGAACCATGCATCCAATTGACTTGAAATTTGATATCCATGTAGAAAATACATGTACATAGTGGATAAGCTAATATTTATATGAGTGTTGGACTCCCTACACCAGTTGCGAGGGCGTTAATGATGAGAATCTTTGCGGGGGCGAGAAATAGTAATGTTAATTTTAAATGCCCAGCGAAGCGGACGGGTACAGCTAGTTTTCTGTAAAACTCCTTCGATGACGTATTTCTCATGTTTTTTTTGTTGTTTTTAATTGCAACAGAAACAAGAGGTAAATGAAGTGAATACTAAAAGGCAATTCTCTGTGAAACTAATGGGATGCACCAGTGAATTATTAACAGACTAAAAAAATGTGCAAGACAATTATTAGTGTTATCATTTTATTCAGATTAAATTTGTAATTAAAATGAAAACAGGGCCTGTTATATGCAGTCGTGGTTGGTTTGCAGTAATATCTAAAATTCAAATAATAATATCCGTGCACTTAAATAAACTCATATTTTCATATTAGCTTTTATACTACCGATGATAGTGCTTTTCAAAATATGATCTATTATTTGGTCCGTAGCTTTAGATAAGCTGATTGCAGATGACGCAGAAGTAGTGCGAGTTTTGTCCATAGTTAATAAATCAGATGTTAATTCTCTGAATTGAAGTCGTCGTGGCCTAAAGGTTAAGACGTCCGGTGCAATCGTATATTGTGATGCATCGCGCCATCAGGTACCAATTTTTTCAACGAAATACATACTTAACAAATGTTCACGATTGACTTCCACGGTGAAAGAATAACATCGTGTAATAAAAATCAAACCCGCAAAATTATAGTTTGCGTAATTACTGGTGGTGGAACGTCTTGTGAGTCCGCACGGGTAGGTACCAGCTATTTCTGCCGTGAAGCAGTAATGCGTTTCGGTTTGAAGGGCGGGGCAGCCGTTGTTGTACTTTTAAAAGTGAGACCTTTCAACTCATGTTTTAAGGTGGGTGGCGGCATTTATGTCGTAGATGTCTATGGGTTCCATAGTAACCACTTAACAGCAGGTGGGTCGTGAGCTCGTCCATCCATCTAAACAATAAAAATAAAAAAAACTACATATTTCTGAAAGTAAATAAATATTTGTGATCATTATTAAATATTGTTAAATTTCGTGTGCGCTGATGTGGACTGTCGCAACTCACGCTATCAACGCTAGTTTTGTACTCAATATGATACATTATGAACTAATGAAAGAGAAAACATTCGTGTCAGCCCCGACGCCATTTTTAGTAGTTATCTATAAGTACTATTTTTTTTTTAGTATACAATAGGCAAGCAACACATAATATTGAAAGCATTGTGCTGGTGGTAGGACCTCTTGTGAGTCCGCACGGGTGGGTACCACCACCCTGCCTATTTCTGCCGTGAAGCAGTAATGCGTTTCGGTTTGAAGGGTGGGGCAGCCGTTGTAACTATACTTGAGACCTTAGAACTTATATCTCAAGGTGGGTGGCGCATTTACGTTGTGGATGTCTATGGGCTCCAGTAACCACTTAACACCAGGTGAGCTGTGAGCTCGTCCACCCATCTAAGCAATAAAAAAATAAAATAAAAAAATATAATTTGTAATTTTGTAATTTGTGTGTCACAGTAGTCGAAATTCGACCATAATTGATTGAAATTATAAGTTTGAACATTATTAAGGTTCTATTGTCAAATACTTATACTTCTTCATTCACCGATTTTGCTAAGACCACACTATAGACAAATAATATTAAAGATAAACAATATTAACCTATTCTTAATTTGACCACAGAATTACAAAAGTTTGACAATAAACAAAGAGTATATATTATGTATATGTATGTGTGTCAAATACATGGTAGTGTGTGTAAAACAATATTAACCTATTCTTAATTTGACCACAGACTTTAATAACAAAAGATTTACAATAAATAAAAGAGTATATTATATTTGTGTGTGTGTCAAATGCATGATAGTATGTGTAATGTTTTTTTATTGATTTAATATATTATTATTATGCATAATTAATAAAAAATTAGCATTCTGCACTCCTTCTCTATACGATCTATAAGTGTGGGAAATTTCATACTCCTCCGTCCGCGCAATTTTCGTAAAAGTGGTACAAAGTTTTTTCTTCACGTATTAATATATAGATTCATTAGACGGAGCGTTAAACTTAGCATCCATTACATAAAAAATACATCCAATGCCATCTATTGTCAGCTCTGTGTATTAGTATATTACGAGAAAGCGATTTAATTGAGAAATGGTCCGTTTGTTTAGATGCAGCGCTTACAGAATTTAACACACCTAAATTAAATGACATATTTTAACACTATGTTAATTATTCAAGCAGTGTGATCAAAATACTAACATCGGTGACGGATTTTGATGTATTAACTAAACGTGTAATTAAGTGTAGTCATTAACTGATACTAGATAAGACGTGACAACTAGGTTCAACAGAATGCTTTAGCCTGATAATCTTATGAAATTATCTATTAAAAAAATATAGGTATATTTTATAATTGTTTTTTTTTCATCTATAAATGTTCACACATTATCGCTTCTTATTTTTTGAGTCCGAACTTATAATCGAAACTAATGATGTTATTTTTTTCGTATATTCATATTTATTATAATTTCTAAACCCGTTCAAACGAAATCCATACAATATTCGGATAAAATTCTCAGAACGAGATCTGTTTTAAGAAACGATCCAATCTTACTTTACAACTCAGTTTTCAGATGAAAAGATTACCATAATCCGAACATTTATACCGCAGAATTAAAAGACCTTTATTAATATTAAACCGAAAGCGTACTCTAAGAACGAGAAATTAATGCCTAATATTGCATGGGCGGCCCTCTCGACTCATTTGTTTAACTCATCAAGGAAAAGATCAATTAAGAAGATTAGTTATCGTCTTTAAAGATTACGTCACAGCGAGGAAACGACAGGGCGGCGGGGGATATCGGGAGAAGTGACGAAAATAAGTTTTGTTTGACGCCTGTGGCCGGGAGGTTGCTCGCTCCGATTAAACAATGATATTTTTCAATATCAATACGGAGTATTATTCTAGAAATACGCGTGCTATCGAACAAACTAAAAACTACTTGATAATCATCATAGATTTCTACATCAATAATCAATTCTATTTACATAAAAAAAACTGATTATGCTACCTTAAAAAAAAGGTTTTCACTTTTGCCTTTATTAGTAGACGAGCTTATCTTATATCTTGAGTGGTTATCGGAACCGATAGACATCACCACCGCCACTCATTGCATTATGGCTGTCCGGTCGTTCAAACCGAAACGCATGAGTACTCCCGGTGACACTGGGTAGGTCTACCCTACCTACCTACCCGTGACCTTGGTATCAAATCGTAAAAGTAGTTATAATTATGTCCACGGTTCGCAGAAACCGAAGAAAGTACTATTTAGATTGCGGTAGATCGATGGATCCATTATATCCGTTGATATAAGTACAAATAATACAAACATGTACCTACAATCCTTGCAGATAGACGTTCAATGCAGTAGACCACATAACCAAAACCTTTGCCGCATTATGTAATCGTGCGGTGTAACACTGGTATTCCTATCGCTTTGAAACTCGGAGGGATATCTTTGGAAATTAATATATATCTTAAATATAAAAAGGTAAAGAAAAATAATTAAAAAGCTATTTCCTCGTGTTGTTTGTCAATCGAAACCCTTTTTTTTGTTTAGTATTTATCGACGAACTTTAGGGTCATCTCTAAAATGACTTTAAATATTGATGTACCAATGATTTCGATCATTGAGCGAGCACTATGTACATTTAATAAATGATTGAGTAATTTAAACAAAACTCATAAATCACCCAAATCGTTATTTAAGATACTTTATATCAAAATGGGGCCGTTAAAAACATTGACCCCGTTTATAAACCCGGTTGCACTCGATTCACCTCTGCCGAGGCGCAGTCGAAGTAGAAGTTTTCTAAACTTGTATTAATTCTGTGCTAAAACAGTCTCACACACCGATATTATAGTTTCACAGAACTTATTCCATTAAGACTTCTGTTGCACAGCTTCGTAGCTTACTTAATTATTTAATTTCCTCAAACTCATACTTAGAAGGTTTATGACATATACGAATTGTTATGACCGAAAATGTTTACTGTTTAAAAACTAAACGTGTTATTTATTTATTGCTTAGATGGGTGGACGAGCTCACAGCCCACCTGGTGTTAAGTAGTTACTGGAGCCCATAGACATCTACAACGTAAATGCGCCACCCACCTTGAGATATAAGTTCTAAGGTCTCAAGTATAGTTACAACGGCTGCCCCACCCTTCAAACCGAAACGCATTACTGCTTCACGGCAGAAATAGGCAGGGTGGTGGTACCTAACCGCGCGGACTCACAAGAGGTCCTACCACCAGTGAAACCTTGCATCAAACAATACGTACACAATTATATACATAAAACTTTTTTTTGTGAATATTAAAAGAAGGGAGTGGCGCACAGACAATCGGACGAAGCGGCGCCACTCGGTCAGTGAACCCGATATCCATATGCTGAACGCAATTCACAATGCTAAATTTTAATTTATGAAGCCATTCTTCTTCTTCTTCTTCTTCGTCGCTTTCTTCATTGCTGAAGGTCGTGTCCCTGAAACTTGACCGTTGCCTGTCTCGTGAGCTGTTTCCATCTCGTCCGGTCCTTAGCTGCTCGAATGGCGGTTGCGACTGGCAACCCAGTTAGAGCGGTTACTTGATCACACCAACGGCTAGGTAATCGGCCGCGGGGTCTCTTTCCTTCTACTTTGCCCGTCACAATCACTTTGTCCAAGTTATCTGACTGTCGGCGGGCAATATGACCGAAGTAGCTGAGGATCCTCTGGTAACAGATTGTTGAGAGCCATTAACGACTGTAAAAGTCAGTATCTGAAGCTGTTGCATAAATTATATTACTTCAGTTCAAGTTCACTGAATTGTTTCACATTCGAACGAATGTTTTAGAGAGTTTCTTGTTTTGCGTACAGTTCAATTATTATCAGTAATAATGGTTCCCCGGTAGTCGAATTTCGACTATAATTAATTAAAATTATAAGTTTGTACACTATTATGATTCTATTGTCAAAGACTATTTATACTTCTATAATCACAGATTTCACCAATACTCCACTTTAGACAACGATTAACAAAGGCAAATAATAATTAATTTATTCTTTCACAGACTATAAGCAATAAAAGTTTGACAATAAACAAATAGTAAGCATGCGTGTGTGTGTCAAATACATGGTAGTGTATGTAATGTTTTTATTTATTGATTTAATATATTTTTTATACATAATTTAAAAAATATTAACAATATGCACCTCTTTTCTATATTCTCTATAAGCGTGGGAAATTTCATACTCCTCCGTCCGCGCAATTTTCGTAAAAAGGAGTACAAAGTTTTTCACGTATTAATATATAGATGAATGGTACTGTGTTCTGTACAGTGTGTTTCATGAGACGTACTCTCAAGAATTAATTGAGTTGATTCATCCTCATTTCTATTTTCATATTGCTCCATCCGCCACCGTGGTAGTTTAGTAATTAATCCTTACTTCCTTTATATTTCTACACACTATATTCAACACTCACAATCCGATTTCCGCAATTCTGTGATGTTTCCCGGGCGCTATGACATAACATCGTTATTTAAACGAAGTTTTAAAAAGTCTTAAGGGCAACTATGCACGTAGCATTGCCCCGGTCACCGTTCTCGTCGAACCCGTCGCTTGTGACGAAGAGACGAGCGAATGAACCCATAGACACAGCCCACTGAGTTTCTCGCCGGATCTTCTCAGTGGGTCGCGTTTCCGATCCAGTGGTAGATTCTGCGAAGCACTGCTCTTGCTAGGGTCAGTGTTAGTAACTCTCCGGTTTGAGCCCCGTGAGCTCACCTACACACGTTAGGGTGAAGCTGAAATAGCCTCTCAAGGCTATCAGCACAGGCAGGATAAAAAAAAGCATTGCTGACGTATATCATCATCAGTAACAGTTCAACAATTAGGATGATCTTCTGTTTTCGTAGACAACAAATAATGTTCTATCTATGCATTATTTAAAAAATTGAATAAGTGTAAATTTAAACTAAATTTTAAGTAACCGTAATGAAGTAGTTCATTGCGGTTTCATCATAAAACAACGCAACATAATTAATCAAGCTCCTGAAAAAACATGACATATTTTTTCTCAAAGTCATTAGGGGTCGTAACGTGAACTGGGTAAAGTCTAGATCGGAGAGGGATCATTAATAATTTAGGATATTAATCAGGAGCCGCTAAGCTCTGCCGATGACTGGTCTAGTCCGTCTAGGCATTGTTTAACACAATGTAAGAAAAAAGTTTAATCGCGCTGACAAAATCGTAACTATCGATTTAATAAAAAAAAATTAAAAAGTTTGGGTCGCTGTCACCTAATAGAACTTAAAAGATCATTAACTTTATGAACTCTTAACTTAACTTATTAACTTAATTTTATTAATAAACTAGCTGACTCGGCAGACTTCGTAGTGCCTCAATCGAGAAATAAAAGACCTAAGCTTTTGTATAAAATAAACTTAAAACAAACAAAAGGAATCCGTCCGACGGGGGACACATCAAAGGAAAAACAAAATTGTTATTATTATTATTTAATTCCGAGCATTTTCGTATTTATCTACGTTTTAAAACTTCCCTGGACTTCCACAAATAATTCAAGACCAAAATTAGCCAAAACGGTCCAGCCGTTCTCGAATTTTAGCGAGACTAACGAACAGCAATTCATTTTTATATATAGATAGGAGATAGATTACACCAAAAAATTTATGTTTTTTTTTTGTCGAAATTGAAACACGGTAAAAAAATCACAATGATAAACGATTCTTTGTCTGAATTACTATAAAAAGAAAAATTCACTAAGTGTTGCCCTCTTAAGCTTACTCATAACTTCAGTAAACCATCAATGATTTTCCTTATAAATAAAGCTTTTATTTCTTCAATCGAATAACGTCGACCTAAATTCAGCTGTATGGCAATTTAACTTTAGCTCCAAAATGGTATGTATTTTTTGCGTCAAGTAATAAATGTTTAAAGTTTTTCTAACACGCTATGGTAGCGTGACCGAAATCCGAAAGGAATATAGGCCGTGTTTGCAAATACATAGATTGGTGTACGTTTTTGAAGTGAAACTTCTTTAGGCGCATGAGGATAAAATTTTTACAGAACGTCACGCAGGTATGCAACGGAAGTGACATCAAACTACTATTGAAATTAGGTACTTGTCAAATGTCAGTAGCAGTAGTTGTTGTATTTTTCCAACTGGAAAGGCAAATGTATCATACCATACAGCCTAATATTTTATAATTTTTTTGTGAAAAATGTTAATAGGAATTTAAATGAAATGAAAAGAATTTGGAACATTAATCAAATTGCATGAAATTAAATTAGTCAATTCAATTGGCAAAATATTAGTCATTTACAATTTAGAAATCTAAACATAATGTGACTGTCAACACTGAGGTTTGAGATTGACATTTGACAGACTTTTGGCGGGAACATATCTTCCTTTTCCCTTCCTCTAAGTCAAATACATAAGCAAGACTTATAAATTAGTTCGCCAAAAAAGTTTCACTTCTGACATGTGTACTTTGTACGCACGCACTTTTTTTTTTTGTAACTACGTTGATGTGATAGTCAATATACGTTTAACCGTCACCATCTACCAAAGCATATAGGTAAGTCTACAGCAAAGAGCTCTTGTTAAACATTGCTTGTAGAATAATATTCGATAGCGTTCTATTCCGCGAATTAATCTCCAGTTGCAAATGAATTTCAGTACCGTAATATCGTGATACACAAAGTCTATAAATATTAGGCATCAAATTAACCAATATCTCGGAAATATCAACTCGAATACCTCGGTCGGGGACTAGTTTATTGACATTATGCAGAGTCGCAAAGCTCCCGTCTAAGAGGTAAAGCTCACAAGAAGCGTCCGTACACCGACGGAGAGAAAACCAGGTTTTTAGTTGAATATTTCTTGAAATTGCAAGAATCCTGCTTTATTCGAACAGATCTTAACTTGACTATTGCATCTTTAAATACAAAGTTAAATGTTACTAAGCCCGTTTGACTAATAACAGTATCTATACTAATATTATAAAGAGGAAAGATTTGTTTGTTTGTATTGAATAGGCTCCGAAACTACTGAACCGATGTGAAAAATTCTTTCACTGTTTGGAAGCTACACTATTGCCGAGTGACATAGGCTATAATCTGTTTTGAAAAAAATTAGGAATCCTTACTAAAACTACAATAATGTAACCCAAGGTGTAAAAAAATTACCTAAAATATTCTTTACATCGCGTGCCCTGCGAAAACTATTGATGATAGAATAAAAGAATGTATTACGACTTTGTAGAACACATTATTATTTACAAAAAGTGTTGCGACAGTATATGTCTAAACTAAGTTATGCCGCAATAAGTGCTCTTTTATAAAATAAAAAAAAGTCAAGTATCGTTGAAATTTTTGTTAAAGATCCGAGCGGAGCCGGAGCGGGCCGCTAGTATGTTAATAATTAAGTTCATTCGTGATTTTATTTTTCTTTTTATTGCTTACATGGTTGGACGAGCTCAAGACCCATCTGATGTTAAATGGTTACCGGAGTCCATAGACATCTATGTAAATGCCGCCACCCACCTTGAGATATGAGTTCTTAGATCTCAGTATAGTTACAACGGCTGCCCCATCCTTCAAACCGAAACGAATTACTGCTTCACGGCAGAAATGGTCAGGGTGATGGTACCTACCCGTGCGAACTCACAGAGAGGTCCCACCACCAGTAATTACGCAAATTATAATTTTGCGGGTTTGATTTTTATAACACGATATTACTCCTTCATCGTGGAAGTCAATCGTGAACACTTTTGTCAAGAACGTATTTCTTCAGAAAAATTGGTACCCGCTTGCGGGATTCGAACACCGTTGCATCGCTAGATACGAATGCACTGGACGTCTTATCCTTTAGGCCATGACGACTTCAATATTCTTCATTCATATACCTAAGTGAAGCTATCTAGCTAACTGGTGGTGGCAGGTTATGTAAGATATAGATTTCCTAAATTCAATGCCGCCACCATAAGACATGAGATTAAAGTTGTATTGTAGCTATAATGGCTGTCCCATCCTTCAAACCGGCACAAATCAGTGTAAAGGTTTACCTGAAACAAAGAAAAATAAATTTAGAATCTCTTTACATATTTACATATTTAGAGATACAATAATTAATAACAATTTCACGATAACACACCGTGATGGGACTGTGCCAACACATTAAGTATACTTAAAGCAAAAGTTACGTTATGTGTTACGTATTAAGGTCCCTTGTCCTAATCACCGATTACTGTACCGTCCATTAATCACGTTGATTTGATTTTGTTGATCTTATTTATGCGATTATCAAAAAAAACGGAGGTAGATATATTAATAAATATCTCTAAATTACATTATTTTAGTAGTTATGGCTCACAGGGAGAATCACCGACAGTATTTTGGATCGTTGCGATAAAGTTAAATAAATTATTTTTGATAAGCTTGATCAGTTGATTTTTACGCGTAATTTGAAAATAGTTCATAATATTCGACATACTCATATACATCATATGTCACACTCATATATACATCGTTTACTGTCTTATCTGTGTCATTAGATGTAATTATTAATACTAGTGGTCCCGCAGTAGTCGAAATTCGACTATAATTAAATGGAATTGTAAGTTTGTACACTATTATGATTGTATTTTATACTTCTATAATCACAAATTTCGCCAAGGCTACACTATAAAAAAATATTAATAAAGACAATCTAATCTCAATCTATTCTCAATTTGACCACAGACGTCAAGAACAAAAGTTTGACAATAAATAGTATGCATGCGTGTGTGCGTCAAATACATGGTAAGTAGTGTGTGTAATGTTTTCTTTATTGATTTAATGTATCTTTTATGCATTATTTAAAAAATATATTAGCATTGTGCACTTCTTCTCTATATTCTCTATAAGCGTGGAAAATTTCATACTCCTCCGTCCGCGCAATTTTCGTAAAAAGGGATACAAAGTTTTTGCTTCACGTATTAATATATAGATAATTTGCATAGTTTTTATCGCGAAACTTACTTTATTATTATGTTATATTACGTAAACTATTCTAAATAAATTACTGCAAAATAAAGTTTTAATCAACCATACGACTTATCAATATATATTTTTTTTATACCAATACGATAACTGTTTTATGTTACTCCTTTTCGCGGTAGCCAATATTCACAAATAAATTATATGGCTATTGTAGGGTCTATAACTTGGTACGTAGTGTGTAGTTGATGAATTTGTACGTTAATCAAGTTGTCGAACGACAAAATAGAACAAAAAGCACAGCTAATGTGCTTGTAGATTTGTCGTCTCGTACGCGTTTTAGCGGCGGGTTTAATTATCAACGAACTCACAAAGATATTTCACGTGAATTGCATTGAATTCAATACGCGTCCGTGTTATTTTATTCTTGATTATTAACTTCAAATAACTTGGCGTTCAAAGAGCAATATCATCAGCACATCATCATCGTGATGATGCTGTCACATCATACGCTCTTCAGAGCATATTGTACATCTTTTTACACGTGCAGTCTGTGGGTTAATTACTCGCAAAGGCAGTGTGACGCCCTACGTGTACAGTATAACGATGTATTTAGGATGCTGATGGGGCTGCCTCGATTCTGCAGCGCATCGGGCATGTTTGCGGAGGCGCGCACCGACGATTTCTACGCCATCTTAAGAAAGCGATGCGCGTCCTTGCTCTGCAGGGTAGGGGCTAGCTCCAACAGCATCCTGGCCATAATATTCTCTAGATTAGATGGACCTTTTCTGAATCATTGAAGAGAGGTCCACAAAATTTTCTCGTAATGCCGCTATTGCAATCGTATGTAGTATGTATGTTTTCTTTCATTACTGTATCCTTATTAACTTATTTTTAAGAAATAACTGTTACTAACATTTATATGGATCATTATCTGAAATAAAGAACTTAATAATAATAATTAGCGTGACTACACAAATTGGCCATCTCAACATGTGAACTAATCAGAAATTCTTCGATCAATACGTGCACCAATACCATTGGCACATGCATTGGTCAACGTGATGAGGAATCGTTGTCTTAACTGCAATTTAGGTTCAGGGAACTCCACAGAGCCGTGTTTAAATACCGTGTGAGTTTGAACCAGTGTAAGCAACTTCCGCGTAAGATACATTACGAAACTTTACACTAACTTTTCCAAAGCTCGATTCTCATACACGGTATACAGTTGAAAGCCAAACACAGTTTTGACGTAAGCAGAGTAAGCTTACACTTTAGAGCAATTCGGTAAATGGGCGCAACAAGTGTTCAACTAACATAATTAACTAACCAATCATTCTAGATTACATTTCATTTCATTGATAACTATTATATAACGCTCGAATAAGCAATCAGTCTAAGTGAATATAATTCTTGAATGTTTTGAAATACACGATGAAACATGCGTTCAATAGCTAATGGAATGAGGTTATTACTGGTGGTAGGATCTTGTGAGCCCGCATGGGTAAGAAACACCACCATACCTATTTTTATGTAGATGAGCACACGGACCGTCTGATGGTGAGTGGTTACCGTCGGTCAGGGACGACCGCGAAGTGCTTTGCACAAGCCTTGTTTGAAGAAGGACATGTCATAGCGCTTAGGAAACATCGTGGAGAGGAGTTAATTCCAAAGCCGGATGGTACGTGGCAGAAAAGATATCCGAAAACGTACTGTAGATGAACCATGATAAAAACGAGATGATGGGATCATCTCAAATAATTCCTTCGAGTACTTTATACAGAAATCAAAATTAAATCTCATAAATCGTTTATTAAAAGATGCATGTGACTAGGAGATGTATGGAAATGATAGTGCAAGGTAGAGGGGGAAGAGGTCGACCGAAGAAGACATGGGTGGAGTGTGTGAATGACCATATGAGAGAGAGAGAGAGAGAGAAGTGAGTGTTGAGATGACGGCTGATAGAAGAGAATGGAAGAGAACAATTAGCTATGCCGACCCCACCTAGTGGGATAAGGTGACGAAAATGATGATAAAATCGTTTATTAAAGATGTTTCGACTTTATATATTCTATTTAAAGATAGGGTTATATGTAACTAGCGACCCGCCCTCGCTTCGGAAACTGTAATTTATTATTGATTTCTCCACTATTTAATGGATGTTATTATACATATAAACCTTCCTCTTCAATCACTCTATCTATTAAAAAAAACCGAACAAAAATCCGTTGCGTAGTTTTAAAGATTTAAGCATACATAGGGACAGATATAGGGACAGAGAAAGTGACTTTGTTTTATACTATGTAGTGATTAGAGGATAACAATGCAATATGTCAAACTTTTTTTTTTCAATACAAAGCGAATTTCGATGTAGCTGAAGGATCCGCATTGGGCAGGGGGTGGCAAAAGGAGGCGAGGGCCAACGATCAGTCACTGTCAAGTTGCCGATAGCGAACGACGTCTCCGTAAAACGTAGAATTTTATCTCTAACGATATCAATTCGTATTTTTAATCGAAACTTCTCTTTTTTGACGGACAAGCGCTGCCTCAAGAAAATTGGCTGATTTATGAAATTGTTTCTCTATTCCCGGACACTTTCAGAAAGAAGCTTAGCTTATACATCTTCATTAACTATAACAATGTAATTACATAAAGCAAACGCATTTTGAATCACAACCAACGTTTATTTAAAGTTTATTCCTCACTAGCGACCCGCCCTCGCTTCGCTTCGGAAACATGAAATTTTATTATTGATTATTTACGACATCACATTAGAAACCTCAAAAATAACAGCACTTGTCCACTATTTAAGGAATGTTATTATACATACAAACCTTCCTCTTCAATCACTTTATCTATTAAAAAAAACCGCATCAAAATGCGTTGCGTAGTTTTAAAGATTTAAGAATACAAGGTGTATAGGGACAGAGAAAGCGACTTTGTTTTATACTATGTAGTGATACAGTTTTCTGATATCAATATCGAAGGCTGCTAAAACAGCGAAAGATAACATCTTTTGAAATTCTTTGAGAGTTGCAAGTATTAGAAAACGTCTCGCAGAGTTCAATGGGATCTTTATATTCGTTCATTTCATTGAAGGGCATGTTGGAAACGTCATCGTATTCTCATCAATTGAATCGCTCAACCCGAGCTACAGAACGGACCGGCAGGGATTTATTACTTCACTGATTTTTTTCAATTGCTCCGAACGCTACCAAGCGGGATTTATAAGACATTCCCTCACAAGGAGTCACGTATTTCTCGTCTCGCTCGTTTCTGGCCGCCGCTCGAGATGACTCGGACGATGGGACGAAAAAAAAAAAAAAAATTAAATCGACGTTCACGACAAGCCCTCGAATCGGAGCAATCAGATATTTTTTGCGATACAAGAAAAGTATCCGATTACAATAGAATTTCAATTTTCGCGGAAAAAAATCCGATCAAGGATCGTCGTGTCGTTATTTGTAAAAGTCGCGTTATTTTTTTTTCTGCGAACTTTTGTTTTTTTTTTCTACGATCTACACAAACTTAAACACGGGATCGACATCAAAGGAAATAATCATTTCCATTACAAAACTTCAATTCGGGCCGTTAGGGACTTCAACTGAAACGATTACGTACTATAAAGTTGTCATTGCGAGCCTATGTTTCGTTAAAGTGATAGTTTCAGACTTTTTAACCCTTTATAAGGGCGGACGAGCCCCTTGGCAATCTGGTATAAACAAAAACTAGACGATGACCGGTCTTTTTTTATATTTTATATGAAAAAGACACAAATAATATGGTCTAACCTTAAACCAAACACTCATTGGCTTCGGGTGGCTTAACAACGCCATCTGCTGAAATAGCTTAATAGTGTTATTATTCACCAAAAGATGTCGGGAAGAGTCAATCGATAAAGTTGATTATTGAAAACACGAATAAAACAACATTTTCTGAAAATAATTCGTAGCTAGATCGATTTATCGCCCCCGAAATCCCCTGCATACTAAATTTTATAAAAATCGTTGGAGCCGTTTCCGAGATTCAGATTATATATATATATATATATATATATTAATATACAAGAATTGCTCGTTTAAAGGTATAAGATTATGACTATATCTGCCATGAAGCAGTCATAGGTTCCAGCTTAAGGATAGAACAGAAGTTATTCGTGAGAACTACTCCTTCTACACCCGTATTTTAAACACCTATTCTTCTTCTTCTTCTTCTTCCAGTGCCTCTTCAATCCTGAAGGTTGGCCGTTAGCTTCCTGTATTCCTTTCTGTCAGCAGCCAGCCGGAACAGCTGTTCGACGGAGGCAATACCGGTCCACTCCCGGATATTCCGGAGCCATGACTTTTTTCTTCGCCCAGCACGTCTCTTTCCGTCCACTTTGCCCATAATTATCAGCTGCAGCAGCATGTATCGATCGTTCCTGAGCACGTGGCCGAGATACTCTATCTTGCGAATAGAACTGTAGAATTAAACTATCATTTAACCTACGAGATGATCGTAAATGACAACTAAGATGACATTTCTAGCTCTAAGACTAAACTAGCGAAGAATCGTGATATAACTATTCTTACAGATCCTTTTTGAATTGAGTGAATAAAATGAAAAAAAAGAAAGACAGTTTTTAGTTTTATGTATTTTTTTGTTAAGTGGCGACAACTTGCAAACACAGACACAACATCAATTATAAAAGAAAAACAAACATGTAAATTTCACAAAACGATTAAAACTAACAAACATTTACATTGAACTCGTACGAAGTTTTCCGAATGTAAAAATCTAAATAGGTGGTAACACATGAATATGCAAAACACAGAAGTTCTGACAAACAACAGACAAAATATTATTCATATTTTGAAATATGTAGTCTTTCTTGCATGCAGTAATTTATTAAAAATATTTGCAATTCCCAGATATTTCATAGATAAAAGGAGGGTATTTTTTATTTAGTTTTATTGCTTAGATGGGTGGACTAGCTCACAGCCCACCTGGTGTTAAGTGGTTACTGGAGCCCATAGACATCTACAACGCAAATGCGCCCCCCAACTTGAGATATAAGTTCTAAGGTCTCAAGTATAGTTACAGGGTGTGCAGATCCGAATTTATTTAGTACGGCACTCTTTCCACTATTAATAGTGATGATAAAAGTATAAAAACGTAACTATGTTGTAGATTATTAAATAGTAATTTATACTTAATTTACTTTTGTTGTGAGACTTATGCATTAATTGCAAAAAAGTAATATAATTATGATCTTATACATACATATAAAACATAACACAGAGATTTTTTTGAAATTATTATTTTTTGTTTGTTTTTGCTATCATCTCCCGATTTACTCAAGAAGTTTTTTGTTTGAGTTTCACAGGTAGATAGAGATTAATTTAGAGTAGAATAAGCTTCTTCCATTAAAATTGTTTATGACAAAATGTATCATCGTCATTAAGCATTTTGGGAGTTATAATACTTTTCTATTCTTATATATTAGAAATTTCATAGCAAAAAATATTATTAATAAGAAAGTTACTGTGCGTTATGTTTTACGAAAACAGTAAACAGATTTTGACGAAATTCAGTATGGAAATAAAGCTAATATTTGTCTCACTGCTGAGTACAATTCTCTGCCCATGCTATACAAAATCTTATCCAGGCAGAGGAATGCTTCGAACCGAAAGCTATTAATAAAGCTTTTAATATTAATCATATTATTTGGTGTTCAAAAAATAAATATAATCCACTAGTTAGTTATTCATTACATTTTACGTAAAAACAGGTTTTGGTAATGCCATTAATAAAGATAAATAGCTCATACTAATGAATATTCATTGAAGGTTCCATAATGTTTCGAAACACGCACACATGAAAAAAAAACTTTGGATAACAAAAAAAAACTTTCAATTACTGATAATGTGTTGTATTTTGTCGGCTTAGTTAGTATATGACCAGTCAGAGCTAAGTATTTATTGGAGTCCATAAATAGCACGACATTAGAAAACTTACGGCAGTTTTGAGTGTCTCACGTTTGACTACCTCGCGGCAAAAATAGGCATGCTGATGATTCTTACAGCGTCTTACTAATACTACGCTCATAAGGAAATCACACGGAAATAATCTGGAATTGGTTACATCTCGAGTGAGATGAGGTCACATAGCGGTATTTTAACATATTCATTAGCTCGGTATGAATGTATGTCTGTTTGTTTGCATGTAACGGAATCTTTGAACGCAATTTGCAACGATAAAAGACGTTCGCTTAACTTGAAAATTTGCAAACACATCAAAGACCGTTGGCAATACAATAATATTAAAAATTTGCTATGAATTCAACCGGCTCAAAAAAAAAAGAAATTCATTGTTAGTTCTATTTGCTATTTAAACGTGTTGTATTAGTTTATAGGATTTGGTTGGATCAGGTAACCGCGCTCACTGCACTTTTCTGATGTGACCACCCTGAAAGAAACCGAAAACTGAACGAAATGGAAGCTGATGGTACAAAGAGCCACAAAGGCCTTTCAGAGACACGACCTTCAGCAATGAAGTAGGTATTCGACTAAGAAGAAGAAAATTATTGGAACGTGGTTCCTTATGGGACGATGCGGAGGGGTGCCCTAACCGGGAAAAAACGTCCGTAACGTAAGATTTTTATTATTCATGTATAGTCTTAGTATGATGGCTATACAGTGTCTAATGTATAGTCTACATGATGATGGTTATTATTATTATTCGTATAAATAGCTGTTTCTTTGAATATTATTATTATTATATATTTTTTATAAATCATTGTGAATAAAATAAAGTTGATAACTTTGTAAAGTAGTTTTTTTAATCAATAAAAAAATCATAATAAAAAATGTATACCCGAATAATTATTTTCTTTATACCTCGAATAGAACTTAAAATTAATATTTTTATAATAAGGAACTTCGTTCCTATCCGGTGTCCCACGACAACACACATCTTTTTTTATAAACTATGCATATATTTTTCTGCTTAATAACTAACCGCGTAGCTCCATCTTATGTGGATCATTTACTCCGCATCTATATAAAAACTATTGGGTCAATCGATACTTCCCGTCCCAACACAATTATTATAAATGAAACGATAGATGTCAACAGCTATTTATAAATTTTATCTCTACTTCGAAACAAGGGAGCGAACAATAGAATTTGTTAGAGAGCTGACAATTTGAAGAGCATCGGATAATAAATTGAATTAAACTATTAATAATCGATAGTCTGGAGAACCCGATAATTTCGTTAGATCAAGTCTCCATTAATTAAGTTCGTTTCGAATTATTATTTATCGATAATCAATTAATTGGTTATTTTCAAAATCCTTTTAAGCTCCTATTTTGGATTGAAATCCTTTTCAACTTTATCTATACTAATATTATAAAGAGGAAAGATTTGTTTATTTGTTTGTATTGAAAATGTCCCGAACCCACTAAACCGATTTCAAAAATTCTTTCACTGTTTAGAAGCTACACTATTCCCGAGTGACATAGGCTATAATAATATATTTTTTTAATAATTAGGGGTCCTTACTAAAACTCCAATAATGTAACCCAAGGTGTAAAAAAATTGCCTAAAATATTCTTTACATCGCGTGCCCTGCGGAAACTATTGATGATAGAACAAAATAATGTACTACGACTTTGTAGAACACATTATTATTTACAAAAAACGTCGTGACAGCATATATCTAACTATTATAGTTATGCCACAATAAGTGTACGTTTAAAAAAATAAAACAGCGTCAATTATCGTTGAAATTTTTGTTAAAGACCGGTGCGGAGCCGGAGTGGGCCTCTAGTTGTAAATAAGGAAAGGTACTTGTAAGGACATTGATTGTTACAAATCTGATATGTATATAGTGTAGGTTCGTCGTGGCCTAAAGAATAAGACGCTCTGCATACACATTTCGAGCATGCCTGTGTTCTAATCCCGCAGTCAGGTACCAATGTTTGTAATGAAACATGTACATATTTCGGTAGGCAGCGGCTTGGCTCTGCCCCTGGCATTGTTAAAGTCCATAGGCGACGGTAACCACTCACTATCAGGTGGGCCGTGTGCTCGTCTGCCTACAAGGGCAATAAAAATAAAAAAAATAACATGTTCACGAATGACTTCCAAAATGAAAGAATAATATAATATGTGTACATTAGTATAACATTTTTTTTATTTTATTGCGTAGACGAGTGGACGTGCTCACAGCCCACCTGGTGTTAAGTGGTTACCGGAGCCCATAGACATAAACAATGTAAATGCGTCACCCACCTTGAGATATGAGCTCTAAGGTCTCAATATAGTTACAACGGCTGTCCCACCCTTCAAAACGAAACGCATTACTGCTTCACGGCAGAAATAGGCAGAGTGGTGGTACCTACACGTGCGGTCTCATAAGAAGTGCTACCACCATTAATTACGCAAATTATAATTTAATAAAAATAAAACTTGCAAAATTATAATTGGCATAATTAATTATTAGTGATAGATAGGGTGCTCTGAAAGTCCTTAAGGGTAAGTACTACAACCATCCCTATTTCTATCGGAAAGTAAACATAGAACGCACTCCGATTATGGGATACAATTATTGACACTTAGAACTTGTGTCTTAGGTTGGGCGACTTTTACGTTGTGAACCCTGCTAATTTCAGTAAACACTTAACACCACGTGAGTCTAAAGTTCATTCACCCATTTATGCAAATAATACAGTGTTCTAGTGCATTCGAGATTCATATAAGGAGAAACAGTGGAACAGACAAACATGATTATAGTCTGTGAATATTCTTTGCGAGGTCAGCGTCGGCGCCAGTGAGCCACGAAGGTAGTTCCCTCAGACGTGACCGCCCTCGCCACCCCTCGCATGCTTACTCTCCGTCGTTCAAAACCTAGACTTTGCACCTTTAAATTTAGCGAGCACGTTCATACCTGTTTCATATGCGTTGCAATGTGCTTAAAGTTTTCGGAATAAGTATCTATGTATTAATACGTGAAGCAAAAACTTTGTATTCCTTTTTACGAAAATTGCGCGGACGGAGGAGTATGAAATTTTCCACACTTATAGAGAATATAGAGAAGAAATGCACAATGCTAATATTTTTTTAAAATAATACATAATAAAAGATACATTAAATCAATAAAAAAAACATTACACACACTACATACCATGTATTTGACGCACACACGCATGCATACTATTTATTGTCAAACTTTTGTTCTTGACGTCTGTTGTCAAATTGAGAATAGATTAAATATTGTTTGTCTTTATTAATATTTTTTTATAGTGTAGCCTTGGCGAAATTTGTGATTATAGTATGTGTACAAACTTACAATTCCAATTAATTATAGTCGAATTTCGACTACTGTGGGACCTCTAGTTTTAATAATTCAGTAGAATGTTAGTTTTGAATTTCTTCTTAATATACTGTATACACATTTCTAAACAACTGTGCATAAAATACTGGATAGTCAAGATAAGCCATTATAGTACGTTATAGTAGGTTTAGAAATAATATGTACACATTACATGTTTATCAATATTTATTAAGACACTAGCTGACCCGGCAAACTTCGTAGTGCCTCAATCGATAAATAAGAGACCTAAGCTTTTGTATAAAATAAACTTAAAAAAAATATAAGGAATCCGTTTTTTTTTATTGCTTAGATGTGTGGACGAGCTCACAGCCCACCTGGTGTTAAGTGGTTACTGGAGCCCATGGACATCTACAACGTAAATGCGCCACCCACCTTGAGATATAAGTTCTAAGATCTCAGTATAGTTACAACGGCTGCCCCACCCTTCAAACCGAAACGCATTACTGCTTCACGGCAGAAATAAGCAGGGCGGTGGTACCTACACGCGCGTCCAGCCGTCCACCACTACCCGTCCGACGGGGGACACATCAAAGGAAAAACAAAATTGTTATTTTTATTTAATTCCGAACATTTTCATACTTATCTACCTTTTAAACCTTCTCTGGACCTCCACAAATAATTCAAGACCAAAATTAGTCAAATCGGTCCAGCCGTTCTCGAGTTTTAGCGAGACTAACGAACAGCAATTCATTTTTATATATACATATTTGAATTTCGTAATTCAATATGGATAAATGAAATTATTATTCAGAAGCGATCACCCATTATCAGCACTCCTTTAGTGGATTGAAAAGTTCGTTTTGCAGCGTAAAAAATGAGAATCCGTACAGTCAGCAACTGAACGGAAATTAAACTTTTCCTAAACACTTTTTCTTTACTTTTCGGTATCCCTGGACGCTACCGATACGGAATGGATTATTACGGAATTTAAAAAATTATCGGAAATATCAATCAGACAACCACTTGGAACCACTTTTTTACTGGTGGTAAGACCCCCTGTGAGTCTGCACAGGTAGATACCACCACCCTGCCTATTTCTGCCGTGAAGCAGTAATGCGTTTCGATTTGAAGGGTGGGGCAGCCATTGTAACTATACTTGAGATCTTAGAACTTATATCTCAAGGTGGGTGGCGCATTTACGTCGTAGAAGTCTATGGGCTACAGTAACCACTTAACACCATGTGGTCTTTGAGCTCGTCCACCCATCTAAGCAATAAAAAAAAACCATGCCTGAAAAGGAAACGAACGAACTCTATTGTATAGCCTTACAATTCGCCAAATAAACGCCATACGCACGGCACAATTACGACAAGATCAGTGGTGTTTCTGAACTAGTAAGATATAACACAACACGACAAATATACTATGATATTTGGTTATTCTAACGCAGTGCAATAATAATTTTTTTTTTATTGCTTAGATGGGTGGACGATCTCACAGTCCACCTGGTGTTAAGTGGTTACTGGAGCCCATAGACATCTAGAACGTAAATGCGCCACCCACCTTTATAAGTTCTAAGGTCTCAAGTATAGTTACAACGTCTGCCCCACCCTTCAAACCGAAACGCATTACTGCTTCACGGCAGAAATAGGCAGGGCGGTGGTACCTACCCGCGCGGACTCACAAGAGGTCCTACCACCAGTAATTAAGCAAATTAAAATTTTACGGGTTTGATTTTTATTACACGATGTTATTCCTTCACAGTGGAAGTCAATCGTGAACATTTGTTCGAATCGAACAAACTTTTCATCCTGAAGAGACTGCATGAAATTTTCAAATGACCAATTTGACGCAGATCAAACACGAGCGAGCACATCTATAAATCACAAACCGAGTGATGAAGATAAAATACTACGTAAAGTTTCATTTGGATTTTTATATCCAATATTCAGTTTTTGTCTCAAGTAACTCAGTTATTATAATATCATTTGTAAATAATTTCGAGCGAAATATTTCTATTTTGCATTTCGATTATTACAAATGACTTACGATAGCTTGAACAAAGGTGAGGTTATTAAGTATTAAGTTACATTTGCCATGAAATCTAATATTGAATTAAATTGGAAAAAAAGATTTAGTGAGATATCATATACGAAATCTGTAATTGAGATTCATAAAGAACTATTTTTTTGTTTGCATTATAGATTTTGTCGAAAAGAAAATTAAAATAGCTAGATACGGTCATAAAATAATGATTGTGTCGGGTATCGATACATACGTAATATATTTGTCTTCTACAACACATTAATAATTAACTCGTAATAATTATTTTAGGTATTATATTCTGTCATAGTCCACATGATGCGAAAAAACCTATTTCAGCCACGCAACAATACATTCCTGTTTGAAAGGTAACACCGCTGAGATATTGACCTCATTATGGTTTGGTTATGGCATTATTCACATTTTAATATTCTTGGGCTGCGTAGTAGCCGAAAATAATAAAAAAAAAACAGTTTAATATTAAATTTGTAGTTAAATAACACATTTTTCAAAAACGCTACAGTAAATACTCAATATCAATTGCGTATGTTTATAGTGTAATTCTAAGTTGCTCATTGGGCGTGTGTGATCACGGCACTGAGCATGAATCTTTATTAAGATGTAGGGCTTTTAAAACACGGAAAAATAGCTGAACTTTTGCTATAAGGTAGGCTATTTCCATAGCGCATTGCACTGTCTTTAAATTTTGAAAATTACGAAATGGCTCTCCGATAATACTTGCTTTTTTTGCAAAGATCATATTGTTTTACTGTAACACATGCTATCACATCACGACTATGTAATTTCAGGACATAATGAAACATGACAGGTATGTAAACTTAAAAATAAGATCATAACTGATTCTAAAAACGCGGCGTCTGCATACGAAATGGAGACTCGTGTGTCGCTCAATGTAGGGGGGCTTAACAAACCGTATCGGCACCCGTCTGCCGGCCCTCTGTTTACTCGTTCCACAATAACTCTATTGTATGACTAACTTTTCACATTGTAACGGGTTATTGCGAGGAAACTGAAGAACTCGCGGCTATAAGTATTTGATTTCGTTTATGATTTAAAAACAGTGCCCTTGTCCGGTGAAAAGAGCAGTTGAGACGGTATTAACAATTATATTATTAAGAGTTTCTAGTGAGCAGACGAATTCGCTGCCTCCTATAGTTAAGAGTGTCGTGTGATAAAAAATCAAACCCGCAAAATTATAATTTGCGTAATTACTGGTGGTGGGACCTCTTGTGAGTCCACACGGGTAGGTACCACCGCCCCGCCGATTTCTGCCGTGAAGCAGTAATGCGTTTCGGTTTGAAGGGTGGGGCAGCCGTTGTAACTATACGGAGACTTTAGAACTTCTATCTCAAGGTGTGTGGCGCATTTACGTTGTAGATGTCTATGGGTTCCAGTAACCACTTAACACCAGGTGGGCTGTGAGCTCGTCCACACATCTAGGCAATAAAAAATAAAAAAATAAAAAGGGTGGCAACGACCTGGCTTTGCCCCTGGCATTGTTGACGACCACAAGTGATGGTAACCACTCACCATCAGCTGGCCATACGCTCGCCTGCCTTCACGGACAATAAAAAAAGTCAAATCTTAAAGTATTTCTATATTCGGTTAATAAAAGCATTTAGTAATTAATCTATATGTATAAAAATGAATTGCTGTTCGTTAGTCTCGCTAAAGCTCGAGAACGGCTGGACCGATTTGGCTAATTTTGGTCTTGAATTATTTGTGGACGTCCAGAGAAGGTTTAAAAGGTAGGTAAAATATTAAAATACTCAGAATTAAATAAAAATAACAATTTTGTTTTTCCTTTGATGTATCCCCCATCGGACGGATACCTTTCGTTTGTTTTAAGTTTATTTTATACAAAAGTTTAGGTATTTTATTTATTGATTGAGTCACTACGTAGTCTACCGGATTAGCTAGTATTATAATAAAAAAGATATTCATTCAGACGAAATAAAATTAATAACGTAATTTCCGTTCAAAGTTTAATCAAAACGTCATACTATTGGTCCGAGTTAAATTTTAATAGATTCCGCTGAATGTTTCTCCAATTACAACAAATTACGTTCATTAAGCCAAAAAAATATGAAGAAGAAAATTGAATGAGCCCATACCTATCATTCGCATTGTATGTGGTACAGCTCTTAAACTCTTAAAACCAAAGGATAATGGTTTCCCAAAAGAATAATCCGGATGGCGCAACCTATATGTGCTCATAGTACGCCAACAATTACTACAAATTTACGATAATTGTTTTCTTATAGTGACTATGGTCGGTGAATACGTCGCGTCACTGGATACAAATACACATATTAGTGTCAAATACATTTTTGTTCCTATTCAGAATCTATAAAACAAAGTTTTATAAGTCTCCACAAATACGCTGCAAGCAACATAGATAAATAACAATAAATTCATTACAATATCAATAAATCGTAAGAAGATAATTAATTTTTGGAACGAAGTTCCTTACGGCAGGCTTGGAGGAGATAGAGATTTTGCTGCGCGACCGAACTGAAAAAAATGCGATAGTAAAAACCGTAAGAAAAAGTCCGTGGAATAAAACCGTTAAATGAGACGTGCGCACGCGCGACAGTCGTATACACAAGCGAGTAGTGTATAATACCTTTCTCTTTTTCCTACCTTTTTTTTTTGCAAATTGTGTCGATTCTACATTAGCCGAAGGAGCTTCGTTCCTACCTGGTGTCCCACGACACCACATTTTAGTTTTTAATTGTTCATTGGCTCGGTGTAATTATGTTTTGTGTCGCAAATATCATAAATATACAAACGCTCGACAGCAAACCAAACAAGATTCAACTAATATTAGTTATGCCAAATAAGGTAAACATTAGACGGTGTTTATCTAACAATACACATAAACTATTACAGTACAATACAGGGCGTTGGTATCATAACGTATTTACCTCTCCTAAAAAACAACACGAGAGAGCAAGACGAAAGAAATATCTAAATCTTAGAACTTAGTAACAAGTTATAATTAGCATTTCACTCGAGTGCCCTTAATCGGTCTATAACCCCGCGCTGTCAGTCGAAATATAGACTCATACGTAAGTGGTACATTAACATTTTGTACTTATAAAGATATGAAATAGATAAGGATGAATAATATTTAGAGTCAGTCTTCTTTGTGAATACCACGAGTGCACCATTTAGTGAATTGTGTCTGCGAACGAATTTCATGATGAAGGATTGACTTTGCATCATAGATAGGGTTTTTTTTTTTTTAATTTCCCTTGTAGGCAGACGAGCATACGGCCCACCTGATGGTGAGTGGTTACCGTCGCCCATGGACTTCAGCAATGCCGGGGGGAGAGCCAAGCCGCTGCCTACCGCTTAATACTCTCCACAAGCCTCGTTTGAAAAAGGACATGTCACGGACATAGCGCTCGGGAAACACCGTGGAGGGGAGCTCATTCCATAGCCGGATGGTACGTGGCAAAAAAGACCTCTGGAAACGCACTGTGGATGAACGCAGTGGCTCCAGGTAGTATGGATGAACTCTACTCCGGTGGCGAGCGGTGCGATGGTAAAAACGAGATGCCGGTATCATCTCGAACAATTCCTCAGAGCACTCCCCATGGAACATACGGTACAAAATACAGAGGGAACCGAAGTCCAGGGTTTATTAATCGCGTATTTGCTACTGGTATTTTTAGCTGTGAGCGCTTATTAGTAGATGCTACCGCTCTGTTTATTCTTGCCACGAAGCAGTAATGCATAGGGCATATGGAATTAACCTTATGATGTGTATAGGCTCCGGCAACCTATACGCCATGAGGTTCCTCTCTCTATACATCTACAGCAATATTCAAATAATCATAAAAACAGCAAATTTTGTTATTTTATTTCGATGATTACTGATGGTAAGGCGCCTTGTGAGACCGCACGGTTATGCACCATCACCTTACATAATTCTGCCGTGGTGTAGTAATGCGTTTCAGTTTGAAGGGTGGTGATAAGTTGTACTTTAAAACTTAGAACTCATGTCTCAAGTTGGGTGGCGGCATTTACATTGTTGATGCCTATGGGCTCCGGTAATCACATAACAATAGGTGGGCCGCGTGTTCCTCCACCCATCTAAGCAATAAAAAAGTTTATTCAGCATGATGAAGAAGAATGTCATTATACCGATTAACGTCACGTAAACTTAGGACTGTTCAATCGAAGATTGACGTTTATTTCATCTCAATAATGAAAACTCTAACGTTTTCCAATAAAGCTTTGAAAACCTGTGTTCGTCTACAGTCGCGATTGAAACACGATCACGTTTCGGCACTGTGTCTCTCAGTGTCACCGTCAAGGGTCGGACGTGAATGATCTTCAACCAGTCTTTATTAAGTCACCAGTGTAATCTATTGGTTAGATTAACGAAGGCATTCTTACTTCACACGTTTGAGTGGTCGGAGCGATTTGTGTAAATTGGACTGCTGATTAGATTCTTCCCCCGAACCAGCCGGTCTTAATCATTTCGATTCATTACTCGCTAAAACTGAGATGTGCCCGTGATTAATTGACTTGTTTTTCCGTTTACAATTAACGGATTTATTCCGAGTAGATTAATGCGAATTGAATTTAATACCGGGTTTGAACGTTGCCTAATTAGCGGAAAATTTCACTGAAGAACAAACGTCGTACAGTAAGGCAGAGCCGTAGCCTCATCCGGTTAATTAAGGCCGTATTGCAGGTTTTCCATATAGCATAGAACATTAGTTTATTATGCATACTGGCTTGTGAAATGTAGTTTAAGCACTCTACTTCTGAGCACAATCTTATGTCTTTGGGCATGTCATTAATTACAACATTTCATAAATATATAATTTAGAGGTCTTTCTAGAAAGTAAGTTTGGAAAGAACTCAAATTAGCATGGCTTTTTTTAATTGCTTTTATGGGTGAACGAGCTCACAGTTCACCTGGTGTTAAGTGGTTACTGGAGCCCATAGACGTCTACAACGTAAATGCGCCACTCACCTTGAGATATAAGTTCTAAGGTCTCAGTATAGTTAGAACGGCTGCCCCACCCTTCAAACCGAAGCGCATTACTGCTTCACGGCACAAATAGGCGAGGTGGTGGTACCTACCCGCGCGGACTCACAAGAGGTCCTACCACCAGTAATTACGCAAATTATAATTTTGCGGGTTTCATTTTTATTACACGATGTTATTCCTTCACCGTGGAAGTCAATCGTGAACATTTGTTGAGTACGTATTTCATTAGAAAAATTGGTACCCGCCTGAGGGATTCGAACACCGGTGCATCGCTTCAACACGAATGCACCGGACGTCTTATCCGTTAGGCTACGACGACTTTTAAAACAACATTACAACATTTCATAAATATGCAATTAAGATGTCCTTCTAGAAAGTAAGTTTGCTTCGATTAGCGACTTACCGTAACTTACTATTAAGAGTGAAAATTCACTGACTCATCCTTAAGAAGAGTGAAAACATCCAAAGAATCGGTGAACGAAAACCCGTAGTCGCGCGCCGGGTCCAGAACTGAATAAAAAGATCTACTTAATAATAATAACATTGTCAAGTCCATTGTCCGTAGGGTTGACCCAATTACGGTCCGCTAGCACCACATTGGAGCGAAATTGTTCGATCTGTCTGCGGAAATTAAATTTTCTGAATACCCCTTTGTGAAACGATAGAGAAAGCAAAAGTGTAACGTGACCGTTCGAAATGGAGCTACGGTATCTTGTCTCACTATCTTTAACAATAACAAGATTTCGCTCTGCTTCGATTTCGCTTTATCGAAGTCTTCTGTTCGAACTGCATCTCTGCTAGATACACGAACTATATATTATAAGAAACCGGCAATTTTCTTGACAATTATTATACGTAGATATGAAATGCGCTGGTCATTGCCTGACGACTTCTTACTTGATTGGCGGAAACGTTGGCAGCAGTAGCAGCAGCTTTTATTATGTTGGTATTTAGCGTCATTATTATAAGACTACTAGCTGTACCCGTCCGCTTCGCTGGGCATTTAGAATTAACATTATTATTAAATTTCTCACCCCCACAAAGATTCTCATCATTAACGCCCCTGCAACTGGTGTAGAGAGTCCAACACTCTTAAAAATATTAACCTATCCATTAAGGACATGTATTTTCTACACGGATACTAAGTTTCAAGTCAATCGGATGCATGGTTCAGTAGTTATAACGGAACATCCGTAAAAACCACTGTAGATTTATATATTAGTATAGATTATCTATCAAAACCTTTCATAAGCAATGTAAAATGAGTTCTGTAGGCATGATTTTTATAAAACTTATTAAAAATGCTACATTATGCTTATTTGAATACTCAGTAGGTACATCGTTCGCGAAGCATGTCAGAATGGTGAAGAACGCTTCAGCGTAAGTCCGCGAATTATACTACCTGTTACACACAGAGTTTATTTTATTTAAAATAAGTTAAAAATGTTTTTGATTACTTTCTTGATTTTTCTTGCCATCAAAAACGATTCGATTGTTTAATTACTCGTAAATATCTTTGAAGTCGTTTACAAATCAGCAATTCTCTCTTAAATATTGGTCGGCTCATACAAACCGAATCCAACTGGAGTTTTTCAATATATATATATATATATTTTTTAATTCCGTCATTTCTTTTGCCGATTGCGAATACCCCGCAAGGATAACAGTTAATCGAAGGAGATCGCGATTAAACGTTGCGGCGTATGGGGTGGGATTTTTCTCAATTCATTTGTTATTTCGGAGAGTCCGCCGTTCGGCTCGGCGGAACGTATTGTCGGCCTCGGGGCCATTGTGTGTGTTTTTTTACGCTGACGAAGCATTTTCCGTGGAAACGTTTCTAAGGCTTTTGTGCGCGATACCCTGAGGGATATTGGATGCTACGGAATGAATAACTGTCTGTTAAATATATATATATTCGTGTGATATGAAAATATGTTTGGTGTGTAAACCGCGACGCAGAATGAACGCTATGAACGGACCTTCCTAAGCGAAATATTTTATTGTAGTAAATGCACAGAAGCAAATTGGTGAATAATTTTGTCATCTTATCGTTTTCGGAGTTAGAAGCTCTAATAACTATAAGGTAGATTGAGTTCGAAACTGGTCGCTGTCAATATTTTTGCTATGTCTTTGTATAGTTATTGTATAGTCTACTGGTGGTAGGACCCCTTGTGAGTCCACATGGGTAGGTGCCACCACCACCCTGCCTATTTCTGCCGTGAAGCAGTTATGTGTTTCGGCTTGAAGGGCGGGGCAGCCGTTGTAACTATACTGAGACCTTAGAACTTATATCTCAAGGTGGGTGGCGGCATTTACGTTGTAGATGTCTATGGGCTCCAGTAACCACTTAACGCCAGGTGGGCTGTGAGCTCGTCCACCAATCTTAAGCAATAAAAAAAGTCAGAATCTGAGTGCAATTCTTCTTTGTCTTGTATTTTAGTTACGCAAAACACAGGAAAAAAGTTATAGCTTGAGTTCGCTGTATATATAACATTCTCTGTATTAATAATCTCCACCATCATATTATCATTTTATTCAGCGAAAAATATATTTCTAGCGATCGTATTAAAAGATACTGAGAAATTTCAACAAGCATTTTCTTTTTTGTTTATTTACAAATTTAGACAATTTATATTCATAGAAAACTAAATATGCTGGATGAGGTATTATTATAGTAAGACAATGAAACGATTTAATAAACAATCCAGAGAGACATTATGCCTAGATAAACTTTCGAAGCTCTAATTTATGAATGTCGGTAAAGTTTCCATCGGTCAGAACTTATAACAATTGTATTTACATTTATTGAAATCATTGCTTTTATATGTTATGGAATAAAAATCTTAGCTAAATTATTTAAAGAAATTGTAACACAACAGTTGCTGCAGTTTTAAAATCGAAAATAATTTGAAACGTTAATAGCGTGAACAGCAGACGCTACGTTTTCATCAATCCATAAATTTTCCGATCAAATATTGAATATAACATAATAAGATGTACATAAGAATAACATTTCTCAATTTCCAAAAAAATAATGAAAGCCTTTCTTTTCGTACGTTCTAAGAAACGGGTGGGGATGAGGATGTTATATGAAAAAATATTACCAAGAATTAGAATTGTGACGCAAGCAAAACAGGGAAGCGCGTGTCGGGCATACACAAGGGTTCCGTGGTCAGAGAGTAAAAGCATGCCATTTAAATTCAACTGTGACTTTTTGTCTCTGAACTGTGATCAGTGTGTGTGTATCAGGCGATGCGATATCGCAATTCCAATAGAGGAGGCAGCTATCAATTTTTCGAAATCTATCCGAATTGTGACTGGCACGAAGTTTTCATTAATTCCAATTTGAAGGGTAGGATAGCTGATAGATAAATCTATACTAATATATAAATCTACAGTGGTTTTTACGGATGTTCCATTATAACTACTGAACCATGCATCCGATTGACTTGAAACTTATTATCCATGTAGAGAATACACGTACTTAACGGATAGGCTAATATTTATATGAGTGTTGGACTCCCTACACCAGTTGCGAGGGCGTTAATGATGAGAATCTTTGTGGGGGTGAGAAATAATAATGTTAATTTTAAATGCCCAGCGAAGCGGACGGGTACAGCTAGTTTTCTGTGAAACTCCTTCGATTATGTATTTCTCATGTTTTTTTTTGTTTTTAATTGCAACAGAAACAAGAGGTAAATGAAATGATAATATGAGTGTTGGACTCCCTAATAATGACAATAAATAATAATGTTAAATTTAAAGGCGCAGCGAAGCGGGCGAGTACGGCTAATACAATTATAAATTCGAATGTTTCACTAGGTGTCAGTCAAAGTTCACACTGTCAAGTCCGATAATCACAATACTGTACGCTATTATGGCATACGGTAATGACGAAATTGTACGGATTCCGGTTTCTTCAAGTCGACTGCAGAGCCCTAAAAGAATATATAAAGCAAATTTAGGACAATGTTGGGACTTGTTCAATTCTTATACAACTTTGACTTCGTGTCTCGAAGTGGGCGGCGGCCATCATTGTGCGTACTCTTATAGCTGTTCTAAATCAAGCGGAACGTGAGCTCGTCAACCCACCTTTAAAACACATAACAGAGAAACGATTGTCTGACCATTGAAAGAATGCGCTCCTAGCAGGTTTTGATCCTACTGACAATCGGGCTTTAAGGTTGTGTTGAGCTTGCGACGGAAACAAGTTTGTTGTTTCGCGGTACCACGATTATCGATCTTTTTATTTATTGCTCAGATGGGTGGACGAGCTCACAGCCCACCTGGTGTTAAGTGGTTACTGGAGCCCATAGACATCTATAACTACCTTGAGGTATAAGTTCTAAGGTCTCAAGTATAGTTACAACGGCTGCCCGACCCTTCAAAGCCAAACGCATTACTGTTTCACGGCAGAAAGGGGCAGGTTGGTGGTACCTACTTGTGCGAACTCACAAGAGGTCTTACCACCAGTATAAAACCCATCTGAATCCAAATGACTGTAAAAACTTGCGATAAATGTTCTAATTGTGCGTCACATTAGACGTCGGATCGATTTCATTCTCTCGGCGACCGGACAATAATCTTTTTACAATTTATAAATTTACAACCATCACGCACCAATGTAAGTTTTAAGAAGTGTTGACTACTTATGTTTACTGGCGGTAGGGCATCTTGTGAGTCCGCGCGGGTAGATACCACAACCCCTTTCTATTTGTACCATCAAGCAGTAATGCGTTTCGGTGTGAAGACTGGAGCAGCTGTGGTACTATAAAACTGAGACTTTGACCTCATGTCTCCAGGTAGGGGACGGCATTTACGTTGTTGATGTCTATGGGCTCCGGTAACCACTTAACACTAGGTGTGCCGTAAGCTCGTCCACCCAAATAAGGTATTCTTTTTTACCATAACTGTACATTTAGTAACAGCAATAAATGGAGTTAAATTATGTGAAAGTACTATGCAGTAAAGAAAGAGCGTTGTGTAAAAGTTGCACTCTGTAATAAGACTCGGTAATTGTCTATTACCTGAATTGCTTAAGAACTTGCTTGCAGCGGGTCTTAGGTAGTTCTCAGCAAGAACTTTTGAGTAAAAACTTCACAATAATTATCCGATTATATCATTATCGAAGGCTTACGGCCCCTATTACTATTATTACAGATGAGCTAATAGCTAGATTATCAATCTACTGCAATACCAAATAAAAGTTGATGCTAAGTCCATCGATAACGCGAATGACCCCTTCCATCCCAGACCTCCATCTACTCGAAAAACCGAAGCCCGAATTACTTCGGTATAACGACCACCATGACCTTCCTCCAAGAACACGTGACTTATTACTGGTCATAGGACCGCTTGTGAGTCCGCACGGGTAGGTACCATCACCCTGCCTATTTCTGCCGTGAAGCAGTAATGCGTTTCGGTTTGAAGGATGGGGCAGCCGTTGTAACTATACTTGAGACCTTAGAACTTATATCTCAAGGTGGGTGGTGCATTTAAGTTATAGATGTCTATGGGCTCCTTTAACCACTTAATACCAGGTGGACTGTGAGCTCGTCCACCCATCTAAGCAATAAAAAAAAATAAAAAACATCTTTTTTGCAAACAAAGAAATCAACGAATCACTAATCAACAAGAATTAAGACGAAAAAGGGAACGCAGTCTATTGTATGCAGATATTTCTCAATATAGATTTTATCAAAATACAAAGAGCGGTACGACCGTATACTTTAATGACTTGTAATCATTGTCGATTAGCTGGTAAATACTAGCGCACGACACCGATCATTGGATTCCATCGTTTGATCTTATGCAACGAAGGAGATACTGGTACAATTGTACTTTATACGTGCTGAAGGTGGTTTAAATAGAAAGCCACTTCACAGACTCAAAAACTGTTGTTTATGAGTCGATTCTAATGAAACACAAAGATAGTCAACGAACAAATATAACTACAAGAAGCCTAGTAAGTTTTATCAATGAATTTGAAATATTTAGGTAAAATTTTGACATAGTTACATCCATGGGATATTCAAATAATGGTTGGGTTTTTTTTTAATGAAATTTATGGTTAGCAAATTAATAATTTATTTATTTACTACATGAACTCTTAAATCATGACCTAGAATACTAATTACATATTTAACAAATTAAGAGATTACGCAGATGGCATCAACAATATAAAATTAACGAATGATCCTCACATTAGGCATAGCCTGTATCGTGAGGACCAAAATGTGATTTTGACCTCAAAACGACCTCACTGTTATTAATAATTATTACGCTCAAAAACATGCGTTACAAGATTTAACATAAGTACAATATAATTTAAAAAAATATATAAAAAAAAATTAATAGTATAGTTATAATAAAACCGTTTCTGTAATGTTGGCAACGTGTCCAAATAAAATAAAAACTTAGTTACGTATACATACAAGAGAATTTTTAAAAAGAAAATAATTTGGCGGAACGATGGGCTATAAACAATCGAAAACAAGTTTTCTGGAATAAAAATGATCTATTGCGGATCCCGCTGCCAAATTCCAAGTAGTTATGACATAAAGGT
Source organism: Bombyx mandarina (assembly GCF_030267445.1). Classification (NCBI taxonomy): domain Eukaryota; kingdom Metazoa; phylum Arthropoda; class Insecta; order Lepidoptera; family Bombycidae; genus Bombyx; species Bombyx mandarina. The sequence goes on along the minus strand of NC_143225.1, from coordinate 8,573,570 downwards.
TTCAATACCTTGACCTCTATTACGCAAAAACGCCCGTTATGAAATGCCGCGACGGCCTTAATGGCTTTCGTGTCCTATAAAATATAAGAACGTTCGTGAAAAACGCCGATGGGCAGAGCCAAATATCCGATCTGTTCCACATTATGTCGGAAGAAAAACAGAGTTTTTACATTGAAGATGACAACATAAAATTTGTATACAGAAACTTTAGAAGTTTATGCCACAAGATGTGATCGTAAAAATCAATGCTCATTTTTTGACGTAAGTACATTAGCTACGATTCTTTGAATAGCTTCCTATGAATGAATTCCTTCTTTCTTTGAATAGGTAGTTGACAGAAGTTTTTTTTTATATCTCATCGAAAGGCACAATTAAGGAGGTTTTCAGTTCAGTTTTATTTGCGTCTTTGAGCTAAACAAACAACGCTTATCATATTGAATGCTCGCCGGATCCTCTCGGTGGGTCGCGATTCCAATCCGGTGGTAGGTTCTGCGAAGCACTGCTCTTACCAGGACTAATGTTAGCAGATTTTCTCATGTGAGCTCATCTACCAGTCCGATCTTAGTTGGAATAGCCCCTTACGTTACCAGCGAAAACGTAGACAACAAAATTATTGAGGAATGATATTATCCTTCAAATTTGCTATTACTATTTATATTTTAATACTCGGTTTCAAGAAAACAGAACATTCTCTCACCATCCCCTCGGGCAAATTATATTAAAATATTTCTTTAATCTAATAATTCTCTTTTATTCCATTTTTAGAATTAATTAATAGAACATTAACCTACCTAATCTAAGAAGTCCATTACACTTTGCTTTATTACACAAACGCCTGATTGAATGCAGTTGCAATTGTCTCGTAAGCACAAACAATGCGGGGCTCAATCAAACAGAGCGAATGACCACAATTAAGTCCATTAACCAGCTCTCTTAGTTATTACAGCGAAACAAATACTCGTAAATAGTTGTCTCTATATAACCTCTATGTAACTGGAACTTGCAAATTGATTAGGCAGTGGTCTGGAATTTATTGTGGTAAATTCTTTGTTTGTTAATTGAACAATAACTCTTAAGATCCTAAGCGAAGATACATTGATGACACCAATTAAAATGTTAACCATAAAATCAATATTTTTGATATATTTTTTATTTGGTGTTAAGTGGTTACCGGAGCCCATATATCTACAACGTACCTATATATCTACAACGTAAATGCCGCCACCCACCCTGAGATACGAGCTCTAAGGTCTCAGTATAGTTACAACGGCTGCTCCACCCTTTAAGCCGAAACGCATTACTGCTTCACGACAGAAATAGGCAGGGTGGTGGTAGGTACCTACCCATGCGGACTCACAAGAGGTCCTACCACCAGTAAACAGTATTTATGCATATTCATTTGGACCGCCTTGGTAAGTCTTTTGGATGCTTATAATATATTTTTGGTCCAAATAAAACTTGGAAAAGTCTCTTCTATATCGTTCCCTCACTACTGAGGATTGCGACCACATGCGACATACTTCCAATGTGCTCGATCATGGGCGGCATGGACTGCATGGTACAGACTACCACCAAGTGCTTGTCTTGCTAGATCTGACCATCTGGCTGGTGTTCTGCCCACGGCGCGCTTGCCCTCTATGCGATCCGTAATTATGAGCTTGGAAAAGTAGCCAAGATGATTGGAAGACAAATATACAAAATAATTACAAACAGATTTATCGATATATGGAATTTTTTTTTATTAATTTACAAAAAAGCAGTACATAATAATTTCCATTATTATACTTCCTAATTTTGGTTTTCAGAGATGGCACAAATAGCAATACCTGAACAAATCGCGAGCACGATGCATTCGGATGCATCCTCGAAGATCCTCCGACGTCCATTATAGGTCCCAGTGGGTTGAATTAAGTGAGACACCAATCATTTCCCATATGTTTTGGGAACACACATCGATAGAGCAATTTATTTAATAACTAGCGCCATCTATTGGCGAGTTCAAATAAATTCACCAATACCTTTGAAAATCGAATTGGGCAGTCACTGGTATATGTGTCGTTATACTCGTCGGAACTTGAAAAATGTTCTCGTGAAGGCAAACAAAAGTTAAGCGTAACTTGTGTACCTAATTACCGATTCGGTTCGGAAACCTTTACGAGTTCACAAAACTTGTTTACAAAACTTATTCGTTAACTCCCCGAAATTTATCTAGGCCATATTTTTAGTTGAAGCGCGAACAAAACATCCGAATTATGAAAGGGGAGCAGTTTTAAAACAATTCCGCCAAGTTTTTCATCGCTTCCTTCCTTTCGGCTAAAACCGCAATTTATCAAGACGATCATTTTGTACGCAAAAACCGTTAACTCAGAAGTTTTGGGAGCATTCGAAAGAACCGCGACAAGAATACTCTGGTGAACACCATTCTAACTGGATCGAACCAAAATGTTCTGAATATTTGGGCCGAAACAGGTATCTTTTTTACAAAATAAAATTATTATTATTTAAAATTAATATGTAATTTGTATTTTATACTAGTTGATCCGACAGACTTCGTAATGCCTCAATCGATAAATAAAAGACCTAAACTTTTGTGGAAAATAAACTTAAAACAAACAAGAGGAATCCTTTCGACGGGGGGATATCAAAGGAAAAACAAAATTATTATTTTTATTTAATTCCGAGAATTTTCTTATTTACCTACCTTTTAAACCTTCTCTGGACTTCCACAAATAATTCAAAACCAAAATTAGCCAAATTGGTCCAGCCATTCTCGAGTTTTAGCGAGACTAACGAACAGCAATTCATTTTGATATAAATATAGATAGATAGATTACTTATTCAAATCTAATTATTCTACGTTAATGTAAATACAATCATAAAGCATAATGTTATATATGCCTAATCATTTTTACAGTGCAAATGTAATCTACAAACAGCACGTCATAGATTTAACCCCAAATGACGTCACACGTAATGATGTAACCTCCGGGTGTGAATCAAGAACAATGCAGTTACTTATTGAGCTTTTGATCAATACTATATTTCAAGATGGACTGCGGCACTTTTAGATTATTTTGTCCATTGGCCCGGCTATTGCGCACCAGATGAACTTACTCATCCACTTATGTATTGTGTTCAAATAAATTTGTCAAAATATTTTTTTATCTAATGTAAAATGGTTATTGCAGCCCATGGACATCAAAAAGTGAACGCAGTCACCGACTTTGAAACGATTTTTGAGGTCGAACTCTTATGTTTTTGTTACATTTGTGTTGGTCTCAACAACTATCAAGTTATAACTTGAGAAGACAGTACATTTTATGACCATTCTTAATAATATTCTACAAAAGATCACAATCGTCTGCAAACTATTTTATTAGCATTAAACAAGAATCAATAAAGCGAACATATGGATGTTCAAACGTGTCCTATATAATTGACATATCGTGTGACCGAATGTTGGCAAATCAACAGTTAAATGTCTTCCGTAACGAATAGCTTGTCTAAATATACCAGGGTTGCGACATAAATTTAATTCGGGCATCCCATTTTTTGTACGAAACAGTAGCTTGTATCAAATATCAATCGTGTCATGTCATTAATGTTATGACTGTGTTCCCTTAATTCAGCCTTAAAGTGAATTAGTAGGAAGCGTAGAACGCTCTATTTAATTATAGGTATTTATTTTAGAAATAAAGAAATAAATATATTTTGTGTTTTGCGCATTATTTTATTCTGTGTGTTTGGGCTATTGCCGTTGCCATTATCAGACATGAGATTCGAATTGTATAAATACAACCATCACGACGAAACGCATGACTGCTTTGCGATAAAAATTGGCAAGCTGATGCTATTAACTTGTGTGTGTCATCCATAATGTATTTGTTAATATGACGTTATTGCGAACAATATCCGACTTCGTATTTCAAGCCGCATTGCAGTCTGCTCCTAAAAATTAGACGGTTTGAAAATTCGTCAGCAAATTTTCAAATGTAAAAAAAAACTGTAAAATAAAAAGCAAAACTCAGACTTTACGTCACACGTCACAACATAAAAAAAAACTCGAACCACTTTTATGCCGTTAATAATTCTAACCAATTAATTTCACAGTGTAAGAGCAGCACCCACTTAAAATGAACTGCCGATGGCAGCATGCAAAATACGTCCCTGTTGAAGGCTGTTACGTTCCAAATTGCTTTGAGAGTTCGTCTGAAAAACCAATTCCCATATGAATGATCACAGCGGAGTGGGGTCACAAGTTGAAGTTGGTAAAAAATGGTGGACGCAGCTGTTTGGCACATGGCGGGAGAGCTTACTATTCAGTAACTGTTTCATAAAATGTTACAGAACTTTGTAGTATTTTGCTTTTTCTGTTTTTTTATAAAAAAATGCAATAAGGCTCTACTTCTTCAGTATCGAGAAATTTAATTTAAGCCTCCCGTCTGTTCGTATACGTTTTTTAATATATATACTATTTTCTCTTTCAATTTGGTTGATCAAATTACAAAATTCACTTGGCAAACTGACCTTTTAAAATTGCTGTATTTTTACATGACCCTTAGATGCACCATTCTTACATGACTGTCTTAGTTATAAATTGAGACATAGAAGGAGTTCTATCAACATAATTTAATATAAGTCCTTAATGGAGGCAGCAATAAAACTTTCATCTCCGACACTGCTGATGCACAAGACGCTTCAGGACAAGGTAGACTATAAGCTCGTCTAACCTTAATAGCAATAATAAATCAAATTCTTAATTTAATGTAATTCAAGGTTAAATACCACAGTATCTGCCGCGAATTTATCTTAGATTTGGGAAAACAATTTCACAATACAATTCAAACATCGAAAACAACTTATTTCTGACCAATGTAAATTGATTGTCAATAACTAAAAGGCCGTTAACTTTTAATTATATTCAATTTCGTCTAAACAATAAAGATCAATATCGCACAGCATCCATCCGGCGTCCGCATCGTAAGGAACCCGGGGGATTGTACCGCTCCTAAGCAATTACGTGTGACATGTGTCATAAAAAGCCACATTCGTGACGGCGTAACATCGATCGCAAACAGTTACTTTAATAAAATAGGTCGGTATCAATTTCATCTTCTTTCAAACCAAAATAAAATGGCAGTACATGATTAAATTTTACTATAGACGTAGATAGATAGGTTTGTTAGTACTACATGTCGACTTTAGTAATAATTGGAATGCTTATAAAAACTAGAGGTCCCGCAGTAGTCAAAATTCGACTATATAGTTAATTAATTGGAATTGTAAGTTTTTACACTATTATGATTGTATTTTATACTTCTATAATCACAAATTTCGCCAAGACTACACTATAAAAAATATTAACAAAGACAAACAATATTTAATTTCAATTTGAGAACAGATGTCAAGAACAAAAGTTTGACAGTAAATAGTATGCATGCGTGTGTGCGTCAAATATATGGTATGTAGTGTGTGTAATGTTTTCTTTATTGTTTTGATGTATCTTTTATGCATTATTTAAAAAAATATTAGCATTGTGAACTTCTTCTCTATATTCTCTATAAGTGTGGAAAATTTCATACTCCTCCGTCTGCGCAATTTTCGTAAAAAGGGATACAAAGTTTTTGCTTCACGTATTAATATATAGATGAACCTGAGGTATTTTGGAGACATTCAATTAAAACACCTATTACGATTTCACATGAAGACAAAGCGGTAAACTCCTTTGACTGGTTATATTACCGAAAGTAGGATTTAGGCGAGCATCTAAAAATGTCTTAAAAGTATTGGATTCCGCATTTTTACGGCGTATTACACTGATTTACGTACAACACGCTCATATCGCTTTATTCAGCGGTTTTACGGCCACCTTTATTGCTAAAAGTGGCTTATTCTTGAGAGTTTACTGTTTATCTATACATGTTTGTCATTTATTTTAAAGGAGAGACGACGTTAAGTGACAAATTCAACGTTTTGAACCGACTTCATAAAAAGGGGAGGCTTTAAATTCAACTATGTGGTTATGTGGTACTGAACTTTTTATTTTATTTCTAAGCTGGTTATTATTTCCGTAGACGTTAGTCGGGTTTTCTAGTATTTGTAGTTGGTTTTTTTTTGTTAGTATTTTGTATTATATATACATAGAAAGGAATTAATAATTTATTACGTCGTTTGATATGATTTTCTATACAAACTTAATTAAAATATAAATATCTATCATAAATTATTTTTCACCGTACAGTCTTTGCAGTGCAAACATCGTTATGCAATAAAACCAGCCATTCATTTTAGTTCAATGCAATTTGTGAATGAGCTTATGGCCCACCTGATATAAAGTTACAACCACGCAGAAGCAATGTTTATCATATTAGTTTATCTCAACATTGAATATAAAAAATATAAAAAAATAAAGCTTTTTTTTATATATATAGATAATAAACACCCAGACAACCAGCAAATCAACTCGCTAATCACACAAATGATTGTCCGATGTGGGAATCGAACCCACGACCCTCGACGCGATAGTTTGGCTCCACCACCAAGTCATAGTCAATTACTTGTCAACTCCGAAATAAGACATAAAAAATACTCAGTGAACTCAAAAGTACTACGTACTACGTACTATTGCATAGAACAATGGCATATTACGATTAAGATAATAAGACAACAAAACCATCAAAGTAGTCGTTTATTACATTAATAATGCACGCGCCGCAAACTTATCAAGAGATCATAATATCACATCGCAAAACTTGTGGTAACTACGGCTCGACTAATCTAATGTCACTAAGGAAGTAAGTAAGCGTAAGTTGACTTGGTAACGGGAACGGAGTTCCGAAGTTCTCGACTTCCCCGTGTCGGTTCATTAATTATAACGGGCGTAAATAACGAATGAGATGACGCCGTCGGCAATACGAAATTATCGGACATATTGAATTTTTAACGTCGCGCAACACCCTACACGTAATTTAGATTGGTTTAATTTGCGGTTGTATCGCGTTACACCACGAAGCGTGCCCTAGACACGTCCTTACGGATCCATCAGATCCAATAACCTTTGCATTAGACGCATTCAGCTTTAACACTAGGAGCAGGCTTAGGGACCTCGGTAACCGTACTCGTCGAACTCGACAAAGAGTTCGCCGTGCAACCTAACCCATGAATCAGCTCGCTGAGTTTCTCGCCGGATCTTCTCAGCGGGTCGCGATTCCGATCCGGTAGTAGATTCATTCGCGAAGCAGCTGCTCTTGAGTTGTTAGGTCTCCTTCGGAGGCGCTCGGGTAGCTGTTAGCAAATCCCACCCCTCCTGGCTGAGCCTTTGCTCGCCCACCTGTCCTGGTGAAACTGGAAAGGCCTCCGGGCCACCAGTAATCCTTCAATCATAAAAAAAAAACCACGAAGCATGTGTTATATTGAGTTGCACTTAATAGTTTGCTTGTTACGACGCCGACTCTCGTCGTAAATGAGGTAATTATATACCTATATATTAAAATTATCGGTGGCAGGGAAAACACGCATCGGTGAATACCGCCAACGTGCATATTATTTATCGCAAAATGGAGCCCACTGAGTTACTCGTCGGATCTTCTCAGTGGGTCGCGTTTCCGATTCGATGGTAGATTCTGCGAAGCACGGCCCTTGCGACTCTGATATAGCCTCTCAAGGCTATACAGCTTAGGTAGAAAAAAAAAAGGAAAATGGTCATGCAAGTTGCAAATCTGATGCATTCACGTGGTGATTGATATCTGTGGGATCCACTAAGCAATTAAAACTTACTAATTTCGAAATCTAAATATATGTGTCCTAACCTAAACAAACAAATATTCAGAGACTTTTCTCTAAGAAAATTTTAATACATTTAAGACATACAGATTGTACTCAGTATTATTAAGCTTTGTCTGTGTATTATATCTATTTAACGCAGCTGTTTTAACGTCTAATATACCATACACATTGGTACAAAACCTATGCTTGTATCTGTGTGTAATGACAGGTATATATGTATAACCATCAACGTATAAATAAGAAGTGAATTCAATAGTAATCCTATTCAATGAACAAATTGGGAACCTTCGCCTTTTTAGCATACATCGCCAATATTTCAAGGAACAGCTATTCTAAATGTCAAACCCCAATCCAAGAAGCGCCAGCCTCTCAGAATCGGCTTTGGCTTGTAAGTGAAATGCGGCCAGTGTTCTTGTGGTCATGTCGTGTTTCAATAATAATAATAAAAGTTTTTTTTTTTCGTAGAAATAATGATACCTAATTATATTGTGATGAAATAACAGTGTTTTAAAATCAAACACGTAATAATTGTAAGTCGTAATTTCTGGTGTCGTATCGTTTTTTTTTTATTGGATAGTTGCGTGGACGAGCTCACCGCCCACCTGGTGTTAGGTGGTTACCGGAGCCCATAGACATCTACAACGTAAATGCCGCCACCCACCTTGAGATATGAGTTCTAAGGTCTCAGTATAGTTACAACGGCTGACCTACTCTTCAAACCGAAACGCATTGCTTCTCGGCAAAAATAGGCAGGGTGGTGATACCTACCCGTGCGGACTAGCAAGAGTTCCTACCACCAGTACGTGGTGCGTATCATGTGCTATGGGATCGTCAATATTTTTCTTCCAATTTTTTTCTAGAAACAATTTAGGGTTGCTATTTGAACAGCAGTCTTTATTTCTATCATATTAAAACTCAAACTCGCGAATCATGTATTGCCGATTTCTGTTGTTTGTGTGCGAGCGCCGAGATTGGTTTAACATGAAGGCTTTAAGCACCTCAGTCGGAAACATCTAGTCTATTCTTACGTCAATTTCCGTTACGTTCTATTTTATTCTAGAATCCCACCTCTATTTTCGTACTAAGAAGGATTTTATCAATTATTCGTGTTAAACTGTTCCTTATTGATCGGTGTAAAACAGGCCTTTTCGGTGCTAACGTCTGCATTGAATGTTTTATAAATGGCTCTACAGAATCAATACGTTCAGTACTTTGTAAGCGGCGGCCGTCTGGTGTAGTGGTAAGTGACATGGTCACTACACAAGGGGGTCGCGGGTTCGAATCCCGCCAAGGGGAGATATTTGTATAATCAATATAAATGTCTTTTCCAGGGTTATGGATGTATATTAAATATATGTATGTGTATAAATAAAATCTTACATTTATTTCCGTTATCTGGTACCTGTAACACAAGTTCTTTACGAACTTATCACGGGATCAGTTAACGTGGCGTGATTGTTAGTAAATATTTATATTTATTATTATTATTATTTTTGGAAACGTCTTAAATATAACGATTTGAATCCCGGCATAGTTGCATCATTCGATACGAGCGGACGTCTTACCAGTTAGGCTACAGACTCTTCGTCCACTTCGACTATACATTACTTATGTATGTATGTACGTATGTCTGGCGACTGGCGACATCCAGACGTCTTCGCACGTTCCCGATATAAAATAATCAATATAACCATACTCTATTTGTTATAGAGTCGTTTGAAATAAGCTCTACCAATTATATCGAAGAATAAAAGGCGATTTGGTTTAAGCAACATTTTTGCAGCTTTACAGGAGAGCCATATAAAGTTTCAAGATTTAGAAAAAATATCATAACAAAAAACTTTTTCACCTATTCGAATGGAATAAATTTAATTAGAGTTCAATTAAAAACATCGAGCTGTTGATGCTAATACCAAATAAAACGAACCATTAATTACAAATATAAATGTCGGGAATAAAGCGAAATATAGCTTAAAGTAAAGCCTTTCACCCCTCGATACGATAATTGACTGTATTGAAGTACATAATATAACGATGAATTGACTTATTGCTTTTAAAAACATAAAACATATCAATATGTTTTATAGATTAAATAATCTCGATACACATTCAATTAGATTACGTATGTATGTTATCTATATATCTATATATATATAAATGAATTGCTGTTCGTTAGTCTCGCTAAAACTCGAGAACGACTGGACCGATTTGGTTAATTTTGGTCTTGAATTATTTGCGGAAGTCCAGAGAAGGTTCAAAAGGTAGATAAATATGAAAATGCTTCGAATTAAATAAAAATAACAATTTTGTTTTTCCTTTTATGTGTCCCCCGACAGACGGAATCCTTTTGTTTGTTTTAAGTTTATTTTATACAAAATTTTATGTTTTTTATTTATCGATTGAGGCACTACGAAGTCTGCCGGGTCAGCTAGTAAGCTTATAAATAACTTAAGAGTTCTATGTGCCACAATTCAAACAGCACACGAATACAACTACATATTATACGCACGAAACAAATTTATCAAACGTCCATCGATATTTCAAACAATAAACGAACATCAAAACTAGATTCAATAGTCGCGGTGCATCTTTATCACCGGTCATTGAACTCGAGCCAAGTTCAAGAGTAGAAGGGCCGCTTGCACGGTTATATTTAGGGCACTAAATATACTCAGTGCAACTAGCGTTTCCTGTCTCTTTTACGTTGCCTGAGCTGTGTTGCGCAAAATTGACCGCAAATGTTGTTCCAATTTTAGTTTAAAACTGAGAACGGGTTATGTTGAGCGCTGTTGATAATCATAAATACGCCATTTTGTTCTTTATGTTGTTTTTATATGAATTTTAATGTAATACAGTATAGGCAAAGTTAACAAAAAGGTTTAGCTAAAGGCAAAGTTTACTCGTGGTAGGACCTCTTGCGAGTTTGCACGGGTAGGTACAACCACCCTGCCTATTTCTAGCGTGAAGCAGTAATGCGTTGCGGTTTGAAGGGTAGGGCAGCCGTTGTAACTATACTGAGACCTTAGAACTCTTATCTCAAGGTGGGTGGCGGCATTTACGTTGTAGATATCTATGGGCTCCGGTAAACACTTAACACCAGGCGGGCCGTGAGCTCTTCCAACCATCTAAACAACAAAAAAAGGCAAGTTAAGAAAAAAGTTATGTGAGACGCCCCCTAGTTAGCGAAGACCTCCGAAGGGTGACTGGCAAGAGGTCGATGAAGAGAGCCAAAGGACCGGGCTCAATGGTATGGATTTGGAGACGCTTATGCCCAACAGTGGAAGACCGTGGGCTGATGATGATGATAGTATAGGCATCGGTTTGACTATGCGCCTACCGTTTCTGATGCCTACGAGCATCCTATGAGCGACTACTTAAAAGTTTGCCCTACGTTAGTCATCGTCACAATAGCAATAAAAATAATTGTATGTAGAGTATTACATGAAATTTCTCATCAGACGTCAGCTTTCAGCTTAATCTATTTATATTATGTAGTATAAAGTATCGTGTATAACGTGTTGAACAACACGATGTTCGATAGTACTTATTGTACAAAACAAATTATATGTTAGCAGGCGTTGAGAATTCACATTCCTAATCTTTTAATGAGACCGTAAAATTATGAAAAAACGAAAAAAAACGAAAAATAAAATTACAGATTACTTTCTCCGAGTTCTTTTTTTTAAATTGATGATCGCCATTTGCATAGGGACGATTTAATTCCCAACAAAAAAAAACGTATAGACTATTTATTTGATAGAAACTAAATTCCATATGTCACACGTAATAGGGTCTTACCCACCCTTGGCTGTTACGTTCCCATTGTTGCCAGCGCACATTGTGCAAGAACCACCTGGCTCATTAGCGAAGCTTGAGTCGCTACCAAATTATGAAGAGCTCTCGGAGAAACCATATGTTTCCACGCTAGTTAGACAAATTAACAATACATAGAACAATTTATTTCACTATTTATGTACGAAAAAATAAATAAATACTGAACTGTGCTTTATGATGATTACTATTGAAGATTTATTTTTGTACAGAATCTGCATTTATTCTTATTCATTGTAAATTGGGAAACATTATATGTACGTGTTACGTGTTAAATGTCATAATAAAACACGAATGTTTTTTTTTATTGCTTAGATGGTTGAACGAGCTTACAGCCCACCCGGTGCTCAGTGGTTACTGGAGCCCATAGACATCTACAACGTATATACGCCACTTACCTTGAGATATAAGATCTAAGGTCTCAAGTATAGTTACAAACGGCTGCCCCACCCTTCAAACCGAAACGAGTTACTGCTTCACGGCAAAAATAGGCAGGGTGGCGGTACCTTACCTACCCGCGGGGACTCACAAGAGGTCCTACCACGAGTAGTTGTTACCTGTATTTCGCAAAACAAAATAATAACATCATATAATTCTCGAAGATGCCAAAAGTTGCCCTTTTTGGACGGCACACGATAAAATCACCGCAATATAAAAATCTTTCGTGAAGAAATTTCACGTGATTCGAACGATTTCCGCGAAATACCGTTTGTAGTTGCCAAGATTTTTCACCTGACTTCACGGCGCAAGAATCCGCTAAGCCTGCAGGTGTCTCCGCTGAGTGGTCGAGGAACACGTTTCACTCGCCTACCGCCTCACGTCACTGGCCCATTTCTTACGACCCATTGACTCTGAGCCCATTCATCGGTGCTTTTCAAATGAGAAGGGGGTTTTAAATGCGCCTCATTACAAATAAGAAGTATGAAGATTTACGGTTTATTGTGATCATCGAAAAGATTATTTCTTTTGCAAAATAAATTCTCAGAAAATATCTATACTAATATTATAAAGAGGAAAGATTTGTTTGTTTGTTTGTTTCGAATAGGCTCCGAAACTACTGGACCGATTTGAAAAATTATTTTTCCATTAGAAGCCGACATTGTCCCTGATGAACATAGGCTACTTTTTTTAATTTTTTTTTTTTTGTTTCATTTGTGTTTTAATGTTTCCGAAGCGAAGCGAGGGCGGGTCGCTAGTTATGGAATAAAAGAAAAATCCGATTTCAAAAAATTGTAGCAGACTATGTTATTAAAGAAATTGCAACGGAGGACGAAATTCGTGGTATTCAAATCGAACACTTTAAATTACAAATATATGTTTTGTTACTTTACTTGTCCCCGCTTAAAATACCTTTAATATTGCTTGTTATTAAAACCACTTTTACGGTCTAATCTCTCTAGAGCTTATTATTTTCATCATATTTCCGTCGGTAGTTACCACAATAATCAAGAGTCGAAACGAATAACACCTCAAAACCGTAAAGTATTCTAAACGTTGCATATAATAAACGCTAGATTAAACTGTAAAAATAGTGTCAATAAAAAAGATTACTTACCTTCCGCTTTTTAGTTCATATTTTAATGCAGTGATGTTAGGTAATGTTTTATTTAATAATTTATTTTACTGCATACTTTTTAGTTATTTGATTTCAAATGTACCTAACATTAAATCGTGTTCCATGTTGTACAATACAACGAGCAATTATAATTTTAATTATGTTGTATTATTTCCGTAAATACGCTTGACGAACATTATCCTTAGACAGTGAGGCAAAGCCACCGCATTCTTGACATACGCATACATCCAGAAAATGATTAGAGAACGAAGTAAAGTGATGCATCCATTTTTGGTTCGTCGGTTAAAATCAGACAGCGCATTAATATTTAAGAGCCTTAATGACTAACGTAGCAGTCCAACTAAAAAAGTTTTTTTCCAGAATGTAACAAGACCAGAAGCGATCGCTTCCCCCCGACAGCGCTAGCTAGTGATTAACTTCACTTTAATCCCGGTTTAAAACTTCCCGACAATGGCCTAGGCACACTCGCGGGCTGTATCCCACAAAAAACGCACGCTTCCTTTCCCCGCTGAGGATTTCGACAAATATTTTTATTACTAAACCAATGTTTGCGTTGCCCTCGTCAGCAAGGGTTGGATAAAACCACCATTCATTCGCCATCTTTCTTTGATTCCATTTCTAACCCATTTTTCATTCGAATATGAATAGAACAGCTGGCACGATCGATTGCGGAACGCTCTTTCCCTGTTTTTTTATGAATGCGTTACAAAATATCAAAGAGACGTATGCGATTAGAAAGAAAATACGGAAAAGAATCCAATTTTTTCAATACTGAATAATTTTCTTTGCACGTTTCTCTTATCGTTAGCTATAGCATGACTTAGGGCATAACCTACCTCCACGGATTTATGTAATAGTTAAATTATTACGCTTCATCTTAGCCTTTGTTAGTTCATCTCTACGCTGAAATAGCCTCTCAGAGTCTCAAGGCTATCAGCTTAGGTAGGGAGAAAAAAAAGTGAATCTTGATTCTGTAGTAATAGCTTGATGACAATACGATGTTATTAATTGTTTCTGTTGTTAAAATTATATTTCTACTATTAAGCTATAAGAAGATCCAAATAGTCTTAAAAATTAAAACAAAAGCAATGGTAATCCCGCACTGGGCGAAGACAATGCATCGCGCCGCCATAAAGCTGCCCCTCTCCCGCCGGGAGGCGCCATAACTGGGCCCCCCGCGCCTCAGCCGGATCCGGCGTCGCCACGCACGTGCGTGCTACTTGTCTCCACAACTCGACTTCCACTCAAACGAAACAATACCTTACTTCTTTCTGATAGATCTCATTTCTTTTCCTCAAAGATTCGGGGAGACGCTTTGCAATCTATTAGTCACCGTATCGCTTTACCATTAAATACATTTCGTTTTGCCGCGCCGCCTGCATTCCTCTTAATTCACAGCGATTGTGTTGTCGATGAATGTTTGAACTTTCGTGCCTTTTTTGATTAGCGGTTACGTTCCTGTTGTTGAATTATTAAACGAATTGTCCTTATGTAATTGACCGCTTACAAGAAAATATCATTGTATAGAAATGAACCCGCAAAATTATAATTTGCGTAATTACTGGTGGTAGGGCCTCTTGTGAGTCCGGGCGGGTGGGTACCACCGCCCTGCCTATTTCTGCCGTGAAGCAGTAATGCGTTTCGGTTTGAAGGGTGGGGCAGCCGTTGTAACTATACTGAGACCTTAGAACTTATATCTCAAGGTGGGTGGCGCATTTACGTTGTAGATGTCCATGGGCTCCAGTAACCACTTAACACCAGGTGGGCTGTTAGCTCGTACACCCATCTAAGCAATAAAAAAAAATATATATATATATTTTTTGAAATGATTTACAACCTCTTCATTCAAATGGCGTTCATTAAAAAGTTATTAATTTTTAAACGATTAATTACGAGTGCTAGTAATATTATAGAGGGGAGTTTTCTTGCTACTTAGTTTAACAATGTAGACTTGTCATTAACGAAATATCATCTAACCAGCATTATGCACCCCAACCTCATAACTGTTCCCTTGAGTATTGGTTCCTGATGAATGACTCAATAAATACCCATAAGGTACAACGAGACACGTTCGGAACATTCCGGGATATAAAAGTATTATTTTGTTAAGTAATTTATTACTTCTTCAGGTTGTAAGCGCACGGTTATTTTATGGGACCACTTGAATGTCCTCTAATCCCCAGTAGTGAAGGCACAAAAGAGGGTGTCGGTACCCATAATATAACTCCATAAACAGTAAAGAATTAAATTCTGATCGCAAGCACCTGTACAAATCTGTGTCTATAAATCGAGTTTTTGTATGAAGCTTTTTTTAAGAACTTTAAATAGATTCTTACAAAGTTCACGGGGGGTCCGGCTTTATTATGATATATTCAGCTTTCGTACACGGAAATTTAAATTTCATTTGATACAATAAATAGTGTTTCCTTGGAGCTTGTACAAAATCCATTCAAGTAATATTGAATGAGTCATCGGCCTTTGACTCAGAGAAATTTCCTGCAGCATCCAGTTTGTAGTTCGCAGCACGTTTCTCTGGCGCATACAACCGGTCTAGATAGATATAATGTGTATAACTAATCATTGAACCTGTATAGAAATCGTCGTATTTATCGTAAAATGTTTCTCCTGTTTCAATCTGTGAGTAGTAGAAAACTTTAATTCTAAGAAAATCAAAAGAACCTAATCTTATTATTACGATTTGTTACATAACGTGTGTTTAGAAGTCAACAAAGCTGAACATCATCATTATTCTCCTGCCCTGCTTCCCCAGTCAACTGGGGTCGTCACAACATGTTTCTCCTTCCATACTCTTTTATATCCTTTCATACTCTTTTTATTTATTTGTTTTTTATTACTTAGATATGTGGACAAGCTGACAGCCCACCAGATGTTAAGTGGACACTGGAGCCCATAGACATCTACGACGTAAATGCGCGCACCTTGAGATATAAGTTCTGAGGTCTCTAGTATAGTTACAATGGCTGCCCCGCCCTTTAAGCCGAAACGCATTACTGCTCACGGCAGAAAAAGGCAGTGCGGTAGTACCTAACTACGCGGACTCACAAGAGGTCCTACCACCAGTAATGACGCAAATTATAATTTTGCGGGTTTGATTTTTATTACACGATGTTATTCCTTCACCGTGGAAGTCAATCGTGAACATTTGTTGAGTAACTACGTATTTCGTTCGAAATATTAGTACCCGCCTGGGATTCGAACATCGGTGCATTGCTCAACACGAATGCACCCGGACGTCTTATCCTTTAGGCGACGATGACTATGAATACTATGACTATGAATGCTCCTATATCATATCCCATTTCTTCGCTCACTCCCCTCTTACAAATATCGTCTTTCACGCAGTCCGTCCATTTTTTCTTAGGTCTACCTTTTCCTCTACTTCTCTAAACAAAGCTGAACGTTAACTAGTAATTCTACAATATAGTTTTGAAAAAAGTGACAGAAGCCGATGAGCTGAAATCTTGATCTAGTGTACATCGATATGGGCACAGGAGTTCACGGATTGCTCGAAACTATACGTTTACCAGAGCCCTTAGATAGCACAACGCTAATGCGACCATCAAGCTTAGGATAGAAATCGATGTATGTATATAGTAGGAACCATCAACAGCCACCTTGCTCCTAATATGCGACACAGTATTGTTACACAGCACAACGAGGCTGATTAGAAAAATAATATTTTTTAACACATATTCGGTATCATTAAAAATTAATAAGTAATTAGCTGTGCATTCTTCGACCTTGGCATACGAAATAATATGCTACTGATTGCATGATGTGCATTTGTTAGGTAATAAAAACTAAACGTTTTGAGGTCGTCATGGCCTAAAGGATAAGGATGTTCGAATCCCGCAGGCGGGTACCAATTTTTCTAATGAAATATGTACTTAATAAATGTTCACGATCGACTTCTACGGTGAAGGATATCATGTAATAAAAATCAAACCCGCCAAATTATAATCTGCGTAATTACTGGTGGTAGGACCTCATGTGAGTCAGCACGGGTAGGTCTCACCACCCCGCTTATTTCCGCTGTGAAGCAGTAATGCGTTTCGGCTTGAAGATTGGGGCAGCCGTTGTAACTATACTTGAGACCTTAGAACTTATATGGCAAGGTGGGTGGCGCATTTGCGTTGTAAATGTCTATGGGCTCCAGTAACCGCTTAACACCAGGTGGGCTGTGAGCTCGTCCTTCTAAGCAATAAAAAAACGCAAATGTCCATTAAAAGGTATAATTTTCAGTCTTGTTAGGGGGCCAGCACATTCTCTTAGGTTGAGCCCCATGAGCTCACCTACCAGTCACAGCTTAGCTGAATAGCACCTTAGGCTATCAGCGAATAGATAAAGAAAAAAGTTGTCGTTAAGTAAAATTGATAATTAAAGTCATTTAGATAGTAGGTACTGACTCATCGGAGTACTAGAATTTTAAAATCGGTAACCTAATCCATTATTAAGTCATTGCGTGCTTCATTCACCATCTACAATAAAGCCTATTTCAACTTTTGAACTTTTTATCAACATTTATAGTTTCATAGGATTCTCTTCGGTTTTCGCGTGTCATAGACACTATTAAAACTATTTTTACGGTTTAATTTAGCGTTTTCGACTACTGTTTTATTATTTCAGACTTTTCTGATAATTTACAGTTTTCTTATTCACGGATGACTAAAGAGTCTTTATATATGTTTAATGATTTTCTATTTAATTGTTATCATAAAAATCAATTTTAACCTTGTTTAACATTCATCTACATTGTACTCATTCGATCATTTATGCCACCGGTGGCACAATAAAGTATTGAACTAGTCAAACTTAATGATCAATTTTCGATTAACAATACCAGACCGTCCCTTGTCATTATTTATTACCCTCGTAGATTAAATTTCAGCTTTATTGTCTCAAGATATGTCATTTGATATCGCATTAAATCCACCCCACGCCGTTCATTAAGCCAGATACTGCGGTCAGTTTGACCCTTCCAATTTCGTATAGAGTATCACATTACCAGTGAGGTGTTGACTCTCTCGCTACGAGTGTGCCCACATCAAACACTAAAACTGTTGCATTCTAATTAACTGAGTTAAATACGAACAAAACTTTAATAAGCATTACCGTAAGCTACACAGTTAAAAGCACTTTAAGCGTTTTCTTTGGTGCCCATTAGAATTTCGACGCATCACCTAAAAGCGATATGAGTGAAACAATAGACGGATACGTGGCAGGATATGCGGCCGACACATTCGCGTCTCGATGAATGACGTCAGCTATTTCCATTTCAACGCTATCCATTAAGAAATAAAAGGGAATTTCCGATTCACGAGGAAACATCGAAGGCATTGTCCGGGGCAGACAAAGTTCCGTGCGCTACGTTAAACATCGCGTGGATCGCTAATCCAAGCGTAACATTGCAAAACGCAGAACAAACTGCTTTGCTTTGTGTTGCACTAATGAGAGCCACGTGTCTGGCCCCCGCAATGCAGAATGCACAATAAAACAATGACGACAGTTGTGCTCTCTGGCTTTTATTCGAACAGGACTAACTGTCGCGTGACACTGTCCCGTTGTGGACTTACCGCGAAATTTACTCCTAGACTACTCTGTGTTTAGTGATTCTATCGAAAATGATAAATATACGATGTTTCTCGCGTTCCGCAACTTTATAGCGCGTATCCCGAATTCGTCATGAAAACTTTTTAAATTTTTTCCTACTTAAGCTGATAGCCTTGAGAGGCTATGTCAGCGTAACCCTAACTTGTAGGTGAGCTCACGGGGCTCAAGCCGGGAGTGTTGCTAACACTGGCCCTAGCAAGAGCAGTGCTTCGCAGATACCTACCACCGGATCCGAAACGCGACTCACTGAGAAGATCCGGCGTGAAACTCAGTGGGCTGTGTCTATGGGTTAGAAAAACTTTTAGCAACATTTCGATTCAATAAACCTTTTAAACGGCTCTACCAACACAAATCTTATAGTATCTTTTACAGTTTGGCGAATTTTAGACAAAACTAAAAACATCTTTAACAACTATCGCCGTAGTAAGATTCGACTGTTTTACAGATTGTCGCAGATTATAACTAAAAAAGAGACGGCTACTCTAAGGCTTAAGTAAAGGTTGTTTTAAACTGGAAATTTAAGTTATTTTAAATCATACTGTATAAAGTAATTCTTCACAAAAACATGGTTTTAAAATGTTTTGTGTAAATCTTAGTTACTGATGTTTTTGGTAACTTGAAACCAAATACTTTTAGAATTTTATATACGCCATAAAGTGAAGTTACTCGCAGAAATAAAGTTTTATAACGTGCAAAACTTTTATTATCAACATAGATTGCAAAAACATTCGATCAAACAGAACCAAAACAAAACCATGTGCCCTCTTTTATAACTGTAATCTCTCGGAGATAACTTTCTTCAAAGGATTTAAAGATCCTACGTCCTTAATGAGCTTTATCAAACCGTTCACGTCCGCTTTGAAGACATGACAGCTTTGACGTGAACACGAAAACTTTTGAATGGAGTGTTTGTTCCCGCGTTGTCGTCAAACAAAACAACGTAAACACTACAAACTCGGATGTACGACAAGAAACCGTAATAGGGGCCTATCGAGATCGACTTCGAATGTTATTATGTGTGTTATTGTACAGCGTTCCCTAAATTAAACACGTTTTCGGGGGGATTCTTGGTGGACTCACCTAATTGTGCGAAGACTTTCGGCCTGACGTTCTCTTGCCAGGCTGCGGCGGCGACGGCGATGAGTGCCGCGACCAGGACACAGCGAAACATGATCATGGCACTAGTCACAAGTCGACATCACTTGGAGATCACTCGCGTCACGCGGATCAGCGCAGTAAGAGCAGGCAAGGCGCTCGGCGGCCGGCGGCAGACTGGCGGGCAGGGGGCGAACACGGGGAACGCGCCTGCGCCACGGGCGCCCCGCGGTCTCGCATGCGTGGGGCTGCGGAGTGCGGACCTAGCACGTGACGCAGCCCTCCTCACCCGCAGCGCACCCTCCACGACCCTGGTACGTCATAATCGTGTTAAAAAAAAACTCCCTTGCATATCCTAATGAACGCCTAAACCTGCAATTACACTCAGCATGTATCCCCCAAAAGCATCGGAGTCTTTGTTTGTAAACGCCCCTTTAGCTAACTAGAGCTAGCTCTAGGTCTTTTAAAATGGCGGGATATTTCAAACTGTGTACGTTAAATTTGATCCACGAAAACTTGAATGTAGAGTCACGTGCGTAACCAAAGATCTCTTAGTTTTATAACTTGACTAAATTACTGCTACACAGGCCTTATAAAATGGCAGGAATGTTTTAAACAGTTAAACATCTCAATTACTTTGATAAATTTACAGCTGAATGTGGATAGAGTCGCGTGTATAACGCAAGGTCATGTCACCTTATTAATCATTGCGAAGCTTACTAAGTTACAATGTTAAGTATTTTCAAATAACGGGATATTTATAACTTTGCATATGAACTTTGAGCAATGAAAGCTGCAATGTAGAGTAACAAAATAAATACATAAAAAGATTTTACAACCTTAACGATTCTAGACTCGAAGAAATTATAGAGATAGCTCTAGGTCTTTTCAAATATCGTGGATATTTCAAACTATGCTGGAATGTAGAGTCGTGCACCTTAATGGTTCAAAATTACAATCTTGCAAATGCATCTTCTCTTTTTTAAGCTATATTTAAATAAATAATAGTTTTACGAAGTAACTTTATTTATCTAAACATTGAAAGTCAGCTTTTATTGACAAAACGATTTCAACATGATGTAATATTGATCATAAAACTTATTAAGTTTTCAAACACAAGTAAGATCATATTTTTCGTTTAAAATTTGAAAGCATGTATTCCGAAACATCTTATCCCAAAAAAGTGTAAAAAAGTACAATCAAATTTGAATCGAGAATGACAGCGCGCTCATTATTGTCAATTAGATAAAGTTGTCTCACGTGACTTAATTTTATTCTGAACTCGGTTTACTTCAGGTGACTTTTAATGGTAAACCATCCGAAAACTATACTATTGTTAACATATTATCATACGAAGTAATTTAAAACCAGTCATATTCTGGTCGGAGGTTTGGGTCTAGCTATTAACCAAAAAGATGGCAAAAAACTAACAGTTCACTTGGTGTGAAATAAACACTCGTGCAGACAACGTGAATGCGGTGACGGTAGGGCGCCCGTAGGAATACATACCACCATCCTACCTATTCCTGCTGCAAGGCCACCGTGCATTCCGATTTGAAGGGTGGAACACCACAATAGAATTTACCATGCATTCCAATCTGAAGGGTGAAACAAAACAACAGAACTAAGTTGAGATTTCGTCATCACATCTCATGGTAAGTGATAGTTATTCACCTTGCTATATCTATGGCAGTTAAGTAAGTCTATCTACAACAAACCTCTTTATTTAAAATGTACTGAACCATAGCTGCTCCATCCCGCAAACCGGAACGCATGACTGCAACTGCACCCCCGCATTTTTAGTGGCCTCACTTGTTTTCCTAGCTCGGTCCCTAATTTCCATGTAAAGTTCTGACTAGGACTCATTGGTACGTGTAGGTAGCACCGACCTGCCTATTTCTGCCACGAAGCAATCGAATGATTAGCAAAGTAATAGGGCCGTTGTACAAATGCAAGACAAATGAGACTATAACGTTTACTTTGTCTCAAGGTTGACAGCATTCACATTTGGTGTCGATAGGATCCGGCCTGCACCAATTGCGGTTTTAAATCAAATCAGTTTTTATTCTAGTAGACCTTTACAGGCAAACATAGAGATAATCATAAACCACCTATTATGAAAGCAAATTTCAAGGCTTACTGCTTTTCAAACATAGTATTATGTCCCTTATGCTATAACTACGTTTTATAGTTTTTTTATTCCTAATATGGACGAGTTCACAACCCACCTGATGTTAAGTGGCTACCAGAGCCCTTAGTCATGAAGAACGTAAATTCCGCCACCCACCTTTAATAATGAGTAGGAAGTCTCAGATTAACAGTATAATGACCGACGATATATGGTTGGGCACCATTAAAATCGAAATGCACTACTGTTTGGTGGCAGAAATAGATAGGAATTGTGCATCATTATTATCTCAGCCTATTCACTGCTGAATATAGGCCTCTCCAATTTATGTCCGTTGCCACCTGCTTCCAACGAGACGCATAGGCAATGTACAAGACAATCAATTGTTAAAGACATTCTAAAACAGCAGCTCATTATCTGCACCCCTGAAATCGCTGATGTCCATGAGGTACAATGACTCCTTAACTTCAGGTGGGCTGTATGCCCGTCTGCCTACAATGAGAACAAAAAAACAGTATATAAAATATTACACAAATTAGAAGAGTGTAATAAGTGTGTAATATTAGTGTGCATTACAATATTACAGAAATTAGAAGAGACAGGTCTGCATTACATTACATCAACACATCTGCCCGTTTCAATTAATGAAAATGCAATCCCAATCAAACATTATAAAATACAATCAAGGGAATATCAACAAAAAAAAAACATTATGAGCTAAGAGCGATACGGCAGATTAATTAATAAAGCGTGCTATATTTTTTATTTATTTTGGTTCCGTATCAAAGTACCCCGAGTAGGGTCGGCAGAATGCATTGTGCTAGGTCCGTGTGAAAATCAATAAAATAAACATTTTGCGCGACTTCTTCGGCGGGAACGGCACGATGTACACGAAAATCGAAATACAAATAAATAGGGGACGACTATGTTTATTCAATGTCAACTTGACCGGAGTTTATTTGGATAACGTACAAACTTATTTTATGTTCTGATGATAATAAAATTTGAATCGTATATTTTTTAATATGGAATGCGTTAATACAATCATTTCTTTATTTGTATACTACTGCTGCTATCGATTAAGAAGACAAAAATGGATTAATTTTTTTATTTGCTATAATTTATTTATCTTTTTTTATCTTATTTATAAAACGAGCCAACAATTATTTTAATTAATAGGCGACTGTATTCTGTATTCAACATTGTTGTATTATATTTTAGTGCCTGCTTCATTGTTACATAATGGTTTATAGATAGGTAAATAAAGTTTATTAACAGCTCATCTTTAAATTAAGAGCTAGAAAATTTCGTGGCACTCATGATAACTAATCTGCATACTTTTTTACATAACAAGTTACTTTTTAGTATAATTAACCCACTAATAATTTAATATATCTATTTCGCTCATAAAAAAATAAGATCCATTAAAAGTCTACATAGTATGAGTAGAATTGGTTCATTGCTAATTCAATTTGTTAAAATTTAACAAACTTCACATAGGAAAAGTTCAGTGAAATTTTAAAGTAAATGAAAACGATTTCAAGGCTCCGAAGTAACAGTACAAAAAGTACGCTTTGAATCTTCGAGCCTCGTGATCCAATTAGAATAGAACATAATAATAATAATTCATTGCTTCGTAGAAACCGATACCGTAACTCGAGATTTTGTACAAAATAATGACCGTATTATTTTGTCTTATAATAATATTATAATACTTATTTTCATTCTCATTACATTCCAATGTTACTGGAACGATTTGAGGGAGGGTATGGAGCCCTTAGACATCTGCAACGTAAATGCGCCACCCACCTTGAGATATAAGTTCTAAAGTCTCAGTATAGTTACAACGGCTGCCCCGCCCTTCAAACCGAAACGCATTGCTGCTTCACGGCAGAAATAGGCGGGATGTTGGTACCCATCCGTGCGGACTTACAAGAGGTTCTACCACCAGTAGAATAGGGGTTAGGGCAAAATTTAGCTTTTAATCAAGTAAGAATGAAATCTGATCAAGAAAATGAATGAATGGTCATTTGGAACAAATCCGCCACCGATGGTCACAAGAATATCTTAATAGAACTAACTACGTAGTATTGACTATAAGTTTCGCACACTTAGACACCTTAACATTAGATGGCCCGTGGCTGTCCATATATCCAAATAGACGGATATACACAAATACAAACAGATCAACAAAGCATTGACTATTACGACGGCACGCTATGTAATTATGGCGTAGTGTTAATCCGTTGCAAGTTAAACTATATACTGTATACTTACATACGTATTGTTATAGGTTGATTTTTCAATTATGAAAGCTTAATATTGGATAAAACGCAATAAATCAATCAGTTTTATGATTACATTCGAACGAATAAAATAATTAAACTATTCCACTTATATATTTGGTCAGTTTCCAATTTACATCTGATGATCGGAGCATGCGAATTTAGTTTAAAAAATTGAATGCAAATGTAATCTGTAATCTCTAGTGTTTGTCCTGGCTAGTTCATATGAAAGTTATTTTTTATTACTCAATTTTCAGTCTAGAGCAATTAAACGCCGCCTTCCTTACAATTCGAACAGAATAAGGAAATTTGTGCTTATTAAAATTTAATAAAGCTCATGAACTTGGTGTTAAATTGGTTCATCGTTTTTTTTTCATCAATCAGTTAATAATTACCTGTCTTAATAATTCGAAAATCTGTATTAAAACTATTAAACAAAAGGTGAATTCTTTCCAAAAAATACCTTATTTTTAATAACCTGCTAATGCGACTGAGTCTTCGACCTCCTCCAGCTGACCAGCTCAGTGGATTTTCATTGGACTCCGGTGACAATAAAAAATCAAATAAGCTGTGCATGTAGATAGTTAATAAGTTAATAAGCTATACTAATATATAAATCTACAGTGGTTTTTACGGATGTTCCGTTATAACTACTGAACCATGCATCCGATTGACTTGAAACTTGGTATTCATGTAGAAATGTACTTAATGGATAGGCTAATGTTTATATGAGTGTTGGACTCCCTAATAATAATGACAATAAATAATAATGTTCATTTTAAATGCCCAGCGAATCGGTCGGGTACACCTAGTAGGTACGGTACATAAATAAAATAGTACATAAGTTAACTCGTAGCTTATAATTAAGACTTAAAAATAGTGTGCACTAAAATATATTAAGAAAATAAAGTTTATCTCGTGACTGCATTCGTATTCAAAGCAGAAGAAAGAATTAGTTGAACAAAAACGTGTCTTTCATAATATTACGCCGGCCGGCGTTCGTATTTCTTAAGACCTCAATTGTTTTGAGACTCGAGACAAATACAAGCAAGCAATTATGCAAGCACACTAACAAAACAATTTTTGAGGTAAAACGCAATAAGTTTCTCTCTTAACAAACTTTCAATCTATCTAAATTAACTTCAAAAGACTGAAAACTAATCATTGCGCCTAGGCTATAAAACCAAATTCCAATATAAACTTAATACAGTAATTATCATGATTTATTATTATTATCAGTACTACAGTTATGGTTACATATTATTCGAGATAAATAATTATTTATTTATATGTTAAGTTTATTTTCCATTTGAATTCATGGCCTCAAAATATCGAATAGTTCCCGACATTAACAGCGGCAACCAAGGCAATCGTCTTTGACCCAAAACCGTAATTACTACTAAAACGTTGAGTGCTACACTTAAGAAATCTAGAAAAGATATTGTGGTATTGTCCTACAGACCCTGTTTTGTAGATAGCGACTAAATACACTCCTTTGCCACTTGTTGATTACTGTTGCTTTTGCTCAGCCACAAAGATTAGTAAGCGCTAAAATATAATCGACTAACTGATGGTGGAGCGAATAACCAGCTAATTTCTGCAGCGACCCATTTGACGCCATAGCTGTGTTACTAACACTTCAACTACGGTATGATGGTATCACGGCTTTGGCCGTAAGTGAATTGGTCACAGTCTGGAACGTGCGTCGCCGCCAATCAAAAACGACAAAAAGTACAGTTTCTTTGTTTTTATTCTCGCATAGATCTTGACAAATGAAATCAGAATTGTATAATATAAACCAAATAATGTCCAAAGTAGTGGCGCTCTAATTCCACCCACGTTAATTTAAATAAAAAATGTATAATTTTATATATTGTACCATGTATTCGAGGCTCATCAGACACAATTGTATCAAAGGTGGGTCAGGTCATACATAACAAATATAGAGATAACAAAATATATTTTTGAATAAAATTTTCTTGTCAAGTTGTTTGTCCGTGATAAGCTTCTCAACTAATGAACCGACTTTAGTGAAACGGCACACACTGTATGTAGATTGGTCCAACTTGAGAAATAGGATAATTTTTTGACCTCAATTTATAATAGGATTATTTTTATTGCAAATTATTTACTTATACGTTTCATTTATGCTACAATATATATTTAAGTAAATAACAATATCTATTTATCTATGGATTCTGTATGTACTAAACCGTTGATCCGATTTTAATGAAACTAGAGGTCCCGCAGTAGTCGAAATTCGACTATAATTAATTGAAATTGTAAGTTTGCACACTATTATGATTGTATTTTATACTTCTATAATCACAAAT
Organism: Bombyx mandarina; assembly: GCF_030267445.1. Taxonomy (NCBI): domain Eukaryota; kingdom Metazoa; phylum Arthropoda; class Insecta; order Lepidoptera; family Bombycidae; genus Bombyx; species Bombyx mandarina. Next base: position 8,546,906 of record NC_143225.1, on the reverse strand, counting down.
TTCGCCAAGACTACACTCTAAAAAATATTAACAAAGACAAACAATATTTAATCTCAATTTGACAACAGACGTCAAGAACAAAAGATTGACAATAAATAGTAGGTATGCATGCGTGTGTGCGTCAAATACATGGTATGTAGTGTGTGTAATGTTTTCTTTATTGATTTAATGTATCTTTTATGCGTCCGAGCTCACAGTCCAGGTGTTAAGTAGTTACTGGAGCACATAGACATCTACAACGTAAATGCGCCACCGACCTTGAGATATAAGTTCTAAGGGCTCAGTATAGTTACAACGGCTGCCCACCCTTCAAACTGAAATGCACTACTGCTTCACGCCAGAAATAGGCGGGGTAGTGGTACCTACCCGTGCGGACTCACAAGAGGGCCTACCACCAGTAATTACGGAAATTATAATTTTGGGAGTTTGAATTTTATTACATGATGTTATGCCTTCACAACATTTGTTAAGTACGCATTGCATTAGAAAAATTAGTACCCACCTACGGGATTCAACACCGTTACATCGCTAATTGGGAATGCACCGGACGCCTTATCCTTTAAGCCGCGACGACATTTACAACAAACTCAAAAAAAGGGCCGAATTATCCTCGAAATATAAATCTCACAATAGAAAAATGTAAAATCCAAAACAATAAATAATACAAAGCATTAGCGAAAGGACAAAGGGACGTCTGTCTCCGTAACGTTTCCTTTTGATTTGTGGCAAAGAAAACGACCAAGGGTGATTTTCTACCCAAAAATACTGTTGTTTTAAACATGTTTTCTGTTGACGTCTGAAATAATCCGAAATGAATATCTAGACCGTAATTTAGGGCGAATATTAAAATCGCCGATGTAAGACGGACTTTTATCTACTTGATTTATGGACATGACAGTTTTGCGTTATATAAAAGTGCTAGCCTTGATGGTCGCCGGTCCTTAAAACTAGATTTTTTGCTCAGTATTTTTGGTCATCAAAAGAAAAATGTTTTGCAATAAAACAGTTATCTTTGAATTTAGAAAACTCATCATAACTATACATGTTTTGTTGATTCCCTCAAAGTAGACATTATTAAAGTTTGTAGTAAACAAACTTCTTTCGTACACATGAACCCGTCATTTTTAACACTAAACTCGAGATTCTCAAACAGAAAGAAACAATAATAAAGCTATAGATTTGGCTTATGTCATTATTTACAGTAGTCCTCTGTACATATACCATCAAATAGCTCGGCTGTGGGCGTAGGGTGCCACAAAAAGACGTGCTTTTATGAGGATAGCTCCAACCGAAACTCAAATAGGCGTTTGGTTGGAACGATGAGAAACTTTTGATCTCGGCTTAAAACGGCCAGAGTTAATACTCGTAATGTACGTTAAAAAGGTTCAGTCATTCTGTATACACCATGAGCCTTGAGGTACAACCGTACGTGTTATAGTTTAATGTTTTTTTCTTGCATAGAACTCACAGCTTACCTAACAACGAATATTCAACATAATAATCCTTAGCCACGACACATGAAGTCTTGACTGCTTTTCATTAATGACTATCGAACCGTTAAATCAAAACTGATTGTTTCAGGGTTCGAAAAAAACATAAACGATACCATTTAGTCACAGACTCAATCTACTAGAGACACCTACCGGTGAGATCTCCTCATAAATAATGTTTTAGAAACTTAAAAAATAACAGAAAAGAAAATACAAAGGTTGTATTAAATAAATAAAATTTATCTCAGCTAGCGATATCATTCAATAAATTAAATCGAGAATATAGGTTCGAAGTCGGAGCGCCGGTAACATACAGACTGATGTAGTAAAGCGACAGAACTGCAACAACAAAAAAAACGATAGATGCAGCCAATCAATCTACATTTACAATCATATGAGTATAGACCCAGCACATAGTTTGATGGAAAAGATTGATACTATTACGTGTTTCTATACTATAGTCTTTCTTCTTTACTTAAACGCTTATTTATATAAAAATATTTGTTATATATTAAATATATATAATACTTAAAGCCTACATGGGTAAATACCACCATCTTACTTATCCGTGCCACGAAGTCATGCGCTTTCCTTTAAGGTATGGGACAGCCGTTATAGAAAAAAAATCTCATATTTCAAAGTCGACGTTCTCAAATTGCGATATCTATAGGCTCCAGTAGATGAACACCACGAGAGACGTGTAAGCCTGCTCATACAGCTAAGTAACAAAAATATCTATGGTAATGAAAAATAGATTCGTGCTTTGAATAAATATCAATTTTTTTCTTATTTCATCTGTTTCAGACTTGTTCTCCTAGGGGAAAATAATAATTTGGGGCCGTTAAATCTGGAACGCTTAGTGTCATCATATACGTAACGTATTTTTTTTCCTACCTATTCTAACCTCGAGGGCTTATTCTACATTCACCGAATTAGTCGGTGAGCTCATGGGGCCCAAACCTGACGTCGTTGCTAACACTAACCCTAACAAGAGCCGTGCTTCGCAGAATCTACCACCGGATCGGAAACGCGACCCACTGAGAAGATCCGACGAGAAACTCAGTGAGCTGTGTGTGGGTTAACGTAACGTAAACTGTGTTTGTTATGTATTAAATTGTCATTGATAGTTGTAACGTGACGTCAAGTAACTCTAATTAACTAAACAGTCCAAATTATCCTTAAATACTTAGTCGTTTATTTACGTAAATATAACATGATCTTGACAGACGTTAAATAAAATCTCAAGTATCAAAACTATCCGTTTCGCTATACAGTTCATCAATGGAATCGAACTGCTCCTGCGAATAGTTTAGAAAAGACTTCATTTGATATATGCAGAGGGTAACTCCAATAACGTATACGAAAACTGATTCTCTCCGGTCTGGCCCTTTTATTGACATAAATACATTTGCAGACACGTTTCATCTTGTTACCGGATAAATCAATGAGACAACATTTGCACAGGGAATACAATGATAATAGAGATTGTTGGACAAAACTGATTGGAATTAATTTAGAATCGCCCTAATAGAATTCCGAATTCAAATAATTATTGTCGATCCAATACAATAAAAGAACATGAATTTTTCATTCGAAAGAATTTGATTCAAGAGCTAAGTAAATTTAAGGTAATATAGTTTGTTTTAATCAGGTTCTATGAGTCGGCTAAGCCCTTAACGGACAGGCTCGTCATACACCCTACTACTTTCATATTACTTACTAGCTGACTTCGTAGTGCCTCAATCGGTAAATAAAAGTCCTAAGCTCTTGTATAAAATAAACTTAAAACAAACAAAAGGAATCAGGATTCAGGATATTCAGGATATTATCAAAATAACTCTTCTACTCATATCTGTTCATAAAATATTTATAACTACTGATACCATGCACCCCACGCTTTTTTTTACAATAAAACCATTTTTTCTTACACTATTTTTAGTTCAAATTTATTAAAATTTATTTTCTCTTTTTTAGTTAGGTTTGCTATAAAAGCGTATTTTGTTAGTTTTTTTAAACTATTATTTATTTTTCATTTTTTAGTTGAATATCAATTTTTTCTTCAATTATTATTATTATTTTTATATAGAATTGTCATCGGTCCTTAATAACTATACCAAATTTCGAGTTAATCCGACGTTTTGAAGGGGGTCAAAACCATGTTCAAAGATTCCGTTACAAACATACATACGTCTGAAGCTAACAAAAGCGTATTAATAATAAATAATAGTAGTTATTATCAAAAATTAAAGTTCCGTCGATAAATTCAACTTCAATCAACTGTGATCATACAGATGAACTCTACTCCATGCCATTAGGTGTCTCAATCGAAGAAGCTAAGATCGTTTCCTTAGTAACTATACCAAATTTCGAGTTAATCCAAGATTTTGAAAGGGGTCAAAATCATATTCAAAGATTCCGTTACAACCATACATACGTCTGAAGCTAACAAAAGCGTATTAATAATAAATAATAGTAGTTATTATCAAAAATTAAAGTTCCGTCGATAAATTCAACTTCAATCAACTGTGCTCATGCAGATGAACTCTACTCCATGCCATTAGGTGTCTCAATCGAAGAAGCTAAGATAGTTTCCGATGAAATTTATAGGTATAAAATTGAATTGACGGGTAGCCGCCGCGCCGGGACGAGCTGGCGTGAAATTATCTCGCCAAGTGCAACATCGTAGATTAAGTGGAGTCTATCCTTGCACCCGAGAGGACTTGCATAGAATCAAGAACCGAGCACTTTCTTCAAATTATCTCCAGAAGTAGTCAGTTTGTCTTTAGACTTTGTTTTAAAGTCCAACACTCTCGTGAACTAGAAAACGTTAAGTTAATTTTAATCGAGCTATTTCGAAGGCACGTCACGCGACCGATAAATTTGGATCAACCATGCTTATCAATTAATAATTGATGTCTGGCCTTCCAACAGTGAAAACACATTATAAAAAACTTTAAATTACATTGAAACCCAGTTCATCCATTAATTAATTATAACACTTTCACACTGTATTGAAAACGTTATCTTAACTCTTCACACACTTGCAACTTTTGTTTTTCTTAGTAGGCAACCCTTAGAATAACCGGAGAGATCGATTGCCCCACTTTATAAAGAAAATAAACACACAGGAAAAGTGGCGCCAGTTAAGCATTTTATAGTGGCGTGATAAGACGGAGGCTCAAATATATTCTGTCGATAGTTTTATACTTTAGTAGCGGCATCGCCTTTTACGTCATAAGACTTAATCCTTTGCCAATATTTATTTAGTACAATATCTTTAGAGGAAATCGTATGAAGCATCGTAAGCGGGACCATAGTAAAAAATTCATCTAAATGTAATTCTACTTCACTGTTGTAATTAGTTTCGTAAAACGCTTTTCAGTCAAGAGTAGCAAGAATAAATAGACGGCTGAAGTCTATCCAGACTGAGGCATTTGTTTTATAGATTTTAGCTTCATCAGACCCTACAAAGGGATTAGGTTTATAGCTTCAATAAACTCTGACGACTTTGCGACCAAGCTAGTCCTATACTTTATTACTTAAAGAGTAATGAGTTATTTTATTTTAATATGTATGTTTTTTTTTTCAGTGCATAAATAAAATGTCACTGTCTCTTTTTTCAAGTTTCATGGTTTGAAAAAAGAAAATATAAAATATTGTTCGTAACCTGAAAGTTATTTCAATTACAATTTTGATCCATGAGCTTCCATGAGCATCGGGAATAAAAACAAGTAATGACTAAAAGAATATATTTTCATTTAAGATACTGACCTAATGATATTAAAATAAGATTAAGGTTTTAGCTAAGTCCATAAATAGGTACATTAAATCTAGTGGTACTTCTAAAGATTAGTTAATATTCATAGCACGATGTCTTTCACACTCTGGTTGGGTTGTAATTCCACAAAATCAAATTAACGTGTCTGCTTTCTCGTTTTTCTAAGAAAACTTGTGTTTTAGCTCTCAGATAACTTGGTTAATTAAATTTTGCATTATTTTTCGTCGGAGGAAGGTACTCCTTCCACCTGAGTTGAATTGCACGTTGCGTGTTTTATTATGACCAAATTCTATGAAACCTATTTTCGCAGCATTCTGTTCAATATGAATACATCTGATCTACTTAATTTGTTTTATATCTGTTAAATAATGACTACATATTTTGGCGTGTAAATACGACAAAATGAACTGTACCGATATTTATGTGAATTGAATGACAAAAAACACAATTGAAATATTATATATTTGTCGACATTCACGACGAAACTGTTCCATATTAAATTATGAAACACGGTCTTATCGTGACCATTATATGTGTCATGTGTTATTTTCACAATTACAAATTACTTTTTACGATCACAGCACTCATCGCCGTTGTGGAGTTCATCCGTACGACTTAGAAGCACTTACAGATCGTGCAATGCGTTTCCAGAGGTAATTTTTCCACTGTACTAATATATAGCTCTAGAATTGTACTGGTGGTACAGTAATGCGTTTCGGTTTGAAGAGTGTGGCAGTCGTTGTAACTATACTGAGACCTTGGAACTTATATCTCAAGGTGGGTGGCGCATTTACGTTGTAGATGTCTATGGGCTCCAGTAACCACTTAACACCAGATGGGCTGTGAGTTCGTCCACCCATCTAAGCAATAAAAAAAAACTCGCACGGTATTCTCTAAGCACGAAGTAAAGTAAAATACTAGGTTAAAGACAACTTAAGAAAGTAAAAGAGATTACATTTAAATAGATTAAGAATACTAAATACGTAATAATTTAAGCACACTAAATTAATACACAAATACGAAAGGTACTTTAAGCCACGCGAGCCACGACTTTGCTGAGAAACGAATTATAAAATCAATGTAATTGCGAGTCACAATCTTGTGATGCGATTATCCGGAGTCGGGTAGTTCCCAAAATAGAGTCTGAGCTAAGGAAGGGTTAATAAGGGGATGCTGTTAATTTCGCTCCGGTGAAAGCATGAAAGGGTTGCCAATTAAAAATTAAAGTTTTCAAGAGTTTCTTGCTTTTACCAGAATGCGACATCTGTGCAGCATTGTCGTGATTGTCATCGGTCATTGTGTCCTCTCATACTTTAGATCGAGATTCGAGACTGATGGATCTATGATACTGCTGAGAGCTCTCTTCAAACCACGTTTGAGAAGAGAAGTAACATCGTGTAAGGGAATTTATTCTGGCAGATAAATAAATTCAACTAGGTCCATTTCAATCAGTCAGTTTACTGGTGGTAAGACCTCTTGTGAGTCCGCGCGGGTGGGTACCACCGCCCTGCCTATTTCTGCCGTGAAGCAGTAATGCGTTTCGGTTTTAAGGATAGGGCAGCCGTTGTAACTATACTTGAGACCTTATAACATATATCTCAAGGTGGGTGGCGCATTTACGTCGTAAATGTCTATGGGCTCCAGTAACCACTTAACACTAGGTGGGCTGTGAGGTCATCCATCCATCCAAGAAAAAAAAAAAGTCATCTATTTTGTATAACAGAATGTCGACAATCATATTTCGTACAAATTAAATACAATTAGAAATTGTATGCAAACGCGCCGGTTACATTTCCGTCCGAGAATTAACGTAAAAGTTAAATCACAGGTCAACGAACAGGAATCTTGGGAGTAACCGTATTACCACCTCGGGGAGGACTTCAAAGCGACTCATTAGTCAGTAAACATAGTCTAGGATGGAGGGAATAACGGCTACTCATTACTTAGCCTCGATTCAAGGAAACAAGACGCCGTCTATATTTAAGGACTACCTACATGCTTTGACTACAATTTCACAGAGTTTTTTTCGTTCTTTACCACCGCCGCTCTCTAAGCTGGTGGTACCGTGAAGACTAATAACAGACTTGTAAACGTTCAAGATAAAAGACTGTTTACAAAAAAAATTACCTTGTAAATTGAAAATTGTAATTGTAAATTGAACCACAAAACAGTTGTATGACTGCAATTGCACCGAGTGTCGTGCCTATTAGATATTTGAAGCTTCAATTTAATTATTTGTAATTGAATACTATCCAATGGCCACACGACTTCTGCACCAACTTGCAGAAGCAAGCAGCGGGGCGTCAGGGAGAACGTTTCTCTCCCGAGAAACAACCAGTCATTCACCGTTAGGCGGGATAAGGAATTACCCCCAAACCTGGTCCCCAAAGTGTTTATAGTTATAGAGTGAGATCGAAAATAACGAGTGAGCTTCTCTAAGCGCGTCTTACAAAAGAGCAACCGTATAACAAATGACCACTCTCCGACCGACAATAGTTGCAGGGCTACAAGCAAGGACCGAATCATCATCATAATCATCATCGGCTACTCTTGGCAGAGAAGTCGCGGTTGTGTGGAATCCTGGTTAATTACAGCCTTGGCAGTTGTTCTCCATAGTTCGCGAACTGAGGCTTGGCAAACGCACTCGTTAAGGGGGGTTTTGGTAAGGTTTTTCACTTGATAAATCCAGCGCATGTGGCTTCATCCACGAGGTCTTCTTCCGTTAACCCTACCCTGAACACCAAGTTTCTTGTAGGGATAGGGTGATATAAATCATCGGTCCCCGGTAACCCCATAAAGCCAGGTGGTTGAGCTCGTCTTAGAAAACAAAATTACTACATATTTCCCGTAACAACTTTTACTTCTTTATTACCTTACACGAGCTTTAAGAATAAAATTAGCTTTTAAATGATCAAAAAGGTACTTTTTTATAAGGTTTCTGGTTAAATTACAGTAGACTTAGGTTATTGGAAGTCATATACATATTTTTGTTTGTAACTTAAATATTTGCTTTAAGTCTTACACGTGGAATGTTAGGCAGCCAATAAAATGAGAAAAAATTAAATTTCATTAAAGACATAATTTTTTTTACCAAACTTTGTAAATACGTCTTTATAAAGTAAAAGAAGTAACTTTTATTTGTATATTTGAGATAACCTCTGGGACTCATGGTTCGAGTCTAAAATGATTCCACTGATAAACGAATAGATCAAAAACTATTTTTTTTTATTGCCCTTGTAGGCAGACGAGCATACGGCCCACCTGATGGTGAGTGGTTACCGTCGCCCATGGACTTCAGCAATGCGAGGGGCAGAGCCAAGCCGCTGCTTACCGCTAAGATAACAAACAAATATTAATTTTTAAACATTAGATCGATGAGTTTTGAGGCTGTTAAATTGATTAGTACTTCTAAAGACTTTTGCTGCATACTGTACAAATCAACCCGGCAATTGACCGATTTTATTAAGGTAATAAACCATACTGCCCATCTCTCTCTCTTTTAAATAGTATTTACCTAAAGATTAATTAAATCAAACGCCAGACTAAAATTCAAAGTCCAATACACATTAACGAAAGAAAAAACGATTAAAATATTACCAAATATACGAAATACATATTTGTTTTCACATTTCTGGGACGATACATCGCAAATGTGATACAACTGACACAATCGGCTGAAATTGAAAATGAAAACCCATGTACAAAGGTATTCAAATGTACTATGATAAGGGATTAGAGTGTTTTCGTTCGCATAAAAGGAGTAAATTGATTCAAATACACACATTAAGATACGTACAGGCAGATGCGACAATGAAATTCGGTAATAAATCACAAAGGTGAGCTGTAAAGGGTTTATCGTGATTCCATTGGGTTCATTTAAACTTAAACATGTTTATTTGGAGCTCGGATTCGGGAAAATACGGAACGGCCGGTTTATTCGTTCCCTTTTTTTTTAAATACAAAATTGGTTTACACAATGATCATTTTGCAATCGTGTTTTCGATAACATGTAATTCTGAAACTAAAATAACGAACGTAATCTATATATTAATACGTGAAGCAAAAACTTTGTATCCCTTTTTACGAAAAGTGCGCGGACGGAGGAGTATGAAATTTTCCACACTTATAAAGAATATAGAGAAGAAGTGCACAATGCTAATATTTTTTTAATATAGTGCATAAAAGATACATTAAATCAATAAAGAAAACATTACACACACTACATACCATGTATTTGACGCACACACGCATGCATACTATTTATTGTCAAACTTTTGTTCTTGACGTCTGTTGTCAAATTGAGATTAAATATTGTTTGTCTTTGTTAATATTTTTTATAGTGTAGTCTTGGCGAAATTTGTGATTATAGAAGTGTAAAATACAATCATAATAGTGTATAAATCTTCCAATTCCAATTAATTATAGTCGAATTTCGACTACTGCGGGACCTCTAGTTTCGATAAAACCTTGAAAGTCATTTCCAAGACACGTTGTGAGTTTATACTATTTATTTAGACATATGAAGAATATGAACAATCACAATATATACAAAAAAAATCACAATGTCCAACGTTTCGTCGCACAAAGCACGTCATTACGGATCCTCCTGATCCATTAACAGTGCTTTTAGGTACCACAAGCACCGGTCACCGTCCTCGTCGAACCCGTCGCTAGCGACAAAGGGCTCGACGAATGAATTAACCCATAGACACAGCCCACTGAGTTTCTCGCCGGGTCTTCTCAGTGGGTCGCGTTACTGATCCGGTGGTAGATTCTGCGAAGCACTGCTCTTTCTAGGGTCAGTGTTAGCAACACTCCGGTTTGAGCCCCGTGAGCTCAACTACACACGTTAGGGCGAAGCTGAAATAGCCTCTCAAGACTATCAGCATAGGTAGGAAAAAAAATTCAACGTTAGCATTACAGGGTACGTTTCATTTTGGGCATTTTGTCTTGTTAAAGTTTTATACAGTAATTCTAAATATCGAATCAACCTCGTGGATTTTTTTTAAGTCATTAAAGGACAAAGTTTTCTTTACAAAGATGTGCTAAAAGTCTTAAGTAACGAAAGAACGACTGCAGAGTACCTACGGAGTAGTTCAAGGCGAGCGGAATTAAGTGAGCTAATTCTACATATATGTATGTGAACTATTCTGATCTTATGTCTTACTTTATGAATCATTCACATTGTGGACTTGAGTCCCAGTTTTTTTCTTCTCTTTTTTTCTGTTTTATCTATTCGCTGGTAGCCTGAGGAACTATTCCAGCTATGCCTGGATGGTTATGTGAATACACAGACTCAACCTGAGAGAGTTTGCTAACACTGGCCCCGGAAGAGCAGTGCTTCGCTGAATCTGCGACCGGATCTCACTGAGAAGATCCGGCAAGAAACTCGGTGGGCCAAAATTCCACTAATCGCGCAACTAAGTAAGCCGTGACCTTGATACCGATATATGTCAATAAGAAGAAATAAAACAAAACGATAACTGAAATCTATATATTAATACGTGAAGCAAAAACTTTATACCCCTTTTTACGAAAATTGTGCGGACGGGGAGTATGAAATTTCCCACACCTATAGAGAATATAGAGAAGTGCAGAATGCTAATATATTTTTTAAATTATGCATTAGAAATACATTAAATCAATAAAGAAAACAGTACACACACCACCGTGTATTTGACACACACACATATACTCTTTGTTTATTATCCAAACTTTTTTTATTGCTTAAAGTCTGTAGTCAAATTGAGAATAAGTTAGTATTGTTTATCTTTTTAGGCGAAATCTGTGACTATAGAAATATATTAGTCTTTGACAATAGAACCATAATAATGTTCAAACTTATAATTTCAATTAATTATAGTCGAATTTTGACTACTGCGGGTCTACTAGTCTATATATTAATACGTGAAACAAAAACTTTATATCCCTTTTTACAAAAATTGCGCGGACGGAGGTGTATGAAATTTTCCACATTTATAGAGAATATAGAGAAGAAGTGCACAATGCTAATATTTTTTTTAAATAATGCATAAAAGATACATTAAATCAATAAAGAAAACATTACACATACTACATACCATGTATTTGACGCACACATGCGTGCATACTATTTATTTATTGTCAAACTTTTGTTCTTGACGTCTGTTGTCAAATTGAGAATAGATTAAATATTGTTTGTCTTTGTTAATATTTTTTATAGTGTAGTTTTAGCGAAATTTGTGATTATAGAAGTATAAAATACAATCATAATAGTGTACAAACTTACAATTCCAATTGATTATAGTCGAATTTCGACTTTTTTTTTTTTTTTTTATGATTGAAACTTTACTGGTGGCCCGAAGGCCTTTCCAGTTTCACCAGGACAGGTGGGCGAGCAAAGGCTCAGCCAAGAGGGGTGGGATTTGCTAACAACTGCCCGAGCGCCTCCGAAGGAGACCTAACAACTCAAGAGCAATTGTTTCGCGAATGAATCTACTATCCGGATCGGAATCGCGACCCGCTGAGAAGATCCAGCGAGAAACTCAGCGGGCTGATGCATGGGTTAGGTTGCACGTCGACCTCTTTGTCGAGTTCGACGAGTACGGTTACCGGGGTCCCTAAGCCTGCCCCTAGTATTAGAGCTGAAGGCATCTAATGCAAAGGTTATTGGATCTGATGGATCCGTAAGGACGTGTCTAGGGCGTCGACGGTGACTGGCTCCTGCATGATCAGGATTCGGGGAGTAGTCAGCGGCGGCAACGATAAGGCGATTATCATGACGCATAGCCTTATCGAAGTATCGTTCCGACGCTGACTTCATGTATTTCCGAATTGATTCGAGGCCCAGGTCGTCGTGTAGGTCAACGTTCCTCACGAACCACGGAGCCCCGACAGCTAACCTGCAAAAGCGGGAATGTAGGGATTGGAGGGTGTCTATGTGTGTGCGGGCCGCGTGAGCGAACACCACACTCGCGTAAGACATGACGGGCCTTATGCAAGTTTTGTAAAGTGTCACCTTGTTCCGAAGGGACATTTTACTCCGCTTACAGATCATGGGGTAGAGTCTACCGAGAATAAACGCGGCACGGTGACGGACTGATTTTATATGCGGGCGGAATGTCATCGATGCATCCAGGGTAACGCCCAGGTACTTGACCTTCCTGGCCCAGGGTATGGGTTGTCTAAAGAGAGTAATCGGGGGTGTGAGATTCCTCCTCCTAATCCGGGAGGAAATCCGTGTGGAGCTTCCCCTCTGAAATAGCACCGCAGTACTTTTCGCTGGGTTGATGTCTATGCGCCATTTTCGGAACCACTGTCCTAGGGCTAGGGCTGCGCTCTGAAGCTTCTTCGCGATTAGGGACTTATTTCTACTAGAATAGTAAGCAGTCGTGTCGTCGGCGAATAAAGCTAAATGGGTCGGCGGCGACCGGGGAATATCGTTGACGAATAAGCTAAATAGGAGGGGTGAGAGGACAGAGCCTTGCGGGACTCCAGCTGTGAGAGGTCGTGGGGAGGAGCGGGTTCCCTCGACTCGATATCGAAAAGAGCGGTTCGACAAGAAGTCCCGTATGATGAGCACGAGACTATCCGGCACGCCCATGTTGAATAGTTTGAAAATCAAACCATTGTGCCAGACTTTGTCGAACGCTTTTGCGACGTCGAAGAAGAGAGCTCCCGTGTATAACGGTTTTGGTCGATTAAGCCCCACAAGAATGTGCTCCGTGAGGCGGTGCACCTGTTGAACGCATGAGTGATTTGTACGGAATCCGAATTGTTCATCGATGAGAATGCCCTTGGATGAGACGAAGTCTCTGAGGCGTTTGTAGAGCAGACGCTCATACAGTTTGCCTAGAGACATGAGGAGGCTAATCGGGCGGTCGAATTTCGACTACTGCGGGACCTCTAGTATGTATAGTTCGATCACATCACAGGACATTTAATTTAACCTGAACACTGTTGTGTAATTGACGGCCGTTATTATTAAACAAAATAATATTCAAACACAGAAAGGGAGCAATCTTCTCTGTGCAAACATTTTATATCGCTGTTATAGAATTTTAATTAAAAACAACACGCGTTTGTCGCTGTGATCATTCGTCGAATTTGTATTGAATATGACTTCCATTCGCCAATGTTTGCGATCGGCGTGCCCAAGTAATTAATTAAAATTGGTGAATTTCCTCGCGGGCAGTATGAATAAGCTCGTACGTAATATACCTAATAGAACTCGGAATTTCGACTTTATGAACATATCGTTACCATTAAATAAAAATTGATTTTAGCATGAAAAAAAATCGTATTAATGTGACTTCGAACGTAATTGAAAACTTATAGTGATGATTCAGTGTTGAAGTTAAGATTAGAAAAAATAATGTTACCCTTAATGTATATGTTTCACGTGTATATCTATTATAAGCGTTACTTGATAGGGATTAGAAAATGTAGTTTCCATTTTAAGATAGTATAGGTACTGTTCAAGATTTGAACGAAAAACCTCGATTATTCCACATTGAAATAATTTACAACCATAATTAAAACTTATCAATAGATAATTAACAAACTCAGTGTTCTTTCGTGGATACTATCAAGCTTTGGAATTATGTACCCTCTCTGATTTTCCTTAACCGCATTGAGATGTCCCTCTTCTAAAAATTTTACGGAGAATCTACTATCTAATATCAAATAGTAAGCAGTGACTTTGCTGTACCCTGGTATTTTTATTGTTCGCGGTTCCTGACGGTGACTTAACATCAAACGGACCACCTGTTTGCTGTTTTCGAGCAGTAACAAAGAATGCAACTAGCGCCATCTGTTATTTAATGCAAACAAACTCTCAATAGGCAGAACAGGCGAGCGCTCTTCATGACATTGTTTTAATAATATCTGTTTCAACAGAGATAAACAGTGAATGCCACTTATGTGATTATTAAATCCCCTATTCCCGCTCGGGATGCAACTGTGGGATCGTTCGTCAGGGCTATAAAAATAAATTACAATGTTAAATTTTGCACACCCCAAATCGCAGGGGATTTGTCGATTTGTTCCGGCATGTCGTAGCTTTTTATTAACGGTAATATTGATACAGTAATCATTTAATTAAAATAAACAATCAATTCTAATGCAATCTAGTCGAATTTTAATTCAAAACAATCCTACTTATGGCTGCGGTGAAGCAGTGATGCGTTCTGGCTTACATGGTGGGACAAGCCTTCTACAATAAATTTGAGATTTCTTCATCATGTCTCTTGGTAGGTTATGGATGTAATATTGATGTAGACTCAAATTGTGACATCTGTGGACTCTAGTAGCGACTTAAATCATAAATAAACCCATAAATGCAATTAATGAATAGCAAAAAAATGCACAAGATATATTAAAAGAAAAGACTGCGCTATAATATCGAAATCAATTTTAAGTTCTAAAAAACTGCACAATCACACAAACTTGAATTACTTTACTCGGAATATCAAACCTAAACTAAAACAAACACTTCGAATCGGCCCAGCCAGCGCTATCGCGAGCAAAGACAAAAGACGATCAATAACCATCCAACTTCAAATTAGTTAAATTATTCAAATGAAATTCTAAAACAGCAAAACCATTATTTGATTAAAACTATTGTCGTTGAGAAATTCAACGTGAAGGTGATAGAGAGGTACAGGGTCTTTGGTCGTCGACCGAGCGTTGGATATTTCAAAAGCAAGAGCGCTAGAAGCATGCATGGAATTCGAGCCTTGTCACCTAGAGGCGACACTGATGTCGAATGCCATGTCTTTACCGACTAGCCGCGCTACACGTCCAACATTCTTAGATCCCCAATAGCATAAACGAGCCGTCACAAGCCGTACTGTGTTCGCTGAACAACTGGCGCAAATGGAGCAACTTTTATTGGCACTGGTATTTGAAAATGATGTGTAGGATTTATAGGATATTCCAGCGAGCAACATCAGTTTCCGCTTCGCTGTATTTTTAATAGAGTTTTATCTGGACGACGATTCCATACATGGGTCTACTTGTGGTAGGACCTCTTTACTGGTGGTAAGACCTCTTTTACTGATGGTAGGATCTCTTGTGAGTCCGCACGGGTAGGTCCCAATGCCCTGCCTATTTCTGCCGTGAAACAGTAGTACGTTTCGGTTTGAAGGGTGAGGCAGCCGTTGTAACTATACTGAAACCTTAGAACTTATATCTTAAGCTGGGTGGCGCATTTACGTTGTATACGTCTATGGACTCCAGTAACCACTTAGCACCGGGTGGGCTGTGAGCTCGTCCACCCATCTGAGCAATAAAAAAATTAGCATACTTTCTTTTGAAATGTCTCGCACCCTGTTGTCAATCTTAAACTTATAGGTACTCGTACCTATAAATTATTATTTATATATTCTATAATAGCATATTATTCGGAAGTACATATTTATTTGAGAACGTAATTGTCTTTTTTTGTGTTTCTTATTTTCCTTTTCTTCCGTCTTTTCGTATCCATGAAAACGTAATACTCATAGTAACGAAGTTTATTATCTGATGCTTAATTAACATTTCCAATGTTAAATGCGTAAAACAATTTAATAATAAAGGCAAAAAGAATTGTGGACTTGGAACAATGGGATGTCCCTGCTATAAAATGCAAATATTTACACAAAAAGCTTTTTCAAGCTACTTTTGTAATATGTTTAAAATATGACATTTATACTATGATAGAGGCAAATTATAAAGAAAAAACATGAATTATATATGCGTTAATGGTGTGGTTCATTTTAAAGTTGTAATAGAAACTGAAAAATGAATTTAGTGAGTGACAAAATGCCACGTTCGTTCTGCTGGAGTAGACGCATTAGTCCACAAAACTTTTGAAATATTAAGGTCGGAACGGGTAATGAACTCGAATGAGAATTCGTCAAAGTGCCTTTGCAAGGGCAAAGAATATTAAATGTGTGAACACGTGCGACAAATCACTACACTATGAACGTCTTCTCGAGATATTCGTTAGTTTAGTTAATGCCAACTACAGTTTTATTGCGGTCGTAATCCAGTGCTAATAATGCAACTCTGGAGCAGCGTCATAACTCTTTTAGTTACAAATAACATAATGCCTTTTTTCCTCGTGACTTGCACTTGTTTTGGCAAGGAAAAGATATATGACGTAAGCATAGAGAGCTCATTTGCACGGTCATGGCTAACTTGATGTCCAGTGACCATCCAAATCCAGAAATAGTACAACGCAAAAATCGCCAGTACGTTGGTAAATTGAGGCATAACGTAAAAGTTCAATTATAATTGTCTTAAAATAACTAACGCCCTACCTTTCAAAATGGTGTGCATGATAGTATTGTGTTGGCACAAAGCTATTATCCAAATCAGCTTACACACAGCAACACAAGAATCACATCACCAGTGTGGCGGGTAGCCACCATATAACACAAGATATTTGCCTGAATCTCGCTTACGACATTTTCAAGATAAGCCTGCATATATACAAGTTCCGAATAACAACATTCGGCCCACAGACACAGCACACTGAGTTTCTCGCCGGATCTTCTCAGTGGATCGCATTTCCGATCCGGTGGCAGATTCTGCGTAGCACGGCTCTTGCTAGGGTTCGTGTTAGCAACGTCGTCAGGTTTGAGTCCCGTGAGCTCAACCACTAGTTAGGTTACGCTGAAATAGCCTCTCAAGGCTAGTAGCTTAGATAGAGATAAAAAAAAAACAATCGGACCGTCGGTCTACCGAACAATACCACCCGCTCGGTGGAAGATCTTCCTTTTGTCGTATACCTACATCAGTGACTGTTTTAATATGGATATCTAAATTAGTTAATCACAAATTAAAGTTTTAATCGAAATAATATTTTAGACGACACTCAAACTGAAATTACAAATTCTTGTCTATTATTTCCGAATCATATTTAAAGGAAACCTTTCAGCAAGGTCCGAAGATAAATTATGAATTTAAAAGCGAACTCAACACTCTTAGCTGCCGCTTTCAGCGTTAATGATTAAATAGTGTTTCATTCTCCTCGACCCATGATTAATTAATAAGGATAAAACATACGATATTTAGTGGAAGCTACCGCGTAATAATCACGAGGAGCCTCCATCGACAAAAGCACCCATTACATCAAAAATAAACCCGTTCCATAACCAATCCCCTCCATGTTTACTAAGGGCTGCTCTCTTATAAATATGCAAATGTTATCCGGCGTTTAGCTTGCCACTGCAATAATATTTATATTGAAATTTACGCCCGTCCGTCCTTGAACTTTGACTACTATTATACTGTTCAAACAATATTTTTACATTCGATGGTCGGCCAATAGATTGGTAGTGTTATCTATGTTTGACAACCTCCGGTCTAATAGAATTTCGATGCTATCATTGTATCATCCGGATCTTCATGCGGTCGTTCTGACAGCGAATGGCTCTTTTATAGTAGATGTTATATTGACAATTGTGATTTACGCCGGAAGTGACCAAAATCGATATAAGCGTGTAGTAGATTCTGATTGGGTGCCATTATTGGTATTTATATTTTAAGAGCATTAAACAAATTAAACAGTTGAAATACGTAATAATATCAAATTATTTAGTATAATGTTTGTCTAGAATATGAAAAAAAAGACTGTAAGTCCATAATATTCTGGTCAAACTCTTAAAGTAGATATTATGCAACAATAACCAAAAAATTTCCGATAAACAATCTTCGACAATTGTCCTTACATAACATAATAAATACCTAAAACAAGAACTATCATGGGCACAACGAAGAGTTTCATTTCAACTTGTTTTAAATCAAACCAACAAACTATAAACAACAGACTTGCTATTGTAGTTTCGAAGAGAAATGATAGCGAATAAATAAATAAAAAAACCCTACATGGGGACATCTCAACAATCCACAATGACGCCACAAAACAGCGACAAGCGAACTTTCTGGTGACACGGATGTAAGGCCTCGTTTTACAAAGGACAGCAATAAACCTGTCCGCAAACGTCCGCATTCTCTTATAAAAGATACAGCTCACATCACTGCAAAATGGCGCAGGCGTCACTCCCACTTTCCCTAATAAAGTAGGCATCGTAAAAAACCACTACAATCATCATAACTTGAAAGTGGACATCGGCGATGCGCCTTTAAAAATTAATACTCACTCAGCGATATAAAGTTTGAACAATGTTATTGTAATTGGGTTGTCAGGATTCCTACAGATGTGGTCGTATTTTGATCGCATTTTCTAGGGAGTTTCATATTAAAATTTAATTTTTCAAGCAGAGGCTTCGTTGACAATTATATTGTGTGTAGCCATGATACGGTTGCAATGTACATTTTATAAAATTGTTATTTTTTTGTCTCAAAACTCTCAAAGGCGTTAATTAATTTTTTAAGCGTAAGTTAATTAACGTAATAGCAAATTTTGCAACTAAAAAAAAACGTGAATTCATTAAAAACAGACGTTACAGAGCTCCAGGATAATCTGCTTAAAAGTTTAAAGCTAGCATAGAGTAAACGCACCATAAAATGAGTTTCGAACAGAAAGGGGACACAGATTAGAAATTAAAATTAGTTTCGGCGCTGCGTCCACTCCACCGAGCTATATTTATTGCTGACAAAATAAAATGTTACATTTAAATATATTTTTCCTCACTTTGGTTTGGTTTTACAATGCACAATTTAAAATATGATTCATTTTTTTTGCATACTTTTAAAACAACGCTACTTTGCTGGGTAATCAAAATAGATTGCCGATATAAACAACGATCGCATGTACGGACTAGACTTCATATGATTCCAAATAATCCTAGACAAATCTTGAGAAAATAATCTAGAGGTCAGAAAATCTTACACGCCATTAATCTGCCTATTTAAGAAACACTAGACGATGACCGAGCTTTGCTCTTTTTTTTTTATAACGTCATCTTGTTGTGTCTTTAAAGCGGTTAGTTGCCCTCAATTAAGAAAAATAGTATTATTATTCGCCAATAGATGTCGGGAAGAGTTGATTATTGAAAACACGAATAAAACAACATTTTCTGAAAATAAATCGTTGCTAGATCGATTTATCGCCCCCGAAATCCCCTGCATACTAAATTTTATGAAAATCGTTGGAGCAGTTTCCGAGATTCAGATTATATATATATTAATATACAAGAATTGCTAGTTTAAAGGTATAAGATACAAGCATACGAACCTGGCTAATTAGCTGCCCAATTTCTGTCCGTATTGTTAAATTTCACATTTAACAATTATAATAGTCTTGTCTTGAACTCTTGATTTCAAAATATTTTGTACATAACAACATTATTATCGCCACCCATCTTGAGACATAAAGTCAAAGACACATTTCATAACTTATTAGTGACACATTCGCTTAGAAAAATTGCTTAATTAAAAACTTCCATAGACAACAGGTAAACTAGGTCTTACTTATCCTTTAGATCACGACTGCTTATAAAATATCTTGATTTACTGGCTCAAGTATTTTCAAAGGTTATCTTCGCGCAAGTAGTCGATTATTATTTTTTTATTGCCCTTGTAGGCAGACGAGCATACGGCCCACCTGATGGTGAGTGGTTACCGTCGCCCATGGACTTCAGCAATACCAGGGGCAGAGCCAAGCCGCTGCCTACCTTAAAACTGCAATTCGATTAAAACATAGGTAGGTTGTCGACAACGGTTATTTAATTAAGTAAAAAAAAAAAACAAATAAGTACTGAACCTAATTATTTAATTCGCATATATTTATATCACAGATGACATGTTTTTTATATTCGGTTATATTAATTTTTGTCTCGGTGTGCATAATAAAATAACAATGCTAACAATATTTACATATTAAACTAAGCAATTAGCCAATAACGTTTAAATGTCAGGCGGAAACAAATGGAAACCGTTACAGCTAATTTGATGCCCGCTGCAATGTTTAGAGGCAGAGTGTAACGTACAAATGTGCAATATGCTCCATTTTGAAATTTGATTTTCGAATATATTGACTATTATACGCGGCAGAACTCTGATTCGTTCTAATTATAATAACAAGACAAATTATATTTGTATCCGTCGACTGTTAATATGTCCGCATTTGAAATTTTCTATCCGTGGTTAGTTACACATAAAAAGTAAGAGAATACCATATTTCCTAAATAAATATCTATTGAACACATTAACTCGAACAATTCCGACGATAAATGAATAATACAGCATATTAATCTTATACCTTTAAACGAGCAATTCTTGTATATTAATATATACTTATATAATCTGAATCTCGGAAACGGCTCCAACGATTTTCATAAAATTTAGTATACAGGGGATTTCGGGGGCGATAAATCGATCTACGATTAATTTTCAGAAAATGTTGTTTTATTCGTGTTTTCAATAATCAACTCTTCCCGAAATCTATTGGCGAATAATAATACTATTTTTCTTAATTGAGGGCAACTAACCGCTTTAAAGAAACAACAAGATGGCGTTATCAAAAAAATAACGAGCAAAGCTCGGTCATCGTCTAGTAATTATAATCAGAAGACTTGAACAGCTTATAATTTTTAGAAGATCAAAATGATTGCAACAGAAATACGTACTACGTAAATACAGCTACATTATATGTATGTATATACGTTTTTTGGCAAACTGCAAAGCATAA
The DNA here is from genome assembly GCF_030267445.1 of Bombyx mandarina. Lineage (NCBI taxonomy): Eukaryota > Metazoa > Arthropoda > Insecta > Lepidoptera > Bombycidae > Bombyx > Bombyx mandarina. The sequence goes on along the minus strand of NC_143225.1, from coordinate 8,526,019 downwards.
TAGGGTTGTAGAAGCGCTACACTTTTACGAGCGTCGTAGCGCCTGTAGCGTTTTACGTAGCGTCGCTACGAAAAAGCAGCACTGAACTTTGTGGGTTAGTAATTTTCTTCTGCAAATAGTAACTCCTGAATGTAAACGTAACAAGCGTAAAACTGCCCACCTCGAGCACATTTAACCTTTGTCACAGTACACAGTAACAATATTATTCATTGTGTAACAGTTTGATGCGGATTACTCAAAATCATAATTTGCTCTGGTGATATTACTTAGTTTAGATCTAAAAAAAACACCATTTACTTAACGTATCGCCTTTGTTGATAAAGAAAAAAAAATTAAGTGGTTACATATTGCAGAAAGCACTCGATCACCGGGATCCTAATTACAAGTTCAACAATTAGCTATCCGAGCTTTTAACGAGTCGAAATAAAACCACTTGAACGGCTTAAAATCACGTCGAATATTTTTATTCTAGAATTTTCCACGTTTTAATACTTTTCTTTGCAAAAAGAACTTGACCGAGAGTTCGACTCAGAATTTTATCTCGTCAATGAACCCGAGCGAACCCAAAGAGTATGTTAAGCATTTCGTATTTAATTAACGAGAGGTAGTGCTTACCCAGACACTGTCAGTCTATTTATCGTCGCGAAGCAGAAATGCGTAATGGTTTTTTGAGGTTTGACAGCAGCTATACTACAAAATTGAGATTTATATCTCATTTGGAACCTCTGGGTCTGCGGACGGACTTCGGTTCCCTCTGTATTTTGCACCGTATGTTCCACGGGGAGTGCTCTGAGGAATTGTTCGAGATGATACCGGCTTCTCGTTTTTACCATCGCGCCGCCCACCACCGGAGTAGAGTTCATCCATACTACCTAGGGCCACTGCGGTCATCCACAGTGCGTTTCCAGAGGTCTTTTTTGCCACGTACCATCCGGCTATGGAATGAGCTCCCCTCCGCGGTGTTTCCCGAGCGCTATGACATGTCCTTCTTCAAACGAGGCTTGTGGAGAGTATTAAGCGGTAAGCAGCGGCTTGGCTCTGCCCCTGGCATTGCTGAAGTCCATGGGCGACGGTAACCACTCACCATCAGGTGGGCCGTATGCTCGTCTGCCTACAAGGGCAATAAAAAAAACTCAAGAATGGCGGCATTCTCGTTATGACCTCAATGGCTCTGGTAATCACTTAACACGAGAGTAAAGGTGAACTCGTTCGCCCGTTATGGTAATAAAAAAATATTTATATGCGAAATAAAGTTACTTTGTTTGATTCTTAAAAATAACCTAGTACGGCAATCAATTTACAGCACGTTTAAAGGTTAAAAATAATTCGTTTGGGAGCCTTTTCTTGATTTAGGTCTCGGTAAAGGGTCAAAAGATACTAAGGCGCCATTATGTAGGCCTCATTAATCATCGTTTAACAGATGCTGCGACGTTAAGCCTTCTTATTGAAATGATCTTGACAACATCATATCAATTGGAACCTGTTAGGATCACAAATTTTGTATTATGCAATTAATGAAAGCAACAAGGTTTTTAAACAAAATATTTTAATTGGGTTAGGTCAGCTTTTATCAAAGCTCTTCTTGTACATGGTTATCGTTGGTCACAGATCGAACACGCAAATGTGGCATAAGGCCAAATTTAATGGTTATAGACGTCAGCAATGCCAGAAGTACAGCCAAGCCGCTGATTACTCAGTATATGACATATAAATTAGAATCATAAGCATAAGTGCTTCGCCACAGAGCTAAGAAGGGTAATAGTAATTGTAACGCTCCCAGCGCTGCATACTTTGAGACATTACTTATAAGCCTCAAATGTACGGACATCAGCACTGTTGAGAATTTCTTCGCTTAATTATTATACTGTAATGTATGTTAATATTTTATAATATTTTATAATATTTAATAATTATTATTATACTGTAATAATGTGGCGTAAACGCTGGTGACCGTGGGCGGCGGTGAATCACTTACCATCAGGTGACCCGTCTTGCTCGTTTGCCTCTCGTTGTTATAAAAAAAAAAAAAAACCTATAACTTGTATTTGCTCAATTATCGAAATTCCCATCACTAGAACTTTACAAGTAAGATTCATTTTAGTAATTTCAATTCTGCATAGCCAGTTTCGAGGCTATGAAAAAATACAATATAATAATAATGCAAATCGTAAAAAGGTACGTACTGTAGCTCTGTAATTTGAAAAAAAGGACAAAGGGAATAAAAGACTTAGCTAATTTATATATAGTTTTAAAATGAACTGTTAAAGACTAAACCGTAGTAGCAGTAACTAGATGTGGTCGGCGTCTTATATTTGTAACTATTTACTGGTGCTAGGACCTCTTGTGAGTCCGCACTGGTAGGTACCACCACCCTAACTATTTCTGCCGTGAAGTAATGCGTTTCGGTTTGCAGGGTGGGACAGCCGAACTATACTGAGATCTTAGAACTCATATCTCAAGGTGGGTGGCGGGATTTACGTTGTAGATGTTTATGAGCTCCGGTAACCACTTAACAGCAGGTGAGCTGTGAGCTCGTCCATCCATCTACGCAATAAATAAATAAATAAAAAGACTTCTAACTTATAGCAAGACTCTCTATTATAAAATGTAAGATTCTTAATTAAACCAAAACAAATTCACAACGAACACAGGGTCCCAGTAATACTATTCACAAATGTAAATCAGGATAACTCAACTAAAAATTCGCATACCACTAATTTCATAACATTAACCAACAAACGAGTTCGTATGAAACAATGCCGCGAAAACGTGTAGAATACATTGGCGGGATTTCGCAGGTTATTCTGACCGTCATTATTATAACACCGACGTGATTTCATTTAAATGGGTTTCAGTGAAAACAACCTGGATTGACACCGACACAAGACACGTAGAACACAGAACCGTCTATTATTACTAACATTAAAATTAATAACGAAAGTATTTAAAAAAAATACTCTATTTTGGTGTTTTGTTCTAATCCCAACTCACAATTTTCGTTGATTTTGATTATAATGTTAGCTTATGGGTTTTCTCGTTCGACTATCACGTAAAACTACAGAACCGAATTAAACATTTGTCAATAAAAGCTGATATATAGTCTTTTAAAGTTGACATGTTAAATAATATGTCGCCACGACAATGCCACTGCACAAGGTGACCTTACATTTTAAGTTCAACGCGTATAAAGTAACAAAAGATGGCTAGTATTCAATAAAAATACTAACAATATCCGATATGAACGTACAAGATAATACAAAAGCTAAAACATTTTGTATAATGTTGTTTATGTTTTAAACGGCCGTCTGGTGTAGTGGTAAGTGACATGGTCACTACACAAGGGGGTCGCGGGTTCGAATCCCGCCAAGGGAATTTGTATGATAAAATATAAATGTATTTCCAGGGTTATGGGTGTATATTAAATATATGTATGTGTATAATAAAAATATTATATTTATTTCCGTTATCTGGTACTTGTAACACAAGTTCTTTACGAACTTAGCACGGGACTAGTTAACGTGGCGTGATTGTTAGTAAATATTTATATATATTTATTTATTTATACTAGCGACCCGCCCTCGCTTCGATTCGCAAAAATTAAATTTTTAATAAAAATTTGGTAAATTATTGTCGTAACGCAGGCGACGCCGCGGGGCGAAACTAGTCTAAAAAAGTAGCCTAAGTTTCTCCTCATATCATCAGCTACATATCAGTGAAAGTCTCGTCAAAATCGGTCTAGCCGTTCCAGAGATTAGCCGGAACAAACCGACAGACAGACACACAGATAAAAATTGTAAAAAATGCTATTTTGGTGTACGTGCCGTATATATATTCATATGCATGTAGTAAAAAGCAGTTATTTCAATATTACAAACAGACACTCCAATTTTATATGTATAGATGGGTAAGGTTCTAGCAAAACAACTATTATGAAAGATGATCACGTTTAAATCCGCGTGTTGTTAGCGTTTCATACGAACTCCTAGGTTGCTCATCGCTCATTCTCCTAATAAATTGATATTCACATTTGCAGGTAGGATAACAAATACGCTATGCTTTATCTCAATTAGAATTTTGCATCTAAGCTTTGTTAAATTATAAAACACGTACACATTTACTCGTCCTTTTATTTAAGAAAAGTTTAGTGAACTGAATACAGAGTCTAACCTTCTGTATTCACTGTTTTATTTTGTGTATAAAGGTACATAGAGCGCATGACGCGGACCTTTCTATTAAAATTCTGCAAATAACAAAAGGGACACGAGGTGTTACTGCCCCTCGTCTGTTTACCTGTCCCCGTGTTTAAAAAGGAATGTAATACAATCCCAGTCATTTTCATTATTCACCTCTACATCAACGCTCTCAGTGCGGGCGTGATCATTCTTTAGAACACTACAAAACTTTATATATACATCTCTACTTTGCGCAAATCTAACTGAATAACTCAATGGCGCAGTAGTAACCGTCTCTAAGTGCTGTATTGAGGATAATTAGTTCGATCCCCGTCATCGGACAACCGTTTCTTCATATATGTGAATATTTATTTAATATTTATCGGAGACCTAGAGGTAGACCCAAGACAAGGTGGAGGGACGTAGTGCTGAAGGACAAGAGAGAATGCAATGTTGCTGACGAGGATGTCGAAGACAGAGCGAAGTGGAGGAGTAAAGTCAGGAAAGCTGACCCCACCACCATGTGGGATAAATAGCTGGGAAGAGAGAGAGAGAGTATCTAATTATGTGTATGTCTTTCGTTCCTAAAGTATCCCGTAGCATTAAATTTTGGGATTATAATATGGCCGCTTGTGATCCGTTCCCGATTATTCATACCACTATTGAGAGACATTAATATATTTTATAACGTCAACAAGAACACTCAGATCCCGATAGTATATATTTATGTAATAGTATCTAAGTATGTGGATCAGTTTCTCGTTCCTATAGTGTTCCATAGTATTCAACCCATAGACACAGCCCACTGAGTTTCTTGTCGGATCTTCTCAGTGGGTCGCGTTTCCGATTCGGTGGTAGATTCTGCGAACCACTACTCTTGCTAGGGCCAATGTTAGCAACACTCCGGTTTGAGCCTCGTGAGCTCACCTACACGTTAGGGTTAAGCTGAAATAGCCTCTCAAGGCTATCAGCATAGGTAGGGAAAAAAAAAGTATTCAATTTTGTAACGAACTATATAAGCGTTTGTGATCTGTTCCCGATTATTCATATTATTATTAAAAGACATTAATATATTTTGTAACGTCAACAAAAACACTCAAATCCCGAAAGTATAACTCTTGAATCACGAAATATAAATTTCGACTCGACCGAGAATAGATAACTATGCAAACTCACCGAGACGTGTCTCAACAGGTGAAAACTCATACAACTAACAAACTAGTTACCGTCCGACACTCGTACTGAACCGTTTAGAGAAACAATGGCACAACGAAGCATCAAATATTGCTGCTGCAACAATTTTGCCAGTTTCAACCGCATCGCTTACTTTGCTTTTACGAATCTAAAACGTTCCGTTTCACAACTCGAAGTTTAAACGAAGAAAAAACTTCATGGGCCACTACGAGTCACGAGCGAACACAATCGAAATATTTTACAAACATAAACATCAAAGATTGTATCTTTCTAAGCCGTGTACTTTAAAAACTTTATTCGATTTATCGAACAAAAACCATTTCATTCGAACGACGCTGTAAAACCACTTAAAACCATTCCAGAATTTAAAAGTAAGTAAAAATTGCACTTCATAAAACGAATAAAACCCACAAAGCGCCTTGATACCAAAGTTCAGCTTTTATATCAACGGGACTAAGAGAATAACCATTAAACATTTCCTTCGGTCTGCGTGCAATAAATGAATGAAAAACTTCGGTTTCCAACTTGGTAGATACAATTGATAACTTGCCCGAAGCTAACTTTTTGCTTCAGATCCATTATTGACGTTAGAGCTCCAGGAATTCTATGACGGCTTCAACCTTTCATTGTATCAACTTTATAAAAGATCCAAGAATCTCAGTACCTATTCGATCTAATATAAATGAAAAATATAAAAATGGTGAGTAAAGTACTGAAAATCTTTATATTTTTCACAAATCACTTGTATGCAACATATTAGTGAAACGCATTGGACGTTGTTGTTAATACTTTCAGTTTTTTTATAGGTAAAGTCGTGGTTTTTAGCAAGCTTTTATCAACTGGGAGTGTATCTATGTTTATTTCTATGTAACAGAACCTTTGAACGTCATTATCACCAACTTCAAGAGGTCAACTTAATTTTAAAATATGCACAAGCATCAATGACTAATGACAGTACAATCATTTTATAACTTCGCTCTAATATTTGGACCACTATTCCCAAACCAGATAAAGAAAAATTTTAATTAGCTGTTAGTTAAGTTATTATTATTAGATGTTGATATTTCTAGATTACTCCATGCAACTTAATTATTTTTTATGAAACCAACGAAATGTCAGATATAAATGAAGACTCTTCAAGTAGACTAGCGAAAATTACATCATGTGCTTATCAAATATTTAATTACTACAAAATAAACTCTAATTTATATTTTTTTAATTATACATCGCCATAAGCCGCGGAAAATTAGTTACTGTTTTGACTGAACTTTAATTAGTTGCTGGTTCAGAAAAGTAATCAAGTCTGCAGTGTATCGTCGCGCAAGCCAACTTCTGGAGTACGAAACCAACTCTTAATTGTTTAATAGGACAACTGGAGAATTGTTTCCAAACGTCACCGAGTTAGAACCAGACGTAATTATACTGTAGTAGACATTGTAGTCATCAAGCAATTCGGACACGGATTATTTCGTTACGATTGAGATTTTAACTTCATTTGTCTTAACCTCATATCTTTCTTTAGTGTATTGTACAAGCTGGGGTTTCTATGAGCGCTGCCAACCGTATGAAACATTCTCAAAATGTTTCGTTTATACCTTTTCAAAAATGCTGAAAATTCAAAACTGCTACTAGACACTGAACTCGTTGCAATGCTAAAGATAATAATACCGATTTTTAAGCTATCGCATAGCTTTTATCGCGGGCCTTGAGCGCGGCGACCGAATCATGAAATTCCGTAACGAAAAAAACCTAACACCACTCACTCCGCCTACCATGTAGCTCGCGTTCAACACATTCATACGTTGCGCTTGTGTAGTGTTTGTGAATAAGCGCGTGGCGTGACGTCACACTGCATGCGCATCGTGAAAAGTCTGCCCATCTCTCTCGCGCGGTCTAGCTTATGAGTGTGAAGGGGACAGTTAATGTTTTGCTTTTATTAATGTTTAATATAGCGTGGTCTTGTTTTATTATTGTTTTAATATTAAATTATTATTGTCTAATTATAATTGCTTAAATTGATAAAAAATGCTATGCAATAGCTTTACCGCGGCAGTTCCCGAGTGCCACACGTTTTTTTAACAAAAAAAGTGTAAGGTCGGTAAATATTAAAAGGTAAGAGTTTCCTAACTCTCACGATATTTCAACTGAGAGAATGAAATTGACAAATCGGCTGTGAACTCTCATACCACTAAAAGATACCGCTTCAATGAAAGTCCTATCGTTTAATTAAATAAGGAATGCATTCTTGCCACTTGATGAGTGATGTGAAAGTGGTGTTATTAAGAAAATCTGTATCCAACTGTATATCTTATTCCAATCTATATGAACAATGGACAATATTTAAGAGAGATTCTGCTTCTTAGAAAATTTTGTCCTATAATTTAATATTTTTTAAATCAAAAATAAAAGATTTTTTTTTGTATTATTCAGATATAAAAGGCATAAAACTCTTCAAATCCGAAACAATCGCAATAAGCTTTTAGCATTCGAAATAAAGTCCGGTAAAGAGAATACGCAATTATGGCAACAAAAGCGACGAATATCCACTAGAAAAAAGCACTCTGGAAGCAAACAAAAAACGACGTTGATGTACGAAAAATGGGTCATCGAATGAAGTATCGCGTGTGGCCAGTCTAACGAGATCTCTCGAAATGTACGTATCATGGGACTGTTATCGCGTAACTTGAAGGTCTATTCCAATGGCGACTAACACAGGTGGACAAAACGTCGCGTATTCGATACGATTCGCATGACCGTTCGTTCAGTCTCGATCTACATTATTATTCCCTGCTCCTGTTGACGAACATTCAGAATATGAAGTTAAAAATGAATGTAATTTGAAAACTTTAAACAAGAAAAGCGAAATATTCTTACCCTAACGTAAATTTGAAATTTGAATTGAAATGTTCAGTAGCATCATTGTCATTTACATCTTAACACAACGAAAATTATATTCAAAAAAGCGACACTAAAAAGAGACAAACTTAAACATCTATACGAACTACGAACCTGTGAGGGAATGAGATTGAATACTTTTAAAGGCTTCACTTCTAACGCGTGTAAGGTTTTCCCCTTTTTTTATATGATGGTTTATACGTTTTTTTTTCGATTCCTAGTTTTATCGTAAACATTTTCCTTTATATATTTTATTAGAATCCTTATAATTTTTATTTGAAATAAATGAGTTCTGAGAATTGACATTTAATATATTCTTAGTATATTTGATCTCCATACATAAAATAATGCTTGATTCCGGCAATTCCCCATGTGTAATACTTAAAACGAGTAAATACATTGTATTGTATTTTATTATTACACAATTAACTATGGAAATAAAATCTTATTTTATATCATTTGGGCGGTATAGTGTACTTATTATCTCTTACAAAAGAGGCAGAAGTGGGGGTCTGAAATCATTAAAGTTTAGAGCTTACAGTAGTTGAACAAAACATTCATCATAATCAGACATCCACCATGGAAATAGGTCTCCGACAAGTTTTGCCACTGTGACAGTGTGGGTACACTTTCCACAAAAAAATATAACACCATAATTATTTTCCCTGTACAGGCTCACAAGACATCCTACCACCAGCAAATAAATGTGCTATTATAATGATCACTATACATTTTAATTATGAGACAGGTGAATATAGAATTCATATTACTGGAGCAGACTAATAAGTAACATTTGTAAGTCTTGTTAGGTACTGATTTTGCTGTTGAATGATCTCATGACCAAACGGGCCTTTTCTCTAGCTCATCACTACTGCTTTCTCATTTTCTGTGAATTTAGGATTATGATGTTTATGTTTAGCTATGTCTACTTTACACTAAGTAGGTTGTAAACTCAGCTCATATAAAACAACAAAAAATAATCCTTGATTTTGAATCCAATGGTCAAGTTGGAAGCAGCAATTTTGAAAATATGTGCCAAATGTAAGTGTGCCATAGATATTAGTTGTGCCAATTCTACTTAGTCCAGTTAGATGTGGACAAAATTATTTATGTTATCTTTTAGTATCTCAGCTACAATTGGAGAAAGAGCTTGTATCAAATCAAATCAGCTTTATTTCATATTATCATCCAATTAGCTAGAAATTAACAATCTGAATTGTAAAATTTAAATATGTTATACACCATAAAGCACAAGTACATTATCAGATTTCTCTACTATAGGTTGTATTGTTGTATTGTGTAAGTGTTATATTCCCTTGAAAGTTTATAATCTTGATCTGTACTTTATCTTTTCTATCACTGTTACTATTTTTTAAAAACTTATTTAATTTCAAAATTTGAATTTTTGCTGCAATTATGTTTCCATAAATGAGTTTCCAATAAAATAGCGAGTTTCCAAAAAAATAGCAATAACCTAATAATAGTAAATTTAAAAGTACATATCCAGCGACTTCATAAAAACAAAAAACGGCACCCATGTCAAATATTTTTTTGTCTAAAACTTTTCATCTAAAAACTCACAAATTATTACATATATTCTAATATGCTCTTGTTAATTTTGTCTCATTGATAAAATTTTTCGAATTTATATTGTATGCCCAGAATTTATAGAAGCATAATTCAATGCGCAGACAAAAAAGACAAACAATTCTAACTTTTTTAATTACTAAGCCTTGTGGTCATGCACTATATCAGGCAAAACACAAAAAAGATTTATCATTGATTTATTACCGTATTAAATGATGTTACAGTGTGTTTTAGACTAACAGTTCATAATAAAATGCAAAAACTTGTTAAGTATGTTTTTCACAGCACCCGAAACACCACAATATTATAAATGTCCGTTAAAACTTTTATCAAAATACCACAATTATTTTTTTAACAAATTATAAACTTTTGAATTTCAATAATATCACAGTTCCTCGTGTTTTTGTTGTTGTTATTCCGCCATATTTAAATTAGTGAAAGTGACAAGTGAAACTGACAATAACTGGTTGTCAATGTCAATCGGTTGACAAAACCACTCCTTTTCTCACAAAAATACAAGTACATACAGGTATTTATTATTAAGCACACTTGCCGACTTGTGCAGAAAAGAATGAACAAAAGGTGTTAACCTTTTTTCTATATTATAATAATAAGATTGACAATAATTTCGAAAAAGCTTGTGTCATCAATATTAGTCAAATAATGTGACTTTCACCTTTGAATTTCACAAAACGACATCATGAAAGAAAATCCAAAAAAAAACTTAAATTTAAATATGTAAACATTTTTAGAATGAATCCTCATATAGTCAAATCATAATAATATTTATTTTAATGATATGCCGGGTCCAGATGTTCGCACTCATGACAATGTTCTCGGCGAGATGTCAGCAGAGCCTACGGCTACGGTACATAGCGGTGTGGAAGCCAAAACTGAAAGGAAACTGACGGTTCTTGAAAGCCACGGTTACATGCTTGGCAGAACAATTGGGTCCGGTTCCTATGCAACTGTTAAGGTACATCATCAATACAAAAAGAGCTGTTTTGTAAAAAGATAAATGAGCACAAATTTTCTTTCAGGTGGCCTCTAGCGACAGACATAATTGTCAAGTTGCTATTAAAATAATCAGTAAATTTCAAGCCCCTGGTGATTATTTAAAAAAGTTCTTACCTAGAGAAATCGAAGTAGTTAAAGGCTTAAAGCATGAAAATTTAATACGTTTTCTTCAAGCAATAGAAACCACACATAGGTAAAAACATTTTAAAATTTCCTAATTATTTTTTATTGATTGAACAAGCATATGGCCCTGATTGAAAATGGTTACTGGGGTCCATAGACGTAACAATGTGATTGCCACCACCCACCTTGACACATGAGAATGTAGTCTCGGTTCTATTGTATAACATCTCTCGTTACAGCTATCACATCCTTCAAGCCGCAATGCGTGTTGCTTTGCGGTCGGAATAGACAAGATCATGCCAAGTTACAATAAGCTCTACCACCAGTAAACTCGATTATTTATCGCATTACGCTGATATAATAATCGGAGAACGTTGTCGTCCGTTCTCTGGTGAAACTGTTTTTTCCGACACCCGTAGAAGAGGTAGAGGTAGAGTGCTATCCTATACCACTCTACACATCCAAAATTATCCAAAATTCCAAGACATGATTAGTGATTTTTAAGGACCAGACTAATCAAACAATAGACTACACATTGCAAATGAAATTTCCTACTCGTGAACTGTAAAACCTTTATAAACTGTAATACGTAATTATTACACATTTACATTACTCATTTATTTGTGCGACACATAAACAGTCACGGATAATAACATGTACTTTTAGGTTAGGAATTGTGTTCTTTTTTTTTATAATAAATAATTATTAATAAAATTTATAATTAAACAGTCACTGATTGACTATTGAGTGTGTAGCTGAGATTGTTTAAAAAAAGTATATTTTTTTTTTGTATTTATTGCGCACAGGGTTTACATAGTAATGGAATACGCCGAGAACGGGAGCCTGTTAGACATTATACGAAAAGACCAGCACATCGATGAGACCCGTGGACGTCGCTGGTTCAAGCAGCTGGTCGAAGCTGTCGATTACTGTCACGAACGTGGTGTTGTCCATAGGTATCTAAAGAGAAATTTAAAAAGATTTATTTTAGGTGGATATTATATAACGCAGAGCTGTACCTATCTCGATATTCTTGATGTTAACATATTGAGAGCTTAAAGTCTATTCAAATTTATCGATAATATGTAGCTAAACAATCTGCAATGTAGTTTTATTTTGTAGATTTAGATATGTAATACATTGAAAGTATATTGATCCTACTTATCTATCCAGGGACATCAAATGCGAAAATCTCCTGATGGATCACGGCTTGAACATAAAACTTTCCGATTTTGGCTTCGCTCGAGGGCATATGAAGCCGAAAAACGGAGTTTTCGCCTTAAGCGAGACATTTTGTGGGAGTTACGCATATGCGTCACCCGAAATTTTAAAAGGCGTTCCGTACAGGCCACAGGATTCTGATGTTTGGAGTATGGGAGTAGTCTTATATGCCATCGTCTACGGACGTCTCCCGTTCGACGACACCAATTACACACAATTACTCAAGGTTCTAATTATTGGAATGTAATATTTTAACCTTTCCTGCTAAAGTTTCACCGACCGCGTATAGCTATTTTACTAACTCAGAATTTTAGCACTGGTAGACATAGATGCCAACGATAGGAATCTATCGAAACAGAACAAATTGGTTCATAATTAATTTTGTCGGTATATTTTAACTGCGTGTGTCATCTTTAGTAATCGAAATAGGTACCTACCGCAAATTAAATGGCTTAATTTTTTGGCCAATTAGCGAATAGATACCATCTAACATTTGAATAGTACTTAGCTCGTCAGTTTTCGTTGAAAAAAATAGCCCAACGCCCTCTCTAACGTGAAGGTCAGCAAAGAATGTACGAAAAGGCAGTTTAGTATTCAATTAAATAAATTTATGATTAAAGTATCAAACACTTATTTTATAGACACACACAGAGATAAAATGCGCCTGGCTACACTAAAGTACAAATAGTAGGTAGTTACCTATGTCTCGCACTGAAAGGTTTTGATAATGCTGAAATTAATGTCTGTGTGTGGGTAAAAGTAGCATTTCATCAATTATTAATATTGTAATTTACAGCAAGTTCAAAATAAAGTATCATTTCCCCGTGAACCTAAAGTGTCTGCGGAGTGTAGGAAACTTATAACTAGGATACTAGCCCCATTAAAAATGCGAGTAAAGATCCCTCAGATTCTAGCGGATCCATGGCTCAACCCCAACCAGCAATCTAAACATGACGAAACGGATTTACAAGTAAAGTTGAATATTTTTTTACTACTAAAACTAAATTAGGAAAAATCCATAAACCATCGTAATCATATTTAATATCTGTATTTTTAAATATATATCTTTTAGGTAGGTATGCATAACTATCATAATCATTCCTAGCATAGCACCTTCAGCATTGATATGTGAGGTATACACAATGCCTACATACGTATATTGTATGTGTACCGAGAATTTGAGACCCGAATCGGATGTTTCAGATCGGTCGCATTGTGCTTTCAAGTTAACTGAGGAGTATTCATAGTGCATCATAGAATAATTTTATTCAAATTCAACAGGAACACGCGAAAACCAGCAAAGAAGAGATAAAAAGTGTCAACATCGGAACCGTAACGTACGATAGAAAATTGGAAGAAGTTAAATAAGTTTTGAAACCAGAATAAAGACAGTTTACAAAGACTTATCTTTTATTTAACGGATAATTAAAATATAAAATTGGCTATTCTGGCTATATAAATCGTTCTGCTACAATAACTAAGTCTAAGTGGTAGCGTTATTTAACATTTACCAACAGCTAAGCAAAATAATGTCCAAGCCATTATACACTGAAGATTAATTAATAGTTTCTGTATTGAGAAGCACTTCATTACATTGATATACTACCCGAAAAACATAAGTTTATTATATACCTATGAAGGTAGTGACGTAGGTACATTTATTTCTATTTCTGATAGGTTTAATTTCAGATAGGTACTGAATTTAAATAAGTTTGGTAAGATTACTAATTTTCAGCGTCGTTGCATAGCGGTCGGTGATCGACAACTGATTTCATCATCTTCCAATTCGAGAGCGGTCTTAATCTTAATTTTTTTCGTTTTTTTAACACATATGTAGGATATGATAAACACCACGAAATAAATAGAAGCGGCAATCCAACAATTTCTGGCTACCTAAAAAATAACAGAAAATTTTAGCAGATTTTATGTTACAATAATTTAGGGGTCAACGATGAAGGGAAGATCTTGTGTACCGAGCGAGTGACATTGCTTGGTAGTCCGACTGTCCTTGTATAGTTCGGAACTGGTATATTTGCAAACTTAATGTCGTTAGCGAGATTCAAGCATCTTTCAAACGTTTTGTGTTCTGGGTTTTTTTTTTTTTTGGCTGGAGCTATCGCCACGAGTAACCAATACAACTTTGAGACTAGAGACTGTAGGTGATGAAGATGCAAAGCATGTAAGCAATATTCGTTGGTCAATAGATAAATTGCGGAAATTGTGGATCAAAGAATCTATTCGTAACATGCGCCATATGTATTTAGAGGATTGCCAGGAATTACAGGAATGCAATTGACTTGCATCGGTGTATCACTTACATGCATTTTTCAGCTTTTAGTTATGGCGTGCTTATCATTGATGACTGGTATTATGAGAATATTATACTACAAACCGCTATACTATAAAATAAAAGATCACCTCTTTATCGAAATCATCTTAGTGGGTACAGTAGGTATAACACAACACCATATTACCTAATTTACTATAAAACTAAGACATCGTAATATGAAAACGCATCAGCTATATACCTATCCCAAGTTTCACGAGCCGTTATCGCTTCAATTGAGACTTTGACCTTATGTCTAGGAAAGAGTACACTGCTGCTCCATCAAGATACTCGTCGTGATGAAACGTAGGTATAGTGAATGATATTTAGTTGCCCGTTACACATTTATGTGGCAAACTAAAATGAGCTAAAAATGTTTTGGTTCAAATTTTAGAATTAAATTATCATCAATATTATTGCAACCGTCTACTGCTGCTAAATATAGATTTCTGCGACAAGACCGCAAGAAAGCAGCCCATATCCATGACGTTTTCGCGGTGTTAATGAAATGATCAGGTACCCTTCTGGGTGGACGGCCCAAACCTCGATTATGATTACTTTTTTTTTTCCTACCTATGCTGATAGCCTTGAGAGGCTATTTCAGCTTCGCCTTGACGTGTAGATGAGCTTACGGGGCTCACACCGGGAGTGTTGCTAACACTGGCCCTAGCAAGAGCAGTGGTTTGCAGAATCTACCACCGGATCGGAAACGCGACCCCCTGAGAAGATCCGGCGAGAAACTCAGTGGGCTATGTCTATGGGTTAATTTACACGTCGAGCCCTTCGTCACAAGCGACGGGTTCGGCGAGGAGGGTGAACGGTGCTTGAGGTACCTAAAAGCACCGTTAATGGATCGGGAAGATCCGTAATAACGTGCTTAGGGCGACGTCAACTGTTTACCACTCAATCCACAGGATCGGGTATGAATGGTTACGTTATCACTATTCATGAATCATTTCGCCCAAAATGCAATATCAAACCTTTTGATAATTTTCATGTGTCTTTTTTATGAAGTCCTCATAATTACTGTACTCCTCAGCTTCCACGTCGTCAAGCAATGTTAACATTTCCTTTTTGTACAATGTTCCCATAATTATCTGTTGTATTAAATTATTTAATATTATTATACATTGAATTAAGTTTTTATAAGTGCAGACGAAAAGTATCAAGGCTAGTTTTCAGGTTTAAACATCTTTCACGTTTATAATTCCACGATCGCCTTTTTCTTAGTATTAATAGATGTTGAAATTAAAATAGCAATAGGTAGCTTCAAAATTAGATTTTAAGGCAACCAAAATAAAATAAAAAAGTGTTTAACCGGACGATTCTAGTTCTAGGATTTGAGGTTAAAGTTGTAAAATAGCTTCATTGTCATCGTTCTGTGATAATTATTATTGTGCAAATTTTCAATTAATCGGGTGGCTTGAAGTTATATAGTTATAGTTAGATATATATTAGATATAGTTCAAAAATTTTAAAACTGCATTAATGTATTCGTCACTTTTAATAAAATTTGTAAAATAATTAAAACACGAAAATCCACACTTAACCGCGTTCGAGCACGCATTAGATAATGGGCTACGTGTAAATGTGTACCGCCGCGCCGCCGCTAGCCAACTACCTTTGATGTTAGACCAAAAAACTCACATCACGCCACCCCTCGACCATAGCACGCGCCATAAGCCATGCGACACCACTAGGCCCTCCACACCCTGGCCCACCATAGCGGTCCATCGCGATGGCCCATCGTGTAGTACCTCTATTACAGTTATTGTGACTATTTTCGATATACCTACCTATGTGTATATGAACTACCATAATCTGATAAAATTTGATAGATACTAAAATATTGTAAATTTGATTACCAGCTGTATAGTGCCCCAGACGCTAATAATCATACAGCAATTTGCACAATTATAGGAGAAAACCATTACGTATTACTTATTTCAACAAAGACACCACGCCACTGTCACCGTCACATTGACCAAAAAGAATTATTATTGAGCATTGAAGTATGAAATGACATTGAGCTAACTTTTTAAATTGTGGATTCATTGACGTCATTTGAGGCCAAATACTTACACAAGTTGGCTATAGATCGTACGATTCGTTAAATAGAGGTAAAAAGCTATCTGGTTTAAGCGACTTTTCGCTTGTTAAGCGACATTTCTTTTGGTTATTAGAGATACGTTTTATTTGGTATTAGCATCAAGAGTTCGATGTTTTAATTGAACTTCAATTAATTTTACTCCATTCAAATAACTGAAGAAGTTTTTTTGATAAGATATTTTTTTCAAATTTTAAAGTTTAAATGGCTCTTCTGTAAAGTTGCAAAAATGTTGCTCAAATCAATTAGCCTTTCACTTACCCGATATGGATTACCAAACAACATGCATTGTTATGTATTTACATCTTGACTTGTCTGTTTAATATTGATATGAAAAGACAGTCATATGATCCAATTGAAACATGAGAGCCTTTTACCTTTTTTATTTTATTTTTTTGCTTAGATGGATGGACGAGTTCACAGCCCACCTGGTGTTAAGTGGTTACAGGAGCCAATAGACATTTACAACATAAATGCACCATCCACCTTGTGATATAGTTCTAAGGTCTCACTATAGTTACAACGGCTGCCCCACCCTTCAAACCGAAACGCATTACTGCTTCACAGCAGAAATAGCCAGGTTGGTGGTACCTACCCGTGCGAACTCACAAGAGGTCCTACCACCAGTAATTACACAAATTATAATTTTGCGGATTTGATTTTTATTACACCTGCAATAGCATTTTGACTTAGATGTCTCTACACGGCTGGCTGCATTCATGTTGCGATGTCTATGGGCTCCATTAGCCATTTAACAGCGGGGGAGCCGTAAGCTCGTTCATCTTTTTATGGAAAAATTGTATTAGTCTGGTTTTCCCAAATTATTCGGAAAATAAGTGGCATCGCGTGAGTGGCCTGACTGGCCGCCGGCCCTGACAGTGATTCGCTTAGAGCGTCTTTGGACTAAGCCGCACATTGGGTTGTTGACTACCCGATGATATGTAGGCGAAGTAAAATGTCCCTTAGAAATAAGGTGACACTCTACAAAACTTGCATACGCCCCGTCATGACCTATGCAAGTGTAGTGTTCGCTCACGCGGCCCGCATACACTTGAAATCATTCCAAGTCATTCAATCCCGTTTTTGCAGGATAGCCGTCGGAGCCCCGTGGTTCGTCAGGAATGTCGACCTCCATGACGACCTGGACTTAGAGTCCATCAGTAAGTATCTGCAGTCGGCGTCCATGCGCCACTTCGATAAAGCGGCACGACACGAGAACCCTCTCATCGTGGCCGCCGGTAACTACATTCCCGATCCTGCGGACAGAATGGAAAGCAGTCGACGTCGCCCAAAACACGTCATCTCGGATCCTCCCGATCCACTAACGGTGCTTTTAGGTAATTCAAGCACCGGTCACCGTTCTCGTCGAACCCGTCGCTTGCGACGAAGGGCTCGACGAGTAAACTAACTCTCAGACACGGCCCACTGAGTTTCTCGCCGGATCTTCTCAGTGGGTCGCGTTTCCGATCGGGTGGTAGATTCTGCGAAGCACGGCTCTTGCTAGGGTTCGTGTTAGCAACGTCATCAGGTTTGAGCCCCGTGAGCTCACCTACAAAAGTTAGGGTTACGCTGACATAGCCTCTCAAGGCTCTCAGCTTAGGTAGGAAAAAAAAAAAAAAAAAAAAAAAAAGGTTGTTGACCACTGTAACCACTCCTACCTTCCGCCGATTGTCTTTACGCGGGGCTCATCGTTCCAGCGACAGTGCAGGGAAAACCTTTATTTTATTATTGAGCGTTTATTAAGACTTGACATGTTACAGTTTAGCACCTTTAAATTACAAGAGTGAAAAAAAAAGGATGTTTGTCTTCTTGGATTTGTTCAAAAATACCATTTGACATCATTTAGTTTCATGGTCTATTAAATTTCACATTATTTAAGTTCCATTTAATCTATTATACAAGGCATGGTTTTGGCCTTTGCTACAAAAGATTTGACACATTCACTTTGCCTATCCAGTAGTCAAACAAAAGGTGTTGTTTAGTTCTAAGTTACTTGCCATTCTTCAACAAACTGCTCCGTTCAATTTTAAGCAATCTTCACTCATCATAGGACGCACTGAGACCATAAATCGTGAAAATGTTAATCAAACAATAATCAAACATTAAATATCTTTATTTGAAGAAAATCTAAGCATTAGACAATGTACCTACAATTAGTTTCTTATGTACAGTATTATATGTGTGGAAGTAATACTTATACTTATTTTAACAATTCATGTATTTTTACACAAAATTAAATAGCATATAATATTTTTTATTGTTACTATTCCAATCATCTAAATTGAAGTAGATAACTCATTCCAATTTCAAAAAGAATTTTAAAATAATTTAAAAGTTTTGTTTAAATAAGTGGGCTGATGACTTTTGGCAATATGCTGGAAAAAATTGGATGCGAAAGGTAGAGGATCGTTCATTGTGGCGGACTATGGGAGAGGTTTACATCCAGCAGTGGAGAGATACAGGCTGACGATAATGATGTTTTAATAGGTTGAGTAATATGTAGCTAGCTATGTTTACCTATATTGTCAATTGATAGAAACACAACTTAATTACAGACATAATTACATATAGCAACCTGTTTCTGGCAAAAGAAAAAACAATTTTATAATGGAATGGAATTAACAGCAAAAATAACAACTCCTTCAATATTACATACTAACTGAGGAACGATTATTCAGCCAAAATTGATGTCCAGATACAACCAGTGTAATCAAGTACAACAATGCCGCAATCCAACAATTTTGTGCATTCTGAAAATAACAATGTTTGTATGTCAAATACTAATACTAAAATGTTATATTTAGGTTACATAAAAAATATCATTCTGTTTAACAAAATTAAATATAAACAGGAACATAACTTTAAGAAATTGAAATTTAAGTCAGTCTTACCCACAGATACTGTATAAACACAGACGGCTCATCTGGGAGTATTGCTCCACTAGTGATTGTAACAACTTACAATCACGAGAGTTATTGGCTCATTCCCCAAGAATAGCAATAAAGAAAAATCATCTACTACTTGATACTTTTTTAAGAGGAAATTGTAATACACAATCCAGATTTTGAGCATTAATGGTTTTTACCAAGAAAGTGTTAATGCAACTTTTTTCTGAATATACTTTACATCATTTTTGGGTATAATGTTTGGGAATCCAAGAATATTGTCTTACCAGGGTATATCCTTTTTCCACTTCAATGACGAAGTCTTCGATAGAATGAGGCGGATTTTTCTCATCAAATGGTAGATCCTCCAGCAGAGCGACAGCTCGAATGTAATAAAAGACGCCCATCAACGTCTGAAAAATCAGATAGTTAATGTAATGTCGAACTTGACTAGATTGTGATTCCAAATGAAAGATTGCAGAATTCTCACCAACTGAATGATGCCCCATACGCTCAAAACTAGGCCACAAAGCGACAGTTTTGGTCCACATAGTTTGCAGCCCATTTTGTACAATTTTTGAGCTAAATAATTAAAATCTTTAATACTAATATCGACCACTAGCTGTCAACTAGGGACTAAAAATGGATTCTCACATGATCGTGCATTGTCTATGACACTTGTAAACCTTGTGCCTCCTCTTAACACTATATTAGTAGATATGTATAGTCTGTGATTATAAAATGCTATATGCAATATATTAATATTTAGAATATAAAATTCATATGTAGGGCAACGACTCTCTCACTACCTATGTCTTATATATCAGTAAAATCGTGACTATAAACTTTGAAATGGTCGTATCGTATCTCTATTTCCTGCCTTTAAACGTTGATCCATTGCGGTTTGAACTGTAAGAAGTAGGTAGGAATACAGTTGAGACTCTTGTCTCGGTGACGGTATCCACAGTAACATTAAATACCACCAGGCCACCGGTAACATTTAATGCCATCAGGTGAGCTCTGAGATCATTTACCCTATAATCATTTAAAAAAATAAAAATAGTTTTAAAATGCCATCACTTCTCACCCCGTTTCAATTTTAGCATTTGATTATTTGTTTTCATTTTCCTTTTCAGTGCTATTTATTTTTTCTTACGACAACACACCCTCGTATATTATTTTGAAAATTTGTTAGCATAGGCTACATTTCTGTTGTTTTTTCAATGCACGTTTCTAACTTAATACTCTGTACATAATTCACAGACCACCGAGATGTAGTGAGATTCATAGACCATCGTCACCAATAAACAACATTTGCTGAAACTGTTACCTATTAAGTGACACATTCGCTCGAATTGTTCTGTGTCTATAAGAAAAATAAATTTCGATAATGGTGGATCGTTTAGGTAGACATTCACATTCATTGAATCTATAAATTATATTAGTTGTCCTACCAATGAAATACTATCAGATATGTAAATAAGTACATGAATTATTGGTCATCGCTTGAGCGCCCACTTTCCTTTGACGTCAGTTTGATACAGGGCCCAACAAGATATTAAAATAAGCAATTTTTTCATTTTCCAGTGAATAGTGAAGCAAATGCAAGAAGAATTGCAATGGTGGAGAGCTGCTTCGGCAGCTCGGGACAAGTAAGTTGTACGATACTACATCCAAACATCTAGTAAAACTTGACAATAGCTTTATCACCCGACAAACTAAAGAGATAAAATCTTGAACTCATTGTGTGGGATTTTCGGAGGTAGTGATTATTGGTGATATCACTGTTTTATCTTTACTATGCGTTTCATATTTGTAAAGTTAACAACAATATTTACTGCACACTTTCTATTTTGACCACACATTTTTTGACACATCAACAACTCGTTTTATTAACAACCGTTAATAAATTGGTGTTATACAGAAAATTATATTATGAAATAAATTTGATTGCTACTTTAACATGATTTAATGCTGTTATTACTTCAATAGTTAAGTCATAGATTAAAAGCCTCATCATTTAAAGATATCAAATCTAACAAACATGTTGCTGTTCATAGGAACAAAATTAAAATATAAGATGCAGTTGAAAAAAATATATCTATATATTTATTTGTTTCTAGCCTCTAGCAGAGCAAGGGCGGGTCCTTGTCGGTGAAGGTGTCTTGACAAAAATTTGCAGGAAAAAACCAAAGGCACGACAATTCTTTTTGTTTAATGACATTTTGGTGTATGGCAATATAGTTATTAACAAGAAAAAATACAACAAGCAACATATCATTCCATTAGAGGAGGTTAAGCTGGAGTCACTGAAAGATGAAGGACGTGAGTACATCTGTTTAAAAAAAATATAATTTAGACAAAAATTAAACTAAAAGTGCCACTGTTAGTATAATAAAAATGAAGGCATAAAAAATCAATATTCATACTTTATTGAACATATTTTAAATTCAACTCCAAACCCTCTCAGCAGAGATTTTAAAGCTTGCATTCAAATAATACCTCAGGAAAACCTCATGAAAAGTAAACATGCTTCGATTTTAACAATATGTACATTCAGGCTTATTGCATGTAAATACAGTATAAGATGATTTGTTTCCATTATAGAAGTTTTCTCATATAATGCATCTGTCCAACCGTACATAATGGATTATGCACAAATGATTCACATTTAACCTTTCTTGCTAAAAGGATTGAAATCCAAAGAAAACAATATTATGAGCAAAGTGTGTGTTGTATTAAAAACAAGCTAGGGGCGTTATAAGAGGTCCTACGACTAGTAATCAAATTATAATTTTGCGTGTTTCATTTTTAATTACACGATGTTATTCCTTCACCGTGGAAGTCAATCGTGAACATTGTGGAGTACGTATTTCATTAGAAAAATTGGTACCCGCCTGAGATTCGAACATCGGTGCATCGCTCAACACGAATGCATCGGACGTCTTATCCATTAGGTTACGACAACTTGATGAAAATAAAATGTTCATGTAAAAACTGTTAAACACTATCATTATTTGTTGTTGTATAACAGATAATATCTGGCCTAAACTGTTGGACATTGGGATTAAATATCTCCCTACAAACCCAATAAGGATTTAAATTTAATTACCATAAGAGTAAAAGTTGATACTATATTATTAAAAAAATTGCTTATAATTTTTTATATATAATAAACACAACCAACAGTCTAATTAATCTAAAATATGGAAATTAATATATTTTATGGTGTTATTATTATCTGAATGAGTTGAAATTGTACAAGTTACTTATTTCAATAAAATCACAGTAAAACATTAAAATGTATTTTAGATTACATAATAAAAGCATGACACACAGCCAGGTTGTGAATCATTCATCATTATCATTTCTAGCTGGTTTATTGACATTGATCTTTTAAAGTTGATGAGTCAGCCTTTGTATATGTTTTGTGTGATTTTTATTGTGTTTTGACTTTATCAGAAGGATATTAATGTTACACATATCAAACAGTGCATACTGTAGTCTACAAAAGTTCCAGCAACATGAAAGGAATTTTAAATAATATATAAATAAATGCGATGAAAACTTGTCTACATTAGGTGATATTTTAATAACTAAGAATAAACTTTCAGAATTTGCAGTTTGAAATTGAAATAAACCAAAATAATAATTATTAAGAAAAGTGTTATTTTGTATTCTGACCTAAGTAACACTCTTTTAGAATACCGTAATGGATGGTTAATCCGTACTGCATCCAAATCATTTGCTGTGTATGCTGCTACAGCCACAGAAAAAGAAGAATGGATGGCTCATATTGAAAAATGTATAGAAGATTTATTAAGAAAAAGTAAGAAAATTTGTCTTGTATCTCATACATTGAACAATAACTGATTGTGTTGTCGGATCTTCGTAACTCTCGGTGCTTTTAGGCTCTTCAAGCACCGGCTACAGTCCTCGTATAAATTGTTGATTACGAAAAAGAATTTGACGAGTGACTAACCCATAGACATAACCTACTGAGTTTCTGACCAGATC
This sequence comes from Bombyx mandarina, assembly GCF_030267445.1. NCBI lineage: Eukaryota > Metazoa > Arthropoda > Insecta > Lepidoptera > Bombycidae > Bombyx > Bombyx mandarina. The sequence goes on along the minus strand of NC_143225.1, from coordinate 8,502,475 downwards.
TCAGCGGGCGGTGACTCCACACAGCACTATTTCTAGGGCTAGTGTTAGCAAACTATGAGCTCACGTAACCTTCCACACGTAGTTCGTATAGCCCTTTAGGCTACCAGCAAATAGGTAGGAAAAAAAAGATGTTATATTTATCATTGTATTGTACTTTTCTTACTTACTTTTTTCTACTAGTAATATTCCTCTATTCTTATTATTTTGTAATGAATGGAGTCCTTATGTAACAAGTGTAATGCAAAAAGACCGATGTGTTTTAAAAAAGTATGACTTTTCCCTTTCAACTGAAATGTATGATTGTTAAACTGTAGAAATATACAGGTGCATATCTGCAAGTTTGTTAAACAACCCACCAGTAACTAAAATATTGCTTTATAAGGTGGCAAGCAACCTCCTTCAGAGCATGCAGCTGTTTGGGTACCAGACAATGAAGCCTCAATATGTATGCACTGTAAGAAAACACAGTTCACTGTGATAAACAGAAGGGTAAGTTGTATAATCTATTTCTTGTTATTATAAATTTTAATTAGAATTTGCATGTGGACTGTTTGAATTGTGTTCACTGAAAATATGACTGTAATTTTTTTTATTTGCTGGACTATATAAAACTTTTAAACTCTTTTCAACATAATCCAATAATACCGTTTATCAGTACCTAACCCTAAAAATATCACTGCTAACTCCAATAAAACTCTCACATGTCAACTTTTACAAGTATTTACAGGAAGTTAATGCAAACTTCATAAACTTTGAATTTTCTAATTAATGGTGGAGGGACACCTTTTAAGTCTCCACGGGTAGACACCACCGCCTGTCTATTTCTGCTGTAAATAACTTTCAGTTTGAAAGTGCAACTGAAACTTAGACATTATGTCTTAAGTTGTGTGATTGCGTACGTGTCGTGATGTCTATGGGATCCAGTAACTACTTATCACCAGGTGGACCATGAGCATGCTCAAGAAATAAAAAACATGTGTAAGAAATAAAAAAGATTATTGAACGCAATTTCATTCCAGAGGTTGATTATCTTAATGGATGAGAAATGTAATGAGTGAATGTACATTCACCCGTTTTGTACTAATGGCAAACAAGTTCCTAATTAAAATAAAGTAACCTTATTCAAGTCGCCCACAAGCAAGTAACGGTAGGCAGCGGCTTGGCTCTGCTCCTGGCATTGTTGAAGTCCATGGGCGACGGTAACCACTCACCATCAGTTGGCCCTATGCTCGTCTGCCTACAGGGGCAATAAAAAAAAGTAATAGCGCCCTCTGCCGTTTTTCCCAAAAACAATTGTAGAGGCCACATTATTATGTACATCAATTGTATTTTGCAAAAAGTCTTTTTTTTTTATTGCTTGGATGGGTGGACGAGGTCACAGCCCACCTAGTGTTAAGTCGTTACTGGAGCCCACAGACATCTACAACGTAAATGCGCCACCCACCTTGAGATATAAGTTCTAAGTTCTCAAATATAGTTACAACGGCTGCCCCATCCTTCAAACCGAAATGCATTACTGCTTCACGGCAGAAACAGGCAGGGTGGTGGTACCTACCCGCGCGGACCCACAAGAGGTCCTACCACCAATAATTACGCAAACTATAATTTTGCGGGTTTGATTTTTATTACACGGTGTTATTTCTTCTCCGTGGAAGTCAATCGTGAACATTTGCTGAGCACGTATTTCATTAGAAAAATCGGTACCCGCCTGCGGGATTCGAACGCCGTTGCATCGTTAGATACGAATGCACCAGACTTCTTATTACACTACACTCATTTTGTACTAATGGCAAACAAGCAGCTTCCTAATTAAAATAAACTTATTCGGGTCGCCCACAAGTACGTCAAATAGTGCGCTGCCGTTTTTAAAAAAAAAAAAAAAAATTGTAGGCGCCACATTATTTTGTACATTAATTGTATTTTACAAAAGGTGTATAATGTCTCTGTCAACAGCATCATTGCCGCAAGTGCGGGTCGGTGGTGTGCGGTCCGTGCTCGTCGAAGCGGTACATCCTGCGCGGCCAGAGCGACAAGCCGCTGCGCGTGTGCCTGCAGTGCTACGACGAGCTCAGCAGGGAACGCGTCCGACCCCCCAACCAGCAGCAGACCTCAGCCAACACCACGCCCGGTTAGTGCTCATCCAAGCTAATAAACTTTGCATGGGACTTGAAATCAAAATTGTGTTGCTGTATTGAGCTGTGTGTCTAACAAGAGGTTAAAACGCACCTAAAGCCCGTAATTTCGGATAGATTTTTAGATGTGTTGCCACTTCGACAAAGCGGGACGACACGAGAATCCTCTCATCGTGGTCGCCGGTAATTACACGAGAACCCTCTCATCGTGGCCGGCGGTAACTACATTCCCGATCCTGCGGACAGAATGGAAAGCAGTCGACGTCGCCACAAACACGTCATTTCGGATCCTCCCGATCCACTAACGGTGCTTTAAGGTACCTCAAGCACCGGTCATCGTTCTCGTCGAACCCGTCGCTTGCGACAAAGGGCTCGACGAGTAAATTAACCCTCAGACACAGCCCTCTGAGTTTCTCGCCGGATCTTCTCAGTGGGTCGCGTTTCCGATTCGGTGGTAGATTCTGCGAAGCACGACTCTTGCTAGTGTTCGTGTTAGCAACGTCGTCCTAAGTTCACCTACTAGTTACGGTTACGCTGAAATAGCCTCTCAAGGCTCTCAGCAGAGGTAGGAACAAAAAAAGGTGTGTTATTATTCATTGGGCTGATTTAAGATTAATGATTTTTGTCAGGCCAATCTGTCCGCTTGCTTATTTGCGTTTAACGCCGGTAGGTGAGCTCTCGGGGCTCAAACCGGAGTAGTTGCTACACTGGCCCTAGCAAGAGCAGTGCTTCGCAGAACCTACTACCGAATCGGAAACGCGACCCACTGAGAAGATCCGACGAGAAACTCTGGGTTGTGTCTATGGGCTAGGTTTACTCGTCGAGCCCTTCGTCGCAAGCGACGAGTTCGGCGAGGACAGTGACCGGTGCTTGAGAGACCTAAACGCATTGTTAATGGATCGGGAGGATCCGTAATGACGTGTTTAGGGCGATGTCGACTGTTTACCATTCAGTCCACATCCTTCCATCGGGTAGTTAGTTAAGTGGCGCATTGATGCCGACTGTATATACTTACTGATTGAGTAAATGCCGGTGAAGCTAATCACGTGTAAAACTACTGCTTAAACTGTAAATGTGAGTTCGATTTCAAGCCCCTTGGTCTTCAAGTTGGCACTAAAAGCCACCATAAATATCCATAACAAATCTTTATCGTACGTTATCGTATCGCTAACATATAATGAACGATTATTGTATTCTGTGGCACAATATGAATGCGCTGCCCACTTTCATAAATAACAGAACTGCTTTCGATCCGTACCTGCCCCCTAAGTACTGGTTGGACAAATTTTGGTAGGAACACATTCCTGTAGAAACGGGCTAACCATACTACCGTAAAACGAGTAGTACCACTGGTGTAATACAATCAAAACTTCTACATAGACGACAGTATTTACATTGTAGTATCTAAAGGCTCTGTATAACCACATAACCTCAACTACACGATGAGTTAATTTTAATTATCAAATAAATTGAACATCTAATTTCGATGGCGGTTACAAATTGACGTTAGTATTTTTTCTACAAGAAGGGCCATGGACATCTAAATTTTGATAGCATTTATTTGTATAAGATATAATGTAGAGATAGCAGCGTGCTTATCATACGTGTTTTTTTAACACGATAGTGGCGTTTGTTCCCTAAACAATCCTTACTAAAAATTAGATTAGTCATTGATAAGGACTCGTTCTTTATTTAAAAAAAAATATATATAATAATTTTTAGTAACTGACATGAGAAAAAGCAATCTGATACCAGAAAAATTAAACTATAGTAAGAGTTTTGTTTGTTTGAACTGAGTGATTTCGAAACGGGTCTAACCTCCCGAGATTTATTCCGCATTTAATTTAAAATAAGAATTGTCATTACGCGATGTCCAGTTTCGGAATCGTTTGGAGGGTAAAGCCAAGTTGGCGTCCGAAATACTAGGAGTCTTCAAAAGAGCAAAGCGGCACTTCACGCCTGGACATAGACTTTTGCTTTATAAAGTACTAGTCTGGCCTCGCGTGGAGTACTAATCCTACCTCTGGGCCGGGGCTCCCAAATACCATCTACTTTCATTTGACTCCATACAGAAGAGGGCCGTTTGGATTGTCGATAATCCCATTCTCACGGATGGTTTGGAACCTCTGGGTCTGCGGAGGGATTCCAGTTCTCTCTGTATTTTGTACCGTATGTTTCATGGGGAGTGCTCTGAGGAATTGTTTGAGATGATCCCATCGTCTCGTTTTTACCATGGCACCACCCGCCACCGGAGTAAAGTTCATCCATACTACCTGGAGTCACTGTGTTCATCCACGGTGCGTTTCCAGAGACCTTTTTTGCCACGTACCATCCGGCTTTGGAATGAGCTCCCCTCCACGGTGTTTCCCGAGCGCTATGACATATCCTTCTTGAAACGGGGCTTGTGGAGAGTACTTAACTGTAGGCAGCGGCTTGGTTCTGCCCCTGGTATTACTGAAGTCCATGGTCGACGGTAACCACTCATCATAAGGTGGGCCGTGTGCTCATCTCAAGCGCAATAAAAAAAAAGAAATAATAATATTATCAAAGACCATCAAAGCTAATCATCGAATTGCAATCGTTACAGTTAAAACCGATACGGCCGGTTCCGGAGGGGACTCCTCGGGCGACGAAGACAGTGATGACGATGATGTCAATGCTGAAGAGAAACACGACGAGGTATGTTTTGAAAGTACAAAAAAAAAAGCGCTTACTCTTGGAACCAATTTTAATTCCCAAATGAACATCTTTATGCCAGCTTGTTAGTAATATCCACAAATTGATCATATTTTCGCAATTAACCAATCAATTCAAATTTTTTTATGTAATAATTTATCAGGTCATGTTTAACCTCGTTTAGAGTACAAGTGAGGTGGCTATTTGTAATTACTGTAGTATAAGTAGTTTAGGTTATTTATATTTATGTAATTACTAAAATTATAACTGTTGATGATTCTAAATGATAAAGTATTTAACTATTATATGAGTAGTATTGAGCTGTTTGAAAATATATTGTAATCTAAGATAAAAATTTCTTTTAAATTTGAACATTTCCGTTAGAAGCAACATTTTATAGTGTATTTATAGTATAGTTAGAATATAGTATTTATAGTATATATTTGATTACAACGTACATAGATTTGAAAATGCACATAAAGTATTAAAATGTATGTAAAAAATATTAAAATGTATGTAAAAAATATTCTTCTGTTTATACTACGCCAAATGTATTTATGCCAACCATTTAACATTGTATGATTCTTTTAGGTACACGTTGGTCTGTCTATTTACGGAACGAATAGACATTACAAAAATATCCAAACGGAGTTTTAGGAAAATCTAGAAAAAGAGGTGATTTTTTATAAGGAGATCAGGGTACGGTGTTATGTGTGGCTAGTGTTTGTACAGTTTTGGAATTCATATTGACTTCAAGAGTAAGCTTCTTTGCAGCGATCGTGTATGATTTCAAATGCTAAATGTTTCTCTTTTTATGTGTCAATTAAATTGTTAATAAGCCATAAAAATTCTTATCCTAAATTAGTTGAAATCCCATCTACAATTATCCCTAGTTCTTCCTTTATAGTCACTGAAGAAGACAAGAATAAGTTTTTGTTTTTTTTTGTTAATTAAACGTTTCCCAGTACTGTTATGTGTCTGTAAAATATTTCTTCAATTACCTTCTAGGGATTCACGAGTTATAATGGTGTGAAAAACGGATTGGGAAATAAAGTCACAACAGTATAGTACAAAATAATGCTGTGTAAGTCGAATGCTATTGTGAGAACAATCATGCTTTAAAATTTGTGTTTGTTCAACATTATCACTTACCTTATTGGTGAATAGCCGAAATAATATTAAACAAGACCGGCACATCCCTGGCGGTCTGTTTGTGTGACAGCTGTCAAATATAGATCTGTAATGAACAGAACGCATCTATAGGCAAACGTGTAAACCAATATTTCTACAAGCATGCTTTTTTTTTTAAACATTTTTCTTTCAGAGGTGATAAGCTTGGTTTTTTTTTTTTATTTGAACAAATCCTATTGACAAGGCCTTCCTGTTGAATTAAATTATCGACGTGTAATAAGTTTGGTTTGCTTTGATGTATACAGTAACATAAAGTAGATTTTTTTCTGTAATATTTCATGTTTTCGTCCCATTTCATTTTGTGTTGGGTTTTTTTTGTGCGTTAATTCATATTTTTTTGTTTGTAAAAAATGCTCATTATCATAACGATTTAACCCTTGGAATTTAAAATAATTTACTATATTCAAGTTTTTTAATTGGTTGCCTAAAATTTGTTACATTGTAATTATTCATTATGTAACACAGCTAGAATTCGTATGTAATGTAATAATATCAAATAAGGGAATCGAAAAGCAGTCAGATTAGTTTTCATTTAGAAAATTGATATGGTAGCAAGTGAAAACTAATAGAATACCATTAAGCATATAATTGACACCATGCTATTTTTAAAGCTAAGGCAACCCTGGGTGTTTAACCTTTTCTGGAGCAAATAGACCCAATAAAGTGAATATCCCTACTCACCATAGAACATGAGATTCGTCTACACTGAATTGGTAGCGGTAGGCAGCGGCTTGGCTCTGCCCCTGGCATTGCTGAAGTCCATGGGCGACGGTAACCACTCACCATCAGGTGGGCCGTATGCTCGTCTGCCTACAAGGGCAATAAAAAAAAAAAAAAAAAAAAAAAATTGGCACTATATTGTCCTATCTTTGATACAGCATCATTACTAGCAAAATATCACATTATAATCAATAAGCTATAACGTAATTTTATTCTCATTACAGCCAAAGTTCTACGGTGACAGCGAAAAGACTGAAGAGACCAACAATCATTCGTCCAAGGAAGCCGCCAAGTAATTGTTGAGAAACTGTCCAACGCTGTCCATAATATACATACAGGTAAATTTAAATGTTTTCAATGTTATTAAGAATAATAAGACGAAATTACTTTGATTAATTTTAAATTTATTATTCAAGCTTTTAAATTTTTTGGAAAATGATGTATGTAATTGTATAAATGACTAATTTAATATACCTAACCGTAGTTAATACTTATCGTCATACAAACAAACTGCGTTTACTTGTAAATTATCCTGCTGCATTCATTTATATGAACTGAGGGAATATTGTATTAGCACATATTTTTTTTTTAAATTTCAAATGACAAAATTCTTTTTGTGTAATTTGTTTTCAATTTTAGATAATTTTAGTTAAATTTATCATTGAGATGGAAATGATCTTTCTAAAGTGTTAAAGGAATGATATCTAAATAAGAAAAGCTAATATAGAACCTAAAACAATATTTATTTGAATAGAAACAAACTGTTGTTGAGTTGCTGCATATTGGCTTAACTCCATAACACCTTGAGCTCTTGTTCATGGGTGAAGGGTCTAAGCAACAAAAAAATAAAAGTGAATCATGCCACTGATGTATTAGGAGTTATCCTATCTTGATCATAACTACTTAGCGGTGTTAACATATAGGATTGTGGTACCTGCCACTGCGGGCTCACAATAAATATGCTAACTCAAATTTTGTAAAGTATTAAAACGAATTATAGTACTGGTTTGTGTAGATACATTGCGTGCATTACAAAAACAGTACTCGAATTGAATGTCGGATTCATATTAAACATTTCAAAATACATAATATTATTATTATGGTCCTAATGTATTATAGATTAGGACTTAAGTAGTCAAGTCCCTAAGAAAACTACAAACGAATGAGTATTAAACTGATTTATCTAGAAAGCAGACCCAATCCCCTAATTCCGAGTTCGAGTAAAAGACTATTTAAATTCTAAAAAAAAAATTGTGCATTTCGAACAAATTTCAATTTTTTTAATGTTATCAGAATTCAACAAAACTATAATGCAAACCGAATTCGGTAAAGGATTCGAACACACCCTGTATATGAGTTGCGTCCTTTGAAAATAGGTATTTAAAGAAAAGTGTGCTGTTAAAATTGACCAGTACTCTACCAAATATGGCCTTCTTAAATTTATACATTAGATAGTTGCAGTTGAAGTTGAAAGAAATCTCTTCTGAAATTGTTATGAATAGTTTTTCGATTAGATCTTTTTTTAACATCATTAAATGATTTGCTTTGTTTGAAGTCGGTTCAAATGTTAACATATAGTGTTAATTCACATTGATCAAGGGACTAGCGTGAAGATCGCTGCCAAGATGGTAACTCAATATGTTTTATGGTGACAGTAAAGTCAAGTATTTTCGTAACAACTATTTTTACGAAGATACGCGTGCTGTAAATATCTGGCATATGTTTATATATCAAAAGCCTATGGTTTTCTATGGTATTTGTGTTGTTTACATAACTTCAATTTATAAGTAAACACAGCATGCAATAAATACCTATTAATGAAATTGAGTGCACTACTTCGTCAATACACTGCATTATACCATACTATATACTCGATTATTAAGCGGCTAGCTGGGATGATGGTATGTAAAAAGGCGCAATTAACTGCAAACGTTCACTCGCGAAGGAATGCGATATACTGTATCTCCGAATACCCAGCAGTATAGCTCGAAACATGTCTATATAATTGTCATTGCACCCAATTTCACTGTAAATCCATGCCAGTCTTGGTAAAAGAGAGATAAATTGTACCCATGCATGTGTACAATTTACACTTGTTCCATTAAGGCTTTCGGTAGGCAGCGGCTTGGCTCTGGCCCTGGCATTGCTGAAATCCATGGGCGACGGTAGCCACTCACCATCAGGTGGGCCTTATGCTCGTCTGCCTACAAGGGCAATAATAAAAAGGCTTTTCTGGAAAAAACGATTTTCGCAAGTCGACAAATTAATGTGAATCAGCCAAATCAGGACATTTCGTTTGTTAATTAATTATTGATAAAAAATATTTATTGTTTTTGCTTACAGCATTACGGTGGTTTTAATGTATGTTTTAAAAGTGTTTAGTTAAAATTAATTAATAAGCAATGTTATTTTAGATACATATTTAATAATTTACACGTGGAATATATATTATTGTAATTAGTAAAACACTTATAGTTTTCTATTTTGCTAAATATTTGAAGTGTTTATATCGAGATAACGTTTAATTGAAAATTTTACTTTCCGAGTCTTGTAATTAGAGCATCACATTTTAAAAGTAAACATTTTCATTTCAACGTTTTCTCTAGCACTGTTTTTTGTATATTAGAAATTAGTTTATAAGAGGTGCATTGAATAACGTTAAGTCGTATTTAGTTTCATAATGAAACAATATTATGTTTTATATAAAAAATATAAGTTAACGAAATGTTAGATTGAAAGTCACTTTTTATTTATTAACGACCTATTATGTAAACTAGGCCTAAACATGAGCAACCAATGCGTGCATTGTTTTTGTTAATTCCAGAATTAGAACTAAGCGAAATATGTTAAGATATTGTTTAATTTTTCAGTTGACAAAAATATACAACTATTTTTTAGAATATTGCATTTTTACTTTATGTCTAATATCCAATTGTTCGCAGACTCTTATGATGACCATTGTTCCAATTTAACGCTTCGATACTGTGCTCTCAAGACGATTCAGTCTTGGTGTCTAAAAGGCTGTAACGGCTTAAAAACATGTACTCAATTGATGAGAGCTTAAGAATTATATTTAAAAAAAAAATATTTTTGTCTTTGTCCTGCTCAAAAAATAAAAGCAGTTTTAGAATTTGACGGTAGCGTCCTCAACCCAATTGGAAATTTAAACCATCCAAGGATCCAAAACACGAAGATTCACAAACTCCGGTTGTTTAGGAGTTCAATAACAAAAACACATGCAAAAGGATTTAATATATTATATATTATAAAAGATGTGTTTTAAACAAATCATAATCCATACTTATTTAACATTATTAACTATTAGTAAGTTTCTCTAACATGATAATCCCCGTATTTGTTTCATTCAGTATATAAAAATAATTTTTATATTCTTAAAACTATAAACTCCTAACTTACTCCGTATAGTTATTGTCAATAACACAATATGTTCCACTTCATACGCTACAACAATACACAAATATCATTTTACGATTAGGCAAAAAAGAAAAACAAAACGTGAAACTGACATTCGATCTAAAAAAAAAATTGAAATTTAAATATGTATTGTTTTTTTTTTATTGCCCTTGTAGGCAGACGAGCACACGGCCCACCTGATGGCGAGTGGTTACCGTCGCCCATGGACTTCAGCAATGCCAGGGGCAGAGCCAAACAGCTGCCTACCGCTTACACTGGTACTATTTTGGAAAGAGAAACAAAACGGTCTAAATATTATTTTTTCTCCTTTATTAGCTAACATTAGCAGCCAGTTCGAACCATTGCCGCAGTGCGTCTCCCAGTACAGTTGGTAACGCGGACATATCCCGCAATATTAGATAGAACGGGAACGGGAACGAGTCTAAATACGACTCGAATCTCAACAGGCTGTTCGTAGCGGGGTCTAGTATCGGTCGTCTGATGTCCATTATCGAGTCCTGGAACAAATTACTTTCAATTAGCCCCCGAAAGTCCAATATCAAATGACCTCAAAACTTGAATACCGTTACCTCTTTTACCCGACTCCAAAAAGGAGGAGGTTCTCAATTCGACTACGTTTTTTTTCGACTGTATATTTTTTTGTATATATATACTCATAACTTTCGACTGGGTGAATCGATTTTGATGATTTTTTTTGTGAGAGAGTGAATCCGGGGGATCCGACAAGACATGTTTCGGGCGACGGCGGCTTTGCGTCGCGGTGGGATAAGTACCGTTACCACCTACCGTCAATACAGGTCGATGTGTCGATTGTATAATTGTCTTACTATACAAACCAGAATGCATGACTTCTCTTGGCGGCAGAAATAGACCAGATCGTGGTACCTACCGGTACTGGCTACTACCAGTTATCTATATATATATAAATGAATTGCTGTTCGTTAGTCTCGCTAAAACTCGAGAACGGCTAATTTTGGTCTTAAATTATTTTAGGAAGTCTAGAGAAGGTTTAAAGGGTAGATAAATATGAAAATGCTTAGAATTAAATAAAAATAACAATTTTGCTTTTCCTTTGATGTGTCCCCCGTCGGACGGATTCCTTTTGTTTGTTTTATGTTTATTTTATACAAAAGTTTAGGTCTCTTATTTATCGATGGAGGCACTACGAAGTCTTCCGGGTCAGCTAGTAATGAAATAATTATACCTTACATTGCTTTTTTATTATACAAGTATGAGGTAGGTATTTACTTGGAAAAACTGCCGGAGGATTTGAACAGAACTTGTTATTACAGACGAAACATTCGTATAGATTTGAGAAAGCTCACCTTATTATGAGGGTTGTCGATTATGACGTAAACTAAGAATATCCCTTGCTGTTTCGCCCTTCTGACCGCCTGGAGTACCTTCGTTTCACCTTCAGAGAATATTCCTCTACCGTCGCTTACTATAACTAACAATTTAGCGTTCAGGGCATCACTCTTCACGCTCTGTTCTTCGAATAAAACCGTGCAATAGTCCAGCAGTTGAGCTATCTTAGTTTTGTTCTGTTCGAAACGTAACTGTTCGAGAATCTTCGAGCCGGAATGTTCTGAGAATTGTTCGGTGAACGGGTGCAAGAGGTTCGGTTTCTCGCCGAAACTCAAAACGGCTAAATCACCTGATTCCAGTAGATTCAAAGCCTGGAAATAAAAATAAAAATGTATTATTGCTGTATTTATCAAGACTCTCGTTATAAAATTATTGATTGGTACGGCTTCAAATATCACAACAAGCAATATATTCGCGCATTGATAAGAAGAGTGACACTTTTAAAAAATTTTTTTAAAAATATTTAAAAAAAGTTATTTTTTTTAATTTGAAGCGTTTAGTTTCATCAACCAGTGTGTCGTCGTCAATAGTTATGCACCGAAATTAATAAAAAAGAAAATATCAGAGTTATACTTTGCGCGCTGAGAGGCGAATACTATCTATACCGGTATTTATCCACTATTACAAACACAATTTTCCGTATAGTGGCGGTATTTTTAGCAATGTGCAATATACATATTACTGGCGGTAGGACCTCTTGTGAGTTCACACGGGAAGGTACCACCACCCCGCTTATTTCTATAATGCGTTTCGGTTTGAAGGATGGGGAAGCCGTTGTAACTATACTGACACTTTCGAATTTATATCTCAAGGTGGGGGAGGCATTTACGTTATAGATGTCTATAGGCTCCAGCAACCACTTAATACCAGGTGGACTGTGAGTTCGTCCACCAATCTAAAAAAACTCCTTATCTAGTCACAGTTTGGCACAACAGGGACTTTGTAGGAACGTATCTACCGTGTCATAAGAGTTAACTGTGTTATAAAAATTAAAATGACCCTTATTCACCTGAGATACGAGCGCTAAACTCTCGAAGGCCAACTCTTTGCTCCTGTTATCGGACATAGAACTGGAATCGTCGACGGCTATAGCGATCTTGTATTCTCGTTTCGCCGGCTTTGTCCTCCGCAGCCAGATGCGATCCTTGCGGAAGTGTGACGCGATGTACGGGATAATTCGACGCATGTTAATGGCACGACCAGTCCGAAAATCGCCTGAAAGTTGAAAACAATATTTGAATCTAAACACTGATATAGTCACACCGAGATTCTAGAAGAGTCATCTCGCGTCACACAGTATTTATAAGTAAGATTAGTTTTCGTTATCGTGTTGTTTTGTCGTATAGTTGTAAGGACCATTGTGTACAAATTCAACACTTTGTCTTGCTTAGTCGTGCGCACTTGGCTTGTTTTGCAAGCCAGATTTTGTTTCTTTTTACTTGTTGTTATCTTTTATGCATATTTTTAGCTTTTGATGTGTATTGTGTGCGAAATAAATAAATAAATATTGCCATAAAGAAAAAAAGTGTGTATAGTTTACCCGCTCGTCGCGACCGTCCAGTGGGTTCTAGAACCAGACGCAGCCGTTCGCAGAGGGCGCGCGCGGACGCGGCCGAGTCCCGCCACAGCGCGCGCCACGCCGCCGCGCCCCCCGCACCCCCTGCCCTGCCGCACGCCAGCCACTCCCGTATACTCAAGTACTGCTCGATCGTCATCTCCTCCGGTTGGACGTCCTCTTGCTCCAATCTGTAGACGAAAATATTTGCTTTAAGCTCTATTCAATTCCATGGCAAGACCTGATGTTCGTCAACAAATTAATAAAAATTAGCTCGAAGACAGGCAGCTTATAAATCAAAACAAAGGTAAATGGTATGATGAAATAAATAATGAAATAGGTATTAAGCCCTGGTTCGCTAGGAGCAAATCTTTCTGTAAAAAGAAATTGTACACACAGATTTGTAGACTGAGATTTGGCCATTGCAAATTTAACGCTCATGACTGCTTTACCGAATGAAAATAAGTTCACCAAATTGCAATGAATGCTCCTTAAATGAAGAACAAACAATACTTTACTACTTTAAGCTCTACCAATATCCCGGCCTTGATTTCATTATATGGATTAACCGTCAACCGACTTAAGTGAGGCTGTATCCGAAGTGTTATAGGCAAGTTCTTCTTTTTCTTTATAATTTTTGACTCCGGCACAGTTTGTGCATTAGCCAGCGTCAAGTAATAAGATTTTTATGATTCGCCGTTTTAATTATTTACACTTGATGAATAATAAAAAACGAAGGAAACTTAATCAATTGGCATGAAATTAAATTAAATGAGATGAGATGATATGGGATGAAATATAATCTCAGTATGATCTCAGTGTTCATTTATTGAGACTATTTCAGTGGACTTTTTGGAGGATCCCGAGAAGCTACGTTCAGCGGCTTTGTTTCATTTTCCCACATTTGTGCACTTTCACAGATACGAAACAGTTAATAAACCACCGTGTTTACACATTTAAACCTGAAGAAACACTAAATAGACAAAATAAAACAAATCACACAACTTCACTCCTCGCGTTCCCGCCAAAAAGTCCTTAAGTGCAAGTTGAATATTTGGTTTTTACAGTCATAATACATAATTACTATCTAAAATTGTACTTGAATTGAAAACTATTTAACAAATGATGACACAAGAGCTCGTATGTCCATTAAAAAAAAAACATTATAAAGACAATTCGTACCGTGTATGATAAGTAGTGTCAGTTCCTCTGGCAACACTAGAGGTATCAATTTTTTCTCCTTCCACTTCCATACCGGTTTCGCCAGTGGGCTCCTCTCCGGCTTCATTTTTGTTGCCAGATTTATCTTTGTCTTTTTCTGCACTTTCTCCCATCTTTTCCGGTTTAAGTTCTTTCGATTTCTCAACCTTTTTAAAAGACATACATATTGTATTAATTATTTTATTTATTTATTTATTAGCATAATAAGCACTTTAGAACTTTACAAAATAGCATAACAAAAAAACATCACTATCGTTTTTTTGTATCATCATCATCATCATCAGCCTTTATCTGCCCACTGCTGGACATAGGCCTTCCACATAATGCGGTCCTCCGCCTTCCGCATCCAACGACTTCCCGCCGTGCGCACTAAGTCGTCAGTCCACCTGGTTGGAGGACGCCCCACGCTCCTTGTACCCATGTATCATTTTTTGTATGATTGTATGAAAATTTCATGTCTTATTGATGTCATCTACATAACAAAACTCGAAAAAAAAAAACACAGTAATTTTTGATTCTAAGCTTATTTTAAAAGGCTTTTAGAGGCCACAAAAACATCAGTGACGTAAAACACATGACGTCACAGAAATATTTTTTAAATTATACCTGTAAATCTTCATCGTCAACTTCCATAGGAACTTGTTCATCTTCCTTCAGTTCTTCGCCTTCATCTTCTTCTTTCTGTATCACCGGCTGTTCATTGGCTTGTTCTTTGGTTGCTGCGTCTAACGCCTTTGAAAATATTGAAGTATATTTGTTTTTTATTGCATGTGTGGACAAGCTCACGTCTCACCTGGTGGTTACTGGAGCTCATAGACATCTACAACGTAAATGCCGCCACTCGCTTTGAGACAAGAGTTTTAAGGTCTAACAGTACAACGGCTGCCCTTCAAATCGAAACGCATTACTGCTTCACGACAGAAATAGACAGGGTGGTGGTACCTACCCGCGCGGACTCACAAGAGGTCCTACCACCTGTAATTACGCATATAATTTTGCGGGTTTGATTTTTATCATACCATATTATTCCTTTCACCGTGTAAGTCAATCGTGAACATTTGTTAAGTAGGTACGTATTTCATTAGATAAATTGCTACCTGCTTACGAGATTCAAACAGCGTTGCAACGCTCGATACTAATACACTAGGTGTCTTACCCTTTAACAACGCATCGTATGATTTTAGACATCAAACAAAGTTTTACGTTATACTAGCTGACCCAGCAGAATTCGTAGTGCCTCAATCGATAAATAAAAGACCTAAACTTTTGTATAGAATAAACTTAAAAGAAACAAAAGGAATCCGTCCGACTGGGGACACATCAAAGGAAAAACAAAATTGTTATTATTATTTAATCCGAGCATTTTCATATTTATTAACCTTTTAAACCTTCTCTGGACTTCCACAAATAAATCAAGACCAAAATTAACCAAATCGGTCCAGCCGTTCTCGAGTTTTAGCGAGACTAACGAACAGCAATTCATTTTTATATATATATAAAGGTATAAAGGTATTTTGTGTGTGTTTATTTAGTATTATTACAACTGGTTTCAGTGACATAACGTTTGATTTTGTTTGTACCTGTAAATCATCCTTTTTAGCTTGTTTCACATGTTGAAAGGCATCGGCGTCGCTTTCATCTTCATCATTGACATCGCCGCCCTCTTCTGCGTTATCATCTTCCCGTTCGACGTTTAATGTCTGCATTTGTTTATGTTTCCTCTCATTAATGTCACCTGCGTAACCAAAATGCGATTGTCCAAAATCATTAATTAATGTAGAACCAATTTAAAACAACGTGCAGCTATAAATTGGTTGGTTCCTTATTGCTTAGAATCGAAACTGGGTCTTATCTTTTGACTGACTCGGTGGTGCAGTAATTAGCAATCCTGACTGTTGCGCTGAGGGTCGAGGGTTCGATTCCCACATCGGGTAAACAATCGTGTTTTTTTTTAATTTTTTTTTTGCTTGGATGGAATCGTGTAATGAAAAGATTGGTTTGCTCTTTGTCTGGGTGTTTATTATCTATATATGTATATCGTCGTTGCAAATATAAAATCTCCTATATGACATTTTGGGCCAAAATGATATTTTCATATACTATGAAAGTTATTTTGAATATCTAATATATATAATCAGCAAAAACTCCCATGTGCATATCTCAATATTCCACTTTATTAAGCGTCAATCTTAAAAAATCCTAAGTGTCGGTTTGCATTTTATTATAGATCAAAGTATCCGATGTGCTAAGATTATTTTTCTCAGTAGGTAGTTTTATTAGATTTTCGCGAAAACTACATTTATACACATAGGAGATTTCAAATTTGCAACGACGATATAATATTGAAACGTATATAACTATGTATATCAGCTACTGGTACCTGGATAATAAAGGGAATCCTAATATGGGGCCGAAAGACCGTGCGTGATATGTTCCCAGTTATTTTTTTTTCTTTTCGGCCACGACAAAATTTTACATATCGTTAAAAGTTGGGATAGAGATAATACAATGAACAAGTTTAATCAGACGCACGTTATTTGACGTTCTCGGAAACAAAATTTTTATGTCACAAAAAAACGCTCCGTACCAATTAATATTTAGTACAGATTAGCTCACTATATTCGACTCTACTAAGACTAGACTACACGTTGCACTCCTATCTATTGATTTTCACATTCCAAGCACACCTTAGAACGCATCGAATTTTCCTTAACGTTCGCCCGATTCAATACTAGATGGCGCTATTGAGATATTTATTAGTGCCAATACCTGCTAATAGATGGCTCTCGCATTAATAAATTGAAACTTGTTAATAACCTAGTATTCGTTCCTCGTCTGTTTTCCCTGGTTTGTTCTCGTGTTTGTTCTTTCTCTCCTGTGTCGCGTCAGCCCGGTTCGCGACCTGCTTCTCACCGCGATGACCTTTATCGCTCTTGTCGAGTTCCGAACGGCCCATTGACTGTTTATCTTCGCCCACTTGTTCTTGAGCTTGTTCCTGGTAAACGTAAATGAAACACATTGCTAAAATCGTACCACTAAACAGCTTGAATTAGGAGGTAGTTTTTTTAATGTTTGACTAGCGACCCGCCCTCGCTTCGCTTCGGAAACTGTAATTTATTATTGATTTCTCAACTATTTCATGGATGTTATCATACAGATAAACCTTCCTCTTCAATCACTTTATCTATTTAAAAAAATCGCATCAAAATTCGTTGCGTAGTTTGAAAGATTTAAGCATACATGAGTCGACTATTATCAAAGGCGGCAATCTGACTTTTGGACAGTGATTGGTAAATCAGAAAAACGAATTATTGACTTTGTATTCCATCGGCAGTCACAAAACTCTTCGGAACGACATCTTAGATAAATAACAGGTTAACTATTAACCTTTATTTAATGCAGGTTTTGAACCGTATTCTTTGAAGGAGACGATTATATTCCAATAAATCTGTATTGACATATCAATAAAATTTTGTTGTCCAAATGCACAGATTGCCGCCTTTGATAATAGACGACTCACATAAGGATATAGGGACAGAGAAAGCGACTTTGTTTTATACTATGTAGTGAAGTATTACTGTTGGCCCTGAGGCCTTTCCAGTTTCACCAGAACAGGTCAATTAGGTAGTACTAAGTTAAAGATACGATAAAGTTTCAATAGAAGCGGATGTATGAACTGAAGTTTCAATGTAGTTTTGAATATAGACGTAGCCAGAGTCATTCATGAGGGCAATGAGGAAAAAATGGATAGTACTTACGAAAGGCGCTGCATCTTCATCTTTAGCCTGTTCAGCGTTAGTCTCGACATTATCGCTAGTACCGCGATCGATTTCAGCGTTCTCTGCCTTCTCTCCCGCAGCCTCATCATTATTTGATGGATTGGCTTGTGGATTAGGTTCCTGGCCTTTTTCCTGTACATCATCATCTTCATCAATCTTCTCTTCGTTTGGTGGAAGTTTGTCTTCTTTTTGTTCCGGTTCCTGTTCTTGGGTCGGCTCGGACGACTGAGCTTCGCCGTCTGTATTGGTTTGATCGTCTTCTTCTTTTTCTTCTTCATTTTCTGTCGATTCCTTGTCTTTTTCTTGCGTTTCATCTAGCTTTTCCTGTACACAAAAAAAACCTTTAATAACTTAGTTTCTTCTTTGTTCAATACATTACAAGGGAAATACTTATTAAGACTGAAAAACATTATTCATATAAATGGGACGCCCCACCAGCGAATCAAATTGGTAGAATTTTATATTTTTATATTGCATTTTAAATTGGTTACATCGAATTTTTTGTCCGTGAGATGGTGAACCAGAGAGGATATTAAAAAAAAAATTACATAAAGAAATATGTATATTCATTATTGCCCCTTTGATGCTGATGATAGTACTCGAAACTCATCAATCATTGTCAAACTTACCCTGCATACCCTTTTAACTTTACCTCTTGTTCCATATTATTTTTTTCTCCGTCGTTTTGGTCATCGCCTTCTTCCTCGTCACTGGATACTTCGAGTCCATTCTTATTATTCTCTTTTTCCTCAACGTTCTCTTCCTTCGACTCTTCCGGAACATCCTTCGTGACGTCTATCTCAAATGGATTCTCCGTTTCTGTTTCTCCTTCCTGTTGGTTTGGAAGAGACGTATGTGTAAGTAATTGAGCGCTTTCCACTAGAGGGACTCATTTAAACCAATAGCTGCCGCAAAATATTCTTGCTGTTGATTTTGATGGGTGAGACATTACAATTGAGACTTTGACCTCATGTCTCAAGGTGAGCGGGAGACATTCATGGTATTATGTTTATGTGAATTAGTAACCATTTATCACAAGGCATGCGTGAGTTCGTTTACTAATCTACGCATAAATAAGCCATAGAAAAAGAAGTACATAAATATAACATGGAATTAAAAAAATGGAGTTGAAAAAATAATAAATACACAATAATTATCTCTGGACCAACTTTTACATCTAATAAGATTAAAGTTTTCCTTTTCTGTTCATTACAACATTAAAGAAACAATGATGCTGTCTGTATTGCAGGGTTACTAGATTAATCAACAAACATATTTCGAAATATCTCGATTACTTATTGCTAACTGTTAAACTGTTATCAACACGGCGGTTGTGAATTTCCTCGTTGATAACTAAGCACATACTACTTTTCTTCGTAATTAACAATAAAAAAATTGTGTTTCTTTTTTAAAATGTAAGTCCACGATATCAGTGTTGTAATTTAATCGATTTTTTTTAACAATTCGTATGTTAAGGTTACATTTATATTCTAAGCCTGGATTGTTAAAAAAAACACATTGTATTAGTAGATTTTTAGATTTAAGCAATCGCACGTACATCTTCACCCGGCTCTTCGCCATCAATATCCATGTTTTCTGGGAGATCGAAATCTTCCGGTTCTGGAAGTTGGGGCGCGTTGCCATGATATGGATCCACCTGATAACCAAAAGAATTTTATACAATATTGTCGATGTATGATGTAGGGACCTTTTTGCCCCTCGACGTGTAAATGACCTACCCCAATTTGTGTTAAGATACCACGTGGCGTGCAAGGCGCCACTCATCTTCAGACATGACATCGAAGATTCAACTGGTATAACGGCTATCCCACCCTTCAAACCGGAAACCATAATTTCGTCGCGGCAGAAATATTGAGGGCAGTGGTGGTACCTACCCTTTAACAACCTTTACCCACTTTACAAAGCGTCCTACTATCCCAGTAATAAGGCAATTTTTTTTATTTGACTTTTAATACACAATGTTTATTCCTTCATAGTGGAAGTCGTTCGTGAATGCGTGTTATGTGCGTGTTTCCCAAAGAAAAATATACCTGGGGGATTTGAACACCGCCATAGTGGCATCTACGTGGAAGAGGAAATGCCACGACCAGGACTTATGGCTGAATTTGGGGAGGCCTATGCGAAAGCAAAATAATCTTTGCCGATGTCAAATGTTTAGAAAAATTAAATTAATAGTATGTACCTAAATATGAATTAAATACGTTACTATAGGGTTATAAAAAAAAAAAAAAAAGGTGCATCTCTTGATACGAATACATCTGGCGTGTCTGACTTTAGGCCACACCAACAGTAACTTTAACGCCTTGTTCAGAAAGTTTACTGCGAAATAATCATGGATTCCGGTTGACATTTTAGCCGTTAGTCCAATTAAAATTTTACGTCTTATAAGACGTTCAGTTAGCAGTATCATAAACTCCGCTAAATGCTGAAGTCAAGTTGGCCATCAATTACTCTAACTGGATTTAAAAACAAGGTTTTTAAAATAATACCCACATGATCATCATCGACCTCCGGTTCTTCCATTGTATTTATATCTTTCTTTTGTTTTCGGTCTTTTCCTTCAGCGCCGTCGTCGGTACCTTGTTCTTCCTCTTTAGCACCCATTTCCTTCTCGCCCGTGCTCTCACCTTTACCTTTTTCCTCTTTATCCTTCTTCCCTTCTTGTTCATCGAGATCTTCTTCGTCTTCTGAACCCCAGATTTGTTGATCCAACCTGAATTTGATTCATTACAGATTAGTTTCAATATTCTGAAATTCGACAGCAGCTTACGGCCTAAAAGTGCTAAATAAACACTTTCATAAAATGTGTAAATCTATAAACAAAAAATGAAGTTCTTAGAATCAAAATGCATAATTTGATTAGGTAAAATAAGTTAACTAATATTAGTTAGTTTTACTAATAGTAGGTATTTTAAGCCCAGACGAGTACCATCCTACCTATTTTCGCCACAAAGCAATCATGGTAATACATTCCAATTTGAAGGGAAGAAATAGTCTTTTTACAGTAAAATTGAAATTTCGACAACTACTCTCAAGATGGTTGAACGTGATAACCACTCCCATTTAAACAATTAAAAAGTTAACATTTACAATTTAAATAAGTTATCATTTAGTCCAAAACATTTCTCACGAGAGCTTGTAAAGCATCAAACAAATTCGCTACTTACTTTTCCGCGGCATTATCAGTGTCGCCCATTTGTTTGTCAGCGTCGTCTTCATCGTCCTCTTGTTCAGAATCGTCACCTAAATTTAATAAGATATAAATATTAAAATGATGTATTCGGGTTACATAGGTTTTGAATGAAGACTCATCAGTTTGATGCCCAATTCTACTACTTATGTAATCAAACAATCATTTTATTACCTCAATGTCAATGTTTTTGACAAAACAATATTAGGTTTTTAAATATTATTAATTTGTTAAGCCAAGCGTAGATTTTTGTTAACTTTATTATGTTTATTTAGTAACCAATATAACTAATCTTATAATATCGTAATAACCAATTTTATTTTTTTCTCGTAAAATATTATAATTTTGTAGGGAATGTCCTTTAATACTCGTAATTTAGACTAAAACAAATATTGTCGTTTACAAAAGAAGGAAAAAAGAAAACACATTTCAAGATGATCGAAACTCATCCTCTCGGGATTTTAATGATAGCTTGCTTAGGGGGATCATGCTTCGAAGATTAGAATGACTAGTTCAAACAACTGAAAAGAGCAACACTGAGTACTGATTATAGCCTACATTAGAGTCGTAGCGTTTCATAAGCACTTGTGAGAAAAATAAATATATTAAGAATTAAATGTTTTATAAAGTTAATTTTTACTAATTCCTGAATGTTAAATCAACTAATAATAAGCAAAACTTCGACATTAATATTTATTTTCCAAATAGGAATTGTTAAATTATCAACAAATGTCTAAGATATTATTTTTATACACTTTTTTTGCAATAATCTGAATTTGTTCATGAAAGCTTTAGCTATTTTTTTCACGACTACAATCATTTCCAAACATAGATTATAAATGCTATACAATCCTAAAACATCAAACATCCAGATTTATACACCGACATCTTGATGAATGTTAAAGACGTTTAAGGTTTAAATACGACAAACTATCATCACAGTATACCTTTTTTGTCAACATCTTGCAAGTGAGAATCGAAATCATCAGTCATGTTTACACCCTTTTCTTCTTCTTTACAATCCCTATCTTCTTCTTTCTGCTCTTCTCCTGGACGTTGAGCATCATCTAATTGGTCCTTACGAACAATAAAGTTGGGAAAATTAGTGAATGTTACATTATGATGAAACAAAATATATTTCCACTTTAATGATGTCAATATATACCTGATTTTCTATTTTATCTGATACATCTTTCTGTCCCTCTCCCTCGCCTAACCCGACACCTCCAGATAATTTACCTGGTCCACCCTCACCTTCACCCTCCTCCATATCTAAATCAGAGGGTTTGCAGAATCTAAAAATAATATGATATTATATTCTATAAATATATAAAAATGAATTGTTGTTTTTTTTTTTTTTTTTTTTTATTGCGTAGATGGTTGGACGAGCTCACAGCCCACCTGATTTTAAGTGGTTACTGGAGCCCATAGACATCTACAACGTAGATGCGCCACCCACCTTGAGATACAAGTTCTAAAATCTCAGTATAGTTACAACGGCTACCCCACCTTTCAAACCGAAACGCATTACTGCTTCACGGCAGAAATAAGCAGGGCGGTGGTACCTATCCGCGCGGACTCACAAGAGGTCCTACCACCAGTAATTACGCAAATTATAATTTTGCGGGTTTGATTTTTATTACACGATGTTATTCCTTCACCGTGGAAGTCAATCGTGAACATTTGTTGAGTACATATTTCATTAGAAAAATTGGTACCCGCCTGCGGGATTCGAACACCGGTGCATCGCTTCAACACGAATGCACCGGACGTCTTATCCTTTAGGCCACGACGACTTCATGACTTGTTCGTTAGTCTCGCTAAAACTCGAAAACGGCTGGACCGATTTGGCTAATTTTGGTCTTGAATTATTTGTGGAAGTCCAGAGGTTTTAAAAAGATGAAATATGAAAATACTCGAAATTAAATAAAAATAACAATTTTGTTTTTCCTTTGATGTGTCCCCCATCGGACGGATTCCTTTTGTTTGTTTTAAGTTTATTTTATACAAAAGTTTAGATCTTTTATTTATCGATTGAGGCATTACGAAGTCGTTCGGATCAGCTAGGATCATATATAAAAAACTCAATTTACAGTATTGTTAGTAAAATTCATTGACAAAATATCATTAATTAATACTAATTAATATAGATTTTTAATGATTTCGTACGTACCCTTTGGACGATAAGTCGGAGAATATTTTCAACAAAACGGATAACATCTTACAAGACACTCTATGGACAGCTACTTTTTGAGTTACAAAATATTGGACGAATAACATAGTTTGTTCCAATATCGGTACAGATCTCATCACAATGTCCTTTACATCGCGAACATCGCCTCCACTAGCCAAATATTCTACATAGTTGTTCAACAGGCCGGATGTTTTATTTATTAAAACGTCTAATTGTAGCATTTTTGAATCATTCGATATTTTATCTTGCAAAAGCTCTTTCAAATGTTTATCTTCAAGTATATCTTTGGATTCTTTTTCGCTATCAATTATCTCATCGATAGCATTAATGACTTCAGTGCTTTCATTCAAATTATCTCCCAAATGTTTCTTGTATATTGATTGTATAATTAATAGCATTGTGGCTATTAGATCTTCTGTTTTACTTATCACGACATCCCTCGAAATTTGTTGAATACTTATGTCGTTGTTCCTGTCCAAGCTGCCTAGTTGTACCAAAGTTTGTTTCAAATATAACGATAAATCTCTTATACTTCTCAAGATTGGATGTTCTGGGGCCGCAAAGCCGATTTCGATATTCAATACAAATTTGTATTCGTCTAGAATGGCCTCTATTTCGTTGATCATAGTTTCTAAATTAGCGTAACATTCGTCAACTACGTCCATATGATTTTGGGAAACCAACGGGAGCTCCGAGTTTAGTCCTATTTTCTTTGGTATAGTACAGGACAACTTGAGCAGTGCACTTTTCTTTTTATTAACGTTCGTTATTAGAGATTTTATTTTTTTATTAAGTTCACACCATTCGTCAGAGTTTTTGAAGCACTTTACAATTTGAGATCCAGATACTATTGAGTCGAATTCTGGTTCTACATCTGATCCCAGACCTTGGTCTGGACAAGATTTTAAAACTATATTAAACTGTTCTAATACAAGGCTGCAATTTGCAAAACACTCGCAAAGAATGTCAATTTTCGAATTTATTGTAGATATGTTGATGCCGTCCGTATCGATGTCTAAAGCGCTGGTCAGATTCGTTGTGACGGTTCGTAAATCGCAAAGCAAACGCGAATATTTTGATATTGATTTCTTCTGTGTGTTTGTTAGTTTCTGAAAATTTTTATACGTAATGTATCACTTTATTTGGTTTAAGCGACATTTTGAAGTCGTGGTCTAAAGGATAAGACGTCCGGTGCATTCGTGTTGAGAGATGCACCGGTGTTCAAATCCGCAGGCGGGTACCAATTTTTCTAATGAAATACGTACTCAAGAAATGTTCACGATTGACTTCCACGGTGAAAGAATAACATCGCGTAGTAAAAATCAAACCCGCAAAATTATAATTTGCGTAATTACTGGTGGTAGGACCTCTTGCGAGTCCGCGCGGGTGGGTACCACCACCCTGCCTATTTCTGCCGTGAAGCAGTAATGCGTTTCGGTTTGAAGGGTGGGGCAGCCGTTGTAACTATACTTGAGACCTTAGAACTTATATCTCAAGGTGGGTGGCGCATTTACGTTCTAGATGTCTATGGGCTCCAGTAACCACTTATCACCAGGTGGGCTGTGAGCTCGTCCACCCATCTAAGCAATAAAAAAAAATTATCTTTGTAAATAAGATGCATTTTATTGGGTATTAGCATCAACAATTCAATATTTTTAATTTAACTTCAATTAAACTTCAGCTATTTGAATGGATTACTCCAGTTTTTCTGTTAGGATATTTTTTCCAAATTTTAAACTTTAAATGACTCTCCTATAAAGTTGTAAAAATGTCGCTTAAACTAAATAGCTTTTCACTTCTCGAAATATTTTTATACGATAATTTCGAATAGTTAAATTTGACTTAGGCAACTACTGCGAAGGCTTAAAAGACCATTTTCTCTTTAAATCATATTACTGGTCACACAAAATAAAACAAGTCTTCTGTTATGAAGTCGAATGATAGATAGAGATATGAATGTAAATTTAGATTTTATACTCACCATTAACTGAGCGGCGAAACCTTTACATCTCTCTATGTTCTGCACGCCCAAGTCTTCGTGCGGTGATTGTAGAGCTAACGTTAAGAATCGGTGACGTGCTATATTTTTTTGGAAGTATTTCTCGCAACCGGACCAGAGCAACGACAGCGAAGCGTCACAACGTCTAAAATAATTATTATATTATACATACTTATATTATTGTCCTATAGAAGTTTTATTAATTAATCAAATATACCCAAGAAAAATTGAAAAGTTCGGGTCCTAATTCCAAAATTTCCGATTAATATCCAGAATAAAAGGGGTAATGAAATATTTTCTTTTGTTATGAAAGCATGTATGCACCTTTATTCATATTAAATACATACGTTTCCATAAAATATTATAGATGAATTATGTTAAATAAATAATTTAAATGCTCTCATTTATTATTAGGTTAGCACGTGGGCGAAAATGTACTTAAATGCAATAAAATATATTGTCAAGCGGACATTTTATTGATCTGAAACTAGACTAGTGTGACTTTTTTAATTTTTTTTATTGCCCTAGTAGACAGATGAGCACACGGCCCACCTGATGGTGAGTGGTTACCGTCGCCCATAGACTTCAACAATGCTAGGGGCAGAGCCAAGCCGCTGCCTACCGTAATGTATAAAGTCTATTGTTCTGTTTGAAACAGATTTTTTTACCAGGAGCATTAAATAATAGACCTTGATAGTAGAAAACATGCTTACGCAATTCACATGCTCTGGATTGTACTGTGTAAACGAAATCTTCGAATACCAATAAAACTAGTAATATTAAATCGTACCTGCTCTTCAAGTATCCCATGGCGGCATCTAAGTCAACGGGCGGTATCGTGAAATCGTACAGGTCATCTGACGTTGACAGGATAACCAGCCCCGTTCGATAGTTGAGGCCCAATTTGGCGAGGTACTTGAACAAATCGGCGAGTGCCTTGCGCTTTTGTTGAATTATATTTTTCGCTTGAGATTTTTGTTTTTCTTTGGCCAGAGACGTGTCGACCTGTAAAATCATTTCATGAACTTTTCCTACAGGTTTTTCTTTATGTGCAATGTATGAATTGTATAATACAATGTGTAATTTCAAAGAGAGTTCACTTTTTTTATTACGTAGACATGTGAACGAGCTGGCGGGATACCCGACACTAAATCATTACCCTGGCCTATATAATTACATTCAAGCTGGAACTCTTTTTTTTTTATTGCTTATATGGTTGGACGAGCTCACAGCCCATCTGGTGTTATTTTTTTTATTGCCTTTGTTAAGTTGTTTGTTGTGTTTGTTGTTAAGTGGTTACTGGAGCCCATAGACATCTACGACGTAAATGCGCCACTTTCTAAGGTCTCAGTATAGTTACAACGGCTGCCCCGCCCTTCAAACCGAAACGCATTACTGCTTCACGGCAGAAATAGGCGGGGTGGTGGTACCCACCCGCACGGACTCACAAGAGGTCCTACCACCAGTCCTAATTACGCAAAT
The DNA here is from genome assembly GCF_030267445.1 of Bombyx mandarina. Classification (NCBI taxonomy): domain Eukaryota; kingdom Metazoa; phylum Arthropoda; class Insecta; order Lepidoptera; family Bombycidae; genus Bombyx; species Bombyx mandarina. The sequence goes on along the minus strand of NC_143225.1, from coordinate 8,475,512 downwards.
TATAATTTTGCGGGTTTCATTTTTATTACACGATGTTATTCCTTCACCGTGGAAGTAAATCGTGAACATTTGCTGAGTACGTATTTCATTAGAAAAATTGGTACCCGCCTGAGATTCGAACACCGGTGCATCGCTCAACACGAATGCACCGGACGTCTTATCTGTTTCGTGGCAGTGATAAACTAGAGAGAGTGTATAATTAAAAATCTCTCTTGACTGCCGCGTTGATCTAGTTGTACCTGTTTTTCTCTTGTATTCACGTTTCCTGTATCCATCAGTGTGATTAGTGCGAGCTTTTTAACGTTCTCGATAGCGTAAAAGTTAACTCAAATTTGTATGGAGTTGAAACGTTCCAGCTGCATACAAATTACAATTAAATTAAATTATAGTCATCTAGATTAGTTTTTAAAACAAAACCTACATACCTCTAAAGATCCTAGATGCGTGTTCGTCTCAATAATTGTCGTCACGAAATCGTCCAGAGCTTGTACCAGTGACGGATATCCGGTATTCGCGATCGTATCCTTACAAAGGGTCTTCGCTTTGTTGAATAAACTAGGAATTTTTGCTAGCAGGCTTCCTTCCGCCAAAGCTTTGGACGGCTGCTCCGCTTGATCTAAATATTTCTGGATTCAAAATGATTTATGAAAATAAATGAAATTATTAGTGATGTTCATGTTCTGTAAAGCAAATGTTACTGAGTTTCTATTGTATGATTTTTTTTTCCATTGTTTACAAGATTCTATTCAAATATTTCTTGACGTAGGAAGTAAAAACTTACATACGAATTGACGACTTTTTAATACATAATTTATATAATGCCTTTATTAAATCTATTACGAGATGAATTCGACACAATCTAAGAATGTTAAGGGGTAAAGTGAGAAATTTTATTAAGAGTTTTATTGAATAAATCTGTTATTTGTTTTAATACGCATGCATTTCGATTTGATTAGTATTGTATTAGTATTATTTAGTATATTACCTCCATGTTATTAGGCTGCAAACGAAAATTTTGAAACTATTAGTATATAGTAAAAGTGTATTAGAAAAAGAATAAGAATGAACATGCAAACAAAATTCATTAAACAAAACTTATAAATAATTTTTGTGTTAAATTATCGTTTCTCGGGAATGTTAATGTTCTCTTCCATTTAAAGCAATTTCAAAAACAAGACAAAACGTGTGTATCAAAATGTATCAGTAAGTTATAAGTAAAAGCTCTTGTGCAGAATAATATAAAGTGAAATTGTTGGAGTACAATAGACCATTAAGCAATTGAATAAACTTAAAACTAAGAATGTAGTTTTAGGATTAAACTAGTGCAATCCGGTTACAATATAATGTGACCATCGCTATTTGTTTGAAAAAAAAACCATTAATTTATTCAAGCTACTCGCGCGCCACCTATCGGACGTTGATGGTACTTTGGCACAAACTTTTCCTTGAGTGCCGAAAATAACTACCGAATTTTATCACAATCGAATAAATTATTTAAAACTCACAGATGACAAAAATAGAGAGATTTATTTTCATTCTATAATAAAGTATAATAATTAATGGAAACAAATCCCGCACGGTGATCCGATCCCTAATTGTGTTGTGATTGTGAACCTTGTGTTATAGATAACAGAGACACTAATATAAGTTTGAAATATAGATATATATCTATATATTAATTCGTAAAGCAAAAACTTTGTATTCCTTTTTACGTTTAATGTATAATAAGGATTATAATAATGTAAAAGGGAAGATATATAAGACCTTAATAAGGCCTGCCGTCTTGTATGGATCAGCTTGTTGAACAACTAAAGTGGCGGATGAAAGGCGATTGCATGCAACAGAGATGCGAATGTTGCGATGGATGTGTGGAGTAACGAAAATGGATAGAATACGGAATGAATATGTTAGAGGAAGTCTGAAAGTGGCACCTGTGACAGAGAAGCTGAGAAGTGCGCGTTTGGGATGGTATAGACATGTGATGAGACGAAATGAAAATGAGGTTGGTAAGAAAATGTTACCTATGAATGTGGAAGGATACAGAGGAAGAGATAGACCTAAGGGGAAGAGGAATGTGTGAGTCACATGTGGAGCCCGTGACCTGCCGCCATTTCATCCATCCTGCGTCAATTCTGTGCCTCACAGTACGAAAGCCCGTAAAAACACTATACTATTATAATAATGGAGGAAAATAGTCCTAACAAAAGTGCTCCGTAAAGGTCACGATCCTCAGCACTGAGGAATTCATCGCACGGAGGAGGATTATAATAATGTTCAGGATATTGACCTTGATATTCCTTGGCAGAACGAGATGGTTTTGTGGGTCGATCATGTACGCGCCCCCCGTTGGAGCCGTCGCTGTGGCCCTTTTCGGCCTGTCCCATATGCCGACGTGATCTGTCGTCACGTCCGAAGTGCTATCCACCAGGCAGCTTAGAACGCTTTCCTTGAGCACTTTCTAGAAATAAATATTATTTTAGAAACAGCTGTATGTGTGTTAAACTGCGGGCATTCATTGAGAATTGAAGACGAGTGGACGAAGGGGATATGATACAATTTGTTAATTTTTAGAAAACGGCCAACAAACTTAAACTCGGAGTTTTAAGGTCTAATATGGTTTATAGGCACATAACACCTTCATTCAATGTAAAAAATCAAAAATCTTAAAAATGGTACTTAACCCCTTTATCCACTCATGTCCTCAATTATACTGTGTTTTTTTGGTAAAAGGTTAGAATGAAATATGTTTTATTAATGTTTATTTTATAGACGAGTGAACGAATTGTCACTTCACATTTCCAACACCGGAGTCCAAGGACATCAGAACGTGAATGTCTCCACGCCACTTGAAACATAAGGTCTAAATCTCAATTGTACAGTATAACAGCTGCTCTAGCCCTTCAAACCGGAACGCATGACAATTTCACAAGAACTATTCAGGGCGGTGGTTCTTACAGGTGGTAGGATCTGTGAATCCGCACGGGTAGGTACCACCACCCTGCCTATTTCTGCCGTGAAGCAGTAATGCGTTTCGGTTTGAAGGGTGGGGTAGCCGTTGTAACTATACTGAGACCTTAGAAATTATATGTCATGGTGGGTGCCGCATTTACGTTGTAGATGTCTATGGGCTCCAGTGACCACTTAACACCAGCTGGGTTGTGAGCTCGTCCACACATCTAAGCAATAAAAATAAATAAATAATAAAAGTGACAAGCTCACCTCAAACTCCTTCGTGTGTTTATGTAAAGCTTTATGAGCTTTTTCGACAGTGTCTTTAACACTCCAGTAGCTGAGATCGCGATCCCAGGTGCAGATCTTCACGTAGTCGCGCAGTTTCTTTTCTATGGGAGCGCGTTTGTCCTTTATCAGTGCCAGTACTTGCCCGCTGAATTGAGCGTAGTAATTGTACGTATTCCACAGTATGGAGAGGAGTTCATCTGAAAGATATAATCGAGATTAAAAAGTACTGTCACTAAAAAAACACAATCGTTCAGCGATTCTTTCAGTGCTTCTTGTGTGAGAGGCCTTACGTTTTTTTTTTTTGAAGTGAAAACTTCTTTAGAATCGTTGTGATTTCAAACCGGATGCAACGGAAAAAACGACAGGTAAGAGACACAAATACAAAAATGTGTAGGATGAAGCCAGCAAAGAATGAGACAGAAATATACATACTATTTAATACAGCGCCATCTGTGAGATTTTTAATACTAACGTGTGTATGAAAGCTCTTGTAGTGAATTTTAATTTAGGATTATACGTGAAATTAAAATATCAATTCACAGAGGGCGCTACCTTACAATTATTTACTAATGACAAAATTTTACATATTCTTCTCAGGACGGAGGCTAGTTCTTGTGAATTGGCGGTAGTTCTTTTGACGTTCAACAAGTATGTACTTTCATTTATGTTGAATAAAATTTTTTTGATTTGATTTGATTTGATATACTTAAGACGTTTAGGATAATTGTATTTTAATTTTGGAAGGTTTCACTTCTACCACGTGTGAATTGCACACATGTATTTTTTTTTTTGTATCTTGGTTGGGTGGGCGAGCTTTCGGCTCACCTGGTGTTAAGTGGTTACCGGAGCCCATAGAGATCTATAACTTAAACGCCGCCACTCGCTATGAGACAAGAGTTTTAAGGTCTAACAGTACAACGGCTGCCCCGCCATTCAAACCGAAACGCATACTGCTTCGCGGCAGAAATACACAGAGTGATGGTACCTACCCGTGCGGACTCACAAGAGGTCTTACCACCAGTAATTATGCAAATTATAATTTTGCGGGTTTGATTTTTATTACACGATTTTATTCTTTCGCCGTGGAAGTCAATCGTGAACGTTTGATAAGTACATATTTCATAAGAAATTTTGGTATCCGCCTGCGGGATTCGAACACCGGTGCATCACTACATATGAATACACTTAAATACTCTTAAGGATAATTTTAAATAAGACACCAATAAACTCCCTTACCTCGTCTCGGACTAGACTCAAGGTGTATTAAGTGACAATGATACACGTACAATATATCCAGTCTGACTTCATACTCGGCCAAATTAGATTTTTCCATGAAATCCTTCAATACGGATATAACCCTGTCAGCTGGGACGGGCTCATCAGAGGTCGTGTCGAGGTAAGTTTTTATCACGGAATATAAGTAAAACCAGTATTTGTGGGCCTCTGATTGTTTCCTGAAAGTAAAAACGTAGAATTATTAAGTTTATTTGAATTCATTTGGCATAACACCACCAGCCTTTGTCGCTTTGCTTCCTTACGTATAGTTTATATATTACCTCTTGTGAGTCCGCACGGGTAGGTACCACCACCCCACCTATTTCTGCCGTGAAGCAGTAATGCGTTTCGACATGAAGGGTGGGTCAGACGTTGTAACTAACTATACTGAGACCTTAGAACTTATATCTCAAGGTGGGTGGCGCATTTACGTTGTAGATGTCTATGGGCTCCAGTAACAACTTAACACCAGGTGGGCTGTGAGCTCGTCTACCAATCTAAGCAATAAAAAAAATAAAAATAAAAAATTATAATGAATACCTTTGATAGAGATTGTTCAGGCACTCCTTCCAATGAGCCATCTCAAGTTTTCTCCAGTTTATAATTTGTTGTCCAACGGCCAATGATATTTCAATTAAATTGTTGCCTTTATGAGCGTTTTTGTTCCATTCCTCAATCTTATCTCGAAGCAACTCAAGACCGGTCAAGAAACGCGATACCGGGCTCACTAGCGGGAAACATAGTATCCTATTCACTATTATGATTATCTGAAAATAGTAACTAAATTAACTACAGACATTATTAACAGTTTAAATTTTACTTGTGTTTTAATCCAATCTATTGTAGTCACAAGTGTTTTTTGTATTGCTTAGATGGGTGTCTGAGCTCACGGCCAACTGATGTTAAGTGGTTACCGGAGCCCATAGACATCTACAACGTAAATGCCGCCACCCACCTTAAGACATGAGTTTTAAGGTCTCACTTTTAACAGTACAACGACTGCCCTGTCCTTCAAACCGAAACGCATTACTGTTTCACGGCAGAAATAGGCAGAGCGGTACCTATCCGTGCGGACTCATAAGAAGTCCTAACAACAATAAAAACATAATAACTACATTATTCAGAACAGTTAGACTATTACTCATGTTTAAATCCAATCTATTGTGATCACAGAAAATGTGAGGATACGTAAAATGAAAATCTACTCTATAGTAATGTGTAGTCCCCTCGAAAATCCACCAAAATGGTGAATACGGTATGTGGCGTATGAAAATCACCGTTCTGGCAACCACGACAATTCATTTAAAAGCTTTATGCTCGGAGGTATTGTTTGGAAGCTCCAGCTTTTGCTTTTCAATTTGCCTGCCTACTATTAGGAGCCGGTGCATTCATCCAGTCTTTCTAAGAATCATTTTTAGCGTCGGACAACGGAAACCCTCCACAACTCTTGTGTAACCAAACCGAAATTGTAATTTTTTTACTGGTGGCAGGGCGTGTAACCCACACGGATAGGTACCACCAACCTGCCGATTTCTGCCGTGAAGCAGTAATGCGTTTAAGTTTGAAGGGCGGGGCAGCCGTTTTAGTGTAAAAACTGAGACTTAGAACTCATGTCTCAATGTGGGTGGCGGTATTTAGGTTGTTGATGTTTATGGTCCGGCAACCACTTAAGACCAGGTGGACAATGAGCTAATCCACCCATCCGTCATTAAAAAAAAAGTTACATTGTTTTTTATTTATTCTACTCATAACTCTAGACATGTCAGTTGATTCATTTAATTGATATACCTCCTTCAAAGTCGGAAAATCTGGCCATTGATCTAATAATTCATTGGTGCTCTCTTTAACTTTATGTAGCAATGGCACACATTGTTTTGTTTCCGATACCCACGGTGACCGATAGAAATCGGCTTTGCCGCTTGAGAATTCTGAAATATAACAAAAAAACAATGTGTTATTCTTCTTACCCGACAATTCCCAATTAAAATATAGATCAAAGTGGTTAATTCAATGTCGATAGAAAAAGAAAATGAGTTTCACCTTGTCCGTTAACCTTCTCTTTAATCTGCGATATAATAACCATTAAGCTGGGTGATAGGATTCCTTCAAAATCTGCATCCAGAGCCTCCCAGCTGTTCTGTATGACACGACTGAATGTCGGATAGCGTTCAAAGAAAGCGGACACTACATCATTCCCGACCAACTTTTTTCGACTGGGTAACCATTCCGCTTCAGTCATGTGACGTACAAAGTTCGAATGCCATTTATAAATTAAAGATACGTCGTCTAAAGAAATTAGTTGCTTTAGTTTATTATCGGTCAGTGGCTTCTGTTTGACCGGTTTCTGTTCGAGAGTCGGAGGTTTGAACTCTGAGAAGTCTTCATCTGAGTACGAGGGGAACATTTCGAGAATTTCTTCATGAGCCATAGCGTCCTCATCTTCATCTTCGCATTTGGATCTAGAATGTAATATTCATAATTTGAGAAACGGTATTAATCTAGAATTACGTAAGTTTTAAAGGGTCACAATTGATTAAGTATCACAAGGAATTGTAATGGACGGTAAAATATGATGATTTGATGATGATTTTATTGTTACTATTTAGTAGCGTTAAAAAAAACCTTACATATAAAAATTATCAATCAATGCAAATCAATCAAAATTAAAATAAAGTAATTTATTGAGGTAGGACATCTATTCAATAAGTTTATAATAGAATATTATACGTACTTCGTGACATACAAGGCCTCGTCATCTTGTTTTTTCTTTTCAATGTCTCTCTGCTGTTGATCCCAGGCGGTGACGATAGCGCTGAGTGTACAGAGCATGGCTTCTACCGACATCTTATCGATCTTCTCTGATGCAATACAATGCATTTTTAATTCCACTAAATTCATTTTTAGCACACTGCAAAAAAAACATACAATGGATATCTAAAACAATTTTATAACAAGCTATATTATAACCTTTATATGTCATAGCGCTCGGGAAACACCGTGGAGGGGAGCTCATTCCACAGCCGGATGGTACGTGGCAAAAAAGATCTATGGAAACGCACTGTGGATGACCGCGGGTGGCTCCAGATAGTATGGATGAACTCTACTCCGATCGTGGGCGGTGCGATGGTAAAAACGAGATGATGAGATCATCTCAAACAATTCCTCAGAGCACTCCCCATGGAACATACGGTACAAAATACAGAGGGAACTTACTTATACATTCGGAGACCAGAGGTCATAGTCGACAACAACGTAAATGCGCCACCCACCTCGAGATATAAGTTCTAAGGTCTCAGTATAGTTACAACGGCTACCCCACCCTTCGAACCGAAACGCATTACTGCTTCACGGCGGAAATAGGCGGGGTGATGATACCTACTCGTGAGGACTCCCAAGAGGTCCTACCACCAGTGATTACGCAAATTATAATTTTGCGGGTTTGGTTTTTATTACACGATGTTATTCCCTTACCGTGGAAGTCAATCGTGAACATTTGTTGAGCACGTATTTCATTAGTAAAATTGGTACCCGCCTACGGGATTCGAACACCGTTGCATCGCTACATACGAATGCACCGGACGTCTTATCCTTTAGGCCACGACGACTTCAAACAGTCTACAGTATTGGTCCAACTACAGTATTGGTCCTTCATCGTGGAAATGATTCGTGAACACGAATTAAATACATATTACATTAGCAATATTGGTAGGTACCAACCTGTCTGAGTGCGGATATCGAGCATCGGAAACTTTGAGGAAAGTGGCGGCATTAATGCTGTAATGTCTTATGGGCCGACTCGTGACCGTAACGTGTGGCAGTTTACAAAAAAAGAAAAATTCATAAATATATACATAAATATTGTACTTACGAAATCCATTCCGACTCAACATTAAATGTATCCACGTTCGATCCCAGCAAATTCTTGTTCAAGAACTGAAGGAATTTCGGATTCACGAAACGATTCAAGTGCTCTCCTTTCACGTCCTTATTCGGTATTCCAATTGGGTACTCTATCAAAGCCGATACGATTTCTCTCTGTGTCGGCCCTTGTTCGATTTTAACCATTAATTCCTTTATAACATCGCTTATACGTGTAACGCTATACACAGTTTGCGATAAGGAATATTGTAAGGGCTTCGCTAAATCGGGGAAAGCGTCCGAATATGTTTCGGTGATCTTCTTATAAAAAGCTTCAACAGAATAAAGCCACGAAGCTGTTTCTTTGACGACCGTATGTGCGTTTTGTACGAGTGATTTGTTCGGTCCCGCGCCATTTTGATATAAACTATTTGATGCGGTTATCAAGTTGACGGCAACGTCTTTGACCGTTTTCTCTGAGAGCACGGATTTAGCGAAGTGTTTGCAGTCCTGAAAGACAAAGCTAGTCAATAATACGTCATTTTTTTAATAAATGCATTAGTAGTTTTAACAGTTGGTATAACCATTTGGAACGCCTTGTGGTGAGCGATAAAATAGAGGGGAAAAGGCCTAGGGGTAGAGGTCCCAAGCGATGGTCGGACCAAATAGCGGAGGAACTGGGGATACCTATCAGCGACGCACTCCACCGGGCTGCAGGGCGGGATCGATGGAGACAGTTGGTTGACGAAATCGGACGGAGTCACGATCCTCAGCAGTGAGGGACCGATCGAAGAGAGAGATAACCATAGTCCCAGTAAATACTGGAAGAGGTCAGTAGCCTTCATGCTTGAAAAACCCCCCGAAATGACTGGTTCCACAATGCAACAGTATAATAGTAACGAATATTTGGTATAATCGGTATATTAATTGTAACGTCCATTTTCGAATTAGGATAAAATAAATTTTTACATTATTAAAAATACATTTTATGATTTAATCTTGGATTTTTAAAATGTTATATTTGTTAAAAATGTTTAAAATGTTATATTACTTCTGACGTTTCGAAAACTTTGGGATTATTTTAATCCCGAATGACTCAGGCTCAATTATGTCTAAGAGTCGAAAAATCCAAATTAAATAGGTACTACACACTATATTATATATAACTTTAAATCAGGGGCTCCCAAAGTTATTTTGTCTACTGTCCACTTTGAGAATAAATTATTTATTAGCACCCCCATTTTTTCACCTACTTAAAAACCACTATAGCGAGATCTCAGTCAGTGTCTAAGAGTTCTCCTAAATAAAATTACAAATCGCCTCCTAAGCCTCTACACAACACCCCCATTTTTTTCTGGGTCTCTTATCGCCCCTCTTTAAGCCTGACGCTGACAAGGGGGCGTTATCGCCCACTTTGGGAAAAGCTGCTTTAAATCAAAACTCACCTTCACGAAACTACCGTACGTTGGTGTTTCGGGTCTGTATGTATTACCCAAAGCATATTTTTCAACTGTCGCTAGCGTTTGTTCTTTTAATTGGAATATCTGACTACAATATGGATGTACTTTATTCAAAGTGTTTTTGACTTCGGGATCTTGCAGGTATTCTCTGGGCACAGACGAAGGCTTTCTGATGTCCACCGCACTCGTAATCGTACCACTGGTCAAACCGTGAATATAATAAACGCTAAGTAGACCATCGAACATTTTTATGTCTTCTTCAATGTATTTTGCTTTAAGGCGGTATATTTCTATCTGATCCACCGGATTCACTTCGGCCATGATTTCGACGAACAAAAGACTCGTTAGTAACGACAGTTGCGCTGTTAATATTTTCATTTTAGTTTTATCTTCCGTTGCCTTTAATTCGTTGTAAACTTTCAGAGTTTCAGTATGCATGTCTGTTAATCTTTTATCTTTCAATTGTAGTACTGTGTCGATATTTGAAGTATTTGTATCTGTATTCGTTGGTTTGGTTTGATTTACGATTGATTTTAAATACAACGTGAGCTGTTCAAATTTTTTCAGTTCAAATTCAGCATCTGATTTCCTGGAATGAGACACTGTGACGTCAGAACCATTTTCTTGCAATCAGAAGGTAATAGAAGAAAGTTAATGAAAACAAGGAAATGTAATGTATGTAAGAGAGAATACATGTAAGCATAAATTAAGTTACGTAACTAACTACAGTATTATGTCTGCGTGCGTGCGTGCGTGTGTGTGCGTGCGTGCGTGTTTGATGTGTGTGTGTGTGTGTGTGTGTGTGTGTGTGTGTGTGTGTGTGTGTGTGTGTGTGTGTGTGTGTGTGTGTGTGTGTGTGTGTGTGTGTGTGTGTGTGTGTGTGTGTGTGCGCGTGCGTGCGTGCGTACGTGCGTGTGATGTGTGTGTTTTATGCATTTCATGATACACAACTTGGGCGTCAATTACTAGTAATTCTCTAAATTTGGGCCCTTGATTGTTTAATTGCTATGAATTTCCACGCAAGGTGTTTCATGAAGTGCATTTATCTCTTATATTTAGTCAGTTACGACCGTAGCGTGTAAGGCATTAGTGAAGAACACAAATCATTACATCACTCAAAACTTACGTTTTAGAAGTAGCCGTTGCATGTAATGTAGCGATATTCTTCCAAATAATATTCAACAATGAATCTAAATGCAAAGAATATTGAGCTCTGTCTTCAATAGATATTGTTTCATAAGCCAATACATGACGATCGCCTAGAATGAATTATAAATTGTGATATTTTAAATGTGATGGTTTAAATTTTATTTTATAGTGACAGAAGATTAGATTTTCAATTAGTTGTCAACAAATAACACGAGGCATTTTGAAAAAATATTTTCGTATATTTTTTAAGTTCGGTGCTAGTGCAAAGTAAACCAATACATTTTCTACATTCGATGCCATCATCAGTTTTTTTTTCCACATTAATAATAGATATTGAAACAATTCAATAATGCTACGGGAAGTAAAATGGTAGTCTCATTGTGCTAACACTTTTTAGTCGAACGAAATAAAAATATATAAGAGTAACAATTGATTTCCATAAAATTTGAATTAAACAATTTATTATTAATTAAAAAAAAAGTAGACCGGGAAAATTCTAGGAAGAAGAACACACAAGCGAATTAATTCACAAGCAATTCCTATCAATCCTTTACTGCTATGTCGGTTCGTGTCCGCAACGTATTACCATTTGACATACTGCTAGCGAAACTCGTATTGAATGAGCGTAAAAATGCCTTTAAAAAAATAATTAAGAACCTACTACCATCATAAGAAACGTACTTGCTTTTAATAAATGAATTGTAATGTAAGCAGCTGCTTGGCTCTGTCCCTGGCGTTGCTGACGTCCATGAACGACGGTAACCACTTACCATCACGTGGGCCGTATGCTAGTCTGCCTACAAAGGCAATAAAAAAAAAGTTGTTTCTTCTTACATCGTATCTATTAAAGGGCTTCGAAATTTTGCTCCTGCGTACGCATAGCGTTTGATTAATGGCGAATAAATAATTAATCAAGTTCAAACAGAACGCGCTGTAAAAGCAAACAGAACGTACCGTTTTCAACAGGGGAGACGGTAATTTTCTGGACATAATAAGGCAATACAGGAAGGTTCTCAGACAACTTTTTCGTATTGACGATGGCTTCTTGTAATTCTTCATCAGATGTAGCTTTATCTATATTCAAGAACGGTGTCGGATACATCGCTGGCGAGTTAATAAACGCTTTGAATAACTCGTCCCAAAATCTCGCTGGTATTGACGAAAGTCTGCAAAAATTCATTACAATCTTAGACCATCGCTAATTCATGACCATTATACACAGAAAATATTTTACGTAATTTACTTTAAATTATTAATTCTACAATTCCGGACATTTCAATAATTTTTGTGGTTTTGTTTTAGTGAGGACAGATGTGCTACAAATACTCATCTTCCCATTGTTGTTCCCATCGATGGTATTAACATTAAACCTACCGACAGTTCTTACATACCTTTTCGTTAAAACGATCAGTCAAATTAACCGATGATTAAAAAAGTTTTTCATTTCATTATTCAATGCAGCAGATGCAGATAATGGATTTTTCTTTGAAAACAAAACTAAAAGAGTGTAAGAAATATTCTATGCATCATCCAATCGTCGTATAGTTTGATAAAGATATTGAAACGGTTTTAAAACGGTCAATTTGATCGGTATCAATACAGTTTTAACATTAGACATCTGCTATATTTCACTAATAAAAAAACACCATTTAAATTTCCAACAATAACAAATAATAATCTTCATCAAATTCATATGTATATAAACAATATTTCTAATCTATTGTAACCCTGATACACTAGAAGTAATTCGGATTAATTTATATTTTAAAAAACGTCACCAACCTCTCATTTCGAAGTTCTTGATCATTCCCCAGTAACTTCGCAAGTACTCTAAGCACGTCCAGCAAGGCGAAAGGCAATCCTTTTGTAGCTGTGGCTATTTGAACAATGTATTTCAAAACTTCGCTGCAATTTCTCTCCAATATTTCACCTTCTGATATTGATAGACCATTCGTCAATTTTAAGAAAATCAGCTTTAACGAGCTCAATACTCTTTGTATGACATACGATGATACTGGTAACAATTTAATGTCTCGTTTCGTGTTTACTGATATCATGGCGGACTCTATTTTGGTTAAGTTTTCTTTTATTATCACCAGTTTATCTTCATCAGGTACGTCCAACGCTAAGGTCACGTCAGATACTGTAGCAAGATCTATCGAAAGTTTGTCCGTCTGTCTTTCAAGCGGTATGTTCATATTCAAAGACAATCTGTTATAAATGTCCGTTCTGATTTTACATAGATCATATTCTGCTTTGTTCACATACAATTTGGGCTGGCCGTAGAGCTTTCTTATCTTCTTGCTCAATTTAGTTTTTTCCGAACTAACTTGATCATTATTCAGATCTATAATACGAACGGACTTAGCGAATTCCTCGACCATTGCGCTGTTATTTGACATCTTAAAAAGTTCATGAATCAAATACTTGTGGGTCCATTTCATGTGAAGATATATCAAAGGAACGATGTCCTCTCTCAGAGTCTGACGTTTCTTGGACCCAGATTTAATGAACAGAGGTTCGTATGTCAGTCTTATAAGTCTATCTCTCCAGCTGAGTAGCTGTAACACGCGACATGAGGACTTGTCATCTAAATTGTGCTCAGCTTCCATAATAGCTCGTTCAATAAAAAGATTAATAGTTCTCAAATACACAGTGCACTGTTTCAGTATAGGATACTCGATGAAATCATTAGTCATTTGACCTTTTAGGACGGCCTTCGAATAGTCGTATGCAGAAAAATAATCTTTACAATGTAACGACGAAAGGTATACAGACAAAAGTTCATTGTAAAGCAATAAAGTTTCGACATTTATCACTTTAAGAACGTTATCACTAATACTTTGAGACTCCGGGAAGTATCTTTTATACATGAAATCCATCCCAACGGTTTCGTTGAAGTGAACTTTGATTTGTTTATTCAATTTTGAAACTAAATCGATGCTATCCGTTTTTTTATGTTTTAAAATCTCTTCAATGATCGTGTAGGTTATGTGGAATGTTTCTTTGGAACACTTAAAATAGGTTGTTAATAAACTGAATATAGTGTATAGAACTTTTTCAGTTGTATAGTCTGTATCAGTGAATTCTCGACTTGCGATGTAAGCGATTTGCTGAGCGATCTCTAATGATGAGTTCGCGCAAAGACCTTTCGCTCTTAACGTATGCGTTGTATCACGAGGTTCCTTGAATTCAAAACCATCAATTAACTGATTCAAAGCTCTCAGCATGCAGTTTTTGTTTTCGGCAAGTGACGCGATGACATTTGAGGCGAAATCTCCTCCGCATCTTGGTTTTACATATATATCCGAAAAACTGTTAACGAGAGCCGTTTTAACCGGTATACCCCTTACGATTTGCTGCCAAGTCAGATGCGATGCTTGTAATAGATGCGATATGGTTGGTCTTTCAAAACCTAGAATATTAAATACCATATGTTAATATTTAAAGAAAATAAAACGATTAGCGTGGTGTGGACACGTGCTGCGTAGAGAGAAGATGCATGTGACTAGGAGATGTTTGGAAATGGTAATGCAAGTTGGGGGAAGAGGTCGACCGAAGAAGACATGGATGGAGTGTGTGAATGACAATATGAGAGAGAGAGGAATGAGTGTTGAGCTGACGGCTGATAGAAGAGAATGATAGAGAAAATTTGGCTGTGTCGCCCCACATAATGAGATAGGTGAAGAAAAAAAAAACTTTTAGAAAATTGATGAGGTTTAAGGCGTCTTTAATTTTTTATATATAAGCACCGATAAAATATTAGTTAAATTAGCTGACTGAGTATTGATTATCCACCCAACCCGTCCTATGTAAATTACTTGTAAAAACTTAGATAAATGTTGTACGTTCACTTATAATGGATAAACTCTAGATTGTGTCAATCATTAAGTCTAAGCGACAAGCCCACCCACTTAGTCTCCTTATTTACCCATGTGTGTCTAAAAATATCTTGCTTACCTTGAACGAAAGCTGCCATCGCTTCGTGACATTTGATGGATATTTCATGGTATTCGCTGGGCAAGTCGCATGAAGACAACAAGGCCACTAAATCCAGATAAGTCAAGGTCTCCGACAAGCTCGCGTTCCAATCATCAGATCTGAGTAAGAAAATCTCGACACCACGATTTCTCATAGCCCGCGATATTTCTCCGTATTTCGGATCCATAGTGAAGAAAACTCTGAAATTCGGATGTGGCTTGATTTCACTTACGTCCCCTCTCTCGAGTATACTCAACACTCCGTTGGGCTCTAATAGACCATTTAGACGATCTAAAACAGCTGCTGACGTGAGATTTACGTTATCGAGAAGGAGCCACGACCCTTCCATCATAGTCTTCACTAGTAAAGAATCGACCCACTCAAATTTTCCACCTACATTTATCGATTTTCCTTTTGAAACTCGGAATGCTAATAAATCCAAGACGTTTACAATTTTCGTTATTTTTTCGCTCATACTGGTACAAGTGGCGTTGTACTGAAGTAGCTGTTCACTGTGTTTTTTGAGGGATTGTATTTTCCCTTGGAACTCTTTTGTATCGTCGTTTCTGTCACAACTAATTCTTTGCAACGTTTTGTACTCATACAAGTTACTCAATAGACACTTTGTTTTCAACTCATCCTTTTTACTGTCCAACCAGATGTTTCTGACCGTTTGTATCGTTATAGTTTCTATTTTGTCATAAATGATTTCGAGGTTTCTGTTATAGTCGACTTGCTCGAAGCCGCCTAGCAAGTCGGAGACATCCATGGCCGACGTCACCGGAACTACTTGCAAGTCGTTACCAGTCAAATCGGCGAGTAGTTGAACAGCACTGCTTTTGCCTGTGGCCGACGAACCCACAAGTATTGACAGCCAGTTCATGTTGACGCTCTGTGCCAAGGCTTTCAAAGTGGAAAGTTGATTTCTTAAAACTAGGAGATTCGTTTGAATGGATCTTCTGTTTTTGAACTGTTTTTCGACGTTTCTTTCGATAGATACATCGCCGATTATAACTTCTTTTTCGTTTATTAAGAACTGTGGTATGCTATCGCTTCTCGGGTAGTCGGGTTCGAAAAATTCAGTATATGTTTGGATCATTTTGCCTTTGTCTTCGGCTGTCCTCATACGATTCACATACAGCATATCAACATATTTCCCAGGACAAATTTTATTGTCACCGTTTTGATCTTTAATAATAGCTTCACACCATCTTTGTATGTCTCTCAAATTCATCTCCCAAGGGCTACCTCTATGTGCCCAAGACTGTAGCTCAATAATATCATGGGCGACTTTACAGTTAAAATGCACAATTCTATGGAGAATATCTTTGGGTATGGATGGATATTGAGATTCGACAATATAAATCAAGTCAGCTTTAGTTAAAGTATCAATGTACACTTGAGTGAATCTGTTCAAGAATGAAACTGGGAGACCTCTTCTTGCTCCGCCTTGTTTCAAAGGATTCTGACAAGCGAACAATCTTGTCTGTTCTTTCACTTTAAACGTTCTGCCTAATTCAGGTATGAAAACTTCTCCCCTGTGATCTAGGCAAGCGTTGAGACCTTCTAATACAGGTTGGGGAGCTAAGTTTAATTCGTCCAATAAAATCCAATCGCCGTTTTGGAGCGCACTCAGAAATGAACCCTCCTTGAATGTGAAAGATCCATCTTCGGAAGGCAAATCGGTACCAAATAAATCAGTTATATCCTAAAAAAACAAAAACAAACAATACTGATCAGAATTGCTTAAAAATATGAAATAGCTATTTATCTTTGACTAGCGACCCGCCCTCGCTTCGCTTCGGAGACATTAAAACACACATGAAACCAAAAAAAAATATATAAAAAAAATTAAAAAAAGTAGCCTATGTTCATCAGGGACAATGTCGGCTTCTAATGGAAAAAGAATTTTTCAAATCGGTCCAGTAGTTTCGGAGCCTATTCGAAACAAACAAACAAACAAATCTTTCCTCTTTATAATATTAGTATAGATTAAAAAATACTTACAGTTTGGTCACTTAAATTTATCCTCACAACTTTGTGGCCCGATGATTTTGCTATAGCCGTGACTAGGCTCGTCTTTCCAACGCCTGGATTGCCTTCGAGGAGTATTGCCTTATTTAGTTGCAGGCCGCGTAAAAGCCGCAATGTATTAGCACCTGTGGTAGGAGCTGTGAACGTAAACTTGTCGCGTTCGCCACTGACGTCATAGTTAGGACCAACTTCTATGTAAAAAGGCTTTATTCCAAATTTACAGCAATCCATTTCAGCTGTGAACTCATTTTGTTTGTTACCAAGCATAGATCGGAGATTATTCAAATATTCCGGCCCTATAGTCTTGATTTGATCTAACAAGAAATCGATAGCGGAATTTCGCAATGCAGTTAGAGATGCTGAATCAATCTGACCCGTCAATGCTGTGCCAAAACAATCCAAAAATGTCATACATGCTCCATGCACATATGCTTCAGGTACATCCAATAGTCCTTTAGCTACCGTAACATTAATAAACTGGACCCACGAAAGCAAGTCACGAATACTGAAAGGAAATTTGCAGGTCACTTCAGAAGTTTTTAACCATTCAGTGAAATCTAGTATTGAAGTGCCTATGCCAGAGCTTCCATCTTCTTGGTTTCCCAAAGCTATACCTTTATTCACGCTCTTCTCAAGAACGCCCAATAAATCTTCCCTGGTAGTAACACTGTCGCACCATATTTCAGTGAATCGGTTTCGAAGGGCTGGAGATAGTTCTTTCTTGCCGAAATCTCCACCAGGATTCATAGTGCCGATAAAATGGAAATTTTCATTTGCAGTGATAACGACTATGTCTGAGTTATCCTCCATCCCCCTTTCGCTGAGAACTAATTGGCGTTCAGGTTCGAGTAAAGAATTCAATCGTTCCAGGACACTGTCGTCTGCAAGCGATATTTCATCAGCCAAAAATATATCTCCAGTTTCCATGGCCTTGATCAAAGGACCGTCCACCCATTCGAACAACCGACCATCGTTCTTATGCTGACGTACGGGCCTGAGACCACCCAAAAAATCTGAACTCTCAGTGTGCATATGACAATTTACAGATAGCAGCTGACGTTTGTTCATTGCCGCAAGAACTTGACAAATCGTGGTCTTACCACAGCCAGTCTCTCCGACAAGTAAAACCGGTTCATTAAATTTAAACGCTTTCGCTATCAATATGGCTAATCTCCTCATGTTGTAGGTCCAGACTACATGCGAGAACTCAACCAGTTGATTGTTAAAGAGACTTTCTAATATGTATTTTGTCACTGGCGAAGTTCCTTGATGGAGACTGAAAAGATTGTCGGGATTTACGGTTCTTTTGATATTTTTCTGAATGATTTGTTCAATAATGTATCTCTCATCGGTCTGTCTTACTTTTCCAGCGAGTATAAGATAACCTTCATCAGCTATGTGTTGATCCCAATCGTAAAACTTCTCATCAGTGAGACACTCTTTGGACGCATGTTTGTATCTTTCACCCCATCTAAATAAGTCTCTTAAAGTTATGAAGCCATCTTTACCTTGTACAGCTGCAGATCCTCGACGTCTTATTTGCAGATCTGCCATAACAGCTATCATCTTTTTACTATACGCTGGAGGTACATGACATCTTTGATGCAGTATCGTTTCCAATTCTCGTTTGGGTATTTCATCGAAATGAAGCTCAACGAATCTATTTCGGAAGGCGCGAGATAGCATTTTGCGCCCTCCATACAAGCCTGGTGGATTCTGGGTCGCGAATAGCATAAAGTTAGGATCGGCTTTGATAACTTGTTGTGTTTCTGGTATGAACAATTCTCTATTATCATCTAATACTCTGTTCAAAGCTTCCAGTACGTCACTCGGAGCTAAATTCAATTCGTCCAAAATAATCCAATAACCTTTTCTCATGGCTTCAACAAGAACGCCTTCTCTGAACACTAATTTACCACTTGAATCTGTGGCGTACGAACCAATATATTCTTGTAGATCGGTGTGCTCGTGATTGTTAATTCTCACACAGTAGTTTCCAGATGCCTTTGCAATGTAAGTGATAAGAGAAGTTTTTCCTACAGACGTATCGCCTTGCAGCAGAACAGGTAAACGACCCAAGGATACAATTCGCGCTATATCCCTTAGATTTTTTCGGACCGTCGGAGTGAGAATGTAGTTTTCAGGAATGCATACTTCTAATGTTCCTTGTGGAATCCAATGACCTTCGAAAAGTAGAAAATTTTGGCCTAAAACCTGTGGCTCTGGAATGGTTTGATTGAGAACAGATTTTATGTTCTTTTTTCCTATAACAGCCCTGTAATATAAAAAAAATGACGATTGTTTTCTGTGCACTAAAACTGACCTAATTACATGACGTTAAAATCTTTAATTAATATTTAATAAGACATATAACTTACTTGGCAATCATGGCTTCTACGATAGGATGCGAAGAGCTATCTAATTGCGTTAAGAAAGATAAACAAAAGGCTTCATAAAGTGACCTTGCCACTGTTCCGCATTTTGCTTTGGAGGCAGCCGTTAAGGCTCTGCATAGAGTACGAAGGGAATAGTGTGGCGCATTACCTACAAAATATACAGATGTTTTCATTTTATAGGTTTCATGATATTTAAAATTGATATTTCATTTAAAAATTTGAAAAGTTTTTATATATCGACGCTTGAAAGGCAAACGTGTCTAAGCGACAATAACTGCTTTGTACATAAATGATAGGCAATAACCATATTCGATGCGCAAAAAAATATATTTCTAGGTCTTTTAAAATCATTTCAATCCTACAGCTACTAGCTAGATTCTACTACAGCTAGATTCGTTAAAAT
The DNA here is from genome assembly GCF_030267445.1 of Bombyx mandarina. Lineage (NCBI taxonomy): Eukaryota > Metazoa > Arthropoda > Insecta > Lepidoptera > Bombycidae > Bombyx > Bombyx mandarina. Next base: position 8,455,716 of record NC_143225.1, on the reverse strand, counting down.
AAATTTTGTTTTCAGGTATTTTAACTTTAAATTAGTCTAATGTAAAGTTCACGCATTGTCGCTTAGTCACGTTTGCCTTTCAAGCGTCGATATATTCTATATTAATTACCTGCGCCGTCGACTAGATTCAACTTTGCCTCTTTTCTTATACCAGAATAGAAAGAGTAAATTGCTTCCAAAGTTGCCCCCGTGAGATTCATATGATATAAATAGTCCCCTATGAGCAACATCAAATCATTTCGTTCGGTTAACTCATCTATGAAGAATTCGGTAAAACGGTTTCTAAGACCAACGGGTAAATCTTTTTTACCAACATCTGTAGCTGGATTCATGCACGCGAACAATGTGAAATCTGCATGTCTTTTTATAGGAACTTTATCACCTTTTTCTAATAAGTCTATAGTGTCATTCTTGTCTTCTAATAATCCAGCTAAGCATTCTAGAATCTCAGCTGAAGCCAAATTTATCTCATCTAGTAACACCCAATGACCTTCCTGCATAGCTTTCACTAGAGAGCCTTCTATAAAGGCAAAAGTTAATTTGGAAGCGGCTTTGATTTGTTGTTCCAATTTGGCCAGTTTGTAGCCAAACGTTAACCACCTTTTTAGCTTAATTTCTTTTTTTTCGGCATTTAATCTATTAACGGCTGCTTTATGACTCTGTTGCATCAATGCCAACAATGCCGTCCAACTTTCTGTCTCATAACAAGTCTCTACGTGACTCAGAAACTTGGTATTTTTTTGTACGTTATAAAAATTACGGAAGAGCTCTTGAAATTCGTTTTTGATAGGCTTTATGACGTATTTCAAGTCGACCGGCTTATAACCGCCCAGCAAGTCCGCCGAATCCGACTGTTGGTTCATATTGATAACGATTAACTTATGTCCCGTCTGCTTAGCCAAGTACTGGACGGAAGATGTTTTCCCTGTACCGGTTTCGCCAACAAGCAACACAGGCTCGTTAGACATAACGCAGCACGCTATCTTCTCCAACAAGCATGCGGACTGACGAGTAAATGAAAAGACCACTTGCTTATTATCAAAATCAATAGTTTCTAAGCTTTTCTCTAGCCGTGGTACTTTAGCTCTTCCGACTTCAAAACAAGCGGGGTGTAGCGATACGTTTGGCTTGTAGTGTTTGCAATAAAACTCTGACTTAGTTTCTACAATACCTAAGCATGTTCCGACTTTTTTTGCTAGCTCCAACCTATGTTCCGGTGTTGAAACCGAACAAGTGAATATGTCGAGAGCATCTTGCAGTACTTTGAGGGCAGATCCTGGACTTGACACAGCAAAACCTACGACAGCTCGGGAACACCACTTCATCAAATCTCTTGTGGATATAAGTCTTGAACCCCTTATTAAATTTATATTGAAGTTTTTTTCAATAACAACCTCAGTTGTCTGTAATGAAGTGTCGTGATTTCCTACGGAGAACATCATGAATACCTCGATGATTCTCGAGCAAATTGTATTCAAACTCGGATATAATGTCTGTACTATTTCAGATAACTCGGCCCGAGAGAGTGGTTCGACATTGATTTGCGTCAAATGTTTCTGTAAGAGTGTACTAGAGTTGGACATTTTCTTTTGGAAACCATAATTTGTTGTTAATGTTCTGAAAATACACATTGTTTGGTCATTTCAAATATATGAAGGGCGATAATAATGCTTTATTTTCTAAAACAGGGGTCGGGGAACCGGGGTAAATTGCCCCAAATGGGGTAAAATGAAATTTTGGGGGGTAAAAATGAAACTTTTGTGAGTAAAAAGTATATATTGAAGTAAAACTTCTTTAGAATCTCAAACTCGATGAAACGAAATGGATTTTTTTTTAATTGCTTATATGTGTGGACGAGCTCACAGCCCACCTGGTGTTAAGCGGTTACTGGAACCCATAGACATCTACAACGTAAATGCGCCACACACCTTGAGATATAGTTCTAAGGTCTCAGTATAGTCACAACGGCTGCCCCACCCTTCAAACCGAAAGGCATTACTGCTTCACGGCAGAAATAAGCGGTGTGGTGGTACCTACCCGCGCGGACTCACAAGAGGTCCTACCACCAGTAATTACGCAAATTATAATTCTGCGGGTTTGATTTTTATTGCACGATGTTGAATGAAACGAAAACATAATTATTTTTTTTCAAACTTATCGTGTGGTCTATAATATGAAAGATGCTGAAAAGAAGCGATTTCGTTTTTTTTTTGTTCTTCGCCATTGGGTAATATCAACTTACACAAAAATATTTTGGGGTAATAATTAAAAAAGTTCCCCGACCGCTGCTCTAAAATGATACGCACCTCTGAGTTACGAAGAGCTGAAAACCCGGGGTTACAGGTAGTGAATCTCTGTACCCGGGTACACATAGCGTGTTCCTTTCTATGAGCGAGCTGAGAGTTGAAGCAACGTCTAATGCAGCACAGTCAATATCCTCTAATAAAAGCCAATGCCCATTTTGTACAGCCTGTAAAACAAATATATTGGTACAATAGTCTATCAATTTTTTTTTAATCTTGTTATCCAAAATCTTAAGTTGTATAACGTAATAATTTCGTTTAGAAATGATAAAATTAAAAAACTTTTAAATTTAACAATTTAATAAATGTCAAATATTTTTATTTTTATTGCATATATGAGTAGACGAGCTCACAGCCCACCTGGTGTTAAGTGGTCACCTTAGCCCATACACATTTACAACGTAAATTCCGCCACCCACCTTGAGATATGAGTTCTAAGGTCTCAGTATAGTTAGAACGGCTGCCCCACATTTCAAACCGAAACGCATTACTGCTCCACGGCAGAAATAGGCAGGGCGATGGTACGTACCCGTGCGGATTCACAAGAGCTTACTACCAGTAAAATGAGGAATGATCTACGAAATCATAACACACGGTGTGAGAGATATCTCAAAAAGGAATTTAACGAATTCGCTGTTGCGTATTGAATAGTCAAACGCATGAAAAATCCTCATCAATTCAATAAAATATTAACCTGAATCATTGAAATGAATTATTTAGGATTTGACTTTTTTAAACATGTTGAACATGGTCTTCGTACATAGGGGCGGTTTAAAAACAGAATATACCCAATAAAATGATACAATAGGCAGCAATACTACTTTTTCAGTTGACAAATGATAAAATGCAAATATCGCTCAAGGTTAGCTTTTCGGTCATCCTTGAAGTACAAAAAACCAACTGTATTAATATCAATATTGTATAAGTATCGCCTTTGACATAATCCATTTTAAATTTGTACGTTGTGTTTGTTCTGAATTGTACTATATTTTGTAACTTTTGAACGAGGCACTAGTAAGAAGAAGGTTTATCAATGGGGGAGGGAGGGGGTTTGGCGAAAATATAAAACTTATGACTACAGCGCCACTCCTAGTAAGTTTTCCCATATATGTTAGAAAAGTGTGGTAACAATAGTAAGTATACATTTTTAGCCACTGTTAATGACCCATGAGACATATGCTTCAAAAGAGACAAAATAAATTAGCAATAGCGTTCACTGCTGCAGTGATGACACCACCATATTGCTAGGAAAGACAAGTAACACAGTCTCTCTAAATTACTAGCATTTTATGTGTAACGATAACTGTCATAGAATAGCAAAAATCCAAAAACCTGAATCACGCTAATTCCTTTTACACCATAACTTTGCATATAAGTTGCAAGCATTTAGACTGTCTGTCTACTGAGCAAAGGCATTTACTCGTTCATAAATCTTTCATTTGTCATTTGCTCTGTGTAACTATAATTGTGATCAACAGCACAAGGTGTGCTGTCGTAGACCTCTGACCGTGAAGGTCACAACATTTTTTACATGCATAAACTTACTGCATTTTTTAAAGTTTTTTTTTTTATATTTCATTAATATTGATTCTGTACAACACAGAAGTGTTGTGTCTAAGCTTTTTCTGAGCTTTGTTTTGAACTATCTACCTGTGCTTGTGTTCATTGCTCTTCAAATTTTCTACGATTGGTAAAAGTTTTGTGTTTAATAAGCTGTTTATGTCAAATTCGAGGAATCATTCTGACCGCAGACCTGAGGCGCCCTATCACCTAACATACAACTCACACAAACGATCCATAAATACCATCATGATGTATCACTTAATTTGGAACTGTAGTAATTACCTCAGTTAGTACTCCTGGACCCCATTTAAATTCTCCAGGAACATCAGTACATTGATGAGATCCAAGTAGCATTCGAGAATCAGTCTGATCACCCAACTGTACTTTCTTGAAAGCGGTACCTTTTCGACCTGTTATAGCTGCTAAGTGTTCCACAAGAGTAGTTTTCCCGGAGCCTACTGGTCCCATGAGACAAAGTGGTTGACCTAAAAAAATCCTCAACTTTTATGACAATCTAAATGAGCACTAAAATACATTGTAACACGGTTGGCTTTTTAAGGAATTAGGTAAAATATGTCAAATCTCACATTTAACAGATACTGTCTAATTTATTTTTTCAGCTTTTCACATAAACAATAACTTTAATTAATGAAAATTTAAAACATTAACAAAACATATTCGTGCAAATTAAATCATAGATAAAAACAATATTCTCAAATACAGCATACCTGAAGCAACAGCAAGTGCAAGACTTCTCAAATTATTGACCGTCGATTTTACAGGAACCAAACTACCATTCTGAACATTGTCCTTATCATACAATGGTAACAGGATACCATCAATATTAACTACATTATCAATAATAAGTTTTTCATCTTTGACCGTTTCATCAAAAGTATAGCATTTGAAATTTTTGGGAGTAAGAAAGTGAAAGACGTCTTGTTGAGAAAGTTTCATATTGTTTGATAGTATCTTTGCTTGTGCTTCTGTCATATTAGTTAAGATCACCATGCATTCTTTAACCATCCTGTATAGAAATATAATATTTATATAAGACAATATCATATAGAGGGGTAAAAGGTTATATGGTTAAAGCATCATTTTTGCAACATTACAAGAGAGCTATTTAAAGTTTATACTTTGGAAAAATAATCGTAACAGAAAAACTTGAACTGCTGATGTTAATACCAAATAAAACAGACATTTAATTATTATTATTTGTGCATATTTAGCAAAATGTTGCTTAAACTTTTCACCTTTCACCCACCGATATATTATTTTTAGTATGTTTAGTAGTTAATTTCATTTTTAGATTGAAAGTTCACTGAAATTTCACTTATATTTCTCATACTAAGTTTTATTATGAATTTTAAAAGATTTTCTTTTATAAAAGAAATGTTTAGAAAAGTATTGTAAGGTTACTAAGTATGTGTTTTAATAATAACCTAGTGAGGTCTGTTCCCCAAGGAAGATAGGCAGTGTTGTTGTTGAGTCCTAATATGATGACATTAAATATGTAATATTTATACCTTAATTTTTTACACAATTAGATATCTACTGACACATCCGACTAACCATAAAGGAATGAGGGAAAACTGCAACCTACTTTTGGTTGGTCTAATAAATAAATAACGTTACTTTGTGCTACTAGATCACTTCCATTCAGGCTTCTGCAGCAGCAATTCATATATTCGTAACGTTGTATTCAAGAATTTCAGTTACTCAATTTTATTTTTACTTACCATCTTATCTCAACGTTATCATGATTACTGAAGTTCTCAACAAATTTGGTCCAATCCCATTTAACAGACAATTCGTTTGGCAGCTTCGTAAGTAAAGTGTAGCAGCAGTTCACTATTTGTTGATCATTAATCTTCTGTCTGCAGTCGAGCAGCCGACGTTTCTTTGGAGCAACATTGTAACCTTCTTCGTGATATATGAACACCTCAAATGGCGGTACTTTATTGATCTCAAAGTATTTAAGGGCATATCTGAAAATGAAGTTGGTTTACATAATTCAAACATAGTGAATATTACAAAGGATTATAAAAATTTAAGAAATCTCAAATAAAAAACTTAACTATCAATTTACATGCATTCATATTATCATTCATGAGTCTAGTTGGTCATCAATAACAACATGATGTGTCCTGCTTAAAAATAATTTGCAGAGTTCTCACTGATGGGAAGACTTTTTTTCCGACTCACCAACAGGTTAGCATTATACCTTCTAGAGCAAAAATGAAGTCAGCTAAACAATTGCTTTAATGGACGTAAAATGTCTCTATGAATTTTTAGAAAGTACTAAGAGTTTAGGATTCTAGAGTTGGATTATAAAATTTCTATGGAAACTATATTTAAAAAACAAGGAAACTTCCCCTAATTAATTGTTTTAGGATTCATCACTACTAGATGAATGGTTTAATTATGCTTAGAAGATATCTTAGAAACATTCATTTTATTTGTACATACCTTAAAGCTTTCGAACTAGGTAGAACTGTCCAAATTTTATTACTAAATGAAGTTAACAAACACTTACTGCAAAATATCAGGGTGATCACATAAAGTAGCTAATATCACAGAATACTCCAAATGAGCAATCTTTTCAGAATCACTACATTTTATGTAATCAGGGCTGGAGAAAATAGCTTTTAGTGGTATCTTCAATGACACTAATGCCAGTAGTATATTTGATAAATATGTTTTGAACAATATAGCATCATCAATTTTGAGAATGTAATCTGATAAAACTTTCACAATGTCTTGAATTTCTAATGCTTTTTTTGATAAAGATGTCTGAAAAAAAAACCATCTTCATTATTCATTGCATACATCTTGGATTTTCGTTTAGTGTCAAAATGGGATAAATAATACTAGTCTTACAGTAGTAGTAGACAATCCAGGAGGTATTTTTACTAATTTATATTTACATATTGATAGGGTACGGATTATAACTGTATTCTCATTAATAATAGGTGTTTGATTACATTTCATTAGTTACATTTCAGTTAGTTCTGAAGGCTTCCAAAATAATAAGAAAATAGTGCTAACCTTAAATACTCGACGATAAATTATAATTAAGTCACATGTGTGCCTTTAATATAATTATCACCATTAATGAATTTACTTTGTTTATCAACATGCAATTCGAAAGTGAACTTTTTCGGCATCTCAAAAATTTAATTTCACTGAAATTCTATGTACGTAAATACTGGCAGAGTAATGCACGGATATAAATAAGTGAAATAGATATTTTGGTTAAATAACGATAAACAAATACTAACCTTTAGATTTTCACATAATATCTTGAGCTCCTGGGTTCCTGTTTTAGAGCCTATTTTGTTTAGACCAGACAACATATATGAAGTAGACATCTTACCAAGCCTAATAGTTTACTTTTTCATTCAGAACGATAAAACTTATAGATTTTCATTAATGTTAAGCGTGCCGCAAGTGCAGCATGTTCTCAACAAACACAACACGGTAGGTAGGTCTACCACGTGAATTGTTGACATTGACATTGACAACGACATATTAGTTTTAAAGTCATTTTCAAGGAAATGTAAAACATACACTCTGTACTCTGTACAAAGGAAAAATTAGTGCAAAAGTAATAGCACTCACACTGATCTGATTCGGACGAGAATTCGCTTAGGATAATTAATGAATAAATCTTGCAGGGCACAACCCACTGAGTTTCTTGCTGGATCTTCTCAGTGGGTCGCGATTCCGATCTGGTAGTGAATCCAGCGAAGCTCTGCTCTTATTACGTATGGCTTAGGTTAGCGATTTCTTTCAGGTTATATCTCGTGGGTTCGCTTACGAGAACATACGTAGCTGGCCTAGCCCCTCAAGGCTATCAGCGATTATGTAGGGAAAAAATATATAAAGCAATATTGAAGTGTTTGTAATGCCAAAATAAGCTTCTTACTTTATGCACACAAAGAATTAAACGGTGTTTAAAAATAAACTTTCTGTCTGTCGGCTTATTCTGGCGTATCTCCAAAACAGATACCGATTTTATCTTTTATTGACAGCTAACGAATGGGCTAAGAAGCATCCAAAGCTACTTTTCTTTTAAGAAATTAAGCTGATGAAATTGTATAGATCCAACCAACTACTTTTATTAACGTTGTGTAGGTTGGTAAAGATGCTGTGCAGAAATGTACAAAATACTATCAAATTTTACATTAGACAAACATGAACACATTGCAGGAACACATTGCAGGGCTGTCAGCGAACCGCCAACTACATGTTTTTAACCCACCCAAGCATAAAAGTTCCAACATCTTGTTATTTGGTGTCTTACGCCATCAACCGCTTTTAATCTATTATACGACGACAATCAGCAATTTCGCATCGTTCAATTTATACAGTACGTAGCGTAATTAATTGAATACTAAGACTAAATTTCATAATATGGCTGTATAGCAACCGAAACGCCACGCCGCGGCGCCGGCTGCACCGGTAGCCGCACCTGACCGCACGCTGCGACCAATCAGGGGCTCTCGTTGTCGGCTCCAAGCGCGACTCAAAGAGTAGTGAGCGAGGGGTTTCCCTATTAGCACGCCGCACGCGCGCCTTTCATTTTTACTTTTATTACCATTATCCATTTAAAGTATAACAAATTACAAATAAAATTTATGGTGTCATTAAAATGAAAATTTATGGGCAACTTTTTTTTTTTGCTGCCTTGATGTGTGGACGAGCTCACAGCCCACCTGGTGTTAAGTGGTAACTGGAACCCATAGACATCTACAACGTAAATGCGCCACACACCTTGAGATATCAGCTGACCTTAGGTCTCAATATAGTTACAGCCGCTGCCCCGTCCTTCAAACCGAAACGCATTACTGCTTCACGGCAGAAATAGGCGGGGCGGTGGTACCTACCCGTGCGGACTCACAAGAGGTCCTACCACCAGTAATTACGCAAATTATAATTTTGCGGGTTTGATTTTTATTACACGATGTTATTCCTTCACCGTGGAAGTCAATCGTGAACAATTGTTAAGTACGTATTTCATTAGAAAAATTGGTACCCGCCTGCGGGATTCGAACACCGTTGCATCCAAGTAATAGTGTTCTGTGATACGAATGCACCGGACGTCTTATTATTTAGGCCACGACGACTTCTTTCTTTCTACTGGAAATGACTTTTTGGTAGGAACGCGAGGAGCGAATTGTATGAAATGTTTTTTTTTGTAACAACGGTGGTTTTTTAACTATTTAGTATCTGTGAAAGTGCACAAAATGTGTGAAAATGAAAAAAGGCGCAAGACGCAGCATTTCAGAATCTTTCAAAAAGTCTAATTGAAAAGTTTCATTAAATAACCACCAATTTACTGAGATTATATTTTATCCCGTATAATTTCTATTCATTTAATTTTATCTCGATTGATTAATGTCTCAAATTAATTAACTTCATTTCATTTCACTCCAAATAATTTTCTTAATACAGAATAGTATACACAACAGATGAAGCTGTAGAGTGGGATACCATCGCCTTTTAGTTGGAAAAATGGCTAATAAACTGACCGCGTTTGAAGTTTTGAAGTAAATTAAAGCCCGCGAATTACCAACTATGGAGGATCAAGTTGTTAAACTTAAAAACTTTATAGATTTTTGTTCGTTTGTATTCTCTCATTATTACCTACTCACTACTCAGTTATTACCAATACACACTGTGTAGTTACTACATAGTAGCGACTATATACAATTTATTCGAAATACTACAAAACGCACTATACATTTTTATTGAAAAAAAATGAATAATTCTCAAAGCTCTGATTTCTTTGACGAAAGTAGTGATATATCGTGTGGTAGCACGAAGTTGATATCGGTACTGTTTTGAAGATGCATATTTTATGTATGCGTGTATACTTTTGTTTTCAAAAAACTCTTATTTTAGGATGAAGTTGATGATGGTTTATCTCATGACGACTTAATATCCAAAACAAAATTTGCTCTGAGCGGTGGCTTCCGAAAAGAATTGAAGAAACCTACTTTTTATAATTATATCTTATCACTGTTAGATGATTGTGGAAAATGCATTTCTCAAGTAAGAACTTAGTAAACTATTTAACTATGTAAACAGCTGGTTAGTCTTGAACCAGAAGCTCTCAGAGAAGTCATCAAAATGTTAATACGCTTCTTTTCTTAATTTCAGAGCCTCGATCTTATAATTAGTACTTTATCAGAAACAACTATAGCAGTTGACGTACTTGTTGAACATTTGATGGATGCTGTCTCCATACTACAAATGCTATCAGAATGCATTAAAACAGTTATTGAGGTAGCAGTAATGTCATGTTGCAGAATACAAAATTTTCCAACGGCCACTAGCCGCATTCTAATGATTGTATTTATGCATTGTAGGGACAGGTTAGTTTGATATTGTTTTAAACTATATTGATCTTGTTTTATTGCCTCTGAAGACACTAGCATCTACCTATCCGAGGAATAAAAAACATGATGTAATGTAGCCTTAAAAATAAATAGAACTTAATGGTGGATTTTATAACTAATTTGTATAGGGTTAACATGCAAAATCACAAGCAGTGGTTGAGAATAAATTTACTAAGATGTAAGCCGGTGGAAATATTTAACTTAGACAAACATTATGGATGTGATTTTATTCCATCCTATTTCCAACAAACTCCTCTTTTCATACAGCATATGACTAGTAGGCACTTTGTGTTTGGCAAAATTCACAAGCATAATAAAGCCACATCTGTGAACGGTGGGAACTATAGATTCATTTCATTCCCAGTCTTTTAATAATTACATACATAAAATACAGTTTGTTGCAAAACAGTATGTAGACCAAAAAAAATACAACAACAACATTACACATGAAATCGAAATTATAGGGAGTAACATTTATTGAATCTTAGTTGTGATGCTTAGTGATTATTATTAGATAATGTTTCTGGTTTTTTTACCTCTAAATTATTGAGAGTTCACATCAGGCAGGCTGCTGGTCAGAAAATTGTGGGTTAAATCCATACAGAGAATGATAAGAAGACATTCTTTGCCGAACCCACATAATGTGGTGTAAAGACCAAAGAAGAGATTTTGTTTACTCCATTTATAACTTTTATTAAATTTTAGTCTACCTTTCAATTAAATAAATAACTAAGAAATTTGAAATTAAATTAATAATAAAAATCCACATTTATAATTTGAGTCTGAATTGATTCTGTGGCAAATAATTTGAATTTGAATTGATTCTGTGAATTATTCTTGCAGTGAAGAATTATATGGGAACATGCTTAAAAATGTTGAAAATCAACTGAAAGATTTATTCCGTGCCTGTCATGAACTGCAGTTAACATATTTGATGGTGTTTGAAAAAAATTATGCATTTGACCTTACTGAGAGAGAGCACTTGCTTATTCTTTTTGATGGTAAGTTAAATCAACATTTAATTTTACTGGTGGTAGGACCTCTAGTGAGTCCGCACGGTTAGATACCATCACCTTGCCTATCTCTACAGTGAAGCAGTAATGCCTTTCGGTTTGAAGAGTGGGGCAGCCATTGTAACTATACTGAGACCTTAGAACTTATATCTCAAGATGGGTGGCGCATTTACGTGGTAGATTTCTATGGGCTCCAGTAACCACTTAACTCCAGGTGAACTGTGAGCTCACTAATTCACTCATCTAAGCAATAAAAAAAAAATAAAAAAAAAATGTGCCAATTTGTTTATGTTATACACATGAGAAGAAGTATATAACTTAAAAATTTAAAGGTAGAAAAAACAATCTTCAATTACAATTAGCATAATTTCATTCATTTATATAATTTTCTTTCATAGCTTTAGAAATTAATTTGAAGATTGGAGAATTGGTCCAGACATTAGACATTAAGACAATGGCTGAACAATGGAAAGGATTGATAGCAGTATATGAAAAATACTCAAATGCTTTAATTGATACGAATATTTTTAACGATTGTACTGCAGTTCTATGTGGTATGATAGAAAACAATTTGAAAACAGCTCTGCAGGTGATTAATTTTTAGATTATTACTAAACATTGTTATTAATTATTAGGGCAACCATTGTAACTATACTGAGATCTTAGAACTCATATCTCGAGGTGGGTGGCGGCATTCACGTTGTAGATGTCTACGGACTCCAGTAACCACTTAACTCCAGGTGAACTGTGAGCTCACTAATCCAGTCATCTAAGCAATAAAAAAAAAAACATTACACTGATTGAGTATTTATGAAATTGTATTATTTCAGTCTTTCATAACCACATCTCATTTTCAAGTTGCTGGTGGAAGGACGTTTTGTAAGCCCACACAGATAGGTGCCACCACCCTGCCTATTTCTGCTGTCAGGGTGAGGTAGCTGCTAGACTGTTAGAGCTGAGACCTTAGAACTCTTGTCTTAAGTTAGGTGGCGACATTTCCGCGGACGTCTCACCTTCCGAGCGACGCAGGTGCTCACGGGACACGGCTGTTTCGGTCGCTACCTGCACCTCGTCGCCCGGAGGGAGCCGACGCCGAAGTGCCACCATTGCAGTGGCTGCAACGAGGACACGGCGGAGCACACGCTCGCGTGCTGCCCCGCTTTCGCGGAGCAGCGCCGCGTCCTCGTTGCAAAAATAGGACCGGACTTGTCGCTTCCGACCGTCGTGGCCGCGATGCTCGGCAACGATGAGTCCTGGCAGGCGATGCTCGACTTCTGCGAGTCCACCATCTCGCAGAAGGAGGCGGCGGAACGGGAGAGGGAGAACTCTTCCTCCCTCTCGGCGCCGTGCCGCCGCCGTCGAGCCGGGGGTCGGAGGAGGGCGTTTGTCCAGCTCCGGCCCCTATGAGGAGGCAGTCTCCTCCCGGTGATGGTCACGGGGCGACCTAAGGGGGCTGAGACTGCGCCGCACGCTACCGTCACTCTAGCGCGCTGGCACCAGGAGGACGGGACGACGCGTCGGCGGCTGCGGACTGCGATACGGTCCGCATTTTCGTCGTCGCTGTCGTCGCCGAACATACTGTGGAAGAGCAACCCGGTCGGCGGTGTGTCGCGTTCCGACCCGGCAGGCTGGTTCTGGCCCAGCGGGGTATCCCGGAACACCAGCGGCATCGCCCGGGCGGCCTGAAGGGCCGCCGTACCGCGGAGACTGACGTCGTTGGTCGTCGACTATCGCCTCGACGACCCGTCGGTCGGGCGTCCTCGGGGTGGCGCCGCGTGTCTGGTTGTAGTGTTGACCGCGGGAACCCCCCTACTCTGACCGGGTTTTGACCCCGGACGGAGATCGGACGCCGGGTGTAAGAGTGCAGGGGAGTCGTTTAGTGGGTGGGCCCTAAATTCCTTGGGCCCGCGGTCTGCTCTCAACACCTGCAGATCGTAGAGTCTCACATACCCCGCGCGCCCCCTAGGCGCGGGGACCTCGTAGGAGGTTCGACCCTCGGCCCGGAAAAAAAAAAAAAAAAAAAAGGTTGCGACATTTGTGTTGTTAATGTCTATCCGGTAACCACTTAACACCATTTGGGCCCTGAGTTCGTCCACCTATCTAACAAAAAAAATAAAAAATTATTTATTTTTTTAAAAGATACTAATTCAATTGAGAACATACACAACAAAATACAATAAAATTCTGAAGTAAAATTTTAATTCAGCTGTCTGTAATGTTATAAAAATTAGGCGACTAGGTACAATGTTCAGGAAAGCATTCTATAGTCGGAACCATTTCGATAAAGCGGCACGACACGAGAACCCTCTCATTGTGGCCGCCTCATTGTGGTAACTACATAGCCGAGACGAAATGGTAAACCATTCACTAACGATGTTTTTAGGTACCTCAAGCACCGGTAATCGTTCTTGTCGAACTTATCGCTTGCGACGAAGGGCTCGCCGAGTAAACTAAGCTATAGACACAGCCCACTGAGTTTCTCGCCGGATCATCTCAGTGGGTCGCGTTTCCGATCCGGCGGTAAATTCTGCGAAGCACTGCTCTTGCTAGGGTTAGCGTTAGAACCATCATCAGGCTTGAGCCCCGTGAGCTCACGTACTAGCCCGGTGACGCTGACATGGTCTCTAGACCATCAGCTTAGGTAGGGAAAAAAATAGAACATTAACGATACAATCTAATTGTTAAAAATTATTTTATGTTCCAGGCAAATCAAGATGAAAAATCAATTCTAAGACCGCTCAAAGTAACCGGTTTCACTCTAAAGATCTTAATTAAGATATGCATAATTTTTAGGCTTGCTTCAGTTAAAAAACACCAACATTTAGTCGATCTACTTATTTTTATAGTTATGTAAGTTCAATCTAAATTTATAATAGTAATACGTATCTTTTATTTTCAAGCTATAAATTAATATTATATAAGGTAAAGTGAAAATATAATATGATCAGTGTTTGCCGCCAAGCATTGCCCCGAAGAGTAGTATGTCAAAACGTATACATACACCCTTTCCCCGCTACACGATATCATTAAGCTATCATTTTTCACAGAGGCCTTAATTAAAAATGTTATTTCAGGAACTGTAATACAAGCAGTGAGAATTCTGAAAGAGACAACAACACAATAAATACTTATGTGTTGAATCCATCAGAGACTCTTTTAAATGAACTCATGCTGGATGAAAATTTTAACAATGTATGTATGCTTAAACATTTTTTTTTTTAAATAAAAGTACACTTACAGTCTACTTAAATTTCTTCTTCTTCTTGCGTCGATAATCCTCAATGCTAAAAGGGTCGTGGCCTCCTCGAATAACTTTCTCCTTAATTATCCTACGCCACTCCTGCTTATCCTCGGGTCTGTGGATAGCAGCATAGATAGATAGATACTTAAAATCAAGCATTGTTCTAATGAATTATGTAGAGCCATTCATCAGTGAAATGTTCTAAGAATACACATTGAATACAAACCATTTCAAGGTTGTCAATCAGTGAAACTGCAAAATATTAGCCAGGATAATGTGGGATAAAAAAAATGTTTAAGCTATTGCATAGATTTTATCGCGGGCCTTGAGCGCGGCTTGAGAGCGGAATCATGAAATTCCGTAACGAAAAAAACCTTACACCCCTCACTCCGCCTACCATGTAGCTCGCGTTCAACACATTCACACGTTGCGCTTGTGTAGTGTTTGTGAATAAGCGCGTGGCGTGACGTCACACTGCATGCGCATCATGAAAAGTCTGCCCATCTCTCTCTCGCACGGTCTAGCTTATGATTGTGAAGGGGACAGTTAAGGCTTTGCTTTTATTAATGTTTAATATAGCGTGGTCTTGTTTTATTATTGTTTTAATATTAAATTATCATTGTATAATTATAATTGCATAAGTTGATAAAAAATACTATGCAATAGCTTTGCCGCGGCAGTTCCCGAGTGCCACACGTTTTTTTTTTCCGTGTATGTACGATGCCTATATTTTAGTTTAAAACCAATACAGATATAAATTCTTACTATAGGTTCGGCTTATTCTGAAAACGTTAAATAATAATGAAACCTATGATTTCAGCATTGCAATTTTTCTTTTGCAATCTCATTTTATGTAAATTCTTCATTTATATTATAACACCGTTAGTCTTACCCGGTTACTTATATATTCCTAAAATAAAATACTTAGACGTTTTCTCATTTTTAACCAAGTTCAAAAAAGAGGTTCTTAGTTTTAATGTATATTTTTGTTTGTTTTGTGAAAACTCTGACATTTATAGACTTTCTATTTATTGAATCACACCATTATTATGATTACAGACCATTCTCAACTGCAATATAGAAAATTTACTCCGAGAATGCAAACTATCGGGCTTCGTGTCACTACTGATGTATCTAATGAAAACGATAGTACATAAAAAAAACACGAAAATCTCGAAGAAGAGAATCATCGAATGCGTATATTGTTTTCTTCCTTACTGTGAGTATAATGCATACTCCGATTATAACTACTCTTACGGTTTAATATTATTTCCGATATTTCGAATACTTGTCTAGTTTTTTTATTTTTATTGCTTAGATGGGTGGACGAGCTCACAGTCCACTTGGTGTTAAGTGGTTACTGGAGCCCATATACATCCACAACGTAAATGCGCCACCCACCTTGAAATATAAGTTCTAAGGTCTCAAGTATAGTTACAACGGCTGCCCCATCCTTCAAACCGAAACGCATTACTGCTTCACGGCAGAAATAGGCAGGGTGGCGGTACCCACCCGCGCGGAATCACAAGAGGTCCTACCACCAGTAAAAATATATGTAATAATAAATCACCATTTTATCTTTATGCTATTTATCATTCAAGTTAAAATAATGGGGAAATAAATAATTAAATTTGTCAGAAATGCTTTTAAAAACGAATTCACGTTATAAAACACACTCGAAATGTCGGAAATACTAAATTGGTTTGCAGTAAATATATAAATAAATAGTATAAACGGTTAAGTGACGAAAAGCTATATTCATTCTAACCAATCACAATATCGGGAGGCTAGTACCGATACAGTCCGTGATTAATTCAAATTACTGTTTTTTTTAATAAATATCAATGATTCAATTTTACAGACAAAGTTATATTACTTTCCACATTACATTTAAATATATTTTGTAAAATTAAAACAGGTTTTTTTTTTGTTATGATTGGTCATTTTTTTTAGGTCAAACAATCGTAAAGCACAGTCGGAGCACGTACGAAGACTTGTTGGTGAAAATGACAGCGTTAATAATGATTATGGATAATGAAGAATTCGATTTCTTAGAGAGACGTATGCTTGAAGCAATACTCAGTACAGAATGTTTTAGTGCATTGTTTTCGTCCAACCTCTGGAGTTTAATGGCAAGGTAAAATTTAAATTTGTAAGTGTCTATGATGTTTCGAATGTAATGTGATACTCAGCCTGCTGGCGTATCTGGGTAGGAGAGATAGAGAGTGAGAGAGAGAGTCAGCTGTAGTTGTAAAAGGCGACTGAGGGAGTTGCCGGTGAAGGGGCAGCAGCGTTCTCTGAGTATTATCCATCGTCAGGTTTGAGCCCCGTGAGCTCACCTACTAGTTAAGGTTACGTTGAAATGGTATCTCAAGACCATCAGCTTAAGTAGGAAAAAAAAAAGAGTATTATACCACTGCGGTCGGCAATAGGTATTTACTAATTGTAGGGAACGCTATGAACCCGAGTATTCGCCATACTCGTGGCCACTAAGCATTATATATGGTAATACCTGTTATATACCAGTATAATACAAGTGTGCTTAGTGCGAGTTTTTTAACGTTCTCGATAGCGTAAAAGTTAGCTCATATTTGTATGGAATGGGATCATTTTCGTACGTTAGCCGCTAGGGGCGCTGTTCCAACTGCGTACAAAATTGGGTTAACTTTTACGCTATCGAGAACGTTAAGAAACTCGTACTAAGCACACTGAAGTAAATTATTAACCTTATTTTCCTTTTTCTCATGACTCAAGGTGAGCAGCCATTCTTCTTTACGTCAGGGTTAAAGTAGATATTAAGACTAGAGATTAAGATTCCAGATAATGAAAGTTACAACTACATACTATATATACTATAGTAACCGGCAAACTTCTTGAGCAAATGACCTTGACTGCGCAGAACCGAATTTTAGATCACTTTGGTGGTGAGGGTGAGGCGCGACGGCAGGGGAATCGTATCGAGCGCGTTATTGGTAGAATCTGGTAGATCAGTCGAACCTTGCGTCCCGCACCGCGCCTTCGTTCCGCTTACTCCCAAAAGTACGCTTGCGTACAGTGGAAAGTCTATCGTTATTAATCGTTAAGTTATTTGTTATGATTACTTGTGGACTTTGTTGCCATTGCTATTTGTTGAGTGTTTGTTGATTTTTTATAAAACATACACTATGCCACGACAAACCAGTGTAGTATTCAAAAGAAAGGGTAGAAAAATTGTGTACGACGTATATTGCTTCATTATAAAACAGGGGAAGAATGATATGGAAAAATTAAAACAGACTTCGGAAGTAACAAAACCATCAGTGAGTACTGTTAGGTGCATTATTAAGGAAGCTAAAGGCTCTGGCTTGCTCGCCGTGTTTCGGACTCCGGGTAAGAAAAGATCAGGGAAGAAGAAAGTTACCGGAATGGATAGTTTCATCAATCTGTAATAAAAAGATGTAATCATAATAACTACATAACAAGCAGCGAAACTCCGTATCGTAGAAAGGCTTCGAAAAATTTAAAGAAGATATAAATTTTAATGGCTCGGAATGAAGCTTACGACGTATTATAAAAGAGCTAGGCTTTAGATGGAAAAAAAGAACAGAAAATAATCGGAAGCTGGTAATTGAAAAAAGTAGCATTCGATTACTACGAATCGAATATCTTCAAAAAATAATTAATTATAGACAAAAAAGAAGACCGAATCGACCGAGTTGTAAACTACACCGATGAGCCCTATGTCGACTAATCACGATGATAGCGACTCGGGTGATGAAAACAGTGATGATGATGATGGTCAAGATGTCAAGAAAAAAAAATTACAAATACCAGCTTCGCTTCAACTGAACCAAGACCTGGCAACAGCTCTAGTTTTGACTTAATAGAAGGAATATCTATTTTACCCCAAGATTAAATTATTACAATTATTAACCTATATGTTTTGTTGATGTTCTAATAAATATATAAATAAATACATATGTTGATTTTAATAATTTAATAGCATTATGACGCAGAGTAAGTAATGTTTTTGCACGTGAGTGTACCATGCGCGAACTTACCCCCACTACGTCAACAAATGCTCAAGAAGTTTGCCGGCTATTATACCTATGTGTAAAACTATAAAATAACGTTAAGGTAATTGACGTTCTTTCAGAATAGTCCCTGGACAATTGCTGTTGAATCAAATCGTCTCTCTGTGTGAAATACACGAAAAACTGCAGTCCAACATATTGTTTTTATATTCGCCACAAAGAATACATTTGAGTATCACTATTCGAAATTTATTTGAGGCTATGAATAATGAAGATAAGTTGAAACTGTACAAACAATTTAGTGCACAAAATGAAAAAAATGTAAGGATATTGGCAGTTTTAGGTGTTGAAAATTTACCTACGACGCTCCGAAGTAAGGTCGAGGACGATGTTCTAGATAAAGTGATGGAAATTCAAAAAGATATTGATAATGGAACTGGCCTTGTTGATGTCGACAAATTGGTAAGATTTTTTATAATTTAAATTTTAATTTACTCTAAAATTAATATTCGAAAACGAATACTAATTTTGATTAACGAAATTAGACCATTATTTTATTCATGTTGAATCACCAATATATGTAAAAAAAATAGTTATTATTTCCTATTCATCCAATTTAAATCACAATCATTTTCATTTTACAGATTAGTACAATGAATCTGGCGGCAACGTGTACACACAAAATTGATAGAAGGATATTGGAATTTATTACAAGAGGTTGGGAGAGAGTTTGTCCTGAAAATAACAATATTTTACAATCTAAATTGAATACAGGATCCTTGTGGTACTTACAGTATTTAGAGGCGTTGATGTCAATGACGTCCACCGAAAGTTTATCAAGATATCAAAGTTCTTTGACAGGAAAGGTACAAATTGTCCATTGTTATTGAAGTAGTTAGAAGAAGAAGTAGAAGAAGTTTGTAGTCGTCGTGGCCTAACGGATAAGACATCCGGTGCATTCGTGTTGAAGCGATGCACCGGTGTTCGAATCCCGCAGGCGGGTACCAATTTTTCTAATGAAATACGTACTCAACAAATGTTCACGATTGACTTCCACGGTGAAGGAATAACATCGTGTAATAAAAATGAAACCCGCTAAATTATAATTTGCGTAATTACTGGTGGTAGGACCCCTTGTGAGTCCGCGCGGGTAGGTACCACCAACCTGCCTATTTCTGCCGTGAAGCAGTAATGCGTTTCGGTTTGAAGGGTGGGGCAGCCGTTGTAACTATACTTGAGACCTTAGAACTTGTATCCCAAGGTGGGTGGCGCATTTAAGTTGTGGATGTCTATGGGCTCCAGTAACTACTTAACACCAGGAGGGCTGTGAGTTCGTTCACACATCTAAGCAATAAATAAAAAAAATCACTCTCGTTTCATGAAAATTTCATTTCTGAATGTTAATTTATCTTCTCTCTCCTGACACATCAGAACGCCGCCGCGCCGTATTAATATAACTAGAGATTTATCAGCTTGTTGCTAACCTGACTTTAGTCTTCGTGGCCTGAAGGATAAGACGTCCGTATGTAGCGATGCAACGGTGTTCGAATCCCACAGGCGGGTACCAATTTTGTAGACGTCTATGGGTCACTTAACAACCAGGTGGGCTGTGAGCTCGTCCACCCATCTAAGAAATAAAAAAGGGTATCCTATAGCCTATCTGCTGACCGCCAAAATTGTAGTTTCTGCATAAATAGCCCTAAACCACTCAATTTATTTGGGAATTTCCAAAATAACAGTAAACTTATTTTAAATGTTTACAATGTAAAACTCCCCTACTTTCCTTACAATTTAAAACTTAATAACTCTTGAATAAAAATGGGCACTACAAAACAGCCTGTATAGGGTTTTGAACAATTCTGAAGGTATAACAAAAGTGAAACAATGAGTAAAAAATGGCGATTGAGTTGCCTAATTTTTTTAAATTATTACTTCCGTTAAAATACAATATATTTTTTTCCAGATCCTTCATGCAGTCTCAGGTTTAATAGAAACTAATAATGAAGAATATCAAATATTATTGATCGATTTCATGTGTCATTTAGCATCAGTCGATATTCAAGATGATTATAAATTTATAGAAAACATTCTAGAAAAATTTAGAGCATTGTTAAAAGATTCAACTATAGCAAAAATAGCTCTTAAAAAATTACAACATATGAAAAATAACAAGAATGTTGATAGAATTTTAAGAAAATTAATCAGAGAGGATCCTTGTTTGGGAGATCTGTTAAAAAAAATCGACATTACTTTAACTGAAAAAGATGATCACATTTTGCTAACCAACAATGTTACGTTCCATCATAAATGCGTACAGAATACTGATGTTCTTTTAAAAAGCTCAAAAAAAACGTGTAGCGGTAATTTCGATTTAGCGGACATGGACACGATGTTTGAAAACGAAAGTGAATCTCAGCCGGTGTGTAAAAAAGCTAAATTGAACTATAGCGAAGCGGATGTAATTATTTCAAGATTAGAAAACGACGTTTCAGCTCTTTGTAGCATAAAAAAGAACCTTTTCACTAGACATCAACTAGCCGAAATAAAAAACATTTGTGATAAATTGCAAAATATACTAGAATGTTGATTGATTTCGCCGTTTCATTTTAAATTAGTTCGTGTATAAATGTTGAACAGCTTGACAGTACGAAAAATAAAAATCACGCATTTTCCGAATTTGAATTTGGAATTATCTTCTTTAAAATTTAAACTTTTAATGACACCAAAACCAGCCAGATACAAATAGTAGGTATAGCCAAATATATTTTATTACAAGTCCATACATACTATAATGCGAAAAGACTTTTTCCCCAACCTATTATTAAATAATAAATAAAACAAAAAATATTTCCACATTTATATTTATTGTTGTGTTAAAAAAAAACTATACAAATAAGTGAATGACAATAATAATAATAACCATAAGTCTAGGTCGATGTTACACGCACAAATTGCTCATTTGAATGAAACGAAAGCAAAGAACCAAGGCGGTGTAACATCGGCCTTGGAATACACTAAAATATTTAATTGATACTCGGAGGTAATAAGACCATAGTTAAGTGTCGAAATAGTATCAATAAACATCAGTCACACTTGAAATATGACATTAAACGCCGATACCACCTACGCATTTATTGTACAGTGGTACAATACCGCAATCCGCTAACAATTCAAGGTGTAAAGTAGTAACCATTACTAGATAACATCTAATTTAAACGTACTAACTTTCATTCTTTCACTTAACATCTAATCGTCTTATCGATCTTTTCGTAACATTGTGATGTTTGATGGTTTTTGATAAAATATTAGCTACCTAATCTTAAAAGAATATTGCCATGACAGTGACAGATGTGGCGAACTGCTGTTCCCGTGTAAAGCGTAAGCCTAAAGCAGATTTATACAGCTAAAACTTAATAACGTAAAATATAAAATAAATAATACAAGGAAAATATAATTAAAATCGTGTTGGAATCAATTGTCTTATAGGAAAAAATACTAAAAACCGTTTCACAGACAACTTCTATTAACGTTGAATGATGAACACACATCAAATATTTATTTATAAATCGTTCATATCCAAATTCGTGCTTCTATTCACAGTGCAACAGTAACAGCGTGTCAACGAGTAATTAGCATCCACGCAAGGGCGGTGGGGTTATTGTGTATAATAGGATTATGGAAAAAAATAATGCAATTTTCCGCCTTTTTTGTATTTCCACATATTTTTTCAACTGCTGAATACTCGTTCTCATACTGTAATATTTTTGTGACATAAAATGCAAAATTCAATCTACCCCTAATCCCAAAGTGGTCAAGTCTTTTTTTTTTTTTTGTGCGAATAATTTGCATTTTTACTGTGTCCCGGCAAACATTTTATGTGTGTAAAATCTCATAAATTTGTTTTTCGATTGGAATGCTGGTGTCACTGTAATTCAATATATTATGTAATGTCCTCAGATCAAAAAACTAAGACGTTTTAAATTAAAGCTTACACTGAAGACATACAACTCATTACTAAAATATTTTTCTTTTCAGACAACAGAAAGTCAAAGAATTGCTTCTTGTTTCTTGATCTGAGGTACGTACGTTCTGTTAACCATTTTTAGAAGAACTACTTAGCTTCTACATCTGTTTTATAATAAGACAAAATCGTAAAGTAAGAAACTGATTTCGTTTATTTACTGAAATTCTTTTGAAGTTCTTCATGTAAAATTACAGTGCGTCAGTATTTAATTAAAACAAGATACCTACTATAATAAAACAAAAATAATGCACCACTATTTTTAATTACCGCATAATAGTAATTACGCTTTATCTATTTTGGACATGTCCATGATTAAAACGATTGAAAAATCGTTATAGTTAAAATAATCCGATCAAAAAGCAATGGATAACGTTGATTTGTTTACACCCTCAACTACGGTCCATATGAACACTTCGTTCATAAATCACGCGGCGCACTCAGGTGACCACAATTTGATGAAGGATTTTTGAAAACTTATAACAGATTTGTCATCCTACGGTGAATACATCCTAAATAAATATTTACAGCCTGTCCCCTTTCCTGCATAACCTGCATTTACACTCGGTAATTAAAAACTAGCGGTGTTCATTGTCAAAACTAAGTAGTTATTGTATATTTTCGTCAACATTCTCTGGCGTCTTATAATGTTTTGCAATAAAATAAATGACATGAAAAAAATATACTTGTGATTTTAAATAACAATCAAGGATAAATGAAATCTTTAAAATTCTTATTTAGGCCAATTAACTTAGTATTATTAGATGGTTCATATTAAATTGCACTACCATATCAAATTATTATTTATTATATGTGGCAACATTATATTTTTACTTAAATAATTAAAGTCTTGGCACGAATAAATAAAAGTTTTTTTTTGTTGTTGTTGGAAATTATGAAAATTAATCTGGTGTCGTTGAGCATCATAAGTATATATTTCGATAACATAAGGCCGAGGGGCAAAACTGACACGAATACTAAACAAGTTGACTTTCATCCGATAGCACACGAGAAGGTTATACACAGCGTTAAATAATATCTAATTACTAAACATCAGAACGTTTAATATGTATACAAAATTCAGTTCTTTATTTGGCTTCAATCACCAATGCCGTTACGTCTACAATAAACATGGTACACGAAGCTGAGAAATACCCGATCGGTTTTCTCGAAACACAAATGTTCGTGTCGTGCATTATCTCGCACGACATTAGTACAAATCCCTGCCGAGCCTAAAGTTCCTTCTGAACACGCGATACATCGCACTACGCTCATAGCGTCCCTACACACGCCCGCGCAACCTACACTCCGACCGATTCGGAACCGACAAATATTAGAAATAACAAAATACACGTGCTTCGTTTGCATTAAAACATGATTGGTAATCCTCAAGACGAGAACAGAAAACAATTGTTGATTTTTTTGGAACACTCGACTATTTTATGAATGATAATGAGCATGTGTATAGTGATTATAAAGTGAACGATTTATGCTAATTTTTTAATAGCATTATGTCAAAGGTATAGTCGAAACGAAGGTTTTTGAAATTGACCTGCGCTGCGATCCAGTGGCGTCCATTGTCGCATCGATATAAGTTCGAAGGCATCCGTATTTCTGTTAAGTTCATTCACCCTTAAATTCGTTCATGGAAATTTAGCATCATACCGGCCATCTTGGTTGTATAATTAAAATTCCAACTTATTTAGAAAAAGAAAAAAAACTAATTGCAGTGGCGGCACACAAACGAGGGTAGTGTTATATCTTCAGCAAAAAAAAAACAAATATACAAGCCTCACAATAAACTTTTGTAAATGTATACAAATAAGACGGCTTATATATTTATATATCTCAGGTATTCATTGTTTACCGAATTTCATCAAATTAGAGAATCGGATAATTTGATAGCTCCGTGACAAAAATGAACTGGATGATGGAAAATGGTCTCGTGATTTTTGATTTGTCGACGATGCGAATTGAAGGGTTGATGTTGTACACACAGCATTGCGGTGCGGGCCGGTGCGGGCGCGGTGCGGGCGAGCTAGGCGGCGCGGTGCGCGTGCGGACAGCGCTGCAGCTCGGGCGGCACGTGGTACAGCGCCGCACCCTGCACGCCGAACGGTGCCTGCAAACAACGAACCACGGTTATTATCTATACATATAAATAAAATTGGGTTGTCTGTTTGTAATATTGAAATTACTACTTTTTACTACATGCATATGAATATATTATTACATATAATACGGTACATACACCAAAATAACATTTTTTACAATTTTAGTCTGTCTGTCTGTTTGTTCCGGCTAATCTCTGGAACGGCCGGACCGATTCTGACGAGACTTTCACTGATATGTAGCTGATGATATATTCCTTATATAACTCAGGCTACTTTTTTTTAGACTAGCTTCGCCCCGTTGCGTCACCTGCGGTACGATAATGTTTCCGAAGCGAAACGAGGGCGGGTCGCTAGTCTCAAATAACATTACTTTCTAATAATACTAAATTTCCGTAAAATCGATAACATAGCTTTGATATGATGCACGTACTGACAAACAAGGATATAAAAGTGGTTGATTGAAATTTAAATGTATTTTATCTTATAAACATTTTGTCTTTTATCTTTTAAATATTCAAAAGAATATAACAGACTTATAATAATCACACTGTTCATCTCATCTTGTTACGTTGGAAGATTTAACACAAACCTTCAACTACTAAATTATCCAAATTAACCAAAGAATATAATAAATAATTTTAGATGTATTGCCGAGCGTAGCAAGGGTTAAAATAAATTTAAAATACTAAAATACTCGATAAATGATGTAATGGATTTTTAGAGATATGCAGCTATGTAGAGTTAGGAAGAGGTCGACCGAAGAAGACACGGATGGAGTGTGTGAATGACGATATGAGAAAGAGAGGAGTGAGTGTTAAGATGACGGCTGATAGAAGAGAATGGAAGAGAAAAATTAGCTGTGCCGACCCCACCTAGTGGGATAGTGGAGAAAAAAGAAAAATAAGCTATTAAAACAATAATATCTAATCGGTGTGCTTACATAATGCGAGTGTGCGTGTCGATGGGGCGGCAGGGAAGGCCTGGCTCAGTAGGTGGACGCCTCCTTGTACTCCGAGTTGTCCATGGTGAAGAAGTCTTCGAGCTTCCACTGCAGGGTCTCGAAGGTGGGCCGTTTGAGGGGATCCTTGTGCCAACACTCCAGCATGATCTCGTAGAGGGCCGGCAGACAATTCTGCGGGCACGGCATGCGGTACCCGTGTTCCACTTGGTGTAGTACTTCAGCATTGGTCATGCCTAAAACAAACATTCGTTAATAAGCAATTTCTGTAATTTTGAACTTTTTTTTTTCTTTGTCGTATAACTTTTGTCAGTGCGATCGTGGTCGTCATATTAATTTTTTTAATTTAAATTAAGGTATAATAAATAAAATTCATGAAAAAATACAAATACAAAATACAAAAAAAATACAAAATACATTAACATGTTCACCGATGAATTCGTCTTGCATATTATAGGGCATTATTTCCTCAACCAAACATTACAAATACTCTACAACCAAATGCTCAAGATTGAAACTAGTCGGTCGAATAGAGCAGGAAAAAATATATGCATAATACTACAGATAAACAAACGATGGGAGAAATAAACATCTTGAGGGAGCCGAATTCACACTATTTTCTAAATATTTACCAGATATACAAATCTTATAGTCTAGATAATTATGGAGTAAGCGGTGCACTTGTTTCGAGGGTT
The DNA here is from genome assembly GCF_030267445.1 of Bombyx mandarina. NCBI lineage: Eukaryota > Metazoa > Arthropoda > Insecta > Lepidoptera > Bombycidae > Bombyx > Bombyx mandarina. Next base: position 8,429,388 of record NC_143225.1, on the reverse strand, counting down.
TGTTTCTGAAGTACCGATGGTTATATTCACAAATCGCAACTAGTTTTGTTGATGACCCTGCCTTATGAGCATACCTGGGTAAGGGGTCCGGCCGTACGTGACGAGCTCAGTAAGCAGGATTCCAAACGACCAGACGTCAGATTTGATTGAAAACTTGCTGTAGTTCGCCGCTTCGGGTGCTGTCCATTTTATAGGGAACCTTGCACCCACGCGAGCTTCGTATTCGTCTTCCTGTGGGCAATGTGGGATAAATGTTAAGAGATTTGTTTGGTGTGGCAGTTATGGTAGCAATAACTTTTTTCTTTTTCTTAAATGGGTGGACGAGCTCACAGCCCACCTGGTGTTAAATGGTTACTGGAGCCCACAGACATCTACAACGTAAATGCGCCACCCACCTTGAGATGTAAGTTCTAAAGGTCTAAAGTATAGTTACAACGGCTGCCCCACCCTTCAAACCGAAACGCATTACTGCTTCACGGCAGAAATGGGCAGGGTGGTGGTACCTACCCGCGCGGACTCACAAGAGGTCCTACCACCAGTAAAAAAACGTTGTGACATATGCTCCGGTAACCACTTAACAGGAGGAAGGAGGGTTAGTTCAAACCGATCTATGTAATGATTATAAAAAATATGACAGCGTCTCGTGTTGCCAATCTATCATGCGTTTGAGATTTGAAGGAAGCCGTTCTTCCACTACACCTAAGATTTCGAACTTACTTTTCAAAATTACTACTTTTTATTGAGATGTTTAGTTATGGCATCGATTTATTAATGACGTTTTGAATTAATTATAATACATTTGGAAAGATTTATTGAACTTCATTCGTCTCTGTTTCATTAAATTATATCTAGTTAATATTTTAAAACAATTATTCGCGATATCTTGATTATTTTTCAATATTCAAAATGAAAGTACTGCTAGAGAAACATTCAAAGTTATATTTGTAAAATTTTAAAATGGCATTTCATAGCATGTGTGCAACTTCATATTGTATTATTATCCTTACACATAATATTGCAATGTTGGAATTAATTGTAATTAGATATTATTATTTTTTAATTGATGTTTATGATATGAATGATTGACGTCAGAGCTTGCTGATTCATTAGAACCGTGTTAGTCAAAATGATAATTCATTGAACATTCTTCATAGCGGTCGATTAAAGATAATCATTACGAAATACATAACATGCCATTTGATTGTAATGCCAACACGCCATTTAATTGTAGTGAGTGCTAATAAATATAGGCTAATAAACCTATATATTTTTTCTATAGATTTGATGAAATAAACTAAAAGCTATTATGTTTGAGACACAGTGTAATGCAAACGAGCATCGTAAAACAATTTTTATTATTAAATTTCGTTCACTTTACGTAAAACAAAAATATGTTGTTTGCAGACCGTACGTCTTTTTTGTTGTTGTTGTTGTTATGAATTCACTACGTATTCAATCGGTCTTCGTCGAGACTTTTTTTTAGAGTTACACGTTTGAGTCATACAAGTTAGCCGAAGCGAGCGAGGAAAAGCCACAAACGGCTGGTTTGCGGTCGGTCTTCATTTGCTTTCTTGTTTATTTTTAGCACCTCACTTCTTTAAACTTCCTTTGTATACGTGTACGTGTGTAAATGTGTACGGTTTTACAGGAAATTCGATTTAACGTGTGAACGTAATTAAACGAATGAGGCGGCACTCAATTATTTTGGTGTTTCGTTCCTTTCAATATCAAAATTGACTTGCAAACGTGAGAGTTGGTGTGGAATGCAATAAAAAATACAGCCTCATTTCTCGCAGGTATTTGGTAATTTATTTTTATTTTTTATTGCTTAGATTGGTGGACGAGCTCACAGCCCACCCGGTGTTAAGTGGTTACTGGAGCCCATATACACTTACAAGGTGAATGTGCAACCCACCTTAAGATATAAGTTCTAAAGTCTCAAGTATAGTTACAACGGCTGCCCCACCATTCAAGCCGAAACGCATTACTGTTTCACGGCAGAAGTACCTACCCTGGTACTTATGACCCATCTGGTCGGACCCGCCGTGAGCTCTTTAAAAGTTTAATGTTGAAATTATCAAGCCGCGTCTGGTTTCAAACTGACATATGACAGCGACTCACTTTGATCAGTCTGGCCAGTCCGAAGTCGGCGATCTTGACGATGTTACCGTCGCCCACGAGAACGTTTCTGGCCGCGAGGTCTCGGTGGATGTAGTTCTGCGATTCTAGATACGCCATGCCGGCCGCTATCTGGGCTGCCATGTCGATCAGCTGCTGCAGTTTCAGACCGCGACCTTTACCTAAAGTGACGTAAGACGTAATACATTAACGAGACGCACTATGGAAAGCGAGATAGTAAACTGCCGGCCTGACTTGGAACTATGACAAGGAACAAGCGCAAGACAGGGTGAAGTTTTTATTTTTTATTGCTTAGATTGCTTGCTTAGATCAGCGGTAGGGGAACCGGGGTAAATTACCCCAAATGGGGTAAAATGAAATTTTGGGGGGTAAAAATGAAAAAGTATATATTGAAGTGAAACTTCTTTAGAATCGTTAAATTATTAGTTATTGTTTTCTTTTCAAAATTATCATGGGGGCTATAATATGAAAGATACTAAAAAGAAGCGATATTTTTTTGTTCTTCGCCATCAACTTACACAAAATATTTTAGGGTAATAATTAAAAAAGTTCCCCGACCGCTGGCTTAGATGGTTGGACGAGCTCACAGCCCACTTTAAATTATTACTGGAGCCCATAGACAGTTACAACGCAAATGCGCCACCCACCTTGAGATTTTATACGTTCTAAGGTCTCAGTATAGGTACAACGGCTGCCCCACCCTTCAAGCCGAAACGCGTTACTGCTTCACTGCAGAAATAAGCCGGGTGGTGGTACCTGCCCGTGCGGACTCACATGAGGTCTTACCACCAGTAAAAAAGTGGAGACAGCTTGTGAGGGCCTTTTGTACCAGCGGGAATACTACCTAGGACTAGGACTGGGACTACTACTAAGACATTACAAAAAACAAATCTCGGTTGACAACGCCTCAGCTTTAACTCAACTAATATTTCGGTGTGACTTCGATTGATTCATTCGTTGAGGAGCATGACGCATATACATACATAACTAAAGATTTTAAAGGTAAAAGTTGAAAGCATATTTTTATGCCTTTGTTTTCTATTTTCAGACTAAACGTTTCAATGACGCTAATTTGAATGTTCTCAGAGCGAAACTCAAAACGTATTTTTTTTCAACATAAACTAATTCATAAGCGACGTTCTCTCACACATCCGTATATAACAATGGCGTCTGCGGCAGGATGAACAGTCATTGTCACGGGCTCAAAACGGCGATTCTCCGTAATCGAAATTATCAAAGAGGGTTTTATAACACGAATCATAATGACAGAACAAAGAAGGACCTGGCGCCGGTGAAGATACAAATTTAATTACGAACAGAGATTTTAATCGAAGGACCCGTTAAAGATATGTGAGAATTCAGAAACGGTACATGCACATTGAATGCCAATTCGTTATGAAATATGGAGGGCGGTATGCGTTAACGTCACGTTTTCCTTATGCAAAAAAATTAATACTAATATTATAAAGCTGAAGAGTTTGTTTGTTTGAACGCGCTAATCTCAGGAACTACTGGTCCGATTTGAAAAATTCTTTCAGTGTTAGATAGCCCATTTATTGAGGAAGGCTATAATATAACATCACGCTAAGACCAATACAAGTGGAGCACCAATAAATAATGTTTCAAAATAGGGATTTAAATAGCTCCTTAACATTCTATAGTTCAAAAATATTTTCACTTTCTACGTAAATGAAGTGAGGGGTAAAATTTAACGTTTTGTCAATTCCAAGCGGACGGAGTCGCGGACAAAAGCTAGTATAAAAATAAATTTGCTTCATTCAAAATTGAGTCTAAACTAAGTGGTCATAGAGGCGTTTTTTTTTTAAATTTGAAAACGTTTCGCAACATCTACACGAACAGTAGCGTAATAATTACCTTGTAAATAATCCAATAAAGAACCGTGTTTCATGAGTTCGGTGATTATGTAGATAGGCTCTTCAAGAGTACACACAGCGTATAACTGTATTAGTTTGTTGTGCCTCAGCTTCTTCATGATTTGCGCTTCAGCGAGGAAATCCTTTGGGTCCATTGTGCCGGATTTGAGAGTTTTCACCGCGACCGGAGTCGTGTTGTTCCACAATCCTTCCCATACTTCTCCGAATTGACCGTGGCCCAGTTTCCGAACAAACTTCAATGATGCACGATCGATTTCCCATTGATCACGTGTTCTGTGAGACAGGCCTTCTGTCACCGGTTTCTCGATCTGCAAATTATATTGCACGTTTCAAACTACAAAAAACAAATAGCGTGGACTGACAACTATTCACTAACTAACTAAGTCAGTGGGAGTAAAGTAAATAAAAAAATTTAAAGGACATATTCCCTAAGTTACTTAGATTTGCATTAACAATTATTGTTAATAATATTGTATACTTGAGACCTTAGAACTTATATCTCAAGGTGGGTGGCGGATTTACGTTGTAGATGTCTACGGGCTACAGTAACCACTTAACACCAGGTGGGCTGTGAGCTCGTCCACCCAACTAAGCAATAAAAAAAAGGCGTCACAATGTTGTCTTTCATGTAAAGTTACGATTGTACAACAATGTGTGATGATATATTTTTTTAATAATGTATCATATAAATTTAAGCTTTATCTATACTAATATTATAAAGAGGAAAGATTTGTTTGTTTGTTTGTTTCGAATAGGCTCCGAAACTACTGGACCGATTTGAAAAATTATTTTTCCATTAGAAGCCGACATTGTCCCTGATGAACATAGGCTACTTTTTTATTTTTATTTTTTGGTTTCATGTGTGTTTTAATGTTTCCGAAGCGAAGCGAGGGCGGGTCGCTAGTTATAACATAAATACAAACAACCTTGACTAAGAGTAGAATACGAGGCGGTTGGCCAACCCCACGTGGGGTCTACGGACCGTCGAGGCGGTTTACCCGGTCTTTTATGACTGGGTGAATCGTGGCCGAGGACGCCTCACCTTCCGTCTGGTGCAGGTGCTGACTGGGCACGGATGCTTTGGAAAGTACCTGCACCGGATAGGAGCTGAGCCGACGACGAGGTGCCACCATTGTGGACACGACCTGGACACGGCGGAGCATACGCTCGCTGTCTGCCCCGCTTGGGAGGTGCAGCGCCGTGTCCTTGTCGCAAAGATAGGACCAGACTTGTCGCTGCCTGGCGTCGTGGCGTCGATGCTTGGCGGCGACGAGTCTTGGAAGGCTATGCTCGACTTCTGCGAGTGCACCATCTCGCAGAAGGAGGCGGCGGGGCGAGTGAGGCAAAGCTCTCCTCACTACGCAGAAACCCGCCGCCGCCGAGCAGGGGGTCGGGACCGGGGTCCCGTCCGTAACCCGGCCCCCTAAGAGCTTCGGGCTCCACCCGCTTTGTGCGGGGAGGAGCTTAGGCGTGGGGCAGCGTGGTAGGTCGCGTTCCCCCGACCGCTCCGGGGGAAGGTGTAGCGCGGCGCTATCAATCGGGCTCTTGGCCCGTCGACCGAGGGAACCGGCGGTCATGTTGCTGGCGGCCGCCGGTCCGGCGTCTGGGGGACGGCGGGATGGATGTAATGTGCTTTGCGTAAACCCTGTCCCGCCGTCTCAATAACTCCGACTGGGTTCCCACCCGGTCCGGGGTAGGGCGCCGGCTGTGAGCGGCAGGAGTTTTTTAGTGAGGTTCGACTCCCACATACCCCACCTGCCGTGCGGGTGGGGATCCGGCGATTTTCTCCTGTGGAAAAAAAAAAAAAAAAAAAAAGAGTAGAATACTGGATAGAGATGTCAGACTTCGTACGTCCTACACCAATATCAGATACTCTTTAAAAATAACATCTGACGAATACATTCCAAATAACGTGTTCTAATAGAGCCGTTATATTGTAAAGTATCAAAAGATGACGATAAATATTGAATTTACGTGGAACAATAGCTCGTTAAAATAACAATTACGATTGTCGTGTACCGTGCGATTAATGCAACCTGTCTTTTTTATAATTTTTTATTCAAGATTGAGAGCTTCTCGCTTCGTTAATTTTATTCTCTTTGGTGTATCTCTTGAAAACAGTCAAGGTGAACTGTCCTAATATTCGACTTAAGACAGTTAATTCTGTTAATTTCTGTAAATTAAACGGTTGTCGGGAAGAGATCGCCTTTAGCGATAAGACCGCCTATTGTGCAAATGTATCTGCTTTTTGACTGTTTTTTTAATGTAAATTGTGTTTTGGTGTGCAATAAAGTGTATTCTCTCTCTCTCTCTCTCTCTAATTAGACGTAATTTTGGCTTAACAAAGACAACGATTACGGCGGCCGACCATCAATCGTACACGTCAATAAATTGGAAAGTTTGTTCACACATAAATTATCTGCTTAAATACCATACAATTACATATCGCCTTTTCGCATTAAAAAAGTGTACAATTTCCAAAAATATTCGAAATTGAGTTAAGATGCGGAATCATTTGGTATCACCAGTATTTTTCTCATAAATACTGTCAAAAGAGCGTAGTTTTTTTAAATTTTATTTACCTTTTTTGACTACTATTAACAAAATTAATACATAATTTTATCTTACTTTAAAAGACAGATAATGTAACTAGAAAAAAATAAGTGCTGCAAAGATGATTAATATTAAATATATTACATGTTAAACCTTTAAAACGCTTTCCTGTAAAATTAGTAAGTTTCGAGATTATACAGTTTTAATGCGAGAAGACGATATAGATTCATGTCAAGTGCTTAAAGTGTGTTTTTTTGTTTTTATTGTTTTGCATCGCGAGGGTGAGCCAATGATCGTGATGTAGACTGACAGGCGTCAAGTTGCGGAGCTCGATGCAACAAGACAAGTACTTGCGAATTAAAAATCATGCCGCGTTCTTAGTGGTAATATGAAACCGTCGTCGGTACTGCGGCTAGCGACCGCGAACGCCCGTCTGCTAGGCCGCGTGTGCCTGTCACGCGTTGCCCCGACCAAGCTTATACAACAAGTCCTAACAACAAATAAAACTCGTATGCAATTGGAACAGCGCCCCTAGCGGCAAACGTAGGCAATCGTTCCAACTCCATACAAATATGATTTAACTTTTACGCTATCGAGAACTTTAAAAAGCTCGCATTAAGCACACTAGTCTAGCTTGAACGTGAGCTTATTAGCTCAAGGACCGATACCGAATTATAATCGTGCGTCCGTCTAATCACCGTGGCCATCCATTAGATGTGCTTCATAAAAATTTCAAACAGCACAATGGTCTTTTATCGGATCTCGCGTGATTCAGCCGACGATTGTGTGTATTTTATGATTTAACTGTGACTATTGAGAACATATGCATTTGCAGTTGACGTAAGCGTCGTCACAATATTTGCTTATAAGGTTTATTGCAAAAACTGAAATGTTACGTGATTACGTAACAATTCGATTTTTGCAATATCTATTGATTAATCGATAACGCTTTCAATTTGAATTTGAGAACTTTTTATTTTGTGCTGGCGTTGGTTTCATTGTTCGTTGAGTTCACGAGATATATTACACGATGAAAGTCTGACCGTCTATTATTTCAGAAGACCTACGTTTCCGGTCATCTATCTACTAGGCACTTCGCACTTCTCTATTACACACCCGTAGGTAATTATAGGTATAGGTAATGGTATCTTCCGTGACTTCGTTAATATTGTAGAAACGTTCGTTGTATTCATATCGAGTGAAACTATGGCGGGGCTGAAAACCAACGCGACAGCCGACTAATTTTTCTAAGCATCAAAACACATAAAATTATTTAATTATCGAATTTACGTACTAGTCTTGTGTGATGAAGTATTTTGAGTATGATAGAGAAGGTATCTTATTTATTTTTACCGTGAAACAATCGTGGGACCCAATTTGCAGCATGGCAGAGTCGTTCACAATATAACTGAAACATCGACCTCATGTCTAAAAGTGGGCGGCATTAAGCACTTCTGCCCATTGTCATAACAAAAAAAAAAAAAAACGTAATGCATTTTCAAGTTCCGTGTTTGCTTTAGCGTTTTGTTTCTAGTGCGAGTTTACAAGCCCACGTTATTGACCGTTGGTCATTTGAGTCGACTAATATCAAAGCCGGCAATGTGACTTTTGGACAATTATTGGTAAATCAGAAAAACGAATTATTGACTTTGTATTCCATTGGTAGTCACAAAACTCTTCTGAACGACATCTTAGATAAATAACAGGTTAAGTATTAACCTTTATTCAGTGCAGGTTTTGAACCGTATTCTTTGAAGGAAACGATTATATTCAAATCAATCTGTATTGACATATCAATAACATTTTTTTGTCCAAATGCACAGATTGCCACCTTTGATAATAGACGACTCATTTAACACAACATTTATCCATTATAGTACGTATTAAGGTGAATTTACATTTACAAATCATGATTGCTCAACGATTTCGGTAACAATCGTTTACGATTGTCCAACGCTTAGATTTTTGGCAAGATAATTTCAACTTTGACAGCTAGCTACGTAACGTCCTAAATTGTATGTTATCATACTTGTTCGCATTCGCAGTTGTAGTCGCTAACAAATATTAAGAATATATCTAAACTGTAAAAGCATAAGGTCGATTATCGAGGATTTATATTTTTTTAAACTCTAATTGGTTTTTAATGTAACTTAGACCTATGCAAACATTTTCAGGATAAGACTTCTTTAAATAATTTCTTTGAGAGTTTATAGTTTGGCAATCGGGATACCAAGGGTGAAAAGATATTATATATAATAGATAGGGAAAAATAAAATAAATCACCTATGTAAATACGAATGTGTATCTAAGTGATTATGGCAAAAGTAGAATCGACCTTATAGCTCTGATGTCTAGGTATTAATCATTTATCTTATAAATAACAGTGGTAGGGGTCAACGGCGGCATAACGGCAGAATTAGGCAGAAGTATCAACCCGTAGAGGCAAATACACAGTATACGCCCATAAATGTTCACGATTGACTTCCACGGTGAAGGAATAACATCGTGTAATAAAAATGAAACCCGCAAAATTATAATTTGCGTAATTACTGATGGTAGGACCTCTTGTGAGTCCGCGCGGGTGGGTACCACCACCCTGCCTATTTCTGCCGTGAAGCAGTAATGCGTTTCGGTTTGAAGGCTGGGGCAGCCGTTGTACTTGAGACCTTAGAACTTATATCTCAAGGTGGGTGGCGCATTTACGTTGTGGATGTCTATGGGCTCCAGTAACCACTTAACACCAGGTGGGCTGTGAGCTCGCCCATTCATCTAAGCAATAAAAAAAAAACCTTTAGGCACCTACACGAATCGACGACAATTAAATGTAATAAATTTATTCTGTGTCGGCAGCACGTTTCGCAATGCGTTTAGGTGACGTGTACACCGTGTAGGAACTAACGGAATGTAATAATTTTGTTGTAACTTCGGTATTAATACGTCGGCCTTTAAATAAACATGTATATCCGACCTTGAACTTCTGAGGCTAGCGATTGTATCAATAGTCATCTTACCTTCGACGACAATAGATATCGAAGCGGCATTCGATCCGCCGTTCGGCGGTCGGTCAGTAAAATTACATAAATTAAACGTCTACGTGACATCGCTCGACTAAGTTTTACATAACTTTCCATTTTATTGCCTTTTGCATTAGAGGACAATACAAGTAAACGAGTGATTGATCTTTTCTATTTAGTTAAAATGGACGTGTATTTTTGACGATGACAACGAAACGAACGTATTCTTGAATAACAACTCCCGTGCACTGTATCATTTCAAATTAATTAAGAACAGTGACAGTATATCAGACAAAGTGTGAAAGTGGCCCCGGTAAGCAACAAATTAAGGAGCGGACAGTTAGCGTGGTATGGACATGTGATGCGTAGAGATAAGATGCATGTGACTAGGAGATGTATGGAAATGGTAGTGCAAGGTAGAGGGGGAAGAGGTCGACCGAAGAAGACATGGATGGAGTGTGTGAATGACGCTATGAGAGAGAGAGGAGTGAGTGTTGAGATGACGGCTGATAGAAGAGAATGGAAGAGAAAAATTAGCTGTGCCGACCCCACCTAGTGGGATAAGGTGGAGAAAAAGAAGAAAGAAGAAGTGACTGATCGAAACCGTTTCCAGTGTGCTCAGTGCGAGCTATTTAACGTCTCGATAGCGTATAAGTTAACTCAAATTTGTAGGCAGTTGGAACAGCGCGCCTCTAGCGGCAAACGTAAGCAAACGTTCCAACTCCATACAAATTTGAGTTAACTTTTACGATATCGAGAACGTTAAAAAACTCGTACTAAACACACAGAGCATCGTGTTCATTAACATTGGAAAGCAATGCAACAGTAATTGTTTATCGAATACGATTCGAAATGAACGTCGAACAATGGTTGCAATTAAAGAAAAAAGAAAAAAATAGTAGGAATTTGGTCGTGTCATAGAACTGGGGGGGCTTTATTCGCCTTACAAACACATGTTTACCTTGAATGCACCGGTGCATTGTAATTAATATGCACTTTTTAGGCTAAGCCGCAAAACTTTATGAGTAACTTCATTGTTGTTGTCTTACACAAAGAAGTTGTGAATTGGATTCATAGATGTTTTCATCACAGTATCCGGGCGTTTCACGGTTTGTTTTCTTAAAACAGTAGTTTGAGTACAAGCGACACCCGTCATTAAAATTATGCTATAAATATTCGCTGAAGTGCCATCAGGAGCTATTGCGGTCCAATTTTATTAGTTTACTAGCGACCCGCCCTCGCTTCGCTTCGGAAACATTAAATTTTATTATTGACAGTTGAGTCCCGCGATGTTACCCGCGGTTATTGTCGTACCGCAGGTAACGCCGCGGGGCAAAGCTAGTCTAAAAAAAGTAGCCAAGTTACTCCTTAGTGAAAGTCCCGTCAAAATCGGTCCTGCCGTTCTAGAGATTAGCCGGAACAAACAGACAGACAGACAGACAAAAATTGTAAAAAATGTTATTTTTGTGTATGTACCGTATATATATTCATACGCATGTAGTAAAAAGCGGTTATTTCAATATTACAAAGAGACACTCCAATTTTATTTATATGTATAGTCTAGCGGCCCGCTTCGACTCCACTCGGGTTTTTAACAAAAATTTCAACGATATTTGACGTTGTTTTATGTATTTTAAATAAAAGAGCCGCAAAAATAAAATTATTGCGGCATAACTATAATAGTTAGACATATGCTGTCGCGACACTTTTTATGAATAATAATGTGTTCTACAAAGTCGTAGAACATTATTTTATTCTATCATCAATAGTTTTCGTAGGGCACGCGATGTAAACAATATTTTAGGTAATTTTTTTACACGTTGAGTTACATTATTGGAGTTTTAGTAAGGATCCCTAATAGTATAGCTTCCAGAGAGTGAAAGAATTTTTCAAATAGGTTCAGTAGGTTCGGAGCCTATTCAATACAAACAAACCAACATTTTCTCTTTATAATATTAAGTATAGAAGTATACATAATATAGAACACGAACAACGAAATACACAATTAAGCACTTTTGCTTGTGGTTGATTCCAAACACAGAACCTAGGTATTCCGATTAAGATATACCTTGATTATTATTTTATTTTATAGCTTCATCTTACACAAAGAATAGAATATATGTACTGTGTTGTGTTGGCATAATAGCATAGAGATTGATGATGTTAGTTTTTCGATTTATGCGATCAACTCCGATGTTCGTAACTTTTCATACATAAATTTTATTCCTATAATCGCTCTTTACGGACTTTAATAAGGAACGTGGGTGAAAGAGAAATTTGACGAATAAGTTTAAAATAAATATATTGCTATCTCATTCCTCCAAAGCGATGCGAAAGAAATAGCTGCAGATCAGAGAGAAAATATCTTTTAAGTCCCTATTATTCGATACATTGTATTTACCAACTATAAAACTGTCCTAAAATTAATTTTATTGTAATGTGTGTCTTTTCCTGATGAAATATGGTACATGTTTCAATACAGTGAATAAATTTGAAGGATTATATATTATATAGTCTAATATATAAAATTCTCGTAGATATATAATAATAGATAAGTTGGAAATTCGTGCAATGTTGAATCAATGAGGCAATGAATATAGTACGCATAGGGTACATACGTATAATAAATGTAGTAGGGTATTTAATGTGTTTAGTAATCAATGTTTAGGTAAAAATTGCAGGGTAGTCAAGTATCGGAATATATGTAGGTACTTTTGTTTTATTGTTAAGCAAGCTTACTGGTGGTATTAAGAACGGGCACTGTTAGACTCCGATATTTTGTGTATCTTTACTGCGAAGCGGTCATTCGATTTGATGATAAGAATAGCTGTTGTATGATAAAATGGAATCTATGCTCTCATGTCTTCAGGTCGAGTTTATGGTGACTATGTGCACCGATAAACATTCTACGCTTCGTGGACCGCGAAATTGTCCCGTACGTCAAATGGAATTTAAGACGCAATTTGAATATTCAAAAAAAAAAGTCGGTATTGAAAGTTCAAAAACAAAAAATAAGGCGAAATATGAAAACAAATCACATATTTTTCAATTGTCTACGATGTTTTGTTTATTTAATATAATAGACAGTAATAACATTTAAATACGCAAATAATATTTTTAGTCCATTGTTATTATGTGTGTGTTATGAATTAGTAAATTTAAAGTTAAATATAATAATTTGGATAAAATGACAAACAATTGATTTTTTCCAGTGATTAACTGGTTTTGTATGCCTTTTATGAAAAGATGAACATCTATGGCTCACAATGAAGACACTGGCCGAAAAAAAGATTACGTTAGTTCAATGACTTGCGTTTTAAAAGATTTTCTTTAAGAATTCCAAATTTATTAAATACTCCCCTTGTTTCAGTGGCCTTTAGTGTATTCAAGTTAAAAAATAATGAAGAATTTGAGGACAGTAAAAATTTTATGCACTGAGAAAATAAAAACGATTTCTACCAATAAATTTCGACAAACCCTTTGGTTTTCAAAAACACTTGGTTACGTCTCACGTACCACAAACAAACACGGATGAATCCGTCTATTCACGGAATATACTACACTGAATAATAAGTACTTACAAATGAATAGACAAAACTAATCTCGAGTTATTGTTATATCAACAAGGTTTTTTTGCGTATTTAGTATCGGTCCTGACCACAAAATGAAGACTAAAATTTTGTGAATTGAACTACAATCAACTTTTAAAATATTCTTTATGGAAATATGTACGACAATAATAGTTGTTATTAGCGGTGTCTGTATGTTGTTGCGTTCGTACGATAACTCCGTAACGAAAGCGGGGCCTTCTCGACCTTGCCGCTAGGTCGTCGTAACTGGAACGGGCCATTTTTTGTTCGTAAATGTGTTTAATTATATCACATTATTATGTGTAATTGGGCTTCAGAGTGGCGTGGAAGCTAACGCGCTGTAACGAAGCATTTTAATTACGACAGAACTAGAGCAATCTGCCTCACAGTATCTCTACCGATCGTTCTTCGCTCTGGGAATCCGATGAGGAAATCATTGACTTTTAGTAATTGTATTCGCGACTAATAAATCAAATTAATGTAATTTTATTTTTTAATGATAAGACGGGTGAATCAGTAAATGCCACCACCACACCTTAGGACCATATTTATAAGACTCAATTGTATAACGGCTGTCCCAATATTTGAAATCCTGGGAAGGATCCTACTACAGTAATCCTTACCATGTTTTCCTAGATTCTTATTATGAGCTTTTTTTTATTGCTTAGATGGGTGGACGAACTCACAGCCCACCTGGTGTGAAGTGGTTACTGGAGCCCATAGACATCTACAACGCAAATGCGCCATCCACCCTGAGATATAAGTTCTAAGGTCTCAAGTATAGTTACAACGGCTGCCCCACCCTTCAAACCGAAACGCATTACTGCTTCACGGTTATTATGAGTATTAGTGTAAAGCTTACATTTTTATATCTACGGCCTAGGAAAGCCGCTTGATTTAAGTTAGGCCTATGTCTGTCCATCTAACCAAACAGATAATAGAGCATTAAATCAACATTAATGTCTCAAAGCTCGTGTGAGAACCGATTAAACACGCATAAGGTATAATAAAAAACTGAATTATTATAGTGTTAATGACGAAATCATGAGACATTTATGCAAATAGGCGAAATCGATATTAAAGGTTAAATCAATAAGGTAGTTTCATTTTCCGCGTAAAGAAACTCCGAGAATTCAGGGACAAGTTTTTTTGTTTTGTTTTGTTTATATATTTGTAGATTCGCAGACGTGTTTTTGTTCCATCAAGTGATAAACGATTACAGGAGTTTCTAAATAACGTTGCCTGTAGTATCAAACTCCACTTGAATTTGAAACAACGGTCACACGAACTTTTCCAAACATGTGATCGCTTCACGTCAAAACAGATCTACAAAAAAGTAAATTAAACCTAGTTTCTTGACAATAAAGGCATCGAAGAAGAAGAAGAACTGGAAGAGTTTTAAGTTGAATAAATAAGACTTATTTGATGAGATAGTTCACTCATCGTCATTCTCAACCATTTGCAGCATAAACCTCCCGTTTGTATGCGATACAGTTCGATTGACCGCTATTCTCATCCAAGTCTGCCTGAATTGGTTCAGTGGCTAGTCATATATTCTCGTTCTTTAACAGAGACAAGCGGTTGAGAATTTTTCATTTTTTATTGGTCTAAGTGGTTTGTTATCGAAGCTCATAGAGACATCATAACATGAAGGCTATCAGTAGCACCGAGATCGAAGTCACAATTAAATTGTAAAACTCTCCAAACCTACAAACTGAATGACTCTCGCGTTACAGTAACATGCAGCATTGTATCATCAACTGGTTCGGGCTCACGATACCAAAGTACGCACGTGCTGATTTTGAATTCCACAAATTATGCACAAAAGATAAGCAACGTTTTTTTCAATGTTTCGACCTTGTTCGGTCGCCACTGTTTGATTGTTTCATTGTGCTTACTCTTAAAAGTTACGTCAGAAGGTCGGGTCAAGCTCACGAGTTGGACAGGTCGACCGATCGCTTACAAAGATTTACTTACACACAATGAATTACTAAATATATTTTTTTTCTTCATAAAATAACGATTATAGTGAACCGTATAATTTTATCACAGCTGCGTGACGAACGAATGGCCATGGGTGTTTCCATTCAAATAGCTGTGATTGAAAAAGAAGGCTCGAGTTTATATTAACTTAATAAACATTGCTTATTTAGGGTTAACTATAAACAATTATTACTGGTGGTAGGACCTCTTGTGAGTCCGCACGGGTAGGTACCACCGCCCCGCCTATTTCTGCCGTGAAGCAATAATGCGTTTCGGTTTGAAGGGTGGGGCAGCCGTTGTAACTATACTGAGATCTTAGAACTTATATCTCAAGGTGTGTGGCGCATTTACGCTGTAGATGTCTATGGGCTCCAGTAACCACTTAACACCAGATGGGCTGTGAGCTCGTCCACACATCTAAGCAATAAAAAAATATTTTTTTATTTAGTTGTATTCATTGTGAAGTGACTGACCTGAACGCAAGGTTTATTGAGGGCGACGCATAGTCCGTCTGCGTCCTTGCTGTAGTGCTCGACGAGTTCTTGAAGTGTGCGGAAGGTTGTGCGTCGGGCTATGAAAAACCCTCCCTCGTCCAGTTGCCGGATGCGATAGTGTTTCACTGTGTCACCGTCTCGTACTGTTGACAAAATGAACTTACAATAACCTATACGCCCCTATTTTTCTACCTAAGCTGGTTAACTATGGGGTTATAGCCCACTGAGTTTCTCGCCGGATCTTCTAAGTGGGTCGCGTTTCCGAACCGGTGGTAGGTTCTGCGAAGCACGGCTCTTGCTAGGGTCCGCGTTAGCAACATCATCAGATTTGAGCCTCGTGAGCTCACCTACTAGTTAAGGTTACGCTGATATGGTCTTTCTAGACCAAGAGCTTAGATAGGACTTTTTTTTATCAAAATGAAAAAAAAAAGGGTGTTATGCCAGCGTAACGCAACATTACATATCAACTGTATTGTAACGTGTATCAACAAACGTAGAGCACGGGTTGTAGCTTCATCTACGCCACTCAATTCCGGTTCGAACCAAGCCGCGGTCGAAACATACACGTGCCCAGTGGGAGGGCGTTCTAACGTTTTATTATCGCTTCTGGTAGATTTACAGCTAGCTCGATTTAGGCCACGAAAAGCGATGGGCTATTATCGAATACAAGCGTTCGTCAAATCCACACAATTGACCGCGGCGCAAGAATAAATTCCACACCCATTGAACATATTCTCACAGAAGTTATTTATCGATAGCAGCTATATATTATAGAGCTATATATTTTTTTTTTCTTCTAAATGGCACAATAGAAAGTTTTTCTCGGAAGCGAGCAGCGATGGCGTTCTTTATCGACGACATTTGTCTTGAGATTTAGTCAAATAACTTGTAAATAATCTCGTTCAAAGCTTGTGCTGGTACACAGACCTTGCAAATGCAAATATCAGCATTAATCACTGTTCTTAGAATCGTAACGTCAAGCTTTTGACAGTTGTTCGATTCATTCGATAGAGCCAATGATTATTTTCTATTAACGAGTATCAATTCATAATAATAAACAAATGGGTCGGCTAAATTAATGTTATTCGTAACGCAGTATTTATTATCTTATTTTAAAACAGTGTCTTTGATTTATTTCACATAGCGTCGGGCATGTTGTAGAAGGTTTCTTACTATCAAACTCTTTATCACAAGAGAGTTGACTGAATAGCCGCTGCTGTGATAAGTACGTGATGTATTGTTAAATATTTAACACTCAAACTGTTTCTCACTAAGCACAAGGAATTCTTGTGTGTTCGACTTTTCTTCGACTGAGCGAATGAATACCATTCACTTGGTCATAGAGTCATCGTGGATAGGCGGATTTAGCAATTCAATTTTTTTAAAATACGAATTAATGCATTTTATTCGATAAAACATGCATTGTATTTTTTAATCTTTATCGAGATATCCCTTGGTTTCAATCTATTGAGATTTAGATTAAAACAAACTTCAGTTAGTCGTGACGACGAGATCCGAAGTGAAGTTGTTCGAATCAGAATTTGTAAGAGATTCCTAAAATATTTATAATTATTATTCAGAATCAAGTGCTAAAGTTTGAAGGTATCGGGAAAAGTCCATGTACGAATTTAGAATTTTATTGACAAGCGATTTTTATTTTTAAATCATAAAATGCTGTCTTATTGGAATATTTTATTACCATTTTTTGCTTTGTGAACAGTATTGGGAATTTTATTCAACTGATTTGAATAGCTCGACATTTAATTAATGTTCTCGTGTCAGCTTATATTCGTCCATATGTATATACTTCAGTGACAATTTTACATATAAATAACTTTTTATTTTGCATTTGTAGCTTAAGTATATAATTTTCTAGTGAATTCCATTTTCCTTTGTTTTCCTCAAGAAACTTAATTAATGTGACCTTGAACATACTCTTGCGACACATTCCTAAGTTCTTATGCAAGAAACTTCCTAAGGATCACAATAATAATATTAATTGGACCTCATTTTGTCATTAGATATCTATATGTTTAATTGCACTTATTACTGCGATGTATGGATGTTACAAATTGTTCGAATACATTCTTAAAGTAGCTTTTTAAATAAACACGTTGCATGTTTTTAAGTGCGCATCCCCCCGCACAGGCATAACTTATGTCTCCATGTACAAGATATATAACAATAAGTCTATATTGAAATAACCATTTAGATGAGCCTCCTTTGTTCCCACGCGGCACTCGCGCCGGGTTTTAGAAAAAAATAAATAACCGGTTCTTGCGTTCGAATATTCCAGAACAAGTATGGATGCGTTCGTATAATAGCATAGACAGCATCGGATACAAATCTAGATTTGTCTACGCCCATAAATGTGATCGCGGTTTTGTATTCCGTTTTTGCTGGGCATAAGATAAAGTGAGCATTTTCTGCTCAAAGGGAAGTCCTATGTTTACCTGATAGCGAGAAGTCATTGTGGCGGCTCTCAGAATCGCGGATAAGGAAAGCGCCATGCTCGTTTTCGGGTAGTAACAGTTTCTTTTCCGCTTCGATCCGTTTTATTTTGCGGAAGTACCATCTGAAACAAAACAAAGGTTACATTGAAAAAAAAAAAAACCTCAAACAAGTTTTTACATATATTTCAATAATGCAATTTTTATGTCGTGCGCTACAGTAAGCTCTCGCAAACAGTAAGGCTCATGGGTGACTCAACTCACACGTATGAATACCATTCAGAATTCAATTGACGTATGGCCGAGGCTTTGAACAAAAGCATGAAGTACAAAAACAGCTCTCGATTTTAACGAGTCCATTGCAAAAAGCGAATATCATCCACCGTCTAGATTATAGTGTATAGTATTGAGTTTCATCAAAAGTCATGTCTAAAGGTAAACGTTGCGTTATGATGCAGAAATAGGAGCACACAATTCAGGTTCATTTCTTGCTCGGTTGCAAAATCAAGCCACGGAGGTCTGACAATAGTCGTAGTAGGTATTGCATCAAATCTCGCGACAGACCGACGAGGTCGTCGGGCTCATGAGATTAAAAAATACTATATCTAACTAGTACAACGGCACAACGGTAAAAAGCACTAAAAAGTTCTGTTCTCCTTTCAGCACGTATAAAAACCAGCTGTAACTTTGTATTCTCTATGAAATATATATAATTTTATATATCGTATTTTTGCATTAAAACTGTATAATCTCAAAACTTACTAATTTTATAGGAGAGTGTTTTAAAGGTTTAACATGTGACATTTTTAATATTAAATCATCTTTGCAACATCTATTTTTTACCAGTTACATTATAGTATCTGTCTTTTAAAGTATGATAAAATTATGTATTAATTTTGTTAATACTAGTCAAACCATAAGTAAACTAAAAAAAAAAAAAAAACTAAACAACGCTCTTTTGACAGTATTTATGAGAAAATACTGGTAATACCAAATAATTCCACATATTAACTCAATTTCGAATATTTTTGAAAATTGTACGCTTTTAATGCGAAAAGACGATAATATGTTACCGAGAAATGCAGAATGGCTCACAAAATATTACACGATGCAGTTTTGTATAAAAATGATTTTACTACGGAAAAAAAAGTTTAATAATGGTTGTGTTTATGTAATATTTACATTGGCGAACTTAGCGCCTAAGGCATTATCTATTATAAATAGTCTAAAGGTTGTTTTATCGTGATAACTAAGATTGACCAATAATTTGTTAGTGCTCACTGTCCGTGACGATAAACCGATGATTGGACGCTGATTACTATTGTTTATTGAATTATTCCACTACTGTAGCACGCGGGAGATCGTTGACGGTAATCACAGAAGCGATTCAAAGTTCGGATGTGTAACACTCTGCACGATTTACCTCTTTTTAGTTATTACTCAAAAACAAGCTATGAAATCCAAATCGAATTCATGAATAATAAAAACGTAATTAATTACGTATGTTTTTTTTATTATTAAGACTTCATTGTATGGTAGGCAGCGACTTGGCTCTGCCCCTTGCATTGCTGAAGTCCATGGGCGACGGTAACCACTCACCATCAGGTGGGCCGTATGCCCGTCTGCCTACAAAGGCAATAAAAAAATAAAAAAAATTTGCGAGCTGTTACGGGTACGTGTATCTGTTTATAAAAACAGATTATTGTATGTGGTTTACGGCTAGTAAATCAATACAGATCAAAATATTAATTGTTGAAATGTCATTGAACATATCGTCTTTTGGCATTAAAAGTGTACAATTTCCAAAATTATTCGAAACTGAGTTAATATGCGGAATCATTTGGTATCACCAGTATTTTTCTCATAAATACTGTCAATAGAGCGTAATATATTTTTTTAGTTTACCTATGTTTTGTCTACTATTAACCAAACGAATACACAATTTTATCTTACTTTAAAAGACAGATAATGTAACTGGTAATAAATAAAGAATAAATGTTGCAAAGGTGATTAATATTAGAAATATCACATGCTAAACCTTTAAAACACTCTCCTGTAGAATTAGTAAGTTTTGAGATTATACAGTTTTAATGCGAGAAGAAGATATGTATTACAATTCGAATACACTAAAGATAGATCGTGTAGTACAATGTGAGCTCTATAATAAACACACAGGAAAAGTTGTGTGCAATGTCGTTAGACTAATAAAATGCGATCGTGGTGCTGAAAGGCTAGTTAAATATGGTAATAATAATACCTTCGGTGGGGCCTCGTCACGCACAGAAGGCATCCTTAGGGTTAAAGATCGATTACAAACAGATAACTGACGAAGGTCTGATAGTGGAAAACGCAATCAGAATCGTATTGATGTGAATTAATTTGATGATTTATTAACGCTGTACACAGACGGAAAGTCCGTCGTGAATTTTAATATACAAAAGATATTTATTTTAAAGTTAAATTAAATGTTAACGTTTACGTTTTTATGTTTGACTACCTGACCCGGCAGACTTCGTAGCGCCTCAATCGATAAATAAAAGACCTAAGCTTTTGTATAAAATAAACTTAAAACAAACAAAAAGAATCCGTCCGACGGGGGACACATCAAAGGAAAAACAAAATTGTTATTTTTATTTAATTCCGGGTACCTATTTTCATATTTATTTACCTTTTAAACCTTCTCTGGACTTCCACAAATAATTCAAGACCAAAATTAGCCAAATCGCTCCAGCAGTTCTTGAGTAATAGCGAGACTAATGAACAGCAATTCATTTTTATATAATAATATATAGATAGATTTAAATACAAAATTCAATGTCTTAAAAAACTGCATAGGTAGGTACACTAGACACTTTCGTTTTTTTTTCGTCAACAATATGTTTACCTAGGACAAGATAAACATATAATTATGCACAATTAACTAAAGTTAAATTTTAAGGAAAAAACGAACAAAAAGTTTACTGATCGAATAAATATTTTATTCATTTTGAGTTTATTTACAAACAGTTCACGGACAGATTGTAGATCGCGGGCTTCACAGTGGACACGAGAAACCACAACTTTAAACATGAACCGGTAACCCGTGAAATTTTGCATACAAGGCGCTCGCTTTGTGACAGACAAATAGCACGACCTTGACCTCGTAAGGGGAGAAATCGTCATCCGAATTATGAATCACGATGATACGCGTACATTAGTGTATAAACACAGCCTTCGCACCTTCCTTCGAATTCATTACGGAAATGTGGTGGATACATAAATATTAATGACGGACCCGTATACATATTGGGTACACGGTTAATTTTGTATATTATGCACGGAGATAACGAAGTGTAATAATAGTAATGCTAATATGCGCATAAAAATAAATAGCGAATGACATTCCACAAAATCTCTTTTCTAGTTTGCAAACACAGTCTCATTTAAGACTTATATAAACAAGATGATCGACCGCTATGTTTATTTTGTTAAGTTTCAATTGCAGATTTTCGAAAGTGCAAGCAACATTGTGCAAATATGACTAACTTTATTGTCTAAGACTAGAAAAAGCTAGGTAAAAGTGTCAAACATTTTAGTAACGGGTGAACGATAGCTCAGAAAGATATATTTGAATATATAACGAACCGAATGTATTTGTATATAGTACTTACTAGCTGTACCCGTCCGCTTCGCTGGGCATTTAAATTTAACATTATTATTTCCCCACAAATATTCTCATTATTAACGCCCCCGCAACTGGTGTAGGGAGTCCAACACTCATATAAATATTAGCCTATCCATTAAGTACATGTATTTTTTACATAAATACCAAGTTTCAAGTCAATCGGATGCATGGTTCAGTAGTTATAACGGAACATCCGTAAAAATCACTGTAGATTTATATATTAGTACAGATGAAACGGATATAATCATATCGGTGAATGTGATTATGATATATGTTGCATAATACGCAGGTAAAGTAACATTTCATCCATAGGTTTGTTATGACTAATGTGAGGAGACGGAAATTCCTAATCGATAATAATCTACGATCTTACATAAGTTTCCGGTTCGTAGAAGATAAATTGAATAGTACAATTGATTTGAAATTGGTTATATTTTCAACTTAGCCGACTCAACTATAATATTATTGTGTTTTACATTGTAATTTCAATGGCTGCGTTCATGATGTTTGCACAATTACAACATATACATACATATGTACACCTGTCACTTTTTGTAAGCTCGTTTTTTTATTGCTTAGATGGGTGAATGAGCTCACAGCCCACATGGTGTTAAGTGGTCACTGGAGCCCATAGACATCTACAACGTAAATGTGCCACCAACCTTGAGATATAAGTTCGAAGGTCTCAAGTATAGTTATAACGGCTGCCCCATCCTTCAAACCGAAACGCATTACTGCTTCACGGCAGAAATAGGCGGGGTGGTGGTACCTATCCGCACGGAGTCACAAGTGGTCCTACCATCCGTGAATACTCGTATTAGGAATGTTCAAAATAGTATTGTAAGTTCTAAAAAAGGGCCTAACAAACAACGTAATTAAATGAGGCTTAATTTATTGAGGTACGAATTAACATTAGCAGCCCTCTGACACGAACGCGGCTCGCCTATCTAGAGTTAATTACCTGACTTTCGCTTAGAGTTTTATAATAACGAGTTAAGAGTTAAGGAGACGCGTCGGTCGTCGAACCTCGCGAGCGGCTCATGTCGCCACTTCTTTTTTTGCTAATCCAGTCTCGGCTGGCTCCTGACTGCTCGCTAGATGGGTAATCTAATTATAGGTACTCCTTATTACGAACAAGTACTTACACGATTTAAACATTTATATACTTTTTTGCGTGCATCGATACAGTTTGATTTGATTTAGCTATTTATAGACGGTCTGAGTACTAAAGTTGTTAACGATTGGAAAGGTTCTTTTATTAGACTATAACGTAGACGTGTGCTGTATTGGAAAGGAAATGTCTAGGTTTATGCATAATACATAGCAAGAAGTAGGTACGTAGGTAAAATAAAAAGAAAAAACTTTTTTTTGTGAAATTTTCTATATTAGAGGGCCCGGAGTAGTCGAAATCCGACTACTACGACGATTAATTGGAATTGTAAGTTTGTACACTATTATGATTGTATTTTATACTTCTATAATCACAACTTTCGCCAAACAATATATCATTTTAATATATTCTCAATTTGACCACAGACGTCAAGAACAAAAGTTTGACAATAAATAGTATCCATGCGTGTGTGCGTCAAATACATGGAATGTAGTGTGTGTAATGTTTTCTTTATTGATTTAATGTATCTTTTATATTATTTAAAAAAAAAATTAGCATTGTGCACTTCTTACCTATATTCTCTATAAGTGTAGAAAATTTTCAATTTTCAATTTTCGTAAAAAGGGATACAAAGTTTTTGCTTCACGTATTAATATATAGATGACGTAACGTCTGATTGGAAAGAGCCTTAATCGTTTCTTGGTGTAATAATGTCGAATGAAATGTGTCAAACGCCGCTATAGTTCTCTAGCAGCATTGTAAACAAATAAGTAATACCGTGGGATCCATTATTGTTAATGAATTAAATTGTTTTGTTTATCTTCTTATTAGGTATAAGTTATTGTTTACAATAGTAATTATGAAAGTAAAAGATCCGTTTTCATTACTGAGCCTGCAGTACAGTAAATAAATAGAAATATCAAAGGTTCCTGATTAAAACGTAAACGCATTTAACACGATTTCGTATATTCATCTGTTGTATTTCAGACACGAAGATTTATTATTAAAAGACTAAATAAATCTAAATAAATCTCGGTAGAGACATGAACATGGTTACGAAAATTTTCTTTTTCAAAATTGAACAAAGATTCAGATGCAAACCGGCCCACAAACCCCATTGACGATTATTGTATTGCGAACGGTATTTTTGTGAGTAATATAGGTTCCTCCGTTAGTTATGATGTCTTGTTATAGATAAGGATACAAACTGTCTACGATGGATGAATACGAATGGAAAATTTAAAATTTTCGCAACAAAAAATATTGTCAAGTTCGTTTTCAAACGTAAATATATTATAGAATTAAATGTATATGTATGTAGCGATCAAACCGATAAAAATCAAATGATAAACAATAAGAACTAAATCAAAACACAACAACGTCAGACAATGATTTGGCGGTAGCCACTATTAGCAGAGTTCACAATGAGTCGTTAAGTGTAACTACCTACTTGTTAATCACTTAAGGGAATGATGATGCGAAACGGCGAAACAACCGTTGGTGGCTACTGCGAATAGTTAATTGAAATGCGTTAGATACGCGCCGCACTCATCGTTCCAGCGAATACGTCGCGACGCAATGACAGATCCCTGCAGGACGATAAACGAATTAAAAAAAAAGTTACAATAAATCTTGATTAATTGCCCGTATACCGAATAAATTTTTATACGTCTACTAGCTGACCCGGCGCAGACTTCGTAGTGCCTCAATCGACAAATAAAAGACCTAAGCTTTTGTATAAAATAAACTTAAGACAAACAAAAGAAATCCGTCGGACGGGGGACACATCAAAGGAAAAACAAAATCGTTATTTTTATTTAATTCCGAGCATTTTCATATTTATCTACTTTTTAAACCTTCTCTGGACTTCCACAAATAATTAAAGATCAAAATTAGCCAAATCGGTCCAGCCGTTCTCGAATTTTAGCGAGACTAACGAACAGCAATTAATTTTTTATATAGAGATAGAAGATAAATTTATTGACACGAAGATAGAATGCATACGAAACATGCGCAAAAGT
The DNA here is from genome assembly GCF_030267445.1 of Bombyx mandarina. Classification (NCBI taxonomy): domain Eukaryota; kingdom Metazoa; phylum Arthropoda; class Insecta; order Lepidoptera; family Bombycidae; genus Bombyx; species Bombyx mandarina. Next base: position 8,404,474 of record NC_143225.1, on the reverse strand, counting down.
AATAATTATCGTTAGAGGCAGACGCGAACGGACGAGAAGTCGAGCCGGCAATGTCAGCAAAAAAAAAACAAAGAATGTATCATAAAAAAACCAGTTGTATTGTTCTTTCGCTGGAGACGACCTCAGGCGTCGTGATAAGGCTCAAGTCACTTCTATCGCTTTTCTTACACGTGGTTCGTTTTTCCGTTAAAGAATCAATTCAATTGTTATATGAAGCACTAACTAGTCTATTCTTTCAAAATGAGTTTTTATTTTGTCACATTTTACACGTTATTATATTAATAAGTTATTATTAACAGTTGACACAATAATTCACTAGAAAGTCTCGGTGTGCGATTAGAAAAAAAAAAAAACAGTACCTAATTTTTAATGCCGCGAAGCTGTAAGACGTCACGAAATGAAACCTAAATCGTCCGAGATAGTGAAAGTGAACATGAAGCAAGGCGATGTTATTAAACAATTTTTTTTGTTGTTATATTTTCACGTCTTGTGCGCACTTAAGACTTGTCTCACCTATGGGTGTAACTATCGAAGCTTTTGTGCTCTGTAATATTACACCGACGAACATTGAAAATAAGGAAAAAATATCTGTAGTTACTTTTGATTCCGTGCACGTTGACTTTCAGCCCTGAAGGCCAAATCTGCATTCATCATTTGTCATGAACAAATAACACAAAACATCACGTTTCATTGTGACATAAACTTTTTCCACTGGCACTAATTGTGAATTTTCTAAAATCGACAGCACGTTTTAACGTTATCAAAGGTACAAAGAATACATCGACAAAAATAACAAACAACAGTGAACTGCAGACGCGCTATTTCAAATAGGTGTACAAGAATTTGTGACAAGCTACACTCATGTGTATTACGATAATTTAATCATGCCGTATCTACTCCGATTACTTTAATCATAATTTAAAGCAATGTTTTATTAAGATTTATTTTGTTATCGGCGATTAACTAACGACATAATTTGTTTCCAATGATTTGTAACGATAGCAAAATATAGTTTTATTTTAGCAATGTGTATTTTTTTATGTTAGATGAATGCTTACAATTAACGTGTAAGGTAAATAAAAATACACGATTGTTATATTCAGTGAAAAAAAAATTGGTGTGGAATTTTCGTGAATTTTAAATGAGTGTGAGAAATCGCAAGAAATAATAAACTGACGTGAATGTGTATGTTGTTTGTAACGATTGACGTATTTAGTACAATAGGATTGTTGATGAACGTTGAAACAACTTCGATGTTTTCAGAACTGTAAAGTCCCAAACACAATTAAAGAATGTTTGGTAAAACTTCAAAATCTTGTATGGAAAATGAACCAGCTTCTAAGATATCGTTGGTATTCAAATGATTATCAATGAAACGCGAATATATTATAGTAGGTGAACGAATTCCACACAAATTTTACAAGGTCTGTGGGTGAAACTAAGTGAATGCATCCGCCTGTGCAATAAGTTTTCGCAACACAGTTTTAACTATAAATTAATTGTGTATGTGAATTTGAATTCAAACTGATCAACAAAGAGCCACGAATATGATTCGGAACGAGTACTAAAATCAATTATTCATGTCCCAATTATTCATGAAGAGGAGCCCGGAAATGTATTTCCCGAACAAATGTACGTCAAAAATTCTAAGCACAGCCGCTTCCGATCGATCGGTTGTTTTGTTTCGTGAGCGTCACCTTCACGGTTCACTTCCTGGACCGACTTCCAGTTGCCAAACTATGGAGAGGAAGACGGTGGGTGACGGTGCACCGACCGACCTGTCAGCCTTGTACGCGAGCACCCTGCATTCTAATCGGACGGCCTTGCGGAAGCGCGTGCCCCGAACTGTTCTCCTAACACAGAACAGTATCACAACACCATACAGACGATGCTGCTCATGAACCACTAATTCCGCTATTTTTCAAATTCTGAATAGATACTTAAAAGTCATCGAATAAAGTCAGAAAATAATACAGGTATTTAGAATTCCTATTATTGGCACGACAACTAAGACTATTTAGAGCTAGTTCTCAGACTTATAACCAGTTTCATTACACTCAATGGAACGAGTTAGGATACAGAAGAGATGACACGAAAATGTCATAATGAATTTCAATACTTACAGCATATTATTTAATTTCATGTGGGCATACAAATTCTGTGTGTCCAAGTTCTTATTGTTATCGCTAGTTCCAGACATGCGCCTTGCAGTTCGCATCCAGCTGCCTCTTTGTCGTCGGAATCCTTTGTCAGATTTGAGTAACTGAATGTGGCGTTTGACGAGATCTTGCCACTTCCATTTCACTGTAGCGGGCGAATCACTGGCTGCATCTTCTTTACATATTTGTAGACCATCACTAAACCTCCTCATGTTTTGTAAATAAATTTCATTAGATTTTGGTGGAAGACTTTTTCTTCTTTCGTCGGCAACGATCACCGAATTTTGATCAGCTATCCATTTCGTAATGAAATCATTTTTATCACAGACTTGTGCAATCACTGGATCTTCTTTTGGCGGAGGCGGAATCCAATCCAAACTTACCCACTGACTAGATTTAGGTTTAGATTTGAATATCACATCGACTTCATCATCGCAATCAGATGAACCAATTGAACAGACAGAAGTTTTTTTTCGTGGAAAGCGAGAACGAATACATCTACTAGTGGGTGAAGTTTCAGTGTTCGCGCTTACATCCACAATGTCCTCTTTTTTAACATCCTGCAAACTCTTCAGGCAGTCAATATTAACGTAAGAGTTTTCGGAGCAAGAGGAATCAAGACTAAACCTAGGGGCACTTTTATGAATATACCTAGACCTTACAATAACTTCATCGCAAGAAGGCTCAATTTTGCCACCACCAGTTTCACGTTCGTTTGTTAAAGAGATTCTTCGTTCATTTGAGATAACATTCTCCATTTCGATAATTTTTGTCATGCTAGGAAAAACATTTTCTTTCTCTAATTCATCTATTCGACTTAACTTTTGACTTGAATCAGTTTCATGATTTTCTGTGATTGTTGAAAAAGAATTATCTTCGTTAAGTTCTATAATTCTAGTAATTCTTTGCGGTGTTTCATTCTCTATGAATTTTGTAGTTTTATCATTTTCAAATTCAATGATTCTCGTGATTCTTTGGGGTGATTCTTGTTCACACTCAATGTGACCCATATTGTTGGTTTCTAGCCCATCATTCAGATCTATTATTCTAGTTATTCTTTGTGAAATTATGTCGTGATTTGTGGTTTTAGTATCTATAGATTTTTGTTTTATAGTATTTACTTCTACACAAAGATCCTCCAAAGGCTCCTGCGAGTCAATATATTCTAAACCATTCGATAGAATTGGTGCATTTTCTAATTCTAAAAGTTTTTTAGCTACCGCTGACAAATTTTCAAATGTTGTTACCTTTTCCTCACGAGAATTATTACGACTTTTCGCCTTCTGTAGCGCACTTTCAGAGAGGAATACACATGGCACTTCCACTTGCATAGACATTTTACGTCTTCTTGTAGAATTTTCTTTCTGTTGATTGATATCATTTTCAAGGTCTTCTGTAACAGAAGTATGTGGTAGAACTATCGGAGTACCGGCGACCATTCGCAAGAAATCAGTAACTGCAGCTATATGCGCTCCGGTAACAGCTCCTTGTAATTTTACACCGGATACCTGATGCGGCACAAGTTGATTATCGCGTATACACCACACTACGGGCAAAGCCCCCTCAGACACCATCGTCGTTTAGTCTTATCTAGATTAAATGTTTTTGATTTTATAAATTATTAATATTTGTTATAACACAAATTGTTCCTTAATTTTTTTATTAGGTATTATGAATTAAGTTCACTGGCGCATTTCCGGACCGCGTCCTACGCGTTTACTCAGTAAAGAAAACAAAAACTGAAACACATAATCTTTAAGTCTAAATGACTGCATATCGCGATCGCGGCGCGGGAGTAGGCGTCGTGGAGCGCGGTGTGCGTGCGCGTCCGGCGGAGGTCGCGAGAGATAAGGCGGTGAGAGTCGCACACGAACAAACGCAGCGTGAGCCGCTCCCCGCCAGCGGCGCACCATCACCTTCGATCATACATCAATTTTCATCTGATGCACTCCTCTGGCGAATTATGTAACGGTATGGATGACCTATATAGGCTTTTGTAAAACTTCCCAGAATCGATTAGTTATATAAAAAAAATAACCTGAGTGATAAATTTAGACTTCAAAATGAGCATTTTTTCTAAAACGCTAATGGATATTATTCACGCATGCAATTGAAAATTAACAGTATTCTAATTTCACACGACACGTAAAATGACCATTAAATAACTTTTTGGAGTCTAGACCGAAACTGATGCCAATTGTTTCTTGTCTTGCAATCTTCATTTTATTTGCATAAAATATGCAAGTACTGGAATTCAAGTAGGTTCGTTACGGTGACGTAACCAATGCGGACCAAAATTAGTAAAACATTCGCCGACCACGGACGTCGTTTATAGTCATTATCAACAATTTAGATTCTTGGTGATTAATAACTTATTACTGCATTCGATATGGAAATGAACGAGTTGTCTAATGGTTACTACAGCTTGCGCGGGAGTTTCAACAAAGCCGTCATAAGTCAGCCCTGCTCATGTCGGGTACAGTTAGGTCGAATTGTGTTTGTTCTATTCAGGTTAGGGACAGTTAATAAACTGATCAGAATATTGCATTGTGCATCAAAGACTATACATATGCTGGTGGGCTCAAAATACTATAAATTATATTTAGATATTGATAAAACAACGTTGTAAAATACGCTACTGTAGCAAAGCTTTAAAAATTTTCTTTTTATTTTATTTTAAACTTAAATTACTTTAAATTTAAAATTTAAGCTTTAAAATTTAAATTTAAAGATAAGCTTAAATTTTGTTTTAAACTATCACGATGTCACATACGAAATGTAAATTTGATAATTCTTGGTAATTGTCTAAGCTGTCTGGTATTTCTATTTCTAAAAAGCGATTAAACAAGCCAACTGGTTAATAGATGCGGCATGCAGCACGCAGTTATTACATGTGCTAAGTGCAACATTGACAAACGCAAATACCAATCGGTTGCGGACAGTTAGGAACGGCGCCATCTCAGCTTGCGATGCGCCACCCGTATCTGGGACGGGCAAATCAAGTATTAATTACTCATACGATGCCCTAATGAACGCTCTCTGTATATGAGTGGCGTTGACGATTCTTCGTATTATTAAGGCTCAAAATGTTTATTTCCGTTTAAATCTTTTGAAAGCGCAACACTGTTTAACTAAACAAAATGTCGAAACTAAATAGGTGGACGAGTTCACAGGCCACCTGGTGTTAAGTGGTTACTGGAGCCCATAGACATCTACAACGTAAATGCGCCACACAAATTAAGATACAAATTCTAAGGTCTCAAGTATAGTTACAACGGCTGCCCTACCCTTCAAACCTAAACACATTACTGCTTCACGGCAGAAAATAGGTAGGGTGGTGGTGGTACCGACTCGTGCGGACTCACCAGAGGTCCTACCACCAGTAATTGCGCAAATTATAATTTTGCGGGTTTGATTTTTATTACACGATGTTATTTCTTCACCGTGGAAATAAATTGTGAACATTAAAATCGCCCGAGTGTAATTTGAGACTGATAAAACAAAAAAAATACGATACGATCTAGTTAATGCCTTTGGATTAGACAGTATACGAGTTACAAAGAAATTTAAAACGTAAAGATATAATGTCATTTATAATTCAAACCGCATGAGCATTCACAATCAAAATGCACATAAATTTTTATTCAATAAGTGTTTCGCAAAAACTTACAAGTTCATCTTAAGTTATTGTTACTTAGAAAAATGAATAAGCACTATAAGCTGTAACCTTTTAATATTAAACAGGTTTAATATGACGTCGTTAATGATACCTAGAAGTGTTGTAATTTGTAATACCATACGCAAAAGCCTATTTCCTTCGCTAACTAACTATTATCATTCTTTAGAGAGAGAGATATACATTTTAAATCAAACTGTATAATTTTAACAAAGTTAATAACAGGAACGGAAATAGTATTAGAAAGTGCATAAATATCAATTTTAGTAATCTCCTTTTCGGAACGAAAATTATTAGAAATCTTTTCTTTTTCCACCATAGTTATTTCTGCATCAAAGACGTTCATGCAATTATACCAATTAGTACAAAAATAGCGTCAACGAACGCTATGTTGATATCCGAGAGATAACAAGAATTATAGAGTTGACAGTGTCAGTACCTCAAAAGTATATTTTCATAAAGAAAAATACAATGAAGAAATCTAATTGAATTAAAAAAATATCCTTATAATATATTTTTACTGTTTTTTATAGTCGTTGTATTTTGGGAATAAATAAATAAGAGAACATCATTAGCAAGATACTTCAAATTGGCATAAATAAAATTATATAATAATAATAATAGTACCAACAAAGAAAGGATACGTAATATAATGAGAAGAATATACACACATCATATAGATTCACAAAGAATATTTAACAAGAATATTTTTAGTATGACGTGAATCGTGAACGACCTCCGTGGTCAATAAACAAATCTCGCATCGTTCGAAGAATCACTTTTCATTCTTGGCAATTTGGGAAAGCCCAACTGCTACAGGACAAACGATTTTAAGCGTAACACCTAAGATATCTAATTTCAATTTTTATTATTATATAATCAATTCAATTTTTTGATTGTTTTATTAATATTAATATAAATAAGGTAAATAAATTAATATTAATAATACAACAATGTATTATTAATAATGTACTATTTACCATTAATTGTAACAGAAATGTGTCTGCAAATTGATATCATAATAATTTTTCATTTATTAAATGTAGTTGAAGTTTCAAATAATAGAGAAGCAGGGTTATTTTTGAAAATTGTCACGCAAACATCAGAAAACACGAACAAAGGCAACTTCCTTACATAATGACGTCATTTGGGTGCAGAATAAGCGACGACTAAACCACATAATATGCCCACAAAACGCAGCGATTAGCTACAAGTGAAAATATGGTGTCAAAAAGGCTTTTAATTAAATTATTAATTAAGATAATTTTTCACAAAATGTTTGCCAAATAATCATTTTAATTTAATTAACATCCGTACTTCTCGCCTCGACCGTTTGTTTTCCTTTCATATAAGCATTACGCCTTTAATCTGAATACTGGAAAGGTTTCATTAAATTTCACGATAAGCTCGAAGTGTTGTATGTACATTATTTACATACATTTATTTCCGCGAACACAATTCACTGCATAAATGATCGAGCTTCAAATATGAAAGTGTAATGAACGATATTAACACGAAATGTACTGTTTGAAAATAAAATACACGTCACATGAACATCAATTATAGATTTGTGAAATGTGATTTATAACACGTTCATTGTATTACAAAAGTTTGGAATTCATAAATAAAAACTTATGTACAAATATAATATTTCTAATTACTCTTAATATATATATCAGGTCATTAGATTCATGAATAATTATTTTCTTTTTCATTTGATTTGAATCGTAATCGAAGAAATTAAAATATAATTAAATTGAAATAAAATCCAAAAAATGAAAGTTTCGTTGTCTACAAATTGTATTTGGAGCATGCAGTCTGCTGTGTCTCATTGGGTCACTATGTACATACATGTGTATAAAAAAACGTATGCAGTATTTATTACTGAAATGTAGGACTCACGTTTGTTGCTTCAAATGCATCGGATGCAGAATTGAAATTAGACGATTAGGATCACCACGTTTACCTTAAGCAATCATAAGCTCCGTCGTACTTTAGGTTAACTAGATTTTTTTTTGATAACGCCATCTTGTTGTGTATTTAAAGCGGCTAGTTGCCCTCAATTAAGAAAAATAGTATTATTATTCGCCAATACATGTCGGGAAGAGTTGATTATTGAAAACACGAATAAAACAACATTTTCTGAAAATAAATCGTAGCTAGATCGATTTATCGCCCCCGAAATCCCCTGTATACTAAATTTTATGAAAATCGTTGGAGCCGTTTTCGAGATTCAGATTATACACATATATATTAATATACAAGAATTGCTCGTTTAAAGGTGTAAGATAAAATATATTATTTTGTGATTGTGATTCCGTAATTGTTTCAATCTGACCAACTGGAAAGTGCAGTAGTTAGCGTTCCTAATAGTTGCGCCGCGGGTCGTGGAATCGATACCCACATCGGGTAAAACTTTGTGTGATGAACAGTTTTTTTTGCTCTTTGTCTAGGTGTTTATTATCTATATATGTATTTATATAAACTTATATCAGTATCTATATATCTCTCTCTTTCTATAACACAGGGAATCCGCGGTGTGGGCGGCTTGTGCCCGGTTATTAATTTATTTAAAAAAATAATACTAAGAACATAATTTAGAGTTTATCACAAAAATACCTTCAGTATAAAGCCTGCACAGGAATCGCTTCCGAGGCCGACACGGCATTAAAATGACGTAAACGGATAACAATAATCATTTAAAAATACGTCGTTTAGTTGGTAAAATTATATTGACTTGCCAAATCTTACGATATAGCTGCTAAAATATTTATGGATTGAGATGAGACCATAGCCTATAATATCCTTTCCTGCAAAACGTACTTGGGTACGGAATATGGTGGATTTGATTAAAGGGTTCTTCATTCAATATAGCAGTTAATCATCTCATCTTAATCATTACTTAATTACTGGTGGTAGGACCTCTTGTAAGTCCGCGCGGGTGGGTACCACCGCCCTGCCTATTTCTGCCGTGAAGCAGTAATGTGTTTCGGTTTGAATGGTGGGGCAGCCGTTGTAACTATACTGAGATCTTAGAACTTATATCTCAAGGTGGGTGGCGCATTTACGTTGTAGATGTCCATGGGCTCCAGTAACCACTTAACACCAGGTGGGCTGTGAGCTCGTCCACCCATCTAAGCAATAAAAAAAAAATCAGCATCTCTGAAGTTGCTTAAGCTTATAACGCCTCCTTGTTCTTTGACATTTTAATTTTGTTTTCGTTGATCGAATGTACTCATCTATAGCTTCTTAACGAGAGAATAAAAAAAAAACAGACAGCACGCGGATCATGTTATCGTTTGCCTGTTTTGTAATAAAAAAACCTTGAACATTATTATAAACAAATCGACTGCAATTTTTGTTGTTATCGAAGTTTGAGACGGTAGCACTGCCACATTCTTTGTTTTCTGGATTATTTTCCACTATATAATAAAAAAAAATCTATACTAATATTATAAAGAGAAAAGATTTATTTGTTCTTTTGTATTGAATAGGCTCCGAAACTACTAAACCGATTTGAAAAATTATTTCACTGTTTTGAAGCTACACTATTCCCGAGTGACATAGACTATAATATTTTTTGAAAAAAATTAGGGATTCTTACTAAAACTCCAATAATGTAACCCAAGGTGTAAAAAAATTATCTAAAATATTCTTTACATCGCGTGCCCTGCGAAAACTATTGATGATAGAATAAAATAATGTAGTACGACTTTGTAGAACACATCATTATTTACAAAAAGTGTCGCGACAGCATATATCTAAGTATTATAGTTGTGCCGCAATAAGTGTTCTTTTATTTAAAAAAATAAAACGTCAAATATCGTTGAAATTTTTGTTAAAAACCCGAGCGGAGCCGGAGCGGGCCGCTAGTTAAAAATAAGTCTTCATGAGTAAAAAAATACTATTAAAGTTTAATTCTGCGTCTATTACATTTTAGGTTCCTGCCTTTTGAATAGTCTATAACGTTTTATCATATTCAGAACTCACGAAAAATCCAAGACCTTAGGTGTTTTCATTATTATTTCCTTTGCTGTTATTTCCTCGTGCATATTTTAATTCTGCTGTTATTGAGGCTGTTCGTTTTGACGGATTGTATTCGAACGATAATCCGATGTGTATGACACGAAGCAGAGATATCGCGGTTCGAGGAAGCCAACGGTCGGCGTGATCGGCGAGTCGCGGCCGGCGCCAGGAGTCGGCGCCCGCCCGGCTAATTCGCGGAGCGATTTTTTACTTCCATCATAAAATTATTCAGTACAAGTTATGTTTGATCAAGTAACTCTGAATCACATTTTAGCATTGAGCAAATTTAAAATTTATTATTGAAGTAGCTTTTGCCTGCGACTTCGTCCGCTTTTTTTTGCTACCTTTGCTGAAAGCCTTGAGGCTATTTCAGCGTAACCTTAACTAGTAGGTGAGCTCACAGGGCTCAACCTGACGACGTTGCTAACTCGAACCATAGCAAGAGCCGTGCTTCGCAGAGTCTACCACCGGATCGGAAGCACGCCAAAATAGCCAAATCGATTGACGCGTTGTCAAGTGATGCTATTAAGAACAAACAGAATTTAATTTATTTCTACCTAAACAGAAATGAAAAGAGGCTTGTTACGTGATTGTATTGGTAACCTATTTAAAACACTTTTGCAAACATTTTTATAATATATTTGGACCAAAAAAACAGATGTTATAAATATTAAAATTAGTCTTATCGTAATTTTGCTAAAGAAAAATGTCAAGATTTTTATTTGGAATATAAGGTTAATGAATATCGTTATTACCTTTACAAGCAGACAATCAGACGGTCTACCTGATAGTAAGTGGTCACCATAACTCACAAGCAAGCCGCTGCTTACTGCTAATTACTTAAATAATCGCGATAAAAGCTGCATTTTACTTCGTCTTTTAGGTGTTTTCATAAATAAATAAAATATATCTTACCAGCGCTTACTACTAAGCTACTAACAAGAATATAATACCGCCGACAATTTACAAAATGTGATAATATAAATAATGTTCGACACTTTTTACTAGATCATTCAGATTGTAATTTAACAATCAAACCGTATCTAGCTGGCGAGTTAAAGATTTTTGAATCGGCCAGTCGGAGTTGGTTGGCACGGCTATTAATTTGCGTAATAGAGACGCCACGCGTGACTGATTTAGCAAATCTACGTAGAAATAGATGTGGTCACCCGATAACAGCTTGACTTTTATGTTAAAACATTGTCCAATGTAACATTTGCTCCAACGTCCAATGACCCGAATGAAACTGTTTTTTTTTTAAAGAAAGCGATATTTTGACTCTTTTCGTAAATATTATCAGTCTAACCAAAGATTTTACAGCAAGCTTCATAAATTATAATCTACACAATTGTAATAAAATCAAGTTATTGATTTTCTAATTTACGATGCAATTTGGTGAATAATGGTTATAGAGAAACTCATGGGAAACGAGAGGGGTCAATGTCGATAATTGGTTATTATTGGTACTAATGTGTAATTTAATTCGCCTGTTGTAAGCATCTCGAAGGTACGTCAATCTGCAGATTACGGTTTTAAGAGGTTGCGTTCTAGACGCAAGCGTAGAAAGTTGCTTGTGGCGCGACTGGACGGCGCCCGCATATGTCCTGCGATCCGCATTCTCCCTTCCAAGCTCTAAATAAAAATAAAAATAAACAAAACAAAAAAACGCAACGTCGTAAAATATACTGTATCGCCAAGTAATGAATTTACAGGACCAAGGCAAAACGAATAGAGAACGGCTGCCTGTGAATTAACCGGTAAGAAAACTGCCAGAAGATGTGTAATAGTACAACAATGTTACTAAACTATGTTGCAAGTAAATAGGGTTTAAATAGGGTTAACAATGTTACTAAACTATGTTGCAAGTAAAAAGATATCGTCGCAATAATCTGATTTGAAATTTATTTCAAACGAATTTTAACAAAAAAGAAAAGAAAAAAAGTCGTCTATATATAAAAATATATCCTCGTTGATTACGTGTTGTCTCAGAAGGTTTAGTTATGGTTATTATTTGAAATGCGTTATACGGGGAAAAAAGGCGCATAATGATAAAAATAATTGAGTGTGTTATATTAATTATTTCTTATAAATGTTTATATAAATAATTAGACGACATTTAGTAATTAGGACATTAAACACTGCAAAATAATCGAAGCGTTGGAAATAAAAAGCCCGAAATTAAACAGTTAAAGTTGTTTTAATTCTGTCTTGTATTTGCGAAAACCGAAGAAAATACAATAGGATGTATAATTAATTCCCAGACAGTATTTTTTTTATTTCAGATATTGTAAATTCCGAGTCAAATGTAATAAAAATAGACCGTGTTTCTCGATAAATATTCAACGGAGGCACAAGCGCCCACAATGCTCAACATCTGAAGTTTTATCTTAGGGTTTATTTGTAGAAAATTACAGTTTATCTACGACATTAGCTGCAGTAAATTGAGTGTAACCTGTCATATTGAATCAGGTTATGGACGCTAGTGTGCACTTCTGAAATGTTTTGTACCTTGCGACTATTATTTAGGTGCAGAAATAGTTTCTTTGATGCGTTTACAGTGGGTTTTTAGGCACGCAACATTTTGATTAAATATAAAAACAATAACATGTTTCACATACTTTCTCTTTGTCATTTCATTCTGCACTATTATTCAAAATATTATAAGTATTGAATGAGTAGCATAACTGTTCGTGTTCATATCGTCTTACGTGTTCACAAATAGTCACGGAGGACAACTACATTAAATTAATAAAAGCGTTAACGGCATTGACGACGACTGCGTTCAATTCTTGTTTATCTGCCAATTTAATAGAAATAAATCTGGAGAAAAACCCATTAATAATTATTGCCACCATTTAATGATAACTAGTGGCCCCGCAGTAGTCGAAATTCGACTATATTTAATTGAAATTATAAGTTTAAACATTATTATTGTTCTATTGTCAAACATATTATACTTCTTTAATATAATCACAGATTTCGCCAAAACTACACTATAGATAAATAACATTAAAGACACAATATTAATCTATTCTCAATTTGACCACAGATTTTAAACAATAACAAAAGTTTGACAGTTGACAATAAACAAAGAGTGTTTTATATGTATGTGTTGTGTCAAATACATGGTAGTGTGTGTAATGTTTTTTTTGTTGATTTAATGTAGTATTATTATACATAACTAAAAAAAAATTGTATTCTGCACTCCTTCTCTACATTCTCTACAAGTGTGGGAAATTTCATACTCCTCCGTCCGCGCAATTTTCGTAAAAAGGGGTACAAAGTTTTTGCTTCACGTCTTAATATATAGATGTACGCGACTGTCGTCACAAATTCTAGTAACGTTGATGTATCGAGTTTGACAACAAACAAAGACGAAGACAACACAGTTAACGATTTTGATATCAACTACAACAAAAGCGAAACATTTAAACTAAACAATTTGTGTGCAACAACAACGGCGTTATTAATAAGATGAAAAGCAAAACCTTAAGATTTCTTCAAAGGCAGCCTTAACCCACATTACAGAAATAGTCATGGAGGAATGTCACGAAAAAGCTAAACGCTATTCGGATAATGGTGGTGTTACAATCGCATCTGCGGTGTCGGGTCGATGAACGACCTAGCTAATCGCGAGGCTGATGTCTCGGACCCGTTTAAACTAATATCAAATGCAAGATTAAATTTTTTTATACTTGAATTTAATGAATATTTTTGATATTCGTTTTTATATGAAAATTAAGGAAATACACGAGTAATTATGAGACGTTTACAAATATTTAAATTGTAAATCTCCTAATAGTTTAAAAGCTATATAATATACCGCTTCAATGTTTAAGGGCCAAGTTCTTTGGACCTTGAAAGTTGAATGGGCGTATTTTACGCTGTTATATAATGCATTCAATCAGCTTGTTATATAAGTCGTGTGTATAATTGATTTGGAATTGTCGCCTCTGATCAACGTTGATATCTACAATGACTATACCGGACGTAAAAATACAACATAATAACATATCGAGATATAAACATTCAAGTTATTCGATAGTTCGCTTTATACCAGTTTTGTTGACAAGTGGCATAACTCTCACTTGCGGATGTCGCATCGCATCTCGTGTGTGCACGACGCTCAATTGCTGATAAATTGGCACTGGCAAAAAATATCATTTTCGCTACATACATTTGACGTACATACGTTTCTAATCACGTCATATCTGGGTCAACGGAATTTTTCGACGCCAGCAATTCACTGAAAGCCTTTTACATCACTTCTCGCAGCTAATGCCTGGCACTACCAGGATCCGATCAACATGACACGCACTGTGGTTAATCGATGAGATTTTTTTTTGTCATTATTTTAATACCGCCAATATTTATATTTGAGATCATACATATTTTAATTTGCAATGAAACCTCTCGATTGATTTCAATTTATAATTAAGATAAGCCATCGCGATATGCATGACTTATTAGGGGACAGTGAGATTGTTTTGAATGACAGGCGCATTTTAGACTTGGACAAAAAACTGGGAACGAGAGAAAGTTTTGGCGAAATATCATAACGAAATGCTGCATTCGAAAATGATCAGTAATCAGCGTGGGTGTATGGCACAGCATTGCGATAATTGAAAGTGCCATCACTTGCATTCGGTCTGAACCAAATCAAATGTATGTCAAGTTGTTTTCACGCTCTTTTGCTAGCTTAGTCTTGGTGCTAGTAACGCAAAGTAAATCGTCACAGGTCAGAGGATCTTGCATGATAATATTATTTGTGCTTCCTTGTTCTCTGAGATATTCCTAATATTTCTGCATTATATATTTATAGTAGTGGTATTCTTCTATTGAACTATCTATCTCTGGTAATACGGATATTAATCCAAATTATTTCTGTGCCAAATCAACTTTATTTTCCGGTTTGAACTGCAACACGGCCATTAATCAAATACGAGAAACGGATTCAGTATTATATATCATAGAAGAAGACGACACTTTGTGTTGTCTGTGAGATCCAATAAATACCTAACACGAAGAGGCAGGATCTTCAGCTCGTGTGCGCCTTATCCCTGATAATAATTGTAAGTGGACTACCTTTGTGCTTAAATGTTTTGTGTTTCTCTTAAAATATGATTCAATAAACAATTATGAATAAGAGGAATAAGAATGTTGTAGTTTATACTTTAGTTAATAAATTTTTCCTAGGTCCTAATTCCGTTGTGTTAAGATATAAAACATCCTACTTTTGTATAATTTCACAGTAAGCATGTGGATATATTCGGCTAATTAAATAGGTGTACTACTTAATTTTAAGTCTGGACGAACCAAACGATCTCCAACTGGAATCCCAGTGACTCTGGTTTTGCCCAGCAAGGTATCCTAGGTCTGTATTTAAAGCAAATAACATATAAATCCACATACGTGCTTGGGACTTTTACACGGAGCTTGGGCGCGTGTACTTTTGATTGAAGTTGGCTTATGTTTAATTCCCGTTTGGGAAAAAATAAGGGTTCTTGTATCTCCCGCGGTTGCCAAGTCTGTATGCATTCGAATCCAATGTTTTTAGGGTTTGCTCGGCTTTGGTTTCTAATCGATATGTCTGTGTTTGCAATATTGGTTTATTTAGTTATTGGACTAACCCTAACGCGGAGTCCGATTAGCTTGTTGAATGGTAGTATTTAAATCAAAATTATAGGACGAAGATGGTATAGCAGGTTTAATTTATTTAGCTACAGAAATCCCACTAAATAGATAATCTAATGAAAAATACATAATTATTCATTGAACACGCCGTCTTAAGTGTTAGTTTTGATCATAATTTTAATGCAACTAAGACATCTATATCATGTAACGCTAGGCGGAGACTTCACACTCTGATCCCGTCCGGATGCAGCTGGGATAGCACCTTGGCGACCAGCAAATAGGGAAAAAAAAAACACTAATAACAGCTTACTAATCACAATTTGTCATGATGATCTGTCGTCAACTTCTGTTGTCTACTTTCTCGCTTACCTGCTATGCTGTAAATAAAGAACAGTCTCACAAGACGCAGGGCAGCACGTAGCTATATCGCAAGAGAGAGTTGGTAGGTACGAGTAGACGTCATAAAATAACAGTAATTACTTTAGTCAGTGTCTATTCTGTCTAGTCTTCACGGTGTATAGTGCGTTTTATACTATAATGTGCTCACGTCGTCACCGCCAGTCCCGACTGAAAACCAGTTGTAGTCGCTTTTGTGCAGTCATACTTAATTATGCTGGACTGAAATCGGATTTATGGTGATAAAGAGTAAAATTAAACGATTTATCGTTAAACGCTCAGGAGTTTTCGATTAATAAAGTTATGTATGTAAATGACAATTTTTTTTTCCTACCTATGCCGGTAGCCTTGAGAGGCTATATCAGCCTCGTCCTAACGTTTAGGTGAGCTCACGGGGCTCAAACCGGAGTGTGCTAACACTGGCCCTAGCAAGAGCAGTGCTTCGCAGAATCTACCACCGGATCGGAAACGCGACTCACTGAGAAGACCCGGCGAGAAAGTCAGTGGGCTGTGTCTGTGGGTTAATTCGCTCGTCGAGCCCTTCGTCGCAAGCGACGGGTTCGACGAGGACGGTGACCGGTGCTTGTGGTACCTAAAAGCACCGTTATTAGATCGGGAGGATTAATGACGTGTTTTGGGCGTATATGACAAAGCTACTTGTTGCAGCTATGAAATTCATCCTTACTATGCAAATTTATAATAAATATATTACAATATAACTATTACAACTTAAAGTGCGTCTCTGAGCTAATCTCTTCGTCACTTCGTGAAGGTTCATCGACAGATTTCATATTTTTCGCTTAACTTTAAAAGGCACCTAACCGAATATTTCTTCACTTCTTTTCACATAAATTATATTCAATATAACTTGTTCAAAGCAATATACGTCGGTTACTTCTAAGTTCCATGTCCTCAATTTCTTTACATTTTTCCATCTGCTATTTCAAAAGTCAGAAGGACATACAGATTTCTTCTGTGCAAAGAAACTATCACAATAATTATTTATACAATATGAAAAACTCACTAAGTTTCGATATATTTTTTTGTTTAATCTAAGTTGTGGTACCATTATGTGTCCTATTTCTGTCATGCAGTACTCATACGTTCCGGTTTAAGCTAAACACTTAACATCAAACGGATCATGAGCTCATTTCCACATATTGCATTTAAAATAAAAAGCGTCGCTCAACTCTGAGAAGGACCTCACCAACTGATAAGTTCCGTTAAATCAAGTTTTTGAATTCACTTAGTATAATTGAACCTCGATCGATGACTTTTTGTTATTTTAGTTCCTGGAAATGGATGAACAATTCTTAAGTACTGCAGTTTGAATTTAAGTTATTGAGACTTATGAAGTGAACATCACATCGTAACGTTTTTAAATCGATTTCACATTGAGCATTTTTGCTTTAATGATAAGCATAAATGATCTTATATTAAAAAATGTAAAATATTTTTTATTATTTAGCGCCCACGTGAGTTATCCTTTCATCGTTTTCAATTAACTAGTGGTCCCTCGGTAGTCGAAATTCGACTATAATTAATTATAATTATAAGTTTGAACATTATTATTATGCTATTGTCAAAGACTATCATTTTACTTCCTATAATCACAGATTACGCCAAGACTACATTATAGACAAATAATATTAAAGACAAACAATATTAATCTATGCTCAATTTGACCATAGACTTTAAGCAATAACAAAAGTTTGACAATAAACGAAGAGTATATCGAGGGGTGAAAAGCTATTTGATTTAAGTGACATTTCGCTTAATACGCGACATTTGTCTTTGTAATTAAAATACCGTTTTATTTGGTATTATTATCAACAATTGGATGTTTTTAATTGAACTTCAATTAAGTTTAACAAATTCAAATAGTTGAAAAAGCTTTTTTGTTACGATATCTTTTCCAAATTTTAAAACTAAAATGGCTTCAATGTAAATTTCCAAAAATGTCGCTTAAACCAAATGTCCTTTTACCCCTCGATATTATAAATACATGCGTGTGTGTGTGTCAAATACATGGTAGTGTTTGTCATGTTTCGTTTATTGAGTCAGTGTATTTTTTTGGCATAATTAAAAATAAATTAGCATTCTGCACTCCATCTCCATATTCTCTACAAGTGTTGGAAATTTCATACTCCTCCGTCCACGCAATTTTCGTATAAAGGGGTACAAAGTTTTGGCTTGACGTATTAAAATATTAATAACAAAGTAAGAAATTAACATGTACTGAACATCGAAAGCACAAACAACAAGTAACGCTAATTTAGACTTTACAATAATTTTAAACATTCTACAACATGCTCCATATGTTAGTCACCATCGTCACGAACTTACATCCACGCACAAATCTTAGTTTCTACATAAACTTCTAGGAATAGTTATAAGAGGTGGTTCGGCTTCCAGTGGAAACATGCGATAATAAGGTTTAATTGCACACCACCTCTGCGCCTATATTTAGCTACAAACGCTCTGGAACTAGCAGCGCATGCGACCAGTGCAATTACGTAAAGCGGTTGAGCCATTTCTAATCTAAAAATAATCGTAGGCTTTACACAGATCGGCGCCACCGGGGTCGTTCTACGAGAAAGTATTATTATTCCTTTGACATTGTTCAACATTACAAAAAAGTATTTCGTGACCGACCTTCGATCGTCTGATTTTAAGAATTTTTCAGATGCCGATTTCTTTAAAAAATTATACTAAGTGAAAATCTAACATTACTATTATTTTACATTAAAAATAAACTTGAACATCTAAGGTTAATTTAAATTATTTACAACAATGTTAATAACATAAAAGAATGGAGCACGTAATTAAATATCGCGTTAGTAATATTACTTCTCTGTTACTAAGTATATCCGCGATATGAACGAATACATCATTGGCGCCAGTAACAGATAATCGTTAGTCTGCGCGTGCGACGTGAATTTTCCCTAAGAAGTCGGACTATTAGGGAAGCTATCATTAACGTGGCGACAAGACCGATCACCCGCTACAGTCACCTAGAGACTACGTGCAAATATGTATACTGTTTCACTTATTTCCTAAATATCAAAACATCTATACTTCTATACTAATATTATAAAGAGGAAAGATTTGTTTGTTTGTTTCGAATAGGCTCCGAAACTACTGGACCGATTTGAAAAATTATTTTTCCATTAGAAGCCGACATTGTCCCTGATGAACATAGGCTACTTTTTTTAATTTTTTTTTTTTGGCTTTCTTGTGTGTTTTAATGTTTCCGAAGCGAAGCGAGGGCGGGTCGCTAGTAATATTATAAAGCTGAAGAGTTTGTTTGTTTGAACGCGCTAATCTCAGGAACTACTGGTCCGATTTGAAAAATTCTTTCAGTATTAGATAGTCCATTTATCGAGGAAGGCTATACGCTATATAACATCACGCTAAGATAAATGCAAGCGGAGTACCAATAAAGAATGTTTCAAAATCGGGTTTTAATCCCTTTTGAGAGCCTCCACTGCGTGCGCTGCAGAAAGTTTCGCTAAAGTAATGTCTGTATGAGAGTCTTCTCTGTATCTGTATGTGTCTAATGTATGAGAGTCTCTTTTCAAGTCAGTTAAAAAGCGTGATTTTGGTACCTTAAATAACTCTAACATTCTATTATTCAAAAATATTTTCACTTTCTACGTAAATGAAGAGGCGGGTAAAATTTAGCGTAACTATTTCACGCGGACGAAGTCGCGGACAAAAGCTAGTTAGTCATAAAAATTAAGTTTACCTGCTATTGAATGCACTAAATTATAGTTTTGGTAAACTTATCGATATACGCAGTCAGTGCACGGCTAGTTTTAAAGCAAACATAAGGCGAACACATACCGCGACACATCAACAATGGCCTTAATTGGTCACGATCTGGGCCGCTACTCTCTCTCAAATCAAACGTTGAAGCCCTAGAACCCTACTTATCTACCCATACTCTATCACACGATAGGACGATCCGCCCTACACGCAAATACTGTTCATTATGCAATCCTACAGTGTCAATGACCTCTACTTGTTTTGTTGTTTCAATGATAGGATGGATCATTTGAAGAGGGACTAGTTAATTTCGTTTACTGTTACTTGTTAACGATCGTACGTTTTCTGAAAGGTTTAAGTGTATAGTTTCATTTAGTCGGATGATGTAATAATATGTATTATGTAGGCAGGCGTCGGGTCAACTTAAAATGGTGATGAATTTGTGTTTGCAAAACAATTTTTACTCTTACCTACGCCGAAAATTCGGTTTTCGTCCCGCTGTACAGGGAAGAAAGTCTAACTTTTTCTCCCTGGGTACAAGTGCGCATGCGCGTTAGTGTCTATGCCTGCTCTCACGCACCTAAAATTCTCCGCCATTGTTGTGCTCGGGTAATTTGCAATATTGTGTTTAGTGTAAAATTGAAATAAACAAAAGGCAATAAAATTTAATAGTGAAGTATTAAACAGAGATGTGTTAATCAGACAGTTCTTATTCAATTAGTAGTAGTTTATTTAAAAATTAAAAAGCAGATAAATTGTTTTTTTTTATTTTTTTTAGAATATTACACGCGGGAGGAAATGTTTTCAACTTTTCTCCCTTGGTGCACAATGTACTATTTTATACGATGCATTCAAGGTATGTTATTAGAGGCAGGCGATCAAGCAAAAGTATCTGTTTTTAACCACAATGTTCATTGAGTGTACGTTTACAGTGCAGTGTTTAGAAAGGCGCGCCTGCAGGGCGCTGAACTTAAGATGCATCCTGTCTCCAGAGACGGTGATGTCGGCCAGCTGCCTTTAATTGGGAATGCGGGTTCTTAGGAATCCGCTGCTGACACACTCCGACTGGTTGATCATCATGGCCAGGTCAATTGTACGGTTTCCCGTATCTGCAAGGCATTTCTGATAAATGGTAGCGTTTTTTAAGACAATATTTGTGTATCAACAAACGTTATTTGAAATATTTCTAGTAATTTGCATTAATGAAGTAGTGTTATTCAAATACAATCATAACATACGGGCTGCTTAGCCTATAATTTACCCGTTGGTGTAATAATAGATCTGTGATGGCACATTCTAATGCAATTACGCTGAAAAATCTAGTTTTAGCTCAGTACGATGTTTATTAATAACTATATATGACTATTGAGTATGTATTAATAATGTTTATATGGCGTTTGTCATCCCGGACGCTGAATTCAGTGAGGCGGCCCACTTCCTGCAACCGAGTCGCGTATAAACATATACCATACGACTCGATAAACGAAACCACAATGCACTAAAAAACTTATAATACTTTTTTTTTCTTTTTTCAATTCTTATACAGTACGATGTACGGTTAAAAAAGAAATGAAAACAAAACCCAAAGTTAACATCAGTCGGAAGTGTCAATATCTCATACGCGCGCAGTAAGCCCTCCCATGAACTGTTTGTTTTGTTGGCTCCGCTGGTTTTATTCAAGTCATCAAGCATACCGTTAAGCAAGCTGCAACCGGGTAATATCTATTGGCCGGCCGCATGTGCGGTAGCCGTGCGACAACCACATTATAAATTGAAGGAAGAAACCCAGCGTTTTACTATTTGCCATACAATTTGCGTGTTTGACTAGGAATAGTTTCAATGTAAATACGTGTCTCTGCCTGGACGGCATTAACCATTGTTTGTTTTCAAGAAGTATTTACCGTTTCAGTACTGTTAAGTGTGGGAACAGCAACATTTTAACAACATTTATACCTTTCTGTTTAGTATCGGTAATGGAAAATTATTATTGTACGGATTCTTGTTTCTTTGTTTTCGTTGAATATATGTCTGCTCTCAAATTTTAAGTCATATCGTTTTTTTTTCTTTTATCTTAGTGATTTAAGAATATATGATTCATTTATACAACAGAAAGATTATGCATGCTTTGTGAAAATGTTACAGCTATACAATGCACCTCCGGCGATTGACGTGAGTCCTTCACGATTCACTAGGTAGGTATTCTATCAAAGGAGTATCGGATGGAGTCGAACGGACGAATAAAAACTTGCATTACTCACCGACATGACACAATTGTGACGACATGTTTGTGAGAATCTTATTCTTCTCAAATTAGTCTTCTATGAAAATATCATAATCATAATAAGAAAACATCATAATTTTATAAGCGCAAAAAGGTTTTCTTCTTTTATAGGCGTAACATTTATAAGGTAATTGGTGTCGTGATATATTGTTTTCAACTAATTATCTTATAACATCACTTTGTTGTTATTGTGTTTAATTAAATAAAAGGATTTACCTAATCTTACCTACTAGAGCTTAACCAGGCTAATATGGAGCGCTACCGAATTATGTATCGATGTAATTTTTAGGAACGAAGAAATGGCAATATTATTTTTCACAGGTTTCACAAATCACCACAAGAGATGACAAGCCCTTATTGAATTGATTTCGAATTCAACAATAATAATATTTTAAAAAATATAAATCGCGGTTTAAAACTTTCAAATGTTTTATTACTATAACATCTTTTCACATCCTTGTATGATAATAACATATTTCTAAGATAAAAATTTCATATTCAATTATATAATTTCATATTCACCGTCAAGTATTTAAAATTCACGGTAAGCATTCTTAAATTATGTAACATGAAATGATTAGTTGATTTGTGGACTTAAAAGTTATTCATTAAAAGAAGCTGGCGCCAGACTGTCGTATAAATGTATGACAGGTATATTATGAAATAAAATTGTACAATTTCATGTAAATAGTAAGTAATTAAAGGAACAAATTATCGTTAGCGACATATAAAATTAGTATTATCTGTCACGGTGTGCGTCGTCCGTGACTACTTTACTTTCGCTTGCAAATTTTCTAGTACAACGGTAAGTCCGCTGACTCGTTGCGCAATGATCACAAGCGTGGTAAACGCTTGCAATTATTATTGTAATTGCGTTTTAATATAAAAGAGGCTCAACCGGCGGTAGTCGCGGGGAAGCGAGAAGGCATATTTCAGGCAGGCCAATTTCGTTTAAATTTATTGAACACCTTAGGTCAATTCAGAATAAGCGGCAATTTGGAAGTCATGTGTTTAATTAAATAATAAGAACTGTGTGCTTAAAAACTGCGCCTGTAGACCTCTAGTTACGCCCCTCACTATTGAACTGAGGATCATGGGTTCGATTCTCACTACGGGCAAACATTAGTTAGACGAACAATTTTTTCTAATTATTTGTCCGGATGTGTAATTTATGTACACATTTAAAATATACATACGCATGTATATCAGGATCTGGTTCCCACAATACATGAATTCTAGTATGAATAGTCCTCCCATATGACAGAGGGTTCCATACAAAAAAAAACCTTTTAACGAAACGAAAGTGAAGTAAAAGAGAACTGTGAGAACAAAACTGGGTCAATATTTCGGCTTAATTAAGATTCGTTTATTTTATCATTTATTAAATATAACTAGTGGTCCCGCAGAAATCAAAATTCGACTTTAATCGATTGAAATTTTATGTTTAAACATTATTATGGTTGCCAAATACTATTGTACTTATATAATATAATCACAGATTTCGCCAAAACTACACTATACGTAAATAATACTAAAGACAAACAATATTCATCTATTCTCAATTTGACCACAGACTTTAAACACTAACAAAAGTTTGACAAAAGTTGTGTCAAATACATGATTGTGTGTGTAATGTTTTCTTTATTGATATAATGTATCTTTTATACATTATTTAAAAAAATATTAGCATTGTGCACATCTTCTCTATATTCTCTATAAGTGTGGAAAATTTCATGCTCCTCCGTCTGCGCAATTTTCGTAAAAAGGGAAACAAAGTTTTGCTTCACGTATTAATATATAAGTAGATGAAGAAATACACAAAGCTATACAAAAACTTTAAAAAAAACGTACCAATTCGTTGTTTATTGTACTATTACAATACTTTAAAGGACCAGTTCAATAACCGGATCCCTTTTTATTTACATCTAAATGTGCTATTTACGTAACTAATCGTGGTATTTTTGAGATATAAAGTGATCGAATGATATGTTTGATTATCAAATCTGCGATTTCTGATTTAATTTAGCTTACAGAAATTCCAACACCTAACATCCGTTTCATAGATTTTACGGATAAGACAAAATCTTTGATGGGTGGTCCTCAAACGCGATAATACTGGCACTGAACTATGTATTTATCTACGTATTCTTTATAATAGTGCAAAAAGCGATAAATGGATAAATGGATAATACAATGCGAATATCGTCACAATTTTGAAGCACGAGGTTAAGGTCTCAATTGCTTTTTTTATTGGTCTAAATGGGCAGATGAGTTCATTACACATTAGGCTAAATAGTGTTATCTAATATGAGGACTTACAATAAGCTTACTACTAGTAAATTTGTTTTAAAAATATTACAATAGTAAAGGTTAGATGCTTGTTATAGAATGACCGAATATTTGTTGAATTGAAATTTAAGTCAAAAATCATATTTGCGTGACGAAGGCACGACACTGGTCCTGAATTATAAGCTTATAAGCTGGATTAAGAGAGGATATTTTTTATCATGGTGAATGACATAGCAACACTGGGTATAATATACTGCTACAATAAATATGATAAGTTTGTTTACTGATTCGACATTTTGCGTATCAACGCATGTTCATATATCACGTATCTGCAAGTCGACTTATGGACCAGAGCGACACAAAAACTTATCTCGAGAAAATGCAACGTGTTACATTTTTTTTATGATTTACAAATTTGATGTATGTGAAACTGTAGAGCAACTCTGTAACGTCGACAAAAGCCACTGAAAAAACTCAATTTGTCGTTGTGAGCCATGGCCACGTGGTACGTATTAAAAAACCCATTAGAGGTATAAATTGTATGACGTAGATTGTACTCTACGGATGTATCTTTGATTAGAGGAATGAATAATTATAATTGGTGACTTGACTTTGTATCTCATTATCAGTGCCGTTACAGCATTTTATACTTTTTTTTTGACTATAATTGTTCAATTACATAATGAGCTTTCTTGAACACAAGCGAGACACTATGTTGAGGTTAGATAATTAGGAGGTTCGATGTGTTATTTGCGGAACGCTTTTAAATTAATTCTACAATTTTAAATAGTATTCTTATCATAAAATGGACTAAATGCAGTATTTTCGATTGCTTACATTTTCGAGAAACTGTAGGTGGAAAGGATATGATGAATGAAACCGTAATTTCTATGGTGGGAAGGGAAATGTGAATAGTTGTGTTTTTGTTTTTAAAATATAAATATTGCTGCGTCAAAGAACTATATAAACTTCCTTTGATGCCTTTTAATAAATTATGTTATTTAAAAACATTGTTTTAAAAAATCAATTTAAAGATTTTGTTTTTGTTATAGTCATCGAGAGACAAACGGCACACAAGTATACGGCCTACTTAATGCTAAGTTGACGAGGACTTCAGCAACGGCAAGAGCAGACCCGTTTTAAGCCTCGCTTGAAGAAGGATATGTCTTAGCGCTCGTGTAGAGGAATTCATTTCAAAGTCCGATCATTCATAGCAGAAAAAATCTTTTGGTTGTTGCTGTGAAAGGAGCGGCTTCGTGTTGTCGAATGGCATGATGGTAAAAAGGAGATGATGAAATCATATAATCATCTCTAATAGTTCCCAGAGCACTCCTCATGAAACATACGATATTTTATACGATATATAAGACATACGATGAAACATACGATACACAGTATTTTAGTGGACACAAAGAATCCAAACGATTAAGGCGAGGAATTGGATGCAAAAGAAAATCTGCGGTAATTTGACCAGACTTGTCACTATCGACACCCGTGGTCATAATTCTGGTAAGCGATGCTCGACATATGCGAGTAAGTCATATAGCCGGAGGAGGCGGGGTGTGAGAGAGCACTTCCTCTTCGCATCGATTCGCCCCCGTCGAGCCGGGCACTGACCCCACAGAGCTTGCCCAGCTCTGACCCCTGTAGGAGGCGGAGACCGTAGGGGTAGAAGCCGCGGAGTGCGATACCAGCACCCTAGAGCGCAGTAGATATTGAAGAGCGACCGGTTGGAGGTGTAGCACGGGTCCAACCCTGCTGGCTTTTCTAGTATAGCAAGGAATGATTACCAATGCCCGCACACATCACAATTTGAATACCGCCAACCACCTTAATGAAGTTTCAATTGTATTGTACAATGACCGTCAGACCGGAACACTATAATTACTACTTTGCGGCAGATATAGGCAGGTTTATGGTAAATAATTGTGCAAGCTACCACACAAAATGCCACACATTTACTAAGCTGCTTGTTGAATTCATAACAAATATTGGACCCTGTTAACAGTTCAGCAAATGAAACTAATTTTGTAACATAAACGCCACTGATGTCCACTTTCTTTCCTGTATGTGAAACATTTAACGAAATTAAAGATACCGAAAAAACCTTAGTCTTCAGAATACTTTGCTCACGAAACTCGGAATTTTTATCCCTTACTATTTCATTTTATAAATATTATTCACTATTTAAAATACATACACAAGAAATTGCAAGACCTGGCGCTCATGTCCCGCCACGTTTTTTGTTAAGATTAGTTTTTATATGCCATTCCTCTACAATTTTCTAAAATCAAGTAGTGATTGCACAAATTCTGAAAAGCAAATTTTTTGTGTCTGAACTGTATATTATTTAGGCCCTCGTTTATATTATATAATATACATTTTAAAGCCTGTACAATTCAGAAAAAATTGGAGATCTTTTTAATATTGTTATGGATATAGATTGAGCTTTTGAGGAAATGAATTGGGATAATAAATGTAGCCTTAATTTTCCCTGAATTACATATCCTCTATGAGTTTTACAAGGTGCATATTAATAAACAGTATAAATTAAACTTATTCCTTATCCATATCAGTACAATACTCAAATGTTATGAAAGTAACTGAAATAGCCTGAACATGTGTTATCTTAATTTATATGCATCACTTTTTTTAGTGCATTCATTGCCGAACATAATATAATGGCCTGGTTTTTGTGGGAGGATCACACTGCAGCTGTGTTCACCATAACACCAAGAAAAATAGATGAATAATCAAAACCTTATCATCTCACTTAAATTATTTTACATAACATTTCTTGATACATTTTGGTTTTATTGATATAATTTTATAATAAATTGGATATTTATGAATTAATTTTATAATTAAAACTGCTAGTTGAACAAAAATATAGAAACAATTTAATAAATTTTATACAAGCTTAACTACTAACAAGAGCATATCTTTCACATTGCTAGTCACTTAAAGATCTTTTTGATTTAAATTAATAGCTATGTATCATGAACAAATGATATCCCTTGTGAGAAATTTGAATAAAGTTAAGAAATAATAAAAGTTTTGTATGAAATCCTGAGCAACACATGTTCTTTGGAAGACATTTTTATTATTGTCAGAGGTTCACAGGACACTTAACAGCAAGTAGCTACCAGAGCTTATAGACACCACAGAGTGAATGCTGATATCAATTTTGAGATGTATTCTTACAAGCTTAAATATTTTCAGTACAATAGCCATTTTACTTTTAAGCTAGAATATTGAGAGCTACGTAGCAAAGATAGTAGAATCCACCTGTTTAGGTTAGCAATACATCTTACCATTAATCTCCTATCTCCCTTTAAGATTATTATTTAAAATTTTCACAATTTTTCTTTAAATTAGGATTTACATTAGTTCATGAGAAATGCTCTGAATTTCTACCAAGCATCTAAAGTAAAGCAGGCACTAAACTTATAGCTAAAGTAAATATACAATGTATAAAATATTAAGATTATGAACATCATCGTTGTGTATTACTAACATTGAACGACCATTTCAAAATCAAAATGCTCCAGACAAGCTTTTGTGTTTTATCTATAATTGGAACAACTGTTTTTGTCTTAATTTTCATTAACATCTTCAGCTAATTGATAGCTAATACCTGGTATTTATATATTAGCAAGATTGGCTTCTATGCACAACTAATTAGAAGCCTTAAGAAATGAAGTCAAAATTGGATCTGTACTAGAATCATTAGACAGCTTTTGTAACCACAAAGGTCCTTTTGTGTGAGAAATAGATGGTGAAGAATGGTGGTCTCTATTTGTGCAGGTTCAAATGTTTTAATTTCATGAATTATGGGCTTTCAAGTTAAATGCTGGATAGTAACCTGAACCAAGCATTTCAGCCAACCCAGTTCAACAAAAACTGTTTATTGTAATGTTTCATATTTAAGCTACTTGGCAAACATGGATTTGCTAGAATTTTATAAACTATTTAGATTGCAACACAAATCCAATTTTAGTTTTATTTTGGTTGTCAGTATTGTCATAAAATTTGACAATGTAGGTATTTATTTGTTTACTTGGATTATATTTCTATTCACTAGAAATAAAATCCATGTTTATCTAATACTATATTCAATTTATAAAATTAATTATAGATGTAAATGTGTACACAATTAAAGTAAATAAGGATAAATAAATGCATTGTTCAATTATAGGAAAATTATGCCATTCAAAATTATTTATATTTGTGTTCAAATCTAAATAGGCCGTACAGTTATAGCAAATACATGTTTTCCGAGTATTAAACAGTACAGTGAACAGTTTTGTTGAACCGAATTGCATGAATTGAATTATTTACAAGGAACGGAATTCTTTATTGGATTGTGTCATGTTGTTATAAAACAAAAATCCGCAGTTGGTAAGTAATATCATTACCAAGTGAAACGGGTTAATTTCAATGTACAGAAAATAAAGCGTTTAAAGG
Source organism: Bombyx mandarina (assembly GCF_030267445.1). Lineage (NCBI taxonomy): Eukaryota > Metazoa > Arthropoda > Insecta > Lepidoptera > Bombycidae > Bombyx > Bombyx mandarina. Next base: position 8,375,778 of record NC_143225.1, on the reverse strand, counting down.
AACCTCTCACTACCGAAACGATTGCATAAAAACATGTATGTATTACTCACGGTTCGGCCTCTATTGACTGCAGGCGCGCCACATAGTTTGAAGGAATGTAGCCCTCTTGTTTGGTTTTCTTACTTCTAGCAAGCCACCAGTCACCTTGTGTATCATTAAGAATTTCCAAATGCTCTCCCTTTCTAAAACTCAGGTCTTCATCGGTCCTGGCATCGTAATCATACAGCGCTACAAATATTCGAGTGGGAGGGACCTCACTAGTATCTGTACCCTGATTTACCGTAGATCTTATCGGATCTGGAGGCGGGGTAGGCACGGGGCTCTGAAATTGTCTAGGGTCTTCCTCGTGAGGATTAGGCCTCTCATTTTTGTTTTTTGAATCCTTTTCTCCTGTGCTACTAAAGCAATTCCCCATTTTCTCTTTACAAGGTGAGACTGGTATCACTAGTTTCGTGTCAAATCACACACTTGCTTGTACCCAAACAATTGTCCAGAGTTTTTAAATCTATAAACATCTTATTTTGTCACATTAAAAGTAATAAAACTGAAACTAAGCCAATGTTTTTATCGTAAACAAAGAATACAAAACCACGATCGGACATCACTGTAGGCCACCATTTTGATTAACCATCGACAATTTTTGTGATTTTGGTATAAAACATGAGCCCTATAAATTTTAGCTCCAAAATAAAGTAAACTTCTATTTTTTTTTTTGGAAAACGCTCAAACAAATAATTACTGGTTTTCTAAAATCAGATTATTTTTAAATTTATTGTGTTATAAAGGGTGTACTGTAGTGACATCTATATAAATACGAAAAACTAAAAACAAGATTCATGTACGACAATTATTACGTCGAGACTAAAATTATTATTAATATATAGCACTAGATGGCGCTAGTGTCAAAAATTTATGTTAAGCTTTCTAATTTAAAACATTTAACCGTTTTGATTCAGACTAGGATTGCAGTTATGAGAATAATTAAAACTTCTAATTCACATCTGAAGTTAGGCCAATGGTATTAATACATGCGTGCCTTCAATAGGAAGAAGAAGTCTCACTTTTATCACTAACTTTGTAAATACATATTAGCAAGGAAACTGATAATATTTTTTTAGCAGGAGTTTCAATGTGTTCTACGTTTCGTTTGCGATTTAGCCTTTATTGTTTTTGAAAGCATTTAACAGGAGGACAAAGAACGCTTTTATCTTACTAATTAGGTATTCATTCACCAGATCTTACAAAACTAAATGTATTTTATATAAAAACTAAACCGTAGAATGTCATAACGAGTTTATTCAAAAACCGTCCCTTGAGTTGTCTAATTAATTAAACACGAGTTCTTGATAAGTCTAAGCCAGCGAGGGGTAGATTGAAACTTTTTGTCCTAGGGCTGTGACATTTTCATAACATGCCTATTAACTTTTAAGGATGTTTTTATTGCTGCACACGGGCAGACAATCTAACGGCCCACGTACTTTGTGCTAAGTTGGTCGTGGCTTATAAGATAAAAAAAGATGTGTGGTGTCGTGGGTCACCGGATATTATAAAAACGGATTATTATAAAAATATTAATTTTAAGTTCTATTCGAGGTATAAAGAAAATAATTATTCGGGTATACATTTTTCATTACCTATGATTTTTTTATTGATAAAAAAAAACTACTTTACAAAGTTATCAACTTTATTTTATTCACAATGATTTAAAAAAAAAAAAAAAAATGATATACAAATAAACAGCTATTTATATGAACTAGAGGTCCCACAGTAGTCGAAATTCGACTATAATTAATTGGAATTGTAAGTTTGTACATTATTATGATTGTATTTTATATACTTCTATAATCACAAATTTCGCCAAGACTACACTATAAAAAATATTAACAAAGACAAACAATATTTAATCTATTCTCAATTTGACAACAAACGTCAAGAAAAAAAATTTGAGAATAATAAATAGTATGCATGCGTGTGTGCGTCAAATACATGGTACCTATGTAGGTGTGTAATGTTTTCTTTATTGATTTAATGTATCTTTTATGCATTATTTTTAAAAAATATTAGCATTGTGCACTTCTTCTCTATATTCTCTATAAGTATGGAAAATTTCATACTCCTCCGTCCGGGCAATTTTCGTAAAAAGGGATACAAAGTTTTTGCTTCACGTATTAATGTATAGATAATAATAATAACCGTCATCACGCAGACTAATGTATAGTCACTGTATTTTTTTTATTTTTTTATTGCTTAGGTGTGTGGACGAGCTCACAGCCCACCTGGTATTAAGTGGTTACTGGAGCCCATAGACATCTACCAACTAATGCGTAACATGCGACGGTAGCACCACATCTCGAATGCCTGTAGGCGTCTTGTAGTGTCATCTTTCAGGGTCCACGTTTCGCAACCATACATGACGATATGCCAGATATAGCACATGAGTAGCCTGACTCGGAGCTTTATATTCAGTTGACTACAGCAAAGAACTTTCCTCTTTTAATGAAATGTCATTAAAAGAGGCTCGAGCAATTTCTATCCGGGTCTTGATTTCTTGATCAGATTCCCATGCTTCATTTACCCAAATACTTGTACTGTCGTACCCGCTCTAGTTGTTTCCCAGCTACAGATAAGCTTGAATTAAAATCCGGGTTTCTTGAGGCTACCATGAACTTGGTCTTGTTTATGTTTATTAACTCATTAACCTTATTCACAATTGCTTGAAAATCGGCTTCCGATGCTGCAATAAGGATATTGCAATAAGGATATTTTATTGCTTAGATGAGTGGAATAGCTCAAGGCCCTCTTAGTGTTAAGTGGTTACTGGAGCCCATAGACATCTACAACGTAACTAAGGCCGCCCTCCTTCAGATATGAGTTTGTACAGTACAAATAGGCAGGGTGGTGATATTTATCCGTGTGGACTCATAAGGAGAAGATTTCTCTAAGATGATCAAGTCAACTCTTTTTACCTATTGCAGAGCCCACCATGAAATGAGCTTTTTTCCTTTACCTATTCGATGGCACCCTAAGAGGGTATTTCAGCTACGCTAGGTTGGGTAGTTCAGCTCACGGGCTCAACCTCAGAGATTTTGGTAACACTAGCCCTAGTAAGGGCAGTGCTTCGCAGAATTTACCGCCGGATCGGAATCGCGATCCACTGCGAAGATCCGGCGAGAAACTCAGTGGGCTGTGTCTATGGAAAATTGACTTATAGAGGTTTTTTTAAAAGGAGTGAGAGTTATTAATTAGCGGTGTGTGCTTTCGCTGTGCCCCTGGAATTGCTGTTGGCCATGATCTATTGTGACGTGACGTATGATTCTGGTTTAATTACGTAGTGATCTTGACGTTTTGTACCACAGGACCTCGGCCCTTCTCTTCTCCCCTTCTTCCTCTCAGGAGGCGCCGGAGTCCGACATAACCCGGTCCGTTACCCCCCTCGACCGGGTATCCGTAAATGGATTCCCCAGCGTTAAAAAAAAACGAGGTTAGATTGGCCAAGGGAATTGGTATCCTTGCAAGGGATCTGTATTACCAATAATATCGCCCGTCAGACATCCCTGTTAGAAAACTTTTGTAAGTTTTTCGGGTTACTTATTGCACTCGAGTTCTTGTTTGTAAAAACTGTGAATAAAATTTATCTGAAATAAAAACAAAAAAACCGCTTAAATAGCAATCCCCATTTAATAATTAATTTTATATTTCTAAAATCCTGTTGTTGCTGGATTTTAGAGCGAAGTGATAAAATTTTGTGTACTATCATCGGACCTTGATCTGTGTATAATTTTTAATGCATAAGTCTTGAAGTTGATGAAAATGACGTTCAAAGATTACATTATATACAGAGACAAACGTCCTTATCATAGCAAGCTAATAAAAAAGTTTTAAAAAATAGATCTGAAACTGTATAAAAAAAACTGTAGCAATCTCGACGAAATTGCAATCCGCACTGGCTCAGAATTGTTGGAACAGTTGACTGTAATTACAATTAGTTCAGTTCTATCTACACTGCTGTTTCAGAAGATAGTACTGATTGCAAGCTCTGCGAAAAAATAGTTGAGCTGGGAATTTGTTAAGAAACTAAATAGTTAATATGGATCAGACGCTCAGTTTAATAATAGGCTTTAAGCTCGTGCAGCCAAGATCGATAGACGAAGACACTGTTTAAGGAATGATAGCCTTAAATAATCTGCGAACTCTGAAGTCTTTGAGTCATCTCAGTGCCTCACGCTTCTGTTTGTGCGAGTTTGTATTGAAATAGGATAACTTCTCACTTAAGCTCCTGAACCACGGAAGCACGAAATAAATGTGCATTTTTTTTTATTTTTTTATTGCTTAGATGGGTGGACGAGCTCACAGCCCACCTGGTGTTAAGTGGTTACTGGAGCCCATAGACATCAACAACGTAAATAATGCGCCACCCACCTTGAGATACAAGTTCTAAGGTCTCAAGTATAGTTAGTTACATTATGTGCATTATGTCATATTACATTGCCTATGAGCTCCGATGACAAATAAATGCCTGAAGCGAAACGGAAGAAGCGAATTGAGAATTTTAAAGTGTTCTGTGTGTTTTCTAAGTGATAAATACAGTTTTAAGTTGTACTTTAGTGGAACATTTATTTATCCCGAGCCCCAGCGCGTAACATTAACTCAGTGTAAGGCGTGATGCTTTAAATCAATGAATATTTCCATTACAAACATTAAAACACACAAACTTATACATCTATAACATCTTTATTTTATTTTCATTCGTCGTTTTCATTACGAAAATTTAAATCGGCCATAATCACTGACACCTCAACATTTACATGTGCTTTTTTGTTTTATTATTAAGAATTAATATGAAAAATCACTACTTCCATAATTTATTGGTAACCCTAAACAACTATTAATAAAAAAATATATAGAAAAACAAAAGTGACAATGGTTACTTTCTTTTGTATCTGCCTATTTATATATAAAATCCCGGTCGACGCTAGTAGGTATCTTTAATAAAGTTATTTGGTATTCAGGGTTTGGGTGGACTTGTTTTTGTCTCTTATGTATATTTTCGGTACACAAAACAGAAATGAAAATCTTAACTTGGAGGCGTTTACTAGTGGTAGGGCATCTGGTAAGCCCATATGGGTAGATACCATTACTCTGCCTATTTGTGCTGGAAATAGTAAAGCATCCCACAGACACAGCCCACTAGGGTTTCTCGCCGGACCTTCTCAGTGGGTCACATTTCCGATCCGGTGGTAGATTCTGCGAAGCACTGCTCTTGCTAGGGTTAGTATTAGCAACGTCACCAGGTTAGAGCCCCGTGAGCTCACCTACTCGTTCGGTCATGCTGGCATAGTCCTCTAAGGCTATCTTAGCTAGCTTAGGTAGGAAAAAGAAAGTAATGCATTTTAGTTTGAAGGGTAGGGAAGGGTGGTGTGGGTTGCACTGTAAAATTGAGAGTTATATAAAACTCATATCTCAAGGTGAATGATGGCATTTACATTGTTGATGTCTATGGGCTCCGGCAACCACTTAGTACCAGGTGTTTACAACCCACAACTCATTTTCCCATATAAGCAATAAAAAAGGAATCCTTTTGTCAATCGTAATATTCTTCCACTTCCAAAATACAATTGTTAATATATTCTGTGAGTAATGGGCTACTATTTCCGTACTATTTCTACAGAATGTAATTACTTAAGAAAACAAACGATTTCGGGCGACGTGCCAATAAAATTACAATGTACTTCTAATTAGACATATGTGAGGCGCCATTGAAGTCATGCTTTGAATTATTTAAATTAATTTAAATAAAAAGCTCCTAAGTTTGCAAGATAATGGATTTGAAGGGTTAGGCGCCTGTTTCATATACTTATTAGGCAGTGGTAATCGGGTATGCGTTACCGTTAGAACGCACAAATTTTCCTTCGTTCGCCTTCGTTTCGTTGATATTTTGAGACTTTTTACTAGTGGCAGGACCTCTTGTGAGTCCGCACGGGTAGGTACCACCACCCTGCCTATTTCTGTCGTGAAGCAGTTATGCGTTTCGGTTTGAAGGCCAGCCGTTGTAACTACATTTGAGACCTTGGAACTTATATCTCAAGGTGGTTGGCACATTTACGTTGTAGATGTCTATGGGCTTCAGTAACCACTTAAAACCAGGTGGGCTGTGAGTTAGTCCACCCATCTAAGCAATAAAAAAAGACTAAAATAATTTTAATTCAATCCGAACACATTGATGTTTTTTTCTTGTACTTAATGGGTCGACACAAACTGCCTATAGTTAAGTAGTATACAGAACCGATAAACATTCTAAATTCATTTTGATTGATCCTGAACTAATTTCCAAATAGTTTCAGGGGTAGTTTGAGGCAACGATAATTTATAGTACGTACATACTTTTCTAAACAAACTTTCCAATTCAGGGATGGTTTTTAGTTTGAGGGACACATTATTAGCTAGCCAATAGCTATTATTTCAACGAAATTTAGTCTTCGACTTCAATTCTTAACTACGATATTGCAGTTGTGATTTCTATGGGCTACAGAAAATAACAGAACACAAGCGATGGCCACGAGAAGATCTGTTCAGCTGTAGTATATACAATCTAAATTCGTAGTTCACATTTTTTGCTTTTTTCACGACAAATACGAGCTTTAAGCGCCGAACAATAATTAGCGTATTTTAACTTTAAAACGTTATATATTCCAGCAATTTCAGCTTAAGTACTTTAGTAAATTCCGACAATAACGTTGCGGACCAATATGTTTTTTTTTTTTATTAGTACTAATAATAATTGCTTTGGAACGCCTCTCATTGAATTTATTTAGATTGTTTCTTTTTGAAAACAAAATTCAAATTATAATTGCACTAAAATAAATTCGGATTATTACATTAATTTTTAAATTATTTTACTATACTTTTATTGCAACATCACATTGTAATACAGCGTGCCGAGCGTTTTGTGAGCTACTCAAAAAAAAACGCTTTCCTTCTCGTCTCCCTAACTCGTTCAGACACTAGCATCCTTCATTAAAACAGACCTTTGTCTGTCAATGTACCCTTTTCAAGGCGGTCAATTTATTTCGGGCAAACGCAATTTGAGCATAAATGAAAGTGGCGCTAAGAGTGCATTCAACTATAGTACACTGCAACATTGGTCGCATATTACGTGTCGCTTAGCATATAATTATTGCAGGCATTACCTGGCCGCGCAGCACGGATGCAGTATTAACATAGAATGCGAAATTGTAGCCAACATTTGCCGTAGCGGATGGTCCTATTGTATGCACGACCGTCATCGAATTATGTGCTTCATCTACATTTCCTGTGTAAAATTTATATTCTGTTTGTGGTTGTCATATTTGAATCCCTGGATGAAAGGTTTCAAGCGCGATTCTGGTTTCATGTTACCTTGTAAATTGCCCACGCTTTGTACCGTCAAGTCTCAAATAAATAATTTAAATTACATTACCAACTTTGTATGTACCTTCGTGTTATTTACTAGTTTTTAAATAGCATTAGCGGTCTCGTTGTGCCTGTTAAAAATGATTAGTCAAAATGAGTTGTTTCCCTTTTGGAAGTTATCGTGTCGTATTATTACTAGTTAAGGACGAAAGCGTGTATTTTATTAATTTATTTTTTTAATGTTGACGAAGGCAACCTCATGCCATCGCTTGTATTATTACACAAAGCTGGCGGCAATCACTCGGTAAGCTCCGGTAATCCCTTATCACTAGGTGGGGTTACGGAATAAATGAAAGAAATAATCTCAGTTGAAAAAGTCACATCAATATATCCAAAATTAGGATCATAAGAAACATAATACGGCTAAGTTAGAATTGATAAATTGATGACTCTTTATTCTAACATTAAAAGAAAGAACAGTAAGCCTCGAAAGATTCATTAAAAGTATAACAATTGGCGGCGTTATTATCGCGTCCAGGCAACCTCAGGTATCCCTCAGGAGGATCAATTGAACAGAAAAGAACGTTGATTTTCAATACAAATAAAATTTAACACTACAGACACTTAAATAAAACTAAAATAATACACATACAAAATCATAGTCTATACAGTATATAGTAAGTACATACGGTACGTACAATATAACAGTCTATACAATACAGTCCTTCAGTTTTGCGAGTAATAGACTTAGTTATAGTAATTAAGACTCAATTTTACAATGAAATCCATTTATTACATTTCAAGTGTACAGCGATAATAACAGAGAGCTCCGCTCTATTCGATTGCTCGAACCGGAATGTTTTGTGCGTTTTTTTTCTTTTCTTTTCCCTACCTAAGCTGATATCCACAAGCCTCGTTTGAAGAATGGTAAGTCATAGCGCTCGGGAAACACCGTGGAGGGGAGCTTATCCCAAAGTCGGATAGTACGTGGTAAGAAAGATCTCTGGAAACGCATTGCGATGAACGCAGTGGCTCCGGGTAGTATGGACTCTACTCCGGTGGCGGGCGAAACGATTGTAAAAACAAGATGATGGAATCGTCTCAATCAATTTCTCAGAGCACTCGCCATAGAATATACGATATAAAATATAGAGAGAAGCGAAGTCCCTCCGCAGACCCAGAGGTTCCAAACGATCCATGAAAATGGGATTATCGACAATCCGAACGAACCTCTTCTGTATGGAGTCAAATGAAAGTAGCTGGTATTTGGGAGCCCCGGCCTAGAGGTGGAAGCAGTACTCCACGTTCGGATCTCAACGTCTCCTGGCATCATTCCAGAATGCGTATGTGTACCGCTTGAGGTGTGCAGCATCCCTACTGGCATTAATATAACAGGGTCTACTGTGATCCCCGACGGCATTCCGATAGAGGCACCCGTCACGTGCGGACGTGCTCATCGACCACTCGATCGCCCGGCCTTTGTTCGCCCGGCTTTTGTTAGCCCGGCCATTGTTCGCGCGGCCTGTGTTCGTGGTACATCTGCCGACCAAGTGTTATTTTTCTGGAAGTTTTTATTTGTTTTGTTTCCTTTTGTTATTTCTGTGTTCGTGGTATATCTGCCGACAACTGTTTTCCTGGAAGGGTTTAATTGTTTTGTTTCTTTTTGTTATTTCTGTTTTGTTGTGTTTTTTCTTTGTCCTGTAGAAATCGCGCCGCATCGCCACCTGTGTTCAATAGAACCGCTCAGTTCCGAGAAGTTGGGGCCTCGCCGCAAGGCGAGTGTTTTCTAATACCCGGGGTAGCCCCACCTGGGCACGTAGCCATCATGGACGCAGTATTTGCGGAATTTCTCCGGCTTCGCTACCCAAAACTCACTTCCGAGTTTCTGGCCTTCAAGGCCGATCACACCGCGAGCCCTCTCGTGGACTCCGCCAAGCTCGCTGCTCCTGCGTCGCCTGTGCCTGAGTGCAAAGCTTCTGCATCGAGCACCGCAGCCTCCGTCGTGCCTGCCGTTCCCGCATCGCCTATACTGGCGAGTAAAACTGCTGCGTCGTCCGCCGTGGCCACCGTTCCAGCAGCGCGATCATCCGCGGCCTCCGTCGCACCCTCCAAAACACCTGCTCGTAGGTCACCTGCACCCGCCTCCTCGTCCTCCGACTCTGACTCGGAGATGGAGGTCGACCTCACCCCCGCCTCATCGACGGATGGATTCACCCTGGTACAAAAGGGTAAGAAGCGTGCCGCGGAGTCTCGAGCTCCCGCGGCCGCTAAAATTAGCAAAGCCGCGAACGCGTCGCGTCCCCGCCCTCAGACTCCCGTTGCGCCTCCAGCCCGTGCCACCCCGTCGCCGCGTCCGGTGGCACAAAATAAAACCCAGACCCCTCCCCCGGTTATCCTTCAAGAGAAGACAGCTTGGGATCGAGTTTCTCTGGCCCTTAAGGCCAAAAATATCAACTTCACGAATGCCCGTAACCTCGCGAACGGCATTCAAATTAAGGTTCGAACACCCGACGACCATAGGGCCCTCTCTTCTTACCTCCGTAAGGAGCGTATAAGTTTCCACACGTATACGCTCCAGGAGGAGCGCGAACTCCGTGCCGTCATACGTGGCATCCCTAAAGAGTTGGATGCCGAGCTCGTCAAGGCCGACCTTCTCGAACAAGGCCTACCGGTTAACTCCGTACACCGCATGCACACAGGTCGCGGAAGGGAGCCATATAACATGGTTCTCGTCGCCCTCCAGCCTACCCCCGAGGGTAAGCAAATATTCAACATCCGAACGGTCTGTAGCCTTTCCGGAATCGCCGTCGAAACCCCACACAAGAAAGGCACACCTAGCCAGTGCCATAACTGCCAATTATACGGGCATTCTTCCCGTAACTGTCACGCGCGCCCCCGATGCGTCAAGTGTTTAGGCGATCACGCCACGGCCCTATGCACTCGCGATCAAAAAACCGCGACGGAACCGCCTAGCTGCGTCCTGTGCCGAACACAGGGTCACCCCGCAAATTACGGCGGATGCCCCCGAGCCCCGAAAATAAATCGCCGCGTCGCCCGCCAAAACCGTCTCCGAGCTACCGGCCCAGACATCAAAGCCTCGGCACCCTCTGTGTCGCAGGCTAAGCCAGCGTTCGTTCCGGCGCCGGTGCCCAGTGTCTCGGCCTGGGCGAAACCACTGCCGTTCACGAACACGGCTACAACTCCCTCCTCCGCGATTCGTCCCGCCCCCGCGACTCGTCCCTCTCCCGCGACTTGCCCTCCGACCGCGTCCGACAATCTCGCTTTAGCGATCGACTTCTTTCAGTCGATCAACTTTGAGCGCGTTAACGCTTTGGGCGACGCCATTCGCGCTGCCTCCACTGCACAACACTTTATCGCCGTTGTGCAAGAATACGCCGACGTATACGCGTCATTAAATACGTACGTCCTCCCCTCACTCCGCCGGTAATCAATGGCGTATATAAGCAGAATAAAGCCCCTATCCGTAACGATAGGATTTTTTAACGCTTACGGTCTCGCAAATCAACGTGATCAGGTTTTTGCGTGACCATCAAATTGATATATTTTTAGTGCAGGAGACCCTACTTAAGCCCGCGCGCCGTGACCCTAAAATCGCAAACTATAACATGGTCAGGAACGACAGGCTCTCTGCTCGTGGTGGTGGTACCGTCATTTACTATAGAAGAGCCCTGCATTGCGTCCCGCTCGATCCTCCCGCGCTCGCTAATATCGAAGCATCAGTGTGCCGAATCTCACTGACGGGACACGCGCCGATCGTTATCGCGTCCGTTTATCTTCCACCGGATAAGATCGTTCTAAGCAGTGATATCGAGGCGCTGCTCGGCATGGGGAGCTCTGTCATTCTGGCGGGCGACCTAAATTGTAAACACATCAGGTGGAACTCACACACTACAACCGCGAACGGCAGGCGGCTTGACGCGTTAGTCGATGTTCTCGCCTTCGATATCGTCGCTCCGCTAACCCCGACTCACTACCCGCTAAATATCGCGCATGGCCCGGATATACTCGACATAGCGTTATTAAAAAACGTAACTCTTCGCTTACACTCGATCGAAGTAGTTTCAGAGTTAGATTCAGACCACCGTCCCGTCGTTATGAAGCTCGGTCGCGCTCCCGATTCCGTTCCCGTCACGAAGACTGTGGTGGATTGGCACACGCTGGGCATCAGCCTGGCTGAATCTGATCCACCATCGCTCCCGTTTAACCCGGATTCTACCCCATCTCCTCAGGATACCGCTGAAGCCATAGATATCTTAACGTCACACATCACCTCGACATTAGATAGGTCATCGAAACAAGTTGTAGCGGAGGACTTCCTTCACCGCTTCAAATTGTCCGACGATATTAGGGAACTCCTTAGAGCTAAGAACGCCTCGATACGCGCCTACGACAGGTATCCTACCGCGGAAAATCGTATTCGAATGCGTGCCCTACAACGCGACGTAAAGTCTCGCATCGCCGAAGTCCGAGATGCCAGATGGTCTGATTTCTTAGAAAGACTCGCGCCCTCTCAAAGGTCTTACTACCGCTTAGCTCGTACTCTCAAATCGGATACGGTAGTAACTATGCCCCCCCTCGTAGGCCCCTCAGGCCGACTCGCGGCGTTCGATGATGATGAAAAAGCAGAGCTGCTCGCCGATACATTGCAAACCCAGTGCACGCCCAGCACTCAATCCGTGGACCCTGTTCATGTAGAATTTGTAGACAGTGAGGTAGAACGCAGAGTCTCCTTGCCACCCTCGGATGCGTTACCACCCGTCACCCCGATGGAAGTTAAAGAATTGATCAAAGACCTACGTCCTCGCAAGGCTCCCGGTTCCGACGGTATATCCAACCGCGTTATTAAACTTCGACCCGTCCAACTCATCGTGATGTTGGCATCTATTTTCAATGCCGCTATGGCGAACTGTATCTTTCCCGCGGTGTGGAAAGAAGCGGACGTTATCGGCATACATAAACCCGGTAAACCAAAAAATCATCCGACGAGCTACCGCCCGATTAACCTCCTCATGTCTCTAGGCAAACTGTATGAGCGTCTGCTCTACAAACGCCTCAGAGACTTCGTCTCATCCAAGGGCATTCTCATCGATGAACAATTCGGATTCCGTACAAATCACTCTTGCGTTCAACAGGTGCACCGCCTCACGGAGCACATTCTTGTGGGGCTTCATCGACCAAAACCGTTATACACGGGAGCTCTCTTCTTCGACGTCGCAAAAGCGTTCGACAAAGTCTGGCACAACGGTTTGATTTTCAAACTATTCAACATGGGCGTGCCGGATAGTCTCGTGCTCATCATACGGGACTTCTTGTCGAACCGCTCTTTTCGATATCGAGTCGAGGGAACCCGCTCCTCCCCACGACCTCTCACAGCTGGAGTCCCGCAAGGCTCTGTCCTCTCCCCCCTCCTATTTAGCTTATTCGTCAACGATATTCCCCGGTCGCCGCCGACCCATTTAGCTTTATTCGCCGACGACACGACTGTTTACTATTCTAGTAGAAATAAGTCCCTAATCGCGAAGAAGCTTCAAAGTGCAGCCCTAGCCCTAGGACAGTGGTTCCGAAAATGGCGCATAGACATCAACCCAGCGAAAAGTACTGCGGTGCTATTTCAGAGGGGAATCTCCACACGGATTTCCTCCCGTATTAGGAGGAGGAATCTCACACCCCCGATTACTCTCTTTAGTCAATCCATACCCTGGGCCAGGAAGGTCAAGTACCTGGGCGTTACCCTGGATGCATCGATGACATTCCGCCCGCATATAAAATCAGTCCGTGACCGTGCCGCGTTTATACTCGGTAGACTCTACCCCATGATCTGTAAGCGGAGTAAAATGTCCCTTCGGAACAAGGTGACACTTTACAAAACTTGCATAAGGCCCGTCATGACTTACGCGAGTGTGGTGTTCGCTCACGCGGCCCGCACACACATAGACACCCTCCAATCTCTACAATCCCGCTTTTGCAGGTTAGCCGTCGGAGCTCCGTGGTTCGTGAGGAACGTTGACCTACACGACGACCTGGGCCTCGAATCTATCCAGAAATACATGAAGTCAGCGTCGGAACGATACTTCGATAAGGCTATGCGTCATGATAATCGCCTTATCGTTGCCGCCGCTGACTACTCCCCGAATCCTGATCATGCAGGAGCCAGTCACCGTCGACGCCCTAGACACGTCCTTACGGATCCATCAGATCCAATAACCTTTGCATTAGATGCCTTCAGCTCTAATACTAGGAGCAGGCTTAGGGACCCTGGTAACCGTACTCGTCGAACTCGACAAAGAGGTCGACGTGTAACCTAACCCATGCATCAGCCCGCTGAGTTTCTCGCCGGATCTTCTCAGCGGGTCGCGATTCCGATCCGGTAGTAGATTCATTCGCGAAGCAATTGCTCTTGAGTTGTTAGGTCTCCTTCGGAGGCGCTCGGGCAGTTGTTAGCAAATCCCGCCCCTCTTGGCTGAGCCTTTGCTCGCCCACCTGTCCTGGTGAAACTGGAAAGGCCTTTGGGCCAACAGTAAACTTTCAATCCTAAAAAAAAAAAAAAAAAGATCCCCGACGGACACCTCAGAGGAGCTTATAAACAATTCCATCCCCCACAGCACCACATATTTAAGTTGGTCCGCACACACGTCAGAATCACCAGAGAAAAAGCAGAGCGGCCCCCATGGGTAGGATGCTTTAAATTCACGCAAACCATCCCAACCTGCTGAAATATACTGCCAAACTCTTCGATAACAACACTCATGACATCATGACAACACTTGAATAAAGCGCGGAACACAGTGTGTGCTCGACCACGGGTTGTATGGGAGACTGACGCAGGGCATGGAAGGGCCCCCAGTCCCCCCTGCGTACGTTCGCCGGGATCCACTCCAGTCTCCGACTCCGGCTCGATAACTGTACAACAGGATTTTACACCGGTTGGCGGGACAGCTTCTCGGACGGGTGGGCGGCGGCGAAAGTAGTTTTACTGGGTCTCCCTATACCCCCTCAAACAATCACGTCCCGCGAGCTCGCTCGCACGTCTGCTCCGCATGCTCCAGGTAGCATCAAAATTCACCTCCAACAAGGAAGAGGAAAGGAAGGAATAGAACTGGCTTTCCAACTCACATGCCGGAACTCAGCTAGGCTATTTGGTGGCGAACTCAAGTTGGAGGGTGGACGCCAGCCAGTCGGATTAGGTCCCACCACCAGATATGTTTTCGGTTCCCGTTTAGCACCACCCTGGGTCCCTTGTAGGGTATCGCGGGTTAAGCCTACGGAAGCCGGAAGCATCAACCCCCAATATGTGATGTACCCCCAATTATGTATAAAAATATCTTAACTAGGTTATTGACACCTACGGTAGGCAGCGGTTTGGCTCTGCTCCTGGCATTGCTGACGTCCATGGACGATGGTAACTACTCACCATTTACTGGTGGTAGGACCTCTTCTGAGTCCGCGCGGGTAGGTACCACCACCCTGCCTATTTCTGCCGTAAAGCAGTAATGCGTTTCGGTTTGAAGGGTGGGGCAGCCGTTGTAACTATACTGAGACCTTAGAACTTATATCTCAAGGTGGGTGGCACATTTACGTTGTAAATGTCTATGGGCTCCAGTAACCACTTAACACCAGGTGGGCTGTGAGCTCGTCCATCCATCTAAGCAATAAAAAAAAAAAGGTGGGCCGTATTCTCGTCGGCCTACAACGGCAATTAAAAACAAACCTATTTATTAATAACAGAGTCTAACTTATATTGTGGTGAGGCTTTAAGAGCTGCAAAAAAAGTTTCGCGCATGTTACTACCACACACTGATATTTTGAATACGAAATAGTTTTATCTGAAATGCAATATCTGGGCACTTTGTTCAATCTATACAAACGTTAGAGCAATCTGAGATCTTATCTCGCCGTTTCTTTGATAACGCGAGATTTGAAATTGATTGAGTCTGAATACTGAGATTGGAGTATGATGCAATCGAATTTATTTATTTTGAGTCGTATTGAGTCGATTAACGTCTGAACCTTTTCATTTTTATAGCTCAAACTACTCAAATGCATGAAACGCACATAATAAGATACATAATGACATTATGAACATTTTAATATTATTCTAATAACTACTAGCTTTTTTGAATGTTCAGATAGATCATTCAGCAACGGTTTGTCGGTGCCCCAGGAATTACCGATGTCCATGAGTGATGATGAGTACTTACGATCAGGCGGGCCGTATTCTCGTTCAAATTCTGCATGTTAACGAATAAAATTCACGATCAAGGAATAACAACGTGTAATGAAGTCGAAAATTCGCAAAATATATAATTTGCGTATTTACTATAAAATTGAGACAAAGTTTCAAAGCTGGTGCATTCACGTCATATATTGAACCTATTATGCACATCGTGCTCTAAAAAAAAGTATGTATATAGCCTCACTTACCCGGTCTATTTGTAAATTTAAACAGCCCAGGGATCTATTCAAACATACCCAAAAACAAAGTCATACAAAGATCAAACTGTTTAGGAAAGAGGCTTAGGAGCTCTGTGACAAACTCACGCAAAAATAATTATTTTTTACGTTTTGGGACGTGAATTTTTACCAGTCCTTTTTTTAAGACATAACATTAAGACAACCTTATTATAATGACTATTCTTCGTCCGGCTATTGATACCAAAAAATTAAACAATAAAATCACTTCAAAAAGCAGACACGTGGAAAATGGCATCGATCTTCAATCAATAAAAGTAATGTAATCTTCAATAACGAGCAAGATAATGTCAGTTCGAGTATCAATTTATCAAGCGTTCAGATAATTTTGTGAGGTTTGACACTGAACCGCGTACAAGGCTGACCGAACCAATGGTTTATGCGATTTTATTTGTGGGAATGCATGTTGTGGTGTTATTACGTCACCCAGTATGAAACTGATCAAAAGGGAACACGTTGACATATCAGAGCACTTCATCTGTGACCCGACCTGAGAATAGCTTTGAAATATCTAAGAAAATTAAATTTGAATTGTATTTCATAAGTACTTATAAACGGACACATTTATTTCTAATACATATATATAAAAATAAATGAAGTGTTTTTAAATTGAGATTTTTTTAATTTCAAACTACATCCAACGTATAATGTTTATCTCTATATATATATATATAATTATAATAATTATAAAGAGGAAAGATTTGTTTGTTTGTTTGTTTCGAATAGGCTCCGAAACTACTGGACCGATTTGAAAAATTCTTTTTCCATTAGAAGCCGACATTGTCCCTGATGAACATAGGCTACTTTTTTATTTTATTTTTTATTTTATTTTTTTGGTTTCATGTGTGTTTTAATGTTTCCGAAGCGAAGCGAGGGCGGGTCGCTAGTCTCTATATATAAAAATGAATTGCTGTTCGTTTGTCTCGCTAAAACTCGAGAACGGCTGGACCGATTTGGCTAATTTTGATCTTGAATGATTTATGGAAGTCTAGAGAAGATTTAAAAGGTTTAAAATAAATATGAAAATGCTCGGAATTAAATAAAAATAACAATTTTGTTTTTCCTATGATGTCCCCCCCATCGGACGGATTCCTTTTGTTTTAGGACTTTTATTTGTCGATTGAGGCACTACGAAGTCTGCCGGGTCAGCTAGTAGGTAATAAAAACAATGAAATGTATAATTAAACAGTAACCACTTAAAACCAGGGGTCGTAAGCTCATTCACCCGTCTAAGCAAATTAAAATAATTACATAATTACTTTTTCAAAAACTAAATCACAGATGAACATATCGGCTTATGACGTCACCGCCTTATTGTTCGAGCTTGCAAGAAGTTCTTACTTCGCATTTTTTTTTAAATATCAGCATAAATGTACTCTATCAATCAAAACTCACAAATTCTAAACGGACAAAGATTCAATTAGAATCTGAATAAACCTAAAATAAAATTAGAATTAATCGAACTTGGCATACAGAAAAATGTGACTCGACTTAAATTTAGTTCCAAACGAGATTTCTTGTATTAGTGAAGGTAATATCTGTGACTATGGAGGGTCGTTTGAAATCACGACAGACAGGACCCGCATATGTAGTCGAAAAAGCAGCTGACTCTTTTATGGAAAAAAAATCCTCAATGGCTTGATAGGCTGAATGATACGGACGACGTCGCTTGCCCAGAATAAATTAAGTGCTCGCCAAAACCGTCCATCCGCCCGAGGACACGGTATAAAACGGAAATTTCTCCCTTATTAAATTCAAGGCGACTGTTTATTTCTTATTCACACTAACGAAACGCCCCTATGCACGCAATACTAAAAACAATTGTTTACGTAGTCACGTTTCAAATAAATCCAAGTCTATTTACGGCACTGCAAATGAATCTATCATTTCTATAGTTCTTTTAGTTGTGAATAAACAATTGTATGAGGAATAAACACAGCATTGCCATGTCCATGAAGAATCATAAGGACCAAGTGGATTGTAGGTATTACCTATTGCGGCTATTACAGCTATAGAAATTCGCTACTTTCAGGAATAAACTACAAACAAAGATAAATAAGACTACTCGAAATGTTGACGTTTCTTGATGACAGCGTAATTGTTGGTTGGATATTAAAGCTCGCATGAGTAGTTACCACAATCCTTTTTTACCGGGTACGGAGCCGGTTTATCTCGTACTCCGGCGCCTCCAAAGAGCAAGAGGAGCAAGAGGATGAAGACTGAAGTACTCCTCTTCTCCCACCAATTCATCCTAGGAGACTTACGCCTTGAGAAAAAGACACAAGGTAGCTCGCTACATGAGCTGACAAGACTCGCCCCGCAGAGCGATTACCGACTAAACTACATCGAGCTTCGCCACTGCGGCTAATCGGGAAACCCAGTACCGCATTTGTGCGCGCCGTGGGTCTGCTTTCACCGGCTTCTGTCCCGATGTATGTTAAGTGGGATCTGTCGCTGGGGATTTCTTCTCTTCTGGGCTTCCCTGCTTCCGCAGACGGCCCTGCTTCGGCCCTGCTTCCGCAGACGTGGTCCGTTGCTTTCCCAGTAGAGATGTAGACGTCGCAGCGTGCACAAGGAAGCCACGTAGCGGGTCTGATCGCACTGGTAGCAGTTGTGCGTTCGACCGACGGCGGACACCGGTCGCCCACACGGCTTAGCGCATGGCAACGGAAGCATTGCACCCTTCAGACATCCAGCGCAGTTTAGGCGCTCCGACGTCCTTTTTCGCAGCGGCTATCGGGAAACTGACGAGGAAGTAGTCACCACCTTGCCTGGTTTCACTGTGAAGATTATTTATTTATCCCATCGAAGAAGAGATCTGAAATTGGTCTCCAACAACAGAGAACGCCATTGGTTCCGGTCTCTCGGTTTTCCTTTACCGGTCGATTTAACAGTCTCTGGAAACAGCAGTCAAGGTGTCAAGGTTGAACTTTATCCTAACGCGTGCATTAGGAAATAGTGTCCATATTTTACAGTAAAATCAAAACTTGTGATTAATTCCAATAAAACAAATACTCCTGGATCTCTGACTTTATTGCTGTTAGATAAATAAAAAAGTACAAACAATCTTGTTGTACTACATTAAATTACTAATGTACGTGTTGGGGCTAAAAGTAATCAGTTCGTTACGTAATCTGGGCTGCGGAGTTTTCTATCAGTCTTTTGTGATTCCTGTGTAAATCTAATTTATCTTTAATTAACACAAAGCAATAGTGAGAGTCTTAGATTATTATTTTGTATAAATTCTCCTATATTGAATAAATTTTCTTAAGAAAAACAGCGCCCACTGAGTTTTTCGTCGGATTGTCTACGTGGGTCGCGATTCCGTTCCAGTGGTAGAATCTGGAAACCACTGCTCTTGCTAGGGCTACTGTTAGTAAATTCTCTTAAGTTGAAACCGTGAGCTGAGCCATCAACCGTCCCTTAGATCCCCTTTCCCGGTAGCAGCGAATGAGAAGAGAAAAAAAAAACGTACAAAACCTTTTACCTACGTTACGTAAACATATGTTGTTAGAGGTATATTTGATGATTTCGTGGTCAAAAGAATGTACTTGTATCAAGCGATGCGACTATGCCGGTGCTCGTATCCGACAAGCAGGTACCAATTTGTGTTTATTAACACTTTATTTATTGTTTATTAACACAAATATTCACGAATTGCTTCCATGATGAACGAGTAACATCATGTAATAAAAATAAAATCCGCAAATATTACAATTACTGCAAGTAGGGTATAAGCAAGTATGTATGTATAAGCGAGGCAGATACCACCTTTTTTTTTAACGCTGTGAAATCCATTTACGGATACCCGGTCGAGGGGGGTAACGGACTGGGTTATATCGGACTCCGGCGTCTGCAGAGAGGAAGAGGGAGACGAGGAGGGCCAAGGCCCTCCACGTCCCCCAATTCCTCGCCTAGTGATACTACGCCTTGCAAAAGGCAGAAGTAGTCGTCGTCGGTACCACCGCCCTGCCTATTTCTGCCGTGAAGCAGTAATGCGTTTCGGTTTGAAGGGTGGGGCAGCCGTTGTAACTAACTATACTTGAGACGTTAGAACTTTTATCTCAAGGTGAGTGGCGCATTTACGTCGTAGATGTCTATGGGCTCCAATAACCACTTAACATCGGGTGGGCTGTGAGCTTGTTCACCCATCTAAGCAATAATAAAAAAATAGGCGCTCATCCCTCAAAACCAACTACCGACTAAACCCCATCAAGCTCCACCACACCGGCTACACCAAACCTACAGTAATCTTCCTTACTCCTACACCTACAGTAATCTTCCTTACCATCCTGCTCATTTCAGCCACGAAGAAGCCATACGTTCCAATTTAGGTCTGAAACATCTATTATATTACACGATTTGGACACAGATCTAAAGGCTCGATCTTTGTGCACAATGGAATAGGAAAAAATCAGTCAGTCCATAGCAAATTGTGACCCGGGCGTCCACATATTCTGTTCATTTTTGGCTGCTTGCTCTCGAAAACTGAACTCTATAGAACAAATAAATAAGATTAAGAAAGAAATAGAAATAAATAAGAACGTTGAAACAGTACTCAGGTAATGCATTTTATTATGATAATTTCCCTTCAGATTACTTTAACTTTAACTTTCTTAGTTTTACTTCTTCACAATTTTAACTACAAATTGAATCTTAAACCGCTATTAGACTGAAATTCAATAAAATATTAAAAAACATTACAGAATTCATAATGGTAAAGATTTTTGTTCGATAATTTTTATCTTTGACAACAATTATCAAATTAAAAAACAATTTTAAATTAAATCCTCGAGGTCGAATTCAAATCAATCTCGGTCGTAGAACAAATTACGAATTTTCCGATAGCAAAATTTGATGGTCCACCGAGGCTTGAATCTTCGTTCCAATAATTCCCTTTTTTAGCGGCCCAAGTTTGAATACACCGAAGGAACGCATTATTTTGCTTTAAGACGAAAGTTCAAATTTTAGAGAAGAGTCTGCAAACGACACTATGAAAAGTGTGTTTTTAAATTTTTTTCTTATTCATATTTTACTAGATGATGACCGAGGTTTGCTCGTTTTTTTTTGGTAACGCCATCTTGTTGTGTCTTTAAAGCGGCTAGTTGCCCTCAATTAAGAAAAATAGTATTATTATTCGCCAATAGATGTAGGGAAGAGTTGATTATTGAAAACACGAATAAAACAACATTTTCTGAAAATAAATCGTAGCTAGATCGATTTATCGCCCCCGAAATCCCCTGTAAACTAAATTTTAGGAAAATCGTTGGAGCCGTTTCCGAGATTTAGATTATATATATATTAATATACAAGAATTGCTCGCTTAAAGGTATAAGATTTGTTCTATTCATGGGAGCTCAGCAGCTCATCTGGTGATAATTGATTAATAAAACCCATACATTCTGTATCAAGTAAGTTTTTAATTGCACTTTTTAATGGGAAAGGGTTGCATTATAATTTTGAAACGTGATTTCAGAGTCAATCATAATGAACATAATATAAGGGTGGTGCTGATATAGGTAACGGCTGGTTAATGATGCGTATTCACATGACAGACATTTTCGATTTTAGCAGTAAAGTGTACAGAAGGCGTGATGTGGTAACAAAAAAAGAACTAAGAATTAGCTACCGCCTAATAATATAATTTACAAGTATTTGCATGTCCTCACATCTTTTATAGGAAAGTAATAGTCGTTGGTAGTTATTTTAATTACTAACTTCCTCTATAAAGCAAAATGTAAACTTCATTATATTATCGATACGCTGCTTCCTTGTGGCGACATGAGTACTAGACGTCCTCAGCTGTGGCACTCCGCAATTTCTAAGCTGTCGTTAAGCAAGTTGTTTGGATCATTATTATTGTAAACTATATGTTTAACATTGCACACTACTGCTCTAATATTGTGAATAATAAGCCTTTATCTTTATACTTCCTTTACCTACATTTATTTTTAAAGTAAGTAATGTATTTTGACGTCAACCATTGCTTCTGCAAAGTATCAGTGCCACATTTTAAGCTAAGTAGTTGTTTATTTGAAATACAGTTAATTTTCGGCTAGTCTCTTCTTTTTTTCTTTTTCTAACGAGATATAATATTTTCCTCTGATTATATACTTAAATGAGTGATTGAAGACTAGCGAGTGAGCGCTGCTTGCATATATATGAGTCGACTATTATCAAAGCCGGCAATGTGACTTTTGGACAATTATTGGTAAATCAGAAAAACGAATTATTGACTTTGTATTCCATTGGCAGTCACAAAACTCTTCTGAACGACATCTTAGATAAATAACAGGTTAAGTATTAACCTTTATTTAATGCAGGTTTTGAACCGTATTCTTTGAAGGAGACGATTATATTCAAATCAATCTGTATAACAATAACATATATCAATAACATTTTTTTGTCCAAATACACAGATTGCCACCTTTGATAATAGACGACTCATATAGTGTCTGCAAATTTTGACTGATTATATAAATGTATACTTTAATGTTAGAACAAAGTTCACAGCTTAAATGACACAACAAAAGGCGGACCTCATTCTGACACGAGTCTTCTTCCAACAACAGAGGAACACCGTGTCAAATTGAAGATTTAAAGATAATCTTGATTATATTTAAGTTCTTTAATGTTTCCACCTTATTACACTAGGTGGGGTCGGCACAGTGAATTTTTCTATTCCATTCTCTTCTATCAGCCGCCATCTCATCACTCACTCCTCTCTCTCTCTGTCATATCGTCATTCACACACTCCATCCATGTCTTCTTCGGTCGACCTCTTCCCCCTCTACCTTGCACTACCATTTCCATACATTTCCTAGTCACATGAATTTCCTTATCGGAACATTTTGTAGCTGACCACTCTAGTCATTCTCTTTATTCATCAACCTTTCAAAATACTTCTTCCATTTATATCTTATTTCCTCATTATTTCTTAACACTCTTTCACGCACTTAATGTGGTTAACATCTCTTTCATCCTTCTCTCTTGCTTTGGCTATCCTACAGAAGTGTTTTGTCCTTCAGGTTGTTCTAGTGATTCATATAATGCATCTTTGCCTTGGCTCTGGCAATAGGTGCAGCCTATTAGCTACCTTCTTGCTTTCTTTATATGCCGTCTTCAACTTCTCTTTCGTGACCAAATCTAGGGAATCTGTGCATGATAATATTTCAGTTCTAGTACAAAAAAAATTTGGCCGTCGCGGTATGCCTGCTACAAAGTATATAGAATTAAGACGTAGGCAGCCGCTTGGCGGCACCACTGGCACTCTTAAAGTCCATTAGTAATGGTGACTACCCACCTTCAAGTGGGCTGTATGCTCGGCTGCCTATAAAGGCACTAAAAAGTATACAAGCGGTGAACGCGTTAAGTAAATTAATACAAACAAAAATACGCATACACAGCTCATTCAGAGAAACAACAAGAGCGTTGGGAAGGCATAATATGTTTTCATGGCATGACTTTTTACCAAGGCCCGCCAATGGATGTTTAAAATTAAAAAAAAAGCGATCCGCAATAAAAATAAGTAGAAATAGAATTCGAAAACACAATGTCACTCTTAGAGAAAAGCAGAAGATATCTGTAATTCGATTGAAACAAAGTGGTTGTCATCTAATGCAGTAAATTCATTTGCTTAATGTAGGTTAAAAGCAAGCCTAGTACATTCGTCATGCGCTAAGAGCTGTGCTATTAATAAACCGGCTACCACATTACCTCTTATTCAGTTGAGGTTTCTGGATTACTTCAAGAAACTTAATGTATCGGGAATGTCCCACATTCGTCTGCATACAATAAGAACATACAGCACTGTTAAAATAACGAATGGGAAGATTCTGATAGTGTTTTTTTTTTGTTTTTGACGATATGAGCTCAGCCGGTATCAAATGGCCATCGGAGCACTTAAGCTAACTAGATCATTACCGTGAGATTGAAGTCGAAGAGTCAATCATCTCGAAATACGCAATTACTTTGCAGGTTCCGTAGTGATATTGTTCACGATTAACTCGTAGGCTTAAAGAACATACATTTTATATCAAAATCTTGATGATGATGCTGATGCTGATTGCTGATGATGATTTGTATAGTCACGTTGGAAAACTAATTTCGGTCCATCTGGATAGAAGTGGTAGCCAAAGACCAGCCTACTGTCTCCGCCTCTTGCTACTGTGGACTTCGTATCTCGTTTGAAAAAAATATTTTTATCATAACGATATATGTAAATATCATGATGACTATATTACAACAAAGCAAATTCGTAAGTTTACGATTTTTAAGTAGGTGTAAACATAGTTTTTATTATGGAAATGTTGCGTGTCTATTTGAATTGACTACGTCTGTTTGTTTACGCTGTTCGTCTGAATACGCGCTCTCATAAATTATGTGCTGAAATTTCAGAGAGATATTTTATCGTTGCGTACGATCACCATGGTTCCAGCTGTAACCGTTTTAATTGTTTATTAATAAAATTTTTATATATAATATTAAACATAAGCCAAAGTTTGTTTACAAAGGTTAGTTTTGCATATTTTTGAATGTAAGCTTTACGTAATTCTTTTTGAATTTTGTATTTTGATATAGCTGATGAAAGTCTGTTGTTTATTTGTAACAATCGTAACAAACGTTTTAGGTAAGTACTTACATTTTATTGTGGAATTATTTTGCTCTGTCTGGGACGTGGAAGCCTGTGAAGCTTCAAGGTTATCAATTTACGCCGTCAAATCAATTTCAATATAAATCAGACCTTTCTTCTGACTAAAAGTCTTTTCACGTTGATGTATTTTCCCGATTTTTTTTTTTACCGAAAACTGCCACCTCCAATTCATGTTAAAACCTCATTGTCGGATGTAATTAATTAACTACTTCACGTCCGTAATGTGCCAACAATGAAAAGTCCCTGCCGAAGAATGAAAATGAATCGAACGTTTCCTTTTATTGTTAATTAATTATGAACAAGGCTTTGAGAAATTTATAGCTCTGTGGAATTCATTAATCTAACGACCAAGGTAAGCTGAACTGATTTCGGGGACGAGTACTTATTCTGACAAATTCAAAGCCTGTCTTGGTTATCGGAGCCCATTAAAATAAAAACGTGTATACCATCTACATTCATCCATGAAGTTAAAGTCTTTACTGTTATGTATAGCGGCTATCCCACCTTTTAAATATGAACACATGGCCGGTACATGGCAGAAATAGATAGGGCGGCGATACCTACTCGAGCGGACTTGCAGTACACGCTGCTACCGTACACGTGTTTCTTTTCTTCCCATTTTTCCTTTTCAAATTGTTTTTTTTACCTTACGTATTTAGTTTTGTTCTTTAATTGTTTTTATGAAAGCGACACCAAACCGGAAAAATTACGAAGAAAACAGGTCGTACATAATGCACTCCCGTTAGTATCGTAAGATTAAATTTTTTTGTCATGATTTCTCCGCCATTAGAATGCATATTATGTCATTCGTATAACCCTAATCTAATACCATAATCTTTTTTGCTCCGTTGTTATATTATATTATTACTAGCGACCCGCCCTCTCTTCGCTTAGGGAACTGTAATTTATTATTGACTAGCTGACCCGGCAGACTTCGTAGTGCCTCAATCGATAAATAAAAGACCTAAATTTAAAACAAACAAAAGGAATCCGTCCGACGGGGGACACACCAAAGGAAAAACAAAATTGTTATTTTTATTTAATTCCGAGCATTTTCAAATTGATTTACCTTTTAAACCTTCTCTGGACTTCCGCAAATAATTCAAGACCAAAATTACCCAAATCGGTCCAGCCGCTCTCGAGTTTTAACGAGACTAACGAACAGCAATTCATTTTTATATATATAGATAACAGTATTTCTCCACTATTTAATGGATGTTATTATACATATAAACCTTCCTCTTTAATCACTATCTATTAAAAAAACACCGCATCAAAATCCGTTGCGTAGTTTTAGAGATTTAAGCATACATAGATAGGGATATAGGGACAGAGAAAGTGACTTTGTTTTATACTATGTAGTGATGCGAGTATATAATGTTTCGTATATTTTAATCGGATTAACAGAATAATTTAACATAGGCATGTGAACAAGCGGACAATCGTGTAAGCTTCTGGATGAAATTGTTCTGTTCTAAAGGTATTGTTCCAGATGATCCTTCCATATCCTTTATACTCTCTCATCATATGCTAACGAAGTCCGCTCCGATCTATATAAATATTTTTCGCACAAGCCATTTCGCTCTGGATTCAGTAGGAATCCGTCTATTCTATGCAGTTGACGTTAATTGAATCCAGACGAAATTTCGACTTAGCGGCTCAGCGTTCCTGTTTGTTATGGCTATGAACCCCAGTAAGCACCGATGGCCCGCGAAATCCCGTGTACCGTAATAAAAGAAAAAGGATTTTTGGATGTTCATTGCTCTTGTAATCTCTTGGTTTTGGTAATATTTTTTTTATTTTTATTTAATTCATTTACTTCAGATTGTGCATCCATTTTACATTCATTAGCATTAAATATAGTATACCAAAATTAAATAAAACCAATAACAACATTTTCGGAATAAAACAAAATGATTTGTGTATGATGTTATATGATTAGTGATGGTTTGAAAGTCTATGTTCAAGTTAGCGGTGGTTAAAGTTAAAAGAAACTCATTTATGAAGAGTACAATATTAAGAGAGAGTCGTTCTTACAACAGTTAACAGCACAACATCCATAACTAGCCAAACTTTGGGTCGAATCAACACGTGTCTACGAGTGACTTCTATCATGAAAGAATGACATCGTCTAATGAAAGGTGAGCAACAGCACTGACATTATGATTCGTCCATACAGGCACCGGTTACTTAACATCAAAAGGGCTATGAACTTGGTGGTTTTTATACGGCAGTAACAAAGCGAAGTCTGCGAAGCCTACTACTATATTTCTCGGACCTCGAAACAAATCAAATGCTCGACAATCATATTACTGGAGGATCGCTTGAGATTGTTTCCCGTTGAGATATTTTCTTGAAACAATTAATTTTTACATTTATATTAAACAGTTTTGATTAATAAATAGAAAATCGTCTGTAATGATAACAAGACAGGTTTCAAGAGTGAAAATAGCGCCTAGTTCTGTCAGTACAGTGTTGATCGTCGTCAGCGACGAACGAATACGGCGCAACACACGATATTCAGAAAACATAATAATATCCATTCGCTTTTCTATACGATCGACCATATTTTTCTAACTAGTGCTATGCCAGTGGATTACAATAGTAAGTATTGAACAAACATTTGTCTTTATTTAGTTTTCAACTATTATCGGTTTCTGTAAACATTGAAATTTTGGCGGTTTCAATTTGGTTTGTTCTGTGTTATCGAAATTTTTGTGAGAGGAAAGCGTTCGAGATAAACCTTGAGCTGTTTGTGAGACGGTTAAATTGGGCGCTACGGCCGATACTTTTTCAAGTGTTTTGTGCAAAATGCAATTAAAGTAGCCAAAAAAAAATGAGGCAATCTTCATTTAAAAATCATATTACGAATGTTGTTTTAATTTTCTAACGTCGTACTGATTTAAGGAATCCGAATATTTTAAAAATTAATGTTATGTAATTTTATGGATCTGAAAGAAAAGTCTTAAAGTTGATTAACACTTACACTGCTCGTAAAACTATCAAAAAATCCGTTTGGTTAAATTCTTTTAATTTTCTTTTTCGTATTTTATTTTTCATTATCAATTAATTAGTCTTCTATTTACATATACATATTAAATAATGACGTAAAATGTTCACAAACATAATGAAACACGTTTAAGCAATAATAACGCGGTCTAGAAAACGAATCTTTTGAAGTCGATAATGTTTTATTTAAATACTAGCGACCCGCCCTAGCTTCGCTTCGGAAACTGTAATTTATTATTGATTTCTCCACTATTTAATAGATGTTATTATACATATATACCTTCCTCTTCAATCACTTTATCTATTAAAAAACCGCATCAAAATCCGTTGCGTAGTTTTAATGATTTAAGCATACATAGGGACAGACAGATATAGGGACAGAGAAAGCGACTTTGTTTTATATTATGTAGTGAAATGAAAATTTTATAAAAACTTGTGATTTTTCTGCTGGTGGATGCGCTAATAATCTTTCTGTTGTTAATATGTTACTGAAGCCTATAAATAACACAATGTGGATCCCACTATTCACCTTGAGATACTAATATGAACTCTAAAATGAAATCTCAATGGAATAACGCTTATATTTGAAATAGGAACTGCGGCTTCGCGATAGAAATAGGCAGGATCGTGGTCCCTACACGCAAAAATTCTTAACACCTCTAGTAGATTTTTGTTCTTAATTATTTAATGTTTTTGTTTTTTTAGTCCCAATTCTCTAATACTGCGTTATTAATATTATCACTATTTTTTTTTTATTGCTTAGATGGGTGGGCTAGCTCACAGCCCACCTGGTGTTAAGTGGTTACTGGAGCCCATAGACATCTAGAACGTAAATGCGCCACCCACCTTGAGATATAAGTTCTAAGGTCTCAAGTATAGTTACAACGGCTGCCCCACCCTTCAAACGGAAACGCATTACTGCTTCACGGCAGAAATAGGCAGGGTGGTGGTACCTACCCGTGCGGACTCACAAGAGGTCCTACTACTAGTAAAAAGGTAGTGTAAATAGCTTTGAATATCAGTTTAAAATTTTTAGACAACTTACAGACAAAACGCGTAAAGATACAGATACAAAACAAAAAATACACGTTATTTTCATTAAATGAGAATTTTGAAATCTCTAAAGAAAATTAGAGACATTAAAGAACTTAGAAAAATACCGTTAGATAGTATTTTCTTCTTTTTTCACGAGTCATGGACATAATGAAAACTAATTTCACTTTTAGAAATAAAATTATTTGCAACGTTCCGAATAAATTAACTCTCGTGTTCACGAACTGCGCAGTCATTTCAAACCGTAAAAGTCGTTTAAATAAACATTCTGTTCAACATTCAAACAGACGTATATCTATACTAATATTATAAAGAGGAAAGATTTGTTTGTTTGTTTGTTTCGAATAGGCTCCGAAACTACAGGACCGATTTGAAAAATTCTTTTTCCATTAGAAGCCGACATTGTCCCTGATGAACATAGGCTACTTTTTTTTTATTTTTTTTTTATTTTTTGGTTTTATGTGTGTTTTAATGTTTCCGAAGCGAAGCGAGGGCGGGTCGCTAGTCCTTTATAAAGTATATCTTTTACGGAACAAGTTCATAAAAATAATGACAGTAATTTTTAAATCTTCGTATAGTGGTAGAACTATTATTAATTTGCATTCTGTGATAAACTTAGTGAAATATGTTATAAAGATGTCAGGTACTGTCGAATAATTCGTCCTTCATATCAAACGTATGGGTTTCAGAATTATTAACATATATTAGTAACATTTACATGCTAATATCAAAAAAGAGATTAATTCACAGATATTTCTCACAGCTAAGCACTAACTTATTATAGAAAAAAAAATACAACAAAAGACGAACTTGCAAAACTTAACAAAACGTAGTTACAGATGCACCTACATAAATATTATTGTAATTACACTAAACGAACACTCCTTAGAAAATATATCAAATTTTATTTGAATGTCACAAATTTCGTTTATAACTAACTGTATTTTCCAGTCAATACAACATTGATTTGTAAAAAAGTCATTTAACTTCTTAAATTGGTTTGACTTGTTGAAAGGGAATATTAATTTCCTGTAACAAAATACTGTGACGACAAGAGTTGCGGCATCTTAATTTAAAATATTGAAAATTTCTCGGGGTGAGCTTATTATGTATATGTGACTAGCTTTTGCCCGCGACTTCGTCCGCGCGGAATAGTTAGTTTGGCATAACGCCGAATTTTACCCGCCTATTCATGTACGTAGAAATCAATGTATGTTCCACCGGATCGGAAACGCGACTCACTGAGAAGATCCGGCGAGAAACTCAGTGGGCTATGTCTATGGGTTAGTTCGCTCGTCGAGCCCTTCGTCGCAAGCGACGGGTTCGACGGGGACGATGACCGGTGCTTGAGGTACCTAAAAGCACCGTTAATGGATCGAGAGGATCCATAATGAATGAGCTGTCAAAGTTCGAGTGACCCTATTGAAAAACCCTATGTTATGTATGTACTTAGTATCGTGTGGAATGAAGAAAATGAAAAAGAACGCGTGGCTAGTACTAGAATCTCGTTATTTCTGTCACGAACTAATCATTAAGCCTAATTTATTGTGCCGAAAGGTTTTTCGCTAAACAAACAGGTGAACCTTGAGCTCGATTATAAAGTCTTCTTGAACATTAGAAAACGTCTCATTGTTTGATGAAACATTATTCTAATATAAAATAAAATGATTTCAAAATGTAAATTTGTTCAATATAGTAATAAAGCGTGCGGGCTTAGAAACTAGCGACGACTTTACCGACAATGTTATCTATGAAAATATTAGTCAAGCAAATAAATGAACTCCAATATTTTTAAAGGATTTTTGATAACAGAATATGTTATAAAAATATTTTCATTATGAGCCAGAGGTTACATTCAGTGGCGCCCAGAGACAACCCACTGAATCTCTTGCCGGATCCTCACAGTGGATCACGATTTGTTGGTAGATTCAGCGACACACTGTTCTTGCTAGGGCGGATTTTAGCAAATTCTTTCAGGCTGAGCTTCGTGAGCTCACCCCGAAAGGTAAGGCCTGAATAGCTTTCGACCAGTATTTTGTAGTAGTAAGTGAAAAAGGCTATACACAACAACAGCGTAGATACTGCGCCCACCTCGTGACATACGTAAGGTTCTAGAAATTCCTATAATATTGTGTAGCAGCTGTCCAACTCTTCTTTGAACCATAACATATGACTGCTTTATAGTAGAAACAAAAATATCCTATCCTAATTCTGTGGTTATGGATCCACAAAAAATCCTACAATAAACGGACGAAAAAATGAATATACGTTGAGCTCCTGTTTAAAGTAACTGATAGTAAGTAAGTTAGCATTGTAAGTTACCACGGGTGGAACCATAGGATAGCTTAATCGTATTAATTTTGATTTAAAACAAATAAGTATAGCAGAATACGAAGTCTTTGAATTATGAATACACACATACACACATGGCTCGTCTGGAAGATCTGCAGAATGGTGGAATAAGATATTAGTATTCAATTCATGAATATTTCATATTATGTTCGATGCAAATAGGAATGTTGGATTAACTGTATTAATACTGAATATGAAATCATAAATATTATATATTTTTGTAATATGTAAGTGTTATTACCAACAAGGCTTTTATGAGTTATCGAGGTCTTTATAGTGTGTTAGGCGTAGTTCTAATGACGATCAAATGTAAGAAAAAGCAAATTTAAACGCTAACCATAACTACTAACCTATATTTTACTTTAGACGCTTACTTGCAGATCGTCAGGTTTATTCTAGGCTCGGCTGAATGAGGCGGCTGTCGTCCAGGCCTGGCGCCTCGATTCCCTCGGTGAGCCGATGAATGTAAGCGTGGGGGCGGAGCGTATGCGCGAGGCAATGTCGCGGGTATGCGATGCCGCAATGCCTCGCGTCAGAACTCTTGCTCCTAAGCGCCGCGTATACTGGTGGACTGATGAGATCGCCAGCCTGCGCCAGTCCTGCAACGTCAGTCGACGTGCGTACCAACGAAGCCGACGTCGAGGGACGCATCGTGACCCTGAGGAGGAGGACCGCCTTTATGAGGTGTACAGGACGGAGGTGAGGGCCCTTTGCACAGCCATCAGAGAGGCGAAGGAAACCGCTTGGAATGATCTGCTCGCCTCGCTTGATCGTGATCCGTGGGGGCGGCCCTACAGGCTAGCGCGCAATGCGCTTCGCCCATGGGCTCCCCCTACGACCAGCACACTGCCGCCCGAGACATTGCACCGGGTGGTCGGGGGTCTATTTCCGGACTCATCCCGAACGGCCTTCATCCCCCCTGTAATGGCAACGGCGCAGGTCGCTGACGGCGGAGAGCTGGAAGGTGTGTCCCAGGCGGAATTTGAGGCGGCAGTGGCGAGGATGCGCGTGAAGCGTACAGCACCAGGCCCCGACGGCCTGTCGAGTCGAGCATGGGCTCTCGCTTTAACTGAGGATGGTTTGGGACCTGCACTTCGAAGGCTGTTTAGCAGGTGCCTCCGCGAGGGCAGGTTCCCGGAGCCGTGGCGCACGGGCCGGCTGGTGCTTATCCCGAAGGACGGTCGCCCTAGAGACGAGCCCTCCGGGTATCGCCCGATAGTAGTGTTGGACGAGGCCGGTAAGCTCCTTGAGCGTGTGGTTGCCGGGCGTCTTGTTCAGCACCTGGAGAACATTGGGCCGGATCTCGCGTCCAACCAATATGGCTTCCGGAGAGGTCGGTCGACCGTGGACGCGGTCTTACGGGTCCGCGATCTTTCCGACCAGGCGTGCTCTGGGGGAGGTGTACTGTTGGCTGTATCGATTGATATTGCCAACGCTTTCAACACGATCCCCTGGAGCACGATCGTGGAGTCATTACGGTTTCACCGCGTCCCCACCGGTCTCCGTAATTTGATTGAGGATTATCTCTCAGGGCGGGCGGTGATCTTCCCCGAGCGGAGTGGGTGGGGACGAAAAACAGTGTCGCGTGGGGTTCCACAAGGGTCGGTACTGGGTCCACTCCTTTGGAATATAGGCTTTGACTGGGTCCTCCGCGGGGCTAACCTGCCTGGCGTCGAAGTGGTTTGCTACGCTGACGACACGCTGGTGACGGCTCGCGGAGACGACTACCGGTCAGCAGCCGTCCTGGTTGTGGCTGCAGTGGCAACTGTGGTAAGTCGAATAAAGAGACTCGGCCTCGAGGTGGCCCTCCAAAAATCCGAAGCAGTGTGCTTCCACTCAGCTCGGAAAGGGCCACCTCAAGGCGCGAATCTCGTAGTCGGGGGTGTCACCATTGCTGTCCAACCGAAGCTCAAGTATTTGGGCCTCGTGCTGGACGGCAAATGGAGATTCGACCACCATTTTAAGGCGCTGGTTCCGAGGCTCATGGGGGCGGCAGGTGCGCTGACCCGTCTTCTTCCCAACGTCGGAGGATGCAGCGCCGGTACTCGGCGACTGTACCTTGGGGTGGTGCGCAGTATGGCCCTGTACGGTGCTCCCGTGTGGTCGCCCGCACTCTCCGCGAGAAACGCGGCTCTGCTGCATAGAGCTCAGCGGGCGCTTGCGGTGAGGGTCATCAGGGGGTACCGCACCATCTCTCAAGATGTGGCCTGCGCTCTCGCCGGATCCCTACCCTGGGACCTCGAGGCCGAAATCTTGGCTGCGGTATATCGGCGTAAGGCGCAGGCCTTGAGTCGGGGGCGGTCGCCCGGCCCGTCGGCTGTCGGTCGGTGGAAGCGTGCTGCGCGTCATGTAGCATACGCTAAGTGGAGAGAGCGATTGCTGAAAGAACTTGGCCAAACTTCGGCCACCCGCCGGCGCACCCTCGGGGCCCTGGTGCCCGTGCTGGAGGCATGGTCGGATCGGCGTCACGGCGTACTCTCCTTTCACCTTGCGCAGGTCCTCTCGGGACATGGCTGTTTTGGGAGGTACCTGTGGAAGGTCTGCAGGAGAGAGCCACACCCGGGCTGCCACCAGTGCGGGCACCCGGACGATGACGCGCAGCACGCGCTCGAAACGTGCCCGCGTTGGGAGCACTCGCGGCGAGATCTCATCGCGGTGCTGGGGAGAAACCTCTCCCTGCGGGCTGTCGTCGCCCGCATGTTAGAGGATCAGGGCTCGTGGGAGGCCATGGCCAGGTTTTGTGACCTGGTAATGGCGTCCCGTGAGGCTGAGGAGCGTGAAAGGGAGTGGGATCCCTCTTCAGCACCTCAGCGCAGAAGGCGGGATGGCCGGCGCGGGCGTGAAGCTCCCGCTCAGCCCCCGTAGGGACTATCAGGTGGCGGGTGCGGGGGCGCCCGGTACTCGACTGTCGGTCCAGTGGTGGGGCGGTGCAAGGTGGCTCCTGTGCGCCGCCCACGGTGTATCTCCCGAAATGACGTCCTTCGGGATTTTCCCGGAGATGAAATCCCGTCTTATCATCAGGACGGGTACCGGCGAAGGCAGACTTACGGCGCGCACTGCGGTACCGTATGTCTGGTGTAGCCGGTGTGGTGGAGCTCGATGGGGTTTAGTCGGTAGTCGTTCTGCGGGGCAAGTGCTTCGCGCGCCTTTTTCAAGGCGTAGTCTCTTGCGAGGAATTCGGGGAGGTGGAGGACCTTCTCGTCCCCCTCTTCCTCTCAGGAGGCGCCGGAGTCCGACATAACCCGGTTCGTTATTCTAGGCTTTTCCACTGTGGTAATCAACAAAAGTGCGGTATTTAACACAAAGCACTCTCTGAAGTTCCGAAACCTAGACGTTTGTCTGGCTTTCCGCGTCCTGAAACTTTGAATTACGAAGTGTAGATTATATAATACAATAAACGCATACAAATATTGAAAATTTTCTCGTGTTGTTTTTCTTTTTGTATATTTTATGTTTGGGCAGATTAGTTGACCATATGGTTGTGGAGTCTCCGGAAGCCGAGTTTATATATAGCAATGTTAATTTTGTCACCCACGAGATCGAGTTGCAACTTTTATTTTATTTTATTAAAAATATATATATGCACAAATTGTAGATTTTGAAAGTTTCATTACACTATGCTGTTCCTTTATTGTGAATCAGTTCGTGAACACGTTTTAGGTACATATGTATGTACGTGTATCATCAGATACGTTGGTACTTGCCTGGTTTTGAAATCCGGCATACTCTTACCCGGCTTACCATGTGTGGCCAAAGTACTGTATGAAGTACATAGCGCTTGTGTTTAAAAAAGACCGGACTATGCGAATGGATACGGCTTATTGGCAATATTGCTTACGAATTATCTCGCTGCTCCTTCTTGTAACAGTGTGAATTAGGTTATGCTCTTTGATTCCGCAAGCAATTTTAAAACAATAATAAAACAAGACCACTCTATATTAAACATTAATAAAAGCAAAGCCTTAACTGTCCCCTTCACACTCATAAGCTAGACCGCGCGAGAGAGAGATGGGCAGCCTTTTCATGATGCGCATGCAGTGTGACGTCACACCACGCGCTTATTCACAAACACTACACAAGCGCAACGTGTGAATGTGTTGAACGCGAGCTACATGGTAGGCGGAGTGAGGGGTGTAAGGTTTTTTTCGTTACGGAATTTCATGATTCGGTCGCTGCGCTCAAGGCCCGCGATAAAAGCTATGCAATAGATTAAAAAAAACAACGCGGTCTCGAATTCGTTTCGAAAGATAAATTATTTCTTAAATGTTATTGTAAATTTTACTGAGGATTCTCTAGTTTAAAAAATACTCAGGACTATTTCGTTCTACGTGTCATAATAGATTCCCATTAAATAAAACCCTTTATCACAGTATGACAGTCAGCCTGTTATAAATATTATCCTATTTTGTACCATATTAATTTGCGGGCAACCTTGTTTACCTTTGCCTAATACCGGTATGATGAAGTGACTCAATAAATCAGCGCTAAACGCTAAAATTTACCTGACAAACTACGAATGATTGTAGTAACTCATTCCCGAGTATAAATATTTGGATATTTTGACCACAGAGCAGAAGCATCGTAGCCGCAGGCAAAGCAATTTCCGCCCCTTTATTGCGGATGGGTGCAAACCTCTTCAATGAAGTGGTGAGATTTATTTACATCTCTTTACTGGTTACATTGGTTACCGAGCTAAAGTTTTTACCCAATAACTTTGAAATACACTTTCAGAATTTTATATTTAATTTCAAAGAATATTTAATTTTAATAAGATATGACTTTGTACAATACAAATGGTCTATAAATAAAGAGAAATTGGAATCTTCGTGCACTTTCGAAGTGCAGTGTACCAAGTTTTAATTCAATAATTTCTTCATGAGTCGAAATTAAAAGACGAAGCGTGCTTAGGATATTTTATTTGGATGCAAAGTACCCTTAACACACTGTCGTTTATCACTATTGTTGAGTACATATGATGTAAGATACAAATAGGTATATAGTAGTAGGCAGGTAGGTAAGTAGGTAGGTAGTATATAAGCATAAGTATGATGTATGATAATATACATGAACAATTAAATAGTGGTTGACATTCAAATAATTTTAATAGTTCTAAACAGAGTGACTTCAATTTTCTTTTTAGTTTTGTCATTTAAATGTTGTGAGTAATCATAAACTTTCACATTTATATATTAAAAAATAACCCTGGGGATTACTGTGCCCTGGTTTAGTGATGTTAATTATTTATCAAGTCCAAGTTTGAGTACAAACATAGACAAAATTTAGGGTAATGAACTTTTGTAGACAAGTGAATTAAAATGTTCTGGTAAGGTAATAAATTTGTAAAAAGAAAACCGTTGAAATATGTAATGGTTAATGTTGTCAATAATAAAAGAATGTGTCCATTTTCTAGCCGTAGTGAATTAATACTTAAAAATCGATTTAATTTTAAAGCCCTGTTAAAAAAATAGCTTGGAAAACCGAGCGATAACAAAATTGCATCGTTTCTCATTGAAATAAATCAATATACTTTATCACATAGCACACAAAGTGTATTATATTCATTTGTTACTCAATTTTTCTAATGAAATATGTACTCAACAAATGTTCACGATTGACTTCCACGGTGAAGGAATAACATCGTGTAATAAAAATCAAACCCGCAAAAATTATAATTTGCGTAATTACTGGTGGTAGGACCTCTTGTGAGTCCGCGCGGATAGGTACCACCGCCCTGCTTATTTTCTGCCGTGAAGCAGTAATGCGTTTCGGTTTGAAGGGTGGGGCAGCCGTTGTAACTATACTGAGACTTTAGAACTTGTATCTCACAAGGTGGGTGGCGCGTCTACGTTGTAGATGTCTATGGGCTCCAGTAACCACTTAACATCAGGTGGGCTGTGAGCTCGTCCACCCATCTAAGCAATAAAAAAAAAAAAAAAAAAAAAAACATCTAGGGTCAATTTGGTGAAATCTTTACTTGAAAAATTTCAGACATCTGTTTTGATACATTTAATAAAATATTAAATTGGCATATTAGGAGTATAAAAAAAATTATACTACGAATAATTTTTTAAATTTCAATCAGTATAAATAAAGATATTTATGCTCTGTCACATAAGAGATGCGTTTATTTATGTTCCTTTGTCTATACTATACGAGTATGTCAGGGGTCGCCAAATGGCGGACCGCCGACCCATTTTGTGCGTCCCGCGAAAACACAACAACTTGCACTACAGAGTACGGAAGTTTCTGGATAAAATTTGTGTGTGGTAATAAATATCCAGAACTGCAAAAAAATTCATTTTGGAAGATCTTTAAGAATAAATTTCGATCTCGACTTACTGATGAAACAACTCTAGGATTTAATGTCTCGCTGAAACAATTTTACTTCAAACTTCATACAGACAGCAACAAAAAATGTCATTTTTTTTCATTAATGTTTAAAAAAAATACTTTTGCTATATCCGTAATTATATTTGTTTATTGGAACGAAGTTCCTTATGGGACGATGCCGAGGGGTACCTTAACCGGGAAAAAACGTCCGGAACGTAAGATTTTTATTAGTAATGCACACAGTGTACGGCTTACTTTGTAATAACGTACAAATAAGTAACGCACACAGTTTACGACTTAACTTTGTAATAACGTACAAAAAATAACATTTTTCTTTTAACTTTTATCAATAAAAAAATCTTAATAAAAAATGTATACCCGAATAATTATTTTCTTTATACCTCGAATAGAACTTAAAATTAATATTTTTATAATAAGGAACTTCGTTCCTATCCGGTGTCCCACGACACCACACATCTTTTTTTTCTATAAAATGTTAATCGGACCGCAATGTTCATTTTATTTCTTAAATCGGACCCCGAGCGAAATGAATTAGTGACCCCAGCTATATATAATGATAATCGTAATTAAAAAATTCGAATCGCAAGTCGAAGTTAACACGCAGTGCTTTTATGTAATCTACGTACATTATGCAGTTGATAATAATGAGTGCTTGAATGAAATATCTATAATATCAAAGCCATCTCAATTCATCACCGAAAAACAACTCCAAGAAACTGGATCATTTCTAATTATCTTGTTTTATAATTAGCAAGAAATACCAATACTTGATGATGACAAAAGTCAGTCGACAAGAAATAGATAAATAAGAACAGATAGAATCAGCTTTTTGACGAGTTTTAAGAAAAGTAAGCTATGCACTTCTTCGTCTTCTTAGTCGCATACTTCATTGCTGAAGGTCGTGTCCCTGAAAGCCCTTCGTGGTTCTTTGTACCATCAGCTTCCATTTCCTTCAGTTTTCGGCTTCTCTCAGGGTGGTCGCAACAGAGAGTCCAGTGAGCGCAGTTATCTGATCTGACCAACGGCTTGGTGACCGGTCGGCGGGTCTTTTCTCTTCTACCTTACCCACCACAGTCAATTTTTCAAGGTTGTCTGGCGGTCGCCGAGCAATGTGACCAAAGTAACCAAG
The DNA here is from genome assembly GCF_030267445.1 of Bombyx mandarina. Taxonomy (NCBI): domain Eukaryota; kingdom Metazoa; phylum Arthropoda; class Insecta; order Lepidoptera; family Bombycidae; genus Bombyx; species Bombyx mandarina. The sequence goes on along the minus strand of NC_143225.1, from coordinate 8,337,352 downwards.
AACCTTCTGGTAGCAAATCATCGACAGTGTCGTTTCTATGCCAAGTTGCTTGTTTGGTCTCTTGTCACATCCACGGTATGCGGAGCATTCTTCGCCAACACCACATCTCGAACGCTTCTATTTTTTTCCGTTCTGTTGTTCGAATCGTCCACGACTCTGCACCATAGAGGAAAATCGAGAAAACCAACGAATGTCAGATATTTGAGACTATAATGAACAATCTAAATAACAACAATTATAATAGTAAAACTATAAATAAATAATCATCATATCTAATTATCTAATTGTTTTTTGTTTTTTTAAAATCACGCCACGTTAACTGGTCCCTTGCTAAGTTCGTAAAGAACTTGTGTTACCAGATAACGGAAATAAATGCAAGATTTATATTATACACATACATATATTTAAGAACCCTGGAAAATCCATTTTATATTTATCATACAAATATTTTCTCTTGGCGGGACTCGAACCCGCAACCCCTTTAGTGACCATGTCACTTACCATTACACCAGACGGCCGTTAATTACTCGTTAATCTAATTAATTCTAATTGTTGCAATATTAAAAACGTTAGCTTGCACAAATGCTTAAACTAAATTTAGTTAATACCATTTGATTGTATCCATAATACGAGAGATATAGAACATAAAAGTTTCCGTGGAAATCACGAACTTTCAATACATTTTACAAAATTTGCTAGCACTTACATTTTCCCTAACACATTTCTCACTTTGCTCCATTTCGAGGATCGTTTTCACTGATATGATTACTACTCATATCCGCATTCCCTACGACGTACGGTGCTTTATTGAGTTCGCGTGAGGTTTGACTTCTGATTTCATATTTATGAAATGACATTTCTGATAACACTCATAAGAATATTCTGTGTATGTAATACGTAACTATTACCGGCGCTATTATGGCCGTGAACGTTCTTTATACATGTATTCAAACAATTATTACATGTTTTATTTTTATTATAATCAATAACAGAAAATGTTAGAGGTAGAGGGGGAAGAGGTCGACCGAAGAAGACATGGATGGAGTGTGTGAATGACGATATGAGAGAGAGAGGAGTGACTGTTGAGATGACGGCTGATAGAAGAGAATGGAAGAGAAAAATTTGCTGTGCCGACCCCACCTAGTGGGATAAGGTGGATAAAAAGAAGAAGAAGAACAGAAAATGTTAATGTCCGCTTATAATTTTATTATTTAATTAACATAAATTTATATCTTACGTTTGTTATTCAACACCTTCTAATTCCTTATGCAGAAATAATAAAAAAAAACTATAATACAACAATATTTTGTATTATAATGAATAATAAAAAAATACACGTTTGAATAAAAAAACATAAGCAGTATATGTTTTAAATCATATCGATCGAAATATAAACTAAAACGTTTGGTTTAGAATAAAAACTTATTCAACAGGTGCGGTGTTTGTTATGTTAATAATACGATCTATTAAAAAAATTGTGTATATTATGTTTAAAATACGATCTACTAAAAAAAAAAGAAGTAAATGGACTCATATGACTTGTATAAGAAAATAAAACCATAATTTTTGTTTCGTACAGACAAGATTGATATAATGAATACAAATACTAGATGTGACCACTCGGTTTCACCTGCATTAAAAGTGAAATAACGTATTTTGGAGTTTATTAAATACATTAATTATTTTATAAGCACGATATTTTGTATTTAATTATAAACGATATTGTAGTGAGTGACATAAAAGGTAACAACAGTATTAAAGTTATCTGACAGTTTAAAATAATATGCGATGTAGATAGAGGGATTAAAATAAAATAAAAAAAACGTGTGGCACTCGGGAACTGATGCGGTAAAGCTATTGCATAGCATTTTTTATCAACTTATGCAATTATAATTAGACAATGATAATTTAATATTAAAACAATAATAAAACAAGACCACGCTATATTAAACATTAATAAAAGCAAGACCTTAACTGTCCCCTTCACACTCATAAGCTAGACCGCGCGAGAGAGAGATGGGCAGACTTTTCATGATGCGCATGTAGTGTGACGTCACGCCACGCGCTTATTCACAAACACTGCACAAGCGCAACGTGTGAATGTGTTGAACGCGAGCTACATGGTAGGCGGAGTGAGGGGTGCTAGGTTTTTTTCGTTACGGAATTTAATGATTCGGTCGCGCTCAAGGCCCGCGATAAAAGCTATGCAATAGCTTAAAAATATTGTGATTTAAGATCATGTTCATATAAATTTGTATTTTTTTAATGAAAATTCTTAATGTAAGAGACGATATTATTAATTGTATTAAACGCGGCAATTATCTTGACAAATATACAAGTAAGTATTCAAACATACATTTTTGTAACATATTTTATATACATATGTGCTAATATTAATTGTATTAACGTTTTTTGTCACAAATTATGTCTTAATATGGAAAATTCTTTATTTTGTTATATTTTATGTTGATATTAAATGAGCACGTGTGTCCAAACGTCGCATATTTAACTACATAATGTTTTATTTTTATAGCAATCCAATTATCGTAATTATTAAAAATTTGCATTTTGGGCGCCGTCTGCCTCCGATAATTTAATAGTTTGATTAGGACATTGTTCAAAAAATTGAGGTAATATTTTTTTTTAAATGCTTTGTTGCCACGTCCATATATAACGACTATATGGCCATGCAAAGAAGTAGAAGGCACAAAGCCGGTTTTTTTTTGAATCAGAGAGGTATCGATAACAATATTGTAACAAACTTTTCGATACTAGAATTTATTTCCAATCTTTTATCAGAGGATTTCTGTTGTTTACAGCTTTCTTAAGAGTTCAAAAAGTTATTTCGTAACGAATTATTTTAAACTAAATTGCTAAAAGTACTAATTGTTGTTTAAACGGTTAGAATACTAACGTTCATCCGAGATAAATGCATGAAACTGCACATTAATTGAGGTTGGATTTCCGCAATCCACATTTTCATTCCAGTATTTATTCCGTCGTATCTTGTGTACTCCCCGGGGAGATAATTACGGCTCCTTGATTACGTGAATTTGTCCAGGTACAAATAAGTGGCTTCCACAATTATGTTCGTCCTACAAATTCCGTAGCGCCTCATTCCGCATTAAGGTTTCCCTTTGTCAATCGCGGTTTTATTAAGTTTCGCCTTTGAATTTCCGTCTCTCTGTTTTGCCACGGTTTTATTTTGGTTGGACATAAAATTAATCTTGGCGTTATAAATTACTTAAGGCAACGTAAGAAAATACAATTCAAGCTAATAACTACAATAATTTATCATTAAGGAAAAACGTAATAGTTAATAACGCAGAATTATTAAAATCTGCCATTATATTGGTGTTTATAGCTTACGAAGTTCATGACCTAGCCAATGACGCCACTCAACTTGCAAAATGTGGTGTTCAATTCCTAACTGCTTGCTGAAGAATTTGGCAATATGGCGGTATTCACCCGTGCGGGCTGGCAGTATAAATATGGCCAGTAGAACATGTACAAACGGTGTCTGACACTCCATTCAAACGATTTAAAAAAATGCTTCGTGTCTCTAACATATTATGTAACGATATTATAGTGTAATTGGAAGCAAAGAGGTACGACATAATCGATGCTCTCATGATTTTGTTTCTGTCAAATTCAAATTCAAAATCATTTATTTCAACTTAGATGTCAGTACTTGTTGAATGTCAAAATACATGTGTTTGTTGAACTGTACTTTTCGTCTTCTTGGCGCACAATAGAAATACGATTTTGTTTTTAACTTCAAAGACGTTGTTTGAAGTGAACTAAAGTGGCATAAGTTCAGCAAATATAACGAACTCACCGAAAATATGAAAGGTTCGGACCTGAAGATGTTTTCACTTTTTGCGATACTCAAATATTTGTAGGATACATCAGCCCTGGGAAAGGGTTATCGTTTTCCGGAACATCAAAAAAGGAAATGTAGTATTCAGAAGATTAGCTTTTGGTGATAGATATAGAGATGTTACGTTTCTGCTTTTGAAATAGAAAATTCTTAAGAATCCCTTACTTACCCTTACCCCGTAAAATTTTCGTTTTAATTAGTGAAGGTTTTCTTCAGTTTTCGTAATTTTAAAACTGATCGTCTATATTCCTCTATGACCAACAAATTCTTAAAATGACGTAAGAAATAATAAAAGTGAAATAATTAATCAGTTTAAATTTTTAAAACACTAAACATCCATTAATATAACCTTTGTGAGATATTAGAAATTCTTAATATAGTATATTTTATATTTATTCTGTAACAGATTATTTAATAGTACTAAGACGTTTTTGAATATCCGTTCTTTTCTTGGTATTAAAACAGCTGGCATAAATAACTACAGTCGTTGTTTCAATTAAAAAATGAAAAATTGTTCATAATTTGTTAAACGGCAAGCTGCCTCAGTTAATTATAGGCTTGGAACTTTGTAGGAATTCTTATTAAAAAAAAATAGTAGCACGTTCTGGAAGCGTTGAAAATGTTTTAGCCATAAATTATTATGTAAACAATTAATATCAAGATTAAAAAGCAACGCTGTCATAAAACCGAATGTGAACTATATACAGAAGTTGCTTTGTTTGTGAGTGTTTCAAATCCATCATAATTGAAAAGTCCTGTATGATATGATTATCCTTCAAATTTTAGTATTGTAGTATTATAATTACCTACTTGAAATTTCACAAAAATAGTTTCATGAAAATATAATATTCTTCGTGTACTATTAATGACTTGTCCGCTGTACCAGAGTTTGAAATCTTTCAACATCAAATAAAAATTATCAAAACTGATTTAATAATAATTATTAATAATTTTTCATCATACATTGTGAATTTGTCAAAATTGATTATTACGATATTTTTCTATTTATCGGGTTTTCATCTATGCATGATTAAATTGACAACATTTGAATCAAGCTTACATACTTCGGATTATTTCATTTATTCTTCAATAGTTTTACAAAAAGTTTTGTACTCTACGGGTTTAGTATTCATTAAAGACTGAACATGAAATGACTGCACTATCTCTTTATTAAATTTTAAATAACTCCATCCGCACCCGTAGCGAGGTTTATTCAGACTATGTGGAAACTCCACGCTAATCTTCAGTTCATTTTCAGAGATCTTTTTGCCAAGTACCATTCTGCTCTGGAATGAAATCCCTTTGCTAGAGCTATGATAGGTCCTTCTTCAAAAGATATTTGAAAAGTATCTTAAGCAGTAGACAACGGTTCTGCTGTGTTATTATCTAAAATAATAAAATATGCATTGCGTTTGTCGCCAGTAAAATAATTGTCATTCGAAAACAACATCGTATGATGTTTAGTAATTATTTTTGTATTTATTTTGGGATGCTAAGCTATTTTTTCTGCTAGCTACTTAGTTGATATGGTGTCTATGTACCCCCGTAATCATAACACTCGATGGATGTCAGCTGAGTTGATCATCTATGGATTCTATGGTAACTATTTAACATGGAAAAAAATATATTACTTTCTGGAAGTTTGTGGAAGAACTTAATGCATAGTTCATTGTTTAAAATGATTAATGAGCGAAATTTGAAATAAATCCCATTATTATCATTACACAGGCTGCTAAGTGAACGTCAGATATAGTTTATTGGTGGTAGGACCTTTTATAGTATAGAAGCAGTAATGTGTTCCGGTTTGAAGGATGGGGCAGCCCCTACTGTTAAAAGTGAGACCTTAGAACTCGCGTCTCAAGGTGGGTGGCAGCATTTACGTTGAAGATGTCTATGGGCTCCGATAATCACTTAACACTAGGTGTACTGTAGGCTCGTCCACACAAAAAACAAATAGTAATAACACCAAACACCAGACAACGAATATGGAACCAAAAATTTGAATTGCTATTTTAATGCGACTGTAGTATTTATGTAAGTAATAGAGCACAAGGAATATTTGCGGAAAACCACTGTTCCGAGGAAATTTTCTCTTTGTAGTAGTTCCGTATCCAATATCCATGGACAGTATAAGATATCTTGGAATCTTATTTTATTATCTATACTTATAATTAAGTGTAAATCAAAATAAAACATTTTATAGGTTTCACAAATCACAAATCACTATTGATAAAAATTACACATATTAAAAGATTATTTAGTCTTGTATGCTAACATTATGCCAGTTACTACTGCTTGAAAGTATAATTACCGTATCTTTCAGCGGTGAAAATTACGATTTTTGTTTTTACAGATATATGCCACATAAATACTTTGATTAAGTTATTTTGATATATATAACCCCTTAATCCAATGTAGGCAAAAGGAAAATAAACTTTAACCTTCCTTTTCTTTACTAGAAAATAATAATATATCGATGCTTGAAAGGCAAACATGACTAAGCGACAATGCGTGAACTTTACAGTAGACTAATTTAAAGTTGAAATTAATTTAAAATATAACTGAGAAATACCTGAAAAAAATTGTAACGAATCTAGCTGTAGGGTTGAAATGATTTTAATAGACCTAGAAATATATATTTTTTTCGCATCGAATGTAGTTATTGCCTATCATTTATGTACAAAGCAGTTATTGTCGCTTAGTCACGTTTGCCTTTCAAGCGTCGATATGAAAATAAATAAACATATCTTGATAGATCAAGTTTTCGAACAAAAGGAAATCATGTTTTCATATTATTAATGTGAGTTAATTGCTTAATTATGAACTCGAACCGGAGCCGTAGTATTGTTTTCAATCTATTTGTATCAAATGATTTGTCTCGATGATTGATTTAGCATTATCAAGGTTAATGATGCTATAAATTATACTATTATATTGCGCAGTATTATTTAAGTATTCTTTAGATCGTAGTATAGTCCAAGATATAGTTTTTTTTTTTTTTTTTTGCTTAGATTGGTGGCCGAGCTCACAGCCCACTTGGTGTTAAGTGGTTACTGGAGCCCATAGACATCTATAACGTAAGTGCGCCACCCACCTTGAGATATAAGTTCTAAGGTCTCAGTATAGTTACAACGGCTGCCCCACCCTTAAAACCGAAACGCATTACTGCTTCACGGCAGAAATAGGCAGGGCAGTGGTATATAAAAGTTGTTTGACAAAAACCTGAAACATCATTAACATCATCATCAGTCCACAGTTTTCCACATCTGGACTTAAGTTTCTCCCAACCCACACCATTGGGCCCAATCTTCGGCTTTCCATATTCACTCCTTGCCGGCCACCATTCGAAGATTATCTCACCTGAATCGTGCTAACGAAATACACAAGAAATCAATAATAAGTGGAAGTTGGAGTCACAACATTAGGACTGACGGCATCGATCGAAGTTGGTCTGGTGTTAGTTGACCGATCTCTACCACGAATGAGTTTTGATTTCCGTTCGCAGTCAATATTTTCTTAAAGATATTTTATATTCGGAGTCAATATGTACTCTTTCTTGCTTCGTATATGTGTGGAACAATTGTGACCGCACCTAGGGGGCAAGTAAAGGATGTGGGACTTAATGATCTGCACGTGTTGGGATCAGACTGCGGTCTTGAGGATGTTTTAAGGCCCTACGGTAATAGTTACTAAAAACGCAATCGAATTCTATGAATTTTGTTATCTTCGCGTTAAAATAAAACCTTAGATCTACCTATCGAGAAGAAAGTGGTTACGATTTCTCAGGTTGTAGATAAAGTAATGCCAGTGGTATAATAAATAAGTAATCACTTGAGCAGTATTTAAATTAATTGATGCGCCACGGAAAAAGCCGTTTAAAACATCCTATTGCATCGCTACAGGGAATAGAGACAACTTACTTATCGAGCAAAATATAAGGCTCCTCGATTTTATATTCATCAGCATTATATGTCAGTATAACAGCTTGCTTCCTTATGATCCCGTGATATAACGAGTATCCCACGTCAAGTTGAACCGACCCAATGTATTGCAGAATTGATTGATCGCACTGAGGAAGCTTAACATTTCAGAAGTATTCTGACTTTAACTTCGAAATTTCTCGGAAGTTTTCGACCGGTTTATTATAGGTAGTTATTATCGCTAGGGACATTAGCGCTGGCAGGGATGCTACCAAAGTCTTGCTTGTCTCAAAACTTTTGAAATTTTGTTTCAAGAAGCATGTTGTATAGTATTAAGGTGACACCGAGGCTGTGAGTTAATTACAAAGGCTGATTCGACTTTGTCAAACAAACGACTCTCGCATGTTGTCTATTTATTACTACTAGAGGTCCCGCAGTAGTCGAAATTCGACTATAATTAATTGGAATTGTAAGTTTGTACACTATTATGATTGTATTTTATACTTCTATATTCACGAATTTCGCCAAGACTACACTATAAGAAATATTAACAAAGACAAACAACATTTAATCTATTCTCAATTTTATAACAGACGTCAAGAACAAAAGTTTGACAATAAATAGTATGCATGCGTGTGTGCGTCAAATACATGGTATGTAGTGTGTGTAATGTTTTCTTTATTGATTTAATGTATCTTTTATGCATTATTTTGAAAAAATATTAGCATTGTGCACTTCTTCTGTATATTCTCTATAAGTGTGAAAAATCTCATACTCCTCCGTTCGCGCAATTTTCTTAAAAAGGGATACAAAGTTTTTGCTTCAGTAATAATATATAGATTACACATAAAATACTTAATAGTTTACGTGTATCAAATTTAAACATAGTATCGATGTATATAGCTTTGCTTTTTTCACACGGATATGAACTATGCATTTTCAGGAAACATTATTATTGATCTACGATCAAAGTGAGTAAAATGTAATATTAAACTTATTTATCTGAACGCGATAATGTATGGGAGCTGTTCATTTGCTATATGTTTGATCGTAAGATTGCCTTTTCTCAATAGGCTACAATGAAATCGGATTTAAAAAAAAGTATGTTTATTAATAAATTAAGGTTGTTGAAATATACTTGTGAGCTCTAGCAACGTATGTTATCACTCGTGGTGAAGCAGATTGTAAAAACAAGATTATTGTAACTAATGTAAATTGAACAAAATTGTACTGATCGCTACACAAGGGTTTCTGAGAGTGTTTGTTTATTTTCAGGATTTCGCCGACGATGGAAAAGCTATGTAACTCACCGTTGTTCATTTTAAAACTACTTCATACGTGCCGCGATATTTTGGTTCAAAAAAAGACGATTATTTCTTGAGGTTAACAGTGATGTGATCTTCCCCGTTCACAATGCGGTCGGAAAACGAAACCCGAAGTAGTTACGACACTCAGACAAATCTTTCCCACATCTCCGGCAATTTGTTTGAAGATGCCAGTATAAATTCCCTATTGAACCACGGCGGGAATTACACTACAAACATCGGACAAGTGCTCAAAGTGCTCGAAGATTGGAGAAACAGATTCAATATAACCGTTGTTAAAGAATGCGATGGAACAGAATACTGCGCTGGGGAGTTCCGAGATTTGATAATAGCATACAACAGTATTCACGGCTACGTCAGTTTGTTGGTGAGTCGATTGAATATTTTTCTAATAAGTCAAGATAAAAAGCGTTCGTACTCTGACGTGCAAAACATTGATGTATTCAAATCAATTGCTACGACTGTGCCAGGTACTTAAGCGAATCCACAACAAGGTCATTTGGTTTCATGTGGATTGTATTCTATATTTATACATTTCTATATTATCAAAATAATGTAATAAAGGATAAAGAAAGTCTGTACGCCAGATTGTTCACCCACTTCCGTTGTGGTGGTCGGTTTCAGTATTTTGAGCGACCCCCTTCTTCATCACTGGATAATTCTTCGGTGACCGAAGTGATCGCGAATTTAAGCCATTCGATTGGTGATTATGTAAATAGAATTTGAGCATCGGAAATTTGCTCAAGAATTCTCTCATGTTGCCACGGCAAGCATTTTTTCTGTTGAAATTGCACTAATTGTCGAATTTAGGAATAATTTATTATTTAACTACATTCGATAATGTCTATTAGTGCTGATTTTAAACGTATACAATCACTTTTGATTTCATAACGTAAACCAATTATGTTTTAGAGCCAACTTTTAGTTCGTACTTCTTTACAATGTTTATATAACACAGATTTGTTTTATGTAAAATTAGTAGATCCATCTGTGGTTACGCCTACGTCTCTACGGAAAGTACGCTGGGAATTTCGAGATTTCATATTTATTTATTTGAACTTTTGTTGGAGATAGTTTTGTCGAAAAACACGCTGCTAAAACGATAATGTTTTTTTTTCCTCTGTATATTAAGAGAGAGAGCAATCAAAACGCACTAAGATTTGTAATGAAGTGAATTTTTAAATCTTATTCATAGTTTCATTGAGGTGTAGTCTATTGTAATTTAATTAATGTAAAATTGATAATTGTAATGATGGATTTATAAATGAAAAAAATATAAATGAAGTATAACGTAAAGTTTAAACAATTGAAAATTGATGAAACTCCTAGACATAAATGATGTGTTTAAAAAATGTTAAAATTAATATTATTTTTATTTTTATTCATTTATTACACTTCATATAAAATTTACATTGGCTGACTTAATGCCTAAGGCATTCTCTACCAAAGGTAGTGCAGAGTAAATAGTGGTAGGTGCAATTAAATTTATATTAAGTTACAATTGTAATAATGATTATATTATAACCATAAATATTATAATAATGATCTAGTGTATAATTTTCGGTAGGTCTGTCTTTTTGGTAGTCTCGCCAACGCTTTTAATGTAGCCGTGCTGACGAGGCGAGACCTCGCAGTGGCTCCCATAAATCGACTGCTAAAATGGCTTGCAGTAGCTGACGTCTTCGTCATGATCGAGTATGTTCCATTCGCTATCTACAGGTATTTGGTGAGTACTTTTTTTTTGCTTAGATGGGTGGATGAGCTCACAGTTCACCTGGTGTTAAGTGGTTACTGGAGCCCATAGACATCTACAACGTAAATGCGCCACCCACCTTGAGATATAAGTTCAAAGGTCTCAGTACAGTTACAACGGCTGCCTCACTCTTCAAGCCGAAACGCATTACAGCTTCACGGCAGAAATAGGTGGGGTGGTGGTACCTACTCGCGCGGACTCACAAGAGGTCCTGCCACCAGTAATTACGAAAATTATAATTTTGCGGGTTTGATTTTTATTACACGATATTATTCCTTCACCGTGGAACTCAATCGTGATAATGTATTTTGTTAAGTGCGCATTTCATTACGTACGTACGTTCAGTATGTTTTAATTCCTTTTTCCCAAATGCTGAAGAAGGGTAATCTTTTTCAAAAGTATTTAGATTTGAAAAAAATTAGGTTGAAGTATGTTCCTAAAATGTATGTCCAATTATTTGGCACTCTATATAGCCTAAGCCTTATGAAGGATTTAAATATATGAGATGTGATTAGATACACCTCAGTCGTGGGACCGATATATTAATGGTGTCCGCGATAAAATAATAGATTTTGGTCAATGTTATCTGATTGTGGTATTAAATAAGTTTAAATAAACAAAAAACCGACCCGTGTATAATTTTAAGATCTAGGTTAATGAAAAATCTACTGAAACCATCTAGTTTTCTTCTGTAAATAACTTTATTATTTAAATTTTAGTAATTTTATGAAAGAATTAACTTTATGTTCAATTGAATGTTGTTAAAAGGAGCATAAAAGTTAAATGATATCGTAAACCAACGGGCTGCCAACCTAGGTATTAATATTAACTGCCAGCTATCCTCACAATATTGGACTTTAATTCAAAGCTGTAATTTTGTTATTGATTCTAGAAAGATTCAGTTTCAAAATCAGAAATATTTTTACTTAGTTAAGTTTTCGTGGAATGTAGAAACGGCAAAAATAAACAATTTTAAAATGTTTATCTGTCTGTCTGTCTCCATGTTCCGGCTAATATGATGCTATAATAAGGTTCAATAGATTTCGATGACAAATAAGTGATGTTATAAGGAGTAACTTAAGCTTTTGTTTTAGAAAAATAATTAGCATTTTTCGCAAAAAAGAAACTCATGAAAATGTTAACAAATACTGATTTATTACGGAAGGGAAGTTATTAATTTCGGGCAAAGCTACAAGATAAAGAAAGCTTAGCTAGAACTTTTACACAACAATGTACTATAGGCTCTGAAAAGTGTGAGATAGGCATTTCAATGGTGAGGCAGTCTGTCATTAATACTACGAGTAGTAGTAGTAGTGGTATAAGATGGGAATAGATTGGATAGTACACACCGATCACCGATCAAGAAAAAGAAAGGAGCTCGCACGTGTTTTTTAATACCTAATCTATTTTTTCTCACAGTTGTTACCCGGTCAAGAGGACCGTCCGTACTCCTGGGCTGCATATATGCTGTTTCATATGCACTTCACGCAGATATTCCATACAGCGTCAATACTGTTAACCTTGTCTCTGGCAGTTTGGCGATATCTTGCAATCAAGTGAGTATACCGATTTTATCCTTTAGCCTAAGACCCCTGTTGACTTCTAGCGACTAATGCTACTGTGCAGAGGTACAAATATTACAAGCAAGTATAATTTTTACAAGAAATATTCAACACGTGTTCACGTTTCGCGAGGAAGGAATATCGTCAAATATTGAAAAAAAAAACTCGCAAAATTGAACATACCTAATAATGGTATTGTACATATATTGTGATTCTTAAATCCGACTTGTTTCTGGCATCATACATTCCGATTTAAAAGGGTGAGTCGAAAATTATAAAATAAATATTAAAATTAAGCCCTTTAAGTATGTTGATGGCGCCATTTATCGTGTGATGTGTATGTAGTAGTTACTAATTAACACCAGGTATAAAAAAAAAATAAGCCATGCGTTCGCTCGAACCTTTAGCGCAGTGCTAAAAGAAACTGAACCCTAAAGTGACGTTTACGAAGAGTTAGTTATCAATTGATTGATTATAGTAGATCCTAAATCGTAACCACAATTTAGTCTTAATAAATTTCATTAGAATCGATACAGTGAATTTTACTAATTTCCGTTAATTTTTTATTATTGTTAAAATCGATTCCACTCGCACGACCTGCCATTAGCTGGTTTCACAGCGTTTCCATACATTATATACACAATATATCTTCATTGTCTCTGATGTTGGGGGCTTCGAAAAGGCTTTTATCTACTGATCCCATTGTACCTTATTGTTTGAACAATGGCTCACATACTATTTATTAACTCTTTGTGAAATATAAAATCAAAGAAAAAAGAGCAAGTTTTTTTTTAAAAAAAACCTCATCAGTTAAAGTCTTCCATAGATTTTTAGTAATAAAGGAATAAAATTTATCTATATTTCGTTATTCTGGACTTGCTTCAAATGTTTCCTAATAATTTGTGTACCGTATTAATTTCAAAGTCGGTAATTTATTTTTGAATGTTTTGTAATATAGAACGATGGGAGTTTTAATACGAAATATTCAAATCGAAACATGTATTTGGTTTTTCAGGAATCTTTTGTTGAAAACTTCGGAATAATTTAGCGGTGAAATTTTGAAAAACAATAATAGCTATCAAGATCTATTTAAGTTCTGAAATTGTGTTAAAAACCCTATTGAATTTTCAAGCTCTGGTTGAAATACAAATTCTCATAAGAGTCTCTTAAGCTGTTTTTTTTAAGGCAAGAAAATAAACCTAATAGAAGTTTGTTACCGAGACGGCAATACGTCGCGTTGACACCCGAAATGTGGGTCGTCTGTGAAGTGAATCTTTGATCGTGCCACTAAGCGCCTCGACCACAAGAGAAATGGAATGTGTGTGTGTGTTTAACGTTATTGCTCTAACACAACAGAGTAGTATCACGTCCGAAATAAAACGAAAAGGACTTTTGAATTTTCAGTTTTTTCTATTTCTATTTTCGCGAGTAGTATATATGAGGCCTATAAAATCAAAGGCAGCTAAACGCCATAATGTAAAATGGATTAACAATGGCGCTATCTTGTTTAGTTAGTTGGACACGCTTTAGTGTTTTCATGTTATAACAAACTAGCGACCCGCCCTCGCTTCGCTTCGGAAACATTAAAACACACATGAAACCAAAAAAATAAAATTAAAAAAAAATTAAAAAAAGTAGCCTATGTTCATCAGGGACAATGTCGCCTTCTAATGGAAAAAGAATTTTTCAAATCGGTCCAGTAGTTTCGGAGCCTATTCGAAACAAACAAACAAACCAATCTTTCCTATTTATAATATTATTACTAGCGACCCGCCCTCGCTTCGCTTCGGAAGCATTAAAACACACATGAAACCAAAAAAATAAATAAAAAAATAAATAAATAAAGTAGCCTATGTTCATCAGGGACAATGTCGGCTTCTAATGGAAAAAGAATTTTTCAAATCGGTCCAGTAGTTTCGGAGCCTATTCGAAACAAACAAACAAACAAATCTTTCCTATTTATAATATTAGTATAGATGCAGCTAAATCTCTAACAAATTCATGTCAAAAAATTTATTTTTACTTAGTACTAAGTACATATTACTAAAAGAAGTTTTATCATTTTAAATTGAGATTATTAGTAATATTCTCATTCTTTATAAAATCTGCTTTAAAATAAAGAATATCGTAGCTATTCGGACAATGTTATTTCAGCTTCTCAAACCAGGAGTGCTACTGACACCGGCCCTAGTAAGAGCAGTTTTTCTATGGATCGGGAGGATCCGTAATGACGTGTTTAGGGCCGATTTTTGTAGTTTACCTGAATATTTGACAGACTTAGATTTAGCTGCCTTTATAGGCCTCATATGCGGTTAAAATTATATGGCACATATACGGTTAAAACCTTTCTACGCTTCAATCTCGACTTAGTAAAACGCGCGAAAATGTAAAATTACATAAGTAAAATTTGTTACGAGCTAAATGAATGTTATTTTGACTTGATTATTTTAGTAATCAAATTAGTCAAGGGTTTGATTAAAGAAAAAAATTTAGAAGTCATTCAATTTGATTCAGGCTATTAATATGTAGTTAGGCTTAGTAAACGTTTACTGGTGGTAGGAATTCTTGTGAGTCCGCGCGGGTAGGTACCACTACCCTGCCTATTTCTGCCGTGAAGCAGTAATGCGTTTCGGTTTGAAGGGCGGGGCAGCCGTCGTAACTATACTGAGACCTTAGAACTTATATCTCGTGGTGGGTGGCGCACTTACGTTGTACGTGTCTATGGGCTCCAGTAACCAGTTAACACCAGGTGGGTTGTGAGCTCGTCCTCCCATCTAAGCAATAAAAATAGAAAATAAACTATTCAGATAGATTTTTATTCAGTAATGTTAGGTTTCAATGGACGGTAATTGTTTTTTATTGCATCGATAACCGATCGAGTTCACGGCTTATATTATTACCAGGGCCCGTAAACATCACGTTATTAATGCCGCTACCTACCTTGAGACATATATAGTGATATGATGCCTCAATTATACAATACAATGGATGTTCCTTCAAACCATAAAGTATGATTATTCGCAGAAATAGGCAAGGCGTTAGTTAGATTTGAGCATTTAAAATCATTCAAGGAATAAATTTTGAACACAAGCTTTAAGCGAGTATGAAGAAGGAATATCCAGATATCGGAAATGTTTGTTAAGGAAAATCTACGCGCGTGTATCTAAATACGAATGATGTGGGACGAATCTTCTCAAAACAAACGTCTGGATGTTTGAATTAACTCGATACGTTTCTTTACCCATCCATTGATTTAAAACAGAGTGTATAGTAACGTACGACGTGCACGTATTTCTTTGTTTAACAAATCTGAAAAAAAAAAAAGCAAAGATCTATGAATATTATCATGTGAAATGAATGATTGTAGGTATCGGTTCTCTATTTGCTGTATTAAGTTTTGATATTTGACATTTCCTGTTGTTTTTTTTTCTAAGGCTGACATATATTATTAGTCTTTCATGATGTCGATAGTGAAAAGTTATTGGCAAGTTTCTGTACGGTCCGCATATATGTTTTGTCTGTTAAGCACTTGTGGAACAAACATAAATTGCCTATGTTGATTCAAAAACAGAAAATGAGTCTATGTGTAGCGTAGGTGTTCAGTAGCTAATATGCCAATAATATTGATACGCGCTGGAGTTCGGGATAAATAAATGTTCCACCAAAGTACGACTAAAAACTGTGTTCAACACTTAGAGCACTTAAAACACTCAACAAATATTTTAAAATTCTCAATTCACTTCTTCCGCTTCGCTTTAGTTAGGTGATCCGTTCGCTGTTTCGTTTCGAGTAGCTCCGATTACTGACTGACTGCGAGCCATCTCTGCAACGCTTTTATAGCCGATACCACATCCCTAGAATTATCGAGAATATTCCACACAAGTCAAGTATTGTGTTTCCGCTATCTGACAATAGATGGCGTTGTACTTCTCGAGCGTTCTAGATGCTACTATATCCTTCGATATTCATTCGACTATCCGGCTATAGATGGCGTTACTCTTACCGGCGTAACAATACAGAAATGTGCTGAATGTATGCTTTGATGTAACATATTATTATATTTACAAATTAGCTTGCTGTTACAGTGGCTATGCATTGGCGAATAGATCCAATTTAATAATAACCAGAAACAACTATTTCATGAAAACTTCCAGACGAGTTAAGTACAATAACATTCAAACCGACAGTCTATCGTGCAAAAATACACATAGATGGCGTAGAATATTTTCCATTTACATTCGAAAATAATTACGACAACACTGTATTATTCTATGTTCCAAAATTTCATAATCGCAATCCTTCTTCATTCCAAAGGCTTAATATTTTTCATCGATGTATTGTAGTTTAAGCAATCCTCTTCCTATAATGCCCGAGTCACTACCACAATTTGAGTGTTGTTCCTCGAAACGTTCTAGGTTCTACCTAAGGAGGTAGTATTGAAACAACGACTATTCCGCTCTTTGGAATGGAACATGTGATCACTTCGGCACAGGCTGGATCCAACCAGCAATCTAAAACCTCAAATAATATTTACTAATCCTACACCAGTCAATTACGGAATTAAGTTCACATTACTTTCACAGATATCCGGCCCACAGTCCAATATTATGCACAGATAGGCGATGCACAGTGGCCATACTGTTGAGTTTTGTGCTTCCCTCTATACTCTGCATACCATCGTACTTTGTGAGTATTTAATTTAAACTATTTGTTTGCACTAACAGAGTGAGCATTAATATATAATATATGTTAATTAACAAATTAAAGTGCTATTATACACGGTAAATGACCTCTCATATACTGTAAAACAAAGACTTAGAACTCATGTCTCAAAATCGGTGGCGGCATTTAAGCTGTTGATGTGTTGATGTCCTGTAACCATTTAACACTAGGTGAGCTATGAGCTCGTCTACTTATACAAGCAAATAGAAAAACCTCAGTTTTAGATACAAATGAAAATTCAAATCTTTACCAGCACAAAATTACAACGCTTATAAATCATATTTAGACTAACAACAACAGCATAATAGATTTTAATTACTAACACTATTAACAATTATTAGTGGTCCTCCGGTAGTCGAAATTCGACTATAACTATTTGAAATTATAAGTTTGTACACTATTATGATTCTGTTGTCAAAGTCTTACTTCTATAATCACAGATTTCGCCAAGACTAGTTACACTATAGACAAATATTAATAGAGACAAACAATATTGAATCTATTCTCAATTTAACCACAGACTATAAGCAATAAGAAAAGATTGGCAATAAACAAATAGTATGCATGCGCGTGTTTGTCAAATACATGGTTAGTGTATGTAATGTTTATTTCATTGATTTAATATATTTTTTATGTATAATTTAAGAAAATATTAACATCCCGCACTCCTTCCCTATATTCTCTAAAAGTGTGGGAAATTTCATACTCCTCCGTACGCGCAATTTTCGTAAAAAGGGGTACTTACAAAGTTTTTGCTTCACTAATACATAGATACTAGAAATTGGATAGTATATAAAATAGTTTTGTGAACTCCACTTGCCTCTGATTTTGGCACAGAACTTTTCAAATTACTGGCTTGTTTTACGTTACGCACCTATTTTCGCCCAAGTAAAATTTGCTAGAGGTACCTAACAATCGGTTTTGGTAACGGTTATTCGTTCGAGTACGAATTAAAATGTAATTATTTAGTGTTAACTTCTGAAAACCTCTAATACTTTTTACATTATTATTATAATAACTAGCTGACCCGGCAGACTTCGTAGTGTCTCAATCGATAAATAAAAGACCTAAACTTTTGTATAAAATAAACTTAAAACAAACAAAAGGAATCCGTCCGGAAAATTGTTATTTTTATTTAATTTCAAGCATTTTCATATTTATCTATCTTTTAACCTTTTTTGGACTTCCACAAATAATTCAAGACCAAAATTAGCAAAATCGGTCCAGCCGTTCTCGAGTTTTAGCGAGACCAACGAACAGCAATTCATTTTTATATATATAGTAGATAGATAGATTACAATTTGTAAACGTGGTGACGCCCGGTGTACTATCACACAATCCAATACTGTTGTTGGAATGCCCAAAGCAGATATAAATGTACCAATGGTATATACAATTCAGTGGAATCTTCCACTTCATGTTTCAATGTGGTTGACAGCATTCAAATTGTTATATGTCTATGGGCTCCGGTAACCACTTAACATAGGGTGGGCCTTGAGCTGATTCACCCATGTAATCAATAAAAAACACTAAATGTTATCATTCAACAGTTTCCCCCACCTTAGATTTTGTCACACACAACATACTAAGCAATTGCGCCGTCATAGCATCGTATTCTATTGATAAATGTAAAATTACTTTGTATATCATTTTACTAGACTTGTAGTAAGGAATATATGTTTGCTGAGATGTAAACCTCTCGAGTCGTCAATTACTGTCCGTTTACAGGAACGCCTATAACAAACGGCTTGAAATACCTAGTCATATCCTAATTAATGTAACATGATTAATAGCTGTTAATACCAGAAGGCGTATTGACGTATCGATAAATGGATTATTTGATTTATTTGAGTTAAAAGCCACTTTCACGTTCTACTTAGAAATTCGTTTGCAATTTTAATAGCCATCGCCTTGATTGATAAAGGTCAGAGGGTTCAGTTGCTAAGGTTTTGTTCGTTCACACCTAGGAATTATTGATTCCACTACTGTTACTGAAGTGAAGGCTTTGTTGTGAATTGAATTGGGCTAGATTTTCACTTCACTGTCGGCTTTGATAGTTCTGATAATTGAAGTTAAGGAATCCTTTATTTAATAATGAACATATTCTGCTCCAGTGAGTAACTCGAGTTAAATTTGTCGAAACAGAGAAACATGTTATTTTTCGAGATTAATGCTATTATTATATGGCCAATAAAAGATCTCAGAAAAGGTTCCGTTGATGTAAGACGGAAGGATATACACGTTTTTTGTTTAAAACTGCGGTCTATAATTATTTATAATAAAAACTTTGAGTATTACAACGTGTTGCTTCTTTTTAAATGTAGCCCATTGGTAACACTTCAATAATTACTCATAAAACTTTAATTGTGTTTTAATACCAATTAAAAATAATACTAAAAATATATTTTAAAAATAATATCGGAGATTGACGTGCAGATTGCTTTATCACGTATTATTCATTCTGCGGCATTTCTTTTCATTCCAGGTCTTCACAATCCATAAAGACTTCTCATACGACAGGAACGCCAACGTTTTCTCGAAAGTTTATTTCGTAGATTCCGATTTCGACGGATACCTCTATCAGATTAATTTCTGGGTACACGCTGTCTTAATCAAATTACTGCCATGCGTTATTCTCACTATAATCAGCGCTTGGCTTATCCGAGCTTTATACAGAGCCAATTATAGGAAGAAGATTCTCAAAGGGTACAACGCGTGTCCAGCTGAGACGATTGTGAATGGAAAAGGAAATATTTTCACTCGCAGATCGACAAAACGGTCTAAGATCGAAAGAAGAACCGACAGAACGACTAAGATGTTAGTCGCTGTACTATTATTGTTTTTACTGACAGAGTTTCCTCAGGGTATATTAGGTAAGTGTCTTTTGTCTTCGAATCCTATGGGATATGTAAGATTATACATATTAAAAGAGTGCCTATGGTTATAAAAGATAAGATTGACGAAAAAAAGACAGAAATAGCGCTCAGTGAATCCTACGTTTTCTTCGAGAGAAATCAATAATCCTAATTAGTAGCTTCTAATGTTAAAATAAATTGACGATCTAGATTGAGTGGTTGGTTGGGAGCGATGTCTAAAGATCAATATGCTGACTCAAAACTCTTAAAAGCTATAGATGGTGGAGAAGTTTTAATTGGTTTTTATTGCTAAAATCCTCAAGTTTCAATCAAGATCAACATAATTTATTTGTTTGGTACTTAATAGGATTAAGTTTATTTTAAACTGAGTCAAGGGGAAAACGGTTTTAAGAGGTATTCAGTGGACCGTGGAATTCTATACGTGTCATATATTAAACATCTATTAAACAGAACATTGAAGACTTAATTAGAGCAACTGATCAGATCATCACTTGTTCAAATGTACTATTAAGTAGTCTCATACTTCAAACAAGAAAATGGCAAGGACGGTGGAACTTACCTACATGCTGGAGACTATAACCTGTCATCAGTAATCAAATGACAATGTGTTATGACTAATACAAATCCTACATAATTATTAAATAAACATTTCAGTAAATCGGTAGGGGTAAAATGGGATTTATAATATTTAGTAGAATCATTCATATTGAATACTTAACATATTTTTTTTAAAGATTATAGCGTACTCCGTCTCAATATTTACCAGTGAAACCCATGTTTTGCTACAACTATCGCGAAATATTTTATAAATTACGTTGCGTGTCATTTGGTACTTAATATACTAGATAGATACATTTCCTTTTAAACAGTAGAAGCTAAAAAAATCCTTTTTTTTTTTTTTCAAAAATTATTTCCCAGTGTTTTATTTCAGTATTACTCACGACTTTTATATTATTAAACTGTTATATTATATTATAATACAATTTGTATTTTTTTATCAGGACTCCTGAGCGGAATTTTGGGGCGATGCTTCTTTAAGCATTGCTACAATCTATTTGGGGAGCTAATGGACGCACTGGCCCTTCTCAACGGAGCAATAAACTTCGTGTTATACTGCTCAATGTCAAGGCAATTCCGAACCACATTCGGGCAAATGCTGAGAACGAGATGCGCAAAGACCTACCGGGCTGGATCCCAGACCGAATTGCAGACTACTTACGTGTAACGACGGCGAAAGTTTGTTTACGTGTAAACAAACATAAGTGAGGATCTGATAAATTTCAATACCGCTGTCGGCCAAGAACTAATAATTTAGGAATGGGTGGTGAAAAAGCAGAAGAAGAAAAGAACAATGAAATTTGTTTGACGCTAAATAAGCAATGCGAAAATTTTGACGCGAAGTGATAGATTATTGTATCTCTTAGATATTGGTATATTTTGGATAATTTGAAAATTACACAGAAGCAAGTCTTCGTTCCAAATGCAAACGTTAAGTAAATACATGAATTTGTTTACCTAATTGTAGAAAAGTTCTCAATCATCATGGAGTCAACATCTCTCATGCCAGCTTTAAGAAAAATGCTAGATACTATGTACGAGTATGTAAATTTTGGCGTCAAATTTAATATGATTACTTCACTTGAATCAACTGTTTTAACGCTTCATGCGAAGACAATTTATTCGTAACGATAGTTTCGATGAAGCCACTTAGTTAATCGAAACTTTCTAATAACTAGTATAAAATATTTAGAATGTTCTAGATTAAGATTCTTAAATGCATCATTCATCTCGCTCGCTCCAACAAAAACTACTCTAGCTTAAGAAATCGCAAGTTAGAGAGTTAGCGAGTTCTATGGTATTCAAAATTTTTGTAAGCATGAAAATAAAACAGGAAGCACGTTCACAGATGGTCATGATCTTTTAGTAATACATTGGCATAGTCAAACATGAGTAATGGTTAATATTGAAATTTCCCACTGAAGTCAGAAAAAGATAGTTTAAAAACTTTAACAAATTTTGAGAGCTAGAGAATATAATACAACCGAATGAGTATCGAGGGCTGAACATACAAAATGAAATCATTTAGATGACTCTAAAATTAAATACATATTATATACACATGATTGTTGAAAGGAACGAGTGTTCAGATTTCTGAAGAAGTTTGATGGTTAGGTTCGTTGAAATACACTTTTAATTGTAAATAATAAGCCATATAGAATGTACGTACATGTGTACATATATATCGTTGTAGTCAACGGTCATATACATTCAGAAACCACCTGCGAAATGCAAATTGCATTTTCGTAAGATGTACAAACTTTAATTGTAGTTGGAAACGGTGATAGTTGAAACTTACAATCTTATTTAGTTGTGCAAACTTCTGTAATTATTCGACTTTTAAGTAGATTTAGCCGTTAGGAGTTTTACGTCCTGTAGAACAACTAAGTCAGCTATATGCTGCATACTCTTTAGTAAAGAAATGATAATTATGTAATGTTAATTTATATGATAAGACCAGAATTTATTATTTTAAAAACCAGTCCTTGGTTGTATATCATAATTATTGAAAACATGAAAACTTTCTTATAACATTGTTATTTTGGCTAAAAAAAGTTGAGCATCTCTATTTTATCTTTGTGTAAAAGACGCTTCATTTATGATACGCATGAAAATATTATATTGGCACCAAGTAAAACGCTGTGTAGCTAATAAATCTTATCTAACGTATTATTAGATTTACGAGCCTGTGTTATTCACAGAAGTTTTATGCTTCAAAGATCTGAAACGATCCCAACGGTTTGGTACGTTCACCTGGCTGAAATAAATACCTAAATTTCATTGTACGGCTCTTGTTTGAGCCGAATGGTTTAAAATTTCTTTTTTAAGCTTTCCCATTAAGCCTTTCATTCAAACGAGAAATTTGGTTGTTTATCAAATAAAAATGTCTATAAAAACTTGCTTTTGATATTGTTATGTAACATAGTTTACCATTATTTAGAGTTGTTAATGCCTAAGCGGACATATTTAAATAGGTTAAAGTTAGAAAAAAAAAAGGTTTTTATAAAAAGAGGATAACCCTCTAGCATCGATATAATTCAGCAATGCACGTATTTGATAAAAACATTACTTATCGACTTTTACAGTGGTGTTGACCGTTACTTTAAGCTTTACATAGATAACATACATACATACATACATAGATAACATTAGTCTACGATTTCTAAATAAAACGTATAATGTTACATAGTGTTTAGAATGTTTAGAGGTCGCTCTTCGTATTACGGGTTTTAAGTGTGAAATTGTTGTGTCAGAATGCGAAATTGAGATAGCATTTAAATGATTTAGTTTTATCGAAGTATATAAATACTACTTTTTATGTATTTCTGAATTTCTGGCTGTAGATTACAATGTAACACACATTTAGTATTAAAAAGAAAATATGTGACTGTTCAATTAAGTCTTAAACCAACGCAGATTTTGTAAAATTATTGTTTTTTTTTACTGGTCTCGCTGAAATTTAAAGTGAAGAAATTATGAATCAAAACCATTTGTAATTTAAAAATATATTTTTTATTTCGTTTTGTAAATTTGCAGAAACTTTAATAATAATATTTTATAACTTTTGTATTACGTAGCACAAGTCGGGCCTCGTGTGGAGTATTAGTACCTTTTAAGGCCAGGACCCCAAGTACTTCCATTTGACTCCATACTGAAGAGGGTCGTTTGGATTGTTGACAATCCCATTCTCACGAAACATTTGGAACCTTTTAAGGACAACATCCAGTGGTATACCATTTATATAAAAATCTTATGACAAGACATTGGATCGATATTTACATAAAACAAATTTTAATGTAATATGTAAAATGTAATATGTAATATGTAAAATTACATATTACATTTTATATAATGTAATATGTAAAATTGTAATTATTTAATATGCAGTTTAAAAATGTGTGTAAAATAAAATGAATGCGGATAATATAATATAATATAATAAAGAACAATGCTAAAAATATGTAAATTATTTCCCTTTTTTTATTCAAACATAATAATAATTATACTTATAAGAATTCTAATTTCAAAAATTATACTAACAAATGTAAGGTCTCTTTTGTTCATGAGGAAATCCCTGAATATGCAATTCACCATTGGTGGCGAAAATGTTCTTTTAAAATGTCACAGATAGGTTGAAACCCCTCATTGTTCCGATCCATTCGCTATTCAACAGTGTACCAACGAACTTCTATTATTTGAATACACTTCATAACCAAAGGCCGGATCCCGGAGAAGCCTTCTCTGAATCATTTAACTAATTTGAGGGCGTTGTCGTTGTAGCCGTTTTAGGGAAGGTAGTCAGTTTATACAATTGGCTAGATGATCGCCGGCGATTTATTTTCTATTCAAGCTTGCACAAGATAATCAAATTATCAACTTATCTGGATGCCGCCAGACAATGTGAACAGAGCCGGGTTGTTCAATGAAGAATTTGGAGATTTTTTTGGAGGGGCATGATTTGCAAAGAGTGCTTCGCCGACACCACTTCGCCCCACATTTTAATTTAATTATCTTTCTTCAATACCGTGATCTGTGCTCCAATGGCTTGTCCATCTCGATCTTCAGGCACCACTTCGAAACCTACTTGTAGTCACTTGGCTACTCACTACATAGTATAAAACAAAGTCGCTTTCTCTGTCCCTATATCCTATGTATGCTTAAATCTTTAAAACTACGTAACGAACTTTGATGCGGTTTTTTTACTAAAGAGAGTGATTGAAGAGGAAGGTTTATCTGTATAATAACATCCATTAAATAGTGGAGAAATCCATAATAAATTACAGTATCCGAAGAGGGCGGGTCGCTAGTGCTTTTTTTTTCCTCCTACCTATGCTGATAGCCTTGAGAGGCTATTTCAGCTTCGCCTAACGTTTATAGGTGAGCTCACGGGGCTCAAACCGTAGAGTTGCTAACACTGACCCTAGCAAGAGCAGTGCTTCGCAGAATCTACCACCGGATCGGAAACGCGACCCACTGAGAAGATCAGGCGAGAAACTCAGTGGGCTGTATCTGTGGGTTAATTCGCTCGTCGAGCCCTTCGTCGCAAGCGACGGGTTCGACGAGGACGGTGATGGTCGCTAGTGTATAAATAAATGATATTTTCTTTAAAATCCACAAACCTTTTAGTGTAATAAATTGAATATAAATTGTTTGCTCTAATACAAACAAAAGGTAAACGAACTGTTCAATAAGCGCTGGAGTTCGTATATTTTTTTTCTCCAAGCCATAAATCCTGATTACCGGAATAGGGTGAACCCAATTTGCATTTTGCACGGCCAGTGTTGCCCTTTCAGTGGCGATTGTCATGCAGAACATACCCTTGTCGGTTCTTATTCACCGTTATCGAACCCTTTATTATTGTGTTATGCTACCATCTGGTTTTGTTATAAAAATGCGCTCTTAGAATAAAGAATATGCGGAATATATTATTTTCTTCATAACGTTTCTTAAGAGTGAGAGAGAGAATTTCTTAAGAGACGTAGAATTACTGCAATATAATGAATTTTTTTATTGCTTAGTTGGGCTCTCAGTCCAACTGGTGTTAAGTGGTTACTGAATCCCATAGACATCTACAACGTAAATGCGCCATCCACCTTGAGATATAAGTTCTAAGGTCTCAGTATAGTTACAACGGGTGCCCCGCCCTTCAAACCGAAACACACTGCTTCACGGCAGAAATAGGCAGGGCGGTGGTACCTAGTCGCGCGGGCTCACAAGAGGCCCTGCCACCAGTAATTACGCAAATTATAATTTTGCGTGTTTCATTTTTACTACACGATGTTATTCTTTCACCGTGAAAGTCAATCGTAAACATTTGTTAAGTACGTATTTCATTAGAAAAATTGGTACATACTTGCCTCGATTCGAAAACCGTTGCATCGCTAGATACGAATGCACCGGACGTCTTATCCTTTAGGCCACGACGACTACATTTGTGGTCCCTACATCTGGGATGAATTGAACTTATTGTGATTCAGTGACATCAAATACTGTCATATTCTTTCTTATTTTTACACTATTGAACGTAATCCCAAAGGTCTGTTGTCTACACTTAAGTGAGCTTGTAGTTTTTTATTGATCATCTAGTGTTAAATGTTTATGTATCTATGGTCTATATGCATCAAAAAGTAAGATCCTCCGAAGGTCGAAGTCTCAGTTGCATTGTATAACTTCGTCCCTGACCAATTGAGTGGCGGAATTTATGCTATTATATGTATCTCTGAGCCCATGTCACTGCTTAACTCTAAGTAGACCTTAGAACACACTGTTTAGCCTAATAACTGTATGAAAACTAATTTAAACTGTCATCTTTTAAAAAATCATTTGTTTTAAGCCAAAACAGAGTTTAAATGAGTATGTTAATTAAGTACGTTCAACTGAAATTTTCCTGAACCCGTTTCCATCCGCAGCTTCGTCCATTGGCAATTTAATTCGTGACTGTGTGGAAACTTTTTGATCTAAATTCCGAAAAAAAAGCAAAGCTGCGTAATCGTAAAGTACCTTCCGCTGTAAATTGTATACCGCCGTTTCGAAGGACCAAAAAAGGTACAAGCAATTTTGAATGAAAATGAAGACCTTTTTTTAGAAAAGTTGTATTAAAATTTGTACGGGGAATAACAAAAATGAGGTTTCCGTTCATGTTTACGAAAACAGCGAACTCTATAAGCGAAAGCATTAAATGTAGCTACTGTCCATGGCATTAACAATGTTGTACGTAATCAAGTTTAGCGCTTGTGAACGCACTTCACAAAGCGTATATAATTTGTTTTATTTTTACCTTTTTAGTTGCAGTAATTATTTCTGTGGTTTTTCCTACTTACTCGCTGGTAGCCTAAGGGACTATTCCAACTACGCGCGGACGAGTAGGTGAGCTCACGGGCTCAACCTGAGAGAATTTGCTAACACTAACCCTACCTAGCTAGAGCAGTGCTTCGCAGAATCTACCACCAGTACGGAATTGCGGCCTACTGAGAAGATCCGGCGAGAAGCTCAGTGGGGCTGTGTCTATGGGGTTTCTGTGTCTAAAGAAACAAATTTACGTAGACTAGAGGTCCCGCAGTAATTCGACTATAATTAATTAGAATTGTAAGTTTGTACACTATTATGATTGTATACTTCTATAATCACAAATTTCGCCAAGTCTACACTATAAAAAATATTTATAAAGACAAATAATATTTAATCTATTCTCAATTTGACCACAGACGTCAAGAACAAAAGTTTGACAATAAATAGTATGCATGCGTGTGTGCGTCAAATACATGGTATGTAGTGTGTGTAATGTTTTCTTTATTGATTTAATGTATATTTTATGCATTATTTAAAAAAAAAATAGCATTGTGCACTTCTTCTCTATATTCTCTATAAGTGTGAAAAATTTCATACTCCTCCGTCCGCGCAATTTTCGTAAAAAGGGATACAAAGTTTTTGCTTCACGTATTAATATACGTAGATTATTTTCTAAACAATAATACGATAATTAACCAATTATTCAATTGTTGACAAATGACAACTCAGTAGTCGGCGAACGACGGAAACTAGAAAGACGAGCAACGAAACGTCCCAAAAGAATGAAACGAAAATAATAAACGAGAGATTAATTGCCTTTGAAATAATTTTAATTATGTCTACGACTTGCAAAAAGCGAGGAGAATATTACAGATAGAGACTTCTAGAAAAATACTTTTCGGTAGGCAGCGGCTTGGCTCTGCCCCTGGCATTGCTGAAGTCCATGGGCGACGGTAACCACTCACCATCAGGTGGGCCGTATGCTCGTCTGCCTACAAGGGCAATAAAAAAAAATACTCTTTTTTGTCTACCTCACCGCCAGTGGTACCGAGGGGCTTTTCTGAATTCGCCGCGGGTTGAACTCACGGGGCTCAACGGCGTGACTAACATCTGCAAGAAATACCTAGAGCCAGTCCCGCAGAAGTAAAACGACAGCTTAAAGCATTTAGACAACTAATGACCAAAGCAAATTCTCTTTATCGTATTAAAAAAGGTTGAGCAAAACGTCTTCTGTAAATAACGGCCTTACGATTTGCGGTCGTGTGAAAATCAATGAAATTAGCAATTCTAAAGTATTCTATGATCTCTCTGTACACTTGGGACCTGGGTCAAGGATGAGATTGTAATGACAAATTTGCTGGTACAGTAGTTGTTGACTGCTGGACCCAGGGTCGTAGGTTCGATGACAATATCGGGTGAACATTCGTGTGATGAACAAGATTGTTTGTTCTTTGGCTATTTAATATCTATGTCTTTACCTATGAAGTTGCCGCTTTACAAAACTTACCAACTGAAACGTAATCTATGCAAGGTTGACAATAAAATTTATTTTAAAAACATGGAATTCAATGCAGTCGTTTGTTTATTGATTAGTGTTTTTGTTTTCACTACATTTGTTTATTTTTTATGAATTTGAACGCGACAAATATACAAACAAATATAATATAAAAAAATCATGGTCACTGTTGGGTGGTCTAGTGGCGGTGTAATTTCCACAGCTTCTCTTACATCAGCACCAGCATTGTCGCAGATTTGTGATGTGAGGAACTGGATACAGCCAGCCTTAGTCAATCAATCGTCCCCGCTGCTCCTATACTAACAATTACCACTGCGCTGGCAGTGGTGCATATTTTGATTAATACAGGAAAAAAAAAAAATATGAAAATGACTGATTTTCTGTATACTAAACGACAATGTTGTTATAGTTCCCTTAAAAAAAATGTATATTGCACATTTACCGATAGACACAGCGGTGCGTAGATTTCACTACCCTCAGGCCGATTCGCGGCGTTTGATGATGTCGAAAAAGCAGAGCTGCTGGCCGATACATTGCAAACCCAGTGCACGCCCAACATTCAATCCGCGGACCCTGTTCATGTAGAATTAGTAGACAGTGAGGTAGAACGCAGAGCCTCCTTGCCACCCTCGGATGCGTTACCACCCGTCACCCCCATGGAAGTTAAAGACCTGATCAAAGACCTACATCCTCGCAAGGCTCCCGGTTCCGGCGGTATATCTAACCGCGTTATTAAACTTCTACCCATCCAACTCATCGTGATGTTGGCATCTATTTTCAATGCCGCTATGGCGAACTGTATCTTTCCCGCGATGTGGAAAGAAGCGGACGTTATCGGCATACATAAACCCGGTAAACAAAAAAATCATCCGACGAGCTACCGCCCAATTAGGCTCCTCATGTCTCTAGGCAAACTGTATGAGCGTCTGCTCTACAAACGCCTCAGAGACTTCGTCTCATCCAAGGGCATTCTCATCGATGAACAATTCGGATTCCGTGCAAATCACTCATGCGTTCAACAGGTGCACCGCCTCACGGAGCACATTCTTGTGGGGCTTAATCGACTAAAACCGTTATACACGGGAGCTCTCTTCTTCGACGTCGCGAAAGCGTTCGACAAAGTCTGGCACAACGGTTTAATTTTCAAACTATTCAACACGGGCGTGCCGAATAGTCTCGTGATCATCATACGGGACTTCTTGTCGAACCGCTCTTTTCGATATCGAGTAGAGGGAACCCGCTCCTCCCCATGACCACTCACGGCTGGAGTGCCACTAGGCTCCGTTCTCTCTCCGCTCCTATTTAGTTTATTTATTAATGATATTCCCCGGTCGCCGCCGACCCAGCTAGCCTTATTCGCTGACGACACAACCGTTTTACTACTCAAGTAGAAACAAGTCCCTAATCGCGAGTAAACTCCAGAGCGCAGCGTTAGCCCTCGGACAGTGGTTCCGAAAATGGCGCATAGACATCAACCCAGCAAAAAGCACAGCAGTGTTATTTCAAAGGGGAAATTCACCGTTTATTTCCTCCCGCATTAGGAGGAGAAATATCACACCCCCGATCACCCTCTTCAGTCAACCTTTACCCTGGGCCAGGAAGGTCAAGTATCTGGAAGTCCCCCTGGATGCATCCATGACATTCCGCCCGCATATAAAAACAGTCCCCGACCGTGCTGCATTAATTTCGGCAGACTCTATCCCATGATCTGTAAGCGGAGTAAAATGTCCCTTCGGAACAAGGTGACACTTTACAAAACTTGCATAAGGCCCGTCATGACTTACGCGAGTGTGGTGTTCGCTCACGCGGCCCGCACACACATAGACACCTTCCAATCCCTACAATCCCGCTTTAGCAGGTTAGCCGTCGGGGCTCCGTGGTTCGTGAGGAACGTCGACCTATACGACGACCTGGGCCTCGAATCGATCCGCAAACACATGAAGTCAGTGTCAGAACGTTACTTCGATAAGGCTATTCGTCATGATAATCGCCTTATCGTTGCCGCCGCTGACTACTCCCCGAATCCTGATCACGCAGGAGCAAGTCACCGTCGTCGCCCTAGACACGTCCTTACAGATCCATCAGATCCAATAACTCTTGCATTAGATACCTTCAGCTCTTACACTAGGAACATGCCCAGGAACCCCGGTAAGCGTACTCGTCGAACTCAACAAAGAGGTCGACGTGCAACCTAACCCATGCATCAGCCCGCTGAGTTTCTCGCCGGATCTTCTCAGCGGGTCGCGATTCCGATCCGGTAGTAGGTTCATTAGCGAAGCAATTGCTCTTGAGTTGTTAGGTCTCCTTCGGAGGCGCTCGGGCAGTTGTTAGCAAATCCCACCCCTCCTCGCTGAGCCTTTGCTCGCCCACCTGTCCTGGTGAAGCTAGAAAGGCCTCCGGGCCACCAGTAATCTTTCAATCATAAAAAAAAGGTTTCACTAGTAGATTATAAAACATGTAATGAATTTGATGAGTGGACGTTGTCATGCCCTCAGCTAAAAACAGAAATGATTAATAACTGTTCATTTTCCTTGCGCTGAACGTGACTACGGGAATATTAACGTGACTACGGGAATATTAAGGTACCGTGAAGAGTACTTCGGACGTGAAAAGTTAAGTTAATGTGACAAAGACGTTTGCTGTCTCGTGCTTCAGCATTCCTGTATCCAAGGAGAGGTGAATTATATTAAGAAAAAAATAAAACTCTTCCAGGTAGAAGTCAAATTGGGATTCCGTAAATGATTCGGTGTTGTGCGAAATATACACCAATTTAAGAAACTAATATTAATATTTTTTTTAATTCTCGTTTGATATATTTTTAAAAAATATTTGAAAATGTCATCATCGTTTTCAAAGTGATGAATGACATCATCGGTACCACAAAGAAATTGTCGTTGTCTAAAAAAAAAAATAACAGGCTATTTTTCGAAATAGTTTTTTAAGAATAAATAAAAAAAAAGATCAGTGCCCACTACCAGTGCGAATACATACACTAAATCATAATCAAACGATAGATAATTTAATCAACCAATCAATCGGCACCATCACGAAGACAACTAAAATTACTTTCCATTTTTAAAACAATACCATTGCATTATAATCGGATTACTATTCGTTACCACTGCGGGCACCACCAATTAATAGTAAACGTAATTGAGGCAGACGAGCTTACCGCCCATCTGATCTTAAGAGGTTACGGAATTTGGAAGTTAGCTAGAAGGCCAGATCTTAAAAAAAATACTTTTATATATTTCCATAATTTGGTTCCTTCGTGTTCTGACTGTTGATAGCGTTAGAATTAGTAGCTTGCATCACTAATCGAGTTGATGCATTGTATCCGTCAGAATATGTTTAGGGCGTATACGACGGTTTGCTGTTGAGTGATCTCAGTCAGTCTCCTCACATTACTGAAGTCTAACCACGACTGCCTTCAAGGTTAAAAAAACGAGTACGTTCGAGAGCTACATCATCGTAATAATAATAATAGTAAAATAATTTATTGCCTTTCACTCAGATATAGATCAATACATTTAGATAAATAAAAGAAAAGAAAAATGCATAAGGAGGTGGCTCAGCTAATGCTCTTAAAAGTCGATAAATCAAACAGCGCTGATTTTCAGTTACCTCCGTTTCCCTTTGGTTCTTTGCGAGAATCAAGGCTAGGTACGTGTGTACAGAGCTAGAACGTGATATAAGCTGCGAAAAGTCAACGTTCCTTAAGTACTGGTACTTTTTACTGGTGGTGGACCTCTCGTGAGTCCGCGCGGGTAGGTACCACCACCCTGCCTATTTCTGCCGTGAAGCAGTAATGCGTTTCGGTTTGAAGGATAGGGCAGACGTTGTAACTATACTTGAGACCTTATAACATATATCTCAAGGTGGAGGGCGTTTACGTCGTAGATGTCTTTGGGCTCCAGTAACCACTTAACACCAGGTGGGCTGTGAGCTCGTCCATCCACTTAAGCAATAAAAAAAAGCACCACGCTATTCTGAGAACTAGACCAAGGAAGCAGGATTACAAGGCTGAGGGACAGTCCAAGAGGGTTCTGATTGCCTGAGTGTACACCATACTTGCCTAAATAAAGACCAGAGCTGCCTTTGCGTAAATTAAAAAACGCAAAGTAAATAAATGTTTATTTATAACACTCCCTTGTCACTGACAATAGACATCATTTCGGGAAACATTTTTCATTAGATAAATCAAATTTATTACATTGCATTTGGGCTATTAGGCTTTTAATGCGATGAAGGGCCATGCCCTCAAAGCTGTGACGTCATGTGGCGAAAAAAACATTATTAATG
Organism: Bombyx mandarina; assembly: GCF_030267445.1. Taxonomy (NCBI): domain Eukaryota; kingdom Metazoa; phylum Arthropoda; class Insecta; order Lepidoptera; family Bombycidae; genus Bombyx; species Bombyx mandarina. The sequence goes on along the minus strand of NC_143225.1, from coordinate 8,304,650 downwards.
TCGGGTCATTAGCGGGACTATATTGTACATCGATATCTCGCGCGCTGCCGGTAATGGGTTTGTTTTCATAATATTTTCCCCGTGTTATTATTGTACAGTGTATCTTGAACAGCTGATGGTGACAGGAAAGGTAGATGGCAAACGTCCCAGAGGACGCAGTCCCACGAGATGGTCGGACCAAATACGATCTTCTCTGAGCATCAATTTCCATAATGCCCTTCATGAAGCAAAGGATCGCGGCAGATGGAGGGAAGTCGTATGGGAGAAACTGATGCAGCGGGGGAGTCTCGACCCTCAGTAATGAGGAAAACGACGCGAAGAAGAAGATTATTTGCAATGAATATGTACAGCAATTCATTTTATTTTTATTTTCTCTTAATAGATCATTTTGAGCATACAGCTCGTTCCAGTTTTGTTTGTCACGTATCGTTCACAAATCAATGAATAGCAATGAGCGTGATCAACTGAGATAATTTACTTTAGTTTCGTGTTGTTTGTTGTAGTTTTTTTTTTGGGTTGTAATATTAGTGACAAGCGGCCCGCTCCGGCTCCTCTCGGGTCTTTAACAAAAATTTCAACGATATTTGACGTTGTTTTATTTTTTTAAATAAAAGAACACTTATTGCGGCATTGCTATAATATAAGTATCTACAGTCGGCGTCGATGCGCCACTTCGATAAAGCGGCACGACACGAGAACCCTCTCATCGTGGCCGCCGGTAACTACATTCCCGATCCTGCGGACAGAATGGAAGTCGACGTCCCCAAAATACGTCAACTCGGATCCTCCCGATCCACTAACGGTGCTTTTAGGTACTTCAAGTACCGGTCACCGTTCTCGTCGAACCCGTCGCTTGCGACGAAGAGCTCGACGAGTAAATTAACTCTCAGACACAGCCCACTGAGTTTCTTGCCGGATCTTCTCAGTGGGTCGCGTTTCCGATCCGGTGGTAGATTCTGCGAAGCACGGCTCTTGCTAGGGTTCGTGTTAGCATCGTCGTCAGGTTTGAGCCCCGTGAGCTCACCTACTAGCCACGGTTACGCTGGAATAGCCGCTCCAGGCTACCAGCTTAGGTAGGAAAAAAAAAGCTATAATAGTTAGACATATGCTGTCGCGACACTTTTTGTAAACAATAATATGTTCTACAAAGTCATACTACATTATTTTATTCTATCGTCAATAATTTTCGCAAGGCACGCGATGTAAAGAATTTTTTAGGTAATTTTTTTACATCTTGGCTTACATTATTGGAGTTTAGTAAGGATCTCTAATTTAAAAAAAAAGAATATAGCCTATGTCACTCGGGAATAGTGTAGCTTCTAAACAGTGAAAGAATTTTTCAAATCGGTTCAGTAGTTTCGGAGCCTATTCAATACAAACAAACAAACAAATCTTTCCTCTTTATAATATTAGTATAGATATGTTAAAAACACAAACCACTCAAGGCTTTTCGGTAAGCCGGCATGCTAATGGCGCTCCGTGTACTATTTGGTTACCGGACAACCTAAGAAAATGAATGTTGCCATCTACTTCAATAAATCGAAGTCTCAATGGTTTGGTTTAATTATCGACTATTCCACCAAATTCCTTCAAACCGGAACTGCTTTAGGGCAGAAATAGGTAGTCTGGTTGTACTATGGGGGTTCAATCAAATTCTCCAGGTATTTACGTAACTAAAAGGAAGCCACGCTTTTAAATAGTCATTACTATTAAAACTGTCATCAATTGTACTTTGGGACAAAATTTCTCTACCGAAATACACCCTGAAACAGTATTGTATGAAACTTCGATATGTGGTTTAATAAAACGTGTTTTCGGTACATGAACAATTTACTACAGAAGAGATACCTAAGTGTTTACCGCCATTATGATTATGTTTCATACGTTTGAGTACAACAGGGACACATGAAAAATGAATCTAAGGTAAAAAAGAGGATGATTTAAAAAAAAATTGGTTGTCTTTAAAGTCATTTACGGACAATAGTTTTACGTGATAAAGTCATAAACATTGATGAAAAAGCTCGCGTGGCGGCGTTCCAGTAGCAGAACTATTCAAACTGATAGCTCTGACGTCACGCGCGAAAAGAAATAAATGTGTCACGAGCCACGCTCTCTTTTGCACGCTCAGGCTTAGGCGGAACGTGATACTTTTTCGTGCGTGCAGCCGGTGTTCATGGATTCATAAGACGTAGTTATCTCGTCAAAAATATTCGGTGTTGTTACAAAATACAACACAATACTATACAATATAAAACACTTTATTGCACTTAAGTACACCAAACGACAGTGTGTATATTAAAATATCAAAATATAAACTCATAACTAAGGTGAAATGCTGAAAGTCATCGCTTCCAGTCAACCTTCAAAATTATCTTAAACTATGTCCAAACATATTGTGTTTTCTTTAGCAGCGTCTGGGTTATAATCTGTTTAATTTTATGTCTATCTTGTTGTATTAGAAAACAGTTGTTAACCTTTTAAACTAAAGCAACGCTTAGCAAACATCTGTCTCAACTGATTTTATTGGTACAAATTTTATTTTCATTCGTTAAATTTTTATTCTTTAGTATTCCTAGAATACACAAACTTCATATTCATATATGATATTCTTGTGTAAAGAATTATTTTACGTGGTGTAAATACTAGCAGTGTAATAAATTCCATTTAATATTATTTTAAAAACCCCGCAAAATATTAATGAGTGAATAATTTTATTGTACACGCATTTAAGGACACCAGAATATAATTTCACTGGAAATATTTTCAATTGTTACGTCTAAGTTTCTTAGTGTGCTTTCTTTATTGCATTCATAGATTCTATCTGCTTAATATTAACTAAACTTATACATTGAATGCTTGAAGAATAACAAACACACATACATTCAAACATTTTATACATGAAGCTAAATTAAAGATCAATATAATATACGAGTCATGTAACTAACGTAGCGTAAAGTAATAACACGAATTATTTTTCAAATAAAATGAAATGCCGTGAATTTGTTATTAACTTTAAGGTTAGGTTTTAAAGATTAGAAATACTCAAAAAATTGGTAAATTAAGACTTTCTTTTTGCATCTAAGATCCGACCGACAGAGCCCGGGAGAGATAGTAGGGGCAATCGCAATCAGCATTGTAAACAAACGCGCGACCACCTCAAAGACGTTTGGGGGTCAAGGACAGAGTGAAAATCTTCCACCGAGCGGTTGAAATTGCTCAGTAGACCGACAGTCCGGCTGTTGTTATTCGGAACTTGTATTTATATAAGGCGAAAATGACTGAATGCTCGGTAACACTCACTGTAACCGGCGCCATCTGGGTGGGCTTCGGATAGCCTGCCGACCGAGAGGGCTTGTGGTCGTGGCGCCGACGACCGCCGGTCCGGTTTCCCGAGGGGGAAGATGATGGGAGAGATGTGCTCCGCACTAAATGCTTCACTTTCCCCCCTTTGCCTTTTCATGGGTTCTGTCTCATGCGAGGTTTGTACGTTGGCTGTTGAGCGACAGGAGGATTTAGTCGGTTCGACTCCGACATGCTCCGCCCGTCATCCTCAGTGGAGGGCGAACAGACCGTGTTATTAGTGTGCTAGAAAACTCCGCAGGAGCAGAACCAGTTTGCTGGCTTCAAACTTGATATACTGTCAACTGCTCGTTCCTCAATCGACTGGTCAGTATACCAGAGGGCTGAGACGCGCAGCGCAGCTTCGATCTCACCAGTCACTTCCAAACGTCACCAACGCCTTTCTCTTGCTCTAGGTTCGACGTCGGTGGGTCGGTGTGGCGAGAGCTGAATAGATCTCCCGCTAATGCTGTGCTGCTTCTTTCTACGACGTAGTTGACTAGCAGAAGTGTGGTCACTTTTTAGGTCACTTTTTATGTAACTTTTTAGGTCTCGTAACTGTCGAGTGTCGTGGGCATGACTGCCGGTAGTAATAATACCACAAGAGACCACACACAACTCACAAGACGTCCTACCCAGTGGTAGGACGTCTTGTGAGTCCGCGTGGGTAGGTACCTCCACCCTACCTGTTTCTGCCGTGAAGCAGTAATGCGTTGGTTTGAAGGCAGGGCCGTTGTATTGTTAAAAGTGTGACCTTAGAACTCATGTCTCAAGGTGGGTAGCGGCATTTACGTTGTAGATGTTCTATGGGCTCCGGTAACCATTTAACACCAGGTGGGCCGTGAGCTCGTCTACCTATCTAAACAATTAAAAATAAAATAAAAATGTAGACGCGATGCTGTTTATCCCACACGGAGCAAGAAGCTTCACCGGGTTCTCGGTGGTGCCATAATAGTGACACACTATCGTGTTTTAATTTAGACCATATGAAACCGTGTCTAGCCTTAACATTCTCCGCACTGAAGACAGCGTCAGAAAGCTTCATCGAGAAAGCGGCTCGGTCTGATAGCCGTTGAATACGACGAAAAGTTCGGTATGCAACCCAATACATAGACAAACTACTGAGTTTCGCGTCGCTGATCCGGTGGTCAATTCACCAAGGCGCTGCTCTTCCAAGTTTTGGCAATTGTCTCAGGCTGAGCCTCGTTAACTCACTTATCCGCCTGGCAAAGCTGGATTAGACCCTCGAATATACAAGCGATTGAGTAGGGTAAGAAAAAAATCTTGTAGTAAAAGTTAATTTTTTTTTTCATTTAAGCTACGTTTCCGCTGTAAATTTAAAAAGGTGTACAGAACATACTAAAGTACTACGCATTAACCGTTTTTGTTTATTTTCTACAACAGTATATATTCTTGAACATATTTACAAGTTAGCGCAAGTCTGTTTCTACCATAAATTAATAAATCTGACATATCGTAGAGAGCATGCCTGTTTTACTCATCTCCTAGTAAACTTTGATTTTATCTTTAGAGGATGTTTTGTTTGTAAAGGCAAGTGGTGACTAATAACTATTCGTTTGTGTTGAAATTTGAGCACATATCTGGTCTTTTTTGAGAGCATTTTTAGAGCATTCAATAAAACTATACTGTAACGAACTCAAAAAAATCTTATTCCAGCATAATACAGGTGCGGCCCACGTTTTTCAGAGCCATCTATTCGTCTTGAAGGCTCCATCAGCCGAAGTGTCCTTAGGGTGAATTAAGATGTCTGATTGAAGTGAGACCGCGGTATCCCCCTAACCTCATCCGGGCTCTGACCTCGGAGGGAAACGGACGCTAGGGCGAAGAGTGCAAGGGAGTCGTTTAGTGGGTAGGGTCCTAAAATTTCCTTGGGCCTGCGCCTCCTAGGCGCGGGGATCTCACAGGGGGTTCGGCCCCCAGCCCGAAAAAAAAGGTAGTGCTTTGTTAATTTTTTATTCTCGTATGAAGTTTTGATTGATTTGGTTCGTCTGTTTTCCGTCTAGTTTTATACAAATCCATTTTCGGTTTCCTGAAAACCTTTAGCGGCATCCAACAGGTTTCACATCCAACTATTTGTTACAGCAATATGAAATTGTATCGGATTCAAATTACATTCTTTAGTAATTTTACACGCGATCGTGAGCCATTTCAAATAACGAATGTTAAAAAAATACTACTCCTGTAGATCCTATAATAAATATTCCTTCATCCAAACACTCGTATGATCATTCAAATACTCATTCCGATTAATCGATAATTAAAATTCAGAATTCTCTCAACTCTGGTACACTCTATACTCTCTACCCTGGAGAGTTAATAAAACGAAATTTGATAGTTTTGTATGTTTCAAACAAAGCGATATATCGTATACTAGGAGCCCGCTCCGGTTTCGCTCGGGTCTCTAAAAAAAATTCAAAATAAAAAATTATAATATACACATATTAACCCTTATATTCTAAAGGTTTCTAAAAATAGAAAATTAAAAAGATAGTTTGAATATTATTATTTTAATGAACCTATATTTTCATTTAAATAATATTTGTTTTATCTACTTATTTTATTATTATTTTGATATTTTTGTTTTTCTAATTTTCTTAAAAAGGTCATAAATACAAAACAAAAGCCATTGAGTTTATTGAGTCAGAGCTTCCCTGTAAAAAATATCTGATGTGGTTTTATTTTTTAAAATAAAAGAGCACTCATTGTACCTATCAGACATATGCTGTCGCGACACTTTTTATAACTAATAATATGTTCTACAAAGTCATAGTACATTATTTTATTCTATCATCGGTAGTTTTCGGAGCGCACGCGGATGTAAAGAATATTTTAGGTAATTTTCTTAACTTCTCTTTGTAAACCTTGGGTTACATTATTGGAGTTTTAGTAAGGATCGCTAATTAAAAAAAAAAAAAGAATATAGCCTATGTCACTCCGGGATAGTGTAGCTTCCAAACAGTGAAAGAATTTTTCAGTGGTTTCGGAGCCTATTCAATACAAACAAACAAACAAATCTTTCGTCTTTATAATATTATATAGTACATATAGTATAGATTATGAGCGTCTATGTATTAATGGTAATTTCATTTTCTTTTCATCGTTCATATGTTCATCATAAAACATCTAATCATAGAGTGTTAAAGAGCTATATATTCTCTATTGTATTTATATTTGTAGACATTTTTTCTGGTGTAACTATATAATGATTTTTATTTGGTAGAAACAATCAGTTTGTATTTATTTTACTATAACATACATATAAACATTTACTTTGCAATAAGAAATTCATATCTGGCTTGTTCTTTAATTGTTCAGCAATTTACGTCAACGGTAACTACTTCTATTTATTACGCTTCTAAAAATATCTGGAATTATTTTAACACGGCGTTCTCGCATCGTAAAAACAAGCACTGAAGCAATCCATATGTTAGATATTTTATCTATACATATAAATAAAATTGGAGTGTCTGTTTGTAATATTGATATAGCCTCTTTTTACTACATGCATATGAATATATATACGGTACATACACAAAAATAACATTTTTTACAATTTTTGTCTCTCTGTCTGTTTGTTTCGACTAATCTCTGGAACGGCTGAACCGGTTTAGACGGGACTTTCACTGATAGGTAGCTGATCATATAAGAAGTAACTTAGGCTACTTTTTTCAGACTAGCTTCGCCCCGCGGCTTAACCAGCGGTGCGACAATAACCGCGGGTAACATCGCGGGACTCAGCTATCAATAATTAAATTTAATGTTTCCGAAGCGAAGCGAGGGCGGGTCGCTAGTAAGTAATAAGTTACTTTGATATTGAATGATTAGCAGTTTACTAATCTGGCCTCAGGTGAAGCGTCCGAATGAAAACTATCTTAGAAAGACAAGTTGTACTGTGTGACATTCATCCCCACCACAAAATATAAATAAAATATATAAATTTAAATATATAAATATTTACTAACAATCACGCCACGTTAACTGGTCCCGTTATAATTTCGTAAAGAACTTGTGTTACAGGTACCAGATAACGGAAATAAATATAAGATTTTTATTATACACATACATATATTTAATATACATCCATAACCCTGGAAAAGATATTTATATTTATCATAGAAATATCTTCCCTTGGCGGGATTCGAACCCGCGACCCCCTTGTGTAGTGACCATGTCACTTACCACTACACCAGACGGACGTTAAAATGGTTCGATATAATCCAAAAATTCTCGCAGTCCTCAAAGCACAAGAATGGTATGCATTGGAGGAGACCGGGGTAAATAGAAATCTCTTATGAAGGCCAAGAGCGAGTCACTGAGTTACTGTAGTAAATAGTTGAGATAAAGAGGAAGTAAAAATGTGTTTTCAATTCGATTAATATTCTAAATCGTATTATGACACTGCCTTATGTTTATTGTCAAATGAAATATATGAATACCCTTTCATACTTTAAATAATCTAGATACTATTTCATGTAGATAACGAACATTTATGTCCGTGTTACACAGTACGTAATGTAAATTATTATTAGAGACGCGGTTCTATCATGGTAATAATAATAACGTCTATATAATTAATTTTAGTTGTTGTTACGAGCAACACAAAATATTGTGTTTTAGTTCAGATGAGTACGTAGTCAGTTTTAAAATTTATACGGATAAAGATGTAGATTTGCGTTGTAAGTTAACTGCTCTTTAGTATGTGGGTCATGATTTTTAATACTGTGAAGAAATAGTCTTTGTGTTTGCATCTCTTTCGCTGCTGTCTATTTAGGACATTTACGACAAAATAAGAGCCAAATGCTTTGTTAAGAATTTAATGGTTGGATTCGCTCTCATAACTCAAAATAAAACGGAAATCGCCGGGTTTGTGTGTTAGTGCGGTTGTTAACCTTTAAATTTTACACTTTAATTTAAAAGTTAAGATATTACCTAAACCGAAAGTTGTTTTTCAATTATGGAGCGAAGAGGTTTTTTTTTTATTTATTTTTTAAATTATTGCCCTATCTGGAGAGATTAGGAATTTCACGATTTTCCTAAGCCTAGGTTTGGAAAATTTACGTCATTATTTGCGGCCAATGATTGCAGATTGATGACCTACCGGTCACTTGATACAAAAACATCATCAGCTGTGAGCTCAGCTATATAACTGCCTATCACTAAGAACTATTTTCTAGACATAACGTCCTTGTACTGTCTCAACTCTTTGTTCAAATTAAAATCGCATATAAATTAACTTATTAGTGCTCGGTTCGCATAAATTGGTTTCGTCGTATCCATGTTCTTGGACATAAATCGAAATTCTATCTCAATACTGTCACGTATTCATATTGACGAAGATTACGTTAATATTCAAATGTCACTTGCGTTTGATCCCTAGATGGGAATATGTGTTACATACATATGTAGAAATGCTATGAAAATATTATCGAATCAATTTTTGTGAGGAGACTAGTTGAATAAACAATATCAGAGGTCGTAACTATGGGTTAGAAACACTTTTATTATAGAGAGGGGGATTAGAGATAGGTTTATTGTATTTATTTTAATTTTGTTATGATATTTTAGTCATTCAGCGTGATAAACCTTTTTTTAAGTTATGGTTGACTTTGATATAAACTAAATTTTTTATTGTATTGATGGGAGAACGAACTCATAAGCCATTTGGTGTTAAGTGATTAAATGAGCTAGCTTAAGGGCGTCATAATGTGAATACCTTGACGCGCCTCGAAATACTTTTTTTTGTTTTTTTGTAGAGCTATTCTGCTTACTTTGAGCAGTTGCAGTAGCCACTTATCGCTACGTAGGCCGTGTGATTTATGGTAAAAAACCTAAACCTAAAAAAATCTATTCGATCTCCTTCGAAATTAGACAATGGTAGACAATAAAGGTATGAAGTGTGTGGTCAGTAAAATTCAGGATATAGGTATATTAATACTTAAGAATAGTTTAGCACTCAGCTTAGATTAGTTGAAATGGTAGAATTACCGGATTTCTATGAGGCAGTCTCTCGTACTCATGCTTAAGGGTAGGACCTCTTGGTAGTCCGCACGGGTGGGTACCATCACCCCGCCTATTTCCGCCGTGAAGCAGTAATGCGTTTCGGTTCGAAGGGTGGGGTAGCCGTTGTAACTATACTTGAGACCGAGATCAGTGACCGACAGTACGGTTTCCGTCACGGTCGCTCAGCTGGCGATCTTCTTGTATACCTTACTCACAGGTGGGCTGAAGCCTTGGAGAGCAAGGGCGAGGCTCTTGCTGTGAGCCTTGATATCGCGAAGGCCTTCGACAGGGTCTGGCATAGGGCACTTCTATCGAAGTTACCATCTTACGGAATCCCCGAGGGTCTCTGCAAGTGGATCGCTAGCTTTTTGGATGGGCGGAGCATCACGGTCGTTGTAGACGGTGACTGCTCTGATACCATGACCATTAACGCTGGCGTTCCACAAGGTTCGGTGCTCTCCCCCACGCTTTTCATCCTGTATATCAATGACATGCTGTCTATTGATGGCATGCATTGCTATGCGGATGACAGCACGGGGGATGCGCGATATATCGGCCATCAGAGTCTCTCTCGGAGCATGGTACAAGAGAGACGATCAAAGCTTGTGTCTGAAGTGGAGAACTCTCTGGGGCGAGTCTCCGAATGGGGTGAATTGAACTTGGTTCAATTCAACCCGTTAAAGACACAAGTTTGCGCGTTCACTGCGAAGAAGGACCCCTTTGTCATGGCGCCGCAATTCCAAGGAGTATCCCTGCAACCTTCCGAGAGTATCGGGATACTTGGGGTCGACATTTCGAGCGATGTCCAATTTCGGAGTCATTTGGAAGGCAAAGCCAAGTTGGCGTCCAAAATGCTGGGAGTCCTCAACAGAGCGAAGCGGTACTTCACGCCTGGACAAAGGCTTTTGCTTTATAAAGCACAAGTCCGGCCTCGCGTGGAGTACTGCTCCCATCTCTGGGCCGGGGCTCCCAAATACCAGCTTCTTCCATTTGACTCCATACAGAAGAGAGCCGTTCGGATTGTCGATAATCCCATTCTCACGGATCGTTTGGAGCCTCTGGGTCTGCGGAGGGACTTCGGTTCCCTCTGTATTTTGTACCGCATGTTCCATGGGGAGTGCTCTGAGGAATTGTTCGAGATGATACCAACGTCTCGTTTTTACCATCGCACCGCCCGCCACCGGAGTAGAGTTCATCCATACTACCTGGAGCCACTGCGGTCATCCACAGTGCGTTTCCAGAGATCTTTTTTGCCACGTACCATCCGGCTATGGAATGAGCTCCCCTCCACGGTGTTTCCCGAGCGATATGACATGTCCTTCTTCAAACGAGGCTTGTGGAGAGTATTAAGCGGTAGGCAGCGGCTTGGCTCTGCCCCTGGCATTGCTGAAGTCCATGGGCGACGGTAACCACTCACCATCAGGTGGGCCGTATGCTCGTCCGCCTACAAGGGCAATAAAAAAAAAAAAAAGACCTTAGAACTTATATCTCGAGTAGTAGATGTCTGTAGATGTCTATGGGCTCCAGTAACCACTTAACACCAGGTGGGCTGTGAGCTCGTCCACCCATCTAAACAATAAGAAAAAAAAGTTTAATTTTAGTGCCATGACAGATATGTATGATATGATGATTTTTGATGATGATGATTTTTGTTGCGCGGCTTCTTCGTCAGGTCACGTCACGATACGCTAACGCTATCTCTATATCCGGAATGTAAGCAATCTTTTACAAAAGAACGAAGGTAACATGTTCATAGTGAGATACTCGATTCTCTAACGAAGTAATACGTCACAAGCTAAGAAACTGATTTCACAGACGAACGGCCGCATTGTTTATTTGATAATTGAAATTTTTGTGTAAAGGTTCATGGTTATAAAATGTAAATCCTAGAACCAAAACCGGATGAAGTAAAAAGAAAACACCAAGAAGAAATAGAAAAAAACCCTCCATGAAGATGGGGTCACCCACTAAGCATGCCATGTCACTTAAATTGACCTAAGTCTTGTTTAGTGACTAGAAATGATCGGAAATTTGATTAGTATAGTACTTATAGAAATATACTTAGTCTGGTCATAAATACTGTTACAAAGGAAAACAAAAAAAAAACTATGGCAAATAACATTTATTCCTTTTAGTGTGTTAGTTTAATACATAAATATAAAACAATTTAAAGTATAGAAAGCTTATTCGAAATGGTCTCCATTGGCTGCAATACAGTCCTTTAAACGTTGAGGCCAGTTATCAATAGAAACACGCACTCTTTCCATGGGAAAATTTTTCACTGCCAATCGTACGGATTGTTTTAGGGACTCCAAATTATCATGGCGTTTAGAGCAAGTCGTACTCTCTAAAACTGACCATAAATCATAATCCAGCGGATTAAGATCAGGACTAGACGACGGCCAGTCTTCAGCTCTGATGAAGTCCGAAACGTTCGTTTCCAACCAAGACTGCGTAGACCGAGCTTTATGACTTGGCGCCTTCACTACCTTCTCAAGAATGGTATCTTGATACACTTGTGCCGATGTTTTGATACCTTTTTCACAAAAGTATGGCTCAGTCACTCCTTCATAGCTAATACCAACCATCACTGAAGTCGGATAGTGCCCACGTTGCACTCTGTCGACTAATTGGGAAGCTTCCTTAGAGCTTTGAGCATAAATACGGTCATTTTGTTTGTTAAAATGTTTCTAAATTGTAAAAAATTTCTCATCCGTAAACAAAAAAAAATTATGACCTCCCTTTGCGTACAGCTTCAGTAGTTGTTTCGATTTTATCACCCTATTCTCTTTTAAATTATCAGTTAAGAAATGACCACCACGTCTCTAATAGGCTGCAAGTCCTAAGTTATCTTTTAAAATACGCGACATGGTTCTAGGTGCTATCTTCATCTCCCGAGATAAAATCTTTTGCTTTCGGACAGGATTTCTTCGAATTCTTTCCCTTACTGCTTTGACCACCTTTTTCGTACGAACACTACATGGACGGCCAGATCTTTTTCTGTCACAAACAGAGGAGGTCTCATTGCACCTATTAATAGCCCGGTTCACAAACATTTTACTAATGCATTAATAATTTTACAAGCGTATGGAGAGTTTTAAAAATTGCATTTGGCTCCATACCTACTTTGTGTAATGCAATCACAGCGATTCGGTTCTCTTTATCACACCACTCCATTTTAATATCGCAAAATATTGTACAATGTATTGGCGCCAAAATGAGAAAACTCAATGAGCAATCATATAAAAATGATAGATTCCAAATTCAAATGTAATATTTTGTTTATTTTTAATTGTAACAGTATTTATGGCCAGACTAAGTAGATAAGGTAGAAGTTTGTGCGCCGTCTCTTTTCATTACACTGATTAATTCAGTTGAGCTACACGAGTTGACGCTGTTGCTGCTCTTAAATCCAGGATATTTTGTGGTCCCTCGGCCCTTACTAATAGGATCCTGCGTGACCAGGGGCATTCAGTATGGGATTTCCTGAATGTTGCCTTAGTGTACTGGCGTACCTTTGTGGAATTATTTCAGAAGTGACAGTTTATTCCACCGTAATTCCAAAGTACTGGAAGAATATTAGGCTAGTGCGAGTTTGATGCGTTAGTTCCTATTTCTGCTGTAGATAAAGCAATCATAGCATCTCGAATTGGAACCAGAATCATCACAATAAATATGAACTCACACGCGCGGTCTTAAACTTTTCTCACAAGTACTATAAGAGTGGTCAGGGTTATTTGTGTTGTTAATAAAAATGTAAAAAAAAAAGTATCAAATTTCTTCTGCTAAAATACAAAAAAAAGGATTTCAGTAAAATGAAATTTTTTAGAATTATTATACATTGTCTAATTAATTAAGTGTTTTCAATAGGAATTTAAGTTTTTTAGGCAAATTTTGTATCTTGTTGTTTATTTAATGTTTATTTATCTATATATTTACTTTAGTCACGAGATAAAGATTACTTTTCAGTTGTTTATGTTGACGTTTCTATTTTTACGTTTCTTTTCCTCTTCCCAGTTTAGGCGGGATTGGCTCTCCTAATTATTCTGCGCCAGGGACTTTTGTCCTGACTTGTCACACTGTCACGTTGGGTCTAAATGTTCGGGTCATATTTGTCCACCATGTACCCGAAGGGTGATATCCTCTGCGCCTTTTTTTAAGCGGTGCTAGTCCAGTGCCCAATAAACGACGTAGTTATGGCCCCTCCGTGTCCGTACCCTTTAATACAGCTCTTGTGAGTTTTTCAGCAGTTGAAAGGAGCTTAAAACTTCTCTGTATGTGCTCATTTTGCACATTGTCGAGCCTGGTTACATCCCCAAATCATTTTAGCGTTTTCATCTTGTTTGTTTTTAGAGTTTTTACTAGTGGATTTTTTCGTTGTCCAAGACTCGTAACTAGCACAGAGCATTGCAAGTTGTATTTGTCATCGTATGTAGCGTCGACGAAAACTGTATTTAAATATATCCTAGGTAAAACCAGTTAAAAAAGTAATACATTCTAACAAAAACTTTATTAAACTTATTTATATCTCATAATTAAAATTCACGAATCTTTAAATGTAATCGTATTAGAACTGAAAGAGGAGAAACGTGAAATAGAGTATTGATTCGGGGAAATTCGAAATACAAGACTTGCGACTTAATTAATTGTAATTCCGGGAAAATAATTAAGAAGCTTCGCATCGAAGTCTCTGATTTGATTATCCAAAACTATATAAGCTGACTGTTTTAGTGAGGTATTGAAATAATCTATGAACGAAGAGACAGTCTTTTTACAATAAAATTATGGCTTCGACTGTCTTAGAGTATGTGGCGTCATTCTCGATCTGATATCTGCTATATCTATATATATAAAAATTAATTGCTGTTCGTTAGTCTCACTAAAACTCGAAAACGGCTGGACCTTTTTTCTAATTTTGGTCTTGAATTATTTGTGGAAGTCCAGAGAAGGTTTAAAAGGTAGATAAATATGAAAATGCTCGGAATTAAATAAAAATAACAATTTTGTTTTTTTTTCCTTTGATGTGTCCCCCGTCGGACAGATTCCTTTTGTTTGTTTTAAGTTTATTTTATACAAAAGCTTAGGTCTTTTATTTATCTACTGAGAAACTACGAAGTCTGCCGGGTCAGCCAGTTAATCAATATAAAATTGTAGCGTTGTTGTTGTAGAACTTTTCTTTCTTTTGCTTTAAATTCTTACAAGCATTTTTGCCACGATATCAATGCGTTCTCACTTAAAATTAGAAAACAGCTGGGTTTACCTACCAATCTCATCAATCAAATCAATCAATCAATAAAAAGAAACATTATTCTAATGGACGGAACTCTATTCCAATTAGTACAAATATTTTTTCGATGAAATTAAATTATAATATTATAGATAGCAGCTTGGAACTTGGATGGGACCTCAACGGTTAATCAAGGATTCTAAGTCGCTTAAAGACTATCTATATTAAGCACCTCCGAACACAATTTTCATAAAGCGCATGTGTTTGTATATTGTACGGAAAAGTTTGAAAATGTAAACTCACTCCATATTTTTGATTTGGAATATTGATTTGATTTAAGAACAGCAGCGGAGCACATTTCCACCCTTTTATATGTTACAACCTACCCCGAGTACATGTATCTACTATTTTCCGGATACCTATTATATTCCCTTTTTTTTTTGCTCTTTCATTCCACTTTGAGGCTAAGAATGGACTATCAAATTCTACCTTCCGTACGGACTACCTCCAGACGAGGCTTTGCAATGACACGATTTTTTGGCAACTTATTGGGCAGAATTGACAGAAAATTCCTTATAACCTGGAACTCCTGTTAGTGACAGGATTTGGAAGGAATTGCAAGAAAAAAGGCCAATTAGTCGGAGTCTAACACTGGACGAATTAAATATCCCACCAACTGGATATTTCATTCAGCGTGGCACTTGATCAAACGGCTGATCGCATCAAACGGAGGCTACTACTACTACTGAACTACTAGGCTGGCTACTACTACTACCACTGAAAGAGTGTTTTGGAGTCACGATCTTCAGCAGTAAGTATAGAATTGGGGTTGTAATTAACTATTCCATATTCATATTGTATATTGAGGTCCTGATGCTCGTCTTCAGGTAAAATGTCATTTAATATTGAAATCAATCAATCAATCTATTTTAGCGCGGTAATGAAACAAACAAACATAGTAGATAAAGCTTTTGTTATCCCGCATCTCTTTTATTTCCTTAACTAACAAAGGCTGCCCAGTAATTTAGGAGGCTTACCCAACGAGATTACGATACGTTAAAGGTGAAGGCTTCTTCTCGTAAAGCAAACGTGCAACAATGTAACAAGAGATGGGATTTCGCCCTAATTGTCTTCGCAGCTCGGTCTATAATAAATTATACTATATCTTTGTTATCTTGTTAAGTAAGTATGTTAATTTCTTGTGAAGCATTTTGTAAAGTATGCGATCTTACATGATACTTTGCTATAATTTTTACTAGTGAAACCGGGCACACTCCGCTATCACTTGCTAAATGTCCATATAATATATACTACTGTTTGTTCAAGCTATCGTCACCTGTCTAACGTTGATGGTAAGAAGACAAAAAAACTTCTAAAGTGTCAACAACTTTTTTAAATAAATTTGTGATGAGAAATTTAGAAGTCGTCTCTGTTTTTAACAGATTTCAAGTGATTTTATTAATGCCATTGTACGCAGAAGAGCATTCATACTGATAGTAAGTAGACGCCGTCGCTACTATGCGTAATAAGCTTATAATGTAGTTTTAAACTTATTGGTGGAACCAAATGCAACAAGATACATGGTGATTCAAAAGATAAATTCCTTGAGAAGCTCTTCCTCTTGTTCTTGAGAATCCCTTGAGAAGTCGTAAAGAAAATTAAATTAGGAATGCACTTAAGTCCGGTGCAGAAGATATTTACCGCCCATCGTTATGGTACTATGACTTAGAGTTTTGTAGATGACCAAGAAAGTATTTCGCATCGAATAGCTAACTTCGATGTACCCTCAGATTCAGAGGAAACAGTTACGTAAAATAATCTAAATTCGTGTTGTATCGGCCTTTTGGATCAATTTTATTTCCGTTCCTTGAATACAATGTGCTTCAGAACGGCCATATCGAACTAACTATACAAATCGTTATCGAGAAATCAAATAAAATTTGAAACAAAAAAAGGTGTACTTTAGAAATATAAGTTAATCCTTGCGCGGACTCAGGTCACTATATTTCCGACACACATTGAACGACATTATCTTTTGTATTTTTATAATCCAAGATATAAAATAAACAAAAAAAATGCATCACGTCAATACAATTTCCGATGGTGAAATTTCCGACGTGCTTTATGAAACATTCTGCTAAAAACATTAGATGCAACAACTAACATATTTAAAGTTGTGGCTCATTATATGAATGTACTTTTGTGTTATATCAACGCGTTCATTTCTCCAGCGGTTGGATTCTCATTGGATGTGATAAAGTCTCTGTCTGTATTTCTGCACGTGTATTCAGCGTTCGCATTAGGTTACTCAAGTGACTTAAATGCGAATAACTTAAGCGTGAGCCTACCAAGATTCATTAGAAATTGTGAAACGCATTTATCTAATGAAAACTAAGTTTATGTCCTAATCTCGTATTAGTAGTTTTAATTAGGTCTACTGTTAACGACCATCGATGAAAATACCACTATAATTTACTTCCTAGAAGTTGAGATTATAAAATATTCTTTTAAATAATGCATTTTGCGGCTTCTGACGTCATGGCCATTAAAGTGGTAAGGACGAGAGATGACGGAAAATACCCTACAACGCACCCCCTTCCCATTAATAGGAACAATGGCTCATTAAAACTGGATTGGATTACTTCGTCTTTTATGTTATACATTCCAATGTATAATAATTTTTACCATAATATTTCATTACAATGTTATTTACTCACGAAGTAACACGTACGATAAATATAAATCACGATTATTGTCAGACACAATAGCAAAAGTAAATTTCACTATACAGTCAAAATCTGTTATAACGACATCGAAGGGACTGCTCATATTCAGTCGTTAAAACCGATAGTCGTAATAACCGATGATGTTTAATGTGTATCGTGCAAGTACAAACAAATCGATAGGGAATTATTTGAAAAATATATTTATTCACCTATGTACATTTTGTTTATTACACACAAGTACAATGCATATTATTTTTCTGTGAGCATAAAATCTGTAATTTTGGTCTGTTTAGAACACTTCTGTTGTGCATAGATATTTTGTAATTCACGTTGGATTTTAATTAACGTATCGTCGTAATTGATGTTGACATGGAACTGTTCATTAAAAAGATCAATCTTTCTTAATACACTAACAGCATTGATACCATCATTCAAAGTTTTGGTGCGTCTTCTGTATAGATAAGTAACAAACTAACTGAAGAGATATGAAGAAGCGGGCTTTGACTCTACCGCATGCACTTGTTTTGTTTTTATGAATTAGAAAAGACCCTACACTAAACTAAAACCTATTGTTTTCTCTCCTGATTTTAATAGCCATTGAAGACAAATGTGGATATCTATTCAAATTGTTTACAATACAACTTAGCCGGTCGTTCAAACAGACCGAATTCTCCGAAATGTTAGTTAAATGTGGTCGTTTTACGAGGTATGTCGTTATAAGCAATGTCGTATAAAGCGATGTTTTTAATAAGGCGGTCATATAGCATTCAGCCGGGACCTTTGTTCTAGGTTATTATAACCGGCATGTTGTTCTAAACGATGTCGCAGTAAACGGTTTTGACTGTAATTTAATTTATTAAGTTTTCATTTTATTATTTTGTGTATAAATTTCATATTTTTGTGAAAACCCAATCTTTTATTTACGCTAACATGTAAAAATCTAAATTTAGTATTAATATGAGTAGAATGAGCAACCAAATTTAGTTAGTAGCCATAATAAAATTGACTTTATAGCCTACCATTAGCGTGAATACCTTGCCGCACCTGCGACGAACTCTACTCGTCTCTTTCAATTCTGATTGTTATATCTATCCATACTAAAAAATAAAAAAGTTAGTTCTTTTCATATTTTTCGATTATCTGTGTGTTTGTTAAACGCCTTCGAATTAAAAAAAGACCGAGAAGTTTTATTTAATTATTACAGTTTCGTAAATTGGTTCATCTTCATCACCAGAACAGGCAATGTATACATACATACACATACATATTTAAATATATGTTCTATTTCGTATTGCCATAGATGGTAACGACAGGGGCATAGTAATGCCACTTTTTTTTTTAATTCGGGTAAAGTATCACTTGTCAATTGTCATAGCTCTAAAGGAATATTGAATGTGAGCTTCATTCTAAAGTCGGATGGCATGGCACAAAAGATCTCTGGATATGAACTCGGGTTGAGTGCAGAGTTTCCAGACGATATCGATGAATTCTACTTCACTGCTTGGTTGTGCGATATTAAAAAATAAGATAACCGAATCATTTCGAATAGTTGCCCAGAATATTCACCATGGAATGCAGTGTTAAATTTACAAATAATATTTAAAAGACCAACTTTAAATGCAAAATGATGCTATATCGTAAATTGGCTTAAAAATCTGAATGTTGCACCAAACGAATAGAGCATAATGAATTTTAAAGCTGTTAGCGTAGAGTTGCTTTCTCATCGAATCAATTTAACAGGAACTATCTGCATTTCCTTCTTAACGAAATTCATTTTGGGTTTCCTACATTAAGCCAAATTTTAATGTTTTCTACGTTTACTATTTCACTTTATCCACTACTGAGTTTGCATACTTGTATAATTTCATTTTGAAATTAATTTGATTTGGTAAGATTAAAACCGTGGTAAATCTTTATTTAAATCGGCTTAGACAAAATAGTCCAGTAACCGTTTGTTTTTTGTTTTTAAATAACTTTTTGTTTTTAAAGACCTTAGTTAGACATTTTCAGTTGCCTGATGAAATTATATTGCGAGTCAATAAATGAGCTATCCCATTCCTTGAGGATTGACGTAAATTCAAATTTAAAATTGATTATTTTATCCCTTAGAAATTTACCTCAGGAATCCTGTATTACTAGTTATTTTTACAAATATATAAAATAATATACATATTGAAGTTCAGGACAAAAGAATAAGTTTTCTCCATACAAACTTTACCACCCTTTTAGATGGAAAAGTATTATCCCTAGATGACAATATTGGAACATTGTGTATAAAATACATTTCATTATTTGCATTGAAAAGTATATACCAAGCTTTGAAGGGATTTCGTAGAGTGATCAAGGAAAAATATTTTCCGTATCTTTTAAAGATTTTCAACAGTTGTTCATAGTTTGGGAATATATGAATCGGTCAAACAGGTGAATAAGGGAACAGGTGAATTAATTTGAAATTGAAAATAGATTAATAATATATATTAATTATAATAAATAATATTTTTTTTCAGTATCGTCAATCGTTTTTTTTTTGGTTCCTCGCTTCTACTGCTTTGATTTATATTCGGGTTTTACCAAATACATTTGTACATATAAATACGATAGCTGGACAAACAAATATTTGTCTTTAAATAATTCCTGATAATATAATTAATTAGTAATGAATATTACCTATTGGAATTTCTTAATTATTAAGAGTAATTAAACTTCTCTTTTGGTTATTAGCACGATATTTATTATTTTAGTAAGAAATATTATTAACAGATCATCGTCAAGGCGTACGTACTCTATCCGATGATTTGCAAGCGAAGTAAATTGCCCCTTGGTGACACTACAAAACTTGCATACGCCCCGTCACGACTTAAGCAAGTGTAGTGTTCGCTCACGCGGCCCGCACTAACTTAAAACCACTCCAAGTTATTCAATCCCGTTTTTGCAGGATTGCCGTCGAAGCCCCGTGGTTCGTCAGGAACGTCGACCTGCACGATGACCTGGACCTAGAGTCCACCAGTAAGTATCTACAGTCGGCATAAATGCGCCACTTCGACAAAGCGGCACGACACGAGAACCCTCTCATCGTGGCCGCCGGTAACTACATTCCCAATCCTGCGGACAGAATGGAAAGCAGGCGACGTCGCCCAAAACACGTCATTTCGGATCCTCCCGATCCACTAACGGTGCTTTTAGGTACCTCAAGCACTGGTCACCGTTCTCATCGAACCTATCGCTTGCGACGAAGGGTTTCACGAATAATTAACCCATAGACACAGCCCTCTGAGTTTCTCGCCGGTTCTTCTCCGTGGGTCGCGTTTCCGATCCGACGGTAGATTCTGCGAAGCACGGCTCTTGCTAGGGTTCACGTTAGCAACGTCGTCACGTTTGAGCCCCGTGAGCTCACCTACTAGTTAAGGTTACGCTGAAATAGCCTCTCAAGGCTATCAGCTTAGGTAGAAAAAAAAAAGCGTACGCACTTACTTGTATTATAATGTTCAAGTGATAAACATAATATTTTCTCCAGCAATTTTATAAAAACACGTATATTTGTTCTTCAATATTTCCTTTCTGTTTCAAAATTTGTACAATATTTCACCATTTTATTTACGCGAACCCAAATACCTCATGAATATCTAAAAGAAAGCAATTTTATTTTGTACATAAAAGTGACAAAATGCTATTTTTCTACTTTCAAACAGAAGCGCTATCAGAAGAACGACACTGAAAAACTTAAGTTTATTATGGTACTATAACTTTATTTAGTGCTCGTGTGTAATTTTACGAGTACGAATTGAACTGCTATGCAAAGTTTACGGTGATAGTTATAGTAATGAGTTTGGAAGCATCGAGCTTACGACCCAACTAATGAGAGTCAAATGACCGTCGAATCTGGGGCTATAGTGTTTTGATGTACTACCTCGTTGGTATATTACTGGTTTTACTTTGGGGTTGCGATTCGATTCTCCATCGCAATAAGTATTTCTGAGGTGAGGTTTATGCATACGTCACAAGTTTTAAAATCGTAGTTGGATTGTTTAAAAATAAAAGTACTGATCTCTGACTTCCTTTAGGTTGAGCCCCTTGAAAAAACCTACCAGTCCGTGCTTACTTGCTTAGTTGGAAGAGCCCTTTAGCCTAACAACGATTTGGTAAGGAAAAAGAGAGGACATGTCCTGACCCCGCAGTGGTAGGTTCCTCTCTTTCTGCTACCTAGTTTCAGAATAGTTTTCAAATCAAGTCCTCGAAATTCATGAACAACGTAAGTCGTAGTTACAAATTAATTTGCTCATGATCGGAAACATTATCGTCAGTAATGTCAGGCGTCAACTTCATAGTTAAAATGTGTAAATAGAAAACTAGTGTTATCTTTTATTCCCAAATAAAAAAAAAACTTACGAATGACCACTAAAACTTCAAAATTTTTATTAATTCGTTTTTATTCACTCTTATATTCAATAATATAGGTAGCGCTTGTATCATATAATAATACCCTTTATAACACGTGATTTCCGTTTGGAGTTGTTTTCGGACGATAAAAGCCAAGTTTAAAACACTCTTAATTACATATCCGAAAACAAACTTTGGCTATTAGTTTATATAAGTTTTCCATTAAAACTCACACATTGAATGAGAGTAATTAATTCCGCTTTAAATGTTTCGTACCGATTTTGTAAAAGGGAACTTGTTCGGGGGTGTTTGACGATTAAAATAAATTGCTTCACCAGAGCACTTTGATCGTTCGATAATCACTTCCGTTCAAAGTGGTTCGGAAGTTTATAACATTAAGAATAATAGACTATATGATTTTTTTTTATTATATTTTTTATTGCTTAGATAGTAGTAGCACCAACAAAAAACACACTCTATCATGTAGACAATATAGACAATAATAGACGATCTAAGGACGTGTTCCTCCAGTTTTATTTCATACTTAATCAATTTTAGTTATGCTCAGTTGTATAAGAAAAAAAAAACAGCTTCAAGGTATTCAATAAGTATGTACCAGTTTTGAGTCTAAACATAAGGTTCATTTAAAAAGTGTAGTAAAACTATTTCATACACTTTTATCCTTATAACTTGAGCTTTTTTGCGCTTCTCCGCTTCTTATGTTCTGGTAATTAGTTAATTACAACAGGTTATTTTTCAGAAAAATATGATGTTGGATTTTTTTTTTGAGGATTCTTTTTTAGATTTATACGAAATGTAAACTAAATAACTTTGTGTTTTTACAGCTTATCTGGTGACGATAAAACAGATAGTGTAACCTTTTTACTGTGCGAAATAAAACAATAGAAAACAATAGCTGCCAGCAACATCGGGTCGCGGTGATCAATCAAATAATTTTTGTTTTTTGTTCATCATGATTGATATTAGTAGGAAAGTCGTAAAAATATATACATTTCCTTACAGAACCTTTGAACCTTGGTCGGTTCTTTACGTTCACACAATTTGTAACAGCAAACGATTTCTCGTCGTACAAAGGACTTGCTAACTATTTTTTTATGTTGCTCAATAATTTATCGCACCAAATTCATTTACTTTTTATTAGAGAATACAGACGGTACAAAAAACAATTCATAATTGCTTTTGATTACTTTTAATATTTTCTTTTTATCAAACATTTTCGTATTGTTCCGTATTTACGAATTGAAATTGACCAATGCGTGCTGAATACATTGGAGTTGTAATGAATACATTTGAATTTGAATACGAGAAAAAAAAAACCGGTAAAGATAATGTGGGGACGCATACAGTGAGTACCTGTGTGACAGATGATTTATGTCAGAGCAGACGATGGTGGGCAGAGGGAGGACTTTCGATCGATCAAAGATTCTCGGTATGTGGTGTATGCGGTAACGTAAAAAAAACATTTCTCGATAGAAGGATGTAATTTTAGCAAAAAGATCTTCGGCATACATTGAGAAATTGTAGGGTTTCTTGGAATTCGATATCTTGACCATAACTTAAATATTTTTCGTACTTTCTTCGGTTTCCGCGACTCAGGAACATACTTAAAACTATTTTTAGAGTTTCTCTAAATCATATCTCTTTCCCTTTCTCTAAATCATTATTTTTATATTATTATATCCTGACGTTTCAAATGTTTTACGATTTTCGTGGTCTCAAACAACTAACAATAAGGTGTAATTCATCGACCTTTGAATATTGTGCTATCCTACCGTCTAATTAAAAAATATATAAATAAGTAAGTCTATTTTCGTAAATAAATGAGGTACTTTGTGTGACCAGTTTGTGTGACTTCGATTCATCTGTACGATAAGAGGATTAGATAAGTGCCACCAAACTTCTATATTAAGGTTCGGGACTTTTTTTTATTTCAATGGCCACGCGTACCATTCATGCTTAGACCTTTGATCTTAAAATGTTTTGTGAGATAAGCCCAAAGTCTTAAATTGTAATATTGAGAAACCATAATTCAAAGATTTTCTTGTAATTTCGCTGATTTTGGTGTACTGTAGCTGACCCGAATTCATGGCACTGATAAGTGATTCTACCACACAGTTATAATTACCTTAATCTATCTCGCTTTTACCAGTCTGGAATAGAGGGGAAATTGTTGTAATTTAATTATCAAACATAATGAAGACAAATATTCTCCAAGCAAAAGCCCCAAGCTGAAAAGAAAATGTATACGAAATAGCTTTAACAGACAAATTGACTTCGGCCTTAAATAAAGCCTGGAACTTGTGGTAATAACGGTCACAACCTTCTAGACCAACGCCGAAAAAATCATACATCACGCTTATTAAAAAGAAAAACCCAAAAGGCAGCCTGATAATGTCACCCAATCAAACTGTTATTACATCTACTATATTACCAGCAATAATCGAAGCACTTGAGAGGAAATCATTACCTAAATGTGCAAAATAAATTAACTTTTAGTATACGAACGTATCCGGCGCATATAATAAAATACATAGCCCACATTATTGCTTCCATGTTCTCTTACACTGTAAAACAAGGATATAAAAAAGAATATTTACGACCGAACCTTTTTATTAACTTGCGGTCTTTATTACAGCCAACTAATTTATTGTTCCTCATTGGATATTCTAGTTTTAATGACAAAATGTAAGTGGCATCTTTTTGCAGTGTACAACATATTGTGAACTTCTCAAGTGCTTACCGTAGCGCCGACGACTTAACTGCTGCGTAGTAGGATATGCGGCTGGATATGCAATTTCAAACATCGGTGCTCTGAGATAGAAAGACGTGTTCTTAAAAGTGAAATGCATAATGATTTGTAGCAGAAAAAGGAAAATAATAAAACTTGTATGTACAGAACATTTCATGCGATTGTTAATAATTTAAATAATCTCTCAAAGATATAATACTGCCTAGAATGCAAACTGTAATTAATGACTTGACTCTTTCAGTACTTTTTTTTCAATAAACAAATTACAGTACAAAATACGGGTTATTTTGCATGTAATAAAGTCCATGATGGATGGAGTGAACGATGGAATGACGATATGAGAGAGAGAGAGGAGTGAGTGTTGAGATGACGGCTGATAGAAGAGAATGGAAGAGAAAAATTTGCTGTGCCGATCCCGCCTAGTAGAATAAGGTGGAGAAAAAGAAGAAGAAGAAAGTCCATGACGTTCTGGAGCTTGACACCATCAGTAAGTATATTCAGTCGGCATCATTGCGTCACTTTGAGAAGGCGGCACGACACGAAAACCCTTCTGTCGTGGCCGCCAGAAACTATATACCCGATCCTGCGGACCGAATGGTAAGCAGTCGACGTCGCTTTAAACACTTCATTTCGGATCCTCTTGATGCACTAAAAGTGCTTTAAGGTACCTCAAGCTCCGGCTACCGGGCTACTCGTCACTTGCGACGAAAGATTCGGCGAGTAAACTAACCCATTAGAGTCTTTCTCGGAGCGTGGTGCAAGAGAGACGATGCAAACTTGTTTCTTAAGTAACGAGCTCTCTGGGGCGAGTCTCCGAGAGGGATGAATTGAACTTAGTTGACTGTATAGTACTGCTCCCACCTCTGGGGCTGGGCTCCCAAATACCGGCTACTTCCATTCGACTCCATACAGAAGAGAGCCCCTCCTCCTCCCGCCGAGAAACTGTTTGAGATGATACAACCATCTCGTTTTTAAAATCGCACCTGGAGCCATTAGGTTTATCCACAGTGCATTTCCAGAAATATTTTTTGCTACATACCATCCGGTTTTCGAATGAGCTCCAATGAGCGCTATGACATATGCTTCTTCAAACGAGGCTTGTGAAGAGTATTAAACGGTAGGCAGCGGCTTGGCTCTGCCCCTGGCACTGTTGACGGCCATGAGCGACGGTAACCACTCACCATCAGGTGGGCCATATGTTCGTCTCCCTACACGGGCTATAACAAAAAAAAAGGTAACCATTCGACAACAGGTGGGCCGTTAGCTTCTCCACTCACCCAAGCTATACAAAAATATCGTAAGATTTCACATTTATTCTGTTTCCAACATCCATTCAACAAATACATTTAATGTCATTTCTAATTTATTAATGAAGAAATTTCACATTTCGGAGCCGAATACAGGGTATTCCCCGAAATTACTAATTTGAATTTAAATGGGAAATTTTAGTGCGAACTGCACTATTTATTTCGTGCTCTATTCGAGACTGTTTCAAAGCGCTGAAAGTAATAAAATACTTCAAATTTGGGGGCAATTTTTCTTGTTAAGGCCTATTTACGCTGTATCTGCCAATTACCATATTTTTAAAGTGTCTAACTTTGCCAACCTTCAGTTAGGCAAGTTCCCATCCTCAGATAATCTTATCGAAATGACATTTTAAACTCAAACTTACTTCAGATACGGGAAGTTACACCGGTAACGAGACAAGATCCGACCTGTAAGGATTTTCATCGGCAAAGATTTTTATTTAGATGATTAATGTCATATGAAAAATCAGCTCAAGTTTCAAATTATAATTACAAACAGATTTAGATACTTGTGTGTAATAATAACAATGATTGTACTTATCCATTTTTTGGTGCTAGGGAGTATTGGCTAATGGGTACCACTATTTTGTCTATTTTAGTTGCAAAGCAGTCATGGTTCGAAGGGTCGTTTGTTAGACAGGATAATTGAAGCTTCGACCTCATGTCTGTGAGAGCCAACAGTCGGTTTTTGACATCTGATATCTTCAGTAATCACTGCATGACCAATGGACTGAACTCGCCAACCCCTGAGAGAATAGATTGAAATGCCACAGAATGTAAAATGTATAGGAGATGGGATGCTAAGATTTATTTATTCGAAAAATCCCAGTTTTGAATTTGCTGTTAGTTGTTACAAGGGGTGCCATGATTTTATTAATGAAACGCGAAAATGTTAAATGTTATATTAGTATGATTTTTATGACGTCACAAACACGGAAACTCCATTACACAATATCGAGAATGTCACTAAACTCACCCACTCACATTTCACTAACATTAAATACAAGGCTGAATATGAACAGTATTACAAAATAATATAGGTATTTATGGGATACAAATCCTACAATCTGGCCGTACCAATTAAATATTCCAAATTTTTTGCATTAACTTTTCGATGAAAATTAAATTTCCAGATAGTTAAACTCCCCTGGAATTATCTTGTTCCTTATTCAAATTCAAACGAGTCTGAACTGTGGAACAGCAAAGGATATACGAACCTAATGCTATTTTTTATTTATCAATTCTTCAATTATAATTAATTAATATAGTTGATTAAAGAAATTCCATATTAATTACAGACACTTGATTCATGTCACTGACCATATCGACTGATATCTAAAGTCAATTTTAAAATTTTCATGTTTTTATCAGATATGCCCGGTTTTGCATACTGAACCTTGACAGTCGCTGTAGCCCAAGACACTTTGGATCCTCCCGAACCACTATCGGTATTTTTAAGCATTTCAAGCAACGGTCACTGTTCTCGTCGAGGCCGTCGAATGCGATGGGTTTGTTTTAAAAATTAACCCACACATATAGCCCATTAGGTTTCTAGCCGGATCTTCTCTGTGGGTTGCTATTCTAAACTGGTGGTAGATTCAGCGAAGCACTTCCTTTACTAGGGCTAGTGCTAGCAAATTTGTCAAGCTGAGTCCCCTAAGTTCGCCTACACGTTCTGTGAAGTTAGTATCCCTGGAGGTTACTAGCATAGGGGGGCACGAAAAAATGAAATAAGCGACCTTCGAAAACGTTTTCGTGTAGTTTAACTTAAAAAGTATTTTCGATAAAAAAATCTAGTATCTTGCTCTCGCAATAACCATTTGTCTCTTCCACCTTGTAAAAAATAAAAACATAATTATTGGATTTTTTGTACTACAACAGTTTTTATTTAGATTGCGATTCGCCAAATATTTACTATTTTAAGTTCGCACCTGGCACAGAGCCATTTAGATTTTTAATAAAGCTTTGACTTGACAATGTGGAAACTAGAGATTGCTTTATTAGTAATTACGTTTACATTAACAACAATTATATACTAAGTAAGAAACATTAATCTTCTTACTGTATACCCCTGAAAATAATTTACGGTAAACGGAGTCCGTCGTGGACATAAGCTTTGTTTGAATGACCGAAAAACCTTTGCCTACGAAAATTAAAAATAGAGTTAAATTATTACCGAAATTATATTTATTAAACTGAAAGTACCGTCTCCCATTTTGCGACATGAATAATAATAATAATATCACTGGTTTTTACTGTTTTTTTTTGGTATTTTTACTGGTGGTAGGAACTCATGTGAGTCCGCGCGAGTAGGTACTACCACCCTGCCTATTTCTGCCGTGAAGCAGTAATGCGTTTCGGTTTGAAGGGTGGGACAGCCGTTGTAACTTGTAACTATACTGAGACCTTAAATCTTATATCTCAAGGTGGGTGGCACATTTACGTTGTAGATGTCTATGGGCTCCAGTAACCACTTGGTGGGCTGTGAGCTCGTCCGCTCATCTAAGCAATATATTTTTTTGTCATTTATTGCCTTTCACAGTAAATAAAAAAATATATAAATAAAAGAAAAGAAAAAAAAGGCTCAGCTAATGCTGTTCAAAAATCGAACAGCGCTGATTTTCAGTCACCCCCGTTTCCATTTGGTTCATTACGGCAATGAAGGCTAGGTACGTCTGTACAGACTTAGAACATGGTATAAACTACAGTATAATTCATATACAACGACTTATAACGACTAACCGCTTTTAACGACGATCATGATTACTTAAGTTAGGTTTCATAGTTAGGTACTGAGAAAATATAACCGTTTAGTGCGACTCCGTTTTAAGCGACCAACTGCTTATAGCGACCCTTAATTGTGAATATTATGATGATCCGTTCGGTTAAAACGACGCACAATGTTTTGTTTACATAAACTACCAATACCTCGGCGCCCCAACTTCACTCAGATTAGAAGCCGGTGAACCAAATGTAACCCTCGCAAAGGAGTTTGGCGTATCTCATTCTACAATATCAACAATAAAGGAGAATAAAGATAAGATCGAGCCGCTATTTAATGCCAATGTTTTAAAATACAAACGTGTAAGGACTTATACTTATAAGTCGGTGGATAAGGCATTGTTCCAGTGGTTCGAGCTTCAGCGCGATTGGGGAATACCCGTGAATGTACCTCTGCTACAAGAGAAAGCAATTTTTCGCTATACAGTTAGACATGCAAATTTTTACATGCTCCATGAGTTGGATAAACATATGTACTTAAGAAATAATTGTGCCGTTTTGTACGTCATCCGGTTAGTACGACATAGTTTCACTGGTCCCTTGAAGGTCGTTATATTCGGATTCTACTGTAGTACAAAAATAAGAAAAACAAATCGAAAATCGAATCGAACACCCAGTTGTATTGTAATATCAGCTGTAACGTAAAGGAATGCATGATTGTTTCGCGCCAGAAATATTTGAGACGTTGATACTGAAGTCACAGCAGACAAGCACCGAATTCAGGGCCGATAATCGTTTACCTAACAAACACGAGGCCGATACGTTTTTCGGCGTCTCGTTTATCAATACCGAAACGTGAAGTGGAATAGGAGTGCGAACGTTTCGCTTGAATTTCTCGAGATATATGAAACGGTTGGATACTGTAGCCAAAGTCAGTTAGTTGTTCCCCGGCTGCCGTGCTATGTGACTGTCTGTGAACCTTACTCCGGTGAAGTTAGCGCTTTTATTACCAAAACAATAGAGGTGTTGTGTCAATTATATTATGTTTGTTATGATTGTTTTGAATTAGATCGTAGTGGTTTTTTTTTTTTGGGAACACAAAGGTGAGTTTCGTAATTTCATATCTAATGTCATGTTTTAATTGCAATTTTTGGAAAACAATTAAATTGATTATGTTTCAAATAATTAATCAGTTAAACTTTGACTATAATATAATGTGTTTTTTATCCTGTACAAAGGAAAATTATTTTTGTATTGCTAAAATAAAATAAAATACTGTAGAAAACGCAATATCTATTAACACTTGAGAACCGATTACAATAATTGAATTCATTAAATTTTTTGTCTATACTAATATTATAAAGAGGAAAGATTTGTTTGTTTGTTTGTTTCGAATAGGCTCCTAAGCTACTGGACCGATTTGAAAAATTATTTTTCCATTAGAAGCCGACATTGTCCCTGATGAACATAGGCTACTTTTTTTAATTTTTTTTTTAATTTTTTTTTTTTGGTTTCATGTGTGTTTTAATGTTTCCGAAGCGAAGCGAGGGCGGGTCGCTAGTTTCTAATATAGAGAAACAAATGATAAAAGTATAATTAAAATAACGAAGAAGCATCTTCTCGAATACTACCTACAGCATTATATTATATACATTTATTATTACTAGAGGTCCCGCAGCAGTCGAAATTCCACTATAATTAATTGGAATTGTATAATAAGTTTGTACACTATTATGATTGTATTTTATACTTCTATAATCACAAATTTCGCCAAGGCTACACTATAAAAAATATTAATAAAGACAAACAATATTTAATCTATTCTCAATTTGACAACAGACGTCAAGAACAAAAGTTTGACAATAAATATACATGCGTGTGTGCGTCAAGTACATGGTATGTAGTGTGTGTAATGTTTTCTTTATTGATTTAATGTATCTGTTATGCATTATTTTAAAAAAATATTAGCATTGTGCACTCCTTCTCTATATTCTCTATAAGTGTGGAAAATTTCAGACTCCTCCGTCCGCGCAATTTTCGTAAAAAGGGATACAAAGTTTTTGCTTCATGTATATAGATTATATTTATTATTATATACATTATTATGCTATATAAATTTTTCATTTAAGAGCTACGAGTACAGAAGCAATTATTTATTGAAATTGATGCCTATCGAAATCACCAATATCAAATAGGATCGCGATCGACCCGTAGCCTTAACAAATAATCACAAAGTTGTTATACTACTCCACCGGCCAATCTATTTTTGCGTTGAAGCAATCATACTTTTTTCATTACTTATATAAATCACCAATACGATCATTATTTGGTTTTGAATTTTATTAGGTTTGTCGGAACCCAATTATTTGTCAACACGCTTTTATTCGGTTGGTTTGTATCGATCTAATTATACAGCGGAATCTTTCAACGGAATTCTCACCGATTTAGTACCGCGATTAAACTTTAAAATTTGCATAAGTACTTATCACGGACGCCTGACAATACAATAATTTTACTATTTTAGCTTCTGATTTTTCATAACCAGGATAAATGAGATAAAAATCATGAGTGATTGGATGTACATTTTTAATTCGACTTGCCAATCGTTACGGCTGGTCCAACCAAACGGGGGTCTGTTTCGCAGTAGAGATGACCAAGCTAGTCGTGGTACCTGCTCGTACGGGTAGATTATATTATATACCCTGTAAACAAAAATAACGCGATTTTTTCGTAATAATATGCCGCTTTGATTTTTGTGAACGCGATTAGCAACAATCGATGCTACTTTTAATTCGAAATCGAAGTATTTTTTCCCCATAATATTTAATTTATCATAAATTCATCGTATTGGTTTGGCCTTTTGCACCATGTTTCTTTTGTTCAACAAAGCCAAACAACAAGCAATCGTGAATTCGAGATAGCGCGGAAAACTATCATAAAGCAATTGGAACTTCTACGTGGAGGCCAAAAACTCCGGTAGCCTGTCAACGGCTGTGTGTGAAATACTTCTTATTTCTTTTATTGACCTAAATCGGTAGGCGAACCTGTGGCTCTCTTCGCGTTAAAGGAATAACGGAGCTCATGAATATCATAATGTGATTACCGCCACTGACTTTGAAATATGAACTCGAAGACTCAAATCACGCCTTCCGAGAATTCAAACCAAACGGAGGTCTTTTTCGCAGTAGAAATGGCCAAGCTAGTTGTGGTACCTGCTCACACGGGTACACTATATATATACCCTGTAAACAAAAATAACGCGATTTTTTCGTAAAAATATGCCACTTTGATATTTATGAACGCGATTAGCGACAATCGATGCTACTTTTAGTTTGAAATTGAAGTATTTTTTCCACATAATTTTTTCGATTGAACTTGCGTGAAACAGTAAGAGCTAATGCACCTTTCATAACTTCATTATATAATTGACATGAATGCATGTCGCTAGGAATACGTTTTCCTTTGACAATTTGATTATATAGGTATAATAGTTCAATGAATCAGCCAATATTACAAATACAATATCAAAAGTGACAATAGGTAATACCTTTTTTCTTCTTTTTTATTGCTTAGATGGGTGGACGAGTTACCAGCCCATCTGATATTAAGTGGTTACCGGAAGCTATAGACATCACCACCCACCATGAGACACGAGTTCTAAATCAAAGTTTGACAGTATATCGGCTGCCCCACTCTTCAAAGCGAAACGCATTACTCCATCACCACAGAAATAGGCAGGGTGAAGGTACCTGTGCGGGCTCACAAGACATCCTACTAGCACTAAAAAAAAAGTAGTCTGTCCATTAGTTTATCTTTATCATACGTGCCGATTTCAAATCGACTACTATCACTGCTCCTTCGTCAATCCCTGATGTTTTTTACTAGAATATAATCTATGCTTCTTATTTTGAATAAAGGGCAGTTTTTTTTCGATGCAAGCAATAATACAGCTTCTTGTCTCAAGGAGGGCGGTAGCGTGGGAGGCGCTCGGGCAGCTGTTAGCAAATCCCACCCTTCTTGGCTGAGCCTTTGCTCGCCCACCTGTCGGGCCACCAGTAATCCTTCAAACATAAAAAAAAAACAGCGTAGTGTCTATGAGTCTAGCAAGCCGCTTAGTGCCATAAATTTTAATGTATGTGGCCCTGTCTTTTATCAAACAAATATCAATAATAATAGTAGAAAAGAACAGTTCTACTATAATATTAATTGACGAGGGAAAGTAGGATTGCTTATAATTCGAATTTTGATCACTTTAATTATTCATTTCGGAATTAAATTAGGAATTAAATTCTGTTTTAAATTTTAGTAAATAATCAATTTATCTATAAGTCGTAATGTAATAATTTAAATTATAACACATATTTCTACAGTGACTTTATATTTCAAGAGGATTTAGAAAACAATATTCGGCTCTTTTTATATTTGTTTACCGATTTATCAGCCATTTATGGGTCGATTTTAAACATTATTGTTGTGTTTGAAAGAATATGTTTGAAAAAATAAGCCTATAGGTAGTCCAATTGTCAAACTTAACGGATGTATTTCACTATTAAAGCCAGTTTTAAAATTTTAATTAGGAGTTATCGATGTATCCACAGATTTAACACAGATAATTCATGTTCCGGTGGCGGCAACGAAAGCTGATTAAATAATATGTTTTGCATAATAATAACATCATAACACAATAATCTGAAAATTCATTAATAATTCGATAGTTACGTGAATTTGTAGTATGTATAATCTTATCTATACTAATATTATAAAGAGGAAAGATTTGTTTGTTTGTTTGTTTCGAATAGGCTCCGAAACTACTGGACCGATTTGAAAAATTATTTTTCCATTAGAAGCCGACATTGTCCCTGATGAACATAGGCTACTTTTTTTAATTTTTTTTTCATTTTTTTTTTTTGATTTCATGTGTGTTTTTGCTTCCGAAGCGAAGCGAGGGCGGGTCGCTAGTTGATACTATAAAGTAGGTACGAATTGTAAGCTGCCGAGGTTCCCTGAGCATGCTTGGCAAAAAAAAATGCGCTGGCGATGCCGCGATATTACTGCGCTATATCATTTTTTTTTGCCAACGAAGACAGATGATCACACTGACGGATGACTCCTATCGTTTCTTATTGACAGCGGAAATGCCGAGGGCACATCCAAGCTAATGCGTGACGCATTTAGATCTAACCATGTAAAGATGTAAAGACGCTAACCATGTAATGAAAATACGTGAAAATAATACTGAGTTATATATGAAGAGATATACTTATTGTACACCAAAGTAATTTAGAGAACAACAGATGAAATTAAATGTTTTTATAGTTAAAAGGTTTTTTTTTTTAAATCATTAGATAGACTGGACTAAAGAAAAAAAAAAAAAAATGTATTATAAGTTGAACCAAATATATATAAAATAAGACAGGTAGATACTTATTCGAAGATGTATCTACTACAGCTATGAATATTGTGTAGGTACATTTAAAATATATTAACATATCTATAATGATCTAGATACACATTTATAACGATAATGATATTATATTTTGAAAGGTATGTTACTATATTGTAAAAATATACTGATATTGTGATCGTTAGTGCTGTGACAACATCGATAATCGAATTACGAAGCGTTCATCCGTTGACGTTATTAAATGTGTAACATATATTTTGTAATACATTTTCTGCGATCATTTTTCACGTCACTACTGATGCCATGTGACGCTAAATGCTTTCTCTCATGGGAAGTGAATAAGTCGTATTAATGTTTGTACACTGATTTTATGTATATGTAAGCTTGAGGGTAGACATTATTTTGTTGAACACCAAGTTAAACGAAGTCACCTTTGATTTCTGATTTAATCAACAATATGTTATCTTAACAATTCACTTTAACACTTGTCCAACTTTAACCAGTACGTACAACAGTCACTGAATCACACAACGTAACAAGGATATAGTAAGTGCACCAGGCAAACGCAGTCCAACGAATGTCCATTTCATTTTTTTTTTTTTTCTTTTTTTTTTTTTCCTACCTAAGCTGAGAGCCTTGAGAGGCTATGTCAGCGTAACCCTAACTTTAGTAGGTGAGCTCACGGGGCTCAAACCTGACGATGTTGCTAACACGAACCCTAGCAAGAGTCGTGCTTCGCAGAATCTACCACCGGATCGGAAACGCGACCCACTGAGAAGATCCGGCGAGAAACTCAGTGGGCTGTGTCTGAGAGTTAATTTACTCGTCGAGCCCTTCGTCGCAAGCGACGGGTTCGACGAGAACGGTGACCGGTGCTTGAATTACCTAAAAGCACCGTTAGTGGATCGGGAGGATCCGAGATAACGTGTTTTGGGCGACGTCGACTGCTTTCCATTCTGTCCGCAGGATCGGGAATGTAGTTACCGGCGGCCACGATGAGAGGATTCTCGTGTCGTGCCGCTTTATCGAAGTGGCGCATGGACGCCGACTGCAGATACTTACTGATGGACTCTAAGTCCAGGTCGTCATGGAGGTCGACGTTCCTGACGAACCACGGGGCTCCGACGGCTATCCTGCAAAAACGGGATTGAATAATTTGGAATGACTTTAAGTGAGTGCGGGCCGCGTGAGCGAACACTACACTTGCATAGGTCATGACGGGGCGTATGCAAGTTTTGTAGAGTGTCACCTTATTTCTAAGGGACATTTTACTTCGCCTACATATCATCGGGTAGAGACGTCCTAGAATGAAGGCGGCACGATCGCGTACCGTCTTGATGTGGGGGCGGAATGTCATCCTACTGAGGCACGTTCCGCCTTTTTATACTAGCCGGCGCAGCTGGCTTATGAGTCACTTCTGTTGCAGCTGTTGTTTACGAGTGGAACGACACGGCCGGCGCACCTGGCTTGTGTGAGTCACTCCTATTGTACGTGCTATATAACATAAATATCGTTAACGCCGTCATATACGTGCATGTAAACCTTTATTTTTATAACAATTGTTAATCGCATATTGGGGTTTTTGGGTTATGTTTGGCAATATGTAGTAGTTCTCAGGGTTAATTAATTTATATTTGATGCTTTTAGTACTAAATAGACGAAGTAGATCTATGCTTTTAAAAAATCAAATGTTTCTATTGATTTTTAGACACGAAGTAGCTAGTGTCACGATGTTTAGCTAGCGTAGGCTTAGGTGTTTTTTACTTCTAATTTTACGGTTGCACCAATGATTACTCAAAATTATAATCATATCTACTATTTCATTTTCACTTCGATAACATGGCCGAAATGCGATATTTCTTATAGATCAAAAATAGCTGAGAAGGCATACCATCCATAGTGATATTATGATATTAACTATTATTCTTAGAATAGAATTTTGGGTGTATTTGATGGTCTGTGATATCAATATCTGATCACAAGTTTAATCAAGTTTATACTTTACTCATTCATTATTTGTAGTATTAGTTTTTGCTTTTTAAATTTTAATTAAATACCTATCTCGGATGTTGGAATTTGGAAGTTATCTCGTGAATCTCTAGGTGTCCTTTTCAGTGACAATGTTAGAAGCATTCCGTTGTTTATCACTAAGCCGCGGTATGCACCTTTGCAACTGTATATCCGGTCGTAATACGTTTACTTTGTAAATTAGTTTCTGAGAAGAGCTGCATACTAGATAATTTAAGTATCCGGTTCTATCAACGTTATTTGTTTAATTAGAAATTTACAAATGAAACTAAGTAAACGTTAAAACTAAAACTTGCTTTGTAATTTGAGATATTTTTTTTAAAATTACAAATTGCAATTCAGCTTAAATAATTTTCTATAGAAGTCTATAGGCTTAACAACTTCAATACCGACATCCGTCTTAAGATTTCATGTTATAGTCATCTATTCTCTATATATAAAAATGAATTGCTGTTCGTTAGTCTCGCTAAAACTCGAGAACGGCTGAATCGATTTGGCTAATTTTGGTCTTGAATTATTTGTGGAAGTCCAGAGAAGGTTTAAAAGGTAAATAAATATGAAAATGCTCGGGATTAAATAAAAATAACAATTTCGTTTTTCCTTTGATGTGTCCCCCGTCGGACGGATTCCATTTGTTTGTTTTAAGTTTATTTTGTACAAAAGTTTAGGTATTTTATTTGTCGATTGAGGCACTACGAAGTCTGCCGGGTCAGCTAGTACTAATATATAAATCTACAGTGGTTTTTACGGATGTTCCGTTATTACTACTGAACCATGCATCCGATTGACTTGAAACTTGGTAGAAAATACATGTACTTAATGGATAGGCTAATATTTGTATGAGTGTTGGACTCCCTACACCAGGCCAGGGGGCCGTTAATCATGAGAATCTTTGTGGGGGTGAGAAATAATAATGTTAATTTTAAATGCCCAGCGAAGCGGACGTGTACAGCTAGTTGTGTTATATTTTAGTTGTCCCATCTTTAAAATCAGCGCTGATTGCTTTACGGCAAACAGGCTGGATCACGGTAAATATCCGGACAGATTCAAAGTATGCTTTACAACAAGAATTTAGTAAACTGTGCACAAAATTACTTTTAGTTCGTGTTATACACAACATTATTTATTCCTTACGAACGGCGAAAGCTGCTCTAGATCAAACTTACAGTTGAATCCTGGATATGGAATATATACATATGTGTACCTATAGGCAGGAATCAACTAACAGCCTGAAGTAAGCGGAAGACCAAAGTCCAGACCAAAAACCAAGTCATAAATAATAAAATAACTTATTCTCAAAACGTGATAATAAGCCGCATAGGTGGATTTAATTATAAATAGGCTAATTCGTCATTGCTTAATGTTGTTTGATACAAGCAAAAGTGCGGATGTCAACAAACCGAGGAAAGAAATGATATAAATTATGTACAAAAAATTTATGGACCCGACGATACGAGAAGAATGTTAGTCGCTTTTGGTGATTTATAATAGTTACCTAATGATTGTATTAGGAGCATTTGGACCGACGCCGCGACGCCAGTATTGGCGAAAGGAGGCTTAAGTTTTGTTTTCATAAGCTTTTAACTGGCCTTACGAGTCAGTCATATCAGATTTATAAGCCTTAACTTTTAGAAACACCAGCTTTATGAAATATCGAGATACTGGTCTATAAAACCATAAAGTATTGTTATAAACGATAAGTTGCTTCTCAAAGTGTGCTATTAGAAAACAATATTGTCTAATAACAACCTTTTTTTTCCCTACTTATGCTGATAGCCTTGAGAGGCTATTTCAGCTTCACCCTAAAGTGTGTAAGTGAGCTCACGGAACTCAAACCGGAGTGTTGCTAACACTGACCCTAGCAAGAGCAGTGCTTCGCAGAATCTACCACCGGATCGGAATCGCGACCCACTGAGAAGATCCGGCGAGAAACTCAGTGGGCAATCAACCTTTAACAACACATTAAAAACACAATTTTATTGTATATTGTAATGTGTATAGACTCTGTTTAGTAATAAACACAAAACAGGCAGCGAAATGGTGACAAAGAACCTGGATGTCAAAATTTGTATTTAGCTTTTAATTAACATAACCAAATAAGTATCTTCTCAATTTTTTTACAATTTTTGACTATTGAATTAACTTAAAGAAAAGGACAGGAAAAATTATGTGAGCATTAATTCACATCATAGCATTTAGAGGCCTATGTTCAGCAGTGGACAATGGACAGGCTGAGATGATGATGAAGATGATGATGATAGCATTTAGGTGTAGTGGACATCTCCACGTTCCAAGTTTGTCAGTTTCACTTTTATCGAAGTAAATCAATAGTGAATTTTCAAAAACAAAACAAAATTTTCATAGATTTGGAACTAAACCTGATCTTTATTATGGAACAATCAAAGTTCAGACCGTTCAATATTTATCAGGCAGTGCTGTCAGCGTTTTCGATAGGTATTTGACAGTTGATAGACTTGAGCAAAGACGTATTGATCATTAATTTGACAAGGCCAATGTATCAGCACTGCGCGCTACAAGACTGAAATTTAATCAATCTAAGACATCTGTGTGCTTAATGCGAATTTTTAACGTTCTCGATAACGTAAAAGTTAACTCGAATTTGTGTCAACTTTTACGCTATCGAGAACGTTAAAAAACTCGCACTAGAGCACGCACACTGAGCTCTCAGTTCAGCGTCTTACTCGGTCACGGAAGGCCATAAACACGTGCCAACTTCTGCAGTCAACCAGCCCTCCGATTCGAAAGATAGAACAGCCCTTTGATACTTAATTACTGTACAGGCACCGGTAGCATAAAACTTTTGACAGAATTTAGGGAGAATCAGTTAAAATTTTTGATAAAACTGTGAAGTAATCTAATTAATAGCCGGTCTGACTATACTATATTAAAGTCATCTTTAACAGGCTCACTGGTTAACTTTGCAATTTTTGATAGACGAGGAATCACAGTGCTTTAATAAGTGGACACCACCACAACGAACATGAATAAATTTCCTATTTATTACGCACAAAAACTTCTATTCATCATATTTTTAAATGGTTCCGCAACATCAAAGCAAGATGCAAATGTTATTTATTTTGAAATATTGTGCTCGTTGTTTGATGTTTGCATATCCAATTTAATAAAACAGGCAAGTTGTTTGAAGCAGGAAAAATAGACGATGCTCACCCCAGAGGTTGGTTAGGTGATTTAACTTTTTTTTTGTATTTTTTGCTACGTACCACCCTCCATGGAGTTTTCTGAGCGTTAGTAGAGGGCCTTTTTGCCTACCTATTGTTAGTGATCTCGGGGGCTATGTTCGCATTAGAACGTGTGGTCGAGCTCACGGGGCTCAACCTGGGTGTTGTGAGAAGGCCTTCTTCAAACTAGATTTGAAAAGAGTAGTCAGCGATAGACAGCGGTTTGGCTGTGTCCCTGGTATTTCTGAGTAGCCATTCACCATCAGGTTGGTGGTAGTCCAAAATGAATCGAAAGAGACATGAAAAAAAAAATGCATTTAGACTGATTTTTTATATCATTTTCTGTTATTGCATTTTTATATTTTTACTAAAATAAATAAATCATTTTGCTATAAAATAAATAACACTTAATAACCTCTAAATTTTATTTAGAATCCTATGCCTTTGTTTGCATAAACGAGTAAATTAAGAGTCAGTAAAAGAAAACTATTTGAAAATTAGTAGTTAGAAAAAAATTTAAGAAGTTTTGTGGCTCTTGTATGAGATTAAGTAGATAAAAATATATAACGTTTTTTTCTTAGCTCTTCTATTTATAACAAAAGTGTTGGTTTGTTAATATACTATGGCAAAAATATAAAAATACTCTCGAATAGACGGACCGTGTAATATAAGCCGTCAAGAATTATATTAGAGTCCCTTGGTAGATCAAGGAACAATAAATCTTTTGAAATACAATATTAGAACGATTCTTGCGATAAATTTAGTCTTTGGCTTGTTTCATATGAATTATTTTCTGTATTTCTAATGTTGTCACGGCATAGTTGATGTTGAGTCATTACTGGTGCTTATTACCGTTTTAACACTGCAAAACCAACTCATCCTAAAATGATGAGTTAATAAAAACGCCTTTATTTTTTGTAACTAGACCATTGAAACGAATCATTTTGTTTTTACCATCGCACCGCCCGCCACCGGAGTAGAGTTCATCCATACTACCTGGAGCCACTGCGGTCATCCACAGTGCGTTTCCAGAGATCTTTTTTGCCACGTACCATCCGGCTATGGAATGAACTCCCCTCCACGGTGTTTCCCGAGCGCTATGACATGTCCTTCTTCAAACGAGGCTTGTGGAGAGTATTAAGCGGTAGGCAGCGGCTTGGCTCTGCCCCTGGCATTGCTGAAGTCCATGGGCGACGGTAACCACTCACCATCAGGTGGGCCGTATGCTCGTCTGCCTACAAGGGCAATAAAAAAAAAAAAAATCGGGTTCAAATTAATTAGGACTATATCTTTCAAAAAAAGATTAGAGTCTGGCAAAAGGAAGAGAGGCCGCCCCAGAACAACTTGGCGTCGCTCGGTGGAGCAGGAGCTAGGGTTCTTGGGCATGACGTGGAAGGAGCTAGAACAGACTGCCCAAGACCGATATAAATGGAAAAATTTGATTCGAGCCCTACACCCCAGCAGAGGGTAATAGGAAAGTATGATGATGAATGATGATATCTTTCAGAATATGAATGACAAGCTCAGCTTGAATTTCCCCATGAGATATTCGTTTCTTGTCTATACATACATATAGGTAAACAGGATATTGCAATCGAATGATTCACTTGAATCGTAGATAGAAACGTGAATTGTAATAACGCATCGCACTGTGTGTAGGTACTATCATCAGAAATTGAACCGATAGAAGGAATTTCCAATGGAATTCTGACGTGAAGCAATGAAACGTTCCTATTTCATTGGTGAGACAGCCTTCATTCATATATTTTCATTTAAGATTAAAAAACACGCTTTGTGTCACAGTGGTATTATGGTCTGCGTATAATAAAGAAAAAAAAAGGATGCGTGTACTTATGTACGCGCGTAAGAAGTTATACTTTGTTTTTATTAAATTTATTTCTTTTTTTTTTAATATTACATAATTAATAATAAA
Source organism: Bombyx mandarina (assembly GCF_030267445.1). Taxonomy (NCBI): domain Eukaryota; kingdom Metazoa; phylum Arthropoda; class Insecta; order Lepidoptera; family Bombycidae; genus Bombyx; species Bombyx mandarina. The sequence goes on along the minus strand of NC_143225.1, from coordinate 8,263,597 downwards.
TATTTAACGTTAATAATTTAATAATATTTAGTATGAATTATATTAAATAATAAATACTTTGTTTTTATTAAAAAATTTTTTTTTTTTTTAATATTACATAATTAATAATAAATATTTAACGTTAATAATTTAATAATATTTAGTATGAATTATATTAAATAATAATTTTGTCATTTATATTACTAAATAATACATACGGATAGTTAAACTCAATTGTATTGGAGCACTTAGGAAGGTTGATGAGCACAGTTTTTTCACAAATATTTTCTAATATTAATTAGTATTTCTAATATTGATTATAATTCAGACGCACATATAAAATTCGCACTTGTATAATGAAAACAAAATGAAAACACGTGGTTTAAATGTAGAAACTCAAAGCATTTGAATAAATATTATAAATATAAATACACAGTGAACAGAGGCGGCGTGCGTGCCAACATTCACCACTAACAGAGGTTCCATTTCTGTTTTGTTGGTAGCATTTTTTCTTTAGTGGGCAACTTCATTTCTGTTAATTTTGTGTCACGATGCGCGCGCATCGTGAAATTTCACTCTCATCAATTTTTCATAACGCGCCTAAAGAAGTATAACTTCAAAAATCTGTATCTACTACTACTACTTCTAGTTCAAATCCCGCAGGCAAGTATTTTCGGAAGGAAAGACGTGGTCCTGTGTGACCAAGCGGTGAACTGAATTACCATCTAATGTAATATACGCAAGGAAAATTCAGTGATTATTTGTGGGGTCCTCGCGTTCCCTTCCGGGGTCACGAATCCGACTTCGGGAAAAATTCGTAGTACGACTACAGTAATTTAACATAATATAACGTAATAAAGACTAATTACTATCCATAAATGTGGACTTATTATTATTATTACTATATGATTAAACCCTTATCATATAGCCAAAATGGCATCATAGAAAAGCTCCTAAATATTAAATGTACAGCTTTTATTTAAAATTACTTTTACAGTTTAAACTCCGTATTTATTATTGTCAGTATATGATTTTTTAATACTTCAATTTACTCAAGTAAAAGTCTAATTAAATATATATCAATTCAAATATCGAACATCGTTTCTTCCAATAAGGTTACTTGTTTATTGAAAAAATTTGAATGCCCAGTAAATTGGTAGAGAAGGCTATAAGACCATACATAAATAGATGTAGGTACTTTTCGAGTATGTAATAATTTGACATGAGTCCTCACGTTATTTATCTTGGCTCTCGCTATCTTTCAGCCTGTATTATCCGTCCGGGTTTCTTCTCCATTGTGTTCTAGATATATAAACGATGTCACTTGACCCTTTGAATTATATTCAATGCTTCATATACTCCGAAATGTCATTTTATTTAATACGGAAGATCTTCCCTTTTCAATGTGAATGGAAATTTCTATTTTCGGTAAACATTCAGAGATCAATGACTTATGTAGAATTTGTTTGGAGTTTTTCCATTAAAATTTTATTTTCATGTTTGATGTTCAAGATAAAAAATATTAGAAGTAAGTTAATAGTATAACTTGCTGGAGTCATGGTCCAGACGGCTGGCTGATCCTTCGGCTGGTCGTAGGACCGTCGAGGCGATTCGCCCGGTCCTTGTGGATTGGGTGAATCGTGACAGAGGACGTCTCACTTTCCGGCTTACGCAGGTGCTCACTGGGCATGGTTGTTTCGGTGAGTTCCTGCACCGGATCACAGCCGAGCCGACGGCAGAGTGCCACCATTGTTGTTGCGACTTGGACACGGCAGAGCATACGCTCGTCGCCTGCCCCGCATGGGAGGGGTGGCGCCGTGTCCTCGTCGCAAAAATAGGAACCGACTTGTCGTTGCCGAGTGTTGTGGCATCGATGCTCGGCGACGACGAGTCGTGGAAGGCGATGCTCGACTTCTGCGAGTGCACCATCTCGCAGAAGGAGGCGGCGGGTGCGTCAGAGACGCACAATCCCGCCGCCGTCGAGCGGGGGCCAGGGAGGCGGATCTTGCCCAAGCCCTGGCCCTCTAAGTGTTTCGGGTCCCCCTCACATGTTGGTCTGGGGACCGGCGAGGGGGGCCTAAGAAGACCACGTGCAAGCTGCTCTGCACGCGTTTTACGCAAGAGCATCCGGGTGATGGAAGGCCGGCTATCCTCGACCCACGCTGGTTCTGGTCCAGCAGGGTATTCCGTAGGGTAACCCACTCTAACCGGCGCCATCTAGGCGGGCTTCGGACAGTCTGCCAACCGAGAGGGCTGGTGGTCGTAGCGCCGACGACCGCCAGTCCGGCGTCCCGAGGGGGAGGGTGATGGGAGAGATGTGCTCCGCACTAAACGCTTCACTTTCCCCCCTTTGCCTTGTCATGAGTTTTGTCTCATGCGAGGTTTGGACGTTGGTTGTTGAGCGACAGGAGGTTTTAGTCAGTTCGACTCTGACATACCCCGCCCAGTATCCCCAGAAAAGGGCGGAAGTCCGGCGATTTCCTCCTGACCAAAAAAAAATAAAAAAATTGTACAACTTAATTAGTAAAGTGTGAACGTTACTTAAGGAACTTGTCCTCGAGAAAATGTCTTAAAATAAACACTTTAAAATCTGATAAACTCATTTTATAAAAAAAATAGCATGTCACAAACATACTCAAATTATTTATTTAATTATAAATATTGTTGTTGTATTTAGTTTGACTGATATAATTTTAATGTTTGTTTACTCATTAACTATTCCGCACTCAGTTCTCTCGTAAACTTGACAATGATGCAAAGCGGATTTTAGCTTGTGCCCGTACACGGATTGTGAACCAGGATTATATTCCCTTTGCTTGTTCAGTTGGAACAATCTGGCTTTGGAATGAACGTGTGCTTCAATTTGAAGTAACATAATTTATGTTATTGAAGCTACGTCATGCGCTTTGTAAAAGTTCATTTAGAAAGATCTAGAAAATCCCGGCCACGCTTCGCCGTCACTATGAATAAATGAATGAATATATCATTATTCATAAATTCTGTTCGCTCAAATGATCAAGAAAACATTCTGCGACGGAATAAAATAGCATATACTAAGTTATATTATGAAAAAGATTGGAATCTGTAAAAAAATCTATACTAACACTTATCACAATTAGTCAAACAAAATATTTTTCGTTTTTCATCACTTTTAATTAGACACACAAAGAAAAATATACCATTAGATACTTATTAAAATACGGTGAAACTCGGTCAGGGTTGTGACTAACTAAATGTAATACACCCATTTGTAGAAAATAAAGACATGCTATCAGCCTTAGGTTAATGACACTATTGCAGAAACATCATCACCGTCCGGTGTATAATTACGGAGGGTACAAGAGACAAGCATACAAAGTAATATTCATTGTTATGTATTTAAGCTATTTTATTATAAACAAAACACCGTCAGACAAATGAAAAGAGATAAACCACATTTGATTACTTGAAACTTTGATTGTATCATTATTGTATTGAATGTTACATCGTCTTTAAGTATTAAGAAACAAACAATTTTTCTAACATATTAGTGTAACCTTATCTCACACGTAAAATTGCAAATACGGTGGAAAAAAAAAAACAAGAATATTTGCAATTGTAATTGTAATTCGCCTGTGATACTCGCATTATAGATTTCAAGTCGAATATTACCACGGCTTCTCTAAGTACTTCATAATTTACCATATATTCAATACATCAATAAACGAATATAATGCAATTGGGACAGTTGAGAAATGGCGATGATATTAAATCCTGCGTCATTCGTAGCCGCTGGAAATTTACACGATTATCACGCCATTACTGATATGCATTATGTATGCTTAGTTTTTTATAACAACTATATCAGAATTAATTGCATACGTGTAATAAATTACGCGTTCATAAATGGAGCGTCAAACGCAAGTCGATTTATGGAACATTCCATAGTAAAGTCATTGCCCGACTACATTCGCTGTCAAATAATATGATTGTGCCTACACAAATTATACGTTTTTATGTTTTTAATGTGTAAATAAATAATCACTTTGATCACGACTCGCATTATAGACAAGAACTGGTGGTAGGACCTCTTGTGAGTCCGCACGGGTAGGTACCACCGCCCCGCCTATTTCTGCCGTGAAGCAGTAATGCGTTTCGGTTTGAAGGGTGGGGCAGCCGTTGTAACTATACTGAGACCTTAGAACTTCTATCTCAAGGTGTATGGCGCATTTACGTCGTAGATGTCTATGGGTTCCAGTAACCACTTAACACCGGGTGGGCTGTGAGCTCGTCCACACATCTAGCAATAAAAAAAAAAAAATTGAAATGTCGCATCGTAATCAAACTTGTTTCTGTAATACACGATTTCCAAAAATCTTCAAGAATTTTTTAAGTTAACTAAATTCCAAAATGGTTATTTGCTGTGACACGATATTAAAAGTAAAAACAATTAAAACGTCCTTTCCGAAGTGCAATCAAATTAAGAAAATGAAACACAGTTAATCCGCGATATGCTACAAACGTTTTCTTTTGAAAATAAAACGGGTGCCTTTTAATAATATAATTGAAAACGAGTTCTTCTTATTCGCGGTTTTTATATTAATATCCTTCTAACATAAACCTCGTTAATTTTTCATTTATTAAGTAAATGCTTTGTTGCAGGAAATACGGAATTTTGAAGCGACTCACTTGACGACGGTGATCAGAATTATGACCCGGAACACGTTTCTGACTGAAATACGACTTGAAACATGACGATTGAAGCCGCCCCGAACATAACGCAAACCCTAACTAATCTTTTCGAGGAAATGCTTCTGGAAACGGAAGCTTCAAACCACAATGAAAGTAATCTCGATTTGTCACATTTCCTGTCGGCCTTACGAGTGCAATCGAACAGCAGCAACCATGAGCCCCTGGACTTCGGCACCTTGATTAGGCTGGTCGATGGATTTCGGAATAAACTAAATTTAAGCCGGCCCATTGAGCCAGCGTGTACGTATTGCGATGGGAACATCAGGGATGTTATCTTGGCCTATAATAGTATACACGGATACATCAGTCTTATCGTAAGTTTTTAATGACATTGTCAATGCTATTAATATGTTAGTTATAATGTATGCTTAATGTGTATATAGATAGCTATGGCAATTCTCAGTAGAATTAAGAGCTCCCCTCCACGGTGTTTCTCGAACGCTATAACAAGTCCTTTTTCAAACGAGGCTTGTGGAGAGTATTAAATGGTAGGCAGCGGCTTGGCTCTGCCCCTGGTATTGCTGTAGTCCATGGGCGACGGTAACCACTCGCCATCAGGTGGGGCGTGTGCTCGTAAGCCTACAAAGGCAATGAAAAAAATAAAAAGAGAAAAGTACCTTTGGCATTTGGGTCATGAGTGATTCTTACAAAAATCTATAATCTAAATTTGAAAAATAAACGGTTTTATAAAACAAAATCAAATCAATTTAGTGGAAGCCTTTTTTATACAAAGGAAAAGTACCTTATTAAAACCGCTTAACAAACGGGAATAAACAATAAATGCAAACAGACGGTGTGTTCGCCGAAGGATCAGTCAGTGTGCTTAGTGCGAGTTTTTTAACGTTCTCGATAGCGTAAAAGTTAACTTAAATTTGTATGGAGCTGGAACGTTTGCCTACGTTTGCCACTAGGGGTGCTGTTCCAACTGCATACAGATTTGAGTTAACTTTTACGCTATCGAGAACGTTAAAAAACTCGCACTAAGCACACTGGACACGAGTAGCAATTTCACGTTTAATGCACTCACTGCTTGAACACCCCGGTCACCGTTCTCGTCGAACCCGTCGCTTGCGACGAAGGGCTCGACGAGTAAATTAACTCTCAGACACAGCCCACTGAGTTTCTCGCCGGATCTTCTCAGTGGGTCGCGTTTCCGATCCGGTGGTAGATTCTGCGAAGCACGACTCTTGCTAGGGTTCGTGTTAGCAACGTCATCAGGTTTGAGCCCCGTGAGCTCACCTACAAAAGTTAGGGTTACGCTGATATAGCCTCTCAAGGCTCTCAGCTTAGGTAGGAAAAAAAAAAAAAAAAGCTTGAACATTCGCAGGCAACTTTTAACAAAAATAATTATACAAATATTAAAAAAATAATTAAAAAAACACTTATTGCGGCATAACTATAATTAGCTAGAAATATGCTGTCGCAACACTTTTTGTAAATAATAATGTGTTCTATAAAGTCGTAGTACATTATTTTATTATATCATCAATAGTTTTCGCAGGGCACATGATGTAAAGAATATTTTAGGTATTTTTTTTACACCTTGGGTTACATTATTGGAGTTTTAGTAAGGCTGCCTAATTTTTTTCAAAAAAGATTATAGCCTATATCACTCGGGAATAGTGTAGCTTCCAAACAGTGAAAGAATTTTTAAAAACGATTCAGTAGTTTCGGAGCCTATTCAATATAAACAAACAAACAAATCTTTCCTCTTTATAATATTAGTATAGATAGACAACAAGAAGATAACGTAATAACTAACGCGTCTTTAATCCTTTAGCTCGTTCGTTTATCGAAAAACAAATTAAAACAGGCGCCATCCAAAACGATCAAATAATACTTGGAATTTGATATCATTTTTATGGAAACTAGAGTAAATATTAATTAGCTGATGTTATATTAATGACTTGTCTGGTTCTATCTTGACAGTAAATCATAAATCAAGGTGATGCGCTGTTGAACATTCAGATAACGCAATGTCTACTGTGGCTGAATTAAAAATAAATTACTCTATTTAATCAGTAACGCAGTTTAGAAGAAGTCCGGCAAAAACCTAAATCGTACTAACAACATTTTCAAGATAATTTAGCTTAATATCAGTTCTAAAAAACAATCGGTCTACTGATAAGACAAGCTTGATCGAAAATCTTCTTTTCCCCTTCTCCTATTAGTAATTGATGTACTATTTATAACCAAGAAGACCTCAGTAAAACAGACAACGACCTTGAAATTACTTGCTCTTATATACACGTACCTATATATGTAAAGAACCAGACATTAATCTATAACTATTCTATACCAATATATAAATCTACAGGGGTTTTTACGGATGTTCCGTTATAACTACTGAACCGTGCATCCGATTGACTTGAAACTTGGTATCCATATAGAAAATAAATGTACTTAATGGATAGGCTAATATTTATATGAGTGTTAGACTGACTACACCAGTTGCGGGAGCGTTAATAATGAGAATCTTTGTGGGGGTGAGAAATAATAATGTTAATTTTAAATGCCCAGCGAAGCGGACGGGTACAGCTAGTATTATATAAAAGCCAACGTTTCTATAATGACTAGTACTACGAGCTGTTCAGAAAATTAGGTTAACTGAGCTGTGATGAGTACCGACAATACGTTATATATGTAATCTATTCCCTTGATCGATTTTGTATATCGATAATTGGCGTGTAACTGCTATGAGTTCCAGTATCGAATAACAGCGATTAAGGGACGTTCCACTCATTATAATCGTTTTTTGATGTACGAAATCATGGTTTTTTTTTAAACGGCTTCGTATGCGTAGAGTTTTTATCCTTTAATTTTTATTATTACTTACCCAGCAAGTTTTCATGATTCTTGGAATTTATCATTAATAAAGAGCCTTTCTTTCTTAGAGTACTTTCTAAATTAATAAACTATAAAAATAATATGAAATACCTAGTCTTTTAATCTAATTATTAAAAACCATTAAGAACTTTACAAAGAAACAATTTCATTAGTATAAAATTTATTGCATGAAGTGCTCTTTGAAGTTGCGTACCGCAAACGTTTGCCATTTCTAATTAAAATTTGATTCAATGCTTAATACATTTTAGCTTCAGTTTTTTTTTTTTTGGGATGACACGTCTTTGTATTGATTGACCTTTGAAACGGTGGTGCATGATTCCTTGGCGACAGAAATAGGCCGGATTCTTGCACCTACTCGTGCGAGGTCACAATAGAGTAATACATTATTAGATTCCTGAAAATTAAAATTTCGTAGCCAATAATCGAAAAACAAACCACCTTTATTCGATTCACCAACGCTTTTTTCAATTTCTTCAAAGAGCACTGATACTCCTACTACTGGTTCAGTATAAAATGTGTACAGATAAAACAAGACATACATAAACATATCAGGTAACAGAACATGTTTCTTTTCACAAGGTATGCTTCTTCGGGAGCTTAGCCAACACATTAAATGTGGCAGTCCTGACGAGAAGGGATCTGGCTGCGGCACCTATCAACCGTCTTCTGAAGTGGCTAGCTGTAGCCGATGTCTTCGTCATGCTGGAGTACGTGCCGTTCGCCATATATAAATATTTGGTGAGTCTGCGATTTACGCTTTTATCAAATGAAAAATGGAATGGTTTTTTTTTAATTGGTCTTTGCCTATATCCAATTAAGTATCTAAGTGGACTTTTTGGCGGGAACGCGAGGTGTCAAGTTGTGCGATTTGTTTTATTTTGTCTATTTAGTGTTTCTTCAGGTTTAAATGTGTAATAACGGTAGTTTATTAACTGCTTAATATCTGTGAAAGTGCACAAATGTGGGAAAATGAAACAAAGCCGTTGGATGTAACTTCTCGGGATCCTTCAAAAAGTCCACTGAAAAAATCTCAGTAAACGACCATCATTTTACTGAGATTATATTTCATCCCATATCATCTCATCTCATTTTATTTAATTTCATCCCAGTTGATTAATACCTCAAATTCTTCATTTCATTTCACTCCATATTATCATCTTTCTTTATATATAAAAATGAATTGCTGTTCGTTAGTCTCGCTAAAACTAGAGAACGGCTGGACCGGTTTGGCTAATTTTGGTCTTGAATTATTTGTAAAAGTCCAGAGAAGGTTTAAAAGGTAAATAAATATGAAAATACTCGGGATTTTAAACAAAAATAACATTTTTTTTCCCTTTGATGTGTCTGTTCTCCGTCGGACTGATTCCTTTTGTTTATTTTAAGTTTATTTTATACAAAAGTTTAGGTTTTTTATTTCTCGACTGAGGCACTACGAAGTCTGCCGAGTCAGCTAGTTTTTCGTAAAAATATCCCATATCATTTCATTTCATTCCATGCCATGCCATGTTCCATATTAAATTAATCAGCTTCATTTCATTTCATAATATCATATTGCATAAAAAAATATATATATAAAAGATTAGGCTGTATGGTGTGATACCTTTGCCTTTCCATTTGGAAAAATAAAACTACTACTACTGCTACTTAAGTTCAAAGTCCATTTGTGTCATAAATGTCAACGTCCAACAGCTCACTTGAGACTAGTTCCAACCAATACGTGTGTTTCGTTCGCCATAATTGCAGAAAAACGTGACAGGATTGCACTAGTCTGTGTAACTGAAATGAAAGTTTCTTTGTGTGTTGGTCCTCGAAGTATTTCTTAATCATTTACTACCGGAACTGCAGAGAAAGTTTCTGTCTCACTACATACGGGTGGCGTTAGCGTAGTTTGGATCATCTAAGTCTACGGAGGGACTTGGGTTTTCTGTGTAGTTTGTGCCATATGCTGCGCGGGGATTACTCTGTGGACTTTTTTTTATTGCCCTTGTAGGCAGACGAGCATACGGCCCACCTGATGGTGAGTGGTTACCGTCGCCCATGGACTTCAGCAATGCCAGGAGCAGAGCCAAGCCGCTGCCTACCGTTGAGTATTCTCCACAAGCCTCATTTGAAGAAGGACAAGTCATAGCGCTCGGGAAACACCGTAGAGGGGAGCCCATTCCAAAGCCGGATGGTACGTGGCAAAAAAGATCTCTGGAAACGCACTGTGGATGAAAGCAGTGGCTCCAGGTAGTATGGATGAACTCTGCTTCGGTGATGGGCGGTGCGATAGTAAAAACGAGATAGTGGAATCATCTCAAATAATTCCTCAGAGCACTCCCCATGGAACATGCGGTACAAAATGCAGAGAGAAGCGAAGTCCCTCCGCAGACCCAGGGTTTCCAAACGATAATAACTTCCACCATCGGGAGGGTCATATCCTCTTATGTCTACGAAGGCAATCAAATATTTAAATTACAAATGAGTTTAATGTGTTTTATTGACGAGCTCACGGCCTACCTGGTATTAAGTGATTATCAGAGCTCATAGATATCAACAACCTAAACGCCGCCAGTCACCTTCAAACATAAGTTCTAAGTTTCAATTTTTACAAGACAACGGCTGCCCCACTTTTCGAACTGTAACGCATTATTGCTTCACAGCATAAAAAGGCAAGGTGATAATGCCTACCCGTGCAGGATCACAAGATACTAAGCCCTACCAGTAGTAATAAATATATGTTTTCAATTCGAAATATTATTTCTTCAATGTTTAAACATCTTTAGTTTAATTATAAGTAATTCTTCAGAACAGTAAGTCACGATAATATTTCGTATCGTAATGAGCTTCAGTGCAAAACTATTTCCTTCTAATTAATTATTTCTCATCTTCATGACACTAATATCATAAGATCGGGCTCTCCATCAACAAGAATCGCTATCATTAACAAAGAGCTGTAAGTGAACGATTCCGTTTGGAATAAAAGAGGGATTATATCATTACGTATGTATCACTATATGTAGCATTTATTTCATGACCGATGAACAACAGACTATGATATCGACTATACGTTTTGATTTCCTACATACTGCAAACTCCCATTTACTTAGGTCATCGGAGAATTGAATGCTGAAGTTTTCGGCTCACGGGACGTCATTTTATGACCATTCCTTTGCGGTTGAAGCAGTCCGTTTATGGAATGCACTACCCTTAAGCATCAAACAATCGTCCTCGCCGGAAATTTTTAAGTTCAGATTAAAATCGCACTACCTTGCACAATAATATGGCTCCTACGATATAACTGTATAAGTTCTACCCGCAAAAATATAATTTGCGTAATTACTGGTGGTAGGACCTCTTGTGAGTCCGCACGGGTAGATACCACCGCCCCGCCTATTTCTGCCGTGAAGCAGTAATGCGTTTCGGTTTGAAGGGTGGGGCAGCCGTTGTACTATAGAACTTAGAACTCATATCTCAATATATTTTAATTGATTTCTACACCGCGTGTAATTCGTTTCCAAATGATTCTTGTTCACCTGATGGTTGTCTGAAAAAGATCGCTCTTAGCGATAAGACCGCCAATTGTACTTTTTTTTGTATTTAATGTTTCGCATTGTTTTTTTTTGGTGAAGAATGAAGAATACTCTCTCTCTCTCTCAAGGTGGGTTCCGGTATTTACGTTGTAGATGTCTATGGGCTGCGGTAACAACTTAACACCAGGTGTGCCATGAGCTCGTCCACTGATCAAAACAATAAAATAATAATAATAATTAAACATGAGATTTAAGTCTCAATTCTATGGTACGACGCGACGGTTGCCTCACCTGTCAAATCGGAACGCTTTACAGAAATCTGCAGAGGGTGATAAATCACAAGACACTCTACTACTACTAGTAATTATATTTTTGCGGGTTCGATTTTTATTACACGATGTAATTCTTTTATCTTTCAATAATAATAAAAGAAAAACAAATAAAAGCAGTAGGATTAAAAGAATTAAAAACATTGTAATAATTATGAAAGAAATTTGAAAATAATTACAAACGAAAAGCAAATCGATTTGATGATTTAATATGATTTAATGACAAGGAAGTCGGAAACGCAGCCGCTTTGCAAAGATATTATGTTTAATAGCCAACTCGATTTTATCGACTTTTTGGCTTGTACTATCTTGTTTATTTTATATGCGTATGGGAGTAACTGCTCAATCGATCATCGTGAAATTTGCATACGCAGTATTTTTCCTAAATCCTGTTCTGTAGTAGGAGGTGCCTATTGTCCGGAAAAAGTACTGTTCCTGTACTGTAAGTAAAAGCTATTTTAGTATAATTATTTTACGTCACGTTAAACGTTGAAGATCACTGATGAACATTTAAAAGGCTTTCATGCTAAAATCACGTTTAAACAAATATTATTTTTCAAGTAAATTGTTGGTTAAGTCTTCGGCAATAAGCTGATGTCACTTATAATTTGAGCATATTTGCTCAACGAAAATAGGGCACTTGTTTTGGGCTTACATCATCGAAGAATGTATAAGTAATGTAATTTATGAGGGTTGTTCTTCCATTACCCAAATTCATAATGTAAAATATGAAGAAAAAAAAGATGATTCGATGCTACCGTAGCTACTGAATTATTACTTTTTTAATATGTGCTTTCATGGCTCATAATCTGCGCTTTAGTCTTCACAAAATGTAATAGACGTGTTTATTACTTGAAAAAATGATATAATTTAGTTCAATGCGTATTTTTATTATATTTTTTTTGCGTAGATCTCAAGTGATGATGGCTAACTTAGCGTTGAATGATAAGTGGGGCCAATGGACAACAACGTTAATGCTTGGAACCCACTTGGAAACATTTAGCCTAAGTGTTTGCAATTGCATTTGAAAGCATTCTTTCCTTAGACATTAATACTTTGCAATAGAAATAGTAAAGATAAAGACGTTCTAAGCAATCTTCAAAACAGGGCTTAGAGGGAGATTTGATAACAAAATAAAGTCAAAAAGCTAGTTTCATAAAAAAAAGTGATGTACGACTATTCGATTATGTAGTTTTTGTTTCGTTATTGTAATTAGGATCCTAAAATAAGATTATATTTCTTATATATAAAATTTTCGTGTCACAATGTTAGTTACCATACTCCTCTGAAACGGTTTGACCGATTTTTATGAAATTTCTCTGAGTCTGAGAAACGGCTACTATCTCTTTTTCATACCCCTAGGTAATAAGAGCTGTCCACCTCTAGCATTTTTTTTTTTTTTTTCGGACAATTTTTTTGTTTGTTATATTGAGGCATTATGTGGTTGAATGAGGTTTTGTTATTTTTATATTACCTCTTTCACTCTTTTACCACATTCTTACATACTTACAATAAGTTAGTTTTTTTTTCTACACTAGAAACTCCCTAGAAATCTTATATATAGCAAAATAACTTTTGCCGGGTCAGCTAGTTTAATATATAATAATATAGAATGTTGCACGCTAGAAGTAATTAACAAATAAATACAATGCTTAAATTTCTGTCTAAACTTTATTTGTGCGTTTAAAACAGAAACAAAAAGAGAAAATGTTCACCTACCTATAGACATAACCGCAGTATCTAATCGCTTTAGTGGACCTGGAATCGATCTAACAGTTGATAGTGAAATCGGTCTAACAGGCGATAGCGATAAATCAACAAGTCCCAGTAAGCCACTACTAATTGGTTTCTGTGGAATTGAGGATCTTAAAAATTTACTGAGCTCTTTGTGACTGGGGTGGGAAAATATTAAATTACAGTTAGTTAGTTAGACAAACTAATAGCCTGTCAGGCCAGAACTTTCACAGAAAAGATAGGAGATTTTACAGGATTGTCAAAAATGTTCATCTATTTACACCTCTACATGTAAAGAGGGAATCGAGGCAACAGAAAACATAGTTACAAGAGAGATAATAAACTTGAGATAGGACCGTGAAAATCCACATCAATATTTATAAATGTTTCACTAATGTTGCTTTACGTTCCTACTCCGAGTAAAAGATCATAAAAAAAAAACTAAAATATATTTTTCACAAATCAGTTAGCATATAGAAATGACAGATTTTTATTTCTGTTCGATATTCCTTTACTTGTATAAAATAATATAAAAAAAAATTTCCTTAATTTTAATGTATAATTTAATATTTTACAAATTATTATGAATTACGTATAACAGGTGTAATCTGTAAATATACTCATGCCTAACAAAGGATTAAATGTTCGTTTTAGTTACTATTACCGAGTAAGAATTAATCCTTTGCTATATTGCTTTAGTTATTATTTTATGACTAGCGACCCGCCCTCGCTTCGCTTCGGAAACATTAAAACACACATGAAACCAAAAAATAAAAATAAAAAAAAAAATAAAAAAAGTAGCCTATGTTCATCAGGGACAATGTCGGCTTCTAATGGAAAAAGAATTTTTCAAATCGGTCCAGTAGTTTCGGAGCCTATTCGAAACAAACAAACAAACAAATCTTTCCTCTTTATAATATTAGTATAGATGTGATTTTCTCCAGGTTTTGGTAAATTAGAATAACGATTATCACATCTTTCAAACTAGTATGCATTTCTTGCTACGTGACAGAAAGGGGACGCATCTTTTAAGAACCTCCTCTGGTGGAAAATGCAGCAGTAAAAAATATTTTTGCTGAGTAGGAATTTTGGTCAAGGCTATAAAAATTTAACATTATTTCAATACTTTACTAATGGTCAAATTCCCCGAATCCTGATCACGCAGGAGCCAGTCACCGTCGAAGCCCTAGAAAGGTCCTTACGGATACATCGGATCCAATAACCTTGAATTAGACGCCTTCAGCTCTAACACTAGAAGCAGGCTTAGGGACCCCCGGTAACCGTACAACTTAACCCATGAATCAGCTCGCTGAGTTTCTCGACGGATCTTCTCAGCGGGTCGTGATTCCGATCCGGTAGTAGATTCATTCTGGAAACTGGAAAGGCCTCCAGGCCACCAGTAATCGTTCAATCATAAAAAAATTAAAAAATAATGGTCAAATTCATTAACTTATTTAACTTTTATATGGTGATTAGTGCTCAAGCTTTTTTTTCTTTCACAGATACTACCCGGTCAAAGAGAGATGCCATACAAATGGGCAGCCTATCTCCTATTCCACATGCATTTTACTCAGATTTTCCACACGGCTTCAATATGTCTCACGCTTTCCTTAGCCGTTTGGAGATACGTGGCTATCAAGTAAGTTGATATTGTTCATTTGCATATTGTTAACTTCGCTTTAATCAGATTAAATATAGTCAGAAATGAAGAAATAATGAATAGAAGTCAGAATATAATAATATACAATGAGTCCGAGCACCAGTGTCGGAGTCTTAAAGGGGGCGTAAAATATGGGTATTTTTATTGACAAATCACTATCCCAGTTTTCTCTTGGCCACTCTATACTAGATAGGCAGCCATATTTTTTTTACTTCGCATCTCTTGCGCCTGCACTGATTAAATCATTGCTGTCGATCTCAGGAAGATGAAAGAGGTGTCATTTGAAAGCTAATAATGTAGACAATCAATTTATGATTCATTTTATTCAATATTTATTTCACAAAATAACAAAAAAGTATTATTCGAATTATAATTTTTATTGCATTTTTTTTAGTTTTTTCATGAAAACTAGCCACGTCAAGTTATTTTTTTTGTGTTCTCTACAGAATATTTTCATTAAAATATCTTCTAATAATCTTCTATCACTTTTCAGTTCATGATTGAATAAAATAATGTACTGTAATGAATTTATTTCGACGTAACAGTAGGAAGAAAAGTGCAAGTAAATAAGCAAAGGATATGGCCAAAATGCCTCACTCAAGCTGTACAAACAAAATAATTTATTGAAATAACACAAAGAATTTTGAGTGACTTATACTATAATTGTGTTATTACAGTTTTATGAAGAGGTTTCTTAATTCTTGGTCTAAAACGTATTTAAGTTTATTGTAATCATAAGAAATACAATAAAAATACAACTATATTTAAAAGAAAAATTAAAGATTCATATAATACTATTTCTAGGGACTGTTTAGTCTTTATCATTAGTAACGCTTAATTAATTTATCAATGGCCAAAAAGGATTCTCTGGCCAAATAGCGAAATTAGATGTGGAACGATTCTGTCTTCATTTGTGTGAACTGCAGCCTCAACTTAATGTTAGAACTAAACTTTAATTATTTCACCATTAGCAACGATGTTATTTTAGTTTCCCGGCGGATGAGGATTTAATCTAATTCACCGCTAAGTTCACATTTCATTCAAACTTAATTAGAAGTTTCTAAATGTTTAACGATGCTATGTGTATTTCGTGTATCTGTGAAATTTATTTCATAAGCAGAGTTGAAAGTGCAGGTAGTAAATTATTTGAAGCGTAGCAATTTAAATTTAAAGTTACTTAATTAGTACCGAAAGGTATCATATAAAACAATTATGTAGGTAGAAGTCATCGTGGCCTAAGAGATAAGACGTCCGGTGCATTCGTGTTGAGCGATGCACCTGTGTTCGAATCCCAGGCGGGTACCAATTTTTCTAATGAATTACGTACTCAACAAATGTTAACGATTGACTTCCACGGTGAAAGAATAACATCGTGTTATAAAAATCAAACCCGCAAAATTATAATTTGCGTAATCACTGGTGGTAGGACCTCTTGTGAGTCCGCGCGGGTAGGTACCACCGCCCTACCTATTTCTGCCGTGAAGCAGTAATGCGTTTCGGTTTGAAGGGTGGGGTAGCCGTTGTAACTATACTGAGATCTTAGAACTTATATCTCAAGGTGGGTGGCGCATTTACGTTGTAGATGTCCATGGGCTCCAGTAACCACTTAACATCAAGTGGGCCGTGAGCTCGTCCACCCATCTAAGCAATAAAAAAAAATGTAGATACGAAATATAGCAAATTCGACGTTTAATTAGCAAAGTTGAATAAGGAACTAAGCGTGACAGAAAAATGATTAGTTAGTTAAACGGAAAGTGATTTACGACTGATTTAACAAACGACAGATTGTAGGGTGCTTGGTGAGACTACCCGGCTGGGGCCCATTAGCTACCCGTTAATTTGCCGCCAAGCTGTCAAAGAAAGAGCCTCTGTCATTTACAGTAAACAGATCTCGGTATGAAAAAAATTTCTCATTTTGTACAGAAGTGTGTGAAATTTACAATAACTGCCATCAAACGTATAATTTTTTTAAATTCATTATTGTATAAACAACTACAAAAAATTAAAGAAACATGTCACAGTAGATCAAACAAAAATTAATTGTCTTGGATGAAAGCCAATTATTTTAATTATATCGAATATCGTGATATTTTTTCAACGTATCTCAAAGTTTAATTAAAATTTTACACATTTAAGTACCTTTTAAATAATTTAAAGCAGACGCTTACGTTTCTTCAGAAGCTTCTGAACTTTGTTCTGTTTACGAAAGATGCATTTATCGTAACATGCAGTAGTATATTGAATGGATAAACTTTCTTTCAAATACATATTTATATTAAATACATAATGTACTATATTATGTAAAATAAATAAAATTAATATATATAATAATAAATAAATGAGTATTATGAATGTCGCAAAATGTTTAAATGTTTCGGAAGTCAATTAAAATATAATCCAGCTTCATGTTATCAGAAGTACAACGTGAGATCTATACTCTTTGCAAAAATCGCTATAATAAGGGCGTGCAACATTTTTGTAATTTTCTTGGGGACTAAATACTGCCACAATAATTTTGAGTTCAATTTTATTAAATAAATCTTATTCAAAAACTAACGGATATGATAAATAAAAAATAATAATAATAAAAAAACATATAACAATTCTAAATGATCCGTCTGTGAATCCCGTCAGTAACAAAGTTTCTTACTTTCGATTCTCTTTTAATCGCTCAACGTATGTTTTCGCTTTTGATTCTATGTAATTTGTGTAAACACAAATAACGCGAGTGGCGTATGTGTGTTTTTTTGTTCTTATTTTTTCCTACCTAAGCTGATAGTGTAGAGAGACCATGTCAACGTCGCTGGGTTAGTAGGTGAGCTCACGGGGCTTAAACCTGACGATGTTGGTAGCACGAACCCTTTTTTTTTTTTTTTTTTTTTAACGCTGGGGAATCCATTTACGGATACCCGGTCGAGGGGGGTAACGGACCGGGTTATGTCGGACTCCGGCGCCTCCTGAGAGGAAGAAGGGGAGAAGAGAAGGACCGAGGTCCTTCACCTCCCCCAATTTCTCACAGGAGACTACGCCTTGAAAAAGGCGCGCGAAGCACTTGCCCCGCAGAACGACTACCGACTAAACCCCATCGAGCTCCACCACACCGACTACACGAAACTTACGGTACCGCGATGCGCGCCGAAAGTCTCGCCTTAGGCGGTACCCGTACTGATGTTAAGACGGGATTTCATCCCCGGGAAAATCCCGTAGACCCTCGTCTCGGGAGACACACCGTGAGCGGCGCACAGGAGCCACCTTGCACCGCTTCACCACCGGACAAACAGTCGAGTGCCGGGCGCCCCCGCACCCGGCACTCCATAGTCCCTACGAGGGCTGAGCGGCGGCCTCTCGCACGCGCCGTCCACCCCGCCTTCTGCGCTGAGGAGCCGAAGAGGGATCCCATTCCCTTTCGCGCTCCTCAGCCTCACGAAGCGCCATGACCAAGTCACAGAACCCAGCCATGGCCTCCCACGAACTCCGGTCCTCTACCATACGGGCGACGATAGCCCTCAAAGAGAGGTCCTGCCCCAACACCGCGACGAGGTTTCGCCGCGGGTGCTCCCACCGTGGGCACGCTTCTAGCGCATGCTGGGCGTCATCGTTCGGGTGCCCGCACTGGTGGCAGCCCGGATGTGGCTCCCTTCCGCAGACTCTCCACAGATACCTCCCGAAGCATCCATGCCCCGAAAGGACCTGGGTGAGGCGAAAGGAGAGCTCACCGTGTCGCCGGTCCGACCATGCCTCCAGCACAGGCACCAGTGCCTCGAGCGTGCGCTGACGAGTGGCCGAAGTTCGGCCGAGCTCCTCCAGCAAGCGTTCTCTCCATTTGGCATACGCCAGACCACGCGCAGCACGCCTCCATCGATCCACAACCGACGGGCCGGGTGTCCGTTCCCGAGTCGAGGACTGTGTTCTCCGTCGGTATGTCGCAGCCAAGATTTCGGCCTCGAGGTCCCACGGTAAGGATCCGGCGAGGGCACAGGCCACATCCTGAGAGATGGTACGGTACCCCCTGATGACCCTCACCGCGAGCGCCCGCTGAGCTCTGAGCAGCAGAGCCACGTTTCGCGCGGTAAGTGCGGGCGACCACACGGGAGCACCGTACAGGGCCATACTGCGCACCACCCCCAGGTACAGTCGCCGGATACCGGCGCTGCATCCACCGGTGTTGGGAAGAAGACGGGTCAGTGCACCCGCCGTCCCCATCAGCCTTGGAACCAGCATTTTGAAATGGTGGTCGAATCTCCATTTGCTGTCCAACACAAGGCCCAAATACTTGAGCTTCGGCTGGACAGCAATGGTGACACCCCCGACTACGAGATTCGCGCCTTGAGGCGGCCCCTCCCGAGCCGAGTGGAAGCACACTGCTTCGGATTTATGAAGGGCCACCTCGAGGCCGAGTCTCTTTATTCGACTCACCACAGTCGCTACACCTGCTACAGCCAGGATGGCTGCTGACCGGTAGTCGTCTCCGCGGGCCGTCACCAGCGTGTCGTCAGCGTAGCAAACCACTTCGACGCCACGCAGGTTAGCCCCACGGAGGACCCAGTCGAAGCCTATATCCCACAGGAGCGGACCCACTACCGACCCCTGTGGAACTCCCCGCGACACTGTTTTCCGTCCCCACCCACTCCGCTCGGGGAAGATTACAGCCCGCCCTGAGAGATAATTTTCGATCAGATTGCGGAGACCGGTGGGCACGCGGTGAAATCGTAATGACTCCATGATCGTACTCCAGGGGATCGTGTTGAAGGCGTTGGCTATATCTATTGACACAGCCAATAGCACGCCCCCCCCAGAGCACGCCTGGTCGGTAAGGTCACGGACGCGCAAGACCGCGTCCACGGTCGACCGACCTCTCCGGAAGCCAAATTGGTTGGACGCTAGATTCGGCCCAATATTCTCCAGGTGCTGAACAAGACGCTCGGCAACGATACGCTCAAGGAGCTTACCGGCCTCGTCCAACACGACTATCGGGCGATACCCGGAGGGCTCATCTCTAGGGCGACCGTCCTTCGGGATGAGCACCAGCCGGCCCGTACGCCACGGCTCCGGGAACCTGCCCTCTCGGAGGCATTTGCTAAAAAGCCTTCGAAGTGCAGGTCCCAAACCATCTTCAGTTAGGGCCAGAGCCCATGCCCTGCTCGACAGACCGTCAGGGCCGGGCGCTGTGCGCTTCGAGCGCATCTTCGCCACCACCGCCTTGAATTCCGCCTGGGACACACCTTCCAGCTCTCCGCCGTCAGCGACCTGCACCGCTGCCATTACAGGAGGGACGAAAGCCGTTCCGGATGAGTCCGGAAATAGACCCCCGACCACCCGGTGCAAAGTCTCGGGCGGCAGTGTGCTGGTCGTAGGGGGAGCCCAAGGTCGAAGCGCATTGCGCGCCAGCCTGTAGGGCCGCCCCCATGGATCGCGATCGAGCGAGGCGAGTAGATCGTTCCAGGCGGCTTCCTTTGCCATTCTGATGGCCACGCAAAGGGCCCTCACCGCTGTCCTGTACACTACGTAAAGGCGGTCTTGCTCCTCCGGGTCTCGATGCATCCTTCGACGTCGGCTCCGTTGGTACGCACGACGACTGACGTTGCACGACTGGCGCAGGTTGGCGATTTCCTCAGTCCACCAATGTACGCGGCGCTTAGGGGCGAGAGCTCTGATGCGTGGCATGGCAGCATCACACACCCGCGACATGGCCTCGCGTATACGCTCCGCCCCCACTCGTACGTCCATCGGCTCGCCAAGTGAGTCGAGGCGCCATGCCTGGACGACAGCCGCCTCGTGCAGCCGCTCGACATCTAGGCGCTTCTGGGCCCAACGAGGACCCTCCGTGCCTCCACCGAAGAATGAAGACGTTGACACCGCTCCTGGGGTCACAACGATGCTGAAACGGATGTAGCGGTGGTCGGAAAGCGTCTCCTCACCAACCATCACCGCCCAACCGCGGATGCGACACGCGACGTCCGGCGATGCGAACGTGACATCCACCACGGACCCGCCTAAACGTCTCACGCATGTGAATTCCGTGCCGCGGTTGAGTATGACGAGACCGCTTTCGACCAGCCACTCCTCCACCGCCCTTCCTCTGGGGCACGTCCTCGAGGAACCCCAAGCCGATGATTTGGCATTGAGGTCCCCGAGAACAAGCATCTGCCGGGAGTGCGACCTCCTAGTGACGCGGCTGAGCTCAAGGAGGAGGCCTTCAAACTCAGCAAGTGTCCTGTTGGGGGAGAAGTATACTCCCACCACGATCATCTCGGCCCAGAGGACGGCGACGAAGCTGCGACCCCTCTCAACGACGGCGAACTCGGGCGGAGCGCCCACACAACCACGACGAATAATGGCAACCCGGCCGTCAAGGTCAGCTGCCCAATCGGGACCCGTAAGGACCCGGTATGGCTCTGCAACCACCGCAAGGTGGGTCAATCCCTCCACCATGCTCTGAAACAAAAGGTCTTGAGCCCTGGCGGAGTGATTGATATTCCCCTGGAGAACACGAAGGACGTCTGTCATGACTGGGCGTCCATCGGTGTCGCCGAGGCCATACCGGGCCGACTCCGCGCGCTCTCAAGCGTGGCGAAATCCTGCCGTCGTTGTCTCTGTCTCGGGGGCTTGGCGCAAGCCTTGCCCCCGGAGACGTGGTCCGCCGGTCTGCCAGCAGAGACACAAACGGTGCAGTGCGGCGCCAGCGAGCAGCCTGAGGCCACGTGACCGGCCTGGCCGCACCGGTAGCAATCCCGGCTGCGGTCAACTGACGACGGGCAACGTGCGCTCACGTGGCCCAGCTCGTGGCACCGAAAGCACTGCAGCCTCCTGGCCTCCAACAAATGAGCGCGGAGTACGCTCCAGCCAATCCTCAGCTTGGGGACTGCTGCGATTTTCGCAGCTGTTGAGACCGGGCATCGAACTAAGACTTGGCCCATCCCACCTGGACCGGACTTTATTTCCCCGACCTTGATACTCTCAGGCGGGCACCCCCCGATTTTGGCGAGCTCATCGGCGATCTCCTCACGCGACACCGAGTCGTCGAGGCCACTGATGCGCATCGCTGCAGTCACCGATGGCCTGGAGATCTCGACGCCCTCCGTGGGCAGAATTTCTTTCAGCCTATTCGCCAGGAGATCGGCCTTCTCCACTTGATCGCCTCCATCTACCACCAGGACCTTGGCACCGGTTAAAGAGGACCGAATCCTCTGGACCGGGATGCCTAACGATTCTAGGTCGATCTTTGCCCTCGCTTCCGCAAGGACGGACCGATATGTAAGGCCGCGGCTTGCGGCTTCTGGCTGTAGTTTTAATACCACAGCCTGAGAACGCGGAGCTCGAAGCCGCTTCTTCGTCCTCTTCTTTGAAGACGGTGCTTTCTCCTCCGGTGGAAAAGCTGCGACTGTTCTCACGGCCTCCCCCCTTGACTTAGCACCCCTACGGGTGACCGTGGACCAGCTTTCGGTTAAAACAACTGGAGCCGGAGGGAAGGCACCCAGTTCAGACAGGGGTGCTAGCACCGTGGTCTTGCGTCTAGGGCCTTGTGTCTTCTTATTCGCGGAGGGCGGCAATGCTGCTTGTACCGATGTTGATTCCAGCGTAGCATCAACGATGAGAGGAGGGTCTGGCGATTTCTCACAGGTCTTCCGTCTATCCGCCGCCAGGGGTGGCCTGATGCGAGGCTCCGGAGGCAGCCGCATCTCCAGACTCGCAAAGCGAGCGTCAACCATGGTGCCGACGGCACGCATAATGCGTTGGACACGTAGCTCCTCCTGGTCCTCTGTCGTGGTGGTTGAAGCTGGGGCTGGGGTTTCGACTGGGTTGGACAACGTCAAAGCCCGTGAGATGCGCGCCAGCTCCTTGCGTACCTCCTGCAGCTCCTGTCGGAGCTGTAAAATCTCCTCCTGCTGACCGGCGTTTACCGCTCGCAGCCTTTCCGTCTCTTGGGCCGCGGGACGGTTCGCCAGCTCTTCTGTGACCTCCATTATTGTCACCGCCAATTCCTTTAGGGCACGTTGATACGTACTCTTCAGGTTGCCGGGCTTACTGCATACCTTCAGGGCCATCGCGGCACTCTCCTTCAGACGACACTCAGGATCCTTTTTAGGGCTCCCTTCCGTGGCTTTTGCGCTTCTTACTTCGCGCATACTACTCATGCTACCGGTGGCCTTTATCTCAGAGCGCTGAGTTTTAAGACACGTCTGTTTGTCCGCAGTCAGACCAGTGGTCGGCAGACGACCACGCCCTCTCTTTGATTGCGGCATGACACCACCTTTGCCAGTAGAGGCTGCTCCGTCAGAGCCGGAACTGCTTCCAAGCTCGTCACTACTGATCGTCAGTACTCTTTTTCGCTATCTGCGAGTCGGCGAAGAGCGAGCCGACGAATGGGCCGACCCAGCTGTGGCCATGCTATCGTCCGACACGAGAGCGGTTCCGGACGATCTCCCTTCATTGTCCTTAACGGACCCTATAGCTACTACGTCCTTCGCGGACTCGTTCTTCCTACTTATGTCCTTCCCGGACCCTGCTCCTTTTTTGACGCCGTCCTTCCCGGACCTTATCTCAGTGCAGTTTGTGCCCCCCCCAGAATACGAGGGGCTGCGCACTACCGACGAGTCAGTAGTACGGAGGGATTCTCCCGCTTGGCGGGTACCCTCCTGGGGTATTACTCTTTGCAAACTGGACATCTTCATTGGTTTCCCTTTGTTTTTTGCCCGGGGTGCGGTCCCCTGGGACACCCTAGCGACCGGTCGCCCACCGGCCATGCATCCTCTCACCGGGTGTCAAAGCTTAGGATTAGGATTGAAATGAAAAGAAGAAGAAAATAAAACAAATAAAACCAAAAATAAAAACCAAAGGCGAAGAAAGACAGATAGAGAATAACACAAAATGATAAACCAAACAGTAAAACGAAGAAAGTTACAGATTACAAATCAAAATATAAATAAAACAAATGAAGATAACAAAAAGACAGTAAATAAATCAACGAAATAATCAAAGGGAAAAGGATAAAAGGTGGAGGCCCACGCATCTCCAGGAGGACCACCCTTCAACAAGTGAAGGGGGAGGAGAGCTTGGAACCCCCGGAGCTGGTTTTGGTCCACGTCGTTCGGTCTCTCTCGTTGTAACAGAACGAGAGAGACCGGACGATACCCCTGGGAATAGAGCCCAGAGGCCCGTTATCCGCCACCTACGGACGCGCCCGGTAGAAGTCCAGCAACTCCCGCGGGTGGTAGCACGAACCCTAGCAAGAGTCGTGCTTTGCAAAATCTACCAGCGGATTGAAAACGCGATCCTCTCAGAAGATTCGGCGAGAAAATCAGTGGGCTTGTTTTGTTCTCCAACACGTTCGGTATTTAATCGAATTTTCTTGATCACAATCTTATGTGACATCCACGTCTTACGATAAGTTTTTGCTTTTCGTACTTTGCTTGGGAATATGATGTCATCTATGTTGATGCTTTTATACTTACGTCTACTACCAATTACAATACATTCTGATTTTTTTTTAAATAATCATTAATTTTTTAATTTCTTCTTTTTTAACGGGACCGTTTTAGGATCAAAATTCTTAATCGCATTCGATTTCAAAATTTCTTCTTCTTCATCTCAACTATTTTAAGATCAATATTTATTATTATTGTTCGTTATTCTTTAATTGACGATTTCTATTCGTCAATCCCTGCCGTAAGTGGTAATAAGAAAATTGATTTCAAAATTGGATAAACGACTTAATGCCTCTAATGTTAAGATTTAAATCAATGGAAAAACAAAATATTGTTTTTATTTCACAGATTTATTAAAACCTTAATAAAACATGCCTGTTACGCTACAGTACATTACCCAATGCATAAATTAATTATGAAATATAGTAAATGAGAACACTGACTTTTTTCTACCCTTAAAGTAAATGAAATATACTGAAAGGCCAAGTATTAAAATAAAGAGAAATCCCAGCAAATAGATTAGTGAATATTATTTTGACATGAATGTTATCAGTTGAGCAGTGTGTACACAGGTCCACAAGGCTATTTCGTGGAGTATGTATCCACGTTTTCCGTTTCCTTGAAAACGAAAAGCTAGCAGAATTACTTAATCCGTGTCAACTAATATGTTAAAATCGATAGGCTTGATTTTCAATGTGGGAATCGACAGTTGTTTCCGTTTGAAAAAAAAATTTCCAAGAAATTGTGGTCGATTGTACATGTGAAGTTGATTGTGATTGGACTACTATTATAATGTAGTAATTAGTAATGACGATTTCGCAATTTTTCTTAGAACTGTTGTACCATACTTAGATTTATTATTACTGCATATTGTTCTGCATTGTTCTAGAATCTAAACTATAATAAATAAGCTAACTGGTATTTTCGTCTAGTGTCTATGAATGTTCTTCTTCTTAATCGTTTCACTTTCTTTTTTTATTACCCTCCCTAATCGCTGGTAGTCTAAAAGACTACTACTCCAACTACTCGCAGACTGAATTTGATTCTCAACAATGTGGTCGTAATCGTTATGTGGCTTGGGCCCTCCAAGGCCAAGGAGTGGGTAAATTTTGACGCGTCTCATGATGTCCCGCCATCTCTCCGTGTTCAAGACCATTCTGCTACACTAGCTTAAGGGACCTCTTACTATAGATCAGATATTATCTGTCTACCGTATGGGAAACCTTCCGCGCGGTTTAGTGCTGTTGCTCGATGTAGCGTTCTATGGTTATATCGTCGGGAAATGCGTCCGAGAAAAGCTGTGTAGCTTATTGAATATCCAAATTTATTTCTCTATGGTATAAAGTGTAAAATACATTAACTTGCACGAAAAGGGAACAGTATGTTATGTAAGAATGAGCCAAAAAGTACAGGTAACCATCAAATGAAAAAGAATCATCTAAGGAATGTTTGATACTAATTCTGTGTACTTTCTGATCACATTTGCTCAGGTCGCCAAAGCGTAGTATAAAATATTTAGAACTCATTCTCGAGTCTCGATAACGTCGCTTAGTTCGTCATCTCATAACTTCGTCTAATTATGTATTTTTATAATCATAGTAAGCGCAGGCAATTAAAATATATTTCTATATCGAGGACAAGACTATAATCTTCGTAATACCTCAATCCAAAAGTATCTTAACAAAAGTATACAATTAAGCGTAGTATTGAATAAAGAAACTTTTCTTTTGTTCAAGAAATCTTTAATGAAAACGCCAACAAAGAAAGTTGGTTTTGGAGGTTATTATAAACCAGCCCCTTATCACTTGAAAATCTGTGCGAGGCGCTAAAATGTAAAATGTTCTTGTACTTTGTTATGTAATTAAATTATGTTATGTACGGCTGAGTAATCCTTTGAAGCTATTAATTACAAATGGCTATTGAGTTTTTCTTGGTAACGAAATAGTGTTAGATGATGATGAAAAATTCACTTCAAACTTCCTTAACAGGTAAATAACGGCTAATATTGTGTAAAAATGATAGACAAAATATCAATAACGTTATCAATAACAATAACGTTATACCATCAATAACGTTATACCAATTAATTAATTATCGATTAAGAGCAATAACGTTATACCATCCAGTAGCATCCAGTAGCATCGTTTGATATACAGTACCCAACGACAAATAGACCTGTAATTCTTATTGAAACTCAATTTAATGATTCGAGCACGGATATTCACATATAGGGTATTTCGTTCTTTCTTTATTATGTTTGTCTTAAGTTACCCGTATTTGAGCTGAATGAAACTTTGCTTGGAAACGAAATAGAAACCCGCAATAATTCCCGGAAGCTCCCTGTCGATCAGATTTCCAATCAATTAAATTTCCGCCTAAAATAATATCGAGTATCGTTGGTACTGGCAACGACATTGAAATATTAATTCTGTTTCTATGATTTTCATTTTGTATATTTAGTATACTTTCTTTTACGTACGGCTTACTCGCTTTATTCTAGACGAAAGGTCCATCCTTCGGGAATACCACTTTCTTTTCTGGACGAAGGGCATTCCGTGTCTTTTCTTATACCCTTGATAAAATCTTAGTAAAATTTCTTCACGATCGATTGAGTAGTTCAGAATTGACTGCGTAATACATGAACCAACTAAATTTCGTATTTATAACCAAAAAACCATATAGTTTAAAAACAATGAACTGCAGCGTGCTGTTAGTTGCAAGTGAAAAAGTTAGGAAATACGTGTCAGACAACACACAGAAATGGGTTCGGAAGTTGAATTGGATAAACCGCAATGCTATAATCATGTAAATCAAAGTTGTTATAATATATTTAATACTAGAGGTCCCGCAGTAGTCGAAATTCGACTATAATTAATTGAAATTGTAAGTTTGTACACTATTATGATTCTATTTTCAAAGACTATTATATTTCTATAATCACAAATTTCGCCAAGACTACACTTTAGACAAATATTAATAAAGACAAACAATATTAAATCTATTCTCAATTTGACCAAAGACGTCAAGAAGAAAAGTTTGACAATAAATAAATAGTATGCATGCGTGTGTACGTCAAATACATGGTGATGTGTGTAATGTTTTTTTTATTGATTTAATGTATTTTTTAGGCATAATTTAAAAAAGTATTTACATTCTGCACTCTTTCTCTATATTCTCTATAAGTGTGGGAAATTTCATACTCCTCCGACCGCGCAATTTTCGTAAAAAGGGATACCTAAAAAGTTTTTGCTTCATGTATTAATATATAGATTTGATAATATTATCGTCACTTCAACATAAATTATATAATCCAAACTATGTCTTTTCTCGTAACTACTCAACATGAAATTTCCTGTTCAAACTAATTTTCGTTAAGCTCTGTAAGTCCTAATATTTTCTGAATATTCTTCGCAACTAAGAGGAGGGGCAGACTTTGCGACTTCAGAAGAACATTATTTAATAACTATTAACGTTATTATAAGTTATTACAGGATTATGTGTTTTTGCGATTCTTTAATCCCTTAGTTTATATGTATATTGTTATAAGTTAAAGTTTTGTGAGCAACTTCTCTATAATTGTCTGTGCGAACTAATAATTCGCGAGTCCTTAGTTACGCTGTCAAGGTATAATGTTAATTTAAAATTATAAAATATATAGTTTTTACCGGCTAAACTGTTTCTAATTATGAACGTCCTGACATATATTATAGGATCGCAGCATATATTTTACATCATGTTACTGCTATGTTTAGTTTGGTGTGCAACTAGGGCTCATAGATAAAACCTACCCTTAAAAAATTGTCCATCCAATATTAGTAATTTTCGTCATTACGTCACGAATAATTACGTCACGATGCTAGATTCTTCACATGAATTTACAGACGTGAACGAGACTACACACTTGAAATTTACTACTATACAATTGAGATTTATTCCTTAAGTCGCAAGGTGAGTGGCGGTATTTACGCTGTGATGTCTATAAACTCCGTAAATCACTTAATACCAGATAGACCATGAACTCGGTTACCCGCCTAAGGCAATCATACGAGTATAAAAAAAATACAAAGAACGAATTTTTACGATTCATGTCAATCAAACTGATGTGAACTCTGGAAGGGACAGCTGCGATACAGAAACAAAGGGGAATTATTCTAATAGAGGCGTTTTCCAATTACAGCACAAGAGCGCATTATGCCGCATAATGCTCAACTAAGCTTCAGCATAATTCGGCATTGTGTGTCACTGAGTCGCATTATGCTATGGTAGTTTAATTATGGACGCACAATGCCGAATTATGCTGAAGCTTAGTTGAGCATTATGCCGCAAATCACTTAATGTGTGCGCTCTTGTGCTGTAATTGGAAAACGGCCAGAGTATACCACGAAATGCTATGAAAGAGTCACGGATACTATTTTCTTATAGCTTATTTTGTTTGTCTGTTTACAGGTACTCAGATAAGAATCACATTTTGTGTACGGAAAGGCGATGTAGCACGGCTATTTTGAGTAGTTTCATAATACCACCTGTGCTTTGTATACCCACGTATATGGTGAGTATTATAGATTAACCTTAAACCATTCTTTGAAGTTTGCATGTTTTACATTGTGTTAGAATCGAAAACACATTAGAATATTCAATTCGTTACAAGGTGATGCTTAAAATTTAGAATGAAAGCGTTTTAATATTATTTGAAATTAGTACTGACATATTTCTTACCTTACCTTAAGATTTATTTATTTATTTATTTATTGCTTAGATGTGTGGACGAGCTCACAGCCCACCTGGTGTTAAGTGGTTACTGGAGCCCATAGACATCTACAACGTAAATGCGCCACACACCTTGAGATATAGTTCTAAGGTCTCAGTATAGTCACAACGGCTGCCCCACCCTTCAAACCGAAACGCATTACTGCTTCACGGCAGAAATAGGCGGGGCTTTGGTACCTACCCGTGCGGACTCACAAGAGATCCTACCACCAGCTATCACCTACCGTTAGTTATCTTATTAACTATAAAAATGAGACAAGAGACAAAAATTGAAAATACGCCAGACCAAAATTTGGCCTTTACAGGCAATTTGCTGGTTTTACAAGTGATCCTTGTAACCCGGCGGCAAGTCTTCCACATGATTAAGATTCAATGAAAGGAATTTTATTATACCTACCAAGAAAAATGTTTTTGTGAGAGAGGCGTAATCTTAGGAGTCTGCCCCGCGATATTCGACGTTTTTTCAACGGTTCACGCTCCAACTAGCTGTGCCGATGATTTATGTTATGAATGTCTTTGCGGATTCTTTTAAAATGGTTTCATATTTGTTTGCATGGAAATTCAAAGGTTGATAGAGCTGTATAAAATTGATACTTACTATTTAGTTATTCGGTTACGTTTTCTATCATTCAGAAGAATGAGAGTTTATTTCTGAGTATGACAAAAATGTACATTCGATCTTATTATTTATTCTTAGCATTTGATAACGTATTGATAAAGTAGCTAAACTTTTTCCACGATCTAAATTTGTAATCGTTCAATTTTCATTAAAAGTATTTAATTTAAAACCGCAAGCTGATAGCCCAATGACGTCACCATTTGCAAACTTTGAAGTGATTGATATCCTATAACTATTCTACCTACGCGATTTTCGTAGCTTTCGGAATGTAAATAAAACGTAGCTAATATTAAACCGGCCATCGTTTCGCACGTGCTTCGATACGTAATGATAATGAGTAAACGTTCAGAGGCCCTAGTGTGAAGCTTTTTCGAAACTCAATCTCGGCAACGTAAACAACCATTAGTATGGCAGTAGAGGTGGCTTCATCTGATACTATATGGGTTATGGTATCTATATTAACTATGGCTTATCATAACTCTAATGAGTTGTAAGAAAGATGGACTCCCTAATAGGATATAGACGATCCACAAAAATGGCATTTTAACGGAGTGGATATATGTAATTTTTTTGTGCATTTGATCATTGCAAAAAAATATCTTTCGTCTGATCAAAAGTATTTATCGAACCCGACTAGAAATAACCAACGTTAAGTAAACTTATGCGACTCTTCTACACTATCCAGCACCCTGACTGGGAAGCAAGAATATTTCGCATCAGCAATAGGTAAGATATGAAAGCCACAATAACGAAAGTAAAGCTATGCTCTCTAATTCCCTTGCAGGTATTTGACATTCACACGGCGGTCGTATTGGAACCGACAGGTCCGATGATCCTTTACCACGTAGATTCTGATGAGGAGGGGGGGTTGTACCAAATAAACTTCTGGGTACACGCGGTACTGATAAAACTGCTGCCGTGCTGTATACTGACAGTAATCAGCTTATGGCTGATCAGAGAGGTGTACAGTGCTAATCAGCATCAAAAAAAAATTAGAGTTTACAACGCCTGTCCGAGCAACAACAAAGCAATCAAACGACAATACAAAGCCGACAGGAGAACTAATAGAACAACGAAGATGCTCGTGGCTGTGCTATTACTGTTCCTGGTTACCGAACTACCCCAAGGAATATTGGGTTTATTGAGTGGGATTTTGGGGCGTTGTTTCTTCAAGCGTTGCTACGATTTGTTCGGGGAACTGATGGATGCTTTGGCTTTGTTGAACGGGGCGATTAACTTCGTGTTGTACTGTTCGATGTCGCGGCAATTCCGTATGACGTTTGGACAAATGATGTGGCGCGCTCATCTACACCGCTGGTCGCCGCCGCAGGCTTCTCACTCAGACGGACAAACCACGTAAGTTGATAAATACTATGTACTAGCTACTAGATTGTCACACCCTGATCATCTCATTAAATTGAAATTCTAGTGAGGGTATTAGCTTGAACACGCTTTTATTAGCTTGGTATGTATCTATGTAACAGAATCTTTGAATATTATTTTCACCTACTTTAAAGGGTTGGATTGAATTGGAAAATAAAATTAGAAAATATCTTAAAAACCACTTCATTAATTTTTACGATAAAATGCTTGTTTTTTCTTAATCACACTTATTGTTTAGTTTAGTCAGTTACAAAAGCGTATTATTTAGTTTTCTAAACTACTACTTATTAAGATTACAATAATAGTTGATGATAGAGTATACGTAATATCGAAAACGTTGAACAAAGAATTTTTGAATAAAGTTAATAATGAAACGGTGAATAAACTGGAAATCATCATAATTGCAAACGTATGACATGACACATTTCATAAACAAAAATCGATTATAAAAGCATTACAAAAATTTAATGTAAAACAGTAAATGTTATCGTCTGGCGTACTCGAGCCGATAATTGTGTGGTGTTTATAAAATTCTCTATTTATCCTACCGCTACGTTATTCTTATGAGGCCAGTGATAAAAAAATTGTTTTCTAAATTTACTTCCGATGGCCATTATTGTGACTTCAGTGTTTGCCGTGACCATAAATAATATAAATTATAAGGTAATATTAAAAAGTACGTAAAATTAATATAAAAACGTTTGCTTCACAAGTCGAAACTCGATACAATTCAATCTCCTCTTCTGCTTGCTCTTATATCACTATTTTGGTCGGTGCAGCTTGTCTTCTTTTTCCATTAAGACCTTTGAGCTCATCATTTGCTATCTATCATTTTTGCGCTTACGCTCTTCTCTCTCATATCCTCTATCACACAGTCCATCCAAGGTTTTTGGGACGCCTCCTCTTCATATCACCATCTACTTTCATACCTACTTATATGCAATGCAATTAAATCTCTATTCACAAAAAAAAGTTTTACTGCAATATTCGTTGGTTCATTATTTTAGGGGAGTCAATCACTAAGATTTCATGTTCTTGAAATTCAATCAATCGACATATCAATGTATCAGCTCTCCGAATATATGGCTTATACGTAGCCAAATAAGTACAGTTGCACTCTACCTATGAGTAAACTCCACGAATTTAATGATTAAGCGATATATATATAATTCATTCGTTGTGGAAATCAATCGCCTACATTTTCTACTGGTTGCCCTCGTGATGTCCATATTCTCGGGGTGGCGCCGCAAGTCTAGTTGGAGTACTGACCGCGGGAACTCCCCAACTCTGAGTGGGTTCTGACCTCGGGTGGAGATCGGATGTCGAGTAAAAAAAAAGGTTTCAGGGGAGTCGTTTAGCGGGTAGGGTCTTAAACTTTATCCCTTGGGCCCGCGGTCCACTCCCAACATCTGGGGACCGCCCAGTCCCCATGGACTCCCTAGGCTGCGGTGACCCTGTAGGAGGTTCGGACACTTGCCCGAAAAAAAAAAGAATGAATCAGATATTAACAGTTTCAAAGGGAGCAATTCTGTAGGAAAATTCCGAGAAATTACCTGAAAGCGTGTAACATTATGCACGAAGAGCTAAAAATATTTTGTTATAAACTGCGGCTAGATAAGACGCACTCAGCGAACTCTCCCGTTTCTTAGACTAATAAATTTTTATTACGAGTTCTGCTTGTTTTTAAATTAAACTGTATATTTACGCAAAATAAGCTCTGTGTTGCACTCATACAAGATTTAAATAGAACATATTTTACTGAGTACAAATTTAATATAGAAATTCTCTTTGACTTTACTGCAACGTCAATTAAAGTGGACTTAGTATTAGATTGTACATTATGTCTATTCAAATGTACTAGAAAATGTTATATCAACGTAGATTCCGTTGTATCTCTATATTCTGAAGAAAATAAATCAAATATAGACAGAGCTATGTCTAATAAAGAGTACTAGAACCTAAGTCAGCGGTTTTTACTTTGTTGTTTCTCTCTTTAAGTATCTTTTACTTATCTTATCTTATTTTATTTACTTATCACTACTTCTAAACGGATTTTCATTCAGTTTTTTATAGATAGACTGCAGTTAAGGAGCAGAATATATTATGCTTTGTTTTATTAAAATCGGATGTTACAAAAGGAGTTATCGTCCCTAACAGATTTTTGATAATTTACTTCCAGATGTCATTTTAGATTATGTTAGAAATTATTTCGCAGTGATACTATTAAAATAAATGTAACTCTATCTGTCCTTTATGTTTTCACGGCCAAGCGTGGCTGTCGAATGATTAATCCATTTGAAAGTGGTTTCAGTGACGTATGGACGTCAACTCGGTCCACCGGAATAGTTCGAGTCAGTTCCCGAATTAAAAAATGTCAGACTTTTACTTTACCAATAGTGAGGTAAAAGTCTCAATTGTTAGTCATACGGCTACCTCTTAGACCTCCGCCTCAACATTTTAAATTGTTTTTGAAATGTTTTTGAAGATTTCTATTTAAATTTTCTCTGAAAATATTTGGCGGTCAACGATTATCTATATTTTATGTCAGATTAAATAATACAGTTTTTTGTTTTTCAGAGCAAAGTCATCGGTACCTTGAGGAAGGATTTTACAAGAGAAACACGCAAATGTATTAGATCATTTCTTGTGAATTCATCATTCAATAAAGACGACGAATTTCAACTTAATATAAAATTTAATTACGTTAGAGGTTACGGAGTCAATGTACTAGTAATATTTAAATCAGTCATTAATGAAATGTTTACAGAACCTTTAGTATCTTGATTTTGGTGATTACTTTTGTATATAAAACCGTAAAAGTCGAATAAAAAAATATTATTTATTTAATAATTCATATATGGATCAAAAAGATACCTGTTGTTATTATTCTTCAAAATATGTATTAAATCTTTATTAAACGGCGGTCCATTGAATACTGTAAATCTAAAATAACTTTAATTTAAATACCAAAGAAAGCAAATCCAATTTTATGTTTTCATTAAAAAGTACCTTTAATAGAAAACATTTTCTTGATTATTCTTAATCGTTATTACATTATGTTTCTCTAAATATAATGATAAAAGTGTTTGTCCCTTTTATAGTTCAGCAAAATTGACGACGTTTCACAATTCGGGACGCCCAAATTATGTTTTACTTTTAATTACTAGCTGGAGTAATAAACTGGTTTAATCGGCCTTTGATTTCACTGCTCGTAAATGTAGGCGGCAATTGGCGTAAGTGACATTAATAAATGAAAGCAACCGAATCTCGTATACTTGTCTGATTCACACAGTTTTTCGAATAATTAAGGAATTTATCACGTTTCCAATACTTTATAGTTTTTATGGTCACAGACGACTTACGTAATCTGGGATTCACTGGGATTCTCTCTTAACGTGAAGATGAAAATCCAAGTCAAACAAACTGTCAGACCTCAAGATACTGTGGTTCGTTCTGTGTAAAATGAAACAAAAAAAACGTGTGGCACTCGGGAACTGCCGCGGTAAAGCTATTGCATAGCATTTTTTATCAACTTATACAATTATAATTATAATGATAATTTAATATTAAAACAATAATAAAACAAGACCACGCTATATTAAACATTAATAAAAGCAAAACCTTAACTGTCCCCTTCACACTCATAAGCTAGACCGCGCGAGAGAGAGATGGGCAGACTTTTCATGATGCGCATGCAGTGTGATGTCACGCCACGCGCTTATTCACAAACACTACACAAGCGCAACGTGTGAATGTGTTGAACGCGAGCTACATGGTAGGCGGAGTGAGGGGTGTAAGGTTTTTTTCGTTACGGAATTTCATGATTCGGTCGCCGCGCTCAAGGCCCGCGATAAAAGCTATGCAATAGCTTAAAAATCTAGATATTTATTTTTGTAAAGAAAACAGAGTGCAGTTAGCACAATATTCAGTTGTCGACGAATAAAACTGTATCCGAAACGCCAGAATTATTATATAATATCGATAAAAAATGTGTGATTCAACCGTAAAATCAGTATTAATCACGAGAAGTTATTCAGCCGGTGAAATTCATTTCAACAACTAATAGCAGCTGAGTTCAGGAAATGAACCCTTATCGTTTTATCTTTCATATTTCGATAACAACGCGTAAATATTTGCCCGATTTCATTTCGCATGTTCATTTTTTGTTTTTCTGGGAACTTTAGATTACGTCCTGTAATGGCTTCGTCGAAACTCGTTACATACCAGTTTGATAGGATATCCGCTTGTATTAAAATTTGTGAAAACAAATACAAGTACATACAAAGGCACATTATCATTTTTAATCATAATGAGTTAAAAAAACACCGACTCCAATCGGGAATTGTTCCCAAACTCCATGTTACGGTAGTCAGTCCTTAAAAACTAAGCCGGTTTCAAGAGCGCTTTAAATAATAATAAGTATATAATAGAAAATACAATATAAATAAAATAATAAATCATTATACAACGTTCTTTACAAAATTACAAGTACCTTTTGATCTTGCCATCGCGTAGATGAAACCACAAGCTTAATAAGCCACCGAGCTCCAAGAAGCTATTATTTCCGTATAGTGTGTGTGCTATTAAATATTTCCCTGAAATTATTTATTAAAGTGAAATTGTTTGTTTGTTCCGCTTTGACGTCTTAGCCGCTCAATTTAGATACGTACTCATGAAAAAGCATAGACGTCATCAAAGGTGCAGAAAAGAACACGTTCAGAAGAGCACGCCTCCCTAAAGATTATTATTGAACGCGTTCTTGCTAAGATTTTTACTTTTAACGAGTTCCCGATAATTCTGCGCTGTAAAAAGCGCTTTGACAGCAGTTTTCGCGCAAATTGTGGTTAAAATAGAATAGAATAGTCGTGAAAGCTTAGAACGAATTTGGTTACTTTCATCCAAAAAAAAAAATCTGTCATCGATCGATAGAATTAATTTTTCTATATCAATACCAACGAAGCCGCCTGTAAAACCTAGTTTTTATTAATAACTAGCGACCCGCCCTCACTTCGCTTCGGAAACTGTAATTTATTATTGATTTCTCCACTATTTAATGGATGTTATTATACATATAAACCTTCCTCTTCAATCACTCTATTTATTAAAAAAAACCGCATCAAAATCAGTTGCATAGTTTTAAAGATTTAAGCATATATAGGGATATAGGGACAGAGAAAACGACTTTGTTTTATACTAAATTTTTTTATTGCCCTTGTAGGCAGACGAGCATACGGCCCCCCTGATGGTGAGTGGTTACCGTCGCTCATGGACATCAGCAATGCCAGGGGCAGAGCCAAGCCGCTGCCTACCGAAAATACTATGTAGTGAAGTACTAGTTAAACGTCACGCTCTGCTGTGACTCTCAATAACTGTATTAAAAATCTCATAACAACTAGTCAGAGTCATCAAAGCATTTACTCTAATCTAGTCTCAAAAATGTCCGTTTATGTCTAGCCGAATTCTTTAGTTTTTTCTAGAACAATGAGCAAGCTTTTATTATTATACTATTAAAAGGAGAATCGGGCCGTGAATCTAATTTAATAGTCATTCTCAGTCTTATCTAGTCATCATTTATTAGAAATGGGCAAAAAAATAAACACAAATTTTATTTTATTTGACATATTACAGTAAAATTGCTTAGTTCAGAGATACAACTATATTTTGGCAATTCAACAGTACGTACGACATTGCAAATAAATAATAACACTATGTAAAAATATAAACCAAAGAACTCTCTCTGATACAATAATTTCTAGCTCCACATCTAAATATAACCACCGAAAAGAATATTAAACTTAATTCTGTGAAACTGAAATGAATAATTTTATTTTGTCGGTCTTCTTAGATTTTTTGGTTTTTTTTTGCGTCTGCGTTGTGAAATGAAATTGGAAGCAAGAATAAAAACCAACCAAATTAGTACTAAGAATAATATTATATTAGATAAACCACCGTAAATTGTATATTTTTTGCTTTTTATGTACATTTGTACAAAATGTAATTTTTTACCGAAATATTTGTGCTGTTTTCGATTTACAAGAACCGCAATAATCGATAAATTTAATCAATTTTCAGACTTGTTAACAATGTTAGACTGGTGGTAGGACCTCTTGTGAGTCCGCGCGGGTGGGTACCACCACCCTGCCTATTTCTGATGTGAAGCAGTAATGCGTTTCGGTTTAAAGGGTGGGGCAGCCGTTTTACTATACTTGAGACCTTAGAACTTATATCTCAAGGTGGGTGGCGCATTTACGTTGTGGATGTCTATGGGCTCCAGTAACCACTTAACACCAGATGGGCTGTGAGCTCGTCCACCCATCTAAGCAGTAAAAAAAAGGTCAATGCAGTTAATAGAATTTATGTACTTTTAGAAAAAAATTAAACGGCTCTGATATACTCATCTCTTAATTAATAATAGCGCAGTACTTGGCGCTCCTAATTATAGGGCCAAGGGATGTGGGTTCGATTCCCATACTCCATATATTTATTAATACAAAAAAATGCTTTAAAATTTATTGATTTGATCGTATTTTGTTGGTCTAATCTCACTATTACTATTGTATGTCAATAATTTTGAATTAATTTCTTTAAGAAAAAATTACGCGGAGAAATTCTAATAAACACAGATATATTCAGATTGATTAAATGTTTTAAGAATTGCAGTTGAGTTATCGCCCAATATTGTAAATTATTTTAATGTCTTTTTAAAAAAGGACAAGCAACAAGCTAGAACAACAGTCTTTTTTTGTCCTGTATGTATTTAATGTAAAAGATAAATTCTTCGAAAATATAACACATGAATTATATTTTCAAACAACGACTACTGAGGAAGAAAATAAAAAAAAATGTGTTGCGGATCGTTCCATTCAAACGGTTAAATATAAAAATTAAAATGTAAATAAATGTTATAGTAATCCCCAAACCACTATTATTTACTAATAAGAATAAAATACAATGTAAATATTATATATTAAATACAATAATAGCTTGCAATTATTATTTGCAATTATTGAATTATATACGTAATTGTGTCCTTAAATTAGATGTGTAATTAAACTTTCATAAAGAAAACTTTATAAACATAATCGTAATCGAATTAAAGAATGTTTCTCTTGTGAATGAAGTCCTCAATTCATTTGTGCTCCGATGCTCATATTTAAACACCATCAAACCTGCTCATTTAATTATAAGTAAATAATTGTAGTCGTATAATAAATGTACATATCGTTTTTGTAAATAAAGTTTTTGATGTGGTATTTGTTTTTATTTACATCTCATATTTTGAAAGCATCATTTTAAATAATACTAGCTGACCCGGCAGACTTCGTAATGCCTCAATCGATAAATAAAAGACCTAAACATTTTTTATAAAATAAACTTAAAACAAACAAAAGGAATCCGTCCGACGGGAGACACATCAAAGGAAAAACGAAATTGTTATTTTTATTTAATTCCGAGCATTTTCATATTTATCTACCTTTTAAACCTTCTCTGGACTTCCACAAATAATTCAAGACCAAAATT
Organism: Bombyx mandarina; assembly: GCF_030267445.1. Lineage (NCBI taxonomy): Eukaryota > Metazoa > Arthropoda > Insecta > Lepidoptera > Bombycidae > Bombyx > Bombyx mandarina. The sequence continues at coordinate 8,225,090 of NC_143225.1, read as the reverse complement.
AGCCAAATCCGTCTAGCCGTTCTCGAGTTTTAGCAGTTTTAACAGCAATTCATTTTTATCTATATAGATTAATATATTGATGTATTTTAATTGATTGACTACTCTGTACAAAATTGTGTGTATATTATTTATTTATATGTTTTTATTGCTTAGATGGGTGAACGAGCTCACGGTCTGATGTTAAGTGGCCACGGGGGCTCATAGAAATCCACAACGTAAATGCCGCCACCCAACTTGATACAAGAGTTCTGAGTCTGAGTTCTATAGTACATTGGCTGCCCATCCTGAGACGTATGATGTACTCTCCCTGTTTCTAATTTTCTAAAGAAATACGTACTTAACACGTGTTCAAAAAAGTGATGAAGGAATAAAAAACATCGTATTACAAAACCAAAATACGCAAAATATATAAACCTGCACAATTATCTCGCGTTTCGGTTTGAAGTATAGCATAGGTGCAATAATAAAAATTTACCATCGAGATTTGGAATGAACTTCATAATTTTTTTTTTTGCTTAAATGTGTGGAAGAGCTCACAGCCCTCCTGTTGTTAAATTGTTACTGGAGCCTATAGACATCTACAGCGTAAATGCGTCACCCACCTTGAGATATAAGTTCTAAGGTCTCAGTATAGTTACAACGGCTGCCCCACCCTTCAAACCGAAACGCATTATTGCATCACGGCAGAAATAGGCAGGGCGGTGGTACCTACCCGTGTGGACTCACAAGAAGTCCTACCACCAGTTCCACCTTCCAGTCCTACCACCCTTCTTGGTATTTCTTAATCGCTATGATACGTCATAAGTAATATCTCGAATTAGTTTAGTGGTTTAGTCTAGTTAATAGTTTAGTAGTATTTTATTTTTAGTTTAGCTTAGTATTAGTTATACCCTTTGAATATATAAACAGAGGATATGTCGAAAGGGTTCGAAAAGCATGCTTAATAAAAACAGAAACATCAAGCGCTACGTCCGCTTACAATCAGGCGGACAGTTTCCTCGGCTGTCCATCATTCCGCGACTATTGTTGGGGGCTTAAAGCAGACGTCGAAAACGTATTTATAATAATAACTAGCTGACCCGGCATACTTCGTAGTGCCTCAATCGATAAATAAAATACAAAATGAATCCGTCTGATGGGGGACACATCAAAGGACAAATAAAATTGTTATTTTTATTTAATTCCGAGCATTTTCATATTTATCTACCTTTTAAACCTTCTCTGGACCTTTACAAATAATTCAAGATCAAAATCAGCCAAATCGGTCCAGCCGTTCTCGAATTTTAGCGAGACCGAACAGCAATTCATTTTTATATATATATAGATAGATAAAAAACACAGAATTTAGTCACAGACAAAATGACAAACAGAATAAAACAGTGATGCCACACGATAATAAATAACTAGTCAGGTCATAAGTATTGTCACACAGTAAAAACTTTTCTTTTAGAATGCTGGCCACAAAAAAGTTTATTGAATTCGAATTTCGAATTGTTCATGAAAATAAATATGTATACTTTTAGAATTTTACTCATTTTTTAATATGGAGTGGACGCTTAAAGAAGACCGTGTTGCAGTTATTGCGTTGCATCGTTGCGGTTACGCGCCAATTCAAATTTTTAACATACTGAAAATTTTGAATATAATCAAAAGATTCGTTTATCGTACCATCAAACGATACAATGAAGACTCTAGTGTAGATGACAGGTCAAGAAGTGGTCGCCCTCGGTCTGTTAGGACTCCAGCAGTAATAAAAGCTGTGAAGGCGCGAATTCAAAGAAATGCCAAACGTATGCAGGAACTGTTGGCCCTTCAGATGGGGTTAAGCAGAACCACGGTGAAAAGGGTGTTAATGAAGACTTAGGGCTTCGGGCATATCGAAGAAAAACAGGACATCGTTTGAATGCTCGTCTAATGGACCTGAGACTGAAGAGATGCCGCGCTTTGTTGAAGCGGTACGCGGGAAAAAAATATCGGGAAATTCTTTTTTCGGATGAAAATTTTTTTACCGTAGAAGAGAGCTACAACAAACAAAATGATAAGGTGTACGCACACAGTAGTGAAAAAGCGAGCAACCGTATTCCGCGTGTCCAACGAGGTCTTTTTCCATCCTCGCTCATGGTATGGTTGGGAGTTTCTTATTGGGGCTTAACAGAGGTACATTTTTGTGAGAAAGGTGTAAAAACGAATGCAGCTGTGTATCAAAATACAGTCCTGACGAACCTTGTGGAACCTGTTTCTCATACCATGTTCAATAACAGGCACTGGGTATTCCAACAAGATTCGGTGCCAGCTCATAGAGCGAAGAGCACACAAGACTGGCTGGCGGCGCGTGAAATCGACTTCATCCGGCACGAAGACTGGCCCTCCTCCAGTCCAGATTTGAATCCGTTAGATTACAAGATATGGCAATACTTGGAGGAAAAGGCGTGCTCAAAGCCTCATTCCAATTTGGAGTCACTCAAGACATCCTTGATTAAGGCAGCGGCCGATATTAACATGGACCTCGTTCGTGCTGCGATAGACGACTGGCCGCGCAGATTGAAGGCCTGTATTCAAAATCACGGAGGTAATTTTGAATAAACTTTAGTGTCATAAGAATCTATGTTTTGTTAAGTTCATTTTGGTATATGAATGGTTACATAATGAATAAACTTGTTTCAATTATTTTACATTAAACATGTGACAGAATTTATGACCTGACTAGGTACTTCTATCGTGACCCCTTGCCAACCCCATTCCATTCCCGGATCTCCCTGCAATCAAAAACTGCTGTTACCCTAGAGATGTCTCACAGTAAGTAAGAGTATGTTATAGTAACCGGCAAACTTCTTGAGCAAATGACCTTGACTGCGCAGAACCGAATTTTAGATCACTTTGGTGGTGAGGGTGAGGCGCGACGGCAGGGGAAATCGTATCGAGCGCGTTATTGGTAGATCAGTCGAACCTTGCGTCCCGCACCGCGCCCTCTTTCCGCTTGCTCCCAAAAGTACGCTTGCGTACAGTGAAAAGTCTATCGTTATTCATCGTTAAGTTATTTGTTATAATTGCTTGTTGACTTTGTTGCCATTGCTATATGTTGAGTGTTTGTTGATTTTTTATAAAAAATACACTATGCCGCGACAAACTGGTGTAGTATTCAAAAGAAAGGGTAGAAAAATTGTGTACGACGTATATTGCTTCATTATAAAACAGGGGAAGAATGATATGGAAAAAGTAAAACAGACTTCGGAAGCAAGAAAAACATCAGTGAGTACTGTTAGGTGCATTATTAACGAAGCTAAAGGCTCTCGCCGTGTTTCGGACTCCGGGTAAGAAAAGATCAGGGAAGAAGAAAGTTACCAGAATGGATAGTTTCGTTCAATCTGTAATAAAAAGATGTAATCATAATAACTACATAACAAGCAGCGAAACTCCGTATCGTAGAAAGGCTTCGGAAAATTTAAAGAAGATATAAATTTTAATGGCTCGGAATGAAGCTTACGACGAATTATGAAAGAGTTAGGCTTCAGATGGAAAAAAAACAGAAAGTAATCGGAAGCTGGTAATTGAAAAAAGTAACATTCGATTACTACGAATCGAATATCTTCAAAAAATAATTAATTATAGACAAAAAAGAAGACCGAACCGACTGAGTTGTAAACTACACCGATGAGCCCTATGTCGACTCATCACGATGATAGCGACTCGGGTGATGAAAACAGTGATGATGATGATGGTCAAGATTATGATAACGAAAAAAAAATTACAAATACCAGCTTCGCTTCAACTGAACGAAGACCTGGCAATAGCTCTAGTTTTGACTTAATAGAAGGAATATCTATTTTACCCCAAGATTAAATTATTACAATTATTAACCTATATTTTTTGTTGATGTTCTAATAAATATATAAATAAATACATAATATGTTGATTTTAATAATTTAATAGCATTATGACGCAGAGTAAATAATGTTTTTGCACGTGAGTGTACCATGCGCAAACTTACCCCCACTACGTCGACAAATGCTCAAGAAGTTTGCCGGCTATAATACCAAGGATCATAAAATTCCGGGTAACAATCAAGGTAATAATCACATCACTAACCGCGCTATCCTTTTATTACGAGTATATATTAAGGGACAAGAACCACAGACAAGACTCTTAAATGTTGTATCGATGGTATTTGGTTATTTCAGTCGAACCTTTTGTCAAATAATCAATTATTTAAAATGGATCTAGAAATAGACTTTTTTTTAATTATTGTAAAAATTTCAATAGTAATTTTTCCTTTTAAAACTATCAGCTTGATTGAGCGCTCAAGCGCTGAGCGGGTATTTCATGACACGCGGAGTTTTGAAACGAATTGAATAATTATTTCGAGCTATGATAGGAGGCACTGTTGTTTGGAATGTCTTGGAATAATGCTGCAAGTGTAGGCAGCGGCTTGGCTCTGCCCCTGGCATTGCTGAAGTCCATGGGCGACGGTAACCACTCACCATCAGGTGGTCCGTATGCTCGTCTGCCTACAAGGGCAATAAAAAAAAAAGTACAAATATTCATATGACCTCTTCTCAGGATTTAGATCTAGGAATTTTTATGATCGCGACTGACTGATACTATGTATAGCCCACTGAGTTTCTCGCCGGATCTTCTCAGTGGGTCGTGTTTCCGATCCGGTGGTAGATTCTGCGAAGCACAGCTCTTGATAGGGTTAGCAACGTCGTCAAGTTAGAGCCCCGTGAGCTCACCTACTAGTTAAGGTTACGCTGAAATAGCCTCTCAAGGCTATCAGCTTAGGTTGAAAAAAAAACCTATGTATATTCCGGAGACTCGACCGTAGACGGGTGCGTCTAGACGCGTAGGTACAAGCGGCGCTTATTTTTGCTGCTAAGCTTTCGAGCGTTCTGATTAGAACAGTCCGAGAGACTTATTACAATTCATTTGAGACTAATGCTTGAAGTAAGTATTTAACAACAGGAGAATCGTAATCTTTTTTGCCAATGTGAGGCAACAAAGCTCGCTATAATCGGATAGATGGACTTGATTAAATAACTTATAAGCTCAACGGTGAACGACCTCAAACGAATTAAAAAAATAGCTTGCCCCTATTGAAGACAACTTCCAAACCGTGGATAAGGCTTGTAGTGAATTATACTGAGTTTGATAAATAATAAGCTGAATATCAGCATCGATCATTTGTCTTAAGAACAAAAAGTAAACCAAAAATTTGACATTCAATTACATTACAAAGTCCGTTTACAATAACACAAAGCATCACACAACACACAGAAAAATTATTCTTGAAAAATGTACATATTCATGCAATTATTTCGTCTTCACATTTACTATTTATTATACATACAATTTAGTAACATCAGTTCTTCGTATCTTCTTTGTTTCACTTTTCAAAAATATTAATTTAACTTATTCTTGAAGGGCATTGCACTCAAAGATTTATCGGGTTTTAATATAAAGCTCAGATTGTGAATGCGACTGTAAAATTGTAACCCTTGCAATTTACTTGAAGAAAGAAATACATACGTAAATATTATGTATTTGTTTTTTATATCTTAGGTATTACTTATAATCTGTGTTAGCAAAAACCTAATACATAACTATTTCCTATTTTTCCCAAGTGCCTGCTGCAAAAGCTATTAATTAGCAGTCCAATCAGTCAATCTTACTTGATATGATATATGTTTTAATGTGCTGATCGTAATAACTAAATAGATGAGAACTGTTAAAACTGTTCGGACAACTTAAAACATTTAAGACTGCTGATGCATACAACAGGCTTTTTTCGTCAAGCGCTGATATTTCAAATGCATATGGTTCACGATGTGCACGAGTCAAATTAAGGTATAAATAATGGTTTTAATTCACAGAGCTGAAAAAACAATTCATATATAAAAATGTATCTAACAAGCGTTAGAAAATGTGATATTAGGGTCTATGGGTTCTCCTATTAAACCAATAACATAAAAAAATGATGCGGGTGCAACTTAGGGCACGTGAAAAAAGTGAAACTTCTTTTACGGTTTGTAGTCTATTGTGGTTTTCTTAATTTTTCATCCTTAAATCAAATTTCTGTTGTAATAGGGAATGCTGTGAGAAACGACAACACTCGCTTTGTCCTTTCCCTCTCTCCACGTGGTTCGCGAGACGCGTTGTCTATTTTCTCACTCTCGCTGTTCTGTCATGAGTTAAATATTATTATCAACGCGCCTAAAGAAGTTTCACTTCAAAAAAGGTGTTGTAAAACTCCAACACATAGGTTCTTTTTATTTCGCATACTGGTTTATAGCCTTTATGATGGTTTATTCCGTAAAATACCGTCCTCAATTTTCCAGCAAAAAAATTAACAAAAACAACGAAATCTATCCGCGAAATTATAATGAATATAAAATACTTCATCCTAAGCCTGAAAAAGTTTTTAAATTTATTGGCTTTGTTCCATTTCATTTTTCGTACTCCGTAGACCAGGTCGTTGACCTTCGTAAATCCTGTATTATCCCCAACTAGATTTTTTTTTTTTTTTTGGTCAGGAGGAAATCGCCGGACTTGCGCCCTCCACTGGGAACGGCGGGCGGAGCATGTCGGAGTCGAACCGACTAAAACCTCCTGTCGCTCAACAACCAACGTCCAAACCTCACATGAGACAGAACTCATGAAAAGGCAAAGGGGGGAAAGTGAAGTGTTTAGTGCGGAGCACATCTCTCCCATCACCCTCCCCCTCGGGACGCAGGACTGGCGGTCGTCGGCGCCACGACCACCAGCCCTCTCGGTCGGCAGGCTATCCGGAGCCCGCCTAGATGGCGCCGGTTAGAGTGAGCTATCCTACGGAATACCCCGCTGGGTCAGAACCAGCGTGGGTCGAGGATAGCCGGCCTTCCATCACCCGGATGCTCTTGCGTAAAACGCGTGCAGAGCAGCTTACACGACGTCTTCTTAGGTCCCCCTCGCCGGTCCCCAAACCGACATATGAGGGGGACCCGAAACACTTAGAGGGCCAGGGCTTGGGCGAGATCCGCCTCCCTGGCCCCCGCTCGACGACGGCGGGCTTGCGCGTCTCTAACGCGCCCCGCCGCCTCCTTCTGCGAGATGGTGCACTCGCAGAAGTCGAGCATCGCCTTCCACGACTCGTCGTCGCCGAACATCGATGCCACAACACTCGGCAACGACAAGTCGTTTCCTATTTTTGCGACGAGGACACGGCGCCACCCCTCCCATGCGGGGCAGGCGACGAGCGTATGCTCTGCCGTGTCCAAGTCGCAATCACAATGGTAGCACTCTGCCGTCGGCTCGGCTCTGATCCGGTACAGGAACTCACCGAAGCAACCATGCCCAGTGAGGACCTGCGTGAGCCGGAAAGTGAGGCGTCCTCTGTCACGATTCACCCAATCCACAAGGACTGGGCGAATCGCCTCGACGGTCCTACGACCAGCCGAAGGATCGGCCAACCGCCTGGACCATGATTCCAGCACGGACCGCCGAGATTGGGCCCTCCGCGCTCTGACCACACACCCCAACTAGATACGTCAAACAAAACAAGACAAATTGTCTATTACGGCTGGAATCATTTAAATGTTTTGAAACGCTTCCAAATTTGTTTAGTTGCTGAAAAGAGACGTGATTCAATATGAAACATGGGTAGAAAGCAGGACTGAAAATTAAGTGCCGTCAAATTACAGCCAACATAACGCTTTCAAAGAGATTGCATCGTCTCCATGTTTCTAGATTGTCTATGTTTAGTCTTTAAATATTTGCTTGCTTTTAATTAACTTTGCACAGAAGAAAAAAAAAACTAAATATTTAATTTTAATATAAAATATACAACAATTAAAGCTGAGCTTAACATTCGTTTTTTTTTTCACAATCATTATAGTATACAGCTTTAATAATATATAATAAAATATGTATGTATACTCGTACCCCAATGAATACAAAATAATACTAACAAAAATGTAACGTAATGTCTTAACATAAATTTTAACAAAATTTGCCATATCGACGCTTGAAAGGCAAACGTGACTAAGCGACAATGCGTGAACTTTACAATAGAATAATTTCAAGTTGAATTACCTGAAAACAAAATTTATTTTAATGAATCTAGCTGTAGTAGAATCTAGCTAGTAGCTGTAGGATTGAAATGATTTTAATAGACCTAGAAATATAAATTTTTTGCGCATCGAATATAATTATTGCCTATCATTTATGTACAAAGCAGTTATTATCGCTTAGTCATTTTTGCCTTTCAAGCGTCGATATGTTATGTTAATGTCGAAAGTTGAAGTAACTGTGTAATTTTAATTAATAACAAGGAAATATGGGGAAGCCAGGTGGAAGAGTAATTAAAGTTATGTAATTAAAAAGGTACTGCTTCAAAGATGTATTGAAAATAATGTGTACATTTTGCTTTGAAGACGTAAGAAGTTTTTAGCATTACGTTACATATAGCTTTAGCTATATTCAAAGAGAACTTTATAATACAATTTCCATTCCATTCCATTCCAGTTCTCTATCATGCTACGGAAGACTGAAAAACTTTACGTAAATGTTATTTGAGCCTATTTAATTGTGCTTTCGACTTTCATACCCTCTTCTTGTTGATAAAATGATTGCTAATTAAAATCATCAGGCGCTGCTCTATATATTCACACGATACTCAATTTGTTTTTATTGCGCTGGTACGCAGACGAGTACACGTCCCACTTTATGGTGAGTGGTTGCCGTCACTCATAGATGTCAGCAATGCCAGGGGTGGGGCCAACCCGCTGCCATCTGTTAAGTGCTCCCGCAAGCCTCGTTTGAAACTGGAAAAGCCTCCGGGCCACCAGTAATACTTCAATCATAAAAAGAGCCCCGTTTGAATAAAAGGCGATCGATTTTCGCCCAAGTGTGAAACTGTATTTGCACAATCAATTTATTGACCATGCAACATATAAGTTACTAGCCGTACTCGACCACTTCGCTGGGCATTTAAAATGAACATTATTATTTATTGTCATTATTATTAGGGAGTCCAACACTCATATAAATATTAGCCTATCCATTAAGTACATGTATTTTCTAGATGGATACCGAGTTTCAAGTCAATCGGATACATGGTTCAGTAGTTATAACGGAACATCCGTAAAAACCACTGTAGATTTATATATTAGTATAGATTTGTTTTTTTTCCCCTACCTATGCTGATAGCCTTGAGAGGCTATTTCAGCTTCACCCTAACGTGTGTAGGTGAGCTCACGGGGCTCAAACCGGAGTGTTGCTAACAGTGACCCTAGCAAGAGCCGTGCTTCGCAGAATCTACCACCGGATCGGAAACGCGACCCACTGAGAAGATCCGGCGAGAAACTCAGTGGGCGGTGCCTATGGGTTAATTCGCTCGTCGAGCCCTTCGTCGAAAGCAACGGGTTCGACGAGGACGGTGACCGGTGCTTGTGATACCTAAAAGCACCGTTAATGGATCGGGAGGATCCGTAATGACGTGCTTTTGGGCGACGTCGACTGTTTACCATTCGGTCTACAGGATCGGGTATGATAGATTTGACACGATATTCTTTAGTTTGGATCTTAAAGGGTTCAAAGAACTTTTGACACGTCTAAGAGCGAGGCGGAGTTTTATGGAACAGATTGATGTAAATTATTCTGGAATCTCTTATCTAACGACGACTGTACATGTCTTAAGAGCAAAGGAAGTAGCAAGGACCAATCTAAGTGATAGTCATGATTTCGAAGTCCGTATTTTGAAATTCTTAAATTGATTACCTCCTAAAATAAAGAAAATATGTCTAATAATGACATTTTCAATCTTCAATATTGTTAATAGCACAAGGTTGTTGATTTAATTACTGTCGGTTGAATTAATACAAACTGGTATGTGACAAGCCTCTAATTAATCGAAGATACGGTAATTACATCGTATTCAATACCACAGTACGTACTAAAGCATTCGCATTTTATAAACAAGACATCTTATATAGTAATAGTAAATAATTCTGTATATTAATTTTTAATTATTAATATGAATATAATATCTATAACATAATATAAAAATATATTGATGTCTTGTAACTTACTCTAACGACTCTGTACATAATTATGTGTACATTATTTATTTATATGTTTTTATTGCTTAGATGGCTGGACGAGCTCACGGCCCACTTCATGTTATGTTGTTACCGGAGCCCATAGACACCTTTAGAAGTCTATGGGCTCCGGCAACCGTTAATGCCGCTACTCACCTTGAGATATGACTTCTAAGGTTACAACGGCTGCCCCACCCTTCAAACCGAAACGTATTACTCCTTCACGGCATAAATAGGCAGGGTGGTGGTACCGACCCGTGCGGACTCGCAAGACGTCCACCAGTAATTACGCAAATTATAATTTTGCGGGTTTGATTTTTGTTACGGAAGTCAATCGTGAACATTTGTTAAGTACGTATTTCATAAGAAAAGTTGAAACTTGCCTGCGGGATTCGAACACCGGTGCATCGATCGATACGAATTCACCGGACGTCTTATCCTTTAGGCCACGACGTCTTCAAAATGAATTAACAGCTGTAGCCCCGGGGGTACGAGTTGGTGGCGGCATCTACGTACTTGTCTGTCTAGGCTTATCAATTGTCGGCGCTCAGCTGGGCCCTGGTGAACAGGGAGACATGCGCTCCGCAAGAAACTCACTTCGCAAGAACTTCACCTCACCTAAGCCAACGTCGGGTGAGTTCCGTTTCAACCGAGAATCGGCTACTGGCTATTTAGCAGCTACGGGTTTTAACTTTGACGCTTCGCCTACCACCCCCCGCGTGTAGGCGGAAGTCCGGCGATTTCAACTAATTTCCCTAAAAGAAGTACAGTTGTAGTTTTATAAGTTGTGTAAATTATATTATATGTAAAGTAACTCTTTATTCTTCAACTTTTAAATCATTATTTCGCCCCACTCGTTTATAATAATTAGATATCGGTTTGATCCTATAATTTACTGGTGGTAGGACCTCTTGTGAGTCCGCGCGGGTAGGTACCACCGCTCTGCCTATTTCAGCCGTGAAGCAGTAATGCGTTTCGGTTTGAAGGGTGGGGTAGCCGTTGTAACTATACTGAGATCTTAGAACTTATATCTCAAGGTGGGTGGCGCATTTACGTCGTAGATGTCCATGGGCTCCAGTAACCACTTAACATTAGGTGGGCTGTGAGCTCGTCCAACCATCTAAGCAATAAAAAAAAAATCTCATTAAATTTTAAATATCACTCACATTTTATCAACCCGGAAAAGTCCAGTTTTACATATACACATTGAAAAGCAATCAATTGATTCGTGAAGGCCGTATGACATTATTCATGTCCGTGTCTTTAAAAAAACGGACATGTGAGGTTTTGCGTTCATAATGGGTTGGACGGCTGCCAGTCTGCGTAAATACATAGTGTCGCTACCCCATGAAATAGCACAGGAAATGTGACTTAGAGAGGTCGTCAGACAATTAAGGGACATGTTGATCGATCTTTTTTTTGTTTTAGGGGTTTTCACATAGTTTTTTCTGTTGATCTCGTGATGAGCGATTTTCAGCCTGTGTATCCTCAGGGTACACGTATCCCTGGGTTTGGGTGTAAATAACAATTTTATTAGTTACTGTACCCGTCCGCTTCGCTGGGCGTTTAAAATTAACATTATTATTTCTCACCCCCACAAAAATTCTCATTAACGCCCCCGCAACTAGTGTAGGGAGTCCAACACTCATATAAATATTAGCCTATCCATTAAGTACATGTATTTTCTACATGAATACCAAGTTTCAAGTCCATCGGGTGCACGGTTCAGTAGTTATAACGGAACATCCGTAAAACCCCTGTAGATTTATAACTAGTCAGGTCATAAGTATTGTCACACAGTAAAAACTTTTCTTTTAGAATGCTGGCCACAAAAAAGTTTATTGAATTCGAATTTCGAATTGTTCATGAAAATAAAAATGTATATGTTTTAAAGTTTTTGTTTTATGTCAACAGTAGAAAATGAAATTTCAATGAAGAAGTTGATTTTGGAATAAATAAACAATCTTAAATTCGTAGTTCACATGTAGTAGGGGTGTCGAGTTGGTATCGTAAATTCCCAGCACGACCTTACATCTCAACTCTGTGACGCAGATATCATAATTTACTCCTTCTCTTCCTGCTTCATCCCAACAACGGCCAATTATTGAGAAATGTTTTCTTTTAAAAATAAACAAATATACCTATATATTAGTAGGTATAGATGGCGGAAATACAGAGAAGTTAAAAATAATATAAAAAATATTCTAATGTATATGTTATATCTGCAATATGTAGTTTAACATGAACCTTTTAACTAATTACATATTCAATAGAACCGACAGACCTTAAGAGAACTAAGACACATTTTTATGAGTATGTGTTATCATCCTCCTTCAGCTTTTCATCGTAGAAGGCGTGGTGGCTTCCACCGCGCCGCCCCTGCTCGGCTCCCATAGAGGCCGCCGGGTACCAGGTGCGAGGGCGCCCGGTATTCGGCTGTTGGTTCGGTAATCTATGTGCTTAGTGCGAGTTTTTTAACGTTCTCGATAGCGTAAAAGTTAGCTCAAATTTGTATGGAGTTGGAACAGCGCCCCTAGCGGCAAACATAGGCAAACGTTCCAACTCCATACAAATTTGACTTAACTTTTACGCTATCGAAAACGTTAAAGAACTCGCACTAAACACACAGGCGGTGTAAGAGGACTCAGGAATGCATCTTTGTCAAGGCCTAGCCTAGGAAGATTTTTTTTTATGGCCTTTCTAGGCAGATGAGCATACGGCACACCTGATGGTAAGTGATCACCGTCACTCATGAACGTCAGCAATGCCAGAGGCAGAGCCAAGCCGCTGTCTACCATTAGAAATAGGAAGAAGACCTCTGTCTTCCTATTCTCCTTCTTCTCTCTTCTTCTTCTGGTTATGAGATATAAATCATCAAACAAACAAACTACATAATGACCAAGCACCACGTAGACGCAGAAGAATAGCTATTGTAAATATCATTCATACTATTTTTTGGTGTCAGATATATAAATTAAACAGACTAACTTTATTCACACTCTGATTTAATCTGCCAATTTTACATTGATGCGTCATATTCAACTACTGTCCTCAGACCGTCTACATTCTCTTTCAAATATGTCTTAGCCGGCTATGAGAGACGCACAATCCCGCCGCCGTCGAGCGGGGGCCAGGGAGGCGGATGTCGCCCAAGCCCTGGCCCTCTAAGTGTTTCGGGTCCCCCTCACATGTCGGTCTGGGGACCGGCGAGGGGGGCCTAAGAAGACGACGTGCAAGCTGCTCTGCACGCGTTTTACGCAAGAGCGTCCGGGTGATGGAAGGCCGGCTATCCTCGACCCACGCCGGTTCTGGCCCAGCGGGGTATTCCGTAGGGTAACCCACTTTAACCGGCGCCATCTAGGCGGGCTTCGGACAGTCTGCCGACCGAGAGGGCTGGTGGTCGTGGCGCCGACGATCGCCAGTCCGGCGTCCCGAGGCGGAGGGTGATGGGAGAGATGTGCTCCGCACTAAACGCTTCACTTTCCCCCCTTTGCCTTGTCATGAGTTCTGTCTCATGCGAGGTTTGGACGTTGGTTGTTGAGCGACAGGAGGTTTTAGTCAGTTCGACTCTGAAATACCCCGCCCAGTATCCCCAGAAAAGGGCGGAAGTCCGGCGATTTCCTCCTGACCAAAAAAAAAAAAAAGGCGGCTATCCCTTCTTGATTGGTCTCGTGGCTAATGTGACTTTAAAAGCAGTCAATTGAGCAACTAATAAACAATAATATTTAAATGTTTTGCAATACAAACCTTACACTATAGACATGAATACTCGGTGTTAATTTAGGAACAAAATCTATTCAGTTCCATTGCTGCAGTAATGCAATCAAACACTCGTTTTACAGCAAATATTATGTAGTACAATCAGAGAACCGTTCGTTTGTACTTACGTGTCGGGGGGCAAATTTAACGCACGAACAAATCCACTACATTGTATTCAATTGGAAATAGTAAAACCGAAACATTCAATGCATCCCGCACAAAGCAAACGTTGGTCCGTTAAAAGCGTTAGTGTACGTATTCAAATATGCAACATGAAAATAATGCAATATTAATTCCCAATAATTAATACAAATCCCATCAATTGCAATCCCAATAATGCAAAATCTTATACCCTTAAACGAGCAATTCCTGTATATATATATAATCAGAATCTCGGAAACGTCTCCATCGATTTTCATAAAATTTAGTATACAGGGGATTTCGGGGGCGATAATCCGATTTTTTATCTACGATTTTTTTTCACAAAATTTTGTTTTATTCGTGTTTTTAATAATCAAATCTTCTCGACATCTATTGGCGAATACTAATACTATTTTTCTTAATCGAGGGCAACTAACCGCTTTAAAGACACAACAAGATGGCGTTATCAAAAAAATAAAACGAGCAAAGCTCGGTCATAATTTAGTAATAATTAAGGATAAAAATGTATGTCCGGGTACCGGTACATGATGATCGTTTGATGCGTGGATCTGTTTCGTAGCGCAGAAGAAAAGTGTGTTATCAACGAATTTGAGACTTGAAATGTTATAAGATGGGCAAAGGTAGCTCTATAGTGTCTATGGGCCCAGGATATCGCTTAATGCCAAGGGCCTTGACCTAGTCTTTGTTTTACCTTCTTAAAACTGGCTGGTTGTGGAGTAGATGACCAGAAGAGCTTAAAGCCCCCTTGGTCAAAAATTTTAACGGACACACAGTTCCGAAATTATACAAAGTATCACAGTTGCACTAAGCATTTCCTTACCTTTCAGAATTGAGTAAAACTCATTAAACAACTGTTCGGAACCGCAGTAAAAAGTTTAGTTGCAAAGCTGTCATTTATATTTTTATAATTTTTAAATTTTGTTTCTAAAGTCAGTAAGAATAAACTGTCAGCCATGAAAGTTGCATCATAATTTTATTTTATTTTATTGTAAAAATCTTCCTCCTAACAAATCCAAAGAAAGTATAAATATCTAAATAAGAAACCGTCCGCTACATGGTCCTTCGAGCCGGATACCCAGGAAATAAGGGAAGTGATCAAAGTTTGATATTCAGGACAAATTAGTGATGTGTAACCCATTACTCTGTTTTTTGTTTAGATTATTTATATTTATCATATTACAAGCTGGGTTAACTATGTGGTTTGTTTAATGTGTTTTTGTTGGCATTTTTTTGGTAATAGTCTATGTCTCTCACACTTGTAAAATTATTATTTATTTATTAATTATAGGTGCGTACATAATAGTGTGACTGTATAGTTCATTTTAGTTGTCATTATAGTTCATTATTTCAATTGTAACTTCTATCAATGCCAGATTAACTAGCCCGCTTCTGCCCAAATAATTCCGAAATGAGTGAGAAAGAAGAAAAGGAGTTAGTTAAAAAACGAGCTAGTCTAAAAGGCCGATTGACTACATTCAGAAAGTACATCGAGGAATTGAGCGGTACGTTGAATCAGCAACAAGTAAATGAATTGCAATTAAGAATCGGTAAGATCGAATTATTATTTGAACAATATGACGTAGTACAAACTAAAATAGAATGCCTCGCTGATGATTTCAGCTCGCAAAGCACAGAGAGAGAAGATTTCGAATCGATTTATTACAAATCCCTTTCACAGGCTCAGGAGATTCTTTCTCGTAATTCTAAACTGTTACAAACCGATGCGCATAGTTTTGAGAGTTGTTCTCATGTGAGCAATCATAGCCTGGTTAAATTGCCTACCATTAGTCTACCCAAATTTAATGGTTCATATAACAACTGGCTGGAATTCCATGACACCTTCAGTAGTCTTATACATTCGAACGAGGCGATAGGAGAAATTAATAAATTCCACTACCTCAGGGCCTCGCTAGAAGGCTCTGCTGCTGTACTGCTTCAGGAGATTCAGTTCTCTGCCAGCAACTATTCTGTGGCGTGGAAGCTGTTATGTGAGAGGTACGATAATAAGCGCCTATTAATTCAAACACATGTTAATAATTTATTTAATATAGACGCAATAAAGAGTGAATCTTCGTTTAATTTAAGACGTTTCATAGATCAGCTGAATAAAAGCCTGAGAGCTTTAGAGTCGCTGGGCGAACCGACTGATCATTGGGACACTCTTCTCATCCACATGATGAGTCGTAAAATCGAACAGAAGACGCTGCGTGAATGGGAAGAGTGCAAA
Source organism: Bombyx mandarina (assembly GCF_030267445.1). Lineage (NCBI taxonomy): Eukaryota > Metazoa > Arthropoda > Insecta > Lepidoptera > Bombycidae > Bombyx > Bombyx mandarina. Next base: position 8,208,872 of record NC_143225.1, on the reverse strand, counting down.
GGTCGTCTTGATAAAGAAAAGCCCATTTCTTTGTCCATATTTCTCGATTTCATTCGTAACCGGGCCGATCTATTAGAAACGATGGAATTTACTCGCCCTAACCTTCCTCACACACAATTTCAGCCACCACAGTCACCTAAAGGTCAGAAAATTAAAACATTAGTTTCTGTCTCCGGAACGCAGCTGTCGTCGAGTGGCGGCGCTAGTATTATTTCTGGTTCCGGTACAACATCGTGCCCACACTGTAAGGGTGAGCATTATCTTTATAATTGCGATAAATTTCTGAGCCTTAATAATGAGCAGAGATGGGAATTAATTCCTCAGTTCAAGGTGTGTTACAACTGCTTTCGTAGTGGTCACTATTCGAATCGCTGCAAAAAAGGTGGTTGTACTTTATGTAAGCGTAGGCATAATACGCTGCTGCACACCTATTCTAATAATAAACAGAGAATTAATCAGCCCGCTCCTAAGCGTGACACTACGGCAATCGCCTCCGCCATCCAGCCTGAACCTCCTGGTAACCACGGCCTAACGTTAGCCACGTATTCTGCCGCCGCACCTTCAGAGATTAGTAAAGATGGTATGTTTGCGACGGCTCTCGTTAAAGTTGTCGATAGTAATGGTCACGAGCACATCATACGTGCTCTTCTGGATTGTGCGAGTTCGTCTTGCATAATTAGTGAGAAAACGGGTCGCTTATTGAATGCCAAGTATATTGATATAGATAAACCTATTTTCGGCATCGATAAGACTAGAACGTACACTTCAAAAATGTGTTATGTTTCTTTCAGTTCACGCACTGAAAATTATTCCAAATGTCTTCTTTGTTATGTATTGCCGTCCATAACTGACGACGTGCCTTGCCATTCATTTGATGTTTCGCATTTTAATATTCCCGCTAATATTATTTTAGCCGATCCCCAATTTTATAAGGCGTCAGAAATTGACATGATAATTGGATCTAATGTCTTTTGGGATCTGCTCGGGACACGAAAGATCAATCTGGGAGATAACATCTCGATCCTCTGGGAAACTCGACTTGGCTGGTTGGTGGTTTCCGGGGATCTAAGTGATGGTCATGGATATGCTCCCCTAATGTGCAACTTTACAAAACTTGCAGACATTTCTCAAGATCTTGATCTCGGCGTTAATGACACTCAGAACTTGCTGTCGCGGTTCTGGCAGCCGAAGGAAGTCGGCCTTAAGTCATCATACTCCGAGGAGGAACGAAAATGTTTAGAACATTTCGTTAAAAATACGAAACGTCTAGCTGATGGTTGTTTTCGTGTGCGTGTACCCTTAAAACAATCTGCGGACTGCTTAAGTAACGGACAACTCTAGTTACCTTGCCGTAATGTCTTAAGCAGATCGGCCTTGAATGCAGTGACAAGAACATCTCAGAGATCATCATTCACGACTTCTACGTGAATGATCTCCTCACGGGGTCTGACTCATTTCAGGAGGCGTTGGACATTAAGAAAAAAGTTGCCGCAGAGCTTGCCTCCGCCAGGATGCCTCTGCGCAAGTGGAAGTCCAACGATCCTCTACTCTGTCTTACCGGTGATCCGTGTGACGATAGTTCGTCCCTCAGTTTAAATATCGGATCCCTTGAGTCGTGTAAGACATTAGGCCTCAATTGGCAGACAGCCACAGATGAGCTTTCTTTCTCTGTCGATTCGTGTGAAGCCTCGCCTTCTACGAAACGCTCTATGCTTTCGGTCACTGCACGCATTTTTGATCCCATGGGGTTAGTTTCTCCCTGCATTATTCCTATTAAAATACTATTGCAGCGGCTATGGGTTCATAAGTTATCATGGGACGAACAGCTCCCATTTGAAATAGCCAAAATTTGGGCTAATTTAATTAAAAGCCTTCCGCTTTTAAATAATTTGCGCATCCCTCGCCTTATTGTTTGCGAGGCTTATACTTACGCGGATCTCCACATTTTTACAGATGCGTCACAAAGCGCCTATAGTGCTTGCCTTTATGCACGAAGCGCGAACGTGTATGGACGAATCAAGGTCTCGTTACTTATGGCCAAGAGTAAAGTGGTTCCATTAAAGCCAACGACGATTCCTCGGTTGGAGCTCTGCGGGGCTCTGGTAGGAGTGCGCCTCTATGAGAAGGCTATTGATTCGCTCCGGGTTCAGGTCAGGCATACTACTTTTCGGACTGACTCGACGATTGTGTTAGGCTGGCTTAAAATGTTGCCTAGTAAATTACAGCCTTTCGTTCGCAGTCGTATGGTAGACATCATGGAGAAAACCGTGAACTGTACCTGGCGTCATGTTCCCACTGATGAAAACCCTGCTGATTATATTTCTCGCGGCGTCGAAGTCGTAAATTTGCAGGGTCTAGATCTGTGGTGGTCAGGTCCTCGATTTCTGCAGCAAGACTGCTCTCAGTGGCCTTCCAATCCAGTCCGGTACAGCGAGTCCAAACTCCCTGAAGTTCGTACTGAAGTCTCGTTGCACCTTTCAGTTCCACGTGATGATTCATTTATTGATTTCAGCCGATTCTCAAGCCTATCTCGACTAAAACGTGCTGTAGCCTATGCATTGAGATTCATAAATTTATGCAGAAAGCTATATCCACAAACATTTAAGCTCTAAAGAGTTACAGAACGCTTTGAACTTGATTATTAGGAAAGCTCAGTCTGAGTTGTTCGTCGAATACAAGCTCCTAACTCAGGGACATTCGGTATCTCCTAAAAGTCCCCTCAACAAGTTCAATGTCTTTCTTGATGACGCTCAAATTATGCGTGTTGGTGGCAGGTTTGGAAACGCGTCGGAGTTTTCGTATGAGAAAAAATATCCTATAATCCTACAGTCCACTCACATTCTCACAAAACTCGTATTCAAGGCTGAACATATTAAGCTTATGCACGCTGGACCCCAACTATTATTAGCTTCTATAAGAGAAGTCTACTGGCCTATTGGCGGTCGCAATTTGGCCAAGGCCACTTACCATAATTGTATAAGATGTACTCGCATGCGAGCATAAACAGTTTCTCCTCTTAAGGGAAATTTACCTGTGCACCGCCTCACTCCTGGTCGCCCGTTCGAGTGTGTAGGCATCGACTATGCTGGACCCATCTCGTCCGTTAACCGCCTTGGTCAAGGTTGTAGAATCGTTAAGGTCTCCATCGCGATTTTTGTATGTTTCAAAACAAAGGCGATCCATATCGAATTAGTAGGTGATTTAACCAGCAATAGTTTTCTCTCTGCAATACGCCGGTTGGTATCGCGGAGAGGTAAGCCTACTCATATATTATTATATTCGGACAATGGTACGTCATTCGTCGGTGCGTAAAAAACAAATCGGTACATTCTTAAAATCCAATTGCAATTCTTTGCCTGATGCTTTGATCGAAGAAGGTATTAACTTCCACCTGTGTCCACCTTACTCTCCTCATTTTGGGGGTCTTTGGGAGGCGGGGTTTAAATCTATTAAATTCCATATGCACAGAGTATTGGGAAATTGTAATTTAACTTATGAGGAATTGATCACTGTCCTAACGCAAATCGAAGCAATATTGAATTCTCGGCCGCTGACTCCACTATCAAGCGATCCCGATGACATGATGCCGCTTACTCCTGGGCATTTTCTCATTGGCCAGCCCCTTACTGCAATGCCTGCTGCTGAGTACAAGGACTGCCGGCTAAGCAATCTCACCAGGTTCCAGCGGTTAGAGCTTATGCGACAACATTTTTGGGCCAGATGGTCAAAGGAATACATTAGTGAGCTGCAGCAAAGAACAAAATGGCGCACCAATCAGTCATCGCTGAAGCTTCACAGCCTGATTGTGGTGAAGGAAGACAATCTCCCGCCACTTAAATGGAGACTGGGCCGCATAGTAGCTGTCTATCCAGGGTCCGACGGAGTCAACCGGGTCGCAGACATTCGTACTTCAAGCGAAGTCATCAAGAGGTCGTTTAATAAGATTTGTCCCCTGATTGCGGATTAGTTTTGGGTTGAAAGGAAACCTTTCAACATCCGGGGGCATGTTCGGAACCGCAGTAAAAAGTTTAGTTGCAAAGCTGTCATTTATATTTTTATAATTTTTAAATTTTGTTTCTAAAGTCAGTAAGAATAAACTGTCAGCCATGAAAGTTGCATCATAATTTTATTTTATTTTATTGTAAAAATCTTCCTCCTAACAAATCCAAAGAAAGTATAAATATCTAAATAAGAAACCGTCCGCTACAACAACAAATCATCATTTTTCACCGGAGCATCTTATTCACATATACATGTCTCTCTCACACATTATTTTCTCACATACACCAATGCCGATGTATTGTTCTGGTCATATTGTAGCTTTTTCAAAGTAATTTTACCTTCTTTTTCTATAATGCTTAGATAGCGAGCGCACTCCCTACCTGGTACAACGGCTGTCCCGACCTTCAAACTGGAACGCACTACTGCTTCACGTCAGAAATAGGCAGGGTGATGGTACCTACCCGTGTGGACTCACAAGATGTCCTACCACCAGTAAAAATGCTACCTAACCTAAATTAATCAACATTACTGTACTATCGTAGTACCAATACCGCATCAACCTACCATTGACACCTTCGATCAAGAGTACTATTATTGATCGAAGATTGACACTTGCGTTTTTCTATCTTATTTATGGTCTGAATATATTTTGCGTCACGGCAAGTTTACTCGAAAAATACTCGGTGCCTTATATGTAGACTGATTTTCACTGAGGAAGAAATGAAAATTTATCACACTGAACAATGACCAGAACTGCAATTTTCCCATACTTTATTGTTATCGAAAGCCTGCGGTATACCACTGCAAAGCAGCCAATATACATATGATACACACACACAAATTAGACAATTTAAAATTTTGTCCGTACACAAATTACGTAATAATGTATTCCAAACATAATTTCATATGTTTGTGGGTTTAATATTGGCTTTGTAATAACAGTATGTGAATTGTTTGCTACCACGAAATCTATAAATTTGCGTAATTACTTGCAATAGGGTGTATTGCACTGAATTTTATACAGATTATGGAACTACCAAAGCTAATAAATAAAAATGTTTTAAATGAAAAAAAAAGTCTAGTGAAATAAAGCTGCATTAAACATAATTAGGGTCTGAAATCCTATGAACTAATAACTCCAGGCAGGTCTATTACGTAATGCGCGATAATTGCTTTACTGTTTCCCTTTCTGTAATTTAAGACCAGCCGACGGCCTCAGAAACGTCTCATCTATTCTAATTAGTAAAAAATAAAACAGATGACCGTCTTATATGGTTTGAGGAAATTTTTGAAAAACATAAGAAGGCGCCCTTATAATAGTCCAAGGTCAAAACGAATTGTTGATTTTGACTGACTAAGTAGTGCAGCAGTTGAGCCTTGACCGTTGTGCCGAAGGTCGTGGGTTCGATTCGCAAATTCGACAAACATTCGTATGATGAACGGTTTTGTTTGCACTTTGTCTGGATGTATGTGTACGTATATGGTATATGTGTATATTTAAACGTTTAAAAGTATGTATGTCACGTATGTATGTGACTTCCACGGTGAAGGAATAACATCGTGTAATAAAAAATGAAACCCGCAAACTTATAATTTGTGTAATTACTGGTGGTAGGACCACTTGTGAGCCCACGCGGGTGGGTACCACCACCCTGCCTATTTCTGCTGTAAAGCAGTAATGCGTTTCGGTTTGAAGGGTGGGGCAGCCGTTGTAACTATACTTGAGACCTTAGAACTTATATCTCAAGGTGGGTGGCGCATTTACGTTGTGGATGTCTATGGGCTCCAGTAACCACTTCACACCAGGTGGGCTGTGAGAAATAAAAAAAAATCAATCTCTGGTACCCATAACACTGGAAATCCTAATTTGGAGCCGTATTACCGTGCGTGATTTGTTCCCAGTTATTTATTATTATTTATTAACTGCTGAGTCATTAGTTCGATTCCCGCATTGGGCAAACGTTCGTGTAAACATAAAGTTATTGTTATGTTTGTATGTATTAAAACATATGGAAGTACGTAATACGTATACAATCTTTTTTTTAAATTATGATTGAAGTATTACTGTTGACCCGGAGGCCTTTCCAGTTTCAGACATACATATAATCTCTGGTTCCCATAATAGTACGGGTATATCTAGTTTGGGATTAGATGACCGTCTGTGGTTCGTCTCGCCAGGTTAGTTATAAATTACTATGTGTCAAACATCAAACGTGTGCGCTTTTCATTTTAAGCTCTAACCTTTTTACGTTATTGAGTAGACGAGCGAAAGGCCCGTCTTATGTTAAGTAACAATAGATGTCAGAACGTGACCACTGCTTCCAACACCAAGCAGTTGATAATTATTCGTGAACTAGCCCAGGAGGAGAAGAACATTAGGAGTCCCAGAACACACCACAACAAAATTATAACCAGTAAGCTTGCATGTCTCAAATATTGAATTTTATATAAAAAACGTAACATGTACATAAAGGCGGGAGTATAAAAAAAAAACTTTTTATCAAATTTCGCATGGCCAACAACTTCTTGAAATGAATAATTTTATAGATTTAAACATACTAGAGGTCCCGCAGTAGTCGAAATTCGACTATAATTAATTGGAATTGTAAGTTTGTACACTTTTATGATTGTATTTTATACTTCTACAATCACAAATTTCGTCAAGACTACACTATAAAAAATATTAACAAAGACAAACAATATTTAATCTATTCTCAATTTGACAACAGACGTCAAGAACAAAAGTTTGACAATAAATAGTATGCATGCGTGTGTGCGTCAAATACATGGTATGTAGTGTGTGTAATGTTTTCTTTATTAATTTAATGCATCTTTTATGCATTACTTTAAAAAAATATTAGCATTGTGCACTTCTTCTCTAAATTATCTATAAGTGTGGAAAAGTTCATACTCCTCCGTCCGCGCAATTTTCGTAAAAAGGGATACAAAGTTTTTGCTTCACGTATTAATATATAGAAGATAAACGTGATTATAATCGGGCAAGCTTGAAAAGCACAGCTAGACAGTCCATCCAAGCGATTATGGTAAATATTTTTTGACATAATATGTATTTTATTCGCGTCACCGAGAAAGATCTTGAAATTAACTTAATATTCATTCATTAATTTTACTTAACGTTACCCAACTTCTTGGAAACCAGTGAAATAACAAATACATATTTCAAGAGAAAACGTTGTTGTTTTTGCCCGTGTAAATGTTTATATACGGGAGTGAAAGCCACGTTGTGAATCACAATCTTTAATTCCAGCGAAACGCTACTCAGGCACGAAATATGCCAATTTCTTCATTTGATAGATCGGTTCGAATGTTACTTTTTTTGATCCATTTGGATTAGTAAATGTATTGAAGAAAGAAAAAAAGAAATTTGTTACTCGCGCCTGTGTGCGTATTATGTTGGTTTTGGAAATCGAATCCATTATTGAAATTGAATGTGCTGAATTACGAACAACAACAAAAATATCTAGAAAACATTTTAAATTCTCTATTCAAAAACAAATATTGTCGATTGCGATGCCCGAACACGCTTGTAATAACTACCTATAGGTGCGCCCAGCACCCGTTACAGTCGCTAGGTACCGCGAATATAGCTAAAAGTACAATAAATGGGACTAAATCGCGTATTTATTCGACAGAAGTTATGGACCATGACAAAACAGTAAGAGTTTTATTGCCGGATCAATACTATTTGGTGAACAGTGTTTACAGTCGCCAATTGTGAACTTAAGACGGCAATTAACAAAACAACCGCTGCTGGCAGACATTAATTGATGGTTCAATATACCGGTGGTTTCCACGAGACTATTTTTATCCTGACGTGACGTCGGGACACCCGCAAACGTCGAAGCTTGAGGGCAGCTTGATTAATATCGGACGCGGGCGCACAACGTATATCGGTTTGGGCGGTTTTATACGGCAAATATTATGTTATGAGTCGAGTCTTTTTCTGTTAATAAAACCAAAGCTTCCTAGACTGGTTTATCATATATAACTATATATCTTTATATATAAAAATGAAACCCGTTTTCCGTTGTCACGACATAACATGAAAACGGCTTGACCGATTTGGCTAATTTTGGTCTTGAATTATTTGTTGAAGTCCAGAGAAGGTTTAAAAGGTTAGATAAATATAAAAATATTCGGAATTAAATAAAAATAACAATTTTGCTTTTCCTTTGATGTGTCCCCCGTCGGACGGATTCCTTTTGTTTGTTTTAAGTTTATCTTAAACAAAAGTTTAGGTCTTTTATTTATCGATTGAGGCACTACGAAGTCTGCCGGGTCAGCTAGTGTATATATAAAAATGAATTGCTGTTCGTTAGTCTCGCTAAAACTTGAGAACGGCTGAACCGATTTGATTAATTTTGGTCTTGAATTATTTGTGGAAGTCCAGGGAAGGTTTAAAAGGTAAATAAATATGAAATTTCTTGGAATTAAATAAAGTTTAGGTCTTTTATTTATCGATTGAGGCACTACGAAGTCTGCCGGGTCAGCTAGTTAGTAATAAAAGTGTTAATTTGGTCGCAATCCAATTTTTTTATTTAGATTACGTAAATAATTATAATTCTAATCTTATTAAATGATCAACAAACATTTTGAAGTCGTCGTGGCCTAACGGATAAGACGTCCAGTGCATTCGTGTTGAGCGATGCACCGGTGTTCGAATCTCAGGCGGGTACCAATTTTTCTAATGAAATACGTACTTAACAAATGTTCACGATTGATTTCCACGTTGAAGGAATAACATCGTGTAATAAAAATCAAACCCGCAAAATTATAATTTGCGTAATTACTGGTGGTAGGACCTCTTGTGAGTCCGTGCGGGTGGGTATCACCAACCTGCCTATTTCGGCCGTGCAGCAGTAATGCGTTTCTATTTGAAGGGTGGGGCAGCCGTTGTAACTATACTTGAGACCTTAGAACTTATATCTCAAGGTGGGTGGTAGAATTTACGTTGTAGATGTCTAGGGGCTCCAGTAACCACTTAACATCAGATGGGCTGTGAGCTCATCCACCCATCTAACAAATAAAAAAATAAAAAAGTGAATTTCCATTTTGCATAATGTCAATGAACCCTCTCACAAAACGAAGATCTTTAAGAAATTTCATTGGCTGTACACTAAATTGAAGAAAATGTAAATCGTTCCGTGACTCTATTGCAAATTTACTTCGTGATAAGAATGTCGTTGACCAATCACTCACCATCCATTACTATGGTTCTTATTAAAGCTTAATATTTAAATAAAAAAAATATATTATGGAAATCATGGAACCAAAAACTTATCAAGTAAAAGAAACACTTCTTCTGTTGAGAAATAGAAAAGTCCCACCTTATGGTAAGGTGCAATGGAGATATAAGCTAAGTAGGGTTAACGTCAGATTGACTGCCGGTTATAAAACTTATGCCAAATCCCTATGTAGCATGATAAGAGGATATACTGCCCCATATCCAAATTATATGTGACATATGTGGATAAAAGGCAAGGGGTAGAAAAATTTAATTAAATGTTTTTCTTACGAACTTGAGAGTGCCCGTATTTTTGTCCATTAACGAATTCTCTTGAGATCGCTAAACGTATCTCGTGACCCTCAAAACCGTTTCTCATGGAGACAGGTCAATTGATCGCCGCCTACAACTTGGCATTGCTTGTCGCTTGGTACCAACCAGGGCTCACTTTCAACACCCAAATTCAAGCTACAACCCTCCGTGAGACTTGCCACAATATGCCTACACCCAGTTCGAGTTTCAGTAATAGTTCGCATTGAGCCTCCGACTAAGTTCACATCTAACGATGTCCAAGTCCCAAGCGATGGACGGATCAGGTATCGGTGGAGTTATCTGTCGCTATCGACATTCATCGGATACTTATACATATCGATGCAGAGAGACAGTCAAGAGACTGCTTCAAGACGGTCATCACTCTCAGACCCGTGGGAACAATCTAGACCAGATTAAGATTGGCTGTGAAAAACTAGTCTTTGAATTTTGTCAATTCAGTAAATGAGCTCTTCGCACTCTAAAAGACAGGTTTGCAAATTTCCAAATTTCTTTTTCATGATTTACTTAATTAATGACCAATCTTACTCGTGTAAAATCAATGTCACTATTGCTTATGAACTCGAAAAGAACTGATTACAATATGTCTACTCAGATTTTGTTAACATTATGTGAAACATCATTGAAAGAACTTTGGTACAACAAGAATGAATTAAAAATATGCACCTGATGAAAAAACAATAGCACTTCGTAGCTAGAAATATTATATGAAGTCGTCGTGGCCTAAAGGATAAGACGGCCGGTGCATTCGTATGTAGCGATGCATCGGTGTTCGAATCCCGCCGGCAGGTACCAATTTTTCCAATGAAATATGTACTTATCAAATGTTCTCGATTGACTTCCATGGTGAAGGAATAATATCGTGTAATAAAAATCAAACCCGCAAATTTATAATTAGGGTAATTACTGGTGGTAGGACATCTTGTGAGTCCGAACGGGTAGGTACCACCATACCCTGCCTATTTCTGCCGTGAAACAATAATGCGTTTCGGCTTGAAGGGCGGGGCTGCCGTTGTACTGTTAAAAGTGAGACCTTAAAAGTCATGTCTTACGGTGGCGGCATTTCCGTTGTTGTTCATCGGCTCCGGTAACCACTTAACACCAAGTAGGCCGTGAGCTCGTCCGCCCATCTAAGCAATAAAAAAATGTATAATTACATACATACATACGTAAAATATCAAGGCTCATATAATAACTTATTAAGATGAAGTTATTTATTAAGGAAATTTATTAATATATTCCTTTTAATACTGTATAAACTATTATATGTATGTATGTATGCATGTATGAATATATGTATGTATGTGTGTATATATGTATGTATGTACTTTTTTTTGTGTATGTATTTGTAACCTAATATAAATTTCATTGCACCTACCACTATTCGCTCTGCACTACCTTTGGTTGACTGGTAGAGAATGCCTTAGGCATTAAGTCCGCCAATGTAAATTTTACATGAAGTGTAATAAATAAATAAATACATAAATAACTCGATTCTGCCGTTTATAGGCATTCCCTCTGAATAGTGTCTCGTTTATCACAACGATATCTCTGTGACATATCTTCGAGAATTCGTAGTATGCTTGTACCTTAACTGCCGTCATGGGTGCCTTTATTGCCTACAACCAACTTATATGTGCTGGCACACCTAAACGTTCCCCGAAATACTTCAACTGGAATTTAAGAAGATTGCTATAATGCTTGAGTCGACATCGTTCGCCAGTCGAGAATGACATTGCCTGTTTAAAAATCCATCCGGACTCGTTTAAGTTTGTTACTGAAAAATTTAATGGATCGTATGTGAACTTTTTCTTTAAATAGCGATATTTCTACGTGCGTATTTGATTTTATGCCTTCATTTTGAATATTTTTCGTATTACGGTGTACAGAACAATCATCGATATACCCGTAGTACGGCATACAGTGTGTTTGTACATACATATATACCTAGTCTTGCCATAAATACTGAGACAAAGGAAAACAAAAATAATTCTATGGCAAATATTTATTACTTTTACAGTGTGTTAGTTTAATACACAAATATAAAACAATTTAAAGTATAAAAAGTTTATTCGAAGTGGTCTCCATTGGCGGCAATACAGTCCTTTAAACGTTGAGGCCAGTTATCAATAGAAACACGCGCTCTTTCCATGGGAAAAATTTTCACTGCCAATCGTATGGATTGTTTTAGGGACTCCAAATTATCATGGCGTTTAGAGCAAGCCGTACTCTCTAAAACTGACCATAAATCATAATCCAGCGGATTAAGATCGGGACTAGACGACGGCCAGTCTTCAGCTCTGATGAAGTCCGAAACGTTCGTTTCCAATCAAGACTGCGTAGATCGAGCTTTATGACCTGGCGCCGAGTCTTGCTGGAAGGACCATTCTTGATTATTGAACATGGTGTTATTAAGGGGGTTCACTACCTTCCCAAGAATGGTATCTTGATACACTTGTGCCGATGTTTTGATACCTTTTTCACAAAAGTATGGCTCAGTCACTCCTTCATAGCTAATACCCCACCAAACCATCACTGAAGTCGGATAGTGCCCACGTTGAACTCTGTCGACTAATTGGGAAGCTTCCTTAGAGCTTTGAGCATAAATACGGTCATTTTGTTTGTTAAAATGTTGCTCAATTGTAAAAATTTTCTCATCCGTAAACTAAATTTTTCTACGACCTCCCTTTGCGTACCGCTTTAGTAGTTGTTTCGATTTTACCACCCTGTTCTCTTTTAAATTATCCGTTAAGAAACGACCAGTACGTCTCTTATAGGCTGCAAGTCCGAAGTCATCTTTTAAAATACGCGACATGGTTCTAAGTGCTATTTTCATCTCCCGAAATAATATATTTTGCTTTCGGACAGGATTTCTTCGAATTCTTTCCCTTACTGCTTTGACCACCTTTTTCGTACGAACACTACGTGAACAGCCACATCTTTTTCTGTCACAAACAGAGAAGGTCTCATTGCACCTATTAATAGCCCGGTACACAAACATTTTACTAATACTAAGCGTATGGAGAGTTTTAAAAATTACATTTGGCTCCATACCTACTTTGTGTAATGCAATCACAGCGATTCGGTTCTCTTTATCACCCCACTCCATTTTAATATCGCAAAATATTGTACAATGTATTGGCGCCAAAATGAGAAAACTCAATGAGCAATCATATAAAAATGACAGATTCCAAATTCAAATGTAATATTTTGTTTATTTTTAATTGTAACAGTATTTATGGCGAGACTAAGTATAGTACATAACTATACTGACTATACTAAGATCTTAGAACTTTTTATTTTTTATTTATTTTTATTGCCCTAGTAGGCAGACGAGCATACGGCCCACCTGATGGTGAGTGGTTACCGTCGCCCATGGACTTCAGCAATGCCAGGGGCAGAGCCAAGACGCTGCCTACCAACTTGTATCTCAATATGGGTGGAGCATTTACGTTGTAGATGTCTATGGGCTCCAGTAACCACTTAACACCAGGTGGGCTACGAACTCGTCCACCCGTCTAAGCAATAAAAAAAATAAAAAAACATATGTACATACTACATGTGAATTCGTATTTTAGATTAAATTTATTCTCATTCAATATTTTCACATTGTGAAGTGGATTGTTCATACTCGTATTCAATATTCCTTGAAAATACCCCATAAACGTTAATTTTAAACACAAAAAGTCGTAGGAGTCCCTATTGTGTAAGAAAATACGTTTTTACGTCAATTCACGTATCGTGCTCATTGAGACATTAAATTTATTCCGACCTCCCACAAGCAGCTCTGATCCCGTCAAAAACTAGGTCAAAACCATCGGGTTCATGAATAAAGCTATGGCTAAGTTCTTATTACAATTGTGGTAAAGTACCAGTAAACTAGTGAAAGTCTATTTTAAATTTTTACAGCTTTACAAAGTTAGATTTATTTTTTATGCTTTAATAGTAACATTATATATTTTATTAATCGCTGTTATTAAATTTTACTTCAGATTTCTTACTAAGTACACACACACACACATAGTTTACAAATTGAGCATTTTGTGAATGATGTAGAATACAATAAACTCGTCGAAGCTTATTTGAACAATAAACAAATTCTTTTTTTTTCTTGTTTTTTTTTGATATTTTAGAGAGATCGATGAATGAGCTCACGGCATATCTGGCGTTAAGTGGCTACTAGATCATAGACAACACAACGTGAATTCTACTATCCACCTTAAGATGTGATATCGAAATTTCTATTATACTTTTAATAAATATATCATATAATATAATCATTAATTGACCGGACTTACCTGCCCATGCGAATCTATAATACAGAAATAAAAACATTTGGAAATTTTATTGTTTCAATTCTTTTTCTTATGTCATCAAAAATATAAGTAGATCACAAATGACTTTTTCGAATAACAAATAGTAATGTATAAAGAACTCTTCCACCAATCCTTAAATCTGTTGTTATCGTAGTGTTGAGTTTTTAGGTTATTTGAATATTTTTTAATTGAGTTTATATATTTTCTTAATTCACTTTTTTCATTTATATCTTTATTCGCAATTTATTCTGTTTTGTTTTAATAAAGTTATTTCTAATACTGCCTTCCTTTCTTTAAGAGTATACAGGTATACCTATATTTGTTACTTACTTAATAATATTATAACGTTGCAATTAATACGTTTATCGGAAATCCAAATCAAACTTACCAATTGGGTGAGATTTGCTTCATTGTCTTTGAATTCTGACGAGAATATAACCAGTATGTTATCGCTCATATATTTAAAAAAGAAGCTAGGAACACAGCTAATCCACTGAAAACCGTTCACTATATTATGAGGCGACATTTTAGAGATATTCCTTAACGCTACATGGCATAAATTACCACGCACTCAAATCTTTCATTTATTAATATTTCAAGAACACAGGAGTACAGTTTGAGAGTCTAGAAAAAAAAGTCTCTTAGATAAAGAGGTACTTGTTTTAATGGATATATGTATGTAAATTTGAGAGCCACTAACGTACACTAAGCATTGACTTATGTCTTACAGTATATTTTAAGGTACGTGGTAAAAATAATTACAAGTTTTATTTTTAGTTTATCCTAATATTTATTTGATGCAGTATAATGCGACATTTCATTTATTATACCTTCAAATGGCTAATGATGGAGCCTGTAAGATGTAGTTTAAAAGGGCTGAGCTATGAGCTGATCGACTACTAAGAAGCTTATGGAAATTTGGAGGATCCCCAGAATTTCCAAAGAACACACAAATCCGGTCGGTTGCGAAAAACAAAACAATTTAAATTACTTTTGACTAATTAAATTATCTCAGTTGTTGAAACTTTCACTGAACTACCATTAATAATAACTAAAGACTCTTAAGCTAAGTTCGAAAGATGCGCGGATGGATACAGACGAATGATCAATTTGATTTTTTTTTTGATGAAGAAAGGATTACTGTTGTCCCGGAGGTCTTTCCAGTTTAACCAGGACAGCTGCTCGAGCGCCTCCAAAGAAACCTCATAGCGTAAGGGGAGCTGTTGCGCATATGCATCTACTATCGGATTTGAATCGTGACCAGCTAAGGAAATCCGGCCAGAAACTGAACGAGTAACTTAATTAATACAACCGTATTGATTAAGTTGCACGTCGAACTCTTTGCCGTGTTCGACGAGTACGGTTACCGGGGTCCCTAAGTCTGCTCCTTATGATAGTGCTATTGGCGTCTAATTGGCGAGTTAGTAGATCTGAGGGATCCGTAAGAACGTGTCTAGGTCATCGATGGTGACTGGTTCCTGCGTGAGCCGGAGTCGGAGAGTAGCCAGCGGCGACAACGATGAGACGATTATCATGAAGCATGGCCTTATCGTTTTCTGATCGATTCAAGGCCCAAATCATCGTGTAAGTCGACGTTCGTCACGAACCACGGTGCACCGACGGCTAACCTACCAAAAATGGGATTGGAGGCTGTTGGTCTATATGGCTGCGGACAGCCTGAGCGAACACCACATTCGCGTTTGTCATAACGGGGCGTATACAAGTTTTGTAAAGTATCTCCTTGTTCCGAAAGGATATTTTACTCCGCTTACAAATCATGGGATAAAGTCTGCCAAGAATAAACGCGGTGCAGTGGCAGACAGACATTATGGCGATGACACAGCAATCCTACAACATATTTTATATACATTCAGTTTCATTGTAATATCTGCTTGGGATGCATATTACGAAAATTCGATTGAACATTTATGAATTAGTCGAATAATTAAGACAAATTTCTAATTGAAGATCGAGAAGTAAAAAGATAACAAACATAGCCTTTTAGCCAAGATAAGATTTCTAGAAAAATGAATGAGTAATTGCAATTATCTTAGAACCAAAGTAGTTTAATTAATAGCTGAACCATAATCTGACGGGTTGGTCATGCGTATAATAGTTAAGAACAAGAAAATTACAGTTAATTAACACAGTAAATTAAGCTGTGGTACTCATTGATTCGTTCTCTGTAAATGGTCACGTTTTATTTCTCACATAAATCATAATATTTTGTTTTCATATATTTTTTTGCATAGTCTCAGCATTTAGTTAATCTTAGGCAATGAAACACTAGTATTCATGCATCACGCTGATCGGTGCATATACCAATGTTCCCGCAATTATTGGAACTAGTGGCCCCGCAGTAGTCGAAATTCGACTATAATTAACTGAAATTATAAGATTAAACATTATTATGGTTCTATTGTCAAACACTAATATCTAATATATAAAATTCTTGTGTCACAATGTTCGTTCCCGTACTCCTTCGAAACCGCTTGACCGATTCTCATGAAAATTTTTATGCATATTCAGTAAGCCTGAGAATCGGCTACTATCTATTTTTCATACCCCTAAGTGATTAGGGTTGTCCACCCCTAACATATTTTTTTTATTTGGACATTTTTTTTGTTATAATGAGGTATTATGTCTTTGAATGAGGTTTTGTTATTTTTATTATATATTCCCTCATCGTTTACAGCGCTACATACCTCTTTCACTCATTTACCACATCCTTACACACTTACAATAAGTTAGTTTTTTTTTCTACACTAGAAATTCCCTATAAATCTTATATATGGCAAAACAATGTTTGCCGGGTCAGCTAGTAATTCGATAATATAATCACAGTATTCGCCAAAACTGCACTATAGATCAATAATATTAAAAACAAACAATATTAATCAATTCTCAATTCGACCACAGACAAACAATAACAAAAGCTTCCCAATTGACAGTAAACAAAAAGTATATTTTTATGTATGTGTTTTGTCAAATACATGGTAGTGTGTGTAATGCTTTTTTTATTGATTTAATGTGTTTCTTATGCATATTTTAAAAAAAATATTAGCATTCTGCACTTCTTCTCTATATTATCTATAAGTATAGGAAATTTCATACTCCTCCGTCCGGGCAATTTTCGTAAAAAGGGGTACAAAATTTTTGCTTCACGTATATATTTTTGCTTCATATATAGATTCCACCATAAACACTGATACCTCAAGATTCAAATTCATTTTATTTGATAGTTCCTCTTTTGTTCTGTTCTTGAAATTTTTATTACGTTACGTACGTCTTTATATGGGACACTTGGGCATTGTCATTTTTATCGTCTAGACACTTACTACTAGTCTAGACTTACATTCGAGACAATTTAAATTATAATTGGCAACGAACTTAGTCACTGAATAAAAAATTTAATAATTTCAAGGTTTACTTTTATTTCGATTATAATACATTTTTTTACTTACCAGAAGTTTGTTTTTACCTTGAATCTATTTTATTTGACTACTAATGAAGGATCGTTACGGCTTAAAATTTGTGCAGTCTAGTTTGAAAAATAATGAATGATTCTGGTTATACCGCTTGGAACCTATGGGTCTACGAAGGGACATCGTATCTTTCTGCATTATGCACTTAATGTTCCGTGGGAAACGCTTTAAAATTGTTTGAAATGATTTCTACACCTGTTTTTTACTTCCGCATCACCGGTAACCATTATGTTCATCAACAATGCTTTTAAGACTTCTTTTTTTTATTGCCCATGTAGGCAGACGAGCATACGGCCCACCGGATGCTGAGTGGTTACCGTCGCCCATGGACTTCAGCAATGCCAGGGGCAGAGTCAAGCCGCTGCCTACGGTGCATTTGTGTCGTATCATTCTGCTCTGTAATTAGCGTGCAGTTTTTTTTGCATCTTATGTGTAAAGTACAACAAACGTTCAAACACGTTACAACAAAAAATACACTAAATCCTGGAACGCGCGGGTAGGTACCACCACCCTGCCTATTTCTGCCGTGAAGCAGTAATGCGTTTCGGTTTGAAGGGTGGGGCAGCCATCGTAACTATACTGAGACCTTAGAACTTATATCTCAAGGTATGTGGCGCATTTACGTTGTAGATGCCTATGGGCTCCAGTAACCACTTAACACCAGGTGGTCTGTGAGCTCGTCCACCCACCTAAGCAATAAATAAAAAAAACGCGAAATACCTTGAGTGGGTTTTGCACTCTGTTCGAGAATTGAACCCGTAGTCATGATCAATTTGAAAATTAGTGACGTAAATTTCGATTATCAGATATACAATACAGCAGATACACAACGTCAAATACGTAAGCAAATGAATTTTGATCGACTGCTCTATAAATATAACACAATACAGTAGTGTAACATAAATATGTATTCCATTACGTACTAATGTTTAGTTAAGTAATACCTCACAAAAGAGATAAAAATAGAGGTCCTATTTTACTGAAAGGGAAATGCAACGTATTTTCCTTCTTTTTTTTATATAGTTCAACCTAAGAGGCATCCATCACGCAAAGTAGACATTTCCGGGTTGCCTTCTCTTCGATGGTAATAATCTAGAATAGTTTATATGAGAGAGAAAAAAACAACAAAAAAATAATTCTACTGTCTATATTATTTATTGCACCAAGCAAGGCTCGGGATCCTCTGTTCATCGAATTAAAAACCTACATTAATGTAACAAAATATATATATTTTTTTTTTATTGCTTAGATAGATGGACGAGCTCACAGCCCACCTGATGTTAAGTGGTTACTGGAGCCCATAGACATCTACAACGTAAATGCGCCACCCATTATTTATTAATTTTACAATATTTTTTTATCACTTTGTAATTCTCAGTGAAGGAATAACATCGTGTTATAAAAATCAAACCCGCAAAATTATAATTTGCGTAATTACTGGTGATAGGACCTCTTGTGAGTCTGCACGGGTAGGTACCACTCCGCATATTTCTGCCGTAAAGCAGTAATGCGTTTCGGCTTGAATGGTGGGGCAGCCGTTGTAACTATACATCTGAAGGTGGGTGGCGCATTTACGCTGTAAATGTCTATGGGCTCCAGTAACCACTTAACACCGGGTGGGCTGAGAGCTCGTCCACAAATCTAAGCAATAAATAAAAAATTATAATTCTCAAGACAGGATCTAAATAAAGGAACTCGATTGAATATTCACTGGTTTTTTTTTTATATTGTAAAATAAGCCTACATGTGTTCGCTGTATGAGTTAGTCTTCTGTCCATTTTTTAAAAGCGAGAACAAGTTATAAAGAAAACATTAAATAAAACAATAAAACACTGGCGGACTGATAAAAAAAAACAGCTGTTTCCAATTTTCAAATCTCAACCATCCTCCCTATTTCAGCCTCAAAGTAGTTATGAGTTCTGGTTCACACGTGCAAAAACTGTAAACGAACTCTCGCCTCACCGATTATTACGCAGTTACCGGAGCATGACAATTACGAATGTGTAATTAACTAATTACTCAAAATATTAGGCATCTTTACCATTTTCCTATTTTCCTATTTTCCTATGATTTTATTACACGATGTTACTCCTTTACCATATAAGTAATTCGTGTATCAGTGTTAACTGTACGGACATTGTTCTTCTTACAAATCGGTATCTGTCTGCGGCATATGAACCAGACATAATGAAATCGCTCGGTACATATTCACCGATTATCCATTAGGCCACGACGATCTCATTCTTATACGAGTATTTTACGGTTTGAATACCTACTTACTAACAATAAATAATTCGAGAATAGAACATCAAAACAAAGCAATTTGAAAGCGGTCTAATTAATTGAAATAAGCTGTCATATCCGCAGTCGGTAGTAATCTAAATAATTGTAATTAAGTTAATGTGTATTGTTCACGCGGGCATGGCTTCAGATGAATTGGTTGGAAAACGAGTCTAGGCACGCAAAACGGGCCCATTTCAACCTTATCGTGTCGCCCTTAATTAAGAGGTCCTTCGAGTTTCTCAATGTCACTGTGATCAGCCTTCACGGTCGCGTGACGTCACGGAAGATCACGGCTAATGTCAAGATCGCAATCATTATATATCTCTGACATCACAATACGATACATAAAAATAAAATAAAATTTGTTTTGGTATTTCAAAAATTCTATTAATATCACTGCTGACGGGCTGTAACAATTGATGCTTCCTCGACTTACAGCCCGTATTATTTTCGAAACATCTGACCTAGACCCCGAATTTGGTTTTTATTGCATAGTCAGGTGAATGAGATCACGCCTCATCTGGTTTTAAGCGGTTATTGGAGTTCGTTGACATGACGAAATGTATGCGGCTACCAACATTAAAACATGAGGCCTGCCTCAACTGTATAGTACATACAACGGCTATATATTACTTCTAAATAACAAGTATATGCTTTACAAAAAACTGGATTCGACTGGGAACCGAATCTGGATCCCGTAGTACAATAATCACGGCCGTCTCCCCAATTAGTCTACAAGCGCTTCAAATATTTACGAGTTTGATTTTTTAAAGGGAATTATCATAATAAAATCGTAATCCCCTATACTTATAAACAAACCTAGGAATAAAAACTCATAAAAATTGCTTCGATAACCATTAACGCGTTAATTGTATACTCTGAATAAGATCAATACATCTTATTAAAGTTTGTAATGTACATTAAAAATAATTAGGAGATGGCATACATTTGATAAGCACAGATCCGCCTTGATTCCGGGTCTATGTGTAATTATATCTGAATTAATTAATGCATTCGAGTATAAATGGTATTTAATTAAACTGCTTGCGTACAAGGTATTTCCAGAAAACACTACAATAGTTATAATAATGACATTCATATAAATTTTTTTATCATAAAAAGTTATAGTCTTTTTGTGATCCAACTAATGACTTTGAGAACGTCGATAGCTTAAAGCTGTGCGGAATAATTGGACTTTAATATTCAATGAAGCATGACTAGCTTTATGATTAATATTATAATATAGTATAAATTACAGTGTGGTTTACTGAATTATTGGTATTACTTTTTTTTAAATATCAATAATTTCACTCGAAGAAAACTGCTTCGAGTCTAAGTATGACTAAGGGTGTAGATAAATTGCACGTAGTTGTAAGATTAAATAAGAATCATTAAAAAATATATATATTGTTTACGTTGTCGATATCCATGGGCTCCGATGACCACTTAATACCTAATACCTATGGATTGACAGCCCAGCCACACAAAAAAACATTACAAAAAAAAATGTTAGCAATGTATTACGATTGTCCTCTCTTAGCATTGGTGGAAGAGAGAAAAAGAGATATAAACAACTTACAACATACACTTGAGCAAACCACTTGCTACTTTGCAAGCGTACGTGAAAAAACTCGTAACTCATCTCCATACTTGTGAGTTTATTTTATCACAGTCCTATTCAGAACCCGAATTAGGAAAATCGTGCATGAACAAGTCTACAAGCTCCCTACAAAAAAGACTTTTTACATAGAATTACTCCGAAAAAATACTACCCACTAATACCCACTACATGGTATGGAACAACGGGCTAATCTCCCGATTGTATGTACTACATACTCGGAATCCAAGCATGGTTTCTTCACTTAAAGAATCTCCTCAGCTATAAAACGAAATGTCAAATTCAAAATTCAAAATCATTTATTTCAACTTAGATGTCAGTATGACTCACTTGTTGAATGTCAAAGTACAAATAACAATGTTAACTCTACCCCCGGTTCCAAAAAAAGCCACAGTCCTGAGAAGAACCGGCGAAACAAACTCAGCGGGCTTTTTTTTTGTTTTTTCTCAAATATTTTCTTTTTTTTAAATAAATAAAAATATTTACAATATAGGAAAAGACAAGTCAAAAAATACAATTAAAAAAATAATAATAATAAGAAAAATGAAAAGGCCAGAAGCGAACGCCTCATTCCCACGTAGTGCCATCTAGTAAATAATCCTTAACTTTATAATTTGCCTTGTTGCACAAACGTTCCTTGACAGTTTTCTTAAATCTATGAACAGGTAGTAATTGACCGTTTAGTGGGATCTTGTTGAAAAGTTGTACACCCAGCCCCCTAAAAGAGTTGCTTATTTTCTTAATTCGAGCCGCCGGCAACGCAAGCCTATGTTTGTTCCTAGTGTTCACATTGTGCAAATCGCAGACTGGGGAATTCTTCAATGTTTTTACGCACGTACAATAAATTTTCAAAAATGTATTGGGACGCTAAAGTTAGAATTTTGATTTCCTTAAACTTGTCCCTCGGGTGCATATTATAAATAGCACGAATAGCCCTCTTCTGCAGGATGAAAATCGTTTCGACATCGGCAGCATTGCTCCATAGCAAAATGCCATATGGCATAACACTATGAAAATAACTAAAATAAACCAGACGTGCCGTATCTTCATTAGTATACGTTCGTATTTTTTTTACCGCAAACGCTGCAGAACTAAGTCTACTCGCTAGCTTGCATATGTGAGGACCCCACAGCAGCTTGGAATCAACTGTTATACCAAACAAAACTGTCGAATCCACAAGCTCCAGTATCTCTCCGCTTACAATAATATTAGTGTCTACTTGTCTAACATTAGGTGTGGTAAATTTTATACATTTTGTTTTTTTGTTATTTAATAATCTGTTATTAATGTAATATGTATAATAACACTAAACATATTTTGGAAGATTATGACGATGTGAATGATACTATCTCGCGCGTGGTACATTGGTTTAGTGTTAATAATCTGTTATTAAATAACAAAAAAACAAAATGTATAAAATTTACCACACCTAATGTTGTAACGACATATCGTTTAATTTTAAACAATAATGATGTATCGTCAGCGAATAATACGACCTCGTGACGGGTTTCAATAAACTTTGGTAAATCATTGATATATACAAGAAATAGGAAGAGACCCAATATGGAACCCTGAGGAACACCCATATTAAGTAAGACACCGGAAGTTCTCGTTCCTTTAACGTCTACCTTTTGGATTCTTCCGGATAAATAAGATTTAATAAGTTCTAATGAAACAATCAAAAGCTTTAGATAAGTCGCAGAATACCCCAAGGGCATTATGCGACTCCTCCCAAGCCTGAAAAATATTTTCAATAAGATCTACACCTGCATCAATAGTTGACCGACTTCTAGTGAATCCATATTGTTTGTTATGAAGCAGGTTATTGGAATTGAAATGGTTCAAAAGTTGTTCCAAATATTTTTTTCAAAAATGTTACTCAATGTAGGTAGTACTGAAATGGGCCTAAAGTTAGAGGGGTCAAAAGTACTACCAGATTTAAACAAAGGTATTATTTTACTATATTTCATTAGATCAGGAAACACACCACAATCAATACAGTCATTAAATATTGTAGCAAGGTAAGGTGCGATTATATAATGGATTTTATAACCTTAATTGAAATTCCCCATAAATCACTAGTTTTCTTAATATTAATGAGCTCGAAATTATCAATTATGTCCTTTATATCAATATATGTGAACTTAAAGTTAACACTGCATTTATCAACATGATCTTGCAGTAATGATACGGCGACGGTACGAGATGAAATTAAAGATTTTGTAGTATAAGCTGGGATATCAGCAAAGTAGTGCTCAAAGGCACTGGCCACTTCTTGATGAGAAGTTATTATTCGATCATTGATTTCCAAAGTTAATTCAGCATTGCTGTTTCTGACATTCCCAGTCTCCCTATTAATGATATTCCAAGTCATTTTAATTTTGTCAGGTGCATTTTTTATAAGATTGCCTAAGTGCAATGACTTGGCCAATTAGTCTAAATTATGTATCAGGTTTTCTCGCCTAAAGCTTAAAATTACCTATGCCTCATCTTGAATGAATCTTAATTCTTCATCATTAGCTGAAATGAAAGTCAAATGATATAAAGACAACAAGAGAATTTTCTAACAGAAGACAGTTAGTAGTAACATATTCGTACTGTATGAAGAAGACATGTAATAAAATTAATTCCATTTAAATCTATTCACATTTAGAGTAAAACGCATTAGATTGTGTCAACACGGTCCTTTCAAATAGTTGTCCGTTGTTAGAATAAAACTAACTATATATTTCGTATGACCCTAAAATAAGGCTTACAGCAAGAAAGCTTTGGTATTCCAATAATTGTATTCATAATAATATCAAAAATAGACTGGCAGATAAAAAAATATAGCGATGAACATAATATAAATCTGGGGGAAAACCCGTCATAAGGAGATTAATTTTGAAATGTTTCGTGCAGCTTGTTTGATAAAAATAATATTTAAATATAAAACTTTATTGTTATAAAACTTCAAACGTATTTTCCGTTATACTCGTAGAAATCCTGGCCTAATGAATAAGGCGTCCAGTATAACATGAGTTTTTGTATTTTTATATACCCTTGTAAATATTTAATTAAACACATTGTAATTTGCCCTTTTGTACGGTTTACTTACTTTAGTTTATTTAATGGCTTAGATGGATGGACGAGCTCACAGCCCAGCCGGTGTTAAATAGTTACTGGTGCCCATAGATATATAGTTACAACGGCTGCCCCACCCTTCAAACCGAAACGCATTACAGCTTCACGGCAGAAATAGGCTGGGTGGTGGTACCTACCCGTGCGGACCCACAAGACGTCCTACCATACCAGCAGTAATTACGCAAATTATAATTTTGCGGGTTTGATTTTATTACACGATGTTATTCCTTCACCGTGGAAGTCAGTCGTGAACATTTGTTAAGTACCTACATAACTCATTAGAAAAATTGGCACCCGCCTGCGGGATTCGAACATCGCTACGTACGAATGCACCGGACGTCTTATCCTTTAGGCCACGACGACTTCAAATACTGTCTACTACGGAAACAAGCTCAAAATTCACTTGGCGTTAAGTGATCAGGGTCTTTAGACATCACAACTCGTATACCACAGCTTATCCTAAGACACAAGGTCATGTTGACGGAATACAATGCGAGTATTGAAACTTTGTGGCTGATTGATTATTTAGAGGTGTTTTAACCACAACTCGATTCTTTTGACCACCGGTCACTTTTTGTACAGTCAATTTCATGTAGTGCTTAAATTCGAAAAATTATAGTAATTAACGCACGCATCTTTAACTTAAACAAAAAAATTAATGAACCGAGAGTCCTTCATCAAAACAGATTTAGAATATCGGAGACCATTTATTAAACGAGGAATGAACTTGTAATTTCAATTAGACTTAAACTTTATTCCTCTAGAAACCGGCCATTCCGAATTAATTGATTGGGAATTTCATTAATATTAAACGATTGTTATGAAGTTTGTTAACAATACTGTTCCAATAGGATTATCAAGTTTGACAAGTTCGTTGCTATAATATTGGACTCTTAGCGAAACATCTTCGAAACAGGCTATTGCTTTCTCGCAGTTGTGTCAATGAACTGGGATCACACACTTGGACCGTTAAAACTTCTAAGCATGTGTACGTAAACATTTTTGGAGTGAGTTTTAGGAATTAGCACTTACGATGATGTATTTTGTGATATAAATGAGATCATCTCAAAATTAACCATACAAGAACGTATCGAGGCCCATAACTTTTGGTTATGTTTCAATGTCTCATTGTGAATTCCAATGTGCGTCACGTCAAAGTTACAATGCCCGTCCGAGGCTTCTTTTAAAAAGAAAAAGAACATATTCTTAAAATTCCTTTTGAAAATGGATTTCGGTATGGAAGTCGTTAAGATCTGTGCAAGAGTATAAGCTACGTTATATTGCTGAGCACTCGTCTCCGCCCATGCGATATATTATTATGTAAATGATTTATGCGAATTTCAAATCAAATTTATAATCTTTTTTCGTAGAAAAAAGCTTTAATTCATTCTTAGTTAATAACGATCGTAGCAATCAATACGAATCAGACAATTTTTATGGACAACGAAAAAAAAACGATCGATTAATATGTTTTTTTTTTTCACCCAGGCTTTGAGAATTCGGACTTGGCTATTACTACTATTTTACTGTAATCTAACTTACCAGATATACGTATGATCTGTGTTTATTTTTAATTCAGGGTAAACTCGATTGACTTACTGTTAGCATGTTCGATATTTCTATGAATGGCTTCTATCGCTTCTATAGTATATTTCCTAGCCTGTATTTTTTATTTTTTTTATATATTGCATAGATGGGTGGACGAGCTCACAGCCCATCTGGTGTTAAGAAGCTACCAGAGCCCATAGACATCTACAACGTAAACGCCGCCACCCACCTTGTGATATGAGTTCCAAGGTCTCAGTATAGTACAACGGCTGCCCCACCGTTCAAACCGAAACGCATTACTGCTTCACGGCAGGAATAGGCAGGGTGGTGGTACCTACTCGTGCGGACTCACAGGAGGTCCTACCACCAGTAAGCATCCAATGATTCCTGAACATCCAAATAATAATTGTTAAAATATTGGAATTATCATATTTAAAGCATTTACATGCACCGCTTATGTATGTAATATATGTGGGCTGATAGAATAGAACAGAAAAATGTGTGTAAATTCATACAGAAATAAAAATAATACAAGAGTACAAAATAACGATTCAACTCTCTATTTTGAGTTATCGTTTTTTTCTACAGCAGTAACTTAACGGTGTATGGAGATATATTTCATAACATAAAACATTTATAAGCTATGCAGGCGTCGATTAAGATTAACAAAAAAGAACCGTGCTTACCGACTATTATGTCTATCGACTAAAATACCTATTACTTTAAATATATCTTGAATGTACGATTCATAAAACGTATTATTAAATCAACTATATAGACCTAAATTACACTCAGACAAACTATACCAGAACATGTTTTCGGAGTAGTTGGAGTTAAAGTGTTTTTTTTGTGCTTTGTTCGTTCCTTTTTATTTAACGGGTTCCGCAGGATAAAATGATAGAAAATTACGTGCAAATTTCGTCTTTTTTGGCGACCCTGGCGACCCTGCCAGGATATGAGGTGCGGGGAGTAGATGTTGTTGATTGAAACACGTATTGTCTGTACGACGACTTTTATTATACTGCACTACTGACTTACACACTACAATTGCCTGGACGGACACGCTCACGGGATGTCAACGAAAATCAAATCCGCAAAATTATAATATGCGTAATTACTGGTGGTAGGACATCTTGTGAGTCCGCACGAGTAGGTACCACCACCCTGCCCATTTCTACAATGAAGCAATAATGCGTTTCGGCTTGAAGGGTTGAGCAGCCGTTGTAACTATACTGAGACCTTTATGTTCGATATTCCTAGAATGTGCAAAGACACTTTACTGAACAACATGATAAGCGGTTCGTCTTATTTCCAATATCAATACACTAAAGGTGATAATTGGATTTGCCTAAATTTAAATACATATTATTTGAATAGAAAATTTTGATGAGCTGTTACTTAAATATTCCCCTGCTATATGCTTCCTTGAACCACCCCTAATGGAGAAAGAAGGGGTTGAACTAAACATTTCTTTATAAAGAAGTAGAGAAAAAAAAATAACAGGCAATTATTAGTTTGACCCGTATCAATTTCTCTGTCTCTATGTAACGTGATCTTTATCAAGATTTTCACTAACTTCAAGACGTCAGATGAACTTGAAAATTTGAAGACGTATCCAGATCGATGATTAATTATTGTTACTCTGGAATATGCGGAACAGGAATACCGCAATCTATACATCTATACATATAAATAAAATTGGAGTGTATATTGAAATAACTGCTTTTTACTACATGCGTATGAATATATATACACCATATACACCAAAATAACATTTTTTACAGTTTTTGTCTGGCTGTCTGTCTGTTTGTCTGTCTGTATGTTCCGGCTAATCTCTGCAACGACTGAACCGATTTTGACGAGTCTTTCATTGATTTTAGACTAGATTCGTACCGCGAGTAACATCGCGGCACTATCAATAATAAAATTTAATGTTATCAAAGCGAAGCGAGGGCGGGTCGTTAACTTAAAATAAAAATTTTTGACTGACTACTTTAGCGTCTATATTAATTATATATGTCTTTTTTTATATAATGTTTTGATATACTTTGGATCTCTTTGTATGTTTTAAAGTATGTACGAGTATAAAGTTTCTAATTCTGACAATTTTTGAATTCTCTGGTCATAATACTGAGAGAAAATAAAGGAATTATTTTGTGTGAACGCATACCGCATTTCGTTTTGCGGACCAACTTTTTATAAATAATCACATACAATTTACCTACCGAATAAAATATAACGCAAAAAAATACAAACACAGATCTTATAATTTATTTTTTTACTCATTGTTACACATTCAGTCAGGTTATTATTATATTATTACATTATATTATTAATATAAATTATTACATTATTAACTTTTGGCAATTTTTAATATTTATAATTAATTACTAAAAACTACTCCAACCGATGTAAAAATAAATTGTTTTCATAATTATTACCATTGTATTTCCCGTTGTATCAAAGAACTTCGAACATAGTTAATTAACTTATAATAGATTATCATCATATATTCAGATAACTGCCTCACAAGGTATAATATATAGCCTGCGCCATTTATCTAGCTCTGAAATTAGGAGTAATAACGTTTTATTCCGTCGGCCATTGACCTTTTTCTACATAGAGTTTTTTTTATATATCCAAATAAATTAATAGATGCAAAATTTAATTTAACAATAGTAGACGAGCAGCTTATGAAACTTATCTTCGCACGGGTTTTTACTTCACCAATGAATTATTTTTATTTATTGCTGTTTTATCCCGTAGAATCACTAATTTCACACACAATGTATTTTTAACACGTTTTTTACTAGCTTGAACTGTAACTATTTGTTCATATAGTGGAATAATTAACGTTCTTTTGCACGAGCTTCGAGACGACCAATTTACTTGAAAATTTGGATACGTATATAGTAAGAACCAATCAAATTATGTAATGTAGGATTGGTAAGAACGGAACGTATGAAAAGAGTGTAGAACGGAGATGTAAGATGTGAATGAAAGAAAATTAAAAGAAAGGGAGAAGAGAATAACAGACAGAATGACAGAGAAAAGGAAGATGGCGAAGACGATTGAAAAATGAGCAAGACGTAATAAAAGTTATTAATTATTATTATAACAGAAGGTTTTGGTGTTCCAGTTCCTGTTGTGGATGTTTTATTTTATGCGCTGCGATCCCTATTCTACCGCAAAAATTTTTTGATCAGGAGGAAATTACCTAGCTGCTGTATACGCGTTGGTGGTGGTAAACGCGCTATATTGGAATTGAAGTGACTAAAACATCCTATTGACCCAAGAAGCCACGTTCGAAGGGCAAGGTGACGCGTTTCACGCGAATAAGTTTTTTCTCTCTGCCAACTCGCCAACACTGAATTCCGAACTGGCAGTTGTCGGCTCCACGGACACTGGATCTCTTGGTCGGGGGCTATTCGAAATCCGTCTAGATAGTATCGCCTACTCATACCACCAGGATACCCACACTCTTGTCAGAACCGGTACGTCGCGAACTACGGTGTTTCATCACTCGCCTGCTCTTCTGTAAAACGCGTGTAGATCAGCTTACATGTCCTTATTTTCATAGCTAACAGCTGGTCGAGCACCTCCGAAAGGGACCTAACAACTCGAGAGCAGCTGCTTCGTGGATGAATCTACTACCGGATCGGAATCGCGAGCCGCTGAGAAGATCCGGGGAGAAACTCAGCGGGCTGAAAAGGATGTGTACATCCAGACCTCGATTACCACATATCTTTAACAATGACACTGAATTGAACCCCAAATCGAACGGGGCAATGAAATAAACTTTAAAATTTAATTTATAGATTTTGTAAGTCTATATGATGAACTGATGATATGATGATATACCTAGTCCAGTCATAAGTTCTGTTACAAATAAAAACGCATTTTTTAAATGAAGTAATATAATATTATTAAAATTTATACTTTAAATTTTAAATATATACTTTAAATTTTAAATTTATTAAAATCTCAGCAAAAAATAAAAAAAGATTCTATTCGAAATGGCCATCTTTGGCTTTGAAATTGTAAAGATTGATTTACGGCATGTCCTGCTTATCGACGATAAGCACCGAGCTTCAGGTCTTGTTTTATAAAACGCGATAGTCATAACGGTAATATTTATTTCTCACGATAAGATATTTTACTTCCTAATGGGGTTTCAACGAATTAAGGCTTTAACAACATTAACAGCTTTTGTAATTCTATCAGCACGCGGCCGCCCCGATCTATTCTGGTCTTCGACAGACGAAGTGTTGTTGTATCTGTTGATAGTACGATATACGAACATACGGCTGATACCAAGCTTTTGAAGTGTCTTGATTATGACCATCTTTGTGCAAGGCGATCACTCCAATCCTATTTTCTTTAACACCCCATTCCATATTGTAATTTGACAATGAACATGAAAAAATATGTAAAATAGCAATATCGAAAAAAGTTTTTAAAATAATATACTTGTTCCAAATTCAAAATAATTCAAAAGTTGAAAAAAAAAAGAAAAGTTTTTAAGTAACCGTATTTATGGCCAGACTGAAGATATGATGAATGGTCTATAATAGTCTATATGAACTTTAGCACTGATTATAAGACAGGTATTTGAAACGATCCTTGAATAATACGTTTCATAAACCTATTCGAATATTAATTTAAAATATATGAAATAAATTATACCATTTTGATCTTTTAAATACGTATTTTTTCGTCTTGTCACTTTCCATGACCCGAAAATGTTAAGCGTGACTTTTTATTCGTTTATTTCACGCCAAAATTTATTTATTGGTGTAAATTTTTGAGTACTGTACTAAACATTTTAGCAAACTTCAGTTACAAGCCTGATTAAATTCTTAATATATAGGTATATTCCTAAATGGTTAGCAAGATCTTCGGGAATGTGGAAGAAGCACAACCATCTAAATACTTAATGTATTAAGGGACTTATAATTTTGCTTACATCATTGCAGATCCATAAAGATAAATTTCAAGAAGTACCTAGCACAATTATTTTATTCTTTAAAAATTATATTAACTGAAAATTATGAAATCCAAGGTTACAATTTCATTTTATAATTACCTATGTTTCAAATACTTTATAGTTAGTTGAATTAACAAAACAATATTCAATCTTTATGAGCCTTTCGTTTTTTTCTTTTTTTTAAGAATTTATAAACTGCTTATATATTGCTTAATTAATTAGTTCATCAAGAACTTTTTGTGAGCTCTCAGTGCATGTTGAAATTGTGAAATTTAAAATAAAATCTGAAACAACTTCATTAAAACAGTACAAAAAAACCTTATATATGTTTTATTTGGTTTTTAATCATGTTGAAATTTATGGACGAGATGAGCCAGTGGCTCAACTACGCCTATATAATACCCGAAAATACTAAGAATTATTCAACATTACTAAATATACACCAATTTTAATAAGTAACATCAAATACAAAACATTATTTAAGAGCGTTTAATAAAGTTAGTGACAGAAATCAACTTTAAAAAGTCAGGTACAACGACCAGCACCGAATATTCCCGAAAAGATATGCACAAGTTTGTTAGTGAATTAATACGCTTATAGAAACCTTAAAAAAATATACATCTATAATCTAATATATAAATCTACAGTGGTTTATACGGATGTTCCGTTATAACTACTGAACCATTCATCCGATTGACTTGAAACTTGGTATCCGTGTAGAAAATATATTTTTTAATGGATAGGCTAATGTTTATATGAGTGTTGGACTCCCTGCACCAGTTGCGGGGGCGTTAATAATGAGAATCTTTGTGGGGGTGAGAAATAATAATGTTAATTTCAAATGCCCAGCGAAGCGGGTGAGTACGGCTAGTACTGTATATAGCTATTACAGATTATCCAAAATACATATGGCTATATGTAGTCCAGCCTTAAGTTCTGTTACAAATGAAAATACATTTTTTTAATGAAGTTATAATATTATTATAGTTAGAAGTTAGAATATTATTAGAATTTATGCCTACGTATTTATTAAAGTCTCAGCAAAAAATAAAAAAATATTCTATTCAAAATGGCCACCATTGAAAGATTTTTTAAGACTCAATGTCACCGTGTCGTTTAGAGCAGGCCATGTCTTCTTCGGTAGTCGTTCTGCGGGGCAAGTGCTTCGCGCGCCTTTTTCAAGGCGTAGTCTCCTGTGAGAAATTGGGGGAGATGAAGGACCTCGGCCCTTCTCTTCTCCCCTTCTTCCTTTCAGGAATCGCCGGAGTCCGACATAACCCGGTCCGTTACCCCCCTCGACCGGGTATCCGTAAATAGATTCCCCAGCGTTAAAAAAAAAGGCCTTTTCCTCTAAAACTCACCATAATTTGAAGTCTAAAGGGTTGAGGTCTGAGCTAGATGAGGGCCAGTCTTCAGCTCTTATAAAGTCCGGAACTTTGATTTCAAGCCAGGTTTGGGTAGTTCGTGCCTTGTGACCAAGTGCAGAGTCGTGCTGGAAAGTACACGGTATATTTAAAAAAAATGTATTATTGAGAGATTTCACAACATGATCCAACACTGTATCTTGATACACTTTGGCTGAAGTTTTCACTTCTTTTTCACAAAAATGTAATTTTGTGACCCCTTGATAATACACGCCCCACCCAACCATCACTGACGAAGGATGATGATCACTTTGTACCTTTCCGGCCACTTGAGCAGCTTTTTTAGAACTGTGAGCGTACACTTTATAATTTCGCTTATTGTAATGTTCTTCAATCGTGAATTATTTTTCATCGGTAAAGAGGATATTTCTGTGCCTTTCACCTGCGTATCACGACAGTAGGCGTTTTGATCGATCCACTCTCTTTAATTGTAAAGATTGATTTAGAGCATGTCCTGTATATCGACGATAAGCACCGAGCTTCAGGTCTTGTTTTATAAAACGCGATAGTCATAACGGTAATATTTATTTCTCACGATAAGATATTTTACTTCCTAATGGGGTTTCAACGAATTAAGGCTTTAACAACATTAACAGCTTTTGTAATTCTATCAGCACGCGGCCGCCCCGATCTATTCTGGTCTTCGACAGACGAAGTGTTGTTGTATCTGTTGATAGTACGATATACGAACATACGGCTGATACCAAGCTTTTGAAGTGTCTTGATTATGACCATCTTTGTGCAAGGCGATCACTCCAATCCTATTTTCTTTAACACCCCATTCCATATTGTAATTTGACAATGAACATGAAAAAATATGTAAAATAGCAATATCGAAAAAAGTTTTTAAAATAATATACTTGTTCCAAATTCAAAATAATTCAAAAGTTGAAAAAAAAAAGAAAAGTTTTTAAGTAACCGTATTTATGGCCAGACTGAAGATATGATGAATGGTCTATAATAGTCTATATGAACTTTAGCACTGATTATAAGACAGGTATTTGAAACGATCCTTGAATAATACGTTTCATAAACCTATTCGAATATTAATTTAAAATATATGAAATAAATTATACCATTTTGATCTTTTAAATACGTATTTTTTCGTCTTGTCACTTTCCATGACCCGAAAATGTTAAGCGTGACTTTTTATTCGTTTATTTCACGCCAAAATTTATTTATTGGTGTAAATTTTTGAGTACTGTACTAAACATTTTAGCAAACTTCAGTTACAAGCCTGATTAAATTCTTAATATATAGGTATATTCCTAAATGGTTAGCAAGATCTTCGGGAATGTGGAAGAAGCACAACCATCTAAATACTTAATGTATTAAGGGACTTATAATTTTGCTTACATCATTGCAGATCCATAAAGATAAATTTCAAGAAGTACCTAGCACAATTATTTTATTCTTTAAAAATTATATTAACTGAAAATTATGAAATCCAAGGTTACAATTTCATTTTATAATTACCTATGTTTCAAATACTTTATAGTTAGTTGAATTAACAAAACAATATTCAATCTTTATGAGCCTTTCGTTTTTTTCTTTTTTTTAAGAATTTATAAACTGCTTATATATTGCTTAATTAATTAGTTCATCAAGAACTTTTTGTGAGCTCTCAGTGCATGTTGAAATTGTGAAATTTAAAATAAAATCTGAAACAACTTCATTAAAACAGTACAAAAAAACCTTATATATGTTTTATTTGGTTTTTAATCATGTTGAAATTTATGGACGAGATGAGCCAGTGGCTCAACTACGCCTATATAATACCCGAAAATACTAAGAATTATTCAACATTACTAAATATACACCAATTTTAATTAGTAAAATCAAATACAAAACATTATTTAAGAGCGTTTAATAAAGTTAGTGACAGAAATCAACTTTAAAAAGTCAGGTACAACGACCAGCACCGAATATTCCCGAAAAGATATGCACAAGTTTGTTAGTGAATTAATACGCTTATAGAAACCTTAAAAAATATACATCTATAATCTAATATATAAATCTACAGTGGTTTATACGGATGTTCCGTTATAACTACTGAACCATTCATCCGATTGACTTGAAACTTGGTATCCGTGTAGAAAATATATTTTTTAATGGATAGGCTAATGTTTATATGAGTGTTGGACTCCCTGCACCAGTTGCGGGGGCGTTAATAATGAGAATCTTTGTGGGGGTGAGAAATAATAATGTTAATTTCAAATGCCCAGCGAAGCGGGTGAGTACGGCTAGTACTGTATATAGCTATTACAGATTATCCAAAATACATATGGCTATATGTAGTCCAGCCTTAAGTTCTGTTACAAATGAAAATACATTTTTTTAATGAAGTTATAATATTATTATAGTTAGAAGTTAGAATATTATTAGAATTTATGCCTACGTATTTATTAAAGTCTCAGCAAAAAATAAAAAAATATTCTATTCAAAATGGCCACCATTGAAAGATTTTTTAAGACTCAATGTCACCGTGTCGTTTAGAGCAGGCCATGTCTTCTTCGGTAGTCGTTCTGCGGGGCAAGTGCTTCGCGCGCCTTTTTCAAGGCGTAGTCTCCTGTGAGAAATTGGGGGAGATGAAGGACCTCGGCCCTTCTCTTCTCCCCTTCTTCCTTTCAGGAATCGCCGGAGTCCGACATAACCCGGTCCGTTACCCCCTCGACCGGGTATCCGTAAATAGATACCCCAGCGTTAAAAAAAAAGGCCTTTTCCTCTAAAACTCACCATAATTTGAAGTCTAAAGGGTTGAGGTCTGAGCTAGATGAGGGCCAGTCTTCAGCTCTTATAAAGTCCGGAACTTTGATTTCAAGCCAGGTTTGGGTAGTTCGTGCCTTGTGACCAAGTGCAGAGTCGTGCTGGAAAGTACACGGTATATTTAAAAAAAATGTATTATTGAGAGATTTCACAACATGATCCAACACTGTATCTTGATACACTTTGGCTGAAGTTTTCACTTCTTTTTCACAAAAATGTAATTTTGTGACCCCTTGATAATACACGCCCCACCCAACCATCACTGACGAAGGATGATGATCACTTTGTACCTTTCCGGCCACTTGAGCAGCTTTTTTAGAACTGTGAGCGTACACTTTATAATTTCGCTTATTGTAATGTTCTTCAATCGTGAATTATTTTTCATCGGTAAAGAGGATATTTCTGTGCCTTTCACCTGCGTATCACGACAGTAGGCGTTTTGATCGATCCACTCTCTTTAATTGTAAAGATTGATTTAGAGCATGTCCTGTATATCGACGATAAGCACCGAGCTTCAGGTCTTGTTTTATAAAACGCGATAGTCATAACGGTAATATTTATTTCTCACGATAAGATATTTTACTTCCTAATGGGGTTTCAACGAATTAAGGCTTTAACAACATTAACAGCTTTTGTAATTCTATCAGCACGCGGCCGCCCCGATCTATTCTGGTCTTCGACAGACGAAGTGTTGTTGTATCTGTTGATAGTACGATATACGAACATACGGCTGATACCAAGCTTTTGAAGTGTCTTGATTATGACCATCTTTGTGCAAGGCGATCACTCCAATCCTATTTTCTTTAACACCCCATTCCATATTGTAATTTGACAATGAACATGAAAAAATATGTAAAATAGCAATATCGAAAAAAGTTTTTAAAATAATATACTTGTTCCAAATTCAAAATAATTCAAAAGTTGAAAAAAAAAAGAAAAGTTTTTAAGTAACCGTATTTATGGCCAGACTGAAGATATGATGAATGGTCTATAATAGTCTATATGAACTTTAGCACTGATTATAAGACAGGTATTTGAAACGATCCTTGAATAATACGTTTCATAAACCTATTCGAATATTAATTTAAAATATATGAAATAAATTATACCATTTTGATCTTTTAAATACGTATTTTTTCGTCTTGTCACTTTCCATGACCCGAAAATGTTAAGCGTGACTTTTTATTCGTTTATTTCACGCCAAAATTTATTTATTGGTGTAAATTTTTGAGTACTGTACTAAACATTTTAGCAAACTTCAGTTACAAGCCTGATTAAATTCTTAATATATAGGTATATTCCTAAATGGTTAGCAAGATCTTCGGGAATGTGGAAGAAGCACAACCATCTAAATACTTAATGTATTAAGGGACTTATAATTTTGCTTACATCATTGCAGATCCATGAAGATAAATTTCAAGAAGTACCTAGCACAATTATTTTATTCTTTAAAAATTATATTAACTGAAAATTATGAAATCCAAGGTTACAATTTCATTTTATAATTACCTATGTTTCAAATACTTTATAGTTAGTTGAATTAACAAAACAATATTCAATCTTTATGAGCCTTTCGTTTTTTTCTTTTTTTTAAGAATTTATAAACTGCTTATATATTGCTTAATTAATTAGTTCATCAAGAACTTTTTGTGAGCTCTCAGTGCATGTTGAAATTGTGAAATTTAAAATAAAATCTGAAACAACTTCATTAAAACAGTACAAAAAAACCTTATATATGTTTTATTTGGTTTTTAATCATGTTGAAATTTATGGACGAGATGAGCCAGTGGCTCAACTACGCCTATATAATACCCGAAAATACTAAGAATTATTCAACATTACTAAATATACACCAATTTTAATTAGTAAAATCAAATACAAAACATTATTTAAGAGCGTTTAATAAAGTTAGTGACAGAAATCAACTTTAAAAAGTCAGGTACAACGACCAGCCGTGCGATTCTGTAAGCGTTGTTTAACAAACTCGCACGTGAATTTGGTGTGAGTTTTCAAATTGGCATTCTGTAAATTTCATTGTAGTGCCGAATCTACACTAGCGCCCCTCGCGGGTGAATTGAACTAGCAAGCGTGAGTTTTTTTACTAAAATGTATGAGTTGACGTTTGAAACGGCATTCTGTAGTGCAAATCACGTCGAATTTCGGCAAGAACTTCGCATCGCAAAATCATTATAATTGTCAAATCAAAAGTTAGTGTTTTATGTGTTTGTTGTGAGTGAGAATATACGAAAACGTTATAAACCGCTGTTAATTATTAAAAAAATACTATTAATTAACAAAATTGCACTTTAAAATAACTTTATTCTTCATCGATATTTTGTGGAGCGTATGTTTTTATTGAAAACATTGTTGAAAGAGGCTGACGCTACGGATCAGCGTGAAATGCGTCGACAAGCCTACGAAATTCACAATTTATCACTTTTAACTTGAGATGACGACCATGTAAAAGTATAAAGAAAGTGTATAGATTGTCGAAGGATCATATGAACCAGTT
Organism: Bombyx mandarina; assembly: GCF_030267445.1. Lineage (NCBI taxonomy): Eukaryota > Metazoa > Arthropoda > Insecta > Lepidoptera > Bombycidae > Bombyx > Bombyx mandarina. The sequence continues at coordinate 8,171,233 of NC_143225.1, read as the reverse complement.
AGGGTGTGAATTACACCCTTTGATGAAGACCACTAAAAGCCATTGAAAAGGACTTTCAACTCTTCTAAAGGTAGGTATTCCACGTGGTAAGATTGTGTCTTTATGTACAAAATAGGTACTTTATAACTTAATATTAAAGTTTGCCCATTTGTTTATATCCAACTCTCCCATTATTGTAAAACAATACCACTAAACTAATCTACCAAAAATATCTTGAAAGAATACAAATTAGATTCTCTAATAACTATGTGTATTGTTTAATGATTATTTCTTAGTTTCAGTTATTGTGCACCTTGTTATTTTTGGCCAATTGAAGTTACCAAAAAAATCATAAAAGAAAATATAAGAACACATTTGTCCCAGACATCCCAGTGTATATCTGAGGTTTTGGAGGCTCTGAACAACCCAGCAACTATATATAAATATTTAAGATTCCCACAGAATGCTCAAGAATGGCAAAAGTTGAAGGAAAAGCAAAGAAAAAAGAAGAAGGTGGTTTAAGCTAAATAGGAACAGATGGCGGTGCACTATAAAAAACAAACTGTTTCAAGGCCATGACCACGACCCTCAGTAATGAGGAAACCGATGCAAGGAGGAGGAGGAGAGGTTTAAGCTAAATAAAAAAATGTTTTCTTCATAAAAAATTACCAATATTAATGTAATGCTAAATATTGCAGTTTTTATGAAAAATTTAGAATCCTTTGGGTTATTGGGTGTATTGATGGGAAGTTGGTGGCCTTAAAAAGATCTGCTACCAATAAAGATGGATTTACTGTCGCAAAGAATATCATGCAAGAAATGTACAATTTGTAAAGCTATTAATATTTTTCGAAATTCTCATATGTAATCCATAAACGAAATGTGTATTAAGAACCTATGTATTCAGATTGTATTCATTTCAGTTAAATTGTAATTGTGTATATTGCTATAAGTTATTGTGAAATATAGTATTTATCTTAAATAAACTATTCACTTATAATCAAAACAAAATAAAATCTACTAGATTAGTCAATGACAGCAAGTAATGACCATTATAATTATTTAACATCTTTTCGGGCTTTCTGTATATTGTCAACGTTCCAACCTTATGACACCTTTTGCTAATTTTTTTTTCATTGCTTAGATCGGTGGACGAGCTCCCAGCCCACCTGGTGTTAAATGGTTAATGGAGCCCATAGACATCTACAACGTAAATGCGCCACCCACCTTGAGATATAAATTCTAAGGTCTCAGTATAGTTACAACAGCTGCCCCACCCTTCAAACCGAAACGCATTACTGCTTCACGGCAGAAATAGGCGATAACGCTATGCTATGCTAGCTAATACCTGCTAATAATAGCTAGCTATTGCTAATATGGAGAAAGATACTCCTGAAGCTTTGTAGCACCGCCTTCATTCCACTGCCCGTAACTCAGTGTAAAGAACAATAGGTATGTTAAAGAGTAGATTCAGGTGTTTGCTGATCTATAGGGTGCCAATTTACCACCCTGATAAGATAGCAAAAATAGTTGTTGCGTGTTGTGTTTTGCACAACATTTGCAATTGTGCAGAGCTGCCAGTTCCCATGATTTCAGATGATGAGATTACATGTACATTATGGTGGTCATGTTGAATTACTTTGTTAAATTTTACTAATTAGCTAACTTATAGTGTGAAGTAACTTCAAATATAAATTAATGATTTATAAAAATAGTTTTATTATAGTTTTATTCAATAGTTATATACAATAATTTTGAAATTTGTTTGCATGAGTAACTTAAGTGGAAATACAGGTTTAAAATTGCTAGCTGCATGTGCTAATTCCACCAACAGTTCATCCTTCTTGCAGATTGTCGACTATTCATTCCCCCATGGTTGTAAGTTTCATTAAGTTATATATGGTACTGTGTTCAAAAATGCTTTGGACGACACACATATGAACACCCTGAATCTTCACCTGCAGTTCCTCTATCCACAAAATTCTCTCAGTAATTTGAGTACACTCTGCTTTTCATTGTAAAAGTGGTGAAATAGCAGGTCAGGTGTTGAGGTGCTGAAAAAAATAATAAATTTATTTAAAAACAAGGTTAGGTAAAATACAATGTTTACAATACATGCAACAAAATGTTTTTATTTACAAGTAACAGCTTTATACACAAATCAATGTCCCTAATATGGTGGTTCAATGAATAGGTACTTTGACCTGAATAAACACATATCAACCCAATCTCTTGACTAACATGTGAGACCTACTGTGGCTGGAGCTACTAGTAGTAGCATCACAATAAGTAGAAGTCACTTGCATTTAGTTAGAGGATGATGACTGCAAAATAGGTGATTCTTGATGCAATGCTAAAAAGGCAATAAATATTAATTTTTAAAATGCAAGTTTTGTTTAGGTATTTATTTCAGATAATTAGGCATAACATACATACCTGTATGTTTGCGATTGTTCCAATACTGATACATTTTCCGAGTGGGCTATAAATTCTCCTTACAATATTCTGATGATGTGGATTAGTATTTTCAATCTGTTGTAGTTCCTTAAATATAATAAAATAGGTTATGCCTAAATTTTGTTCATTTATTTTAAACTGACTATGCAGCCTTTAGCCAACATAATGTCAGTTTAGTCAATACTCTGGCACTGCCTGCCACCCCTGTACCAGTATGCACACCCTTTACCATAGATACAGTCACCTCTGCATCAATAAATACATTCCAACAACATCAATCTAACTTGCAATACCTAAATTGTTAATGATTTGATTTATTTAATTCAAAATAATTTTTTTGTTGGTGAATTTGAGATACAAATAAATTACCTTCATGCCCTGTTAAAATAGAACATCAATAAAAACGTTGTAGATAGATATATCATACATAAATATATGTTAACATGTCCTAAATATCTCACCGGGAATGGATCTTAACTGACAAGAGAATTTAGTTCCTATATTTTTTTAATATCCTTATTCTCTTATTGAACATGTTGAGATTCGATTAATCCTTTTGTTTCGCTAGCTTTTAACCCAAAACGTTTATCAATGCCTCTATTTGCGCCAATGTCGGATGAGAAGAACGCTCTTTAAATCTGTTGGTAATATATTTAAATTTTACATTAAAAACGAATGGATGAAACATTGATAGCCTCAAATTAACTTTTACTTACCTCATAATTTTTATTTAACGTTAAATTCACTCACAAAGTAACAACAAATCTAGAAAAAGCAAAATAAAAACTTCCGACCGCTCGAAATTGTTTTGAAAACAATTAAAATTTTGTTTTTTAATTCTGGTATTCGCCAGTGCACGCAAAGGAACTTAGCGTACAGCCAGAAATTACAATTAATTTCATAAATATATGACTTTTAATTTTCTTTTTTGATATATTAGATGTGGTTTAGACACCAAAGCTTAAATTCATAGTATTTTCTTACAGAATGCTTCTAAATACAAAGAAAAACTGAAACCGGTAAGCTTCGATTTACATTTGCGTGTATACGGCTATCCCTAGTAGTATTGTAAACAAACTTCGTTGTCACTTCACTTCGCTCGAGGCAGGGTAATTAAGATTAGTGTTTACAGAATGCCAAATCAAGGTCATTCCATTGCGAATGCGAAGTGATGGAGAATTTCGTAGTGAGATGCGAGTTCTTGTTTGAATTTTAGAGAATCGCACGGCAGCACCGAATATTCCCGAAAAGATATGCACAAGTTTGTTAGTGAATTAATACGCTTATAGAAACCTTAAAAAAATATACATCTATAATCTAATATATAAATCTACAGTGGTTTATACGGATGTTCCGTTATAACTACTGAACCATTCATCCGATTGACTTGAAACTTGGTATCCGTGTAGAAAATATATTTTTTAATGGATAGGCTAATGTTTATATGAGTGTTGGACTCCCTGCACCAGTTGCGGGGGCGTTAATAATGAGAATCTTTGTGGGGGTGAGAAATAATAATGTTAATTTCAAATGCCCAGCGAAGCGGGTGAGTACGGCTAGTACTGTATATAGCTATTACAGATTATCCAAAATACATATGGCTATATGTAGTCCAGCCTTAAGTTCTGTTACAAATGAAAATACATTTTTTTAATGAAGTTATAATATTATTATAGTTAGAAGTTAGAATATTATTAGAATTTATGCCTACGTATTTATTAAAGTCTTAGCAAAAAATAAAAAAATATTCTATTCAAAATGGCCACCATTGAAAGATTTTTTAAGACTCAATGTCACCGTGTCGTTTAGAGCAGGCCATGTCTTCTTCGGTAGTCGTTCTGCGGGGCAAGTGCTTCGCGCGCCTTTTTCAAGGCGTAGTCTCCTGTGAGAAATTGGGGGAGATGAAGGACCTCGGCCCTTCTCTTCTCCCCTTCTTCCTTTCAGGAATCGCCGGAGTCCGACATAACCCGGTCCGTTACCCCCCTCGACCGGGTATCTGTAAATAGATTCCCCAGCGTTAAAAAAAAAGGCCTTTTCCTCTAAAACTCACCATAATTTGAAGTCTAAAGGGTTGAGGTCTGAGCTAGATGAGGGCCAGTCTTCAGCTCTTATAAAGTCCGGAACTTTGATTTCAAGCCAGGTTTGGGTAGTTCGTGCCTTGTGACCAAGTGCAGAGTCGTGCTGGAAAGTACACGGTATATTTAAAAAAAATGTATTATTGAGAGATTTCACAACATGATCCAACACTGTATCTTGATACACTTTGGCTGAAGTTTTCACTTCTTTTTCACAAAAATGTAATTTTGTGACCCCTTGATAATACACGCCCCACCCAACCATCACTGACGAAGGATGATGATCACTTTGTACCTTTCCGGCCACTTGAGCAGCTTTTTTAGAACTGTGAGCGTACACTTTATAATTTCGCTTATTGTAATGTTCTTCAATCGTGAATTATTTTTCATCGGTAAAGAGGATATTTCTGTGCCTTTCACCTGCGTATCACGACAGTAGGCGTTTTGATCGATCCACTCTCTTTAATTGTAAAGATTGATTTAGAGCATGTCCTGTATATCGACGATAAGCACCGAGCTTCAGGTCTTGTTTTATAAAACGCGATAGTCATAACGGTAATATTTATTTCTCACGATAAGATATTTTACTTCCTAATGGGGTTTCAACGAATTAAGGCTTTAACAACATTAACAGCTTTTGTAATTCTATCAGCACGCGGCCGCCCCGATCTATTCTGGTCTTCGACAGACGAAGTGTTGTTGTATCTGTTGATAGTACGATATACGAACATACGGCTGATACCAAGCTTTTGAAGTGTCTTGATTATGACCATCTTTGTGCAAGGCGATCACTCCAATCCTATTTTCTTTAACACCCCATTCCATATTGTAATTTGACAATGAACATGAAAAAATATGTAAAATAGCAATATCGAAAAAAGTTTTTAAAATAATATACTTGTTCCAAATTCAAAATAATTCAAAAGTTGAAAAAAAAAAGAAAAGTTTTTAAGTAACCGTATTTATGGCCAGACTGAAGATATGATGAATGGTCTATAATAGTCTATATGAACTTTAGCACTGATTATAAGACAGGTATTTGAAACGATCCTTGAATAATACGTTTCATAAACCTATTCGAATATTAATTTAAAATATATGAAATAAATTATACCATTTTGATCTTTTAAATACGTATTTTTTCGTCTTGTCACTTTCCATGACCCGAAAATGTTAAGCGTGACTTTTTATTCGTTTATTTCACGCCAAAATTTATTTATTGGTGTAAATTTTTGAGTACTGTACTAAACATTTTAGCAAACTTCAGTTACAAGCCTGATTAAATTCTTAATATATAGGTATATTCCTAAATGGTTAGCAAGATCTTCGGGAATGTGGAAGAAGCACAACCATCTAAATACTTAATGTATTAAGGGACTTATAATTTTGCTTACATCATTGCAGATCCATAAAGATAAATTTCAAGAAGTACCTAGCACAATTATTTTATTCTTTAAAAATTATATTAACTGAAAATTATGAAATCCAAGGTTACAATTTCATTTTATAATTACCTATGTTTCAAATACTTTATAGTTAGTTGAATTAACAAAACAATATTCAATCTTTATGAGCCTTTCGTTTTTTTCTTTTTTTTAAGAATTTATAAACTGCTTATATATTGCTTAATTAATTAGTTCATCAAGAACTTTTTGTGAGCTCTCAGTGCATGTTGAAATTGTGAAATTTAAAATAAAATCTGAAACAACTTCATTAAAACAGTACAAAAAAACCTTATATATGTTTTATTTGGTTTTTAATCATGTTGAAATTTATGGACGAGATGAGCCAGTGGCTCAACTACGCCTATATAATACCCGAAAATACTAAGAATTATTCAACATTACTAAATATACACCAATTTTAATTAGTAAAATCAAATACAAAACATTATTTAAGAGCGTTTAATAAAGTTAGTGACAGAAATCAACTTTAAAAAGTCAGGTACAACGACCAGCACCGAATATTCCCGAAAAGATATGCACAAGTTTGTTAGTGAATTAATACGCTTATAGAAACCTTAAAAAAATATACATCTATAATCTAATATATAAATCTACAGTGGTTTATACGGATGTTCCGTTATAACTACTGAACCATTCATCCGATTGACTTGAAACTTGGTATCCGTGTAGAAAATATATTTTTTAATGGATAGGCTAATGTTTATATGAGTGTTGGACTCCCTGCACCAGTTGCGGGGGCGTTAATAATGAGAATCTTTGTGGGGGTGAGAAATAATAATGTTAATTTCAAATGCCCAGCGAAGCGGGTGAGTACGGCTAGTACTGTATATAGCTATTACAGATTATCCAAAATACATATGGCTATATGTAGTCCAGCCTTAAGTTCTGTTACAAATGAAAATACATTTTTTTAATGAAGTTATAATATTATTATAGTTAGAAGTTAGAATATTATTAGAATTTATGCCTACGTATTTATTAAAGTCTCAGCAAAAAATAAAAAAATATTCTATTCAAAATGGCCACCATTGAAAGATTTTTTAAGACTCAATGTCACCGTGTCGTTTAGAGCAGGCCATGTCTTCTTCGGTAGTCGTTCTGCGGGGCAAGTGCTTCGCGCGCCTTTTTCAAGGCGTAGTCTCCTGTGAGAAATTGGGGGAGATGAAGGACCTCGGCCCTTCTCTTCTCCCCTTCTTCCTTTCAGGAATCGCCGGAGTCCGACATAACCCGGTCCGTTACCCCCCTCGACCGGGTATCTGTAAATAGATTCCCCAGCGTTAAAAAAAAAGGCCTTTTCCTCTAAAACTCACCATAATTTGAAGTCTAAAGGGTTGAGGTCTGAGCTAGATGAGGGCCAGTCTTCAGCTCTTATAAAGTCCGGAACTTTGATTTCAAGCCAGGTTTGGGTAGTTCGTGCCTTGTGACCAAGTGCAGAGTCGTGCTGGAAAGTACACGGTATATTTAAAAAAATGTATTATTGAGAGATTTCACAACATGATCCAACACTGTATCTTGATACACTTTGGCTGAAGTTTTCACTTCTTTTTCACAAAAATGTAATTTTGTGACCCCTTGATAATACACGCCCCACCCAACCATCACTGACGAAGGATGATGATCACTTTGTACCTTTCCGGCCACTTGAGCAGCTTTTTTAGAACTGTGAGCGTACACTTTATAATTTCGCTTATTGTAATGTTCTTCAATCGTGAATTATTTTTCATCGGTAAAGAGGATATTTCTGTGCCTTTCACCTGCGTATCACGACAGTAGGCGTTTTGATCGATCCACTCTCTTTAATTGTAAAGATTGATTTAGAGCATGTCCTGTATATCGACGATAAGCACCGAGCTTCAGGTCTTGTTTTATAAAACGCGATAGTCATAACGGTAATATTTATTTCTCACGATAAGATATTTTACTTCCTAATGGGGTTTCAACGAATTAAGGCTTTAACAACATTAACAGCTTTTGTAATTCTATCAGCACGCGGCCGCCCCGATCTATTCTGGTCTTCGACAGACGAAGTGTTGTTGTATCTGTTGATAGTACGATATACGAACATACGGCTGATACCAAGCTTTTGAAGTGTCTTGATTATGACCATCTTTGTGCAAGGCGATCACTCCAATCCTATTTTCTTTAACACCCCATTCCATATTGTAATTTGACAATGAACATGAAAAAATATGTAAAATAGCAATATCGAAAAAAGTTTTTAAAATAATATACTTGTTCCAAATTCAAAATAATTCAAAAGTTGAAAAAAAAAAGAAAAGTTTTTAAGTAACCGTATTTATGGCCAGACTGAAGATATGATGAATGGTCTATAATAGTCTATATGAACTTTAGCACTGATTATAAGACAGGTATTTGAAACGATCCTTGAATAATACGTTTCATAAACCTATTCGAATATTAATTTAAAATATATGAAATAAATTATACCATTTTGATCTTTTAAATACGTATTTTTTCGTCTTGTCACTTTCCATGACCCGAAAATGTTAAGCGTGACTTTTTATTCGTTTATTTCACGCCAAAATTTATTTATTGGTGTAAATTTTTGAGTACTGTACTAAACATTTTAGCAAACTTCAGTTACAAGCCTGATTAAATTCTTAATATATAGCTATATTCCTAAATGGTTAGCAAGATCTTCGGGAATGTGGAAGAAGCACAACCATCTAAATACTTAATGTATTAAGGGACTTATAATTTTGCTTACATCATTGCAGATCCATAAAGATAAATTTCAAGAAGTACCTAGCACAATTATTTTATTCTTTAAAAATTATATTAACTGAAAATTATGAAATCCAAGGTTACAATTTCATTTTATAATTACCTATGTTTCAAATACTTTATAGTTAGTTGAATTAACAAAACAATATTCAATCTTTATGAGCCTTTCGTTTTTTTCTTTTTTTTAAGAATTTATAAACTGCTTATATATTGCTTAATTAATTAGTTCATCAAGAACTTTTTGTGAGCTCTCAGTGCATGTTGAAATTGTGAAATTTAAAATAAAATCTGAAACAACTTCATTAAAACAGTACAAAAAAACCTTATATATGTTTTATTTGGTTTTTAATCATGTTGAAATTTATGGACGAGATGAGCCAGTGGCTCAACTACGCCTATATAATACCCGAAAATACTAAGAATTTTTCAACATTACTAAATATACACCAATTTTAATTAGTAACATCAAATACAAAACATTATTTAAGAGCGTTTAATAAAGTTAGTGACAGAAATCAACTTTAAAAAGTCAGGTACAACGACCAGCACCGAATATTCCCGAAAAGATATGCACAAGTTTGTTAGTGAATTAATACGCTTATAGAAACCTTAAAAAAATATACATCTATAATCTAATATATAAATCTACAGTGGTTTATACGGATGTTCCGTTATAACTACTGAACCATTCATCCGATTGACTTGAAACTTGGTATCCGTGTAGAAAATATATTTTTTAATGGATAGGCTAATGTTTATATGAGTGTTGGACTCCCTGCACCAGTTGCGGGGGCGTTAATAATGAGAATCTTTGTGGGGGTGAGAAATAATAATGTTAATTTCAAATGCCCAGCGAAGCGGGTGAGTACGGCTAGTACTGTATATAGCTATTACAGATTATCCAAAATACATATGGCTATATGTAGTCCAGCCTTAAGTTCTGTTACAAATGAAAATACATTTTTTTAATGAAGTTATAATATTATTATAGTTAGAAGTTAGAATATTATTAGAATTTATGCCTACGTATTTATTAAAGTCTCAGCAAAAAATAAAAAAATATTCTATTCAAAATGGCCACCATTGAAAGATTTTTTAAGACTCAATGTCACCGTGTCGTTTAGAGCAGGCCATGTCTTCTTCGGTAGTCGTTCTGCGGGGCAAGTGCTTCGCGCGCCTTTTTCAAGGCGTAGTCTCCTGTGAGAAATTGGGGGAGATGAAGGACCTCGGCCCTTCTCTTCTCCCCTTCTTCCTTTCAGGAATCGCCGGAGTCCGACATAACCCGGTCCGTTACCCCCCTCGACCGGGTATCCGTAAATAGATTCCCCAGCGTTAAAAAAAAAGGCCTTTTCCTCTAAAACTCACCATAATTTGAAGTCTAAAGGGTTGAGGTCTGAGCTAGATGAGGGCCAGTCTTCAGCTCTTATAAAGTCCGGAACTTTGATTTCAAGCCAGGTTTGGGTAGTTCGTGCCTTGTGACCAAGTGCAGAGTCGTGCTGGAAAGTACACGGTATATTTAAAAAAAATGTATTATTGAGAGATTTCACAACATGATCCAACACTGTATCTTGATACACTTTTGATACACTTTTTGCAGTTTATGGAGAAATTTAAACTAGTGGCCTGACCTTTGATAAATGAATTATTAATTAAATAAACGAATGTAACCCATCACAAGGTGAATCTCGAAATTTTAATATGGACTCTAAGTCCAAACTCTGTTACTTAAAGTATTAAAAGCCGTTGTTTCACCCTTAAAACCGAAACGAATGATTGCTTAGTGTGCGAGCTCACAGCACATATCATCACTAAGACGGAATTGGCGATCGCATTTTGTTTGCTTAAAATTAAAGAAACATTGACACTTGATTTCCGATGCAACCCTTAAAAGAAACGAATACCTACCTCTGTCTCCACTTAGGACAAAATGCGGACCAGCTTTTTTTTTGGGAATTAAGTATTACTTACTGTGACCCGTCGGCCTTTCCAGTTTCACCAGGACAGGGTTAAGCTAGGAGGCAGTTACTCTGCGGAAGAATTTGGATTCCCGCGGCCCCGCGCGCACGTGCGTGTGGACACCGGGGTGGTTTTAGGTAGGAGTCCGGAACGCCCCTCCGCCTTTCCCCAGGCGGAGGTAGTCCATGAGGATTTCCACCCGAAAAAAAACAAAAAAAAAAAAGGAGGCAGTTACTATTTTAGTCCAACTCGAATATACATATTTATACAAAGCCGATAAACCGCACGGCTAATACGAACATACACACACGTATTTACATATCTATTTATAGCTACAAATTCTTATTTTGACGTCATTTCTGAGCCATAGTTATAAGCTCTAAGGAAGTTTGTATTTAATTGAATTATTCAAGATCATAATTAAGAAAACAATTGTATATTTTCGCATAGTTGTTTAGTGGATAATAAAGATAACGCTAACAAAAACATTTATTTAAAAAAATATTAATTAGATAGATTAAGCCAAAAACGTGTTACAAATAACATATATACGCATAGGTTACTTAAATTTGTTTTAATTTAACCATGGATAGCAACAATTGTTTTATTCTAACGAAAATAAATAAGAGCAATATGTTTTAAGCAATTGAAAGCATGTCAATTAGACATAAAAGTTCCGTCAGTCCTCGCTTGAGATAAGTTTATCGTAATTGAATAAAACTTTAACAACAAAGTTCCGGATATTTCATTTGTGCTTTTCGTGGGGTTGATGTCGATGCGCCTCTTCCGGAACCACTGTCTTATGGCGGTTGGTCTGGGGTCGCCGATTCAATAAAAACTGCTAGATGGGTCTCTGGTGATCGGGGTATATCTTTGATATACAAACTAAATAATTTCGCATATTTTTTCGTGTTAACTATCAAATAACAATATAGAATGGGGTGTTAAAGAAATAATCGGGGCGGCCGCGTGCTGTTAGAACTATAAAGGCTGTTAATGCTGTTATAGACAGAATTCGTCGAAACCCCATTAGGAAGCAAAAAATCTTATCGCGAATAACGAAGATTCCCGTTAGGACTCTATCGCGTATTGTAAAACAAGACCTGAAGCTCGGTGCTTATCGTCGATATACAGGACATGCTCTAAATCAATCTTTACAATTAAAGAGAGTGGATCGATCAAAACGCCTTCTGTCGCGATACGCAGGCGAAAGGCACAGAAATATCCTCTCTACCGATGAAAAAAATTTCACGGTTGAACATTACAATAAGCAAAATGATAAAGTGTATGCTCACAGTTCTACAGAAGCTGCTCACGTGGTCTGAAAGGTACAACGTGCTCATCATCCTGCGTCAGTGATGGTTTGGTGGGGTCAAAGTGTATCAAGATACAGTCTTGGATCATGTTATGAAATCTCTCTACAATACACTTTTTTAAAATACACCGTGGACTTTCCAGCGGGTCTCTGGATCTGCTCACAAGAACTACCCAAGCCTGGCTTGAAACCAACGTGCCGGACTTTATAAGAGCTAAATGCTGGCCCTCATCTAGCCCAAGCCTCAACCCTTTAAACTTCAAATTATGGTGCGCTTTAGAGGGCATGGCCTGCTCTAAACGATACGACGACATTGAGTCTCTTAAAAAATTTTTGCTTGTTCCAAAGATTTTTTGGAAAATGGCGTTTTTGGAAAGTTGCGAAATTTCCCTTGGAAACAGTGCGTAAATCCACAGATTCGTGGCCAAACAGATTAAAGGCCTATATAAAAGCCAAACGTGGCTATTTCGTATAGATTTTTTTTTGCTTGGATTTTGATAAATATGTAAGTATACATTTTAATAATATTACATTCCTTCATTAAGAAAAAAATGCACTTTCATTTGTAACAGAACTTATAGCTGAACTAGGTATAGCAATATGTAGTTTAATTCGGAGTCCGTGAGTTGAGCAATGGTGGCGAATTTTTCTTGCAGCGCATCGGTCAGTAACTACCTTTTCATCGTCATCGTAAGCTGGAGATTGGGCTGAATGGCGTACCAGAGCTCGCACAGTGGCGATAGTTTCGGATTTGAAGGTCCTATCTAGTTGCCAGTAGGTACGCAACACGACCCGCCACCATTTTCGGAACTACTAACCAAAGATTTTCTTTCATTAAATCTGCTTGCTCATTGTACAACACGATGTTCCTCATAACAACAATGGTTTATAAATTAGAATTAAAATACATCAAACCTTAACACAAAGGCTATAAGTCAGTAATTATTTACACAAACGTGTTTTCTCCAAAATTTATCTGAAGTAATTAGCATGATTAAAACGAAAGAAGTCAAACCAACTTGATTACTTTTGGGCAACGAAAAAAGGCAGAAAGATTCACTTAAAGTAAAAAAAGATGCAATCAATGCAATAGGAACTTCATCGGTGCATTATACTGTCATTGCCGACGAAATGACATTATAAAACCAGAAATTTTAATTATGAAACAAATACATAATTAAGTTTGTTGTTTTTTAGTGCACAAATCCACAGATAATCCAAACTTAGTATTTGAGACATAAGTCGTCAATAACACGTAAGTTAACAACTTGTCTGGCGTCATGGATGTGATTAGCTTTGCCGGCTATATAAGAGGACTCGTAATTCCATTAAACATTAGATTCAGTGAGGCTACGGTGAGTAAACCACGCTCTCAGAGCTATACTGCTATTTATTCACAATAAGCTTATCAAACTCATAACTAAACGCCAATTAATTATTACGTTGCTGATTGTTATTTGAAAATTGCATTGTTTTTGTTCGCATTTGTTTTATCTGGCCCCGTATCTTTGAATATATATAATTTAGACAAAATATTTGCTAGATATCCTTTACAAATTTACCATTATTTATTTATTTAATTTTACAACCAATTATGCAAAGTCTGTATTCAAATATGCCAGTATAGAATAAAAATGAATGCTTTTTAATTTATAAAATTCGTAATCAAAAATATACCAATATATTCGTTTTATTTACAACGATCTTAGAAAACTTATATTTTCGATCATTTAACATAGTCAAAGTATAATATGTACAATCAATAACATGTATGAACTCTGTAAACAAAAGGCCAAATTTTTTAATCAAATACGAAAAAGTGTTTTTGGGTTCAGTTTCAGTTCAAATCAGTATGTAAATACCATATGTTCATCTTTCTTAGGGCAATCCTGAACATAAGCTTTAACATAATTGTTTTTAAAAGTAGGAACACACTAATAAGTATGGCAGCACAGTTAGTTGCAATTCCACAAAAATTCTGGTCGTACGGGCACGTGTTGTACATCAAGAAATAAAAATGCTTCGCTCTGAATCTAGTCTTTATTGAAGCTAGCACACACAAAACAGTTCACGTTCTAAACAGATTTTGCTTCCTTGTAAGACCAAAACTGTTAATTTTTTTTATATTTTGGCTACATAATAATAATGTATTTTAATAAACCGTCACAATAAATTTGTAAATAAGGATCCTAAGGATCGATCATAAGGGAAATAAGGAGCATAGAATCATTCTCGAAACTGAAATGAATAAAAACAAAGTTAGATAGAAAAAAATATATAAATTAATTTAAAAATTAAACTTAAATGTTCATATTCTGTGAACTCATTATGTTCTCTCGAGATCCTTAATTCCGCTCAGTGCCTAGTTTTTATATTAGATAAATAGAATCGCCTACACCAAAAAAATAACAGTTTATATGCGATTTTTTTTAAGTAATACTCAATTTGATTAAAATGTTTAGTACTTTTACTTTTTACTCTAATATTTGGTAGTCGTTTTTAAACAGTTTCGGGTGTAGTCTAGTATCTGATGTCACTGACCCGCAAAATTGTTTTTTTTAAATTGGTCGCATTGATTTCTAATCAATGTTGACCTTTGCTTTAGTAATGTTTAATTTGGATATAAAGGACATCTGACCATATGTCTGTTAAATCAAGAATTATCATCATATCCTCCTTATTGTTCTGATTAAAGGCCAGGTGCTTATATAAGATTCAAATTTAAATAACCAAAGCGTGTAAACTTGCAAGCTCCCTCCAATCCCAGTGTAGAAATTTGCATATGTGTCTGTGTCCGAAGCATAGATCACGTCAGAGACCATACACTAATATAAACTAGATCAGAAAAGCTGAGTGGAGCGGACAATTAGCCACTACCAACTATTTATTTAATATATACTAGCTGACCCGGCGGACTTCATTGTGCCTCAATCGGTAAACAAAAGACCTAAACTTTTATGTAAAATAAACTTAAAACAAACAAAAGGAATCCGTCCGACGGGGGACACATCAAAGGGAAAACAAAATTGCTATTTTTATTTATATTCCGAGCATTTTCATATTTATTCACCTTTTAAACCTACGCTGGACTTCCACGAATAATTCAAGACCAAAATTAGTCAAATCGGTCCAGCCGTTCTCGAGTTTTAGTGAGACTAACGAACAGCAATTCATTTTTATATAACGACGCTTGAAAGGCAAACGTGACTATGCGAAAATAACTGTTTTATACATAAATGATAGGCAATGAGTATATTCGATGCGCAAAAAAAATATATTTCTAGGTCTATTAAAATCATTTCAATCCTACAGCTAGATTCGTTAAAATATTATATTATAGAATTTTTTTCAGCTATTTCAACTTTAAATTAGTCTACTGTAAAGTTCACGCATTGTCGCTTAGTCACGTTTGCCTTTCGAGCGTCGATATATAGAATAGATTTCACAATAATAATTATACATTTTGCAACAGCTAAAAGAAATGAAGTTCGTCCTCGCTCTCGTCGCTCTGGCTGTAGTGGTGGCCGCCCGGCCAAATGACGATCTATTCTATGACAAGAAATACGACAACTTCAACGTTGACGAGATTATTGACAACCCAAGACTGCTTAAAGCGTACACATTTTGTTTTAATGACAAGGGAAAGTGCACAGCTGAAGGAAACGACTTCAAGAGTAAGTTTTTTTAATATATTTTTTATTGCTTAGATGGGTGGACGAGCTCGCAGCACACCTGGTGTTAAGTGGTTACTGGAGCCCATAGACATCTGCAACGTAAATGCGCCACCCACCTTGAGATATAAGTTCTAAGGTATAGTTACAAAGCAAGTAAGTACTATCAAAGTCAAACTTTTGTCATTGGCATAGCTATAGCATAGATGCTTTTTTTTTTTCGTTTTTTTATTCTTTACCCGTTCTTCGTTTGAGACCGAATTTTTCTAATGTTTTTGATTTGCCCGTCGATAAATAAGTTTTGCTTATGTTATTCCAAACGATGGTGTTGAATGGCACAATTATTTCTTACCCGGTTTGCGTAGAATGCCTTCGCTCCGTAGGATCTATTTTTCACAGAAATTATAACTCACTTTAGGATGACGTCACTGTTAACTTTTTTTAAAAGGTGCACAAAATTTTATTTGACTCAGAATACTGTAAATGCTGTAATAATTTGACTAAACTGATTCTTTGCAAAAAATAGATATTCCGCTCTGTATTGTTTTGTGATACCTTTTACTACTTTCTTTATTAATAAAGGAACTGTCAAGAGCTATTTAAAAGAACATTTTTGCATATAAATATAAACTTCATAAATATTGAATCAAAATAGATTTAATATGAAATAAAATAAATAGAGAGAGCTAATAAATTAAGTAACTGATTTCTTTTGTAAATTTCAATATATAAAAAGGACATCTATTTTGTACCAACGAATTAATATATATCCCAAACTGCATTCGTTATTTCTAAATAGGTATATAATAATATATTGAAATCCACCTTCTTACTAAATTCATTTATACTAAAGACAAGCAAAAAAATTTGAAATTAGAGATCATTAAACTATACAAAATATAATAATTAAAAACATAAATTAGAATAATTTAAGAACATCAACAATGAAAAAAAAAACAATTAATTGAGGAAGAATAAATACACTTTAAGCTGCTCGATAAGAATTTTGATTAAAATAAAAATATATGTAGGCAACTAATGTTTAGCGTCCACACAAATATATAATTTTAGGGGTCCACACCACTTACAGATATTCTACTTAAAATAAACTCATTTTGTCATACACATTCAAATGACATATTCTGTATGTATAGTTATATGCATAAACAGACAAAGACAAAATCGTTATGTAAATAAATAGCTTATTATACTATTAGTATACTGCAGTTAGTATACTGTAGTATAATAACTGTTCTCCTCTGTTTGTCAAGAGATTTTTGATTTTTTTTCTCGTCTTGAAACTTCTAACAAGATTTAGCTATTCAATTTTTTTGTTAATAGTTTCACGAAACAGAATATGTTACAAAAAAGTGGGAACCTTGACAATATAATACTATGTATAATCTAATTATGGTCGAATATCGAAAAATAGGCGAATGCAGATATTAAAAAATTGGCTACTACTACTACTGGTGGTAAGTCGTCTTGTCAGTCCGCACGGGTAGGTACCACCACCCTACCTATTTTCGGTTAGGGAGGGCAGCCTTTGTACTTTGTACCGTAAAAACTGTGAGACCTTAGCACTCATTTCTTGAGGTAGGCGGCGGAATCTACGTTGGAGACGTATGTATATGGGCTCCGGTAACCATCACTTAACATCAGGTGGGCCGTGAGCTCGTCTACCCATCTAAGCAATGAACACTAACTCAATCTAGTATTTGATTATAAGTCTACATCTTCGAAAACCTATGAACTAAACAGGTAAATTGTTATCGGTGACTGTTAATTATAAACTATTTTTAATAACCCTAATAGTCTTACAATTAAGCATATTTCACGAATCAAACACACAACAATATAAATTTGAATTAACTGTTGGCAATCGAAATCCGGTCATTAATCAAATTTCGTTTGCATAATTAAAATTTAAACTTATCAGTAATTAAGAAATTGCTTTTGAAAGTTCTAATCAAATAATACTGAAATATCTGAAATATTATATATCCGCCAAAACTTCTAACACACATATTTACATATATACTCTGTACTGTAATAAATTTCTCATTTCACGATTGACTCATTTCTTATCCATGAATATTATTAAACAATTTTTGCAGTAGTAAGCACTGTAGTAAAATGAATTTTAATTTTCTTTTTTTTTTATATAGAATGGATCCCAGAAAGCTTGCAGACATCGTGCGGGAAGTGCTCTGAAAAGCAGAAGTATCTAGTGGCCAAGTTCGTCCACGCCATCAAGGATAAGATGCCTGACGAATTCGATATCCTGCGCAAACTGCACGATCCCAAAGGGGAATACACAGAGAACCTTGATAAATTCCTCGAAACTTACGGACATTAAATTATGATTTAACTTATTCGCTTCATGATACTGTTACCCCTGACTTCATAAATAAATGTCATTACAGTTTTTGTAAAATCGTTTTTTTTTTATTCCCGAGCTACCACGAAACTGAATCATACAATGTGTAAAACACATCAACAGAATTTTGTTTGTGGAAGCGAAAATGGCGTGCTCGTTTTTCCACTAGAGTTTACTAGTAAGATATACACTTGGCGCTACTTGAGTACATAGATTTCCCAACGTGTGTACCATCCACCTTGAGATATGAGGGTCAACGAATAATATTGCATAATAACTGTCCTACCATTAAAAAAGGAACGTGTAATTAACTATAGGCTAAAACTAAACTGAGTTATGGTGAATACCAGTGCAAGCTATAAGCTAAGCTATTTTTTTTTTTTATTGCTTAGATCGGTGGACAGCTCACAGCCCACCTGGTGTTAAGTGGTTACTGGAGCCCATAGATATCTGCAACGTAAATGCGTAATCCACCTTGAGATATAAGCTCTAAGGTCTCAAGTATAGTTACAAAACCGAAACGCATTACTGCTTCACGGCAGAAATAGGAAGGATGGTGGTACCTATCCGAGTGGCCTAACAAGAGGTCCTACCACCAGTCATTACGCAAATATGAGATATAATCTAAGGCCTCAAGTATAGTTACAACGGCTGCCCCACCCTTCAAGCCGAAACGCATTACTGCTTCACGGCAGAAATAGGAAGGATGGTGGTACCTACCCGAGCGGCCTAACAAGAGGTCCTACCACCAGTAATTACGCAAATTATAATTTTGCGGGTTTTGATTTTTATTACACAATATTATTCCTTCACCGTGGAAGTCAATCGTGAACGTTTGTTGAGTACGTATTTCATTAGAAAAATTGGTACCCGCCTGAGATTCGAACACCGGTGCATCGCTCAACACGAATGCACCGGACGTCTTATCCTTTAGGCCACGACGACCCCTAACTAATGGTTGTAGAAGGTCGATATAAACTCCCTTCAGTGGTTACAGTTTGCCTCTATGCAACCAACGAATGAACGGTCTAGGCTGAATTTTACGCGTCATCACACTATTAGGGACAGCTCGCCTTGATCGAAGAGATCTTACGAATCGACATTACTACACAGGTAAAAGTTTGAAGTTTTGACCAAAAAATAAATAATAGTTTAAAAAACTTACAATATACGCTTTTATAGAAAATCCAACTAAAGAATAGAAAATAAATTTTAATAAATTTGGTTCGAAGGGTGGGGTAGCCGTTGTAACTATACTGAGATCTTAGAACTTATATCTCGAGGTGGGTGGCGCATTTACGTTGTAGATGTCTATGGGCTCCAGTAACCACTTAACACCAGGTGGACTGTGAGCTAGTCCATCCATCTAAGCAAAAAAAAATAATAATTAAAAATAGTGTAAGAAAAATGATTTTATTGTAAAAAAGCGTGGGGTGCATGGTATCAGTAGTTATAAATATTTTATGAACAGATATGAGTAGAAGGGTTATTTTGATAATATCCTATAAAATTCTATAAAAGCGTATTTTGTAAGTTTTTTTTAAACTATTATTTATTTTTCATTTTTTAGTTGAATTTAATTTTTTTCAAATTTTTTTTTAAATATAGAGTTGTCGTCGGTCCTTAATAAGTATACCAAATTTCGAGTTAATCCGACGTTTTGAAGGGGGTCAAAATCATGTTCAAAGATTAACGTTACAAACATAGTAATACATACGTATGAAGCTAATAAAAGCGTATTAAAAATAAAACTTTGATAAACCCTCTGAGCTGCTCCAATGTGTACATGGGGCTCCGATAGGTGTTCTTATATACTCGCGTACCACGATTTGACGTACTATTGGACCACACTTGAAGCGATAATGCGGACCATTATATGCGGTATATTATAATAAAATAGATATGTAAATAACGATTTTTCAACTAATACAAATTATGAGACCGAAGCCTTCAGAATTATTACTTTAATATATAATATGCACATTCTACATCTACTTAATAAATAATACATGGAATATAAAAAAAATATTTACGTTTGTTTGTTGGTACCTATTCTATGCGTTTTATAACCATTCGGTTGACTTGAAACTTAGTTTAGTTGATGTTGGCATTTTAGGAAGGTTTTAGTTTTAGCCATAGTACCATGAAAATGCGAGGCTTGCAGTGCGTGAATTTATAGGAAATTGGTGTTTTTTCACAAATTTAGTGATAGTCAAGGTAATGCATAGACAAAATTACTCCGATTTGCTTTAGATAACAGCTTGACTGACTGACTGGTCTAAAATCCAGGGGCCACTTAAAGTCAATGAGCGACGGTTACCAACTACCATCAAGCAGGCCATCGTGTAGTCTGCCCTCGGTAGCAATTATAAAAGTGTTAGTGTGAAAGTTACAAATAATAAACATAATCGCAAGGGTCAACCAGCCTGCAGTGCAATGGAGCAGCCTCACCCTAGGGGAACCGCCTGCATGATCACGGTATCCCTGCGCTAGGTAAGTATGATTTATAAAGAGAAATTCGAGAACGTCTATCAGCTGTGTAACATTTCGTCACCGCGATTCAGAAATTGTTGAATTTACGTGCAGCGACACCTATTGATAGCAAACTAAATAGAAATGAAAGTATCTCAGGGCGCTCCGAGAGCCACGACAGCGTGCACGGACGTCAAAAACATACTGAACTAGTCGGGGACGCGAGACCGTGTGGAGCACTTCGTGATTTGTCGGAGCCGCTCGGAGCCGCTTTGGCAAGCCAATCGCGGCACACTTATTTTTCCGTTTCGTTTCGTCGAGTTTGAAATCACAACGATTCTAAAGAAGTTTCACTTCAAAAAACTTTCGTTTCACAAACTCCCATTACTGATCTTTTACATAGCTCCAACAATGTTAGCGCGTACAAACGCACAGACAAAATTCTATAAAGATATACGACACACATTATTTCGTTTATCACGTGCTCATTTCAGGAGCAGTGTTATTAACATTTCAGCGGTACGTTTACGAGATAAACTTATCAAACGATATTGGTACACCGTCCGAAATTGTGGCAATTACCAATCGGCAACGTTCCGATAAGTTCTCTTTGACACGACACTCAACTGTATCACCGACAGGATCGTATGAAAATATAAAATGAACGAAAGCTTCAGTGAAATAACACAAAAAGCCACGAAGCTTTTCAGGGAACCACTATGACTTGTATACGTTTTTCCATTTATATATTACGTATCCGATGAAATGGCGGCAGGTCAAGGGCACCACATGTGACTCACACATTCCTCTTCCCCTAAAAGAGAAGATATATAAGACCTTAATAAGGCCTGCCGCCTTGTATGGATCAGCTTGTTGAACAACTAAAATGGTGGATGAAAGGCGATTGCATGCTGCAGAGATGCGAATGTTGCGATGGATGTGTGGAGTAACGAGAATGGATAGAATACAGAATGAATATGTTAGAGGAAGTCTGAAAGTGGCAACTGTGACAGAGAAGCTGAGAAGTGCGCGTTTGGGATGGTATGAACATGTGATGAGACGAAATGAAAATGAGGTTAGTAAGAGAGTATTAACTATGAATGTGGAAGGATATAGAGGAAGAGGTAGACCTAAGAAGAAATCGATGGATTGTGTAAAAGACGATATGGGTAAGAGGGCAGTGAGCGAAGAAATGGTATATGATAGTAGAGTATGAAAGGAGAAAAAATGTTGCGCCGACCCCAGGTGACTAGGAGAAGGGCAGGATAATGATGATATTACTTATTCGTCTTCCGATCTTAGATTATACTTTCCAATCGCTAGCAAACTTCACAGGATTACCGGTTAGTCTAATATGAAGATTTCCTGAAAATGTCGTTGAAATCGGTTCAGCTGTTTCGTAGTCTAAGATACCCACATCGATTTTTATTTAAAACTAGCTGACCCGGCAAACGTTGTGTTGCCTTAAATAAGATTTCTAGGGAAATTCTAGTCTAATATATAAAATTCTCAAAAACCTCATTCAACCACATAATATAGTAAGCGGCACGTAAGTTGGCAAGGTTTTGGTGCAGTGGGGGTAATGTCGCGCATAGTGTACATTGCAACAAAAAAATGGTCACTTTTATTGCCCGCATATAATATATTATTATGTTAATTTTATTTTATTAAATTTTTTATTTGCCATAATTTATTTTTAAGCCTGTGTGTTTAGAAGAAAGTTAAAGAAAAGAGAGGAATTCGTGAAGTGTATTAGGTGTTATAAATAAAATACAATTAAAAGTTAAAAAGTTTATTTAACAAAATATACTTAATATTAAAAATTATGTGTCGCCGTCGTCACTATCATTTTCTAATAGTGCTACCCCTTGGATTAAATTTATGGTAGGACCTGAGCTGGTGGAAGGAGTTGGCTCCTCATCGTCGACATAACGAAGAGTCGCTGTCGTCACTGGCGTAAATAATAAAACGCTCAGTGACCGAATCGACTATAATTATGGTCATTGGTATTTGGTCCTGGCATTGCAAACAAATTTAAAACAATAACACTCGTAACAAAAACTAAATTTAAAATAATAATAACAACTCGTAACAAAAACTCAATATAAACAAAGGGTTCCTACAACTTTAGTAGGCACATGTGTAACCGGGAGCGAACGGAACGTGGACGCGGTACGGGAGGGGAGAGTCGACTGACTCACCAATCGCGCGCTCGGAACGGTGCTACGTCTTTCCCCGCGTCCCGCTTGACAACCACAGAGACCTAAAAAACGACTTCTGCGCATCTAGCGGCTCTTGCCAAGTTACGTGCCGGGGACTATACCTCATTACAACAAAAAAAAAATTATAAAAAAAAAATGTTTGGGGTGAACAACCCTTATCACTTAGGGGTATGAAATATAGATAGTAGCCGATTCTCAGACCTACTGAACATACTATTGATACACAAATAAAACCAAAGAAACATGGCTGAAAAATGTATAGTGAGTAAGACAGGAGACCGGCTTCGTCCTCATCCCTACTACGTGATGTTTGCTGGATGAGTGGTGACACCTGGCGGGGATAACTGATCGATTGATAGTTGATCAGTAGTCGACCGGCGAGGGCAGGAAATCAAACTGAATTAAAAAAAAATCATAATTAAAGGAACTTGAAATTATAAACTCTGAATAAGAATTTATCATACTACAATTATAATATTTGATTGCCATCTTGCAACCTTATTGCGGATCTGTGCATAGAAAATAAAAAATAAAAATCGGGATGGAAAAATAGGGGTTGATCGTATAAGAGTGAAAATTGAGAGTAATATATTTTTTTTTATTTTAAGTCATGACAAAATAAAAAATAAAATCTTGCCAAAAAAATTAAAATTTATAATTAACAAATAAAAAATAGGGGTTGATCGTGGAGGGGTGAAAATTTCAGAGTAATTAGAATTTTTTTATTCTAAGTCATGACAAAATAAAAACAAAATTCTTGCAAAAAAATTTAGTTTTTAATTAGCAAATAAAAAATAAGGGTTGATCGTAGAAGGGTGAAAATTTAGGGTTGTATGTATTTTTGTATGCTGTATCATAAAAAAATAGAAATTAAAAATTTTGTCTAAAAAATAAAAATAAAAATTTAGGGGTGGACTACCCCTAACATTTAGGGGGATGAAAAATAGATGTTGGCCGATTCTCATAGATACCGGATAAGCACAAAAAATTTCATCAAAATCGGTCAAGCCGTTTCGGAGGAGTATGGCAACGAAAACTGTGACACGAGAATTTTATATATTTAAAATAAATCTCATCGCTTTTGTAGCTGCATCACCAAATAGAACGACAGTGAAGAAGGACAAGAATCAAGTAATAACAAAGATACAGAGAAACTCACTCGCAATAAAGTTACTTTGGGAACTTAAAATGAAAGGAGTCCTTTGTGCGCGTTTATTTATTTCCCGGCAAATACTAAAGACAGTTAGGTGGCTAGCGTTTTGTAATTTGCATATAGAACTCTTGTATTAGTGAGGTAAGCCATATAGTTCTAGGCTATGATATCAGCGAGAGATTGAAGTCTAAGTTTGCTTAATAATTAAAATCTTAGTTTATAAATTAGATTCCATGGAACAAGCATGTTAAATGCCTAAATAAACCTGAGAAGAACCGGTAAAACGAACTAAACTGACTTGAATTTCATTTCTTAAATCACCACATACATACACTAAGAAACTCAGATTTTTAATTGTATGGTGTTTTAGAATGGTATTTTATGATGTTTCGGTGGCGGCATTTACGCTGTAAATGTCTATGGGCTCCGATAACTAAATAACACCAGGTGGGGCGTGAGCTTGTTCACACATCTAAGCAAAAAAAATAAAAAATGTAGGCAATAAATATAAAATAAAAACCTAATATAAGTAAACCGTTAGCAACTTCATTTATTAATAGAGCGTGCGTGGCGCGTTATTATTCGACAAGGTGTAATTTCTATTTGGCTTTGAGCTTTTTAGGCTTGGAAAATCCATATAAATTTTCGCGACTCTGGAGTCAAACACTGACTCGGTGATCAAAGTAAGTATGCAGCATATTTTGAAACAGCCGTAGAAGTAAATTTTTTTATAGGAAATACGTTCTCTTTCCTCAACAAATAATCAAAAGTATACCATAATTACTGAGTAACGGTGGCGATTTTGGCCGCACACTCTCATCTATTAAATACGATTGTGTTTATTTCTACACCGTTTGCAGTGTCTGTAAAGTTAGCTTAGCAACGTTCCACTTATAGTAAAGATTTAATGATTGGAATCGTAAAAACATTAACCACAGTTGTCTATGGACTCCGATAGTCTTGTTAACTTACTTTATAGTGAGCTTGATAACCAATATATTGCTATGAAAACGATGGCAATAACAAATCTTAAATAATTTCAAGAAACGATAAGGACCTTTGTATATTTTCATACCAAGGCTATATGAAAAAAATCGGTATTAGATTAGACTATCAATTTCCAATTATTTTTTGTTTATTTCACCTTCACTCCACGAACTTTAATATGTATTGTTTTAATCAAGCAAATGGAAATCTCGCAGAAAAAAAGCGAGACACCAAGCGTAAAATAAATTTCATTTTCCACATACAAAACTCGATAAGAACGAAGCGCTCTAAAAATAACTTTAAGCTCCTGCGATGTTTTCAATAACAAACAAATTATATCGGATGAAAATCCCTTTACGTGTTTCTCCTTGAATCAAAACAGGGCCCACGTTTCCTACAATAGATATATTTACGTAATTTCCGAAACAGTGTTACGCTTAAACATTTTAATTAATACTCTTTCATTAAAATTTCAGAAACATTATGCTTAATAAAGAGCGACTCACGCCATGCGTATTTTTAATTTAGTTACTAAAACCATTATAACGTAATTGAGCTTATTCGTAAAATAATTTTGTTTATATTAAATGAAACATATAACACTTGTTGCTTTATTCTACAGGTGCTGATTTATTATTTATGATATATTGATTTTATATTTAGGATTTTCCAGTGATACAAAAAAAAAGGTTGCTGATTTATGAATACTTTTACCTTAAAAAAAACACATTTATCGAGCATATAAACAAAAAAAAATTGGTCTATGCGCCTATCTTCCGATTAATTCGTTGCAAGATCCAAACTAGCGTTCTCTTGGGTAATCTGAAGTTCGTCGCTGCTGTGGATTCTGGTTACAGAGAATTTTCATCGATGGGAGTAATAGGCGGATAAAGAAGATCGTGTAATAATTATTTAAACCCTCCCTCATTTTATTTTTGATTTAATTACAGATCTCGCACACTACTTAGTAAGAGTATCTGCTTCTCCCATGTGACAGTTATGCGATTTGAAGGATATCCTTTAGTCAATACAAGTGAGACATTATCTCATGTCTCAAGTTAAAAAGCGACATTCACCTTTTAATGAGCGTCATATCGAGCAAAATCGAGGAACTGCTAATTAATAGCATTTGCAGCAGACACTTGGAAAAAAATAATGTAATAAATAGTCAAATAGTTATATGTATTAGGTTTTTAACAAAATGTTATTGTTTATTTACTGAAATATTACATACATACATACATTACATAATTATAATATAGAGTTCGGTAATTAAAACCAGATCGGCGGTGAGCTCATCACAAGCAGCTAGTGGATTCAACAAAAAATTACCAGTTTTCTCAACTAATCACACAATCTAATATTGCAAGTGATATGTATGAACACATATTATACATTAATATAAAATTGTTACAAAATTAGACCTGGTACGACTCGCACTCTTCACGAGCTTTGAGGCTTAACACAACCCACTTAAAACATCGCGAACTTGCAACTTCTTAAGTTTTAATCCCCAATTTAGGCGGCACACGGATCGGATTATCTGTAAAATAAGTAAAGCTGTTTTTGCTTATCGCACCATTTTTTTTTTTTTACTGAAACAGACTAATATTTTTTTTTTCCTTTGTTTATATTTTCTTATCAAAATTTAATTTTAAAGTTTGTATAAACATTTTGTTTTCGACACAAAAGGTATTGTGTTTAAAACGTTCCCATCTGGTACACAACGTGTCTGGTACACAATAATGCCAATTATTACATTTTGTTTTTCGTCAGTGAGGTAATTAACAAACGAAATAGATAAAATTAACATTTTTTGTTCAACATTGAAGTAAAATGATGAAGTTTAATGACAAATCAACAACTAAAATACAAATCAAAGATTTTTTGTTTCAACGTCACAAGTTTTAGTCTTTCCGTTTAAAATATCAAGCAATTTTTCGACGCGAAAATTTCTTCAGCACTGTTGCGATTTGAAACTAAATGAAACAAAAAAATTACACTAAAATAATACAAATACATCTATCGTCTATCACATGTAGACTGCAGAGACTGAGAAAAAATGTTTCTGAAGTTTTCACTTCTATTGAGTTCTATTTTTTATTGCTCCGTGAGAACGATGAGGCGATTTCACGGCCTGCTATTGAAAGTTATCACACACCACACCCCAAGACTCAAAGGCAATAATGCCGCCACGAATTCTGTGATTTTATTTTATTTATTAAATTTTCTCTTATTCAATATAAAAAGCACCATGACTGCAAGTACTTCAATCTCAGTGACTTCAAATAGCTTTGTAACAATTTTCAAATCAAACAGCTTTTTTGGGTCTAGGCTTGGGCTTTCGCCTACGCGTTGTGGGCGGTAGGAACATGTTAGGGTTGAACCGACTAAAACTTCCGGCTTTACCAACCGCGTCTAAGCGCTCGATGTATCAGTAATAAACCAAACAACAAAGGGGCAAGCTTATGTATTTCACGCAAAGCGCATCGTTTCTCGGGGCCCTACTCTAGCCGGACATCGAAACAGAGATTATTGGAACCACGGTCACTGGACCTCTCAACCGGCGAACTATTACTTAAGGGCTTGACTAGTGCGTATACCATCTATATATTAATACGTGAAGCAAAAACTTTGTATCCCTTTTTACGAAAATTGCGCGGACGGAGGAGTATGAAATTTTCCACACTTATACAGAATATAGAGAAGAAGTGCACAATGCTAATATTTTTTTTAAATAATGCATAAAAGATACATTAAATCAATAAAGAAAACATTACACACACTACATACCATGTATTTGACGCACACACGCATGCATACCGTACTATTTATTGTCAAACTTTTGTTCTTGACGTCTGTTGTCAAATTGAGATAAAATATTGTTTGTCTTTGTTAATATTTTTTATAGTGTAGTCTTGGCGAAATTTGTGATTATAGAAGTATAAAATACAATCATAATAGTGTGCAAACTTACAATTCCAATTAATTATAGTCGAATTTCGACTACTGCGTGACATCTAGTCTATACTAATGTATAAATCTACAGTGGTTTTTACGGATGTTCCGTTATAACTACTGAATTGTTCGTCCGATTGACTTGAAACTTGGTATCCATGTAGAAAATACATGTACTTAATGGATAGGCTAATATTTATATGGGTGTTAAACTCCCTACACTAGTTGCGTTAATGATGAGAATCTTTGCGGGGGTGAGAAATAATAATGTTAATTTTAAATGCCCAGTGAAACAGAGGGGTACAGCTAGTTGTTAATAAATTTAAAAATTAAAACTGAGAGTAATATTGTATACTATTAGCCCCGACGTAAATATGTATATTTGATGTGCTTCACGGTCATCGGTGATCACCAAAATTGTAAAGTACTCGGAACGTCAAAAATAACATCATTATCACTATCCTGCCCTTCTCCCAGTCACCTGGGGTCGGCGCAACATGTTATCTCCTTCCGTACTCTTCTATCATATACCATTTCTTCGCTCACTCCATACTCACTTAGAGCAACGTCAAAAATAACATAATGACACTAAAGAACTCGAAATTAAAACGTAAAAGAAATTTAAATTATGTCAATAGCTCTAGGCAAAAATCGAAGAAAATACTATAATTCAATACGTCATTAGCAGTATTGTAATAGATTTATACAAAAGCGAAAATTAGTAGAGCCTAACTAGTGATTCTTTCCATGTAATTAGTACGACTTAATTTCAAAATACATAACTGAATGAAATGAACATAAACACACAGTAATGAAAATATTTTCTGCTCGTTTGGAAAACAGGTAAATTACAAACGACGACAAAAATGTTTGATATGTGAACAAAAAACAATAAACTTGTTATTTCGGAGGAAAAAAAAACAAAAATAAAAATCTAGCATTAATGTTCGCTTTCTTACGACAAGAGCTCGTAAAATATCAACCCTTTATATTCGTCGTACTGAAACAATCAGTGTTAAAGAGATATTCTCTTATTATGCTTTCAGTTACAATTTGAGTTTTATTACTTTTCCGCCGAGAACCTCGACCTGTACAGGAAGTTTCCCAAACGCTCGCGAACATTAAATATATTTAAAACGTTGTGGTTTTTTCTATCACAGATTAAAATTAACAACGGCGAGTCTGTATTATCTGTAACTGCATATATCTTATACTACGAGTATATTATGTAACTCCATAATCTGATGATAGGTATTTTAGACGGATCGTTCGAAAATTGAATCCCATTTTTTCTTGTGATTTCCACATAGATATAATAAAGAAAAAAGTCTCACCGCTCGCCTTATTTCACAATTAATATTAAGTAAAAATAAAACCTTTATCGCTGTTCATCGTTTTTTTTATTGCCTTTGTAGGCAGACAGTCAAACAGACCATCTGACGGTAAGTGGTTACCGTCGCTCATGGACGCAAGCGATCCCAGGGGCACAGCCGGCCTACCAAACGTCAGTGCAAAATTACAAATATGAAGTTTACTCGAAAGTAAATATCGGCATACGGTTATTAATCTTAGTGTATCTCGTCTTTCGGCAAAGGGTTTCCATTCAGTCCTTAGCTTTGCTATACAAGTCCACATTTATCTCGCTATTGTATTGCTATGATTCTCTTATCTCATAGTTTGTCTAACTTTGTTTCATTTGCTACCACAAGCACCGGTCACCGTCCTCGTCGAACCCGTCGCTTGCGGCGAAGGGCGGTAGATCGATCCTGCGAAGCACTGCTCTTGCTAGGGTCAGTGTTAGGAACACTCCGGTTTGAGCCCCGTGCGCTCGCCTACACACGTTAGGGTGAAGCTGAAATAGCCTCACAAGGCTATCAGCATCATAGGAAAAAAAAAACATTTGATGTTTTGTCCTTTTCTCCTTGATTTCTGTTACTATAAGCCCCGTTCATCTCCTGGCCAATTAAGTTCTAAAATTAACTTCAAATTGGAACGTATTTAATGCAAAACATTTATATTAACGCGAGCATTACAATCGATGTGGAGTTGATTTCAATTTTGAAGTTAGAAACAAATCGATACCAATTCCCGATGCAATCAAAAAAGTGTAAAATTTCACGTTCTTTACTCGCTCGCAGCTATTGCTTTTTCATTTTCATGAATATTTACGAATCGCTGTAACGAGTTACGAGAATCGAGTGAAAATTACAAAATAAAAAAATAAAGACCATAAAATTAACATAATACGACAGAAGTAAAGCTGTTGTTCCGGAACGACTTTCAACATTCAGAGGCAAACTCGGTAACGAAATTAAGACTTGTTCGAATTGAAAGATTTTCGGTTTGATTTAGAACTCAATTTTGATATATTTCTTCATATTCGTTCTTTTTTTTTTATTGCCTAGATGTGTGGACGAGCTCACAGCCCACCTGATGTTAAGTGGTTACTGCAGCCTATAGACATCTACAACGTAAATGCGCCACCTACCTTGAGATATAAGTTCTAAAGTCTCAAGTATAGTTACAACGGCTGCCTCACCCTTCAAACCGAAACGCATTACTGCTTCACGGCAGAAATAGGTAGGGCGGTGGTGCCTCCCCGAGCGGACTCACAAGAGGTCCTACCACCAGTAAATCACGAACCAATACTAAGAACTTCATATAACTAAAGGAAAAGAACGTAAATCAAAGTGGATAAGCCATTTACGATAACCAATAACCGCTCGTTTTAGAGCATAATTTTAGTGGAAGTATTCAGGTTTGGGGTCTTCTTATTCTTTTTTGCCTTTCACGGTTGAGACGATGGGCTCTATAGCAAAGATTTTTTTATCAGAAATCTCCAAACGCTTGAAGGAGGCTTGATGCTAAGGCTGGCTGGTACTTTGCACAGAGAGTGATTCTAGCTGTCCAACGAGGTAACGCAGCCAGTATCTTGAGAACTGTGCTTCCTTCAGGGCAATTGGAAGATTTGTTCTACTGTGTGAATTGATCTATGTTAAACTATTTTGATTTGTTAAGATTATTGACATAATTATTGACATTAGAAACAAACAGAATTTACTTAAGTTTTCATAATTTTATATTACTAAATATTTTATAATTGTGTATGTCGCATCCGGGTCAATAGTTCGGAATATCAACGATACACAAACGTCAAAGTGACAGAATGGCCGTGTCGTGGTTGACGACTTTTAGTAATATTAAGACGGTGGTTTTGATTATTATTTTAAATGATGAAATGTTGTTTTGATAAATATCACAAAATGAAGGGTAGACTCCGTAACGCCACAGTATAAAATGGCGGTACGTGGACAGAGTCGTGGCATTCCGTGTCAGACAGTCATTCAGTCCGTATCAGACGGTCCGTCCGTCTCAGTCAGTCAGTCAGTCGGTCTGTCGGTATGTGCAACGAAACTGTCGGTTTATCCTGTCATTGTGAAAGTTGTGTGTGTTGAGTTTCAATAATTATTATTGAAAAGTTTTATTGACTAAACTGAGTTCAATCGAATACGAGTGATGACGAAAGCTACCGCTCAGCCATCCCTGGCCCTGCCTACGACATGTATTTATATTAAGTAAGAGATAAGATGAATCTATATATTAATACGTGAAGCAAAAACTTTGTATCCCTTTCTACGAAAATTGCGCGGACGGAGGAGTATGAAATTTTCCACACTTATAGAGAATATAGAGAAGAAGTGCACAATGCTAATATTTTTTTAAAATAATGCATAAAAGATACATTAAATCAATAAAGAAAACATTACACACACTACATACCATGTATTTGACGCACACACGCATGCATACTATTTATTGTCAAACTTTTGTTCTTGACGTCTGTTGTCAAATTGAGAATAGATTAAATATTGTTTGTCTTAGTTAATATTTAAGTGTAGTCTTGGCGAAATTTGTGATTATAGAAGTATAAAATACAATAATAATAGTGTACAAGCTTACAATTCCAATTAATTATAGTCGAATTTCGACTCCTGCGGGACCTCTAGTTTTATTTTAAATCATTTTAAATTAAAAAGATTAAATCGCGATAGTCAAAACAAGAAGTGTTACAAACATTCTTAAATGAATGAATTATCGTAAACGTACATCAACCGTAGGGTACGGCAATATTTCAAATCCTATCTAATAATTCAGGCACAGAGACAAATCCACAAGTGTCGTCCCTAAAGATTAAGGGCCGGTGGTCTTTTAGCATCTAACATGTAATTTATCATACAGACATGTTGTACATAAAATTTGCTTGTTACCGTTGTTTTATT
The DNA here is from genome assembly GCF_030267445.1 of Bombyx mandarina. Lineage (NCBI taxonomy): Eukaryota > Metazoa > Arthropoda > Insecta > Lepidoptera > Bombycidae > Bombyx > Bombyx mandarina. The sequence goes on along the minus strand of NC_143225.1, from coordinate 8,139,117 downwards.
TATGTGAATAATTTCGACTTAGGATTATCAAGTTTTATATTATTTTGATAATTAATTTAAATTAATTAGCCAAACCGGTCCAGCCGTTCTCGAATTTTAGCGAGACTAACGAACAGCAATTCATCTTTATATACTTATATGTAGATAACAATACGTGTAAACAGTCTTCTTCTTTTTCTCTACCTTATCTCACTAGGTGGGGTCGGCACAGCTAATTTTTCTCTTCCATTCTCTTCTATCAGCCGTCATCACGACACTCACTCCTCTCTCTCTCTCAATACGTGTAAACAGTCACTTTCTAAATTAAATTCAATGTATGTTTGAAAGATTTTGTAAAACATATGGACATACCAACGTGGACACGGAACCCGCATCTTTAGATGTAAAATCGAAGTCTCAATACTTAATAACGGCTATCTTTCTTTCCTTCTCTTTGTTTTTTTCTCACAAACGTACGAATTTTTTTAGGGTCCACCCAGCTTATATATGTCTAACGAAACACCACTAATTAACTGTCCAATACTTCTAGTCCAAAGCCCACCAGGATAAGAACAAACCAGATCACCGAGCGTGGCTGACTTCCATAAGGGCTGGGGCTCGGTGCAAGCCCTTCCCCTGCCTCCGGCCCAACAGCAGTAGGTAGCAGTGGAGACAACAGAGCTCTATCATCTATCTATCACTGAGCATCGCTTTCTAGGACTTGCCGCTACCGAGTTCCAGTTTGCGTTACGATATCTATGTTTACTGGTGGTAGGACCTCTTGTGAGTCCGCACGGGTATTTACCACCGCTCTGCCTATTTCTGCCGTGAAAAGCAGTAATGCGTTTCGGTTTGAAGGATGGAAGGGGCAGCCATTGTAACTATACTGAGACCTTAGAACTTATATCTCAAGGTGGGGGGCGAATTTACGCTGTAGATGTATATGGGCTCCAGTAACCACTTAACACCAGGTGAGCTGTGAGCTCGTCCACCCATCTAAGCAATAAAAAAAAAGAACTCTGGTTATCATTTAATACCAGGCCATTAACTCGTCTATCTACAGTAACTATCTACAGACTGAAAGTTAGCAGGTGCTATGATCTTCAACTTCAACTATTCTAACCAGACATCTACAATAGGCCGTAGTTAAATTCTTCAGTTCAAATAATTGATTTGCCAAAAGTAACATCTTGCTTAGGTATTTGCGGAACCATTTCCTTCGTCTGGATGACAAATTACACAGGATAATTTATTTTCTTCCCCTCGCTGCGGAATATGAATTATTTTGGTTTCGTTCACCCAAAACCAGATTGACTTCCTGCAAAAGTATTCACTGTCGTCAACCATTAGCAACATTATTTTCTTTATCTTAAAGAAATGATAAAGTATCATCTCATTCGTAAACTAAAATATTTTTCCTTTTATACTTTTACAGTGTGGGTGCGACGAATCCTTAGAATTTCAGAGAGTTTTTTTTCTTATACAATGAGTGTTTATAAGATTCTCAGAGGGACACGTGGTTTACTTACGGATTAACACGCATTTTCTGGGGGAAAAAAACACCTATTGTTAATTAAAACAGCTGTGACATGTTTGTGATATAAATTCACAAACCGATTATCAACTGTTTTTAGTCAATAAAATATAGATAAGATTCATCTTCTTCTTCTAGTGTATCCCAAACACAATATCATAACGTTTGCATATGAAACATAGACAAATGTGTCCAATCAGGCTCTACTGTGACTATTACTAATTACATGAAAACTTGAAAGTGGGTTTAAAAAAAAACTCTCTCCTGATAATTTCCAACACAACGAAAAATCGGTCGAGTCGTTCTTGAGAAACGCATTTTTTTTTATTGTTTAGATGGGTGGACGAGCTCACAGCCCACCTGGTGTTAAGTGGTTACTGGAGCCCATGGACATCTACAACGTAAATGCGCCCCCCACCTTGAGATATAAGTTCTAAGATATATAAGATCTCAGTATAGTTACAACGGCTGCCCCACTGTTCAAACCGAAAAGCATTACTGCTTCACGGCAGAAATAGGTAGGGCGGTGGTACCTACCCGCGCGGACTCACAAGAGGTCCTACCACCAGTAAACCATCAGCTTCGTCAAACATACGTGGAAATTGATTTTTAAATGTTTAATATAATATTATGTACATTGCATTTTAATTGACTACTTGGGGCTCATATGTATAATGAACATAACTGCCGTGTAGCAGTAATGCGTTTCGGTTTGAAGGGTGGGGCAGCCGTTATACTGTTCAAACTGAGATCTTACAACTCATCATAAGTCTCAAGGTAAGTTGCGGCATTTACGTTGCAGATGTCTATAGGAAATGTAACCACTTAACACCAGGTGAGCCGTGAGCTCGTCCACCCAACTAAGCAATAAATAAAAACATTACATTCACGTTATGTTATAAAAGATGAGTACTTTTTCAACGAATATATAAGATCCAATTTAGTTTCATTTACTTGTAATTCGTTACGTGTTCTACATAAAAACACAGTCCTAATTGAAAACGGTCAGATTATAAAGGTACGGGTGCCATTGAATTGGCTTCGAATTGCAAAGGACGTTTGTAAAGATTGTCCTCCAATAACATCGGAAGATCTTGTTAACAAGGGTTCTCCTGGATATTAGACGTAGTATTTAAGTGGATATTATCGTTTATTTTCCGGGTGGTACCAATGAAAAATCTTCGATGATTCCCCAAATATAAGCGGTTCGTTTATAAGTTTGCTGTTTCATTTAAAATGTATTACGGATATCATGAAAATATACATTAACTATTATACAATTATTATAAAAAGACTTTTGCTTTATAAAGCACAAGTCCGGCTTCGCGTGGAGTACTGCTCCCATCTCTGGCCCGGGGCTCTCAAATACCAGCTTCTTCCATTTGACTCCATACAGAAGAGGGAATTTCGGATTGTCGATAATCTCATTCTCACGGATCATTTGGAACCTCTGGGTCTACGGAGGGACTTCGGTTCCCTCTGTATTTTATACCGTTTGTTCCATGGGGAAGTGCTCTGAGAAATTGTTTGAGATTATCTCCTCATCTCCTTTTTATCATTGCACCTTTCACCATCGGAGCAGAGGTCATCCATATTATCTGGAACCGCTGCGTTCATGGACAGTGCGTTTCCAGAGGTATTTTTGCCACGTACCATCCGGCTATAGAATGAACTCCCCTCCACGGTGTTTCCCGAGCGCTGTATAAATTTCAATTTCGCGGGCTTCATCATTTTATAACTCTATTGTATTCTACTGTACTATATTTATCTATGAACTATTTGTTGTTGAATTCATAAATAAATAATAACTATCGGTCACCCGACCCCAAATTAGAATTCCCTATGATATAGGCGCCAGAGACTGACATACATATATACTTACATACATTTAAATATATACATCTATAGAGAATAAACACCCAGAAAAAGAGTAAACAAACCTGTTCATCACACGAATATTTGCCCGAGGTGGGAATCGAACCCACGACCCTCGGCGCAACAGTCAGGGGCGCTCAATAATGCACCACCGAGTCAGTTAGTCAGGAGCATGGTCAGGACCAGAGAAAAGTGATGCATGGAATGATGGTACTACAGTTACACACAGTACGTCTTAAGTCGTCGTGGCCTAACGGATAAGACGTCCGATGCATTCGTGTTGAGCGATGCACTGGTGTTCGAATTTCAGGCGGTTAGCAATTTTTATTATTACTCGACAAATGTTCACAATTGACTTCCACGGTGAAGGAATAACATCGTGTAATAAAAATCAAACCCGCAAAATTATAATTTGCGTAATTACTGGTGGTAGGACCTCCTGTGAGTCCGCGCGGGTGGGTACCACCACCCGGCCTATTTCTGCCGTGAAGCAGTAATGCGTTTCGGTTTGAAGGGTGGGGCAGCCGTTGTTACTAAACTTGAGACCTTAGAACTTGTATCTCAAGGTGGGTGGTGCATTTACGTTGTGAATGTCTATGGGCTCTAGTAAGCACTTAACACCAGGTGAGCTCATCCACTCATCTAAGCAATAAATAAAAAAACATAAGTTAACTTAGTCATGAATGGGCGGTCTACTCACAACCCACTCGGTATTAAGCTGAGTTCATCGAGAATGCCTCTATCATCCTCGAGAAACGAGATTGACGTCTTTTATTTGATGGCTTTCCCATTCAGAAAACCATAACTTTTGACTGCTCTGTAGCACAACATAACTTGACGATGGTACCAACCCATTCGAGCTTTTCCGTTCTACGACATCGGAGGCACAAAGAACCGGCATATATTGATGATTTTCTCTTTTGAAATTGAACATTTTAAGACGTTATTGGTCTTGAACTCGTGGACTACGACAAAGAGTTCGACGCGCGAACTAGCTTATAGACAGACAGAGTTTCTCGCTCTCGATCTTCTCAGAGGGTCGCGATTCCGAACCGGTAGTAGATTCAACAAAACACTGCTCTTGCTAGGGCTAATGTTAGTAATTGTCTCAAGTTAAGCCCGCGAGCTCACCTACCGGTCCGCATGTAGTTGGAATAGCCCCTCGGGCTACCAAATATTAAATAAAGCAGGGAAAAAAATGGTTCTGAAATAAAATGCTACTACAAGTAATTACGCAGGAATATAAATTTGCAAGCCTCATCGTATCACACGATGATATTCGTTTATTGTGTCTGTCATTTATAATTCTAGGTGTGCATTTATTTTGTTTTAGTTCACTCTATACTAGTCTATACGAATACAAATAATTTTCTGAACCATTTAAGTTACGATGACCTCTTTTAAAACGTACACAAAAGCTTTTAAACTATAAATATCTCTTCATTAAAGTCATTACTGACATTTAGATTATTTTACAGTATCTGTGTTAAGCGTAATTTCGAATAATTGCAGTATTGACATTCGCAGTCGCTGACTGTGTAACAAGCCTTCGCTACTGAGATACTTCTAATTACTATCTTTTCTATTATAATATAGACAGCCTAAGTTTATATAACCTTCTCGTCTATCTCTACACGATGCAGTATTCAAAGTAACAAAAGTAACACGAGAAAACATTTTTCTTCAGAAACCATTAAATTAATTCACATAAAGAAGGAATAAATAAATGAAATTACATCAAAAGCATAATTTTAATTTGTTTTGTACAACTGCAAATAAGATATAACAAGACAAATAATAAATTAATTACCATTAAAAAATTACACGGACATAATCTCGTCTTCTCGCATTAAAACTGTATTATTATTATTATTTTTATTGCCCTTGTAGGCAGACGAGCATACGGCCCACCTGATGGTGAGTGGTTACCGTTGCCCATGGACTTCAGCAATGCCAGGGGCAGAGCCAAGCCGCTGCCTACCGCTTAATACTCTCCACAAGCCTCGTTTGAAGAAGGACATGTCATAGCGCTCGGGAAACACCGTGGAGGGGAGCTCATTCCATAGCCAGATGGTACGTGGCAAAAATACCTCTGGAAACGCACTGTCGATGAACGCAGCGGTTCCAGATAATATGGATGAACTGTACTCCGATGGCGGGAGGTGCGATGATAAAAAGGAGATGAAGGGATCATCTCAAACAATTCCTCAGAGCACTCCCCATGGAACATACGGTACAAAATACAGAACCGAAGTCCCTCCGCAGACCCAGAGGTTCCAAAATATAATCTCAAAACTTACTAATTTTACAGGAGAGTGTTTTAAAGGTTTATATGTGATATTTTTAATATTAATCATCTTTGCAGCATTTAATTTTTATTTTTTACCAGTTACATTAACTGTCTTTTAAAGTAAGATAAAATTATGTATTAATTTTGTTAGTAGTAGTAAAAATATACATAAAATAATAATTAAAAAAAAACTAAACTACGCTCTTTTGACAGTATTTATGAGAAAAATACTGGTGATGCCAAATGATTCCGCATATTAACTCAATTTTGAATATTTTTGGAAATTGTACACTTTTAATGCGAAAAGACGATCTGTGTATAATATGGAACTTATAGCAAGGCTAATACTTGATGCAGGTTTTGATCGCAATACTTTAAATTATTTTAAACGCTATTTAAAAACGAACTCATAATGCAACTTACGATGCGCTCTTAAAGTTTCCTTACTAAAAGTACATGGACAGACGACAATTAATTGATGTAGACAAGAACATCAAGAACCGATATAACTACGACAAAATTTGGCAGAATGCTGCTATTCTATAACACTATGAACCTTATTTCATCACATCGCAATACGAGCCATGATATTGTGAAGTCTTCGGTAAAGCTGAATACAGCAAAATGTAAAACAAACTACAATACAATAAATTCAATAGCCTACATATTTTAAATATAGTACGTCGCGTCGTATACAAATTTGGCTTTATCTAAACTATATCCGTTAGAGACAAAAACATATGGAGAAAGATCGTGCGAGAGACAGTGATGCAGAATGGTAATCATGAATCATCGAATAATCTTGTTTACTGGTGGTAGGACCTCTAGTAAGTCCGCGCCGGTAGGTACCACCACCCTGCCTATTTCTGCCGTGAAACAGTAATGCGTTTCGGTTTGAAGCGTGGGGCAGCCGCTGTAACTATACTTGACACCTTAGAACTTATATCTCGAGGTGGGTGGCGCATTTACGCTGTAGATGTCTATGGGCTCCAGTAACCACTTAACACCAGTGGGCTCTGAGCTGGTCCACCCATCTAAGCAATAAAAAAAAACGACCTTCAGCATTGAGGAATACGACGCAAGGTGGAGAAGGAAACTATATCCTATTGACATGAAACTACTACTAATGATTACTGATGATACAGTACAATATGAAATTAAAGTCCTCACGGTACCGCATCCTTGCACCCTCATTGTTTGACATACCACCCATATTTACGGAAAAATGTTGACTGTGCTTGATTTTTATCATCCGTTATTACCTCATCATAAAAGCAGTTCAACAAGACAGGAACACATCGCTACATTTTTTTATATATATATAATCTATGTTATATGGTATGGTATCTATGTTATGGTACGGTATGGTATCTATGTTTAAGTGGACCTGCAGTAAAGTCAAGGAGCAAGCGCAAGACAGGGTCAAGTGAGGACAACTTTTGAGGGCCCTATGTACCAGCGGGGTACTGGTACATAGGGCTTCAACAGGACTTCAACAACTGCATCTGTAAAAGCCCTTATTTTGCTGCAAATCAGTCAACGGTACCAGCTAAAATGTGGCTCCATTATATGAGTTCTGTCAATACTATGTACAAATGACTCGCGAATTATTTGTGCTTATCATTTACTCCAGTAAATATTTAAAAAGAAAATACAGCTAATCTGTTCACCTAAGCTTTTTTATAATCTATTCTATTCGTTATTATCATTATTATTATAATATATACATATTTCATCGGATTAGTCTATGGAAGGGTCTATCAAAGGAGGTTATTTAATCAAAGCCTCCAAATGTCCTCCCATTTTTATTGCATACTTCACGGTGACCACATCACCTCATGCTGATTAGTTACCGAGGCGTATAGATATCAGCGATACCAAGGGGCTAGCTGAGCCACTACCTGACACTGAGAAAAAATTTCAAACGTTATTTGAAGAAGAACATAGCATGGTGCTCAAGAAACTCCGTGGAGAGTTTATTCCAAAGCCAGATTGTGCGTGGTAAAAAAACTATGTAGTGACGAACCGTGGTGTGAGCACAGTTTCCAAGTAGTAAGGATAAACTGTTCTCTGATGGGGAGCCAATGGTAAATCAGAGATTATGAGGTCCTCCGAAACAATTTTTCAGCGCACAAATCTTATCTTATTAAATCTCAATATTTTTAGCGGAATTACTTTACAAATGGAACTAAACCCTTCCTTCTATTTATCGATATCTAATGACTACATTTTTCGAAAATTTGTTTTGCTAAATCTTTTCTGCATACAAAATCTCAAATCTACAACATTACTATGACACGTATAATATTTTTTTTTGGTTTATTTAAAATGTCAAAAATCATACTTAGTGCATAAATTATTCAATACAGTTTTCACAGTAATTTTAACACTTATTCTATTTTACAAGATTTCTCATCAATTCTAAATTTTTCACGATCCACAAAGAATGCACAATGAAATCGAAATGATATTCAACAAGTTACACAAATTTCACAAATGCATTGCAATTGTTCTTTTTTTTTTGAAGAGCATTTTAAGAGCTTACGAATTATTCCCACGAACAGTTTTCCTTTTTATTGGTTCACGTTCAATTTAACTTTTATTCCGCACTATCGAGAGATCACTTCTGCGCACTGAACTGTGCACGCTGCTATAGGAAATGTTCACAAATCACAGGAGCATTTCGCTGTTTCATCCGCCCTCAAGGTATAGAAGTCTTCATGCTGTAACAAACAACATAATTTAACAACAATTCATTGCTAAACATATAGTCAATTCTACGAAGACACCAAACAAATATAAAACAATCGAGTCGTCAAATATTGTACTAGCTGTTGCCCGCGGTTTTGCTCACGAGGTCAAGAATATGTCAACATAGTTTCCCGTAGGAATGAATTTTCTTTCGGGTTAAAAGGTAGCCGTAGCCTCTCCCGGCCTAATACTATCACTTTTTGGAACGAAGTTCCTTACGGCAGGCTTGGAGGGGATAGGGATTTTGCTGCGCGACCGAACTGAAAAAAATGTGATAGTAAAACCGTAAGAAAAAATCCGTGGAAAAAAGTGCGTGGAAAAAAACCGTTAAATGAGACGTGCGCAGGCGCGACAGTCGTATACACAAGCGAGTAGTGTATAATACCTTTCTCTTTTTCCCTCTTTCTTTTCGTTCTCTCATCCCTTCTCTCTCTATTTTGGAATTATTTCTATTTCTATGTAATTTTATGTTGTCAAACAAAAATAAAGAGACATATTTTGTTATTTTAATTGATAATTTGAATTACGATTTTATTTTTATTTTACGTAATTTATTATTTCCTAAAATACTGAATTTCCTAAATACTTTCCTGTACTTAAATAAAAACTAATCAGCAAAATTTAAGAGAAAAATCAAGAAAACCAACATACAATTGAGCACGATTTTTTTTTGCAAATTGTGTCGATTCTACATTAGCCGAAGGAACTTCGTTCCTACCTGGTGTCCCACGACACCACATTTATATTTTTTTAAATATGTCAATCGGTAGCCTCGTTCGAAATTAAAAGAAGGCAAATAAACCTACAAATTTACAAACAAAAAACACTCACTCATTTAATAATATTGGTATAGATGACAATACTAAAAGTAACGATGGTTTCCGATTTAAAGCGTAACCTAGACGCTATTTCAAAGCACTTCAGATTTCAGCTGGCGGTAGCCCGATCACTCATTTTGACCGGCTATAACAAATTCATCTATGCTTTTTTAATGACGTGTGTAGGGTAGACAGACTGCCTATTTAAAAAAAAGGTATGAAAAAAAAAATGATAGTTTAATCGTAGTTTTCTTGATTATGATAAAATACGACCTGTATGTACGCTTCAACGGAAAACTGCTATAAAATGTACCGTTAATTTCAAGTAATGCGATACATGAAACGGGTGCGTTTAGTGTCCATGCGTGCTGCATGATTTTTCATTCAATCGTGTTGGTATCAGGTGACTCACTTTGCCCAGAAGAGTAATCAACATAAGTGCACTGTACAAAGCTTGTGCTTTCGATTAGCAATGCGCATACATTACTACCAAGCACTCTTAAGCATGTTTAGGTTTTTTAATTGTAGTAAGTGGGTAGAAAATTTTATACACGATTAGAAGACCCGGCAGACTTCGTAGTGCCTCAATCGATAAATAAAAGACCTAAGCTTTTGTATAAAATAAACTTAAAACAAACAAAAGGAATCACTTTAATTTCAAGCATTTTCATATTTATCTACCTTTTAAACCTTCTCTGGACACCCACAAATAATTCAAGACCAAAATTAGCCAAATCGGTCCAGCCGTTCTCGAGTTTTTTTTTTATTGCTTAGATGAATGGACGAGCTCACAGCCCACCTGATGTTAAGTGGTTACTGGAGCCCATAGACATCTACAACGTAAATGCGCCACCCACCTCGAGGTATAAGTTCTAAGGTCTCAGTATAGTTACAACGGCTACCCCACTCTTCGAACCGAAACGCATTACTGCTTCACGGCGGAAATAGGCGGGGTGGTGGTACCTACCCATGTGGACTCCCAAGAGGTCCAGTGAGTTTTAGCGAGACTAACGAACGGCAATTCATTTATATATATATAGATAGATGAATAGATAAATAGATGAATGTCGCCACCCACCTCACATAAAGTGGAAATTAAATAGCGGTTCTCCCATCTATAAACTGGAACGCATGACTGCGGCACGGCAGAAATAGGCAGAATCATAAGCCCCTAAATAAATAAATAGTAACATAAGAGTGAATACCTAACCGTGTGTACCCGTACGAACTCGCAATACATCATTAGTAATTACAAATATGAAACATTTCATTTTAACTTAATGTCGATTCTTTATAACGTAATTCATTTTCGTTACTTAGAAACATAGAAAAACTCAATTGTTTTTTTTAATTTTGAAAGTAAAGCCTGTTTTTATAAAAACGAACAAAACGATACGAAAAATTCCCAAGAAATTGTACATCGTTTCTTTTTCCTGATGAAACTTAGTTTCGGATCTCAACAAATAACAAATGATTACGTTTTGAAATACTGCTGTGAGCTGCTTTATTTACGGGATTACATAGGACGAGAGGGACCCTCTGATTATGGATGACAAGTCATTGCCGGATATGGAAATAAAAACAGTCGGACCATTACCTTGACCTTAATACCGATTGTTCTTAATTTTATTTATATACACATAGTTAAAGTATTTCATATTTTGTTCATGACTAATACTAAAACATTACTCTCTCAAATCCCATTAAATAAAACCTTAAATTAATTCGACTAAGCTACTAGGAGGTAAAGGCTAAAGACGGCTAGTAGCGGAAAAACAAAGTCGTAAGGTAATTTCTTCTCATACACAAACGAAACTGTCCAAGAACTAATAAAGACCATTCGGGTTCGCAGGAAGGCGTAGATAATATAAATCTTTACGACCAGGACCCCGCAATTAAGACGGATAACAAAGTCTGCACTGTTAGCCAAACCTTGCTTTAAATGTAAATTAACTCATGAATTTGCTAAATAACCACAAAATTACAAGTACACTTTATTCTTTGCTGACAAACTTTATTCTTTGCGGATCAAATGTTTTGAAAATAGAATAAAACTGACACTTTATTCTTTGCGGATTAAATGTTTTGAAAATAGAATAAAAAATACGTTCCGCTTTAAAAGTCCCTTTAAAAGTTTTACCTATTAACTAATATTCCACCTTCACTCACCAAACTTTCCAAATAAAAGTTACGTTTCTATGAAATCATCGTACAATATTCTTTGTCGTTCGACGGAGTGTCAGAGCAACGATGAAAGTTATTAAATGGCTTAGTGCGCACACAAAGACGAATAAATTGAGTAAAGATCCAACATGTGCAAGAAATGGGCGCGGATTTACAAAAGAATTTCACCCAGAGGCTGAAGCGATAAAACAAACTGAATATTTCTTTGGTTTACGTGACCGTCTTCACTTTATGTGTTATATAAAAAAACGAGACTCGTTCTGAAACCAAGTCTTTGGCGCGTTATACAAAATACTAAGAAACACTTTACACTTTGTGAGAATATGTTACTTAAGAAAAATGTATTATGTACAATATCAACGCTGAGCTTGAAAGCGAAATAATAAGAGTGCTTAATGAAATCTGCATTACATTACTTTAAATGAAAATATATAAGTATTATTACAAATAAATGTATATGGAATGAAATAATGTTAGAAATGAAAGCAATGTTACTCACATATCCTTATTTATATTAAGGCCGGACTGTAGTTACCTTTTAATCTTTTCCGTACACCTGCAGGAGGAAAACAATGTCATGTCTACATTCCAAAAGACTGCACAACCGATAATGAATGTTATCAAGATTAATATTTAAGACAAATAATAAATTTAAAATAAATTACATATACAATTATTTCAAATTAGCGGACATTTAAAGCTTCACAATACAGTCAGTGAAACAAATCCACAAAACATGCTCTTTAAAAGAAAAGACACTTACGTGTTTTGATTGTGGGACTCGGAGTGGGAGGCGGTCGGCGGCAAGAAACGTGCCAACGGCGGTTGCAGCAACATCTGCCTGAAGGTCTGCCGGAATTGCCGCGACATCGTGCAGTATAATATAAAATTTATCGCTCCATTCAGTAGCGCCAGAAAATCCATTAACTCTCCAAATAAATCGTAGCAACGTTTGAAGAAACACCAACCTAATAGGCCACTCATAAGTCCCAGTATGCCTTGAGGTAGTTCTGTGACCAGGAACAATAGAAGAACAGCTAACAGCATTTTAGTTGTCCTATCAGTTCTTTTATCAGCTTTGTTCTGTCTCTTCACCATTTTCTCTGCGGCCGGACAGGCACTATAGTTCCTTAAGTTTTTTTGATGTTGATTTGCTTTATATAAAGCCTTGATAAGCCATATACTTATGACAGTGAGTATTGAACAGGGCAGCAATTTGATGACGACGCCATGCACCCAAAAGTTGGCTTGATAAAGAGTACCCTGATAGTCCGAATCGACATGGTATGCGATGTCAGGATTTCCGTCAGCATTCGTGACGTTCTTCGTATGAATGTCAAAGACCTGCGAAAATAAACAATGAAATTGGATTCCATTCTATGATAATTCACATTGTATGGAAAATAGTGCATTCATTTTGCAAATTTAACTTTCGATACGTACACCGAATATACCTAGTCAGGTCATAAATTCTGTCACATGTTTAATGTAAAATAATTGAAACAAGTTTATTCATTATGTAACCATTCATATACCAAAATGAACTTAACAAAGCATAGATTCTTATGACACTAAAGCTTATTCAAAATGACCTCCGTGATTTTGAATACAGGCCTTCAATCTGCGCGGCCAGTCGTCTATCGCAGCACGAACGAGGTCCATGTCAATATCAGCGGCTGCCTTAATCAAGGATGTCTTGAGTGACTCCAAATTGGGATGAGGCTTTGAGCACGCCTTTTCCTCCAAGTATTGCCATATCTTGTAATCTAACGGATTCAAATCTGCACTGGAGGAGGGCCAGTCTTCGTGCCGGATGAAGTCGATTTTACGCGCCGCCAGCCAGTCTTGTGTGCTCTTCGCTCTATGAGCTGGCGCAGAATCTTGTTGGAATACCCAGTGCCTGTTATTGAACATGGTATGAGAAACAGGTTCCACAAGGTTCGTCAAGACTGTATTTTGATACACAACTGCATTCGTTTTTACACCTTTCTCACAAAAATGTATCTCTGTTAAGCCCCAATAAGAAACTCCCAACCATACCATGAGCGAGGATGGAAAATGACCTCGTTGGACACGCGGAATACGGTTGCTTGCTTCTTCACTACTGTGTGCGTACACCTTATCATTTTGTTTGTTGTAGCTCTCTTCTACGGTAAAAATTTTTTCATCCGAAAAAAGAATTTCCCGATATTTTTTTCCCGCGTACCGCTTCAACAAAGCGCGGCATCTCTTCAGTCTCAGGTCCATTAGACGAGCATTCAAACGATGTCCTGTTTTTCTTCGATATGCCCGAAGCCCTAAGTCTTCATTTAACACCCTTTTCACCGTGGTTCTGCTTAACCCCATCTGAAGGGCCAACAGTTTCTGCTTACGTTTCGGATTTCTTTGAATTCGCGCCTTCACAGCTTTTATCACTGCTGGAGTCCTAACAGACCGAGGGCGACCACTTCTTGACCTGTCATCTACACTAGAGTCTTCATTGTATCGTTTGATGGTACGATAAACGAATCTTTTGGTAATATTCAAATTTTTCAGTATGTTAAAAATTTGAATTGGCGCGTAACCGCAACGATGCGACGCAATAACTGCAACACGGTCTTCTTTAAGCGTCCACTCCATATTTAAAAATGAGTAAAATTCTAAAAGTATACATTTTTATTTTCATGAACAATTCGTAATTCGAATTCAATAAACTTTTTTGTGGCCAGCATTCTAAAAGAAAAGTTTTTACTGTGTGTCAGTACTTATGACCTGACTAGTTATATTCAGATGTGCGTTCCCTTTTAATAAAAGGTGAACTCACCATAAACGTTGGCGTGCACAGTATCGGGGGCAATATGAAGCTCGTGAGTATTGCGATGCTACACCGCCGCTCCGTGCACAGTATGTGACTTCGATCCGAATACCTGCAAAACAAAAAAAAAACGTTATCCGACTTTTTCACATTCATTCTTTCAATATCAAAGCTGGCTAAGTTTACGCTGAAAATGGGACATTACCGAGATTTTTTATCCCCTGTAGGTCCCCCTGTAGGTCCCCATGTAAGTCCCCCTGTAGGTCCCCCTGAAGGCCCCCCTGTAGGTAACCCCTAGGTATAACCAAACTCTTTTGATGTATCGCGACACTCAAAATAGTTTATTACAAAAAATCTTGTCCATAAACAGGACCCGAGTCATACTTTAGTATGAAATATGTCCCTTATCGTCCAAATTACACATTGTAGGTTTATATTTATCGCAATCCTGACAAACACAGTACTTACTTTATCGCGATGTATCTCCAAATAGCCAATGAAAGTGTCAGACATATTGATGCAGTGTGCAATATTTGGGCGAAGTGCATGTGGAATAACAAATACATCGCCCACGAATAAGGGAAATCCAATTTCTCTGGCAGGACCTGGAGAATAACGATATAGTTAAATGTGATTCGGGGTGTCGAAAAACGCACATTTCTAAAATGAGATTGCCAATATAAACCTAATCACTGAACACGACACCATTCGATCTCCTTTCTTTTATATGCATGGCCCTGATCGCATTTCGTCGTTGGAAACATTCTATTTGAATTGTAATTGGAATTAAAAATAACAGTGTATATATATTTATACTGGTGATAGGACCTCTTGTGAGTCCGCACGGGTAGGTACCACCACCCCGCCTATTTTTGCCGTGAAGCACTAATGCGTTTCGACATGAAGGGTAGGGTAGCCGTTGTAACTATACCGAGACCTTAGAACTTTTATCTCAAGGTGGGTGGCGCATTTACGTTGTAGATGTCTATGGGCTCCAGTAACCATTTAACACCAGGTGGGCTGTGAGCTCATCGACCCAACTACGCAATAAATAAAAAAAATAACGAAGCACATTTATTACAATTAAACTTAAAGCTACAATTTAAATGATATTAAGTCTAATGATAGGGAAGGGACTTCGGTTCGCTCTGTATTTAGTAACGGGAGATTACTCCAATGAAATGTTGAAACGATCCTGTCATTTTAACCATCGTACTGTCAGCCACCGGCCGAATTAATTCATACTATCTAGTACCCAAATGTTCAATAACAGCGCGTCTCCATAGATATTTTTACCACTAGAGGTTTTAAATTAACTCTCTCCCACAGTGTCTCCTGAGCACCGTGACATGTATTTTTACCAATGAGGTATGAGGACAGTGATTAGCAATGGCTTGTCTGTATAGCTAACGTTGTTGACGTCCATGGTGACCACTCATAGTAAGGTATGCTTGTATGTCTACTGTATCAATAAAAAAAGTGAAAACTGCAAATCGAACTTTAAGTTCCAAATCCATAGAATTGTTTTTTTTTCAACTCCAACTTAAGACTAAATTTTTCTGTTTCAGTGTTCGTAACTTTAGAAGCTTCCTAATTCTTTTAATAATATATTTAAGATAGAAAAAAAAACGGGTGCGTGGCAGTGGTAGCTGGTAGGTAGGTAGTGGTAGTATATGTGTTTATAGTGTATACTATAGATATTTGATGATAATTGATATAACATACTATAAATACACAAAACAAACAAAAGTAAACCAATGCTATACATATTTATAAACGAAACGACGCGACGCAGCAAAAGTAAATTCTTGCATACCAATTAACACAGTTACTCATCGATTTCATTAAGTAGTTTCATATTTGAATGAAATAACTTTATCTAGTCCATTATCATGTACGCTATATAGCCTGAACTAGTATCTAGGGATCAATAATTTTTAGATAACGATGTTATTAGGCAAAACGTGAAAATTTTTCATTGATCTGGCTTTCAGCCGCCACTATAACAGTCCCGTTGAAACATCCATATTTGGAATACAACAACAAATCTTAAAGTCGGATTTATGACAACCGTTAGAATGTGATCTTCTAACACAATATGTTATGATTTTGATCTACTATTCTTCACACGGAAAAGAGGCACCTTGTCACGGCTATTATGGTGGTGAATCGAAGGTGATGCATCATGCTCGTCACCAGTCCAATAACATCAATTGCTCGAGATAGATATCACCCAAAGATCGCCACAAAATGAAAATAGTAAAGTTGTGTCCGGCTGCGGACATCACTAATAAATATGTGTTTTATTTTTTGACTATGCATGACTTGACTGTACGTACTTAGGCTAGTATGAGTCGTACGTGATATATTGTGCAATGACAGACCTATTTCTTCTAGTCTAGTCTAATCATTGTATGAACGCATTTATACTTGAAAATTTTCCGTATCATTCCAATAATTATATTATACTAGCGACCCGCCCTCGCTTCGCTTCGGAAACATTAAAACACACATGAAACCAAAAAAAATAAAATAAAAAAAAATTAAAAAAGTAGCCTATGTTCATCAGGGACAATGTCGGCTTCTAATGGAAAAAGAATTTTTCAAATCGGTCCAGTAGTTTCGGAGCCTATTCGAAACAAACAAACAAACAAATCTTTCCTCTTTATAATATTAGTATAGATTTATTTGAAAAAGAGCAAATCTTATGTTTCTTGCCAATTCTTCTCAATTGTGAAAGGAACATGTGGTAGAGTCATGAGAGAGAGCGAAAGAGAGAGTATGCTTTATTGTACACAAAATAAATAAAAATGCAAAATATTAAATACAAAAAAGTACAATACGCGGTCTTATCGCTAAAAGCGATCACTTCCGGACAACCATTAGGTGGACAAAAATCACTTTAGGAAACAAATTACACGGAAATAGCATTTTAAAAAAAAAAGTGTGACAATTACATTTTTATTTATTTTTATACTATACCTATATTGAATGACATGTAATTAATATGAGAAATAATTTTATAAGCTTCACAATTTTCCTGCTACGTCTCTTTATAATTACTAGGGGTCCCGCAGTAGTCGAAATTCGACTATAATTAATTGGAATTGTAAGTTTGTACACTATTATGATTGTATTTTATACTTCTTTAATCACAAATTTCGCCAAGACTACACTATAGAAATATATTAATAAAGACAAACAATATTTAATCTATTCTCAATTTGACAACAGACGTCAAGAACAAAAGTTTGACAGTAAATAGTATGCATGCGTGTGTGCGTCAAATACATGGTATGTAGTGTGTGTAACGTTTTTTTTATTGATTTAATGTATATTTTATGCATTATTTAAAAAAAATTAGCATTGTGCACTTCTTCTCTATATTCTCTATAAGTGTGGAAAATTTCATACTCCTCCGTCCGCGCAATTTTCGTAAAAAGGGATACAAAGTTCTTGCTTCACGTATTAATATATAGATACTTCATCAACTCATACTTGTCTGACATTAAAATAACATGTAGATTGAATATTGTCACAAGTTATCATACCACCCTAATCATAAATAGCAGATATTTGATATTTATCATCATTCAAATTCATGAGTAAAATTATACAGAATTCGATCAACAATCAAGACTTTACACAGCACTCAATTCACGAAACCCTTTGTTAAAATTACTCTTGTTATGTATACCGAGATATGAACTGAAGATTTTACTGGCAATAACCGTTTCATGGTATAATAACACTGATATTAGACTCGATTTTAAGCCTTCGTCAAACAGAACGCGTAATTAGCGCGCGTCAGAGCGCTAAACTGACGCTGCGCTGTGACGCCGAGCGTGTTGTACAACTATGGTAACATACCGTCAAACAGAGCCCCAGCGCTATAAGTACGCAGCGCCCTGTCGTGGCGTTAGGACGCTTTGACGTCAGGCGTTGTAATTTTTTACACATTTTATTTTAGCGTCCAAGTGAATGTGTATTAAAATACTAGATAATGCCCGAAAAAATGATATAAATAGTTAGAAAATACCCATGCTTATACAATGCCACATCTGAATCACTCGATTTCTTAATACTTTTAAATTTTCACACTGCTATCGAAAGGTACTATGATTTGGCGAATGCGTTGCGTCAAAGAGCGCTAGACTCATCTAGTCAATTTGAAGAGCGCGACGTTAAGTACGCGGCGCTAAGTACGCATTCTGTTTGACGAAGGCTTTAATTCAAATATTTTGAGCTTAATGTCCTATGATGTGCACAACTAGAATCTCATTTCAGTTATATTGTGTGTTAATAAATGAACTAGTAAATAAATTTTAAAAATATTTTTGGTATATGCCACCAAATCATCAAGAATATCTTTACATTTTATTTTATTGCACTCGATACTTAAGCATTTTGACGGCCAATCCGGTGCTAAGCGCATATGTAAAGCCCATATGTGTATTCAACGATGTGAATGGCGCTACTTGCATAGAACCATGAGATGGATGCCTCAATTTTATAAGATATTTCGGCGGTATCACTCTTCATAAAGTGAGCCGAAACTGCTTCAAGGCAGACATAAGCAGGATAGTTGATCCTACTCGTACAAGCTCACAGCACACCGTACCTTTAGTAATCACAATATTGGACAATCTATCTATCTATATATACTTATATAAAAATAAATTGCTGTTCGTTAGTCTCGCTAAAACTCGTGAACGGCTGGACCGATTTGGCTAATTTTGGTCTTGAATTATTTGTAGAAGTCCAGAGAAGGTTTAAAAGGTAGATAAATATGAAAATGTTCGGAATTAAATAAAAATAACAGTTTTGTTTTTCCTTTGATGTGTCCCCCGTCGGACGGATTCCTTTTGTTCGTTTTAAATTTATTTTATACAAAAGTTTAGGTCTTTTATTTACCGATTGAGGTACTACGAAGTCTGCCGGGTCTGCTAGTAAAAAATAAAAAATAAAGTTTGATTTTCTATTACAAAATCTTGTTAATAATTCATGAACACATGTCAAGTACCTATCTCTTTAAATAAATTGGTACTTGATTCGTGAATTCGGAGCATCATTATAGTCTCTTTACACGCCACGCGTTTTATCATTCGGGCCACGACTTCATTTATTACTAAAGTTTTATACAACATCTATTTTTTCGGTTTGCCGAAGAGTTTTTTCATGCTCATTTACAGAACAACGTAAACTCTTTGAATGCTTTTAAAATTCAGATAAGCTTCGATTATACCTATAGTTATATATTTCGAGTCGGTTGACTAATTGTTTAAAATATCTGTTAATCTTAAACCACGTAGAAGTTCACGGACAAGCGCTAGTTTCAAGATTTGCAACTCTTATTTATACCAAGCAAAGCTCGTAAGCAGGTCTTGTAAAATGGTCATAGTAGCTCATCAATACCGCAACTTGCCTTGAGACGTGAGGCCATAGTCTCAATTGTTTTGTAATATACCTGCCCTAGATAAATTGGAGCTAATAACTGCTGCGCAACATAAAACTTTATGATTGACAATTGATTCATAAGGTGGTAGCTTTTGGTAGGTTCGGTGCTATAATATAAACTAAAAGAAACCTATACCCAGCAGTGGACGACTGTATGCTCATGATAATGATAATCATAGCTTAAAGTAAATGTACTAAGAAAGCACATTATTTTTTATGTAATAGGATACTTGCAGTCAAAAATTAAATTATTAAAAGATAATAAAAACATTTTGAGATAAAAATCGGGTCGATATTAATTTTCTTTTGCCCCGGACGTGGATAGCGATATTCATAACATCTCTTGTTTGAAAAATAAAAATCAAAACGTGTTTTTTATCTTGGAATAAAAGTAGCGTATATCTGTCCGGTACATGACGATATTATTTACAAATATTTGTAATTTTCTTTGTTTACTTTTTGTATTAGAAATAAAATAATCACAACTGGTTTTTTCACAACCAAAAAAACAAGACTACGTAGCTTTACCAAATCCCCTCCTAGAAACAAACAGATGCAGCTTTCTTCCATCAATCTTGGTAATCCACGTGTCGAACAATGACATTATTACCACTTTTTTCTCGAACCCTTACCATATTTAGGAACTTGAATGGGGAAAGTTTCCGCTTTGTATGCTTTTCAAGTGTCAATTTGCAACTAATTTTTCTTCCCTTTCCTTTCCTTTGAAGATATTCTTTTGTTTGGGAATTAATGAGCTCTACCTTTTTATCAGCTTTTTATCATCACATACGCGATTGTAAAGAGAAATACGAGTCTTCAAATTTTATCTATACTTAATAATATTATAAAGCTGAAGAGTTTGTTTGTTTGAACGCGCTAATCTCAGGAACTGCTGGTCCGATTTGAAAAATTCGTTCAGTGTTAGATAGCCCATTTATTGAGAAAGGCTATAGGTTATATAACATCACGCTAAGATTAATACAAGCGGAGCACCAAAAAATAATGTTTAAAAATCGGGTATTTTTTCCCTTTTGAGAGCTTCCGCTGCGTGCGCTGCAGAAACGGTTAAAGTTTCGCTAAAATAATGTATGAAAGAATTGTTTCCCGTTAAAAGAGCTTTAAAAAAGTCTGCGGCAGTATATATCTATCAAATCAAATCAGATCAAATCAAAATCAAATCAAAAAAGGTCTAGTCTAGTATTTAAGCTCGCATACTGGACACTTCCGAGACTTTTATTGTTTATAAAAATAAAAACGATATCAGTCACTATCAACTAAGTCCCTTCCAAGGCTCGTCATAATTACCGGTCTACACTAAAGGCAGCCAGCGGATTCCTTGAAATAATTTCAACTTTCTTCCTATGTCCGTTCACCATTTGAAAGCTTTATGGTCGCAGAAGCTATGTGTTGTACTGACCTTCCCACTGCCACTTCAACTTCAAGCCCGCCCTGCCTATTTCTGCCGTGAACCAGTAATGCGTTTCGGTTTGAAGGGTGGGGCAGCCGTTGTAACTATGCTTGAGACCTTAGAACTTATATCTCAAGGTGGGTGACGCATTTACGTTGTAGATGTCTATGGGCTCCAGTAACCACTTAGGTGGCTGGCCCACCAGGTGGGCTGTGAGCTCGTCCACCCATCTAAGCAATAAAAAAAATTAAAAAAATTTAAAAAATGAATATGGACAGAACGAAAATTATGTCGAATGTCCAAGTAGTATTCTTTCATGTAAAGATCAAAGACTATGCCCTCGAAACTGTTCGCGTTTACCTTTGGTAAATGTCCAGTTAGGTAGAACCAACTTCGAGAAAGAGGTCAATCGTAGAACTAACTTGGGCAGCAGCGTTTGTGGACCTGCCCCGATCGTGTAAATGAAGCTCAACAAAGACTAATTCAAAGATGAAACTTGTGAAGCGATCCCGTTCTTGTTCATATTGAAATAAATTTAGCTTAGTGCTGTTTGTTTGCAACATTATCATTTATCATTTCCATACTGTTGATTTATAATGTGTATGTAAGTATATTAGTATGTATTTTAAGTAAGTATGTATATAGGTATATAAATCAGTTAGCTATATATTTCATATTATATGTAAACAGTATATATCTGTTTATTGTTTATATATATTTTCTATAATAATGTATTGTCTATAGTACACCGCAACATACCTGCAATATTTTTATATTTTCCAGAATTTCTGTAAATTAAACGGTTGTCTGGAAGAGATCGATTTTAGCGATAAGACCGCCTATTGCACAAATGTATCTGCTTTTTAACTGTTTTTTGAATGTAAATTATGTTTTGGTGTGCAATAAAGTGTATTCTCTCTCCTCTCTCTCTCTCTCTCTAAAAAATTTAGACTAGAAATAGGTGCTCAACTTATAAAATCGATAGTACTGGTGGTAAGATAATATTATGTACACGTTCTAAGTTAAACCATAAACTGCAAAACACAAAACCTTCCTTACAATTTCTTCAATAATTTTTACATAATGCATGATGACCAAAAAATTTACGATTACAAGGAACCACATAGACAAACAATCAATCAGTTCATATATGTATGTTGGAGTCAGGTACTCTTTAAAACACCAAATGCTTTACAGACACTATTTTTTCCCTAACATTTTATGTTAGCATACCACACTTGAAAACATTGGTTTTTTTTATTGCTTAGTTGAATGGACAAGCTCGCAGCCCACCTGGTGTTAAGTAGTTACTGGAGCCCATAGACATCTACAACGTAAATGCGCCACCCACCTTGAGATATATATTCTAAGGTCTCAGTATGCAATACTGCTTCACGGCAGAAATAGGCGGGGTGGTGGTACCTATCCGTGCGGACTCACAAGAGGTCCTACCACCAGTAATCTATCACCAGTAAATCTATGTACCAAAACAAATACTTACCAAATGTCGGTATATTACAAATGGCATGTACTCGATCATGACGAATACGTCTGCAACGGCTAGCCACTTCAGCAACCTGTTTATCGGAGCAGCTGCCATATCTCGTCGCGTCAGCACCGCAATGTTCATTGAATTCGCCAGGACACCAATCGTGCAGACCTGGTGAAATAAAAGTCGCTTTTGTGAAATTACTTGTGACTAGTTACTTGTGTGAAATTTGTTTACTGGTGGTAGGATCTCTTGTGAGTCCGCGCGGGTAGGTACCACCACCCTGCCTATTTCTGTCGTGAAGCAGTAATGCGTTTCGGTTTGAAGGGCGGGGCAGCCGTTGTAACTGTACTGAGACCTTAGAACTTATACCTCAAGGTGGGTGGCGCATTTACGTCGTAAATGTCTATGGGCTCCAGTAACCACTTAACACCAAGTGGGCTGTGAGCTCGTCCACGCAAGTAATAAAAAAAAAAACCGGTAAGTGAATGTAATTCCTGGTAAAAAGAAAAGCGTCAACTTTGTAATTAGTAGGCGTTTATTTATTTACGGTGGCATCATGTTTGCCAGTCGATGTTTTTAATTAATCTATCTCATGAATACCAACCGGTACGTTAATTAAAACAGCAAAATATTTCATTAAAATTGATCATGGATGTTGCATTACACACGATTCAATTAACTGCTTTTGTAATTGATACGGCTTCGCATTCTTTTTAAATAATTTGTTTAATGATTTTTATTCTTAAATATTTTAATTGGGTGTGGCCAGTATATTTAATAAGAATATTTTTAGTAAGGATATTTAAAAGCCTGAAATACTTATAATAGATCAATGAGGATTACAGTGACTGGTTTGACAAGTTATTGCAGTTGATGCTTAAAACATGTTTGAACTATCTTTTAATGAATCACTCAAATAATTCAAATTAAACGCCTATTTACTTTTGTTAATTGATGGGTATTTTGCTGTATTGATGATTAAAACGAAACTAATCAAAAGCCCCGAGTGAAATGTGAAATGTCAATATTGTAGTTGTAATAGAAAACTTGCTGGATGTTACGTAACTAATAATTTGTATACACAAAGCAGCGACTATTGTGGAAAATCGGAGTAGCCCTGAATTGGGAATCATGTATCTTTCAGTATTCACATCAACAACAGACGAATGTAACAGGCGTAACGAGAACAATGCTCGAAGCTTTTAGAGCTAGGCATAAAATACAGGAGCTTTTACATATATATTTTGAGATACAATAAAAAAGCAACCACAGTAGTGTAATGTACGACAGCATGTTTTGTAGTTTATTTTAGTAGTTTATTTATTATTTCCTACTAGCGACCCGCCCTCGCTTCGCTTCGGAAACTGTAATTTATTATTGATTTCTTCACTATTTAATGTATGTTATTATACATGTAAACCTTCCTCTTTAAACACTCTATCTAAAAAAAAAACCGCGTCAAAATCCGTTGCGTAGTTTTAAAGATTTAAGCATACATAGGGATATAGGGACAGAGAAAGCAACTTTGTTTTATACTATGTAGTGATGTTTGTTAGTAATAGTCAATGAATACTATTTTTATACCTAAGGCCCGTAATGTCAATCGTAGTTTAAACTTAAATTGAAAATTGAAACGGCCACTGAAGATCAACTCGTAATTTTAATCATAGTTAAACTCTCCTTCGGAGCTTAAGCTATCTTAAACTTTAAGCGGTCACGAGGGAGCATTTAAACCATGAGGTGGGGCTTAAGCTGTTCTTTTCAAAATGGCCGCTCGAAATCAACAGCTTTGTGTCAAGTTCAGTGAATAGAGATTTATAAACTAACTAGCTGACCCAGCAGACTTCGTAGTGCCTCAATCGATAAATAAAATACCTAAACTTTTGTATAAAATAAACTTAAAACAAACAAAAGGAATCCGTCCGACGGGGGACACATCAATGGAAAAACAAAATTGTTATTTTTATTTATTTCCGAGCATTTTCATATTTATCTACCTTTTAAACCTTCTCTGGACTTCCACAAATAATTCAAGACCAAAATTAGCCAAATCGGTCCAGCCGTTCTCGAGTTTTAGCGAGACTAACGAACAGCAATTCATTTTTATATATAGTTAGATAGATAGAGATGTCCAAAACAGCATTGGGCAAGGCTCAAGTAAATAAAAACAAACTGTTGAATTCTTTAGCTAGTTTGGACCAAATTTGCTCCTTCACCAGATTGCTAACAACATTGGTGTTTTTTTTAAGTTTGCTAACAATTTTAATTCCGATTTAGGAAAATTTAGAACGCGTTTCCCTTCAACGTACAGTTAAACTATATTTTTTTTCCAAAAAAACAATTCATCTGTCAAATACAGTAAAAGTACTTTCGTAATTTCAGTCTGAAACCTTTTTAAGATTGAAAAAAACGGATGGAACACAAAATGTTACCACACATTAAAGCATCATCTCAGTTTAACTAAACTGAGTTTGTTTTTGTATTGATATTAAGAAAGAAGTTTTGATGTTCGTTTCTGCTATTCTACGACAGATGGCGTTATTTTCGACGTAACAATAGGCTTCCTAGCATTGCATTCTACTTTAATCGAAGATGTCTCAATATCTAGACACGCAAATATTGGCATAGCATCGTTGGATATAAAATCAATAATAAACATTATTTTTGTTATTATGTCTTTCCTTGCAAATTAATTTCCATTTTATGAGTAATAAAAAAGTAAGTTACGTAATAACATGTTCAGATATGATCATATATTGACATTATGGATTATTGTTTCTCTTGTATGCCTTTTATATGTAGCATTGATATTGAGAAGCGTAACATTATATTCATGATAGACAGAATTAAGTTACGGTCCCCACACAACGTGGTCTCGCCTTGTCGCGGCGGTGGGGCTTAAGTGTGCACCCCGATACCGTGGAGCAGCGTTGTCTGCAAAGGGGTGCCGCGAACTAAGAAGACTGCACACGGTGTTCCCTTTTCCCACCTTTGCTGGACAAAGGGTGCGTGAAGCGGGAGAGGGCTCCCTTCTGGAGACCTCTTGGACGCTAGGCCATGTCCCCGGCAGCTCTTTGGCTGCTAAAGGGGAAGGCCCTCCAGAGGAGGGTACCGGTACGCCGGCGTGGCCACGTCGTGGTCA
The DNA here is from genome assembly GCF_030267445.1 of Bombyx mandarina. Taxonomy (NCBI): domain Eukaryota; kingdom Metazoa; phylum Arthropoda; class Insecta; order Lepidoptera; family Bombycidae; genus Bombyx; species Bombyx mandarina. Next base: position 8,113,393 of record NC_143225.1, on the reverse strand, counting down.
GACGTGTGGGTCTGTCAGTAATGGTAGACCCCACGTGGATGAGAAGTGAACCGGAGGGCACTCCCTTCCGGTCGCTGGTTGCCATGTCCCCGGCTGCCTCTTGGCGGCTACAGGGGAAGGCCCTCCAGAGGGGGGTACCGGTTTACCGGCGTGGCTTCGTAGAAGCATACCGTAATCCCTACCGAGTAGGGGACGGGGGCCGCTGCCTAGCAGGGGCCACGAGGATGTGTACCTCTATAAAAAATGCCCTAATCTTAAGCCTGTGACGTGCCCGGTGATGAGATGAGTGGCTGGAGGGAGTCCAGTCGTAAGGGCCGTCCCAGGGGACCGACCCCTGGTTAAATAACAAAGGACCAAAAAATGATGGCACACTTTAAAACAAAATTACCCCAGGAGGGTACCACCCTAGGTGGAGAATCCCTCCGTGCTTCCACCTCGGTGGAAGCATGCTGCCCCGCGTATTCTGGGGGGGGCAAAGCATGCCACGGTGAAGGGGGCTGTGCGACGGGCAGCGGAAAACCCGTCGAACCGAGGTGTGACAGCGCTGGCTCGACGCGCTCTGCGCTCGTCAGCGAAGGCGAGGCGGCTGGTCCGAAAGGGACAACCGCCAAGAAGATTAGGCGGAAGAGGAAGTCTTGGCGAGCTTCCTCTCGTGAGGGGGTAGGGGAGCCAGCGTCATCCTCTGGCGCAGATGCCCCGCCGGAAAAGGTGTTGGTAATCTCCGATGCAGCCTCTGCTGCGGAGGAGATGCCGCCCCCTAGAGGGAAACCCGCCCGGAAAAGGGGCGCGCCGTCACCGGCGCCATCATCAGTGTCAATGTCTGTCGCCTCGTTGGATGGGCAGACGACAGAGGAGGAAGAGAGCGGCCTTCAGGATCCTGCCATGGTCATAGACAGGGCCATGAAGACCGTGAAATCATACGCGGCCAATGGCACCAAGACCAAAGCCGCTGGCCGTAAACTGCGAGAAGTGGTCTCGCAGGTCTCGAAAATTCTGCCATCAGTTGCTTCTGCCAATGACCAGGTGGTACAGCTGATGGCGGAGAATTCGAGACTTCAAGCACAGCTCCAAGCTCGGCAACGGCCCGATGATGGAGCAGCGACGTCCTGGGTCGCTGGAGCCCCTCGGAGCTCCCGTCTCCCGGCGCTGACTGGTGATCAGTGGCCTGTGCTGCCACCACCGCGTGCGGCACAGGAGCGTCCGCGTCTCCCGTCGCCGCGCTCTAGAGAGACGACCGCCGCCGAGCGGCAGCAAGCACTCGCGGGGCCACGGATGCTGGCTCCGCCAGAACCGAAGGCCTTCAGCCTGGACGAGGTCATCAACCGCACCGTCCAGGCTGTAGTAGAAAAGCTGGGCGACAGGCTAGCGGCTCTCGAGGCGAGAGTGACTGCTTCGGCCGACGTTAGACAACCGGCGGTGTCGGGTGCTTTGGCCACCCGTTCCGCTCCCGTACGGGCTTCGGCCACCAGGTCGGGCCCGGGACGAACCAAACAAGGGGGCGGCGCTAACGCGAAGCCTCCATCACAAGCACCCCAGTCCCGTCCGCTGCCTCCGCCCCCGTCAAACATGGACGAGGGGTGGAACGTGGTGGCCCGGCGGGGTGCCAAAAAGGCCTCAATGGGAGCTCCCCAAATGGGTAGAGCGCTAGTGGCCATGGCGGCTCAGGCTGCACCCCAACAGGGTCGAGCACCTGTAGCCGTCAAGAAAAATAATAAAACTAAAAAAGGGAAGAAGTCGTCGCGGGCGCCACGATCAGCGGCAGTGGTTATAACTTTACTGCCTGCCGCTGAGGCCAAGGGCATGACATATAATGATGTGATGGCCCGGGCGCGTGAAGCAATCAACCTGGACGAGATTGGGGCGGAGGAAGGCCTCCGCAGCAGGCAGACGGCCAATGGGGCCAAGCTGTTAGAATGTCCCGGTGCCGATAGTCCCGGCATCGCGGAGCGTCTGGCGGCGAAGCTCCGTATGGTCTTGCCTGAGGAGGAGGTGCGGGTGCACAGGCCGGTAAAAATGGCGGAATTGAGAGTGACCGGCCTGGACGACTGCACCACCAGGGATGAGGTGAGAGCAGCCGTCGCTACCCAGGGCAACTGTGCACCGGAGAATGTGACCGTGGGTGAGCTGCGCCGTGGTTATACCGGGGCCAGCTCAGTGTGGGTGCGTTGCCCGTTGGAGAAGGCTGCCTCCCTGGCTGCTCCTCCGCCCGGGGGACCGTCGGGGAATCCAGGCAGGCTGCGCGTGGGCTGGATGGCGGCCCACGTGCGCCTGCTTGAACCACGCGCCTGGCGATGCCTCCGGTGCTTTAGCACCGGACACGGTCTCGCCAGGTGCACTAGCTCGGTTGACCGCAGCGGTCTGTGTTTCCGCTGCGGCCAGCCGGGCCATAAAGCGGCGTCCTGCGCGACCGCCCCGCACTGCGCTTTGTGCGCTGCGGCCGGGCGCGGGGCTAACCACAGAGCGGGAGGAAAGGCGTGCCTCCCGTCCGGTGATAACACCGAACGCAACCGGCACCGGAAGTCAAAGCGCCGGCAGAAGAGAAAGTTGGCCAGAGGAGCACTGGCCAACGCTGTAATCCCCGCTGCGGCGCCGGTGCCGGAGGGTGGGGGCAGCGGTGAAGGGGAGGGAGCGATGGATGTGGTCCAACAGTAATGGACCGCACCTATCGCTTCCTCCAAGGAAACCTGAACCACTCCGCCAGAGCTCAGGACATGCTGTCTCAGAGTATGGCGGAGTGGTCTATAGATGTGGCTGTGGTCGCCGAGCCATATTTCGTTCCCCCGGCAAATGATTGCTGGTTCGGGGACGATGGCGGCCTGGCGGCCATAGCCATAAGAAGAGACGCGGCAATCCCCCCCCTGGCGATGGTGACCAGGGGCCAAGGGTTCGTCGCGGTGCAGTTGGAAGGGACCGTCGTGATCGGGGCGTACTTCTCTCCGAACAGGCCTACTGTCGAGTTCGGGCATTTCCTGGGCGGGATCGGGGCGATTGCTCGCCGCCTCGCTCCCCGTCCAGTGATTCTCGCGGGGGATCTCAACGCGAAGTCTGTCGCATGGGGCTCCCCCCGCTCGGACGCTCGTGGTAGGCTACTGGAGAGGTGGGCGAACGCGGCCGGCCTCTGTTTGTTGAATAGAGGTTCGGTTGCGACGTGCGTGCGGTGGCAGGGCGAGTCTATTGTGGACGTTACGTTCGCGAGCCCAGCCATCGCACGCCGTATCTGCGACTGGAAGGTTTTGGAGGGGGCGGAGACGCTGTCAGATCACCGATATATTCGGTTTGATCTCTCCGCCCGCTCCACAGTCGCGGACGTCCACGGGGACCACCCCCGTAGTGCGTCTCGGTCATTCCCCAAGTGGGCACTGAAGCGCCTGAATAAGGAGCTCCTGATGGAAGCCTCTATAGTGGCGGCGTGGGCGCCCATGCGTCCACACCCGGTCGAGGTCGAGGGCGAGGCGGGGTGGTTCCGGGACACGATGCGTCGCATTTGTGATGCGTCGATGCCCCGGATCGGCCCTCGACTTCCTAATCGCCAGGCGTACTGGTGGTCGCCCGAAATTGCGCAACTCCGCGTGGAGTGCGTTCGGGCGAGGCGCGAGTGCGCCAGACATCGCCGCCGCCGCTTGCCGCGGCGTAACGATCCGGTTGCGTTCGCGGCAGCAGAGGCCCGGCTGCACGGCGCATTTCGCGTCGCGCAGAGGGCATTGCAGCTGGCCATCAGAAGAGCCAAGAACCAACACATGGAGGGTCTCTTGGAGACGCTGGATGAGGATCCGTGGGGGCGGCCCTATCATATGGTGCGCAATAAAATGCGCCCATGGGCCCCCCCGATCACGGAGCGTCTCCAGCCTCAGCAGCTGCGGGACATCGTGTCGGCGCTGTTCCCGCAGGAGCGGGAGGGATTTGTCGCTCCCGCTATGGACGCGCCGCCGGACTACGACGGCGAAGCCCCTGCTGAGGTGCCCCATATAACGGGGGTGGAGCTCCGTGTGGCCGTTCGCAAAATGTGCGCGAAGGACACTGCACCCGGCCCGGATGGCGTCCATGGCCGGGTTTGGGCCTTGGCTCTTGGTGCCCTGGGGGACCGACTCTTGAGACTTTACAACTCCTGCCTCGAGTCGGGACGGTTTCCTTCGTCGTGGAGGACGGGCAGACTCGTGCTGTTGAGAAAGGAGGGGCGCCCGGCGGATACTGCCGCCGGGTACCGTCCCATCGTGTTGCTGGATGAGGTGGGCAAGCTGCTGGAACGCATTCTGGCAGCCCGCATCATCCAGCATCTAGTCGGGGTGGGACCCGATCTGTCGGCGGAGCAGTATGGCTTCCGAGAGGGCCGCTCAACGGTAGACGCGATCCTTCGAGTGCGGGCCCTCTCGGAGGAGGCCGTCTCCAGGGGTGGGGTGGCTTTGGCGGTGTCGCTCGATATCGCCAATGCGTTTAACACCCTGCCCTGGTCCGTGATAGGGGGGGCGCTGGAACGACATAGAGTGCCCCCCTACCTTCGCCGGCTGGTGGGTTCCTACTTAGAGGACAGATCGGTCACGTGTACCGGACACGGTGGGATCCTGCACCGGTTCCCGGTCGTGCGCGGTGTTCCACAGGGGTCGGTGCTCGGCCCCCTTTTGTGGAATATCGGGTATGACTGGGTGCTGAGAGGTGCCCTCCTCCCGGGCCTGAGCGTAATCTGTTACGCAGACGACACGTTGGTCGTGGCCCGGGGGGGGAGTTTTGCTGAGTCTGCCCGTCTTGCTACGGCTGGGGTGGCGCATGTCGTCGGCAAAATTAGGAGATTGGGCCTCGACGTGGCGCTCAGTAAATCCGAGGCCATGTGGTTCCACAGGCCCCGGAGAGTGCCACCTGTCGATGCCCATATCGTGGTTGGAGGCGTCCGTATCGGGGTCGGGGTGCACTTGAAGTACCTCGGCCTCATTCTGGACAGTCGTTGGACCTTCCGTGCTCACTTTCAGAACCTGGTCCCTCGTTTGTTGGGGGTGGCCGGCGCGTTAAGCCGGCTTCTGCCCAACGTCGGGGGGCCTGACCAGGTGACACGCCGTCTCTATACGGGGGTGGTGCGATCAATGGCCCTATACGGGGCGCCCGTGTGGGGCCAGTCCCTGGCTGTGGGGGTGGCGAAGCTGCTGCAACGGCCGCAACGCACCATCGCGGTCAGGGTCATCCGTGGTTATCGCACCATCTCCTTTGAGGCGGCGTGTGTACTGGCTGGGACGCCGCCTTGGGTTCTGGAAGCGGAGGCGCTCGCCGCTGACTATAAGTGGCGGGCTGACCTTCTTGCCCGGGGCGTGGCGCGTCCCAGCCCCAGTGTGGTCAGAGCGCGGAGGGGCCAATCTCGGCGGTCCGTGCTGGAGTCATGGTCCAGACGGCTGGCTGATCCTTCGGCTGGTCGTAGGACCGTCGAGGCGATTCGCCCGGTCCTTGTGGATTGGGTGAATCGTGACAGAGGACGCCTCACTTTCCGGCTCACGCAGGTGCTCACTGGGCATGGTTGTTTCGGTGAGTTCCTGCACCGGATCACAGCCGAGCCGACGGCAGAGTGCCACCATTGTGGTTGCGACTTGGACACGGCAGAGCATACGCTCGTCGCCTGCCCCGCATGGGAGGGGTGGCGCCGTGTCCTCGTCGCAAAAATAGGAACCGACTTGTCGTTGCCGAGTGTTGTGGCATCGATGCTCGGCGACGACGAGTCGTGGAAGGCGATGCTCGACTTCTGCGAGTGCACCATCTCGCAGAAGGAGGCGGCGGGGCGCGTGAGAGACGCACAATCCCGCCGCCGTCGAGCGGGGGCCAGGGAGGCGGATCTCGCCCAAGCCCTGGCCCTCTAAGTGTTTCGGGTCCCCCTCACATGTCGGTCTGGGGACCGGCGAGGGGGCCTAAGAAGACGACGTGCAAGCTGCTCTGCACGCGTTTTACGCAAGAGCATCCGGGTGATGGAAGGCCGGCTATCCTCGACCCACGCTGGTTCTGGCCCAGCGGGGTATTCCGTAGGGTAACCCACTCTAACCGGCGCCATCTAGGCGGGCTTCGGACAGTCTGCCGACCGAGAGGGCTGGTGGTCGTGGCGCCGACGACCGCCAGTCCGGCGTCCCGAGGGGGAGGGTGATGGGAGAGATGTGCTCCGCACTAAACGCTTCACTTTCCCCCCTTTGCCTTGTCATGAGTTCTGTCTCATGCGAGGTTTGGACGTTGGTTGTTGAGCGACAGGAGGTTTTAGTCAGTTCGACTCTGACATACCCCGCCTAGTATCCCCAGAAAAGGGCGGAAGTCCGGCGATTTCCTCCTGACCAAAAAAAAAAAAAAAACGGTATATTTCTGTTAGCACAAAGAACAGACAAAATTTTGAATCACCTTTAATAAGTGGTCACTGGTGTCATTGTGTTTCTGGAGACAAAAAAAGGTTTTTTTTTTTGCACGTCGACCTCTTTGTCGAGTTCAACGAGTACGGTTACCGGGGTCCCTAAGCCTGCCCCTAGTATTAGAGCTGAAGGCATCTAATGCAAAGGTTATTGGATCTGATGGATCCGTAAGGACGTGTCTAGGGCGTCGACGGTGACTGGCTCCTGCATGATCAGGATTCGGGGAGTAGTCAGCGGCGGCAACGATAAGGCGATTATCACAAAATAAGGTATTCACACCTAAAACACAATTCGGGAATCTCAATTATCAGTTAAAACCCAAGCGCCGTACTTTGGGGCAGATCTAAACAAGATGGTGGTACAAGTACTAAGTACCCAAAGATGAGACAGTAACAGTCATGTCTCGTGGAAACGAAGTCGCGCATTCTGGCATTAACCAGTAAAGACGGCATATTATCGCCAGGCAGTCTTATACAACGTAAGTGACAAAGACTACTACAAAAAATAACTAGACTAATATGTGAAAACTAAGATCCTTTGGCCATAAATAAATTTAAATATAAAAGCGTATTTTGTTAGTTTTTTTAAATTATTATTTATTTTTCACTTTTTTTTTTCAATAATCGAATTGTCATCGATCCTTAATAAGTATACCAAATTTCGTTTTTAAGGGGGTCAAAATCATGTTCAAAGATTCCGTTACATACTAACATACTGACATACATACGTCTGAAGCTAACAAAAGCGTATTAAAAACCTTTTCGATTGTGGTATATCTATACGATCCGGTAACCGCGTGATACTTCAACTCGGGTGCATATCAATGCAAAAAAGTATTCAATCACGCGTGAAGATTTTCGTCAACAAAATTTTCATTCTTGTAATAATTTTTTTTTGAGAAGGACGAGTGGAAAGAATCTCCCGAGATCGCTTTCGTTGATGTCAGCAACGACTGATCTCCAGCGAGAATGGACGATGGCACTCGACATTTTGCCTCAGGCGCCACTTGTCTGCAAGTACCGAACTTACTTTCGAATATGATAAAGAAATTTTTACATTTCCTTTTCATAACCATCAAGGATTTCGCGAGTACGTCTTGAAATTCAAAGTTCTGTCTGTACTTATGCTTCGTATTCGATTTATTTAAAATAATATCGTCCCGTTTTATTGTTAAGATTACTATTTTATTTTATATGTTATGTTATAACGAGCGAGTTTCTGGTCGTAGGACCTCTTGTGAGTCCGGATGGGTAGGTACCACCACCCTGCCTATTTCTGCCGTGAAGGAGTAATGCGTTTCGGTTTGAAGGGTGAGGCAGCCGTTGTAACTATACTGAGACCCTAGAACTTATATCTCAAGGTGTGTGGCGCATTTACGTTGTAGATGTATATGGGCTCCAGTAACCATTTAACACCAGATGGACTGCGAGCTCGTCCACACATCTAAACAATAAAAAAAAAAAAAAAAATGTTTTCGGTGGTATGATGTTTTATTTCTGCCGCAAAGCAATAATGAGTTTCGGTATTAAGCATAGGGCAGTCTTGTATTGTAAAACCTTAGAACACATGTTTCAAAGTGGATAACGGCATTAATGTGGGTGGTGTCTATGGGCTCCGGTAATCACTTAACACCACGCGGGCCGTAAGCTCGGCCATTCTAAGCAAAAAATAGCAGTATCTCGATCCTACCCTGCTGAGAATATTGCATCAGATGTAAAATACAGATTTTTATTGCGCACAAACTTTTGCGCTAAGTTCCTTTCCACGATTTATGTAAGTACCTACTTAATCGTTAATTAGAAGTACATTATTTTACCGAAAGGACCGCCCGTTATAGATACTTAGATATCTTAGTTCTCTAATAAATATTATTCTTCTTATCAGCCCACCGACGTCCACTGCTGAACACTTTATATGCTCGCCAACCACTTCCTTAAATATGTAGCCCGTCGCACGTCGACCCAAGCTGCAGAGTGGCAGCTTTTTTGCCTACCTATCTGTCAATAACCTCGAGGTGCTATACTGGGTTCGCGTTCTTTTGTGGATGCACTCACGAGGCTCATTCAACCTGAAAGGGTTGATAAATCTGCCCTAACAAGAGTAATGTTTTACTGAATTCCAGTCCCTGAGCAACTGGAACAACCCTTTAGCTACCAGCGGTTAGGTAGGGGAGAAAAAAACGAAATCTGCCACCAGATCCAACAACGTGTCCCACTGAGAAGCACCGGCGAGAAACTTGTGGATTTAGTCTGTGGGTTAAGTTGTTATATGACTAAGGTTATTTAGCATAGATACATAAAGCTCAAAAACAAAAAATTATTAAGAAGGGCAAAAAAACTATCGTCGAAATACGTGGGGTGCTTTTTATGATACTTTATACCTAATGACTTTCATTAGGAAATTAAGAAGAACAAAAAACTATCGTCGAAATATGTGGCGTGTTTTTTAAGATACCGATGACTTTCATTATTTGTTTCAACATTTGTTCGCGATTTTAATCCATTACTTTGGAAATTTGTTCAATTGTGGTTTGCATTTCAATAAGAGATTTGTCATTGTACCACGACTATGTAATAATATATGATGCGTAAGTAATTAACTGAAACATGTTTTATTGAGCGGTAGTCACAGCAAAGCATGACCAGGCTGCACTAATTTAATTATTTTCCTACCTAAGCTGATAGCCTTGAGAGGCTATATCAGCGTAACAGGGCGAGTAGGTGAGCTCACGGAGCTCAAACCGGGAGTGTTGCTTACACTGGCCCTAGCAGGAGGAGTACTTCGCAGAATCTACCACCGGATCGGAAACGCGACCCACTAAGAAAATCCGGCGAGAAACTCAGTGGGCTGTGTCTATGGGTTAATTTACTCTTTTTTTTTAATTTTTTTTTTATTGCTTAGATGTGTGGACGAGCTCACAGCCCACCTGGTGTTAAGTGGTTACTGGAGGCATAGACATCCACAACGTAAATGCGCCACCCACCTTGAGATACAAGTTCTAAAGTTTCCCGTATAGTTACAACGGCTGCCCCACCCTTCAAACCGAAACGCATTACTGCTTCACGGCAGAAATAGGCAGGGTGGTGGTACCCACCCGCGCGGACTCACAAGAGGTCCTACCACCAGTAATTACGCAAATTATAATTTTGCGGGTTTCATTTTTATTACACGACTAGCGACCCGCCCTCGCTTCGCTTCGGAAACATTAAAACACACATGAAACAAAACAAAAAAATAAAAAAATAAATAAATAAAGTAGCCTATGTTCATCAGGGACAATGTCGGCTTCTAATGGAAAAAGAATTTTTCAAATCGGTCCAGTAGTTTCGGAGCCTATTCGAAACAAACAAACAAACAAATCTTTCCTCTTTATAATATTAGTATAGATGTTATTCCTTCACCATGGAAGTCAATCGTGAACATTTGTTAAGTACGTATTTCATTAGAAAAATTGGTACCCGCCTGCGGGATTCGAACGCCGGTGCATCGCTCAACACGAATGCACCGTACGTCTTATCCGTTAGGCCACGACGACTTCAAACGACGACGACGACGACACTACTCGTCGAGCTCTTCGTCGCAAGCGACGGATTGGGCGAGGACGGTGACCGGTGCTTGAGGTAAACTGCACTAATACTCGTATAACATCGCATAGCATTGGGTCTTAAGATATAGGCGATATACCAAAATCATAGGTTGTTTTTTTCTAAACACGAAAACAAAATAAAAGACTGTCGGTAAGTAAACAACTTATTTCGGTCAGCAGTGAACTAATTAGATTCCGGCACTGATAATTCCAACTCCCAACAATTCCCTTGGAGTGAACGTGTTTTTCAGTGGATATTTAGGTCATACTAGACGTAATTAGGTTTAGTGCTGATGATGATATCTCCAAACAAAAAAGTTGTTACAGATGTTGTATCAAAAAGTAATAAGGCCATTAATTAAAAAAAAAACTGGTTGTAGTATAAGAACACATGAGCTGATAGCATCAAGAATATTGATACGCATTTAGTCTTTTACCTTATTGAGGACATTCAGATTGTGTCCAATGGTCTATTCACTAATACCCTTGTTTGAACTAGAAAAACACGACCGCATTTTAAAGTAAAAAAATTATCCTTCACTAATGAAAATTACTCGTCGGCGCTTATTGTACGTTGATGAAACATTGTATGAAATATAAACGCCATTCTCAATAATATTAAGAGCGGGAAAGACGACAACATAATCCTCGTTAAAATAGCTTTAATAGCATTTCGTCACCCATGTTTACTTAGCTAATTCCTAAACCTTTTATATTGCCTTTGTAGGCAGGCGAGCATACGACCCACCTGATGGTAAGTGGTTACCGTCGCTCATGGACGTCAGCAGCTCCAGAGGCACACCCAAGCCACTGGCTACCAAAATTGTATAGGTGTTATAGTACTGGTGGTAAGGCATGGTGCTGCCGGTGTCTACCGAAAAATTATCCGTTCCGGTTCGTTCCGGTTTCAAAGGTAGATCCGGTCAATACAATAGGTACAATCGATTTACCAATTAAATTTAGGCTCCAATCGTATATCTCAAACTGGACATCAGCATTCATATTATATGAGCTCACGTAGTATGGAAAAAAATGGAAAAACATATTCCTTGTAAATACTACTTCTACTGCTAAGCTTTAGTATGAATATTAAGGGGAGAAATTTAAATGTCATTAACCTTTCTAAACACTCGATGATGTCACAATCCAAAATTTCTTCAAAAGAAAAAGCATCACGTCTTATTACATAACTTTTTCTCGAATTCATAGTATTTTGTATTATCAAATCAAAGCACACAGCTGATGAAAAACTAAAAACTATAATAAAACCTTGAAACCTTTTTTATAATTTACGATAAATCAATCCATTTTTAAACTACAAATACGTTTTGAAAGAACCAATCGATATAACATACGGTTAGTCACCATGTGACGAAAAAAATCTTAAATTATTTAGTACAATTAGACTGTATTCAATTCCGTGAGTTACGAATCTTCAAACATACAATTGTAATCGTATGTTTATAGTGTACGTCGTCATAGATCAAGAATACTTGAGATCAAAAAAAGAAAATGGCGAACTGGCGCTAATGCAAAACAAACTAACGCACACAACGCCACGCCATTACGTTAAGACACGTGCATAGAGTTCGTCTTTTCGCATTAAAAGTGTACCATTTCCAAAAATATTCAAAATTGAGTTAATATTATGCGGAATCATTTGGTGTCACCAGTATTTTTCTCATAAATACTGTCAAAAGAGCGTAGTTTAGTTTTTTTTTTTATTTTTTTTTTAGTTTACCTATATTTGACTACTATTAACAAAATTAATACATAATTTTATTTTACTTTAAAAGAGAGATAATGTAACTGGTAAAAAACTAAAAAATGAATGTTACAAAGATGATTAATATTAAAAATATCACTTGTTAAAATCTTTAAAACACTCTCCTGTAAAATTAGTAAGTTTTGAGATTATACAATTTTAATGCGAGAAGACGAGTTGTGTAATTCTGGAATACTGGCAATGATTTATTAAAAACTAGATTTATAAATAAACGCTTTGTTGTTGGCATTCGACTGCCACTGCCGAGCTGATGCTGCATGGTGAAGCCCAAAAGAAATGAACCTGAGATATGGCTGAGGTTGAAGTTTCAACGCATTTCAAAGCATCTTACAATTACATTAAGTTCGAAATAAGCAAAACGCTATCTTTGCTTAGTAGAAAATTACAGAATTCTAAATTTGCGTAATTACTAGGGTGGTAAGGCGTATTATAAACCCGCACCGGTAGGCTATTTCTACCTTGAGGTAATAATGGGTCCAAGTTTGAAGGGTAAGACAACCTTTATAAAATACAACTGATTTTTCGACCATATATTTTAAGGTGGATAATCGCATTCACATTCTGACGTGCGTGAGCTTCGAAAACTACTTATCATCAGATCGATTTCGAGATCGTGTAATAAAAAACATTTTATTATAACAAAATATGGCGAGCATCAAAAAGAATAAAAATAAAATTATTTTTGTCTCAGTATAGACGTACCTTAAATCTATGAGAGCAGTTTTTATTTACACTCCGTGCCGGAAATTTCAATCACTTGTCCTTAAGGACACGTGGAAGTATTTATAACGTAATCGAAGAGCAGGTGCGCTGTCTATAAATTTTAGCTCACATAAATAAATGTCAGAATTGAAGGCATACCTCCATTCAATGTGTATTCTATCTATATTTTAATAATATCTCAAACCACACCAGCTTCTTTGTTAGAAAAGCGCTTTCCACGTGCTAGGTATGTGCATTAATTTAAGAATGTATGTATGTATTGTATGATCATCAACCTGTGGATCAACCATATGAAAATCATGTATTAGTGTCACGTTAGCTTGATATACAATGCTGAAGTTTTAATTTTATTTTCGGTCGTCGGGTTACGTCGTCGTGAGCAAGATTCAGGCATCTGTAAAATATCTTGTGTTTTATCATAGCTACCCGCCACAGTATTAAATAAAGACCGCCATAACTTTCAGACTAAAACATATGAATGATTCGCGATGGGAAGAGGTCATACAAATGCGGGTTCACGATATATTACTAGTACCAGTATTTGACCTCGTAATAATATTATCCTATAACAACTCTCTATGTCAAAAAAAAAAAAAAAACCAAATCGCAATTTGCAAAATGAAGGAGCATTATTGTCAATGATAAAATATCACTAGTAAATTGGTCACTGAAAATTTTTGTTGTCAATAAACAATTAATTACAGCTTTTCATCGGAGTTTTTCTCAACGATATTAGCGGCTACTTTTATTTATAAATCAAACAATGCCTACATCCGGTTGAAATAAACATGAATGTAAACCAAAGCTTATCGCCATAGCAAGCACATTGATTCAGTCAGTTTAAAGAGAGAGTAACATAAATTCATCAACACACATACATACGTTCGTTTATAATTTTAGTATATACATACATAGACGTTGCAACATCTGGTATCGATACACTTTAAAAATACTTCGAATTATTTTATTCAAACGCGAAATAATGTAATACGGGTTAAAATTGGAATTTTCCTAATGTACCTACGTTACGTTTCGATTGGCTATTTCGTGAAAATTAATAGAATTCAAATTCAGACTTTTTTTCTAAATTGTTTTTTTTTTTCATTAGATCTTTGTGTTATTAATCAACAGTTAACTACATCTAACCGCGTCTGAAAATCGTATGCTTGAGAAAGTCTTGACTGGTCTGAGACAGTTTTGCTCCGGCGACAAAAAGATAATTTTTTATTTGGGCTGATGAGCTCAAGCTCTTCCAAATAGTCAAAATGGTCATACTCAGCAGTACGGGCTCACAATATCCTCTACTACCAGTAAACGCTGATTGGGGATCGCAAAATACTGATATAATACTGCAACTCATTTCCTGGTGAACATTTTGTCGTCTTGTACGATGTCCACGGGAAAATATGTGGTGATGCCACATGGCCAGATTCTTAGCCTTCACCAAAGCTTTTCAGACCATATCTCACAGCGATACATAACAACGTCTCTACAACATAGTCGAACGACATTAGGACTGACAATATCACATTTGGGATGTACAAGACCAGTTAGAATGAAGATAAACAAAAGCCGACTTTGGGAAAGGCGGATCAATAATCGTAAGTCAAAATAAGATATAACAAAATTTCGACCCTCGGAAACTCAATAATTCATTGTTTTAGCGATACGTCACTTCCACAAAACAAGTAGGGGTACCTTCAGAGCATGATGTCACATAACGACACTAATAAATCGATAGCATTCAAGAATTACGACCATAATCGGACGGAACCGCCCATGATAAAGTAAAGTAATAAGCTCTATGGTGTTATGATTTGTCATCGGATTTCTAAAAAAAATTAGAGAAAAACCCTTTACCAATAAATATACCTAACTTACAAATGCATCTGGGAATACGTGGTTTACATGTTACATTGAGTGTATTATGAAATAACGTAAGTTTTAAATTGTGTCCAATACACCGACAGTGCTGAAGAGATTTTTGATCGGCGCCTCAATAATATTAGCCCGTTTCTTCTAATTACATTCATTTCATAGATTGATTTCAAATATTTCGTATATGTATACTAGATGATGAGTTTTTTTTTTGATAACGCCATCTTGTTGTGTCTTTAAAGCGGCTAGTAGCCCTCAATTAAGAAAAATAGTATTATTATTCGCCAATAGATGTCGGGAAGAGTTGATTATTGAAAACACGAATAAAACAACATTTTCTGAAAATAAATCGTAACTAGATCGATTTATCGCCCCTGAAATCCCCTGTATACTAAATTTTATGAAAATCGTTGGAGCCATTTCCGAGATTGAAATTATATAGGTATATATTAATATACAAGAATTGCTCGTTTAAAGGAATAAGATTATTTTGCATTTGTTAAATTTTATTTCATTTACATTATTTACCTTTTTCAGCTCTTTATTGCCTTTGCATGCAGATTAGCATACAGCCTACCTGACAGTGAGTAATCAGCGTCACTCGAGGACATCAGCAATGCTTTTATCAACCAAGTCACTGCTTATCTTTAATGTAGGTCTACCGCAACTAAACTTGTTTAATCATAATACAGCCAATCCTTTGTGCTGTGTGCTTGCGCGAGCCCATGACCCCGTCACTTCGTTTTATGTGGACTGTATGTAAATTAGGAGCATTGTGAAATTAGGGATATAATGAGGACGTGGGCTAATTTTTTCATCATTTTTCCTCGTAGAGCGTGGGCTTTAGTTTCTGTGGGCGGTCGCCCTTCTTCACCACTCAACAATAGGTACTCGCAGTCCCTATGCGTCATCACGAAGGAAAATGAGTTTGGCGATATCATGTTGCCCGCTTTTAAGCACGCGAGATTACTTATTTGCAAATTAATTTATTAATTTTATACAGCAATTTCTACGCAGTAGTACTTTTACTTCCGTTTGACGGTAAATTTGATGTCACAAATTAAATATTATTTATAGAGCGATTTCAAATAAAAACTTCTAGATACATTTATACTATAATAATATATATTTACTGGTGGTAGGACCTCTTGTGAGTCCGCGCGGGTGGGTACCACCGCCCTGCCTATTTTCTGCCGTGAAGCAGTAATGCGTTTCGGTTTGAAGGGTGGGGCAGCCTTTGTAACTATACTGAGACCTTAGAACTTATATCTCGAGGTGGGTGGCGCATTTACGCTGTGGATGTCTATGGGCTCCAGTAACCACTTAACACCAGGTAGGCTGTGAGCTCGTCCACCCATATAAGCAATAAAAAAAAAATATATATATATATATTTTTATAATATTTGTAAAATTAGAGTGGTACCATTTTTCCGGTATCTCTATAATATATTTTGTTATGTACAACACATGTATATGGCATGAAAAGAAAATTGTCAACGAATTTCATATTGCTATTACGTGCTGCTCGAGATCGTAATAATAACAAAATATTGGGACGAAAAGAACGCTACGTCTATTAGCAGATACGTAGAAACGCTTTATTAAACACTTTGGGAGCTTAAGTTACACATTTGTTTGTGTTAGTAACTTTTTCGGGTGCAAAGGCTCAAATCTATTTTCATTTGTTGTATTAAGCCTGTTTGGGTCATTTTTTAAATGATTTTACGGTGCCTTCCAAAAAGATTTTGTAGATTACTTAGGCACAAAACCGTATCCGACATTAATTTTGTAATATTATTCGAGAACTAAGAGAATCGAATCGTTCACACTTGAGCGACCGACCGAATACGTCACATATTATTACACGTAATTATGTTCCAAGCGTGTCTTCATTAAATTATATCACATGACTTCCAAAATTTCGAAGCTTAGTTCAATGAGCAAAGGGTGCGCGTGACACTAGTTAAATAATGTTATATAACTAAATATATTTATTTCAATGCCAAATAAATAAAAACTCTGATAGACAAAAAAAATTAAAGATATACGTTCAGTTCGAGATTTTTGCATTAAAGATTTTCAGCAAGAGAAAAATCGCTTTCCTTAACATATTTGAGAGAGAAGCATGTTTTTCTGACATAATCATCTATAGGCTACAGAATAAACATCCGAAAATGACTAAACGCGACAATAACTACAACATGATTATACATAACATAACAAAGGAACCAAATAAAGTACTTGGAAAATAATTCGCAAATGTAACACAGATATTGTCCATTATTGAAATGCTCCAGGAAAATATCGTACTTATATGTCCTTGTACCTTTAGGGAAAACATGTAGATTCTCACTTTACTCAAGTGGAGGAAATTTTTTAGAAGCAATATACTCTTGTGAGCTCGAGATTGCGTAATCTCGGAAGGGCCGGTTCATTTCTTTTACCATTCTGCCTCTTTGTAAATTGCGATAAAACTATGATTTTTTTATGCTGTTTGAACAAGACAAAAACTACGTCTGAGAATTACAAAATATCATTCAAGATCATTCAAAAAAAATTCAAACACGATATTTTATTAAAATTTGATACAATTGGAGATGGACAAATCTCCAAGCCTCATTATATCAAACATTTCGATCGGAGCTTCAAAATAGATTTTTGGGGTTGAAAATTATACATAGGTACTCCTACTTATCACTAAAGCTAGTCTTTGTGGGCTGAGCGCAGACCCCTTACATCATTTTGGGCCTGTTCCATACATTACGTGCGTATCTTATAAGAAGAGATGACAAAAGAGGCATCAATATATCCAAGCTGGCATAAGAATTTCATCCATTTAAGAATTTGGGTATTTGCGATAAAACCCTCGTGTGATGGACCTCATTGTGCGTCCGCCAGTCTTGTCTGATTATTTACATCGTAGATCTGGCCCAACTTGAATAGCTTCATATGAACCGAATAAACGAAAAGGACTTATGTGTTTGGGTTAAATGAAAGCTTTCATGTTCCGGTTTCGGGAAAATTGATATTATTGTGTAATTTATGTTTTATCAAAATAATATTACGTCTTTTCTATTTTTATTTTTTATTGCACTCATAAGTGTAATGAACTCACGATCTACCTGGTGTTAAATGGTTACCGGAGCTCATAAACAAAATCAACGTGAATACCTACCACCTATTATATTCCGCTTTGGGTATGGAGGCCAATGTCTCAATTATATAGCAATTACGTCAATTATAATTTATACGGGTATTTGATCTTTAATACACGATGTTAATCCTTCATCGTGAAAGTCATTCGTGAGGAAGAGTTAAGGCACCAGTATTTGAACATTGGCATATTAAAATCGCTTAAAACGAATACACCAGTGATAAAGTTACAATTTTAATACTGTAAGTGTAAGAGCACACCCTGGTCTTTTGTTACTACAAAGCTCCTAAATAAGGTACTATAGATTGTATTTTGCCAAATAAAAATTCATACGACATTCGACCTGTCTTAACGCTCCGTGCATAATTTAATGAATGATACATTTAACATACGTACAGCAACATCGAGTATTTAAAACTAATTTAATATTGCGATACTACACTGTGACTGTTATTTTAACAATTGATTGAATGACTGACGATACCTTCCAACTAAATTCCATAAGCGAAAAAGGAACGGACGGATAACCAGCATAAAAATTTAATGGTATATTTACGGGCTCCAAATTATAATGATTCAGTGTTTTCTTTATGTGATCAAAAAGTAGAATATAAATAAACGAAAGAAAATTGAAAATTGATTTAAAACAGGTTCCAAATTGATAGTTTTTTTATTGTTACAGTATTAATAGAAAGACTATGTCTAATTTTTAAACATTTCATTCCAATAACTGACTTTAGTATAAAAGTTACTTTTAGTTAGTATTAAAATGATTCAAGTAATTTTTTTCGTCTCATGCAACATACTAATTATTTTAGAATAATAAGTTACACGTAGTTAAAACCCTTCCGGTTAAGTCTCGTAAAATGACTAATCGGCAGACATTAAATCTTTCGTTAATTGCCTGCTCCTCTTTCGTAACTTTCTAGTAAGCAAATCCTAAATTTGCCTCTAAATTTAATTTGAACGAGATTTGCCATCGTTAAGCCGCTTATATAAATTTTATGTTGGTATTTCAGTTATCGCAAGTAATAATCATGTTAATATGGAAATATTTGTTGCAGCTAAGAAAGAGACTGTATACACACAGTATACGACGCGGTGTTACGCGCTGAGATTCGGGATAAATAAAATTTTCACCGAAATACAAATTAAAACTCTGTTTAACGTTTACAACACTTAAGAAGCACTTTGCAATTCCTAAATCACTTCTTTCGCTTCGCTTCAGAAGATCTGTTCGCTATTTCGAGTAGAACCTGCCTTCATTTTGTTTTCCTAGCTATGCTGATAGCCTTAAGGGCTATATGAGTCCCATATTCTATTATATAACCCCACTGAGTTTCTCGGCAGATCTTCTCGAGTGGGTCGCGATTTCGAACCAGTAGTAGATTTAACGAAGCACTGCTCGTATTAGAGCCAGTTCTTTACTTGAGTAACGTCTTTCCATTAACACTTAACACCAGTAAGTACGGTTTGCGGTAAAAAAAATACGAACGTATAGTGATGAAGATACGACACGTCTAGTTTATTTCAGTTATTTTCATAGTGTTATGACCTTTTTTTTTTTTTTTGGTCAGGAGGAAATCGCCGGACTTCCGCCCTCCACTGGGGATAGAGGGCGGAGCATGTCAGAGTCGAACTGACTAAAACCTCCTGTCGCTCAACAACCAACGTCCAAACCTCGCATGAGACAGAACTCATGAAGAGGCAAAGGGGGGAAAGTGAAGCGTTTAGTGCGGAGCACATCTCTCCCATCACCCTCCCCCTCGGGACGCCGGACCGGCGGTCGTCGGCGCCACGACCACCAGCCCTCTCGGTCGGCAGGCTATCCGAAGCCCGCCTAGATAGCGCCGGTTAGAGTGAGCTATCCTACGGAATACCCCGCTGGACCAGAACCAGCGTGGGTCGAGGATAGCCGGCCTTCCATCACCCGGATGCTCTTGCGTAAAACGCGTGCAGAGCAACTTGCACGTCGTCTTCTTAGGCCCCCCTCGCCGGTCCCCAGACCGACATGTGAGGGGGAACCCGAAACACTTAGAGGGCCAGGGCTTGGGCGAGATCCGCCTCCCTGGCCCCCGCTCGACGGCGGCGGGATTGTGCGTCTCTCACGCGCCCCGCCGCCTCCTTCTGCGAGATGGTGCACTCGCAGAAGTCGAGCATCGCCTTCCACGACTCGTCGTCGCCGAGCATCGATGCCACAACACTCGGCAACGACAAGTCGTTTCCTACTTTTGCGACGAGGACACGGCGCCACCCCTCCCATGCGGGGCAGGCGACGAGCGTATGCTCTGCCGTGTCCAAGTCGCAATCACAAAGGTGGCACTCTGCCGTCGGCTCGGCTCTGATCCGGTGCAGGAACTCACCGAAGCAACCATGCCCAGTGAGCACCTGCGTGAGCCGGAAAGTGAGGCGTCCTCTGTCACGATTCACCCAATCCACAAGGACCGGGCGAATCGCCTCGACGGTCCTACGACCAGCCGAAGGATCAGCCAGCCGTCTGGACCATGATTCCAGCAGTGTTATGTCCTATGGCATTTTGCTATGGGGCAATGCTGCCGATGTCGAAACGATTTTCATCCTGCAGAAGAGGGCTATTCGTGCTATTTATAATATGCACCCGAGGGAATCCTTGAGGGACAAGTTTAAGGAAATCAAAAATCTAACTTTAGCGTCCCAATACATTTTTCAAAATTTATTGTACGTGCGTAAAAACATTGTAGAATTCCCCAGAGTCTGCGATTTGCACAATGTGAACACTAGGAACAAACATAGGCTTGCGTTGCCGGCGGCTCGAATTAAGAAAATAAGCAACTCTTTCAGGGGGCTGGGTGTACAACTTTTCAACAAGATCCCACAAAACGTTCAACTACTACCTGTTCAAGGATTTAAGAAAACTGTCAAGGAACGTTTGTGCAACAAGGCATATTATAAAGTTAAGGATTTTTTCCTAGATGGCACTACGTGGGAATGAGGCGTTCGCTCCTGGCCTTTTAATTTTTCATTATTATTATTATTTATTTGAATTGTATTTTTTTTGACTTGTTTTTTCGTATACTGTAAATATGTTTTCTTGTTTAAAAAAAAAAGAAAATATGTGAGAAAATCCAAAAAAAAAAAAAAAACCCGCTGCGTTTGTTTCGCCGGTTCTTCTCAGGACTGTGGCTTTTTTTGGAACCGGTGGTAGAGTTAACATTTTCTTTTACATTTTGACATTCAACAAGTGTGTTTTTGATGACATCCAAGTTGAAATAAATGATTTTGAATTTGAATTTGAATTTGAATTTGAATTTGAATTACCATAAACTAACTTTGAGCAATAAAATGATTTTTCATTGTACTGAAATGTAAGTGAAAAGTTTAGTTGTTAGTACTATAATTACAATAAGATCTTCATAGAATCCGTCGTACACAAATACAATCTATTTTAATACAATCTCGGTCAGCTTACCAGTAAGCTTACGTATCCGTGGATACTGTTGTACACCGTAATGACATCTCTAAAGTCTCCCTCGCAATAACCGCACGTGTCTGGCTTCAACGTCAGATTCAGTTTGCTTTTGGCATCTTTCATCATCTTCACGAGGAGGGATTCGAACTCCTCCTCCGCCCCTCCTCTGTTGGTCTGCTCACGTAGCATTGACAAGATTTGAGTCTCATTGAAACTGTGCGACGAGTTCCCGGACGCTGCAAATATCTCTTGGAATATATCCAAAAGGCTTTGCGATTTGTTAGACATTTTTATCCAGCATATATTCTTTGTTCAGTGAGATTTACATCGCCCAGTTCGATAAGCGATAGAAACCTGCAACAAAAGTACTTGATGTTATTAAATATGCTCGTGATACAATTACAATTAACCTACAAATTTTTAAATCGTTGTGGTCTAAATTCCACAGGGAAGTACTGATTTTTCTTAGAAAATGTGTTTGTATCTTGCACGTGCTCACGAACAACATCTACGATGAAAGAATAATTGTGTGAAATAAAACACAAAACAAAGTTTAAAAATTTGCGATTTCTTCGTCATTGAGCCAAACGCGGGAACGGTGGCTATCGCCGTAATGTTTGTTTTTACCGTGAAACAAATATTGGTACGGTTTGAAGATTTAGAAAATTTCTTATAAGACAAAAAGTTTGACTGCGACCTCAAACGATAGACAGTGGCATCCAAGTTGTAATTTCCTATGACCTTCGGCAACAGGCCTGCGCATTGATGTTGTTCATTCAACAAGTGCAGTAAAACCGGATAGGAACGAAGTTCCTTATTACAAAAATATTAATTTTAAGTTCTATTCGAGGTATAAAGAAAATAAAACTGGAGGTTTCGCAACAACCCACGGTCCTTCGGTAACGTGCGAACTTATTGTGGTACACTTCATTCACGGTTGCTTGCATAAGAGTTAATGTATTGCGCAAACGAATGCTCTGAGATCGTGGTCAATGAATAATAAAAAAATATGTTATGTTTTGTACGTTATTACAAAGTTAAGTCGTACACTGTGTGCATTACTAATAAAAATCTTACGTTACGGACGTTTTTTCCCGGTTAGGGTACCCCTCCACATCTTCCCATAAGGAACTTCGTTCCAAAAATAAACTATTCACTTCCGTGTTTTTGTTTCAAGATTTAATAAAAGTGGTACTGTTTTAGTCATAAAACATATCATTTCATATTCATACTACGATCTCAATTTTTCCACACAGAGAGATGCTTAATAGAAAAACAAGAACCAATTTAATATTAATTCCATGATTGCGTTCCGCTGGCAGTATTCCAGAGCTCTATGTGAAATCTAAAAGATTCTGTTGAAATTTAATTTAAGAGCCTTAAATCTTATCATTCGCGTTAGTGTCATTGATCGCCGATCGAACGAAAACGTTTCACGGTACGTTTTTCTTTAAAATACCAAAATACGATTATAATCGGTGAGCTTATAGCAGGAAAGTAATCTCGACGTTTACTCGCGTCAAGTATTTTCATCTCAGTATTTTCAATCAGAGTATCAAAAATTATCGTAGAGGAATTAAAAAATTATATTGTTATACTTAGATTTACTTAAATACTTACATAGTTCTTAAGTTATTTGTAATACTAACGCACTGTGTGACGTCTCAAAATAAAAGATTTTTATTTCTTATTTTTATTTTATTTTTAAAAAAGCATGCTGATAACGAATATTAATTTCACCACCGCCACCAACCAGATGTAATTAGATGTACGAAAATATAGTAACTAAAATGTTTAAAAGTAAAAAAAAGAATGACAGATACGTAATACGGAACTCAACTTATTAGTTAAGTTAGAAGTCGTCGTGGCCTAAAGGATAAGACGTCCGGTGCATTCGTATCTAGCGACGCAACGGTGTTCGAATCCCGCAGGCGGATGCCAATTTTTCTAATGAAATACGTACTTGACAAATGTTCACGATTGACTTCCAGTGAGGGAATCATATCGTGTAATAAAAATGAAACCCGCAAAATTATGATTCGCGTAATTACTGGTGGTAGAACCTCTTGTGAGTCCGCACGGGTAGGTACTACCACTCTGCCTATTTCTGCCGTGAATCAGTAATACGTTTCGGTTTGAAGTGTGAGGCAGCCGTTGTAACTATTCTTCTTCTTCGTCGCTTTCTTCATTGCTGAAGGTCGTGTCCCTGAAACTTGACCGTTGCCTGTCTCGTGAGCTGTTTCCATCTCGTCCGGTCCTCAGCTGCTCGAATGGCGGTTGCGACTGGCAACCCAGTTAGAGCGGTTACTTGATCACACCAACGGCTAGGTAATCGGCCGCGGGGTCTCTTTCCTTCTACTTTGCCCGTCACAATCACTTTGTCCAAGTTATCTGACTGTCGGCGGGCAATATGACCGAAGTAGCTGAGGATCCTCTGGTAACAGATTGTTGAGAGCCTGACTCGGATGCGAAGCTGATCCAGGATAGATTTATTTGTCCTCTTGGCCGTCCACGGAATTCGGAGCATTCGTCTCCAGCACCACATTTCAAATGCATTTATTTTCTTGCGCTCGGATGCCTATATATATAAGTAATATAATAAGTAACTATACTGAGATCTTAGAACTTATATCTCAAGGTGGGTGGCACATTTACGTTGTAGATGTCTATGGGCTCCAGTAACCACTTAAGACCAGGTGGGCTGTGAGCTCGTCCACCCATACAGGCTATAAAAAAATTAAAAAAAACTACAAACTGTGAGACTATGATGTCTCGAAATAAAAGATTTTTATTTTATGTCATTTTTTATTTTTATTAATTTTTTTATAAAAAGAATGTTGATAACCAAGACAAATTTTCCACCACCAATCAGATGTAATTAGATGTTCGAAATAATTGTAACTAAAATATTTAAAAGCAAAAAAAAGAATGACAGATACGTAATACGGTAATCAACTTATAAGTTAAGTTCTTAGATCCTAGGCAGGCAGCCGCTTGGTAGGCAGCGGCTTGGCTCTGCCCCTGGTATTGCTGAAGTGGACGTGGACGACGGTAACCACTCACCATCAGGTGGGCCGTATGCTCGTCTGCCTACAAGGGTAATAAAAAAAATCCTAGCAACAAATATTATTCTTTACCATGGACAACTTTTCGCCATCAAAGCATAAATGTATTTTCTAAAGAGTTTTCCAACACTTCATGATCTAACTATGTACTAAAAATCCTCAGAAGGTAAAATTTTATTGCAAATATATTTTATGGCAAAATATAGCACCGCGATAAATGTTTATACGTTCGAGAAAATCAGTGAAAACCAAATCAATATTGTTTCAATAAAAAAAGAAAGAAAAAAAAACGATAATTGTTTGAAAGTAGGCTATGATTTTAATGCTACATTAAACCCTTTCAAAATCATTCAGGGACTACTAAATTGAATAGGCGGGCCACCTACTTTCCTTGGCTACCGTTTTTGCGGACGTTTCTTGTGTATACGACCGTTATAAATGGATTTCGAAGATTTTCCTGCTCCTGATTTGACTTATTAAAAACAAAATGCTAAAATGTTAAAAGACTTTTCCTTCAATCTTTTAAGTTGGTATTGAATAATTGTTTTTTTTTAAATATTTAATAAGGATTGACACTGTGGTTCAACATTGTGTTATATTATTTTAATTATTTAATTTTAAGAAAGTCGTTTAATTAGCTATACAATAAATAGAAATATAAACTAATATATTTAATATTTCATAACATAATTTACAGACCTTATATATATTTACATACTAATATTAATAATATTAAATAATAAATAATAATAATAATTTAATAACTAAAATATATTATTAAAAGGAGTCCTTTTGGGCAAGGTTACGAAGATACTGGCAGCGTTCCCCCTTTGAATAGCTTGACTAATTCTTTGTCCATTTAATTTACATTGAAAAAGTACAAATATTTTTACAGGCGGAAGTGCAGAGAGGAGAGTTAGATCACGCCTTGTCTAGGGATTCCTAAACAATAGTGAACATTGTCACCTTCATTAATCATTTTTGAAGTTAATACTTTTTTAACCCAGTTATTATTTGAAATGGATGAAACAATACTAAGAGAGACAAACATCTACAGTATTTAACCTGCGAGAGAATAAAATAAATTAATTAAAATTTCTATAACTAAATTAGTTCATTTCTAGCACATGTAATTTTAAAAAAAAGTTTTTTTATTGCTTTAGATGGGCAGAATATTTTCAGGACCCCCTAATGAACAGTGGTTGGTAGACTCCATGGATATCATAACATGAAATCTGCCATCAATCTTGAAACACTAACTCGAAGTCTAGACTATTTTGTTTAACGGCCATTCCGCCCTTCAAACGAAAATGCTTGTCTGATTCGCGGCAGAAATAATTCGAGCTCATTACGGACACACACAATAGTCCTACAACGAACCCAAAATTCATAAATCATGAACGTTTTTTTTTTATTGCTTAGATGGGTGGACGAGCTCACAGCCCACCTGGTATTAAGTGGTTACTGGAGCCCATAGACATCTACAACGTAAATGCGCCACCCACCTTGAGATATAAGTTCTCGGGGCCGTGCGGACTCACAAGAGGTCCTACCACCAGTAAGATTTACTAATTATATATACCTATATATTTTCATCACTGCATTAAATCTACCTGCATTGAAGAATACTCGTATACTAAATGGAACTGAGATGACAGTTGCAGAGAGGTTTTCATGTGCACCTGTGAGACAGTACCTAAGCAGTTAGTCTCACGCGATTAAGCCTGATAACGTTCAGGTAGAGAGCGGTGTCTTTGCGGATTCAGTGCCAATAACAGGAAACGGTAACGACTTGGATACTTGCCATGACCACGTAATCTTTTGTACAGAAACATCTGCAGGCCGCACTACAAGATATTGCCGATTATTTTTCGATTCTACTCAATGGCGTATATTAATTTTTAGACTAAAAGTAAGGTTTCTCTATTATGTGTATGTAAGTATATTGGAATATAAATCATATGGTGGTTTCATATTGTGTTTAACGGTCTATATATAATATATATATATTATTTTCTTTAGTAATGTATTGTTAATAGTACACCGCAACATACCTGCTGTACCATTATCTGTCCAGAATTTCGGGCAATTAAACGGTTGTCTGGAAGAGATCGCTTTTAGCGATAAGATCACCTATTGTACAAACGTATCTGCTTGTTGACTGTTTTCTGTTTTTTTCTGATGTTATCTTTCTCGTGATTTTAAAGACTGTTCGTGAAGTCAAAGTGTGCGAAAAGTACTACTACTTCTCGAAGCTGCTTACGCTATTTCTAGTTCGTTTTAGGAATTCGTTTAGGTTACCATTAGAATTCGACCATTCGTCCAAACAACAGAAACTTATAAAAAAAAAAAAAATTAAAAATTAACTTATAAAACTTTTAACGTTGTATACAAATTCAGCACTTTGTCTTGTTTTATCGTGCGCACATAACTTATGTTGCAAGCCAGATTTTGTTTCTTTTTACTTGTGTTTTTTATGTATCTTTTTAGCTTGTGATGTGTATTGTGAGCTTAATAAATAAATATCCAACAAGGCACATAACAGGCAAGGTATTAGTTTAAACATAATTTTATGCAGTATTTTATCGAATAAATGTATAAAGTTCGAAAGCAAAACAGTAATCCTAATCCGGTTTTATATATGAACATACATAATATACATGTATATTGCGGCTGTCATCCCATAGGAACATATTTACAGTTGAATCTCGTGTTAATTTCACACATTTAACAATTTTGTCATTTCGAATACCTAGCAGTTTAACGAATGAAGGTTTTTATTTTATTTTATTTTTATTGCATAGATGGGTGGACGAGCTCACAGCCCACCTGGTGTTAAGTGGTTACTGGAGCCCATAGACATCTACAACGTAAATGCGGTGTAATAATCCTAAATTTCTAGTGTCATACTTAATCATCATCATCATCATCATCAACAGCCCACAGTCGTCCACTGCTGGACATAGGCCTCTCCCAATCCACACCACTGTCTTATTGTATTTAGAACAAATTAATTAAGAGAACAGATTACTGTTTATGTTTTCATGTAGGTACTCTTAAACCTTGATAAGGTTGGTTTTTGTTACTTTCTAAGATCTGGGTTTTAATAATAACAGAAGACTACTGGTTTTAAGGCTTTCTATGGCTCGAACAAGCGACTGTGTAAATAGCAATCAAAATATTACTAATAAGGTAAGTTTCTCATTAAATTAAACAAATTGAGCAAACTTATAAGAACTATTTAAAAGCGTTATATAAACCACGAAAAGAACGTAAAACTTTATCCGACGCCACGTGAAAAGGGCTAAATTTATCGAGTTAAAGCCGCTGTTATAAAAGTGAAATTGTATTACACAATAATGTTCGTGAAAAGTAGGCAGTTAACTTTTTCAACATTTTGTTGGAACTTTCTTTCGTGGTGTAAACATAGCTTTGAATTACAGTTCACAGCCAGTCACAAACTTGTAAGTGAATTGACTGAAATCGTATGCAATATCAATAATGTTCGAGATATTCTTTTAAGAATCCCTTGGATCAAAAATGTGATTTCGATCTCAATATAGGCGACCGAGTATTTTCCCATTTTGTGTTATAGTCACAAATAATAGAAATATGTCACAACAATATGTTTTTACAATGGCCGCTACAAAAAACGTAGCCCAAAACAAGTATTGGACTCTCTTGTTACTACAGTAATATTTATACACTCTTATGCTAGAAAATGCTTATTCCTAATAGCCAGTGAAGTTTATCTACCTAAATACAACATCGCACGAATGAAATCTATAATTACATTGACTACTTTACCTAAAATTAGTAAATTAAATACAACTTTTAATTTTTCATATGCTACGCTACTAAAAGAAACGTTCTATACATTATTACCTGCTTCGAATTACCTGCTTAGAATAAGAAAACCGTATAAACTCAATTACGAAGAAATAAATGACGAACCAATTAAACTACAAATAAAATGTGCTTCCCAAATGGGATGACATGGACGAAAATCCATCGGTCACCGGAAGCGATACGAAGCACCGGAAAGGTCCCGTTTCTCCATCACCAACTCGGAATTTAATTTAGTGGACAATCACAATGGACCTAAGCAAATGTCACAAAACGACAGTAACATATTACTATTACAATGTTTGCGTTACCTTTTTCTGACATGAACTTTTAAGGTACAATCTGTGGGTAGAATAGCGTTCGTGAATCGTGACGTCTGATAAAATACTGTTTAATTTCACCAGTTTTCACCATCGTCATCTTCATCACTCTAAAAAGGTGAAGGAATAACATCGTGTAATAAAAATGAAACCCACAAAATTATAATTTGTGTAATTACTGGTGGTAGAACCTCTTGTGAGTCCGCGCAGGTGGGTACCACTACCCTGCTTATTTCTGCCGTGAAGCAGTAATGCGTTTCGGTTTGATGGGTAGGGCAGCCGTTGTAACTATACTTGAGACCTTAGAACTTGTATCTCAAGATGGGTGGCGCATTTACATTGTAGATGTCTATGGGCTCCAGTAACCACTTAACATCAGGTGGGCTGTGAGCTCGTCCACCCATCTAAGCAATAAAAAAAAATACTAGTCAAACCAACTGAAAATTTCTGAAAAAATATAGGATGTGTCGCTTTCTATCCGTTATCCTACAAAAAAACAATCACAAATTTAGGACTAATTCTTCTGTTGAGCTGAGCCTGAGATCCTTTTCTAACATCAGCTCTAGAAAGGGCAGTGTTTCGTTGAATCCACCACGGGATCTGAATTACGATCCACTGAGAAGAACTTTCGAGAAAGTTAGTAGGTTGTGTCTGTGGGTAAAGTTTGATATGATGATACCCCTCTACTGAGGGTTACCCATAGGTACTTGAGCTTCAGGGCCCAGGATATATATGGGCTGTCCAAAGAGAGTGATCGCAGTAATGGTGCTACCAGAGGCATGATGTCGATGCATCACTTTCTTTAGTTGTTTCTTGTATAATAACCACGGGCGCAAAGCCAAGCGTCAGTACTTGTTTCGGTAACTGTACTCGTTCGGATAATATTTATTGGGTTCGCAAATGCCCTTCAGTGTGTTTCGCCCCTTGAAATGGACGATGGTAATTCGAGAATGATGTGTATGAAATGATATAGCTCACGTTACATAAGTAGATACTAGTATGGGATAATCTAAGAGAGAACTTTAGAACCCATTTATACATCCTACTAATATTATAAACGCGAAAGTTTGTAAGAATATATGGATATATGTTTCTTACTCTTTCACGCAAAACCTCTGGATGGATTAAAATGACACTTTACAATAATATAGCTAACACGTAAGAATAACATATAGGCTATAATTTATAAAGATACGAGGAGGGATCAAAAAGTAGTGAGAACGACATACTCCTTGGTAAGAAAAAAGAAATACTGGCAGGCATAGCTCAGCATACATATTTGTAATAATAATAAACAAAAAATTCTTCGACGTCAGCCACCCAAGAAAATGTTGCAGAAGTCGAGAAAATTTTTCAATGTTTTCAATGCTCAGTCACTGATTACAAAAAAAAAAGAAAATTCGTTGGCAGACTCCGGAGAAAAGGTACTAAACTGTTCTGTCCTTGCTCATTTATTAAATATACAAAAAAATCTCCGACCAAATTTAATATTAAAGAGACTTTTCAATGAATCGCATAGCGACTCGGTAAGTCACTTCAACACATCAAATTTCAACAAAACCTAATAAGCTACGATGCTATTTTCCAGCTCCGAACACAACTTAATAACGAAACGACGTGACAGTAGTAAAAAAAATCCTTTAATTAAAAACCGTGTCTTGAACTCACCTCGTCTTAAAGATTTTTTTCAAGTAAAATAAAAGTATATTCCCTTTGTTCTTTTAACGCCAAAAACGTTGACATGTCCCATGACAATCAGGGTAAATGACGTCTTGTCGTGTACGGAATTTTTTACATCAAAAGAATTGGCGGAAAGGTGAGAGATTCATTTTATAAAATTATAGTGATCCTTGTTTTACTGTCTTATTTATTTCAAAACGGAAATAGCACAGTCTTATTATACGTATTTTGTAAAATATTTTATTTTATATTAATTATAAGATACTAGATAGGGACGCCGGCTACCTCGCATACAAGTAGAACTTCATTATTAAGTTCATTAGTATAGGGTTTTTCAATAGGAACGCTCGAACTTTGACAGCTCATAGCGGCCATCTTGGTAAAGCGATTGCTGTCAAATTTGGCATGAACATACTTAGTCGTGACATTTCACCATGGAACGCTATGCACTTGTCCGGCGGTATCATCGGCCCTTATTTCCTCAAAGATGCGCAAGGAACCACGCTCACTATCAATGGCGACCGATATCGGACGATGATAACAAACTTTTTGTGGCCTACGATAGATGGTATCGATTCCACAAGCATGTGGTTCCAACAGGACGGTGCCACTTACTATACAGCACGGGAAACATTAAATTTAGTGGATGAGTAATTCGAAGGCTTCGTCATCTCGCGTGGTAGCGACATCAACCGGCCACCGAGATCGTGTGACTTAACACCGCGTGACTACTTTCTGTGGGACTACGTGAAATCTCAACCATAACTCGCGCTCTTCGTGAAATTGAGCCCCATTTATGCGCCAGGACCAATCGTCCGCCAGGACCAATTTGTACACCAGGAAAATTGGTACACCACCTACAGCGGAGTAGCGGCGGCCATTTGGCTGAATTTTGCGGACTGTAGATGAACGCGGTTTTTCCAATTAGAATGGTTGAGCTCTGGTGCGATGGCAATATAGAGATGTTGCTATCATCTCAAACAACGCCTTAGCACAAATCCTGTAATCCTAGATGCATCATTAGAGTTCTACTTGACTTTGTTTGTGTGCCCAAAGATATGAGCTATGAATGTCGTAATAACCGACAATTATACTCAGTTTACACATATTACAACGGAGTGGTCTGCTATTAGAGTCGCTTATTTTCTGCTTTGTATATAGAACACGAGTATTTAAGATCCTTTTTCCTAGTTCGAAAGGATCGCTTAACATTCTCAACAACAGTAAAAATAGGAAGAAATTAAGAAGGGGGCACTAGAAAATGTTGAGAAATAGAAGCAATTGAAGGAATAATTCTGGTTCTGATATATATGAATCAATGAAATATAGTAAGAGGTTCGTGTACCAACCGTTTTAAATAAAAACATTATAGGTAATTACATTCTTTATTAAATTGTTTGGTTCTAATAATTAGGATAACAGCTGACCCTAAAATCGTATCGTCATGATGAAGATAAATAACAATTTTCTAAATATAAAATAATAATCAAAAATAATTAGTTGACTTAATTTTTTTTAGGTAATTGCATAGCTTATTTACAAGTATACTGCGCTTTTAGCCGATTTTCAAGAATCCAAAACGACTTACTTTAAGAAAACGATGCTACCCGAACAAACAACGCGACCCTTAATTAAAAGTTTTGTTCGTTGTCTATTTGCGAAAGTCAATAAAAGTTCTGAAACAAGTCAACAATTTCAAGATACTTTTGAAAATAGTCTGGATACAATGGTTGCAGGTACGTTTCGTTTTTACCGATTAGGTGAATTATTCTTTAATCCACAACTTTTAGAACAACTCAACTACGTCTTTTTTCAAACTGACTGACCCGGTGACGCAATAGCTAACGCCCTGAATCCTAGGGGGTCAAGAGTCGTATGTTCGATTCCCAAGTTGGGCAAACTTTCTTGTGACGACTTTTGCTTGAGAGTGTGATTTTTTTTTATTGTTTAGATCTGCTTAGGTTAGGGCTTATTGTTTAGTTAGGGCTTATTGCTTAGGTGGACGAGCTCACAGCCCACTTGGTGTCAAGTGGTTACTGGAGCCCATAGACATCCACAACG
The DNA here is from genome assembly GCF_030267445.1 of Bombyx mandarina. Taxonomy (NCBI): domain Eukaryota; kingdom Metazoa; phylum Arthropoda; class Insecta; order Lepidoptera; family Bombycidae; genus Bombyx; species Bombyx mandarina. Next base: position 8,081,481 of record NC_143225.1, on the reverse strand, counting down.
TAAATGCGCCACCCACCTTGAGATATAAGTTCTAAGGTCTCAGTATAGTTATAACGGCTGCCCCACCCTTCAAACCGAAACGCATTACTGCTTCACGGCAGAAATAGGCAGGGCGGTGGTACCCACCCGCGCGGACTCACAAGAGGTCCTACCACCAGTAATTACGCAAATTATAATTTTGCGGGTTTCATTTTTATTACACGATGTTATTCCTTCACCGTGGAAGTCAATCGTGAACATTTGTTGTGTTGTCGTGTGTTTAATATCTAATTGTTAAACGCGTATTACCATACATATATTTCGGTCTCTGGTTCCCATAATAGAAGCAATGCTAATTTGGGGCCATAACGTGTCTTTGTGTGATTTGTCCTCGATGATTTATGAAAATAAAGTGAATTCTAGTACAATTCTAGAAATTGGTCGACCACTGAACACAAAAAACAAGGTAACTTCTTACCTCACAATTTTTGTTGTTTATCAATCACTTCTATTGAAAGGAAGCCGGATTGGAATTCTGAGATCGATTCGGCAGACATAGTTCAGTTCAAAAATGTGGAAGACGTACAGGAGGTTAAGCTTGAAGCGCGGAAGCTTTTTGAATTGTTCTAAGGCAAACGTTAGTGATCTAGTTATTTTATCCGCGATCTAATATTTGAAACTATACTACACATCTGACATATATACACACAACTATACTTGAGACCTTAGAAATTATATCTCAAGATGGGTGGCGCATTACCGTTGTGGATGTCTATGGGCTCCAGTAACCACTTAACACCAGGTGGGCTGTGAGCTCGTAGACCCATCTAAGCAATAAAAAAAATTAAAATAAAATACCTACAATTCATTATATCCATGCGTTATAGATACTCTTAGTCGTTAAAAATTACTTTCGAAATTTGTATATAAACTAAAATATGCTCTGCTTCAGTTGATGAAAAAAATAATGGAGCTTTTTAATGTTAATGAGGCTATCCATCTTACCTACAGTATATTGTTATCGCAGCTTTGTTTAATGGCACAAAATATAACAGTAAACGAGCTAGCTAATGCCAAGGGAACATCCATACTATATGCTTTTTTTTTTATTGCCCTTGTAGGCAGACGAGCATACGACCCACCTGATGGTAAGTGGTTACCGTCGCCCATGGACTTCAGCAATGCCAGGAGCAGAGCCAAGCCGCTGCCTACCGTTAAGTACTCTCCAGAAGCCTCGTTTGAAGAAGGATATGTCATAGCGCTCGCGAAACACCGTGGAAGGGAGCTCATTCCAAAGCCGAAATGCTATACGTTAATGTATTTATTTATTATATTAAAAATTTGAAAGTGTATCCTTGTTTGTCCTTCTTTCACGTCGAAACAAAGAACGGATTTACGTGGCTTTTTTTAATGTGATAGTGAAAACTATATAAAAATAACACATTATAATATTTAGTAACCTAAAAGCTACCTTTTATCCCAAAAAAAATCTCATTCACACGGGTGGCTGTTTTATTGTCTTTAGAAAAATTACATGAAACTTTTACTTGACCATGCAGGAGAAGCCGCGATTACAACTAGTGTGTTTATAAATAAAATATATGATCAAAAATTTCGTATACGACCTGATGGATCGAATGGTCTAAAAATGTTCGAAATTTTAACAATATTTAAATGATATCTAGTTCTTTCTTCGGTTTTGACAAGTCGTAGAAGTGATAATGATTACTTTCATGGCTTAATCTTGCGTTTGTTTTTTATTGTCACTAGACTATTTCCAATCTTTCGAGCACTTACAGTCGGTCAGTCACTCTTCCGTGGACCACGAGAGATTAAACCGTAAAATCATTTTTAATTACAATAAAAAAAAGTCATAAAGTAAATTTTATGATATGTGTAAATTACATAACATTAGATAAAAACAAAAATGTAATTGAAACCTACCAACCAAAATTAATAAGCCAACAATTCTGGAAAATTACCAAATATTCACCGCCAATGTCCGAAACAGAAAATAAATACTTCAAATAATAACGTCATTTGTCAAACACGTAAATTGACACGATCAATTAAATTCGCAAATATTAGTTAATCACGCCCCGGTCATGGTGCAGGACATTTGCCGATTACAAATCAATATTTCGGTTCTAGAAAGTAATACGTGTCAAAATTCTAGCGATGCGCCGGTGTTCGAATCCCGCAGACGGGTACCAATTTTTCTAATGAAATACGTACTTAACAAATGTTCACGATTGACTTCCACGGTGAAGGAATAACATCGTGTAATAAAAATTAAACCCGCAAAATTATAATTTGCGTAATTACTGGTGGTAGGACCTCTTGTGAGTCCGCACGGGTAGGTACCACCGCCCCGCCTATTTCTGCCGTGAAGCAGTAATGCGTTTCGGTTTGAAAGGTGGGGCAGCCATTGTAGCTATAACTACTGAGACCTTAGAACTTATATCTCAAGGTGTGTGGCGCATTTACGTTGTAGATAGATGTCTATGGGCTCCAGTAACCACTTAACACCAGGTGTGCTGTGTGCAAAATTCATTGAAATTATTTTAAGTGTTATCCTATTGTCTATATTAAACTTATTATTGCCAGCAATTTCTTATGATAAAATTGTGTATTTAAGAATGCCGTTTCATTAGAATACATTTTTTTATCTATACTAATATTATAAAGAGGAAAGATTTGTTTGTTTGTTTGTTTCGAATAGGCTCCGAAACTACTGGACCGATTTTGAAAAATTCTTTTTCCATTAGAAGCCGACATTGTCCCGGATGAACATAGGCTACTTTTTTTTAATTTAATTTTTTTATTTTTTTGGTTTCATGTGTGTTTTAATGTTTCCGAAGCGAAGCGAGGGCGGGTCGCTAGTATTTAAATACTATAATAAACATTTACTGGGTACGAGGTACACAAAATTTTGCGTAACAAATTCTACTTGTCTTTAAGATATGAAAAAAGAAAAAGCAAAGGAAAATAGAATGATCAATAGAAAATTCGAGTGTACACTACATGAAATAATAGTAACAGAATTATAAATGAGTGTCTACAATTATAATTAAGGCAATCACATTATTTTCGTTAATCTATCAACAATGAAATTCAGAGAAAAGAATAGCTTGTCCAGCATAGACATTGGAACTTACAAAAAGGTAAGGAAATTATTAAGAAATAACTGCATATTTTAAGTGACTGTTTTGAAGTAACTGATATAAAAGTATGCAAAGCTGGTCAATTAACTCTCTGGTTGAGCCTCATGAGCTGAGCTACCTGTCCGCACGTGTCCGTAGTCATAATACTGCTTAGGCTACCAACCATTAGTTTAGGAAAAAACGCCATTAACGAAAGTAAATGAGAACAACATGTTTAGTTGTTAAACGAATATAAAAAGAAACCTGCTCTGATGAGATTGACAACACAACCATAAGAATTAGGACAATGTTAGACGTGATAGTTTTCATAACATCTCTTAAATGAGGCTAGGCCCAACTGCATGACTCCTCTGATTGATTGCCTTAAATAACCAGAGAATGGGTCCCAAGAGATCTTTCGGACAAAATAACATGGGGTATTTTTCTCGAGGGAGCTGGAATCCAAATTTGGTGATAGAGCCCGGGAAAGAAAGCTGTCAATGGAATTGTTATGGAGGATCAGAACAAAGCTACTTTGTGACGCCGACAATGGCTAATTTCCCAAAAGATCTTATGATTTAGGTTATAAATATTAAAGAATTATTATAACTTTTAGATTATATTAGCAAATAGATTAAAAGTTCCACTCATAATTTAGCCAAATTTTGCCGAAAGTCATGAAAGAAAAACTAACACAATCATCCAAAATATAATACTCGACTAAGCCACTAAAAACATTCAAGAAATACATTTCCAAAATAAAATAATTGTAAAATATGAGGGCTTTAAAATCTGCAATTGTAAATAGTTTGAAACGCGGACAAACAATATTCTGAACTCTGCTACACTACAGCACGTATCCAATTAGTTGACAGTTTCCGACACCAGGTGCTTAGTCCAACTGTATTTACGCATTGGACTATAGGATTACTTCTCTAATTTATCTTATACTCTAGGCTTGGATGTTTACATTAAACTGAAGAGAAGTTTTAATAGACCAGAGCCCAAACGATGCTGTTTACCTTTGAAAACTCGATGGAACAGAGTAATCAATCACAAATCATAGATGACATTCTTCTTTTGAGCTGTAGACCGGTAAATCGGGTATTCTGTATACAACATGCTGTTTAACTTTATTGTGAAACAAACAAAATAAATTTTCTATGAATTTTGTATTTTATAGTATCGATTATAATAAACCAATGATGTCAAAATGAGAGCAGCCGTTTTTTCTTTTCTATTATGTTTTAATATTACAACAACGAAGTTTTGAAAATTTATGAAATCAGTCAGAATTTTTAACTTGATTCTCATTTATCACGTATATTACGGAACATAATTTTACGTCCTCAATTTTAAATGTTCGCGGAAATAAGACTATGAACCTCAACTAAATTTAATTCCAAACAATGGTAAAATGTATATAATACATATATTCATGAATTTATACACATAATACCTTACCGAATTGAAGACTAGAGGGAGAATAACCATTTAATAGAACAGCGCAAGTCATTTATCATATACAACCAGTCGTCAATTTCTTTTGAGGTGTCTCCTTACAATTTCAGTCAGGCACACGGCAATTACTGAAAGTAATTGCAGAGATCCTTTCGCTCAAAAAGTAAAGACGTATTCTTTCATCGCGTTTCAACGATGAAGTTTTTGCGATTTAATATTAAAAGAGGAAAAATTATATGTTAGATAGAGGTAGACCAAATAATATTTTATCATGAAAGTATGGTTCACTTGTTTTTATTACTCTAGGTGGGCAAAAGAACCTATACACTTCGCGATGAGATAAGAGAGCATTAAAGTCTAAATAATCTAACATCTATCCAGTCCGTCAATTCGGAACGCATGAGATATGTTTTAAGGTCATGGCGGCTTTTAAGTGTTCGTTACTGGTGGTAGGACCTCTTGTGAGTCCGCACGGATAGGTACCACCACCCTGCCTATTTCTGCCGTGAAGCAGTAATGCGTTTCGGTTTGAAGGGTGGGGCAGCTGTTGTAACTATACTGAGACCTTAGGACTTATATCTCAAGGTGGGTGGCGCATTTATGTCGTAGATGTCTATGGGCTCCAGTAACCACTTAACACCAGGTGGGCTGTGAGCTCGTCCACCCATCTAAGCAATAAAAAAAAAATCTCCATAAACGGCTGCCAATTTGAGGGAGACAATCATGTCGCCGTGAAGTCGGTTAGCCATGAAAGCTATAAAAAACCGTATCCGAGCGGGCTTACGATACCTACCACTATTAACGAAAATTCCGATAGTTGACTTTTATTTCCTTCTTTATGAAAGAAGTCCATGGAGCACGTTTAAGGTATGCTACTAAGAAATCGAAAATCAGTACCATCTATCTATTGTATTATGAAACCGGTAGTCGCATCATTGGACACTTCATAGAATAGTCGTCGTGGCCTAAAGGATAAGACATCAGGTGCATTCGTATCTAACGATGCAACGGTATTCGAATCCCGCAGGTGGATACAAATTTTTCTAATGAAATACGTACGTGACAAATGTTCACGATTGACCTCCACGGTAAAGGAATAATAAAATCGTGTAATAAAAATCCAAACCCGCAAAATTATAATTTGGGTAATTACTGGTGGTAGGACCTCTTATGAGTCCGCACGGATAGGTACCACCATCCTGCCTATTTCTGCCGTGAAGCAGTAATGCGTTTCGGTTTGAAAGGTGGTAAAGCCGCTATAACTAAACTGAGATCTTAGAATTCATATCTCAAGGTGGGTGACGCATTTACGTTAGTCAACTTTCGTCGAAATTAAAAATAAATAAATCATACTTCTTATTTAGATTGACCTCGCTTCGCAATGATAAATATTTGTTATGATAAAAACGTTTTAAGCAAACCCCGCTCCTTCTGAACCTGTGGAAACGGTTCTTTATAATCTATCCGTCCATACAATTAACAAGTTGCATTAATTAAATTTGTCTTACAAGAAGTGACGATGCTGAAAACTATTAATCACTTCTAGAAACTTCCATCGGTCCTGAACGGAAGCCCGACTATCAATCCACGACACAGGCAAAGCACAATGTTGAAGTAATTCTACTATTTATTTTCGTTTATATGATTTGAGCCGTGGAGATAGGGCGAATGTGCGAATCTTCATTAAAAAAATAAATGGCTGTGGAGAATATTCTTAAGGTACGGGTTTTACCACGATTTCCATAATAAGTTCCAGATATTTCCGTACTATTCCAAGCGTCAACATCACGGACACACTGACAAATCTATTTACCTAATGCGTTTTAGGCATTACTACTGGAACTCGATGGCTCGACCTACGAGGGCGGCACTGAAAATTTCGGGAATTAACGAAGTGACACAACATTACTATTTAAAAATGTATTTATTGCTTTTCGAAGTATTCTCCGCGAAATTTGACACATTTTTCCATACGATGGAACCAATCATTGAAGCAACCATTCCATTCGGAAGTTGGGGTCTCCAAAATGGCCGTTTTGTAGGCGTCCACAGCTTCTTCAGGTGATGAAAATCTCGGTCGACGCAATTTATTCTTTATTTTAGGGAAAGTATAGAAATCATTAGGGCTTAGGTCAGGGCTGTACGGCGGATGGTCTAATAATTATATGTTTTCTTGCTCTAAAAACTCTTTTGTTCTGTGCGCGGTGTGAGAACTCGCATTGTCGTGATGGAGGATGATGCGGCGGTTGCAGTTCTCTTTACGGAGTTCAGAAACGACCTGTGGCAAACAAATGCTAGCATACCATTCTGAGTTAACCGTTCTTTGTCCCTCAAGAGGAATAGTCGTAACATGGCCGGTTTTGGAGACAAACGTGGCCACAATTTTTTTTGCAACACTCCGTGAACGAACAATTTTTGTTGGCTTTAACTCATTTTCGAACACCCAAACTGGTGACTGGTTTTTTGTTTCGGGTTCGTACGCGTATATCCAGGATTCGTCATCTGATACAATGTTGTATACAGCATTTGAGGATCCTGCGTGGAATCTTTCGAGAGTTCTGACGCACCAAGTAACGCGAGCCGCTTTTTGCTCTTCACAGAGCGAATGCGGTATCCATCGGGAAAACAACTTTTTTACACCTAATTGTTCATGCAAGATTATGTGTATTTGACTCATGCCAATGTCTAAAGTTGCCTGAATTTCGCGGTATGTCACATGTCGATCTTCCTCAATCAGCTTACGCACAGCATCAACGTTTTCTTGGGTGACTGCAGTTTTTGGACGACCTTGACGGGGATCATCACTGAGCTTGACACGTCCACGTTGAAACTCAGCAAACCAGCGATAAATTGTGGTTTTGGATGGGGCTTCATCACCAAATGCAGAAATCATCCGGTCAACACACTGTTTTTGTGTTAAACCACTTCGAAAGTCATAATAAATCATCGCTCTTGAATTTTCTCGAGTCAATTCCATTTTCTCAACGACTAAACAAGTTTGACAAAACCTCGTGACAAGACCGAGAATCTTTTTTTAAATAAATAAATAGTATTCGATTTTTAAAACCAAGGAGTTTTCAATTAAAAATATTTTAATATGACAGGAACAGTGGAAATATTCCATTCCCGATACTTTTAGTGCAGCCTAGTAATGAATATTCTGTCTTTCCAGCGTATTGGTGTGAATTCAGAACACTATATTATACTCGTTCTTAATACTGCATTCGTAACGTTTCATAAAATAGCTGTGGTTTTATAATTTAAATTAAAGACATTATTTTTTATTTTTAATACCTGACCCGGCAGACTTCGTAGTGCCTCAATCGATAAATAAAAGACCTAAACTTTTGTATAAAATAAACTTAAAACAAACAGAAGGAATCGGTCCGACGGGGGACACATCAAAGGAAAAACAAAATTGTTATTTTTATTTAATTCCAAGCATTTTCATATTTATCAACCTTTTAAACCTTCTCTGGACTTTCACAAATAATTCAAGACCAAAATTAGCAAAATCGGTCCAGCCGTTCTCGAGTTTTAGCGAGACTAACGAACAGCAATTCATTTTTATATATACAGAAGATAGAAGATAGAAGATGACATCCTTCAGACATGACGTCGATGGCTTCAACATTACACTGTACAAGTATTAACAATGAAGGCTCACAACACGCCTTAGATTCAAATACGTCCAACAGTTCCACTAATTTAAATCTTACCACAAAAAGCCATACTCTTATTTTTGACGGAACGACGACACGTGAATGATGACAAGTTTCTTTGGGGTATATAGTTCTGGGGATTTCATTCCTTATATAGCCTTTACATATGTGAGAACTTTTGGTTCATTCATCATAAGTTACGACGCAGGTTCTATGAATTTTGGTTTTACGCCCAAAAATACCTTACAATATTATACAGTAATATCGATACTTCAGTTCCAAAAGGTAAGAATTCAAAAATATATTCTTATGAAATTAACAGAAAGTTGAATCAGTAGTTTTGTGCGCGTATTTTTTAATTATACATTAATTACATAAATTAATTTAAAAAATTGTGCACGATTGTTTTGACACATAAGCCACCACTTTATCTTCTGAGAAGGATGTCCAAACACAACCACCGCATCAGCAAATTAAACATAGTCGTTATATTAGCACTTAAATTTATCTGCCAGCTATATATGATAATATGAAATTTATTCATTAGACACACACAAGATCGAAACTTATAAAACGTAATTTAAATTTTTTTCAATAACTGATCTAAAATTATACTATCGAGCAAAGCTACTCAAGCCAGAACTTTAAAAGGCGTACGCTAGTAAAATTTAGAAATGCAATAACTGACCTAACCTTACAGTTCTTTGGTAATGTCTGATCAACTTATATATGATATGTTTAATTACATCATATTATCTTGAGTTAAATATAAATACCGCACATCACTAGTTGAAAAATACATTCTTGAATAGTTATTACCATCGATTAAATGAAAATATAAAGATCATAATGGACGATTTAATCGATGACAATTATTTAGATCTCGACCGGACAAGTAGTATATTTAATGTTACTAGATGTCCCGCAGTAGTCGAAATTTGACTATAATTAATTGGAATATAATCACAAATTTCGCCAAGACTACACTATAAAAAATATTAACAAAGATAAACAATATTTAATCTATTCTTAATTTGACAACAGACGTCAAGAACAAAAGTTTGACAATAAATAGTATGCATGCGTGTGTGCGTCAAATACATGGTCTGTAGTGTGTGTAATGTTTCCTTTATTGATTTAATGTATCTTTTATGCATTATTTAAAAAAAATATTAGCATTTTGCACTTCTTCTCTATATTCTCTTTAAGTGTGAAAAATTTCATACTCCTCCGTCCGCGCAATTTTCGTAAAAAGGGATACAAAGTTTTTGCTTCACGTATTAATGTATAGATAGCGTATTTTGTAACATAGAATTTAAAAACCTACTTTAACAAGACTTAACCTTCGTCAGCTAATAATACGTAAACACATTACTGAACAATTCGACTTATCAAGACAATTAGTTGTGGTTATCGAGGACCCACTAAGTAACGTCAAGTTACGGCCTAGAAATCAACGCATTACTGTTATCAGTTGTGACAATGACAAAAGGTTCTGATGATTAACAAAAACTTCGCCTTTGAAACACTACAGTACCACTTTGTCCTATCTTAAATAATCCGAAGGAATCCACGGAATCTAAAAAAAATGAAAATAGTCTTTTCGGTTATTAATCAGAATATAAAAACGGTCGTCGCTTTTTCCAGTTGGTGCGATGATAGTATTACGGTTATACGATAGACGTTCCAAGAATCTCTTAATACTCGTATGAAGGCAAGTTGAATTAACCGTATGCAGTTTTATAAAATAAGGATCCTCACCTTTTTTTTCTTTTTCTTACCTAAGCTGAGAGCTTTGAGAGGCTATTTCAGCGTAACCTTAACTAGTAGGTGAGCTCACGGGGCTCAAACCTGACGACGTGGCTAATACGAACCCTAGCAAGAGCCGTCCTTGGCAGAATCTACCACCGGATCGGAAACGCGACCCACTGAGAAGATCCGGCGAGAAACTCAGTGGGCTGTGTCTGAGGGTAATCCTCACCACATGTCGTGTGTATAATCGAATTTGTTTATACATCATTTATCTTTATGATTTATGAACAACAATACATTGCCGTAACGCGACAGGACAAAAAAGTCACAGAAAAACCATTCAAACCAAAATTCAAAACACACGAACATTTTAACTTCCTGGTAAAGGATGGGATGTCCCACATTAAAATACAGTAAACATTTTGACCTCACGTCTGAAGACATAGAACCTTCAGAGTAAGCCCTTAGCTTAACTGCTCTCCTGTAGAAATGGATTAAATTAATAAAAATACATTACCAAATCAAATAATTACGATAAAATTAAAATGGCTTTGTCTTTGCTACTGAATAACGGTACTCAACTGCCCGACTTGACCAATGAGGAAAGGAAATAAGAAAGAAAAGGAACCTTGTTTTTACAAAGCAGCCTGTTGCCAATGTTTCCGAGGCTCTGCGAGTTTGCCAAGAAAATAAAGCTATACCTAAAGATCATTTCTTATTGTGTAAATTAAAAAGTTTCTTTTAAAATACTAAAACTTCGCCTTAACAGAATAATAATACAAACTTATATATCGTAACAGGAAGGAACGTAGAAATAGCCATTATTTGATTTATTTTACAGTTTTTAATAAATTTTAGTAGCGCTCGAGCGCTTTCAATGGAAACCTGACAACTCTTTTAGTCGTTTTATTATCGGCTACAACCTACGAATAAATAATTTATTCGTAGGCTACAACCGAATATTCGAAAGAGGACTCTAGCATAGAGGACTCTAGAATATTCGAAAGAGGACTCTAGCACATTGTATTGTCTATAGACCCCGGAATGAATTAGGCCTTCAAAATAAATAATTATAATTAGAAATAGACTAGCAATGAGTTGAAATGTCTGTAAAAGATTTCAAATTAACCGAGAAAAAAAATTGAACCAATGAAGACTTCGGAATGCTCATTATTTTCAAAGAATTTCGCAAACATTCTACACATTAAATGTGATAGGGATATCAAATATACAGCGCTAAATTGCATTCCATGATAAACTCGGGAGCCAGCGGCAAATTATTAAAAACATAAATACTTATTTCATATCATTCCATTTAAAATCGTGGGACATGTTTTATTTTATTTATTTATTTGTGAAGATAAGCAAACAAAGGGACTACCCACTATTAAGGGTTATCTATTTTTGTGGGCAACAGATTGTGAATACCTACCTTAAGATCAGAAGTCGGACTCGTTATGTATTCGAAACCACCTTCAAACAGGAGGAACGCGTGAATTCTACGTATTGGGACGGTCAGTGTGAACAAACCACAGTAAGTCACAATACCAGCCTATTTCAAATAAGTATTTTAAAATAGCAGCTTGTGTTCTAGCTATATACTAGGATATCTTGGCGATTACTGGTGGTAGGACCTCTTGTGAGTCCGCGCGAGTAGGTATCATCGCCCTGCCTATTTGTGCCGTGAAGCAGTAATGCGCTTCGGTCTGAAGGGTAGGGCAGCCGTTGTAACTATACTGAGATCTTAGAACTTATATCTCAAGGTGGGTGGCGCATTTACGTTGTAGATGTCTATGGGCTATGTCTATGTCCAGTAACCACTTAACACCAGATGGGCTGTGAGCTCGTCCACCCATCTAAGCAATAAAAAAAAGATTATTAACAATAAATGCAGAGGAGGGTATCTTAAATCAATTTTATTGTTATGTTTTCCTCAATTATTTTAAAATCAGCCAGTTCGTAAGCTAATGAAAATTTCAGCGAAAACTTCGATAAATTTTAGCAAGTCGGTTGAGATTATTCTTGTTTATCATATAAATAATTCTGGATAATATGTTTTCGTGATAGACTAGATCCATTTACCTACACGGTGGCCGCACAAAAATGTAGCAAAGTCTAAATCTAGAGATTTATGATGTGAGAATAAGTGAAACTGTTATTTCCACTTTGATTATCGTCTTTGTATTTCAACAGCTAATACACTTAATGGAGTATGTAAAATGAGTGTGGCGGCCATTTCTATGGTGTCTACTAATTCACTGTGGTACAAAAAATGTTTTTATACAGTTAAATTTAACAATAGAATGTTGAATCGAAAAAGGATTGGCAATTTTTTCTTTTATTATTTGTAACCCAGCAAATAGCTGACAGCTGTACAAGGTTCTTCCTAAACCATATAAAGCGTTGTGCACATGTTGTATAGTCAACCATTTTTGTAATGATATTTCAAAGTTAAAACGGTTCTTATTCTACAGTATTGAAATATGACACTAAAGTGTAAAAAATATTCAGATTACAACAGTTTTTATTTTGTAATGCTGTAATGGACAGAGCATTGTCCACTTGTTGGAAAGTAACCCATCGCTCATTACATGGGACTAGCGCTCGCATAAGTCGGTCAGTTGGTCGAGTAGACACATTCTTGAGAAACCCCACTCTTGTAAGCAAACATCAAAGTGTAATCGAATCATTTATATTGATTTAATTTAGAATGAGTTTCATTATTTTGACTGATTTATTACTATGAGCTATGATAAGATTTTCCATGCAGTTCACGATTTGGTTTCGTGAAAAAGGGTCAAGAGAGACACGCAAATAGGACTCAATTTAAGGGACTACGTTGTGCGGCGAATAAACAGCGGAGTAGAACGAGCTCAACTAATACTAGAAAATAACTCGGAACCACTCGCAAACCTAGCGAAATTACTTACCGCAGTGATGCCGGACTACTTGTGGCCTCAACTGGGTAGCATGTGTCTGAACGAAATGTAATATCTACAGAAGCGTCATCGGCTGCACCGCGTTTGAAACTATCTATTTTTTTACAGATTCTGAACTCGTTGGGGAGATAGAACTACACCCTTGTGAAAAACTAATGGAAATTTTTATGAAAAGATCAATGGCCTGTCATGAGAGCTACTGTGATCATTTGCCGGATATTTTAGTCTTCAATTAACCAATTCAATTGTACTTTTCTCTCAGAAAATACGTTTTTATTTTAAACTGAAACAGTACACTCTTATGAAGACATTGCGATCTACTGAGATCCTTAACTTTTCTTTTCCTACGACAATAATTTAATTCAGTACTAGATCCGTGACAACATTAGTATTCCCTCGGGATAGCAGTCTAGTTATATTGGTCAACGTTGTGAATTCTACACATAGGGGTTAGAAGAACGAATGAAAGAATTAGGTCAATCCCATCCAATAATTAATTATAGGAAATTAATACGGCCCTGAAACCACCATGCCGGAGGTGGATGAAATAAGAAACGCCAAAATTGTTTTATTTACTTCGAACAAAACACTGGTCAACACAATTAAAGATATTTTGAAGTTGCGCTTACTGCCAAAAAAGATTTAAACTAGTCTATCTTTTTGGAACAAAAAAAAAGTATTTGACCAGCCCTAACGATACAAACCTCTGACGTTTTTTTCTGTGCATGAAACTAAATAAGCACCAAATATCCATTTTAATAAAAAATGTCTACGGCGAAAATTGCTATTCATTCTAAACGATATGTGCTCAGGGATATGTCACAAAATGAACAAAAACTAATATTTTAGCTTGCCAAGATATGCGTGATGAAATAACTTAACCAAGCGTGAACAACGAGTAAAATGTAAAAGACTTACAAAACGTATTATATTGTTCATTTTCAAAAATATGTGAGAGTACTCTTAATTCTCGATCACAAATCACAATTTTTTTAATAACTAAGGCCACTTATTTTTAAATGTTTTATAGATCAGTTAGTTTGATAATATCGATACCGCCTGAGGTATCGAAAAATTAGACACGATTTTGAACTTTACGGTAATGCCAGTGAATGGATATAAAAATCAAAGCAAAATGTTATACTTGTTTATCTTAAAATTAACCTAATTGCTAAAGACTTGCTTTTTGATTCATAGAGAGAAATATTCATTCCATTACCGGCGGTAGAGCAAATTGGGTAAGAACGAATATCTTGCCTATTTCTGCCGCGAAGCAGTTGTTTTTTCCGATTAGAGGATGGGACAACCTTTTATAAAAAAATATTACTATGCACTCAGGTCTCAGGGTGATGTCTAAGGGCTTCACTACCCACTTAAAACCGGGTGGGTCGTAAGCACCGTCCACTTAAAGTAATACAAAGAATAATATTTAAATAAAAATATTCAATATAACTAATGTGTTACAATCATCTTTCAATAGTTTCCATAAAGAACTGAATTAGAGAAATCTCAACTTAGAGTTACTTGAAAAGTGTTCAGTGAAAAGTGAAAAATATTTTCTGGAATCGTGAAACCTCGGAGTTAAAAACTTATTGTCAATAGAAATAACAAATCAACAAATAAAGTGCTCACATGCATATACATATACATACAAAGATAATTTATATGAATAGTTTTGACACAAAATAATATAACGAGACAAATTTTATTCAACACATTGGCAGAAATTTTTTACTTAACTTACATTCATACTGAAAATGCAAACGTATAATTATTTTTTATTCAATACGCAAATATATTCAAAGCGTTACTCAATACTTACTGATCCGTATTAAGTTCATGTGAATTTTTAAAGTTCACTAAGCACAGTCCGTTTTCACGCTGTCGCGGATTTTGTAAGGCGGAAAATCGTTGGTATAACGAAGGGGGCCGCACGGCGGTGCGTCTCGCGTGACGCAGCGATCTCGACTGAAGCCGGTTGGTAAAAGGGCAGGCTCGCTTTATCACACGCAGGTGATGTGAAAACATACAGACAACCGTGAAACGTATTACACAAGTTCAAAGCTCTGGTAATTAACTGATAACGCTCGTAAGTAAACAAATGTGAAAAGAAAAGCATATTGCATCGGGAATAAATCATCAATCGAGTATGACTATTAACTTAGAGATTGAAATAAAATATCCACTGGATGCAGGCAGCGCAGGACCGGTGTTTTTGGTGAGGCTTGGGGGAGGCCTATGTCCAGCAGTGGACGTCCATGGGCTGATAAGAAGAAGAAGAAGAAGAAGATGGAGAGCTTGACATAGGATAGGATTTTCAAAAAAAAAACCAGAACAATTTCTGATTATGTAAATATAATTACTCTCGTTACAAGTAAGAATGTTTTTAATTTTAATGCAGGATCAAAACAAAGTTGCTTGTTGAGAAATTTTGAATGAAATTTATCGAAACTTTTCATGTTTTCTCTTCGTTCGGTTTTCGTATAAATAAGTTTGCTTGATGCGATTATATGAAAATTATATCATAATGTGCCTAAAGTCAGCAGGCGAACATAAAGGGGTAAAGTTTAAGCACATTAAGAAAAGTTATGCTTGATTTCAAAGTAAAAAAAGGGAAAAAAATAAAAATAAGGTTACAAATATTAATATTACATTTACATACGAATAATAAGGATGATACTGACAGTATTCTGTTATAACATACAGTTGACTTTCTTCTGAGACTCCATAAATTTTGTTTTAAAAGTTACTCTTCATGACTGAGCATTTTATACTAAGACCATGAAACTCGGCGGCAAAATAAACTTTAGTTTTAAAGTCAACAGCTTCGATGGAAAACTTTACTCCTATAGAATATTCACATTTTTTTCTTAGTCAACTATCATAAAATATCATATCAAAAAATTATAAGGAAGTTACTGAGTATCTCCTTATTTCTGAAATACAAAATAAAAATGCGCGAAACCGCGGGTCACGTCTAATTGAAAAGTATACTTAAGAAAGACAATTAAAAACCTGCAAGTCCAGTCCTGCAAGTTCAAATAAGGATTTTGATTGCTTCATTGGTCTAGTGGTTAGTGACCCTGACCGCTGTACCCGAGGTTCGACTTCGATTGACGGTTGGACTCTTTTTTAAGGAATTAGTAATAATAAACACAAAAAACCCGATCCGGTAGTAGATTCATTCGCGAAGCAACTGCTCTATTAGCAAATCCCACCCCTCCTGGCTGAGCCTTTGCTCGCCCACCTGTCCTGGTGAAACTGGAAAGGCCTCAGGGCCACCGGTAACCCTTCAATCATAAAAAAAGAACAAACAAAATTTGGCAGTGGCACAAAAACAATTCGAAACGTTTTTTTAAATTTTAAAACAATCATAATGATATTTTTTAGAATGATTAAATTAGATAAACATAATTAAATTCTATTAAACCTTAAGTAAATTCGAATCCGGTAACAAACTATAATAAGTGACCTTAAGTCTAATGTCATATTTCAATTCACCTTCGAAAATTGACGCGTAATCAAGAGAGTAAATTGAAACCGCCCTCTGTGGCTCCTTTATAATGCAAATAATACTGTCGAAGTGTTATCGAGACATAAATTGTGTTACAAGTGCGTTTAGGGCAAGATAAAATGAATTACAGAACGTTGGCCCGCAGTTCGATCGTGGCCCGCCATCACACTTTTCGCGACCGCTAGTAATGCAATTGCATTACGGAAGAGACGTTTTATTTTCCAACTAGCGGCCCGCTCCGGCTCCGCTCGGGTCAACAAAAAATTTTCAATGATATTTGACGTTGTTTTATTTTTTAAATAAAAGAACACTTATTGCAACATAACTATAATAGTTAAACAGATGCTGTCGCGACATTTTTTGTTAATAATAATGTGTTCTACAAAGTCGTAGTACATTATTTTATTTTATCATCAATAGTTTTCGCAGGGTAGGCAATGTAAAGAATAATTTAGATAATTTTTTTACACCTTGGGTTACATTATTGGAGTTTTAGTAAGGATCTCTATTTTTTTTTCAAAAAAGATTATAGGCTATGTCACTCGGGAATAGTGTAACTTCCAAACAGTGAAAGAAATTTTCAAATCGGTTCAGTAGTATCGGAGCCTATTCAATACAAACAAACAAACAAATATTTCTTCTTTAAAATATTAAGTATAGATTAGTATAGATAGCCTTAAAAGTTCCATTTGAGTGAGCTAAACTTCAAGCTGGCTGTAGTAAAAATAACTTATCGCGATCTAGTTAGTATTTTCTTCGGTTTTCGCATCTCGTAAATTAAAAATAATTTTACAGTTTAATCTTATATTATTATTATTATTTTAATATTATTTCCAACCGTTTGATTACTTTACAATTTTCATAGACACGAACGACTAAGTTTTTAATTTTTAAACGGATACGTCATTCACACCTGAATAATGTCGATAAATTGCTCGCAGTTTGCCAGCACTTGTACATCCGGGGCAATATTTTGAGCCAACTGTCGCCATTTTTCCTGAATAAATACGTACCTGACACGTATTTACGAATCACTTCCACGATGACGGATTAATATTGCGGAACAAAATAACTGAATTTATCAACGTGCTGTTGTTTCAATTTGATTCTCGTTGAGATGGCTCGTTTCCAGAATAAAAAAAAAAAACTGGAAAATAGTTAGACCGCACACATCCCCGGTCGAACTTTTGATAGAGAATCCGAACCTTTCTTCCACTATTCTTACAAAGCCACAGTAAAAAGACATTTAAGATATCAATCTCAAAAAAAAAGCAAATAATTTTAACATATTTTATTATTGTTTAATGTTCATAGTCGTATATTTTCATGATGTTCTTCACAACCTAACGCGAGAAATGAAGCGGTGAATCAAACTGCCAAAAATAAATAAAAAATAAAACTATTGACAAAAGGCGATCTTACCAAAATAAAAAGTTTTTACCATTTATTTTTAATTCTAAAATTCTCGACTAAAATGAATAATTTTACACTTCACGTTGAAATTTCAGATTATTCGATCCTAATCAATTGTCAGTATCCTATTAATCGAGTAACTTTCTTGCAGATTAATTATTAAGAAAACTTTCGAACGCTTCTTAGAAGCGTTCATAAAAGTTGTCAATAATTTCCCGAGGGTTTCTATGTGCTTACGATGGCGGTGTGTATATAGAGATTCAGAACTAGTCCCAGAGATATATTCATAATTAACATTTTAAACTTATACCATATTACCATTATATATATGTCGTGGATAACGACTTTTAGTTGTCGTGGATAACGACTTTTAGTAACATTAAAACGGTGGTTTTGATTATTATTTTAAATGATGAAATGTTGTTTTGATAAATATCACAAAATGAAGGGTAGACTCCGTAACGCCACAGTATAAAATGGCGGTACGTGGACAGAGTCGTGGCATTCCGTGTCAGACAGTCATTCCGTCCGTCTCAGTCAGTGAGTCTCTGACAGTCAGTCAGTCGGTCTGTCGGTATGTGGAACGAAACTGTCGGTTTACACTGTCATTGTGAAAGTTGTGTGTGTTGAGTTTCAATAATTATTATTCAAAAGGTTTTATTGACTTTTTATAAACTGAGTTCAACCAAATACGAGTGATGACGGAACCTACCGCTCAGCCATCCCTAACGTGTGCCAACATATACATTTATACCACGGAATAGATAAATAAGGTTGGAAAGGCCTTTGCTCTAATTTTGTATTAGAACCAGTGTCGCCGCTTCATCCCCACTATTTTAATTTCTACACACACTGTGATTACAAGTATTTCGCACACCACAAAAACACCCACACATAAATCTCAGGACAGATATTCGTTCGCAAACTAGCACAAAACACCCGTAGGCATACACACTCACACACGCAAAAAGGCAATAAAAATGTTCATACACGCTAGTGCTTGATAAAATCGATATTCTTTATCGATAAATTATCTGATGAATGAATGGAGAAAACATGAAATAAATATTGAAAAAAAAAACTATTTTACTTTTATTAATTACAAATAGTCACTGTCGCTGGAATAAAACGTATTTGTTAAGCAGTTGGCGCTTGCTATTAATTGCGAATGAATTTTTCAAAACTAAGTGTATTCTGATTTTTTTTATGATAAAATCATTTTCAGTAAAATGTTTAGAGCAAATAGTACTCGTCTTTGTCTCCAGTTTCCTCTACCTGTCACGTCAATCCATTGTTCCCTGGCGTTAGGTTCTTTAGGAAACCTAAAATTTTTTATTTACTGCATAAGTCAAATAGCATTTTACTTAGATTTTAATACGTCTTAGACAATATAGTAAATACCCGTAAATTAGAGGTCTACATGTCCCTTTATATTATACCTTCACTTTAATTCAATGATAATAATTCAATAATATTAATACATATTTATTTTACTCAAAATACGTCTCACTAAGAATATACTAGTTATCATTAATTAAATATAAAATAATGCAAAAATTATCCATGTCAAATGTAAATATAGTCGAGAATTCTGTCGATGATTTTATTTCACCACATGGTCACCTCACTATCGACAAACTGCACGGCCAATCAGGGCAAAGGCCGAAATTTCAAAGATTGAAGTGTAGAGAACGCAATGCATGTAGTACATTGGAAGCTGACTTGCTCATTGCGTTCATTGGGTGAGTACACATCGCGCAATGTATGCTATTTATAACTTGCTGCTGGGCTGCGAGCTCGTCCACTCATCTAAGCAATAAAAAATAAAAAAAAAAAAAAAAAAATAATAATAATATTGTTAATGTTTGGAATTTCATAATGCTCAGTATATTTTTATGTTTTAGACAAATAATATTGTAATTAAATGGTAATTTCGACTTACCGATCGAAAGATATACCTCCTCGCTCTATACTTGAGGCCTGATTTTTTGTTTTACAAGTTATAATTGCACAACACGGCACTATAAAGCGGAGATCTGTTCGCCAAAGTAGTCCGAAGCGCACTAAATGCGGTAAATGAAAGAATCGGTCGAGTTATGTTTGTACGGTCATAACTGTGGCACGCTTGCCCCGCCTACATTACCATTCCAACCTTATTTATCTATTCCGTGATTTATACCATACATCATACCTAATACATATTATACCACCAATATATTTGTGGACACGAGTAGTCAGTCAGTGTTGGGATTGCGATTAATAAAACCTTGAAATTTCTTCTTAATTGAAAGCGTTCATTTTCCATTTCTCCTACATAAAGAATTTGTACCCCACATGAACTACATATCTTTAACTATCTGACACTCTCTAAGTGGGGTACAAAGTTATTTCTTTACATAATAACTGCCTCCTATATTATTCTTAGCCTTATCTCTAATTTCTCATTAAATGTTTGGGAACCCCACATCACTTTTGATTTTCATAGACACCGATAACCAATTAACCATCGATCGTAGATCGATCGATGCAATTAACCCTATATGAATCTTTAGCTTATTGTTTCATCTCATTAAAACCAAAAATACTTCTACAATTTGCTTCTAATTTAAAAAAAATCGTTTTAAAATTCTTCCATTTAAAAAATGCGAAACTAATATCTGTACAGAACCACTAATTTGAAAATACTTTCAGTTTCATTGGATTTTTCCATGAAAGGTAAACGCGCGACAAATTGGCATTCACGTGCGTCGTGTTGACAAAGTTATTAGCTCCATTGATACGTTGTACTTCTATGAATGTTAAATACACGTACATAGTTTATAGTATCTATAGTATAGATAGTAGCTCACATTTATTTCTATATTCACCTGCGCTTCGTTACTGTTTATTTTCATTTATCTTTTTAAAATAGAATATTTTATTCGAGACGTGGCAAACAAGACATGTGGTTTTTTTTTGCTTAGATGGGTGGACGAGCTCACAGCCCACCTGGTGTTAAGTGGTTACTGGAGCCCATAGACATTTATAACGCAAATGCGCCACCCACCTTGAGATATAAGTTCTAAGATATAGTTATAACGGCTGCCGCGCCCTTCAAGCCGAAACGCGTTTCTGTTTCACGGCAGAAATAGGCGGGGTGGTGGACCTACCTGTGAGAACTCACATAAGGTCCTACCACCAGTAAAAACCGGCGTGTAGACCATCTGCACTGAAATATGTCCACGCTTTGTAGTAGATCCCACAAACTGATGAAAGTTTGACGATCTTTTCGTATTCAAACATTGTATAGTTGAGCCCAAGCTTAACCAGTGCGTTAGTCGGAAGGAAACATTAATCAAAATTAAATCTGACTTGATTTTGCAAATTCAGACGATTTTCAACTTTAAATTTTTAGTAACTTAAATTAAATAAAGAGGTTCTCAATTTTTTATGTTTATTACCTCAGAACTTTCATGTATAATTAAACTGATTTTAACGATTCTTGTATATTTAGAAGCTAGTACATGTCTTTATGTGACTGGTATGGTCGGATTAGATACTCTTGAGTTCAGACGGAAGATGACTCTTATGGTGCATTATTATCAGCTATTGCATAACAAAATTGATAACTCCACTGCACTGGAATCAGTGTCGTTATATGTGCCTGATGGCTACATGCGCGGATGTATGTGTGGAGGGGTGCGTCGCCAGCGGCAGCTTCTTAGTACTACGCACGCGCGTACGCAGCACACCGCTAACTCCCCGACGCATCGTGCTGTCTCGCTACTCAATGGCTTGCTAGCTTATGCTCCGGAAATGGATATATTCCATGATGGTTTGCAGCGATTTATTGTTGTTGTCAGGAATTACTTAAGCTAATTATTAATACCTTACAAATATTTTGGTTTATACTGTTAATTTGTAAGTAGACTAATTAAATAAATAAATAAATGTCATGTGGTCCAATTAAATTTTATCAAGATCTGACCAGTACTTCTTGAGTTATCCTTAATAGCACGTATTTGGTTAACTTCGAGTACATTGATGATATTTTCATTTTATTTTGTTCAAATTCAACATCAGCATAAGTTATTCCTAAAAATAAGTATTGTACCAAAGTCAGCATTGTATAAATAAAGGCTTTGAATTATTAAAACTATCTTGTTTAACTTTATCTCTATGGACAGACGCGCTGAACCTTGGAGTCTACTAAGTTATAAACCAAAATTACCGCGATAATAATGAAGTTTGTAACTTAGAAAATGTTTGTGGAACTATAAAATTGTCTACGATTATTTCAATATTGAAAATTCAAAGTTTTGAAGAGCAATTCTGAGTTTTGTAGAAACATGTATTGCGTTGCTTGACGATAGATAGCATCGATGATTTTAACTTTGTTTTCAATTAGAGTCTGTACTCTAACCAATGCGATTTCGAGTTTATCATTAAGCACGCGGTCACGATCAAGCACTAGTCCTTATTCCTCCTGTGGGTAGTAGCAGAAATGCCACGACACTTCCTTGGCCTTGTAGGTAAGACGTCCGAATCGGCGGTGCTACTGTAGTAACAACTATAAATTTATACAGATCATTTATCGCGTTCACTTAATACTTCCATGTTTTTTTTTCTGATTGCTTAGGTGGGTGGACGAGCTCACAGCCCACCTGGTGTTAAGTGGTTACTGAAGCCCATAGACATTTACAACGCAAATGCGCCACCCATCTTGAGATATAAGTTCTAAGGTATAGTTACGGGCTGCCCCGCCCTTCAAGCCGAAACGCATTACTGCTTCACGGCAGAAATAGGCACGGTTCTACCACCAGTAATTACGCAAATTATAATTTTTTGTGTTTGATTTTTATTACACGATGTTATTCCTTCACCGTGCAGGTCAATCGTGAACACTTGTTAAGTACTTATTTCATTAGAAAAATTGATACCCGCCTGCGGGCCTGTGCTGGAATCATGGTCCAGGCGGCTAGCCAATCCTTCGGCTGGTCGTAGGACCGTCGAGGCGATTCGCCCAGTCCTTGTGGACTGGGTGAATCGTGACAGAGGACGCCTCAATTTCCGGCTCACGCAGGTGCTCACTGGGCATGGTTGCTTCGGTGAGTTCCTACACCGGATCAGAGCCGAGCCGACGGCAGAGTGCCACCATTGTGGTTGCGACTTTGACACGGTAGAGCACACGCTTGTTGCGTGCTCCGCATGGGAGGAGTGGCGCCGTGTCCTCGTCGCAAAAATAGGAAACGACTTTTCGTTGCCGAGTATTGTGGCATCGATGCTCGGCGACGACGAGTCGTGGAAGGCGATGCTCGACTTCTGCGAGTGCATCATCTCGCAGAAGGAGGCGGCGGCCCGCCGCCGTCGAGCGGGGGCCAGGGAGGCGGATCTCGCCCAAGCCCTGGGCCTCTAAGTGTTTCGGGTCCCCTTCACATGTCGGTCTGGGGACCGGCGAAGGGGGCCTAAGAAAACGACGTGCAAGCTGCTCTGCACGCGTTTTATGCAAGAGCATCCGGGTGATGGAAGGCCGGCTATCCTCGACCCACGCTGGTTCTGACCCAGCGGGGTATTCCGTAGGATAACCCATTCTAACCGGTGCCATGTAGGCGGGCTCCAGATAGCCTGCCGACCGAGAGGGCTGGTGGTCGTGGTGCCGGAGAGATGTGCTCCGTACTAAACGCTTCACTTTCCCCCTTTGCCTTTTCATGGGTTCTGTCTCATGCGAGGTTCGGACGCGGATTGTTGAGCGACAGGAGGTTTTAGTCAGTTCTACTCTGACATGCCCCGCCCTCCGTCCCCAGGGGAGGGCGGAATTCCGGCGATTTCCTCCTGACCAAAAAAAAAAACCCGCCTGCGGTATTCGAACACCGGTGGATCGCTTGATACGAATGCACCGGACGTCTTATCCTTTAGGCCACGACGACAACTCAAGGCCACAACAACAATTGAGGAACAACATTGTGTTTGAATCCAGATTGTTTCTTTAAAGGAAACAGAAAGGAATATTTTTACTGTAAGCAGCGGCTTGACTGTGCTTCTCTCATTGATGATGTTCATGGACTCTACGGATCACTTAACAACAGTTGGATCGTAAACTCATACAATTATCAATGTACTAAATAAAATTTAGTCCAACTAACAAAACTACAGCACGTACATACATATATTCTACGTATACAAGACCGTGTTTCCTGGCATAACTTTAGATTGTAACCGATGACAAAGTTAGTTAGACAAAGCAACTTAGAATTTATGTTTTAAGTTGAGTACGGAGGGAAAATCACTTTAGGCGTTGCATACTCTTCGTGGATAATCTGTGGCTCAACTGGCTCACAAGACCGCTACGCTGTCTATAGTAATCTGGGACACCATTTGATCTTTATCGCCTGATTAATCTGCGTTCTAACTCTAACAAATCCAATATCGTCATTGTTGAAGGTCAAATATATTTAATTTGAATTCTTTTCTTGAACAATTTGAAATGTGAACCGTCTGACAGGTTGCCGTACAATTTTTTCTACGAGAAATTCATGTTTCAAGAACTCATAACAATTAGTCGGAAAATTGTACTTGAAATAGGAAATACTTTCACTTTTGTTAGACTATTATTATAAATAGCTGTTGTTTATATTTCTGTGATCGGATAAACTTTTTTTTTGTCAGGAGGAAATCGCCGGACTCCCACCCTCCACTGGGGTTGGCGGGCGGGGTATGTCTGAATCGAACCGACTAAAACCTCCTGTCGCTCAACAACCAACGTCCAAATCTCGCATGAGACAGGGCTCATGAAAAGGCAAAGGGGAGAAAATGAAGCGCTTAGTGCGGAGCACATCTCTCCCATCACCCTCCCCCTCGGGACGCCGGACCGGTGGTCGTCGGCGCCACGACCACCAGCCCTCTCAGTCGGCAGGCTATCCGAAGCCCGCCTAGATGGCGCCGGTTAGAGTGAGTTATCCTACGGAATACTACTGAGTCAGAACAAGCGTGGGTTGGGGATAGCCGGCCTTCCATCACCCATATGCTCTTGCGGAAAACGCGTGCAAATCCGCCTACCTGGCCCTCGCTCGACAGCGGCGGGCCTGTGCGTCTCTCACGCTCCCCGCCGCCTCCTTCTGCGAGATAGTGTCGAGCATCGCCTTCCACGACTCGTCGCCGCCGAGCATCGATGCCACAACACTCGGCAACGACACCGGATAAACATAAGGCTTCTTTCTAGATGTTTAGTTATATTATTTTCGTGTAAACTAACAAAAATAAATTCCGGGGTTATTTTTTATCAATCTTTAGTAAAATTAAAATGAAATCAAACTAGGTGCTAATGAATTCAAATCGAATTCAGACAGATTTGTTGTTGCTACCGGAATAATGTCTGAATTTGTATTTGATAGGCTTAAACAGTATTTCGTAATTTACCTTTAACCTTTTTTATCGACAACTTCAAAATAATTTGACTTGCCGTTATAAGCAAATTAGTGCTCAAAATAACAAAAGCTGTTTACGATCATGGTTTTGCTTCAAGAAATCCTGTAAATTCAAGAGCTGCAATGCGAACGCAGCATCGAATGCGTTGCATAAATATTCTACATTGGAAGGAACGAAAGTTATATCTCTAAATAATGCACACAAAAATTATGCTAGAAGTATATGCAGGCACGTAACTACCTTCTTTATTACAGCAACTTATACAAACAAGGAAGAACAAACAAACCACACACGGTAGTAATTCTAAGTGCCGGAGATACAATATACAGGGTCTTGGCCCCGGAAGATAGGAATTGCTGTGTCGCTTATCTATAAATTGCTCCATTTAAACTAGAAGTACCCGATTGAGATTGATCTACATTGTTGTATGACTAACTACATCCTATTTGTAAAAATGCACGCAGCGGTATTCAATTGGAAAGCCGATAAGCCACAATACTGATTTCAAGACTGACTTGACTGACTCGGTGGTGCAATATAAGTACTGACTGTAGCACCAAGGTTTTGATTCCCACATCAGACAAACATTCTTGTGATGAACAAGTTTGTTTACTCTTTGGCTGGGTGTTTATTATCTATATTTATACATTTATTGAAAGGCGCTGGGGTTCTGGATAGATAAAAATTCTACCGAAGTACGGATTATAACTCTATTTAACACTTAGAAGACTCACTGAACACTTTAAAATTCTTAATTCACTTCTTCCGCTTCGTTTCAGGTGATTCGTTCGTTGTTTCGCTTCGTGTAGTTCCGATTACTAACTTACTTCGTGCCATCTCTGCAACGCTTTTATAGTCGATACGACATCCCTAGATTTATCGAGAACATTCTGGACAAGTCGAGTAGCTTCGTTTCCGCTATCTGAAAATAGATGGCGTTGTACTTCTCGAGCGTTCTCGGTGTTACTAGTTCCTTTGATATTCGATTCTGAGATATGTGGCGTTACTCTTACCGGCGTAACAATATCTAAGCGTATATAAATATGTATATCAGTCGCTGATTCTCATAAAACAGGGCAATCGTAGTTAGACCATGCGCGACTAGTTTAATAAAAATAATTATTCTATAGATAGGGTAGCACGAAAGATACGCAGGCTGAAAAGGTAATGACGTCACTGAACTGGCAAACTGAAGGGAACCTACTTGCCGGACGCTACACGATGCCGTTGTCTTTAATTGTTCACTTTCCGTACAATAGCAAAACTATGCAGTACAAGGCCTTATTGCGAATACGCATAGATGCTATTATCTTAACAAATCCTGCCGCGAAATAAAGAACAATTTGAAATCCCGACCTGACGCCTCTGATACTGGGGTGGCATTCGCAATGATAATGTCTATAGACCCCAGTATATTTTGACACAAGGGGCGTTGAGCTCATCAGCCCATCATGTTTGTCATAAAGGACATTTGTAACGAGATTCTTCAAAGAGACGTATCGCAGATCTTCTCTTTTGTAATTCGTAATTGATATCAAAAAAACGTATCGTTAAATATAATAGTTGCGCACGATTTTAAACTACTGTTGAGTTGTAGTACGATAGTCAAAAAATTAAATGACAACTCTCAGTCGAAGCCGACGACCTTTCGTGATATCATGATTAGAGCAATTTGCTATAGTATGTTACTCAAATAAACTATTGTTTCCTTTATCTAATTTCCATTTATAACAAAAAAAGAGGAGTTAATAAAATACAACAACACCTTAACTGGTGGTAGGACCTGTTGCGAGTCCACGTGGGTAGTTACCACCACCAATCTGCCTATTCCTGCCGTGAAGCAGTAATGCGTTTCGGTTTCGGTTTTCGGTTTGAGGAGTGGGGCAGCTGTTGTAACTATACTTGACTAAGATCTCAAGTTATATCTCAAGGCCCCAAACACATCCTTACGCTCGCGGTCTGCTTTCAACATCAGCTGACCGTCAAAACCGACGTACCTCGCACGCCCCCTAGGCGCGGAAACCTCGCATGAGGCTCGGCAGTACGCCCGAAAACAAAAAAATAAGAAAGCAAAAAAAAAAAAAAAAATTACAGTTACTAAAATTTTGTGTTAATCCTAGTAATTACTATGCAATGCTCTAATTCCAATAGCGAATCGCAAAAATAAATAGGATCTATTTCTTAATAAAATAAATAGGATCTATTTCTTTTTGTAAATATTAACAAAGGTTAGCTTAAAAGTTTTTGAAAATAACTTTTTTTTTTTGTTATAAAACTCAACAAGTAAATTTCAAAAATTAGACCGAACGGTTGAATCCCTAATCGTGCTTAAAATAAGACATTGCTGTCTCTGAATTAGAGTGAAAATGTCCATAAAACACTCGAGAAGCTCATCCGACTTGACATTTGAAAAAGTATTTTTATACTAGTGAAACCCGGTCACGCTCCGCTGTCACTACCGCGAATTGTGTGAAAAACACCAATTCCTTGAACGTACCATACTTATTGCGTAGCTGGGTGACCGAGTTCACGGTTCATCTGATATTAAGTGGTCATCGGAGACTATATTATATTGTATGTATGTATGTATATTGGCATATAATTGGTATATATTTCATATTATATGCAAACGCTATATATTTTGTTTATTGTATGTATATATTTTCTATAATAATGTATTATCTATAATACACCGCAACATACCTGCTATATTTTTTATATTTTCCAGAATTTCTATAAATTAAACGGTTGTCTGGAAGAGATCGCTTTTAGCGATAATACCGCCTATTGTACAAATGAATCTGCTTTTTTTGATTGTTTTTTGAATGTAAATTGTGTTTTGGTGTGCAATAAAGTGTATTCTCTCTCTCTCTCTCTCTCTCTATGGTGAATACCGCCATCTACTTTGAGACATGAGGTCGAAGTCTCAATAAATTGTATTGTATAACGACTGTCCCACTCTTCAATCATCCATCCAGCCTCATAAACTATCGTATTTATAAAATTTGTATTACCTATATAATAAATATTCGCTCCACACAAAAAATACATTTTATTATTATTTTCAGTATTTATTTTTACTATTATATATAAAACTTACCTGATTTGACACTGAAATTAAAAACTGTTCACATCATAAAGTAAATTCAGCAGTATACCGTAAGATAGAGTTCTTAAAGGGCATTATTTTAACGCCTCTCCAACCTTTCAATTTCCGACGCTTACAAGCCCTTAACATAGGATAGATAGATAACTTAAGGTATTTCGATTGCCACGAGATCTAGTCTGTGCTCAATTTACCTTCGAATCTATCTTAATTCCTCGTGGCTTAAGATTTATTTATGTATCATTACAATGGAATTTTTAAGTCCTCATTATTTAAGTAAAAAATCCATATTTACAAGATTTAACGTTTCACATTTTACCTCAATCTCTTTGTATCTGAATAGACCAGTGTGCTTAGTGCGAGTTTCTTAATGTTGTCGATAGCGTAAAAGTTAACCCAATTTTGTATGCAGTTGGAACAGCGCCCCTAGCGGCAAACGTACGCAAACCATCCCATTCCATTTTTTTTTATTGCCCTTTTATGCCGACGAGCATACGGCCCACCTGATGGTGCGTGGTTACCGTCGCCCGTGGACTTCAGTAATGCCAGGGGCAGAGCCAAGCCGCTGCAAAAATGAGTTACAAATATGAGTTAACTTTTACGCTATCGAGAACGTTAAAAAACTCGCACTGAACACACTGATCTTAACGCTGGTTAGTAATGCAAAATACGCAAAGGTCTGTCTATTATTTTCGTCTTCTCCGAAATAAATAAACGTTTTAAATTGGCTTGTTCGTTTCAGCACCTACACAGTCTGTTCTACATTCAGCTTAATTCGCGTAAAACGAATTTAAATTGTTTTGCGTCGCGGTACCGATTCTCTCGATCGTGCCCCCCGAACCGTTTTGCGTGCGTGACTAAAATACAGTATACGATTATTTCAATCAAGACGTTCCCGTTGACGTGACGATAGAATTCGTCAGGATTTCCGAGCTAATGCTGCAAAGAGTCCGACAACTTCTTTCATTAGAATTGAATAAGCTTTGTTGTTATGCAACTAAAGTTTCTGCTGGAGATACCTGTTGATATTGTGGATGGATAGAGGCAGATTGTGTGTCCGTAAGGGAATACTTTCTACCAGTTACTGGTTTTTGTCGCAAAGCAGTCATGGGTGACGGTCTGTAAGTTGCCACACTTAAACAATTAAAACTTAGATGTCATGTCTCGAAGTAGGTGACGTAACTATCTCTATAACTTCTATAGATTCCGGTAACCATTTAAAACCATGTGGACCAAAAACGATATTCCGAGCAAGAAAATGTTTAAGATTTTTTTTCACGCAATTATAATTTTTGTATATCTCACCTTATGACGTTATCTGTTCTAAATATTTGCTATTTCCCACAACCATAATTACCACCAGAAATGCAAACTAAAATCTTTTGAGCAATACAAAAAACAGTTATTTGGACTATTATTACCTCAGTTTTCGGTTACACGATTTAAATTTTATTTTAAATAATTTATTCCTATTTAAATATTTATAGGCATAATTAAAACTAATTCACCTTTACGGTTTAATTTCCCGTTTTCGTGCTGACGGACGACTA
The DNA here is from genome assembly GCF_030267445.1 of Bombyx mandarina. Taxonomy (NCBI): domain Eukaryota; kingdom Metazoa; phylum Arthropoda; class Insecta; order Lepidoptera; family Bombycidae; genus Bombyx; species Bombyx mandarina. Next base: position 8,051,558 of record NC_143225.1, on the reverse strand, counting down.
AGGTGTTATTCGCCGATATTGTGTTAAAAAAAACGCGAAATTAAACCGTCAAAATAGCTTTAATTATTTCTACATCTCACGAAAAGCAAAGAAAATAGTACATTTTCGACTTTTCGTACCGTTGAAACATTGATAACAACAAGTTTACTATGCTTACAGTTTTTTTTTTTTTTTTCCACCTATTCTGATAGCCTTGAGAGGCTATTTCAGCTTCACCCTAACGTGTGTAGGTGAGCTCACGGGGCTCAAACCGGTGAGTTGCTAACACTGACCCTAGCAAGAGCAATGCTTCGCAGAATCTACCACCGGATCGGAAACGCGTCCCACCGAGAAGATCCGGCGAGAAACTCAGTGGGCTCAGCTTACAGTAAAAGACTCTGCCTGCATCTGAAAAACCCTCTCACAATAACAAAACTGATTCGTTATTTGAAAAGTTCAAAAGATTTTCTGTGTTGACCTTTTTGATTGGTTTGATTTGATTTTTTATTTTATCAAATATCATGCACTTGAAAGGAAAATGAACAGAAGGCAGATATTTTCGAATTGAATGCGAGAACGTTAAGCACATTTAAACATGCTAAATGATAAAGAATTATTTACGAAACAAAAATGTTCACATCGCTAACAATTTCTTTAAGAACGTTTAGGGAACGCCAGTAAGTAAAAATTCCTATAAAACGAATAAAACAAACTACAAAACCTTTTATCGCTTCGAGTTGAGAGACATTTTAGCTTTTGTGATTACTTTTGGCAAACAAGAACCTTTTTTCGCAGAAAATGAGTCAAAGGATATTAATTCTAAGTTTTGCGATTTTCTTACCCTTACACATCACTTCCCTTCCACACTAATAAAAGAAATTAAATTATTGTGGAATTGTAAATTCGATGAAAAGATAAATTTTTGTGGTTTTCTCTTTTTTTAATTCGCATAGTAGAAGAAATTATAAGTGATTAAGACCTTACTTGCTCTTGAATTTTATAGAAGATATACATACATGTGTATGTGTGTATAGTTTTCTATTAACTACTTTACTTAAACTACTTTAGTTAAATCTTATTGCTTTCGCAAGTTCGTACTTTGTTTTCCTTCAATCCGAAACAAAGGCCGATGGACGCCACCATCAATGTTCAATATCGGGATGGATCCAGAGTTACGGTATTAATGTATACTCGAAGTACGTTTAGGGTTTATATTTTTAATGATTTACGGAGCTTTATAAATCTACAACCCGTCCACATGGTCTTATTCATCTGTATTATGAATAACACTCTTTGACAATCTTATTATAATGGGCTTAAATTGGTTTATTAAGCATTTATTTAAGGGGTCTGTCACGTTGGTATCTAAGAACACTAAATATTTGACTAATGCTTGTATCGCGCTAATAGCATTAAATAAGTTAGCATAGTGTGTATATAATAACCGAACAAGTACAAACGGATCATCAATCTATCTAGCAATTTCACCGGCTGAGTGGATGATATGGCTATGTCGATCAATGCAAGTTTATTTTACTCGTTATGAATAAGTTTATAAGTAGCCAAGTGTTGTGCTGAAATTCGTGCAAAAAGAGAGTACGAGTATTTTATGTATACATATATTGTAACACGCTTTAATAGAGTAAATGATCATTCATTTGAAGTCGTCGTGGCCTAAAGGATAAAACCCTCGATGCATATTCGTGTTGAGCGATGCACCGGTGTTCAAATCCCGCAGGCGGGTACCAATTTTTCTGATGAAATACGTAGGTACTTAACAAATGTTCACGATTGACTTCCACGGTGAAGGAATAACATCGTGTAATAAAAATCAAAAACCCGCAAATTATAATTTGCGTAATTACTGGTGGTAGGACCTCTTGAGAGTCCACACGTGTAGGTACCACCACCCCGCCTATTTCTGCCGTGAAGCAGTAATGCGTTTCGGTTTGAAGGGTCATATCTCAAGGTGGGTGGCGGCATTTACGTTGTAGATGTCTATGGGCTCCAGTAACCACATAAAACCAGGTGGGCTGTGAGCTCGTCCACCAATCTAAGCAATAAATAAAAAACTCAGGGCCAGAAAAAAAAACGTAAGGACCCAGTATACCTCTGTCCTTAATCGTTAACTCTTGACAGAGTGGACACACACACACAACAAGGTCGATGATGCTGTATTATTATCATTGGCTAAAGTAGTCCTCGAAATGCGCCTCCACTTATTGCGTCTGTGAAAATCAGGACCAAGAAAACTTGTGTCACAGCTTTGATGAGATCTCTCCAACGGATAGGTAGTAGATTCGTATTTACACAGTCGACGATAATTTATATAATATTTGTTCGATTTTTATGTCCGCCATAATTGAGATGTTGATTCTAAACGCTGTTCATGGGATGCACAGTTGTCGCCGCTAGCACCTCATCTCGTGTGCACCGATTTTGCGCCGATCCCTGTACGAATGTATCGAGGGGTGAAAGGTTATTTGGTTTAAGCGACACTTTTGAAACTTTACAGGAGAGCCATTGACAGTTTAAAATTTGGAAAAAAATATAATGACTAATAAACTTCTTCAGCTATTTGAATAGAGTAAACATAATTGAAATTCGATTAAAATTGATGCTAATCACTACATAGTATAAAACAAAGTCGCTTTCTCTGTCCCTATATCTGTCTGTCCCTATGTATGCTTAAATCTTTAAAACTACGTAACGGATTTTGATGCGGTTTTTTTTAATAGATATAGTGATTGAAGAGGAAGGTTTATATGTATAATAAACATCCATTAAATAGTGGAGAAATCAATAATAAATTACAGTTTCCGAAGCGAAGCGAGGGCGGGTCGCTAGTACCAAATAAAACGGACCTTTAATTCCAGAGATAAAAGTCGCGTATTAAGCCAAATGTCACTTAAACCAAATAACCTTTCACACCTCGATATGTGATTAAACCTTTCATTGTCGTAGAAGGCAGACGACCCTGCAATCCACCTGAATTAACTACCGTCCGTCATGGGCAATAAGATAGTTCTAACTATTTTCAGTGCCTCTTTCTATTAAAATTTTATTCAATCATCATACTTTAAAGTTTTTAATAGAGTATAGTAGTAGAGGAATCCAGCATTAGTCAACTTTTTTTGCATACCTATGCTGATAGCCTTGAAAGGCTATTTCAGCTTCGCCCTAACATGTAGGTGAGTTCACGGGGTTCAAACCGGAGTGTTGCTAACACTGACCCTAACAAGAGCAGTGCTTCGCAAAATTCCTATGCTGTTAGCTATTTCAGCTTCGCCCTAACATCTAGGTGAGCTCTCGGGGCTCAAACTGGGAGTGTTGTTAACACTGACCCTGGCAAGAGCAGTGCTTCGCAGAATCTACCACCGGATCCGGACCGCGACCCACTGAGAAGATCCGGCGAGAAACTCAGTGGGCTGTGTCTATGGGTTAATTCGCTAGTCGAGCCCTTCGTCGCAAGCGCCGGGTTTGACGAGGACGGTGACCGGTGCTTGTAGTACCTAAAAGCACTCTTAATGGATCGGGAGGATCCGTAATGACATGTTTAGTCAACTTTAAATCGACTGTTATAAAAATATCTGTTTCCGTTTGAAACTAAATCTACTTAATAAATTAATATCGTTATATTAACTCAAACATTTGTGATTATATTTGTGATGGCTTCGCATTGATGTGATAATCGAAAGCATTTTATCATAAGGACTGTAATGAATATCTACTATATGTCAATCTAGGAAAATTTCGGAAGAGAATAAAGAAGATCGTGGTGTATGATTTTGAAGTGTTTTAACCATTTTGATTAAACGGTCATGATACATTTAAAGCAAGAATAAGTAAAGTGAGTTTTTTTTTTGCAAAAAAAGAGAAATTGCTTCACTCGCGCTTTTGTCGTTTTCAATTTAGTGTAAAAGAATGAATCACATTGTTATTCTGAATATTTTTACACTATATTTACAATGTTTACCACACGTTTTAGGACATTTAAATATCAAATCAATTTGTTTGGGTAACAATTCTAATCTTTACCAATTTTATTGAATTATTAATATCGTTACATAATGGGCATACATATTTCATAGGCGTGCATTATTTTCACTAACCAGATATATAATTCTTATGGATTGTAATCGAAATACCTACAAAAGTTGTGTGTCGTATACACTAACTATGAATAGAGCCGATTAAATTGAAAATCTATTCGGAATAAAGGAATAATAATTAACGCATAATACACCAACACATTCGCATTGTTCGAGAACAAATGCACCGGGCTTCTTACCTTTTAGGACACGACGACTTCTTATATGGTAAGCTTCAACTACCTACCCTTTTTTATGATTGAAAGATTACTGGTGGCCCGAATTCCTTTCCAGTTTCACCAAGACAGGTGGGCTAGCAAATGCTCAGCCAGGAGGGGCGAGATTTGCTATCAACTGCCCGAGCACCTCCGAAGGAGACCTAACAACTCAAGAGCAATTTCTTCGCGAATGAATCTACTACCGGATCGGAATCACGACCCGCTGAGAAGATCCGGCGAGAAACTCAGCGAGCTGATGCATGGGTTAAGTTGCACGTCGACCTCTTTGTCGAGTTCGACGAGTATGGTTACCGGGGTCCCTAAGCCTGCTCCACAGATCATATGTGTTTCTATGATTTGTGGCCTGCTCCTAGTTTTAGAGCTAGAGACGTCTAATGCAAAGGTTATTGGATCTGATGGATCCGTAAGGACGTGACCTACCTACCCGTCCGGGCATAACTAGAATAATCCCTTAGGCTTCTTCTTCTTCTTCTTCTCCATCGCTCCCTCATTGCTGAGGATCGTGACTCCATTTTAGCTTGTCGACTGTCAGCCTCCATCGGTTCCATCCCTTAGGCTAACAGAGATAAAAAAAAGTAAGTATCGTTATTGTTTTTTTTCTGATCTAATCATATAAATTTGGTATTCTGATATCCAAAAGCAACAATGCCAATACCTCAGAGATTTACGAGATGGCGTTTTAAAAATAATAATAAAAATGTTAAACACTTTACAGTTTTCGGTAAAAATTCCTTTTATGTAGAAGTAATATTAATAAACTTCCTTAAATTACTAAATAAAACAATTCTTATTAATACACAAACCTTTATCGTAATCGTTAGAACCGTTTGCGAGATCCAGGAAATATATTCAAAATCTACTAGTAGTTATATTACTTAATTAAGAATTACTCAGTTCAAATTTCATTATTAAATAGATTAACGAAATTAATATAATAAAGAAATATTCACTTTGCGTTCTTGCTAAAAGTTAACGTTGATTCAAAAGATATTTTGCGATGTATTTTAAATAACACCTTTACATCGCTATTATTAATAAGGCCGTAGGCTCCTTAAGTAAACGATTGAAATGAATAAGTACTAGTAGTCTCCCGGTAGTCGAAATTCAACTATAATTAATTGGAATTGTAAGTTTGTACACTATTATGATAGTAATTTTATAGTTCTATGATCACAAATTTCGCCAAGGCTACTTTTAAAAAAAAAATTAATAAAGACAAACAATATTTAATCTATTCTCAATTTGACAACAGACGTCAAGATCAAAAGTTTGACAATAAATAGTATGCATGCGTATGTGCGTCAAATACATGGTATGCAGTTGTGTAATGTTTTCTTTATTGATTAAATGTATCTTTTATGCATTATTTAAAAAAAAAATTAGCATTGTGCACTTCTTATCTATATTCTCTATAAGTGTAGAAAATTTCATACTCCTCCGTCCGCGCACTTTTCGTAAAAAGGGATAGGATTTGTTAAAAAAAACAATTAGACAACTAGGTACATTAACTTTAAAATTCAATTTTAATCGTATCACGCTTTACGCCTCTCTTGAGAAATTACGTGCAAGCCGAACGTCATTCAAGCGAGTGCAATTGCGGACTCATCAACGTAAATTCACTTAACGCGGTGAGTTGACACCAATTGATCGATTACGGACACCGATGTCTATTCCACAGCCCATGATGTCAGTTAAACCGCATCCGGCCTACACAATACCGGATAATTAATCGAAGGCTTCCAAAATTTCTACAAAGTTTTATTAATGATCTAGGCAGACGTTGAATCGATATTTTTTTTATTGCCCTTGTAGGCAGACGAGCATACGGCCCACCTGATGGTGAGTGGTTACCGTCGCCCATGGACTTCAGCAATGCCAGGGGCAGAGCCAAGCCGCTGCCTACCGCTTAATACTCTCCACAAGCCTCGTTTGAAGAAGGACTTGTCATAGCGCTCGGGAAATACCGTGGAGGGGAGCTCATTCCATAGCCGGATGGTACGTGGCAAAAAGACCTCTGGAAACGCACTGTGGGTGACCGCAGTGGCTCCAGGTAGTATGGATGAACTCTACTCCGGTGGCGGGCGGTGCGATGGTAAAAACAAGATGACGGTATCATCTCGAACAATTCCTCAGAGCACTTCCCATGGAACATACGGTACAAAATACAGAGGGAACCGAAGTCCCTCCGCAGACCCAGAGGCTCCAGTAGGTAGGAGGTATATGCACATAAATTCACAATATTTAATTGGTATTTCATAATGGAACTTTTAATTATATAAATAATAATAAAAAAAACTGTAGACTTTCTTAAGGTATGTTTCATTACTTTCGTTTTCGTCATTCAAATTTATAATCATCATTGTTTACGTAAACACAAAAGTAAATAGTAAATACAAAAGGAATATTCGTAATTAAAATTAATTAATCGCAAACACTACATACAACATATTACTTCTATTCTAGTATAGTCGAAGATAAAATATTTATGTGTTTGTTTGTTCATCACCTTTGTATGGATGTCGCCTATCCTATCGATTGACTTAAAACTTTGTAAGGTTACCTACTATTAGTAGGTACCTACCTACTTCAGAGAAAATTTTGTAGTACTGTACCAACTACGATAGATAACGCGTGAATAATTTTAAAGAATTACTGGATATTATATCGTTCATGTATTAATAGTCACAGCGGACGGTGGCGGCTTTACAGTAGTGTCAAAATAAAATAAAAAAACAACTAAAATGAGCAGAAGGGTTCACAGTTCCGAAACCATACACCAGAAGCTCCTTGGTTTTCAGAGTGCTACGATATTCATATTTTCAAATTAAGTGTGAAGATCTTCAGCTGTAGGAAGTGGCTTGAATAGGAAGTCCGTGAGCGACGGTCACCATTCACCGTCAGATAGACTGTCAGTCTATAAAGGCAATAAAAAATCCAGCTCGATCAGATAACCGACACCTCACGCCCGCCTCCTCAAGTCATTATACTTCTACATACGCATAATCTGTCTGCAGTAAGAGATAGCATGATTGTAGAGATTGCTTAATGCCAAGAAGGCCACAAAATCGTTCTACCCTTCCTATCGTATAATCATCTTTCGTCGCCTTTTTTCTAACTCAGCCTTGTAATTAATAAGAAGTTTAAGGTTAAAGTTAGCCAAAATGTTAATTTCAAATCTAATAAATTCATAGTGTATACAAGTATACATTTAAAAAAAATTCGTGATAGTGATGCTTAAAATGAATTACAGCCCTCCTACAGCACGGTACTTTACCAAACAGCCGAAAAAAATATATCTCCAATACCCTTTTATGAAAACGGTATTTCTACAACACAATAACAAGATTTTTGTTTAAAATTAATATTTAGATAATTACATGATGCTCTATGAACACACAATACATATATGGGAATAACCGAAATTTTGCTGCTTATTTCTTATATGTTTAATAGATAGAAAAATACATACAGGTATAGTTGCAATGTTTCATTCAGAAAAAAATATACTCTTTTTGTACTGGCTTCTAGTCTCATAAAATGGTTTTGCACTACACGGGACTTTGTAGGAACGTATCTACCATGTTATAGGAGGGCTTAACTGTATCCTAATTGAATACGTATACATTTCTGCCCTGCTAATCATTGAAGAGTTCCCTCACTTGGATCTGGATGTCGATTCAGGTTATGCTGTAACACATTAATAAATGATGCACAATTTTAAAGCGACCCGTGAATCGGCGTGCACTGCACTGTAGTGATTCTAGCGGCCCGCGTTCAGGTACGGACTGCATCTTAACATATTTTGTCCCCGCTTGTATAAAAACGCGTGCTACCGTTGTAGCCAGTCTACACGTCATTACGGATCCTCCCGATCCATTAACGGTGCTTTTAGGTACCACAAGCACCGGTCACCGTCCTCGTCGAACCCGTCGCTTGCGACGAAGGGCTAGACGAGCGATTTAACCCATAGATACAGCCCACTGAGTTTCTCGCCGGATCTTCTCAGTGGGTCGCGTCTCCGATCCGGTGGTAGATTCTGCGAAGCACTGCTCTTGCTAGGGTCAGTGTTAGCATCACTCCGGTTTGAGCCCCGTGAGCTCACCTACTAGTTAAGGTTACGCTGAAACAGCCTCTCAAGGCTATCAGCTTAGGCAGGAAAAAGAAAAAAAAGGTGAGGGTCCTTAGTTTATAAAACTGCATACGGTTAATTCAACTTGCCTTCATACGAGTATTAAGAGATTCTCGGAACGTCTATCGTATAACCGTAATACTATCATCGTACTAACTCGAAAAAGCGATGACCGTTTTATATTCTAATTAATAACCGAAAGACTATTTTAATTTTTTTAGATTCCGTGGATTCCTGTAGTTGCCAGTCATTCAGAAGCCGTGCTAAACGGTTGAAGTAAAGATTGAGTCCACACGTAAATAATTAGCTATATACGAATGGTACATAACCATTCACGTTAATTATTAGTGCCCGATTTGTGATATCGGGTTCCAATGGTCCCGTCATCCCGACTTTATTTATTTGTTGGAATACGCTCCGTGGACCGTCCCGTAACGTCCCGGAACCTGACTCTGTACCTAACACATCTCATGCTAAAAAGCTGGAGTATCCTCGATGTACCCCAGGATCCTATACTTCTGAATCACCATAGTTTAAAGATACCTATCACCATTTAATTACTGTAATATTTCATCATCACCATCATACAATTACCCTCAATAATTTGTGACTATAATATCCAAATTTTGTTAATCTGGATAAGTTATTGTTTTATATAGTTATTTTCTTTGTTGTATGTGTATGATTTTTAGATTATTTTTAGTTTATTTTTTATTGCTTAGATAGGTAGACGAGCTCACAGCCCACCTGGTGTTAAGTGGTTACTGGAGCCCATAGACATCCACAACGTAAATGCGCCACCCACCTTGAGATATAAGTTCTAAGGTCTCGAGTATAGTTACAACGGCTGCTCCACCCTTCAAACCGAAACGCATTACTGCTTCACGGCAGAAATAGGCAGGGTGGTGGTACCCACCCGTGCGGACTCACAAGAGGTCCTACCACCAGTAATTACGCAAATTATAATTTTTCGGGTTTCATTTTTATTACACGATGTTATTCCTTCACCATGGAAGTCAATCGTGAACAATTGTTAAGTACGTATTTCATTAGAAAAATTGATACCCGCCTGAGATTCGAACACCGGTGCATCGCTCAACACGAATGCACCGGACGTCTTATCCGTTAGGCCACGACAACTTCACTATGTTGGTACGACCGCATTTCATTTTTATTTTTATGGCATCCTGAGAAATCTTTAAGAAACTCATACTCTCTACTGCGGCGACCGCTAATTATAAAATCCAAATTCATGTTCAACTTCTTTTAAGTAATAAGTCAATAGTTTAAGCTTGGAATCAGGGGTATCAGGGTTAGTAGATGTTCTGTTCTTTAAATAAATAAAAAATAAATATGTACGTATCAATTACTTTATTTTAAAATTTCATGGCAATAATAACAAGGACAAACGTCAAGCTTTGAATAATGTAAAACGAATTCTATCTTGAACATTGATATCATTTTACAAAACAGTACCCTCTCTGTCTGTCTGACATGAAATAAAAACCTTTAACGTTTTTTTTTTAAATTAAGTATGATTAACTGTTAAGACTTAAGATCAAAATATTCTCAAAAAAATTTGCTCGTTGATATTTAAAAAAAAAATTAACCTTATTGTTTTATAAATACGTTATACAATAGCATAATTGTGTTTTCTATGAAATGAATATTTCCATGACTTTAAATGAGTATGAAACGATCCAATCCGTTTTACATTTTCCAAAACCACGCACCTAGTCTTCAATACAAAACAAATTCACTTAAAATTAATCACAATTAATTTATACACCATTCCAAATTAGATTTTTTTAAGCTATCAGTTTCGGATTTATTGTATAGTTTATTATTGTTCATATGATATAACATTTGCATTAAAAAAAAATCTATTAAAAATACAAAAAATATATCTTTCACATTTCCAAAATTTCAATTTGTTTGTCCCAATTTTAAAATGATTATTCATATTTTACGTCAACAGTGGTCAAAGTAAAAATAATAACGTATAATTAAAAAGTTTATGTCAATAATTTTGTTATACTAAACCCCCTTTGTGCAAATCGATCTCACGTGATGACGTAGCATTAATTGACAGTTTTAATCCAGTTTTTTTTTATTGCTTAGATGGATGGACGAGCTCACAGCCCACCTGGTGTTAAGTGGTTACTGGAGCCCATAGACATCTACAACGTAAATGCGCCACCCACCTCGATATAAGTTCTAAGCTCTCAGTATAGTTACAACGGCTACCCCACCCTACGAACCGAAACGCATTACTGCTTCACGGCGGAAATAGGCGGGGTGGTGGTACCTACCCGTGCGGACTCCCAAGAGGTCCTACCACCATTGACATTTTCAGGACACAGAACATGAATTTGATTTACATTTAAATTTTGAACATTATTTTAATAATAAAAATTCAAGTAAGTATAACTATATACAGTCAAAATCTGTTATAACGACATCGAAGGGACTGCTCAAATTCAGTCGTAAAAACCGATAGTCGTAACAACCGGTGATGTTTAATGTGTATCGTGCAAGTACAAACAAATCGATAGGGAATTATTGGAAAAACATATTTACATAATACGCGATTTTTCTTCAATATTAATTTGTTTTATTTTTCTTTGCGACATTTTGAAAGTTTCACGAATAACTCCACAAAGTTTTGGTGCGTTTTGTGTATAAATAAGTAATAAACTAACTGAAGAGATATGAAGAAGCGGTCTTTGACTCTACTGTATGCACGTGTTTTGTTTCTAAGAATTAGAAAAGACCCTACACTAAACTAAATCCTATTGTTTTTTTTCCTGATTTTAATAGCCATTGAAGACAAATGTGGATACCTATTCAAATTTTTTACAATACAGCTTAGCCGGTCGTTCTAACAGATCTAATTCTCCGAAATATTAGTTAAATGTGGTCGTTTTATGAGGTATGTCGTTATAAGCAATGTCGTATAAAGCAATGTTTTTAATAAGGCGGTCATATGGCATTCAGCCGGGACCTTTGTTCTAGGTTGTTATAACCGGCATGTTGTTCTAAACGATGTCGCAGTAAACGGTTTTGACTGTACTTAAAATTCATTAAAATATTTTATTGCAAAAATTGATAACATTTACGAATTTACACATGTGTACGTAAAAACATTTGATCAACATTACGTTTACAAAACTGCATTGATTCAGTCTCCAAAACTTCGTATCGTATTTTGCATTGGTGCAATCAATATATTAAAATTAATAACCTAAATGTACACTTACAGAATACACAAGAATTAATTGACTGTCAGTTTATTGACGTATTTTGATTACAATTAAAAAAATTTAAGTGAAATTTATAACAAACTTAATGTGTAAGCGTTGTGCTTATTATTCTATCAAAACTCATTTATAATAGTTACTAGATTAACAACAAGCCTATTTTACAACATTCATAAACATTTCAAATTCCAAACGTTGGATATTAATTAATTATTATAATTTCTTGAAACACAGTAAATATATATTTAGAGAAATAGGCAACATTACGACCTACATATAGCTTAATTTTAATCTCATCCCTTTTTTAATATGATTTTATTTAAATATCCGATATTAAAAATTCGTTGTATTCAAATTACAAATACGTATTTTCAAATAAATCAATATTCCAAATTAATAGCCTTTTTACGAAATCTTTTTTTATCCCTTCTATACAAATAGCCGAAATACTTGCAATCGAATATGAATAAAAGGTGAAACATGTTTTTCCATCGCTAAAAAATCTATTAGGGCCAGGTCAACCGATATAACATCACTTAATTTTAAGGACGGTTTTTAGTTACACAAGTTAATAATATTGGACAAAATCTTCTCGTGTATATGATTCTGTTACATTTTGTAGCTGTAAAAAAAAGTTTCCTTGCGAAGATTCATACATTCGTTTTAAGCATTTGCTAATCATCAACCAAAATACCAAGTCCTTCGCGTACTTTTTACTTTAAGTTTACCAAGCATTCAGCAAAGTCGATGCTTAACCAAATCACAAACTTTTAAACGAGGTTATATAACATTCTTAGGACAAAATTTTTTAATTCTAACCAAATCATTTCCGTCCCACATTTCTACTAAGGCCCACTTACACTTGTAGCACCCTCAAACGCATACAGTCTTAATCACATCACCCATGTTTCTATCACTTTAAAATACAAATAACAAATAAAAAAAATATAATTTCAAACATCTATGAAACAATCACACGACCATAGACAATAACACTATTCCTTAAAAAAAACTTTTAAAAGTCTAAAATATTTGTCGCAAAAGTAAATCGCATATAATTGATATAAATATAATTATAATGCAATTACATTTAATCTTATAATTTTAAAAGCTGTTTGTTTTATTCTTTACGTAATTGTTTAATATTCATAACATCTTTGGTTCTATAGTCCAACAATGGGATTAACCATTCTATGAAATTAAAGTCACTTTTTTTCCTACAGTACATAACGATGAGCTTTAGAGTTTCAAAAGACAATCGGACGCCAAGAAACAAAAAGATCTAAAGTTAATAACGCTAATTAAATTAAAAAACTTTATTCAATTATTATTTGTCTCTAAAGATTTTACAAAAAATCTAATAATTCAAACATTCGTTTTTCATCTAGCCATTGTGCGTGTGTATGCTTAAGCCTGTTTATTTTGGCCCCAGATGACGTCACCGTGTTCTGCTCTATTTTGAAAAGTCTGCGCGGAAATTTGCAAATATAAGGGAAAGTCCCGTTCCATATTTCATGTTAGAACAAAAATTCAATAGTGTCAAGAGAACTTCAAGTTACATTTACGGATTCCACATGTTTTATGAGTACTACTAATAGTACAAAAGTACACGCACACAAATGTAAAATTTACATCTGACCTTCTTATAAATTTACTTTAATATTTCTGTTATGTAGTTGCATTTAATTCTTCTTCCAATTCGATGTTTTTTTTCGATCGTATTATTACGACGCGGAGGTTTCATTTCCGGGAAAATGGCTTATGGACCGAAGAATGATATAGGTTTTTTATTTAATCCAAAATATGCATATCGTTTTAGAATTATACATGAAAATTGAATGCGAGGCAGAACCGATTTAATATAAATTGATCATTTTGTTCTCTAGCGACACACTTTTCTCGTTAGATACCTATGAATAGTCAAACAGCTCACAAGAATATTTTCTTAAGTATTTTCCTTAAACTAAAATTGACTTCGAAACGTATCGAACTATGATATCGGCAAGTTTAACCGTCGCTTATTTAAAATAAAATAAAAACATATAAACAATAAAACGTATATCGGTAAAAAAATGACAATAAAAATTAAAACTATAATTAAATTGATTGCACAAAACTAAAATAATAATAATAAGTTCTAAAATAAGACCATAAATAAAACATTTCGGCAAAAATATGAGTAATAATAAAATAAAATAAAAAAATTACAAAACATATCTCATTTATACGCTAAAGGCAAATGCTTCAAGGAACCACAAACAAATAAAAAAAATCAAATCGGATAGTTTGTGCAAATAATTATTACGTAGAAAATAATTAATTTAACTTTGCATGCCGACACAAATACATTCACCTATGATCGAAGACCACACGTGCTAATTAGACTCTTAAAACTAGTTTTGTCTAAAGCTCATAACTGGTAATTGACAGTTAATAAGATCATTGTTCAAATGTGATATACAAATATTTAAGTGATTCAAACCAGTTAAAACTGTAGATGTCATTTCAAAAGTCTTATTACTAAGTCAAAATTTATTTTGAAATTTGATAGTTTTTAAAACATGCTTTTTGCTACGCTGAGTTTTGGATCGTTCGATACGCCAGGTGAATTTAGAACATAATAGAATAGAATAAACAGTAAACATAAATAACCTTTAGAAATCTTTTTGAAAACCAATCTTCAAGTTCTAAACTGTATAAGATGTGTAGATTATTTAATTTATTATATCATTGATATTTCAAACAACAATTATCAAGGTAAAGAAGAACGTTAAAAAAATTGAAAAAATATTTATATATACAATAATATTTAAACCATAAATATTAGATTCGTTAATAATGAGGTATTATGTATTAAACCTGTCTCTTACGTATTCATTAAATGCATTGTCATCTAAATTTCATCCAAAAAGGATTTGTCAGGGTTTTTAAAATTAAAGCGCCATCTTTACATCACAAGAGGAACTAACAGGACTAAACAGGTATTACGTTCAAAGACAATACCTTGATGCTTCATATTTGAGTCGACTATTATCAAAGCCGGCAATCTGACTTTTGGACAATGATTGGTAAATCAGAAAAACGAATTATTGACTTTGTATTCCATTGGCAGTCACAAAACTCTTCTGAACGACATCTTAGATAAATAACAGGTTAACTATTAACCTTTATTTAATGCAGGTTTTGAACCGTATTCTTTGAAGGAGACGATTATATTCAAATCAATCTGTATTGTCATATCAATAAAATTTTTTTTGTTCAAATGCACAGATTGCCACCTTTGATAATAGACGACTCATTTGTTCATTGATTTAATCAAATTTCTGACCGTATTTTAACTCTTCATTATTCATTTTGCACTACCATCCAAAATACGAATATTACTGGTATTCCGCTATGAATCTCTTGCACGTGTGTATTAGGTCAATAAACCTTGGCCGTAAATTCGGATCGAGAGCCCAACACTCCTTCATGAGGTACCTGAATATCTCAGAGGGACATTCTTCGGGTATTTGAAAACTGAAAAATAAAACAAAATTATTAGTATATTTGAGTCGTCTATTATCAAAGGTGGCAATCTGTGCATTTGGACAAAAAAATGTTATTGATATGTCAATACAGATTGATTTGAATATAATCGTCTCCTTCAAAGAATACGGTTCAAAACCTGCATTAAATAAAGGTTAATACTTAACCTGTTATTTATCTAAGATGTCGTTCAGAAGAGTTTTGTGACTGCCAATGGAATACAAAGTCAATAATTCGTTTTTCTGATTTACCAATAATTGTCCAAAAGTCACATTGCCGGCTTTGATACTAGTCGACTCATTTAAAGTAAAAAACAACAAGATATAATGCTATGCGATGATAAAGACGTACATGTACAGTAAGTGAAAGTTACAAAAGTATTTATTCTCTTGCGTTTGTATTTATTTTTATCGCATCTAGTTTCAAATCACAACGTCACTTAAGAAATGTTCACCTCAAAATAAATATGACGTGATGAATCAATCAAAAGTTTCACTTTAATGACCCAAATTCACGTGTGTCAGAACACTATGAATTAAAAAAAAACCCAAAGAACTCCGAAATGTCTTTAGGAAACATCGAATCGTAACTGAATTCCTTGACACCGGGCTCACATACTATTGATTATAACTTATACTATAGCTATCTCGTTTATGTCATTGGCAATAATTTGTTGGAGAAATTTGTTTATATTGTCGTTATTAAGTTATACACAGTCGTACTCAAATATCTATATATATTAATACGTGAAGCAAAAACTTTGTAACCCTTTTTACGAAAATTGCGCGGGCGGAGGATTATGAATTTTTCCACACTTAAAGTTTATGTAGAGAAAGAGTACAGAATACAATTTTTTTTTCAAATTGTGCATAAAAATACTTTAAATCAAGAAAAAAAACCATTACACACCCTACCATGTAGTTGACACACATACGCATATACCTTTAGTTTATTGTTAAAGTCTGTGGTCAAATTGAGAATTGATTAATATTGTTTGTCTTTAATATTATTAATCTATAGTTTAGCCTTGGCGAAATTTGTTATTATCGCGGTCTATGATAGTATTTGACAATGGACCCCTAATAATGTTTAAACTTATAATTTAAATTAATTATAGTCGAATTTCGACTACTGGGCGACCACTAGTATTAAGTAAGCGCCAAAAACCATTACAACGCCGCAAAACAAAGGACAATATACGCACGTATATACAATATTTGAAGTCGTCGTGGCCTAAAGGATAAGACGTCCGGTGCATACGTATCGAGCGATGCAACAGTACTTACTAATGAAATATGTACTTAACAAATGTTCACAATTAACTTCCATGGTGAAAGAATAACATCGTGTAATAAAAATCAAACCCCCAAAATTATAACTTGCGCAATTACTGGTGGTAGGACCTCTTGTGAGTCCGCGCGGGTAGGTACCACCGCCCTGCCTATTTCTGCCGTGAAGCAGTAACGCGTTTCGGTTTAAAAGGCGTGGTAGCCGTTGTAACTATACTGATAGAACTTATATCTCAAGATGGGTGGCGCATTTACGTTTTAGATGTCTATGGGCTCCAGTAACCACTTAACGCCCGGTGGACTGTGAGCTCGTCCACTCATCTAAGCAATAAAAAAAACCCATGTATGTAAAAGTCATAACATGATTCCTCACCACGACGCTCTTTCTCTCGGCCGATCTACGTCGAACTTAGGAACTTCTTGTCTGGCACGTGTAAATATTTCCCAGGCGGTTACACCGTACGACCACACGTCGCTTTTGGTCGAGAAGTGCCACGGCTCGACGGCCGACTCGGGTGCGTACCTGGAATATTCCAGAAACTTAAAATACATCTATCTACATATATTTCATCTCAAAGACGTCCACAGCCGGACATAGGCTCATAGACAACACAACCGATCTAGGGTATTCCCGCAACCCCCGATACGCGGTCGCCACTCGAGAACTTTTTTTAACCCCAACAGCGATCTGTTCTACGAGCAATAATAATAATTACAGGACATAATAATATTTAATAATGGAATAAAAAAATTTTTGGTTGTTAATAAATGAGTTATCAGCTTATCTGATGTTTAATAATTACTGAAGCCCCTAAGATATCACAATGCGAACACCGTTGATTTTTATCCGATTTCCTATTTCCACGCAGAATGGTACTGCGCGCGGTATTAATATTGACAGAATATTATTACCTTGTAAAGTTGTTGTAGTTTTATTTTTCCAAATGGAAAGGCAAAGGTATCACACCATACAGCCTAGTCTTTTATAGATTTTTTTTATGAAATATGATATTATGAAATGAAATGAAGCTGATTAATTTAATATGAAACATAGCATGGCATGAAATGAATTGAAATGAGATGAGATGATAATTATGATATGGGTATTTTTATGAAAAATTATGAAATGGAGTGAAATGAAGAATTTGAGACATTAATCAACTGGGATGAAATTAAATTAAATGAAATGAGATGATATGGGATGAAATATAATCTCAGTAAAATGGTGGTCGTTTATTGAGATTTTTTCAATTGACTTTTTGGAGGATCCCGAGAAGTTACGTCGAACGGCTTTGTTTCATTTTCCCACATTCGTGCACTTTCACAGATATTAAACAGTTAATAAACCACCATTATTACACATTTAAACCCGAAGAAACACTAAATAGACAAAATAAAACAAATCACACAACTTCAATCCTCGCGTTCCCGCCAAAAAGTCTACCTTGTAAATAATGATAATATAATGAACTAGGTAAACTTTTTTTTTTATTGCCTTGTAGGCAGACGGGCATACGGCCCACCTGATGGTGAGTGGTTACCGTCGCCCATGGACTTCAGCAATGCCAGGGGCAGAGCCAAGCCGCTGCCTACCGACAGCTGAACTGACTACAAACTGAAACTACAAAATCGAGAATAAGACAAAAAAAACGTTTTACTGAGTGCACCATAAGATTTATAATGGCACGAATGAATTGAATAAAACAACCATGAATATGACTATATACGAATTAATTATGTAAAGCATAATTATATTCATACGAACTCACCAGTTAATTGGTAACAGTCTTTCAGTCTTAAGTCTGTACGTGTTTTCTTCTTTAGGAATGATTCTGGCCAAACCGAAGTCGGATATCTTAACGTGATATTTGTTCACCACTAGAATGTTCCGCGTCGCCAAATCCCGATGCACCACGTTCTTGGCGGACACGTGGTCCATACCCTACAAATACATTGCGCGCACACATTACACACATTGTATTCCATTGACGCATAACTAGAGAAGCTTCCCATAGACACAGCCCACTGAGTTTCTCGCCGGATCTTCTCAGTGGGTCGCGTTTCCGATTCGATGGTAGATTCTGCGAAGGACTGCTTTTGCCAGGGTCAGCGTTAGTAACACTCCGGTTTGAGGCCTATGAGTTCACCTACACGTCAAGGAGAAGCAAAAATGGCCTCTCAAGGCCATCAGCATAGATAGGAAAAAAAGAGAAGTTTCTCTCAACATCAAAAACTTCAGGACTATCGCTAAAATTATAAAAATACTCATATAAAGAAATGACCCGGGCGCCACCTACGAAATAATAATAATAAACCATTTATTGCCTTTCATACAAATTTAGAGTATTGCAGGTAAATGAATAAATAAGAAATGGTGTGTGTGCAATTTGGTGCACGTGAAAGAAGTGAAACTTCTTTTGCGGTGTGTAGTATTGTGGTTTTCTTTATTTTTCATCCTTAAATCAAATTTATCTTGTAATAAGGAATGCTGTGTATAAGAGAAACGACCTAGCTCACTTGTCCTTTCCCTTTTTCTACGGTCGAGTGGTTCGCGAGAGACGCTCTGTCTCTTTTCTCACTCTCGCTCTTCCTAAATTGTATCTTTTCTCTCTAGCCGTAACGATCTGTTGCGAGTTAAATTTTACTCTCAACGCGCCTAAAGAAGTTTCACTTCACAAATGGGTAAGGAGGTGGCTCAGCTGATGCTGTTTAAAGCGGATTCATTGAACAGCACCGAATTTAAGACTAAGTGTGTGTGAACAGAATTAAAACCTGACACAAACTACAATAAAAATACGTAAGTGTACTTTAACGAGCTTTAATGAGGACAAAATTACAACTCAATTTGACAAACAATACGCGGACGCATTGTAGACAAATGAGTCGTCTATTATCAAAGGTGGCAATCTGTGCATTTGGACAAGAAAATGTTATTGATATGTCAATACAGATTGATTTGAATATAATCGTCTGTTTTGAATTTAGATGTTTGGGACTGGAAAAAGGATAAGTTTTAGGACTCACTCTGTATTTCGTTGATGCACTATTATATTTTCTCACTGGCGAGAGTTATATGTGCTGATTGATCAACAAATCACAATTTTATTGTTTTTGCACCGGCACCGTGTTATAGTTTTTTTTTTTTTTTACACACTTCGCGCCATTTTCATACGCGCATAGTTTTTCTTGTAGTGTCAACAGATGGCGTGGATAGGGGATTGAGGAAGGAATAAGGAAAAGGAAGTCCCAACATTTCCCCCCACTTGAAATCATTGGAGGATTTCAAAAGATTTTAATAAGATAATAAGCTGTGGTAACTAAGGTACCTAGTGAATTAGAGATAATAATATGGTAAGAATAAAGTAATAATTAAGATAAAAATAATAATTATGTGAATAAATAAACTATTATATTAAATTAGATAATAGTATAAAGTAAATTATAAAGGTTACAAGTTTTCGTGAATTGGCAAAGGACACAACTTTGTAACTGGTCGGCGCAGCAGACCGTGAGCTGTTTGGACAGTGACAACCCGTACTACGCCATCAGAACCGGGATGAATTATGCTAATTCTGCCGATACGCCATTCCAACGGTGGAAGGTTTTGATCCACGATCATAACTATATCTCCCAGCTTAACGTTACCGTGTTGTTTAAACCATTTAGCGCGTTGCTGTAATGTATGAAGATAATCCAAATGCCAGACACGCCAAAAACGTTGAGTTAGCTTTTGTAACATCTGCCATCTAGAACGAACTGACATTTGTATATCAGCAAGGAGAGGCTCGGGTAAGCTCACTAGAGGGCTCCCTGTCAAGAAATGCCCAGGTGTCAATACGTCTACCTCGTTAGGGTCAGAAGATACCGAAATTAATGGTCGTGAATTGAGAATAGCTTCGATTTTGGTAAGAATTGTTGTTAGCTCTTCAAAGGTTAATATTTGACTTCCGATTACCCGTTTCAGGTGATACTTCATCGATTTTACCCCACTTTCAAATATACCTCCAAAATGACTTCCGGTTGGAGGGTTTAGTTTCCATTGGATTCCTCGGTTTATCAAAATAGACTCAACTTCAAGATTCTTACTTAGCATTAATTGATGCATCTCGCTAAGATAGCGTTTAGCACCCACGAAATTCGAACCACAGTCCGAAATAATAGTACTACATAAACCACGACGGGATACAAACCTATCTAGAGCAGCAATAAAGGCCGAGGTGGAGAGCTCAGTTACCAATTCAATGTGAATTGCCTTAACCGCTAGACAGACAAATATACAGGCATAAGTTTTATATGTTTTGGCATTTCGTCTGCGACTTTCTTTCACGATAAAAGGTCCTGCAAAGTCGACACCTATATTTTGAAAGCAACGAGCTGCTTGAACTCGGATAGAGGGAAGATCACCCATTACAGGTTGAAGGGGTATAGGATTTACTTTGAAACAGGTGACGCATTTTGAAAGCCGCGATCTAATAAGATTACGAATACCTAGGATCCAAAATTTTCTTTGAATTAAAGATTGTAACGCACGAGGTCCACAGTGTAGAAATAAACGATGGTAATAATCAATAATAATCAGAGAAAAATGGGAGGTTTTTGGCAACAATAACGGATTTATAGCTGATTGTGGCAAGTTTGCATTTTTTAATCGTCCCCCCACTCGTAACAGACCCCGTTGATCTAGAATTGGCGCTAACTTTATTATAGTGCGAGAACAAGATTTTCCACTTTTAATGGCACTAATTTCGCTAGCGAATGTAAGAGATTGAACATGTTTTACAATGGTAAAGAGAGAGTCTTCTAGTTCTGTAAAAGTTAAAAAAGATTTGATACGTTTTTCTGGCGGACGAGTTGCGTTTGCAATAAAACGTCGACACCAGGCAAAGATGCGTTGTAGCCTCAACAATGAAGAGTACTTCTCAATTAACTGAGTTAGAATACTATTGTTAGAAGATTCCAAAAGAACATGGCACAAGAAGCTGGATTTTACTTCGGCTAATTCCTTTAAATAAGGTAATTTTTCAGACACCGGCCATGTAGAAGAATTCGAGATTATCCATTTGGGTCCTGTCCACCAAGTGGAACAAGCCACAAGCTGAGAGCAGGTAAGACCACGACTGCAGTAATCTGCTGGATTATCATACGTTGGCACATGATACCAATTTTCGACAGACAAATTATCTAACAGCTTCACGACACGGTGTGCAACGAAAGTTTTAAGACGATGAGGTGCTGTTTGCAGCCATGATAGTACAGTCGAGCTATCAGTGAATGCCCATATCTTTGAAATTGTTATGTTTGAGGTTTGAGTTTCATTTAGTAAATTACTAATATGCTTCAATATTTTTGCTAGTAATACAGCACTACATAGCTCCAATCGGTTGACAGTAAGAACTTTTAATGGAGCTACTTTAGATTTTGCAATAAGCAAGTGAGATGTAATTTCAGTGTCGGTAGTGATACGTAAGTACACAGAACAACCATAAGCCTTGGTAGATCCATCACAAAAACCTACAAGTTCGTATGATTTTGAATGAGGAAGTACAATTAGTCGAGGAATTTTAATATCCTTCAGATAGTGAAACTCAGATGTAAATAGATGCCACTGAGACAACATATCTGACGGTACAGTTTCATCCCAGTCAAGCTGAAGGCGCCATAGTTCTTGTAAGGTAAGCTTAGCTATTAGAACCATTGGGGCCAACCATCCGAGTGGATCATAAATTCTGGCGACGTTTGATAGAATAGCACGTTTTGTATTCCCTGGAGCGAGTTCTGATAAAGCATAAGTGAAGTTATCATCAGCTGGATCCCATTGGACTCCAAGAATCTTGATACTTTGTTTTTGTTTTTCATCACAAAATGTTTTTGGAACTTGACAATGTTCCGTTGGTATCTGGGTGAGGAATTCGGGTGAGTTGCTACTCCATTTACGTAATTCGAACTTAGCACGCGCTAACATTTGTATTAACTCTTCTCTATGTTTCAGTGCAGTTTCAATACATGTAGCACCAACGGTGATGTCATCCATGAAAGTATCATGACGAAGACTAGCAGCAGCTAAGGGCCACTCTTTTTCGTAGTCAGAGGCTAATTGATGCAGAGTACGTATTGCCAGATAAGGGGAACTCGTAACCCCGTAGGTTACCGTTTTCAGCTCATACTCAGTTACAGGATCAGAAGGAGAATCGCGCCAAAGTATATGCTGCCATCTTCGGTCTTCTGGCCTGAGTTCGATGTTTCGATACATCTTACTGATGTCGGCAGTAAAAACAACAGCATGCAACCGAAATTTTGTAAGTATATCTCCTATATCGTTTTGAAGTTTTGGACCAGTATATACAAGATCGTTAAGAGATTTGCCATTGGTAGTTTTGGCGCTAGCATTGAATACAACCCTAAGTTTAGTCGTTGTACTTTCCGGGCGAATGACACAATGATGAGGAATTATATACTGCCCGATTTTATTCGAGTCACCGCTAAGCTCCATATGCCCTAACAACTTGTATTCGCGCATAAAGGCGGTGTACTCTTTTTTCAACTCTAAGTTTCGATCAAGGCGTCGTTCTAGGTTAACGAGCCGAGAGAAAGATTGGTTGAAAGAATCGCCTAGTTGACTGATAGGTTCTTTGAGAAGCATAGGTACAACATATTTGCCGTCGGGATTACGATACGTTAGATTTGAGTACATTTGTTCACATTTAATATCTTCAGGGTTTAAAATAACCTGATTTGGAGGTTCTTCGATCTCCCAGAATCGCTTGAGTCCCTCGTCCAGAGAACGTGTGGATGCTAAGAGAGAAGATATTGTTGGCGGAGGTAAATGGTTTGTATCAATTTTACCGGTAATGACCCAACCAAATACGCTGTGTAAAGCTACCGGTAGATCATGACTGGGCTGAACGCGTTGACCGTCATAAATACTATGGAACAGTTCTGCGCCGAGTAGTAAATCTACATTTGATGGTTTATCAAAATTCTCATCAGCGAGGACCAGATGTTTAAAAGATTCACGAAGATTACTAGGTAAGTTTGTAGCAGGCATTTTACTCGTTATAGTATTTACTACGATAGGATTAATGTTGAAATGAGGATTTTCTGAAGTACGAGAAAGTACAGTGCCTGAAGTAACTCCAGTCACGTGATGTACAGCATTTTGACCTAGACCAACTACGGTTAATGGACAGCGACGTAATGGTAAGCCCAAACGTTGACAACATGACTTGGTAATGAAACAATCTTGAGCACCACTATCAATCAACGCACGTACAAGAAATGATTGATTAGTACTGCGAAGATGACGAACGCGAACTACACAAGTACCCAAAAGAACCACCGAGCGACTGTAGCCCACATACGCATTAGTGGAGGCTGCAGTGCTAGACTCGAAGGTGGGATTACGCGTGATCTCGTCCGGGCGTACGTCAACTGTGACCATGCCACTCACAGCTGTATTGACCTCATGGAGAAGCGTATGATGTCGTTGTCCGCAAGTAGAACAATTTAATTTTGAATAACATTTGTTAATGTTATGATTTTGGCGTAAACAGTTTTTACATAAAGATTTTGATGTCACTAAATTAAGCCGGTCTTGTATGCCTAAAGCTTGAAATTTAGGACACTTATATAGATTATGTTGTTGTTCACAACAGCTACACGGTGCGCCGGTGTTGACACTTGAAGATATATTTGAATTAACGGGCAATGATGTTGATTTCAAATAAGGTTTTTTAGAAAAACATTCATTGCGAGGTGCACTCTTATAATTTGTGAGTTGTTTATTAGTTTGTTGTATACGTACAACAGATGACGAGCTTGGTTCACTAACCTCTAGTAATTTAACATAGTTTTGTAAAAAAGTTAGTAAGTCGTTTATAGTAGGTAGGTTATTTGAATTTTCCTGTAACTGTGATTCAAATCTTTTAAGAGTGTCACTGTCTAAAGTACGGGATGCCAAATAGAATAATATAAATTCACCAAGATTGGGAATGTTTATTGCCTTGAGGGCATTGACACTTTCATATAATAAATTATTTAATGTCAATAAATCATTAATGTTAGAACTTTTCAATTGCTGAAATTGTATAATTTTGTCTAAATAAGATGTAGCTAATAACCTTTTATTTTCAAATCGACCCACTAGTGCGTCGAAAACTATTTGATAATTATCAGATGTAACAGGTACCCCTTTGGCAATCGATAAAGCAGCACCCGATAGACACGATATTAAATAATGAAATTTCTCAATTGCTGTAATATTTTCATTCTCGTGTACAAGCGATGTAAATGTATCATAAAAAGTCCGCCATTGCTCAATTCTACCATCAAACTTGATTAAATTAATTTTTGGTAAACGTACTTGCTGACCAAACGGCTTGGGTGAGACGTAATGCGACGCGGGTGCGCCGGCGTTGCCGGGGTCGGCATTAGACGCTTCCGATATCGCGTAATAAATGTCGTCAAATGCCTTAACAACTTGCATATCGATTTTGTCTTTAGGATTAATTTCAAGTTTTAACGCATTTATTTGATTAGTTAGATCTAAATATTCTTGCCGTAAAACATCTAGACGTTTGTATCGAACATTGAATTGAGATAATTTTGACGAATCTGATGCAATTTGTTGTGATAAGTTATAAAGTATTTGTATGTCCTTAAAAACATATTCACGCTGACTTGTTAGGAGTTTTAATTTGAGTTCTGACATTATAGAATACGTAAATTATAGTAACAATACAAATTTTAATATAATTTGAATCTGAATACAAAAATTATGTTTCAAATGAATGCTATTTTTACAACCGATAAATTTTTTGAACTACCTACGTCACTCGAGATTTATAAAAAATATATTGTTATTTTATGCTTTAAATAGTAAAATAATATTATAAATTATAGTTATATTGTTATTAGGATAAGATTAAAGCGAAATGAAATGTAGAACTAGAGTTTTCTAACGAATATGCCCCTAGTTACCATAGGTTATTCGCGCTCGAAACGGACCACTAAATATGTTTTGAATTTAGATGTTTGGGACTGGAAAAAGGATAAGTTTTAGGACTCACTCTGTATTTCGTTGATGCACTATTATATTTTCTCACTGGCGAGAGTTATATGTGCTGATTGATCAACAAATCACAATTTTATTGTTTTTGCACCGGCACCGTGTTTTAGTTTTTTTTTTTTTTTACACACTTCGCGCCATTTTCATACGCGCATAGTTTTTCTTGTAGTGTCAACAGATGGCGTGGATAGGGGATTGAGGAAGGAATAAGGAAAAGGAAGTCCCAACATCGTCTCCTTCAAAGAATACGGTTCAAAACCTGCACTAAATAAAGGTTAATACTTAACCTGTTATTTATCTAAGATGTCGTTCAGAAGAGTTTTGTGACTGCCAATGGAATACAAAGTCAATAATTCGTTTTTCTGATTTACCAATAATCGTCCAAAAGTCACATTGCCGGCTTTGATAATAGTCGACTCAAATACACGTTTAATTTTATAGCATATATTTATTCTTCTTCCCATACACCATTTTTTTTGTTTGTTTCTGAACTATATCATTGTCTATTACTCACCGTTGCTATGTCCTTACAATATTTGAGCAGATGCGATATCCTAAGCTTTTCGCCTTGGAATTTGAGGTAGTAGTTAAGCGAACCTTCTTCCAGATACTCCATGACTATTAGAACTTCCGGTCCCTGGTCCCAAGCATAGCCCAGTATCTCTACTATGTTAATGTGTTGTAATGACTGTTGAAAAAACAAGAACAAAATTAAATCGAAATCGTCATTTATGAGGCTCTTTTTTTATTGCAATAGACAGACAGAGATATATAGATAGGCGAGGCACACGGTCCCCGTGTTGTTGGGTGGTCGCCGGTACGTAATCAGTTAAGTGAACCATAAATTGTCCACCTCTACATTTGATGTCGATATATCATAAACTATTTCAATACGAAGAAGCTTATAGCATCATATTTTATTTATTACATTAAAATCAATGTTACCAACCCATAGGTCATTCATTCCTAGTCAGGAGTATTGGATATTGAATTAAAAATTATTTAATCTATACTAATATTATAAAGAAGAAAGATTTGTTTGTTTGTATTGCATAGGCTCCGAAACTACTGAACCGATTTGAAAAATTCTTTCACTGTTTGGAAGCTCCACTATTCCCGAGTGACATAGGCAATAATCTTTTTTTTTTAATTAGGGTGCTTTACTAAAACTCCAATAATAATGTAACCCACGGTGTAAAAAAATTACCTAAAATATTCTTTACATCGCGTGCCCTGCAAAAACTATTAATGATAGAATAAAATAATGTACTACGACTTTGTAGAACACATTATTATTTACAAAAAAATTCGCGACAGCATATGTCGCAATAAGTGTTCTTTTTATTAAAAAAAAAACGTCAAATATCGTTGAAATTTGTGTTAAATACCCGAGCGGAGCCGGAGCGGGCCGCTAGTATTTAAATATTTGTAAAAAAAAACTTTGACGCCCTCCCTGTCCTACATGCATACCTTCATAATCTCCAATTCGTTTTTGAAGTCTTCATAAAGCGTCCCGTTCCTTTCGGAGGCTTGTCGGGTTAATTTCTTAATCGCCACTTCTTTTCTGTGAGATTCTTGATTGTCACGCTCCATCCAACCTTTGAATACGTGACCGTAATTTCCCTGCGGGAATATGAAACACGTTTAATTTAGAAAGGGTTACTTGAACACGAGTCATCTATATATTAATACGTGAAGCAAAAACTTTGTACCACTTTTAACGAAAATTGCGCGAACAGAGGAGTACGAAATTTCCCACAGTTACAGAGAATATAGAGGAGGAGTGCAGAATGTTTTTTTTTTTTTATGATGGATAAAAAATACATTAAATCAGTCAATAAAAACATTACACACAATACCATGTATTTGACACATATGCATGCATACTATTTGTTTATTACCAAACTTTTCTTATTGCTTATAGTCGATGATCAAATTGAGAATAGAGTAATATTGTTTGTCTTTATTAATATTTGTAGTCTTGACGAGATCTGTGATTATAGAAGTAAGTCTTTGACAACAGAATCATAATAATGTACAAACTTATAATTTCAATTTATTATAGTCCAATTTCGACTACCAGGGACCACTAGTTATAATTGAAAATTTGATTATTACTTTCGTTTTTTTTATTTCGAAAATAAAATAATCGTATTATAACAAATATTGATCTGTTGTTGATAAAGAACAGATTCGTGAATAAAGAGATCATAAAAATGATGTTCACAAACATCGCTTAAAAAGCGGTAAACCTCAATATCACATTGAGCAACCTTTACCAACACTGAACGTACTCTTGAACAATGCTACGACTAACGCTGTGCCACACTTCCTCCGCGATTTTTTTTTATTGCATAGGTGGTTGGACGAGCTCACAGCCCACCTGGTGTTAAGTGGTTACTGAAGCCCATAGACATCTACAACGTAAATGCGCCACCCACCTTGATATAAGTTCTAAGATCTCAAGTATAGTTACAACGGCTGCCCCACCCTTCAAACCGAAACGCATTACTGCTTCACGGCAGAAATAGGCAGAGTGGTGGTACCTACCCGCGCGGACTCACAAGAGGTCCTCTACCACCAATAATTACGCAAATTATAATTTTGCGGGTTCGATTTTTATTACATGATGTTATTCCTTCACCGTGGAAGTCAATCGTAAACATTCGTTGAGTACGTATTTCATTAGAAAAATTGGTACCCCCCGCCTGAGATCCGAACACCGGTGCATCGCTCAACACGTATGCACCAGACGTCTTATCCTTTAGGCCACGACGACTTCAAAGCGATAAACGAAATCGACCTACGCTTCCGATCTTCTTGGTCAAGGTGACGAGGTAGGTCTTCCCCTGCGAGACGATGGACTCCATGAGCCTGGGGGAGGCCCAGGCGTCGCAGTCGTGCAGCGCGTCGTCGAGCCCCAGCGTGGCGGCGCCGCCCGCGCTGCTCGTGCTGCGCGCCGACGACATCTCGTTGGGGAGCCCGTACATCAGGGCCGCCATGCTGTCTAGCGAATTCGAACTTTTGTTGTCTGCGAACTGAGAACATAATTGATTATCGAATTTCTATTGGTCAAGGGATTCTAACTTCTCCCTACAAGTTCTATTACACATCTAACTTTACTCTTTTTTTATTACTTCTGATTTGTTTTGGGTTCTACTCTAATTATATTTGGTTATAAACCAAGGGCCTATCGGTCTTTAATGTCAATTTAATGACTGCATCATATCGATTTTTAAAGCACATTTTTAATATTATTTAAATAATGAGATTTCTACTTACGGGATTGTCATACTGATCAGACATAGTGCCATTCATAGAGGGAACGCTGTTGTCTGATATAAGAGATTTGTTGCTTCCCGCGTCACTCAGTTCGCTCGGAATAAAACGATCACCTAGAAAAAATGGTTATGAAACATTTTTGGATACAATTTGTATTAAAAAAAACGCCTTATAAGAGTTGAAATTTTTGTACAGTTCAATAACATGCTATTTAAATTATATGGAAGTCCATTCATTTTACTGTTAACGAAAATAATCTACATAAGAGTAAGTAAAGTCAAAATAGTTCAATATCACAACTGATATCCGAAAGAAAAAAAAAACTTTCTTTCTTTCTATAAAATAAAAGTGACAATTTTGACGTAAAGATTAAATTAATCTTGCAGTATGGTTGAATTTCATTCATAGGCCGATCACTTATATATTTGTATTTAGACTAGGTCCGGGCGTACATTTTCCGGCAGCAATTGTTGGGTCAGTTTCTGAATGGAAAGCATTTTAAGCACTCACATATTCTAAAATGTACTAAGCCCGATGGATTGTCGAACACTAGAAGATCGTTCATCTTTTTCTAGCAATCGAATGTTAGAGAGAGATAAACTAAACAATATGCACCCAAACTATATGAAGGACATATACTCCGGTTTCATGATTTTAAAAAGTTTAAAAAGTTAGCACCGCACTAATACTCACTCGACACAGTTTCTGCGTGCTCTATGTGATCAAGAGATATCTTAGGTTCTTCATATTGATGTACAGGAACATATTCTGAAATTCCAATTAAAACAACTTACTACACTTAATCATCAGAGTAGCATCATAATCATTATCATCATAAACAGTCCTGTATAGCTCCAATATCTGGGCGCCGGCATCTCCTCAAACACGCCAATAAGTTCGGTATTCATACACAGTACAGTATATATTGTTTTGCTTTAGTTTAATCATTTCCAAACTGGTCTGTATTCCTAGAGACTGAAATTCGATAACATCTTTTTTTTTATTGCTTAATTGGGTGGACGAGCTCACAGCCCACCTGGTGTTAAGTGGTTACTGAAGCCCATAGACATCTACAACATAAATGCCTCCACCCACCTCGAGGTATGAGTTCTAAGGTCTCAGTATAGTTGACATGATATTAATTAGCAGTCTCGACTAATTTATAATATCGGCTACACTACCCATCAAAATTTGATATGCATGTTGGAGTTCAGACAATGTGGAGGAAGCCGGCATCACGGGCGATATGTAGTCTAATCACGTAAGTAATAATAATAATAGTAATTGCATTTATTTACTCCACAATACAAATACAAATAAATTTTCAATTAATATGACATAAAAATTCTAATTCTAAACAATATTACAATATATTATACTGTGGTGGGGGTAAACATCATACAACGCAAGATAATTGGCAGATGCCTGAATCTCGCTTACGACATTTTCAAGATAAGCCTGCATATATACAAGTTCCGAACAACAACATTCGGACCGTCGGTCTACCGAGCAAATATCACCCGATCGGTGGAAGATCTTCCCTTTGTCGTTCAGACTATCACACACAATACTAACACAGCCGGTCATCGTTCTCGTCGAACCCGTCGTTTTCGACGAGGGGCTCGACGAGTAAATTAACCCTCAGACACAGCCCACTGAGTTTCTTGCTGGGGTTCGTGTTAGCAACGTCATTAGGTTTGAGCCCTGTGAGCTCACGTACTAGTTAAGGCGACGCTGATATAACTTCTCAAGGCTATCAGCTTAGGTAGGAAAAAAAACACTAACACAGTAGAGATAAAAGTACCTCTATACAGCATGTGGTTCATGTCCCGCATGATCTCTTGCGGACGGAGCGGGTCGGCGTGCCAGCACTGCCGCACCAGCGCCCACACCTCCGCCGGGCACCGGACCGGCCGCAGCAGGCGGTCGCCCATCTCGTAGCTCTGAAAACAAGAACCGATTTCAACAAAAAAAACAAAAAGATGTGTGATCACCTGAAGCGAAGCGGAAGAAGCGAATTGAGAATTTTAAAGTGTTCTAAGTGATAAATACAGTTTTAAGTTGTACTTTGGTAGAACATTTGTTTATCCCGAACCCCAGCGCGTAACAATAGTAACACGATTGCGCTGTTCCCATCTTAGAAATACTTAAGATTAAATTAGACTAATAAAAAATTTCAGTTATTTGTTTAATAAAAATAGTATTTGTGATTTATAGTTTACAAGTATATTACTAAATCCATTCCTTGAAATCAAGAGGTGAGAAGATTTTTCAAACAAAATTTACATTTAACTGTCATAATGCCCATTAAAACGCAGGCTCCTTCCACTCTTCTATACACCGTTGCATTATTTGAGTACTTACCCTAACTGTCAAAACGGGGTTGGTTTCAGTTGGCAATTGTCCGTACGAGAATACTTCCCAGAGCGTTGTAGCGAAAGCCCAAATGTCTCCAATTACCGATCTCTTCGCTAAGTTCATGTCTGCGAAAAATTCTACAGGCATCCAATGTACACTAAAAAAAAATAGAAATTTACACGTTAATCAAATTATTTACAAGGAAATTTACATTATGCTGAATTTACACCTAAATTCAAACATTTATAAATCTAAATAATAGGTACTCTTCACTTTAGATTATGAGTTGAAGAAGCCAAGGCTAATTTTTTTATATCTCGAAAGTAAAGAAAACTCAAAAACTACGGCTATCCGTGGTTATACTAAAAGTTACTGAAAAGCTTCAATTTTAGCACAGCGTCTTGCCTTTATAAGCAACAAAATTACGTAACGTCCTCTTCGAAAAAAAAATTAATTGAAGGGATCTTTCAAAAGGAAAATCCAGCCTTATTGTTTTACAATCAAGACACACTGATTTATTTATTTCATTAATTGTACCATTTTTTTTCCTACCTATGCTGATAGTCTTGAGAGGCTACTTCAGCTTCGCCCTAACGTGTGTAGGTGAGCTCACGGGGCTCAAACCGGGAGTGTTGCTAACAATGGCCCTAGTAAGAGCAGTGCTTCAGAGAATCTACCACCGGATCGGAAACGCGACCCACTGAGAAGATCCGGCGAGAAACTCAGTGGGCTGTGTCGATGGGTTAATTCGCTCGTCGAGCCCTTCGTCGCAAGCGACGAGTTCGACCAGGACGGTGACCGGTGCTTGTGGTGCTTAAAAGCACCGTTAATGAATCGGGATTGTACCAACAAAGTTATTAATTCAAAAAAACAGAAAATGGACAAGAAGGTACCTCAATGATGGGTACAAACAACAGTGAATTTCATTAAATACATCTTGAAATTAAAAATAAGAATAATTAAAATATTAGCATAAAAAATTATATTAAAATCTAGACTAATACGATTTCACTGAAGTAACTATATTCTAAAACAATTGATCTAAGTTTAAAAAAATCTTTTTTTTATAAAGCTTTTTATATATAAAACCTTTTTTTTTATAAAACATTTCTACACCGTGTATGGGTAAGAACAAAATCAACTGTTCCTGTAACTCACTCCTGCTGCGTGTATTGTCTCAGAGTGGGGCCGGAGAGTTTGACTTGAATACGGTCGGCGTCGAGCACGGCCAGCAGCAGCTTCCGGCACCTGATGTAGCCGTGCACCACGCCCGCCTCCGACAGGTCCCACAGCGCCCTCGCCAGACCAGCAGCTACCTTCTTTAAGTGCAGTGGCGTTATACGGTCGCCGTTTTCTCTACAAAAAAAAAGGATTATTTACCGTAATTTGAAATTCGAAATTGCTTAGATAGGTGGACGAGCCCACCTGGTGTTCAGTTATTACTGAAACCCATAGACATCTACAACGTAAATGCGCCACCCACGTTCAGATATAAGTTCTAAGGTCTCAAGTATAGTTACAACGGCTGCCCCACCCTTCAAACCGAAACGCATTACTGCTTCATGGCAGAAATAGGCGAGGCGGAGGTACCTACTCGTGCGGACTCGAGAGGTATTGAAGTCGTCATGGCCTAAAGGATGAGACGTCCGGTGCATTCGTGTTGAGCGACGCTACTGTACCGATGTTCGAATCCCGCAGGCAGGTAACCACTTTTTTCAAATGAAACAACCCTACTTTAAGACAAATTTATAAATTATTTCATATTGTCATGGAATAAAATCGTTTAATAAAAAATCCTTAAAAATAAAACCAACAATGGTCTCAACATTTCAATCAGTAAAAGAAACGGTAAATTACCTCAGATAATCATCAAACGGTCCGTAGGGTAGATATTCCAATACCATTGCTGTCGGGGAACTCAAAGTCACTCCATACAGCCTAACTATAGAACTAGACTGTATGCACGCCCATTTGCTTGCGAGATCTACAAAGTCCTGGAGAATAAATAAATAAAATAGAATCGAAATTTTAATATTCAGCTGTTGATTTTTTTAAAAGGTTTTTATGACCTGGTACCTATGACCTTTAGATCATGTCTTATTTTAATTTATATTCGTATATTTATGAAAAATGATGTTATGGAGTGAAATGAAATGAAGATGATTAATTTGAGACATTAATCTACTGGGATGAAATTAAATGAGATGATATGGGATGATATATAATCTCAGTAAAAAAATGTTCATTTACTAAGATTTTTTCAGTGGACTTTTTGGAGGATCCCGAGAAGCTACGTCCAGCGGCTTTGTTTCATTTTCGCATATTTGTGCACTTTCACAGATATTAAACAGTTAATAAACCACCATTATTACACATTTAAACCTGAAGAAACACTTAATAACAAAATAAAACAAATCACATAACTTCACTCCTCGCGTTCCCGCCAAAAAGTCCACAGCTGTTGAAGTAGCTTGGCACAGATATATAAAACTAACCTTTAAATAGTCATTGGCCCTCTCCCGTTGCAGTGTCTTGAACGCAACTAACAATTTCTTAGTCTCATCTAGCCTCCATAGCGCTTTGAATGTCGCCGTTATATTTTCTGAGCCCGTTTTCTCGGAGCCTATTAAAAGAAAACAAAACTTTAAAGGTGTCTCTCGAAAACATACACTCTTAGCTTACTACTAGTAGCGTGAATCTTATGAAAGTCGTTGGTACGAGATCGGCCACGTACCATTAATATTTTTAGGTTTTTAAATATTACTGTTGTGAGTACGTAACATAAAAATTCGATAGACAGCGATTTGTATGATCCTGACATTGCTGATGTCCATGAGCGTCTGTAACCACTCACCATCAGGTATGCAGATTGTTTAACTACAAAGACAATAAAAAAAGAGTGCTCATTGTTTTTTGTTACAATAAGAGTGGCAAACAGTCTCAGAAAGCTAATAATAGTAATGGCTACAATGGTAGATAAGTAGATAATATATCGGTATTAAGTGTTGTGCAATGGCTTATCCTATACTATATTATATAGCTTATACCTATACTTACTTAATACCTGTACCTTAATACTTAGTACCCATACATAATATTACTTATTACCTATATATTATCTGTTACAAATACCATTGCGCACAACACTAAAGCAAAATATTGAAGTTTCAAATGTATTAAATTATGTAACTCTTGAAAACGAAACGCATTACTGCTTAGATATAGGCAGGGCGGTACCAACCCTACGTCATGGGATCACAACTAGTCCTACCACTTATGCAGTTTTGATAAGGTACCAAATTCAATCCCAATTAGCAATGTCTGTCCTAATTGGTGACGTGATCGATGGTTGCGTTTAGATACGGACTATGTCTATAACCAGACAAATAAAAATAAATAATATGTTCGCTCATGTTTGTTTACCTGTATACAATAAAATGTCTTTGTTAGGCAAGCACCTGGGACTCTTGTTGTCCCTCAGAATCTCCTGTAATTCTGCCTGGTCGATGCGGACACCCCTCTTCACCGGTTCCCCGCACAAAAGCAACTGAGATTTGTCTATAAAATTTGAAATATGTATGAGTTATTGATTGAATCCTTTTAGATCTTATTAATGACAGATATAAATGAACAAATGCATTTATTAAAAGAATATTATTTTATTATTTAGTGTCCGCTAAAATTTGGGAGTAGGCAGCGGCTTGGCTCTGCTCCTGGCATTGCTGAAGTCCATGGGCGACGTTAACCACTAACCATCAGGTGGGCCGTAAGCTCGTTTGCCTACAAAGGCAATTTAAAAAAAAAAAAAAAGGTAGGTAGGTATGCTCGACAATAGTAACATGAGGAAATCAGAAGCTTTGTAGAAGTTGCATTTCCTTCATATTTGAAGTCATACGTGAACATGTTACATGCATATTTATTAAGAAAAAAGTGAGACTGTAAACATGGCAATGGACACTTCAGAATCTACGAGACTGATACTCCAACCTTGGGATATAAAGGCAAATCTTCTGTTGTTGTTTTTAAAGAAAAAAAAAACTATTCACAGTACTATGTTAATCTATACTAATATTATAAAGAGGAAAGATTTGTTTGTTTGTTTGTTTCGAATAGGCTCCGAAACTACTGGACCAATTTGAAAAATTCTTTTTCCA
Source organism: Bombyx mandarina (assembly GCF_030267445.1). NCBI lineage: Eukaryota > Metazoa > Arthropoda > Insecta > Lepidoptera > Bombycidae > Bombyx > Bombyx mandarina. Next base: position 8,016,185 of record NC_143225.1, on the reverse strand, counting down.
TTAGAAGCCGACATTGTCCCTGATGAACATAGGGTACTTTTTAAAAAAAAATATATATTTTATTTTTTTGTTTTAATGTGTGTTTTAATGTTTCCGAAGCGAAGCGAGGGCGGGTCGCTAGTTACACAAATAATAGTATTCAATGTTGCCCGTTGACACTGACATTTTATAAACCCGCTGCATCCGTTCACGTCCTATTCTAATATAAATTACTAGTGAGAACCCTGAAAATAAAATGTAGCGTTTTTCTAAAATATAAAATCTCACCATACTCAGAGGGAGGTATGCATTCGTTGAGGTATATTCTTCCTTCGGGATTTTGATGGCAACTGACCAAGCGCTCAATGCTAAAGTACTCTTCAGTGCTGAATATGTAGCAGTGACCTTTGAATTCTATTCTGTACGTTTCTGTTGTGCTACAATCAAATTACAGCAAAGTATACATTGTTATGCCCCAAAATTATAAACAGATTTTTTTTATTAAAGGTAAGTGTAAAATAGGCGGACTTAAGACTTCAAGTGATCTATTCTGGGGTTTTGCCTACCTATATTCAGCTCAGCCCGACATCAAAATTTGTTCGTAAAAAGTTAGTAATTAAAAATTAGTCTTAATCTAAGCGACAATACACATTTGGGACAAAACACAAGGTCGTATGACTCCAAATTACGATTCCTTGAACTATGGAAATCAGAGACTGATATTTTCATTTATTTATATGCATATATGTATTTTAAACATCCAGACAAAAAAATAATGTTTGGTCAAAGCGGGAGTCCTACCGACGACTCTCGACACAACAGCAGTTAAGAGAGTTAACGCAAAATCAGTCTAATTATTACCTTGTTTTCGTACAAACGTCCAAATAATACACGTTATATTCGTCCTGGCATTGCCTCAGTATATAACACCCGTGTTTCTTTCCGCGTTTCTCCTCCAACTTCCGATACGAGAAAGCACCGCTGCACAACAAAACATTATTCCACTAACGCGATTTCTACTAGGCTGCACTAAAAGTATCGGGAATGGAATATTTCCACTGTTCCTGTCATATTAAAATCTTTTTAATTGAAAACTCCTTGGTTTTAAAAATCGAATACCATTTATTTATTTAAAAAAAGATTCTCGGTCTTGTCACGAGGTTTTGTCAAACTTGTTTAGTCGTTGAGAAAATGGAATTGACTCGAGAAAATTCAAGAGCGATGATTTATTATGACTTTCGAAGTGGTTTAACACAAAAACAGTGTGTTGACCGGATGATTTCTGCATTTGGTGATGAAGCCCCATCCAAAACCACAATTTATCGCTGGTTTGCTGAGTTTCAACGTGGACGTGTCAAGCTGATCCCCGTCAAGGTCGTCCAAAAACTGCAGTCACCCAAGAAAACGTTGATGATGTGCGTAAGCTGATTGAGGAAGATCGACATGTGACATACCGCGACATTCAGGCAACTTTAGACATTGGCATGAGTCAAATACAAATAATCTTGCATGAACAATTAGGTGTAAAAAAGTTGTTTTCCCGGTGGATACCGCATTCGCTCTGTGAAGAGCAAAAAGCGGCTCGCGTTACTTGGTGCGTCAGAACTCTCGAAAGATTCCACGCAGGATCCTCAAATGCTGTATACAACATTGTATCAGGTGACGAATCCTGGATATACGCGTACGAACCCGAAACAAAAAACCAGTCACGAGTTTGGGTGTTCGAAAATGAGTTAAAGCCAACAAAAATTGTTCGTTCACGGAGTGTTGCAAAAAAATGGTGGCCACGTTTGTCTCCAAAACCGGCCATGTTACGACTATTCCTCTTGAGGGACAAACAACGGTTAATGCAGAATGGTATGCTAGCATTTGTTTGCCATAGGTCGTTTCTGAACTCCGTAAAGAGAACTGCAACCGCCGCATCATCCTCCATCACGACAATGCGAGTTCTCACACCGCGCACAGAACAAAAGAGTTTTTAGAACAAGAAAACATAGAATTATTAGACCATCCGCCGTACAGCCCCGACCTAAGCCCTAATGATTTCTATACTTTCCCTAAAATAAAGAATAAATTGCGTGGACAGAGATTTTCATCACCTGAAGAAGCTGTGGACGCCTACAAAACGGCCATTTTGGAGACCCCAACTTCCGAATGGAATGGTTGCTTCAATGATTGGTTCCATCGTATGGAAAAATGTGTCAAATTTCGCGGAGAATACATCGAAAAGCAATAAATACATTTTTAAATAGTAATGTTGTGTCACTTCGTTAATTCCCGAAATTTTCAGTGCCGCCCTCGTAATTGACTATCTTCATTCTTTACTCTATGTTTTAGCATACCAATAATCAAAATGTAGATAGTATAGTATAGTAGTAGATATAGCAATTTCCTAAGGTTCTCAAGTAATATTTATTATAACTACAGTAAAAGTTCCTTATTCAAACTTCCTTAGCAACCCAATTCCTATATTCGTCGCTAAGGATTTCTTTATTCAAGGATCTCATCGATACATCGGTACATACTCATTGATAAAAAAGGATTCCAATATGTAGGTATCCCAACCGAATACGCATCCTACGAGCCCTTTGTAAACGCGTCATCAAATGGTCTAATAAAAAACAGTAGTAAAATAGACCTTATTACAACTACTTAAAGTTTGTTTTTATTTTGTCACCTAGAAACGTATCCTCTATAATCGCATATGTAAATTACGATGCCATAAGCATGGTTTCTGTATTTGCCGCATACTTACTCAGAATATATACCCCGCGAAAAATGAGCTTTTACAGAATTAAAAAAAATGGTATACACATATTTTTCAAAGTCAAAAATCAAGTTGAATTGATATAACAATAATATTGATTGTGAAGGAATCACAATGAATTAATGATATGTCATTTAAGTATGTAAAGAATTTCAAAATATTTTCTAGAGCTCTAAAACAACCTACCCAACAGGTCCATGACATTTGATCCTTTGCAATTCTTTAAGTGAAGGCGTCTCATCGTCTTTCGAGAGATTGAATGTCCATTTTACGGTCAACCTATAAATAAATATTAATTTACTAAAGATTTCATATTGTGAATTAATAAAAAAACCCAACAGAAATGTGCCAGGTAGGGGAGGAAAGTCCTCGAATGAAGGCCACGGATGGGTACCAGGAGCGTGGGGCGTCCTCCAACCAGGTGGACCGACGACTTAGTGCGCACGGCGGGAAGTCGTTGGATGCGGAAGGCGGAGGACCGCGTTCTGTGGAAGGCATTGGGGAAGGCCTATGTCCAGCAGTGGGCAGATAAAGGCTGATGATGATGATGATAATGATGATGATGAACAGAAATGTCGAATAGTTCGATTAACGAATTAGCAATGGTATTTATCACTACAAACATAAACATACCTATAATATCCATCACAGACAGAAATAAAAGACGAAAGCTGATCCTCGGACTTGAACTTGAGAAACACAGGAGTGCCTCTTCTTGACACTTCCACTGAACTATCACCGTTCCTTGTCAGATATATTAACTCCTCGACGGAGCACACATAGAACCACTGCAATAATTCAATATCATTCAAATATGAAGGTTTTATTCTGTCAATATTTTTTTTGCTTATATATTTAGTTAGCATTTTCAGACAGTTTTTGCAAAGTATTTACCAGAATAAACCTCTGATTATAACGTCTCTCCGTTGACTTTCATAAATAAGATGCCATCTTTATTGGACTACATTTCGATAATAAAGTTATTTAATCAATATAAGTTGACATTAACCTATCTCAAAACGAATACCTAGTGGAATTCGCATTAGGATGTTTATGCACCAGTCTGTGCCTTTATAGCGCTAAAACTAAATTCGGTAGAGTGGTTGTAGATAGGAAACTAAAAAAAAAACTAAACTTTATTTGACGCTAGTGAAACCACGTAATGCATGAAAAATACATTAAAATAATTAATAGCTCGCGCGCCACCTGTCATTATTAGCATTATTACATTATTAGTATTGTCACAATAAAAACCAAAAATAAATTGCGAAAAACAAAATTTAAATCCAATCGAATAAGACACGCGAGTGTATGAACTAAGAACTTCAAAGGAGTAGATTCTCAATTCCACTATGTTTTATACGTGTGTTCACTCACATTTTTTTATCAATTATATTTTTTGGATATACATATTTTCTAGGTGAATCAATTACGATCATCTTTGTATTTGTAAGCTGGTGGTTTTAATGTGGTCACATATTTTTTTAAGATTACCTGACCAGTAAATTTTTAATAATGCATATTTGATTAACATCGACTATATAGTTAAATTGATGATATTCTCAATTCATTTTCTTCAAGTCGGTTTTTTTAAAATTAAATTTTGAGTTGCTTATCTATATATTGATACGTGAAGCCATACTTTGTACCCCTTTTTACGAAAATTGCGCGGACGGAGGAGTATGAAAAATAAAAGATACATTAAATCAATAAAGAAATCATTACACACACTAACATGTATTTGACACACACACGCATGCATACTATTTGTTTATTGTCAAACTTTTCTTATTGCATAAAGTCTATAGTCAAATTGAGAATACATTAAAATATTGTTTGTCTTTGTTAATATTTGTCTAAAGTGTAGTCTTGGCGAAATCTGTGACTATAAAAGTATAATAAATAGCCTTTGACAATAGAACCATAATAATGTTCAAACTTATAATTTCAATTAATTATAGTCGAATTTCGACTACCAAGGGACCACTAGTATAAATTAATGTTCCGATTGTTAAGCTGATATTGTATTATACACCTTATGTTACTTACTTCACGTTTCAGAGTGTTGTAAAGTCGTATTCCAGGATGGTGCGGATGAAAAGGTGCCACCATCACCCGCACTGGCGTCATCTCACTGCCGTTTTGCCACAGAACATTATCGTACTCCTCAGCGAGGTAATTTGGTGCTAACGCGTATAACTGTTGTAAGTACAAATTCTTCACGTAACTGAAAATAACTCAAGTTCTGTACTGTTCGCTGCTAATTATAAAATCAAGTATTCGTCCAATGATCCAAATTCGACCATAACCACAGTCACCTCAATATTTAGATTCATTTAATGTGCTTCATTTTTCATTTTGTTTTCTTAAATTTCATACAGAAACTATTCAGTTTTTGTTTATTTTTTTATTATTATTATAAATTATTTCCTTACATTATAACTTAGATTCGTTTTCGTTATCGTGTTGTATTGTCCTACTACAGCTGTAAGGAACTTTGTGTACACACTCAGCATATGTGTCTTGTTTAGTAGTGCGCACATACAGGGCTTAAGTTACAAGCAAGTTTTTTTTTGCATATTTTTAGCTTATAATGTGTATTGCGTGCCTAATAAATTAATAAATAAATTCCCGAATAAAAACAGAATTTAGCCGAATCACCGCCGCACGGCATTTTAATCGCCGAAGCGCCGCAGCACTATGACTGTGATGATTTGAATTTTTTTATGGTCGCCGAAGCACCGCCGCACCATAGCCGCGACTGCTTACGTAAAAGTGGGTTCGCTGCTCTACCGCCGAAACACCGCTGCACGGCATTTTAATCGCCGAAGCACCGCCGCACCATAGCCGCGACTGTTTAATAAGAGTGGTTTCGCTGCACTACCGCCGCACCACCGCTGCACTACAGCAGTGACATATCATTCTCATATACATACATATGTGTGTGTGTGAATGTAAACGTTTTTTACGTCCAGTGTTTATAAAATGTAAACGTAAAAAATTCGAAACTTTCGGCTATGCTTCGGCTGCGGTGCGGCGGTGTTGGGAGATTTCTTTAGAAGCGTGCGGCGAAATTTTCCGCCAAATGGCGGTGGTGCAGCGGTGGTTCAGCGTTGTGGTGCGGACACCGTGCAGCGGTGGTTCGACGATAGACTTGAAATTATTATTTTTATCAAAAAATTATAATTTCATTTTTACTCGGGTTATTAGCGAAGCTTGTTCGTAGCTACTTAAGAAAAAAAGAAAATTTGTTGACGAACAACAGCGAAAGTGGTACTTAACTTCTTTATCTTTGCCTATTTATAAATGGATAATAATTGCTTTCATTTTGATTTTACTTCTTTTGTATAAATAGATAGAAAATCTAAAAAAAAGGTATATCATAAAAATATGATATACCTTTACCATTAGGCGGGCTGTTAGCGCCTTCTATCTATTTATACAAAAGAAGTAAAATCAAAATGAAAGCAATTATTATGTTTACAACAAACTGCTGTTTACAACAAATATGACTAATGCGAAGACTCGTGTCTTCTTATCACATCCTTATCGTATTCAAGAATATTTTTTTGCGATGGATCGTCTGAATCATTTCACTTCTTATCGTATTCAAGAATTTTTTTTTATTGCAATGAATCGTCTGAATAACACAATTATTAAATAGCGGAGATTATTAGCACACGGTTAATAATCACCGTTAAAGCGATCACGTAACATCACGGTTAAAGTGATATAATAATCACAATAGCCAATCAATATTTACATTTTATAAATGTAAATTACAATATAAATATACTTATGTTTATTCTTAGTTATTTCGATAAATTACACACATACGTGTTGTAAAGATTCTGCAACTATTTAATAAAGGCTTTCAATTTATACACGGTGTAGAAGCAATGTTGCCGAAAATGAAGACACGGTAGACCTGATAACTCCCGACATGACAACAAAAAAATATATCACGTACAGAAAATATATACATAATATTAGGTAACGTTACATTGCGACTTCACGATATACACATAAGTGGTAACTACTGTAACCCATAGACTATATGAGTCGACTATTATCAAAGCCGGCAATGTGACTTTTGGACAATTATTGGTAAATCAGAAAAACGAATTATTGACTTTGTATTCCATTGGCAGTCACAAAACTCTTCTGAACGACATCTTAGATAAATAACAGGTTAAGTATTAACCTTTATTTAGTGCAGGTTTTGAACCGTATTCTTTGAAGGAAACGATTATATTCAAATCAATCTGTATTGACATATCAATAACATTTTTTTGTCCAAATGCACAGATTGCCACCTTTGATAATAGACGACTCATATATACTAGTTCCGAACAACAACGAACGTTAGGTTCACAGCATTCGAGTAAAACTATGAATTTCGATAACTCTTCAACACCCGGTGAACCGTCAACTTCTTTAATACGTAGTACAAAACAAGACAAACAAAAAGAAACACCTTCAAATGGACGTCAAGTTTAATTTAAATAATGTCTCAATTGATGTCGAGAGCAGTCGGATGTGGACTGTTAAGGAATTACCCACCCTCCTTTGAAGTTACGTTAAAATGATCATATAAAACTGTATCTACTGACGCTTTCTATATTCTGTAGATAGGTCTATAAATCTATAGTATTCTACATAGTTGTTAGATAGATATAAAATTAAAAAGACGTAATAGAACGTTATAAATTCCTAAAGAGATTATACTATCTGCACCAGACGTGTAGACGAGCTCACGGGGCTTCGAGACAAGCCTTGCAGCCAAGCCAGCAAGCCTTGGAGACTTTGTCCTGGTGCAGTGCTTTGCTGAATCTACTACCGGACCGGAAACGAGACTCGCTGAGCAGATCTGGCGAGAAACTCAGTGGGCTGTGTCTGTGGGTTAATTTACTCGCCGAGCCCTTCGTCGTATAAATTCGAAGAAGCATCTCGTTACAAAGACCGAGAACCAGTTTGGATCAGCAAAATAGATATTATAATACTACAATGCCTAAAGCACATGCGCATTCGGTACAAAGAACGGCAAACGTTAGTACATTCAACGATACATATTAATATTTTTTTATTGCTTAGATGTGTGGACGAGCTCGCAGCCGCCTGGTGTTAAGTGGTTACTGAAGCCCATAGACATCTACAACGTAAATGCCCCACACACCTTGAGATATAGTTCTAAGGTTTCAGTATAGTTACAACGGCTGCCCCACCCTTCAAACCGAAACGCATTACTGCTTCACGGCAGAAATAGGCGGGGCGGTGGTACCTACCCGTGCGGACTCACAAGAGGTCCTACCACCAGTAATTACGCAAATTATAATTTTGCGGGTTTGCTTTTTATTGCACGATGTTATTCCTTCACCGTGGAAGTCAATCGTGAACATTTGTTGAGTACGTACTTCATTAGAAAAATTGGTACCCGCCAGCGAGATTCGAACACCAGTGCATCGCTCGATACGAATGCACCGGACGTCTTATCCTTTAGGCCACGACGAGTATGTGTAGTATGTGTATTAATATTGATGTAGCAACGAATCCAATTGAAACTTTTAACAGTGGCTTAGATATAAACATTGGAATGGAAACCTCGTGTATTAATTATCATACTTGGTCGATATATCCAATTCCATATAAATCGTCAAATCCTTCGTCAATATGACTTAAGTCAATTGACGCAAACAATAGGGAAAATGTATGATGATCGTATATACTCGCACGCAAAAACGTGTCAAAGGTCTGCGATATATCACATTAGAGATAAAAACAATCTATGCATATCAATCTTTTACACCAAACTTCTTGATGAAAACAAATTTAATTCTCGTTATCTTGCGTTTTATTTTTTCCTCAATTTATATTACTCATTCGTCTGGTAAATAAAAATATCCATACAACCAATAGTTTACAAATCCGGTCGATACGGACTTGCGATTTGGTGATCCAAATCTATTCAAAACTTAATCAACAAAAACACCCTAACTTAAACTACCCAGTGCAAATAGAAATAGGCCTCATAACGTACACTTCTTTCTCTACAACACACCTTAGCTTCAAATGGCTAAATTATCTACTTTGAAAGCTAGATTAAGCATTCTATAAACTATATAAACGAATCAGACGGCCATGTTAATTTATTTATTTATTGCTTAGACGATTTATCGGGCTCACGGTCCGATTGGTGTTATGTATAAGTTAAATATGTAATCGAATATAAATTCAGTTATAGTTACGATAGAATATAGTCTATGGTCGACTCCTCGCGGCTCGCGATTTACAATTCTGTACCCGCCATTCCGAAGATTCAGTCTCGTTATACCAATTAGAGAAGCCACATTTATGCCTATTATTTAGGCTTGGTCGAAAATATGCCAGGACGGTTAAAGGGTATCTAATTCTAAGCACTGTTAGATACACATATCCATTGAAACTTCTACATTGTTGATGTCATTATCTTCTACCTAGGACGCCTAGAATAACCAAGCCCCTCACCAACATATAAGAAATCAGCTTAAAGGGTATTCTTGACTTATTTAGATAATATAATTATAAATATATTATGCTTCCTACACTTACTTCACATTATGACCGACCGAAGACAATTGCGGTAGATAATCAATGGCATACTTTTTAGGAAATGGTCCATGTCTTTTAGCAATCTCTTTAGGAATATATTTTTTGTAATTTCGAATAACATCATTCAGTGGTAATCTCTCTTCAGCTATTGCACGGGTCCTGTAACAAAGTAAAACAAAAAGTTAAGATCTGACTTGCAAGACAGCAGGATTAACAATGTGATGCAACTATTCCTTATTTATTTATTAATGAGGCATTATCTATTTAACAGTGACATCATGTCGCAAAATATGTTATTTGCACAATATAGACTTGCAGCTTGTACCTAATAAAATTATTTTTATTAACTGTTAGATAACAAGTGATAAAATTTAGTACATATGTAAATTTTAGTATAATTCCAAATTCTCATAATTTTATCTTACCATACAACGATATTTTAAACATATCAAGTATTTTAGCATGATAATTTCTTGGTAGCATGTTTTTAATCCAGGATCAGATCTTAAAATATGAATAACAAATTTCTTTAAATATGTTTAAATAATCTTTTAAAATTTTGTTACTTTTATTGTTTGTTTTTTATTATAATTACACTAAGTACTTTATCTCATAGACAAAACTTATGGAATATCTCGTTGGATCTTCTCAGTGGATCCAGATTCAAATTCAGTGGTACATTCTGCTAAGCACTGCTTTTACTAGCGCAAATTCTCTTGGATTGAGCCCGTGAGCTTACCTCCCGGTCTTCCAGTGGTTGGGGCAGCATCTTGGGCTCTCAGAAAATAGTAGGGAAAAAATCTCCCCAAGCATATCAGTACTTCATAGGGGTACGGAATTTTGTTCATTGAATTATCATATAGGATAGTAGATGATTAATTTAAAAATATTAAGCTATAACTTTCACAAACAAATGTTCACGATTGACTTCCACGGTGAAGGAATAACATCGTGTAATAAAAATCAAACCCGCAAAATTATAATTTGCGTAATTACTGGTGGTAGGACCTCTTGTGAATTCGCGCGGGTAGGTACCACCACCCTGCCTATTTTCTGCCGTGAAGCAGTAATGCGTTTCGGTTTGAAGGGTGGGGCAGCCGTTGTAACTATACTTGAGACCTTAGAACTGACTAAGCTGCACTAAAAGTATCGGGAATGTAATATTTCCACTGTTCCTGTCATATTAAAATCTTTTTAATTGAATACTCCTTGGTTTTAAAAATCGAATACCATTTATTTCTTTAAAAAAAAGATTCTCGGTCTTGTCACGAGGTTTTGTCAAACTTGTTTAGTCGTTGAGAAAATGGAATTGACTCGAGAAAATTCAAGAGCGATGATTTATTATGACTTTCGAAGTGGTTTAACACAAAAAGTGTGTTGACCGGATGATTTCTGAACTTGGTGAAGAAGCCCCATCCAAAACCACAATTTATCGCTGGTTTGCTGAGTTTCAACGTGGACGTGTCAAACTCAGTGATGATCCCCGTCAAGGTCGTCCAAAAACTGCAGTCACCCAAGAAAACGTTGATGCTGTGCGTAAGCTGATTGAGGAAAATCGCCATGTGACATACCGCGAAATTCAGGCAACTTTAGACATTAGCATGAGTCAAATACAAATAATCTTGCATGAACAATTAGGTGTAAAAAAGTTGTTTTCCCGATGGATACCGCATTCGCTCTGTGAAGAGCAAAAAGCGGCTCGCGTTACTTGGTGCGTCAGAACTCTCGAAAGATTCCACGCAGGATCCTCAAATGCTGTATACAACATTGTATCAGGTGACGAATCCTGGATATACGCGTACGAACCCGAAACAAAAAACCAGTCACGAGTTTGGGTGTTCGAAAATGAGTTAAAGCCAACAAAAATTGTTCGTCCACGGAGTGTTGCAAAAAAAATGGTGGCCACGTTTGTCGGCCATGTTACGACTATTCCTCTTGAGGGACAAAGAACGGTTAATGCAGAATGGTATGCTAGCATTTGTTTGCCACAGCTCGTTTCTGAACTCCGTAAAGAGAACTGCAACCGCCGCATCATCCTCCATCACGACAATGCGAGTTCTCACACCGCGCACAGAACAAAAGTTTTTAGAGCAAGAAAACATAGAATTATTAGACCATCCGCCGTACAGCCCCGACCTAAGCCCTAATGATTTCTATACTTTCCCTAAAATAAAGAATAAATTGCGTGGACAGAACAGATTCATCACCTGAAGAAGCTGTGGACGCCTACAAAACGGCCATTTTAGAGACCCCAACTTCCGAATGGAATGGCTGCTTCAATGATTGGTTCCATCGTATGGAAAAATGTGTCAAATTTCGCGGAGAATACTTCGAAAAGCAATAAATACATTTTTAAATAGTAATGTTGTGTCACTTCGATAATTCCCGAAATTTTCAGTGCCGCCCTCGTATATCTCAAGGTGGGTGGCGCATTTACATTGTAGATGTCTATGGGCTCCAGTAACCACTTAACACCAGGTGGGATGTGAGCTCGTCCACCCATCAAGGCAATAACAAAAAAAAAAATTTAATACATAAATTGAAGTAATAACTTAAGGCTAGTTAATAGAGCTTTGGACTAAAATTTTGTATGGAGCAATTCTTTCTGTAATATACATTACCTGTCAAGCCTGTAACGCATTCATAACTTCCTAATTTAGAAATCATATTTTTACCATTACACAGCGGTATTTTTTATTACTTTTAAAAAATATTTAAAGAAACTCAATAACTTGTTGACTCTTCAGAGCACTCCGTATGAAGTATAGAGCACAAAGAGAACTAAGCTCGAAGCAGAAAACAGGTTTGTGATAACCGTAATATAAACCATGTACATTTAATCATCAGAGTTGCTCTTATTTTTACATGTACTAAACCTAATTGCTTACATATCTGTGATCCCCAGTCCGAGTAATTCTTGCTTATGTTCAGGATACTTAATCTCAGGTATTTTATTTTCATTAACGTCATTCCTTGCTTGTTGGAAATAATAATCATATGTGGTCTCATCCAATGTTATAAGAAGACTTAACCTTGGCACCTAAAAGATTGATTTATTTTATATTAATATTAAACGTCTAAAAATGTTAGTCAACAAATGTAATTATTCACTCCATTAATCAATCATTTCTTATTAAATTAAAATAATGTAATTTGTTGATTGCAAAATAATATATAAATTACAGTAAACATGAGATTTTATTAAATTTCAGAAATAACTATAATTAAAATTTTCCTATAGACATAATTACAGTGATATCTACCTTCGTAAAGAGAAACCAATGTACATATATATTTTTGGAGCTAAGCAAAAATACTTCTTGTGGTCAAAAAATTAAGTCCTATAGTGTCAATAAAAATCAAAAGATGGCGAACAACAGGAAATGTTGACCTACATCACCTGCTTCTCATTTTTATGGAAGTCAAAAACAATGCATAGATTACTGTTTACTATTTTATTTTCACTAATTGGCCTTTCGTAAATCATCAGCTCTCCTTCCTTCTCCTCATCCTTCTCTTTTATGGCTAATTTCCTAACACTGTGTATTCAACAAATGATTTAACGTTTCAAGTTTATTCAAATAAAATAAATTAATTAGTAAACAATTCTTAATTGTCATCTTTTATTTTGTTGCAGTTGTTATTGATGATATTTTCAGTATAGATAATTTTTTTTGTGTGTAAAAGTTCGTGACCCTAAAGCACAGATAACCCCCAATAGATACCGCATTATTCAACATTTGTTTCAATTCGACTTCACCAAATTTTGAGGTAAGCATGAGTGGCGGGGAACGTGTCAAGTGTGCTGTGATTGGATATTTCAAAGACAAACTTATAATGCATCAAACCATAGTGATGGGACAGATTTAAAATTATTGATCGATAACTTTGGTAGGATGATCTGGATCATTGATATTTTAATTTTATTATTAGTTATAAATAAAAAATAAATTAACTCTAAATTATCCAATATTTATTAAAAACAAATAAAAAAGAATGTAAGTATATTTCATTGATTTTTAAAATGAATCAGCTTAGTAAAAATTCGTCTTACAGAATTCTTAGGATTTGTCTTCCTTGATAAGTAAAGTAGTCTTATATCTATGTATTTTTCCACGACAATCAATAATATGATTACAATTTTCGTGATCAAATTGGTGATATATCAAGAAAAATACTTTCACCAACAAAACTACTTAATGTTTGTGTTACAAAACGTTTTTATCTTTATTTAATATTTTACAACCTTGGGTTGTATTTATTGAGCTTCGTATGACTTGCTTGATAATGTTTTAAACATTAAACATTACTGGTTTAATAGTAAGGTTTTTAATTTTTTTGTTACAATAGAAAAAAAAACAAACAATGCCCAAACAAATATCGACTTGTAAATCACAACACTATCGATACACGTGCAGATTTAGACAAAGACAACTATTGTAATTTACATGATGAGTGAAAGGGACATTTCAAAAAGACATCAACGGGTGCTTTGATATTACTTTTCACATTCGTCTTCAGTATAAGTTGAACTCTGGTTTATTTGAATTACTTTAATGTAATAAAAGTACAGAAAAGTAACAGTAGTTACCGATGAAATGTTATGGCATCTTTTTGATAACCAGATGTCTTAGATGACTTGCCAAACCATTTTATTGCACAGGAAGCCATTTATAATATTATTTGAATTTAAAACTATCTTTAAATATTGGAAAGAACTCGGCGTGCTTACGGGTCTTAAACTTGGTCAACACTGATGTCGTGATTCTTAGTGTCACTTCATATACTAGCTAAATCACTAATGTGCTGTGAACATTTGTGGCCCTGCATGTGGAATCTATTGGGGGTTATTTGTGCCCTAAAGTGTTGCCTGGAAGAGATTGCTATAAGCGACAGAGCTGTTAATTGTAAACACTATTTAATATTTTAAAGGTTTTTAAAGTTTACTTCTAATTTTTTTTACTTGTAACATTTAAATCAAGTCTTATCTATCTATAAGCTAAAAAAAGATTAGCATCAAATTAACATACTCAAGCACTCAATGAATCAAAGTGGATTTTTTACAATACTAATATGAAAATTACAAGCTTCGTCTGACTAACCTTGAAACGAATCCTCAGTTCATAGTCCCTAGAGCCCGAGAGGACCTTACAGTTATCCTTGAGGAAATAATCAGTACCCTTAACTCGTAATGCAAATAATGTACGAGTTAGAGGAGGTATGTTGTATTTCTTACACAATATTATACACAATTCTTCTGCAGTAAGTGTGCTAGTACACCTTACATTATTTGGTGTACGATTGGTCACCACGGCCACTTTAACTATATCTTCCACTGTTGCCATCGTGAACTTGAATCATAAAACTAAGAGGACGCCAACAGAGATAAGACTTGGCTTACTTCGTTAAGCACAATGGTATCAGTAAATGAAATTTGTGTGATTCTTTCATTTTATTTCCACACTTTTAAGAATATTATACTCTTTAGCTCATTGATACACAAGCAAATTTTGTGTTTATTTTTAACATTGTAACAGAGTATGTAGTTACCTACCTACCTACGCAGTACTCAATTACAGACAGGCGCAGCTCGAATATATTATGTGTATAATCTATGGGCGCAGCGTTTACTTTTTCATTATTTTTGTCACTTAACTTTTTTCGTTTAATGGCTGAGACTCTAGGCTTTTAAGCTAACCATTATACGGATAATAAGAATAACAATTTTTTTTAAAATGTAATGTTTCCATTGCATTGTAGTCGGTATGATATAGGTTCGCCCCCTCATGACCTATGCAAGTGTAGTGTTCGCTCACGCGACCCGCACAAACTTGAAACCCCTTCAAATAATACAATCCCGTTTTTATAGAATAGCTGCCGGAGCCCTATGGTACATCCGAAACGTAGACCATCAGTAAGTATCTACATTCGGCATCAGTGTGCCATTTCGAGAAAGCGGCATGACACGAGACTCTCATCGTAGCCACCGGTAAATAAATTCCCGATCCTGCGGGCCAAAAGGTAAACAGTAGACGTCACCCAAAACACGTCATTTCGGATCCACTCGATCCACTAACGGTGCTGTTAGGTACCCCAAGCAGCAGTCATCGTTCTCGTCGAACCCGTTGCTTGCGACGAAAGGCTCAGCGAGTAAACTAACCTACAGACCACTGAGTTTCTCGCTGAATTTTCTCAGTGGGTCGCGTTTCCAATCCGATGGTAGATTCTGCAAAGCACTGCTCTTGCTAGGGTTAGTGCTAGCAACGTCGTCAGGTTTGAGCCCCGTGAGCTAATAGTTAAGGTTACTCTGAAATGGTCTCTCAAGAACATCAGCTTAAGAAAAAAAAATGGTATGTACCTATACTACCTATCTGTAGGCTCAAGGGCGGATCCAGCTTTGGCGCCAGGAGGGGGTCACATAATCAAATTTTCGATGCGCTCGTTCCCAAACGCTTGCCATCATACAAAGTTATTAAATTATATTAAATTAATTAAATATTGAAGGTATGTAGTTACATAAAATCTGTATAGTGACAAAATATATAAATAAAATCATTATGGTCAATTAGTGGTTCACCTAAGTCCTGGAACCAGCTCAGGGGGGGGTCATGACCCCATGACCCCCGCGGGATCCGCCGTTGTGTAGGCTATGAATGAAAATTAAATCTAGTGAAGTAAAATTAAGTGTAATATTATTATAATATATATTATATTCTTGATCCAGGCGGTAAAGTATTTGAGAGTCGTCCTGGATGACGTGTCTGCAAGTGGGGAAAAAGTGCTTTCGCAATAAGGTGTCATTTTACAAAACTTAAACGCGGCCTATACTGACTTATGAGTATGACGGTGACACGGCCGACACGCACATAGACTTCCACCAGGGAATTCAATCTCTGTTTTGTTCGAATAGGTTTTAGCAATCTTTCTTCTCTTTGCGAGAGTTTTTACCCGCCCAAGTGTCCTAGCTCGGCGGTAAGAACATGCCGCGCCGTAATCCTTCCACCCAAAAGAAAAACAAAAAAGCTAAAAGCATAATAGATGTCAGTTTCAATTTTCTCATTTTATTGTAATCCTTTTAAATTCACTTAATTATCATCATTAATTTATTATAAATGGAACAGCAATTTTATTTTTATATTGCCTACAAGTTGAGCAAAGAAAGAACTTTCAGCTATTCAAATAAAAAAATGGCTTATAAGCTTAGCGTTCTTTGCCTTTCCTAGTGAATCAAACAAAAAAAAGAGATTGGTTTGGAATTCTTCAATTCAGTGCCAAATTGGTATAATAGCAATCGTTCGTCCGCCATTATTGTTTGGCGACTTATCGTTGTCGAAGTCCAGTGAAAATAAAAAATACCATTGTAAGTACATACAACTTGTTGATCTTGAATAGAATAAAAACTAATAATTTAGAGCTATAATTATTATTATGACTAAATAATTATTTAAAAACGTGCGTTATTGTAACACGTGCCAAATTATTAACCAAAAGCCGGTAGAAACTATTGTTTAGCGTCAACATAGAAAAAATAAAAAAAAATAGTTTCACTTTATCTTTATCTTTACTGTTAAGTATAGATTTTAAAATAAAATGTATTCATCCAGTTATTGTTACTGGTAAAGCATTGTTAAAATAGTTTTTAGTTCGAAATGTATAATAGAGAATCAACTTCGGACATAGCTTTTAAGATTAAAATTACAATATGGTAGCAACAAATATCTTCAGTATTTAATATAACTTTATCATTAAAAAAACGGTTGAACCAAATAGCCATGCTGTTTATAAAAATTTCAATCTACCTTCCAAAACTACTTGATAAAAGTTAATGGAAAATGAAGGTCACAATGAAAAATTTTAATAAAAAAATTACTTTGCAGGTAATGGATGATGACTGGGATGATTCCTGTGAAGCTGTTGTAAGTCATCAACTATAAAAAATAAAAATGATCTTTTTGATAATAATGCCTAAAATAATAATATATCTTTAACAAAATGTGAATTTTCTCCATATTATTATATTAAAGTCACATAATATTTGAATAGTTTAGCTCAATTTCCTTCATGGTAATATGTGTGCAAAGCTTCAAGAGAACATTTAAAAAGGTCAAAATTATGTGCTCTTTTAATATTTAACATTTTAGTCTATTTTTTGTTCCATGGAATAACTTAAGAACCACAGCGTTGGAGCTTATGGATATCACAATGTGTTACCATCCTCCTTTGGGACCAGTGGTAAAAGTCTCAATCAAATGGTATTGTAAACCGATTGTCCCACAATATGAACCCTTCACCTATTTGCAGGCTAATTATTTGACCTATAACTGATAATTAAGCAAATCAACACTTCTCAATAATGATTTTTACCACATGATGATCACAAACTTGTGTAAAGCACATATTTTCATAAAAATAACTGGACCAAGCCTGTAGGATACAATTTCTGGAATATGAAATGAAATGTTAAATTCAGTAACTTTTCGGTGTTTAATGATTTTCCTGGTTTCCACAAGCTACATACATAATTAAAATTACTTTAATTAATCTTATTATCTGTTGTCTGCATTCTAGGTGGTGCCACCTCCCCCACTACAGAACCATGATTCTGTAGATGAAGGTCACAGTCTATCCAGAGGAAGAGGATTTCCTTCCTTCAATGAGGATGGTAAGAATTCAGCTATTTTTCATTTCGGCTTTTAAAACTGATAGTAACATATTAACTTAAATTACATTTGAATATTGCATAGAAACATAAACTAAGGGAATGAAATTAAGTGCTTGTTCTTGATATAAGATTTTGTGTATCTTTACTATCATATTAATCTTTTGCTTATGTGTTTACCTTTGCTTAGCTATTTTATATTAAGGGTTAAAGTATGAAATTGCCGATTTGTACTGAAAAATTGAAATTCGTTTTTTTTTTCATTTAACATATTTTTTAATCAAAATATCTACCATTATTATCTATACATTGCTGCCATCTAATAGGAAGGTCATTTATGCCTTTGCGATAGAACTCTGGTGGTCTAGATTCTACAAACTGTCAAAGCATTTTGTCCTGGGAAGCAAACTTTTTATAACATAGAAAATTGTCCAAATCACGAAAAAAATGCTAGTCCGTTCGAGCAAGGTTTGGCGAATATGGAGGGTGACGAATGGTTTCTTATTGCAGTTCCTGTAGAGTTAAAACGGTTTCTCGTGCTGTATGAGGTCTCGCGTTATCACGGAGCAATGATGGTGAAGATCGATTCATGAGTCGAGGCTGTTTCACTGCAAATTTTGCTTTCGTTGTTCGGATTTCGGCACAGTAGACATCTGCCGTTATTGCTTGACCAGATCGGAGAAAGCTATAGTGAATAACAACGTGCTGAGACCACCAACAGTTACTATTACCTTTTATTGGTAAACTTTGCTTTAGGACACTGTTGCAGCGTTTGACCTGGGGTCAGCCATTGCCTCTTTCTCTTACGGTTAACGTAAGGAATTCACTTTTCATCACATGTCACAATTCGATCCAATATTCCGTCATATCTGTATCGATTCAACAAGGCAACACAAGTTTCAACACGCGTTTCTTTCTGCAGACCAGTCAAATCATAAGGGACCCCCGTTTTTCATATTTATTTTATTTTATTGATTTAACGCATATGAGTCAACATCATTGGTAAGGTAACGTTAAACCATGCCGCTAATCTCTGGGTAGTATGGCTCGGATCGGCTTCCAAAATCTCTTTCAATTCGTTCGTTCTTCAAATCAAAATTTCCATCACGAAAGCGTTTAAACCAAAATCGCACGGTGCGGTCATTAGCAGTCTCCGCTCCAAACGCAACATTGATATTGCGAGCTGTTTCTGCAGCGTTAGTTCCGCGTCGGAACCCTTATTAAAATATCACTCGAATTTTCGAAGTATCGCATCTTTTTCGTCTAAGCTGAATAAAAAAAAAACAACTGAAAGTCAAATCGAATTTTGCACATTTTTTAAACAAAGAACCTCATAGAATGGTACCATTTGAAAAAAGTTTCACTCAAAAATCTCAAACCGTGAAGCTTCTATGTCAATTCGAAGTACCAATTACAATAGAATGGCAATTTCATACTTTGACCCCTTTTATTTTTACATGTTTCACATTCACATTGTCTTGTCAATAAAACTGAAAGCTTTTACTGGGTATGATAAAAACTCCACTATAGCTATTTTTTGCTAAGAAAATTTAATCAAAAACATTATAATAAATATATATAACTAAATCAGAACTGTAAAAAGCAGATTATGATATTAATATTGAAAGAAGTATTAACAAAAACATATTGTAAGGCTGGTTTGGTGTCAATAAATTTTTGAATTGAGTTGCCACTTAAGTTTTCTTTAGGCACTTATGATGCTTTAATTAACTCTGGTTAAGCACTTAAGCATGGAATTTTAAGTATCCACAGCTGAATCCAAAAATAAAATGTATGTTGACATATGCTGAAAGCAGTTTTTCAACTCTAATAGCATTGTATAATGTGATAGATATTGTTATTGGAAAGTATTCCTTTGGGTTACTTGATTAACTTGAATCTTTTCTCACTTGCATGAATGTAAAAAATTCAAAACAATTTCATTTTATCAAACTAAATATGCAATAATTAACTGAAATATATAACAAAAAGTCTGACTAAGGTTTCTGTGTGGTCATGCATGCATTTTCTGTCATTGACTTCTTGAACCTGTTTTCTGCAGCATTTTTGTTATAGACATTATTTTCTCAATAATATAAAGTCTTAATACTGCACTGATTAAAGCTACAAAAAATATATAGTTTAAATCATCAGTAAAATTTAATATTTCTAGAAGAAACATTTGAATTTTAGATGAAAAAGAGAATGGGTATGGTGAGCGACGGGGTCGAGGTAGCCGAGGCGGAGGACGAGGACGCGGCGGAAGAGGTGGACGTGGAGGGTCACGAGAACAGCACAGCGACTATGAGACTAATGGTAATAGACACAAATATCAAAAATTAAACTCTATATTATCCGTGGATGTTGAATTATTTATTGTTTGTAATTATTATTTATATTGTCTCATAAATGGTATGAATATTGTATATAATTATAGGTGACCATGATGATAGGGGTCGTGGCGAACGTGGCCGAGGCCGCGGAAGGGGAGGACGTGGTGGTGGTAGAGGTGGTGGTGGCGGAGGAGGCGATAGAAATGATTATGAAGATAATGAAATAGGGGAAAACGGGGAAACGAAGAAGCCGGTAACCTATGTGCCTCCAGAACCAACAAATGATGAGACGGAAATCTTTAGCAGTACTATAAGCTCTGGTATTAACTTTGACAAGTTTGACCATATTGCAGTAAAAGTAAGTACCTAAGTAATTTGTTGTACTCTCAAACAGTTTTAAAGTAACTATAGCAAGTAAATTACTTTTTAATACTTAATAATAAAAAGAGCATTTTTTTCATAGTACAAAAGTTTTGATGTAATATTTTAACCTCGTACTAAAGAAAATAAATTCGTTTTATAGGTCATAAAATGTTAAGTCTACAAATATGAGTATTTTCCTATATTTATGATGCAACTCAAATCTCTAATGTTATGTTTACTTCATAGAATGTGAATGCATCCATCCAATGCATGCAATTATCTATTTTAGAAAGAGCCAGCACTGCCTCCAATGAACACTACTCTAACTCAAAATTTTGAAATTTTCGTTTTTCACACAAATCGCTTCACTATTTTAAAAGTATTACAAATTCATTATTAATGGTTCGAAGCAAGAGTAAATCAGTTAGTTACTCAAGAAAAAACCATAAATATATCTGCAATAATAAAGATTTTTTCAACTTTTTTCATTTAAACGCTCCTCCTGTAAACCTACGAATTTGGAGTTAGAGTAGTGTTCATTGGAGGCATCGAAATATAGGCTGGTGAACACCATGGCTCTCTTGTCAATCTCTCAGTTAAAAACATTGTTATTCTCTTTCTAATATTGAATACTAATTTAATTTGCAGGTCAGTGGTGAGAATCCTCCGAGACCTATCGAAAGTTTCGAAACTGCAAATCTCAGAAAGTATGTTCTAGATAATGTACTTAAGGCTGGTTATAGAAAACCCACACCTATTCAGAAAAATGCAATCCCAATCATAATGAGTGGCAGAGATTTGATGGGTTGTGCCCAGACTGGTTCGGGTAAAACGGTAAATTTGAACTGTTTAATATACACAGTAATTCAAACCACTTTGTCTTTAGTCTTGCGTCTTTTTATGTACTTCTTTTCCATTAAAAAAAAATTTTTTTTCCTATATTTTTCGCCTTTCACATACTTTAATTGAGCCATCGTCAGTCAATCGTGCATGACCACGAAAACTGCAGGAAACGAAAATAATATGGTAATCAAAATAAATAAATTAACCCGAGATTAAACTGTAAAACTAGTTTTAACTACGCTCACGACTCGCGAAAATTTTAAAAATAAGTAAATTACAAAAGCGAAAATAACTATTCAAAATTATTGATTCAAACCTTTCTTTTACAATAATTCATTCGATTTTTTCTTTCAGGCTGCTTTTTTGGTACCCATAATTAATATGTTATTACAAGATCCAAAGGATCTGATCTCAGAAAATGGCTGCGCCCAGCCACAGGTGGGTAAATTTTTATATTATTTTTAAAAGTAAGAATATTGTATAGCATTTTTTGTGGTAATGTTAAATTAATTTTAGGTTATAATAGTATCTCCAACGCGAGAACTGACTCTTCAAATATTTAATGAAGCTAGGAAATTCTCATATGGCTCAGTTTTGAAGGTTGCAGTTGCTTATGGTGGCACTGCTGTGCGCCATCAAGGTGATAACATTGCTGTGAGTATTTCAATATTCAACTATTCAATATAATTTCAGTAAAACAGTTAAACATGCAATAGAAGAACGTTTTTAGGGTCTAGGTTAAGT
The DNA here is from genome assembly GCF_030267445.1 of Bombyx mandarina. NCBI lineage: Eukaryota > Metazoa > Arthropoda > Insecta > Lepidoptera > Bombycidae > Bombyx > Bombyx mandarina. The sequence goes on along the minus strand of NC_143225.1, from coordinate 7,993,909 downwards.
TATGAATGAAAGACTTATGTTACTAAATAATCAGCAGAATAATTAAGATAAACAATGTTTAATATTACCTACTAAGTTTGTATTAAAATAGGTCAAGATGATTGTATAAATACCGGCGGTTAGCATATCTCTGTTGATGTTGCATTCGTATTCTACCCGCCGTAACGTGTACTAAAGAGAATATATTATTTCGTGTGGATGTAACTTTTCTAGTAAGAAATTAGTGATCCTTAAAAATATATAAATTAGTTAGTCAACTACAACATTATTACTACAACCCTTTCTGCATCCCGGTTGAGCTATCAATTCCTATATCTACAGCATTATTCAACGTACAATATTGTTATCATCATTTTAAATCTGAAATATAGTAAAAAATAAAACTTAATACACAGAGAGGCTGTCACATATTGGTAGCAACACCAGGCCGTCTTCATGATTTTGTGGAAAGGAATCGTGTATCATTTGGCAGTGTAAGATTTGTCGTACTGGATGAGGCTGACCGTATGTTAGATATGGGGTTCATGCCAAGCATTGAAAAAATGATGTTACATCCAACCATGGTGGAGACCGTAAGTTAATTAGTAATTAATCTTATTTATTATGCCAATTAGTAACTTCAATAACAATTAAATATAATAAAATAATTCTTAATGTGCAACTATTTAGTTTTAAAAATTGTGGGAAAAAAGAAAATGGTGTTTAAAATATTAAATGGTCAATTTATAACTGATGGTCAATGGTGCCTTTTTGTTTTAATAATTTCATATCCTTTGACTTAATGAATGAATAATGAGGGAGATCAGACAGGTAAATAATGATGAAATAAAATGAAAGCCAATGTCCAAGGAATTACTCATTACTTTATATTAGCTTATAACATCACTAATTCATTGGTACCAAATTGATTGCTTTAAAACAGGGAGAAACGACTTCCACTTAAATGAAATATTGTGAATGTATATAGGCACAAGGTGGTTTTGATTTGCTGAGTAGGTATAAAATTACAGTTAATTTTTATTCCTACTCACTGGTTACTTGTCAGTCAACACACCACCTACTTTGTATCAGACTGTAAGTGATCAATGGAAAACAAAGCGAAGCTTGTGGTGATTGGTGCATCAATATAATATCAGATGTCTATTAAGAACTTTGATTAATGATTATCTCCATCATTATAGAAAATACGCAACTAATCAACTAACTTTTAAACTCAATATATAATTTTATTTTTTTTCTAAATCGACAGACCTTCGATTAGAAATTATATTTCACTCATCAAATTTAGCTTTCACCTTTTAATGAACTACGTAAAAATATGTATATGAAAGAGAAAATTACTCTAAGAATATGTACAAAATGTCTCTTCATATTGCAAAGTTTCCATAGACCTTGAGAGGATATTTACTTTGATTAATATATACAATTTCTCTAAAAATAGGATATATTTTCATATTCATCATACATTATTATAATGAGATATTGTTATGCCAATATCTCATACTTTAACCTAAAATAAAATAATAGAACTACTATAATATAAAATAATACTATTAATTGGCAACTACTATCAGCGGATCCTGTTCGCTTGTAATATATTGGAGTCACATACATGCTTTGCACTCAGTGATGATACTTAACCAAAGATATATTTGTGTACATTGGGGATTTAAAATTAAAACAATGAACTTCTACACACTCCTTTACCCAGTTTTTATAAAACCACATACAAGAAGAAATTATATATTTCTAAGAAAATTTAAAGTGTGCTTTATATCCACTGCAGACGAAAAGGCAAACTTTAATGTTTTCGGCAACATTCCCTGAAGACATCCAACATTTGGCTGGTCGTTTCCTAAATAATTACCTATTTGTGGCGGTTGGTATCGTCGGAGGCGCTAGCACTGACGTCGAACAAATCTTCATTGAAGTCACTAAATATGAAAAACGGAACAGTCTAAAACAACTCATTGAGGAAAATGGTGAGAAAATATTTTAATAATATAGTCCATAATTCCAGAAAAAGTGAATTGTTGTTGTTCTTTCTTATTTTCATGTCATCTTATAAAACAATTATTACAGATGGTAAAAGAATCTTGGTATTTGTCGAAACAAAACGTAATGCAGACTTCATAGCAGCCATGTTGTCGGAACAGCAATTGCTCACATCTTCAATTCACGGCGATCGCATGCAACGTGAGCGCGAGGAAGCGTTACAGAATTTTAAGAGTGGAAAACACTGTATCTTGGTTGCAACAGCTGTAGCTGCACGTGGCTTAGGTAAACATCATTTAATTTTTATATTGTTTTTTTTTTTGTTATTATAATGTTTACAATGCCTAGTTCAGTTCCAATCTGCCAGGAAATTCGAAAATCATAAAGATTAATGTACTATCATTTTTGTATATTTTTTTATATAATAATGGTAATAATAGACGTTTATTCCGCCTAAGCAATAAAACAACTTTTGATGTACCTACATGCAATTTTTGTCACTAGTTAAACTTTGAACAACTTTAATTAAATCAATGAAAATGAAAACTAAATATCATATAACTAATTTATACCGCACTATCTACTGTCAAGCACTGTAAACACTGGTTATTTTTAAAAGAATGCTCAGTTATTAGTTTGTAAATTAAGAAAAATCTTAATTTACAAACTAATTGTAAAGTTTTATTATAGTAACTTGCGGATTCCATAACCACTTAGTATCATTGCCCATTTGCTTATGGACTGTTAATTGTAAAGTTTGTAAATTAAGAAAAATCTTAATTTACAAACTAATTGAGCATTAATATCTGAAAATATTAATTTCAATGAACATTTAAAATTTCAATTCATTGAAATTAATATTTTATTACTTCAAGGGGAGTGGACGCGCTCACGGCCCACCTGGTGTTAAGTGGTTATGGGCCCATAGACATTGTAACAAGGTGAATACCGACACAGTCGCATTGCTCGATATGAATGGACTGTGTGACCCTTTAGCCCAGTGGCTCTCAAACTAAGAGTCGCAACCCCTTTGGTGGCCGTGAGAAGGTTGTTGGACGTCACTATTTTTTAATTTTTCGGTCGGTTTTAGTAGCTCGTATATACCACTCCCTCCGTATTTAGGGGTCTTCTAAGCTTTTCTCTACTGAAGGCGTCGTAGTGGAAAAAAGTTTGCACTGCTTTACAATAGTTTTTTTTTAATACAAAAATTGTATACTTGGTTCTGCCACCAAACACATACATATATAAAGTTATCCAGGTTCAGTGAAACATCGATTTGTACAACTTGCAGTTATTCCATCCATATTCTATGCTTAAAGAAGGTGGTGGAGAATGCAAAATTTTTTAATATCTACTTTATTTTCAAATTTATCCTATTTTTTTCTCACAAGAAGTTGACGGAGTTACTTTATATTTTTTTTATTTTCAGACATTAAAAATGTAGACATTGTAGTGAATTATGACCTCCCAAAAAGCATTGATGAGTATGTGCACCGAATAGGGCGTACTGGTCGCGTAGGAAACAGAGGAAAAGCCGTATCGTTTTATGATTCTGATCAGGTAATTAAATTATAATAAATTGAATGATTCAGTTGAGAAAATCTGATTTAAATACAATGTTTATTCGATGAACACTGATAATAAAATACACTCAATAAATTAGAACATAAACATTAATCATTTTTTTTACACTGTATAATTCGTACAATAGCTTCTATTTATATTTATAACAAATAAAACTTCTCTTTTTATTTCAGGATTTAGCCCTAGTGGCTGATCTTTCAAAAATACTTCGACAGGCAGATCAATCTGTCCCAGACTTCTTAAAGGGAGGTGGCACTGCTACATTCAAGGGCAATAAATATGGAGGCAGTGATGTCAGAGTAAGTAATATGAGCAAATGGGGAATATGTGAATTTCAAAAATTACAAAGAATCACTAGATTAAACAATTTGATGTTATTAATAACTGTGGTATAGCTATTCCAAGTTGGTATGGCTATTTTTTAAAAGAACCTTTATTTTGTATTTCTTTATCAGATTATTCAATGAAATTTAGTTGTTCCATGCCAATTGATTAGTAAAAAATTAGCATCTATCTGTGCATTAATTCTTATCGATTTTCCAAACAATTCTCAAGGTTCTCAACTAATTTTTGTTAATGCTTCCAAAAGGGATTAACATACTACAATAATGAGGTACTTAAAAATATAAAAATATGTTAAATCAACATGATTAGAAATAGTTCTAAGTACAAAATTTTCCATCTAATTTCAGAATTTCAACAATGCCAACACAGCTGTAGTAGACCAAGGGCAGGAACCTGAAGAAGAATGGTAGATGTACAATGTACAAAAATGACTTTGAATTTATTATCACTATAATTAGACGTAAATGTGACTGTTAGTGATTTTTTTGCATTACATCTACGTACATACAACAGGAGTGAATGCGCGTTCAGAACATTGGTGCTTATGCTAGTAAACTAAAAGACATCTTTATTCGTTGCTACGACGAAGTAAAATTATATTATACATGGCCTGGTGTACAAAGACTGTAATTCATTTTCAAGTAATTTTTTTTTTTAGAAATAAGAATATTTTCTAAGATTAAATTGCCTTCAGGCAACTGCAGCTTGCTCAACTTTGACGCGCAATAACCCCGATATTTCGAATTACTTTATTCCGCTGTACTTACGTTTATTATTTTTACACTATTAGAAGAGGTGTTTTTTTTTTATATTTTACATATTAAATAGTGCCAATAAAGAATTTAACACGAAACATTATAGTGCATAGAATGACATGCGATTCTGTGATTGTTCAAGTGAAAGTTGCTCACTTAAAAGTTTAACAAAGTTACTCTATTATCTATAGTTTTCAGTTATTCATATTTTTGTTTCAATTCTATTTTGTTTCGTTTGAATCTCTTGAGAAGACCTCATAAATATATCAATTATGTTTATCCCTGTACAAAATTGACTAACTGAAATGTAGTATAAAACTGTAATCTGTGATGATTATTATAAGTAGAAATAAGTTTGCAGTTTGAATTACTTCTACCATCATGCCATAGATATTTAGTTCAATACCAGTTCGTTGAAGTGATCAACAAAACATTAAAGAGTGATTTGAATACTAAGTTAGGGTTATTTACTATGTACGTTTTCAACTTTTTTTTTATTTGAGTTTAGTTGTTATACTCATTATGTTATAAGATGTTACTTTTGAATAATAAGGTGTGACGAAATAAGTGTTTTATTTGCCCATTATAAATACGCCAGATCTTAACGCACGGGAATGATCAACTTAGTGTTTCATCTCTGGTTCAGTTTCCAAATAAATCCTGGACAATGAAAACACATACCTACTGATAGTGCTCTTATAAAGCAACATGCTTCACCCACCTTAAGGATCTGTTCACAGACTGGCTCGGAGAGGAGAGCAAATTTTTATTACGTTGGAAGTTTATTTTTGCATTTGTACACTTTTTTGTCATAAAGAATACTTGAACGCGCTGCGTGTGAAATAATAAGAGGAGCCGACCGGCTCTGATTGCGAGCGCATCCGCTTTCAGATCTCTTCCACCCGGACTATGTGAAATAGTTGGCGGATCCGCTCCGGCCAATTCCAATGTATACGATGCGGTCTGTGTGAAAAGAAAAAAACGGGCCGATGCTCTCCGAGCCGGTCTGTGTGAACGGACCCTAACCCATACGGTTGTAATTAACTATCAATGAAATAGAAGCATTGTACGACTGAAGCTGCAACTTTTCTTCACTATCCATTCGCTGGTAGCCTAAAGGGCTATTCCAGCTACGCTGTGACTGGTAGATGAGCTCACATGGCTCAACCTGAGAGAATGTGCTAACATTGACCTTTGCGAGAGTAGTGCTTCGTAGATTCTACGACCGAATCGGAATCGCAACCCCCTAAGCCGCAACGCAAGACAGTTCTTTTTGAGGTAACAACGGCAAGGATTTTGCAAAATTGAAATTCCGTAGATTGTTTCTTGGGTATCAATAAAAAAAGATCGCTTAGACAGAATTTTATTATGACTAAACAGAACATCACATTCAAATTCGAGTTTTACAGATAAATATAAAATACTCTTTTCTTTAACCTACCTATCCGCTGCCTAGAGGCTATTCCAGCTACGCCCGGACGGGAAAATACTTCTGATTCGAATTAAACCTATTGATCCATTATTATTCTATAAGGATATATTTAAACCAGTTGCTCCAATTAAAACTACGAGATTGTCTAAAATGTCCGAGTTGATTATTGAGTCTGATTGAATTGTCATCAGAGTGCATTATTGCGCATAAAATCACAACATAACAAAGTCCGTCTTAATGAAGTTATACTTCTTTAGGCGCGTTATGAAAAATTGATGAGAGTGAAATTTTACGATGCGCGCGCACCGTGACACAAAATTAACAGAAATGAAGTTGCCCGCTAAATCGCTCATTACAATACGACCGACGTAACTTGGCGAGTCTGAATATAGCCGCAGGCGAACTTTCGCGCATGTACACTCGTAAAAAAAAGTGTTATTAGCATTCATTTTTTAGTAATATAAATGACAAAATTATTATTTAATATAATTCATACTAAATATTATTAAGTTATTAACGTTAAATATTCATTATTAATTATTTAATATTTAAAAAAAAAGAAATAAATTTAATAAAAATAAAGTATAACGCGTACATAAGTACACGCACCCATTTATTTATTTATTTGATATTTGATAAAGTGACTGACAATCCATTCATAAATTTTCATACTTATGCGCCACGGCAAAGTCCGCGATTTTTTTTCATGAGGTTTTGTGATACAATTTTTTAAAAGTGCATCGTACGCTAGCAGTTTTTCGGAATACTATTTATCACAGAGTTTTCTTTTATTTAATGTTGTATATAAAATAAAAGCAAAAAATATTGCACAGGAAATTGCTGTTGCTTTTTCTGTTAATTTATCACAAAGAATTCTGGATGTGCATGTATACAAAATTACTGACTTGGCTACGAGTTTTCCTTAATTATAAACGTATATTCTTCTGGTAACTTCTAAACCCCTACTTCCAATATTTTTATAAAATCTTTAAAATCAGTTTTGGTGAGGATGCAATGAAAAATCTATATGATTCTATATACCCCTTGGGATTACAACTCTTTTTAATAAGATAACTTATGTGTACAACATTTAATTATATTTAAGTTTATTAAAAGTATAATTTAAAAAATGTATCACAATTATTTACGACCCCGTAATAATTAAGTACCTACCTACCTAAATAATTAGATTACCTATAAAACTTCTGCTATAAGCAACAAATTGTTTGTTCAAATACAAAAATTAAGATCATTCATTTGATTAAGAACCGAAGTCCAAAATTTGAAATTAGTTAAATATATTTTAATGTATATCGACGCTTGAAATGCAAATGTGACTAAGCGACAATAACTGCTTTGTACATACATGATAAGCAATAACCATATTCGATGCGCAAAAAAATATATATTTCTAGGTCTATTAAAGTCATTTCAATCCTACAGCTAGATTCGTTAAAATATATTTTTTTTCAGGTATTTTAAGTTTAAATTAGTCTACTGTAAAGTTCACGCATTGTCGCTTTGTCACGTTTGCATTTCAAGCGTCGATATATTTAAAATTCATTCTCTAGATTTTGACAGTATGTAAAAATATCTTTTGGCCAGTAGATGAAATAGTTACCCTTCCGCCCTTCCCGCACTATACCTTCCGGAATATCCAGTCTGTTAGGTACAGTTATCAATAAAAAAATATTGTAGATATTTATAGGCAATTTATAAACAATCTACTCTGCAAATGAAAAATCAAATTACGCACGTTTTTCTAATCTAACCCAACCATATCACTTTTCAATTGTGACATTATGCACATTATGTGGGTTTTAGTAATGTAAGGCACATTTATTTAAAGGTTTTCACGTATTTTATGCAATCGTTGGTGTATCTTGCAACCTCTCATAGGGCGTTGACACATTCCTTCTGAAATATTGTACTAATCTGTAAAAAGAAAACAATAATGCGTTAATGTTATAGATAATATTGATCAGGCAACAGGATTTAAAAAATCACAATAAAATTTGCTTTTACCTAATCTTTCGAGATGCCAATAGTCGTGTCAGAGTTAGATAAAGGTAGGTACTTTCAAAACCAGTATTTGCCAGTGGCCAAGGTTATTTTTTTAGAATTAAACCAAAACAAAACATACTAGCCTTAGACACGCGTGACGCATACGGATTTATCTAGCTTCATAACACAGACTTGTACAGGCAAGTAAGTAGATGTGACTATTCCACCTTTACCGTGTTTTCTACTTCTCGGTCAAAAAGTGTCGGACAGACAGACGGACAACAAAGTAATCTCGTAGAGATTCAATTTTCTTTTTAGGGACCGTAACCAAAAAAATGCATTAGTACCATTAATTTCAAAAACCCATCGAGATAATAAGATGCTAAGGGTAACATTAAAGTATACATTGTAACATTGTTTTGTGGACAACTACAATTATGAATTGTTATTAAAGAAGTCTATATTTATTATTAACTAGCTGAGCCGGCAAACTTCGTAGTGCCTTAATCGATAAAAAAAGACCTAACCTTTTGTATAAAATAAACTTAAAACAAACAAAAGGAATCCGTCCGACAGGGGACACAATAAAGGAAAAACAAAATTGTTATTTTTATTTAATTCCGAGCATTTTCATATTTATCTTTACCTTTTAAACCTTCTCTCGACTTCCACAAATAATTCAAGACCAAAATTAGCCAAATCGATCCAGCCGTTCTCGAGATTTAGCGAGACTAACGAACCGCAATTCTTATATATATACCTAGTCAGGTCATAAATTCTGTCACATGTTTAATGTAAAATAATTGAAACAAGTTTATTCATTATGTAACCATTCATATACCAAAATGAACTTAACAAAACATACACTCGGGTGCAATGAAATCGCACATCTGTACATTTTTTGAAAAATATTATTTACTTCTTTTTATTTAAAAAAATACAGATATTTTTTAACATAAGGTTAAAGGATAGTTCAATACCTATTCAATGATACCACATAAGACATGATAAGTTTACCTGCCTGCTGAAACAAAACGACAACAGCAAACTCCAAAAATGGCTCCCTCAACTCACTGCAGTTTGCAAGACCAACAGCAGGTATAAAAAGGCATGTTTTGTGTAAAACGTCATTCTACCCGATGATATGTAGGCGAAGTAAAATGTCCCTTAGAAATAAGGTGACACTCTACAAAACTTGCATACGCCCCGTCATGACTTATGCAAGTGTAGTGTTCGCTCACGCGGCCCGCATACACTTAAAATCCTTCCAAATTATTCAATCCCGTTTTTGCAGGATAGCCGTCGGAGCCCCGTGGTTCGTCAGGAACGTCGACCTCCATGACGACCTGGACTTAGAGTCCATCAGTAAGTATCTGCAGTCGGCGTCCATGCGCCACTTCGATAAAGCGGCACGACACGAGAACCCTCTCATCGTGGCCGCCGGTAACTACATTCCCGATCCTGCGGACAGAATGGAAAGCAGTCGACGTCGCCCAAAACACGTCATCTCGGATCCTCCCGATCCACTAACGGTGCTTTTAGGTACTTCAAGCACCGGTCACCGTTCTCGTCGAACCCGACGCTTGCGTCGAAGGGCTCGACGAGTAAATTAACTCTCAGACACAGCCCACTGAGTTTCTCGCCGGATCTTCTCAGTGGGTCGCGTTTCCGATCCGGTGGTAGATTCTGCGAAGCACGGCTCTTGCTAGGGTTCGTGTTAGCAACATCGTCAGGTTGAGCCCCGTGAGCTCACCTACTAAAGTTAGGGTTACGCTGACATAGCCTCTCAAGGCTATCAGCTTAGGTAGGAAAAAAAAAAAAAAAAACGTCATCAGTTGCAAGCCAACGCTTAACCTGATAAGACCTCTAGTGACTCCAATTGCATTTGTCTGAAAAAGATGGATACTACTCCGGAAAAAGCCGCTCAAGTCGTCGCTCTAATTGAAGCGGGCCAGAACCAGAGTGCTGTAGCTCGACAACTGAATATCAGCCGATATTCAGTTCGTCGTGTATACCAGCGCTATCGGGAGACTGATAGCTTTGAAAGGCGACGAGGATCTGGTTGAGCAAGAGCTACAACACAGCGCGACAACAGATTTCTTGTAACGACAGCGTTGCGAAATCGTCGTTTGACTGCCGTTGAACTTGCACAGCAGCTTCAACAGGTGCGTGAAGTGGTAGTCAGCAGGTGGACAGTCAGAAGGAGACTTGCCGAAGGTGGTTTGACTGCGCATAGGCCAGCAAATGGCCCTAAGTTGACGCCAGCTCACCGCCGGGCTCGTTTTCGATTTGCACAAGAACACGTCAACTGGACAGCCGAGCAGTGGAAAGCAGTCCTGTTCTCAGACGAGTCCAGAATGTGTCTTCATGATAATGATGGACGTGGAAGGGTCTACAGAAGGCGCTCAGAGCGATTTTCCCAATGTTGCATCACAGAACGTGTAGCATACGGCGGTGGTTCGTGTATGTTCTGGGGAGGTATCTCACTCGAACGAAAAACAGAGCTTGTCTTCATCGTTGGGGCCAATATTAGGCGACAAACAAGAGGTCTAACATCTCAACGATACATAGAGGAAGTTCTACAAGAACATGTCGTACCATTTGGCCGTTTAATTGGAAGTAACTTCCTTTTTATGCATGACAATGCAAGACCTCATACCGCTGCGATAGTGAGACAATACTTACAAGAAGTAAATGTACCCGTGATGGAGTGGCCAGCTCGGAGCCCGGACCTTAATCCGATTGAACACTTGTGGGACGAATTAAAAAGAAAAATTAGAGGTCGAAATAGTGCTCCAGCTAATCTCCAGGAGCTACAAAATGCGCTCAAAGAGGAATGGGACGCCATGCCACAAGACTTTATCAGAAACTTGATAGAGTCGATGGGGAATCGGTGTGAAGCTGTAATTCGGGCAAGAGGGGGCAATACTTGTTACTAATAAATGATTTTTCAGTATTTTTTGTTTTTTTTTTATTAATCCCCAAATTTTAAACGGTTTAGTTGAGTAATCATTTTGTAATAAAGATTAAATTGTTGTTGTATTTTATTTTCCTCAAGAAAGTAATCTTATCTCCACTTATATGGTATCATTGAATAGGTATTGAACTAACTTTTAACCCTATGTTAAAAAATATATGTATTTTTTTAAATTAAAAGAAGTAAATAATATTTTTCAAAAAATGTACAGATGTGCGATTTCATTGCACCCGAGTGTATATTCTTATGACACTAAAGTTTATTAACAATGACCTCCGTGATTTTGAATACAGGCCTTCAATCTGCGCGGCCAGTTGCCTATCGCAGCACGAACGAGGTCCATGTCAATATCGGCGGCTGCCTTAATCAAGGATGTCTTGAGTGACTCCAAATTGGGATGAGGCTTTGAGCACGCCTTTTCCTCCAAGTGTTGCCATATCTTGTAATCTAACGGATTCAAATCTGGACTGGAGGAGGGCCAGTCTTCGTGCCGGATGAAGTCGATTTCACGCGCCGCCAGCCAGTCTTGTGTGCTCTTCGCTCTATGAGCTGGCGCCGAATCTTGTTGGAATACCCAGTGCCTGTTATTGAACATGGTATGAGAAACAGGTTCCACAAGGTTCGTCAGGACTGTATTTTGATACACAACTGCATTCGTTTTTACACCTTTCTTACAAAAATATACCTCTGTTAAGCCCCAATAAGAAACTCCCAACCATACCATGAACGAGGATGGAAAATGACCTCGTTGGACACGCGGAATACGGTTGCTCGCTTCTTCACTACTGTGTGCGTACATCTTATCATTTTGTTTGTTGTAGCTCTCTTCTACGGTAAAAATTTTTTCATCCGAAAATAGAATTTCCCGATATTTTTTTCCCGCGTACCGCTTCAACAAAGCGCGGCATCTCTTCAGTCTCAGGTCCATTAGACGAGCATTCAAACGATGTCCTGTTTTTCTTCGATATGCCCGAAGCCCTAAGTCTTCATTTTCCCCGTGGTTCTGCTTAACCCCATCTGAAGGGCCAACAGTTTCTGCTTAAGTTTGGGATTTCTTTGAATTCGCGCCTTCACGGCTTTTATCACTGCTGGAGTCCTAACAGACCGAGGGCGACCACTTCTTGACCTGTCACTAGACACTAGAGTCTTCATTGTATCGTTTAATGGTACGATAAACGAATCTTTCGGTTATATTCAAATTTTTCAGTATGTTAAAAATTTGAATTGGCGCGTAACCGCAACGATGCAACGCAATAACTGCAACACGGTCTTCTTTAAGCGTCCACTCCATATTTAAAAATGAGTAAAATTCTAAAAGTATACATTTTTATTTTCATGAACAATTCGATATTCGAATTCAATAAACTTTTTTGTGGCCAGCATTCTAAAAGAAAAGTTTTTACTGTGTGACAATACTTATGACCTGACTAGTTATATATAGAAGATAGAAGAAGAAGATATATTTGACGAAAATAACCATATGTATTAATTTAAAATCTGATAAAATATACGAATTGTACAAACTTTCGCGGCTATCTAAATTAAACACACTATTATTTGTATTATATCAGTAAACAGCACTTTATTATTGAATGTGAATATTGTCGTAAGAGTCCCTCAAATATTAGTGCCTGATAAAGAGTACCTACATACTTTAAAAATATTATATTTTGAACAGCGACTGCCAAGAAAAGTTCAAGGTATCAAATGAAGAATTAATGGAAGCCGTTTATAAATTGTAAATTTAATTATAGTATAAAACGACAATAAAAAACAATAATATTAAGTTTAATCAATCGCACACAAGTTCTTATTCATTTTCATGTGTCATATTATTATATTAGTTCAGCTACTTGCCGCTAGGGAAGCTTATTCCCCAATACAAAGACAAAGAAACTCCGTCAATATTCGTCATGTAATATCTAAATATAGATTTACGTTTAATTTTTGAAGTCACGCTACTACGAAAATAAAGTTGAAATATGTGATATATCTATTTATAGAAAACGCGTTGGTCCGACAATGTTTTTGCTTGTTTTTGTATACTAAAATGTCATTGTTTGTTTAATTAGAATACTGAACACCAAATATGTTTTAACATTTTGTAAACATGTATCGGGAAAATCGTCCTCCCTATTTTTGTCACGAAGCAATCATGGGCTCGGTTTTGGAGGGTAAGATATTCTAATGCGGTTCAGAATCCTGGGTCAAGGTTGGCTGGCGAAGGTCACTGTTAGTCTATAGACTCGGATAATTACTTACTGTTTATGACCAAGTGAACCGTAACCTCTTCTGCCCATTTATGCGAGCTATACAAAAATTGTTCAAAAATTGACAGCATTCTATCTCGTGCACAAACACACTTGTTTTATGACGATAACAACTCATTCAATTAAATAATATATTTAACTAGGACACTGGTGAATTACATAATAGATACATCTAATTAGTACGCCGCGAGTATCTGCAGGCCATTTACAGTGAATAGTTACTTCAGTCGCTAGCGAGTTTAACAAACTAACGATTGTCATTAGTCACGCTAGACTTTGTAGCGTAAGGGACCAAGGATCTTTGATCGTAATTAAAAATTTCAACAATCGTAATTGTTCAACTAGACGTCCACGATATCTAGAATTTTATTGATCTAATTCGTCCGTAAATTATTATCTCCGAAACGTCATTAGCACATGTGCCTCACTATATGCATATATTATAGTAATACGAATGTATGTACCTACTCATACCACAAAAGCGACGATTATCACCGGCAAGAACCAAAAACAGGGCAAAAAGTAAACAATCTCCCCAACAATAAATAATGACGATGTAGGTAGATAAGGAGCAGATTCTGTATCAGAAAAAAAAAAAAAAAAAAAAAAAAAACGTATGGTAAAAATAAACTTTATCGAAACGCAAACATAGTTCACCCTTTTTCGAAATTTACATTCAAATCGATTCACGATAATTAAAACAAAACAATGTGGTTAGCTTAAATAATGCGAGCAACCACCCTTAGGCACAGCCCACTGAGTTTCTCGCCGGATCTTCTCAGTGGGTCGCGTTTCCGATCCGGTGGTAGATTCTGCGAAGCACGGCTCTTGCTAGGGTTCGTGTTAGCAACGTCGTCAGATTTGAGCCCCGTGAGCTCACCTACTAGTTAAGGTTACGCTGATATAGCCTCTCAAGGCTCTCAAGCTTAGGTAGGAAAAAAAAAAGCGAGCACCAAATAAATATGATGATAAATTTCGTTCAAACAAGTTATCGTGTGCAAAAATAAATACATTATAAACTGCTTAAAACATACTCGTTTACAGCATTATCATTTTAAAATATGTATTTTATTTTATTTAAAATGCGATATGAAACATTTTGATAAAACTGTTTCGGTATTTCAATAATTGAAATACGAAAGTTTATATCAGCAAGGATAGCATTCGACGGTTGGTTAAACCATTACACTACTCACTTATTTTTCCCACCTATGCTGATATTTATTTTTAGTGCTCAGTTGGGTGGACGAGCTCACAGCCTAGCTGGTGTTAAGTAGTTACTGGAGCCCATAGACATCTACGACGTAAATGCCACCACCCACCTTGAGATATGAGTTTTAAGTTGTCAGTATAGTTACAACGGCTGCCCCCCCTTCAAACCGAAACCCATTACTGCTTCACGGCAGAAATAGGTAGGGTGATGGTACCTACCCGTGCAGACTCACAAGATGTATCAGCGTAACTTTAACTAGTAGGTGAGACCTCTGGGCTCAAACCATTAGGTGTTGCTAACACTGGCCCTAGCAAGAGCAATGCTTCGCAGAATCTACCACCGGATCGCGACTCATTTAAAAGATCCGGCGAGAAACTCATTTGGCTGTGTCGGTGGGTTAATTTACTCGCCGAGCCCTTCGTCGCAAACGACGGGTTCGACGAGAACGTTGACCGGTGCTTGTCGTACCTAAAAGCACCGATAATGGATCGGGGGGATCCGTAATGACGTGTTTCGGGCTTGAGGTAAACGTATGTACGTATTGTTGCTAAAATCGCTCAAGGCTATCACCATAAGTAGGAGGAAAAAAAATATACCTCAAATTTCCAATGCTGAGAAATTATGAATTTTCATAAATAAAAACTACTTACCCAATAAACGTGCATGATACGCACACGATCCCAATGCTGAGCATATAAAAAGCCGCCGGGAATGTTGATATCGTGCATTCGTATAAGGAATTGTACAGAAGCGGAGACAGTAAAGGGCATAAGCCCTCAATAGCCGACATTAGCGCGAATACTTTAGCGATATCACTGATAGGCAGTATTTTCGTCAACAACGACCTCAATAGCGGTGACGATAGCCCTTTGAACAACGATATAGCGGAACCTGCAATATAAATTTCAACTCAATCATTCAAACACTAAAATTCACAATAGATTGATCAGTATTCCTTTATTATTTTGTCTTATCTAGCCATACAGCTACGCCGATATTAACGAAAAATAATTATTTGATTAATGTAATAATATATGTTGAAACACGATTCGAAGTAACAAAATGTAATCGTTTTTTTTTTTATTGCTTAGATGGTTGAAGGAACTCACAGCCCACCTGGTGTTAAGTGGTTACTGGAGCCCATAGACATCTGTAACGTAAATGCGCCACCCACCTTGAGATATAAGTCCTAAGGTCTCAGTATAGTTACAACGGCTGCCCCACCCTTGAAACCGAAACGCTGCTTCACGGCAGAAATAGGCAGGGCGGTGGTACCTACCCGAGCGGACTCACAAGAGGTCCTACCATCAGTAATTAGCATGTAATCGTTTAATGAGTTATGTCTTGTACTTTAATGTTCTTTAATAAAAAGTAGTAGAAAATTGTATCAAATGTATGTATGTTCAGGTTCAACACGACAATGCATCGACGTAAATACATAATTCGTTTGTTAGAGAATGACAAACATAAATCGGGTAAAAATTGGGGTATCATTATTTCAGAATGATAAAATTTCATATCGGTGAATGTAAATGGGTGTTCGACCTCACCGATCTACTTGATTAGCAGAGCCCATACCGGAGTGAATACCGCCACACACTGATAGAGATATGAGAGCCAAATTTTGTTGTAAAACAGCTGTCCATTGTTCAGATTCGAATGTATAATTAATTGGTGGATTAATTATGCAGGATTATGGTACTTAGCCGTTGGGCTTATAATACCAGTAAAGGCCGATTGGTGATCGCAGTACGTTGGTATAGTATTCAAGGGATGCTACTGTGTATTCTCCGGTGAATCAATTGAACACACACACACACGCACGCACACACACCCACACGCACACACAAACACGCACACACACACACAAACACGTACACACACAAACACATACATCGAATACATCGAAATTAGTGTTGCAAAGAAGCCAGTAGCCGCTAACCTGCATATTATATAGCTATTCAAGGCTAACGCACACACACAAACACGCACACAAACACGCACACAAACACGTACACACACAAACACAAACATCGAATACATCGAAATTAGTGTTGCAAAGAAGCCAGTAGCCGCTAACCTGCATATTATATAGCTATTCAAGGCTAGGACACCAATTATGCAAATGTAATTGAGGATGTCTCGAGATGGGCGGTAGAAGCATCAGATGAAAAAAAAAAAGAAATAACGACTTACTTAGAGCAAGAAGTAGACCTAAGAAGAAATGGATGGATTGCGTGAAAGACGATATGTGTAAAGGGGGAGTGAGCGAAGAAATGGTATATGATAGAGGAGTATCGAAAGAGAAAACATGTTACGCCGACCCCAGGTGACTGGGAGAATGGTAGGAGAATTATGATAAACGACTTACTCAAATACATATGCCACGTTGAAACTGCAAGCGCTTTCACGACGTACTCGACGATCATCGAGATATAAGCGACGTTCACGAAGGCCAGATCGCCGATCTTCAGTAACTTCTGCACAACTATAATGCCCAAGAAACCGCCCGCGAACGATATCGTCGTGCTCAAGGCCGAATATAACGTGTAGTCTTTCAGAGCCCAGCGCAGTTTCTCTCTCGTGTACAGATATTCCAAATTCATGGAACCGTATAATATGAATATCGTTAGGCTGTTCGCAACGGTGAGGAGCAGGATCTGTGCTCTACCGAAGTTAGGCCGTTTCTTGAAACATTCGCGTGCCATCTGTTTCACTAAAGACCAATCTAATAGGGTACCGAGCCGCCCCTAAAACAATGCTATTAATAAGACGACTCTTTGCTAACAACATATCAGTATATGGCAACACCATATATATGGCAATACCATATCATTATAAGGCAATACCATATCATTATATGGCACCACCATATCATTATATGGGACCACCAAGCCGCTCTGATGACGAACCTGGAAAGCGAGCCTCGAAGATTTTGCATGAGCTGTTCTATTACTGCACTATGCGGTTTACCGGAGACCATAGACTTCTGAAGATTATTGCCCCACCAACCTTGAGACATGAGGTCAAAGTTGCAATTGTACTGTAAAACAGCTGCTGCTGTTCCACTCTGCAAACTAAAACGCATGATTTTACAGCATAAATACGAAAGGATGACCACAATTATGATCACAATACAATAAGAATATTTATTTCTTTACTAATGAATTTTTTGATGGATAAGCAGGATAAATAAGAGAACACATTCCATGATTGTCGACCGCATCTCTCATTTTGGGCGGCAATAACATTTTGGTGTCCAAAGGCTTCGATAGACAGTTAACACGAAACTGACTGGGCCTACGTCATACAGCAATAATAATAATAAAACGATGCGTGCTTAATCTCCAACTCTATAAGTACTAGAAAATTCCTTATCATGCGTCAATAGTTGTGATATCTTCTACGAACAAATAATTGTTAAATTTAATTTCACCTGTGTAGCTCCTTCCAATGATTCCCTTAGAAATATATTTGTGAAGGCGTACGCAAATACATTTAAAGATGCTCCTATCAACAGTAAATACACATTCCCGACAGCCCTAAGCAAATGGGCACTAAATAGTCCTCCCAGTACGGTTCCAGCAGAAACAGATGCCTCCAGTATGGTCATTCTACAATAGAAAATTTCAACCACGTTAATCCATTGAACTTTAGATATTCGAAGGGCCTTTTCAACCATTCGGTCTTCAACTAATTATAATTTAATCTATATCTATAAAAATGAATTGCTGTTCGTTAGTCTCGCTAAAACTCGAGAACGGCTGGACCGATTTGGCTAATTTTGGTCTTGAATTATTCGTGGAAGTCCAGAGAAGGTTTAAAAGGTGAATAAATATGAAAATGCTCGAAATAAAAATAAAAATAAGAATTTTGTTTTCCCTTTGATGTGTCCCCGTCGGACGGATTCCTTTTGTTTCTTTTAAGTTTATTTTATACCAAAGTTTAGGTCTTTTATTTATCGATTGAGGCACTACGAAGTCTGACGGGTCAGCTAGTTTCTAATAAAACTTAGCAGGTACGATGCGCTACATTTATTGATTAACGTCAAATAAATCTTATTAGTTTAATAAATACGGCTGCCCCAACCTTCAAACTGGAATGCAAAAATATTTCGCCGCAGAAATAGACATAGAGGTGCCTCCAGTGCGATCCCATAATAAACCCTACTGTATACCAGGAATTATGCAAATTTATTCACTATCGAAGACCTTCATAAACAATCAAATAAGTTTTCCTTAGAACCTGTCTGTGGAATTTTAACACTGGCATAATCGCATCGCTTCATACCGGGCGACTTAGCCTTTAGGCTACGACGACTTCGCTATGTCGCTGAGCCCAAAGCAAATTAAAAAAGCATTAGTAGGATTGGTCCACAAATACTAAGTTCTATACAAATACAATTTTACAGTTTGCAAACTATTATTATAGGCATTTGTTTAAGGTTAGCATGGAAAACAGGTAACGTCAAAACCGTTATTACCTAAGGGATCTGTTCTCCGGGGATGTGACGTCACTTACGTAACAAAAAGCTCCAGTAAACAATATGATCATGCCGCCGGTCAGCGAATATGGAACGGCAGTTACTATCAACCACCAAGGGCCCAAGTCGTTCATAGTGCTATACACCACCACCATCATTCCTGTCATTGCCATGCCTAAAACACACTTCAATATATTTTTTACAAATAGTTATTAAAATAATTGAATATCGCCGAGCAGCGGAAAATCTACATATAAATAATAGTTAAAAAAAACTAAAAAACACGCTTTATATAAAATTCAACTAAAAAATAAATAAAAAATTTATTATAAATTAATTAAATAATAAAAATAATTATTATAAATTTCAATTGAAAATAATGTATAATATATTTTATTGTAAAAAAGGCATGGGGTGCATGGTGTTATTAGTTATAAATATTTTTTTGACATATATGAGTAGAAGAATTATTATTTCAATAATATCTTAAAAAGCACCCCACGCTTTTTTTACAATAAAATATATTTTACACTACCAGTAAAATCACGCGATCACGCGAAAAGACCTCCTCAAAGAAAAGATTGAAAAAAACCTAGACCCACATCTAGTGTTTGTTTCATTTTAATCGTTTGACTAATATAGTACTGACTGTATATCACATAACTGTTTACTCAATACCATACGTAGATTAAAATATATTGTACCTAAATGTAATCTAAAGTGTATATCATTGCAGGCGACGAAGGTCATCGAGGACACGGCTTAAATAAAATTTGAACTCCAAATTCAATACGACATATTCAATTTACGACACACCTTAAATGCACGATGCATTTTATTTTTAAATCTGATAACAAGACCGACCGGTTTCAGGGCGTAACTAAAGTCAAAAGTTTTTTGTTTTGTATTTTTAAGGATACTGGTTCTGAAAACCTTCAATTAACACAAGTTATTTCTTAATCGATCTTTAATTCTGGCACGAAGATACCTTTAAATTTGCTTTTAGTATGATCAGAGGATCTCACAATGAATGATAACAGCTAGTAATGTTATTTATTGCGGACAATGTGTAAAGGCTTTTTTGTCCACATAAGAAAATCGCCGGATCACCACCCGCGCGGCAAGTGGGGTATGTGGGAGTTGAACCTCACTAAAAACTCCTGCCGCTCACAGCCGGCGCCCTACCTCAGACCGGGCCGGAGCCCAGTCAGGGCTATTGAGACGCGGGACAAGGTTGAACAATATGAGAGGGCTAGAGCTAGCTAGAGATATTTTTATTTTTTTTTATTGCTTTGATGGATGGACGAGCTCACAGCCCACCTGATGTTAAGTGGTTACTGGAACCCATAGACATCTACAACGTAAACGTACCACGGAGCAATAAGGAATTACATTTTATAATTTTGATAGTACATATTTTGAAGTCGTCGTGGCCTAAAGGATAAGACGTCCGGTGCATTCGTATGAAGCGATGCACCGGTGTTCGAATCCCGCAGGCGGGTACCAATTTTTCTAATTAAATACGTACTCAACAAATGTTAACGATTGACTTCCACGGTGAAGGAATAACATCGTGTAATAAAAATGAAACCCGCAATATTATAATTTGCGTAATTACTGGTGGTAGGACTTCTTGGGAGTCCACACGGGTAGGTACCACCACCCCGCCTATTTCCGCCGTGAAGCAGTAATGCGTTTCGGTTCGAAGGGTGGGGTAGCCGTTGTAACTATACTGAGACCTTAGAACTTATATCTCGAAGTGGGTGGCGCATTTACGTCGTAGATGTCTATGGGCTCCAGTAACCACTTAACATCAGGTGGGCTGTGAGCTCCTCCACCCATCTAAGGAATAAAAAATAAAAAGGCATGAAATAAAATGAAATGAAATGTGATGAGAGAATATGGGAGCACGTAATGATTTATATTTTATATAAAAAAGTTATCATATAAATATAGTTTTTCATATAAAAAAAAAATCATTTCGTGCGCAGCGCGTTTCGCATTACGTTGTTTTTGATTTTTGGCTTTCGTTCGTTTTCGTAAACAACCTAATGCGCGATTTCTCGTAACAGGTTCTATTTTTATTTTCAAGCAACCTGTTGCTGCAACAGGTTTCGTAAACAATTACTCATCTTTAGTAGGAAACAGTTAAAAAAATATCGTTTTTTATTAAAATATCTCGAACAATAAACATAACCTAAAATGTAAACATTGTCTGATTTTACCAATTTGGCCATTGCTGGGAGACCTGAAAATTGGGCTCATGAAACCTTCTTAGGTATTGTAACTTATGCCCAAATTCTAGCACTGTAACGCCACGCCCAAATTTGTATGGATTTCGGGTTTGTCCTTTTAATGATTAGGGAACGTACCCATACTACGTGACCCGTTTAGGGGGGGAGCGGAGTCTTTAAAATACTACGGTCAGTCACAGGAGCGGGGGGGTGGCACAGGTTTTTGTCACGTAGTCGATTTTAGTCAGAGAAATCTCGTATTTTTTCGACCTATATTCGAATATAGCGCGCAGTGTTTAGCGCTTTGTAAACTCACACTACATAATTCACTAGTAATTTAAGTGTGTATGCAGTCTTATGCAATAAAGACGAGTATGAACCAAATTATTATTTTTTTCAATTTTTGCGTGTGAAATGATTAAAAATCATAATTATGAATTACTACGTAAAAACTAAAAGGGGAGAGGGGGGGTCTTGGCATATACTACGAGTGATCACCGAGGGGAGGGAGAGGTCGAAAAAACTAAAAAAAATGTTCACGTAGTATGGGTACGTTCCCATAAGTTTTATGATATAAAATGTACCGGTATTTTGAGTGCTAAATTGATGTTCAATGATAAAATGTTGCCATATACGTTTTTACTAAAATGCTTTCGCTTATATTATACTTATATAGACCGCAGGTTGCCCATGCGATGAACTGACCAAGTCATGTCAGCAGTTGGCGTTTATTTGCATGGGTGTACCAGGCTCACCACAAAACCAAGAGAAGTGGCGATTGCTCGTGAGGCGCATAAAATCTACCCACAGCAATGATGTCTCCACACGTCATTACGGATCCTCTCGATCCATTAACGGTGCTTTTAGGTACCACAAGCACCGGTCACCGTACTCGTCGAACCCGTCCCTTGTGACGAAGGGCTCGACGAGCGAATTAACCCATAGACACAGCCCACTGAGTTTCTCGCCGGATCATCTCAGTGGGTCGCGTTTCCGATCCGGTGGTAGATTCTGCGAAGCACTGCTCTTGTTAGGGCCAGTGTTAGCATCACTCCGGTTTGAGCCCCGTGAGCTCACCTACACGTTAGGGTGAAGCTGAAATAGCCTCTCAAGGCTATTATTAGCATAGGTAGGAAAAAAATGTATACTGAATGACGACCAGGACCGACAAGAGTGATACGACAAAAGATTATATTATACGTACTCACCAAGAAGTGGCCATACAACCAGAGGTTTTCTACCGTGGGTATCAGACCACACACCCATAAATAGAGATAAAACTGCCGGTGCAACCGCTTCTATTATACTCTTTACTGTATTCACTACGGTCGCGTATCTCTGCACTTCTTTTTCTAATTCATCTGTTTGGTTCGTCTTGTCGAGTGCAAGAAAAACCTTACACACAGAGTCTGGATGGTTCAAACTATGCAAGCATGTCCTGTATAGTAAAATGTTGCTAACAGCAGCGCCTAAAATAATATTATTGATTTAAGAATACAAATAGAGAAAAGAATATCTTTACTTAGCTTAATCCGTTTTTTTACTGTAATTTTTTTGCTACCTACTCGCTAGTAACCAAAGGGGCTATTCTAGCTACGCGCGGAGGGGTTCGGTGAGCTCGCCGGTTCAATCTGTGAGAATAAATGAACACCAGCCCTACCAAGGGCAGTGCCTCGCAGAAACTACCACCGAATCGGAATCGCGACCCACTGAGAAGATCCAGCGTGAAACTCAGTGGGTTAGTACTATCTCAATAGAAAGCTAACAATAAAAACAGCCGATCAATGAAAACAAGGTAAAAAATTATTCAGAAACGTACCTTACGTTGTAATGGTTTAAAGTTTAAAAGTGCGATATTGTATAATGAAATTAACATTCCGGGGTTAATTCTAGATTTTATACAGCGACATGGTCTACGGAAAACGAAACAGAAACGAACAGTGCATTCCCCACTCGCGCTCACGATTATCTTTTAACTCTGATAACTTGGAACCTATTAGCCCATTATTTCTACAACTTGCTTATATTAATTACGATTTTATTTTATTTTATTACATATTACCGTAGTCAACTAACCTATGCAGTAAGAAGCATACTTGACAATTCCAGTTAGGTTTTCGAGTTTGTAAGAATTACGATCCGACATAGCATCCCTTTTTTTCTGCAGGTTTAAATGGTGAAAGCGTTTTTTTTTTGACTTCAAAGACAGTGGAGGTTTCATGTGATCGTAACTGGCTGTGGTCGCTCATAAAAATAACCATTAACAAGGTGGGTATTTATAAATAATGGTTCTGGCAACAATACACCCCCTTTGGCTATTCAGATTCTACCTTGACGTAATTCGATCACACCACTATCTGCACCACAAACCATCATTTTCTGATTTTCTTTTGTCCAAATAAAATATAAGGTATATGTCACAAAAAAGTTTTTGATATAGGTATATTAAAATATTCACTGGTGGTAGGACCTCTTAGGAGTCCGCACGGGTAGGTACCACCACCCCGCCTATTTCCGCCGTGAAGCAATAATGCGTTTCGGTTCGAAGGGTGGGGTAGCCGTTGTAACTATACTGAGATCTTAGAACTTATATCTCAAGATGGGTGGCGCATTTACGTTGTAGATGTCTATGGGCTCCAGTAACCACTTAACATCAGGTGGGCTGTGAGCTCGTCCATCCATAGCAATAAAAAAAAAATTAAAAAACTGCCACATTAGTAATTCAATAACACCTCTACATTTAAACTTGATTTTCATTCTGTACATACCAATAACATATTTATATTAGCACTGCAGTTCTATTCAAAATAAAAATAAAAACTTTGGTATGTTCAAATTTACATTTCATTTCATAAACTGATCCTTATTACAATCTCTGATTTTGTATTTGTTTATAATTGTATACCATTGTATATATAATTGTATATCACACAAATATTTTTAATTAAATTTAAAAAAAACCTTGGTTTGACCATATGCAAAATTAACAATGGTTATTCCTATAGCTTTTCTCGCAAGTTTAATTCATTATTAATAATGAATAAATTAAAAGTTTTCTTGTAAAAGTTGTTGAAGTGCTTATATAAATGCTAGTTTCCAATTACCTAATAAAAGACCTGTTAATTACCTGTTAATGACAAGCTTAGCATGGTTAGGCACATTGGAACTTCCATAGTCAAGTGGAATTTTCTTGGTGTATTTTGGACCATAGACCTGACTGCTGACCCATTTTCCAGATGATGATTCTCAATTTCAGTCATTACACTTAGATCTAAATGAAAATAAATTTAGTCTTAAAAACAATATAGCTCAACATTAAAATTGAACTGAATGCACACAATGTGATGAACAATTTTACACACTTACTAAAGAATTACCTTATTAGATATACTGAACTTAAAAATATTGTTGTTAAATTTTTATCTACCGAAATAATGCAGCCTTGTTTTTATTTGTTTATATCAAAAATCAGAAGGCGGCAGCAAGCAGTGGGCCTTATAATTCTAGTTAATCAACAGTTAATATTTTTATTTCATTTAATCTCACATAATTTTTTTATTTTTATAAATTATTGTTTTTATTTTATTCAATAATTACTAATGATAAGTTTGCAGTGGCTCGAACCACGTATCAGTGATATTACTAAAGCACTTCTAAAACAACCAATGAAGGGGATACAGTTTCCACTATCTTGCAAATCTTATTAATGTTTGATGGAGTATAATCCACACGATCCAATGTTTACCAGACACACGACCAAACTAATCACCATAAATATTAACAGAAGAACTAAGTATTTAATTGTCTTACAAAACAACAAAGCAATGTTTGCGTGATCATAAATGAATATTGTGTTAATAAAATTATTACGTTTGCTAATTTTTTCACATCACACGGCAAAATTTGAAAACGTTTATTTTCCCGCGATGGATCATCCGGAATGAATTTGTTCACTGTAAGTTTAACAAAGTTGATTTTTTTTTGTTTTGTCCTCCTACATGACAAAACATTGCATAAGTACATAGATTATACACATAATATAATTGAGACTTATGTACCTATACATATTCACTCATAAGAACTGTCAATTGTCATATTGCGCGCCTGCCAATGGAAACAAATAATATGTTTGGAATTTTAAAGATTGGAAAGGCATTGCTAGATGTTTTGTTGAATTAAAAATTTTGATTGAATTCGAAGTACCGTACCTATATATCATAGAACATTTACCGTCCATCAGGTAACTTATGCTTTCCGTTTAACATTAGCCTACTTAGGTACTCAGTTTTTACTTATTTACATTATGCCGGCCACTCACATGCGCGAAAACATTCCTATATTGTACAAATGTTCGCGCCATGTGAAGGGCTGTTAAACATTCATTCGCAAACTTAGCGGCTGTGCAAATGGGTTCGGCATTCAATTTGCGAACCCGCTTGCGCTTCCTCCTACACTTGTTTAAGAATGTCTCACGAATTTCTCCTCTTTTTTAATTCGTCAATAGAACATTGAAGAGAAAAAGAGTTTTCAATTCTTTCCCAGGCGTTATTAACAGCAATTGTTTTTTGGGAATTCTTTTGAGGGTCCCATATCGTCGATTCATTTTGCAGGAGTTCAATGAACCCCATCACCTTGGTGTTGTTCCAATCCATGATGAAGGTACGCTACATAGTAGACGTCACGAACTATGAAAATGGCGAAACGTCCATTACCTTTGCAATCGTGGGCACAACTGGTCACACGCATGTGTGGAAGACTACGTGAAGGATCGCGGTTCGCGCGCTTTGATGTCCGTTAAAAAACCGACACAGTTTGAAAAACCGCGAATGCAGCGAAAACTGTGCTAATCATTTGCAAATGTCGTCCTACACTTGTGGGTTTGCGTATTCGTGCGAATGTGTGACCGGTATTATATGGCTCACTGACTTTGGCCCCCCTTTTTTTATTTTCGGATAATTTTTTTTAATTATTTGTTCGGTAATGTTCGAATGTAAAAATTGTTTGTTCGTCTTTTATTTATTTATAATTAATTAAACAAATGATCACCCTTAAGTCGGCCCTCCTTACCTTATCCTTATCTTTATTTTTATCGGTGAGATTAATTAATTTTGATCAATTATCGTTTGTTCGACGACTATTGGTGATTGTTCGATCATAGAAACAATTAAATTTCCAATTATTAATTATTTTATATCTAATAAACAAACCATCACCTCACGCCTACAATGCACCGGTTTTGTCTGTCAGCTGGCAATGGCCGTATTTACTAGCGTTTTGTTAACAAGTGCGTTTATACTGTCTAATTATTTCTTAAGTAGATCAAAAATTAAACATAAAAAACTCCGTGAGGCTGCAATTGAGTGCTAGGTGACACATACTCAGGTTTTTTTTAAATAAAATCCTGTTTATAGAGTGTATATACATATATACCTAGTCAGGTCATAAATTCTGTCACATGTTTAATGTAAAATAATTGAAACAAGTTTATTCATTATGTAACCATTCATATACCAAAATGAACTTAACAAAACATAGATTCTTATGACACTAAAGTTTATTCAAAATGACCTCCGTGATTTTGAATACAGGCCTTCAATTTGCGCGGCCAGTCGTCTATCGCAGCACGAACGAGGTCCATGTCAATATCGGCGGCTGCCTTAATCAAGGATGTCTTGAGTGACTCCAAATTGGGATGAGGCTTTGAGCACGCCTTTTCCTCCAAATGTTGCCATATCTTGTAATCTAACGGATTCAAATGTGGACTGGAGGAGGGCCAGTCTTCGTGCCGGATGAAGTCGATTTCACGCGCCGCCAGCCAGTCTTGTGTGCTCTTCGCTCTATGAGCTGACGCCGAATCTTGTTGGAATACCCAGTGCCTGTTATTGAACATGGTATGAGAAACAGGTTCCACAAGGTTCGTCAAGATTGTATTTTGATACACAACTGCATTCGTTTTTACACCTTTCTCACAAAAATGTACCTCTGTTAAGCCCCAATAAGAAACTCCCAACCATACCGTGAGCGAGGATGGAAAATGACCTCGTTGGACACGCGGAATACGGTTGCTCGCTTCTTCACTACTGTGTGCGTACACCTTATCATTTTGTTTGTTGTAGCTCTCTTCTACGGTAAAAATTTTTTCATTCGAAAAAAGAAGTTCCCGATATTTTTTCCCGCGTACCGCTTCAACAAAGCGCGGCATCTCTTCAGTCTCAGGTCCATTAGACGAGCATTCAAACGATGTCCTGTTTTTCTTCGATTTGCCCGAAGCCCTAAGTCTTCATTTAACACCCTTTTCACCGTGGTTCTGCTTAACCCCATCTGAAGGGCCAACAGTTTCTGCTTACGTTTGGGATTTCTTTGAATTCGCGCCTTCACAGCTTTTATCACTGCTGGAGTCCTAACAGACCGAGGGCGACCACTTCTTGACCTGTCACTAGACACTAGAGTCTTCATTGTATCGTTTAATGGTACGATAAACGAATCTTTCGGTTATATTCAAATTTTTCAGTATGTTATAAATTTGAATTGGCGCGTAACCGCAACGATGCAACGCAATAACTGCAACACGGTCTTCTTTAAGCGTCCACTCCATATTTAAAAATGAGTAAAATTCTAAAATTATACATTTTTATTTTCATGAACAATTCGAAATTCGAATTCAATAAACTTTTTTGTGGCCAGCATTCTAAAAGAAAAGTTTTTACTGTGTGACAATACTTATGACCTGACTAGGTATATTAAGTTTATTCTTCCATGTTAAATGATTTTCTACGAAATGTCCCAGCAATATATTTCTTGAACTTATAAATAATTGTCATTTCAACAAAAACAGATTTTGTGTGCATTACATTTACATTTTTTGAACTACGTAATGAATTTAGGAATTATTAATTTTATTATAAAATACAAGTATCATAACTATCTCCTATTGCATGGTAATGAATAATATCATTTTAAAACGAAAGTTGTACTCCTAAAATATTCTTAGAATAATTAGATATCACTGAAATTCCTATAGACTTGTTAATATTCAATATCATTAAAAATAACTGAATTTATTAAAACCGCGGTACTCGTACTTTAACGACTAATTGGCCGTCTTCATTGACATTTTTTTGTTGAAGTATTGTTGAAGTTTGTTGAAGTTGTCAGTATTTTTTTGATCTACATAAGAAATAATTAGACAGTATAAACGCACTTGTTAACAAAACTCTAGTAAATACGGCCATTGCCAGCTGACAGACAAATCCGGCGCATGCGCATTATAGGCGTGAGGTGATGGTTTGTTTATTAGATATAAAATAATTATTTATTGGGAATTTAATTGTTTTTATGATCGAACAATCACCAATAGTCATCGAACAAACGATAATTGATCAAAACTAATTGGTTTGACCGATAAAACTAAAGATAAGGATAAGGTAAGGAGGACCGACTTAAGGGTGATCATTTGTTTAATTAATTATAAATAAATAACCGACGAACAAACAATTTTTAGATTTCAACATTAACGAAAAAACGACGAACAAATAATTAAAAATAAAAAAAATCCGAAAATCAAAAAAAGTAGGGCGAAATTCAGTGAGCCAGACAAAGCCTGTCCAACCTAAAGTGTAATGTTTGAATATTTCAATGCCGGTTGAACCTTAGTGCGTTTGCCTATAAAGGTTAGCGAATAGAGTCTAAAAAAATCTTTGGTCGTAGGTATCGTGACGAATAGAGATTAGAGAACAGAAAGTGTCTATGGTGATCAAAGAAGAACGAGGTGAGCGTTTTGGATAAAAATTCTAACAAATTTGATAACTTATCTCACACAGCAAACTTGTTTAGAATAAAGATAAATTCACGGTCAAGAATTTTTTCATCAAGGGTAAGTTTATTGGCAGTTAATTTTAAACATTTACCGCAAAACTCTTAAAGTAAAGCGACATATTTTTGATGAGTCGACTCGTATGTCATATCACATCCGCTACGAAGAACGTTTCAGTTAACTGTTACTTTACAAACAACTGTCTTATTGATAGCGTAAGAATTAAGAAGTTCAGCAGGTGGTTATAGTTATATGAGTATTTAAAAGATAGACTCACTGTATCATAATACCACGACCTATTTTTAGATCAGCTTTCTTTTCCGAATGTATTCGAGGCGCATTGATGTTTGCTTGCAGCCGGTCTTTTAGCGATTTATCTAATGTTAAACAATCCCAACCTTTTGTTTCAGGCTGATACATAGTAAAAATGGCTGTAAATGTATATTCTACGAACGTTACGTCAGAAAATCTATCGCGGCATGATATGCTAGCGTGGGTGAATGATTGTCTCCAGTCAAACTTTGCGAAGATCGAAGAGTTGTGTACAGGTGCCGCCTATTGCCAGTTCATGGACATGCTGTTCCCTGGCAGTGTACCAATGAAAAGAATCAAATTTAAGACAAATTTGGAACATGAATATATACAGAACTTTAAAATATTACAAGCTGGTTTTAAAAAGATGGGTGTGGACAAGGTATTGCTTTTTGTAAATATAATTCTAATCTGATTAGTCATAAGTTTTAAATTCTCATTTAAAGAGACTTGATACACAATTAAAGTAATATCAGAAAGAAAACGGAATGTTTATCAATAATGTGTTGAATCAGTAGGTATTTATGTTTACAGGAAATGGCTTAAAGAAAGATACTTATTTAAATAAATTACCATACTATTACTACCAATGGTAGGACTGTAAGCCCAAATGGGTAAGTATCGTCACCTTGCCTATTTCTGCTCTGAAACAGTAATGCCTTCTGGCTTGAAGGGTGAGACTGTTCTAAGTATAATTGAGGCTTTGACCTCATATTTCGAGATGGCTGACAATGTTCACATTGTGATCTTTAAAGGCTAAGTACCCATTTGACACCAATGAGCTTGCTTACTCTTCGATATAATAAATTCAATCATTGGTAAAAATTATCAATATCTGTTATGTTGCCATTTAACTAAATAAATATGTAATTTTATAGGTAATACCAGTAGACAAGCTGATTAAAGGCAGATTTCAGGACAACTTTGAATTTTTACAATGGTTTAAAAAATTTTTTGATGCTAACTATGATGGTCGGGATTACGATGCTTTTGAGGCTCGCTGCGGTATCCCACTAGGTTCTGGCATTTGTGACCCGGGTGTTCCATTATGTGGCATCATGCAGCCTCCACCAACGAGAGCACGCCGACCAGCGCCCATACAGCATTCGGGCAGTATGCATCTATATAGAATACCTTCAAGCACACAACTCACACACCACACTCAGAAATGATACCTGTGATAAAAAAAAATATAACAATTAATTCAATTTTAATGAAACATTTTTGAGAGTGGTGCTTGAACTTTAAACATAAGGTCCTAATTGCAGGTATCGTATCCCGCACTTGTAGACCTATTGTTTCATTTTATTTTATCCTTCACTTTTTTCTTTTGTAGATAGTACCCATTGACAAACTGGTGAAGGGTCGTTTCCAAGATAATTTTGAGTTTTTGCAATGGTTCAAGAAATTCTTTGACGCCAACTATGGAGGTGCGGCATATGACGCAGTGGCGCAGCGAGAAGGTCTGCCCATGGGGCACGGGGGCTCGGCCGCCCCGAGGGCCGCTGCCGCTAAGAAACCCGTCGCCCCTGTCGCCAAAGTCGCAGCTAGACCCCAAACCAGTACTATTTTATTTTCATTTAATGAGTGACCTAACTATTCCTTATTTTGCTGTTATAAAATATGATTCATTACAAATTTTTAGTATTTACTTATATTTCAATTTATCAGAACCATTGCACCTAATTAATGATTAGTATTCCCTGTTACTTAGTGTTGAGTTTTGTATAAATATACATAGTTTATCTTTAACTACTTATGAGATATAACTTTAACTACTACAACATATATGTCATACAAATCATTATAAGGAAATATATAATGTTATTTAAACTGCACCTGCACATAAGTTACACATATTTACACAGCATGCTTTGCATTACATTTACATGTAAATATATTTTTTTCTTCTTACAATTGTAATTATGTACATTTTATATTATAGTTATTAATGTGTAATTTGCATAGTACTGTAACTGAAATTTTGTATAAAAATTTACACTAATACTTGAAATATACTGAATGCTCGAATCCAAGCAATATTTTAAAATAAATTAATTTTATCTTTTTTAGTTGGGAAAGCTAATACAACAGTCAGATCTCCACCAGTTAATTTGTCACGGATAAGTCAAAGTGCCAAGGGTGATTCGAAAGTTGTGGATGAATTAAACCATCAGGTAAATATAGAAGTCAAATGTGATTAATTCAAGATAATTCCAATGGAAACATGGATACAGTTTTAATTAAATTTTCTCAGATAAACGAATTGAAAGCTACAGTAGATGGATTAGAAAAAGAGAGAGACTTCTACTTCGGTAAGCTTCGGGATATAGAGGTGATCTGTCAAGAGATGGAAGAACAACACAATGCTCCTATAGTGCAAAAGATTCTTGATATTTTATATGCCACTGAGGTAAGTATTTACTACATACATTTTTGATAACAACAAGAACTTACACAGGACTTTTGTATTAAAAAAAAGCACTATTCTGTTCATAGTCACTAGTTTGGGCCTTTGACTTTAATCAGATTTTCTCTCTATATCCTATTATATGAACATTCATTTTATAAGAATCTGAAGTATATGATTCATTTCAAGGATTTGTTTTTTAAAGTCTCCTTTTTTACTTAAGATATTTTACTGCATCAAATATGACAAGTTTATGCACATTTATATATTAATAAATATAATTATATACTATATACATAATCAAATCAAGAGGTGGTCAAGAACTAATTTACAAAAGCTGAGGTGTGCTCTGCTAAATTTAACTGTCTTCTTCATTGTTATAATGTGGAAACAATTTTATGTTTTGTTGTAAATATGGGAGGTACTGAAACATCAATTATCTTCTCACTGTACTGTTGATTTCTCGTGCCAATCGCCTGTATCCATGCAAGTGGCACTTCGACAACAACTTTACGAAGCTCAGTAAATTTAAATATAAAATGTAGCACAAGACAGTAAACTATGCAAAGCCCAAAACAGCACAGCCACTGATTTTAATTCAATTATTAATAAATTCAAATTATCTTATACTTTAAGTCGTCGTGGCCTAAAAGATAAGACGTCCGGTGTATTCTTGTTGAAGCGATGCACCGGTATTCGAATCCCGCAGGCGGGTACCAATTTTTCTAATGAAATATGTACTCAACAAATGTTCACGATTAACTTCCACGGTGAAGGAATAACATCGTGTAATAAAAGTCAAACCCGCAAAAAAAAAATTATAATTTGCGTAATTACTGGTGGTAGGACCTCTTGTGAGTCCGCGCAGGTAGGTACCACCGCCCTGCCTATTTCTGCCGTGAAGCAGTAATGCGTTTCGGTTTGAAGGGTAGGGCAGCCGTTGTAACTATACTCGAGACCTTAGAACTTATATCTCAAGGTGGGTCGCGCATTTACTTTGTAGATGTCTATGGGCTCCAGTAACCACTTAACACCAGGTGGGCTGTGAACTCGTCCACCCATCTAAGCAATAAAAAATAAAAATATATACTAAATAAAATTTGCATGTTAAAAACAACTTATATGAGTTAGGCTTGTCATACTAATTCTTTATGATATAATTTACAGGATAATACAAATTTGATTTCACTACTATAGTAGGCAGCAGCTTGGTTGTGCTCTTGGAATTTAAGCCAATGCTAAATTCTTGGAACATTAAACATTATTTTAGGAAATGTAAATTTTTTTTTTTTTTTATAAGCAATAAAAAAAAAAAAAAATTGAAATATAAAAAATTATTAGTTTCTGTTTCTATTCTTAATTTGAATCCAGCCTGTTATTTTCCAGGATGGTTTCGCGCCTCCCGAGGAGATAGACGGCGACAACCCTCACCCGCCAGAAGAGGACGAATATTGAAACAAGACAATACGACATCAACGCGTATCATAGTGCTCTTGTATATTATATCAAACGAAATTATATCGCTTAACAATCATTGACAATATTGAGTGCTTAGTATTTCACAGCCAACGAGTCGTAACATACTAGGTCGGTCCATTGACACAGTGACCTTTAGCTTTTCTTGTGTATTAAATTTTAACACGTTTGTTAATTCTAGTATGTTTATAATTAACTTGTCAAAACGACTGTCTATATTTGGATGGTCGCGGATTTGTTATACATTTTCCTTATGTATTATAACATTTTTGAATTATGTAACGTGTTAAAATTTAATTTAACATATATAAAATATTATTTTCATCTGTAATTTCCTTCTCTGATTTTTGCACAAAAGTAATTTATCATCCATATGTTTATTTTATAGGAATTTTTAGACCTACAATTATTGAAATAGCTTAATAATGACT
The DNA here is from genome assembly GCF_030267445.1 of Bombyx mandarina. Classification (NCBI taxonomy): domain Eukaryota; kingdom Metazoa; phylum Arthropoda; class Insecta; order Lepidoptera; family Bombycidae; genus Bombyx; species Bombyx mandarina. The sequence goes on along the minus strand of NC_143225.1, from coordinate 7,960,175 downwards.
AGCGGTATTGTAAAAGTTAGTCTTTCAAGTAACAATAATTTATGTAGGTTCCGTAGGTAGATGAGTAATAATAACATTGTATCGTGCATGTAAATCTGTGTTGTATTTTCGCATGGCTGTGTCATATCTAAGTGCATACCGAATAAATTATTTGGGGGCGACATTTCTCGACTGAATTTCTAATTTCGTGTGTATTTTCGGAGGTTTGAAGTATAAATGAATGGCGTTGAGGTTTCGCGTTTGAGATTGAGTAATGTGCAATGAACCGCGAAATGAGATGCTTTTTCTCGTATCTACTACATTTCTGGGCCACTATTGCCTAAATAATGTGCATTTAATAGTTTGTTAATTATTGGAAGAGATTTACTGTTACTTGTTCAGTTCTGTTAATAAATAACAAAGTTAGCCAAAATTAAATGTTACAATATTATCTCGTATTATTATGGTTTGTAATTAGATCTGAAATTCTTAGTTTTCATGGAAATTTATTTTGTTCTCTGCAATTTGAATAACCATGCTAGTAAATCGTTAAATACTTATTTTTCGTTTTAATACTAACATTAGTTATACGTAAGGTATACTAATAAATAATAATTTAGTATATTTTATTGGTAAAGCATCTTAAAAGCGGGACACTAACGACTTGTTGGCGGAAGATGTTCGCTGGTTAAGATAAAGATAGATAATTTATTTACTTCAGCATTCGTAAATTGCCTTAACTTCAGATATATTAATTGCGTCTGATTTTCAGATTGTGAATGTCTTATCGAATAAATAACTTTTATTGACGATTTGTTTTTATTATTTCAGATTAGTAAATAAATATATTAATTGCAGCATTTGGCCAAAATTATCTCTACCTATTCATGCAATAACAATTCAATACAAGTTGCTCTCCCTAGCCCTAAAGATTCTCATATCGGCATTGTAGTAACATGAAGGGTGAACGAGCTTACAGTCACAACCTATCTAGTATTAATTGGATACCGTAAACAGGCATTACATGTGGACCCCAGCACCTACATCGAGACACGACGCGTAAGTCTCCTTTGTATAGGTTAAGAGCTGTTCCAACTCTTCAAATCTTTCATTACGGTTTTTATTGATGTTGCTTCACAGTGAAAGTCATCGTGAAGATGTGTGACTACTTAGGTATATTATTATTTCAATGGAAAACTTTGTATCTCCGCAGTATTTCGACACTTCTTCATAGCTTATTCAGAACGCTTGCAAGTACACATTCCCGATCCTGCGGAAAGAATGGAAAGCAGTCGACGTCGCCCCAAACACGTCATTTCGGATCCTCCCGATCCACTAACGGTGCTTTTAGGTACCTCAAGCACCGGTCATCGTTTTCGTCGAACCCGTCGCTTCCGACGAAGGGCTCGACGAGTAAATTAACCCTCAGACACAGCCCACTGAGTTTCTCGCCGGATCTTCTCAGTGGGTCGCGTTTCCGATCCGGTGGTAGATTCTGCGAAGCACGGCTCCTTGCTAGGGTTCGTGTTAGCAACGTCGTCAGGTTTGAGCCCCGTGAGCTCACCGACTAGTTAAGGTTCCGCTGATATAGCCTCTCAAGGATATCAGCTTAGGTAGGAAAAAAAATACAAGTACACCTTCGATCTGATTATATCCAGGGTGTCTCAAAAGAAAGTTTACATTTGTTTTGGATAATGCGTGAACGCAACTATTCTGAGGGGCGCGGGGGGGTGTCAATCGGTAACCTGGCCAGAGGTCAAATTTTTCCTGGTGAATTGATCTCCAGGAGACGTGACATAAGTTGACCTCCATGCAGTTCCGATTTGACACCTATGGACTTTTTCCTGTGGGGTTATGTCAAATCCAAAGTTTACGCCAACAAACCGACTTTCCAGGCACAATTAAAAGAAAATATCCGTCACTAAAGCGCAGCCATCACGGAGAACACCTGCCGAGCCGTCATAGGCAATTTTAGTGCTCGATTAAACGAATGCCGTGAACGGAACGGTTTACATTAGGACGATATCATTTTTAAAAAATAAATTCCTAAACAGTGTATCTTAATATGTAATAAACATTTTTTCAATAAACTCCTTACTTTTTTATAAATTATAGTTTTAAATATGACATTTCTTTTGAGATACCTTGTATATCAGGATACAAATTACAATATTTTTTTGCTTTATCTATGTACTGCTTAATTTGTTGTTTCTTATTCTTAAATACTTTTTTTAAATGAGTGATGTATGATGCTTAATGGTATTTCCAACAGTACGAATATTTTACAATTTTCGCATTCGAGAATATTTAAACACTAAATTTACGCCTATAACTTATCATCATCATTCTCCTCACCTTCTCCCAGTCACCTGGGGTCGGCGCAACATATTTTCTCCTTTTATGTATGGAAGGAGAATAAATCATCTATCCTATAGCATTTCTTCTTAGATCTACCTCTTCCTCCATAAATTATAATGCAATTAATATTATAAGATATACAAGGAGATACAACTAATTAAGTATCTTATCTATGACCACCACAATGAAACAATTGTCACAGTCACAGTTTTTTTTAAATAGAGTCCTGTTTACATAATAAGCTTTAGGATTTTACTACGTTTATAGACACTCGAATCCGACAATGACTTCCATATCATTCACTGCTTCGGTGCAGCCCAGTTCCTACCCACCGGCTGGGCTTCAGCTGTTCGATTACCTGCAGACTTAGCGAATGTAATTTCCCACTCATGATTGTCAACGGCCGACTCCATGACAACGAAAATTGAAGTATTCGATGCGTCGCGAGATGTTATAGAAAATAAAAAACGTGAGATGAAACCATACAAGTAGTTTTTAATATGTCTACGACTCGCGAAAATCGAAGAAAATATTATGACAGACACATAGTTGACACAAAACAAAGGAATAAAATTTAGGTTACAGTTATGTACATTTTTATTGAATATTTAAATTTATAATATTAAAACCTAAATTAAATCAGGCATACACAATAATTTCAGAATTTTACATTTTTAAATAAGAACTTATTAATTATAGGATGACAATATGGAAATGTAATCTTAATTGCAACTACAATAATAGCCCTCTAAAACCCTATTTAAGTTATTTTGCGAGTGGAGATTAGTAAGTCATATTATTATCATCGTATCTAATCCTGCTTTGGAGCAGTTGTACATTCCAGCCTGAAGGATAGAACTGATATTGGCCAATACATTCTAATTTATATGAATAGTGCCCGTAGATAATGGTAACTGCATAACATCATATGAGGTGCAAAGTGGTAAATATTCAGTTTGTTATTAAACTGATATAAATTTTTCTTGGCTTTCTTTACTGATTCTTTCTTAAAAAGCATTATGAACACATAAACAATATAACTTAATTAAAATATAAAAAAAAATTCTAATAGCTTTTAATTCATATAAATTAATTTCTCCAAGCAGGTAAACAAGTATGTTTAATACCGAAAATATTTCATACATATGCTTAAATTTTATGTCTATTATTATTATTATTGATTTGTCTCCTTGTCCTATTATTATTTTTAATTATTGGGCTTGAATTTGATAAATTACTTCTTGATCTTAAACTCCTGTCATGTTTTACCGGTACAATTTCTATATTCACCTTATTATTTCTTAACTTATTTTTTACCTGAAAACTTACATCAACCTTTGACATAGAATCCTTTTTTAAAATTTGTGTGTTAAAAACTTTGACTGGCTCCTGTATACTATTCTTTTTTGATTTGCTATTTTTCATTTCTATAGCCTCATTCTTCAGGTTTATATTCTTCCTGGAGAGTATAACTTCTTTTTTTAGTTTTTCTGCTTTGGGGCTTTTACTGGTCTTCTGTGGGGTGACCCTGTTATTTCTATTAATTTTGGTGGTTTTTACAGCATTTTTTGGAGTTATAGCCTTTCTTGTAACTCTTTTTGATGAAATATCATTTTCTCCTGAACTTGTTTTGATCCTCTTTGCTGTATTTTTTGGAGGCGTTGGACATCCCCGTTTTACTTTTATATTAGATTTATTTGTAGTATTCAGATTATTTTCAGCAATTAAAATAGACGCCTTCAAATCAGTTTGGGGTTTCTGTTTCTGTTGTTTTGTTGGTTCCTTTTTTTTACTATTTGTGGTGTTTGTTTCTTTGGAATCAAGATTTTTTTTGGATGTGGGCTCTCTATGTGATCTTATCCGAAAATTTTTAATATTAAGCTTTTGCATATTCATTTTAGTATTGTTTTGAATAGTATTGTTGACCTCTGGAGTTGGAGTACTATTTTCCTTGTCATTTCCATGAACATTAGTAATATTATTTGTTCTATTTGGGGTGGCTAAAACAAAATAATGTTTTAATATTTATTTATTTTTTACCTTTATAGACAGACGAGCATACGCCCCTCCCCCTCCCATAGACACACTGAGTTTCTTGCCGGATCTTCTCAGTGGGTCGCGTTTCCGATCTGGTGGTAGATGCTGCGAAGCACTGCTCTTGCTAGGGTCAGTGTTAGCAACACTCCGGTTTGAGCACCGTGAGCCTCACGTACACACGTTAGGGTGAAGCTGAAATAGCCTCTCAAGACTATCAGCATAGGTAGAAAAAAAAAAACGGCCCACCTGGTGGTAAGTGGTCACCGCCGCTCGTGGACGTCAGCGATGCCAGGGGCAGAGCCAAGCCGCTGCCTACCATTAAGTGCTCTCCGCAAGCCTTGTTTGAAGTAGGACATGTCCTAGCGCTCAATATTTCGCATTTAATTAATTTTACAATTATCTAATAAGTTATGCTTACCTAGCTTATCAATACTTGCATAATATGTGGTCTTTTTTGATACCATGAAAGACTCCACATCACTTTCAATATCTGTATCCCAAAACGACTTAACACATGATTTGATATTACTGTTGATTGTATCTGGAAATCCTGAAACATGCAAACATTTCTTATAATTAAGGCCAATACATATTATAAAATTTTATTAATGTATCTCAAATGTAACAAACCATTCTTATTTATTTCTGTTTTATTTAAATAATTCCCTGTCGGCTTCTGTAAAAGTTCCTTTGCTGGAGGTCTAACATTTTCTAAAACAACTTTACAGGTTTTTAGGTTACATTTATCTATACATTTCTTCTTTGTATTTGCTCTATTTTCTTTATTGTTTTGAGTATTTTTAGTTTTATTACTTTCATTATTTTTATTTTTAGCAGCAAGTGTATTTGTACTTTTATCAATTTTTATAGTTTTACTTTTATTAGGACCTTCCAAAAATATTTCTTCATCTGTGAAAGTATCACTAACACTTTCATTGTTACATGCAGATATTACTGATGTAACATCCCATTTGTCTTCTGGTTCATTTATACTCCTTTTGTTTTGTAGTTTTGTTCTATTTGTTTGTGAAGTAAGATTCATTTTGTCAGCAGGAACGATTTTATGTATGAGATCTAAGAAGTTATTGTCATCACCCAACATGTCTGTATTTAAACAAGATTGAGAAGTAACTAGTTTTCTAATTTTATTCTTTTCTTTTTGTATTGTATCATAATCATTTTGAGGACTGTTAATCGAGTTATCAGAATTATTTTTATTACTATCAGGTACATCAAATTTCTGTGTAAATAGTTTTCGTTTAATGAAACTTGGTTTACTAGATATGTCACTAAAACAAGTCTGTGCTGTATCATTAAGTTTATCTTGAACTCTTTCCTGAGTTCTCTCGGGTGAGCCTGCATCACACAATTCATTGACTGGCAAAGAATTAATCTCTGAAGTAGGTGCTGATTTTGCAATAACTTTTTCTTTTAAAGTATTAGCTGATTTTCTAACTGGAAATATAGGTTTGGCAAAATTAAAATCGTCTGTTTTACTGTTTGTTTCAGACACCTTTGTGAAAACCTCACCATCTATCTTTTTTACAGGAGAATTCTTACATCTCTTTTTATTTGGAGTTTGAACAGTTTTTGTCAGTAAATTCCTTTTTCTATTAGTTTGTTTTTGAACCAAATTCTCCTTTACTGTTCTTGAAAAAATTTCTTCATGTTCACTATCTGTTGTTTGGCTAATATTATTAACTGGGTTCATATGGCTCCTTACAATAGGTTTTGGATAATTTACATTGTTTTGACTCTTTTTGCCTGAGCATTCCGGTATTGTTGCTGATGCTAGAGAATTGTTAAATCTTTGAGAGGGTAATAGGAACCCATTTTTGAAACGATCCTTTTGTAATAAAGGAGCTTGCATAGATTTATTTCTGTTAGCAGCTAGTGTTATAGGGTCAACAGTAAACATATTTCTAAAAGTTTTCTGTTTAAAATTTGCTGAACAATCTTTGTAAATGTTGCCCTCCTCAATAGTTTTCTTTATATGAGTAACATCTGTTTTAGTTGATCTACAACTTGATAAATTTTCCTTATAGAAACAGTTTCTCATGGAACTACATTCATCATTACTTAAAGAAGAGTCACTACCTTGCTCTCCAGATTCACCACCCGATCCCTTTCTGGTACCTTTAAGAAATAATCTTAAATGGCGCCTTTTCTCAAACTTTTTTCTGATGCGTCTTTTCATATATTTTTTGTAAGCCTCTGTTATCACTTTTAGATCACTTTTTGAAAATTCTCCATTTTTAAATGCCATTGCTATGTCTGCAGCACTTACACTTGCACAAGATGCTACACTCATAGACATAGGGCTTCCACTTCTTCCATTAAGCAAAGATCGTTGAGAGCTCATAGCACGATGATAGAAGGGGCGATTAAAGTTTCTTGGCAACATTTCACTTCTCATTGAAACGGGTGAGGTTTCTCTCTGAGAGTACATATTCCTGTGATCATAAGCAGACTCGGTATATCGATATTGATCAAAATTTCTAGATATTTGCATTGATGTCATCATTTTATTGCGTAAACTTAAGCTCGTCATGTTTGAAATATCAGGTCCTTTTGCACAGACCGTCTGAAACAGTGAAGTTTTATATTAAAACCTAGAACTCACATATAAGTCCAATTCAATATAATGCAATCATATATCCTATGGCTTCCGAGTAACTCACTCTTTGAATTTGAATTCAATTCAAAGTAAATCATTTCACTGTTTGTTTCACTCACCGTGTTTCTGTTTTGAAAAGTATAAACATTGTTTGATAATGCTACGCTATCACTGTCAGTATCACTCATTTTTAGTTGTTCCAATTTGTCATCACACAAGAATGTTCACATAACTTCGGTATTATGGTAAGAAACTTTTGTCAAATCACGATTATGGTTATGCACTACATTTCAATTACTACGTTGTTTATCAACTCATTACAAAATTAAATTCACATTCCCCAAAATATTCAAATAACGGATTTCGTTTGACGCGTAACGCCTAGTTCTCAAATATTGTGTATAGTCTATAGTCTATGGTTTAGTTATAAGTTGACGCATGAGTGATTGGTAGCACTGTTTTTTTAGTTTCCATAGTCAATATTACTCTTCTTCAATCTTCATCTCATTTAGAGTTTAGAGACTTTAAAGTGCTTTTAGTCTTCACATTTAAATGTAATTCTCAGTTTATTTTGTAATCTATCCATAAATTTTTTGTTAAGTTACTATATTTTATACGGGGTGAATTAAAATTTCAAACTTTTAAACTTCTTACAATGTTTTAGTTGGCTTTTTATTTTATTTTTGAGCTTAAAATAAGTACTGCATTTACGCATTTTCGAATTTACAATACTAGTTTAACATATTTACATTTAAATAATTTGCCATATGACAAAATTAAATGTAATGACGACATTGATAATATTAAACATCTGATCTTTCACAAATTCATGATACTTATCTCCTCGCTTTCCCACCAAAGTCCACTGTAAAAGCCTCAATATATGACCACCATTTTACTGAAACTTTATTTCATTCATCTCGTTTCATTTAATTTCATTCCAAAGTCTCAAATTAATCAACTTCTCAATTCGCTTCAAATCATATATCATAAAACAGAATGTAAGAAATAAGACTTGCTTTAAAATAAATGTTTTATGGTGGAAAGATCAAACTCCAAATCAACCCTCCCCTTTTCTCATCTGGGATTGGGACCGGAATTGGCAGAGACCAGCCAGGTCATAAAACCTTTTAAAAAAAAAACTACATAGTCTCTGGTAGTATCTGTTTATAACCTTACTTTTGATATAAACATGGTACTGTACACATAAATATAAATTACGAATATTTAACAACTTCTCTCAGGTATTTTCAATGAAATTGTAAATTAAGCATGTCTCCAGGAACAAGATTATTTGTTAGTAATATTCCCGAAAACACAAGTGAAGATGAGTTACGATGTGCATTTTCAAAATTTGGTAAAGTGAACAGTTTAGATTTAAAGTGCAAAAGCTCTTTAGAAGAGAACAAAACTTTCGCTTTTATAACTCTAAGTGCTTCAAACTACGATATTGAGTCATGTATGTATTTAATTTCTAAATTAATTCAAACAAAATTTTAATTATGATATTTTGATTTTGAAATTATGATAGTTATGGATTTTTTAATTTTTTTGTTTTGCATAGATGGGTGGACGAACTCACAGCCCAACTGGTGTTAGTGGTTGCCGGAGTCCACAGACATCTACAACCTAAATGCGCCACCCACCGTGAAATATAAGTTCTAAGATATCAAGTATAGTTACAACGGCTGCCCCACCCTTCAAACCGAAATGCATTGCTGCTTCACGGCAGAAATAGGCAGGGTGGTGGTACGTGCGGACTCACAAGATGTCCTACCACCAGTAATTACGCAAATTATAATTTTGCGGGTTTGCTTTTTATTACATGATGTTATTCCTTCACTGTGGAAGTCAATCGTGAACATTTATTAAATACGTATTTCATTAGAAAATTTGATACCCGCCTGTGGGACTCGAACACCTGTGCAACGCAAGATACAAATGCACCAGAGGTCTTATCCTTAGGCCACGACAACTGTATTATAATTTTAATTTTAAGGTATAAAATGTTTTACATCTGAAGAGTTTAAGGGCAGCAGATTGTATGTAACTAGAGCTCGTGAAAGTTTTCTTGAAAGACTACAAAGAGAAAGGAATGAAGCACAAAGAAAGGAAACAGAAAAGGTACATTTCAGACTATCACTCGCAGCCATTACATTTTATGATTTCAGAAAATCTTCTATGATTATCTCTGACTTTCTTTTGATGAAGAAATATGGTGGTGATTTTCCTTAAGCTACTGCTACAATTTTTTTATCATTTGTATTTTCTCAATTGTCATCTGTATCTAATTATCCTATTTGAATTGCCTAATAATTATTCACAGTGTCAATAACTGTCCACAAAGCCCATATACGTTAGTCCTGATGACCAGTCTGTATCTATTTCGAAGTAGTCAGACCTAGCGTGGACAGTGGCTTTCTAGTCTAGTAAACTTATAGGCATGCATTAATTAATTAGTGTATTAATCAATTAATACTTCCACAGTGAAGGAATAACATTGTGTAATAAAAATCAAACCCACAAAATTGTAATTTGTGTAATTACTGGTGATAGGACCTCTTGCGAGTTAGCGCGGGTAGGTACCACCACCTTGCCTATTTTTGCCATGAAGCAGTAATGCGTTTTGGTTTCAAGGGTGGGGCAACCATTGTAACTATACTGAGACTTTAGAACTTATATCTCAAGGTGGGCTGTGGCATTTACATTGTAGATGTTTATGGGCTCCAATAACTATTTAACACCAAATGGGCTGTCAGCCCGTCCACCCACATGTGCAATAAAAAATAATAATTTGTGGTTATGAAATAACATCTATAAAAATTTATTTCTAATAAATCTAATAGGCAGGATTTAATTGTTGTAATATTATTGATTTGTGTTTAATGTTTATGTGTTTGTATTTCCTTTCCAAAAATAATACCCGTCTTTGTGAATCTCACTCCATATAGTCAAATACTCTAGACATGTAGTATTTTTCACAAGCTCTTCAGTAACACTCGTCAACCCACCTAAGCAATAAAAAATTTTAAAAAGTATTGCTAAAATGGTATTTTTCTTATGAAACGAAAATATTTTTAGGAACAGCAGCATGAGACTATACCCAACCAAAATCCAATCATTAATTTGAGTGAAAAATTGAATCCAAGAAAGAGAAAATTTGAAAGTCATGTAGTCAACACATACTCGGATACAGTAAGTCTTAATCACAAATTGGCTTTCATATGAAAACTGTGATCGCGATTGTCCATGTAGATTGCGGCAGTCACTTGAAAGAGCGTTTTTTAATTAAACCATATAACAACTAGTACATTATGATTCATTAAGCTAATGTTGCTACTACATGTAGAGTACAACTGTGATTAGTGTGATTTTATAATATTAGAATTTACCAGGACATTGCTAGCCATAGTTTTTGGGAGCAGTTTTTTATTTAAACTACATACTTATGCTTTCAGTAATGTGATTGTTATTCAAATGAGCTTTTAAAACATTTTACAACTTACAGGGAATAAATTTAATTAAAAAACATACACATTTAAAGTAAATGTACATGCCGCATCTTTAGAATTGATGTGGTGATTAGATGGTGATTAGAAGTGGCTTAATCCAAATTTTGGATTTTTTGGGAAACCCCAAAAATATACATAATTGGGGAATTGTTGATTTTTAATACTTTAAGCCTTAAAGCGCCTTAGATAAAGTTTAAAGTATGCGCTTGATTTAAAACAGATGGAAAGTGTACCTACTTTGTTCTAATTAAATTTTTTTATTATTTATTAACTGATATATTACATAATACATAAGTCATTCAGAGTATAAAACTCATTTTCTTAAAATTTTTAGTTAAGCCGCATCATTTCTGAAGGTGCATATGTAAATATAATTTAATAAATATTGCAATTATATTAGCAACACTAAATATAAAAATTACAGGAAAAGAAGCGGTTGGAAGCCATGAAGCAGAAAAGGCAAGAGTTTAAGCATAAACAAATGATAATCATTTCATTTTCTTATGTAATGGCGGTCCTTTTTGATTTCGCCAAAGTCAAGTTTTATAGAGTCTGTGGTTTTGGTTATGCTCAGATGTCTTTTGGTGTGGTTTGGATTCTTTTTTGTTGGGTGGGCTTCGTGATTGCACAAGGTCACATCAATTTTAATTATTATTATTTTACAAAGTAATCAACTGTTGAATTACTTACCTAAAACAGGACAAACAATATATGTATATATACATACATATATATATGTTACAGAACAGATTGTTAGAAGATTATTAAGGACAAACAACTTATAGTCTAATGTTATTCTGGTGAACATATTCACATAAAATATTTACAAAAGTTGTATGTACAAGGCTCAACAAAGATTTGAAATTCGTCGGTCTGGGGATAATGTCCGGTAGCACTTCGTAAAGGAAAGGTCTTCTAGAGCAGTTAAAGAAAATGTGTTCTGCTGATCCCTCGTCGAGCCCACACTCACAGAGGGAGCTATCCTTGACCCTTAATTTAGCTTGGTGAACCAGGGTACAAGCATGACCTAATCTTAACCTACATATTGTGGACGTGACTCTCTTGTTGGCTTTCCTATATTTAAAAACCAAGGCTGAACGAGCAACGAGTCTTGAACATCCGCGTAATGGTTACCTTTAATGCATTTCAAAAGGTTCCACGCTTCATTCCAGCGCGACATGAGATCGACCTTGGCTAGAGACGTTAGATCTTGTGCATAGGTTGTGTAATGAGTATCACTACCTATTGTCGTGGCATCCTTAGCACACTGATCAGCACCCTCATTACCCACTATACCGCTATGTCCCGGGATCCAAGCTAGGGTGACTTTTATGCCAGACACGTGACACCGAAAAAGAATTTCTTTAATTTTCAGAACAACAAGGAGCTTTGACTTGGATCTGAGTTGGTGTGCAAGGATTGCCTGTAGACAGCTTCTAGAGTCAGTGAATATCACTGTGTTGTGTAGCTTATGTGATTCTATATACATCAGGGCTTCAAGGATAGCTAGCGCCTCTCCTGTAAAAACCGAGGCTTGAGGGGGACACTTAAAGTTTAAAATGATTTTGTACTCCGGTATCCAGACAGCGAAGCCTACACAGCCGTCAGCTTTTATTTTTGATGCGTCAGTGAACATAGTATGCCAACCGTTCCATTTACTATTGACGACAGAGTTAAAGGACAATGCCCATTTTCTATGGGCGTTTGGGCCCCTAAAAAAAGTTGTCGCGTCATGATGGTTTTAACTTATTTTGATAGACAAAGAAATGTCGTGTCATATTCAGAAAATTATTTTTATATTCTCACCCAGGTTTAAGAGAAATCTGTTTTTTTCTGCAGCTAAAATTAAGTTGTTAATTGTTTTTTTCGAAATCAATAATCGCTTTCATCATTATTTACAGTATTAAATAAGTTAATTGTGGTTAATGTTGCTAGAAATAAGCCCTTACGTACATTTTATTTTTATTATATCCTCATAATAATAATAAAATGAAATGAAAATCCGGAAGCCGACAACGATATTGTTGTTTTTAAATTCGCCAATAAGCAGACAAAAAGAGCCTAGTCTGTCGTAGTTACATTTATATTTTTTTTTCAATAAGAAGCTGGTGTATCTCTTTTTATTGCTTTTTGGGAGTTTTGACGTCAACTCGATGAATAGCACATTGAGTGAGCGTGAATTTCCGAAGACCTTTTATCTTGAAAAAAAAAAAAAAAAACAGTCACTGCTATGTTAGCCACAGTTTTATTCCAATGCCCCAATAATCGTGAACAAAGTTTATTGACGTTTAATACACAAAACAACACCCAATCTGTATATTAAAACATCACAATAAACTATTAAAAAAACATTTAAATAAAACTTCATATAATAAAAATAGAGTAATGGTAGGCCACTGAGATTTTTACTAATGGAATCAATAATATCTAAAAATATTAAATAATTCATGGTTTTAAGTAATAATTATTATTACAATATATAAATATTGAATTGAACAAAAATAAACTAAAAAGTCTGTGAATTATAACCGTTAGCTATTTTTTTTTAATTTGTTGTTCAAGTCACAGACAACTCTTTCGTTTGGCAGCTTAAAGGTTTACTATAAGGCTTTATGGGCTAAGCCCTTTGCCTATTGACGAATTTAAAAACTATGGCTCTCAGTTTTGGGATGGTATCAAATAAGTAATTTATTTTTTTGTAAAACAATGCCAGGTTGAAAGAAATGTTGACACATAAACTAAACAACGTGAAAAAATAAGGCATAGTTTTTCAAGTACAAATAGTTTTGACATAAAGTTGGCCCACTTTTGGGCATTGTCCTTTGGCGTTTGCACCGGGGTCGTCTTTGTTTATTCCGATATGATGGGGGGTTGATTGCTTCCCGCTTCCGTAGGTTTAACCCGCGATTCCCTACAAGTGACCCCTGGGTGGTGCTAAACGGGAGCCGAATACATAATCGGTGGTAGGACTTGTCCGACTGGCTGGCGACCATCCTCCAACTAGAGTCCGCCGCCAAATAGCCTAGCTGTGTTCCGGCGTGTGGGTTGGAGAGCCAGTTCTATTCCTTCCCTTCCCTCTTCCTTGTTGGGGGTGAGTCTTGATGATACCTGGAACATGCGGAGCAGACGTGTGTGCGAGCTTGCGGGACGTGATTGTTCGACGGGGGTATAGGGAGACCTAGTGAAACGGTTTTCGCCGCCGCCCGCCGGTCAGTAGGGGACCTGAACTCGGGTGTCACTACTAAACTCCGCCCCGGGAAGCTGTCCCGCCAACCGGTGTAAAATCCTGTCGTGCGGTCGTCGTGCCGGAGTCGGAGACCGGAGTGGATCCCGGCGATCGTACGCAGGGTGGACTGGGGGCCCTTCCATGCCCTGCGTCGGTCTTTCACGCAACCCGTGATCGACCACACACTATGTTCCGCGCTTTATTCAGGTGTTGTCATGATTTCACTTCCAACATCCTACCTCACCCTATCCCACTCTCCAAAAAAAACAACATGAAAATCAGAAAAAGAAAAAGGGTTACATCGGCGATCCCCTATTCCACATTTAATGTGGATTTCAGCAATGTCAGGGGCCTTCATAGTAACCTTGACGCCGTACACCACTACCTTGAGACGGCGCAGCCTGCCCTGCTTTTTTTTAACGGAGACGCAGATATCTGCTCCGGACGATACCTCATACCTTGAATACCCCGGCTACGTATTGGAGCACAACTTCCTGCGTAAAGCCGGGGTGTGCGTATTCGTCCGGGCTGATGTCTGTTGTCGCCGTCTTCGGGGCCTCGAACAACGGGACCTGTCCCTCTTGTGGCTGCGCGTAGATCACGGGGGCTGTATCCGAATCTACGCGTGCCTGTACAGGTCCCACAGCAGTGACGCAGGTTCAGCTCTTTTTGAGCATGTGCAAGAGGGGACTAACCGCGTGCTTGAGCAGTACCCATCTGCGGAGGTGGTGGTTCTTGGAGACTTTAACGCTCACCACCAAGAGTGGTTGGGGTCCAGAACCACTGACCTCCCGGGTCGGACTGCCTACGATTTCACCTTGGCCTACGGCTTCTCCCAGCTGGTGACACAGCCCACCCGTGTCCCAGATATCGAGGGGCACGAGCCGTCTTTGTTGGACCTTGTGCTGACCACAGATCCGGCCGGATACAGTGTGGTGGTCGACGGTCCGCTTGGATCGTCTGATCACTGCCTTATTCGTGCTGCCGTACCACTCTCTCGTCCTGGTCGTCGAACGACGACCGGGTATCGAAGAGTTTGGCGGTATATGTCAGCAGATTGGGATGGATTGCGTGAATTTTACGCATCCTACCCATGGGGGCGGTTCTGCTTTTCTTCTACTGATCCTGACGTCTGTGCGGACCGTCTTAAAGACGTGGTGCTTCAGGGGATGGAATTGTTTATTCCCTCCTCTGAAGTGCCCGTTGGGGGTCGCAGCAGACCCTGGTATAACAATGCCAGTAGGGATGCTGCACACCTTGCGCGGTCCGCATACGCGGCATGGGTTGACGCCAGGAGACGTCAGGACCCTAACATCTCAGAGGAAAGGCGGAAATATAACGCCGCTTCCAGGTCCTACAAGAAGGTTATTGCCAGGGCGAAGTCGGAGCACGTTGCTAGAATTGGCGAGCGAGTAAAGAGCTATCCCTCTGGGAACCGTGCTTTTTGGTCGCTCGCCAAAGCTGCAGAAGGAAACTTTTGCAGGTCTAGTCTCCCACCACTACGCAAGTCCGATGACAGTCTAGCCCATAGTGCGAAAGAGAAGGCTGACCTTCTGGTCAAACTCTTCGCCTCGAACTCGACTGTGGACGACGGGGGTGCCACACCACCGAACATCCCCCGGTGTGATAGTTCCCTGCCGGAGATCTGCTTTACACAGTGTGCAGTCAGGCGGGAACTCCGACTCCTGGACGTCCATAAGTCGAGTGGGCCAGACGGCATCCCTGCAGTGGTTCTGAAAACGTGCGCCCCTGAGCTGACGCCTGCGCTAACGCGTCTGTATCGCCTCTCTTATTGCGCTAACAGGGTTCCGTCTTCATGGAAGACCGCCCACGTCCACCCTATCCCCAAGAAGGGTGACCGGTCGGATCCATCGAGCTATAGGCCTATCGCGATAACTTCTTTGCTTTCCAAGGTGATGGAGCGAATAATAAATATACAACTCCTAAAGTATCTTGAAGATCGCCAGCTGATCAGTGACCGACAGTACGGTTTCCGTCACGGTCGCTCAGCTGGCGATCTTCTTGTATACCTTACTCACAGGTGGGCTGAAGCCTTGGAAGGCAAGGGCGAGGCTCTTGCTGTGAGCCTTGATATCGCGAAGGCCTTCGACAGGGTCTGGCATAGGGCACTTCTGTCGAAGCCACCATCTTACGGAATCCCCGAGGGTCTCTGCAAGTGGACCGCTAGCTTTTTGGATGGGCGGAGCATCACGGTCGTTGTAGACGGTGACCGTTCTGATACCATGACCATTAACGCTGGCTTTCCACAAGGTTCGGTGCTCTCCCCCACGCTTTTCATCCTGTAAATCAATGACATGCTGTCTATTGATGGCATGCATTGCTATGCGGATGACAGCACGGGGGATGCGCGATAGATATATCGGCCATCAGAGTCTCTCTCGGAGCGTGGTGCAAGAGAGACGATCAAAACTTGTGTCTGAAGTGGAGAACTCTCTGGGGCGAGTCTCCAAATGGGATGAATCGAACTTAGTTCAATTCAACCCGTTGAAGACACAGGTTTGCGCGTTCACTGCGAAGAAGGACCCCTTTGTCATGGCGCCGCAATTCCAAGGAGTATCCCTGCAACCTTCCGAGAGTATCGGGATACTTGAGGTCGACATTTCGAGCGATGTCCAGTTTCGGGGTCATTTGGAAGGCAAAGCCAAGTTGGCGTCCAAAATGCTGGGAGTCCTCAACAGAGCGAAGCGGTACTTCACGCCTGGACAAAGACTTTTGCTTTATAAAGCACAAGTCCGGCCTCGCGTGGAGTACTGCTCCCATCTCTGGGCCGGGGCTCCCAAATACCAGCTTCTTCTATTTGACTCCATACAGAGGAGGGCCGTTCGGATTGTCGATAATCCCATTCTCACGGATCGTTTGGAACCTCTGGGTCTGCGGAGGGACTTCGGTTCCCTCTGTATTTTGTACCGTATGTTCCACGGGGAGTGCTCTGAGGAATTGTTCGAGATGATACCGGCATCTCGTTTTTACCATCGCGCCGCCCGCCACCGGAGTAGAGTTCATCCATACTACCTGGAGCCACTGCGGTCATCCACAGTGCGTTTCCAGAGGTCTTTTTTGCCACGTACCATCCGGCTATGGAATGAGCTCCCTTCCACGGTGTTTCCCGAGCGCTATGACATGTCCTTCTTCAACCGAGGCTTGTGGAGAGTAATAAGCGGTAGGCAGCGGCTTGGCTCTGCCCTTGGCATTGCTGAAGTCCATGGGCGACGGTAACCACTCACCATCAGGTGCGCCGTATGCTCGTCTGCCGAAAAAGGCAATAAAAAAAAAAAAATTTAGAACGATGTCTGGTCGGTATAGAATTGCATTATAAGGTGTGAGGAATAATGGATTTAACCTACATTGATAGATGGGACAGGGGAGGCTGATAAACTTAACAAAACTGGTGAAGAGGCATGGGTGGGACTTATGATTCCAGTAACTGTTGAAATAGATGTGTTCCGAAAGAGTATGTAACTTTGAAATAAGGGGGTGGTTAGAAAGCTGAAAATTTTTGTAAATGAATCTGTCCGATAAGTATTGTCTCCTCATGTGCAAGGGGGGTTCTGCACATTCAACCTGAAGGGCGTTGATGGGGGAAGACTTCATTGCTCCTATTATGATACGTAGGCACTTTGATTGGATCCTGTCCAAGGAGGTTAAAGCAGACTTATTGCAAGGTTCTAGAATGTGAGTGCCATAATCAAAATGGCTGCGAATCAAGGCGTTATATAACAATTATTCAGTGTCAATAACTGTCCACAAAGCCCATATACGTTAGTCCTGATGACCAGTCTGTATCTATTTCGAAGTAGTCAGACCTAGCGTAAACAATAGCTTAGACAACTTTGTTTCATGATGGGCAGTGGCTTTCTGGGCTTATAAGCTGTGGTAACTGAATAACATAAGATGAACTGTAAAGTTATATGCGTAGTTAATGCATTAATTAATTAGTTTATTAATCAATGAATACTTCCACAGTGAAGGAATAACATTGTGTAATAAAAATCAAACCCACAAATTGTAATTTGCGTAATTACTGGTGGTAGGACCTCTTGCGAGTCAGCGCGGGTAGGTACCACCACCCTGCCTATTTTTGCCGTGAAGCAGTAATGCGTTTTGGTTTCAAGGGTGGGGCAACCGTTGTATAGTAAGCGGCACGTAAGTTGGCAAGGTTTTGGTGTAGTGGGGGTAATGTTGCGCATAGTGCACATTGCAACAAAAAAATGGTCACTTTTATGCCCGCATATAATTTAATTTTATTTTATAACATTTTTTATATAATATATTTTTAAGTATATGTAAGCCATAATTTATTTTAAGCCTGTGTGCTTAGAAAAAAGTTAAAGAAAAGAGAGGAAAAGTTAAGAAGTATAATTAAAAAAATATACTTAATATTAAAAATTATGTGTCGCCGTCGTCACTATCATTTACTAATAGTGCTACCCCTTGGATAAAATTTATGGTAGCACCTGAGCTGGTAGAAGGAGTTGGCTCCTCATCGTCGACATAACGAAGAGTTTCTGTCGTCACTGGCGTAAATAATAAAACGCTCAGTGACTGAATCGACTATATGGTCATTGGTATTTGGTCCTGGCATTGCAAACAAACTTAAAACAATAACACTCGTAACAAAAACTAAATTTAAAACAATAATAACAATTCGTAACAAAAACTCAATATAAATAAAGGGTTCCTACAACTTTGTAGGCACATGTGTAACCGGGAGCGAACGGAACGTGGACGCGGTGCGGGAGGGGAGGGTCGACTGACTCACCAATCTCGCGTTCGGAACGGTGCTACGTCTTTCCCCGCGTCCCGCTTGACAACCAAAGAGACCTAAAAAACGACTTCTGCGCATCTAGCGACTCTTGCCAAGTTACGTGCCGGGGACTATAACTATACTGAGACTTTAGAACTTATATCTCAAGGCGGGCTGTGGCATTTACATTGTAGATGTCTATGGGCTCCAATAACCACTTAATAACAAGTGGGCTGTGAGCCCGTCCACCCACATGTGTAATAAAAAATAATAATTTGTGGTTATGAAATAACATCTATAAAAATTTATTTCTAATAAATCTAATAGGCAGGATTTAATTGTTGTAATATTATTGATTTGTGTTTAATGTTTATGTGTTTGTATTTCATTTCCAAAAATAATACCCGTCTTTGTGAATCTCACTTCGTATAGTCAAATACTCTAGACATGTAGTATTTTTCACAAGCTCGTAACGCTCGTCCACCCACCTAAGCAATAAAAAAAATAAAAAGTATTGCTAAAATGGTATTTTTCTTATGAAACGAAAATATTTTTAGGAACAGCAGCATGAGACTATACCCAACCAAAATCCAATCATTAATTTGAGTGAAAAATTGAATCCAAGAAAGAGAAAATTTGAAAGTCATGTAGTCAACACATACTCGGATACAGTAAGTCTTAATCACCAATTGGCTTTTATATGAAAACTGTGATCACGATTGTCCATGTAGATTGCGGCAGACACTTGAAAGAGCGTTTTTTAATTAAACCATATAACAACTAGTACATTATGATTCATTAAGCTAATGTTGCTACTACATGTAGAGTACAACTGTGATTATTATGATTTTATAATATTAGAATTTACCAGGACATTGCTAGTCATAGTTTTTGGGAGCAGTTTTTTATTTAAACTACATACTTATGCTTTCAGTAATGTGATTGCTATTCAAATGAGCTTTTAAAACATTTTACAACTTACAGGGAATAAATTTAATTAAAAAACATACACATTTAAATTAAATGTACATGTCGCATCTTTAGAATTGAAGTGGTGATTAGATGGTGATTAGAAGTGGCTTTATCCAAATTTTGGATTTTTTGGGAAACCCCATAAATATAATTGGGGAATTCTCAGATTTGATTTTTAATACTTTAAGCCGTAAAGCGCCTTACATAAAGTTTAAAGTATGCGCTTGATTTAAAACAGATGGAAAGTGTACCTACTTTGTTCTTATCTAAAAATTTTAATTTATTAACTGATATATTTACATAATACATAAGTCATTCAGAGTATAAAACTAATTTTCTTAAAATTTTTAGTTAAGCCGCTTCATTTCTGAAGGTGCGATGTATGTAAATATAATTTAATAAATATTGCAATTATATTAGCAACACTAAATATAAAAATTACAGGAAAAGAAGCGGTTGGAAGCCATGAAGCAGAAAAGGCAAGAGTTTAAGCAAAAACAAATGATAATCAAAACTGGGCTTTCTGCAGTGGTAGGTTAATCACTAATGAAGTATAAACCTCTATAAATTATCTTAATTAATTTACTCAAATCCTTAAAGCGTAGTTGCTCATTTTCACAATACACATACTGTTTAGAAGATTGAGTGAATGTTATAAATCTGAGTTCCAATTTTATGATTTTCATGAAATATTAATTAATTTTATTTTCGTTTTAACTCTTTTTTAAACAGGATAAACTACCAAACAAAAAAGTGAAATTTTCCGATGAAGATAGTTCTATTTTGGTTAATGATGGAAAAACACATGAAAAAAAGTTGGGACACCCACCTGAAAATAAAAATTATTTGTTTGATGATGAAGATGATGATGATGGTCAGGAGCATATCAACTTTGAAATAAAAAAACAGTTTGAAGGAAAAAGAGGACAAATGGTAATATTGAGCTTTAAAATTCATTTTCAATTCTATCTAAATTGAATGTTTTACTGTGAATTTCATTTATTTTATGTATAGTTTAAAAATATAACTTTTTTAGGTTCTGGATCTACAATCAAGATACAAATCAGATAAACGTTTCACATTAGATGAGAGATTTGTTGATGACGAAACAATTGGTGAAAAAACTAAAGATGAAGAAGTGGAGTTATCACAAGTTGACGAGAAAACAAAGCAGTTAAACATTTTACAAAATGTCCTTGGTGTTACTCTTAAAAGTAAAGAACCTGAACAAGATAGTCAGAAAACAAAGTGAGTATTGTCTGTAAATTTACCAAAAACATAAGAAAATTATTACAGTAAAATAAAAACTTACAAATATGGCTTAAAGTGGCAAGAACAGATACTCTTTGTTGCATGATATTGCTTAACGAGGGCACGCACTTAATATAAAATAATATTAAGTGATTACCCGACATTTTAAGATGACATCATGCCATTTGAAATCGTCGTGGCCTAAAGGATAAGACGTCCGGTGCATTCGTGTGCACTGGTGCTCAAATCCCAGGCGGGTATCAATTTTACTAATGAAATACGTACTCAACAAATGTTCACGATTGACTTCCACGGTGAAGGAATAACGTCGTATAATAAAAATCAAACCCGCAACAAATATAATTTGCGTAATTACTGCTGGTAGGACCTCTCGGGGGTCCGCGCGGGTAGGTTCCACCACCCTGCCTATTTTTGCCGTGAAGCAGTAATTCGTTTCGGTTTGAAGCGTGGGGCAGCCGTTGTAACTATATTGAGGTCTTAGAACTTATATCAAGGTGGGTGACGCATTTACGTTGTAGATGTGTATGGGCTCCAGTAACCACTTAACACCCGGTGGGCTATGAGATCGTCCATCCATCTAGGCTATAAAATTTTTTTATTAAGATGACATCATGCCATGTGTAAGGTGAAAGCATAAATTGTCATTGTCATTTCTCATTGTTTACATAAAAAAAAAAAATATTTTTTATTGCTTAGATGTGTGGACGAGCTCACAGCCCACCTGGTGTTATGTGGTTACTGGAGCCCATAGACATCTACTACGTAAATGCGCCACCCACCAAAAATCATACAACTGCTTCAATAGAAATAAAAATAGGTTGGACGATTCGTTACCTTTGCTGACGCAAAATAAGTTTTGCAGCAGCACACAATATAGGTACACAAGCCTAGTCAGGATAAGATATCTTTTAGCCTACAATTCTTCTCGTACTAATGACCAATTTATTTCAGGCCAAAATTAGGAATGTTGAGATTTGATCCTCTTCAACCAAGTCACGCAAAATTTTTAATGCAGCAAGCCGAAGATGTAAAAATTGAACCAGTGAATAAAAAAAAAAAGAAAAAGGACAAGCTGAATGAGAATCAAAATAAACAAGAACATTTAGAACAATCACAAGAGAACAAGATAGAAGTGTCTAAGGAAACCTTCTATAAAGTTAGCGAAACACTGAAAGAGACTATTGCACAACCTAAAACATTTAGCTTGAGAAGTTTGTTCACTAAAGATGCAGAACAAGATGAAGGTATTTTACTGTGAACTTTTTTTTATCTAGTGTTACGAGCTGGGGTTTGGGATAAATAAAATTTCACCACAGTACAACTAAAAACTGTATTCACCTAAACTTAGAACTAAACTCACTTAGAACACTTAAAACATTTCACAAACACTTTAAAATTCTCAATTCGCTTCTTCCGCTTCGCTTCAGGTTATCCGTTCGCGGTTTCTTTTCGAGTAGTTCTTTTTTTTTTTTTTATTGCCTTTGTTGGCAGACGGGCATACGGCCCACCTGATGTTGAGTGGTTACCGTCGCCCATGGACTTCAGCAATGCCAGGGGCAGAGCCAAGCCGCTGCCTACCGCTTAATACTCTCCACAAGCCTCGTTTGAAGAAGGACATGTCATAGCGCTCGGGAAACACCGTGGAGGGGAGCTCATTCCATAGCCGGATGGTACGTGGCAAAAAAGATCTCTGGAAACGCACTGTGGATGACCGCAGTGGCTCCAGGTAGTATGGATGAACTCTACTCCGGTGGCGGGCGGTGCGATGGTAAAAACGAGATGCTGGTATCATCTCGAACAATTCCTCAGAGCACTCCCCATGGAACATACGGTATAAAATACAGAGGGAACCGAAGTCCCTCCGCAAACCCAGAGGCTCCAAACGATTTTCCGATCCGATTACTGACTGACTGCGTGCCATCCCTGCAACGCTTTTATAGCCGATACCACATCCCTAGAATTATCGAGAATATTTCACACAAGTCGAGCATTTTCGATGCGTTTTTTCCGCTATTTGACAATAGATGGCGTTGTACTTCTCGAGTGTTCTGGGTCCTACTAGATCCTTTGATATTCGTTCGACTATTCGGCGATAGATGGCGTTACTCTTGCCGGCGTAACAATAGTAAATTAATAGAACAAGATTTTTTTATTTTTAGAAATAAGTTTACTAACTTAATTTTATTACTTTTAATAACCTAAAAAAACAACACTTGTTTTACAGCACCTCAACAAGAAACAGAATATATACCACTTGATGTTCCAAAGAAGAAAAAAGGGAATCCTTTAGACCCTGGAGAAAAGAATCCATTTATTTATGATTCATCAGATTCGGAACACGAAGAAGAGGTGAATGAGAAGGAAACTGAGTCATTGCCTGTGCCCACAGAAGCTAAAGCTGTTTGGAAAGAAAATCTATTCTTCACAAAGCAAGATCAACGACTGCTAGGTACCAATATGAGATGAAATATAATACCTTTTTATCTATGATATAAATATATGATGTTCCAGAAATCGAAAACAATCACTACTTGCTACTTTAATATAAGCAGAAAACAATACTAATTTGTAAACCTAAGTTTTCTTTTATCACTTTCATAATTCGTCTCATAGATACCAATTTTGTTTACATTGCTTTTTAAATAGCGTTAAAAAGAAGGACAACACTATAGAAAGGAACTAGGTACATTATCGTATTTTCTCAATACACAAAAGGTTTTAAAATATTAATTTGAACTATTCTCTTTTTTCATTGATGTGATGTTGATCACATAAGCCTGTGCATCATTGAAATTAAACCATTATATTTGTTTTCGTTTGTATTATACTTTGTCATTTGTATAGAAAAATAAAGTGAAATACTGGAATGAACCGTTGATCGATCGGTGTTGGCGGATAAATAATCAGTGCAGTAGTACCGATAGAGTTGCTACTGTTAACCATTTCCAAGCCTCGAATTTTTCCTTCCACTTACTTATTTCCTTAGTTTTGGTTTATGTTTTGAATATTTTTTTATTACTAAGCTTTAGTACTTGGCAGCAGCGTTTCTGTAAAACCTTGCCTAATATAAGTCCAGCGACTGTAACTACTATGCACATACCTACCATTTAACGGCCGTCTGGTGTAGTGGTAAGTGACATGGTCACTACACGATGCGGTCGCGGGTTCTAATCCCGCCAAGGGAAGATATTTGTATGAAAAAATGTATTTTCCAGGGTTATGAATGTTTATTAAAATATATGTATGTGTATAATAAAAATCTTACATTTATTTCCGTTATCTGGTACCTGTAACACAAGCTCTTTACGAACTTACCACGGGACCAGTTAACGAGGCGTGATTGATGCAGCCCATGTGATATGGAATTTCGAAACGGTCGTAGTTTACAAAAACCACAACACTTTTTAAGTATCATGAGTGGACTAATGATGGAATAATGGATATGCTAATTTAAACGCCTAACGGTTTTAACGGGTGTTCAGGAAACCGGCAGAACCGTGGCACTAATCTATGGCCTGCAGTATTAACATCATCATCGTAGTGCCTAAAACCGTGATTACAATGCAAATAATTATCTTTTCAGATGGTTTGAAATTCTTTAATACAACTGGAGACGCAGAAGGTCAAAAAGATAGAAGAGAGCTTAAATCATTGATGAAGAGACGAATTTACAACAAAGAGAGGAAAAATCAAATGTTCCACAAGAAAATTGGTGGTAGAAGAAAAACTATGAAGAAATCCTATAGAAAAAAAAACTAGTGACCAAGTGTAACTCAAATAAAATTTACAAATAAAGAAAGATAATTCTAATTAAATCAGTTTTTTTTTAAATACCGAAGTACTTAAACATTATGGACCTACCTAACTTTTGAAACAAGAGCTATATTAGATCTTACGACATAGATCGCTATCGGTCGGACGGCCATAGATGAGCTACAACTCGACCAAGTTAAGTTTGCACCTCGCATAGGATTACGTCACACTGCCGCTTAGGTACTGAAAAAAGGATTCGCTATGACTTTACAAACGTTTGTTAGATTTTACTTTGAACTTGTTGTTTTTAACAATATATTATACATAGGTACATTAGAATATAGGGATATCGGGTTTTTGTATTAAGACCAACCGGGCGTTCTTCCACTTTTTAAATTTTTATCCCAATTGCACAATAATAATTTTCCTTTCCTTTTTCATGTTCCTTTTTCAGGATTATGTTTCTCCCTTCACTGTGTATCACCTTTCCTTTTATTTTTGTTGCCCACAACAATCCTCTCGAAGTTAAAAAAAATGAACGTTAACCGTTCAGTAACAACAGTTCAACAAAAACTTAACAAAAATAGTCCAATAATATAACAAAACTTCAACAAAAAACCTAACAAAAACAGTTAAAAAATTTCAAATTCAACGGATAGGGAGACGAAAACTTGTATGATGCGTGTTGGCGACAAAGATGCTAACCGTAATGACGCGACAGGGCGATCGCGGGAAGGTGAGCGGAGAAGCGGGCGGGGCGCTGCATTCCAGCGAGGTGCAAACTCAGATTGGTCGAGTTGTACTGATATTATTATTAATACTAGGTAAACATCAACCTCCCATGCTAGTAGAATTTTCAGCTTGTTTGTTAAACAAATTTCTATAATTTTTATCCTAGTAGTAAGGCGTGCTATAAAAGCAGATAATATGTTTTTCGATTTGAATGTTAGAATCACTAATAAGGATAACGGTTATTTCAATGTTTCTAATTGAAGAGTTCGACTTCCATAGCTGAGGAGGCAATATAACAATGCGACAATCCAGGCTCTTTTTAAATGTCGTCCTGGTGCACCATAACTTTCATGGTGTCCATTACTTAACTAATACATAAATTAAGTAAAAGTCCAGGGTATTATAGTTTGATCTAAAAATAAAAATTAATTTTAGACAAGAGAAAAGTTTTTTTTTTTTCCTGCCTAAGCTGGTAGCCTAGAGAGGCTATTCCAGCGGAACCTTAACGAGTAGGTGAGCTCACAGGGCTCAAACCTGACGACAATGCTAACATGAACCCTAGCAAGAGTCGTGTTTCGCAGAATCTACCACCGGATCGGAAACGCGACCCACTGAGAAGATCCGGCGAGAAACTCAGTGGGCTGTGTCTGAGAGTTAATTTACTCGTCGAGCCCTTCGTCGCAAGCGACGGGTTCGACGAGAACGGTGCTTGAAGTACCTAGAAGCACCGTCAGTAGATCGGGAGGATCCGAGATGACGTGTTTTGGGCGACGTCGACTGCTTTCCATTCTTTCCGCAGGATCGGGAATGAGAGTAAAGCATTCCATCGTGCTTCATACGCCAGTCTTAAGGGCCCAGTGACCTGTAAATCCAGTTAATTAGCAATGAGCTCATATATCTAACTTCATGCAATTATAAAATAACAATGTAAAGCCATGGGGCTTGTCAAGAAAACACTTTATTGAAAGATCACAGTTGAGGAGTAGAGTAGAGTAGGTCAGACACAGTGAACATATCTATTTATTTAACAGACACGTGTATAGACCAAAAAATAATAGAAAGTATAAGGCCTGAGCTCAATTGATAAACGAAGTCTTCTTGACCTAAAAAACAAGACACCTGGTGCATTTGTATGAAGCATTGAGACTACGCTAGAATCCTGTAGACACACCCCAATGAAATAAATACTCAACAAATTTTAACGAATTACTTCCATAGTGTAATAACCAAAGGTAAGCACTCAACACAAGGAGGACTGTGAGATCGTCCAACAATCTAAGCAATAAAAAATATTACATTGTACTAAATTGTGGTAATTAACAACTGTTATTATCAGATTATCGATGTTGCATAAATGATAATATTCCCGTAGAAGTGTACATATTTGTATCAAGTGGTACAAATGTGTCCAAATCCTAGAGGTATAAGTACCTACCAATTTAATTAATGAAAATTTTATAAAAATTCTATATTTTTTATTGCAGGTTTATAGTAATTTAATCTACAATACATAGATTAACGTTTTTTCCATGTTGGCTTCTTCCTTGCTCCAGGTTGTCCAGGCTTCTTACGTTCACGCCTCCTATGATCTCTAGTTAATAGTCCTGCCACTTGCATTTGCTGTAGCATATCTTTGTCAACAAAACTACGGAGGCCCCAAGCTATACCCCATCTAATGGCTCCAGATTGGCCGGAAGGTCCACCACCTTCTACATTACATTCCACATCTACACGGTTTTGCATACCAGTGAATATTAGCGGGAACAACACTTGTTCTCTCGACTGAACATCATCAAAATATGTGATATCTTTTTTGTTAATTGTTATTTTGCCGGTGCCTGGTGATCTTATGGTTACATCGCCTCTAGCCTTTTTCCTTAAACACTCATAAGTTGTAATATAGGCTCTTCCCTCTTCATCATAATTAGGTTTTGGAATTTCTAAAGCAAACTTTTGTACAGCAAGGGGCTTCCTAAATTTTTCAATAAAATCTTTATATCTGTAAGAATATGGCAGTGAGACCAATCTTTCCATGACCACTTTGAAATTGTCATATTCTAAATCAGAAATCTTTTCAACTAACAACTGCTCAAGTTGATCTTTATTCAGCCACATACTACCCCCGAGTTGTAACTTGCCATTTGGATCAGGAGTTGCTTTCTTTCTAATAACTTGGTCTTCATATTTGTAAAGTTGTTGTAAATGCTCGGCAGCGTCATGAAGTAGTTTAAAGAAATTTGGTTTTCCAGTATAAAACAAACAATGGTGAGGTCTTCCAGCTTCGTCGAATTCAGCGGCTTTGCGAGCGGGAAAGACGTCTTCTGGTGGCCTCATCGATGGACGTGCGGCAGGGTCGTAAATACCGCTGGGGAATAGATATTCTATAGCGCGCTCTACATCCTTTTGAGTAAACAATTCAGGATCTTCGCCCATCATATTCGCAAGATGTCGTTTTCCGATGTTATATTCAAATTTTTGTCGTTTCATAAACTCGTCATGTTCTTTTGCTCTCTCTAAATAAGCTTTCATGGCCTTACTTATCTTTTTCTTTTTGTTAAGTGTCTCCCAATCTGTTAGATCATTTAGAACATTACTGGGATCGGACGTAGTTCTAGTGCAGTACTGAAATGTTCCTATTGTTAGTGGATACCGAAAATACTTTTTTGCTGCTGGTATTATTTGCCTAATTCCTATAAGAGACATTTTTGCAGTATGCAAATTGCTGCAGATATATTATGTAGCATCAAAGATTTTGATAAAAATATAAATTATAGTTTATTATCCCAACACAATAGCTTGAATGTACATAACCTATAAAATTTATTTATTTTTTCTTTGCGAATTTTGCCACGGGCAAAGGGTACAAAGCCTATACATAAGTATTTTTTTAACTCATCATAGTAAAAGTCTGTACTTCGATCTACTTGTTAGACTTAATTAGGTAATAGGTACGGTACCAATTTACGAATGGTTTATACGATTAACAGATATATGAAATGAAGAATGAAATAGGTATACACGATAAAAAGCAAACCCATCAAAAGATAATTTGCGTAGGATCTACTTGTTAGACTTAATTAGGTAATAGGTACGGTACCAATTTACGAATGGTTTATACGATTAACAGATATATGAAATGAAGAATGAAATAGGTATACACGATAAAAAGCAAACCCATCAAAAGATAATTTGCGTAGTATTTGGTCATAGGGCTTATAAGTAAGTCCCTTTTAACCGTGTGATTAAATACCATACATATTTGTTATTGAGGTTTGAGAGCTTAAGTTCAAAGGCATGAAGGTGTTGATATTGTGGTGTCTATGGGTTCCTGTAATCACTAACACCAGGAACACGGTTTTCTCTTAAACTAGCATTAATAAAACAATATATTCATCCTGTCTTGTTCAAATTTCGCAAGTTCGAGATAAGCAATAAAATTCATACTGTTACGCCTAGTAGCATAGCTCGAGAAGTTCAACGCCATCTATTGTCAGATAGCGGAAGCACGCATCGAAAATGCTCGACATATGTGGAATATTCTCGATAATTCTAGGGATGTGGTATTGGCTATAAGAGCGTTGCAGAGATGGCACGCAGTCAGTTAGTAATCGGAAGCATAGATTATACACTTAATATATTCGATCGGAAGCGAAACAGCGAAAGGACCACCTAAAGCGAAGCGGAAGAAGCGAATTGAGAATTTTAAAGTGTTTGTGAAGTGTTTTAAATGTTCTAAGTGATAAATACAGTTTTAAGTTATACTTTGGTGGAACATTTATTTATCCCGAACCCGAGCGTGTAACAATACTATTCCATAAAATTATGAAAGACATGAACTGACACTACTTTTAGTCAGCCTCTACACTTCTTGAGTTCGGTCATAGCTATTGTAATCACATCTTCGCAGATAAAATTCTATTTTGCTTTAAATTAGTGGTTCATTTATGAAAAACCATAATGAGACGAATATAAATAGTCGTTTTTTTTTCGTTTATTACTTTCGTTAATTGAAATAAACTTAACATCATAATTATAAATAATTCTGGTCATAAACAATAATAATAGACATACATTGCACTCACAAAGAAAATGTTACTATGCTAATCATTAGCTTATGGAATGATGATTTCTTTATTATTATTACGATATTTATGTAATATTTAAATGCGAACTTCAAATTAGACTAGGAATAACACGTGTTTACAAAACAAAACACAGGTGCACATTCGTTCTTATGTAATGTTATAAGTATTTTGTAAAGCTTACTTAGAATTAATTTATTTGTTAATATGAGTCACTTTGGTCCTTACTTCACGGACGAGCCTTTGATTTTAGGTAGTAGGTATTATTTGGAAACAAACCGTAAAGAGTGATATGTCGTGTTTGATTATTTTATTCACAAAGTTTTGATGTTCAATTACAGTAGTACAGTACTGGATATGTGGGAAAATGTTAATATTAAATGTGTTTAACATGTCTTGTGTGTGTGTGTTTTCAACGAGAATTCGGGATTGAAAGACAATTAAAGTAAGTATTCACAGTAGATTAATCGAGAATCAAATGAACCAAAATATAGTTATTCTTATTACATCCAAATCTATATAAAACAAATGAGCATCACAAATTTTGAGACATAAAGTGTGAGGATATTATTAATAAAGTCACCTCACAGATATACAATATTATAATTTCAATGAATAATTCGAACCGGAACACTGTAATAGTTTAGGAAAAGTTTTACACAAAATCATTTTTGTTACGGTCCGAATTAATATAGTAAGGTTAATGTAAAAATTACTGCGAAAACTTTCTACAGTTGAAACATAAATGGTAAAATAGACAATATTTTATGTCGCCTATAATGTTTGATGTGACAAGTGGAAGTTTCTGGTTGCAGATTTTGGTTTCATGTCTCTGATAAGGCCATTGTACTACACGAACAAAGATCACACAGTGCTGTTCACGTTCCGCAGTCCTTTAATGAGGATTTCTCGAGGACCGTTGCTACGTCGGCTCGTCCGAGGACATCAACGCTTCCGATTGTTCGTCCAATTCAGGAATATTTCTAAAGTTGCTGTTGAGAAAAGTCTTTAATAGTGCTAGGGTTGACGCACACGGGACACAAGCCACAACCACAAAATGCCGCCACCGGAATATTTCCTGTAATTTTCATACATTTTATATGTAGCTTGTGGTTGCCACCGGCGTCAACCGACGGCATTTTGTGGTTGTGGCTGGTGGCCCGTGTGCGGCGACCCTTATAGGTGTACATATTTTTTTAAGAAAAGCGTTTGTTAGGTGCATTGTTTGGTTATTGGCGGCTGTTTTCCCTCTCGTAGATATGTAAGCTGCTCACGATTTATCAAATACGAATGCCATGACCCATTAGCTTTATTAGCTTCAGACGTATGTATGTTAGTATGTAACGGAATCTTTGAACAATGTTTTGAAAATGTCGGATTAACTCGAAATTTGATATACTCATTAAGGACCGATGACAATATATTTAAAAAAAAAGAATTGAAAAAAAATTGAAAAAATTTTAATTCAACTAAAAAATAGAATATAAATTTGAATTAAAAATAGTGTAAGAAAAAAATATTTTATTGTAAAACGCTTTTTATACAATAAAATAATTTGTTCTTACACTATTTTTAAATCAAATTTATTAAAATTTATTTTGAGATATGAGGCGGCATCCACAGTATGCTGATTCCACTGAGACCACTCATCACTACATAGTATAAAACAAAATTGCTTTCTCTGTTCCTATATCCCTATGTATGCTTAAATCTTTAAAACTACGCAACGGATTTTGATGCGGTTTTTTTAATAGATAGAGTGATTGAAGAGGAAGGTTTATATGTATAATAACATCCATTAAGTAGTGGAGTAATCAATAATAAATTACAGTTTCCGCAGCGAAGCGAGGGCGGGTCGCTAGTTTAAGCAATAATAATGAAAACGGGATACTGACGAGATTGGATTGGGCAGCCTCAGGCGACGTGTTAGCGCGGCGATACAAGGCGCGGGTGCGGCGGCGAGCACGCACCCCGCGGCCGTCAGCAGCGCCGCCGCCACGCGCGCCGCCCCCCCCGCCTCCGCGCACACCGCCGCCGGCGCCGCGAGCCACACCACGCCGCTAGCCGCGCCGCCGCCCGTCAACGACCGACCCCTGCACGATACACATCTATATATTAATACGTGAAGCAAAAACTTTGTACCCCTTTTTATACTTGAGACCTTAGAACTTATATCTCAAGATGGGTGGCGGCATTTACTTTGTAGATGTCTATCGGCTCCAGTAACTACTTAACACCAGGTGGTCTGTGAGATCGTCCACCCATCTAAGCAAAAAAAAAATTATTTAAACTGTGCATATTCAGTATGATAGGAGGAAATAGTAGTTTGAATGAGGTGTGTTACCATATCCAGAGCGAGTCGATGAGCACAGGTCCTAGCGCTGCGTCGAGTATGAGCCAGGGCCACAGCGGCGGCGAGGGCAGGGCCGCGCGCTCCACGCCCGCCGCCGCCAGCGCGCCGCCCACGCTCCACGCCGCGCCGCCTACTATGCACCCCACCACTCCTGAACGTTGCAAAAACACTAGTTGCATCATTTAATATAATATAAAATTCTCGTGTCACGGTGTGCGTGATTGAACTCCTCCGAAACGGCTCGACCGATTTTCGTGAATCTTAGCGTGAATATCGGCCAGGGTGGAGAATCAAACAACATTTATTTTTCACCCCCCTAAATCTTAAGGGTAGCCCCTGGTAACCCCTGAATTTTTTTATTTATTTTTTTGACAAAATTTTTTGTTTTTATTTTTTTATGATACAGCATACAAAAATACATACAACCCTAAATTTTCACCTCTCTACGACCAACCCTTATTTTTTATTTGTTAATTATAAACTTTAATTTTTTTGCAAGAATTTTGTTTTTATTTTTATTTGTCATGAATTAAAATAAAATAAATCTGATGTTACTCTCAATTTTTCATCCCTCTATGATCAACCCCTACTTTTTATTGGTTAATTATAAACTTTATTTTTTTGGAAAGATTTTTTTTTAATTTTTTCATGACTTAAAATAAACAATTACATATTACTCTCAATTTTCACTCTTATACGATCAACTCCTATTTTTCCATCCCGATTTTTTTTTAATTCTATGCACAGATCCGTAATAAGGTTGTAAGATGGCAATCAAATATGATAATTGTAGTAGGATAAATTTTTATTCAGAGTTTATGATTTCAAGTTCCTTTAATTATGATTTTTTTTTAAATTCAATTTGATCTCCCGCCCTCGCCGTTCGACTACTGATCACCTATCAATCGATCAGTTATCCCCGCCAGGTGTCACCATTCATCCAGCAAACATCACGTAGTAGGGATGAGGACGAAGCCGGTCTCCTGTCTACTCACTATATATTTTTGAGCCATGTTTTTTTTTGTTTTATTTGTGTATCAATCGTAGCTTGCCAGGCCATGTTTTTTTGGTTTTATTTGTGTAGCATGTTCAGTAGGTCTGAGAATAGGCTACTATCTATTTTTCATACCCCTAAGTGATAAGGGTTGTCCACCCCAAACATTAATATTTATTTTAATTTTTTAGAGAATTTTTTTTTTGTTATGATGAGGTATTATGTGGTTGAATGAGGTTTTTTTTTTCTACACTAGAATTTCCGTAGAAATCTTATTTAAGGCAACACAACCTTTGCCGGGTCAGCTAGTAATCATATATATTTGAAAACCGCACATTCCTGCGCCGCCTACTATGCACCCCACCACTCCTGAACGTTGCAAACATAAGTTTAATCATACCGTATATTGGAAAGCCGCACACTCCTACCTATTTCGGTAAAGAAGTAATCATGCGTTCCAATTTGAATGATAACACAGAACATACATAATACACATAAATTAGTTATAGATAAGCAACTCAAGCACTTAACAAAAAAGTTTACGGGCGTCGGCCACTAGATGGCTTCCTTTCGATTACTTTCTCATTGCTCCTGTAGATGGTAGTAACATATTACCTATCTTATATTTTATTTTTAATGAAGGATTTTGTAAATTTTCAGAAACTACAAATTAATAAAATTTAATCAATTTGTCTGTCAGATCGCGTCCATTTAGCTCATTCAAATAAAAAATTAAAAGCTAAATTTGTGAATATACATATAATTATGTATTACTCTACTTTGTATCATTCAAATAACTTCATGTATTTATTTCCACATATAAAAAAGCTAACATACCAATCAGTAATGGTGAGTTTATGCCTTCTCCTTTCCTCAATTCTCTTCTGAACAACAAAAGATGTATTGCGTAGCAAAATGCCGAACCAAGTGCTGACAACACCGCCGTCCAGTTACTCTGATGGCTCTCTGATATTCCGAGCACCACCTTAAAACAATCGAGTCAAAAAAAATATTTTCACCGAGGGACATAAATACTTTCACCCATTGTTGTGATTAATATTAACATCATAGTGTTATACCTACTGCTACGAATAAAACCATCTGTCGCAAATAGCAAAAAGAGATATCGAAACAACTGAAAAATGTCTTGAATGTCCTGGAACATTGTAGAAATAGTCGAATCGACTATGAAAGCGCAGGTAACAAGAAGACAGTTGTATTCGAATCGAAGCGACTAACGGGTTACCTCAGGAAAGAGGAAAACTGAATTTTTATATGTAGTGAAGTTTAAGTTTTTAAACGAGCAATTCTTGTATGTTAATATATGTATATATAATTTGAATCTCAGAAATGGCTCTAACGATTTTCATAAAATTTAGTATACATGGGATTTCGGGGGCGATAAATCGATCTAGCTACGATTTATTTTCAGAAAATGTTGTTTTATTCGTATTTTCAATAATCAACTCTTCCCGACATCTATTGGCGAATAATAATACTATTTTTCTTCATTGAGGGCAACTAACTGCTTTAAAGAAACAAGATGGCGTTATCAAAAAAAAAATCGGTCATCATCTAGTGTATTTTAATTGCCGTTGTGAGTAAATTGTTTTCCAATTAGGGTTTCTGTGGAGATTTTTTTTTATCCTGAACCTTAGTTCGTATCGATTTAAGGTTCAGTATTCAACTCGTACTTATTTAGTGATCATAAATGTAGGATTGGTAAGAATGGAACGTATGAAAAGAGTGTGGAACGGAGCGTTAAGATGTCAGTGAGAGAAAACGGAAAGAAAGGGAGAAGAAAATGACGGACAGAATGACAGAGAAAAGGAAGATGGCGAAGACGGTTATAAAATGTTAATTAATTTTTGAAGTTATACTTCTTTAGGCGCGTTATGAAAAATTTATGAGAGTGAAATTTTACGATGCGCGCGCACCGTGACACAAAATTAACAGAAATGAAGTTGCCCACTAAATCGCTCATTACAATACGACCGACGTAACTTGGCGAGTCTGAATATAGCCGCAGGTGAATTTTCGCGCATGTACACTCGTAAAAAAAAGTGTTATTAGCATTCACTTTTTAGTAATATATATGAAAAAATTATTATTTAATATAATTCATACTAAATATTATTAAATTATTAACGTTAAATATTTATTATTTATTATTTAATATTAAAAAAAAAAAAATAATAAAAAAAAAGGATAACTTCTTACGCGCGTACATAAGTACACGCACCCTTTTTTAATTATTATTATAACAGAAGATTTTGGAACAGTAGAAGTTTTATTTTATGCGCTGCGATCCCTATTCGACATAAATCTATACTAATATATAAATCTACATCAATCTGGTTTTTACAATACAATACACAACCTTTACAATACAATACAATACAATCTGGTTTTTACGGATGTTCCGTTATAACTACTGAACCGTGCGTCCGATTGACTTGAAACTTGATATCCTTGTAGAAAATACATGACGTACTTAATGGATAGGCTAATATTTATATGAGTGTTGGACTCCCTACACCAGTTGCGGGGGCGTTAATGATGCGAATCTTTGTGGGGGTGAGAAGTAATAATGTTAATTTTAAATGCCCAGCGAAGCAGAAGGGTACAGCTAGTAAAACATAAAAGTATTTTTATTCACATATTAAAACTTAACTCTTTCTTTTTGGCTCCAAAGGTTAAAGCAATTTTATTAATAGTATTGTATCTACGGAGGCAGCCTATAATACATATGTCCAATGGAATAGCAAAAGGAATTTTATTAATATTGTGGAGGCAGCCTATAATATCTCCAATGGAATCTACGAACGTAATTCGATTATGTTCATACCAAGCCGGCTGCAGTTAAAAGAACGGCAACACTTTTCGAGATTGTGAACCGATCCGTTGGTACTTCTGCAAATATAGCTCCCAGGGTAAGAACGAAGGCGCCCGTTGTAGATGTGTACATTGTAGCTGAACTAGTTGATGTGTGCAGTATACTTAAACGGTACAGATAGTTTGATATGAACCACTGTAACAAAGAATTATACATATAATCAGTTACTTTGTATTAAGTATTCGAATTTAAGTCATTAAGGGGATACAAAAAAATAGTCAAGTGAAATGATCCACGATAATATCGTGTAATAAAATGGCTAATTATTAGGGTGTATTTTAATCACGCCCGGGTACATCGTTTTCGTCGAACCCGTCGCTTGCGATGAAGGGCTCGACGAGTAAATTAACCCACAGACACAGCCCACTGAGTTTCTCGCCGGATCATCTCAGTGGGTCGCGTTTCCGATCCGGTGGTAGATTCTGCGAAGCACTGCTCTTGCTAGGGTTCGTGTTAGCAACGTTGTCAGGTTTGAGCCCCGTGAGCTCACCTACTAGTTAAGGTTACGCTGAAATAGCCTCTCAAGGCTATCAGCTTAGGTAGGAAAAAAAGGTACATTCGGTCTATTTTTCCTACAAAGCATCTGCCCTTAAACCAAGCAACTGAGAGTCCGAGTCTCGAAACTTCTGGTGCGACGTGAGTTTGTCTGTAGAAATAAAATCTGACATTATCGCTCTATACTTACAGGCATAGACAAGAACAATGCCAAACGCAGATGTCGTCTTGTGGCGGCTGCAGCGGCACGCCTCTGTGCAACTTGCGCAGCACGTTCTGAGGCCGCCCAAGATAATCGGGCCAACAACGCTTCACTGGCCATCGCTGCTGACATAACTCGTACCTGTACCACAAAATAACCATACAAATAGCATTTAGGATCTTATTGATAAAACACTCAGTACACTTTTGTACCAGATCCCTCGCCACCGGATCAGAGTTCGTCCATATTATCTGGAATGGCTGCGCTCATCGACATTGCGTTTCCAAAGATCTTATTGCCATGTACCATCCAGCTTTGGAATTAGCTCCCCTCCACGGTGTTTCCCGAGCGCTACGACATGTCCTTCTTCAAACGGGGCTTGAGGAGAGTACTCAATGGTAGGTAGCAGCTTGGCTCTGCCCCTGGCATTACCGACGTCCATGAGTTACGGTAACAGTTTACCATCAAGTGGGCCATATTCTCGTTTACCTCGAAAGGCAATATAAAATGAAAAAAAGTTACCTGTTAACAGAAATGTTTTTGCGAAGAATTTTTATAGTCTGAAGTCAACATGTACGATGTAATTAGGACACAAAGATCACTAAGATGTGTAAATCAGAAATAGTTTGGATAGTTGAACTGTACCTCAGCAACTTTATTAAAACGGACAGCTCTAGGTGCAGCATCGTCACTGTCGGTTGTTTCCCCCGCTCTGACCGGTACAAATGTTGAATCACCCTGCAAAAATAGATTTACGTAGTAGTTAAAATCTAATAATAAATCATTTAATTTAACTAATAATACATTGAGACTGTATTACAATACAAGACAAGTTTTTTATGTTATCAAATTATAAATACCCATAGTTGTTTTAAGCATCAGATTGACAGTGAATATTTTTGATTCATTAATTTACTAATTATACTACATACCAAACTATTTACATTGGATTCAGTAAAGAAGCTTTCATCATCCGTTTCTGCTGTAGGCTCTAATAATTGCTGAAAAAACATTTTTTTTTGTCGTTATATTATAGTTTTAAATAAGCCACACACAACCAATAGGTTAAAAAAATTTAATTTGCGAAATTATTATAAAGAATATTATTGAATGAGATCTCACCTTGATTTTTAGCTTTAATCTCTACTGAGATGATTAAAAATAAAAATTGGTCTTAGAAAACGTTAAATAATACTGCTTATAATATAGATAGCTGCAAAAGCTTGGAACAATTCAATTATAATTTTACAATTTAATTCAGAAGTGATAAAAATTACATGATATTGAGTGACTAAGATAGTCTATAGATATCAACAACGGTATTTGTTAACATGTGTCAAATATGTATATCAGTGGAAAATTGGCATCTGCCAGTAGGTTTGAGTACCAGCACTGCCACATTGTTTAAGATGAGTACATCAGGCATCTTATCCTATAAGTCAAAATAAATTCAGAATAGTCCTGGTGATCAATTCTACTCTTCTTATCGGCCCATGGACATCCACTGCTGGACATAGGCCCCCAAGCCTCGCCACAAAGACCGGTCCTGCGCTGCCTGCATCCAGCGGATCCCCGCGAACCTCAATAGATCGTCGGCCCATCTTGTGGGGGCCTACCCACACTACATCTTCCAGTATGCGGTCGCCACTCAAAAACTTTATGGCCTCTTCGGCCATCCTATGTCTTAGTAGGCAGGACATATTGCTCACAGAACAATTCTACTCATAAGGGTTAATTATATAATATAATATTATTCAAACATCATCTGAGCCTATTTACTTATTGCTAGATTAATTTAGTGATAATTTAAGTTATATAAGTTCCAGTAATCATTTGTCATGGGTTGCAACTTCAAGTGAGAAAATAAATCATGAACAAGATTTTTGTTTTATTATCTATATTTTTTTTTAAAGAGGTTAAGGTGGGGCATATTCACTTACAGTGTAATCAGTTGGTCGACAAGGATCCTTTGTAGGAGGTGAAAAACACAAAACTAAGAGATATATAAATAGTAATGAACTTCTCACGTAAGTCACGAGAAACGGTCTCTCTAAGTGTTTTTCAGTGTATAAATACTGAAAAAAAAAACAGTAGTGAAAATTAGATACAATTTTTTTTAACAAATAGTAAATAAATTACACACAACTTATTTTAATTATAGATTAATAGTTGAACATTAGCCTAATTAATGAAATATTTAATTAAATAATAACAAGGTAATATTTGAAAATTTAATTATTGGTTTCATGTTGACATTTACAAAGCCATTATCTAATTAAAAAAATAGAGGATTGCAGACCTTATTTTAATTTTTATAATAATTTTACTGTTAGAATGTAAGATGTGCACAACTATTGCTACCCATTAAATACTTACTTTTGTCATCTCTGAGGATACGACCCATAATACAACGACCAGTAACAAAATAAATACACCGAACACATATTTTTTCCGGTTGAACTCTTGAACAACATCTTTGTTTTTATTATTGGGCGAGACGTGAAAATAATTGTGACACAAAGTCAACATTAAAACGGTTTATGGAGCAGAAATTAAAGAATACTTTAAGCTTGATGTCAATACATTTTATAATTTACGAAATAAACGTTAGCAAAACTACGAATTCGCGCTATAAATGTAAGTGTAATATCTGTTAAGAAATTATGATTATATTTTTTGCTGGTGTGATTCTAGAAAATTATGAAAGAAACCATTAAATTATAATGAAATATTGTTATCAACAACACAAGATAGTCCAAAAAATCAGTGACCTGAGTGACAATTATTGACAATTGAACATCTATCTTTTTTTTTTTTTTTTTATTTATTTACGGCCAATGGTTACAAGACCTTATAGCCTATCTTAAATTAATTTTCACGCATGAAGTACGTAAAAATTTACAAGTAATTATTAAACAAAACAGCATCAAATTGAAATATTAACATTACTCGTTTGTTTTTAAACATTTCCTATTGTGTTAATAATATATCTATAAATTGGTTTAAAATACAACGGGTTTGATAAAATTTCTTCTAAGTCCATCCTTACGCCTGTTTGTAAAGGCGAGTCACCCTTAGAAACATCGTCCAGCTCAGACACTAAAATTAATCTATTTATACTATATTTATGACATTTCATAACAATATGTTTCAGATCAGCGACCTCATTGACACAAAATTGACAGTTTTTGTCCGTTGCTAAACGTAGTTTAAACAAATGAGCAGGAATTCTACAATGACCGAATCTCAATCTATTAATGGTGGTAATGAATTGTCTGGAATTAGCTTCTTTAAATTTGTTATACCAAGGTACATGTG
Source organism: Bombyx mandarina (assembly GCF_030267445.1). Lineage (NCBI taxonomy): Eukaryota > Metazoa > Arthropoda > Insecta > Lepidoptera > Bombycidae > Bombyx > Bombyx mandarina. The sequence goes on along the minus strand of NC_143225.1, from coordinate 7,920,612 downwards.
GCGGGGTATTCTGTATCTTTGTATACCATTTCCCTTTTTCTTGGCTTATAGACCTCCAGTGTTCATACCACAGCGTTTTAACATTTTCCGTTATTTTCTGCTGGAAGTCAGTAAACGGTACTTTTATTACATTAGTGTGGTCTTCGTCACATGCACCTCGCACTGCACAGTCTACAGCTTCATTGCCAAAAATACCACAATGAGCAGGTACCCATTTAAATTGGACATTCTTTCCTCTTTCATTTAAATTTGCCAATATTTCTTTTATTCTATAAATAATATAGTTCATATTAAATCTAAAAGGATCACTTTCTAGTGCTAACAATGAACTTTTGCTATCAGTTAAAATTAAAAAGTCAGAACTATTTACATTATTAATATACAAAAGTGCTGTATAGATAGCGTAGCATTCAGCAGTAAAAATACTGCAGTGACTGTCTAGCTTGAAGCATCTAGATTTCTTCAGTTGTGGATCATAATATGCTGAAGCTACTCTACCTGAACATTTTGATCCATCTGTATATAATTTATAAATATTTATGTTAGGTAAATTGTTAATATATTCAAAAAATTCAACTTTAGACCCAATTTTTTGGGAATCTGTTTCTACAGTCATATTTACAGTGGTATAATTGTTGATTTCATATATAGGCAAAAGGTTAGATGAGTATATATTTTTGAATGTATTTTTGATGCTAAGAGAAATTTGAAGCATCTCTGGTAAATGATCAGACACAAAACTGCTCATATTGATATTAGAACTGCCCATAAAATCAATAGGCAGATCCTTAGGTATTATCCTGTCAATAACAAAAACATTGTCAGTGGCCAATAGCTTCAGACAAAATCTCTGTGCGATCTGAAGACGCCTAAATTTTAACGGCATAATGCATGCTTCAGATTCCATGGCATTAATTGGAGTTGAGCACATTGCTCCTGTAATAATTCTTAGTGCCTTGTTTTGAATTACATCAAGTTTTCGTAGATATCTAAGATTTGCATTCATGTAAGCTAATGAACTATAATCAAAATGACTCCTGACAATACTTTTATATAACAGAGACAAAACCTTAGGGTCAGAACCCCAATGAACTCCAGCCAGAGATCGCAGAATGTTTAATCCTTTGCAGGCATTTCCAATTATGTTATTAATGTGTGTTTGAAATGTCAGTTTTGTATCTAACCAAACACCCAAGAATTTTTTATGTAACAACCAAGACAATGGACTATTGTTGTATAATATAGGTGATATCTCATTTAGGTTGACAACCTTTTTACTGAATAACATTGCCCCACTTTTATTTACACTTATATCTAAATTTAAGCTATTGTAAAAACATTGAATTTGAGACAATCCATTATTCAAATTTCTAATGGCATTGTTAACTTCTTTATTTACACTATATACAACAATATCATCAGCAAACAACAGGCATTTGACAGAGGGGTCTACTAAATATCTGTTTATCTGTGAAGTGTAAATGCCATATAATAAAGGAGAGATTATAGCACCTTGCATTGTGCCTTTATAAACATATCTAGGTCCATGTAGGATATTGTTATATTTGACATACATTAACCGTTCATTTAAAAAATTAAATATCCATTTACAGACTTTGCCAGGGACACCAATATCACTAAGAATCTGTATAAGTAAAGAGGGATTGACATTATCAAATGCACCACTTATATCAAGGAAAGCGCAAGCTGTGTATGAATGGCTATGAAAAGAATTTTTAATATCTGTAACCAGAGACATATAGTTTTCTGCTGCACTTTTACCTCTACGGAAACCAAATTGCTGTTCAGGTAAAATTTTAAATTTTTCACTATAAAATTCTAATCTCAATTTGAGCATGCATTCAAATAGTTTACCTACACAGGATGATAGTGATATTGGTCTGTAAGAATTGTAATCATTTTCAGGTTTATCAGGTTTTAGTACTGGAATAACACACTGTGTTTTCCATGAATCTGGAATCATTTGAGAGGACCATAATAAATTATATATCTTTAATAGAGTCATTTGGGCATTAGGGTGTAAGTTACTAATTAATTTATAAGGGATGTCATCGAGACCAGGAGTACTATCTTTTCTAGATTTTAAAGCTATTTTAAACTCATTAATACTAAAAGGGTTTGACAAAAAACAGCCTTCAATATTTCCAGGTGAATTAAAAACTTCATTTAACTTAGTCATGTTTATATACTTCTCCGGTGGAGATATTGGAGCTAGTTTATCTAAATACGAGGTGATCCATTCATCATTCTTAGGTCTATGTTTTAATCCTATCCTTTTAAATTTCCGCATGTAGTTCCAAATAATAGTAACAGGAGTGTATCTATTAAAATTCTCACATAATAATTTCCAACCACTCTTCTTTTTTTCATTTAGTAGCTTTTTCTTAATTGCATCAACTCTTTTGTATTGGATGTAATTGTCTATTGAGGGGTGGACTCTGTAGTTTTTTAGAGCTAATCTGGAATTGTTAACAGCTGTGAGACAGTCATTGTCCCACCAGGGAGCTGGACTTTTTCGTTTATAAGGAACCTTGTTTATAATTTTAGGTATATTTTCTGATTTTATTCTATTCAATATATTACAAAATTCATTATAAGTTTCTAGGGGATTGTCTGATTGAAATTTTAAATTAAGAAATGACTTTTCACTTGCAGAATGGTATGTTGACCAGTTGGTCTTTCTATATATGAAGCGCTCTGTTGGCTCACCTATCACATACTTTTCTATGGATGTTTGGATATGTGTGATTGTAGGGAAATGATAACTCCCCATAGGATCGCTATGCACTGTCCATTCACATAAAGGTGCAACATTTGGACTAACACACATTATGTCAATTGCAGATGGGTTGTGATGAACTGTACCTATGGTGGTTGGAGATCCGGAATTTAGAATGCAAAGACTACATTCATCTAACAGATTGAATACATCATTACCTCTGGAATTTGATGAAGCACAACCAAATGCAACATGATGTGCATTCAAGTCGCCAGCCAGGAATACTGGTTTTGGCAGTTTATTGATAATAGTTTTTAAAGTTTTGTATTGCAACCGTCCACCTCTAGGAGGACTATATGCACACAACAAGGATAAATTTGCATTCTTGGTTTTTAGAACAACTGCAGCTGTTTGTAAATATTCATGGTAAGGTGTACAAATCACCTGATATTTAAATGTGTCTTTTAATAAAATTGCTACACCGCCATGACCATTGGGTCCATTTTGAAGAACAATATTGTATTCAGGTATATTGAAGGGACTGTTTTCTCTCAGCCATGTTTCGTTTAACATGCAGATATCAATATCATACTCAGAAAGAAAGTTAATCAATAAAGGTTTTTTGTTACGCACACTTTGAATGTTAAATTGAGCAATTGTTAGAAAAGATTTTAAGTTACTCTGTAAATTGTTAAAACTAAAATTTGCCATTGTCTAGACTAGGTTTTTTAAAAATATTTCCTTTATTTTATTAATTGTTATGTTATCATCATTAGATGAGTTCGCTAAAGTAACTAGTGATCTTACAATAGCGTTTAATATAATGTCGTTGTTGGCAATTTGTTCTTTGTTCATTATAATATTATCTTTCTTGTTAAATGAATTGCTATTGTTATTTACAATAGGTTTTTCTTTAGTTTTTAAAGGTGGGAAGTTTTTATCGTTACTTGTTATTGATGCAAATGTACTGTTTTTGGGAATTTCTGACCGTTTTAATTCAATTTTTTTCTTTTTTATAGGGCAGTCCCGGGATACAGCTAGATGTCCCCCACCACAATTAATACATACTAAAATGTCAGACACACACTCTTTGTAATGGTGATCTCCTGCACAATATGAACACATTTGCTTACTGCGACATACTTTGGCGGAATGATTAAATTTGAAACATTTGAAGCACTGTATTAGAGGTGAAATATATGTCTGTACTTCGCAGCGAAACAAGTTGAGATACACATAACGGGGTAATGTAGTTGTTGAAAAAGTTATAGCCACAGAGCTCATAGGCATTAACTTCTTGTCTGCATTTCTTTTCATAAACCTCTTAATAGATATGATTTCAGCATCGCTACTAATATTTTTATAGATGTCTTCGTTGGATAAGTCTGTAGGCACAAATTTAATCACACCCACCTTCTCTACTAAGTGAGCAGGTATAAAGGCGCGGAATTTGTGCTTGCTGAGAAAGTTGTCAAGTTTGATAAAGCTATTAGCATCTGCAGCTTTTTGGAAATTCACACCAATTTTATATGCATTAATTCGTGAAACACATGTAATGCCTTTGACATTTTCATTTAATAAACTTGTTAATTTTATTGGATTTTTATTTCCGAGTTTTTCTTTTTCCTTTGACTCCACATAAACGGTATAGTTTGCAGAGTCGTTTTCCAAGAACAATCTAGTGTAGTTCGTTTTAAAATATATTTTATATTTATCTTCTTCAAAACTATTACTTACATCTTTGGTGTTAGCGTATTTTCTTTTCTTTTTGTCTGAATGCTCTTCCCCGTCACTATGCTGTCCCATTTTATTAAATGGGACGCAGAGCGTCAAAACTTAAATTTATTAACTTAGATATCAGATGAAAATAATTTAAATTCAAATACGAAATTAAAAAAGCGCGCCTTGTTTGACTTCCCGCCAAAAAGTTGAACATCTATCATCAGTCAGTTGTTGCAAATCAATGGTTTAGGCCCAGGAATCAAGATTACTTGTTTGCCTACATTATAGTGTAGTGTTTGTGTTCTCTGTGAATAAATGAAGTTTCTTCTTATTTTAAGTGTGGTTACTTCCACGTTTGAACAAACATATTTCCAATAATTAATCCGTGCCTTGGATCTCAAAGTCGCAACAAAATACCAATGTATGGCATAAAAATGTCCTACATTCTACGTCTGGAACCATTTGGATGAAAATATAATGAGATACAACAAGCTGTCTCAGAAAAAAAAAGTAGTGGATTATAGATGTAAGCATAGCCACTGCAATGTTCTCTGCAAGCCGTTTATTCTAGAATCACTTTCCAATATTTCCTAGCATTTACACTTTCTGTTCGCCGTTGTTGTATAAAGTCTAAAAACCTCAGCTTTTTATATCAAATATAAATTTCACATTACTATTCACGAAATTTCATTTAATATCAATTATACTTTTACTTAATTTGATGTCGAGTCTCTTTGGTCACTAATATACAGGGTGTCTCACAAAAGGTATATCAAGCCGAAAACAGCGGATATGATTCTAATAAATTAGGCAATCCGAGAAGAATAAATAATAGTTTAAAAAAATAAAAAGCACGTTGTAAATAAAATTCTACTAAAAATAGAAAATAAATTTTAATAAACTTAAATTGAACATAGCGTAAAATATATTTTAATGACAAAAAAAAACGTGGTGTGCATGGTGTTATTAGTTATAAACATTTTTCTGACAGTTAAGAGTAGAAGAATTATTATTTCAATAATATGTATTTTGAAAAGCACCCTTGCTTTTTTTAAATAAAATATATATTACACTATTTTCAAATTAAATTTATTAAAATTTATTATCTATTTTTAGTTGAATTTTATATAAAGCTTATTTTTTGTTTTTTTAAACTATTATTCATTTTTCATTTTTTAGTTAAATTTTCTATAAAAGCGTATTTTTATAACTAATAAGTACTTTAACATCAATCCCTGCCTTATCGACTATAGATAAACATTATATAACTTGGCAAAAATGTTATTTTGCAAATTGAATAATGGAATAATGTTATCAAACTAGTGTATTGTCATCGGTCCTCGATAAATCTACAAAGTTTGAATGAAATCTGGCCGTTTAAAGTGGGTCAAAATAGTGGTTATAGGTGCCAGTTACAAATATACAAACATACATACAAGTTAAGCTAATATAAAGCGTGTAAAAAGAGTGTGATTGATGATATTATACCTACATTTTGATTTAATTTTTAAGAAAAAGTTAGTCGCTTGTTTAATCCCTAACATAGCTGCTTAAACTTCAACAGTTTTCAAACTTTTTTAGGTTTTCGTAAAACCGGCGAGACGGATAATTCAGAATCATAGACAACTTCAGAAGCACAACCGAATATTTCATTTAATCTTCTGCATAGATAATACATTCAATCTTCTGTGTTCGGCAAGTATTCAAATGAGGCGTGAGATATTCATATTCATCCCGTAAATTAAAGTCATAAATATGTATTAAGTGTATTATTTATGAATTAAAGTTTTGAACTAATAAAAAAACGCAGTTGTTTTAGAAATTGTGTACTCTTCTAAACTTAAAAAAAAAAAAGTTACTACTTTGCTCTTACACATAGTAAAGCCAGATTATTTTTATGCCGAAAATGAGTACCAATAATGTGGATGTAATTAAGATGATCGGAAAATATTTAAATGTTTCAGTCGGGGCTGTTTGTTATAATACAGACAAAGTAAACACTACAATTTTTCATTAATGAAACCTAAAAGCTGGGTTCAGTTCAGTAAAACCTTAGTTTCTGTTTGAATTTTCCCAGGTTCCCACTGCCGTACTTGAAAATAAAAATGTTGAGGGTTTTGTGACTATCATTTTGAGTATGGTTTCAAAATGTGGAACTGCAAGCAGTGAAGAGCAACGACTGCTAACCTACCAATGGTTAGAGTACATCTCCATGTTTAGTAATCAGGCTGTGGCAAATTCAACTTTTGCATTCAAATTCTTGCAAGTTAGTTCATTTATTTAAATTTTGAGTTTTTGCCTCTAACCCGTTCCATATATGGGAAAACTATATTTACAAAAATAAATACCTTTATTTTAAAATTTAAGCATAGTTTGAAGCGTAGAGATATTTTCATTAGTTATTTTATTGCCAAACATTTTTGTTGGTGGAGTAATTTAAACTTCTTTTTAACGAGTAAAAACATTTTGGTATTATGATTAAAGTATTAGAAAGCTAGGTATATAAAGATGGTTATACATTTCTGATAATTAATAAAAAAAAATATAAAATTGTTTAATTTAAATTATATTTAATTAATTGATCACAATAATATTAATTAACTAAAGTAGCACATAATGTCATATTGTAAACTATTGTAATAGGAATATATAGGACTATAAAACTACTTAAAAAGGAAGAGAAGAAGAAGATAAATAACTAGTCAGGTCATAAGTATTGTCACACAGTAAAAACTTTTCTTTTAGAATGCTGGCCACAAAAAAGTTTATTGAATTCGAATTTCGAATTGTTCATGAAAATAAAAATGTATACTTTTAGAATTTTACTCATTTTTAAATATGGAGTGGACGCTTTAAAGAAGACCGTGTTGCATTTATTGCGTTGCATCGTTGCGGTTACGCGCCAATTCAAATTTTTAACATACAGAAAATTTTGAATATGACCAAAAGATTCATTTATCGTACCATCAAACGATACAATGAAGACTCTAGTGTAGATGACAGGTCAAGAAGTGGTCGCCCTCGGTCTGTTAGGACTCCAGCAGTGATAAAAGCTGTGAAGGCGTGAATTCAAAGAAATCCCAAACGTAAGCAGAAACTGTTGGCCCTTCAGATGGGGTTAAGCAGAACCACGGTGAAAAGGGTGTTAAATGAAGACTTAGGGCTTCGGGCATATCGAAGAAAAACAGGACATCGTTTGAATGCTCGTCTAATGGACCTGAGACTGAAGAGATGCCGCGCTTTGTTGAAGCGGTACGCGGGAAAAAAATATCGGGAAATTCTATTTTCGGATGAAAAAATTTTTACCGTAGAAGAGAGCTACAACAAACAAAATGTTAAGGTGTACGCACACAGTAGTGAAGAACCGAGCAACCGTATTCCGCATGTCCAACGAGGTCATTTTCCATCCTCGCTCATGGTATGGTTGGGAGTTTCTTATTGGGGCTTAACAGAGGTACATTTTTGTGAGAAAGGTGTAAAAACGAATGCAGTTGTGTATCAAAATACAGTCCTGACGAAACTTGTGGAACTTGTTTCTCATACCATGTTCAATAACAGGCACTGGGTATTCCAACAAGGTTCGGCGCCAGCTCATAGAGCGAAGAGCACACAAGACTGGCTGGCGGCGCGTGAAATCGACTTCATCCGGCACGAAGACTGGCCCTCCTCCAGTCCAGATTTGAATCCGTTAGATTACAAGATATGGCAACACTTGGAGGAAAAGGCGTGCTCAAAGCCTCATCCCAATTTGGAGTCACTCAAGACATCCTTGATTAAGGCAGCCGCCGATATTGACATGGACCTCGTTCGTGCTGCGATAGACGACTGGCCGCGCAGATTGAAGGCCTGTATTCAAAATCACGGAGGTAATTTTGAATAAACTTTAGTGTCATAAGAATCTATGTTTTGTTAAGTTCATTTTGGTATATGAATGGTTACATAATGAATAAACTTGTTTCAATTATTTTACATTAAACATGTGACAGAATTTATGACCTGACTAGGTATAAAGAAGACTACTATTACAATTTCTCATAAAATGTATTCAATAGTATAACTAAACAAATTACTAAATTTAGTGCATCTATAATATTTTTTAAGTTGAATTTCTTGTTATGTACATTGTTCATAAGTGTATTTTCTGTCCACAATATTGGCGTGTAAAGTGCCCCTCTCCTCAAATTCTCCTAACCAGTACTGAAATGCTTTATTTTTGCAGGAAATAAACAGAGCTCTACAAAGTAACACATATCTGACTGGCCAGTTTCTAACAATTGCTGATGTTGCATTATATTACATAGTGTATCCTTTACTGGTATGTGTCTAAACACTTGTATCGCTTACACAACAAATTAAAATTCAACATGGGTGAAGTTTTGCACAAATTTAGATTATTATTTGAATAAAAAAATTGGATACTTTATGACGGAATATGCTGCAGGTATATGATAAGATTTAAGTAATGGTGAATGATATGACAGTGGTTTGAGAATTTATGTGGAAGGATTTACAATTTGACTTTTAGTTTATTGACGAAATAGTGACAAACGGAATCTATCTTGTGATAATGCAACCTGTATAATAGTTATCTTTGAATTACAAATTTAATGCATGACAAATCATGGTGCATGTGTAGGCGGAGAATAAGCGAATATCAGGAAAAAACATGAGGTACTAGTGTCTTTATACAAATAGGCAGAGACAAAACAGTAATTACAATTTTATCTTCTCTTTCTTTATATTAAAACAAAAATGAAAGAAATCATACATTTTTTATTTTTCTTTCATTGCTTAGGTGGGTGGACGAGCTCACAGCCCACCTGGTGTTAAGTGGTTACTGGAGCCTATAGACATCTACAACGTAAATGCCGCCGCCCACCTTAAGATATAAGTTTAAACTGCTGCCCCACCTTTCAAACTGAAACGCATTACTGCTTCACAGCAGAAATAGGCGGGGTAGTGGTACCTACCTGTGCAGACTCACAAGAGGTCCTATCACCAGTAATTACGCAAATTATGATTTTGCGTGTTTGATTTTTATTACACAATGTTAATTTCAGGTTTGTAAGATGTTATATAATTCTGTTTTTTAATTTATATCATGAACTAATTTTAATTTCTTGTTATAGGAGCATATGTCTGTAGCAGAACGCGATGCCTTTGTTCACTTATGCAGATGGTCAAAACATATACAAGCACAACCGCGAGTTTGCCATAATCGTCCACCACTTCCATTGAATGCTGTGTCACTCTCGGTGCTGGCACCGGCAGTACACTGAAATTTTAAGCAGTATGCAATTTTAAATTTACCACTATACATTGCATTATTATGTATGACAATAATAATATTTCTAATAAAGTGTGCAAAATAAAATAAATTTTCATTAATTGGGTGCATCATTGTTTTGCTCTGTTTTCGAACAATACCTCAAACACATGGTTTAGATCGTAGACTATTTTTTAAAAAGTAAATATGATCAATCCACTCATTTCATGTAGACAGTGAAAATTTATAAAATCGGATCCATCAAAACTATAAGGTTCCGTTAATTCTGTTGTTGTTGGTTGTTGACCTGCTTAAGTCGAGGGCGAAGTGTGTAAAGGTAGGACCTACTTGGTCTAGTAAAATAGGTACTATGTACGTGTGTAACATTATTAAAGCTCACAGCCCACCTGGTGTTAAGTGGTTACTGGAACCCATAGACATCTACAATGTAAATGCGCCACACACCTTGAGATATAAGTTCTAAGGTCTCAGTATAGTTACAACGGCTGCCCCACCCGTGACCCTTCAAACCGAAACGCATTACTGCTTCACGGCCCAAAAATGAGCGGGGCGGTGGTACCTACCCGTGCGGACTCACAAAAGGTCCTGCCACCAGTAAGACCGACCAAAAGGAAATTTAAGCATAATATGTTCAGTATGTGTTCACAAACTGCGCGAAAGCAGTATCTGGTAATAAATTCAGACAATTCATCATTATTAGTTTTTATTTTATTTGATTGCTTAGATGGGTGGACGACCTCACAGCCCACCTGGTGTTAAGTGGTTACTGGAGCCCATAGACATCTATGATGTAAATGCGCCAACCACCTTGAGATATAAGTTCTAAGATCTCAGTATAGTTACAACGGCTGCCCCACCCTTCAAACCGAAACGCATTACTGCTTCACGGCAGAAATAGTTAGGGTGGTGGTAGCTACCCGCGCGGACTTACACTCCTACCACCAGTAAAAATACTGCACTTGCACATATCTACCTATTTTTATGTCTAAGCATTGGTGCGTTTTAGTTTGAGCAGTAGGATAGCACTTTTACCAATTTAAAGTAATGATCTCGATCTCTTCTTATAAATTATTTCGATCTCTTGAAATATTATATCTTATTCTTTCGTAGGCTTAGTCACGTCTTTTTTTTTTTTTTTTCCTACCTATGCTGATAGCCTTGAGAGGCTATTTCAGCTTCGCCCTAACGTTTGTAGGTGAGCTCGCGAGGCTCAACCGGAGAGTTGCTAACACTGACCCTAGCAAGAGCAGTGCTTCGCAGAATCTACCACCGGATCGGAAACGCGACCCATTGAGAAGATCCGGCGAGAAACTCAGTGGGCTGTGTCTATGGGTTAGTTCGCTCGTCGAGGCCTTCGTCGCAAGCGACGGGTTCGACGAGGACGGTGACCGGTTAGTCATGTCAGTTTTTGGTTGTTTCATTCAAATTAAAACCGTGCTATATAAGTTTTCATTTCAACAAGTAATCTGAGTAGGTAGTACATCAAAAAATCATTTATTTTAATGTGCGTTCAAAATTAGAAACGAAATATGCTAGTTGATAATTAATCGCTTAAATCGAAGCTTTTCAATCTTTATATACGCAATTAATGTTTTTAACATGCCAATGGTTTTTCAATTTTCCATCATAATTGAAAATGATTTTTAATTTGAAGCAATTATGTGTCGTTGTTGTTTTTTTGTGTGCTAATATTTCAGCGAGTAAGGTGAATTTTAGAGAAAAATCGCATTTAATAATAGATGTTTATTTTTTAGCGTAGTAGTATGGTAGTCTGTCTTACTAGTTATCAGAGAGAATTCGATGGACGAGATCACAAAACGTCTAGTTTCTAGTGGCTAACGTCTGGATAACGATAATAACAATGTACCGTAATGTCAATGTTGATGCCCATTTTGAGGCACGTGGTTGAAATCTCAAATATGTTTGTAATAAATATTCTTAAAAAAAAATAATCTCATAATACGTAAATATGGTGAAATTCCATATTATTTTGCTAGTGGAATTCAAGGTGGGTAGCGGCCTTGAAGTTTGAATGCTAATAAGTAAATTAACACAAAGTAGGTAGGTACGCCGTGAACTTCTCTATGTAATAAAAAAACATGTTTTTTTTGCCGCCTAATGAGATTTATTACCACAAATTTTCAGAAAATGAAATCAGATCGTTTAGAAGTGTCGTTGCCGAGGCAGATATTTCCGCATGAACTGCGGAATGTGAGCCTAGAAGCGCCTGTCATATATCATCCGCAACCATTCTCGTATCCGGGCTATCCTGTAATTTTATATCTTTAAATTAAATATTTATGTGTTTTTTTTTGTGATTTTCCTACGGTATTATTACAATCAGCTATTTGATGTACTTAGAAACTTTTCTGATCGAAAACGACCGTGTAAAATTACCTATTAGGTTTGAAATCTTTTTTGGCATTAATTAAATATCACGAAAATTATCCAGATTTTCATGTTTTAGAAATACATATTAATACTCGTATTTGTAGGGATAGCTACAGTTACCTCTTATTCAAGTACTTTAGATATTCCCTTTATTATCGGTAGCTATGCACAAGCCAAACCATTGATAAGTTCATCTATGATCGGAATTTCAAAGTACATACTATCAAGCTTTGGATACTATAAAATAATTTCCGAAAGCGGCAATGGTATAAATCAAGTCGCGGTTCTCGCTCCTATGCGTGTTGCTTCAACAGAATTAAATGTGGTTTTCCGTATCAAAAAAAATACATAAATCGAGAGCTCATTCTGATTCTCGGCGATGTAATATTTTTGTTTTTTTTTATGCTCTTGTAGGCAGACCAGCATGCCGCCCACCTGATAGTGAGTGGTTACCGTCGCCCATGGACTTCAACAATGCCAGGGGCAGAGCTAAGTCGCTGCCTATTGTTAAGTACTCTCCACAAGCCTCGCTTGAAGAAGGACATGTCACAGCGCTCGGGCAACACCGTAGAGGGGAGCTCATTCCAAGGCCAGATGGTACGTGGCAAAAATGGTCTCTGGAAACGCACTGTGGATGAACGCAGTGGCTCCAGTTAGTACGGATGAACCTTACTCCGGTGGCGGGCGGTGCGATGATAAAAACGAGATGATGTAATCATCTCAAACAATTACTTAAGATATGAATGAAGACGGAGCAATCTCTCGACTAACATGATCTTCGACAAATTATAAACAATTGTTTTCAAAACTTTATTAAGTTTATACACACTTTATGATTGGATACAAATGGATCATTACAATTTTGCTATTATATAAAATATTAGTAGACGGCTCATAACAACACAACAAATAAAAGAAGTCTGCTAGTTAGAATTTCTTGATTTCATATTCTTCTCTTTCTCTCAGCGAAGCGCAACATGAGACATTTTTCTAGTTTGTTTGAATATGAACATCCGTTGTCTTCGGTTTCTGTTAATGTAATAAAAATATTTAAATTATGAATGATGTAAAGGTAGGTATCTTAAGCTTATTTACCTTATACATAGATGTGATTATGGAATGGATCAAGGGTAACAAATACACTATACTCATCATAGATAATTGTAAATACTAAATCTAGTTTAATAAATAAATAAAAACACGCTTAAACAGCAAACTGAACTATAGTTTAATTTCATATTTATTTCTGATACTGATTAAGATAATTAAACGAAGTTATACCTAAAATTATTATAGGTACTGTAGTCAGCAATCCTTGCTGCGTGTGCAAATACATATATAAGTTAATCGGACATGTTGAATGCTGTGAAAATGTCGTTCGAAGATTCGCTTAGGTACATACAAATAAACGTACATACATATTAAGCTTATAAAAGCGTGTTAAAAAATGATGAAATTATCACCAACACAGAAAAATAAAAGTAAAATTTCAAACGATCTGACAGTGAAGTGTGAAGTTATTTGTTATACAAAATGGTAATAAATTAACATATTTGTTATTTATTCGTGCAACGACATTACCGGATTGTAGTTCTTGAAAGCAAGCATGTATTTGGTCATGTAAAGCAGCACGTGACTGTTGGGATGTGATTGAAGACTGCACTAGGTTCCAAAATTCAGCTTCACGTGGGATACCACGCGGATCCACCTGAATTTAGAACTTAAAATAAATTTGTGTAATTAGAAAATATAGGGTGTACTTTTTAGCAGGAACTCAAGTATCAAGGTGGGCATTCACTTTATATTATCTATAGGGTATGTATAGGGTCCGTTAACCATTTAATATCAGGTGAATCGTATGTTCATTTCTCCATCTATTTTTAATATTACGTTATGTTTGTTACGAAATTTTGAACATCAAAAATTTTAATATAGTATACCTAATATACCAGATGATTTTTCTTTTAAAATAATGACAACGAAAAACACCAAACCTCACGCCTGTTTTGTTCTTAAAAAAATAAATAACTATCAATTATATTATTTGGTATAGAGAAGGTATGTATTTATTATGCATAACCAAAGAGATTAAAAAAAAGAGTACTTACTTCGATTAGAAATTTGTACAGTGCACTTTGTGTTGCGCCAGAAAGTGGATTAAAGTTAATTGTTAATGGTGTATTTTAACATTTTTTTTTATTGCTATAATAAATATAATCTTGGAGTAAATAGATACCTACACTTCCAATAAATACTACAAGGTCCGTCCGTCCGTCTGGTATATAACTTAGCTCTTAGAATATGCATTTAAAATATACGCGAGAAGTCGAGGGTAGGTGCTTTAGTTTTTTCAAAGTCTGATAATACATGATTTACTAATGATTATTATTATTAAAAATTTATTAATAAGTAAACCACATGTTATTGTGATGTATTATACTAGAAATATCATACCATAAGTATATAATAATATAATACATATTTAAATAATATATCACACTCAACCAGCAGCATAATATATCTAATAATATTATGTACTACATAGGTAAAAGCGTTCACACATGTCAATAGACGACGCAAAGTTTGCATTTCAAACGTTTTGTTCGTTTGCTATCCATCGTAAGGTAATAAAAAACATTGTACTTACCACTTGTAAATTAGCAAACACACATTGACTAAGGCACTGAAACAAGGTGACTTATCAGAATAAATAAGGATCGGTAAAACCCTAATTTGATTAGTACTCGAACAAGGGCTTAATGACTCAGAGGTATGTTTTTATTTTATTTTATTATTAGTCAACTACAGATCGTGTTGTCGTGCTTATGGCTTAAATTAACCGGTTACCTAAATCCATAAACATCACAAATATGAGTTGTAAGTGTATGTAATAAATATTAAAAATATAACATCTTTGTCGAATCAATTGAAATGAATCACCATTTACGCATTCGTCAATTCACGCATACGAACAAAATATTGTAGATGAATCTAATCTATACTTCTATACTAATAATATTATTATAATTATAATTATATTATTATTTTATATATTATATTATTATAATTATAATTATAATTATATTATAAAGAGGAAAGATTTGTTTGTTTGTTTGTATTGAATAGGCTCCGAAACTACTGAACCGATTTGAAAAAATCTTTCACTTTTTGGAAGCTACGCTATTGCCGAGTGACATAGGCTATAATCTTTTTTGAAAAAGTTTGGGATCCTTACTAAAACTCCAATAATGTAACCCAAGGTGTAAAAAAATTACCTAAAATATTCTTTACATCGCGTGCCCTGCGAAAACTATTGATTATAGAATAAAATAATGTACTACGACTTTGTAGAACACAGTATTATTTACAAAAAGTGTCGCGACAGTATATGTTTAATTATTATGGTTATGCCGCAATAAGTGTTATTTTATTTTTTTAAATAAAACAACGTCAAATATTGTTGAAATTTTTGTTAAAGACCCGAGCGGGGCCGGAGCGGGCCGCTAGCCGGCAATAAATTTAAATGTGTTTATTTATTTAAAAAAAAACCCAATAAGTCTTACCTGGTCAGTGTCAGATTTATTAAAAAGTGGTTCGTTGCGTTTCGCCCTATACAGTTTTCTAGAGTTGTAATGATGGGCGCCTCCCGTTTGTGGTGACGAAAAACTAAACCATTGTTTTTCATTAGGTGCATCGTTTTCAAAATCGTCATCAGTTGTATTAATTTTGTAAATCTGCTCACGGCTCCCATCAGTGTTACGTCTTTCGAGAATATATTTCTTTGACGTTTGCTTCGAGTTGCCGTCTAAACCACCATTATTATATAAATCATTAGATCTTTTTTGTCGATTACCGGCTCCTAAATCCGTAATAGCACAAGACTTAAGTGCCATAGATATTTCATCTTCTAGTAATTGAATATTGCCTTGACCAGAACACAAAATCAGTGTTGGAAACACAGAGAAGAATATCAAAACTGCGACCATTGCTAAGCTTCTGCTGTATGTACCGGATAGTGCGGTTATATCAGTGATACACACAGGAAACTAAGTAATTACTACTGACATTTGATTGCCACTGATTGTTAACTTGTACAAAGAAAGATCGACGTTGATGCAAGTACAATCAGTTCAGCTTAGTAAGCAGGTACTACTTTTTATGTATGTGGAATGTATTTATTGGAACTAGGTGGAAGTATAATTAATTAAATATAAATTTTAGAGCCAATTACATAGTTAGAGTATAATACGCTTTATTGTACAACAGCGTAGAAAGAAAACAAATGTAAAATATTAGTACACAAAAAGTATTACGAGCGGTGTTATCACTAACATTTAACTCTTCCATACAACCTTCAGATCGAGAAGTATCATCTAAGGAAATATAAGTATTACGGTGCGCTAATCGATTGAAAAAAATATATATATGACAATAATATGCTGGTAATGTTACTATTTTAATACATCCTCCTCCTCCTTGCGTCGATAATCCTCAATGATGAGGGTCGTGGCCTCCTCTAAGAACTTTCTCTTGGATTATCCTGTGCCACTCCTGCCTATCAAATGAAACATATATAATAAAGAAGGAAAGAAAGAAAGAAATCATTTATTCGCTAAGCATAGTGAAAATGAGTTATTACATAAGTTAAAATAATATAACAAATAATAAATTTAATAATAAATAATTACATAAGTTACGATTTCGTAAATTTTTTTAATTTCAAATTATTAGTGTGTACGAATAAAACTGAATTTTTTTTTACATATTTTATTTAGAATTTAACATTATTGCAGATAATTATGTCTCGCGTTCAATTTATTCCCTTTATTATCTTTACACAGTTTTAGTTTATTCCTGAGAATCTGATTTTTCTTTTATATCTTACCACAATTCGATTTTTGTTTTTACAAACTGTCGATGCTATGGGAATAATTCACACGCGGAACCCATAGAAATAGTTTATTATTTGAGGTTTCTAAAAAAGTATAATATATCCTTATCCTAGCCTTTTCCGTAATGTCCCCATTTGCCATTTCCCCAACCACCCCAAGACGGTTGGTTGTCGCCCCCGTATATTCTGACAGCTCCGGATCCTGGTACGTAGGCACTGTAACCGTTTCCAGCTAGTGCAGATTTACTGAGTACACCACCCGCGAGTCCAGAAATAGCAGCATACGTATTACTGATTATACCCGATCCGGGTGCTGGTCTCCCGTAAGTTCCGGATAAGCTGAAAGACAGAGGCACGTGGATCGTCGCACCATAATTCACTGATCGAACGAAAGGCCAAAATGTTTCAGATGTCGTCATAGCTTCTTCACTGTTCCCTTTATTTGTAACGCAACCGCTCGCTGAAATTAAGTGATTTTATCTATACTAATATTATAAAGCTGAAGCGTTTGTTTGTTTGAACGCGCTAATCTCAGGAACTACTGGTCCTATTTGAAAATTCTTTTAGTGTTACATAGCCCATTTATCGAGGAAGGCTATAGGCTATATAACATCACGCTAAGACCAATGCAAGCGGAGCACCAATAAATAATGTTCCAAAATCGGGGTTTTAATCCATTTTGAGAGCTTCCACTGCGTGCGCTGCGGAAACGGTTAAAGTTTCGCTAAAGTAATGTATGCGAGAATTGTTTCCCTTTAAAAGATCTTAAAAAAAGCCCGCGACAGCATATGTCTATATATTAACATTGGCTAACTATAACGTTTTTTTCTGTTAAACAAATTTGTTCTAAAATTAAGTATTACTTGTGAACTATTCCATGCGGACGAAGTCGCGGGCAAACGCTTTTTTAATTTATATGATTTTAATGTTATTTAGAATTTTGGAAAGATAATTTTTGATTTTTTCTGTTATGTGTACTTTGGTGCTTGAGTAATCTTTGAGTGTTTGAGAAATTATTGTACATTTATGTGTACCTGGCGCTGATTCCGTGGAAGTATCCCTTTCTATTCTGTGATCATCAGATCTTGACCATTTCTCGTTTGGAGATTTTTCTGTGAACGGTGGACTCGGTACAAGATATAAGGCTGGATCCAAGACACCGCCCATTGTGAATTTTAGATAAATCGACAAGGTTACCAATTTTATCTGAAACAGAATGCCTGATAATGAGTTTATTTGTAAAATGTAATTGGATTGTTCTTTATCGAAGGTAAAATTATGGTTCTTAATTTAATGAACGGTTTTCTGCAGCGTAAGGGGTCAAATAATATGCAACGTTAACTATCATCGAATAAAATAAATATGACAAAAAAATAATCGGGTTAACGATGTTTTCAAGATAAGCTTAATTTATCCTAGTGTCGAACTACACGTTAGGGCCAAGATAGGGGCAAGATAGCTCTGACGATCGTATTATGTAAAACATTTAATGGTAATAAATCTTACGACACGATCAATCGATCACTTATCTAGATAAAAAAAGCTTAAAATGTTAATCCTTAGACAAATAGCCAGTAGAATTATCGATTTTAATTCAATGCTTTACTGACATAGAAACATAATCTAATTTCATTTGATGACTAAGGCTGTTGTTATTTCTTGACTGATTCAGTTTAATTGTAATTTACGATAGGATGAGTGAATGAGAATGCGTGCATTGTGTGAGAGTTGTCAGACTATGAGGTAGTTTTTTTTTTGTTATTTCTTAGATGAGTGGACGAACTCACGGCCCACCTAGTGTAAAGTGGTTATTGGAGCCCATAGACATCTACAACGTAAATGCGCCACCCAACTTGAGATATAAGTTCTAAGGTCGCAAGCTATTATTGATCGAAGGTCTCAAGTATAGTTACAACGGCTGCCCTACTCTTCAAACCGAAACGCATTACTGCTTCACGGCAGAAATAGGCAGATCGGTGGTGCCTACCGGTGCGGACTCACAAGAGATCCTACCACCAGTAAAACTCACGGCATACCCGGCCCCGAATGATTATTACCCTGGCCTATAGGCATCGCATTGTGAATTTACGGTTTAATCTCTATTGTATTGTGCGACTGCTCCACCCTTCAATTTGGAACTGGCATCTGGTGGACCTATTCGTGCGTACTCACAAGAGGTCCTACCACCAGTGAACTAAAAACCAGGTACTACAAATGTGTGCAGCTCCCAAGTAGAATAAGTGAAACCTTCAGAAGTCTATCTCATTCTCTCGCAAGCTAAATTCTATATATACATATTATATATGTTAATTTATCTCTTTTCAGTATTACTTTTTCGTTTAATCGAGTTTCAATTTGGCTTAAGCGACCTTTCGCTTAATACGTGACATTTATCTTTGTAATTAAAGGACCGTTTTATTTGTTATTAATACCAATTCGATGTTTTTAATTGAACTTCAATTAAATGTATCCCATTCAAATAGCTGAAGAAGTTTTTTTGTTATGATTTTTTTTGCTTCGCTTTCTCTGTCCCTATATCCCTATGTATGCTTAAATCTTTAAAACTACGCAACGGATTTTGATGCAGTTTTTTAAATAGATAGAGTGATTGAAAAGGAAGGCTTATATGTATAATGACATCCATTAAATAGTGGAGAAGTCAATAATAAATTACAATTTCTGAAGCGAAGCGAGGGCGGGTCGCTAGTATTAACTAAACCAAAAATTGAGTAGTACTTTAGTAAGTAGTGTTTATTTAAATTAATTCATCAACATTATTCAGTTCGCTCTGTCTATTTCTACGCGTTCTACTGTTATGTTAAATGTTAGGATAATCGTTATTCTGTAACATAATAAAATTCGACCTTACGTCCGGAGGTGGGGGGCAGCATTCATATTTAGACGTCAAAATGATGTACGACAACGAAAAAGTTTTCTTTCAAATTAATCGAAGTAAGTCATTTTAGTTTTAGTTTAGTTTAGTTATGTGGTCGTCGTGGCCTAACGGATAAGACGTCCGGTGCATTCATGTTGAAGCGATGCACCGGTGTTCGAATCCCGCAGGCGGGTACCAATTTTTCTAATGAAATACGTACTCAACAAATGTTCACGATTGACTTCCACGGTGAAGGAATAACATCGTGTAATAAAAATGAAACCCGCAAAATTATAATTTGCGTAATTACTGGTGGTAGGACCTCTTGTGAGTCCGCACGGGTAGGTACCACCGCCCCGCCCATTTCTGCCGTGAAGCAGTAATGCGTTTCGGTTTGAAGGGTGGGGCAGCCGTTGTGACTATACTGAGACCTTAGAACTATATCTCAAGGTGTGTGGCGCATTTACGTTGTAGGTGTCTATGGGCTCCAGTAACCACTTAACATCAGGTGGGCTGTGAGCTCGTCCACACAGCTATGCAATAAAAAAAAAATAAAAAAAAGTTTATGTCGAAAACTAAACAAATCTATACTTAGTCTGGCCATAAATACTGTTACAATAATTAATTTAAAAAAAAACAAAATATAACATTTGAATTTGGAATCTGTCATTTTTATATGATTGCTCATTGAGGTTTCTCATTTTGGCGCCAATCCATTATAAAATATTTTTCGATATTAAAGTGGAGTGGGGTGATAAAGAGAACCGAAACGCTGTGATTGCATTACACAAAGTAGGTATGGAGCCAAATGCAATTTTTAAAACTCTCCATACGCTTGGTATTAGTAAAATGTTTGTGTACCGGGCTATTGATAGGTGCAATGAGACCTCCTCGAAACAGGTGGTCAAAACAGTAAGGGAAATAATTCCAAGAAATCCTGTCCGAAAGCAAAAGATTTTATCTCGGGAGATGAAGATAGCACCTAGAACCATGTCGCGTATTTTAAAAGATGACTTAGGACTTGCAGCCTATAAGAGACGTACTGGTCATTTCTTAACTGATAATTTAAAAGAGAATAGGGTGGTAAAATCGAAACAACTACTGAAGCGGTACGCAAAGGAAGTTCATAGAAAAATATTTGTTTACGGATGAGAAAATTTTTACAATTGAGCAACATTTTAACAAACAAAATGAACGTATCTATGCTCAAGGAAGCTTCCCAATTAGTCGACAGAGTGCAACGTGGGCACTATCCGACTTCAGTGATGGTTTGGTGGGGTATTAGCTATGAAGGAGTGACTGAGCCATACTTTTGTGAAAAAGGTATCAAAACATCGGCACAAGTGTATCAAGATACCATTCTTGAGAAGGTAGTGAAGCCCCTTAACAACACCATGTTCAATAATCAAGAATGGTCCTTCCAGCAAGCTCGGTCTACGCAGTCTTGGTTGGAAACGACGTTTCGGACTTCATCAGAGCTGAAGACTGGCCGTCGTCTAATCCCGATCTTAATCCGCTGGATTATGATTTATGGTCAGGTTTAGAGAGTACGGCTTGCTCTAAACGCCATGATAATTTGGAGTCCCTAAAGCAATCCGTACGATTGGCAGTGAAAATTTTTCCCATGGAAAGAGCCCGTGCTTCTATTGATAACTGGCCTCAACGTTTAAAGGACTGTATTGTAGCCAATGGAGACCACTTCGAATAAGCTTTTTATACTTTAAATTGTTTTATTTTTATGTATTAAACTAACACACTGTAAAAGTAATAAATGTTATTTTTAATAGAATTTTTTTTCTCTTTTGTCTCAGTATTTATGGCAAGACTAGGTAGGTATATAAAAATGAATTGCTGTTCGTTAGTCTCGCTAAAACTCGAGAACGGCAGAACAGATTTGGCTAATTTTGGTATTGAATTATTAGTGAAAGTCCACAGAAGGTTTAAAAGGTAGATAAATATGAAAATGCTCGGAATGAAATAAAAATAACAATTTTGTTTTTCCTTTAATGTGTCTCCCCCCCATCGGACGGATTCCTTTTGTTTATTTTATATTTATTTTATACAAAAGTTTAGGTCTTAGGTTAGGTTAGGTTAGATCTTATTTATCGATTGAGGCATGTCGAAAACTACACAAATAAATACTTACAATCATTTCGAGACAGACTCTTCTTAGTTGATAGTAAATTATAGTTTGAAGGACACAGTGACACGAGCTCAGTGTTGTTAACAAGAACGATAGTTTTGAACTGGGACCGGGAACATTATGTTTGAAGGTCACGGGGAAAGGCTTTCTCCCTCTGCTGGATAACTGGCTTGGTTTACGTTATAGATCAAGGTCGGTTAGATATTTGTAGTGTTTGGTCGATTTATGTTGAGTTTAATGTAGTTGTTGTACCTAATCGTAGTTATCTTCGGATTTCAAGAGTCATAAACATAATTAAAACTATTTTTACAGTTTATTCTCTGGTTTTATATGTTTTATTTTTATTTTTATTTTATTATATGTGACATTAGAGGAGGCCTATGTCGAAAGACAAGCTGTTTCCTAAACATACCGGACGTCGATACTTAAAATATATAATAAAATCCTAATATTTAGATATAAGTATTGTATATTTTAACAGCAATAAAGGCTTATTATTATTAATATTTATATGTAAATTATCGAAAAATCTAAAAGAATTTACGTAATATTTAAACGTAGGTAGTTATGAGTTTAATATGTCATACCTAACGTTCAAATAACAACTTTATTAAGGCTAAGTTTTTTTTTAATAAAGGGTAAATAGCCTTGTCGTCTATCTGATTGTATTTTGTATAGCCGTTCGTGTAACATGTTAGGTAAGTATCATACACTTAATTCTGTAACACATATAAACAATAATTCACCTTTTTTTTTCTAACGCACCTATTATTTACTGAACCAGCATCACTGGTGCCGGATCTCGAACCTGCGATTTCTCGCAGGAATAAATACGGCTATGCTACTGCAATTCCTATTTTGGACATGTCACTTATGGACATCACCAATGCTAGGCATACACCAATGCCGCTGTTTTCATAAGCCGACTCTGTTTACCATGATTATTTATACTATTTACCTATACATAAAATGTTCAAAGCAACGCTAAAATGTCTTATACGTATGTAATAATCTAATGAATTGTGCGAGTCGTGAAATAATTATCAAAACGATTTCCAGAATTAATTTGTTACTTATATAATCGAATCGCGGCAATGAAACAAAAAAATTAAAAGCATTTTCAAATTATGATCGGATTTTAAATCCATAGCTTTTTACTGGCATATGGATTATAACCACCGTCATTCTGTTTTATTAGGTAGACTAACTTCTTTAAGCAAGACGAAATACATAAAACCAGTTTGCATCTAGAATATTAGGTATTTATAAGCGTAAAAACATGAGAATTAATTAATCAATCTGCCGTTCATTGAAGTGTCACAAATTATTGAAAATCATTTGGCATTTAACGTTAGTGTAATAGTTCATGCTAATTTATCTTATACGAAAAATAGATAATTGATCAGTGGATGTTCAGTTCAATGATCAGTTCTGTCATTTCATTTTAAATTAAATCGCCTTGTACTAAGTATTTTTTTCTAAAGAATCGTACTGTATGCAAATGATCAAATAGCATGCGGGTACCACATCAAAATAGAGTCTACTAATACAAAATATTTGGAAATCAGTTCTACTCATGTAATACATAAATCTTGGTTTTAAAGGGACTCGAAATGTAAAAGAAAATAGGAAATTTTGTACTTTTTATTATTCATATTAAAAATTAGAAGACATTGTACATAGTGCTTAATTAATATTAAATTTAAAAATACAATTCATTTGTAAGTGATTTAACTAATGGTACACAATTACTGCTTGTCAAGTTCTTTAAAATTGAATTTAATACATCATGTAAGATGGTAATAATTTAATTTTAACGTTATAAGTAGGTAGTTATAGGTAATAGATGTGTCACAAATTAAAATTTGTTGCTCCTTAACTTGATAAGACTATTCTATGTAAACAGCTTTTTAAAAGGCAGTTAGCGTCCGTGTCCATAACCACCTTTGTAGCCTCCATGGCCACCATGATGACCACCGCCGTAGTGACCACCACCGTGGTGACCGCCGCCGTGGTGTCCACCGCCGTGGTGTCCACCGCCATGATTCCAACGAGACTCGGCGGGTTGGAGGTCTTCAGCTCCCGTGAAGACCGAAGGGAGAGCGGAGACATATGCGAGGCACGCACAGATCAAAACAGTGATATAGTAGAGCTGCAAAATTAGCAATTGTCGAAATTATAATGTGTCTACTCAAGCGTGTTTTGGCTTTGTGCAGTTGTGTGAAATGACATACGTCGAGCATCGTTTAACATATATCGTAAATTGGATGGGTAAACAGCTTTACAGTCCGCCTATATAGTGTTAAAATGTTACCGGAGCAAATAAGATATCTTTCAAAAATGGAAGAAAGGCAACGAAACGTGAATTCTGTCACACTTCTTGAGACACTAGAGCAAAGACTCAATTTCATGGTATCAAGGCTATGGTATATGTCTTACTGCTTCGCAAAGAAAATAGGCAGGACTGCAATTACAACTCTAGATTGAGAGTTACTCTCTGACAATTTGGTGAAGTTAATTAAAGATGACAAAAATGAATAATTATTATAGTTCCAGCTAATGCTGTAGGACTAAATAGGATAATGTAATTCACGAAATAATTTAGATTCTATTAAACAATCAATAATGGTTTATAGCAATATTCAATTTAAAAATGAAAATATGTATATCTATTCACGTTCTTATTTGCATTGCAAATGTGTTCACCATAGATGCCATGTAAACTACTTACTATCCTAATTTTAATTTATTATGTACTAAAGATAAAGTACGTGATTATTTTGAATAAATAAAATAATTGTAAAGAGAATGAAATACCTAAACAAAGAAAATTGTACTGCCTGTTCATTTTGAAATTAGGCAATTAAGGTAGGTACTGACAATAACATTTGTCTAAACAATGAAAAATATACATAAAAATATGATTTAAATTAGTGACCCCGAGTTAACAATTTTCTTGAATTGCAGAGTACATAAAGATTTTCATGAAATGGCAGAGTACATAAAGATTAAAATATAATTGTACTTACAATGTTCATCTTGGAGTGCTGTCGGAACAGTGTATGCCTCGGTTGACCACGAGTAGCTATTTAAATGGTTCGAAGAGGAAAAGCTCTGTTAATTGCGACGCAAAAGATGTTATTATTTTTAAGGAAATAGGTATACGTGATGTTTAGATATGAACACAAATCTAAAATTCGTCATTTATGAAACATTTCGTCACACACCATCGTTAGGTTGCCGAAAGTGTTGCCGAAAACTATATGACCTACGGATACCATCACTATTTTATTAATTAATTTCGTGACATTGGCCTTTCTATAGTTTTACTCACTCATTGCCTGTGTATAGTTTTTTTTGTCGTATACGTATAAAAAAAATAGATATTGTGATCGATATTGGAAGTTGGGACATCGCACTTTTTTTGATATTTTTATAATTAAGCATTTCATAAATAAATAATTGGTGAACACAAGCGCATTGCGCTAAGATTATTTGTCTAATAGTGATACTCATATTTTATGGTTTTTTTTAAATACCAAATATGGGTGATGGATGATCGTGTCCTCACGAGCCAGGGGTTGAGTGGTCACCGGAGCTCATAGATATCACACCGTGAATGCGGCCTTCTGTCTTAGTTTTTATTTTAATACCTATAATCAAGGAGATTTAAGGTCTATTTTTATTGAAGTACTCGACAACAAAAGTTATACCTATAAAATCATTCTCATTTTATTAAATTTTATGTACAACAGCTTAGAGCAATATAATTTTTAATGAATTTCAGGGTAATACAATTCTTAACTCTGTATTTAAATCCAGTTTTGGCTTTTTGCGTGATGTTATTATGATTTGTTCTAATACAAATTACGGTTTTTATTTTTATGATCACATTTTCCTCAAGCCTACTTACTTATTAGACGTATATTTTGAAGATTAATTGAGACGTTTATTAGTTTCTTAAGCTCACGTGATCAGTTGAGTCACCTCAAAATTTTTATTCTGCGCAATATTTTCTGGTCACATCGACTTAGTTCAAAGAGTCAGTAAGCTGAAGTGGCAGTGGGCTGGCCATATATGCCGTGGAACTGACGATCGCTGGAGCAAACAGGCTCCCGAATGAAGATCGCGCAGAGGATAACGCAATGTGGAACTCTCCCTGGCTAGGTGGTGCAATGACCTCCGAAAGGAGGTCGACAGGAGGTGGATGAGGAGAGTCGAAGGCCGGGCTCAGTGGTGTGGATTGGGGGAGGCCTATGTCCAGCAGTGGACGACTGGGCTGGTGATGATGATGATGATAGAAAAAATTACAATGTTTTCAAATTTTCATATTGATTAAAACAGTATCACGCTTAGGTTAAAATATAATAATGATATATGTATAATAATGATAAATATGTAATAGCGATTATCAAACGTTTCGTATTCGAGTGCCTTAGACTAGGATTTTGTTCTGTGAACACACATACGAAACAAAACAAAACGTGTGGCACTCGGGAACTGCCGCGGTAAAGCTGTTGCATAGCATTTTTTATCAACTTATGCAATTATAATTAGACAATGATAATTTAATATTAAAACAATAATAAAACAAGACCACGCTGTATTAAACATTAATAAAAGCAAAACATTAACTGTCCCCTTCACACTCATAAGATAGACCGCGCGAGAGAGAGATGGGCAAACTTTTCATGATGCGCATGTAGTATGACGTCACGCCACGCGCTTATTCACAAACACTACACAAGCGCAACGTGTGAATGTGTTGAATGCGAGCTACATAGTAGGCGGAGTGAGGGGTGTTAGGTTTTTTTCGTTACGGAATTTCATGATTCGGTCGTAGCGCTCAAGGCCCGCGAGAAAAGCTATGCAATAGCTTAAAGCTTGTTCCTGCCTAGACCTCGTGCTTGGTAGGCAACACTTTTAACAAAGATTAAGACGATCTGAGTCACCGGTTGATTAACTAGAATCTTAATGGTACTGTAGTCTGCTCGTAATAAAATTGTAGGCAAGTTATGAAAGCAATTAAGGAGATATAGGTTTATTTTATTTTATTGTACAGACGAGTGAATAGGTGCATGACCTACCAATCGTTAAGTGTGAATGTCGCAACTCTACATTGAGACAAGAGGTTGTTATTCGAGGTTCAAATTTTATGTAATTGCATAGACGGGGTGATCAAACTCACGGTCGACCTTGCTATGTTTCAGGGATCTTGGTTGGAAATATTCTAGATAAATGAAACCTGTAGAATATTAAGCTATGTTACCTACCTACCAAATGTGTATTACCCTGTCCTGGTGAAACTGGAAAGGCCTCCGGGCCACCAGTAATCCTACAATCATAAAAAAAAAAAAAAAATGTGTATTAGGCCAAATTAGTTTTACTATCTTAGAAATAAAATCGAATTACAGAAAAAATGGTCAGATGAGCCCAGTGCCCGTCTAAAAAAACGAATGTAATTGTTTTTTTTTTTGGTACTATAGCGTATGTGTATTTGTAAGGTCAAAGATAACATGTTGACAGAATCCGGTATAATTTTAATTTAATGTATGAATAAATTTAAACTAAAATAATTAGGTAGGTATGTTTGTTTTATATATAGGTTATTTTGTGTAGCAATTTTTTTTAAACCAATTCAGAAATATGAATTCGATCGGCGACCTTTCTTTCTAAGTGTAGATATATTAATACATATATTGTATTATTATTCTCCGGTGAAAAACTTCAATTTATTAGGAGTAAATTTGTACTTTAAAACGTAACAAAACATTCCTCCAATTCTTCTAAATTTGTTGTCCAAGTTTATAACTTAGTAATGTGACATGTGTACTGTAATTCTGGCCTCACAGGTTTTATACATATGTGGTATGAGTAAATTGAATATCTTTGATATGTATTATTTATATGATCACGTTTTAGAACTAGCGTGATTTAAAACTGGATTCGGAGATCTTTAAATAAATTCAACTTTTATCAAGAGTTGATGGGTCGGAATACGAGATATTTTGACAGCCGAATTTGCTTGATGTGAACAGCGATTTTCATGTTATGATGTCTTTAGGATTCTGTAGCCACTTAATACTAGGAGGGTCATGAATTTTTCTCTCATCGACAGCAACAATTTAAAATTACGAATACAGCAGACGTAATATGAAACTTTGTCGTAGTACCACAATTTTTTATTTATTGCTTAGATGGATAGACGAACTCACAGCCCACCTGGTGTTAAGTAGTTACTGGAGCCCATAGACATCTACAACGTAAATGCGCCACCCACCTTGAGATATAAGTTTTAAGATCTCAGTATAGTTACAACGGCTGCCCCACCCTTCAAACCGAAACGCATTACTGCTTCACGGCAGAAATAGGCAGGGTAGTGGTATCTACCCGCACGGACTCACAAGAGGTCCTACCACCAGTAAACCCACCACCGCCCACTGAGTTTCTCGCCGGATCTTCTCAGTGGGTCGCAATCCCAGTCCAGTGGTAGATTCAACGAAGCAATGCCCCAGGGCATAAGGTTAGTGTTAGCAAATCCTCCCAGGTTGAGCCCCGTGAGCTAACCAACCAAACCGTGCGTAGTTGGATTACTCCTTAAGCTACTAACGATCAGTAAAAAAAAAATAGTAATAGTATCTCATTACAAAGATCACATGATTACGCTGGACATTTTAAGTCGGATAGTAACCTGCGAATCCCTAGGATAGAGAGAGAGTGAGAGCTATGTTCAGCTATTAATAATAAGGCTAGTGTTAGCAAAACCTCCCAGGTTGAGCCCCGCGAGCTAACCAGCCAAGCCGTGCGTAGTTGCAGTAGCCCTTAGGTTACCAAGGATCAGTAAAAAAAATAGTAATAGTATCTCATTACAAAGATCACATAATTAAGCTGGACGTTTTAAGTCGAATAGTAACCTGCGAATCCCTAGGACAGAGAAAGAGTGAGAGCTATGTTCGAGTTCGGCTATTGTTGTCTTTGTTTATTTATTGCGCTGAACAGATATAAGTACGTGCCCTACTGCATTGACGTGCTTTGAGATTCAGCGCCTTTGGCCTGTAAGCTTTGCCCACCCTATACATTAATGGTAAAATCAAAAACTATTTAGGTATCACAAAATAAAATCCTGTGGTATTTTGTTGTGAGCTGAAAATGACGATAATTAATGAGAATACAAAAAATGAGAACACTAAAATACCACATAAAGAAATAAACACCATTTATTCAGTGTTTTTACACTTTTTTCCGATAGACAGATTGATTAACAAATGATACTTCTTCAACGAAATTTTTTTTTTGTTGCTTAGGTCGGAAAACGAGCTCATAGCCCACCTGGTGTTAAGTCGTTACTGGAGCCCATAGACATCTACGACGTAAATGCGCCACCCACTTTGAGATGTAAGTTCTAAGGTCTCAAGTATAGTTAAATTGAGGTAATTCACCGATTTTTGAAGTCAGCTTCTATATTAACAACAGCTTTTTTTCCCTTATTGGCAGACGAGCATACGGCCAACCTGATGGTGAGTAGTTACCGTTGCCCATGGGCTTTGCATGCCAGGGGCAGAGCCAAGTCTACCCTTATTTGCTGAAACTGGAACGTAGATTTGTTTAGATATTTTTTTATTGCGCAAAAATGTGCGTAATACTATTTGAATGGAAATGCTTCCTTCAACATTTTTCGTTAGATAAATAAGTTGTCTTAAATTTTATTTGTACTGGTGGTAGGACCTCTTGAGAGTCCGCGCGGGTAGGTACCAGCACCCTGCCTATTTCTGCCGTGAAGCAGTAATGCGTTTCGGTTTGAAGGGTGGGGCAGGCAGCCGTCGTAACTATACTTGAGACCTTAGAACTTATTTCTCAAGGTGGGTGGCGCATTTACGTTATAGATGTCTATGGGCTCCAGTCACCAATTAACATCAGGTGGGCTGTGAGCTCGTCCGTCCATCTAAGCAATTAAAAAAAAAAAAAAATACATGTCCTTTTTGAAGTCGTCGTGGCCTAAAGGATAAGACGCCAGGTGCAGTCATATCTAGCGATGCAACAGTGTTCGAGTCCCGCGGCAGTTACCCATTTTCTAATGAAATACGTACCCACTTAAATGTTCACGATTAAGTAATAACATCGTGTAATAAAAATCAAACCCGGAAAATTATAATTTGCATAATTACTGGTGGTAGGACGTCTTGTGAGTTCGCACGGGTAGGTACCACCACCCTGCTTATTTCTGCCGAGAAGCAGTAATGCGTTTCGATTCGAAGGGCGAGGCAGGCATTGTACTGTAAAAAACTAACCTTAGAATTCATGTCTTGAAGTGGGTGGTGGTATTTACGTTGTAGATGTCTATGGGCTCCGGTAATGACTTAACGTCAGGTGGGCCGTGAGCTCGTCCACTCATCTAAGCAATAACAAATAAAAACAAACTATAATCGACCGAATAACGAGTTGTGGTTATTGGTTTGAATGCGGCTGACTTTGAAAATTTTGATCTAAAAAATGAACAACGTGGTCACCTGAAAACTGAAGTCAATAACGACGAACTAAAGACGATAGAGGAAGTTGACGATATTCAATCTACCGCCGAGTGGCAATGCAAAATGCCTTTGAAGAGTTTGTTGGCTTCGGTACACCTAACTTTTACAAGAAGGGCATTGAAAAATTACCACTAGGCTTGCTAATATAATCTAAAAAAGGCACATATCATTTGATACGCGTAATTTGATTTCATTATGGATATCCGTTATAAAAAGGTAGTTTTCTTAATTTTAGTAGAAAAATAAAACATATTTTAGTGTTGAAAAAAAAAGTTTACTCGAAATAAAAATTCATCATCACAGATGGTAATACCGGGTGTTAATGTAAAAAATTAAATTAGATTTTGGTGTTTGGAATTAGCGTTTCCAGCCGTAGCCGTAACCGCCGCCAAAGCCGCTTCCGTATCCCCATCCACCTAGTCCACCATATCCGCTATATCCGCCATAACCGCCGTATCCGCCATAGCCGCCGTATCCGCCGTGTCCGCCGTATCCACCGTATCCTCCATAACCGCGACCGTAGCCTCCGTGTCCTCCGTGGCCCCAACCAGAGTGGCCCCAACCCCGTCCACCCCAATGAGTTTCTTCCGGTTGGAGAAGCTCGTCAGCCTTGGCTGGTTCGACAGCCGATGGGGGAGGTGCGGCGTACGCCATGCACACGCATGCCAATAAAGCAACGCAGATAATCTAGTGAAAAAATTGACATTAGGATCATCATCTTATGCTGTATAAAAGCGAAAAATATAATATAGCATAACGTGTGAATATTGCTTATTTCTACCGTGAAGCAGTAATGCGTTTCGGTTTGAAGGGTGGGGCAGCCGTTGTAACTATACTTGAGACCTTAGAACTTATATCTCAAGGTGGGTGGCGCATTAACGTTGTGGACGTCTATGGGCTCCAGTAACCACTTAACACCAGGTGGGCTGTGAGCTCGTCCACCCATCTAAGCAAAAAAATATATATATATAAGAAGCTAGTTTTTTTAAAATATAAATAAAGTTGATTTTCGTAACTTTTTATTTTTTTTTATTTTTTTTTTATTGCGAATATATTGTTACATCCTGTATAGAGCCATTCCCGTAAACTAAGACCAGAAGTAGTGTTGGTGATCCTAATTGCGTGATAAAAAAATCACCATAAAAATAATTAACCCTTGAATATCTACTGAATACTTTAAAAACTATTTAAAAATACTTAGTTTTAAATATTAAATTTAATTTAATTGAAATAATTTACTCACAGTCTTCATTGTGTCAGTTTGTGAACTACTAATGTGTGGTTGTCGTGGAGACCTATATATATACCAGGCAGATGGACTCGGATCTTTGTGACTAATCGCAAGTAAACAACAGCTTATGTCCATATAATTAATATGTGGGACTATTAAAATTCAGGCGTTACTGGATTGGCGGCTCTAATATAATATATTAAAACCTGTCTCGGATCTGTGATAAAAGTTCGTTTTGCATACATTTTTATTACGCGTGATAAAAGGGGGATTCGTTTCATAAAAAAAAATGATTTCTTTTGCTACCAGTTAAAAAAAGCACGTTTTTTTTTTTAATAAAAAATAGTTTCGTAATTTATGGAATAGGTTTCTAAATTATAGAATCTGTAACATTGTAATGCAAATAAGAAATTCATAAAATTATAAAAGGAAACGCAATTGTATAACGTTAAACAAAAATCTCAAAAAGCCAAAATCGAAGATCTACAATGCACTGTTAATGTTTCCTTGCCATAATCACAGAAAATACTTCAAAACAAAGCTCGAAATTTTATTTAAATACTTAATTGGTCGGAGGAAAACACTCATTAAGCTTAACTGTGACAAATTAAATTTTCTATCAGTGGAGATACGGATTTTACACGTGGATTTGTACAAACAATTTTACGTTCTTTTCTATAGATTTTTTTTGTACGTTTTTGTTTCATTCTGCACGAGATACTTTATGCGAACGCATGCGATTTTGTATTTTACAATACGAGTAGGTATCATTCCTACAATTTAGTTTTGGAAATGAATTATTAAGAAATTGTTGAATGAGGAATTGTTCGAGATGATACCATCGTCTCGTTTTTACCATCGCACCGCCCGCCACCGGAGTAGAGTTCATCCATACTACCTGGAGCCACTGCGGTCATCCACAGTGCGTTTCCAGAGGTCTTTTTTGTCACGTACCATCCGGCTATGGAATGAGCTCCCCTCCACGGTGTTTCCCGAGCGCTATGACATGTCCTTCTTCAAACGAGGCTTGTGGAGAGTATTAAGCAGTAGGCAGCGGCTTGGCTCTGCTCCTGGCATTGCTGAAGTCCATGGGCGACGGTAACCACTTACCATCAGGTGGGCCCTACGCTCGTCTGCCTACAAAGGCAATAAAAAAAAAAGAATTATTGGTGCATAAAATTGCCGTTTTGTTATCCAAAAATTGCAACACCTCTTAAATAGTTAAATAATAATTGAAACGATTTATTTATTCTGACCGTGCGTAAGTTTCCAACATCTCGAGGGAAGATTGATTATGCGATAGAGATCTGGAAATCTGAATGGACTATGAAAACATTTTTCCGGTGGTAAATTTAAGTAGTAGTCATTTTTCATTAACAAAATTGTGTTTTCTCTTCATGGACACTATCTTATTCTGAAAAAAAATAATGATAATGGAAGCTAGGATTGCCGAGTACGCAAGATGACGAATAGTTTCTAGCTGTAACATTTGTATCGTTACAATAGTTTACCGAGCAGAATTTGTAAGATCTTGCAAATATCGTGGAACAATCAGAACAAAGAGCGATTGACGAGTTGGGGTTGAGTTAGGAGCAAGTGTGGCGCCGCGTGTCTAGTTGTAGTGTTGACCGCGGGAACCCCCCTACTCTGACCGGGTTCTGACCCTGGACGGAGATAGGACGTCGGGTGTAAGAGTACAGGGGAGTCGCTTAGTGCGGTAGGGCCCTAAAATTCCTTGGGCCCGTGGTCTATTCCCAACACCTTGCAGATCGTCAAGTCCCACATACCCCGCGCGCCCCCTAGGCGCGGGGACCTCGTAGGAGGTCCGGACCCCGGCCCGAAAAAAAAAAGGAGCAAGTGTCACCATCATTAATAAGCTTTTCACAGCATAAATTTATTCTTTAATCTAATTGGTGAATAGGATACAAATAATATTGCTGCAGTAACATTGACATTTTAAACACAGGCAAAAGAAAAAATACCCTTATTTTTGTAATAGTGATCAATAGTATAGCATAGCTTAATTTCCATTCATGACAATTATGGCACTGGTGTTTTGAAATTCAGTTTTGAAATCACAATCAACTCTCTTCTGTTATTATTAATTTTATATTATTCCGTAATTAAATATGATTCAAATTAAAATATTTATATCAAGGAGTCAATTCAAAAGTTAAACTTGAAGAAAAAATTGAGTAATAAATAATTTATACCAATTAATTAACTTAATACATTAAAAGTATAACTGTTCCGGTTTTGATGGCCTCATTAAATGAGTATGACTTTGATTAACTTAATACATTTTAAAAGTAAACAACCTAAATTTGGTTTAATTAACGATTTTAATTTTATTTTCTGCTTGTTCAAAACTTATTTATATTCTAATTCCAAGGCTTTGTAACTATCGTCTAACTACCAATTATGTCATTTAACTTTAATGGTTTATTTTTAACGTAGTTAGCCAAACGAGGTCAAAAACAATCAGGCTTAACACCTAACTCGATTACTTAAAGTAAATAGTACTGAAGTTAAAAATATCGTAAATGATTTGTAATGAACGATATCGTAAAGTTGAAGTCGTTGTGGCCTAAAGGATAAGACGTCCGGTGCATTCGTATGTAGCGATGCACCGGTGTGCGAATCCCGCAGGCGGGTACCAATTTTTCTAATGAAATACGTACTCAACAAATTTTAATGTTCACGATTGACTTCCACGGTGAAGGAATAACATCGTGTAATAAAAATGAAACCCGCAAAGTTATAATTTGCGTAATCACTGGTGGTAGGACCTCTTGGGAGTCCGCACGGGTAGGTACCACCACCCCGCCTATTTTCCGCCGTGAAGCAGTAATGCGTTTCGGTTCGAAGGGTGGGGCAGCCGTTGTAACTATACTGAGATCTTAGAACTTATATCTCGAGGTGGGTGGCGCATTTACATTGTAGATGTCTATGGGCTCCAGTAACCACTTACCACCACCACCCACCTAAGCAATAAAAAAAAAAAACTAACTCGAGACGCGACGACTCAGATTCATTAAAATCATAGCTTTCTTTTAAACTGGAACACCCTCCCCCACTGGATCCCTCATCGATGCTAGTATTGGCTAGTGTGGGAAAACCAAACTCCAACGTGCGTAGTCTGTATCTCTAATATATAAAATTCTCGTGTCACGGTGTGCGTGATTGAACTCCTCCGAAACGGCGACTGATTTTCGTGAATCTTAGCGTGCATATCGGCCAGGGTGCAGAATCGGACAGCATCTATTTTTCATCCCCCTAAATGTTAAGGGTGGGTCCACCCCTAAATTTTTATTTTTTAGACAAAAAATTTTGTTTTTGTTTTTTTATGATACAGTATACAAAAATACATACAACCCTACATTTTCACACTTCTACGATCAACCCTTATTTTTTATTTGTCAATTAAAAATTTTAATTTCCCTATATATAAAAGTCGATGTGTTCAAAGCCAAACCAAAATTGGCCAGCAAAACGGGTCGGGCTTGAGCTGTACTTTATAAATGTAAGAAATGTATAAATATATTTTGTTGTATGCTACGCAAATATAGCAATATTTTATGAAACTATTAGTTTGTCAGATTTTTGCGGATTGACTCGAAATTTAAACGAGAACTTTTCAAATAATCACGTTTTAAAATTAAATTTAGAAAATGCAAATCAAACAGCCGAATTCATAAATTAAGTTCAAATAAAATTTCAATTGTCGAGTAAAAATGGAACCTGCGTAGCGTCCAGGATGTAATATGAAATCCTAAAATAGCACTTAGACGTGATTTAAGTTCAATGTGCTTTTTAGGAGACTGGTTTTACCAAGCCTCATCCTCTTTCTCAAATGTACATTGAACCCTCGTTGGTGTGAATTGATCACATAAATCACTTTAGAAAATAGCACTAACCTGTGAAGAGTGCCTTGTGAGAGTGATACAATAATTCAAATATCATATTAAATCAAATTAAAATAGATTGCGTGTGTTTTTATAGTTCGTATTCTAGGCTGTTTGTTTGTGTTTTTGTGAAGGAAGGATCACTGGTGGCCCGGAACCCTTTCCAGTTTTATCAGGAGAGATCAACGAGCACTGGTACAGCCAGGTAGGTTTTTGTTTGTACGGGAGTGATGAGCGCACCGCACAACGAAGGGCATGTCGACGTCATATAGATGTTTTATTGATTTCCTCACAGAGCACATATAACTAGGGGAACTTAAATTTGTGAAATACATTTTTTCCCAACTAAAGCGTTTGAGTGGCAACCGCGTGGCAGGAGAAGACCTGGTCGCCCTGTACACTTGGCGACACACCGTGGAGACCGTGATGAGGACTGCCGAAATGATCTGGAGTGATGTCAAGTACCAAGCGCAAGACAAGGTCAAGTGAAGACAACTTGTGAGGGCCCTATTTACCAGCGGGGTACCCTAGGACTACAACAACAATAACAATTGCTCTAAAGTTCTAAAGCATCGTAATGATCTCTAAACAAATAACGATGTATGATTAAAAAGGCATTATTTTACTAAGCATAGGGAAGTAAGGTCTACCTCTTGTGAGTCCGCACGGGTAGGTACCACCTACCTATTTCTGCCGTGAAGCAGTTATGCGTTTCGGTTTGAAGGGTGGGGCAGCCGTTGTAACTATACTTGAGACCTTAGAACTTATATCTCAGGGTGGGTGGCGCATTTACGTTGTAGATGTCTATGGGCTCCAGTAACCACTTAGCACCAGGTAGGCTGTGAGCTCGTTCTTAGGTTCATACATATTATTAATGGTCATTTTAAGTCAGTTTATTCTTATTTGTACATACTGGTATAGAAAAATTATGTGCTAGAATTTATGACCCTACTAGGCGGCTGTCATTGTACGTCAACTATCCTAGATTTGTTAAAAACTCCGAGGTCATTCTAATTATGACACAAATAAAATAAAATAAATACGTATTATAACAACTACCATTTCAAGGATTACCAGTCGAATAAAAATTAAGATTAGCGGTTAGGTGTCTTCGGAGTCTACTGATTTATTCAGACTGGTTTCTGTTTCAAATGATCATCATAACATACGAATAATGTAATCGTCATCGGAATATTAGAATTTGACTAGCTTAGAACTATTTTAGGGTGTTTATGTATATGGATGACGCACCATGGGAGAGGCCTTTATCCAAAAGTGGACTAAAATAGGCTGTTAATGATGGTGTTGATATATGTTATGTACTCAAAAGCTCACAGTTTTTTGGGGGAATACATGTTTAGAGCAATTCTAAACATGAAGTTTGTATAACTATTTTTTGAATTTTGAAATAGAATTATACATTTTGACAACACAGTCATTGTAAGTCAATCAAAAATTCAGGTCGTACGCTGCACGTGTTGTAACTACATTAAAATAAAATAAAAATAACCTTCTCTCTGAATATATCTAATTATTGAAGCGACCAGCACAAATTACAGTCCACGCTCTGCACATACAAACCAAAATAACAATAATTCTGAGTACACAGAAACCTAAGGTTCAATAAATAAATTTTATAAAATTAAAGAACTTATTTATATAATATTCAAATGACGAGTAATAACACCTTATTAGAAAGAAAGAACAAATATCAATAATAAGAAAATTAATACCATAAACTCATAATAAACCATAGAAGTTGTTTTAATCATGTCTACAACTCACGATAACTTAAGATTTTTTGTTCTTTTGTCTACTTACCGCCAGTAACATCTATGGGCTTATGTTTCTTTCACCAAATGTTTTAAGAAGATACTAAAATCATATTGGTAAGAGGCCAAGCATGAATTTATTTAGACGCGTCCATTAGGTCCAAGGTCCATCAGGCCATTTTACAATGAAACTGGAGAGCTCAATCTTTATCTCAAAGAATGATTATTTCAAAGAATGATCATCTAAATGTTTAACGTGTTAGTGGTACAGACTCTCTAATTTTTCACAAGTGCAAACCTAGGTGGACAATAATATTTACGATAGCTCTTAAAATTGACAACCCGTGTACGTATCCTTAATATTTCAATAGCTTGATTTATTTTCGTTTCTGTGAATTCATTTAATTAATCTAGGTGGGACACAGGCAAGTCTGAGCAATTACGAGCATACATTAGTTTATATACACGAAATGCAGTTAGATCGTGCAAAAAATTGGCATTTTCATATAATTTTTTTTACTGGTGGTAGAACCTCTTGTGAGTCCGCACGGGTAGGTACTACCACACCGCCTATTTCTGCCGTGAAGCAGTAATGCGTTTCGGTTTGAAGGGTCACGGGTGGGACAGCCGTTGTAACTATACTTGAGACCTTAGAACTTATATCTCAAGGTGGGTGGCGCATTTACGTTGTCGATCTCTATGGGCTACAGCAACCACTTAACACCAGGTGTGCTGTGAGCTCGTCCACTCATCTAAGCAATAAAAAAAAAATTACGATGAAATCGAGGGAGGATCGTCAGCCGATATTTAAAAAAGAACGGACTACAGCATTTATGGAAACAGTGTGAATATACGAGTATCTGTCTATCGACGCCCGTGCTATCTAAGCGATTCTACACGAGTGCATCGACATGTATTTATTATGTGTGAATAAAATATTAAACGCCAGTGGAATTTGCTTTTTCGCTTATGTAAGCTCATAAAGTTGATGAGTAGCGTTTTTAAATGCATTTTGACGTATTAGGTATGGAATGTACTGGGTGTGGAATGTTGCAATCCCTAAATAAACGTCTTGTTTGGCTAACTTCAATTATAATATTGAAATATAGGTCATATTCATTTTTTTCATATAAATAAATATTGGATTACGCCAGGGAGTAAGAAACTGTTTAAATTATAAATTTTACTAGAGCACAGACTTACTAACTGAACCCTAAAACAGTTTTCGCGGGACAAATTACAAATGAAGACAACGAGTCAATAATTAAAATACTGGACGAGAAACGAGAACTCACTTTTCTCTCAATAAAAAACATACGATTCGATCGTCTTTCTCTACACAAGATCTTTTTGGATTCACAGAAAGAGAGTATATAGGTGACTTGGAAGTAAGTTCTTCAACCGTTTTCAATGTTGTTGTTTCCGTCAGTTCCAGTAATTTCTCAGCTGAGACGTTGACGTTGTTTCTGAAGGCATTTAAATTTCTTAACAAATCTGACACTCGCAATAGTGTTCCGTTCCATGTTAATGATGCCACCGCTGGAGTAGTATTCACTTGTTTTTTCACTCTATGTTTATAGGCAATCCTCAATATATTATCTGAATGTAATTTTGTAGTGCTATCTTGTTTATTTATCCCATTAACTATTTTTTGAGTTCTCGTGCTTGTCTGTCTTCTCTGTACGTTTGTTATTTTACTTTTATCAGCGTCATTACTGTCTATGTCGTTAGCAGGAGGTCGTCTTGGATTTTTGAAGGGACCAATAACGTATCCACATTCTACTCTATCTCCACGAGAACGACATCCATTAGCCATCTCCGTGATATGTTTCTCATCATTGAAGTCACCAATGTTTTTGTTGTAACCACATACTATTACGTTATTCAGATTTTTGCATTTACTTTCATCGAAATCATAACCACATGTCCTATTTTTAACTAAGAAGGTACTCAGGTTATCCCTTAAGATTTTGATGTTGACAGGTTTGAGTACATCGTTCTCGAGATCATTAGTTTGCAGTGGAACTACATCTAGTTCTATATATGAGAGTTTTGGCGCGCATTTAATTGTAAGTAATGTAAAATAAAAAATTATGCACCTGTAATGAGATACATAAAATGAAATCTTTAAATTATTAAAATATAATTAAATGATTAAAGATTG
This sequence comes from Bombyx mandarina, assembly GCF_030267445.1. Taxonomy (NCBI): domain Eukaryota; kingdom Metazoa; phylum Arthropoda; class Insecta; order Lepidoptera; family Bombycidae; genus Bombyx; species Bombyx mandarina. Next base: position 7,880,963 of record NC_143225.1, on the reverse strand, counting down.
TTTGTTAAATTATATTTAAGTTCGAAAGTTCAAGACATAGGAGGGTAATTAATTTAATGACCGATTTAGGGGATATTTTCGATCATCGGGACTTCATGATCATGATACCATCAAGTTCATGAGCATCGATAACCATTCTACATTGGCCGTGTGCTTGTTCGTCTACCTATTAAAGTCACTGTAAAAAAGAGTTTAACTTACCGATAAATTAATTTGAATTGAACGCTCATAGTATAATAAGTGACTTTGAGATTGGATAATTTTATTGTTCTTTAATAATTCATATGGAACGAGCGAGTAGTGGGTGCAAATAAAATGAATGACATTTTCATGTTTCTACTAATTACTTAATGTAAAAATGTCTTTTCTAATTAAATATTTAAGTTTATTTAACGATGAAAGTGTAAAACAAAGAAAACGTGTGGCACGCGGGAACTGCCGCGGTAAAGCTATTGCATAGCATTTTTTATCAATTTATGCAATTATAATTAGACAATGATAATTTAATATTAAAACAATAATAAAACAAGATCACGCTATATTAAACACTAGCGACCCGCCCTCGCTTCGCTTCGGAAACATTAAAACACACATGAAACCAAAAAAAAAAAAAAGTAGCCTATGTTCATCAGGGACAATGTCGGCTTCTAATGGAAAAAGAATTTTTCAAATCGGTCCAGTAGTTTCGGAGCCTATTCGAAACAAACAAATCTTTCCTCTTTATAATATTAGTATAGATTAATAAAAGCAAAACCTTAACTGTCCCCTTCACACTCATAAGCTAGACCTCGCGAGAGAGAGATGGGCAGACTTTTCATGATGCGCATGCAGTGTGACGTCACGCCACGCGCTTATTCACAAACACTACACAAGCGCAACGTGTGAATGTGTTGAATGCGAGCTACATGGTAGGCGGAGTGAGGGGTGTAAGGTTTTTTTCGTTACGGAATTTCATGATTCGGTCGCCGCGATAAAAGCTATGCAATAGCTTAAAAAAAAACGACGCAGTATTTGCTAGTCGTAGACAAATGGTAATTAAAACTATTTTAACAGTATCCACTTTACAGTTCACTGACAGTCTTCCGTGACTATGAAAACTGTAAAGTATTATAAACATCAACTGGCAGTTATCCGTGATCATAAAAACTGTAAATCATTAGAAACTTCAGAAAAAAATATAATGACAATAAAAATGCGAGGTCAAACGTTTTGAGTTAAATTAATTATAAAAAATACGTAGTTTCTTATCGAGTCAGATACTTTGCATTGCTAAATCATCTCACAACATTAAACAGACTTTGTTAGTTTTAAATCATTACTGATTTAATGTACCCAGAAGAGTTTTTAATGCGCCATAATATACGCTTATGTCAAATTTGACAAAATGAATCAATTATAAATTCGGCTGTCGGGAGAACGCGATTCTGACGTCTGTTACTTGTGGGATGAGTGATTAGTTATGGGAACTTATCATCTTGCAGACTCATGAATAGCTTACGGATTATACTTTTTAATGGTTGTTCAATAAAAAAACTACACAACTAACAATAGAATTTAATTATACAAAAGTAAATCTTTACTTACCATTAATAAGGAAAATAATAAAAGATATCCTAAACAATATACTAATCGGTCCTCAATAAATTATATTATCACTGCTGGAGTCCTAACAGACCGAGGGCGACCACTTCTTGACCTGTCATCTACACTAGAGTCTTCATTGTATCGTTTGATGGTACGATAAACGAATCTTTTGGTTATATTCAAATTTTTCAGTATGTTAAAAATTTGAATTGGCGCGTAACCGCAACGATGCAACGCAATAACTGCAACACGGTCTTCTTTAAGCGTCCACTCCATATTTAAAAATGAGTAAAATTCTAAAAGTATACTATTTTTATTTTCATGAACAATTCGAAATTCGAATTCAATAAACTTTTTTATGGCCAGCATTCTAAAAGAAAAGTTTTTACTGTGTGACAATACTTATGACCTGACTAGGTATTACTAAAAAAATAAAGACTTTTAGATATGGCTTATTACAGCGTGATGTGACTTGTAAAAAAACATTACGTTCCGTTGCGTAACAGTTTGGCTTAAAAATATAAAATCTATTTTATATTGACATAATGATTACTTTTGATGGCAACTATTTTTACTACTAATGGCATTTCAAACTGCCATCGCCAGTTTGATAACGATCTGTCAAAAACGTATGGTTTCAACGGCCGAATAATATGGATTGCTATTTATTATATTTGTAATAAGTTTACCAGAAACCAGATGTCGCAAATAAACTTTCAAGAATATCAATATGTTTGAAATAAATTTACTGAAAACAAAACATCCACATGTTACTACTGAGACCATAAGAATAACTAAAAAACACGGAATGATAACGTAAGCGATCAGCTCTGACTGAACTGGCAAAACAAAAAAAAAATGTGTGGATTTTGGAGGAAAAGTAAGTTTTTGTTTTTGATTCTATCGAATAAATTTTTATCATGACTTAAAAAGAGTAAAGCCATATCTACACTTATTTACTCTTAAATTTCTAGAAGGCTTAAAAGCTAAAAAGAGAGCTACAAAACAAACACAAACACAAACGAGAAAGAGAAAACAACGTAAACGTAAAAAGAATTGTTGCACTAGATGCGTTCTTGGCATTTGTAATTGGTTTTGCAGACGAATAAAAAGGCGTATCAGAAGGAAGCTCTTTGGACCTCCCAAGATCAATCTCGAGGAATTCGAAACAGCCGACGTTAATTTTGATGCGATCAAAGATTATTTTCCGGAGAAGAAACTTTCAAACCAAATTAAAAACTTGTCTGTCCTAACAATTTTTAAGAATCATAAAAAGCTGTCGAAACTCAACATTTCTTTGAGTCATTTAGATTTAATAGAAGGCTTAGAAGCTGAAGATTTGAAGAAGAAGTTTTCAATAAAGGGATCGAGAGGAACTTTATTGGAACAAATGGTAGAAGATTATAAGAAAGGCAATCTCTCTTCGGCCGGTTTATCGGATAAATCTAAGTTCAATTTTAAAAAATTAGATAAGGATCGAATAAACAGTATGTTGGATGCATATAAGGAACAAAAAATGAAAAGTAAGATATCACTTAAATTGTTAAATGTTAACGAATTGAAAAGAAAGCACTCTCTCAGTACTTCTAAAGAGAAAATCCTACAGAAAGTGATTGCAGATTACAAAAAAGGAAAAATATCACAAACTGCGATGGTTAGCCTACAAAGACTTCGAAGTAAAAAGTTAAGCAAGGAGGAGTTAAATAAAATCTTGCAAAATTACGAGAAAACTCGGAAAAAGAAATATATGACACTGTTTCCAGGACTTTCAAAAATAAGCGAATTCAAAAGTACGATCGGAGATGCTGTAAAATTTTCTTTTTGAGACTACAAAATTCGCTATAAGCATTTTTAGATTTTGTTTATGAGATACGTATATAGGAAAAGGAATTGATCTTTAAAGTAATACTGATGATTTACGCTTTATCGTTATTTACGTGTCTAGAATTATACTTAACTAGTCAAACTCGGTCTGCTTTGCTGGCCGATATATGATTTGACTTTAAGTCTATTGCTACCAAACTTCACAAGGTCACTCCAGAGGGTGATTTTCAAGAAACCTCTTGAAGATTTCATTGGAATCGGTCCTGTTGTTTCGGAGTATAAAACATACATTTATATGTAAATATTGCTTATTATGTTTTATTTTCATTCAAAAGACCTTAGTCTATTTTAATATGATTTTACTTTAACCTGTATCTACGACAGATAATGGTAGACGGTCTACCCTTTCGTGCTTGATAATTTTTGCGCTTAATTTGCGCTTAATTTTTTTTAACGCACACCCATCAATCTTTAGTAAAATTCAAAACTAATTAAATTACTAAGTAGCTGGAATAAGAAGAAAGCATTTCTTTCTGCCAAGCAAAGATAACCACACGTTGGAACATTTCCTTTTATCGTTTCTTATGGACTTGTGTCTATGACGTAATTTTAACACGCTTTAGGCTTAGATTAATATAGGCATCATTAATGTGGTGACGAGATGAAAATGGGAAATAAATTAATTGAAAATAACTTGACATTTAAATCGTAACGCATATGTAACGCTTATAATGTAATTCAATCGAAAGAAACAAAATATTTATGCTGGCTGTACGTTATTCCAACGTTAATTGAAACTCATAACTTTGCGATAAGCAACATGAGATACTGTCGGATATTCACGGTTAGTTCCCTTCGTTTTTATATTCAATTTAATGATTTGTATGTTTAAATTTTTTGATACACGTACTTACAAGTTTAGCGGACTGCCATTTTAGAAACAAAACGTTTTCAGATAATAATATTTACCGCGAAAACGGCAGCAGCTAGAATTTCTACTGAGGGCATTGAATATAACAATCAAAATGACAAACAACAGATTCAGCGAAATACGAGTCACTATAAATCTATTGAGAACAGCAACGGGCAAAAGTTGAAAAGTCGATGCTGCCCTTATGATTTTGACAGTAGTCGTTGTAAAATCGTGGACGACAGAGTTCTTTGTGGATATAATCGAAATGTTGGATCGCCCAAAACGAAAGAGAATATTGTAGATTTGCATGGAGGTTGTAGATTGCGAGGGGGTAGACTTGAATGCGGATACCAGACCGGCCCCTTTACGAACTCCCGAAGGCCACCGGCAACGTGGAAAAATCTTCCAAACACTCAAGATGATGTTCAGTATGAGGATCATAAAATTGAAACGCAAAAAGAACCGTCGAGTGAGAAAAATGATGCCTTTCAAGACATAAAACGACTGAAAATTATCAATAGTCATACGACAAAACGATTTGGTGAAGCAATAACGAGATGTGTTGAAGTACGCGATCGGGTTGTGTGTAAACAGATATAGGTAATTGAACGAAAATCAAGGACATATATATATTTTAGGACTAAAAAACAAACAAGTCATGACGAGAGATCCTGTTTTTAATAAAATAAAATCTATTTTTTAAACAAATTCGAATGAATTAATTGTCCTATTGACATAAACTTGTTTAAAACATCAGAGCGGATCTGCAAATGCTTTATGAAAATGTATGAATCTAAATTACATAATTAGGAGAAAATTATAATAGAAGAGATGTGTCAGTAGTATTTGAATATATTGGGTTATAGCATTTTATTACACTGTTTAAACTTTGAACATTATTTATATGTTACTTAATAAGAAATAAAATTTCGAACTAAAGCAAAAAGGCTTCGAAATTTTTCAAATAAATCAATAGATAAATATGTGAAGTCAACGTGTTTTAGATAAGTAGTTAGTTTTTTTAAATATAATTTGCTTGCGGGGTCTGAATTTCGACAAATTCGTATAGTTCCATCGAGATATTAGCTAGCATTAAATGCTTAAGACCACAAAGACTTTAGCGTGTAAATTGATGAAAAAACAAATTAATCAAAAGATTTTCGTTGCGTGCTACAATTAAAAATGTAAATAAAATCTTTATATGTACATATATTATTATTAATGTGAATATATATATTCATTTATATATACTCATATCTTGGTATTATGATAGTTTAGAAGTAATCATTAATCATCATATAAAGTACCGAAATTTAAATTCAGAATCTTTTTTTACGTTGCAATACCTTTTCGCTCTAAGAGCTGACTTCACATCACATGTAACCAGAAATGAATATAATAGTGATGAGACTGCAAGTCATACAAACTAGCTTCCTACAGCTTAATTTTTTAACTTACTCGTTTAACCTCACTCAAATATTTTCCATTCCAAAATAAATAGTAGCAGCTGACTAAGAGTTTTCGTATATAATAAATAGGTAATTAAAAAGAATTCATTGCAAGAAGTTGAATCCCTATAAAAGGAAATGAATGAAAGAAAATGAAATGAACTTGTTTTCATGCAGCAAAATCGTCTGATTTTGCAAAAATATCTCGAGAATGATGATAATGACACGTTTTTAAATGAAATTTAGTAGGAATGAAGCCGTGGTCGTACCTTGCGTAAACGGATTGCCTGAGAAACAGAACATTCACCTGGAGTCGAAAATTGCAAATGACATATAATGTTGCATAAACAGGAAGGTAAGGTGTCGAAGAACCATTGTAACGCAGCCTTTCGTTTCGCGGGGCAACAGTAGCCAAAGGGATTGTGACTCAGGTCCGTGCCGCGATGATCCACGCCGCGCTGTCCGCGCCCGCGCATCTATTGCACCATTTGCAGTTTGCACCCCCTATGAGTGCGCCAGACCATAGATTATACACCACGTCCTTACGGATCCATCAGATCCAATAATCTTTGCATTAGACGCCTTCAGCTCTAACACTAGGAGCAGGCTTAGGGACCCCGGTAACCGTACTCGTCGAACTCGACAAAGAGTTCGACGTGCAATCTAACCCATAAATCAGCTCGCTGAGTTTCTCGCCGGATCTTCTCAGCGGGTCGCGATTCCGATCCGGTAGTAGATTCATTCACGAAGCAGCTGCTATTGAGCTGTTAGGTCTCCTTCGGAGGCGCTGGGCAGCTGTTAGCAAATCCCACCCCTTCTGGCTGAGCCTTTGCTCGCCCACGTGTCCTGGTGAAACTGGAAAGGCCTCCGGGCCACCAGCAATCCTTCAATCATAAAAAAAAAGATTATACACTTAATACGCCAGACTTTGAAACAGCAAACACGCGTCCCCGGTCGTTACCGGAACTGACAACCCGAGAGTCTCATGCCAGTCGGGCACCCAACATTAAACCATTAACTTTTGTTTTTCAACTAAACGTGACTCCGTATACTAATTTAAATTTTGGTTACAGGTAGATAAACGAGTTTGTCGAGTTTCTTGTTTCAAAATTGTATAATCTGTGATATAATTGCGTATTCGCGCTTGGCATTTTTTTTCTGATTTATTACTATCATTTCCGAGCCACGAGCAACAACCACACCTTTTTATGCAAATCGTGATGATCGAGTTTCCATAAAAGGTTTTATGCGTGATACGAGTGGTACCGTAAACTCAACAACAAGTGGGCCGTAGGCTTGTACGCATCTAGGCATAAAAATTCAAACATATACGTGATTGTTTATTATTCGTTATTTTTTTAATTTTCATTCGGATTATGAAGACCTAAAACAGAAAAGGTCTTAAATTTTTCGAATCATATAGATATCATATAGACCGATCACATAGAATAATCTAATTTTTTATTTATTATAGTAGTAGCAGGTACACGAATAGCACGTATAAACTCAGAGGGAAGGTGTGAAAGCTTGCATCGGAAAAGATCACTACAAAATATTTAAAATTTGCAGTCAACGTTTGATAAAATAAAATATACAGCACAAATTAGTAGACAGTGGTGTTTTTACGAAGGGGCCCATATACGAAATCGAGAATAATTTTATTAATATATTCTGACATGTTAATAATATTATTTAATAATATTTAATGCGCGATATTTCTTATTAACTTTATTCAGTTCATGGAGACATGGTAGTAAGATTGTACCTATTGAGTTTCTCATCGATTCTTCTAAGTGGGTCGCGATTCCGATCTGGTGGTAGATTCAGCGAAGAACTATTCTTGTTAGGGCAGATGTTAGCAAATTCTCCAAGACTGAGCCAAGTGAGCCTACATTCAGTGAAGCCAGAATAGTGCCATGAGGCTACTGGCAGTCGGTGGGCTACGCTAAAAAAGCAGATCGCAATGCATAAAACATGGAAGTTTTTTTTTTTCTTTTCCTGCCTAAGCTGATAGTCTTGAGAGGCTATTTCAGCGTAACCGTAACTAGTAGGTGAGCTCGCGGGGCTCAGACCTGACGACGTTGCTAACACGAACCCTAGCAAGAGCCGTGCTTCGCAGAATCTACCACCGGATTGGAAACGCGATCCATTGATTCGGCGAAGAACCTCAGTGGGCTGTGTCTGTGGGTTAATTCACTCGTCGAGCCCTTCGTTGCAAGCGACGGGCTCCACGAGAACGATGACCGGTGCTTGAGGTGCCTAAAAGCACCGTTAGTGGATCGGGTGGATCCGAAATGACGTGTTTTGGGCGACGTCGACTGCTTTCCATTGTGTCCGCAGAATCGGGAGTGCATTAAAGAGTAAACCGTGGTAGTATCTGTGATCTTACCATAGTTACGCACGTTACTTGACTATGTCCAGAACTATCTTTCTGTCGATGTTTGCCACGAAGCATTTGCGCGTTTAGGTCCGAAGATTAAGATGACTAATATTCCAATACAAACTACAATAAACAATTTTATGATTAAATTAATAATTTAAATCGAGGTATTTGAATACAAATTTAGAGTATTTTATATTTGCACATACATAATTATGTAGGTAAAGTATAGATGTTGCTTCTATTTCATTTTATATATTAGATGTTTAAATAATAAAAGAAACTTAATATATTTCTTCGGTAGCTGTACTTAGCTCCTTTTATCTGAATGTTTTTCATCGTTGATTTGCTATTATAAATGGTGTAGGTGATTAAAGATTTAAAAACTGTTCTAATTTAATTCGTTCTTTCTTTGATTTTGTAAATGTAATTGTTTTTTCATTTCAAAATCTAATTAAGAAATAGAAATTTCCGAAATTTTTTTTCTTGTTTTTTTGGTAATTGTTTTTAGCGAATAACTGGCGTTAATTTATCCAGACAAGTGGACGAACTCATCTAGTGATTATACATTTATGCAGAATTATAAAAAAGTTTATTAATCCAGAAAAATCACGTACTTAACCGCATCGATTCTGCGTTCCAGGTTGTAGTGCCCTCACGGAAAGGTTTCATATGATTCGATTTCCATCTGCGTATTAAAGAACTTTACTAATAATATGGAACATAAAAAATTTGAAACAGAATATATACGAAATGTAATATATGAAAGTTTTTAATTCATAAAAATGTGAGTATCAAGATCATGCTTCGCCGTTGACATACATAGCACACTTATTCATTCCGATAGAGGCACCCGTCACGTGCGGACGTGCTCATCGACCACTCGATCGCCCGGTCTTTGTTCGCCTGGCTTTTGTTAGCCCGGCCATTGTTCGCGCGGCCTGTGTTTGTGGTACATCTGCCGACAAACTGTTTTCCTGGAAGTGTTTAATTGTTCTGTTTCTTTTTGTTATTTCCGTTTTGTTGTGTTTTTTCTTTGTCCTGTAGTAATCGTGCCGCATCGCCACCTGTGTTCAATAGAACCGCTCAGGTCCGAGAAGTTGGGGCCTCGCCGCAAGGCGAGTGTTTTCAAGACCCGGGGCCGCCCCACCTGGGCACTCAGCGATCATGGACGCTGTATTCGCGGAATTCCTCCGACTTCGCCACCCACAGCTCGCCTCAGAGTTTCTGGCCTTCAAGGCCGATCACACCGCGAGCCCTCTCGTGGACTCCGCCGAGCTCGCTGCTCCTGCGTCGCCTGTACCTGCGTGCAAAGCTTCTGCATCGAGCACCGCAGCCTCCGTCGTGCCTGCCGTTCCCGCGTCGCCTATACTGGCGAGTAAAACTGCTGCGTCGTCCGCCGTGGCCACCGTTCCAGCAGCGCGATCATCCGCAGCCTCCGTCGTGCCCTCCAAAACACCTGCTCGTAGGTCACCTGCGCCCGCCTCCTCGTCCTCCGACTCTGACTCGGAGATGGAGGTCGACCTCGCTCCCGTCTCATCGACGGATGGATTCACCCTGGTACAAAAGGGTAAGAAGCGTGCCGCGGAGTCTCGAGCTCCCGCGGCCGCTAAAATTAGCAAAGCCGCGAACGCGTCGCGCCCCCGCCCTCAGACTCCCGTTGCGCCTCCAGCCCGTGCCACTCCGTCGCCGCGTCCGGTGGCACAAAATAAAACCCCGACCCCTCCCCCGGTAATCCTCCAAGAGAAGGCAGCTTGGGATCGAGTTTCCCTGGCCCTTAAGGCCAAAAATATCAACTTCACGAATGCCCGTAACCTCGCGAACGGCATTCAAATTAAGGTTCGAACACCCGACGACCATAGGGCCCTCTCTTCTTACCTCCGTAAGGAGCGTATAAGTTTCCACACGTATACGCTCCAGGAGGAGCGCGAACTCCGTGCCGTCATACGTGGCATCCCTAAAGAGTTGGATGCCGAGCTAGTCAAGGCCGACCTTCTCGAACAAGGCCTACCGGTTAACTCCGTACACCGCATGCACACAGGTCGCGGAAGGGAGCCATATAACATGGTTCTCGTCGCCCTCCAGCCTACCCCCGAGGGTAAGCAAATATTCAACATCCGAACGGTCTGTAGCCTTTCCGGAATCGCCGTCGAAACCCCACACAAGAAAGGCACACCTAGCCAGTGCCATAACTGCCAATTATACGGGCATTCTTCCCGTAACTGTCACGCGCGCCCCCGATGCGTCAAGTGTTTAGGAGATCACGCCACGGCCCTCTGCACTCGCGATCAAAAAACCGCGACGGAACCGCCTAGCTGCGTCCTGTGTCGTACACAGGGTCACCCCGCAAATTACCGCGGATGCCCCCGAGCCCCGAAAATAAATCGCCGCGTCGCCCGCCAAAACCGCCTCCGAGCTTCCGGCCCAGACATCAAAGCCTCGGCACCCTCTGTGTCGCAGGCTAAGCCAGCGTTCGTTCCGGCGCCGGTGCCCAGTGTCTCGGCTTGGGCGAAACCGCTGCCGTACACGAACACGGTTACCACTCCCTCCTCCGCGATTCGTCCCGCCCCCGCAACTCGTCCCTCTCCCGCGACTTGCCCTCCGACCGCGTCCGACAATCTCGCTTTAGCGATCGACTTCTTTCAGTCGATCAACTTTGAGCGCGTTAACGCTTTGGGCGACGCCATTCGCGCTGCCTCCACTGCACAACACTTTATCGCCGTTGTGCAAGAATACGCCGACGTAAACGCGTCATTAAATACGTACGTCCTCCCCTCACTCCGCCGGTAATCAATGGCGTATATAAGTAGAATAAAGCCCCTATCCGTAACGATAGGATTTTTTAACGCTTACGGTCTCGCAAATCAACGTGATCAGGTTTCTGACTTTTTGCGTGACCATCAAATTGATATCTTTTTAGTGCAGGAGACCCTACTTAAGCCCGCGCGCCGTGACACTAAAATCGCGAACTACAACATGGTCAGGAACGACAGGCTCTCTGCCCGTGGTGGTGGTACCGTCATTTACTATAGAAGAGCCCTGCATTGCGTCCCGCTCGATCCTCCCGCGCTCGCTAATATCGAAGCATCAGTGTGCCGAATCTCACTGACGGGACACGCGCCGATCGTTATCGCGTCCGTTTATCTTCCACCGGATAAGATCGTTCTAAGCAGTGATATCGAGGTGCTGCTCGGTATGGGGAGCTCTGTCATTCTGGCGGGCGACCTAAATTGTAAACACATCAGGTGGAACTCACACACCACAACCCCGAATGGCAGGCGGCTTGACGCGTTAGTCGATGATCTCGCCTTCGATATCGTCGCTCCGTTAACCCCGACTCACTACCCGCTAAATATCGCACATCGCCCGGATATACTCGACATAGCGTTATTAAAAAACGTAACTCTGCGCTTACACTCGATCGAAGTAGTTTCAGAGTTAGATTCAGACCACCGTCCCGTCGTTATGAAGCTCGGTCGCGCTCCCGATTCCGTTCCCGTCACGAGGACTGTGGTGGATTGGCACACGCTGGGCATCAGCCTGGCTGAATCTGATCCACCATCGCTCCCGTTTAACCCGGACTCTACCCCGTCTCCTCAGGATACCGCTGAAGCCATAGACATCTTAACATCACACATCACCTCGACATTAGATAGGTCATCGAAACAAGTTGTAGCGGAGGACTTCCTTCACCGCTTCAAATTGTCCGACGATATTAGGGAACTCCTTAGAGCTAAGAACGCCTCGATACGGGCCTACGACAGGTATCCTACCGCGGATAATCGTACTCGAATGCGTGCCCTACAACGCGACGTAAAGTCTCGCATCGCCGAAGTCCGAGATGCCAGATGGTCTGATTTCTTAGAAGGACTCGCGCCCTCCCAAAGGTCTTACTACCGCTTAGCTCGTACTCTCAAATCGGATACGGTAGTAACTATGCCCCCTCTCGTAGGCCCCTCAGGCCGACTCGCGGCATTTGATGATGACGAAAAAGCAGAGCTGCTGGCCGATACATTGCAAACCCAGTGCACGCCCAGCACTCAATCCGTGGACCCTGTTCATGTAGAATTAGTAGACAGTGAGGTAGAACGCAGAGCCTCCTTGCCACCCTCGGATGCGTTACCACCCGTCACCCCGATGGAAGTTAAAGACTTGATCAAAGACCTACGTCCTCGCAAGGCTCCCGGTTCCGACGGTATATCTAACCGCGTTATTAAACTTCTACCCGTCCAACTCATCGTGATGTTGGCATCTATTTTCAATGCCGCTATGGCGAACTGTATCTTTCCCGCGGTGTGGAAAGAAGCGGACGTTATCGGCATACATAAACCCGGTAAACCAAAAAATCATCCGACGAGCTACCGCCCGATTAGCCTCCTCATGTCTCTAGGCAAGCTGTATGAGCGTCTGCTCTACAAGCGCCTCAGAGATTTCGTCTCATCCAAGGGCATTCTCATCGATGAACAATTCGGATTCCGTACAAATCACTCATGCGTTCAACAGGTGCACCGCCTCACGGAGCACATTCTTGTGGGGCTTAATCGACCAAAACCGTTATACACGGGAGCTCTCTTCTTCGACGTCGCAAAAGCGTTCGACAAAGTCTGGCACAATGGTTTGATTTTCAAACTATTCAACATGGGCGTGCCGGATAGTCTCGTGCTCATCATACGAGACTTCTTGTCGAACCGCTCTTTTCGATATCGAGTCGAGGGAACCCGCTCCTCCCCACGACCTCTCACAGCTGGAGTCCCGCAAGGCTCTGTCCTCTCACCCCTCCTATTTAGCTTATTCGTCAACGATATTCCCCGGTCGCCGCCGACCCATTTAGCTTTATTCGCCGACGACACGACTATTTACTATTCTAGTAGAAATAAGTCCCTAATCACGAAGAAGCTTCAGAGCGCAGCCCTAGCCCTAGGACAGTGGTTCCGAAAATGGCGCATAGACATCAACCCAGCGAAAAGTACTGCGGTGCTATTTCAGAGGGGAAGCTCCACACGGATTTCCTCCCGGATTAGGAGGAGGAATCTCACACCCCCGATTACTCTCTTTAGACAACCCATACCCTGGGCCAGGAAGGTCAAGTACCTGGGCGTTACCCTGGATGCATCGATGACATTCCGCCCGCATATAAAATCAGTCCGTGACCGTGCCGCGTTTATTCTCGGTAGACTCTACCCCATGATCTGTAAGCGGAGTAAAATGTCCCTTCGGAACAAGGTGACACTTTACAAAACTTGCATAAGGCCCGTCATGACTTACGCGAGTGTGGTGTTCGCTCACGCGGCCCGCACACACATAGACACCCTCCAATCCCTACAATCCCGCTTTTGCAGGTTAGCTGTCGGGGCTCCGTGGTTCGTGAGGAACGTTGACCTACACGACGACCTGGGCCTCGAATCAATTCGGAAATACATGAAGTCAGCGTCGGAACGATACTTCGATAAGGCTATGCGTCATGATAATCGCCTTATCGTTGCCGCCGCTGACTACTCCCCGAATCCTGATCATGCAGGAGCCAGTCACCGTCGACGCCCTAGACACGTCCTTACGGATCCATCAGATCCAATAACCTTTGCATTAGATGCCTTCAGCTCTAATACTAGGGGCAGGCTTAGGGACCCCGGTAACCGTACTCGTCGAACTCGACAAAGAGGTCGACGTGCAACCTAACCCATGCATCAGCCCGCTGAGTTTCTCGCCGGATCTTCTCAGCGGGTCGCGATTCCGATCCGGTAGTAGATTCATTCGCGAAGCAGCTACTCTTGAGCTGTTAGGTCTCCTTCGGAGGCGCTCGGGTAGCTGTTAGCAAATCCCACCTCTCCTGGCTGAGCCTTTGCTCGCCCACGTGTCCTGGTGAAACTGGAAAGGCCTTCGGGCCACCAGTAAACTTTCAATCATAAACAAACATAAACAGCACACTTATTAATTAAGCTGTTAATATCTCCAAATGAATGAAAATGTTATGTTTTTAAATTGCTCGAGCGCCATCTATGACACGTTGATGGTAAATTGTGATATATGTAACTATATATAGATGTACTCGGTATCATCCGTAGTTGTAAGTACACAATGTTTTAATTCAAACAGATGAAGGGCATACGAACTCATGGAACACATATAAACAAACAATAGAGTTTAATCGGATAGAGATTTAAATTTGAGCTGCAAATAACTCAACAAGGCAAATTTTCACGTCTACTTACCATCATCTTCAGAATAGATACATCTTCAGAATTTAAAAAAAAAAGCAATTTGTATAATAATAAATACATATATCTATTTAAATTATCAGTCAACAATTTTTTTTCAATATTATTAATACTATTCTAACAAAAACTCTATGCCTTCAAGTTGAGTGTCCATATCTTTGCTTCCATCATCCGACAGCATCATGAAAATCTGCTTCATAGTTCTAGATTCTTTATCGTCCTTAGGGAACACCTCGTCCAGATAATTGGTTATAACTTCGGATAAGCTGCGTCTTCCCTTCTTTGACCCAAAAAAGCTTGGTAACCAGTTTTGGTTGAAGCCATCGCAAGTAGTCAGGATTATTACTATGGTAATGGTAATAATCAGAAATTTTGTAAGGTCCATTGAAATTTTCCTGTAAAGAACATAAATTCATAATTAATATTTGGTATATAAAGGTAAGGTGGTAAAGGTAAGGCGATAAAGACATTAGCTCTGTTTTTTATTATTTTTTATTGAAACCGCAATTTTCAGAACAATTTCGGGCCTTAAATCATCAATACCTTGCTTGTTTTTTTATTTCTACCTAGTCGCTAGAAGCCTAAAGGGCTATTCAACTATCCACGGACCGGTAGATGAGCTCACGAAATTGCTAACACTGGCTCTGGCAGGAACAGTGTTTGATCTATTCCGATCGGATCGGAATAGCGACTCACACAGAAGATCCGGCGAGAAACTCGGTGGGTATTTAAGTATCTATCATCTGAAATCTCTTTGGGAGTGTTCAATGTTCGAAGCAGTCCTTTTAAATGTCTTACCGTACATTTGTTAGTTAGTTAAGTAGGTAGGGTGTAAGAGGACTGCTTTCGAAGACAAAACGCCAAGAAACGACTACAGTATCCTAAATAGACAACAAACATCTATGACTAAGTTAAGTACCTGTTATTTTATTAAGTTTTTATGCTTTGTGAGCCTGCAGTATAAAACTAAAGTTTTTGGGAGATGCTCGTTGCGCTCTCTCGAGTCCTGGGATACCATTTTTTTTATTGGTAGGTTAGATGGGTAGACGAGCTCACAGCCCACCTGGTGTTAAGTGGTTACTGGAGCCCATAGACATTTACAACATAAGTGCGCCACTCACCTTGAGATATAAGTGGTAAGGTCTCAGTATAGTTACAACGGCTGCCCCACCCTTCAAGCCGAAACGCATTATTGCTTCACGACAGAAATAGGCGCGGTGGTGGTACCTACCCATGCGGACTCACATGAGGTCCTATCACCAATAATCCACCCGACATCATTGATTCTAAGTGAGATCCATTGCGTGCACGGTATGTTACAAAAGAAAAATGTAAAATTCCTGTCGGTTAAATTGTTTGATACTTAAAGCTGTTGTGTTCGAAGAAAACGTAACAGTAATACTAATGAGACTTCGGCCGATTACCGCTTGATTACTTTATGACTTTTTAAAGATTCCTTTCACAAGGCGCTTTCTAGTATTTATATGCTAAATTATTCTCAGAAAATGGTCTGTAGTTTTCATAAGAAGTTCGATTATGTAATAAAGCGAACTGATACATTTCATTGTGAGATCTTTTATGTATGTATCTTTTATATATGACTTGTAATGCGGCACAGGTTCTTGCTTTCGTACATGCACTTACAGGTCGTAGGACCTCTTGTGAGTCCGCACGGGTAGGTACCACCGCCCCGCCTATTTCTGCCGTGAAGCAGTAATGCGTTTCGGTTTGAAGGGCGGAGCAGCCGTTGTAACTATACCGAGACATTAGAACTTATATCTCAAGGTGGGTGGCGCATTTACGTTGTAGATGTCTATGGGCTCCGGTAATCACTTAACACCAGGTGGACTGTGAGCTCGTCCACGCATCTAGGCAATAAAAAAAAAGTGTTTAGGCTTTATTTTGCTGTACTCTATGAGTGGACGATTCAACTGACGTGAAGTGGATGCTGGAGCCCACAGGTGATGTCCATGTGTAGGCCGCCGTGATGTTGTTACCCAACTTGAGACATGAAGTCTAAGTTTTCATTGTATTATAAAACAGCTGTCCTACCTTATAAATCGCAATGCATGATTAGACGAATCCCACAACAGGACTAAAATACTGGCCACAATACATCGTTTTTTTTTTGTTCAGGAGGAAATCGCCGGACTTCCGCCCTTCACTGGGGATGGCGGGCGGGGTATGTCAGAGTCGAACTGACTAAAACCTCCTGTCGCTCAACAACCAACGTCCAAACCTCGCAGAACAAATGAAAAGTCAAAAGGTGGAAAGCGCTTAGTGCGGAGCACATCTCTCCCATCACCCTCCCCCTCGGGACGCCGGACTAGCGGTCGTCGACGTCGTGCCCTCTCAGTCGGCAGGCTGTCCGAAGCCCTCCTAGATGGCACCGGTTAGAGTGAGCTATCCTACGGAATACCCCGCTGGCCCAGAACCAGCGTGGGTCGAGGATAGTCAGCCTTCCATCACCCGGATTCTCTTGCGTAAAACGTGTGCAGAGCAGCTTGCACGTCGTCTTCTTAGGCCCCCTCGCCGGTCCCCAGACCGACATGTGAGGTGGACCCGAAACACTTAGAGGGCCAGGGCTTGAGCGAGATCCGCCTCCGTGGCCCCCGCTCGACGGCGGCGGGATTGTGCGTCTCTCACGCGCCCCGCCGCCTCTTTTTGCGAGATGGTGCACTCGCAGAAGTCGAGCATCGCCTTCCACGACTCGTCGTCGCCGAGCATCGATGCCACAACTCTCGGCAACGACAAGTCGGTTCCTATTTTTGCGACGAGGACACGGCGCCACCCCTCCCATGCGGGGCAGGCGACTAGCGTATGCTCTGCCGTGTCCAAGTCGCAACCACAATGGTGGCACTCTGCCGTCGGCTCGGCTGTGATCCGGTGCAGGAACTCATCGAAACACAATACATCGTATTGTAGTGTATATTAACTAAAGAGTAGTCTATACTTCTATACTAATATTATAAAGAGGAAAGATTTGTTTGTTTGTTTGTTTCGAATAGGCTCCGAAACTACTGGACCGA
The DNA here is from genome assembly GCF_030267445.1 of Bombyx mandarina. NCBI lineage: Eukaryota > Metazoa > Arthropoda > Insecta > Lepidoptera > Bombycidae > Bombyx > Bombyx mandarina. The sequence continues at coordinate 7,863,570 of NC_143225.1, read as the reverse complement.
TTTGATAAATTCTTTTACCATTAGAAGCCGACATTGTCCCTGATGAACATAGGCTACTTTTTTAATTTTTTTTTAATTTTTTTTGTTTGTTTCATGTGTGTTTTAATGTTTCCGAAGCGAAGCGAGGGCGGGTCGCTAGTAATAATATTATAAAGAGGAAAGATTTGTTTGTTTGTTTGTTTCGAATAGGCTCCGAAACTACTGGACCGATTTGAAAAATTATTTTTCCATAAGAAGCCGACATTGTCCCTGATGAACATAGGCTACTTTTTTTAATTTTTTATTTATTAATTTTTTTTGGTTTCATGTGTTTTAATGTTTCCGAAGCGAAGCGAGGGCGGGTCGCTAGTATTAGCTAAAGAGATTTTTTTTTTTTTTTTTTTTTTTTTTTCAGCGGTGGGCAGCGTCATTTCTCTGTCTCTGGCATTGATGACGTCAATGAACAACGGTTACTCAGGAGGATACTCACTCACAATAAGGTGAATACGGGTTCGAATGCCTACAAGGGCAATAATAAAATTTTATGCATATTTTAGTTGTATTTGACTGGAAGGTTTCTTAATTTCAAACTTTGAGGATGAAGTTACGTGTATGATCTATATATATTTATACATTTTATACATACTGGTTTTATTTTAATTTTAAGCCACTTTGAAAAATTGAGAAACTATATTCATTGAAAAGAACTACACGTCAAATTTAATGATCTAACAGGTGTGTGCGATTTTTTTAGTAATATAAATTATTGAATTAAGAATCTAATTAAAATTAAATTAAATTGAGATAATGAGTTTATTTGACTTTGTAAATTTAAAGTGTAGTAATGTTCGTTTTTTTTTTGGTTTTAGAGATCTTTTTGCATGCATTTTTAAATAACGTATTTTACTTTCTGACTTTCTCTATTATCCACAGTTTAGATTGAAATGTTCTGTTTTATTTCATTATAAAAAATACTTTGTTGTATTGTTAGGTATTATTTTAATTAGTAATTTATTTCAAAAAATTTAACGTCAAGTTCATTTGTTTATTTTTAAATGTCTTAATTATAAATAATTAATTCATTAGTATTTTAATTAAGGACACGTTCAAAGATAATAACTGGAAATTAATTTATTGTTCATGGTAATTAGGGTCACTATAAAAAGGGTTATTATAAAAATAAGTAGTATCAGAGTTAAGATTACCATCGCCTTTGTAACGCGCAGGAAACTTTATATTAAAAAACAAGAGCTATGTGAAGCTAATAAAACCCAAAATGATAAAACAAAACACAAAAGATGACAGTATTATTGCTTCTTAGACTTATAGTGGGCACACAATTATGAGAGCTCAACATTATTATTTTGAAATCTATACTAATATTATAAAGAGGAAAGATTTGTTTGTTTGTTTGTTTCGAATAGGCTCCGAAACTACTGGACCGATTTGAAAAATTCTTAGAAGATACGTGTTTGTAATCGACGAAGTTACTACTGCAGCTACAAGATCTTCTCTATCATCAAACTTTATTTTGAGCATTATCTATATACAAATATATACAAGTATATTATCTATATAATAGTCAATTTTTAAAAAATCACAGCTTCCAGTCTAGCCTAGTCTACATTGTCTACTATACTCATCTATCCATATACAGTAAAAAAAATATTAATTAAAATATAATATTTACTCTTAAAAAGCGTTGAGGTTCGCTCTAGTTATATCTCTTTTATCGTGGCCACCGCTAACTCGTCGAATCCTCTCAGTGGGTCGCGATTCCGATCCGGTAGAACATTGCTCTTGCTACGCATAAGTAGTGTTAGCAATTCTTTCAGGTTGAGCACGTGAGTTCACGTACGGTTCAATTTCGAGTTTATTTTATAAGTTTAGATTTTTTACAGTTTTCGAGGTCAGGGACGTCATTCGTAGAAGTAGCTTTAATTATTTTATTATCATATCAGTACTTAAGTATGTTTGTGTTCAAAATATTTGAAAATCGTTCTTAGCCTTACCTTCAAAAAAATCCTCAAAAGAAACCAATTTAAGCCTGCGTAATGTACGATAATTTACCCATCCGAAGAAAAAAAACTTTCTTATTTATCACAAAATTATAGTTTTAACATTTTTGTTGAATGAATAAGAGTTTATTAAAAATCTTTTTTATCACTTTTTGAATGTTGTAAGCTACGTGCAAGGAATATCGGAAATGACAGTCACTTGTCACCACTTCCACTTAACTGTGCTGGTCGCTTCTTCGATGAAGCTATCCCCACACTACTTTCCATTGGTTATGGCATAATACTATGTAACTGGGTCTCTTTTACCCACTGTATAATTGCTTGGAATCTGTGTGTGTTTTTTAATAAAATATCATGCACACTTTAATTTTTTTGTGTTAGTCGGATTTTTTATATCATACTTATGTGTGATATTGTTTGTTTTACCATATTTTTTTATAGTTTTTGTTGGCAAACGAACACCTGATGATGAGCAGTTACCGTCGCCCATGGACGTCAGCAATGCCCGGGGCAGAACCAAGCTGCTGCCTATCTAAATATTAGTTTATTTAATGTGGTTATTCTATATTTAATTTTATTATAAATTAAGGTTGTATGTCTTAATTATCATATGTATTAATAATGTATCGTCGATGTATTGTAAATTGTGGTTATAATTTTTATTATACTCCATAATGGTGAGATTTTTTAAATAAATCAATTACTTGATAAGATGCCCGATTTCGTTGTGTCGGTCGATTGGACTATGACGATGTTTGAATACCGCAGGTAGATATCCATTATTTTTAGGTAATACCTACCTAAAAGCTCATGATCGATTCGGTGATCTGATAATTTGTATGTTACATTGCGTGCTGTGCGAAAATATCAGAAAAATATAATCGTCGAACTCAACTTCATATTATCACTACACTAATTTTCATTATTATTTACGGACGTAAATATTTCTGCATAGTTAATTATTTTCTCTTGTAGCTGTCGAAGGAACACGAGATTATCTTAAGTGGCGACTGTTACTCAGACTCAGAAACATGTACAGTTAGCAGCGCAGTCTTTGTCCAGACGTTATGTATAAGTTTTCATTCATTATCGGCAGTAAGGAGTTCATTACAATTCCAGAATAATTTTTTTCGACTCAAAGAATTAGTGCCGATTCCTTCCGTGATGAGCTTTATAGATTCATTACATAAATCGGACAACGCATACAAACATTATGCACTAGCTTTTGCCCGCGACTTCGTCCGCGTGGAATAGTTCCCAAATAATGCTTTATTTTAGAACAAATTTGGTTAGCATAAAAAACGTTATAGTGAGCCAACCTTAACATATAGACAAATGCTGTCGCGGACTTTTTTTTAGATCTTTTAAAGGGAAACATTTCTGTCATACATTATTTTAGTGAAACTTTAACCGTTTCTGCAGATTACGCAGCGGAAGCTCTCAAAAGGGGAAAAAACCCTGATTTGGAAAAAATTTTTATTGGTGCTTCGCTTGTATTGGTCTTAGCGTGATGTTATATAGCCTTCTTCGATAAATGGGCTATCTAACACTGAAAGAATTTTTCAAATCAGAGCAGTAGTTCCTAAGATTAGCGCGTTCAAACAAACAAACTCTTCAGGTTTATAATATTAGTATTATTCATATTATTATGCAAATTAATTTACGATATTGTTTGCTGTCCCGTGCTAGGAGCGTTGTGTCAACGGAAGTCTCTGAGCGTTTTTAGTTTCTAGCAATATTTACCTAAACTTTCTCTTAAATAATTTATTGAAATTGCAATTAACGCGTATACCACGTTCTTGGAAACACAAAAAAAGCGATGATGTCTGTCTATATTTACGTAACACATTAAATTGTTGTTGATTTTTGTACAAGTTTACTCACTTTAAGTACGTTGGGTTGTAATCGAAAAAAAGTCATCAGAAAACAAAGTATTTTTTCGATTGACCGATCGACCTTCTATTTTTTTAGTAGAGTTATTGTCAAGGATGGGGTATTCAAAATCGGAAAACAATCATACATTTTCAATAAACTACATGGTATAAAATAAAATTGCTTTCTCTGTCCCTATATCTGTCTATCCCTATGTATGCTTAAATCTTTAAAACTACGCAACGGATTTTGATGCGGTATATTAAGATTTCGTTTATCCCAAAGTTTTTGTTGTTGAGTCCTGCACAATCTTGGCACTAATGAATTGAATTCATAACTTATTCAAGAATCTTTGAAAACGAAATTTCACGATAGTGTTTTGACCGTATTTTCTTAAGGATTTGTTTCAAGGTCACCTAAAATGAGCAAATAGAATAATATAATAGCTAAAATTAAAATGAAACAAACACAATTTTCCTTTCATTCATTATTCAGTTCGTAATCGAAAAATAGGTGATGGCTTTCGATATTTTTTGTATGCAGCCATCGTCTGTATTTATTATTAGTCTGTAATGAACGACGAGTTTCTCGAGACAATGTAAAGTGGAATAATGTTAGAGCCGCAAAGTATTACAAATTTCACCTTATTTTTCTAGTTAACAGATTATTATTTGCATTTTTCAAACACTTTATTGTCTTTATATAGTATTACAATATAATTCTTGTACTAAATGATGTCATCACAGTATTGTTAAACTTGAAACAAGGTAAGCATCCGTGCCATGAAAAACCATAGCGTGCTGGATTTTGAGGTCATTTAATTGTTCTAAGATCTTAAATTGCCGGTTGCATTCATTTCATTGATTATTTATAGTGATCGCCAAAGTGCTACTTCTTTAATTGAACTTCAGTTGTGCTAGCAGCATGTCAAAACTGTATCAGGTACTAATATTTTTATTCAAAAATCTATAGACATTCTCGCATTATGTTGTTCGTAAACCTAATTTTAGATTCCTTGCAGATCATGGTGTCTTATTTTGTCATTCAATGTTATTTCATTACAATCGGGAAGCCGTTATTTAAAGGAATAAGTATCAAAAAAGGATTTGATATCTCATTTATACCTTTGCCTAAGAAGCCGTTGTCATTCATAACAGAGAAATGGTCCCCTTTTGGTAGATTTGGAGTTAAACACGCCATACAGAAGAGAGAATTGATTGAAGAAGAAGAGCCAACAATGACTATGAAGACTTCGTTACAACCGCCGCCAATGCCCACCATTAGTCCTTTACCTCCAACACCGGCTGGGCCAATGAAAACCATTTTAATAAATGAAGACGTTTCAAGACTGCAAATTGATGACAGTATTGAAACTATGTCTTCAGCTGTTATTCCTGTTCCTTTAGAACCACCTTTACCATCAAATTTTGTGATAATACCCACAACAAAAGAGGAAAAAGGGCCTTCTGGATTCTACACAGATATATCACGTGCGGTTCCAGTGAATAACTATTTAAATCTGGTGGAACGTCCTGCATTTCCGGCTGTTGCTCCCGTTGTAGAAAATGAACTTCCACCAAATACACCAAGTGTACCAAAAGAGAATCCAAACGTTGATCCATTACTGGAAAATAATTCAATTGTTAGAGGATCAAAATTAGCGTTGTACTTTAGTAATTTATTCTTGCAGCTCTTTTCACAATTCCTAGCTAATGCACGTGTAACTTTAAATCAATTTTCTGATCCAACTGTATGAGATGGAATTCAATAAACTTTTATAATAATTTGTTTGCTATGATAGGATTGTGTCATTATTAGCGTCCGTATCCTCCAAAGCCCGGTCCGAAGCCGCCTCCGAATCCACCAAATCCTCCGTATCCTCCATTTCCGAATCCTCTAGGTCCATAGCCGCCGAAGCCTTGACCGAATCCTCCACCGAAGCCAGGTCCTCTACCGCCAAATCCCCCACCAAAACCAGGTCTGCCACCGCCGAATCCACCATAACCACCCGGTCCTCCAAACTGACCAGAGACTAGCGCCAGCAATGTAATCGCCAAAACGACAAAAACCAGGATGCTCTGAAACATAATTTTGTTTGTTTAAATATTTTATTGCGCAGTGTGTGCATGGCTTCAATAGCAAAAGTTTTGATTTTGATTTAGATATTTACATTTTTATTCTCACTTCTTTTTTCTTTCAACGAATCAAATAATGCTCGTAATAATAATCTTACAAATAAATGGTAATAAATTATTAAGCAAAATGTTTCGAACATCCACTGTCATTCCGCTAATGTAAATATTTGTTTTTGGCGCTACATGAAAATAATAATATAATAATTTTGAAAAATACAAATAAACTTAAAGGGAAATCCGATTAATATGTGAATATAAATTTACTCACTTTGTTAATTGCCATTATTAAAACAATGTTCTCAACTACACGTGAAGATAACCTGGTAGTGTCTGCGTATTCAATCTGTTTATATATTGACTGCTGAAGCCCCTATGTAGTATATGCGTATTTGGGAAATTACAGATTATATCCAGTTTCCGAGAAAAAAACCTAAAGGCCGGTTATTCTTAAATTTTTTACAACGATCTTAATAAATGTTGCCATGACCTCTTCAGCTTATTCAAATGGGTTTTATTGTGTTCTTTTTCGGCTTGGCATAAAAGGCCACGGAAGTAATGATGAAAGTGATAGTAAGTAATAGTTACTATGTAAAAATGGTACATAAAGTTTTTATTTTTCAGTGATTATGTTTAAATCCTCGAATAAATAAGTTACGAATGGCATTCAAATTATTACTGTATTGCCAATAGACTTCTGCATTCTGCATTTTTCGAAAAATTATAATTAAATGTTAATGTGTTAGTGTTGGAAGTACGTAAGTATTATTTAGTGTTGTGCAAGGAATTTATCATTCAACTTGTCAAGCACTGTAATGTCATCGGAAAATTTTATAGTTATCTTATCCGTAACTTTGAGAAGCGTCGACTAATAATTTGATACACAAACACGAAGATGTTAGATTTAGCGTGGTTTTACCATTGTATACTTTAGTCGCCTTCTATGGGTATCGACAACACTGTATATTTTGTTTTGATGAAATAATTGAATTATACATTGATGTCTAATTTTATTTTTAGATTGAAGGTTAAATTAATTAAATTAAATAGAAAAATCTGCAAAGATCTCTAAAAATTGATTTTTGAATGTTGACTGTCACTTCGTTTTGTGTTAAGTTGTGCATTGTTAAAAGCATCGGCGACAGAGTTGTTCATTTGCTGGAATTGTGATAAAAATTAAATCTAGAGCTACCTGTATTTAGTAAGATTGTGACGGTAGGAAGAATTTCTAACTTGTTAAATTTTTATCGTAGGTATTTTTTTAGTCTTGAATACATATCAGTTCAGATCTTTATACTTTTTGACCTTTCTTTAATAATAATTAAAACAAGAAATTGGATAGAATATTATGTTTAATAATAATTGTAAAAGTGACAGTAAATAGTACGTACATATATCAGGCACAGTTAATATCGCAAAATAATAGTAAAAGTGTAAGTAAGACTACTAAGTATGACAATGGTTTTGTTTGTGACAAAGTGAAAGGACTTCTAAAGTAAGAGTGCTTACATGTTCGAGATTTTAGGTAATATCTGTTTTAGGACACTAAGATATAAGTAAGATTATGATCTTTTGTTTAAACAAAAAATTGCTATTTATGACATTTTAAGTTAGACTTAGATTTAGGTTTTTTTTATTAATTTGATTTTATTCTCATTGTGCAATATGTGGTGGTGGTATTTTTTTGGTTTGAACTATTATACGGACACCGGGAATTTATCTTAATTCCTAGCGAAGCCAACTTGTCTACCAAAACCTCCTTGGTTGCTACCGAATCCTCTTTGACCACCAAAACCACCTTGGTTGCCACCGAATCCTCTTTGACCACCAAAGCCACCTTGGTTGCCACCGAATCCTCCTTGACCGCCAAAACCACCCTGATCACGCCCGCCCTGACCACCGAAACCACCCTGGCCACGCCCACCCTGTCCACCAAATCCACCCTGGCCACGCCCGCTCTGACCGCCGAAACCACCTCGATCACCGAAACCACCCTGCCCACGCCCACCCCGTCCATCAAATCCACCCTTGCTACTGCCGAAGCCTCCTTGAGCTATGGTTGTGCTAATCATGGCAGCTAGCACAAGAGCGCAGATAAACAAAATCTGAAAACAGTTGCCAAAATTTTAAATGTGCGCATGTATCGTCAGCACGCTGGTGTTATTTACTTTGCATTTTATAATCGCAGTGCTCTTGTGAAAATAAAACATTGCTAATAAATATTAGGTTTAAAGGACCTAGGAAAATAAAATAAATAAAAATATAAAAAATGCATAATATGTGGATATAGACAATGCGGATAGTAAATTAATTTAATTGTTTGTGGTAAATTACTTCCTACTGAGATTCGTGATCATTCAATTAAGTTTATTTTTTTCCAAATATTCGTTCGTCGTTCGATTGTTCTGATATTTTAAGTTTGAATATTCACCGGTGGTAGGACCTCTTGTGAGTCCGCACGGGTAGGTACCACCACCCCACCTATTTCCGCCGTGAAGCAGTAATGCGTTTCGGTTCGAAGAGTGGGGTAGCCGTTGTAACTATACCTGAGATCTTAGAACTTATATCTCGAGGTGGGTGGCGCATTTACGTTGTAGATGTCTATGGGCTCCAGTAACCACTTAACACCAGGTGGGCTGTGAGCTCGTCCATCCATCTAAGCAATAAAAAAAAAAAAAAAATAGGAATTTTTAAATTATAAGCCGTATAGTGAAAAATAGCTTTCAATAAGGACAAAAATAGTACATACCTTTGATGCCATCATATTTAATCGATCGATTCGTTTGAAGAAGGCTTAAATTGTGTCATATCTAGAAAAATCTCAGCTTATATACCAGAAGGTACTATGTTTACTGTATTTTTCACTGTTGATATGTTAATTATTAGTTTAAATGATGGCGTTTCTCAAAATTACTAAATAAGTTTGGGACATATTTAGTTTTGACGTTAACTCAGGCAGATGAGCAGGCTTCTTCAAATATTAAGTTGTTACCGTCATTCAAGGATCGAGTAATATGTAACTTCAATAAGAAAATAATTTTAGTAGAAGTCGTTCGATTAAAGCCGATTAGATATTGTTCAATAAAGTCCAAACAAGACCCGAATTCGCATCTGTATCTTAAACCTTTAAACGAGCAATTCTTGTATATTAATATACAGGGTTACCTGAAATTCGATACATTCCTTTGGAGGGGTAAAAGTAGAGATTATTTGCAATAGATTTTGTCATTATGGACCCTAGCCGATAGTAATTACTTTTTGAGATATTCAAGTTTTTGTGCTTTTATTTTTAAATACCGATTTTAGGCAAAAAAAAGTGCTCGTAAGTGAATGTCCCAGTTTGATCCTATTTCTGAGCATGATCTGATATCTAACATCTCCACATTTCCTCTAAATAACTATAAGTTGTAGTAACACTCTTAAACTTTATTTTATGAACGTAAAGTCGCTAGAGTTCAATAAAAGAATTTTTATAAAGCCTCTTCATACTGAATTTATTTAAAAAAATTGTATGGAACATGTCGTACAAATTACTAAAATAATTGCCCCATTTCATTAGCTGTTTAAAATGGTACGAAATATTACAGTAGTTTTTAAAATCAAAAAGTTATTAGCTAGAAAGAAACATACAGAACATCAGTAGTTTTTGGATACGTAAACTTTTTTAATGGGAAAGAAATGAAAATCGGCTGAATCTTCACATTATTTATTCAAAATATAAAATTACAAATCCTGCTCAAAATGGGAGCCACGGTTCTTAATACTCTCATTACCGTAGTCTCTTCCATTTTCGGTCTTAGTAACACGGGATGTTAAAGTTTCTTTTATTTGTGCACTGCGCTTAAAAATTTTTGCATGAGCTCTTCAACATTACTTAGTGTCAAATCAGGACACCTTGCCGGCCAAACCAACGCTGGGGATAATTTCGGTCGAGCAAATCTCGTACTCCTCGGCGGAAATGGGCTAGGCAGCCGTCATGCTTGAAAATCATCTCCCTTCTCAATGTAAGTAGCACATCAAGCAGCAATGATGTGAAATCATCACGAAGAAAATTTTCATAAGTTTTGCCACTAAAATTTTTGGTTACAGCCCGATCCTGCTTCTTACGCACTACATGCCCAAGCCATGCGAGCCCCCAGAATATATGGCTCACCAAAAAGTCTCTCCCCATCCTTATTTTTTCGGACGTGCCAAGAGCCGTCATCTTTCTGAACTGGTCCTAGTATTTTTCTCAGTAACTTTCGCTCCGTCACGAGAAGTCTCTTCTTTCTGCGTAAGCGTCCATGCTTCACATCCGTACAATAAGGTCGGTCTGACTATAGTCTTGTATATCCGAATCTTGGTGCGCCTGCTTAGTAATTTCGAAGAGAGAACCGGATGTAGGGCTGCACTGCATCGTCGGGTATTTTGTACACGTATTTCGATTTCGTCTTCCCTGTTATTGGTGTCTGTTACAGTGCAGCCAGGGTATCGGAATTTGGCCACTCCTTTGTACCTCGTATTTCCCACAACTAGGTCTTTTCGCTTCTTTCTTATGTTTTTGTATCGACGCATGTGAAGATACTCTGTCTTCTCGTGGCTCACACGAAGGCCAATCCGAGAGGCTTCTTGTTGCAGGCAGCTGAATGCGTCTATTACGTATACCTAATATACGGTAAGTACAGTGTAGGTATATCCGGATAGCATTATCATCCTCTCTATTTTTGCCGCAATGTCGTGTCTCAGTATGAAAGGTGCTTTGTTTGAGTCTGATTGAAAAATAAAATAACCAATTTTGCAATCACTTTTGTCTTATCGGAATATTTTTGAAAACCGTAGCTCCCAAACAAAATTACAGCAACAACAAAGAAATATGTATTTGTCCAAAGCTCTGAGAAAGGATTTGGTTTATGGAAATGTGATATGTATTTCGCTTTTCAATTAGCTTTAATGTATTAGTAATAATGTAGTGTAGTAATGTAGTCTTGTAGAGAGTTTGTTTTAAATAAAACTAATACGATCAATCGAGTCTGTGATGATACTTTTTTATTTTTTATTTTTTTTTATTGCTTAGATGGTTGGACGAGCTCACAGCCTACCTGGTGTTAAGTGGTTACTGGAGCCAATGGACAACTACAACGTAAATGCGCCACCCACGTTTTTCGATTTTCCCGAGTGTTTATCTATATCAATGCGTTGTACAGTTGTTGTGAGCATTACCCTCGCTCAATGAATCTTGTACGACCTCTTGAGGTCACTAGAATAGGTAGGAAAAAACAAATGAGCAGTAGTATTAAGGTTTTCATCACAGTACGATCAAACGAAATATCAATGGCGTGCGGCAGTTTTAACAAACTACTGATTTTCATATATTCAGCAATGGCCTTCCAATGGCCAGTGTATCGGCATTACTAGCGCTTTTTTTTGCTTAGATGAGTGGACGAGCTCACAGCCCACCCCTGGTGTTCAGTGGTTACTGGAGCCAATGGACAACTACAACGTAAATGCGCCACCCACCTTGAGATATAAGTTCTAAGGTCTCAGTATAGTTACAACGGCTGCCCCACCCTTCAATCCGAAACGCATTACTGCCTCAAGGCAGAAATAGGCAGGGTGGTGGCACCTACCCGTGCGGACTCAGAAGAGCTCCTACCACCAGTAAATCAGTAACAGTTTTAAAAATATATTTGCCTTACTTCACTGTTTTCGTTCAAATATGGTGATTTTATTTTACAATTATATTTTATGTTCCGTGAAGTTAAAAACCTAATTACGTATATTCCGTTTGTTGTAAGGTAAATGAACAGCGTACGAGCAAAAAAGCCCACTCGTGTTTTTTGTTGTTGTCGCCTACAATAGATTCATTAATTTAATTGTTCGGCTAGTTCCAAAACTGAGACGCGGTTTCTTACGTTAATCTCATAATAAAACCATCGCACCGCCCGCCACCGGAGTAGAGTTCATCCACACTACCTGGAGCCACTGCGGTCATCGACAGTGCGTTTCCAGAGGTCTTTTTTGCCACGTACCATCCGGCTATGGAATGAGCTCCCCTCCACGGTGTTTCCCGAGCGCTATGACATGTCCTTCTTTAAAAGAGGCTTGTGGAGAGTATTAAGCGGTAGGCAGCGGCTTGGCTCTGCCCCTGGCATTGCTGAAGTCCATGGGCGACGGTAACCACTCACCATCAGGTGGGCCGTATGCTCGTCTGCCTACAAGGGCAATAAAAAAAAACTATATTTGTATTGTGTTTGTATAAGCGTCATTCATTATCATTGCTATGGGCAGATGTTATGTGCCTCACCAGCAATCGCCACTTCTCCCGGTTTGTGGTGAGAAGCTTGGTACACTCGTGTAAAGAACCGCCAAGACACGACAGCTCTGACAAAATTGATACAACAAAGAAGACAAAGAAGATGTTTAAGATTTGCTAAGTTTTCTATATTTAGAGTTTCTTTAAATGATTAACTCGATTTGAGGAGGTCCGCTGTAGGGCAACAGTGGTTGGGGCAAAATGGCTCTTGAGTTTTATGCGGAGATCACAAAGTTGTATGCGTAGAATTGACCGGGTTTCCATACCGACAAGAGTCACAGCACGAGATGTCTGTACGCTGCTGTCAACCGAAGAATCCAAGCCTTTTAAAAAAATAAAAAACTGTGGCAATAACAGCAACTAATCAGTTGCTAGAGATGACTAGTTGAGCTCACGCCCAATCTAGTATTAATTGATTACCAGACAGTCATAATAGACATACGCATTGGGATATGGTTGCCGCTACATAAAATATATATGGTTGAAACCTCAACTTTCTGGTGTAACTACCGTACTAGCTTTTATGTTGCAACACACTACCTCTTCGGAGTTGAAGAAGCCACGATTTTACTACAGTATAATACCATTCAATATTCAGCACATCGTCGGTAGTTGAAATTTTAATTGTCTACATATATAGTGGTATATAAGGAAATCAACATGCAATTAAATCTTGGAATAACTCAGAATATCAATTATTTCCAGTATCATGAAGGTTGGAAATGAATACATAGAATAAAGATGTTTACACTAGCCCTATCAGTTTATTAAAATTCTTAAGTTACGGCCAATATCATGTACTATTGCCTAAATCTTAGCCCATTAAATTAATTTATTAATATAAATTCATGAATTAATTGGTCCGTAGACCAATAAAATAGAAAAAAAAACACAAATTTAAAACATTTTATTGTATAAGTTATGTACTTGGGTAGTCTTATCGAGCGAACCAAGAGCGAACCTATTCGGTGGACAAGAATTATCTGAGGAAAGAAATTAGCCGCGATCGATTGAAAAAACATTTATTTACAAAAGTACAAATGAAATGTTAAGATTTTGAATACAGCGCCATCTATTAGATAGCTTCCCCAATTGATAAGCTAATTTACACCGCCATCTGCTAGAAGCTTAAAGAGTTCACAAAAAAGACTTTTGTCAAAAATAAATAAAATATAACGAAAAGATGGTCTTTACAAATTAAAAAGAAATATTATTTCTAAGGTTGAAATAAAGCAAACATTCTGAAAAATATCATTAAATTCTGATCGTTCAGAAGTTATTCTAGAAAACCGTCCGGAATATCATAACAGTTGTATTATTAGACTGTTTATTCTTAACTCGAAATCGTAAGTAGTCTAATAGTTCATAATCCTCAAATGTTCAAATGTGCCATTGCACCAACAACTAAAATTATAAAGAACGTTTTAATAGAATTTAATTAGACTAAACTAGTTTTAGCTAATGAATTATCATGATACTAAAATTGGTTTTATTGTGTAGCGCCTGAACGTGTAAAATAGCTGAATATAAACATGTGTAATTGCTACCAGAAAATGTATTCATAAAAAATGTTTTGTATACATAATATTTATTCTCCATTTTCTATAAAAACATATTGGTTATCTAATACTCAGATGACATTGATGTTACATAATTAACTTACAATACATTATCTTTTTCTAGTAATCTTAATTGATAGTAATTAAAAACTTTTACCATTGCTTAAAGTAGCCGTTTGCGGGTTTTTCTTGTTTTTTATTGAAATAGATATTGTTTTCTGGATAATGACTTATCATATTTCCATATCCGTGGTGGGGTAATGTGTAAATCGCAGGAACATAACTAGTAACTTGTGGTTTGTAATACTTTTCGCAATAAACCTGTTCATTGCCTTGAACTTTTCCATTAAGGTAATGTGCGATTATTGGTCGCCACCGATTATCCTTCCAACTCTGCTTAAAATCAGCTTTTACAAAACTCAGTAATAATAATACTGCAATTTTGTGTACCATGTCTGTGCATTACCTACTATTTAAATTTGTCAAGTGAACCTTCATTAGGCAGCAAGACTTAAATAGTGAATTTTCGTGTAATTAACCTAAAATTATCGTTGGAAATATAAGTTACATTGTATTAATCGTGTAGTCTAAAGTTGTTTTATATTTTTTACATTGTTGCAGTTTATTATTAATTTTGGGGTTAGGCATAGTATTCATAAAAAATATTTAAGTCTGTCAGAGCATGTCTTGTGAACAATTTCTTAAATTTGGATTACATCGCATTTACATATAGCACCCTTTTTTTTTTTCTACCTAAGCTGGTAGCCTTGAGAGGCTATTACAGCGTAACCTTAACTAGTAGGTGAGCTCACGGGGCTCAAACCTGACGACGTTGCTAAATCGAACCCTAGCAAGAGCCGTGCTTCGCAGAATCTACCAGTGGATCGGAAACGCGACCCACTGAGAAGATCCGGCGAGAAACTCAGTGGGCTGTGTCTGAGGGTTAATTTACTCGTCGAGCCCTTCGTCGCAAGCGACGGGTTCAACGAGAACGGTGACCGGTGCTTGAAGTACCTAAAAGCACTGTTAGTGGATCGGGAGGATCCGAAATGACGTGTTTTGGGCGACGTCGACTGCTTTCCATTCTTTCCGCAGGATCGGGAATGTTGCACCCTGAATGATATCAAAAGCATTTTGGCATTTGGATTAATTACGTTTTTGTAAAGTAGGCATTGGAAATAGCAAATCCTTTATGAATTTTTGAATTAACATACAAAACAGTATTGCGGAACAGATGCTTTCTCTGTACCGGATTTGATAAATAATTTAATTAAAATTTAAGTTCGATCACTACAAATTTCTTGTTCTAAGTAGGTACGTACATCTAAATTTGGTTTGCATATTATCTATACTAATATTATAAAGAGGAAAGATTTGTTTGTTTGTTTCGAATAGGCTCCGAAACTACTGGACCGATTTGAAAAATTCTTTTTCCATTAGAAGCCGACATTGTCCCTGATGAACATAGGCTACGTTTTCTATTATTTTTTTAAATTTTTATTTTTTGGTTTCAAGTTTTAATGTTTCCGAAGCGAAGCGAGGGCGGGTAGCTAGTTTTCCAGATTTTCAAAGCACTAAAATACAAAGTTTGTGAAAAATGCTAACCTAAATTATTTTGGAAATTCCCTGCCGTTTGTGTGTGTATACTTGTTGAGTATATTTTTCTCATAACAATGTTGTTATGTATTCCAAGATATGACTGTGAATTTAAGTGTTATTTCCATGACCTAAAGAACACAGTTAATTACTTAGTGTCTTTGACAGATGGTAGGTTGTGACCCTAATAATGGAAAAAACAATGTTAAATTTGCATGAAAATCTAATTCTATTCTACTGGATGGATAATGTCAGGCATTGTGTATTACTGATACAACGGAATGTATCGTATTAATAAAATTCGATGGTTTGTTTGTGATGTTTGTTGTAATACCACGATGCCCGCTAAACTCATGAGATATCAAATTATTGAAATTATACTTGGATCAGCAAATGGTTATGATTAATTGTTATAGTTATTAATTAAGTATTTGTAAGCGATTTCGCTAAGCTATGTATAATTTCGAATATATTAATTTTCTCAAAATCTATTAGGTTTCAACATATTTTGGATGTTTAAATTTTATAATATGCAAATTTAAGGATAAATTATTGATTTAAATTAGGAGTTAAACCTCTGGGTCTGCGGAGGGACTTCGGTTCCCTCTGTATTTTGTACCGTATGTTCCATGGGGAGTGCTCTGAGGAATTATTCGAGATGATACCGGCATCTCGTTTTTACCATCGCACCGCCCGCCACCGGAGTAGAGTTCATCCATACTACCTGGAGCCACTGCGGTCATCCACAGTGCGTTTCCAGAGGTATTTTTTGTCACGTATCATCCGGCTATGGAATGAGCTCCCCTCCACGGTGTTTCCCGAGCGCTATGACATGCCCTTCTTCAAACGAGGCTTGTGGAGAGTATTAAGCGGTAGGCAGCGGCTTGGCTCTGCCCCTGGCATTGCTGAAGTCCATGGGCGACGGTAACCACTCACCATCAGGTGGGCCGTATGCTCGACTGCCTACAAGGGCAGTAATAAAAAAAAAGGAGGGTGTTCAGGTAACTCGAATTTCAGTAGTGGCAGAAGTGAGGCATCTTTCCCTGATCTCGGGCTGGAAATCCAGTGAGTCGACCACTGAGCTCGAGGAAAATATAATAAGTTAAGGGTTCGGCGAATGCTGTTGGAAAAGTTAGCGGAATTTGTTAAGTTTTTGTTAATATATTCCTTTGAATATTGTATAAACTATTATTATATATTACTTATGTATAGTAGGTATGCATTATTGTGTTTGTATGTTTGTATGTGTTTATCTACCATTATTTACTCTACACTACCTTTGGTTGACTGGGAGAGAATGCTGTAGGCAGTAAGTCCGCCGATATAAATAAACAAATGTAGTGTAATAAATAATTAGAAAAAAAAAGCGAGTTTAGGTAGATTTATTCTGTTTCACAATAAATGTGTTGTGTTATTTTTCTTTATTCGAAATAAAATAAATAAAATTAACTGTTAAACTTTAAGAATCCATTATTCTTATTACAAAAAAATACAACAATTTTCGATGTTCCGTTTTTAAATAGCTTGTAAGCTGATCAATGGCAAAGGTCAAACCAACTTACGGTCCGTTGTTTCGATAAAATAGTAATCGATTATAATTGATGTATTTTTGTCAGATTTTTTCAGCGCAGGTGAATGTGATAATTCATAGGCAAATACATGTAACTGTAGTGATGTATTAAATAAAAAATTGAATGTCGTACTTTGTTCGTTTAAATAATGATAATAGCCATAAACATGTACGAAACACATTATTTTTTAGAAGCCTGTAATATATTTGGAAATCTATTAAGCCACGATGAAACATCTTCAAACCAGTGCACCAGACCGTTGACGTCTAAAACTTGTCCCAAATTATCCATTACACCACCTTGAGTGTTGCCCTCTGTTGTACCTTCCCCTGCATGTCCATCCTCTTCAGGTGTTGGTTGCGATGAAGTATCAGAAGCGTCATTAGTTTCCTCAGCAGGCAGACCATTGTGTGGAATGATCAAACCGACAACAAATATTAACACAAATATCTGAAACATCAATAAAACATGTTTAAGCCTTATTGTATTTTTTTCGGTACTTAACAATTCTTTCATGTAAGTTAGTAAAAGTTAAATAATTATTGATTGACTAATAATATAAGTTATGATAAAACATTAATTATTATATTATTTGAGAATACACGCAGTGACGTCACAAATACCAAACATGATACACTATCCACTGTTGTGGCAAAGTCGATCATTTATTATTATTATTTTATTATTAATCATCAATTATTTGAATTTCAACCTTCAAACAGTCTTTCAAGAAAGACAAAGTCAAGGAGAAGAATTTATTCTAGAGCTATATTGTACGAGACACAAATTATGTTTGGAATTATGGAAACTATTATAGTAAGAAGGGAGGTAGAATGCAGGTTAAGATTTTTTCAGTGGTCCACATTGTTAGCGGCTTCTTTGGGGAGTTATCTATATATATATAAATGAATTGCTGTTCGTTAGTTTCGCTAAAACTCGAGAACGGCTGGACCGATTTGACTAATTTTGGTCTTAAACTATTTGTGGAAGTCCAGAGAAGGTTTAAAAGGTAAAGATAAATATGAAAATGCTCGGAATTAAATAAAAATTACAATTTGATGTGTCCCCCGTCGCACGGATTCCTTTTGTTTGTTTTAAGTTTATTTTATACAAAAGTTTAGGTATTTCTCGATTGAGGCACTACGAAGTCTGCCGGGTCAGCTAGTTATGAATATTAATTTGTTCTAATATTAATATTAATTTGGTTAGGATGGAGTAGAAAGCAATCAGTAGATAAATCGCACTCATATTTTTTATAAATTTTAATAGAAATTTTTAAGTTAAAATACTGCTACCTGAGTCCTCATCTTCGTAATTAGTTGAAGAATTTTTGTAGGAAAAGAAGCACCTGTGCAATTTATACCTCGTCCTATCGTGAACTGTTTCCGAAAAAATATTCGTAATTGTACTCGTACCGCGTTATCGGAAATGCACTGTAATTATCAAGTTTATGGGCTGGTACTCCAAATGTCAATCACCTTTCCCAATAATAAAATAACTTCTTATATTACAAATAAAGTCTGATACGCCGAACAAAACCTAAATTAAAGTTGGTGTATTTAGATTTCATTGAGTGATAAGGCGAACACCTTTTTGTCGTCTCAGAGTGTGTGCTCTGTTTAAATTGATATTTTTTTTGGTTCACCGTCCTGCATATATTTACAGAAGGTGGCATCTGGTGTCTGCGACTCCATAAAACCGGTTTCCTTAGCGTCTTGGTGGACATGTAGAATAAGAATGTTATCATTACAATTTACATTATCACTACATAGTATAAAACAAAGTCGCTTTCTCTGTCCCTGTATCTGTCTGTCCCTATGTATGCTTAAATCTTTAAAACTACGCAACGGATTTTGATGCGGTTTTTTTAATAGATAGATTGATTGAAGAGGAAGGTTTATATGTATAATAACATCCATTAAATAGTGGAAAAATCAATAATAAATTACAGTTTCCTAAGCGAAGGAGGGCGGGTCGCTAGTACTAAAATAAATTTAATTCTCTTGATGATTGCTCTTGTCCACACAAGCTATCTTCGTAGATCTAGATAGCTGACATCTGCAGCTAATTTGATCAGTAGTATATTTAAGATATGTCACACAATTACGTGACTAAAGAGGTATTTGATTGAGGGAAAAACGTTTATTAGGTACATACGGCGTCGTTCAGTTTCTTTATGTGAATTATCGAGAAATCAAGACATGAGTCGCAGTGTGATAACCTTACTAGCTTTGGTAATTATAATTTTTATTATTCAGTGATTATAAATATTCAGATTTATATATATATTTCGTAATAATGTTTTTTTTTTGATACGTATTAATATTATATTTAATTTTATGTTATTTGATACTGTTAGTTAATAAATAATAGTGGATTAGATGTTTTGCGTTTCTGTACATGGTAATCAGTTGGTATCATTTTAAAAATATATTGATTACTAGCTGACCCGGCAAACATTGTTTTTCCATATATAAGATTTCTAGGGAATTTCTAGTGTAGAAAAAAAACTAACTTATGGTAAGTGTGTAAGGATGTGGTAAATGAGTGAAAGAGGTATGTAGTGCTGTGAACGATGAGGGAATATATAATAAAAATAACAAAACCTCATTCAACCACATAATACCTCATTATAACAAAAAAAAATGTCCAAATAAAAAAAATATGTTAGGGGTGGACAACCCTAATCACTTAGGGGTATGAAAAATAGATAGTAGCCGATTCTCAGGCTTACTGAATATGCATAAAAAATTTCATGAGAATCGGTCAAGCGGTTTCAGAGGAGTATGGGAACGAACATTGTGACACGAGAATTTTATATATTAGAGGTTATATACAAAGCGAATAATAAAGTAGTATTTTTACACTATATAAGAAGATATTGTAGAACGCGCATCTTTATAATATCTTAGAACTACATATATGCTCAAAACGAATTTCATTGTTTTTTTTTTTAGTTTTTAAACATTATATCGAGATATTTTTTTACCTCTTTAGAAGCACATAGCTTTGTCCGCATTAATTTTCTTATTTTTTCATCGTCCGAATTTAATAAATGCGATGCGGAGCCTTAAAAAACATAAATAAATAACTTAAGTTAAAAAAGTTTTTCCTGACTATTAAAAAAAACTGGTAGTCCTCCGGTAGTCGAAATTCGACTATAATTAATTGAAATTATAAGTTTGTACACTATTGTGATTCTATTGTCAAATAATATCATACTTCTTTATTCACAGGTTTCGCCAAGACTACATTTTAGACAAATATTAATAAAGATAAACAATATTTAATCTATTCTCAATTGGACCACAGCAATAAGAAAAGCTTCACAGTAAACAAATAGTATGCATGCGTGTGTGTGTCCAAAAAAATGGTAGTGTGTGTAATGTTTTTTTTTATTCATTTAATGTATTTTTATGCGTAATTAAAAAAAATTAACATTCTGCACTCCTTCTATACATTCTCTATACGTGTGGAAAATTTCATACTCCTCCGTCCACGCAGTTTTCGTAAAAAGAGGTACAACGTTTTTGCTTCACGTATTAATATATAGATGTAATTGTTCATTAGGTTATCTTCTTGCAAGTAATATTCCCGGTCGATTCAGCGTCTGAACGAAGAAAACGACAGACGTGGAGAGGTTTTCTTGATACCATGAAGGAGTTTGGCAGTAAAGTAATGTCGACTGCTCAGAGTGCTGGAACGAGCATGAAGTCCGTCTTCAGCAAGGCTGGAAGGTGGCTCCAGAGTAATTTAGGATTTGATTAAGTTAAATAGAACTAAAATAGGCAATTAATGATTTTGTGTAAACTCTTTTAAAAAAAATGTTATTGAACTAATCGATAATTAATAGAGAAGGAAAGGAATGTGTAATTTATAATAATTATTATAGCTTATGTATTTTATACATCACTTCTTATATTACAATGGCCAGTAAGACGTTAGTGTACCGTTTTTATTATTTTAGATTTGTGTTCCATTGCTGCCGGATAGGTATAGGGTTATTAGGATGAGACCGAAGAGGTTGAGGTTAACAGTATAAAAATTAGGTAATTATTTACATCCACGAAAGTTTCCATGTTAAGCGAATTACAATAAAAAACGATTTTATATTTTTTTGTAAAATCGTTTGATTTATCATTTTAATTAGTTTTATATTAATAAAATACTATCGCTCTTTAAATATTATTATTTATTGAATCAGTTATTTTGGTTGTTACAACGCTGAAATTGTGGCTACATCAAACCAGTATATATGGGTACATAAATCAGTTCCGATAATCATTTTGTTATTGTTGAATTGAAGTACAGTTGTCACCTCCGCCGGTGAACGCCCATTACCCAATTCACGCGGTGACCAAAAATAGCGCCGATATATTCTTGATTGATTTGACTTAGTGTGTGCGTTTGCGTTTTTGTAGCTTCATATTTAACATAAAAACAGACACTATAGATGATGATCATTAGTGTAGTACTATTATTAATTTAATTGGAATTTCTTGAAAGAAAATTTTGTTGCTTTGTAAATTTGTATCATATTTTTTTATAGTCAATTCTTGACGTTTCAATTTAAAGAGAATTTTAATTGTTTTAAAAATAATAATCAGTTATTGATTTAAAAATGGATTTCATTTATCAGGTTACCCTTGAATACTAATAGACTCTATAACTGTTTCCAGAATGAACCACAGTTCTGGGAAGAGCGGGCGAAACAAACTCGGACTTTTTGTCTTTATTATAATATGCATTCTTAAATTTCATTTTACTTGTAAATTATCGTTTGATTTGTGTGTTACAGATTACTGCACAAATGATCCTTGCATCTTTGCTTTAAGTTAGTTTTGTGAGGTCTTGTTAAAAGGTATTAAAAATATGGTATCAAAAATAGTCACTTTTCAAATTAGGGCCGTCGGCAATGCGTTCGTTCCCTTTTTCTTAGTATCACGTTATGTGATTGATCTTGGGAATACATCAATATATTACCTCATGCATTTTTAATCACTTTGTTATTGTTGCCTGCTTCGTTATTGTGCAATGCAAAAGAACATTTCAGTGAAAGTTGATTCTGCATTGGTTACTAACACTATTCCACGTGTTGCAGTCGCAACAAAATAAAGAATTTCATTGAAATTGAAACTTAAACCTCACTTTTGAAGGTGTAAGGTATATTTGATATTATTGTGCTTAATGCATCTGGTAGCCGCTCATTTAACCAAGTAAGCCAACAAAAACTGGAATTTAATAATTTCGCAATTTTTTATTTTTTTGTTATTTACTTAAAATTAGGGTCACAGTATTTCGTGTCATTCTCCAACGAATATTGTTCGATTTGGTCAGCTTACTCAGCAAATCGTGCATGGGCAATACATTCAATACTCACGTTAACACAATACTAATTTATTAAGGTTTTGCAGAAAAACGTGTATTTGGATTTAGCAGATTCACTGCATAGTTCTTGGAAACTGTTAATAATATTACTATATTATTAACAGTACTGATGTATATATAACTATAAAAAAACTACAGACATGTCCTAACCAAAAAATAATGACGTAGGTATGCAGATATCTGTAATTTTTTTATATTATAATGGATATGAGAATTTATTTAAAAAAAAATTTATAGTGTTTCTAATAATTGAAAAACTTCGCTTCACTCTTGTGTTTTTTGTTACAAAAATAACAGAAAACAATATGAAAAATGTTACTGTTTCTTACACGGATATTATGATATTTGATTTTCGATTAATTATATAAAAATTCAAATTAAAGTTTTTCGGTACATCCTTAAATATTAATAGCACTGTGTGAGTATTATAAATGAGACTATAAATATTATTGAGTACAATGTCAGCACAGCCCTGATGTTTCATTATTCATTGTCCCCGGTAATTTCGTATCCTCGGCTGATTCGTCACATGTGCGTGGCCGAACTAAAATCATGCCTTCCTGTCGTTCCTTTGTGTCCCCTTGTCCAGTAGGAGACAGAAGTTCAAACTGTCCAGACATTAGTCTACATTTTCCAAAGCCTATCTTTTTTGGAGCCGTTGTCACGCTAATTGTTTCTGTTGAAATGGATTTTAGATTGCTACTTCTCTGTTGTCTTGTAAGTATCTAATCATTTTGTTAAAGTATGAAATAGGCTATAGGTTTAGTTCAGAAAGGTGTTCTCTTAAATCAGATTTCGTTTTACGATGTACTTCATGATAATATGATAGGAAGATATGTTTTTAGTATGTAGATATAGGTATTTTTTTAGGCAAAGCTGCCCATTTGAAGAAATTTAGTATGTATATAAAATGCACGATGTAGCTTTATATTAATAATACCTTTTATTTAAATAAGAGCCTTTTATTACTGAAAAATGTACCGGATACAGAACCGGTGTCCCAGACCGGTTTCTGTACGGTATTATTTTTTCTATGTATATATGTACGTACTAAGCTTACATCTGGATAAACTTGAATAGGAAATAAAAGTATCGTATAATGAAATGAAACATGACCTAATGCTCTCAATTGGGAGCTGACATGGGCTGCATGCACAGATCCAGTGCCCACTATTAATATAAAGAACCAATAATTAAAAACGTAAAAAATTGTAAACAAAAAATAATAAAAGTTAGATTAAAACTTAAAAGTATTTTTTTTATCATAAACTAAACAGTATTATTTATAAGAGTATTGTTGAGAATCATTAAATTTAGCACCGTCGTGCTTTTTCGACTAGTGTTTGGAGAGCTCTAACCCACAGTCATAGCCCACTGAGTTTCTCGCTGGATCTTCTCAGTGGGTCACGTTTTCGACCCGGTGGTAGATTCTGTGAAGCACTGCTCTTGCTAGCAACACCTCCGGTTTGAGCCCCGAGAGCTCATCTACACGCTAGGATGACGCTCATATAGCCTCTCAAGGCTATCAGCATAGGCTAAAAAAAAGAGAGCTCTCGTCCTATTGAAATTGCATTAATGTTGATAATGTTGATGTCACCGCTTTTATTCTCGACTGATGGGCTTGTTGGCGGCTCGAAGGGTTTTGCCTCTTCACCAGGACGGCTACAAGCGCCCTGATTATTTCTCTTGCGAAGCAGTCACTATTTATGATATCAAGATTTTTTTTAGTCTAATTGAAACTGTCCTAGCCTTTTAAAAGGGTTATTTTAATTTCCTTCTCTTCTTCTTTTTCGTTTCTAAGCAAGGCTTATTATGGTAGAGATTAGCGTTTATTTGGTGCTGTAATGAAATCAATATGGGTATGCAAATTTTAAATTCCTATTTAATATTTTCGATTCGAGTAACAAAATAATAGATTGGGGAAGAAGTTTCTTCGAATTTTTTAAGAAAATTCACAACATTTTTATTATAGTTTATTTACATTTGACTAAAATATGTAGGTACCATTTTGTTCGATAACTTTTTGCCATCTTGTAGGTAGTGACATGATCCCATTGCTATAGAAATTTTAGGGCTTCTGATCAAAATACCGCGACAATTGGTTTTGGCAGTCTTCTCGTGATGTTAACCTGACACTGCCTAAATAATTCGGAAGGACAGAAACAGGTGGAAATCTGAAGGTGCACTACAGGATGTACTACAGGATGCATTACAACCACCCAACCAAACTCTCTTATGTTTGCTGAGTGGCTAAGCATGCGTGAGATCTAGCGTTATCATGATGAAAAACCACACCCCTTCTGTTGATTGATTCCGGCCGCTTTCTCTCATCTTCTTGCTTTAATCTCATCAGTTGTTCGCAGTAGAGTTCAGAATCGATGGTCCTACCTGGTGGTAGCAGCTCATAATGAATAATGCCCTTCCAATCCCACCACACACACAGCATCACCTTGTTGCGAGTTAACCCGGGTTTCGCCACAGTCTGTGAAGCCTGAACGGCCTTTGACCACGACCTTTTTCGCACGTTCTTGTCGTACGTGATCCACTTTTCATCCCCAGTTATCAGCTTCTTCAAAAATGGTTCGGTTTCATTACGTCGTAATAACGAATCACAAATGAGTACACAGTTCATTAGGTTTCTTTCAGTGAGCTCGTGAGGTACCCAAATATCGAGCTTTTTTGTGTATCCAGTTTTTTTCAAATGCGCCAAGACTGTTTTGTGGTCGATTCTCAGTTCTTTAGCTACGTCGTAACTACTGATATGCCGATTTTGCTCCACTTTTTCAAAAATGGCATCCATTTTATCCGTAATAGGGCGACCAGAACGACGTGCATCTTTAACATCAAAATTTCCGGATTGAAAACGCTTAAACCAAATTTGTGCTACTCTCACAGATACTGCACTAGGTCCATAAACATCACAAAGTTTTTTCGCGGCATGCCTTGCATTTTTAACTTTTTTGTAGTAAAATTTTAAAATGTATCGAATTTCTTCATTAGCATCACTCATCTTGATAGTACGAAAAATAAATAAAAATCACACATTTTCTTAATTTCAATTTGGAATTATCTTCTTTAAAATTTTAACTTTTAGTTATATCAAAACCAGCCAGATACAAATAGTATAGCCAAAGAGATTTTATTACAAGTTCATACATACTATAATGCGAAAAGACTTTTTCTCCAACCTATTATATTCATTAATATCTATTAAAAATTTAGATTTATAGATCGGGTACGAGTGGAAAAAAGTTCCTTTAGTTGATTAATTTTCTATTTTTGTTTATCAAAGAATTAGGGCAACGTCACCTTGAGACATCAGGTCGATGTATGAATTTTATTGTTATACTAGCGGCTCGCTCAGGCTCTGCTCGGGTCTTTAACAAAAATTTCAACGACATTGTTTTATTTTTTAAAATAAAAGAACACTTATTGCGGCATAACTATAATATTTAAACATAGGCTGTCGTGACACTTTTTGTAAATAATAATGTGTTCTACAAAGTCGTAGTACATTATTTTATCTATTTTTTTTACATTATTGGAGTTTTAGTAAGGATCCCTAATTTTTTTTAAAAAATATTATAGCCTGTCACTCGGGAATAGTGTAGTTTCCAAACAGTGAAAGAATTTTTCAAATCTGTTCAGTAATTTCGGAGCCTATTCAATACAAACAAACAAAAAAATCTTTCCTCTTTATAATATTAGTATAGATTAGTCACGCTAGAAACTGATGCAGAATTGTTTTGAGATAGTAATAAAGGCAGGTAGTTTCTGCGAAAATCTATATTGTATATTTCCAGTATATCGCTGTTGTGGCAGTAGCTTTTCCATCAGAAACGAGGAATATAGAGAAACGTGATGTTATGGAATCCATGAAGAATGCCTGGAGCGAAGTCGTGAAGACCCTAAGCGATGCTGGCGATGCGGTCGTTCACGTATTCAAGCCAACAGAAAAGAGTGTCATCGATAAAATGGCAGATAGTGTTAAGAGCTTGACGCAATAACCGGTTTAATTGATATCAACACCTAATAATTACAACAGCAATATCGTTGTGGATGAATTGTGTCTTTGGGATCACCAAATTTTATTAATTAATCGAAACAAACATATTTTAGATCAAAATACATAGTAATAATTGTTTCCGTACACATTCTTCCCCCGCGATGATATTTTAAGGCTGTTGTCTCATGTGAACAGTTTGAATGTGTTTAATATTATTATTATATTTATCGTATTTTATTGTCTTTTAATTTAATATTTTACTGAATTTACCTACGTTTAATATTCAAGAACGTATAATGGTACTCATTCTTTCAATTTGCTCACGATATCTTTGTATTAGGTATAAACATGTATAAACCACACATTTTTCCTTGTCTGTGCAATAGCTTGAATTTAATGAGTGAATCATATATTTTTTTAAATTACTCAATCGCATAAAATTAATATCTATTGATTTAATGAATAAAATAATTAAACGATTGTTATTTGTAATTTTTATTATTTTATTAAAAACGTTTTAAAAGTACATTTCAGACGTAATAATCTCGAAAGGTGTAGATAACAAGTACAATTCATGTGCCATTGTGTGAGTTGTTATATTAATTGCTTCATTATACATCGCTGTGATGGGGCGTTCTAGAACTGCCTTCGCATATACCGTCCATGTAATGAACATTAGGATCCTCATTAAGGATTTCTATTAATTTCCCTGTGCTCGGCTGTGATATCGGCAGCGGACTCTCAGGGTAATCCGGTCTGTTGCGGTAATCGTCCTCGGTTTGCTTATGGCGCGAAGGCAACACGAAAATTCCCGCAGCCAGTTTCTTTTCTTTCACCGGAGTTTCTTGCTCTTGAGAGAATAGATAGTTCCGGTGCTGTATGTCGGATATTGTGTATTGAAGGTCTTCTGACTTCGCACGTTCTCTTATGAACATGCAGTAGGCTATCCAAACGATGACCAGTGCGGCCTGAAAGAAACGGCACGCTAATTTAACTTATCTACGGAATCTTGTTAAATTAAATATTAAATCACTTTTTGCCGTAAATTAAGCGATCGATCAGCAAAGTTAGTAAAGAAGTGACGCAATTTCGTTGTAAGCGGACCCGTTTAACAACTGACCTTTCACCGAATAACAAATTTTAAGCAAAATTTTTCTCATAACTTACCAATACAAGAGCGCATATAAAACCACCGATATAAACACTCATTTTTATTCAATATTTTTTATAACAGCGTGTGTGAGACGAGTGCTGCAAACGAGGTTATATTGGAACAGTCGGCGCTGCGAATCGGTCCACTAGCGTCGTATTCAATTAGTGTCAGTTCAAACTTGTATCTCTTTAGTGTGTGATGTCATTGGGACTGATTCAAGTCGCTTCAATGAGCACAATGGGATATTATTGAATGATCCCTGTAAAGTCCTTGACTTGTTAATTTGAACAATAATTAGAATCTTTGTTGGATTAGGTAGCCTGGTGGTTGTCTGGTGTCCGCCGAGCAATATGACCAAAGTAACCAAGAACCTTCTGGTAGCAAATCGTCGACAGTCTCGTTTCTATACGAAGTTGCTCGAGGACAGACTTGTTTGTTCTGTTGGTGGTCCACGGTATGCGGATCATTCTTCGCCAACACCACATCTCGAACTCTTCTATTTTTTTCCGCTCTGTTGTTCGAATCATCCACGACTCTGCACCATAGAGGAAAATCGAGAAAACCAACGTCCGGACTAGTCTCATCTTGGTAGCATTGGAGATTTTTCTGTCCTGCCAAATACGTGTAAGCTTGCTCATCGCAGCTTTGGCCATTTGAGTCCTTCTCTTGATCTTCCGTTCGCTTCCTCCCTGGTCAGTAAGTAGAGATCCGAGGTAGATAAACTTTCCAACAAATTCTACGTTCGAGAGTTCGCCTGTCCTAATGAGTTGTCCTTCCCTATCAATAAGCATGACTTTTGTTTTGGACCTATTGACAGTGAGTCCCACCAGCCCGCTCTCATGCTCCATTCTGCTGAAGATATCGGCAGAATGGAGCGAAGATGCAAAGATTGTGGTGTCGTCCGCATATCTCAGGTTTGATCTTCACTTTAAGCCTTCATATTTAGTTTCAAAACACGACAAACTTTGATTACAATAATTATGTAAGCTACATTCCGCTCGGTAAAAAATGTTCTCTTTAAGTCAGAATCTTAACGCATAAGCAAACACCAACACGTATCCTAAAGTAGGCTGCAAGTAAGTGTTACTTTGATGTAATTAAAATTTCAGCCCGATATCTTAAAATCGATAAACGCTCGACACCAGCTCTGATAGTTGGTCTATTCGTGCCAATTTAGACTATTTAATAATTTAAATGTGAAACATTGAATGTTTCTTACCCAAAGACGCAAAAGTTTTTGAACGTATTTTAATGGAATTTCGCTTAAAGGTAGCTTATAGTATGTTTGTTTCGGACAGGGAGCCGAGCCTAGTGCATGAATTTTTCGCGCCAAGGGGCGTGCGGGTATGTGGGTGTTGACGGTCCCTAGAATTTGGGAGCGGACTCCGAGTCCAAGGATATTTTAGGGCGCTATCCACCAAATGACTTCCCTTGGACTCTTTCACCCGACGTCTGATCTCTTTCCGGGGTCAGAACCAGGATAGAGTAGTGGGGTCAACCCTATAATCAGACTCGGTGTGCTACCTCGAGGACGGCTGCTGTTTTTTATTCATTACTGCACGTTAATATGCGCATTTGGTATTGAGTAGAAGCCACGAGTTCATTTTTTTTTTATAGTATAGTTGGATGGACGAGCTCACAGACTACCTGGTGTTAAGTGGTAACCGGAGCCCATAGACAGCTGCAACATAAATGCCGCTACGAACCTCGAGACATGAGTTGTAAGATCTCATCAGTTTTTACAGTACAACGGCTGCCCCACCTTTCAAACTGAATCGCATTACTGCTTCACGTAGTAGTAATACACAATTTTAACAAAAAAAATGGACTTTATCAAAATATAATGAGAATTTCGTCAATGTAATCAAAATCAATTAAATATGAATTGCATTTAAATAAGCAGATATGGATAAAAGTTAAACTTCACCGCATGAGAGCACCAGCTTTCAAGTTAATAAAAAAGATAAATGGTTAGAATCGATTTATCTAGAAAAGCTATCTATCTATCTGAGCTTATACGCATAATAAAATACAATCCAATTGAGAGCCTCCGCCTATTCTTGAAGTCGATTAACAAAGAGATTGTGACTGTTTAGAACACATATGTTAAGGTGATAAGGTGTAATTTTGTTTGGCTTGAGAAATAAAAGACGCGTGGTTTATGTAGCCCTTTCTATAACACTGTAGCGGTAATAGATCCGGCTCGATGCCCCTCAATTTGTATGCCGATATTTTTTCGAATGGTTGTCTATAAGCCTCAAGTATTTAAACAAAAAGTAACAAATGATAACTTCACTCGGATTCTACGAGTTTCTATCCACCATTATAAAACTGTGAGAATAGGATAAATAAAACAACAAAAAATGTTTACATCATTTATTATTTATTATAGTATTAAATTAACAAATGTTAATTTAAACCAACAAATGTTAAGCCAAATGGCTCACATTTATAAGATTACATATCTTTACTTTTCGCCGCCATCACGGTACTGGCCACCGGCTGAAATAAAAATATCAATTAACAATTCGTAAGACAAGAAATGTTTTAAAAGAATATTATGTATAACTTACGTTCGCCGTCAACAATGTTAACTGAAAACAAAAAAAAACAATTTACTTTATTGAAATGTTTCGAATAAAGCTTTTTATGGGGGGTTGTGAGACGATCAATAACATATTAAATTAAAATATAGGTCTAGGGAATTTTGAGTAAATTATTGGAACGAAGTTCCTTACGGTAGGCTTGGAGGAGATAGGGATTTTGCGTCGCGACCGAACTGAAAAAAATGTGATAGTAAAACCGTAAGAAAAAGTCCGTGGAATAAAACCGTTAAATGAGACGTGCGCAGGCGCGACAGTCGTATACACAAGCGAGTAGTGTATAATACCTTTCTCTTTCTCCTTCTTTCTTTTAGTTCTCTCATCCCTTCTCTCTCTATTACCACTCCACCCCGCCAATGCATAGGATATACTCATGAATTCATGGACAAGCACGTGGCGAATACTCACATTATAGATACATTTTACTCGTGAATAGCCACGTTTATTTTTTGCAAATTGTGTCGATTCTACATTAGCCGAAAGAACTTCGTTCCTACCTGGTGTTCCACGACACCATATATTTTTTAAGTTAAATCGATCACTCAATCGCTATTTTTGTGTTATTATGTAAATTCATGACACAGTAATAAAAATACATATTATTATTCTAAAATTTGTTGTGTGGTTTGTTTATTCTTTCGCTTGAGCATCGCACGAAAACTATTGAAACTATTTCTGTAATTTTTTAATGTTTTGGTACCTAAAGTAAATTATTTCAGAACTGATAAATTTTAGATCTTTCTAGTATTATAGAAGCAACTAATTTAGACAACAAATTGAAGATGTTAAAGGCCAAAGGGTTAGAGAAGAATCAATATTGGATGAGGTCTTGCTTGCTTGACGTTTATTTTTATATTATATTTTTATTTATGCACTTGCGTACATTTTAAATGAGTATTTATTTATTGAATATATCTTATTTTAGTAGTTAATTATTAACGAAACGCGAAAAATTCTATATAATCTTTTTTTAGGGTTTCTAAGAATTTGAACATTCAAAGTCTGGCATATTTTGAATATATTTTTATTTCACGTCACTTACCGCCATGATTTTCATCCACAACTTTCACTGCAAATAAAAAGAATAATTAAATTAAATTTGATGAAGAAATTTGATGAGTATTACCGGTAACACTGTTGAAAGTTGACCATTAGTAACGTTATTGTTAAATTCATTAATTTGTAAGCTTAAAATCAACCAATAGAACAGACTAAACTAAATATTAATTTTTTTTATTTTTTTATTGCTTAGATGTGTGGACGAGCTCACAGCCCACCTGGTGTTAAGTGGTTACTGGAGCCCATAGACATCTACAGCGTAAATGCGCCACACACCTTGAGATATAAGTTCTAAGGTCTCAGTATAGTTACAACGGCTGCCCCACCCTTTAAACCGAAACTCATTACTGCTTCACGCCAGAAATAGGCGGGGCGGTGGTACCTACCCGTGCGGACTCACAAGAGGTCCTACCACCAGTAAAGTGATGTACTACATCAAATCAAAAACTTATACAGTAGCACTTTATTTAGAATTGCCGGTAAAAACCAAGATAAGTGGACAAGTGTAGACTGGTTATACGAGCTGTGTAGAATAAATTACTGTATTTTCCAAAGAAAACGTAATCGAACCTGCGACTGTTTGAATAACATCACTAATTTGCTATGTATAAATAACTAATTCACTTTTCGCACCACGCAGTCTAACGTGAAATTATCATTGACGCCCCTGTGCGTCTTACAAGACCGTTGTCCCGTCGCATCAACTGATTTTGAATTAAGCATTACACTACACGCATTGTGTAAAAGGGTTTTACTTATATTTCGCACTAGCTGACCCGGCAGACTTCGTAGTGCCTCAATCGATAAATAAAAGACACATCAAGGGGACACATCAAAAGAAAAACAAAATTGTTTGTTTTTATATAATTCCGAACATTTTCATATTTATCTACCTTTTAAACCTTCTCTGGACTTCCACGAATAATTCAAGACCAAAATTAGCCAAATCGGTCCAGCCGTTCTCGAGTTTAGCGAGACTAACAAATAGCAATTCATTTTTATATATAGAGACAGATAGATAGATTTTATCATGCTTTACAGTAACATGATTTGTTTTGGCTATCGGAAGCGGTTAACTTAAAGCCAGTACGTTGTCTTCGTCCATAATAAAACGTTCAAAACAAAATTTTCAGTCTAACCTACCTGGATCAGCGCCGGGGGCGACTTCGCCATCTGAGAAAAAAATTCATCTTTACTGTTATTTTACCTTTTAGGTAATTGAAAGAATTATTGAGTTAGACTATTGCTTTTGTCTTCAAGTATAAAGGAGAGATAGAAGCAAATTTATCCGTGTATTAAGCATTTTTACGGCTTAAATTATCTTTGATTATTTACAAAATTTCGGAGATTCATTCACAATACAACAATTTCAACTAATTTATTTAGGTTCGTTTGAAATTATAGATTAGGTGATCTTAGCATTTAAGTGCAAGTAGTATTTTATTTATTTATTTATTGCTTAGATGGGTGGACGAGCTTACAGTCCACCTGGTTTTAAGTGGTCACCGGAGCCCATAGACAATCTACAACCTAAATTTCCCACCCACCTTGAGATATAAGTTCTAAGGTCTCTGTATAGTTAGAACGGCTACCTCACCCTTCAAACCGAAGCGCATTACCGCTTCACGGCAGAAATAGGCGGGCTGGTGGTCCTACCAGTGCGGACTCACAAGAGGTCCTACCACCTGTAAAATCGGTTATTAATTAATGTGAAAGCTAGTTGCTCAATTTATATATAATTCTGGAATGCTTACCGGGATTGTCCACGCCGTTTTCTGTAACAAAAAAATATTTCATTTATAAAAAACGACTTATAAACAATAAATGAAGTAAGGAGTAAGTGAATTTTATTCAAGAGTCTACTTTAGAGTTCACTTTGAAAGAACTTTAGAGGGATTTTTTTTACATAATTTAAATGTTGCTTATGATCATATCGATTTTGATATTGACATCGTAACATTACATAGGTATAATGTAAACTACATATTTTTGAATAAGTTGTTGTTTACCAGTTTAGAATATAAGTAAATTGCCCACAGTACAATAGTACAAGTTTGGTAGATTTTATCATCAGACAAAGACAGTTCGAGAGAATAAAAGTCCCTGTTACAGATCATCATGTATTTAATATACATTTAATAAAAAATATTGTTTATTTGTAGATTGAATCAGTAAATATGTATTAAAGAAAGAAAGAAGAAACAACAATTTTCATTCGATGGAAAGACAAAGGGAATTGGCTCAGCCAATGCTCTCCAAATGTTTCCAACAACCTTGATCTTTGACTATCCTTTTCACTAATGAAACGAAAAACATAGTAAAATGACAGGGTTATTTATATCTATATAATATTAATACGTGAAGAAAAAACTTTGTACCCCTTTTTACGAAAATTGCGCGGACGGAGGAGTATGAAATTTCCCACACTTATAGAGGAGTGCAGATGCTAATATTAAAAAAAATATATGCGTTTATA
Organism: Bombyx mandarina; assembly: GCF_030267445.1. Classification (NCBI taxonomy): domain Eukaryota; kingdom Metazoa; phylum Arthropoda; class Insecta; order Lepidoptera; family Bombycidae; genus Bombyx; species Bombyx mandarina. Next base: position 7,829,866 of record NC_143225.1, on the reverse strand, counting down.
ATGCATTAAACTAATAAAAAAAACATTACACTCGCTACCATGTATTTGACACACACACATATAATATATATATAGGTACTCTTTGTTTATTGTCAAACTTTTGTTATTGCTTGAAGTCTGTGGTCAAATTTAGAATAGGTTAATATTGTTTATCTTTAGTATTATTTGTCTATAGCGTAGCCTTGGTGAAATTTTTGATTATAGAAGTCTTTGATAATAGAACCATAATGATGTTCAAACTTATAATTTCAATTAATTATAGTCAAATTTCTACTACTGCGGGATCACTAGTTTAAATAGAAGTGCCTAGAGCATCGAATGCAGAACCTTAGTACCTTAATACTGAACAATTGCAATCACTTCTATATTTTTATTACGTAAGTAAGACTTACAGTGTAGGTATTAAGTATGCTTAAACAAGTTAACCTTAATTGTACGGCCAAGATATATTTACTTACCTTGAGAGTTGACAGCTACAATCGCAAACATAGCGATCAGTGCAAAAGCGATCTGGAAATACACACGATTTTCAATAAGAAATACGCTACTAAATTAAATATTTTTTTTATTTTTTTATTGCTAAGTTGGGTAGACGAGCTCACAGCCCACCTGGTTTTAAGTGATTACTGGAGCCCATAGAAATCTACGACGTAAATGCGCCACCCACCTTGAGATATAAGTTCTAAGGTCTCAAGTATAGTTACAACGCCTGCCCCACCCTTCAAACCGAAACGCATTACTGCTTCACGGCAGAAATAGGCAGGGTGGTGGTACCTAACCGCGCGGACTCACAAGAGGTCCTACCACCAGTAAAACATTTACAGAGTTTTCAGTCATTACAGAGTTTTTTTACAGTCATACAGTCATTACAGAGTTTTTTTAAATCACAGATCCTCTTATGATAACGAAGCTTGAATTTCCCAACATTCTTTAAACCTTTCCCTAAATTGAGTGACAATATTAAAAACTAGCGGCCCGCTCCGGCTCCGCTCGGGTCTTTAACAAAAATTTCAACGTATTTGACGTTGTTTTATTTTTTAAATAAAAGAATACTTTGCGGCATAACTACAATAGTTAGACATTTGCTGTCGTGACACTTTTTGTAATTAATAATGAGTTCTACAAAGTCGTAGTACATTATTTTATTTTATCATCAATAGTTTTCGCAGGACACGCGATGTAAAGAATATTTTAGGTAATTTTTTTACTCCTTGGGTTACATTATTGGAGTTTTAGTAAAGATCCCTAATTTTTCCAAAAAAGATTATAGCCTATGTCACTCGGGAATACTGTAGCTCCTAAACAATGAAAGAATCTTTCAAATTGGTTCAGTAGTTTCGGAGCCTATTCAAAACAAACAAACAAACAAACAAATATTTCCTCTTTATAATATTATATAAGTATACTTAGTAGTAGTTAAGTAGATTAACAACTAATCAGTAAGTCACTAAATACAACTCAAAAAAAATCTCGCACCGTATATAATTAACTTAAAGGGATGAACGACGAATGTACACAAAATACCAATAAATTCTAATAATATATGCAAGAAGATAAATATCTACTAATACCTAATTTGTAAAAAAATCCTTAATCAATTCGTTGTTTTGTCGTATGAGCCAAGTGTTTTTAGCAGAAGCGAATTGGCCGCCCACAATGTACACGTTCAATTTTATTAAACAAGTATTGAAAAGGCAGCATTGGAGTTCATGACGTAGCAGACAGGCTGCAGGAAAGTCTGCGGGGTAGGCCCAAGAAATGCTGGTTAGATGTCGTAAAGGTGGATATGGACGCGAATAACATCAGCCCGAAGGTTACCGGACAAAGTGGAGGAGTTTAAGTAGGAAAACGGACACTGGTACTAGACCGAGAAAATGCTAGGAAGAAGAAGAAGTATTGAAAAGAAACAGCTTACCGTAAATTTCATGATTTCTATTCTTAAAACAGGAAATTGATTATTACTTCGTGCTGCTGGCTTAATATTTGATAACTTTTGGTAGCCTCTCAAACATTTATATGAGTCTTAAGCCGGCGGATAACCCCGGTGTACCCATATAATTGTTTCGAAATTGATAACAAAATTTTAAGAAACGTATTACGTTTAACTCAATTTAAAAAAAACATGATATATAAAATGTAAACAGTCTCTTAACAATGGTTCTGATTGTTAGATCGGTCCTCACACATTGATAACTAAGCAACCTTTGTAATCTAATCAAGCGAATTTATAATTAGCTTTGTTTTTTTTTTTTTATCTATGCTGATAGCCTGGAGAGGTTATTTCAGCTTACCCTAGCTTGTGTAGGTGAGCTCACGGGGCTCAAACCGGAGAATTGCTAACACTGACCCTAGCAAGAGCAGTGCTTCGCAGAATCTACCACCGGGTCGGAAACGCGACCCACTGAGAAGATCCGGCGAGAAACTCAGTGGGCTGTGTCTGTGGGTTAGGATTCACTACTTCCAGAATACATAAGCGGGCAATGGGCATGGTGTTATTCTGATATTTATAAATACCCATAATTTACTGTTTGAACAACTGACATGATGTAATTCGTGATAGTTAGCCCGAAAGTCAATTCAACGAAAAACGATTTTCCTTGAGCACGGAAATAATCGTGGGATTTGAATATATGTACACCATGGCTCTTTTTTTATGAAGCTTGATATTCAGAGTAGCGTGAAGTATAATATTGTAGTTTAAAATTTATGTTTGGAAGACTATGTTTTCCAAAATCCAAAACTACATTAAAGACTAATAGTATACTAAGCATGAGCGTTAGGATATTTAATAAACTACCAAAGAAATTAAGAGACTTAACCGATTTTCATTTTAAGAAAAAACTAAAAGATAATCTTATTAGTGAAAATTATTATCACATAAATGATTTTCTTAGGGACGACATTGAAAATAAATGTTTTTTTTAATTATTAGTTGAATTATGGATGAATGAATGGTAAATTATATAATATTATAATATCTTGCACATGTCAAATAATGACAAAGCATACACGCTGCTTTTAACTTATGTAATAACTTATTTTCACTATGCTTGGCGAATAAAGGATTTCTTTCTTTCTTTTTAAATCGGAAGGGTACGAGGCTGGTCGAATTATGAAGTAGAAGTCTCAACGAAGTAAGAAATTTCATACTATATGAATCAGAATAGTTTGTGTGGTAGTACTGACCTGTGCCAGTCAACATAAGTCCATAAAAATTTGTGATGTAAGCAATGCATTGTATAATTGCTGTCATATCGGAACAAGGTTCATGTAAATGTTGTACAACAAATTATCACGTACGTTTTAATGAAACCAGTGACACTCTTGTTTACATGTTCTGTTCGCAAGTTCCAATATCTTAGCGTCAGCACTTTGGTTTTGATGTCTCTGATAGATGCCGCTAAATATGGATATACACGTACGATGATTCATTTTTTTTTCTCATTTACAATCCATATAAAAGATCTCCAGTCTTTTGAAATGAATAGTTCAAGTTTAACTGGAATACAAGACACAGGTTGACAGGTACGTCGATGCACATTACTTTTTCATAAGATTGAAGATCTACTAGATTGGGCCTTTCATTGAGTAAAATTCTATACAGTCGAAGTTATTGATTAGTATAGTATTTCCAGTCGTTCGACATCCAAAAAGTGAAACAATTTGTAAAAAAATTATTGGCACTGTTGTGTGCGAATATAATAATTTTAAGCGCTCCTTGTCTAGTGAATGAACTATTTTGGTATTTATCAAACGTTATTTTTAGTTTATTAGTTGTTATTTTATTAAACGTTATTAAATTAAAGGAATATAAATTATACCGTATTAAAATTTGCCTCGAGTATTATAGCTTAGATCAGTTTTCATACATTGTCTTTAGGATTGTCATGTAACACATATTAACACGAATACCGAAGAAAGCAATCTCTTGGGAATAGTATTTTGACCTTTTTTGTACCCATTACAAAATGAATGTAAAATTTAATTATTATCGATTGAATAGTAGCAGACGTGAAAGTATGTATAACTAACAAACTACAACTTAACAGACCTGGATTGCGAATAATATCAACTAAAATTCAAGATCAGCTATGCTCTCTTTTTGCAAATTATCTACATTTATTTATTTATTTTTATTGTATACTATAATCACAGTTTATTTTAATTTTAGTAAACATGAAGACGATCCTGATTTTATGCGCGTTAGTATCGGTCGTTGTTTGCCGACCGGAAGAATACTACAGCAGTCAATATGATAATTTTGACGTTGAGCAGCTGGTGGGCAACTTGCGCCTCTTGAAGAACTATGCCAAGTGCTTCCTCGACCAAGGCCCCTGTACCGCCGAAGGAACAGAATTTAAGAGTAAGTTGATAAGTTACAATATTTATTTTTTGTTATTCTGTTCTTAACTCTTATCAGTTTACCGATGTCGAGAAATGATGAAGATAAAAACATCCTTTTCTGTATAGTTAAATTAGAATCAATTGATCGATTATCCACGATTCCAACTATTGAAATTAAGCATTTCTAATTTTAAGGAGCTCTCTTATATTATAAGTATCTAATGTTATTTGTGACCACTTTTAGATGTGATCTCTTTATGTACTGGATAAAAATGATAGCGTAGTGAGAGAGATCTCAATAAAACTAACAAACGAAAAGAAAACTAGAGTTTAAACAGTATTATAAGCATGTGATTCATTAGACATACATTCATTAAAAACCTTTTTTTCTGTGAAAGTTCCTTTTTTATTAATTGTTAGCTGTGCCCAAGGACATTGTCGCCACTCATCTTGAGATAACTGTTTGAAGTCTCATCTGCGCTGTATTTGTGCTGTCGGCCATTTCTTTACGCTGGAAAGCATTACTGCTTCGCCGCATAAATACGCAAAATATATATACATATCCGGGCGAGCTTACAAGTCATTATTATTAATGTGGTATCACTCCTGGTCGGGAGTAGATTTCCATTTAGGTCCCTTTAATGAGTGCAGTAGAATGGCCTCGAGCAGAGAGAAATGGCAGGACATCTTGAGACGCCTCAAGTCTGCCCCTTCCAACACTACATGACGATCACGACCACTCTGTCAAGAGTGACACGATTGAGAGAAAATTACTCCTGATAGTATCATAACAATACGTAAATGTGTGTGTTCACAGAAAGAATCCCCGAGGCGCTTAGAACTAAATGCGCCAAATGCAACCCGAAACAGCGTCATCTGATCCGTACAGTGGTAAAGGCTTTCCAGACTAAACTGCCTGACCTGTGGGAAGAGCTTGCCATAAAGGAGGACCCCAAGGGCCAATACAAACAGGAATTTACTGCTTTCATCAACGCCACGGACTAAAGAGGAATGCCTACACGAAACTAAATAACAAAGCTCGCTATGAAACATTGCCATGATACTTTGAATGGGTTCTTTGAAGCAAACGTGCGCTAAAATGTATTGTTGCAACATCACATTAGTATATTAAAGGATATAGAGTTAAGGATGTTATATGTTAATTTATTGAACAAAATAAAACTACGTAGACTTACGTGATCTTTGATATTTAGTATTTAAGTTTGTGCCCTCTGATGAACATGGTTGGCAGTCAATAAATTTGAATACAAATAGGTTGGCTTCTGCCATATTGTAATTTTTTGCATAGGCTATTGCATGAGCTCATGGCCCACCTGGTGTTAAATGATTTTCAGAGCTCATATACATCATAACGTGAATGCAGCAATAGCATAACGACTGTTGTACGCTTCAAACAAATGGGCTAATGCGACAGAAGTAAGCAAGGTGGTGATACGATGCCGGTAGTTACTGATAATTAAAGCATAACAAAAGCAATACTCTCTGTCGTATCTTTAGACATAAATATTATTAGGCCTGAGAAAATAGAGCTACAGGTAGTTTGAAGTCGGCCTGGTGGTGGGAGCTGTGGTGAAACTAGTGGATGGGTCATCTCGAATGAGCATACGTCCCATGATTTTGTTATATTGTTTATTGCTTAGATAGCTGGACGAGCTCACAGCCCACCTGGTGTTAAGTGGTTACTGGAGCCGCATAGCAATGCATGCCATCAATAGATAGCATGTCATTGATATACAGGATGAAAAGCGTGGGGGAGAGCACCGAGCCTTGTGGAACGCCAGCGTTAATGGTCATGGTATCGGAGCAGACATCGTCTAGAACGACCGTGATGCTCCGCCTGTCCAAAAAGCTAGCGATCCACTTGCAGAGTCTCTCGGGGATTCCGTAAGATGATAGTTTCGACAAAAGTGCCCTATGCCAGACCCCGTCGAAGGCCTTCGCGATATCAAGGCTCACAGCGAGAGCCTCGCCCTTGCTCTCCAAGGCTTCACCCCACCTGTGAGTAAGGTATATAAGAATGTTGAATGATATGCAAGTGCCCACCGCTTTCCCTACTTCTGTTGTGAGCTATTTAAATGGGTCAACGAAAGATAGGATTTCCACCACACAAAGCCTCGATCACATCACGTGTCATCTGTCTATGAGCATTTACTAAAACATAGTTAAAAAAATTGAAATTACCGGTGGCAGGACCTCTTATAGTCCGCGCGGGTGGGTACCACCACCCTGCCTATTTCTACCGTGAAGCAGTAATGCGTTTCGGTTTGAAGGGTGGGGCAGCCGTTGTAACTATACTTGAGACCTTAGAACTTATATCTCCAGGTGGGTGGCGCATTTACGCTGTAGATGTCTATGGGCTCCAGTAACCACTTAAGCACCAGCTGTGAGCTCGTCCACCTATCTAAGCAATAATAAAAAAATAACATGTTTTCTACAATAATTCGATTCACCCACTCAACTGGTGGTAGGACCTCTTGTCAACTGGTGGTAGGACCTCTTGTCAACTGGTGGTAGGACCTCTTGTGTGTCCGCGCGGGTAGGTACCACCACCCTGCCTATTTCTGCCGTGAAGCAGTAATGCGTTTCGGTTTGAAGGGCGGGGCAGCCGTTGTAACTATATCTCAAGACGGGTGGCGCATTTACGTTGTAGATGTCTATGGGCTCCAGTAACCACTTTACTCCTTAGGTGGGCTGTGAGCTCGTCCAACCATCTAAGCAATAAAAAAAATAAAAAAACCCTCTAATTGAGACAGACTGCTATTATTTTATTTATATACAAAATATACGACAGAATATTTTGTTAAACTTAATTAAAACGACTTTATATTGCTGATAGTGTGTAACTTTCCTCGGTCATTTATGTTTGTTTGTTGATAAGCTCTTTGTAACTATCACTCCCAACGCTGTCGTTATGTTAAAATATTATTTTTAATTTCATACGAATGCTTAATGTGAGATTGCGTCGTGACTTTGATTGTTATTTCATTTCCATTCTGGTTTAAGAGCTCGGCGTGTGCAGAGTATAGAATAATCTTCCGAATCAGTAAGTCTGTTTTGTTATTTTTTTATATTGGTAGCCTTGACTTGCAACTTGACTTGACTGAGTTGAAAATATTCGCATTCTTTCGGATGATTTTCTTCTTCATTCATCTCGTCTAAAAATCACGATTATACAAGAAAGAGTATCATATCACAAAAAAAAGTTTATTAGCGTACATTCCACTGCTCGACACAGAGGCTTATTGGTGCTGTTTTCTGATTAGCACACGATGGCGACTTAGGCGCTAGCTTCACGTAAATACATAATGTTATCGCTCAATGACCACCCTGAACAGATTTCATCACGATAAGTATCTATGATATCGGAAATTTAATGAGAATAATTGGCTCAGTGAAATTAGCTTGATGATTGGAAGTGATGATATTATCATAAGGCTCTCCATTCCCTGACGCTTTCCGAGTTCTTATCCGGTTGCTTGTTGTCATCGGGCTGTTGTGTTAGTGAGTTAGATTACTAATACGTAAATAATAGAACTCAAAAACGGATGAAGACAATGAAACAGACAAGGGTCTCTGGCATAGGGATGGCACTTTACAATGGATACCTATATGAAGATTTAATGCAAGAAGAGTTGTCAGCAGGTGCCCGGTCTTAGAACACATGCCAAATCTTTATGCTGTATGATAATAGGATTTGCTGCGCCAATCTCATATAGCGTGGGATAAGAGGAAGAAGAAGAAGACATAACAGAAAAGGGAGAACAATTCGTAGTAATCGGTTTCATCTGAACTAACAATGCCTTGTGTTGAACTCATTAATTTTAGTTTAGTCAGGCACTCGCCACGTCGCGAGCAAAACCGCACCGTTCCGTGGTTGCTTTAGTTAATCAAAGTTAGTTAAGGTCATTTGCATCATTAACTCTATACGCTTATAATATAATTTGTATTCCGTTCGAACACAAAAAGAGATCATTTTAGAATTTGATTATATCATCACGTTTCTGTGTGTGTACGTGATTTTCAATTAAATGTATAAATTTTTTGGTAATTACGGTGTGTTAAAATTCATAAACTTTTTGTTATTAATGACTAAAAACAGAAGACTCTTGAATTAGATTAGATAAATGATATACGGGTATTTTATTAATCGTTTTCTTTTTTGTTATTAGTTCATATATTTTTGTTTAGATTTAGTAGGTGGATGAGAGCTCATGGTTCATAGTCCGTAGTCTATGGAATTTACATGATAGCATGGAATGGAAGAAATCCGGCAAAAACCGGAATCTCACTAGACATATTAACAACATAAACTTGCATAAATATAAAATTTTTGGGCAATCAATCTTTTTAGTGGTATCATGATCTGGTTATAGATTCAACAAAGCACTGCTCTTGTTAGGGCAGACGTTGGCAACTCTCCCAGGCTGAGTCCCGTGAGCTCGTTCATCAGTGAAGATACGTCCACGATATCCCCTCAAGATCACTGCTAGATAGGTAGGCAATAAAAACTGACTGACAATATTCGGATCGTCATTTTTTGGAGTAACAACACCGCTCGGTGGAAGTTCTTCCCTGTTGTCAATATACAGTACACCGATATAGCATCATCTGCGTTTCCTGTTTGACAATTATTAAAAACGTCAGTGTCTTTATTTTATCTTAACTACATCATCATCATCATCATCATCAACAGCCCACAGTCGTCCACTGCTGGACATAGGCCTCTCCCAATCCACACCACTGAGCCCGGTCTGCGGCTCTCCTCATCCACTTCTTGCCGGCCACTGTGCGGAGGTCATCGCACCACCTAGCCTATAAATCTGGCGGTAAACAAAAAATATTCATTTCAATCCACGTATATAGCATTTATCCTTTATTTAAATCTTCTTTGCTTTAAATCGCTTTTGCTATTTTAAATTCGTGAACACAAAAAAATTGAAGAGTTGCCCTGCATATGTCTTATATTCAATATCGATAGTTCTAGAATCGTCTCGATAGTTCTAGCGTTTTTTGCAGCACGGAACTGTTATTGGTGGCCCGATCTTCCTACCTAATTCAAATCTAGCTTGACATTCAAGACATTTAGTCACGGTTTGTTTAAGTAATTGCGAAATGTTTTATTTACAGATAAAATTAGTTGTAGTCAGTTGGCCCAGAGTTGTATAATCGATTACGTTGCAAGTAACCTATGTTTGCTTCATTGGGCTTGGAATTGCGATTTTCTGTTACTTCTTCTAGATTTTAATCGCATCATATATTCGTTTTTACTCAAAGGTTTTAGTACAATACAATTTAAGTACATTGCGTCTTGACTAATACTTTGTACTTTATTTAAATTTATCTTTGTATTGCACAATTTTCTGGTTTTTTGTATTTATTGTAGCTAATAAATTTATTTTTTACTTTCCTCTGTATGCGTTACTTTGCTGGTAAACCGAAATTCAAGTAGCTTAGCTGCAAACTTTTACTTCTCTTAAGTTAAATAATAGTCTACATTTATTCTGTAAAATAAAAATGTTAATAACAAATAACTGCGTTCCAAACGTTTGAACTCAGTTTAAAAATTACGTGACAAATTTTCTGTTGAATTATATTTGGACGGTTAACAAGTTCTTTGTCAATATTTGGATTGAACTACTGCGAGCTTGGGATTCCCAACCTCAAAGTGCTACCTATCTGATAAACAGTATTTTAAATGAAGAACTGTCAGCATGAACATCAAATAAACAGATGCCAGTTCACAGTACAGCAGTTTTTTGTGATTCACTAATTGCTTTATGCATTATTGAGAATACTTGATTTTCATGTCACGTTCATGTTGTTTTTTTTAAAGTAGATGATGTTAAGCTCTCAGACGAGAGTCTGGGCTGAGAAGCCCACCCGATAAAAATTATTATCGGACGACGCATGTAAATCAATCAATGCGAATAAAAAATTGCAAATGAAGCAAAAAAAAAAGTTACAGTTCTTATTTCAGTTTTTGAACCAAACTTGATTGGATATTATGCTCTTATAAACACAGATATGTTTTTTTTTAATTTTTTTTTATTGCTTAGATGTATGAATGAGCTCATAGCCCACCTGGTGTTAAGTGGTTACTGGAGCCCATAGACATCTATACCGTAAATGCGCCACCCGCCTTGAGATATAAGTTCTAAGGTCTCAAGTAGAGTTACAACGGATGCACCACACTTCAAACCGAAACGCATTACTGCTTCGCGGCAAAAATAGGCAGGGTGGTGGTACCTACCCGCGCGGACTCACAAGAGGTCCTACCACCAGTAATTACGCAAATTATAATTTGGCGGGTTTGATTTTTATAACACGATGTTATTCCTTCACCGTGGAAGTCAATCGTGAACATTTGTTGAGTACGTATTTCATTAGAAAAATTGGTACCCGCCTGAGATTCGAACACCGGTGCATCGCTCAACACGAATGCACCGGACGTCTTATTCGTTAGGCCACGACGACTTCAAAAGTCAATAGTCGTTATACCCAAGCCTCACAAACTAGGTTTTAAGGTCGCCCGGACGGGTTTTTAAAGTCAAATCTTTTAATTTCGTACACAGATTGGAGACTACAATTCGCGATGAAGGGTTTCTACGTGCTGTGTTTTGCACTGTTCGCTGCTGTCTACTGTAAAGAGACATATAGCGCGGAAAATGACGATCTGGATATTGAAGCTTTGGTGGGAAATATTGATTCTCTGAAGGCCTTTATTGGATGCTTCTTAGAAACATCCCCTTGCGACGCTGTTTCCGGGGATTTCAAAAGTGAGTACTGCCCTTAGCCTAATAGAATTAACAATTAAAACAATACTCTGAGAATTTAACACCACATGTATTGTTTGGATATTAGTAGTCAAACACATATTTGCTACCAATTTAACCTAAAATAGATACATTATTATTTTACGTATATTCAAATTAATGTAGTTAATTAAATCCATCATTAAAAAACAGCATTAATGATGGCTGAGAGAGATAATTTCATAATAGAATATGGACAATATTATATATACTGTCCTATGGCACGTTGTGTTGTTCGGTTTTATTATACGTTTAATATATTTAATCTTACTTCAGAGGACATTCCTGAAGCTGTGGCAGAAGCATGTGGCAAATGCACTCCAGCCCAGAAACATCTATTCAAACGGTTCCTTGAAGTCGTCAAGGACAAGCTGCCTCAAGAATACGAAGCCTTCAAAACTAAATACGATCCCCAAGGAAAGCATTTCGATGCTCTGTTATCCGCCGTCGCTAATTCTTAAGGAAATCAATTTGTAATCTTCCCCGCTGTTTTGAATTTGCTCGCCGATATGAATAATTTGTACCTTAATTAAATTTGTTTCTATGCTTAATGTCGTTTTTATTTTGGTAATCAAAATACTACATAGAACCAGATTATGTAATAAATATATTTTTCAATTTTACGAATTCTTCATTTCAATTTTATTTAAACAACGATCTAAGTATGTATAATTTAGGTTTTTTTTAACGTAATTATTCATTTAAATGACATTAGTGTATTATTTAACAGTAAATTACGCCATTCTAGTTATTTTTGTTACGTTTTCATTTTTATTTTTTGGTTTGGAATAGTTTTTGTAGAAGGTCAACATTTCTCATCAATGAAGTAAATTTAAAAAAATGAAAAAACGTACTAAGCTCTTTTGTGTGACAATGGAACTCACTATTTTCTAGTTATTATCTGACTAACTTAAAAACTTGTTCGATTTCAAGCTTTAAACAGTGTTTGTATAATTGTTTAGTACACTGTATCTAAATATGGTTTTTCCTCAAGTACGTCAAATGATGACTATAAAAACAACCTAACACTCTCAAAACATTGTTAACATGCAGTTTGCAAACATCCATCTTATAGGTAAACATATTATTATACATATATATTGTTATTATATAGACTTAAAATAGATTTATGCTTTGATATTTATCAGCCCACAATCGTCCACTGCTGGACAAAAGCGAGTCTTTAACTCTCTCATGGGCTTACTCCAAGAAATAAACGATTTAGTAAATATACTTGATGAGGAATTAAAAAAATACCTTGCTCAATATTTTAAAACCGTCTAAATAAATAAATAAAATCTAGAATACGACGAATTAGTGCTCAAATTTACAAAGATTTTAATTAAACGCCGTCTAATCATTATATCGCAAAGTCGCCGTGTTGGTAATGTTTGGATGTTTGAATGTGTGAGTCAAAACCGAACTAAGATTTCTTCACTTTTTAATTTTATTAATCCTTTATGATCTGATACCAGTCACAATTAACTGTTATGTTTAAAAAAGCATCAAGCAAACAAAGATTTGACACAGCTTCAGATCTGTATTGAACACAGAATTGTTTAGGTTTCTTTGATTTTACCTCATTGTATATTTTGTGTACCACTAGAACTTGCAAGCTAATCGCCGGTCGGACACAGCTAGGAATTAGCATAATTTCTACATGACTTGAGTGTAAGTAGTGTAATGACATCTATCGGTGAAGAGAAAACAAATTCTACCAACAATTTGAATCACGCTACAAATAATTTCGGGAAAACTTTTACCGTTTAATATCGCGTTTTTATTGTCACTTTATTATTTCCGTCGTTTCCAGTACTTTAGTTTTTCTATGCACTGACGACACTCACATGAAGGAAGTATTTTTCCATATAAGTAAGTGCTCCTACTGAAACACACATATATGTATGTATTATATGGTATCGTTTGGAACCTCTGCGGAGGGACTTTGGTTCCCTCTGTATTTTGTACCGTATGTTCCATGGGGAGTGCTCTCGCATTGCTGAAGTCCATGGGCGACGATAACCACTCACCATCAGGTGGGCCGTATGCTCGTCTGCCTACAAGGGCAATAAAAAAAAAAAATAACTCGTATAGGTAGCTACGTTTCCGATACAATCCTGTTTTCGCTGCGATTACTGTCAGTAATATTATTACATTAGGTAAATACACTAGGAAGACGCATAGCACAATTATTTCCGCTGTTTTTAGAAAATTTAAAATTTTCATATTATGCCAACGAAAAGCTTACAAACATTACATTTATAATAAATAACTTTCCGCTTTGCTTTAAATAAGTTTTTCTTTGTTTTTTCGACGAAAAAATACTATGATTGGTTATAATTAAACCCAAATTATATTAGTAAGTTTTTTAGAGTACCGCAAATATGTATAAGAAAGACATTAAATCGTCACGCTTGGCAAGTCACGTATGATGCAACTTAGAATTAAAATAATAGTAATTGCAGGTAACTTAATTACCCGACAGCTATGTTAATTTCAAATATGTATGTGTGTAATGGAACGTTCCGGACATTAAAAAAGCACTTGATTTTTTTGTGAATCGTCTTCCTTGTAAATATTATTGAAGGTCAAACAATGCGAATGTTTTAAATCCCAGCATTTAAACAGATAACGCCATTTGCTTTACGTCTATTATGAGATCAATTGATTGGTGAACACATTACGATCATGATCGAGAACTTTTATTCAAAGTGTAGGATTAGTAAATCTGTGTTATTCTTATGTTTAATATTTTTACCTTATGCCCTGAATCAGAAATATTACGATTCGAGGTACGATTATTATGATATCGATCATTTGGTACAGAACCCGAGGCTATTGAAAAAATATTTGGATTGTTTTTTGGGTAAAGGACCTTGTACGCCTATAGGAAGACTGTTTAAACGTAAGTAATTAAATGTTTTTTCCTGCAATATACACTGCATAAAGTTTTATGTCTCAAATTAAATGACTCTATGTACTCTCTCTTCATTTTGTCTTTTCTGTGTTTTAATTACAAAATTAGATATGTATCATGTAGCCTAACCGCGGAAAGAAATAATTTTAGGACTAGATATTTAAAATATTTCTTTGATAAAACAAGATTTAAATTGCTGTCGAGTTTCTTTTATTCTGTCAACTACTTATTTTTGTACCACATCATGATACATGATTTTTTTATTTTAATGATACATAACATATAAACATTACATATCTTCATATTGATTGCATGCTAAAAATGTTAAGAAAACAATTGCGGGCTATTTATTATACGAGATTTTTGATGGCAACTGATTCATTAAATAGAACAACAGCCTTAATTATACAAAATTCTAAACATAATTCAAAACAACTACTTAAATTAGTACCTACGAAGTTTTTTCACGTAAGCTCTACGATGATGGTCTTTTCCGTATGTTTTTCTAAGTAGGAGGTAAAATCAAAAACAAAGCAGAACAAAAGTCGGCAATGAACCAAAAAATAACTAGTTATCTCCTAACATTTTATTATAAGTATTAAGTCTTTACTTGCCGTTAATATACAAAAAGCTAAACTCCTTTTTTGGATAAAATTTTCTTCTACAAAACTAAATATGTAGGTACCCATGCCTCTCTGCTAGCGCAGCATTGGTAATTTCAATATCCTTCTTGAAGAATTCCGGTGTACTTAACAAACTCTTCAGAGGCATTTTGTACTGCCTCTCGGGTATTGAATATTTTCCAAGAAGTTGTCCAACCTAGCTCTTGTAGGTTTGAGACCATCTGTTGTGCCTTATGAGGTCGAGCGTTGCGTGTAGAAGCGACGGGAACAAGTCGTCTTCTCGCATTAAAACTGTATAATCTCAAAACTTACTAATTTTACAGGAGAATGTTTTAAAGGTTTAACATGTGATATTTTTAATATTAATAATTTTTGCAACATTAATTTTTTATTTTGTACCAGTTACATTTTTTGCCTTTAAAGAACTAAAAAAAAAAACTAAACTACGCTCTTTTGACAGTATTTATTAGAAAAATACTGGTGATACTAAAATATTCTGCATATTAACTCAATTTCGAATGTTTTTGGAAATTGTACACTTATAATGCGAAAAGGCGAAGTGATTAAGCAAGGCTAATTGGAGATTCGTGAGCTTCTTCATTATTGTATCCAGTTTTTTAAAGTGCACATCCGCAGTAAATTTAATACTGGTTCCATTTGGTTACAATGCTGTTATGATTTATACCGATACTAGACGGCCAAACAGTGGCCATGTATTTTCTATGGATAAGATTTCGTTTGAGGCATTGCCTAAGAGCAGAACCAGGATCTAAGCGACATGAAAACCACTTACAATTGAATTTTTTTTTCTTCGAAGGGACAATGCGGCTTAAAATCCCTTGTGGCTGTTAAGAAACGTAAGGCCTAGCTTAACGCGTTAATCGCGCAGGCGGTCATTCAGTTTGTGCAGCACCCACATTTCAAGTTTTTTACCTTACCAATTTGACGCAAATAGGTCAATATTGTTGTAATGGTCACGTTGTAAACAGGAAGCTCAGCTATAGATTCATTTTCGTTTTCCTTCCATTATCGTCTATAATTCATTGTTGTTGACAATAGTTTTGTGGCGACCTCGGGGTTCATTGTTTGATTAAAATGTCCATGTCGGAAGAGTTCAAACCAATAACGAGCAATGCATTCATTTATAGTATTTACCCTGTACACGTCATGAGGTTGTGAGTCGTTTGTGCGGCATTGCTACCGCAATGGAATTCGTATTCTGTTGTTATCACTTGTCATATTTTTACCATGTCCATATTGATGAAAAAGATACAAATATAGTGAAAACACAAACACTAATCATTACGCAAGTGATTGAATTTGAAAATATAATTTCATGTGTTTTTAATAAAGATAATTTGAATTTAGTATTTATTGCCAATTATACCAAAATGGTATTTCAAATGCTGCGTTGTAAAATGGCAACTTCATAGGAAATTGTAAAATTCTTCCATGTAAAATTTACCTACAACTAATTTATTCGCAAAACAAAGGCCTGTTTTTTTGTGAAGCTTTAATCTTGGTTAACATAGCTTAATAGTTTTTGCCCACTGAGTTTCTCGCCGGATCTTCTCAGTGGGTCGCGTTTCCGATGCGGTGGTAGATTCTGCGAAGCACTGCTCTTGTTAGGGTCAGTGTTAGCAACACTCTGGTTTGAGCCCCGTGTGCTCACCTATATGTTAAGGCAAAGCTGAAATAGCCTATGAAGGCTATCAGCATAGGTAGGAAAAATATAAAAAAATTTGTTTTACGTTCAATAGCTCATAATATAGACCGAAATAAATAAAACTAACTAACCTCTATGTAAAATAAATGACTAGGCATACGGTAGATATCATATACATCACCAGGATATAAAAAAAATTAAAAAATTCTATTTTGTCTGTTTCCAGCTTCTAGATAAATACCTACATAGAATGTTACGAATGCTGGCGTAGCCCTTGAACTAATCAGATTCTAGGCCAACTACTGCGTACTAACAGTATACTTAGCAGCAGCAATTTTACAATTTCTGTATAAGCTCTGTAGAGTTTTAGTATGGAATGAGTTACCTGATTTAATTTTATTGAAATGAATCAGGGCAATAGATCTATAGCTCAAAACATGATACGTAAGCGTGTCTTTTACTTAGAATTCCAACACAGTAAGCGTAATGTGGTGTCGATTTCTGGGATATAAGGATGGGCGGAAGGGGTAGGCGAAAAAGTATTGGATTATTATTCTCTTTGCATGGAAATCGCAAGCTATCAGTCGCTTAGATTGGTAACAACTATCGCACATCGCCATATTTCCGATTTTTCGGATGGTATAATTTTCGACGAGGTCAGTGACCTACTTCTAAAAAATGTTATTTAATGTTTCCATCCTGTAAAATGTGTTCACAAGTAAAATACAATTAGAAAATGTGTTTAAAAAAGAAAATAAAACGTTTTTATTTATAAAATCAATGCTTTCATTATTTTACAGTATGTATTTGAAGGGAATTATTTCCTTTTAAGGATGATACCATGTGGTCACAGCCATATAAGATAACGAAAAAACTTTTGTAACTAATCCTTCTTCATCTTGCCCTTATCCCACATGTCGGTTCGGCACAGAATGTCTTATTTTCCCATTCTTTTTTCATTCTTAATCTCTGCACTCACATCCTTCTCCCGCATATCCTCTTTCACACAGTCCCTCCAAGTATTTTGAAGCTACCAGTATGTTTTTTAAACCCTCGACAAAATAGGTTTTATATTTAAATATTGGTCAAGTATTAAAAAGTTTTTCCTTATAAATTACTTTGGTGTTTGAACTAGGAAAGAATTTGGAATTTTGCTTATCTGCGTAGAAAGATTTTATCAAATCTCAAATCAGCTACATTACTAAAATAAACGCCTCGGGTATCTTTTCCATTGTAAAACAAAACAATTGCTTAAGTGTCACGAAATAATCTTAGCAACACATTAATGATTACATAATTACTATTCAATTTTAGAAGTCATGCCTGAAGTGATTACTACAGCATGCGCCAAATGTACTCCGACGCAAAAGCGATTCGCCAGGAAGACGTTTAATGCTTTCAGAAGATACTTCCCTGAGACGTTCATGGAACTCAGAAGAAAATTTGATCCTGAAAGCAAATATTATGACGCCTTTGAAAAAGTAATCACTAACGCATGATCATCAAGAACAATCTTTAAATTAAGGTAAGCATTGTTCTGGAACCGTATTATTAAACATAACTCAAAAACACATTAAGCTTAGAATATTATTATCTATGCTTAGCAAATTAAAGGGGATGGCCCATTTTCGGCCCAAAGCGGACAATAGATTATAGAAAAAATACTTAGTGCATTAATTTTGTCATAAATAAATATGCATTTACTTTCTTGCAAATAAGCGCCACTATAGTTTACAATAAGTAGTTTAAAAAAAGTAACTCTATTGAAAAAACAAGGATTTTTATTTTTGCGGGAAAAATATTGCCAGCTTCAAATCCTTTTACGTATGAAGTAAATATTTTGAGTATATAAATAAAACATATAAATAAATCATTTTAAGTATTATCATTAATCAAACGATTTTAATGGATTTTATGCACATAAAATAACATCGAAGACATACCCATTGGACTTTAACATGTAACTATACTTGAGACCTTAGAACTTATATCTCAAGGTGGGTGGCGCATTTACGTTGTAGATGTGTGTGGGCTCGAGTAACCACTTAGCAACACCAGGGTGGCTGTGAGCTCGCCCACCCATCTAAGCAATAAAAAAAACTTTACTAGTATTGTTATTTAAATATGTACAACAAAAACAAAAACATAAAAAATAATGTGTACTCGTAAAAAAAGATTAAGATATAAATCAATTATCGGTTATTTAAAAAAATAATCGATATATGAATTTCATGTAATTATTTTTCTTTATACTGACAACACTGAATTTAATCTGACTGACTGACACTTCGCTTGCTGCTTGTGGTGTTGTGCTTGCGTACAAAATGGATGTGTTTTGATTTTTCTTCGATTTATTTTACTTTTATCAATAACGTTTCATACTACGACTAAAAAACATTGTGTGAATTGTGGTTTTACCCTGACCGAGATTTAAAACCGTGTATATGCTCTCCTTTGCTATTTTTAGATGATACTAATTGTGTATGAAGATGAAGAAAATATAGATATTTAAAGAATTAAGTGTGTTTTTATACCCTATTGGATAAAAATAAATTAGGAACATCTTAAACATTAAGAAAAGAAAAGTTCTTGAAGTATCTCACAATCCGACACTTATTTATATAGAAAATTAACCTCAAAACGAGTTTTTATTTTTATTATATTTTTTATAATAGTGGCGTCAATTTCAATATATTTTTTAGATATCCAATACATTTAAGAATTTGAATCAGTACATTTTTATAGTAATATTTGATGTCCATCTTGGGCCTAGCACACTATGGAGAGTGGGCAATCCCCTTTATGTTATTAATCTAAATTATTTTTTAGTTTTAAATTCTTCGAATGAAATTGGCAATCTGTAAATTTTACTTGTAGTAAAATTAAAAGTGTGATATGGAATATAGGTGATATATGATATAGAAAAAAGGATGATATAGAATATAAAAATAGGTTCCGTGTGTTTGTTTCCACAAATCTCTGAGCGTACTTTACGGATTGATGCTAAAACTTTACACAGCATTTGATTTTAACTGGACACTTTTTGTGTTGTGAAAATGTTTACTTTTTATCATGGACATTCAACGAAAAGTGTAGTTTGAAAAGATGGGTGTTTTTCATAGAATTAGCGCTGTCATAGCGGAGCGTAACTAGGTTTTTAATAGATGAAATAAATAGATAGGGAAGTAGGAATTACATCAAATAGTACGAACCGGAATATAGTTGCATAGTCGTAGCTTCTCACTGACAGACCATAATTAAAATATTAGATCTTTTTGCCGAAATATTTTTAACATTGTCAATCAAAATATAAAAGCAGTTCTCTTAAAATAATAAATTTTACTTCACAATAAGGTGAACATGATGTATCTATAGGTAAGAGGTAAATACTTATGAATTCAGTGCATGATTTATTGTATTCGAAAAACAATTAAACGTTGACGAACTCCTTTGTCAAGTCATTTCCTTGCTTATTCATGTTACGATCAATGAATCGAGAAAAATAGAATGATTTTTTTAATATTCAAATACTCATGTAATTTTCGAAAATATTATCCGAATGATAATTTTAGTATATTATTATCTTTTTTAAAGTATTAATGAAAACTTTATTTTAAAAGAACACCGTAAATTATAAACATAATAATAAATATTATTTGTTTAAAAATATATTTACAAACCTTTTTCAATGGTTTCCTGAACCACTGATATAAGTTTTATTAATAATATATGTTTGGAAATTAGTTGTGAGTGAATCGAAGATAGAGTTTTTTAAAACTGTCTATGTAAAATACATTCTGAAACCCGAACTTAGAATCGACTTTGGTTATATATGTTTCTTGAGCACGGAAGAGGCATTGTTTAAAAAGGCGATCATCACAATCAATCACAAATTAATCTAAAAAATATTGTGTTCCATATTCGACCTGATTTTTTATCTCTTGGTGAAAATATTAAGCCATATGCCATTAGTCATGGCGTTTTTAAGCATTCAAAATATTTTCACTTTTTCCTTAACGAGCTAATAATGGCAATTCCGTTGTTGCTCAATTTTCGCGTTAACGTTCAGCAAACTACAACATGCTTTGCTTATGACCTGTAAGAAATGCTTTGCTAACGATGCAGTCTGGCCGGATCAATATTTTTCCAATACGATTCTTATTATGTCCACGAAAAAGTCGAAAGTTAAATGTTTTGTAACTGACCCATGTACCAACAAAGGTTGGTAGTGGTATACCGACGTCAATATAAACCACTGTCGCTTTCGGTCACAGCTAGTTCCCTAAGTATATTATACAGAGTAAAAGGTGGGTGATTGAACTAACTGCATTCGTATTGCATCAAGTGTTAGATCAGAAGTGAATTGTGTGTATACTATTTCTAGTGATGTTTCAGTGAGATTGGTTGATTTATAAAATATTAATTTTTTGAGGAACCTCATGGCCAAGAAAATTGTTAATCTGATGTTTTTAAGACACACTGAAATTTTAATTAATATTTGATGACTAATGGAAACATTAAAATTAATTATTCAAACTGGTAATACCTAATAGTGTGATTAAAATTCACTTCACATTTCACATTGGTCCAACGTCCCTGGAGACGATGTGTTAACGAGATTTCTTAGTCCGATATTCACATTGTGTCTTCATTCCTTGTTTTGTCGTGTACGTTGAAAGATTGATCGGTGTTTGAGCAATTTCGTTATTGATTTCAGAAGTAATTTGTCATCATGAAGAGCGTAATAGTTTTGTCCTGTCTGTTGGCCGCCTGTCTTGCCGCTGATCTCTCAAAATACGAAAACTTTGACGTAGAGCCAATCGTCACAAGCGATAGATTGTTAAAAGCCTATATAAATTGTTTCCTAGACAAAGGCCGGTGTACACCTGAAGCCTCCGACTTCAAAAGTGAGTAAATCCCCAAAGTAACGTAAATATTATACAATTGTTCAAAAACCAGATAATTAATGCTAGCTCGGTGCTTCTGGAATCTATCGCAACCGTAGTATCAAAGATAATCCGTATCAGAAATGTTCCTAAATATAAACAATAATTGGTTGTACATTGAATTACTCGTGACTAATATTTTGTTTGTATGTTCTTCCTTTTATGAGCAAGCACTGAAAAATAACCAAGGCAGATCTTAGCATTTGTTGTTAAGAAGGTATTTATTTATGTTTATATAAAAGTTTTAATTTTATACAATGCCACGATGGAACAAACTTATAAGTACAAACAAAAAACCGCAGAAAATATATTTGTGAAAGAGGGTCACGGTTATACAAACAAGGATATCTTGAAATGTTACATCAACACCGCCATACTGCATCTGTGTTTCGTCAGCAGGACGTGTGTGTATTTACTTGTTATTAACTCTAAGACAACTTTTAATTAAAGCTAAATTGCAAAATTTTGTATACCCCAATTTTACCTTTGCAAGAGTTTTAAAATCGCTTTAAAAGGCCGGTTTTTAATGTTTTCCTATTTGGTAATTTTTGCACATGTCTAAATACAATTTTTAATTTATTGCCATGAATTTATGCCTATAGAATTTAGGCTTGGTGCCGACGAAGAAATAAATAAATTTAAATGATCTTTAAAAACCAACAGGAAAATGTTTCCAAAACCCAAGCATTTTAGTTTATAAATTAGATTTAAACGGTTTTTAAATATTTCAGAAGCCTTACCCGACACCATTGCCACCAACTGCGGGAAGTGCACAGAAAAACAGAAGGCCAACGTCAGGAAAGTGATTAAGGTTATACAGCAGAAACATTCCACGGAATGGGAAAAACTTGTGAAGAAACATGATCCTTCGGGAAAACACCGTGCTGATTTCGACAAATTCCTCCTAGGAAGCTAAATATTTATTAATAAGTTATTTTGGTTTAGGCCACACTTATGTGGGGATGCATAGGCTTAGTAACTGTTTCATTTATATTGTTCACTTCTTACATGTTTTACGATGCTCTCTATTTCACAACTGTTTTTGTTATTCATAGATAAGTTTAAGCAAATATGTTGTTCTAATCAATTGTGATAAACAAAATTCTTTGAGTACGTAAGCTATAAAAGTGGAAGGAAACTGGAGTTTATAATACTTTTTATTTATTGTTGAACGGACAAAGATATTGACTGATATTGTATACATTAAATATCTACTTTAAATATTTTTATAGTTTTTTTCTTTTAAAGATAAGAACATTTTAGGATTGGAGTTTAGGAACATTAATATTTAAGTTAGGTTTGTCATGATATTCATTAATACAAAAATGAATGTCAGATAGACCCGAAAACGTATTAAAATAGAGGCTGGACACGTGCATCAATCTTGGATTGCATATTCACAAAATGAAGTGAAAGATAAAAGTTTCGCATTTATGTTCATGGCATCATTGCATTAAAATGAACAAAGCAGCAAATTCGATCAGGTTGTTAGTTCACTCAAGACTCATCACTCAGAGTTGTCAAGCCATCGGCATACTTCAGCAAGTCCATATATATCTTAAAATCAAAGAGATTTTATTGAAGTACAATGCTTTGTATGGCTGTGATATGTGGGTTATTGGGTCAGACATCGAGACCAGGTGCGGTTGCGCAGCGCAGCTAACTTACAGTGATGTAAGATTTCACATTACCCAATACTATCATATAATCTTTAATATCGCTCAATCGTTTTGTATTTATTATGCAATGAAACTGTGAAATCATTAGACTGCAATTAAGTTCGGTTTACTTGAATTCGTTTTGGTTTGGTCTTAAGGTAAGCATTTGAAGCAGATGAATCGTTTTAAAACTTTCTAAATACAATCACTACCTACTGAAAACGATTTTTAGTCCATATAGTTTTTAAGTGATTAACAGAGCCAGTATACCAATTAAAATATAAGGTCAAAGTCTTTCTCAAGCTACAAGGTATGACTAATTGATGTCAGAAAGGGACAGAATAGCAGTGGTTATCCCTGCGAACTCATAACATGTATCACCACTAAATAATTATGGAAATTCAAAATTTTGCAAGCTTTATTTTTATTACACGATATTTATTATTCATTCGTGGAAATTATGAAATCCTGCTAATTACGTGTTTTATTGTAAACACTGGTACCTGCCTGCGGAATTTGAAAGCCGGCATTATTGAATTATTTGAAAAAAGAAAAAGATTGTCTGCGCATATGCCTATCTGCAGGTAACGCACCGGTCACTGTCCTAGTTGAACTCGTCGATTACGACCAAAAGTTCGACAAGCAAACTAGCCCATAGACACAGTCCACTGAGTTTGAGTGATCATTTCAAACAATTCCTCGGAGTATTCCCCATTGACCATACGGTACAAAATACAGATAAACCTCCGCAAACCCACAAGTTCCAAACCATCCCTGAGAATGGGATTATCGACAATCTAAAAGTTTCTCTTCTGTATGGAGTCAAATGGAAGTAGCTGGTATTTGGGAGCCCTGGTTCACAGGTGGGAGCAGTACTCCACGCGAGGCCGGACTTGTGCTTTGAAAAGCTAAAGTCTTTGTCCAGGCGTGAAGTACCGCTTCGCTCTGTTGAGGACTCCCAGTATTATGGATGCCAACTTGAGTTTGCCCTCCAAATCTTTTTTTGGAACGAAGTTCCTTACGGCAGGCTTGGAGGGGATAGGGATTTTGCTGCGCGACCGAACTGAAAAAATGTGATAGTAAAACCGTAAGAAAAAATCCGTGGAAAAAAGTGCGTGGAATAAAACCGTTAAATGAGACGTGCGCAGGCGCGAGCGCGACAGTCGTATACACAAGCGAGTAGTGTATAATACCTTTCTCTTTATCCTTCTTTTTTTTGCAAATTGTGTCGATTCTACATTAGCCGAAGGAACTTCGTTCCTACCTGGTGTCCCACGACACCACATTTTAGTTTTTTTATTGCTTTGACGGTTGGACATTCTCACACCCCACCTGGTATTAGGTGGTTACTAGAGCCCATAGGCATGATACAACGTAAATGCTCCACCCACCTTGAGATATAAGTTCTAAGGTCTCAGTATAGTTACAACGGCTGCCCCACCCTTCAAACCGAAATGCATTACTACTTCACGACAGAAATAGGCAGGGTTGTGGTACCCACCCGTGCGAACCACAAGAGGTCCTACCACCAGTCAAAAATGACTCAGAAATTGGACATCGCTCATAATGTCGATCCCAAGTATCCCAATAGTCGTGGGAGTATTTCACCTACACGTCCTACCCGTCAGGGCGTATCAGGAAATAGCTCTACGTCCCCAGGGGTAGAGAGAAAAAAAGTAACAGCATTCAATATTTATCTTTTCAGGTTCTCATATTTTACGAACCTGCAGTCTGAGACAAAGGCTGCTAGCCCTTACGTCTGTAGTTTCTAATTCAGTCTTAGGGGGCTTTAGTAGCATATAGTTTTGTAATTTTGTTTTAATCGTGTCACAATGGAAACAAGTAGGATTCAGGTTTAGGGCTTAATAATACAATACAAGTAATCATTACGACAAAGAAAATGTTTATTAATCTGTAATGCTCCCCATAGTGCTAGTCGAAAATCCGTTTTCATTTGCCAGTCTGTTGTTTCGAAATTCTACTATTGGTTTCAATTTAATCTGTTGCCACAACAAAAGCGGCGAATTGCTTTTCGTATTCCCCTTTAGGGTCATACTTAGCTCTGAATTGACTAAAATCATCAGGTTTCTTGACGCTCAGCGCTTTAACGGTTTTCCTTAAACCTGTTTTTTGGATTGGTGTACATTTGGCACACGATGTCGCTATCACTTCGGGCAGCAGTTCTAAAAACAGTGTCAATTGTTAATAATTACATTTTAAATTTTTGATTTTTTCGAATCCTGGGTATTGTTACTGAAAATAGGTAAATTTTTAGCATTCCTAATGGTAGGAAAAAGCTTCATATTGGTGGTAGGACCTCTTGCGAGGTAGGTACCACCGCGCGGGTAGGTACCACCACCCAGCCTATTTCTGCCGTGAAGCAGTAATGAGTTTCGGTTTGAAGGGTGGGGCAGCCGTTGTAACTATACTTGAGACCTTAGAACTTATATCTTAAGGTGCGTGGCGCATTTACGCTGTAGATGTCTATGGGCTCCAGTAAACACTTAACACCGGGTGGGCTGTGAGCTCGTCCACCCATCTAAGTAATAAAAAAAATACGTACGTCTGCATTGCAGCATAAATATACGTATTTCGAAGAAGAGAAAAATTATACTTTACGAACTATTTATATTCCAGATTCCAGTAGTGTTAATACTATGCCTAGTCTAGGAACTATTAGAAGTCAATCAATATCATGAAAAAAGTTTACGCAAATTAAAATCAACTGATGTAGCATTAAAAATATATTATAAAACATTACTTCTTTAGATTGTACCCTTCTGTATTAATGTGTATAAATATACATGTGTATGTGTAATTAAATGTGTTTGTAATAGTAGTTAATATATTAGTTAATTAATACGTGAAGCAAAAACTTTGTATCCCTTTTTACGAAAATTGCGCAGACGGAGGAGTATGAAATTTTTCACAATTATAGAGAATATAGAGAAGAAGTGCACAATGCTAATATTTTTTTTAAATAATGCATATAAGATACATTAAATCAATAAACAAAACATTACACACACTACATACCATGTATTTGACGCACACACGCATGCATACTATTTATTGTCAAACTTTTAGTCTGGACGTCTGTTGTCAAATTGAGAATAGAATATGGTTTGTCTTAGTTAATATTTTTTATAGTGTACTCTTGCCGAAATTTGTGATTATAGTAGTATAAAATAATAGTGTACAAACTTCAATTCCCATTAATTATAGTCGAATTTCGACTACTGCGGGACCTCTAGTATTAGTTAATTACGAAGGAATTCGAGATAGGCCTTTGAACTTTGAAGCAATCAGTGCTAATGTCATTAATCAATTAAGAAAGAAACCTAATACGTATTGTAATTAATCTGTAATTTAAGTGTGTAGCATTGAATACATTTGAAACCGTTTGGATATTTTTATGAAACGTAAATTTAATGTCGCATGGTGTATTGTTTGTATAATGATTGTTTGTATGTGGAACTAAATAAGTATTATGTTTAAAGCGCTCGAAATTAGAACAAACAAAATAATTAAGAAAACACTTTTCTAAAAACATTAAACATATTTTGGACAGTGGATATGTTAATAATTAACTATCACACAAATGTAATAGACGTGGTTATCTATTGACATATATAACATAAATATCGACTCAAAAAATTTATCAAATGACAGTTTTGCTGCATTATCTATATGTATGTATCGTTATTTGCCCTGCGTATTTCTGCCGTGAAGCAGTAATGCGTTTCGGTTTGAAGGGTGGGGCAGCCGTTGTAACTATACTTGAGATCTTAGAACTTATCTCTCCACAAGGTGGGTGGTGCATTTACGTTGTAGATATCTATGGGCTCCAGTAACCACTTAACATCAGGTGGGCTGTGAGCTCGTCTACCCATCTAAGCTATAAAAAACAAAGAACTAAATAATCTCCAAAGACAAGATAAGATAGTCGACATATATAGTTTGATGAAATTTACCTTTGAATTCCGACGAATACTCGACTTCACACGGTCCTTTATCTAACATACAGTTAATGTAGTCCGTGAACAGCTTGTCATCACTCAATATCTTGTCTACATCGATCTTGTCATATTTCTCGTCATAGCACCATGTCGAAAATGGAAGCGTCAAAGCAAAAATCGCTATTAGGAGATTGTTCATGTTCTTTGGTTGCTAAAAAAATAATAATTTGTAATATTTTTTTATTTATTGCTAAGATGGGTAGACGAACTCACGGCCCACCTGCTGTTACGTGATTACCGGAGCCCATAGACATCTACAACGTAAATGCGCCACCCATCTTGAGATATAAGTTCTAAAGTATCAAGTATAGTTACAACGGCTACCCCACCCTTCAAACCGAAACGCATTACTGCTTCACGGCAGAAATACGCAGGGTGGTGGTATCTTACCCGTGCGGACTCACAAGAGGTCCTACCACCAGTAATTACGCAAATTATAATTTTGCGGGTTTGATTTTTATTACACGATGTTATTCCTTCACCGTGGAAGTCAATCGTGAACATTTGCTACGTACATGTTTCATTCGAAAAATTGGTAGGTACCCACCCGCCTGCGGGATTCAAACACCGTTGCATCGCTAGATACGATTGTACCGGACATCTTATCCTTTAAGCCACGACGACTTATACGAATAGTTGGTAATTAATATAATAATTAAAAGGTCGCTGTCTAGAATAGTACCACCCAAACTCTTCCCGTGACTGTTGTAAAAGGTGATTAAGGGATTTATCGAAGAACGAGAAGTAGCGCTCTGGGAGTATTAGTGGTATGGCGTATTGTAAACAGGCATGGGTAGGTATCTACATCCTGCATATATATTTACGTCATGAATCAGTCATGCGTTTCGCTTTGAAAGGCAACAAGGCCTTAAGTTCAAGTAACTCTTAGATTAATAATATCAATAAATTTTATTTAAGCTGAGCCCTTACTAAATAGAATTGAGACGTCGACCTTGTGGTTCAAGGAGGATCGCGACATTAATCTTACATTGTCTATACGTTCCCTTAACGCCGTGACATCATTCAATCATTCAAGCAATCAAAAATGACCATATTTTCAATTCTGCATCGGTTTTAAAGATGAAGAGACAAGTTTATAAGGCAGTGAAAGAGTTGGATCTAAGTGTTGGAGATATAAACAACTGACGAAATCGAAAAACATCAAGGCATGGTGTGACTTGAAATTATTTAGGGGTGTCGACATACCACATAAATATCGATATTTTATTAAGGAGTGCAATTATTATTACTATAGCGGTAACCATCATTCAACACAAGTTATTAAAATTTGACAGACGCGTGAATCTCGCTTACGAAATTTACAAGATAACCTTTCATATAATATACAAGTTCCGAACAACATTGGACCGTCGGTCTACCGAGCAATATCACTCGCTCAGTGGAAGATCTTCCCTTTGTCGGTTAACTCTACAATTACTATTATTCAACAACATTGTACAATTAGAATATGGAGAGTGCATTTACATGTTTTAGTTTTGGCGGGCTTTCTGTCTCTCTACCACAGACTATATAAATGTGCATAGAGAACGCTGCTTGTGGTTGGAGGTACCAGAGAAGATTCGAAAATAGCACCAGTGGCAAAAAAGTGATGTGAGTTTGTTGGATTTTGCAATAATGTGTGCAAAAGATTTTAGTGTTAAGACGTCCTCTTGTAAAATGGACCGGGAGAGGATGTTTTACCGTTTTGTGAATTAAACACAACAAGAGTGGCTTAAAAATAATAATATATTCGATACAGTGCAAAAAATCATAAATGGTATAAAATTCCTGATGACAAAAATCATCGACGAGTTGCTTTATTTTGTTATTAGTTTATTTGATATATATAAGTATAAGCTTTTTAAAAATATATTCTGAATGTTACCCTCACCAAAATGTAGTAAATCGGATACCGGCGGCCACAAAATACTATATTTTCATCGGCTCGGACACAGTATTTATATTGATATGACAAAAGGAAATCTACAATTATTATAATATCATTAAAACAGAAAATATAATGGTTTCGTTTTATAAATATAGCATTCGTCATTAATGTCATTATCTATATAACTACACCGAAATTATGAATAAATTGTATTCACTTCCGGTAAAATTTTAACAAAATTCAAAATGTTAATTATGGCATTCAGTCTATTTTTCTGATTGTTTTCATTTAGTGAGAAATAATAAGGTAATTGTATATTGAATTCGTCGCATATTTATTTGCATTTTATTTGTATCACAAGAACGCTTTCGGACCGCTACTTGGAAATATTGTACTCACCCACACCGCGTTTCTAGAATAAGTTTTGCCACATACCATCAAGCTCTTGACTTATCTTTATTTTTCTGTTTTCCCCCAGTACTACGAGAAGCTAAAATTAATACGGTGCTCTAAAATAGAACTTAGCGGTAGGCAGCAAATTGGCTACCCCTGGCGCTGCCGATGTTTATAATCATGACAATGACAGTTTGAGATAAGGGAAAACGTAAGCCTAGATAACGTTGTTAAAGTAAGTAAGGCTTGCATATTTTAATTCAAGACAAACATTTATACTTTTTCTTGAAGCGCCTTATGAAATCGTCTTTGTCAAATATTGACCTGAGCGATTGCAAATTGAATGATAGAAGGAGCGAATTTGAAATAGGTTAGTACTACCGAGCCTCTTCATACTTACAAATTCTTGTTTCTATTAAAATAACTTATATAGGATAAACACATCAACTTCAAATTAATAACAAAAGTTCTAGGGTATTTTCTTGGAAGAAGGGATTTAAACGCTGATTGTGAGCCCGTATTTTTTTAATGGTAGGTAAACTTTAATGATGATTCTAGATCTTTCTTCGGTTTTTGCGAGATTGTGAACACAATATTGAAAATTCTTTTACAGACGACTATTATCATGAAATCCATAAAGTATTCGATACAACTGAATTAATATAAGTGACATTTAACGAATACGAAATTAAGGCACTAATCTTCTT
Source organism: Bombyx mandarina (assembly GCF_030267445.1). Taxonomy (NCBI): domain Eukaryota; kingdom Metazoa; phylum Arthropoda; class Insecta; order Lepidoptera; family Bombycidae; genus Bombyx; species Bombyx mandarina. The sequence goes on along the minus strand of NC_143225.1, from coordinate 7,799,872 downwards.
GGCTATTTTTACCAACAGGCAATTAGACTTTTCGGTTTGTAGGATGAGACATCCGTTCGGAATTTGACATCGTTTCTGTAAGTGGGTCGCGGTGTTAAAGTTATGTTTGTCATGGGCTTCAGAAACTATAACACACTGAATGAGTCGTAGCTCGTCTACCTATCTACAGAAGAAAGTACTTTTAACACTAAGAAAAGTAAAAAAAAAGTAATAGATACTCTTGATTTTTCTATAACAATTAACCTTGAATTATGATTCATTTTAATTTTCACTCTGTACTAGCTTGCAAAATAATACTAATAATTTAATATACGGCTTACTCCTACCATTGTTTGTTTATTGATCGCATTTTTTTACGGTGCTTTATGTATACGGCAGTCAATACTGAACACACAATTGTGGTCGTCCGCCCTGAGATATCCGGTGGAATCAACTGTCTTGGAATAACCTCTATCCAACACATAAAAATGGAATGCGTTCTTTACGCTATTAGTAAGATGGTGGTATCAACCATATGCCGTCCTAAAATACCCCATTACCAGTTAAAAGGCATTGAGAGATAAAGCTATGTCTGATAATAGTAATTAGGCAGGTAACGTCTCTACATATTAGTTCTACTTGACGTGTGATTTAAGTATGTTTTGAATTAATTCTAAATTTAATTGGGTTTATTTATTAAAAGTAAATAATGTTAAACATTAAATCTATTTGAAAGGCTTAAGGTTTAATTTTGCAACTTTCATGGAGAGCCATTTAAAGCTTAAAATTTGGAAAACAATAAACTTCTTCAGCTATTTGAATGGAGTAAATTCAATTGCAGTTGAATTAAAAACATCGAACTCTCGATACCAATACAAAGTAAAACGCATCTTTAATAATAATTACAAAGATAAACGTCGCATATTAAGCAGAATGTTTTCCTCGATATCTTGATTGTACGTATTTTACTTTTGATTTCTTATAATTTCATTATTGTATACCAAATATTTTGCACACACTGTTAATACATCAGAACCTCTACAATAACTATCCTACAGCAATTAAACGTTTTAAATTTACCGTTTTTGGCCTGCAAGCAATCGTGACACACTTTTCTACACATAAATAAAGAACAGTTATAGATTACGTTTGTCAATAAGAAACATTTATATGTACTTTTTTTTCGCCTTTTCGATTTAATGTTTCATGATGGAGCTCTATTGGTACAGATACAAGGTAGTCCGATTTCTTCATTATTACTATTTTAAATGATGTTTATTTATGAAGATTACTATGACTTTTTCTAATATACTTTTTTTTCATCTGCACATATGAACATATGGATAATGACGTATTTATGCCCGTATCTTTAGACGTTTCGTCAAATATTCCTCCACTCTTTACTCATACGATGTCGCTCGAGAATTCCTCCCAAACTTACTCGAGTTTGGTATTTTTAGTCAACCTATTACTTCTCAACTCTACTCGAGTGAGGTAGAGCCGTGGTATTGCGTCACCACGGCGTCATCAGTTTGAGAAAAAATTGATCAAGCTAGCATCAAACCCATAGAGTTCTGTACCCGGTTCCGAGTAATGCTGAAGGGATCTTTTTTGACTACGGAACATGTTGTTCCATATTATTCACATTTCATAACAACATATTATTCTTAACAAGCTTAATCACGTTTGCATTTAAGGTCAGACTATAGGTATAACAAGAGTCTTTGAGAGCCGCAAAATATTATTCATATATTATTCATAATCTAGCGATACATATCTTAGTTTCAAAGATAGTATAGGATAATTACTGGTGGTAGGATATCTTGTGAGTCCGCACGGGTAGGTACCACCACCCTGCCTATTTCTGCGCTGAAGCAGTAATGCGTTTCGGTTTGAAGGGCGGGGCAGCCGTTGTAGCTATACTGAGACCTTAGAACTTATGTCTCAAGGTGGGTAGCGCATTTACGTTGTAGATGTTTATGGGCTCCAGTAACCACTTAACATCAGGTGGGCTGTGAGCTCATCCACCCATCTAAACAATAAAAATAAAAATAATAATAAATGTTTAAAGTATTCTCTTTCATGTTACAGCGCGCGATATTTATCTGCAAATTAATGAGTGAAAACAAATTGTCTGCCTTTTTGCTCAAAAGTCTCAGCATAAATCGGAATACGCGCTTCAAACTAGTATCCGATATGAGGTAAAAGGAACAAAAACCCGCGTTGCATGTTGTTAGGCGACCACGCTGCTTTCTTTATTTCCTGGCTTGTTTGTATGCGGTCCGTTACATCGACCTCAAGGCGCCGGAGACTGGTTTGAGAAATGCTTGCACCCTACAGTTTAACCGAGAAACGACCATACCGACGGTGCCAGCCGACCTCGGAGGTCTTCCGCATACTTTCTTTGTGAGTAAGTTAGAAATTATTACGTGAAAGTGTCGTTCGAACGTTAAAACACTCAGTGCGGCAGTATACTTGTGTTGTTCTTATGTTTTCTGTATGTAAATATTTCAATCAGCCTTTGTGAGGACCAATTTTGTTGTCACCTTAAAGTTATTGTGCTATCTGTTGTCTGCTAGGATATTCGGAGAATTGAATTCGGCTATAACTTTCCTTAGTACTAGTCACTGTCAACTCGATTAATTTTATTCTTTATTTATTAGATATCTTAAAAAATTGTGATATTATTTTTTAATCGTGACCATATTTAATTTTGTCATTTTAAATTGAATCGTGTCGTATCGTATGTTGTAATTATAACATTTTTTTAACTGTTTTGAATGATTAATATGGAACGTGATTTTTTACAGTTCGATCAGACCTACCTTAACGACCAGTTTAGAATATCGTGTGTTCTTTGTCTGTTTGTAACTTTCTATTTTTTCTATCGCAAGCATTCCACTCGGTGGTAAGTGGTCACGATCGCTTATTGACATCAGAAATGGTAGGGGCACAGTTATGACGCTGTCAATCGCTTTTTGTTATACAGAGACAGGTGCACTAAAGGCCAAATTTTATTTATGAGTCAGTGGGCATTGATTATAAAAATAAATCGGGATTTTAGACCAATCGAAGAAAGTAATTTAAATATTTAATCTCTAGTTAATTTATCACCTATAAGAGAAGCAGAATTTCAAACTGAAGGCCGTCCCCAGATGAGATTTTAAATTCTACGCGTGATCACATTCAATCAACTCCTCACCCCGTCGCTTTGACATCTATACGTAGATACTGGATGGTGTTTTTTTTAATTTCTTTTATTGCTTAGATAGGTAGACGAGCTCACAGCCCACCTGGTGTTAAGTGGTTACTGGAGCCTGGTAAATGCGCCACCCACCTTGAGATATAAGTTCTAAGGTCTCAGTATAGTTACAGCGGCTGCCCCACCCTTCAAGCCGAAACGCATTACTGCTTCACGGCAGAAATAAGCGGGGTGGTGGTGGTACCTACCCGTGCGGACTCACATGAGGTCCTACCACCAGTAAGTGGAGTATATTGAAAGGTCCATGTCTAATCTCCCTTCATCTTAGTTACAGCATAAACAACAACATGAAGAGTTCGCTGTTCTGCGTGTTGGTGCTGACGGTGGTGGTATCAAGCTCCCGGCAGCAGAGCTATCCCAGAAACGACAATATCAACATCAACGCTATCTTACAAAACGACCGGATCCTGCTCGGTTATTTTAAATGCGTCATGGACAGGGGACCGTGCACGAAAGATGGAAAAACCTTCAAGCGTACGTTTGTTTACTTTTAAAATATTCAAATAATATGAGCGTGTTCGCGAGCGACTCCCACGTTCAAACAGTTTGGTGATAAAAGAAAAAGCCTTACAAGCTTCGCGTAATTAGGGGCGGTATTTTTTTTTTTATGTTTGAGAGATTACTGGTGGCCCGGAGGCCTTTCTAGTTTTACCAGGGCAGGTGGGCGAGTTAAGGCTCAGCCAGGATTTTTTTTATTGCTTATATGGGTGGACGAACTCACAGCCCACCTATTGTTAAGTGGTTACTGGAGCCCATAGACATCTATAACGTATATGCGCCACCCACCTTGAGATATAAGTTTGGGGTTGGGTTTGCTAAAAGCTACCCGAGCGCCTCCAAAGGAGACCTAACAACTCAAGAGTAGTTGCTTCGCGAATGAATCTACTAACGGATCGGAATCGCGACACGCTGAGACGATCAAGTGGCGGTATTCGACATGTCTATATGTATGGCAAAGCTGTCATGCGTTCCGATTGGAATAGCTCTTATACAATTTATTGGGGAGTCCGACCTCATGTCTCAAGGTGGGTAGAGGCATTCACCTTGTAAAGTCTATGGACTCTGGTAATAACATAACACTAAGCGCGCACCGAAAAAGCAAACTAATATGGATCATACAAAGCCTATAATACTTTTCGAATTATCTAGACGGATAATTGTGTTGCACCGCCTTACCTTGAGTGTCAACTGTAATTAGCACACATTAAAATGAAACCTTATTAACCTGTCTATTGTTTTGAAAATAATTTCCAATTAATAGTGTTGCGTATTCTATAATAAATAATGTGTGTAGTGGAAAATAGGTTCCAATTAAACGTTACTAGATATTCGACGAGACACACCAACCGTGGATGAGATATGAATTAGATTCATAAATATAGCGGCGCTTCAAAAATATTAGTTTTAGTCTATTTGACAGAGAGGAAGGCTCTTTGAGTTAAACATAAAAACTCATTTTCGGGATTGACGTTACAAAAATGAAATATGTTAGATTGTTTCATATACTATAGCAAATAAAGTATCAACAGTCGGCATCAATGCGCCATTTCGACAAAGCGGCACAATACGAGAACCCTCTCATTGTGGCCGCTGGTTGCCTACATTGCCGATCTTGCGGACCAAACGGTAAACAATCGACGTCGCCTAAAACACGTTATCTCGGATCCTCCCGATCCACTAAGAGTGCTTTTAGGTACCCCAAGAACCGGTCATCATTCTCGTCGAACCCGTCGCTTGCGACGAAGGGCTCCGCGAGTAAATTAGCCCACAGACACAGCCCACTGAGTTTCTCGCCGGATCTTCTCAGTGGGTCGCGTTTCCGATCCGGTGGTAGATTTTGCGAAGCGCGGCTCTTGTTAGGGTTCATGTTAGCAACATCGTCAGGTTTGAGCCCCGTGAGCTCACCCACTAGCCCGGTGACGTTGATATGGTCTCTCTAGACCATCAGCTAAAGAAAAGCAAAATAAATAACCAGTATATCGAGGGGTTAAAGGCTATTTGGTTTAAACGATATTTCGCTTAATACGCGATATTTATCTTTGTAATTAAAGTTGCGTTTTTTTTTGTATTACCATCAACAGTTCAACGTTTTTAATTGGACTTCAATTAAGTTAACTGCATTCAAATAGCTGAGGAAGTTTTGTTTTTATATTTTTATCCAAATTTTGAACTTTAAAGCTCTCTCTTGTAAAGTTGCGAAAATGTCGCTTAAACCATATACCCTTTCCTTTCACTCTTCGATATAATTAGCCACGGTTAACAGACACATTGTTTTGGGTAGTGAAATTATTTTAGATAATTTTTATTTCTGTTTTATATAGAGCTCATGGCTCATTTATCGTAATACATAGACATCACGTTGTGAATGTCGACCCACCTAGACACACGGAGCTTAAATCTAAATTGTATAGTACAATGTCATAGGCAACAATTAGGCAAAGTGATGACCTTAATATGAGAATTTCAGAAAATTTCTATTAGAACTGGAATTGATCAATCCTTTAAGAGTTTATTATATAGGTATATGTAGATGGATATGTAATATTGGGATATATAATATATAATTCCATTAACATGAACCGCAAAAGTATTTAGCTGTTCATTTTAATGGAATTTAAGTAGGCAGCGGCTTGGATCTGCCCCTGGCATTGCTGAAGCCCATGGGCGACGGTAACCACTCACCATCGGGTAGACCGTATGCTCATCTGCCTACAAGGGCGATAAAAAAAAATTAAGTCTATTTTGGAACAGATGGGCCCGATAAAACCTGGGCCTCGAGATATAAAGAAAAAAAAAAGATATACAGTTAATTTACTTAATGCATTTCAGTTATAATAAAATAGTGACCATATTTCAATGCCTCAGAAATTATATCTTAAAGTGACGTTTACGAAATCCATCTTATCAAATCTATAACTGTTAAGTACTTAATCAGGTGGGATAATAGCTCGTTTATTAACTACCATTGTAATATACTTATATAGTAATAATAATAATAATTTAATTTTATTCTTTTAAATTTAGGTGCTCTTCCGGAGGCATTGCCAACAGCTTGTGCGCGGTGCTCTAATAAGCAGAAGGCAGCTTTCCGGACACTACTTCTAGCGATCAGGGCCAGGAGCGAACCAAGCTTCCTGGAACTACTCGACAAATACGATCCGTCAAGATCTAATAGAGAATTACTGTATACATTTTTAGCCACAGGCCTTTAGGGGTCCATGCTCCTAGATTTAGGTATATAGTTATAATAATACATATTTTTCTATGAAGTTGCCGTATTACAATACTGGCCATTTGAAACTTATTAATTATATTTGACTGGCATTAAATTGTAATGAATATTCTTGGAAAAACATGGAATTCTATTTTCAAATTCAGTCAGTCATTTGTTTATTGATTGGTGTTTTGTTTTCACAGCATTTATATCTTTTTCATAAATGTGGACACGATTATAATATTCCATAGAATACGAATTTTTGGCAAGGAAGAAATTCAATACCCAAGAGGTAGTACGCAAAATGCCTAGAGTTTGTCGGCTCTTATACGCCAGACTTTTTCAAGAAGACTATTGAATAATTACCCCTTCGCTGGTCACCAATCATGGATATTATATTTTGATTGATATCAATAAAAAAATATTTATAAAACAATGATTAACTTTCTGTATACTAAACGGCAACTTCGTAGTTAAAGAAGACCAATGTTTTGACATATGAACGAAAACACCAAATCGGATTCGTAATGTAACTGTAAGTAATATGCAAACTCAACTACGATCATATGTAATTCACATCAACAAATAGACTAATTAACGCATTTATTTTTAAATTATTCGTAATTGTTATTTACTAAGAATAAATACAGTAATAAACTTAAATGTTTTTCCTTGCAATCAGTTTAATAAATTGTAAGTCATTCGAGAACTTGTAATACTATTGAGATGCCAATAATGTTCATATTTATCTGTAACGTCAGCTCAGCTTGGCAATTAGTGTTATAGATATATATGTATTAAATATGATCCTTCCTTTCTGAGAATCATACTTGGAATCTTTGCATTTTAATATAAATACAGGACCGGATCATTTTGCAATCATATTGTTTGGAACCTGCATCGCTTATACTACTAGGAAATCTTGTGCTAAATTTCAATATGAAATTGCTATTGGTTTTTCTTGGCTTATTCTTAGCCGTACTGGCTCAAGACAAATACGAACCAATCGATGACAGCTTTGATGCTTCTGAAGTCTTGAGTAACGAAAGGCTTCTTAAGTCGTACACTAAGTGTTTACTGAATCAAGGGCCCTGCACTGCAGAATTGAAGAAAATTAAAGGTAATCAGATTTATATTTTTTAATGCATTACTAGTATTAATACAGCTTGGTGTTAAGTGGTCGCTGCTGCCCATAGACATCATAACGTAACATAACATAATAACGCGAACGCCGTCATCCAATTTGAGACATGTGGCCGAAGCCTCAATTTTACTATACAATGGTTCTCCTATCCGCCCTTCAAACCATTGCAGTCAAAATATATATATAAATTTTTTTTTAAACTAAATTATTCGTTTCAAATCTACTAAATTATACTCTAAGCTAACGGTATGTTCTATCTATTTTAGGACAGTTAAAATTATTTAGGGCATTTCGAAACGATTGAAGACACACTTCTCCTTGACTATGACATCTCTTAGCTTCGTTCCAAATCTCATTGAAATTTTCATCTGTAAATTTTTCCCCTGCTGCTTCAAAAACTTTTCTGACGACATCCTTATCGCGTTTTGTGTACATGTCACGATGACTTATTCCAAAATGAGAGAGCACAGATGAATTCAAACAGGCTTTCATACAAGATTCTTCGGGAAGGTGGAATCTATCTGCTTTGCAGTATCCTGCCGGCGTTACCGGAAAATCTAAATCAATATATCTTCCTGATGGAACTCCTGCCATCGACGACGTATTTTGATGCTCATAGCTTATCATATCTGTATAAGTTGTACGAAAATCTAAACAGTCTCTTGAGAAAAGTTGTATCTTTGGGAGTTCAGGAGACGGCTTTTGATAATTGATAATGTTTACAAATTTTTTATATTCTATATTTTCACTGTCAAAAGCTTTCCATATTCTTAATAACGGTTCAACGAAATATGGATCAAATCGTATGAGCTTAGTTCTACAATAATTATAAACGACTTCCTTGGGAAGCCATCCAGTTTTAGTCTTATCTAAATATTTCAATCTTAAATTGATATCTCTAAAAAAATTGGAATCGTAGCGCTTAGAAAGGCATTTCCGCAAAGTGTTTAAATGACCAAGACATTTCCTTATAAGCTCATTTTTTGGATTAATATCGCACATTGACGACCACTCTTGAGTTTTATCCGACGTAGGTTCGGTTTTACCAAAGGTAAAATTCTCAGGAACACATTTAATATTTTCATTCGGTGCAGAATATGTTCCTAGACAGGCTCTGTTAGCCTTCACAAAATCGGCATGAATATAGTTAAGTGGTCTTCTTAAAGCACTTCCCTCAAGGATTTTTTCATCAGTAAGACATCGTTTTACTCCTGATTCATAGCTAGTTTTGTTTGAATATTTCCCATAAGTTTTTTTATGGTCGTAAGCTGGTCGGCAATATTTTCGATTGGTTTGAACCCCTGGACCTTTTGTTGAGTTTATAATATCAGTTACAGGCTCTGACGGTAAAACAACATCATAAAGTCGTTCACGTAATGGAACTTTTTCGCCGAGTGCATTCTTGTAAATGTCATAACCTTCTGGTAGCATTGGAGTTGGATCCGGAATTGTACCAACCTCTTTTCTCCAGTAAGAATTATAAGCTGTATTTTTAAAGTCCTCAACGAGCGTTTGAAATTTTGTTTTGACTGGTGGATTTATAAGCTGGGCTGCTTCACTGAAAGGACCAGCATTCCGCATATCTAATTTTGGTGGATGTCGTAAAGGTGGTAGACGTTTTGTTTTTTGTTGAGGAAATATTGTGTCACGTTGAAGAGCTTCTACTTCATCCTGTAAGCCGTATTTTTTTATACAATCTTGAATTTTATCTGAATGTCTACTTGTTTTACCAGCTGCAAAAATTTTTGGTTGCCTATCGATAAATAAACCGAAGTTTCCTTGGCCCCCACTCGAAGTTTGGCATTGTTTTTTTAACATTTTACCTAATTAATTAATTATATCAGAATGTTGTAATTCATACAAATAAATGAAAATTGTAGCTAGTTTACTTCAAAGACTTATGTCTAAAATTTAGTTATTTATTTGACATAATAGACTTATTGACAGAGTAAAAAGTACATCAGTGATTTTACAATTATTAAAAAACATCATTAATAAAAATATTTTTTGGAAAAAGGGTCTTTCTACTATCAAAAAACGCGATAAAATATCGCTAGGTGAACATGTTCAAATATATTCTAAATAAATAAACTATAAAAATACACTACATGCTAGAGAGATTTCACTTGGTATGGTGAAAGTAACTCTTGCATTTCGTTTTGTTCGAAAACAAGTTTTGACGTCATCGTGGCATAAAGGATAAGACGCCGTGTGTACTTGTATAGAGCGATATATGTTAAATGCCGCAGACTAGTATACATTTTTATAATTAAATACATACGTAATTAATGTTCACAAATGACTGGATGGAGGAATAATTATAAAAGACAAAAATCATATTTTACTGTTTACTGTTGCGTAGTTACTAGTGGTAGGGCATCTTGTCCGCACGTGTAGGTGTGACCACTTTTTCTATTCCGACTTAAATTGAGACTTAAGCCTCATGTCTTAAGTTGAGTAGTGGCATTTAGGCAATTGATGTCTATACACTCCGATTGTTACTAAACCCCAAGGGTATCGTGAGCTATTTCATGCGCAATAAAAAAACTTAATACCCGTTTATTTTTTAGATAAAATCCCAGAAGCTTTGGAGACCCATTGTGCGAAATGTACTGATAAACAGAAGCAGATGGCGAAACAACTTGCGCAAGGAATTAAGAAGACACACCCGGAGTTATGGGACGAGTTCATTACTTTTTACGACCCTCAAGGAAAATATCAAACTTCTTTCAAAGATTTTCTTGAGTCTTAAATAAAAAACAGTATTTCAGTTGTTTAATAGATATATTCATTTGGATTAGGTAATATCTGATTTTTTATGCACATGTGTATTACAGTGAATAAAATTATTAATTAGAATCAGTCATTTTATTGTCATTGTCCAACTTATGTATATCCATTGCTCGACGAAATGATTCTATGCAAACCCATCCTTTTGAGTGATATTTCTCAGCTATCTTCCAAATAGTATGGAATTCATCATCACTGAAAACTTCTCCGGTTGCCTCAAAAACTTTTCGTATTACTTTAGGATCTCTTTTCTGAAACATATCCCTGTGACTAACATGGAATAATGTAAGCACACTTGGACTAATGCAAGACTTGACATCTGATTCTTGTGGTAGGCATGATCTGTCTGCTTTGCAATATCGTTCAGGTGTTACGGGATCGTCCATGTCGAAATATCTACCAGAAGGAAGTCCTGCCATAGGGCTAGGATCTGGTGTCTTTCCAGCTTTGACCATTTCGGAATAAGTTGTACGAAAATCCAAGCATTCAGCAGGAAGATCTGGTATTTTGGGTAAATCAGGCAACGGTTCTCTGTAGTTAATAAGATAAACAAATGTTTTGTATTCAATGTATTCACCGTTAAAGGCCTGCCACATGTACAGCAAGGGCTCTATAAGAGATGGATCAAATCTGATTAGTTTCTCTCCACAGCATTCATAGACTATATTTTTTGGTATCCATCCTGATTTGGTTCCATCAAAATATTTTAAGCTTAAATAAAACTGCTGGAAAAACGTGGGTAAAAATCTAGTTGACAAGCATTTACGTAAAGTGTTCAAATGTTTTAAACATTTTCTGATAATATTTAAGTTTGGATTTATTTGGCAAGGTGTAAGACATTCAGCCAAATTGTCAGGTTTTTTTATTTTCCCAAAAGAATACCCTTTTGGAACACAAACAATATTGTCACAAGGGGCCAATACAGTCCCTATTCTAGGCTGATTTATATCTTGAAAATTAGATTGTATACTATTTATGATAGTTCTATTTGCTGCTCCTTGTGCGACCCTATCATCCGTTAAACAACATCTCGCATAAGTTCCCCGTTTATCTACTAAAGTTCTATGCCCATATATAACATCAGATCTGTATGGAGGTGAACAATATTTCCGATTTTTTTGTATTCCAGGTTGCTTAGAAATTTCTGTATCAGAGCAAGGCTCTTTTGGCATAACTATTTCGTACAAACGTCCATGGTCCGGTGTTTTCTTGCCAAATGTGGTAGTGCCATCGAAGCCTTCAGGTAACATTGGTACTGAATCTTTTACTTGGCCCAAAGGGCTTTTCCAGTATGAAGAATAAATGGTATTTTTTAAATCTTCAACGAGGGTTTGAAATTTTGTTGTGATAGGCGGATTTACAATTTTTGCTACATTACAGAATGGACCGGCAAAACAATCAGGTGGAACTGGATGTCGCAGAGGTGGTAAAGGAAATGACTTTTTAAGTGGTAATATGGCATCACTTAAAAGTGCATCTGTTTCATCTTTTAGTAAATAATGTTCTAGTGAATCACCAACACGGTCATCAGGCTGTGCAGTAGGAAGGCCGGCTGAACATATCCTTGGATCTCTTTCAATAAACATACCTTGGTTACCTTTCCCCCCAGAAGTTGATCTTTGGCAATCCACAGGCATTTTATAAATAAATAAAAAAACGTATAAATTAGATAAAACAAGTCATAAATTTACTTAATAATGTTTAAAAGCTAAATTACGAAAAACTGTGTATTTGATAAGAATGAAAACTATCAAAATTCAGAAATTATTGAAATTTCATTAATTGTCAAATTCCATAAAAGTACTTAAAAGAAGGTTTAATGTCAAAAAATTTTTGGTTGCAATTTTTGGATTGCGGAAACTTTTTAACGCACCCTCGTGTTTGCCCGACGCAGTTCACATCATCTAGCTTGCTTATTCTTGTAGTAGCCTGCCCTACATTCTAATGAAGTTGATTCACGTTATAGTGTACATACATATGTATGTATGTACACTATACAACATAACACTAGATGAGCTGTCTAGCTGTCAAGAGTAATAGAAAAGAAACAGGGTTCACAAAAGACAATTACAAATTTAACATTGAATTCACTGTTTACAACAAATCCAGTAATTTATGTCTGCTATTGTTCAAACAAAGGAAGACATCACATGAATCATCTTGACAAACCAGTAGTAGTTAATTCAGTAATGTACACATTAGAATTGTGCTCACGAATGTAATTGCTGCATGTATGTTTGTATCACTAAACAATAATGACGGGAAAAACTTTATAAAACAGTGGAAAATATCTCTTAAGCTCATTTCCAACAAGGAAGGATTAGGAATAGACTTAGTGCCTCCCGTTGAATATTTTGTGTTTTATGGGGATATAATAGAATTTTATTCTACCTATATTTTTGGTCCTATATTGTATTGTCTGTAAGTCCAATTTTATTATTTTTGTATTTACAAAGAATAAAACCAACTTTTAATTACATACCAGTAATGTCTACATTTTTTATTGTCACTTAATAAACAGAGTAGACGGCTCAGGTCACCGTCGTTTATAAAAGTAAGCAATACCAGGGATACAGCTAGCAGGTCAGTCTATTGCTGCTATTGCCTAATTTGAAGAAGAACTTGTCATAGCGAACACAGTACCTATAGCATAGACATTAATTTTGTTAAGCAAAAATAGCAGAAAAGTGGTTCATTCGTTTATCAAATAAACTTTCATAACTCAATACTCGATTACTTTTATTTAGGAATCTACTCATAGTTTGAGATAAGATATTCATTAGATCGTAAGAATGAATATTTGAACCTCACGCAAAATAGGTTACCTACAAGTCATCGGATTGCGAATAAACTTAGTGGAAGCAAAAAAAAGGTGATTTTTTTAAATGAAACATTTATGTTCACGTCCGGCGGTTTCACTGGCTTTTTAAAATTTAGACGCGAAATATTGTCGAAGTGGAGTGGAATAATACGCTTCTCCAACTCTTGACAATTAAGATTTTACACTTTTTATTGATTCTTTGAAATTATCAATCCATATTTTTTATTGCCTTTGTAGGCAGACGAGCATACGGCCCACCTGATGGTGAGTGGTTACCGTCGCCCCTGGACTTCAGCAATGCCATGTAAAGAGCTATATGCATACAATAGCTCCGATGGGTAAATCAATCCGAAGGATCAAGTCTGAATTACATCGACAAAATGGCTTTCTTATTCCTTACTCCGCTTACTCCGGAATACCATGATCGGTCTCAGGAGGTTGGTGATAGCTCCCGTGCGGGCTTTTATATAACACTGGTAAAAAGTAATGTTTAAATTAGATCATTACTATCAAACATAGGAGTAACGAGTGCGAGAAGTAATGATAATTACGTTCTATAATATATTTTTTTTTTGTTATCGTTTTAATTTAGACTTAATTAACAAAAAATTTTTAGGTACAATTTCAGGTAAAAATGAAACTCACTAGTTTTCTTCTAGTTGGAATGGCTATGGTGTCAGCGGAGTTTTATAGTTCCCGTTATGACGATTTTGATGTCAAGCCATTAGTGGAAAATGATCGAATTTTACAAAGCTACACCAATTGCTTTCTTGACAAAGGACCGTGTACCCCAGATGCCAAGGAATTTAAAAGTAGGCTATTTACACTTTATTCTAAATCGATTTTATTCAATCTAGTTATATTTATTATAGCTTCCTAAATAATTTTGTTTAACCGATTTGGCCGATTGATTGAGAGTGATTTCATAGCTACGATTGCAGCAAAACGTGACTACGATAACATGAACTGATTTATAACTATATACTAATAACTATATAGTGCCAAGTCTCGAACTTATGATGATTCAGTATTCAGAGGTGTGTAATATATCGTACCTGAATCATGAGTTACACGCGAGTAACTGTAAATGAAAATGAATATAAATTTCATTTCATAAACTAGTGTAAATTATAACAATATTAATTATAATTATTTAATTTTGATTATTGTTATTCCAGAAGTGATACCCGAAGCTCTGGAAACAACTTGCGGGAAATGCTCGCCAAAACAAAAGCAGTTGATTAAGACAGTGATTAAAGCTGTTATCGAACGCCATCCCGAAGCGTGGGAGGAGCTTGTTAACAAATATGACAAGGACAGAAAATTTAGACCATCTTTCGATAAATTCATTAACGAAGACGACTAACTTTAGCGGCTTGGCTCTGCCCCTGGCATTGGTGAGATCCATGAGCAATGGTAACCACTCACCATCAGGTGGGCCGTATGGTCGTCTGACTACAGGGGCAATAAAAAAAAAATCTTAGTTTCGTCATAATTGAGTGAAACTTTAGATATTTTAAGTTCAATTAATTAAGACTCATAGCATGTTTTGTCAGATTTTCATAGATCATAGATTTAAATAAAAAAGCCTTTGTCTTAGACCTACCTCGTGCTTAATAATTTTTTTCATAACTTTCATAATGATGATTGCTGGTGTCTTTCGGTTTTAAACGAAAGCCCTAAACGTTTTTAGATCGTATTTTTGTATTTGTATGTTTTCACACTTTATTTTTGTAATTAAAAGTAAAAGTTAAAACAGGAATAGTTGAAATATGTTTTATTAAAGAAAATCCAATTAAAGCTTTTTTTACTAATACTATGTCATTAAAGCTGCAGTTTTAATTCGATCCACGTGCCAAAATGTGCATCTAAGCTTCGTTCTAAGCGGAGCCTTTGACGGCATCGATTTTGTCTTTGTATCTCGCTTGGTAGATGTTGTCGGGATCATATTTAACAGCCAACTCCTTCCATAAGTCCGGCCGTTTATTTACCAAATGTCTAATGACTTTGTCAGCTCCCGACTTCTGTTTCCCAGTACACTTAACACACTCATGTTCAAGAGCATCAGGAAGAGTTTCCTTTAAGGCTTTACCGTCTGGAGTGCAACGACCTTTGTCTAGGAGACAGTCGACGTAACCTTTCATGAGTCGGTTGGACTCGAGGATCTCATCGACGTTCATGTTATCCCATTTATCAGTATAGGTCGATTCTGGACGCGCCCAAGTGACCGCCACACATGCCATCACTACTATGATCAGTATTTTCATTGTAGGTCTGTAATAAAATGATTCTTTGAATATATATATAAAAATGAATTGCTGTTCGTTAGTCTCGCTAAAATTCAAGAACGGCTGAACCGATTTGGCTAATTTTGGTCTTGAATTATTTGTGGAAGTCCAGAGAAGGTTTAAAAGGTAGATAAATATGAAAATGCTTGGAATTGAATAAAAATAATAATTTTCTATTCCCTTTGATGTGTCCCCGTCGGACGGATCCCTATTGTATGTTTTAAGTTTATTTTATGCAAAAGCTTAGATATTTTATTTATCGATTGAGGCACTACGAAGTCTGCCGGGTCAACTAGTAATAAATATAATCTCGTCTCCCAATCAAATTTAAATCTAAATACCACTTAACAACCTATTGCAATATAAGGTTTATGTGTATATAATAGATCCCTGAGAAAAGTACCTGTTAGATAATTGTTTGAGTAAACAATGAACATTAGTTTGACATCAATAAAGTTTTGATAAACAGATTGCACAATAAGTTAACAATAGATGGGAAGCGTTTTTCTTGTACCTTGTAGTTACTGGTCGCGACTTGCCAGTGTTGATATTCTTATAATTATTTTGATTGTCCATTGTTTATTGTTGCGCCCGCTGTGGCTATTATAAGAAATAGAAACCTTTACGGTGTTTGCATACGCGAACAGCTTTGTTTGCTTACGAAATGATAATGATCTTTGACGACCTAATAATGGAAATACATATAATGGGAACTGAAAGTTTAGTTACGTTTTAGGTTAGTTTTGAGATATTACTTGTGATATAAATTTATTTATCTATATGAATTTGAGTAAATGAAAAGTTTTTTTGGATCCTCGATCTCAATTTGAACAAGATACTCGAAGCACGGATGAGTCCGCACGGGTAGGTACCACCGCCCCGCCTATTTCTGCCGTGAAGCAGTAATGCGTTTCGGTTTGAAAGGTGGGGCAGCCGTTGTAGCTATACTGAGACCTTAGAACTTATATCTCAAGGTGTGTGGCGCATTTACGTTGTAGATTTTTATGGGCTCCAGTAACCACTTAACACCAGGTGGGCTGTGAGCTCGTCCACACATCTAAGCAATAAAAAAAATTAAAAAACCAAGTGAAATATTCTAAGCTTTGAGTTTGTAGATACTCCTATGCCTTAGGGTGAAGTAATGGTAAATTGAACTGAAATATTTGATGTTTTAAGATTTTTTCTGTAGTTACGATAGTCCGATTACGATATGTTCAATTGCGTTTTTTTATTGAATTTAGATAAAATTAACTCATGAGAAAGAAAGAAATTACTGATGGTTTTTTTTGTATTATCTTAATTCAAAGAATATCAAATAACAAACAAAATCAATAACAGACACAGAATTTGTGAATTAATAATTAAATTTAAAATTACATTAAAATTTAAAGTCGTACTTCCAATTAAAACACACAAAATATTTTGTGAATTTAATACCATTGAATACAAAATTCACACTTATTTGAGAATATCATAAACGGATGTGAAGGAAATTAAATGTACATTAAATTATAATTTTTCGTTAGAAATAATAAGTTTTAATTAGTTACTATGCGAATAAAAGTATAAGTTTAAATGCGTCGAAAATTTAGAGGTCAAATTGGTTTACACAGAATGAAGGTCATTGGCATAGTTCATAACGTTAGTTATCTTCGGTGGTAGTGGACTAGCCATAAATATTAAAGAATTAACAATCGCTGGAGTAGAAGAGATAATGAAGATTAAAATTAAATACAGATGGCACCCCAACATGATTGAATGACATGTTATAAAGAGCGAGCGACAAGAACTTGGTGAGAAGACTCTAACGCCACATAGTGGTGGCTAAGAGAGAGAGACCCAGTTTATGTAGTAAGCTGCTCTGCGCAGATGAACTATTAATGCTGTAGCTTTCATAAACTTTCATGAAATGAAAAACTGCATTGGATGCTAGTATAACGACTTATTAAACTTATTTTTTTAAATATGAACTTACAATTACAGACATTCCAGTAATTGAAGTTTGACAATAAGTAGTTGAATATAAATTTTTTGGCTAAGATTTGGAATTGGGAAATCGTTTTCTATTTGTTAAAACAATGTAATTTAATAGTTTTAAATTCAAAGCAACTACGACCTTGATCATACGAATTTTCTATCTAAAAACTGTAGGTCTTCCATTTTAACTACAAAAGCGAAATTAGAAAAAAAAAAACAGCCAACTATGAGGAAATGAGGAAAAGCAATATTTAATTTTAAACAAGTATCGCAGAAGCTAATAAAAATATTAATAAAGTTCGGTGAACAATAATCACTTACTGTTAATTATTTATCCCGTGAGCACTCTTAGACCCTTCGCTGGGCTGTGACGCCTATTGCACTGGCTATGGGAGTTTTTATACTGCACATTTATTGAGGCTGGTATTGTGACGCCATTTAAATTGATCTATAGGATGAAAGACAATAGTACGCGGAAGATTAGGTACTTAATTGGTCCTGTTCGTTCTCTGTGATGTCACAATTTACGACACAGAAATATAATGAATGGTAAAGAACGGTAAGTTAGTCATGGCACGCCATCAATTTCGAAGGATCCAAGGTATTACACAGTGAATTTTTTTTTGTTGCAAATTTTACCTTGATGTGATTATGAAATTTAAAATTTAATAAATTTACGTGTATTTCATTAATTTTGAATCATTACTTAGTTGCGTCTTATTTCATTATAATTTTTTTTATGCTTGCAATTCTACTTAAAATTACTGCAGACATGAACTTAGGTAGCGGCTTGATCGTGTTCATGCTATTGGTAATGTCTATGGGCGACAGGGACCAGTCACGAGATGAAGCAGTGACCTACAAAGGCAAAAAAAACTATTCAAATTGAAGAAACATTACCTACTGAGACCTTTAAACAAATGTAACGATCTAACAAAGTACTAATGTACCGTCTTTGTTTAAAGCCCAAAGTCATGTGCTGTTTCCTGATTAGTTTTCCTACTAAAGTTTTCCTCGAAATGTTTAAACCATAACCATATAGATATAATCGTGTGACGCCATGTTAAATTTAATAGGGTAATAAAAATGATAAGAATAATAATAACTGGTAACAAATCACGCATGGTTATTCGGCCTTAAATTAGGAATCCCTGTGTTAAGGATACCAAGAATTAACATACATACCTATATACGTTTAAGTATATACATATATAGATAATAAGCACCTAGACGAAGGGCAAACAAACATGTTCATCACACGAATGTTTGCCCCATGTCGGAATCGAATCCACGACCCTTTGGCGGAACAATAAGGGGCGCCAAGTACTGCACCACAGAGTCAATCAAGCCAATGTTTAATACAAAGGAGGTATTATGTAAATTATTTATTTTCTTAACTTTGTGTCATTTTATTAACTTTGTTTTTGTTTTTTAATAAATTTAATTATTTATTGCTTCTGCGCTTATAGCCACAGAGCTTGTAGCTGTCATAAATTACTTTATGTCGACTGACAAAATATGTTAATAAATCAAAAGTATGATCTTCTAGTAGACGTTATTTTTGATTGGAAGTAATTTTAAGAAAATCATTTCGCGGCTTAAGTGTGTTCTTCTTGTCTGTTTTCTTGTTCTTCTTCTTCTTCTTGTCTGTCTTCTTGTACTTGTCTGTGTGTCTTTTAGAATAGAAAGCGGTCCTAAGATATAGACGTACTGTTCACGATTGACTTCCACGGTGAAGGAATAACATCGTGTAATAAAAATCAAACCCGCAAAATTATAATTTGCGTAATTACTGGTGGTAGGACCTCTTGTGAGTCCGCGCGGATGGGTACCACCGCCCTGCTTATTTCTGCCGTGAAGCAGTAATGCGTTTCGGTTTGAAGGGTGGGGTAGCCGTTGTAACTATACTGAGACCTTAGAACTCATATCTCAAGGTGGGTGGCGGCATTTACGTTGTAGATGTCTATGGGCTCCAGTAACCACTTAACCAGGTGGGCTGTGAGGTCCTCCACCCATCTAAGCAATAAAAAAAAAACCAGATATTGTTAAACATTATGTGTATACCATCAGACATAAAAATATGTGTGAGAGAGATCAGGGTTTAAGCTTGTTATGCTATTAGCACAATAATAATCGCAAGGCAAGTGAAACTCCAGGAAAGGTCATTTTATTCAGTCAACCTTCCATTTTTGCATTAATGAATTAATATTATACAGCGGAAATGTTTCAAATTCTCTTCGTCAGCATAAACAATAATTGGTTGTTTAAAATTTAGTCATGAACACAAAATACTATTTATACGCTACCAGAATTAAAAGCGTTCTATACTCTAAGCTCGATACTTAACATCCATCCAAATTATTTTATAAAGAAAAGAATTTACATCGAATTCAGAAAGAGGTCAGTCAAATATACCTAACACATACACTTCTATTGAATAAATAAGGCTATATAAACACGACTGGCAAACTATCAAAATATATCCCAGTTAAAACAAAATGTATAGACACTGTCACCCGCGATGATTTTAGGATTCTAATAATACTTCATACATACAAATCATTTTAAACAATTAAAAGTTATGATGGAATAAACAAACTCACACACATAAACTCTGAAAATGTTACCACTTCTTTGGATAATTGTTTAAGCAATACGATATTTTTGAAACAATAATAAAAAACATTTATCCATGTATTATGCTTTCTAATTCTGATGTTCAAAATTTCAAAGCCGTCAGTAAGTTATATTCGAAATAATATACAAAATTCCTTCGGAAAAGAGATATGTGAAATTGACTTAATAAAAACCTGGTAAAAAGTAAAATTGTTAAAATATAGTTACAACACAATTTTTTTAAATGTTTTCTAAAAACGTTTTGTATCAATGAACTTCATAGTTATCATTAGAATACGCAGGTTTATGCAATAGCCATAAGCACGTCGTCAATCATGTTCTGCGTATTCAGTAGTGGAATATTTTCTCGTTATTTTCCCTCAGCGATATGACAATGACACGCTCGGCAATTAGCGATTGATTGACGATTACATATAGCTTTATTAGTGAAAATTCATTATCATTTCATATTGATATTCATTTGGAACTAATTCACGTTATATTTTCACTTGTTTGTTTACGAATTACATAATACAATTTTTTGTTTGGTTTTGAACGGATTTACTTGTTCTTACCTGTATTTATTAAATTTACATAGTAAATTAAAAGGAACGGTTCAGTGTTTTAAGGTATATTTTCTGAATAAAATATGAGTAAAATACGGAAGCATTTTATTTATTATTGTAACCATAAAACATTTTGAAAGCAACCTAACCTAACATTGACATTTTATAAAGAACTAGAAGTCCCACAGTAGTCGAAATTCGACTATAATTAATTGGAATAGTTGGTATACTATTATGATTGTGTTTTATACTTCTATAATCACAAATTTGGCCAAGACTACACTATAAAAATATTAACAAAGACAAACAATATTTAATCTATTCTCAATTTGACAACAGACGTCAAGAACAAAAGTTTGACAATAAATAGTATGCATGCGTGTGTGCGTCAAATACATGGTATGTAGTGTGTGTAATGTTTTCTTTATTGATTTAATGTATCTTTCATGCATTATTTTAAAAAAATATTAGCATTGTGCACTTCTTCTCTATAAGTGTGGAAAATTTCATACTTCTCCGTCCGCGCAATTTTCGTAAAAAGGGATACAAAGTTTTTGCTTCACGTATCACGTATAAAGAATTTCCATAGTATAAATATTCCTATTCTGTCAATTCCCTGTTTGAGTTAGCTAAAAAAAAAGATCGTTGTATACGTGTAACACAAGTAACAATCAAATTACAAGTTAAATATTGACTGTGATCCGTGAAATACAAAAATAATTCTTTTGGATGCTCTACAGCTTTTGAGAGATTTCAACGAATGAGATGTTATTAGATTTTATTAATTTGTAGGGGTGACGTAACATGTATTATTTCAATTTGGTACCCGGGAAAAAAGAAATTGTTGATTAATATTTATTCATTGTCTTCTATAATACTATGGAACACACATTTTTTTCTTTACATACAATAAAATAAGTAAAAAGTGTGAAACAAAATAAAATACTTTTACAAATGAAACCAAAATTCTAAGTGAATTAATAATGGTAACTAAAAAGTAAAAAAAAACAACCAAGGTTAGTAGAGGTTTCAATGACCGAAAATTATTATCATATTATTATACACATTACGTATTTTGTCTTAGTCGTTCTCGCCAACTAGACCTTTACTAACATATGTAGCTTGTTTTTCGTTTTATGGCTTAGTATTTTTGATGTACGCTGTATTTTTCTTTCATATAAAAATATTTTTTTTCATTTATAATATATATTTTCGTCATGTTCTCCACCGCACAACCATTGTGTTTCTGATGTAATTTAACTAATTTTACCTACAGCTTTTTAACAGGTCGTCGGTCTGACGTCAATTTTTAGGGATCCTAAGTTCGCGATTGGAAAAAAGACGTAATTTAATTACTACTAAGTAAAGATCTTACTACTAAGGCAGATTATAAGTAGCCATACCTTTTTTTTTTTATTGGTTAGATGGATAGACGAGCTCACAGCCCACCTGGTGTTAAGTGGTTACTGGAGCCCATAGACATCTACAACGTAAATGCGCCACCCACCTCGAGATATAAGTTCTAAGATCTCAGTATAGTTACAACGGCTACCCCACCCTTCGAACCGAAACGCATTACTGCTTCACGGCGGAAATAGGCGGGGTGGTGGTACCTACCCGTGCGGACTCCCAAGAGGTCCTACCACCAGTGATACCTATAGTTACCTATAGTTGAATATTGCCTTCTAATCGTATCTGCTGAAAAGGGCTGGACCGAACTAATTATATTGGATTGATGGCATGATTCATATGACTACGGGTATATAATACATTCACATATCATTTTCACTATGCTTTGTCGTCGTCATTCACCAACTGTTTTAAGTTGAATTGCGTGATTAAGAAATCTTTAGATAAGCTTTTTACTTGATAATTAATTGCGAGATAAGAAAGATAAGACTTAAGAGCTGTGTGAACCAGTTCACACAGCTCTTAAGTCTTATCTTTTAACTCTTAACTTTCCATCATATGTCACAATTCGATCCAATATTCCTTCATTTCTGTATCGATTCAACAATGCAACACAAGCTTCAACACGCGCTTCTTTCTGCAGATCAGTCAAATCATGGGGCGCCCATTTTTCATGTTTTTTATTTTATTAATTTGACGCAAATAAGGCAATATTGTTGGTAAGGTAACGTTAAAACATGCCGCTAATTCTTGGTTAGTTTGGCTCGGATCGGCTTCCACCATGTCTTTCAATTCATTGTTATTCACATGTGTGGGCGGTCTTCTACGTGAATCGTTCTTCAAATCAAAATTTCCATCTCGAAAGCGTTCAAACCAAAATCGCACGGTGCGTTCATTAGCAGTCCCCTCTCTAAATGCAACACCGATATTGCGAGCTGTTTCTGCAGCGTTAGTTCCGCGTCGGAACTCGTATTCAAAAATCACTCGAATTTTCGAAGTATCCATATTTCTTGTCTAAGCTGAATAAGAAAAACAACTGAAAGTCGATAATCGAATGTTGCACATTTTTTAAAAGAAGAACCTCATAGGTACCATTTGAAAAAAGTTTCACTCAAAAATCTCAAACCATGAAGGTTCTATATCAATTCGAAGTACCTATTACAATTATTATACTTGAGACCTTAGAACTTATATCTCAAGGTGGGTGGCGCATTTACGTTGTGGATGTCTATGGGCTCCAGTAACCACTTAATATCAGGTGGGCTGTGAGCTCGTCCACCCATCTAAACAATAAAAAAAAATTTAATATTCTAATAATAGGAAAACAGTCGCATTGGACCCCACTATTACTCTGTGACAATCGGCAAAAAGGTTTATCGCAATGACTGAGAATAGATTCACATACTTAAATCCTCACCTATAGTCTTGTACAACTTCTTTGTCCCTCATTGGTATGGTGGCTCTGCCTACGGCGTCCCAAGCTCGCGTTTCGTTGATGATACGACCTCCATTCTCAAGCACGTTTTTCTGGCGTTCGATTTCGTATCGAACAGCGCCGGCGACGCCTCTAATTGAACCGATGTTCTTAATCTGTAGCCCGCAAAACCCTGGTAAATACAAAATCATTTCAATTACCTAGCATTTTTGTGTGATTTTAATATCGCCTTCAATTAAAACAATGGCATTGTAAAACAAGAAAAATATTATACGCAATAAAGCAAAAAACAATCATAACTATTGTTTATCTCGTCCGAAAAAAAAACAAAATAATGTGATACCACTAATGTATTTTAAGAAAAACAAGTAAAATAAATTCATTGCCGCACCATTTTTATGACGGGTTCACGGTAAAACTTTAATAACACTAATACACCAACTACGTCAGCAACGGACTTCATTATGTATGCAAGATTTTTCCATTCAAGTGCAATTACATATGCGATCAAGCTTTAGTTTAAGACAAACATATTTAGTATTTATTACCTTCGGTTTAGCGAGTAGTAGACTTAATTAAATCGAATTTTAGAATACAGTTACAGTTTTCGTGGTCAAGGAGGGCTGGGCATTATCAACATGACTGATTCAGTTCACACCGGCGTGTGACCACGAAAATTGTAAAGAATTCGGAACGTCAGAAACAATAAAATGACAATAAAAACGTGTTATTAAGTCGAAAAAATACTTTAAATTAAGAAACATATCTCTTTAGTTGTGAATTGTGTAGTTTGATGCTATCTCGCCAAAATAACACAAATTATTTTGTAATCATGATTCTTGAAATGTTAACATTGAGAATTGCGAATGAAAATGTACATTTTGGAATTTATTATTTATTGTGCACAATTATTGTGGTAGAATAGGTGCCACAGACGGCACTTTTTCTATTTCTATCTCTATTTTTATCGTGAAGCAGTCATGTAAACCGGTTTGAAGGTTAGAGCCGCCAATATACAGTAAGTGCAATTGAGACTGATCTCATGTCTCAAGGTAGGTGGCAGCGTTCACATTCTGATTTCTATTGGCTTCGGTAACTGCTTAAAATCAGCTGGACTGTGAACTTGCCCTAATAGTCTTAACAGAAGTCCAAGCTTTCACGAAACGAATGCTTCAGACGCATATCTTCGCTTAAGTTTAGGTTTTCTAGTAGGCTGGTTAGTTGGTTAGTTTGATTTAATCTTCTATATAGGTATATATATAAATTAATTGCTGTTCGTTAATGTCGCTAAAACTCGAGAACGGCTGGACTGATTTGGCTAATTTTACTCTTAAATTATTTGTGAAAGTCCAGAGAAAGTTTAAAAGGTAGATAAATATGAAAATGCTCGGAACTAAATAAAAATAGCAATTTTGTTTGTTTTACGTTTATTTTATACAAAAGTTTAGGTCTTTTATTTATCGATTGAGGCACTACGAAGTCTGCCGGGTCAGCTAGTAATTTAATAATTTTCTGTATACGTAAATTACTTTGTCGTGTCGGCTACAGGAACAATTCCTCTATTTATTATGCAGTTGATAAATTAGGATTACGTTTAATAAAAACTTTTATACTTGTTATATAATATATATTTTTAATTTTAAAGTTAACATTAAGCTATAAAACACATAACATTATGCTATATATCTTAATATAAATATATATAGAAGAAGTCTACGCTGCAGTGAGTACCTACAAAGGGGCTGAAGATGACGAAACTTGTTTTGACTGCAAGTCATAAAAACAAGGTTACGTAAATCTTTTTGCTAGACTAAAATAACTTGATAATATCACTTAGGTATAAAACAATCATGTAGACTCAAATGCAGAATTTTAATATAAAGAACTAAATTATACCTTGAGTGAAGGAGTAATAAGGGATATCAATTAATTGGTTTGATAATGCGTTATGCCGTGTACATGATTATAGGGCGTCTCGCGAAGTCGCACTCGCACCGGTAGGTTATTGCCTACTTCTAAAGCAAAGCCGACATGCATGTTGTTTTGTCGAGTGGGATCCATATTAGATAATACACCGGAAACTTCGACTTCGTGTTTCAAACTGAGAGTCAAAATTCACGTTATGAGGTTAATGGGCTCCATTAACCACTTAAAACTGGGTGAGCCGTAAGATCTTTTTTTTTTGCTCTGATTGGTGGACGAGCTCACTGCCCACCTGGTTTTAAGTAGTTACTGGAGCCCATAAACATCTACAACGTAAATGCGCTACCCACCTTGAGATATAAGTTCTAAGATCTCAAGTATAGTTACAACGGCTGCTCCACACTTCAAACCGAAATGCGTTACTGCTTCACGGCAGGAATAGGCCATTAATAAATCAATCACCCATTAATAAAATTAAAACAAGACACTTATTCGAAAATCGACCCAATCAATTCGGTCTCGTACACTCCAATGCAGATAGTAAGGGTAAGGTAAGTAAGTTGTACGGGAAGTAAGATGTGTTGTAGTCTCGAACCTGTTTTAATTTTTTATTTATTGTTTTACAACTAGACTATATTATTATAGTAATCTTAGAGCGTTATGCCTCCGCAACCGAGCGAATAGGTGAGCTCACGGGGCTCTAACCTGGGGAGAATGAACCTGTTTTACTGGAAGTAGTTTGTTGTAGTCCCGAACATATTTTATATAACTTAGGTGAACGCGCACATGACTCACCTTGTATTGAGTGGTTAGGGAACAAATAGATATCAAAAACGTAATTGTCGCCACCCACCTTGATACTTAAGTTTTAAGCCTCAGTTCTATCGCACAGCGGTTGCATCACCCTTCAAACGCATTACTGCTTCGGGACAGGACTATGGAGGGTAGTGGAATCCACACGTGCGGGTTCACAGGACGCTCTAATACCAGTTGTACTGACAGTTGCATATGTTGTATTCAATTTAAATATATACATATATGCATAATAAACACCCAGACAAAAGCTAACAAACCTGTTCATCATATGGATATTTGCCTGATGTGGGCATCGAACCCGCGACTCTCGGCGCAACTGTCAGGTGCGCTAACTATTGCACCATCGATCCATTCTATATGGAGCTATATTTTGATTTTTAGAACCTAACGATTTGTGTGTAGATAGTTTTTTTTTTGCTACCTTAGCTGATAGCCTTGAGAGGCTATTTCAGCGTAACTTAGCTAGTAGGTGAGCTCACGGGGCTTAAACCGGAGTGATGCTAACACTGACCCTAGCAAGAGCAGTGCTTCGCAGAATCTATCGCCGGATCGGAAATGCGACCCACTGAGAAGATCCGGCGAGAAACTCAGTGGGCTGTGTCTGTGGGTTCATTCGCTCGTCGAGCCCTTCGTCGCAAGCGACGGGTTCGACGAGGACGGTGATCGGTGTTTGTGGTACCTAAAAGCATCATGGATCGGGGGGACTCATAATGACGTGTTTTGGGCGACGTCGACTGTTTATCATTTGGTCTACAGGATCGAGTATGTAGATAGTTTTGACTATTCGCCTGTATTTATAATTTTGGCATAGATAGCTTATATATTATTTAATCTGTAATGGCTATGTTATCGACAAATATCGTTTGCGTCGTATTAACATAAAATCAATTACATACACATTACATTACACAATTGAGTGCACGGAAAAATTGGCAAAACACGGTTGTCGCTTCTAGTTCTGCTTGCGTCTCTCTGTGGCAGATTAATGTCACGGATAATTTTTAATTTTTTTATTTTGTCTCTACTCAGTGATATAAATAATGATCTTTTGTTGCTGTATGAATACCCATTTGGGTTTTTACGTTAATTGTGTTCAAAGCCAACATAATTAATATTACAATGGGGTTCAAAACATAATTGCTTTGTTTATTGGCTAAGTTGCATTATTCAAATCAGAATATTCCATCTGTTCGGTCCCGGTAGGCTGCGTGGTATCTACCCAAAAGACTCTATATATTTACGAAAATTTATTAATTCCACAAGATCCTTCATATAAGCCAATTTTAAGCCCAAATATAATCAAAACAACGATTTTAACATCACATCTCTTACGTCGAGATTTTTCGAACATAATTTAAAAAATGAGAGACATGTACAAACTCAACTTCCAAAAACTGCGTTCTTGTAATTATCAATAACAAAGCAATTTTTTTAAGTACATATTATTTAAAAGTTTTATTGAAATATATAACATGTTATATTCTATAGATTTACAATATATATATATATATATATATATACATAGTCAGGTCATAAATTCTGTCACATGTTTAATGTAAAATAATTGAAACAAGTTTATTCATTATGTAACCATTAATATACCAAAATGAACTTAACAAAACATAGATTCTTATGACACTGAAGTTTATTCAAAATGACCTCCGTGATTTTGAATACAGGCCTTCAATCTGCGCGGCCAGTCGTCTATCGCAGCACGAACGAGGTCCATGTCAATATCGGCGGCTGCCTTAATCAAGGATGTCTTGAGTGACTCCAAATTGGGATGAGGCTTTGAGCACGCCTTTTCCTCCAAGTGTTGCCATATCTTGTAATCTAACGGATTCAAATCTGGACTGGAGGAGGGCCAGTCTTCGTGCCGGATGAAGTCGATCTCACGCGCCGCCAGCCAGTCTTGTGTGCTCTTCGCTCTATGAGCTGGCGCCGAATCTTGTTGGAATACCCAGTGCCTGTTATTGAACATGGTATGAGAAACAGGTTCCACAAGGTTCGTCAGGACTGTATTTTGATACACAACTGCATTCGTTTTTACACCTTTCTCACAAAAACGTACCTCTGTTAAGCCCCAATAAGAAACTCCCAACCATACCATGAACGAGGATGGAAAATGACCTCGTTGGACACGCGGAATACGGTTGCTCGTTTCTTCACTACTGTGTGCGTACACCTTATCATTTTGTTTGTTGTAGCTCTCTTCTACGGTAAAAATTTTTTCATCCGAAAAAAGAATTTCCCGATATTTTTTTCCCGCGTACCGCTTCAACAAAGCGCGGCATCTCTTCAGTCTCAGGTCCATTAGACGAGCATTCAAACGATGTCCTGTTTTTCTTCGATATGCCCGAAGCCCTAAATCTTCATTTAACACCCTTTTCACCGTGGTTCTGCTTAACCCCATCTGAAGGGCCAACAGTTTCTGCTTACGTTCGGGATTTCTTTGAATTCGCGCCTTCACAGCTTTTATCACTGCTGGAGTCCTAACAGACCGAGGGCGACCACTTCTTGACCTGTCATCTACACTAGAGTCTTCATTGTATCGTTTGATGGTACGATAAACGAATCTTTTGGTTATATTCAAATTTTTCAGTATGTTAAAAATTTGAATTGGCGCGTAACCGCAACGATGCAACGCAATAACTGCAACACGGTCTTCTTTAAGCGTCCACTCCATATTTAAAAATGAGTAAAATTCTAAAAGTATACATTTTTATTTTCATGAACAACTCGAAATTCGAATTCAATAAACTTTTTTGTGGCCAGCATTCTAAAAGAAAAGTTTTTACTGTGTGACAATACTTATGACCTGACTAGGTATATATAGATTTACTATAATAATATAATTTTTTTTGGTATACCAAAGAAGAAATCGAAACCATTAGTCACTAAACATCATATTGAAGACGAACTAACTTCAATAGGAAATGAAATATGAAACGATTCAAATGAAGTACGTAAACAGACACATTAAGTTACACGTCGTTACTCCTACACATGAAAAACACATCATCATTAATTTTTTTTGCTCACATTAAAAATTTTTAATATATACCGAGATCCCCGGGTTCGATTTGTTAAGCAAGGTTCAGTTTGGACATCGCTTAGAAGCCATAACGGCCTTAAAATATTAGGGGTCCGGTAGAGCGAGTGGGTGCTTCATACTAGACTAAAGCGTAGGTCCTATCGCTCGTGGCGCTCTACTCTCACTTCTGTAGCAGGGCTACCAAATCCCAGCTTCTATTTGACTCTTGACTCTTTAACTCTTGAAGTCGTCGTGGCCTGAAGGATAAGACGTCAGATGCATTCGTATGGGGCGATGCAACGGTGTTCGTATCCCGCAGGCGGGTACTAATATTTCTAATGAAATATAATACGTAGTTAACAAATGATCACGATTGACTTCAACGGTGAAGGAATAACATCGTGTAATAAGCATCAAACCCGTAAAATTATAATTTGCGTAATTACTCGTGGTGGGATCTCTTGTGAGTCCGCACGGGTAGGTACCACCGCCCTGCCTATTTCTGCCGTGAAGCAGTAATGCGTTTCGGTTTGAAGGCTTGGACAGCCTTTGTAACTATACTGAGAACTTAGAACTTATATCCCAAGATGGGTGGCGCATTTACCTTGTAGATTTCTATGTGCTCCATTAACCACTTAGCACCAGGTGGGCTGTGAGCTTGTCCACACATCTAAGCAATAAATAAATAAATGATTTCTTTAGAAACGAGCTGATCGAATCAGCAGGGATCCCAGTGTCTTTGCTAAATTGGAGCCGTAGCGATTGTGGAGAGACTTGGGTATCTCTGCATACTATATGAAGTGAAGCATTCTGAGGAACTTTGCCTGGACCCTTTTTCTTATTTTTACTATAGTGCTAATCGTCGAATAGGACCAAAATATATCTTGTGCACCGACTGGCAGTCGACAAGCTGAAACGGAGTCACGATCCTCAGCAATGAGGGAGCGATGGAGAAGAAGCTAATCGTCGTCATTTTTGAGCTCACCCATACTACCGGAAACCTCTGGAATAATGTACAATGCTTGCCCAGATGTAGTTGAAGTTTTGTAATGAGCTTCAAATCGGGTATTCCCTTGCGACTATGTTCTACCACTTTTAAACAAGATTAACTAAAGGATAATATCATGTGATAAAACTCACAAAGGTACAGCTGAGACTGCATTGGGTGGTACTATTCTGCCACAAACATGCGCTCAAATATAAAGTGCGTTAGGTAGGGGGGTCGGTATTTATGTAGGTAGGACAGGCGTTATTCTATTCCCAATGACTTTGATAGACGGTATTTCAGTTAAGATGTCTACTTGACCCGGAAACTGAGCTGTGAACTCTTCTCTGTCTCTACTCAACTCCGTTGAAAAGATGCCCCCTTAAAGCATAGCTTGATCGATCTTAATTCATGAAGGTTTAGTGGTCAACATGAACAATCACGTCACAAGGCTATAATCCTATTAATTTATCATAAATAAAAAAAGTGTAGTCAGTAAAACTGAAGCTAATTGGCTCGCGAGTATCAAGCAATCTACATACATTTTCTTTGTTTTTTAATTCCATTATAACCTTGCGCTTAACTTTATCTCCGAGTTTGCAGGAAAGCAAAATTAGTAAAAAAAACAAACCACAAAAACTGTAAATGACGTAAACGCGGTTTCAAGAAATTTAATAAATGGTCATGGAAAACGGAAGAACTCGTAATGTTGTTGTGTTTCCCCATAATATTTTTATTTTTTATACACAGGATGTTCGTAAATATTATTTATTTTAAAATAAAATGAGATTATAACAAAATCCTCTACTACTACGTCCACTATACTGCGTGCTTTTAAACACTGTTAGACATTTCTTTTTTTTATATTCACCCACTATAGATGTTCAAGTCTATATTTGAACTAACTGGGCTTCCAACATCTTTCTGCCTTGTTTCAGTTTTGTTATTTCCTGCTTTTGTTTGCTTTCTTGTTCTGTTTTTTTTCCCAAGAAGAATGAGACCATGGCTAATATACCCGACCCAGGCGATGGAGGGAAACAAAGCCGCCGTCGCCCTAAGCGCCATCCATTTTTGGTGTTTTTAGGCACTTCAGGCACCGGTCGTCCTTTTGAACTTGTCGAATGCGATGAAGAGTTCGATATACAACTTAGGCTATAAACTCTAAAGTTGTCGTGGCCTAAAGGATAAGACATAAGATATTCGTATCAAGCGATGAAACTGTGCCTGTGTTCAATTCCCGCATGTATGTATGTACCAATTTTTCTAATAAAATATGTACTTAGTACTTAAAAATTGTTCACGAAAGACTTCCACGGTGAAGGTATAATATCATGTAATAAAAATTAAACTCACAAAAATCTCATCTAAGCGATTAAAAAAAAGGAAACACAGCCCACGGTTCTTGCTAGGCTAGTATTAACAAGTCCTCCCAGGTTGAGCTCCACGAGCTCACCTAGCACATCGTGCGTTGCTGGAATAGCTTCTCGAGGCTACTAGCGATTAGGTACGAAATAGACTAGCTCAAATGCGAACACCACCATCCAAAGGCCCGTAGTTTCAATAACATTGAATAATTACGATCCATCAAAATGGACGCGTGATTTTTTCCCGTCAGAAATAGGTTACCTCTTACATTCCTCTACGTGCTCACAATATGGTTCGCTTATCATAGAAATGGTACATCTATGTTGGCGTCAATGAATGCCTGAATCCCCGAGATTCCTACTCGTTATCACAAAGCTGATGTAAAAAACCTGCAAAACTTGTATTAGTTTTTATGTGATTTTTTCAACAATCTCAATTTAAAAATATTAAATACGTATGACCTCTAGAGGGCATTGTGTCCTCAGATAAATAGTAGCATGCTATTACCAATGCTAAAAATGGTCACAGAGGATTAAATGGGAAGGGATTCTTTAGCGGTATAGATCGGCTTGAATACTTCAGGAATTACTTATGCATTATAAACAAAGAACATGTTTCGAATAAACATTTTTTATATTAATTTTTTATATCATTTATATCACATAAGAAACTTAAAAAAATCTGTAGAGAAACTATGAGTTATATTACGAAGAACTTTCATGAATATTTCTTTAAATAAAAATAAAAAATAATAATAATAAGGTAGCCAAATTTTTACCAAATAAGTTTGTTTGTCAAATCTGAAAAAATATGTGTAAGTCTTATTGCGAATGTCATCAAAGATTCCGAATATCATCGAAGATAATCCAAAAGAAATTCTTAAAACAAAAATCAGTTTTGCAACTAAGCCTGTTGCAATGCTCATTAATTTCTCTAATCGAGTGCTAATAGTTAATTGCCATCCTAAAAGTTAGCTTACTAATGCTTTTATTTATTATATATTTCATTCTATTCCGAAACAAAGTCAAAAAAGACAACAAAAATTAATACGAACAAAAACAAAAAACATTATCTGCTTACCTTTTTAACCAACCTGTATGCGAAAAGGTTTTTATGCATCGAAGACAGATGAAATAATGAACCGACCTAGCAAATTAGATGCTTTGAACACATCGCTGACGACTATAAATACTGGTATATCATTACATTCAACATCATAAGACACTGCAGACCACTGGAATCACTTACGTGCTGAGCAGGTAGGTGACTGAATTGCATAAAATTTTCTTGTTTTAATTGTGAATGAAGTAAATATTTATACATTATAAATTTAACATTGCATTGTTTTTGTTAATTAGTGTTCGTGAAATTTTTAATAATGTTATTCGTATGTGAGTTTTTTTTGGCTATTTATTGTTTATAGTATATCATTTGGTGGTGAGATTATGTGGATTAATTTATTTCAATGTCCAGCGTAGTCGCACGGTTTTGTAAACCCCAAAACTCTACGTGGGCTTAGATCATCGATTGATAAAACGCCACTAGTCCCGATTTTATACTATTTCTTATTGGGTTCTTCAAGCTGACGTAGGTACACCTCTATGATATCAATCCTGTGGTATTGAGACTAGCAGATTGGTCTACGTAGAACTCCAAGATAAATAATATGCTCTTTTGATGATATTGCAAATTACCTGTCGTTGACGTATCGGGGACGGTCTTAGACTTTGGTTTTGCCTCTTATCATTTAGCTTAGATATGTCGTTTACAAACTTTTATAATTGTCTATCTTTCGTCCCAGATTGGGTTTAAAGCTTTTGAAAAATAAAAATCTATTCTTTCTCGCATCTATTCTTAATAGCTTGCTGCTGCTGTAGAAGGCCAGCTTGCAGCCAACTTAACATTAAGCGGTGAATAAAAAACTTACAGTGAATGTCGCCTAATTTAGATCAAAGGCGGCCTTAGATTAGGATAGAGTCTGTGCCAACCGTACAAAACGCAGTGGCGACAAACGCTTTTTTTATTGCCTTTGAGGACAGACGAACTTACGATTATGGTTTAGTGATAACCAGTCAATGGTCACCGTCACTCTAATGAACGCTGTTCCTGTAGCGAGTTGAATGGTGGTAGAAAAATAAATATTATTATATAAACAATCTCAAAAAATTCCTAAAAATAACCTTCATAAAACATAAAAAAATATAGATGGCATAGCAATAATATATCCGTCAGGTCCGCGGTCCCAAACGAAGCTTCGCTTGAATAAGTCTGCACGTATTGGATTAATGGCTAGCCTACCTTTAAGCTCGTATTGGATTCGCAGCAGAAATACGAAAAACGGTGGTGGTCGACCCATGTGAGCTCACGACATATCCTACCACCCATAACACATTGGAGGGCGAAAACTGAAATAACCAATTTATGTAAGTTTGATAACAGAAAATGAATTTTCTTGCAGGATCATCAACCATGAAGGTCCTTATAGTTTTGAGCTGTGTACTCGTGGCCGTACTTGCTGATGATAAGTACACTAACAAATATGACAAAATTAACTTGCAAGAAATTTTGGAGAACAAGAGGCTCCTGGAGTCGTATATGGATTGCGTGCTCGGCAAGGGCAAGTGTACTCCCGAAGGGAAGGAACTGAAAGGTTTGTTGTTTGATATCAGAGCTGAATATTGTAAAAGAAATAATGACTTTTATTTCTTTAAACATAAAGTTTATTGTTCTTTCAATTCCGTTATGGGTAAGGGATTTTACAGCTTTGGTTACGTTTTAGACTGTCCAGTTGATATTGAGTCTTCAAAATCAATTCCAAGGTTTTTATTTTGGGAATCCCACTAAAATGTACCCTGATGGTTTTTCAGGCTTTTTTTTTTATTGCATAGATGAGCCCACCTGGTGTTAAGTGGTTACTGGAGCCCATAGACATCTACAACGTAAATGCGCCACGCACCTTGAGATATAAGTTCTAAGGTCTCAGTACAGTTACAACAGCTGCCCCACCCTACAAACCGAAACGCATTACTGCTTCACGGGTGAAATAGGCAGGGTGGTGGTACCTACCCGTGCGGACTCACAAGAGGTCCTACCACCAGTCAAAGCTTAAAGCACGCTTAGTATATTTCGTATTTGACTTCTTCTATTGTTATAAGTACAAAAAAAAATCCTTTAACATAATATCACATATCAATTATTATGGATTAAACCTAAATTCAACTTTGTTTGTTTAGATCATCTTCAAGAAGCTCTAGAGACTGGTTGCGAGAAATGCACTGAAGCCCAAGAAAAGGGCGCTGAAACTACTATTGATTATTTAATCAAGAATGAACTGGAAATTTGGAAAGAGCTGACAGCCCATTTCGACCCCGACGGCAAATGGAGGAAGAAGTACGAAGACCGCGCTAAGGCCAAGGGCATCGTCATCCCTGAATAAAACTTCAATAAAGTTGAACACTAACTAGAATTTTAATTCAACAACGGAATCCTAAATTTTTTATTGTTATGAAATCTGATTTTGTACTTTTCGTTTTTTAAATAAATAAATTTCTTAATTCATTTTGCGTTTTATGTTTGTTTTTTCCGGATCTTTCATTATCCCGCACAGGTAAGCTCCAAATAACTACTTATTTTCGCCGTTCTGAAAGGATTCTAATCGTATTAGCAACGTATTGAATCCATCAGCTTATGTTGCCACTTTAAGTATGCATTTATTCTGTATTGTCTTTAGGCTACATTAAACACAAGGAGGAATTGAAAGAAATGAGGATTGAACTCAAATTCTCTCGAATGTGAAATAAAATAATTACGTTTTAAGGTTAGATTTTCTAACTCAGTTCAGGTTTTACATGTACAATTTACAGGTATGTACAATTATTCATTTTATTATCTATATATTAATACCTAAAGCAAAAACTTTGTACCCCTTTTTACGAAAATTGCGCGGACGGACGAGTATGAAATTTCCCACACTTATAGAGAATATAGAGAAGAAGTGCAGAATGCTAATATTTTTTTAAATTATGCAATAGAAATACATTAAATCAATAAAAAAACATTACACACCACCATGTATTTGACATAACACATACATATGAATATACTCTTTGTTTATTGTCAATTGTCAAACTTTTGTTATTGTATAAAGTCTGTGGTCAAATTGAGAATAGACTAATATTGTTTGACTTTAATATTATTTATTAAATCTATAGTGTAGTTTGGCGAAATCGGTTATAGATTATATTTTATTATAGAAGTACCTATAATAGTGTTTGTCAATAGAACTATAATAATGTTTATAATTATAATTTCAATTAATTATAGTCGAATTTCGACTGCTGTTGGACCACTAGTTAAATATAGTGTTAAGGTTTACATTTTGAATTTAGTTTCGCCTTTATTATTGTCATCACATTACTTCTCAATACAGGAACAGTTTTCGTGGTCACGAAGAAATGATAATCGATGTTAAAACGTAAAATTAGTTTTAATTATGTTTATAATTCGAGAATACCAACGAAAATATCACATTCACATTACTTTGTCTAAACTAGACATCCACGAGTTCTCATAGTTACATTGCTCAGATAAAACAGAAAGGGACGATTTGTCGGTAATTATCTATATATTAATACGTGAAGCAAAAACTTTGTATCCCTTTTTACGAAAATTGCGCGGACGGAGGAGTATGAAATTTTCCACACTTATAGAGAATATAGAGAAGAAGTGCACAATGCTAATATTTTTTTTTAAATAATGCATAAAAGATACATTAAATCAATAAAGAAAACATTACACACACTACATACGATGTATTTGACGCACACACGCGTGCATACTATTTATTGTCAAACTTTGGTTCTTGACGTCTGTGGTCAAATTGAGAATAGATTAAATATTGTTTGTCTTTATTAATATTTTTTTATAGAAGTATAAAATACAATCATAATATTGTACACACTTACAATTCCAATTATAGTCGAATTTCGACTACTGCGGGACCTCTAGTATTTATTATTGAATTCCGGACACCACATAAATGCTGTAGCCATGGCGACGTACCAGATGTATCGACGACCTAGTGAAAATCGCTAGGTCACGTTGGATGCAGGTGGCAACGGGTTGGATGTGCTGGAGATCAATTGGAGAGGGCAGCAGTGGACAGTGGTATTAACCCACAGACACAGCCCACTGATTTTCTTGCCGGATCTTCTCAGTGGGTCTCAGCACTACCCTTGCTAGGGCCAGTGTTAGCAACACCTCCGGTTTGAGACCCGAGAGCTCACATACACGCTAGGATATCCCTGATATAGCCTCCCAGGGCTATCAGTATAGGTATATATGATGATAGGTATATATGATGATGATATGTTCTCCGTTATGTTGTGTTAGCATTCGTGTTTCAAGCAAAAGCGTCGCAGTGGTATTCTTCGCCACTGTTTTTAGGATTTCTGTTCTCGAAAAGAATAGAAAGAAAAAAAGAACATATCCCTACGCGATCAACTTGTTGTTCTTACAAGTAAAACCTTTGGTTTTAGGTGTCGGGTAAAGCTGTCAACGTCAATATGCACCAAATTAAATGCATTTGTCTGTTATTTAGTATTCCTGTACTTATTACGAGTATATATCTACGATGGAAGAAGTCATATAAATTTGAAGCTTCTAACGGCCGATCTCAAAAACTAATCGTTTGTTAGATGATTAAATGCTCACAAAAGATAGCTTATGCTTATTATATCTGTAATTATTGTTCGGAGAAAATTTATTAGAAAGCTTATATAGGTAAATAAGGGGTGTTTGATTAGCCCTATGACTGTTTGCTGGCGACAGGTTACAGTAGTAGATTGTTAGGGATAGTCTCAAAATAATCATTAAGATATTTATTGTATCGTTGTTGTTAAATTAAACATTTTAATTTGTTCAGTGATGAAATTTGTAACGAAATGCTCGTACAAGTATGTACGTCAAGTTTTTAATTCTAGATCAAGATTAGAATGTGAGGATCGCTCAAATGTATTCTCGAATAAATTTTAAAGTTGAATTTTGCTAACAGAATTTACGTACTTAGACTAATTAAAATTTTGAATTATAATGATGACTAAATATTAAGAATATTAAAAGTGTCTAGCTCAAGGTGAGTGAGTGGGTTAATAAAGCAAAACTTTTAGGTATGTTTGGAAATACTATTTTTGTAAAAAATATATACGAAATACTATTTTTATCTTATAAAAATATTATGTTCATTCATTATATTTCATTACTCTGCTATGTTATACATTACTAAAATCAAACAAACAAACCTGTGCATCACCTGAATGTTTGCCCTATGTGGAAAACGAAAGCTAGTAACCCAATGTTAGTAAAATGTTAGTCAATCTACAGATAGCCGTATTTTGTCACAAATAAAAACTTATAGGAAAAAATTCTGATGTCCCTAAATATTACAAGCGCCTAGATTTTATACCATACGTAAAGGAAGAAATCTAAAAATAGTATTTAAGGTACGATTGCTAATATTTTATAAAATTTTACCAACAAAGATATACGCAATATAATCTATACTAATATTAAAAAGCTGAAGAGCTTGTTTGATCGTTTGGTTAAACGCGCTAATCTTAGGAACTACTGGTCCGATTTGAAAAAATCTTTCAGTGTTAGATATCCCATTTATTGAGAAAGGCTATATATGAGTCGTCTATTATCAAAGGTGCAATCTGTGCATTTGGACAAAAAATTTTATTGATATGTCAATACAGATTGATTTGAATATAATCGTCTCCTTCAAAGAATACGGTTCAAAACCTGCATTAAATAAAGGTTAATAGTTAACCTGTTATTTATCTAAGATGTCGTTCCGAAGAGTTTTGTGACTGCCGATGGAATACAAAGTCAATAATTCGTTTTTCTGATTTACCAATCATTGTCCAAAAGTCAGATTGCCGCCTTTGATAATAGTCGACTCATATATATATAGGCTGTATAACATCACGCTGATATCAATACGACCTGAGTACTAGCAAAGAATATTCCAAAATCGGGGTTTCCCTTTGATAGCTTCCGCTGCGCGCGCTGCGGAACCGGTTAAAGTTTCGCTTGAATAATGTATGACAGAATTGTTTCCCTTTAAAAGTTCTAAAAAAAAGTTTTTTTTTTTTTTATGATTGAAGGATTACTGGTGGCCCGGAGGCCTTTCCAGTTTCACCAGGACAGGTGGGCGAGCAAAGGCGCAGCCAGGAGGGGTGGGATTTGCTAACAGCTGCCCGAGCGCCTCCGAAGGAGACCTAACAACTCAAGAGTAGCTGCTTCGCGAATGAATCTACTACCGGATCGGAATCGCGACCCGCTGAGAAGATCCGGCGAGAAACTCAGCGAGCTGATTCATGGATTAGGTTGCACGGCGAACTCTTTGTCGAGTTCGACGAGTACGGTTACCGAGGTCCCTAAGCCTGCTCCTAGAGCTGAAGGCGTCTAGTGCAAAGGTTATTGGATCTGATGGATCCGTAAGGACGTGTCTAGGGCGTCGACGCATGATCAGGATTCGGGGAGTAGTCAGCGGCGGCTACGATAAGGCGATTATCATGACGCATAGCCTTATCGAAGTACCGTTCCGACGCTGACTTCATGTATTTCTGTATAGATTCGAGACCCAGGTCGTCGTGTAGGTCAACGTTCCTCACGAACCACGGAGCTCCGACGGCTAACCTGCAAAAGCGGGATTGTAGAGATTGAAGGGTGTCTATGTGTGTGCGGGCCGCATGAGCGAACACCACACTCGCGTAAGTCATGACGGGCCTTATGCAAGTTTTGTAAAGTGTCACCTTGTTCCGAAGGGACATTTTACTCCTCTTACAGATCATGGGGTAGAGTCTACCGAGAATAAACGCGGCACGGTCACGGACTGATTTTATATGCGGGCGGAATGTCATCGATGCATCCAGGGTAACGCCCAGGTACTTGACCTTCCTGGCCCAGGGTATGGATTGACTAAAGAGAGTAATCGGGGGTGTGAGATTCCTCCTCCTAATACGGGAGGAAATCCGTGTGGAGCTTCCCCTCTGAAATAGCACCGCAGTACTTTTCGCTGGGTTGATGTCTATGCGCCATTTTCGGAACCACTGTCCTAGGGCTAGGGCTGCGCTCTGAAGCTTCTTCGCGATTAGGGACTTGTTTCTACTGGAATAGTAAACAGTCGTGTCGTCGGCGAATAAAGCTAAATGGGTCGGCGGTGACCGGGGAATATCGTTAACGAATAAGCTAAATAGGAGGGGTGAAAGGACAGAGCCTTGCGGGACTCCAGCTGTGAGAGGTCGTGGGGAGGAGCGGGTTCCCTCGACTCGATATCGAAAAGAGCGGTTCGACAAGAAGTCCCGTATGATGAGCACGAGACTATCCGGCACGCCCATGTTGAATAGTTTGAAAATCAAACCGTTGTGCCAGACTTTGTCGAACGCTTTTCCGACGTCGAAGAAGAGAGCTCCCGTGTATAACGGTTTTGGTCGATTAAGCCCCACAAGAATGTGCTCCGTGAGGCGGTGCACCTGTTGAACACATGAGTGATTTGTACGGAATCCGAATTGTTCATCGATGAGAATGCCCTTGGATGAGACGAAGTCTCTGAGGCGTTTGTAGAGCAGACGCTCATACAGTTTGCCTAGAGACATGAGGAGGCTAATCGGGCGGTAGCTCGTCGGATGATTTTTTGGTTTACCGGGTTTATGTATGCCGATAACGTCCGCTTCTTTCCACACCGCGGGAAAGATACAGTTCGCCATAGCGGCATTGAAAATAGATGCCAACATCACGATGAGTTGGACGGGTAGAAGTTTAATAACGCGGTTGGATATACCGTCGGAACCGGGAGCCTTGCGAGGACGTAGGTCTTTGATCAAGTCTTTAACTTCCATCGGGGTGACGGGTGGTAACGCATCCGAGGGTGGCAAGGAGACTCTGCGTTCTACCTCACTGTCTACTAATTCTACATGAACAGGGTCCACGGATTGAGTGCTGGGCGTGCACTGGGTTTGCAATGTATCGGCCAGCAACTCTGCTTTTTCGTCATCATCAAACGCCGCGAGTCGGCCTGAGGGGCCTACGAGGGGGGGCATAGTTACTACCATATCCGATTTGAGAGTACGAGCTAAGCGGTAGTAAGACCTTTGGGAGGGCGCGAGTCCTTCTAAGAAATCAGACCATCTGGCATCTCGGACTTCGGCGATGCGAGACTTTACGTCGCGTTGTAGGGCACGCATTCGAATACGATTTTCCGCGGTAGGATACCTGTCGTAGGCGCGTATCGAGGCGTTCTTAGCTCTAAGGAGTTCCCTAATATCATCGGACAATTTGAAGCGGTGAAGGAAATCCTCCGCTACAACTTGTTTCGATGATCTATCTAATGTTGAGGTGATGTGTGACGTTAAGATGTCTATGGCTTCAGCGGTATCCTGAGGAGACGGGGTAGAGTCCGGGTTAAACGGGAGCGATGGTGGATCAGATTCAGCCAGGCTGATGCCCAGCGTGTGCCAATCCACCACAGTCCTCGTGACGGGAACGGAGTCGGGAGCGCGACCGAGCTTCATAACGACGGGACGGTGGTCTGAATCTAACTCTGAAACTACTTCGATCGAGTGTAAGCTCAGAGTTATGTTTTTTAATAACGCTATGTCGAGTATATCCGGGCGATGCGCGATATTTAGCGGGTAGTGAGTCGGTGTTAGCGGAGCGACGATATCGAAGGCGAGATCGTCGACTAACGCGTCAAGCCGCCTGCCATTCGGGGTTGT
The DNA here is from genome assembly GCF_030267445.1 of Bombyx mandarina. Classification (NCBI taxonomy): domain Eukaryota; kingdom Metazoa; phylum Arthropoda; class Insecta; order Lepidoptera; family Bombycidae; genus Bombyx; species Bombyx mandarina. The sequence continues at coordinate 7,758,468 of NC_143225.1, read as the reverse complement.
GGTGTGTGAGTTCCACCTGATGTGTTTACAATTTAGGTCACCCGCCAGAATGACAGAGCTCCCCATGCCGAGCAGCGCCTCGATATCACTGCTTAGAACGATCTTATCCGGTGGAAGATAAACGGACGCGATAACGATCGGCGCGTGTCCCGTCAGTGAGATTCGGCACACTGATGCTTCGATATTAGCGAGCGCGGGAGGATCGAGCGGGACGCAATGCAGGGCTCTTCTATAGTAAATGACGGTACCACCACCACGAGCAGAGAGCCTGTCGTTCCTGACCATGTTATAGTTCGCGATTTTAGGGTCACGGCGCGCGGGCTTAAGTAGGGTCTCCTGCACTAAAAAGATATCAATTTGATGGTCACGCAAAAAGTCAGAAACCTGATCACGTTGATTTGCGAGACCGTAAGCGTTAAAAAATCCTATCGTTACGGATAGGGGCTTTATTCTACTTATATACGCCATTGATTACCGGCGGAGTGAGGGGAGGACGTACGTATTTAATGACGCGTATACGTCGGCGTATTCTTGCACAACGGCGATAAAGTGTTGTGCAGTGGAGGCAGCGCGAATGGCGTCGCCCAAAGCGTTAACGCGCTCAAAGTTGATCGACTGAAAGAAGTCGATCGCTAAAGCGAGATTGTCGGACGCGGTCGGGGGGCAAGTCGCGGGAGAGGGACGAGTTGCGGGGGCGGGACGAATCGCGGAGGAGGGAGTTGTAACCGTGTTCGTGTACGGCAGCGGTTTCGCCCAAGCCGAGACACTGGGCACCGGCGCCGGAACGAACGCTGGCTTAGCCTGCGACACAGAGGGTGCCGAGGCTTTGATGTCTGGGCCGGAAGCTCGGAGGCGGTTTTGGCGGGCGACGCGGCGATTTATTTTCGGGGCTCGGGGGTATCCGCGGTAATTTGCGGGGTGACCCTGTGTTTGACACAGGACGCAGCTAGGCGGTTCCGTCGCGGTTTTTTGATCGCGAGTGCATAGGGCCGTGGCGTGATCGCCTAAACACTTGACGCATCGGGGGCGCGCGTGACAGTTACGGGAAGAATGCCCGTATAATTGGCAGTTATGGCATTGGCTAGGTGTGCCTTTCTTGTGTGGGGTTTCGACGGCGATTCCGGAAAGGCTACATACCGTTCGGATGTTGAATATTTGCTTACCCTCGGGGGTAGGCTGGAGGGCGACGAGAACCATGTTATATGGCTCCCTTCCGCGACCTGTGTGCATGCGGTGTACGGAGTTAACCGGTAGGCCTTGTTCGAGAAGGTCGGCCTTGACGAGCTCGGCATCCAACTCTTTAGGGATGCCACGTATGACGGCACGGACTTCGCGCTCCTCCTGGAGCGTATACGTGTGAAAACTTATACGCTCCTTACGGAGGTAAGAAGAGAGGGCCCTATGGTCGTCGGGTGTTCGAACCTTAATTTGAATGCCGTTCGCGAGGTTACGGGCATTCGTGAAGTTGATATTTTTGGCCTTAAGGGCCAGGGAAACTCGATCCCAAGCTGCCTTCTCTTGGAGGATTACCGGGGGAGGGGTCTGGGTTTTATTTTGTGCCACCGGACGCGGCGACGGAGTGGCACGGGCTGGAGGCGCAACGGGAGTCTGAGGGCGGGGGCGCGACGCGTTCGCGGCTTTGCTAATTTTAGCGGCCGCGGGAGCTCGAGACTCCGCGGCACGCTTCTTACCCTTTTGTACCAGGGTGAATCCATCCGTCGATGAGGCGGGAGCGAGGTCGACCTCCATCTCCGAGTCAGAGTCGGAGGACGAGGAGGCGGGCGCAGGTGACCTACGAGCAGGTGTTTTGGAGGGCACGACGGAGGCTGCGGATGATCGCGCTGCTGGAACGGTGGCCACGGCGGACGACGCAGCAGTTTTACTCGCCAGTATAGGCGACGCGGGAACGGCAGGCACGACGGAGGCTGCGGTGCTCGATGCAGAAGCTTTGCACGCAGGTACAGGCGACGCAGGAGCAGCGAGCTCGGCGGAGTCCACGAGAGGGCTCGCGATGTGATCGGCCTTGAAGGCCAGAAACTCTGAGGCGAGCTGTGGGTGGCGAAGTCGGAGGAATTCCGCGAATACAGCGTCCATGATCGCTGAGTGCCCAGGTGGGCCGGCCCCGGGTCTTGAAAACACTCGCCTTGCGGCGAGGCCCCAACTTCTCGGACCTGAGCGGTTCTATTGAACACAGGTGGCGATGCGGCACGATTACTACAGGACAAAGAAAAAACGCAACAAAACGGAAATAACAAAAAGAAACAGAACAATTAACCACTTCCAGGAAAACAGTTTGTCGGCAGATGTACCACGAACACAGAAACAACAAAAGGAAACAAAACAAATAAAAACTTCCAGGAAGAGCACTTAGTCGGCAGATGTACCACGAACACAGGCCGCGCGAACAATGGCCGGGCTAACAAAAGCCGGGCGAACAAAGACCGGGCGATCGAGTGGTCGATGAGCACGTCCGCACGTGACGGGTGCCTCTATCGGAATCTCTAAAAAAAAGTCCGCGACAGCATAGACTATACGTTAAGGTTGACGCACTACAATGTTTTTTATGCTAATCAAATTTGTTCTAAAATAAAGCATTTTTGTGAAGGTGTTTTTATAAAGATGATATTAATCCCTATCCAAATAAATACGTTATTCATTATTACAACATTGAAACACCCAAATCACTTCAAGATAGGCTTTGACAATAATATATTTTTCTGGATTTCTACTGAATCCCATCATCAGATCTTGATGATTACAGGATAGTAGATCACCGGCCATCCACCATGTCATTGGCGGTGACGAATTGAACTAATAAATACACGTGTATCTTTTGAAAGTCTATTAATATCTTAGAACTAGCTTTTGCCCGCGACTTCCCGAATTGTTCCGACGCCGGCCAGCGCCTTGTACATCAATATTACGCCCTTGATCATTATTTTGCTGCGATATCACTTTAAAACTGCGATATCTTCTCATACTCATTAAAATACTCATAGCGAGATACTCATTAAAATCAGACATAGACATATTATGTCTATGTTTTAAGGTTGGCTCACTATAACTTTTTTTATGCTAACCAAAATTGTTCTAAAATAAAGCATTATTTGTAAATAGAATGGCATACATGGATAAAAAGAATCTGTACGAATTGATAACCTCCTCATTTGAAGTCGGATAAAAAGCATAATTTTGGTACGTTAAATAGCTCCTTAACATTCTATTATTCAAAAATATTTTCACCGTCTATGTAGATTAAATCGCGGGTAAAATTTACTTTAATGTTTTTTTAACGGTAATTTTAATTTATATATGTCATGTACTCAATTACAGTAAAACACATCATTCATAACAATACTTATATACTAGCACCATACCATAATATTTTTTATTAATTTTCTGACCTTACTTTCCTTACTTTACTTTAAAGAAAAGTCGGAAAATATGGAACAATTTGTTAAAGTTTTTAGTTTACGATAATATTTCAGACAATCATTGTAATTAATGAGTTAAAAAATATTTAAAACATTTTCATGCGATTCACAAACCTGGTCTGGTCGGTAAACCCAAATTATGGTTGGTATTGGTATGTTGAAATTAATTGCGAAATAAAAATCTTCAAATACATTCGATAGTGTCGTCTAGGGACAGATAACAGAGCTATTTCGAATAAAATCGCAAACAAGGCTTTGAGTTTAACTTCAACTTTACAAATAGAAGACTAGTAAATAAATAAACAAATAAATTGTAAATTTCTATTGAAAAAAAGGTAAGTGAAGTGAAGTTGGTAACTGCTGTGATGTTCTTTATTTTTTAAGCCTTAGGTAAGAGCTTTGTAGCAGGCAGCGGTGATGTTCTTGGGAAGAACTAATCTCTTACTGTCAATGGGCCTACCCGATAACACGAAAAGAACAAATATCTCAAACAAAAATTAGATACTTACAGCGATAAAAAATTACAAAGGGGTATTTTCAGAGATTTATGAGAACGTGAATCGAAGAAGACTGTTTGGAAAAACAAAACAAAATTTTATGATTATGCTTTATACATACATAAAATTCTCGTGTCACGGTGTGCGTGATTGAACTCCTCCGAAACGGCTCGACTGATTTTTGTGAATCTTAGCGTGCATATCGGCCAGGGTGGGCGGGCAATCAAATAACATCTATTTTTCATCCCCCAAAATGTTAAGGGTCCACCCCTAAATTTTATTTTTTATTTCTTAGACAAAATGTTTTTGTTCTTATTTTTTTATGATACAGCATACAAAAATACATATAACCCTAAATTTTCACCCCTCTAAGATCAACTCTTATTTTTTATTTGATAATTAAAAACTTTAATTTTTTTGCAAGAATTTTGTTTTTGTTTTGTCATGACTTAGAATAAAAAAATTCATATTACTCTGAAATTTTCACCCCTCTACGATCAACTCCTATTTTTTATTTATAAACTTTAATTTTTTTGGCAAGATTTTCATTTTTATTTTTATTTTGTCATTAATTAAAATAAAAAATCTGATGTTACTCTAAATTTTTCATCCCTCTATAATCGACCCCTATTTTTTATTTGTTAATTATAAACTTCAATTTTTATGGGCAAGTTTTTTTTTGTCATGACTTAAAATAAAAAAAAAACATATTACTCTCAATTTTCACTCTAATACGATCAACCCCTATTTTTCCATCCGGATTTTTATTTTTTTTTATTCTATGCACAGATCCGCAATAAGGTTGTAAGATGGCAATCAAATATTATAATTGTAGTACGATCAATTCTTATTCAGAGTTTATATATCATATTATTATATAAAATGAAGCATCAGAATTTACGTGAATTTAGGTTATTATTTTGGGAGCTTTAAAGCGTCTGCAAAGCAATTCGGCCCACGGAAAGTGTCTGGGAGTATCGGCGACTTATTTTTAAGGATATTGCTTAAAATATACGTAAAAATCAGCTTTCAGAATTTACGTGAAGTTCGTAATGATTTTATTTTTATTAGGTAGGTAATTTGGATTCCCCAGCGTTAAGAAAAAAAAAAGGTAATCAAGGTTACCTGATACCTGAAAATTGGCCGTCTAAGCAAGCTAGCAGGTAGGCATGCGTTCTTAGTACATACTAACACTACGCAATCGGCCACATTTCATTCGTCAGAAAATACGTGACGTCTCGTGGCCCTGGGATCTTACTCTATAAACGGCTGGACCAATTTAAATGAACTTTTTTGTATGTGTTTGTGTGGCATCCTAGAAGGGTTAGATTCACAAATCAGCCCGGCAGATGGCGCTGCAGTCGATATTTAGGATAATTTATCTTTCCTAGAAATAATTTATAAGGCAAAACAACGTTTGCCGGGTCAGCTAGTGTTATATACCTAAACTTTACATTTCCAATTGTCAATGAACGAGACTTGAAATGCATGCTTCTTTATATATTAACATCAACACCGACTATAAAAAATACACACATTTGTTGAAGTTTCTTCGAGTTCTGTCAGTCGTACTTTTTGATGTAGGGGGTTGGAGGAAAATGTGTTTTATTAATTTAAAACTAACATTGTAGTAACATCCATTTGGTGATGCCATTAAGTATATGATATTTTTAAAAGAGAAGAATTAAAAGTACAAATGATATCTAACCGTCCGTTTGATTCTAACGAAGAAATTCGATGCATTTTAGAGTCATTAAAAGGAAAAATGCATCCTAACGCGACACTTTTTTTTACTGGTGATAGAACGGTTTGTCAGTCTTACGGGTAGATAATATACTACTACCTTGCCTCCTTTTACCGTGAAGCAGTAATGCGTTTCGGTGATGGGCGTGGCAGTCGTTGTACTGCAAAATCGGACTTAGAACTCTTTGCTCAAGCTGGGCAGTGACATTGTCATTGTTGATGTCTACGGGCTCCGGTAGCCACTTAACATCAGATGGGCAGTGAGCTCGTTCACCCATCAAAGCAATAAAAAAAGGGTGAAATTTATCGATTTAATGCAAGTATCAATAAGAGTAGCAAAAAACTGACCCAAGCATATTTATATACGAATACCTAGAAATATGTATGTCAAGGATGTACGTAAATCGCTTTCGTCGGCCCGTAACGGATAATGCCAATGCCATTTTATAAAAAGTGCTATATGATTACATACCCATTAGTACTTTCAAGACAACAGAAGAGCCAGTTGTTGATCAGAAAATAGAAAATAGTTTTGAGCAATTTCTAAAGTCTTGATTTCCATAAAAACTGCTTGGGCACCACATGAGATCACCGATAGTTAGTTAGCTAAAAAATTTCCTAGTATCGTCAACTGTACACCTAAAGTGTCGACTTCATTGAATAAACAATGCATGAACAAACGCAAACGGACAAACCAATATTTTTAAAAGGATATACATATATTAAAGTTCACAATGAGAACAAGACATGTTACGTGTTCACTTAGCTTTATTGGTTTAGTTAAAACTTGATCTTAGTCAACTCACTATTTGCGATTCTTGTTATGCGTGTTTATTCCTGCTAGTCACACCATTTTGAAGCATTCCTCCGCTAGCATCATTGTTTTCGACGTTTTTTCTAATACCACTTACATTTTATTAAGTCTATAATATGACAGTTAAATTGAGATAACTAGTCAGACAGGAGGACAAAGTACATTTTTAGATAAGATTGTTTACTGAAAAGGATAATCATGTTCTACGTACCTTTTTTTAAACACACAATCACTGTGTTTTCTGTTTGAAACATGCTCATAAATAAATATTAATAAATTAGAAGACTTTCATTAGATAAGCTAACAAGATAGCTCACTCGATGAAAAGTCTTCTGAGGCTTATGGATACCGACGTTGCTAGGAGAACAGCGAGGCGGCTACGTACCCCTAAGTACTTTCCTTAAAGCTCATTTGAAGAGGGACATGTCCCCAATGGCACGCCGTGACTGATGGTGTGTTAAAAAAGCTGAGGATGGCCTCTGTCTATCTCTCATAGATCTTTGGCAAATACCAGGTGTGCAGCGAGAGAGAGAAAGAAAGAGAAAAATAAATTAGTTACATTTGATTTTAGAACATCTGTCATTCTCACTCGTCATTCTCCGGTGAACATTAATAGTTTTTTACTTATTTTTGCGGCAATGTTTGTTAAATATAATTTTAATATTAAATTACTTTTAGGTTCTTCAAGTACCGGTCAGGGAATGCGCGTTCGACATGTAACCTAACCTCATAGACACAACCCACTGTGCTTCTAGCCCATTCTCTCAGGTCGAGTCCGTGAGCTGACCTACCCATCGGAGTGTAGCTGGAATGGCCCCTAAGATTGCCAGTTATTAGGTAGGGGAAAAAAGTGGAATATGGAGGAGAACAAATTTCTGTGATAACATTATACAAAGTAGCCATATAGCCAAGTGCAACAAAATTTTTCACCCGCTTAGTATTAGTCACACATTCACAAGTACCGGACATTTTACTTAATAGGAGATTTTATACGGTGCATCACAGTTGGACAGGTAGCGGCCTAGCTCTGTTCCTGTTCTGACCAGAATTGTATTGTATTTCCATGAGCGACGGTAACCACTCACTATTAACTGGGCCGAAACTCGTCTGCATAGAAGGGCAATAAAAAAAGAAAAAGAATTAAAGGTGTTAATGTTTATGTGCTATATGATCTTAAAGTCTATATTAGTGAAGTCGTCGTGGCCTAAAGGATAACACGTCCGATACATTCGTATCTAGCGATGTACCGGTATTCGAATCCAGCTGACAAGTACCAATTTTCCTAATGAAATACATACTTAACAAATGTTCACGATTGATTTCCACGGTGAAGGATAGATGTCTATGGGCTCCGATAACTACTTAACATCAGTTTTTTTTTTTTTTTTTATTGCTTAGCTGTGTGGACGAGCTCACCGCCCACCTGATGTTAAGTGGTTACTGGAGCCCATAGGCATCTACAACGTAAATGCGCCACACACCTTGAGATATAGTTCTAAGGTCTCAGTATAGTCACAACGGCTGCCCCACCCTTCAAACCGAAACGCATTACTGCTTCACGGCAGAAATAGGCGGGGCGGTGGTACCTACCCGTGCGGACTCACAAGAGGTCCTACCACCAGTAAGGTGGGCTGTGAGTTCGTCCATTCAACTAGGCTCAGCCAGGAGGGGTGGGATTTGCTTATAACTGGCCGAGCGCCTCCGAAGGAGATCTAAAAACTCAAGAGCAATGGCTTCGCGAACGAATCTACGGAATCGCGACCCGCTGAGAAGATCTAGCGAGGAACTCAGCGGGCTGATGCATAGGTTAGGTCGCACGTCGACGTCTTTGTCGAGTTCGACGAGTACGGTTACCGGGGTTCCTAAGCCCACTCCTAGTGTTAGAGCTGAAGACGTCTAATGCAAAGGCTATTGGATCTTATGGATCCGTAAGAATGTGACTAAGGCGTCGATGGTGACTGGCTCCTGCATGATCAGGGTTCGGGGAGTAGTTAGCGGCGGCAACCATAAGGCATTTATCATGACACATAGCCTTACGGAAGTGCCGTTCCGACACTGACTTCATGTATTTCCGGATTGATTCGAGGCCCAGGTCGTCGTGTAGATCAACGTTCCTCACGAACCACGGAGCTCCGACGGCTAACCTGCAAAAGCGGGATTGTAGGGATTGGAGGGTGTCTATGTGTGTACGAACACTACACTCGCGTAAGTCATGACGGGCCTTATGCAAGTTTTGTAAAGTGTCACCTTGTTCCGAAGGGACATTTTACTCCGTTTACATATGGGGTAAAGTCTGCCGAGAATAAATGCGGCACGGTCGCAGACTGTTTTTATATGCGGGCGGAATGTCATGGATGCATCCAGAGTGACTCCCAGGTATTTGACCTTCCTGGCCCAGGGTATAGGTTGGCCGAAGAAGGTGATCGGGGATGTAATATTTCTCCTCCTAATACGGGAGGAAATAAGCGGTGAGTTTCCCCTTTGAAATAACCCTACTGTCTACTGTGATTTTCGCTGGGTTAATGTCTATGCGCCATTTTCGGAACCACTGTCCGAGGGTTAACGCTGTGCTTTGGAGTTTACTCGCTATTAGGGACTTGTTTCTACTTGAGTAGTAGACGGTTGTGTCGTCAGCGAATAAGGTTAGCTGGGTCGACGGCGACCGGGGAATATCGTTAATAAATAAACTAAATACAAAGGGAGAGAGAACGGAGACTTGCGGGACTCCAACGGTGAGTGGTCGCGGGGAGGAGCGGGTTCCTTCTACTCGATATCGAAAAGAGCGGTTCGACAAGAAGTCTCATAGATGAGCGCGAAACTGTCCGGTACGCCCATGCTGTAAAGTTTGAAAATCAAACCGTTGTGCCAGACTTTGTCGAACGCTTTTACGACGTCGAAGAAGAGAGCTCCCATATATAATGGTTTTGGTCGGTTAAGCCCCACGAGAATGTGTTCCGTGAGGCGGTGCACCTGTTGTATGCATGAGTGATTTGCACGGAATCCGAATTGTTCATAGATGAGAATGCCCTTGGATGAGACGAAGTCTCTAAGGCGTTTGTAGAGCAGACGCTTATACAATTTGCCTAGAGACATGAGGAGGCTAATTGGGCGGTAATTCGGCGCCTTATTTTTTGGTCTACCGGGTTTTTGTATGCCGATAACGTCCGTTTCTTTCCACACCGCGGATAAGATATAGTTGACCATAGCGGCATTGAAAATAGATGCCAATATCACGATGAGTTGGACGGGTAGAAGCTTAATAACGCGGTTAGATAAACCGTCGGAACCGGGAGCCTTGCGAGGACGTAAGTTTTTGATCAGGTCTTTAACTTCCATTGGGGTGGTGGGTGGTAACGCAACCGAGGGTGGCAAGGAATCTCTGCGTTCTACCTCATTGTCTACTAATTCTATATGAACAGGGTCCACGGATTGAATGTTGGGCGTGCACTGGGTTTACAATGTATCGGCCAGCAGCTCTGCTATTTCGTCATCATCAAACGCCGCGAATCAGATTGAGGGTCCTACGAGGGGGGCAAAGTTACTATCGTATCCGATTAGAGTGTACGAGCTAAGCGGTAGTATAATAAGACCTTTGAGAGGGCACGAGTCCTTCTAAGAAATCAGACCATCTGGCATCTCGAACTTCGGCGATGCGAGACTTTACGTCGCGTTGTAGGGCACGCATTCGAATAAGATTTTCCTTGGTAGGATACCTATCGTAGGCGTTCCCTAACATCGTCGGGCAATTTGAAGCAGTGAAGGAAGTCCTCCGCTACAACTTGCTTCGATGACCTATCTAATATAGAGGTGATGTGTGACGTTACGATGTCTATGGCTTCAGCGGTATCCTGAGGAGACAGGGTAGAGTCCGGGCTAAACGGGAGTAAGGGCAGATCAAATTCAACCAGGTTGATGCCCAGCGTGTGCCAATCCACCACAGTCCTCGTGACGGGAACGGAATCGGGAGCGCGACCGAGCTTCATAACGACGGAACATTGGTCTGAATCTAACTCTTTTTCACTGGTGGTAGGACATCTTATGAGTCCGCACGGGTAGGTACCACCACCCTGCCTATTTCTGCTGTGAAGCAGTAGTGCGTTTCGGCTTGAAAGGTGGGGCAGCCGTTGTAACTATACTGTGACCTTAGAACTTAGATCTCAAGGTGGATGGCACATTTACGTTGTAGATGTCTATGGGCTCCAGTGACCACTTAACACCAGGTGGGCTGTGAGTTCGTCCACCCATCTAAGCAATAAATAAATAAAAAATAAACTCTGAAACTACTTCAATCGAGTGTTAGCGCAGAGCAATGTTTTTTAATAACGCTATGTCGAGTATATCCGGGCGATGCGCGATATTTAGCGGATAGTGAGTCGGGGTCAGCGGAGCGACGATATCGAAGGCGAGATTATCGACTAACGCATCAAGGCACCTGCCATTAAAGGTTGTGGTGTGCGAGTTCCACCTGATGTGTTTAGAATTTAGGTCGCCCTCCAGAATGACAGAGCTTCCCATGCTGAGCAGCGCCTCGATATCACTGCTTAGAACGATCTTATCCGGTGGAGCTCTTGCAATCCTTCGGGCTATGTCAGTTACCTTGGTTCTTCGGCCAACCTCCTCATTCCTGATTCGATATCGCACTATATGTACGGCCCATTCGGACAGAAGCTCGGTAAAATCATTATATCGTCGGAAAGCCGAAGGTGAGTTATGTACAGACCGTTAATTTTGATTTTTAGCCCATTCAAGTCCAGAACTTAAGCAGTAAGCTCCAAATTTAGCCATTGATGAGTTTAAAACACACAGGAACTCCAAAATATTATATGTTAAAATGTAATATCTGTTCATCTAAACGATGCATTGTTAAACCAGAAGCTCATTTTGGAAAAAAAAACCAAAAGTGGCAATTATATTCAATTTCTCATTAATTAATTTTACCCTTTTTCATAAAACGAATTAATTTGGATTTTTAATTATTAAAAACAAAGCATTTTTAATAAATCCAGTATATTATTACTAGTTGTGTAATACAAAGACAAGTTATAATGTATGTTAATTAGCTACAACAAAGACACTTGGCAATTATAGCTTCAGGTCGGAGATTAATCGTTACGTAACATCTTCAATAATGATGGAGACATTGTAAAAACAATAAAAATTATAATGGTATAAAAGAACATTTTGTTGTGTAACCCTCAGTGTTCCTTGAGCTCGGGCTGGCAAGCCACACTGAATCTGAGTCAAGTCTCTGGGTGACATCGTTTTTGTGTTGCTTAAAACCATTGCAGAGTAAGTGCTTTCTGAAAATTAGTAAATAAAATGTGGAAAGATATATTTTTCGAAAATAGTTTAATGAAAATCATTAAGTACTACTAATATAATAGAATATTATATAATATATTACCTATTTTTGAGAAGGGTAGTCATGCTTTACGCTCTGAAGTGTAGGACAGACATTATTACAAAATAAACACACATATGTGTGTAGTCTTACATTTCACAAAGATAGGTGAAGATCTTGAATCTTGATAGGTTGACAATTCTCGATCCTTCTGCGACACCTCGCAAACGTAAGTAGTATATTCATTCTTGCCACCCCACATCATCATAGTCGGTTGCTCTTGGCAGAGCAGTCTGGTCATGTAGATTCCTTGTTTATTAAAGCCTTGACAGCTGCTCTCCATAGTTCCCACATCCTCTAGGAAATCCACGAGTACCCTCGACCCTGCAATGATCAAGCTATACCCAGACCAAGTGTTGCTATAATTTAGTAGGCCTTCCAATTGATTTCTGTAGTCGAACATAAGGGCCATGGTCGAAAAGTTTGAAAGTTTATTACCAGCTCAACTACTCCGTTATTGCCTCAGAAGCTACTATGACTATCGTTATACGAAATTACCTTTGGTAAAGTCTGATGACATTCAAAATTTAGATCTGAAGTAACGCTGAGACTGTTTTAGTTCCAGCAGGGCAGGTTAATTGTCCGAGAAAATCTTTGTGGTCTAGTCAGATACCGTTTTGAAGGCTATCGCTATTATTGCGTGCGCAATATTTTTGGGTCATCGGTTACCACCTAAGAACAAGTGTGTCGATACGTCCCCTACCAATTCATTTCTTCTTCTAGCCCTTATCTCACATTATGTGGGACAGGCTATTAACATGATTGGTTAGGATAGCTTATTAACATGCTTATAAGCAATCTTTCTTCTTCGCGATAGTCAAAGAAAACAGTCAACAATTGACTTTCGATCGATTTGGCGTTGTTTTTTCGGTTGTCGATTTTAGGTTCAGTTTCAGACGTTGATTGTCTATTAGAGCGTTGCAAATCTTTCATCATATCTCGACCGCTTTTGAATACTTTGATAAATTCGATTCACCGTAAGCTTTCTGTAACATTTTCAGACTCCGGACAAGAAATTCGATTAAAATTTAAGACAAACACTTTACTAGATATTTTTGTTCATTAGAAAATTATCTATCTAAATAAAACAGCACTGTATTTAATTTAAATAACAGATGCAACTGTAACTTTGTGCCAAAATACTTTCCATTATTTGCTAGTTGTGCCAATCTAAAAACAAAAAAAAACTTTTGGTAGTTAGGAAACATTAATAGATCATTCATTCCCGATATTTTTTTTACTATACATATTATTATATATAATTATAGTGCACCTGACTGCACCTATTAGGCTGCTTACTGTGAGTAATCTTGGTACAATTTCATTGCTCGATACTCAGGGTAGGAAAATTGTGTATTATTTTTTTTCTGATTGATTTGTAATATGTTAGGTATAAGCGGGTATAATAATATGTATATATGTATGTGTAAATTGTATATTATTTTATGATATTATAGTATGTAAGGCGTTGTATATTATAGGTATAACGTGTGGGTTTTATGTTTGTTTTTAATGTTTTTTCTGAATAAAGCAGTGCGCCTTCCTTTGCATTGCCCTACTCCACCACCTGCTTAACTGGTAGAGAATGACTTAGGCATTAAGTCCGCTAATGTACTCTTGTACATAAAGCTAAATGAATAAAATAAATAAATTTACTTGAGACTTTAATCTTAGACTCAAGTTAGGCGGCGGCATATGTCGAAAGTGGATATGAGCTTCGGTGGCTGATTCACATCAAGAGAATCATAAGCTCGTCTAAGTAATCATCTATTTTATTTTATAAAGAACTGAAAACACATAAAAATATCAACATAATATCAAAGAGCTTTGTATAATAAACATAGTGAAATAATCTTAATGAGTGCTTCAATGCGCGGTCATATCGCTAGTAGCACTTTACTCCAAACAACAATAAGGAATGAATTATTTTAAATTTAATATTGGGTGGCTAACTATGTGTAAATATTACAAATAATCATTTCACCACGTACCAAGCACCGAATCTGCGACGATTCAACAGCTCGATTGTCGAGAATATTGCTGTACCACAAATGCATTTTAGTAATAAATTAATTTTCAAAATTATATCTTTTCAGTGGATGTGAAATCACTATTAAAGGAAAATAAATGCTTCAGTGTTGCAGTTTCGAAATATTAGATTTAAAAGAATACAGTTAACAGAGAGTTGTCTTAAATATTTTTAAATCTTTTTTCAGCATGAAGGGTCTTACAATTGCTGCACTTTTATTCGTGGCGGGTTTATCGGTTGCCGAGAAGTACACCGACAAGTATGACAACATAGATGTTGATGAAATTCTTGAGAACCGAAAGCTACTGGTTCCTTACATAAAATGCGTATTGGACGAAGGCCGCTGCACTCCCGATGGGAAGGAACTTAAAGGTAATTTTAAAATGAACAACCTTTCACATCACTGAGTCAAGGAACATCAAACGGCTGAAGGTACCCGGTATTAAGTGGTTATCGAAACCAACAGACATCAACAATCTAAACCCATCTTGAGACATGAGTACTAAGGTCCCAGTTTTACAATACAATGGCTGCTGCACCCTTCAAACTGAACGCATTACTGCTTCACAGCAAAAATAGGCAGAGTGGTAGTGCCTATTCCTGCGGGCCCACAAAAGGCCCTACCACATTTAATGAGCTAAATAACAAAGCGTGGATGCCACCTCTCACCTTGAAATGCGAGATCGTAGTCTCGATAACTGACAGAGCCAGATATTTCCGCTGTAAAGCCGATTAAATTCTATTTGAAGATCTCACAAAAAGAAGAAGATAAATGTCGCTCCAACGAATTCAATCAATAGCGGCGTGTAGTTTTTTTTTTATTGCTTAGATTGGTGGACGATCTCACAGCCCACCTGGTGTTGAGTGATTACTGGAGCCCATAGACATCTACAACGTAAATGCGCCACCCATCTTGAGATATAAGTTCTAAGGTCTCAAGTACAGCTACAACGGCTGCCTCACCCTTCAAACCGAAACGCATTACTGCTTCACGGCAGAAATAGGCAGGGTGGTGGTACCTACCCGCGCGGACTCTCAAGAGGTCCTACCACCAGTAAGTAGTTGGACTTTACACGAATTCCCGATACAAATTAACATGTCAATTCTGTTCGATTACAGCTCATATCAAAGACGGAATGCAGACAGCATGTGCGAAGTGTACAGATAAACAGAAGGTGTCAGCCAGAAAGATCGTTAAACACATTAAGCAGCACGAAGCTGATTACTGGGAGCAGATGAAGGCCAAATACGATCCCAAAGATGAATTCAAAGAAATCTACGAGGGATTCCTCGCTGGTCAAAACTAAACTTGTTATAAATGCTTGCGGTGGTACAACAGAATAATTGTTTTTTTTTTGTAATCATAAATGGCTTTTGGTCTGTAAATTCGAACCATATTTAATTTAATTGTTGTTGATTTTCCCGTTTGTTTATTTAAGTAAACGTTTTAAAATCTGTATTTAATTATTAAAAAAGAAAAAGAAAATTCTGAATTGGTTTTTATTACTTTTAAAATTAAACGATAATCCGCACATGTTGAGGTGCTTTTTTTTTCCTACATAGCTGAGAGCCTTAAGAAGCTATTTCAGCGTAACCTTAACTAGTAGGTGAGCTCACGGGGCTTAAACCTGACGACGTTGTGAAACTCAGTGGGCTGTTTCTGAGGGTTAATTTACTCGTCGAGCCCTTCGTAGCAAGCGACGAGGTCGACGAGAACGATAACCGGTGCTTGAGGTACCTAGCACCGTCAGTGGATCGGGAGGATCCGATTTGACGTGTTTGGGGCGACGTCGACTGCTTTCCATTCTGTCGCAGGATCGGGTATGTAGTTACCGGCGGCCACGATGAGAGGGTTCTCATGTCGTACCGCTTTATCGAAGTGGGTTGAGGTGCTTCTGCGTTCCAACGGATGGAAAGCAGGCGGCGAGCTCGTTTTCAACTTTGTTGATAATTAAATAAACGAGTTGCAAAATTATTTATATGAATGACATTAGCCAACTCTGTGCGTCATACATGTACATACTTAAGACGTGACGCATGTGTTTGCTTATACAGAAAAATAATCAAAAAAAACTAGAAGACAAAGAGTGGAAGGTACTTAATGCATTTTTCTATTATTATCATACCAAAATTTATTAATAGATATTTTATAATTTCTAACGATAGTTCTTTAAAATGCATTTAGCGACAGGAAATAAAGAAATTCAATCAAATTAATATTGAATCTTTAAAAATAAAACTGCTTTTATTCAACACTTCATTCAACAACTCTCAGTGTTTTTTTTCTTACCTATTCGCTGGTAGCCTAAGGGGCTATTTAAGCTACGCGCAAGCGGGTATGTGAGCTCACACGTTCAACCTGAGAGAATTTACTAACAGCATGCTTCGCATAATCGCAAGAAACTCAGTGGGCTGTGTCTGTTGGGTTAGTTTGCTTGTCGAACTCTTCGTCGTAGTCGAAGAGCTCGACGTGGACGGCGACCGGTGCTTGAAAGGCCTAAAAGCATCCTAGGGGATCCGACAAGCATGTTTCGGGTGACAGCGGCTTTACCTTTCCCCGTCGCCTGGGTTCAATACGTAATTTGCAGTGGCCACGATAAAAGGGCTGTCGTGTCGGGCCGCTTTGTCGAAGTAGCGATCTGACGCTACATTAAAATACTTACTTATCGGTTCTACATTTAGATCGTCGTGAAGGTCGACATTCCTCACGTACCACGGCGCTCCAACGGCTATTCTGCTGTAACGGGACTGGATAACCTGGAGAGAGTTTATATGTAGAGTTTATGTATATTATGACCCGCATTCATTACCATCTGAATGACGCCATCAACTTTTAGATATGAGTGTTAATATTCTATTAAGGCTCGATGGAAGTGTCTATGGTGTTATCAAACTCATGGACTCAACGCTTCAATTTGGGCGATGGCTTTAAATATATTAAAATTTTAAATCGTTCTGTACTTGGCAGCGTAAATCGTTCCACATTATAATTAAGATAATGAAGAGCAAAGCAAACAACTAACTATAGCAAAAACATTACGTGAAACCAATTAATCAAAACGCGTGCAAGTCTTTGCGTTCTTAGATTTTTCAATTTAATTGCTTCTTTGTTGTTATTACGTTAATTACAATACAAAATGGACATTGAAACTTTTTCATCACATACGATTATATTTGTTTTTCTATTTTTAATTGTAATTCATTAATATTACAAATCACACATGACAAACATGTCACTAGTGCTAAATACACAAAACGCTATTTTATACGAGGATTTTTTTATTTCACTAGTAATTGTTAAATAGTGAGTGATTATAAATTAGCGGAGTGATTATGGTCGTGCATCGTCAAATAATAGTATTTTCGCTTGTCCTAGACACAATTAAAACTAGTTTTATGGTTTGATCCCGCATTTTGTTGTCATTATACCTCGTCAGGTCATAAATTCTGTCACATGTTTAATGTAAAATAATTGAAACAAGTTTATTCATTATGTAACCATTCATATACCAAAATGAACTTAACAAAACATAGATTCTTATGACACTAAAGTTTATTCAAAATGACCTCCGTGATTTTGAATACAGGCCTTCAATCTGCGCGGCCAGTCGTCTATCGCAGCACGAACGAAGTCCATGTCAATATCGGCGGCTGCCTTAATCAAGGATGTCTTGAGTGACTCCAAATTGGGTTGAGGCTTTGAGCACGCCTTTTCCTCCAAGTGTTGCCATATCTTGTAATCTAACGGATTCAAATCTGGACTGGAGGAGGGCCAGTCTTCGTGCCGGATGAAGTCGATTTCACGCGCCGCCAGCCAGTCTTGTGTGCTCTTCGCTCTATGAGCTGGCGCCGAATCTTGTTGGAATACCCAGTGCCTGTTATTGAACATGGTATGAGAAACAGGTTCCACAAGGTTCGTCAGGACTGTATTTTGATACACAACTGCATTCGTTTTTACACCTTTCTCACAAAAATGTACCTCTGTTAAGCCCCAATAAGAAACTCCCAACCATACCATGAGCGAGGATGGAAAATGACCTCGTTGGACACGCGGAATACGGTTGCTCGCTTTTTCACTACTGTGTGCGTACACCTTATCATTTTGTTTGTTGTAGCTCTCTTCTACGGTAAAAATTTTTTCATCCGAAAAAAGAATTTCCCAATATTTTTTTCCCGCGTACCGCTTCAACAAAGCGCGGCATCTCTTCAGTCTCAGGTCCATTAGACGAGCATTCAAACGTTGTCCTGTTTTTCTTCGATATGCCCGAAGCCCTAAGTCTTCATTTAACACCCTTTTCACCGTGGTTCTGCTGAACCCCATCTGAAGGGCCAACAGTTTCTGCTTACGTTTGGGATTTCTTTGAATTCGCGCTTTCACAGCTTTTATCACTGCTGGAGTCCTAACAGACCGAGGGCGACCACTTCTTGACCTGTCATCTGCACTAGAGTCTTCATTGTATCGTTTGATGGTACGATAAACGAATCTTTTGGTTATATTTAAATTTTTTTAGTATGTTAAAAATTTGAATAGGCGCGTAACCGCAACGATGCAATAACTGCAACACGGTCTTTTTTAAGCGTCCACTCCATATTTAAAAATGAGTAAAATTCTAAAAGTATACATTTTTATTTTCATGAACAATTCGAAATTCGAATTCAATAAACTTTTTTGTGGCCAGCATTCTAAAAGAAAAGTTTTTACTGTGTGACAATACTTATGACCTGACTAGTTATTATTTCAAACGTTTCGAATACTATTGTTGTTATGGTTATATACCACTAACTCGTCGACATTCAAATATATAATTCAAAATTCTATTGAAAATTACCTACTTCTTGACGTAACGTTTCTTTGTACAAAGAAAAAACTAAAATAATCTTGAGTACGTACACTGTATTGTAAGGAAATCAGTTTTTAAATTCGAAAATCCACATAACTGTTTTTTTTTTTCGAATTCCATCATTTGGGTTGAACTATTGCCTTTTTTTTTTTTTTTCAAATTTTTTGTCTTGTTCTGTCATAAGCCCTGTCTTGTATCCTGTCTTGGATTCTAGTTTTTATAGAATTTAAGGAGCATGCTAGCGGAGCTGGACTTTCTGCGTTCATCCACAGTACGTTTCCAAAGATTTTGTTTGCATGTAACAACCGGCCATAGCAAGAATTCCTACTGGGTGCTTTCCGAACGCTATGACATGTCCTTTTTAAAACTAGGTTTTGGGATAATACACATAAATTACTTATAGATAAGCAACTCAAGCACTCAATAAAAATGTTAACGGGCGTCGGCCACTAGATGTCTTCGCTTCGATTAGTTTCTCATTGCTCCCGTAGTTGGCAGTAACATAAAATATTAACTATCTTATATTTTATTTCTAATGAAAGATTTTGTAAATTTTCAGAAACCTCAAATTGACAAAATTTAATCAATTTGCCTATAACAAATAAAGGCTTGTATGATAATTTTATTCTGTGCTTAGTAATACAATAATTAAACGCCTTAACTTTAACAACATACAAGTTTAAGGGCATCCGCTACAAGATGTCGCTAGTTTCCATACAGAAAAATATTTGTCTTAAAGTATCGCAGTTTCAGGGCCCTGTCGGGAGAGTCGTCTAATCTCAGACACTGGCACTGACCATTAGGTGGGCCATGTGCTCATCGTTTAGACACTGCCTAATAAAATATCCACTGAATTACTAAACCTGTTTTCAAGAGTACTTTAATCACCAAAAAACGAGCGCTTAATAACGTAATAGCTAATCATGCGGTATCAAAAATATTTTAAAACTTTAATAGTGCTATTGAACTTAACTTTTAATATTAACAACGCGGTTTTTGTTTCGTTGTATTTTTCCGTTAGTAAAGACCTTACTTTTACGAGGGAGGAAATACGCACTTGACAATTAACATCAACTAATGGTTTTTTTTTGTTTAGTTTTTTTCTAGCTATTTTGGTTGTTATAATAAAAAACAGGATAGGATTCCGAATTAATTTCTAAAAACAAAAATAAAAATATAACATCACGATGCGGATGCCGCCATTAAACTTGAGAATTCAGTCTAAATGTCTATAGTAAGAGTATATATCTAGTATAAATTATAAAGTAAATAGAATATTAGAGTTCGGATTAGTTTGAATTCAAACACTCTTAATTTAATTTAAAGAGGAAAATATCGGAGCCCATAGACATCTACAACGTAAATGTTGCTACCCACCTTGAGACATGATTTCTAGGGTCTAAGTATAGTTACAAAGGCTGCCCCGCCCTTCAAACCGAAACGCATTTCTGCGTCATGGCAGAAATAGGCAGGGGCGTGGTATCTACCCGTGCGGACTCACAAGAGGTCCTATCACCAGTAAATGGACTTTAAATTAATTGGAAATACATCTTTTAAATAGAACTACATTTTTCCTTATAACATCACTTCGATACACATTAAATTGAAACTTGAATATCAGAGACACTAAAGTCCGAAAAAAGCGAGACAACAATGTTATATTTATTTTTTATTACATTTAGTTGTACTTAACTTAGACAGTTTTCTAAATTTATGTACAGGTAAGTAAACTTACAAAACAATAGTATGTGCCTTCTGTTTTCAACCAGGCAAAATCATGTGGTGAGCGAAAGTTTTTTATTTCCAAATACCTAGATATTATTTTATCGTAACAAGAGAACTGTGTTTGTTATATTATTGCTATTCTTCTGCGTGACTTTATCTTCGTAAAGAACAAATCACTTGTGTACGAATCAAAAGAGCGAGTTCCAAGTATTCAATGAATATTTACTAAGGAGTTGTAGTCATTGAAACGTTAGCGGAAATTGAATTAACACAGCAATGCAAATTTATAGAGCGACATTGAAATAAAATTGTTTAATTATCCGTTATTTATAATAGTGTTCGGTTATATGGTTATATCGGTTATATTCATTTAGCTCCTTCAATAATTGAATTGAATTTAGACTTTATCTTAAGTTACGCAAATTTATCTCATTGTTGTAATGAATAAAACTTCTCTTCGCTTCAAAAGGAAAAAAATGCATATACTAAAATCGGTAGTCGATTAGAAATCTGTAATCCGGATGCTATTAAGTATAGCTTCCTGTAATTCGACTTTTTAATTTTAGTTTAACTAGATGATGACCGAGCCGTGCTCGGTTTTTTTTTTTGATAACACCATCTTGTGTCTTTAAAGCGATTAGTTGCCCTCAATTAAGAAAAATAGTATTATTATTCGCCAATAGATGTCGGGAAGAGTTGATTATAGAAAACACGAATAAAACAACATTTTCTGAAAATAATTCGTAGCTAGATCGATTTATCGCCCCCGAAATCCCCTCTATACTAAATTTTATGAAAATCGTTGGAACCGTTTCCGAGATTCAGATTATATACATATATATTAATATACAAGAATTGCTCGTTTAAAGGTATAAGATTAAAATACTCTAAAACAGCGTATTAATTAAAAACTAAAGCTTTGTACTATATTGTTCACAAAAAGAAACGTTTTCTTGTTAGTTAGATTCCATTTTAGCTTCGTACTTGATTAAATATTTCCCTTCAGGGTCGTACTTCGATTTGAGTTGGTTCCAGCTTTCCGGTTCGCTGCTCACTAAATAATTGATGACTTTGATGATACTCTTCTGTTGGTCTTCGCTGCATTTGTCACAGTTTTCTTCTAATACGTTTTTTAAACTAGCTGTAATTAATAAATAAACTATATAAGCATAGGAAACTTAAATACCCTTTACGGTTTTATTTTATTTTATTCATAATACTATTAATCTATATATATAAAAATGAATTGCTGTTCGTTAGTCTCGCTAAAACTCGAGAGCGGCTGGACAGATTTGGTTAATTTTGATCTTTATTTATTTGTGAAAGTCCAGAGAAGGTTTAAAGGGTAGATAAATATGAAAATGCTCGGAATTAAATAAATATAACAATTTTGTTTTTCCTCTCATGTGTACAAAACTTTAGGTCTTTTATTTATCGATTGAGGCACTACGAAGTCTGCCGAGTCAGCTAGTATTCTAATGAAAATGTAATCGTCAGAGATATCGAGTGTTCATTATTTACTGCCTTGATCGACAGTATCGATCGCCTTGATTGGCAACCGACTTTGCGTCTGGTGTTAATTGGCTGGAGTCCTCCATGAAAACATCAAGAAGATGATTAATATTAACATGACCGAAAATTTTGTTCAAATTAGGTTGAATTTCGAATACACGTTATGCCAGCTCTGGGAGCTATAATCATAGTAAAATTTTCATTACATTACAGTTTACTTAAACGCAACACAAAAATAACATATGTTGAAATAAATAAAGTTTGTTGCACATAAATAAGTTTCAGTGCGTAGATTTTATTTAAAGTTTTATGATAATTAAAATTCATTTGAAAATTATTTATTTCTTATATTTTGAAGTAACTTATTTACTTACATTTAAGGTCTTTTCCGGCACGAGTGCAGTTTCCCAGTTCGAGAATACAGTTAATGTACCCTAACAATAATCGTCGATTTTCAAAAATTTCCTCAAGATTTATGTTGTCAAAAGGTGTTTTTGGACGAGCAATGACTACCGTCGCGACACCCAAAAAACATAGTAAAATAACAGACTTCATTCTGAACCTTAATAATTTAAATTAAGTATGTCTTTTTCTTAATTGAATTTCAAATTTTTTTTATGCTTAGTTAGATCGTTCTTTTTTCTTGAATGCTCACTTCACGGCGAACGAGATCGAAAGAAATCTAAAATTATCGTTTTTTTTATTTAAAGCCGTTGACTGTTGATCATTTACTTAGAGTCGTTTCAAAACGAGTTTACTATTGCTTTTTTGTTTCGTTGAATTTAAAACCAGTTTCACGAGGCATCTATGAAAATATTAGCTAATTGTTTTTTTTAATTAAGTTTAATTTACTGAGCGGAAATTAATTTGAAAAAATGTTTATTGTTATATTTTGTAGTTGTTGTTGTATAGTTTGTTGTTCATTTGAGATTAGTAGTAAAAATTAAATTTAATTTGAGTTAAAAAAAAATCTTGTTATAGGTGTGAGAAAACAATAGATGTTTTAGCGTATTTTCTTGCCCATGTCGGTAACCATGAACACAAGTATTTTGAACGGTCAACTTTAAATTGGTTATAATATACACATCCGGCAAAGGTTTCCTCGAATTCTTAAATTTGTATATTTGAAAAAGGGTTTGGCTCAAAATCTACACAAAAGAAACGTTTTTCACTGGTGGTAGGACCTCTTGTGAGTCCGCACGGGTAGGTACCACCACCCCGCCTATTTCCGCCGTGAAGCAGTAATGCGTTTCGGTTCGAAGGGTGGGGTAGCCGTTGTAACTATACTGAGATCTTAGAACTTATATCTCGAGGTGGATGGCACATTTACGTTGTAGATGTCTACGGGCCCCAGTGACCACTTAACACCAGGTGGGCTGTGAGCTCGTCCATCCATCTAAGCAATAAAAAAATAAAAAAACCTGTGTGAGACGTATATTGTTTTTCTTCCGATCTACGCTGATAACGTAAGTAGCTATTCCAACTACTCGCGGTTTGGTATTTAATATCCTTACGAGGTTCAACCTGAGAGAACTTGTTAATGCTAACCATAGCAAGAGCGGTGCTTCGTTGAGTTTATCGCCATACTGAAATCGTGGCCCATTGAGAAGATCCGGCGAGAAGCTGAGTGTGTTATATCAATAGGCTAAGTTGTACATGGCTTACAACCCTAGTCATTGAAAAGGAAAAATAAGAAATTGTATTAATTATTTATTCATTATTAATATTCGAAAAATATCACATTTCATTGTTTAGCACATTTCATAGTTTAGTTTAGCATTTATGTCTTAAGCTTTGATTTCACGAAGCTCCTTTTCGTATTTGGCTGTAAATTTATTTTCGGGGTCGTATTTAGCGGTCAGCTCATTCCAGGATTCGCTTTCGTTATTAATTAGATGGCCGATAACACGTCGAGTACCCTTCTTCTGGGCTTCGGTACATTTCGCGCATTCGGTCTCGAGTGCCTCCCTGATGTGTTCTGTGAAAGTATTGCAGATTGAAAGAGATTGAAGAAAAACAGAAACCCTTTTGAAATCTTCTAATTGCTGAAATCTTCTAACTAGTTTCTAACTAACTTCTAATCTAACTGGTGACAGTTATCTATTGTAAAATGAAGATAATTTCAATAAATTAATTAGAAAAAAACGTTTGTTAATTAACTTCAATACAAATGACCTTAGCTACGAATGTTGCAGTTTTATTATTTTCAAAAACTGGTGAAAACCTTCTAGGTCTTAGATTTATCAATACTTTAAATGCAACTTAGGTTATCCCAATAAAATTTGAAGAATCCTATGTGAATTAAAGTTCAGCGCAAAGTAATAATAAAATGATTCATTTTTATTTTATTACACTGTAAGGTTTTTATTTTATTTTATATACGTGTACAACTTCGCTAACTCCCATTTTAGGTACTATTAAGATATATTGGAAGAATAACTTCAAAATAAGAAATATTTTTGTACATTATTTTTTTGTAACTTTACTTATTTTGTTTTATAATGATTAGCGTCGTGTACCTAAATGTAAATGATTAAAATCAGTTCTACGCGATCATAACTTACCCTTCAACTCCTTAGCGTCAGGGGCACACCTGTCCTTGTCGAGGATACATTTAATGTAAGGCTGAAGAAGTCGAGAATTGCTGAGGACCTCATCTAAATCAACGTTGTCGTAGCGATCGGTGTACTTGTCGTCAGGTCTGGCGAGAGCCACGGCCAAAACGGCAAACAGGCAGAATGCGATGAGGGAATTCATATTGATGCTGAAAAAACGGTATTTCAAATACAATCGATATTGAGAACGCTTTTTACGTACATACGTTTTTACTGGTGGTAGGACCTCTTGTGAGTCCGCGCGGGTAGGTACCACCGCCCTGCCTATTTCTGCCGTGAAGCAGTAATGCGTTTCGGTTTGAAGGGTGGGACAGCCGTTGTAACTATACTGAGATCTTATAACTTATATCTCAAGATGGGTGGCGCATTTACGTTGTAGATGTCTATGGGCTCCAGTAACCACTTAACACCAGGTGGGCTGTGAGCTCGTCCACACATCTAAGCAATAAAAAAAAAAAAAAAAAATGACGGAAACTAAAACACCAGATTTTCATGCGTTTTAAGTGGTGGGATCCCTTAGTCGCGTTTCACGACATCCATGAAAAGGTATGGATGGTGTGCTATTTTAAGCTCAAAATTAACTAATTCATCAACGCAGAGCCTAAACTAAGGCTGCAAGCTTGAAGTTTTAACAGTTGACGACCTTTTATGTTCTTCTTTTTCTTTTATGGATTTCGGTTTTTTCTCCTATTCGCGGGTAGCCTAAGGGGCTATTCTAGCTACTCGCGAACGGAAGATCTTTGTTTTTGTTTTCACCGCTAAACGCGTAAAACAAGCGACAAACGGCTGTATTGAAGTCGATCATTTTGAAAGTAAGTAGCCGTAGTAAATTTCATTTAGCCGCTTCTGCTTAGAAAGTGTACACGTATATGGGCGTTTATATTAAATTTATTCTGATATTGAATTAGTCGTCACATTCATCACTTTTCAGGGATACGCATGAATTTTGATATTAAAACGTCTTATGTAAAGTTTAAATTTAAATTAAGATATAATATTAAAAATTTCATTTAATAGTATTATAGACAAAATATATCATTTTATTAAATTTACTGTAATTTTTTGCTAAATATCCTGATTAATCCGTAAGATGAGTGACGCGATGCTGGTTTTAAAAAAAATGTGCTGGAATAGCTTTTTTGCGTACTTTGCTCAGTGAATATTTATAAAGAACCTCTGAGTAAATTTAAAAACAAATTCAGTGAAAATTAGCTGATAATGATATTTCATCGATTACTTAAAAAATATATGAAAACTTTTGATTCAATCGAATATTGAAAATAAATATTTACAAAATTTATTACACTACATTATTTTACATTACAGACTCGTAAATTTTAAATATTTAATAGTTAAAGCTTCGAACACTAAAGGTTTAAAATAATAATTCAATTTTATTTTAATAAACGTAATAATTCCATAGTGTACTTACGTGTGTAAGATAATACCGTTGTACAGGAGCTAACTGATGCTTATGATAAATATCTCCATACGATTGCCTATATATACTAGTCAGCACTGAAGCAAAAACAATACTCTTAAACTTATGATGACTAACTATATTTAACATGATTTTCACTTCAGGTTGTTAGGAAGCTCTTACGATTGTTTGTCTGTGAGGGGTCAAGGTGATACGTAGTTGTATTATATTTAAATTAAAAAAAAAACACTGTGCAGTCAATACTATCATTAATTTTTTGGAAATGACAGAAATAATTGAACGCAAGTGAATATTACTTTTGAAAATTACTTTGAAAATTACTTTTATGGGTAAATCTCGCCTTTATTTTATTTATTAAATATTATTTCCGATTTCCGAGTTTCTAATACTTTTCTTTGCCTAAGCTCACTGAGTGAGTTAGCGGCCCAATTGTCATTCAGTTGTTAATGTCTCTGGAGCCCACAGACATTAACAACTTAAACGCCACTTGCCTTGGGACATGAGTACTAAAAGCTTAGTTTCTACAGTGGTATTTTTTTTTTAATGTACTTTATTAGTTTCAGTTAAAGTTTATAGACTGGCTCCACTATTCCTCACTACCTCCACTATTCAAGCCGAAACACATTACAGCACCATTGCAGAAATAGGCAGGGTAGTGATACCTACCCGTGCGGGCAAACAATACGCCCTACCACCAGTACTTTAGGACAATATTCCTCTTCGCCGGAAAAACACCGAATTAACCCGTAAAAGTAATTTTGCAGTTATGTTTACGAATCATGAAAACAAACAAAAAAAAAACTATAAAAATATAGTACATAAACGTACAGCAAAGTGTCATTATAGCTTATCTGATGAAATTAACCGATTGCAAGGTGCGCAGTTAACCCACATCGGTGATTACAACCATCCCCCCTATTTCAGCCGCGAAGAAATCACGCGTTCCTGTTTGAAGGGTGTGAAAGCCGCTAAAGAACACAATTGAGGCTTTATTTTCGTATCTCAAGATGGGCAGCTACCTAAATTCAGATGGTCCAACCAAACGCCTGCTCATTTAAAGCTTTTTCTGCTACTTATTCGTTGGTAGCTTAAGGGGCTATTCCAGCTATTCTCTGGCAGGTGAGCTCACGGGCTCAACCTAAGTTTGCTAACACTGACTCTAGCGAGAGCTTTGTCTCGCAGAATCCACCACCAGATCGGATTCGCGACCCACTGAGAAGATCCGGCGAAAAACTCAGTAGATTATGTCTATGGACTAGACCTCATTTAAAGCAATAAATATGTGGAGTGTAAGTAAGAGTAATAATAGTACACTTATATAACGCTATTTTAACGGAATCTTTGGAGATGATATTCAATATTAGCAACTATTGAAAACTAACAAGATTTACCCAGAAATGAAATTGCCAGATACAGATAATGTCCGCATAAAATTGCTGTCAAGCTCATTAAAAACGTAGGCTACGTATAAATTCGGGGAGATGGAGGACCTTGGCCCTCCTCGTCTCCATCTTCCTTTCGGGAGGCGCCGGAGTCCGACATAACCCGGTCCGTTACCCCCCCGGACCGGGTATCCGTAAATGGATTCCCCAGCGTTAAAAAAAGGCTATATTTCAATAACAAAATCATTAAGTTGGTGGTTATTTTGTAGGGTACCTAAGTGGTAGAATTTACATAGTTGATGCCTATGGGCTCCTGTAACCACTTAACTAGGCGGGCCGTGTGCTTGTCCATCTACGCAATAAGAAGATATTAATTAAATAAGTTATTAAGTTATATTTGAAATAAGGTGACTTATAGCCATGTCCCTCGCACGCGCACAGCGTAACTGCGTTGAAGTTGAACCATGATGTGCAAACCTTTTAAAATTATTTGACAAATTAAAGTCTAGCAAACGAGTTGAAAACGTTTCTAAATTTGTCTTTTTTCAACAAGTTCCCTATTTTAGATATAATCAATACATTTATTTTCTGACATCAACGAAAACATTCGGTTAAAATATGAATTGTCTATTAGTTTTTATGTCTAATTGCCTGAGTCGAAAGTGTTGGTGTAGAGCTAGCTCGTTCTTCCAAATTTTCCATACAAACAAATTACGCCCGGACGAGGGTTCTGTGTGCTGTCGGATGAATCATATATAAATAAAAATAATAATAAAAAAACTTGACGTCACGAACGTTGCTCGATATCGTAAACATGTTCTGCAAATAAAAATGCCTATGACCACCAGTCAGTATTAACTGTCCGAATAGGTTGGTCCATTTTCAATATAATTATTTGTTTGCTTAATAATTATTTAGTGTATCGCTCATTGATATTCCATATTTCTATATATTTTTTTGCTTAGATGGGTGGACGAGCTCACAGCCCATCTGGTGTTAAGTGGTTACTGGAGCCCACAGACATCTACAACGTAAATGCGCCACCCACCTTGAGATATAAGTTCTAAGATCTCAGTATAGTTACAACGGCTGCTCTAACCTTTAAACCGAAACGCATTACTGCTTCACGGCAGAAATAGGCCGGGCAGTGGTACCTACCCGCGCGGACTCGCAAGAGGTTTACGGCAGTCTAATAATCTAATAAAAAAGAAGATTGCTTCAAAACACAAAAGACAAAAGTCTACGTAAATAAAATTTGGTTTACAGGTTTCTGGTTTGATATTTTTTAATACAAATCCAGCAGCTCACTCCGCGACATTAGAGCAATTTCAATCGATTCATAGGTGGTTCGCATCAGACCCTAGTTCGTGATCGGTTTTATAAGAAATAGGGCTATCGTATCGACGATAAGCGCGCTCATTCCCACGTTTCGTCATCTTGTAAATATATATATATATATTTTTTTTTTTTTTTTTTATTGTATTGCCCCTGTAGGCAGACGAGCATACGGCCCACCTGATGGTGAGTGGTTACCGTCGCCCATGGATTTCAGCAATGCCAGGGGCAGAGCCAAGCCGCTGCCTACCGCTACTTTTACTGCCGCTTTTTTTAACCTGCATGGTCGTTCTTTGACAGTTTCTTAAATCAATAAATAAATAAGAGTATGTACCTAACACGAAAGATTTTCACGATTAACGAGTAACATTGTCTATTAAAAATCAAACTCGTAATAATTATAATTTGCGTAAATACTGGGCTTAGAACATCTTGTAAGTTCGACTACGAATAGGCCATATTTCTGTCGTGAAGCAGTAATGCGTTCTGGTTTAAAGGATGGGGCACCAGTTGTACTATAGGACTGAGACATAGAGCTCATATCTCAAGGTGGGTAGCGGCATTTACGTTGTTGTGTATAACAAAAACTTACTGGTGGTAGGACCTCTTGAGAGTCCGCGCGGGTAGGTATCACCACCCTGCTTATTTCTGCCGTGAAGCAGTAATGCGTTTCGGTTTGAAGGGTGGGGCAGCCGTTGTAACTATACTTGAGACCTTCGAACTTATATCTCAAGGTGGGTGGCGCATTTACGTTGTAGATGTTTATGGGCTCCAGTACCCACTTAACACCAGGTGGGCTGTGAGCTCGTCCACCCATCCAAGAAATGAAAAATAAAAAAAAATACAAATAAACTTAGCTTTAACTTAAACTTAACCATATTCCGAAACAGGTTGTTGGTGTAAAATATTAACCATTAGATTATACTACTAAAATAAATCTGTTATTTCCTGTAATAATAATTTTTTTTTATGAAATTCTAACTTGGTGTGAGGTACCTTCTTTCCCCACGTTTCTCTATGTGATATCATATATTCAAACGGGGCTTAAAAAAAGTCCTTCTCGATTAATGCCAGTTTGACACCTCGAGCAACCATTAGCAACAATAATTACTTACAAAAAAGTAGTAAAAAAACTTCAGAGGTGTCAAGGGACACCCGGATGGAACGAAGTTCCTTTCGATTAATTAGTGAAGGAATTGTAATTTTTTTTTAAGTTATAATAATAAATTACGGCATTATGAAGAAGAAAAAAACAATACTATGAACTAAATTACTGTTGTTGAAACGCTATCTCGAGAAACTGTACTCATTACGCGGACCAATCGGATACGAGCAATGTCACGCGATAAAAGCCTACACGTTGATTGGTCAGAATGACGGATCTAAAAAGTGTCGTGACAACTTTTCGTAAGAATTTTTTCCGTCTAGCCCCCTTTCACAACGCGCGATAAGGAACTTCGTTCCAAAAATGAAAAATTATTTCATAAGAAGATTTCCGAATATTCCGTTCCTAGCTATCTAAAAAGATTCAACCAAAAAGCTACTAATTATGAAATTGTCTCAATATAATAAATCAACTGTTTTTGCGGATTTATTACTATGAGGCTCTTTGAAAGCTTTTCTCTCTTTCTTTTTTGAGGAAAGTAATTAAATTAAAAGATTTTAAAAAAATTAAGAAAGAAAATAATTTATTTTAATCTTAAACTTATAATAACAGCTAACATCACAAGCCTTTTGCAAAATATTTATAATACCAATTACATATTTTCGTAGGCACTTTGAAAAAAAAATTTGTGTCGAATTGAAAATTAAATCAACTAAATACATAAATCTCATTACATGATATTGAGCTGTTAGCCTTTTTCAAAGGAATTTAAGCTGTAACGCGTTTGAGTTCAGTTTCATATTTCTTTGTGAACTCGTTGGTGGGATCGTATTTGGCCTTCAGCTCCTCCCAGAATTCGGCTTCGTGGTTGATGAGGTGACCAATCATCTTTTCGGTTCCACCCTTTTGCGCTTTGGTGCATTTAGCGCAGTTGGTCTCGAGGGCTTCCTTGATGTGAGCTGTAAAAGAAACAGCATTTTGAAAATAAGTTGTTGTGTGTGGAAACTTGTAGACAATACCTAAATGATGAAGGACTATCAAAACTTTTTAATATTTTTTTTAATGCTTAGATAGGCATACGAGCTCACAGCCCACCTGGTGTTAAGCGGTTACTGAAGCCCATACACATCTACAAGGTCAATGCGCCACTAACCTTGAGATATAAGTTCTAAGGTCAAAAGTATAGTTACAACAGCTGCCCCACCCTTCAAACCGAAACGCATTACTGCTTCACGGCAGAAATAGGCAGGGTGGTGGTACCTACCCGCGCGGACTCACAAGAGGTCCTACCACCAGTAGCAATGGACCCTACGGTCTTTCCTCCTAAAGTAAAGAGAAGTAAAATATTTTTTAAATTAATTTAAAGACCGAAAACAAATCATGTTAATTAATTGAATAACGAATGGCACACATTGATTAGCTAAAAATTTTTTTTTTTATTGTGTAGATATATGAATTTCGTGTTAAATTGGATATGAACGAAGTTTATTTTTATTTGAAACAAATTTAACTAAATAT
Source organism: Bombyx mandarina (assembly GCF_030267445.1). Classification (NCBI taxonomy): domain Eukaryota; kingdom Metazoa; phylum Arthropoda; class Insecta; order Lepidoptera; family Bombycidae; genus Bombyx; species Bombyx mandarina. Next base: position 7,727,076 of record NC_143225.1, on the reverse strand, counting down.
AAATCAACTCAATAAATCATAGCTTGGCCTCAAATTCATCCAGAAGAGATTCTTCATTACGACTTTCTTATGCTTTTCTTCACCTGTGATTTTTTTCATATCATAACTTATTGCATGTGTCCTTTTTTACATGTTATTCCTAAATACATCAATTTTCCCAAATTATATTTCTAACATATTTGTTAATTCTAAGCTTTTTAACACGCCTTTGTAAGCTTCATATGTCTATTTATAACGGAATTTTCGGACCTCTTTTCCACCGACTCCTTTATCTCCAATTAACATGAAAAATTTCACACACATCAAAGACCGATGACAATACATTAATTTTATAACTTCGCTTGATATCCTAACCGGTATGAATGGGATAATAAAATTAAATTAATTAATGTTTTTTTTTAAGTTTTAATTAGTGTTTTTTTAAGTTTTAATTTTTTTGTTTTTTTGTTTTAGTGTTTTTTTTTTTTTATTCTCATCCTATTGCTTTATTAGCCTATTTAGCCTATGTTATCACAGACAACATCGATAATGCCAATGTATAGACATCGGTAATTGGTAAGGCTTGTAAATAGTCGTAAACAATAGTGCATAGACTTCGAGACACATTTGTGCTACAGAAAAGTTGAAAATCAAACCAACAATAAGATGTCATATTCATATCTGCTGGGCCGAGGCATGCGACCGGGTTACAGCTACTACAGCTACATCGTCATATTTAATATTTCCTAACGTAAATCTCTCACTAAATCTTTTTTTTGCCGATCGTGATGACCTGACGCTGATTTAGTGGGAAAAGCACAATGGGTACAATAAATGTAAATAATATGCCGTGCCGTGAAGCAGTAATACGTATCGGTTTGAAATTTGGGGCAACCGTTGTAATATACTGTGACCTTAGGGCTCATATCGCAAGATGGGTTACGGCATCTACGTTGTAGATGTTTATGGGCTTCGGTAGATATTTAACACCAGGTGGGCTGCAAGCTTGTCCATCCATATAGCCAAAAAAAAAAAAGTAATTAACTTAAACAACCGTTCATTATTCTTCTAATTAGTCCGTTTTTATATTAATTTCGTACTAATACTAAAATGTTTATTCGTAGTAATGTTGCTATTTTCTAGTATTATTTGGAATTATATAAACTTGACCACATCTTTCCAGATTACACAACTTAAAAAAAAAAAAAAAATTAACTCAGAAAATCTATTAACCTGTATTCAAATCAGCAGCTAACTTAGTTGTAGGCTCTGTGACGTAACAATAAAAGAGTAAAAAGCAAAGAGATAAAAATCCTTTTTATTAAAAGGTTTATTATTAAAAGATCGTCAACTGAGTTGGATATTTTTACTTGTAGGTTAGTTACGTTTATAAAAATGATCATAAATCGATACTCACATTTAAGTTCCTTGCCTTCTGCGGTACATTGGCCCTTTTCGAGGATGCAATGTACGTAGGGAATGAGGAGCCGACGGTTAGATATGAGCTGATCCAGATCGACAGTGTCGTATCTGTCTGTGTACTGTTCAGGGCGAGCGAGGGTCACAGCCGTCAAGGCAAGCAGGCAAACAATAACGGTCTTCATTCTGAGAAACTGGATGTGATAAAGTAAATGAATTAAATAGTGATTCAAAATTACTTCGTAGTGTCTCAATCGATAAATAAAATACCGAAGCTTTTGTATAATAAAATAAACTTGAAAAAAACAAAAGAAATCCCTCCGACGTGGGACACATCAAAGGGAAAACAAAATTGTTATTTTTATTTAATTCCGAGCATTTTCATATTTATCTACCTTTTAAACCTTCTCTGGACTTCGACAAATAACTAACTAAAATAACAACGACAAACAAAGACCAAAATTAGCCAAATCGGTCCAGCCTTTCTCGAGTTTTAGCGAGTCTAACGAACAGCAATTCATTTTTATATATAGAGAAGATAGAAGATAGGTTAAAGCACGTATGTTCTGGAGAAAATACAATGAAAAATTACTAAGCATTAAATTAATTAATTTATATTTCATTAAAAATATCAAGACCGTTCTTAATTATATTAAATGTATTGACAGTTGTTTTATTATTCATTAGTACACTTTTTAGGGGACTGCTATGTGGGGCTATTTAAAAATAAGTTAAAGATTTATTGTTCAAATGAACGTAAAATTATTTCTAAGCGTTTCACTATAAACGTACCTTTATTGTTTTTGTATCACAAGAGTAGTAGTGTACGATAGCTCAATCACCACTTTAGTAACACATGGCTGCGTCTCTGAGCACTTTTTATACTAAGCGTTTAGCACTTTTGGACAACGCCAAAACTAGTTTTGCGTACATACACGCACACAAGATTCTCGGAAGGCGAGTTCGTAAATATTGTTATTACACTTCGATTTCGTTTTTTTACCAATAAAAATTATGTACATTTTTTTCTTGCGTTATGGCTTCTAATTTCGTGTCTATGGTGTTTTTTGTTTTAAAGTTTTTTTTTTATTTTTTATTTACGAACTTAAACAAAAACTTTGTACCTACCTACGTCTTCTACTAAAAAAAGTTGTCTGGGTACGTATAGAGTTGTTTTAATCGGTCAATGATTTTTTCATTCCAATATTTTTAACAGATTTTCTAATGTTACACGTGTATATTAATTCAACTTTTAACTAAGTAATAATCTTTGTAAGCGTATTTTAACGCATTTCTAATTGTCGTATTTATTGGAAATTTAAAAAGAATGTTAAATCAACCGACAATCCAATAATATTGAGATAACTAGGTGGTATGATATTAATGATGGAAGATGGATAATGTATCTTTTGAAGAATGTTCTACTTTAGTCATAAAATTATGAAATTTGGGCTCGTGAGGATTGTCTTAGCACTTTATAATGAAAGATTAATTTTCTTCTAGTATTTTCTAGGGCTTCCATTAGCCGTAGTTTAAGTAAAGTTTCACCGTGTTTTTATTTTATATTTTCTGTTTCGAATATTTTACACGCGTGGATAACTCAGTGCATTGTGGTGTTATCGAAGCCTGAATATTGTGTTAACAAACATAAAATAGTGTGTTATAATTCTTGGGTTTAAGTATTTTAAATTTATAATTTTTAAGGTTCCGAGCACTTTACAGGCTTAGTGGTTGCATGTGGATAACTAATGCATTATCTATCGAAGCTTGAATATGTTAAATTGTTATTAAGATTTCTGAACACAACATTAAGATTGGCACTTTAAGGAATGGAAGTTTACTTGATTTGGGGTTTCATCTACAAGAAAATCCCAGGTGTCTTGTGGTTACAGTATATGTCTCAATTGTATAGTCACTACGCAATTTTACACGATCATAACATTATTCCTTCATAGTGGAAGTCATTCGTGAGCATGAGTCTACTATTTTCTTTATTAGAATCATTATTGATGGCCCGGAGGCCTTTCCAGTTTCACCAGGACAAATGGGCAAGCACGGGCGCAGGCCAGGAAGGGATTTGCTAACAGTTACCGGAGCGACTCCAAAGAAGACCTGACAACTTCAAAAGCAGCTACTTCGCGAATGAATTTACTACTGGATCGAAATCGCGACCCGCTGAGAAAATCCGTCGAGAAACTCAGCGGGTGAGTTGCACGTCGAATTTTTTGCCAAGTTCGACGGGTACTTTTACCAGTGCTTAAGCCCTCTCCTACTGTAAGAGCTGAAGGCGTCTAATGCAAGAGTTATAGGATCTGATTAATCCGTAAGGACGTGAGTCTACAAACTAATATTTCAATATGAATTCTATCATTCTGTTTGACACCTGAAGTATAGTCCGGTGATAGTCTGGTAGCACTCGAAGATCAGGTTGTTCCTTTAGTCTAGAAAAAACGAATACCAAAGTATGCAAACAGCCACAAAAGGCATAGGCAGCAGTTGTCTGTGCCCCGATCACTGCATATTTCACTGAACGATGGTGACTACTTACTGTTACGGTCCAAGTAAGAGTAAATTTCTTCGTCTGTCTACAATAGGAATAAAAAATTCGAAATAATTTGGATTTACTAAGCGGCCGAAAACGGTAGAAAAAAAAAAGAATGGGTATAACATATCCGTACCGATAATCATTCATAATAATATTTTACCATCCCACATAAAAAATAAGGATGCTCTTTAATCAATATAAGAAAACTCTTTGAGGAGTGAAACCTTCATAAATTAAATATATGCAGCCTTGATGAATCGTTTGAATGAGGCTAACAGCTTTAAGAGAAAATAATACTTTGTTTTGATGTCGGCGATTTTATAAAAATTAATATTTAAAATCAAACAAATTCAAAATCTGTTATTTTTGCTCTATTCTGCAAATATTTTTGAGAAGCAGTGCTTTTAACCAGTAAGCCAATTCTAGTGCATCAGTAAATAAATGCAACCTACAACCACCCGGCAACAATCATCCGCTGCTGCTTCGGCAACCATGTCGCTACTTGAAGTAAAATGATATGGTATTCAATATATTTTTATTGAAAAAATACCTATGGTTCAGCCATCGAAGCGACAAAATATTGAATGCCCAAATCTGTTGTTACATTAATGACTCTAAATCATTATTATTAATAAGGGGTTGCTCTGACAATAGTCGTAGAAAATAAAATAGATTAATTATTAATTCACAATTCAAGTTTAAAATAAACAAAAATTAACTATAGATTTTATTTTTTAATTTCACAAAGCTTCTTCCCGTGTTGATCAAATGGATTCTCAGGATAGAATTTAGCAAGCAGCTCATTCCAGGATTAGCACTCGTGATCAATGGAATGGATGACAGCACGACGACCTTCTTCTGGGCTTCAGTACATTTCGCGCACACAGTCTCAATTGCTTGGCTTAGGTGGCTGGGAAATAATTTACAGAGATTCAAGAAAAATTCAAAGCTCTTTGGCAAAGTTGCAAACTTTAAGATAATTAGAAAAATTAATATAATAACAGAATACCTTTAATTTCATAGATTTTTTCTATTAATCTGCCTATTGCGTGCTGCCGACTTGATACAATGTTAGCACGCATAACATTTTCGAAGCGACATTTCAATTCTTTGCAAATGGGGTTAAATACGAATGTGGCAGTTTTATTGACTTTAAAAACTGCTTGACACCTTGTACGTAATAAAACTAGCAGTAGATAATTTAATCTTCAATTCCTTAGCATCAGGTGCGCATTCTCCCTTGTCGAGCAAACAGTTGAAATAAGTCTGTAGAAGTTTGGGATTGCCCTAACTATCCCATCTAAATTAACGTTGCCGTAGCGATCGGTGTACTTGACGTCAGGTTTGGTAAAAGCCCCGTCCAAAACGACAAACAGGCAGAATACGACGAAAGATTTGATATTGATGCTGTAAAACGATATTCCGAAAACAACCGGTACTGAAAACACGGATTACGTACATTATTTAATAAAATAAAATAAAACGAAGTATGTCAGACTCAACGATCTGCAGGTGTTGAGAGCAGATCGCGGGCCCAAGGATTTTAGGGCCCACCCACTAAACGACTCCCCTGCACTCTTACACCCGACGTCCGATCTCCGTCCGGGGTCAGAACCCAGTCAGAGTAGGGGCCCCAACCTTCAAACCGAAATGCATTACTGCTTCACGGCCGAATAGGCGGGGTGGTGGAACCTACCCGTGAGGACTCTCAAGAGGTCCTACCACCAGTAATTACGCAAATTATAATTTTGCGGGTTTGGTTTTTAATACACGATGTTATTCCCTCACCGTGGAAGTCAATGTGAACATTTATTGAGTAGGTACATATTGCATTAGAAAAATTGGTACCTGCCTGAGATTCGAACACCGGTGCATCGCTCAACACGAATGCACTGGACGTCTTATCCGTTAGGCCACGACGACAAAATTCGCCTCGTTTTTCTTAAGAGACATTTACTTACTTATTTAAACATGCAGTATATGAGTTGTTGGCGAGGAAGAGGAGGCAAGTATTGATGTAGAAAAATGAACGTTTTATTATTTTATTTTAGATTGTATTTTAAAATAACGGCTATGACGATGCACAGATACGCAAGTGTAATGCATAGGGTTGTAGCGAGTGAAGTGTCAGCGATGACAGTTTTGACGTCACCGCATGTTGCAGGCTTGTCGTATGTCATTTTGTTGGTAGTAATAGTGTGCATAGACACGAACGAATGTACTATACTTGACCAACCCAACACTCACATAAATCACCCGAAAACAAGCGGGCGCCGTTGCCAATGGACAAAAGCAAAGCCAAGGGCACAACCATCCCACTACTTGCACTAAAAATTGTTTTCTCATCCCTCGTTTAATACCCTAACTAATTATTTTCCGTAACTGAATAATTAACCTTGTTTACTGGAACTGCGCGTGTTTTGATTATGTATTTAAATCAGTTCTATATAATACCATCATAAGTCATTTGAAATTATGGTAATTATTATGCTTCCAAGTAGTTAACTGACGCACAATGATGATCGTAAACACTGAGCGAAGTGCAATTAGCGTTGTAATGTAATAAGCATTGCCATATTGGATCAGACCAAATATCCGTATCGTAAATTATATTTATTTAAACGAATGTATATTTTTTTATATTTTTTTTATTGCTTAGATGGATGGACGAGCTCACAGCCCACCTGATGTTAAGTGGTTACTGGAGCCCATAGACATCTACAACGTAAATGCGCCACCCACCTCGAGATATAAGTTCTAAGGTCTCACTATAGTTACAACGGCTACCCCACCCTTCGAACCGAAACGCATTACTGCTTCACGGCGGAAATAGGCAGGGTAGTGGTTGGTACCTACCCGTGCGGACTAACTATATTGATATGATTTTATTTTACTTTTCACACACACAATGTTTAATATATATATTTAATAGTTTAAATTGTGTGATGTAATAAATTCTTTTATTCGAACTTTATGCAAAAACCTCACTAGTTACCAACCATTAAGGTGGGTACCATCAAAGTAAAGTAAGATAAGTTATTACGGAGTTAGACGGCCGTCTGGTGTAGTGGTAAGTGACATGGTCACTACACAAGGGGGTCGCGGGTTCGAATCCCGCCAAAGGAAGATTTTTTTATTTATTGCTAACTGGGTGGACGAGCTCAGATGTTTGTATGATAAAAATAAAATGTCTTGTACAGGGTTATTTATGTATATTCAATATATGTACGTGAATTATAAAGATCTTACATTTATTTCCGTTATCTGGTACCTGTAAGACAAGTTCTTTACGAACATAACACGGGACCAGTTAACGTGGCGTGATTGTTAGTAATTTTTATTTATTTATTTATTATTAGTACATAACATTGAAGTAAGGTACTATTAAAGTGGGATTGTCGATCCTGAACGAATAGCCCCGCTTGAAGTCATCGTGGCTTAAAGGATAAGACGTCCGGTGCATTTGTATCTAGCCATACACGGGTGTTCGAATCCCGCAGGCAAGTACCAATTTATCTAATGAAATACATACTTAACAAATGTTCACGATCGACTTTCACGGTGAAAGAATAACATCGTGTGATAAAAATCAAACCAGCAAAATTATAATTTGCAAAATTACTGGTGGTAGGACGTCTTCTAAGTTCGTACGAGTAGCTACCACCACCCTGCCTATTTCTGCCGTGAAGCAGTAATGCGTTTCGATTTGATGGGTGGGGCAGCCGTTGTACTGTAAAAACTGAGACCTTCGAATACTTTTCTCAAGGTGGCGGCATTTACGTTGTAGATGTCTATGAGCTCCGGTAACCACTTAGCATCAAGTGGGCTGTGAGATCGTTCACCCACCGAAGCAATAGATAAATAAAAATAATAAATTCACCGAGTTTTAATATTTACGTACGCAGACAACAAACAAAGTGATTTAAAAATATTCCATTAATCGAGTAGTCATCGTTGTCAGAAGTTTTTGTGTTCCTTACGATCGTTAACCGCACACGTGTATCATCTACGTATCCGACTTCTGGCAGCGTTTCCTCATTGCACGTCGTGACCTCCACCCTGAAATAGTACCTATATAGTATAGTATAGTAGTAATTATGTAGTACCTTCTGACTAATTATTGTGCGCCATTGGAAGCCGCTGCAACATGGAGTGCACCGTAGAATGCCGACTGCGCTCCAAAATATATGACTTATTTAATTACATAATAATTTACATACCTATAATATACTTTTTATTTTACCGATCAACCGATTTGTATGAAATAAATTTTAATACATGTTTGCCTAAACGTTTATTGAGACAGCATCCAATTTCGTTCATACATTGAATAGTGAATTAAGCATACAGGTAAAAGTTAGTACAAGATATCTTTCAACAATAAATTTGAATAAATAATTACCCTGAAATATTTCAACTATTTATAAAATAGCTGATTTAAATATATCCATTCACAATAATTAGAAGAATCTATAATACTTTTTATTGTAGCTTTATTACCTACTTTATAAAGTTTTTTTAAGAAATAATTTTACTGGTGGTAACACCTCTTGTGAGTCCGCACGGGTAGGTAGGTACCACCGCCCCGCCTGTTTCTGTCGTGAAGCAGTAATGCGTTTCGGTTTGAAGGGCGGGGCAGCCGTTGTGACTATACTGAGACCTTAGAACTATATCTCAAGGTATGTGGCGCATTTACGTTGTAGATGACTATGGGCTCCAGTAACCACTTAACACCAGGTGGGCTGTGAGCTCGTCCACAAAACTAAGCAATAAAAAAATTTTAAAAAAATAAAATTAATATTTTATAATACCTATAATACAACGTCTGAATTATTGAAAAAAAACACTCAATATATTTAACTTGAGTTACTATTACATATAAAACTTACAATTTAATTTATTTGGCCTAAATTAGCGATTATTTTACACATTTTAAATTCAACACATATTTTTACCCTTTCCTTAATAAGTAGATATTTATATATTTCGATATCGTTGTAGTCCATTTTGAACGCCAAAGGCATATACTGTGTCGGTTAATGACCGTGAATATTTATATTCTGTATATAATACTACGCGTCAGTATCCTCAGCCTTCAGATTTAAAAAAAAAACTAAGCAAAATACCTACTTCTTACAGCTAAAGAAACTGATACGGTTCTAGAAGAAAATTCAATCTGATATCTGTCTACCACAATGACGTCACATCGGTCTAAATAAAGCTTACTATAAAGTCAATGATTATCTAGAAGATTGCACAAAGTGGGAATGAGTTGCTCGCTCCGGGCATTTCAATATTGTAGTAATTGTTACGTTATAATACTCATTGTAAAAAATTCATATTTAAAAAAAAATCTAATATAAAAAAACTAATAAAAAATAATTTCTTATTTAAAAAAAAAAAAAAGACATGCCCGCTTAGTTTCTTGCCAATTCTTCTCAGGACGGAGGCTAGTTCTTGTGAATTGGCGGTAGTTCTTTTGACGTTCAACAAGTGTGTACTTTCATTTATGTTGAATAAAATTTTTTTGATTTGATTTGATTTGATTTGATTAATATTCCTTCTATAAATAAATAAATAAAACGAGCCTGGGTTTTTACTTCATTCTGAGACGAGTTACGAACCAGTTTAAAAACAGCTTTACGCAAGCAGATTCGATCTGTATCTGTTTTTTTAGTTGTGCTGACGTCAAAAGAAAAGTCTTAAAGGTTATGAAATGACGTCATTGGCGCGACTTAAGCTGTCTGTGACCTTTAACTTCTGGTTAATTGGGAGCTATTTTTAGAATTTTATTTTGATCAAATACTTTTTCTCACTTTCTCGGGTCTTATTAATGTTAATATAGCTAATTTTTTTTATTGCTTAGTTAAGTGGACGAGCTCACAGCCCACCTTGTGTTAAGTAGTTACTGGAGCCCATAGACGTCTACAACGTAAATGCGGCACCCACCTTGAGATAAGTTCTAAGGTCTCAGTATAGTTACAACGGCTGCCCCACCCTTCAAACCGAAACGCATTACTGCTTCACGGCAGAAATAGGGAGGGTGGTGGTACCTATCCGCGCGGACTCACAAGAGGTTCTACCACCAGTAAACTTGACTTTTGGCCGGCCAGCCACTAAGGGGCTGCTGGAATCCAAAGATGAGATTTGGACCTTTTTTTAAAGCATTAAGCGTAAGCATTATGGACTGTTACGCGGCATGACTGAGACCTACCCTTACACTACAATTTACAAATGTCTGTTATACCTTCACTATAGAAGTAGTTCGTGTATACTGTATATATCATTCGTGCCTTATGCTATTTATGAGAATATTCTCATAAAGACTACTTACTATAATAACGATCAAAGCAATACCTTAAATTCCAAATTAGTGTATATCATAGCAACCGTTCATCAAGTTATGATTTTAGTACAAAATAAAATAATTACAAACAGGAAAATTCAGATATTATCCATATAGATATTATCCATATAAATCGCTGCCCTTGCCTTGTCAAAGGCTTTATCTATTCGTAGATTGCTAAAGTAATTTGTGCTTTATTGTTCACCAGAAATGTAGTAATTTGCATTAAAACATTTTCGAGGTTACAACCATGTTAGTATAAATCGCGTTGGTTTTGATATTACTAACACGGAGCAACGCCCTTGCTCTAATACTTGAGGTTAGAAAACCGCAAATATGTTTGTATACTTCGCATATTATTATACTAATCAAAGTTGTCACCGCAAAACTACAAGCTATTTTATATTAAGTGTACATATACATAAATATTTTTTATAATTTTGTTTGGTTCTAAGATGACGTTGATTGTTGCTACCTTTTGATTTTAGAATTAAATACAATATAATATATTAATTTATATATCCCGAATACATCCCTGACATCTAATACTCTTAATACAAAATTAAATTTAAATAATGTTTAAATGTAGTTAAAACAAAATTAAATTTTAATTACACTTATATTTATTATAATATAATTTGCTAAATATTGCCTATATTTAGCAAATTAAAACAAAGGGAAACAAAGCTAGAGTCCACTTGTGACAACTTCATGTAAATCCATTGAGTAGTCTCATAGATAGTAAGACCCACGGAATAGATAAATAAGGTAAGAACGAACAAACAAGCAGACAGAAAATAATTTAAAATACCACTAATTTATGTCTTTTTGCCTTTATTTAATAGCCACACCTCTATTTCGATTACTTTTCTTCAAATTGCAGACACCAGATTCTACTGTTGTAATGATATATGATTTTCAAGTCTATAATAATTAATTTGATACTTATAGACGCGTATTATTTTCAGCCCACCGACTACCACTTCTGGACAGAGGCCTTCCTTAAAGTTCGCCGCAATAACCGGTTACACGAAGCCTGCATCCACAGGACGTCGGACGACCTTTCGACAGTCGTCGCTTTACCTCGTATATTATAACCAAAATTGAGTTTCATTTTTTTAATGACCTACGCGCCATCAATTGTTAGCTATCAACTTGGACTTTAGAACAATAAATAAGTGTACGTAATAGCAAACAATTAACCAGCACATAGCAGTGTGAATGTTTCCGTACAGTTTGTTGCCTGATATTTTGGTATGTTGTTACCACATTACCAAATTCAAATGATCACAGTATTAACATCGTTTTTTTTTTATTGCTTAGTTGGGTGGATGTGCTCACAGCCCACCTGGTGTTAAGTGGTTACTGAAGTCCATAGAGACCACAACGTAAATGCGCCACCCACCCTGAGATATAAGTTCTAAGGGCTCAGTATAGTTACAACGGCTGCTCCACCCTTCAAACCGAAACGCATTACTGCTTGACGGTAGAAATAGGCAGGGTGGTAGTACCTACCCGATCGGACTCACAAGAGGTCCTTTTTTTTAACCCTGGGGCATACGTTTACGGATATCCGGTCGAGAAGGGTAACAGACCGGGTTATGTCAGACTCCGGCGTCTCCAGAGAAAAAGAGGGAGAAGAGGAAGATCAAAGTCCTTCCAATTCCTACCGGGAGACTACGCCTTGAGAAAGGCGCGCGAGGCGCTGCGCGGCGTCTACCACGCAGGACCCGCCCCGCCAAACCGACTACCGACTAAACCCCATCGAGCTCCACCACTCCGACTCCACGAAACCTACGGTACCGCATAGTGCGCGCCGAAGGCTCGCCGTCGCCGATACCCGTTCTGACAATAGGACGGGATTCCATCTTTGGGAAGATCCCGCAGGATGTCATCTCGGGAGAAACACCGTGAGCGGCGCAAAGGAGCCACCTTGCGCTGCCTCACCACGGGACCGACAGCAGAGCACCGGGCGCCCCCGCACCCGGTACCCAACAGTCCCTACGGGAGATTAACGGGAGCATCGTGCCCGCGTCGCCCACCCCGCCTTCATCGCTGAGGAGCCGAAGAGGGATCCCACTCCCTTTCGCGCTCCTCAGCCTCGCGGAACGCCATGACCAGGTCCCCAGTGAAGGGCGTAAGTCCGGCGATTTCCTCCTGATAAAAAAAAAACAAAACATTCTGCTGTCAGACCATTCTACTCAATGTATTAGCCGAGTAGTTTTTTTTTATTGTTTATTTATTTATTCAGATTCTCACGGGTTCATAATAATATTCGTCAGGAAGTAATTAAACACCTAAATGACTCTATGCTACTAAACCTGACTCACTTGTGTGCATTAGTTAGCGTCCCTGTCTGTTTCACCGAGGGTCATGGGTTCGATTTCCACATCGGGCAAACGTTCGTGTGATGAACAGGTTGTTTGCTCTTTGATAATTATTTTTTTTATGATTGAACGATTACTGGTGGCCCGGAGGCCTTTCCAGTTTCACCAGGACAGGTGGGCGAACAAAGGCTCAGCCAGGAGGGGTCGGATTTGCTAACAACTGCTCGAGCGCCTCCGAAGGACCTAACAACTCAAGAGCAAAGCATTTTCTGCGTGGTTATTAGCTATATATTATGTATATATTGAAACGTATATAAGTATGTATGTCAATCTCTTGTACCTTCGACACAGGGGATCCTAATTTTGGACCGAATTATGAAAAAAAACATACATACGCAATTATTGAACAGGTTCTTACGAGTTCTTATGATATCTCGCTATTACGGCGTTGGTGCAAGCGCCAATATCATGGGTAAACTAAAGACTGCAGGTAGCATATTAGGATCAGATAAATCTTTCTATCTTCTACATGAACTCGATGACTCGGCTCGACAATATACATACACTCACATAATGTATGTGGGCGTTAATATTTAAAATAATTCGTATAACTACCTACTTCAATATTATCATTTGTACATAGTGAAGTACTGTGCTCATACAGGTACACATTTTTTGCGAGGAATTTTTCAAGTACCACTGTATTCAAAAATATTCATATATAGCGTGAAGAATAAACACAACGTTAACTTGTAGAATAACTTTATAATCTATCCTTTTTTTAAATTTCAAATTTCCCAATGACTTAAAGGTCTTAGTTACCAGGTCATAAAATCTCTTAAAAAAAAATCAAATTTCCGATAGAAGCTACTAAGAAGACACTGAAAACAACATTAATATCTGTTGCGTGGATTTGAGGAACTAATTACAAGCACATGCACAAAAAATAGCCACATTATTAGCAAGCATCATTATCGCCTACAAAATTAATTTTAATTGATTAATTAATACGTACGCTGTGTGGTATTAGACTAGAATAGTACAGCTCTACGTCTTTCTATGGGTATCATGAAAGGCGAGTATTATCATAGCCCAAGAGCCCGCGACAGCCAGACCTTCGTTATTTTATAAAAGCTGAAAGTTTCTCTGTGTATGTCTCCAGCACAGGTAAGAACGACCCCCGACTATAGAGTTCGGATTGTGGTTACTTGGGCAGGTAACAGGCAGTAAAGGTATATAAAATAGTACCTTAAATTCGTTAAAGTATAAAGTTTTTTTTTTTTTTAATTACTCCAGAATATCTTTAGAAATCACGATATCTATTGCCGGACACTTTTTACAGTTGTTACCCCCTGCCGGACACCCCTAAACTTTAATAAACTTTAATTATACTTTCGTTAAACTATAAAAGCTGAATTTTATATATGTTACTTAGGGACTTATAAAAATATGTTACCCCAATAGCCAGACAGTTTTAATGGTTCTTACATCTTGCCGGACACATTGAGAGCCCGCTGTGCGAGCGCGAGGTAGCAACTGTTCATGCGGGTGTGAGTGAGACAGAGTGCTTAGTCTATTGTGATCTTTTACTGCACATCAGCTGTCATTTCTGGGATTTATCGAGCATTCTTCAGGAAAGGAAAATTAAAACCATATAAAACATTAAAAAAATATCCAAAGTATCAGGAAGCTTTCAAGAATTTCCGTAACAGCAAATCAATTGAAAATTTAGATCAACAACAAAACATCTATAATATCATTCAGATTTATATGCAATGTTTACAATGTCCGTAATGTAATTGATGTTGATGCTGCTCGACTTCAAATATTCATCGACTCGTATACAGTCTCTGATGTAAACGAAGCTTTTGACCGAAAGAAATTGCGAATTTTTTACGTTAGCAATCTACCAACTTGTAAAAGCGAGCTATTGCAGCAATTTTTGCGATCAAATTATATATATAAAATTTGGAATAGTGCTCATCTAAAAAATCCAACCTCATATCAACCCGGATAATAATGGCAGGGTATTGAAAGATGACAAATACCAAGTTATGTTGGAGATTCGCTCAAAACTCAATCAGGTATGTAATTATTAAGACAAATTATTGCACATAATTTTTTAATTATTCAAATTGTATACTTTTTCTTAATTTTTTTCAGAAACTGATGGATAAGGTATTGGATATTGGTGACAATAGACTAGAGTAACTGTAGTAGCGACGATAAAGATAACGAAAATATCGACGACAATGAGGAAAATTATAAGAACGATTAAATATTTTTCTTTGACATGTAATAATATTTTGTTTGTACTTTATAATATTAAAATAACATTTTTTGCTTTCTATAACATTGCTATGAACGTAATAAAATTATTTTTTATTGGATATCTTAAAAGATCACAATAGACTAAGCACTCTATCTCACTCACACCCACATGAACAATTGCTACCTCGCGCTCGCACAGCGGGCTCTCAATGTGTCCGGCAAGATGTAAGAACCATTAAAACTGTCTGGCTATTGGGGTAACATATTTTTATAAGTCCCTAAGTAACATATATAAAATTCAGCTTTTATAGTTTAACGAAAGTATAATTAAAATTTATTAAAATTTAGGGGTGTCCGGCAGGGGGTAGCAACTGTAAAAAGTGTCCGGCAATAGATATCGTGATTTCTAAAGATATTCTGGAGTAATTAATAAAAAAAAATAACTTTATACTTTAACGAATTTAAGGTACTATTTTATATACCTTTACTGCCTGTTACCTGCCCAAGTAACCACAATCCGAACTCTATAGTCGGGGGTCGTTCTTACCTGTGCTGGAGACATACACAGAGAAACTTTCAGCTTTTATAAAATAACGAAGGTCTGGCTGTCGCGGGCTCTTGCTCTATCAGAGAATGGGTAGCAGCGATATCTGAGTATAAAGCCATTGTATTGCGTTCGCGCAGAGCTTACGCGCCAGTAGGTACTATCCGACAATCTGCTCATTATTAGCTTGTTATAACCATGCATTCTAGTCTCACGAGTGGAATAGCCGTTGTATGATGCAATTGAGGCCTTCACGGCGACGGCTTTCACGCCATAACGTCTATGGTCTCCGGTATCCACTTTACAGCTGGTGCGCCGTGAGCTCGTGAGTCCATCTGCGCAATAGAAGAAAACGTACATAGCCGCTAGATGTCCTTGTTGCGTTCGATAACTTCTTCTCAATCCCAAGTTTGAATTTGAATATATTTTTGGTAAGCTGTCAGGTTGATAGGTAAGCTTTGCGCGTCACTTCTCTCTGGGGACGAACGATGTCTCTCTATGACGTGTGTATTGAAATTTAGCATGTTTTATTTGTTATCTATATATTAATACGTGAAGCAAAAACTTTGTACCCCATTTTACGAAAATTTCGCGGACGGAGGAGTATGAAATTTTCCACCCTTATAGAGAATATAGAGAAGAAGTGCACAATGCTAATATTTTTTTTAAATAATGCATAAAAGATACATTAAATCAATAAAGAAAACATTACACACACTACATACCATGTATTTGACGCACACACGCATGCATACTATTTATTGTCAAACTTTTGTTCTTGACGTCTGTTGTCAAATTGAGAATAGAATATGGTTTGTCTTTGTTAATATTTTTCATAGTATAGTCTTGGCGAAATTTGTGATTACAGAAGTATAAAATAAAATCATAATAGTGTACAAACTTACAATTCGAATTAATTATAGTCGAATTTCGACTACTACGGGACCTCTAGTTTTGTTAGTTATTTCAACATAAACCGGAAACAAAATCTTAATCGACCAATCTTCTGTGACGACGAATATTAGCAAACAAAACTATTATAAAATATTTACAATCGATTGATGTGTTTCGTGTTATGGCTATCGTTCAGTTTAACGACCTTCAGTTTTATTTGTAGCTAAACTTTTAAATAAAAACTCTATGGCGAAACGAATTTACATTATTTTATTTTTCTATTTCTATTCATTAATAATACACATACAACGTTTCTACATATTTAGGTTATTGCGAGTATTTAGAGGAGAACCTCGGTCTTTCTCTTCTCCATCTTCCTCTCTGGAGGAACCGAAGTCCGACATAACCTGGACTCCCCTCGAACGAATATCCGTAAACAGTTTCCGTAAATCGACTGTCTCAGTATTATTAACTTCTATGTTCATAATTGTGACTATAGTAGAATTATTTTGTCGCTGCAGCTTGGATCATAAAACATAGCCCGGCTAGGGCGGTGAGCATGTTGCGCGGGCGCAACGCCATTATCGATAAAAACAAATGAGTCATCGAAGGCAGGTACATGGCGGCGGGGTGGTATACGAAGAGTGGTACGACATTGCTTTATGTTATGAGTCATTTGTAGTTACCTGCAAGTTATAGTACATTATGTCGAAAAGAAATGTGTTTTTATGCATTCGTTCTCTGAATTTCTTTAGTGACACAATGGCTACTCCTTTGTTTTGTATCAAAACGGCAGAATTTATTCAAAATAATATTTGCACGTGTTGTTATCAACTATGTGTTCAAAATTTTCACTGAAGTAAGAATAAATCCCGAAAAGTTACAGAGTGTTAATTTCTGCCGTTCTCGTTAACTTGCTGCGGCGATATGTGGTGTAAGTGTTCGATTCGTGATTTTTTCTTTCATTTTTATCACTAACCCACAAAATGACAAAACTAAATACACTATCGATAACGCTTATCGACAACAATAATGCGCTTCACTATGCCCGTCCATAAGGCTCATGAGTGGAAGAGAGAGGGAAATACTCGCTTCACCGCTCCGATTTTTTATGACCCAAACTGCAGCGACAAAATAATTCTACTATAGGGCTTTTCAATATTTTTCCTATTCGGTGATAATATGGACTGATGCAATTGCTACTTACTATACATGTACTGTTGCTATATTATATGGACAGTTAATGAATTTTTTTTTATCATCTTATTATTTATGTTAACATTAATAATAATTGTAACAAGCGATTTCAATTGTTTCCGTGGTAGTTAATACATTTCAATGACAAATTCTTAGACATTCTTCAATCAAAACTTCGTACATTTTCTCAATAAGCAGTGGAATATATGACCACACGTGATTTAAAATAGCTATCACCACTCAAAGCCTCTCCATGTGGTCGAATACTTCAATTTATCCATTGGATTGCGATCGTCAACAATATTAAATTATTGTTGTTGTATGAAGTTAAATGGAAGCAGCTGGTGCTTCGCTAGATATGAATGCACCGGACGTCTTGTCCTTTAGGCCACGATGACTACAAATAGATAGTGGAAATGCTCATGAATGTCTTCTGAGATTTAGGAATAGTCATTCTTAAAAAAATCTAATTTATTCCATAAGCGCCTACGAGCAAGCGTCCGCAATTTGGACCAAACTGAAAAACATATTTTTATTGAATGCTGTAATAGGAGCAATGCGCATATAACTAGTCAGGTCATAAGTATTGTCACACAGTAAAAACTTTTCTTTTAGAATGCTGGCCACAAAAAAGTTTATTGAATTCGAATTTCGAATTGTTCATGAAAATAAAAATGTATACTTTTAGAATTTTACTCATTTTTCAATATGGAGTGGACGCTTAAAGAAGACCGTGTTGCAGTTATTGCGTTGCATCGTTGCGGTTACGCGCCAATTCAAATTTTCAACATACTGAAAATTTTGAATATAACCAAAAGATTCGTTTATCGTACCATCTAACGATACAATGAAGACTCTAGTGTAGATGACAGGTCAAGAAGTGGTCGCCCTCGGTCTGTTGGGACTCCAGCAGTGATAAAAGCTGTGAAGGCGCGAATTCAAAGAAATCCCAAACGTAAGCAGAAACTGTTGGCCCTTCAGATGGGGTTAAGCAGAACCACGGTAAAAAGGGTGTTAAATGAAGACTTAGGGCTTCGGGCATATCGAAGAAAAACAGGACATCGTTTAAATGCTCGTCTAATGGACCTGAGACTGAAGAGATGCCGCGGTTTGTTGAAGCGGTACGCGGGAAAAAAAATTCGGGAAATTCTTTTTTAGGATGAAAAAAATTTTACCGTAGAAGAGAGCTACAACAAACAAAATGATAAGGTGTACGCACACAGTAGTGAAGAAGCGAGCAACCGTATTCCGCGTGTCCAACGAGGTCATTTTCCATCCTCGCTCATGGTATGGTTGGGAGTTTCTTATTGGGGCTTAACAGAGGTACATTTTTGTGAGAAAGGTGTAAAAACGAATGCAGTTGTGTATCAAAATATGGTCCTGACGAACCTTGTGGAACCTGTTTCTCATATCATGTTCAATAACAGGCACTGGGTATTCCAACAAGATTCGGCGCCAGCTCATAGAGCGAAGACCAACAAGACTGGCTGGCAGCGCGTGAAATCGACTTCATCCGGCACGAAGACTGGCCCTCCTCCAGTCCAGATTTGAATCCGTTAGATTACAAAATATGGCAACACTTGGAGGAAAAGGCGTGCTCAAAGCCTCATCCCAATTTGGAGTCACTCAAGACATCCTTGATTAAGGCAGCCGCCGATATTGACATGGACCTCGTTCGTGCTGCGATAGACGACTGGCCGCGCAGATTGAAGGCCTGAATTCAAAATCACGGAGGTCATTTTGAATAAACTTTAGTGTCATAAGAATCTATGTTTTGTTAAGTTAATTTTGGTATATGAATGGTTACATAATGAATAAACTTGTTTCAATTATTTTACATTAAACATGTGACAGAATTTATGACCTGACTAGGTATGTATGCAGATTTGTATATTTTCATATTTTATATACATGTTTTGTAAAGGACTATCCAACTTACGAGGCATTGCGGGTTTTGTGTAACTCCTTAGAATTCACACAGTTTAAATACATTTAGAATTTTTAGGCGGTTGCAATGAAAAATTGATTCTTTTTAATGCATTTTTATTAGTTCATACATATGTTTATATGGATGTCAAGGAATCTTTGCCCGTGATTTTGAAACCCTTTAAGACTTCGGATTAACTCAAAATTTTGCGTACTTATCAAGGATCGATGACAATTCAATATTTTAAACAGTTAGATCCCTTGTTTACTTTCGGCAATCAAAACAACAAATTCATTTGAGCGCCTTCTTTTTTTCACTTAGCAAATTGGTTGGTTCTAGGTTCTTCCATATTGTGTTCAGGACTACAGTGTAAAACCATCATTTTGTGGTAGTGTTGATACATCTAAAGCTTCTAGGTCAATTACATTTGTATTTAAGCTCAATCAAAACACTTGAGTCAATAGAAATAATTTCACTAATCAGGGAACTATCATCAGTCTCAATGGGTTCAAGGCAATTTTGTTTTCTCGTTTCACTGAGAAATAAACTCGGAAGAGTATCCATAATTTGAGCCAGATCTCTCTCTTGAGTCAAACTACCTTGATTAAAAGACATTTTACCAGCTTTCAGTCTTTGGTCTGTTTCAATATTGAGTTTCTGATCTTGCGTTTGAAAGTTAGATGCATGACTGGTGTTCTCAAGAACTTTGAAGTCTTCTAAAACTAATGAGTTTTGATCTTATTCGAGCAAAATATGTGTTTTCGGAGAATGACAGTTACATAGACCGCGTCGGTCACCGCAAAAACAACTCAGTTGCCTGTAAAATAGAGTATTTTGCCCTCCTGACATAATTTGATGTAACTTCATGGTTTCAGGAGCAGGCCGAATGTTGCTTGGTATAAGATGTTTCATATTGCTCATGTCATTATCAGTTATGAAAAAACATTTTACTGATTGCATGCTCTTTTCAAGGTGTTGGTGAGCATGTTCAGCATCTATTATATCGTAACAATAAGACACGTGTTTGTCCAATCGACGTTTAACTGCTCCACCGATTCCCATGACCATGACCACTCTCCGAAAATGACCAAGTATAGTAAACAGCGTTAATTCTGTTTGCAAAAAGGTTGCTTAAAAAAAAATTTTTTTTTTGCCTATATTGACTACACGGACCATCGGAAAAAATGAATTACTTCTATGTTTGGATACAACTGGTTTGCGAATTCTAGAACGGGTAGTAAATGTGCCCAGGCAGCTTTGGGTTCATGGCAAGTATTATTAGATATGGTGACGAATGATTGTGATTTACTTTTGGCTGCAGTGGGGTCCTCACATATGCAAGTTAGCGAATAGACTTAGTTCTGCAGCGTTTGCGGTAAAAAAAAATACGAACGTATACTGATGAAGATACGGCACGTCTAGTTTATTTCAGTTATTTTCATAGTATTATGTCCTATGGCATTTTGCTATGGGGCAATGCTGCCGATGTCGAAACGATTTTCATCCTGCAGAAGAGGGCTATTCGTGCTATTTATAATATGCACCCGAGGGAATCCTTGAGGGACAAATTTAAGGAAATCAAAATTGTAACTTTAGCGTCCCAATACATTTTTGAAAATTTATTGTACGTGCGTAAAAACATTGTAGAATTCCCAAGAGTCTGCGATTTGCATAATGTGAACACTAGGAACAAACATAGGCTTGCGTTGCCGGCGGCTCGAATTAAGAAAATAAGCAACTCTTTCAGGGGGCTGGGTGTACAACTTTTCAACAAAATCCCACAAAACGTTCAACTACTACCTGTTCATAGATTTAAGAAAACTGTCAAGGAACGTTTGTGCAACAAGGCATATTATAAAGTTAAGGATTTTTTACTAGATGGCACTACTTACGTGGGATTGAGGCGTTCGCTCCTGGCCTTTTCATTTTTCATTATTATTATTATTTATTTGAATTGTATTTTTTTAACTTGTTTTTTCGTATAATGTAAATATGTTTTCTTATTTAAAAAAAAAAAGAAACTATTTGACAAAATCCAAAAAAAAAAAAAAAAAGGCCGCTGAGTTTGTTTCGCCGGTTCTTCTCAGGACTGTGGCTTTTTTTGGAACCGGTGGCAGAGTTAACATTTTCTTTTACATTTTGACATTCAACAAGTGTGTTTTTGATGACATCCAAGTTGAAATAAATGATTTTGAATTTGAATTTGAATTTTTGAAGTATATCATGCCACAATGTAAAGATATATTGTTTTTTGAAGCTCCAAAATGCATTGCTTGCATTTCTGAACCAAGCTTACATTCGTAGTGCTCACTGAAATCGCACAAGATGGCTATTTCATTATCATGTAACCCATTAATGCATTTTAGATATTCACTCTGCTGGTGCCTCCAATTATAAATATGGGATTTAAACGATGGAAGTTATTTTTGAAACTCAGAAACTAGGGTTTCCACTATTTGTTTTTTATATTGTTTTGAATATTTTTTGGTAACAATTGCCCGATTTTGTATAGCTATGACTTATTCTTTCCCACTTGAACCAGGTAATATCATCTTCCAGTTTTTCGACTTTGTATTGAAGCACAGGAGTTTTGCATTCATCACATTTACTATACATACAGGTGTACGACTTCCTATCACAGGTTGTTTGGGTAATTACGTCTTCTAGATTTGTATAACTTAAAATATATATATTTTTTAAAGGCAGCAAACATATTTTCTACTATACTATGTTTTATGCATAAACATATCTCTCTATTGGTAACCGTGGGTGATAAAATATAAAACGGCTTGTATCTAAAAAAGCTTGTATAACTGTACTTTCCTCCTTCTTTTTTGTAAATATTTTACAAGTTTGTTAATGTGTCTGTCAGGTACCATAACTGCATCTTTTTTTTACTCTTGTTCTTTCTTTTCATGTTTTCCCGCTGTACATCTACTTATGTCATCCCTGTTATAAAATGTCTCGATATCTTTTGGAATATTACACTAAATATTTAGTTACGTCCATAACTGCTACACTTTTGCATTCTGATTAGTTGCTATATTTTTTTAACAGTCGTTTCTCTTTTTAGGTATTTGCTTGTTGATAAACTGTTTTTAAAGAATATTCTAATACTTCTTGATGTGCTTGCAGCTTCTCAATTTCGCGATTCTTTGTTTCGTGTAAAAGTTTTTCGCGGTAATAACGTTTGCGGCTGCTTTCTAACATCCTGTGTAATTTATGTATTTTATCTAAAGCTTTCTTGTAATTAGCGCGCAAATTTTGATATCTTCGTCGATATAAGTTGCTTTTTTTTTTTTTTTTTCCACAGGAGAAAATCGCCGGATCCCCACCCGCGCGGCAGGTGGGGTATGTGGGAGTTGAACCTCACTAAAAACTCCTGCCGCTCACAACCGGCGCCCTACCTCGGACCGGGCCGGAGCCCAGTCGGGGCTATTGAAACGGCGGGACAGGGTTGACGCAGAGCACATTACATCCATCCCACCGTCCCACGGACGCCGGACCGGTGGCCGCCAGCGACACGACCACCGGTTCCCTCGTTCAGCGGGCCGAGAGCCCGCTTTGATGGCGCCGCGTTACACCTTCCCCCAAAGCGGTCGGGGGAACGCGGTCTACCATCACCCGGCTTCCTATTGCGGGTGGGCGTGCAAAGCACGCCACCCCACGTCTGGGTCTCTCCCCGCACAAAACGGGTGGGACCCCTAGCTCTTAGGGGGCCAGGTCACGGATACGACCCCGGTCCCGACCCCCTGCTCGGCGGCGGCGGGTTTCTGCGTAGTGAGGAGAGCTTTCCCTCACTCGCCCCGCCGCCTCCTTCTGCGAGATGGTGCACTCGCAGAAGTCGAGCATAGCCTTCCGAAATAAGTTGCTTACGTGAGTTTGGGTTTTCAACGGTTCTCTTGTCGGTTTTAATTTTTCTTTATTACTTTTTTTAAGTTTTATTTTCCTCTTGTCGTCTCTCCATAATTTTCGTTGTTTTATCTTTTCTTCTTCTGTAAGTTCTGATATCTTTTTCCGATTCTTTTTTAATCTTGCCAACTGGCGCTGGACTTCATATTTTTCAGAATTTTCCTTTAATTTTCCGCGATATCGCTTCGCTCTTTCTGCTGCGGTAAGCGCCATTCTCTACCGACGAAATAATACTTTATACTATTTTATATATCTTCTATTTTCTATCTACTATCTTCTATCTATCTTTATAATGCTTCATCATCATCATCATTTCAGCCTATCGCCGTCCACTGCTGAACATAGGCCTCTCCAATAGATTTCCAGTGCGACCGGTCCATTGCCACCTGCATCGAACGAGACCCAGCGCTTTTTACTAGGTCGTCGGTCCATCTAGTAAAAATAATGCTTACTGAACATGAAATCTGAAACATGAAATGTATAATTTTTTGTAGTAAAATTGGATAATAAGTAGTCTATAGCAATTTTTACAGTCAATTTAGATTCAAATCCAATGAGTCGTCACGGGTATTACGTGCGTACAAACAAACAATACAAATTTTACCTCTTATCAAAATTAGGTAATACGTAGGGAAGTATCAATTATTATTACAAGATTAAATATTTCGTTGTACACTAAGCTTTATAATTCAAGTTCGTCACGATTTTATTCCGGTAGTATGTCACATGACACTTTAAAATTAAAAATAACTAATACTCTGTTAAATTAACTTATTTTTAGTTTTATTAATCTAATATAGGTTAGTTTATGTTTTAAATACACTATGGCAAAGTAAAGAAAATTGGTTTATTTACCTTTTAAATAACTGTCACTATCCAGAAAACTTTTTCTGCACGCCGAAGACACCAACACTTTCGTCACAGATTTTGTCGCAACTAACGTTTAAATAGTAATGGCGGTATCAAAATACGATCACAATGTTGTTAGGAAAGTAGAAAAAACACAAATTAGTAGATTTTGTCTTATGTAAGATATCAAATTCGCCGTGACAATACCGGATTTTCTGGTACTATACCTAATATATACTACTATATTTTCGTAGGACAACATTAATTTATGATATTTCTTTAAAATAACCATAAATTAATCACATAAAGACCAAAAACACACTTTTAGACATAAAGACATTATGTTCGAACATCTAAACATACTCAAAGTTCAATAGTCTACAAGTAAGTAGTATTCGAAATCTCCGAGGGCACCGTGGAACACACGAAATCTTCAGCTCCTGTGGTGCTTTTTTTTAAATATAAATATATCTATCGTCTTTTTATGGTGTTTTACAATTTAACTTGATTTTAAAATGTCTGCTTTAATCATATAACATTTTACATCTACATGTGCCATATAAAAAAACAAAAATAAAAATGTTTGAAGTTGTGGTACAGTCCGATTTTGCTAGGGTCATTTTTTTTTTTAAAAACACCTAGATAATGATTTAGTCAGCACCTTGGGAATTCTCCAAACGAAAACTTTTTCTTAAAAAGTAATGGTCACTGTTTGAGGATGTAGTGGCAGTATGATCAATCACAGCTCTCTACCAGATAAGTGGAACAACAGACGGTATATAAATAACAAGATCTGAAATTAGAAGTTTTGGATCATTCACCGTACTCACCGAACAACTTCTTGGCATTAATATAAATACTTCTTGGCTCACTACTCATAAAACCAAGGGTGAGACTCCGAGCGAGTCCGTTACGTGCATATAGCAGCATATCGACGAAATCATATATAATTATAATACAATAATATGTGATAAAATAGAGTTGATGGTGATCTTCTTGATGAGGTGTGGAGGTGGTGCGCGGTAGACGCCTCCCCCGGCGCCATCTTGTTGCACTTTTTTTCCTTACTACTTATTCCAACTATCTAAATTAAATTACTAACTAACAGGGAGCGATCGAATATTCTCTATTGGTGGGCGGAGAAAAGGTAGTTTGTTTTCTGACGTACCGCCCGGTTCCAACGACTTGTAACCTCGCCCGCGAAGTTCGCGGGAAGCAGGCCTCAGCTGCGTAAGAGATACGGGAAAGAATATACAGGTACATACGTCTTATTGATAGTTGGCTTAGTCCTGACCGGGAACCTGGAAGCCAAGATCGGCCGGAGAAGGAATCTCGAATGGCGAGATGCCGCTAAAACCTTATTGGCGTGGGCGATCATATTCAACGCCCGGTCAACCTCGACCCCCAGGTACCGGACGCTGAATCTACACTCGTTAACCTCGTTAACATTAACCTCTTTACTATTTACGAAATTAAAAAAATTATAGATCAGGGTGACCGAAAAGTTTTATTATGAAACATCACAAGAATATAAGAGATCTATCGCGAAATTAAATGGGTATATTTACTACACGGAAACAATTGAATTTTTCTTATTTTCATGCATTATATACAATCAACTATCGTTAGTTCTAACGATGATTGTGAACCACTTATTTATAAAATATAAAAGGATTTTTTTTGAATTGTACTGTTCAGTCCGCTACATTACAAAACAAAAGAGTTCACCTAAGAAATTATTAAATCTGATACTATTATACTGGTAAGTGGATACTAACACTTAATATTTAATATTAATATATATTTAGCTAGAGCCAGAGCTATGTGGCTTTGAAATTTTACTCCAATTTTTATTTATATTTTACTCCACGTTTTTACCATCTCGCCTTTGTTTGTTAATTTATTGTATGTAAAATAAATGTTAAATGCAGAATATTCGGGTAATATAACCGCAGAAGGTAATTTTATCTATATACATATATATAAATATATATATATATATTTCTGTACGGGTTCAGAAAACTCTGATTTAACCCTTTAAAGAAACAGATACATATTCATTTCAGTTTTTGCAGGGCGGGAGGAGGCAGTTAGGTAATTTAAATGAGACTTTAAGATCATGCGTTAGGGAGAGTGGCGGAATTCAAGTTTTAATGTCCACGGGCCGTGAGTTTTCTTTATTTAGAAAGAGTTTTTGTATTTGGGAATAAAGGTGTCACGAAATTCTTATTATATAATTATACTAGCTACCCGCCCTCGCTTCGCTTCGGAAACTGTAATTTATTATTGATTTCTCTACTATTTAATGGTTGTTATTATACATATAAACCTTCCTCTTCAATCACTCTATCTATTAAAAAAAACGCATCAAAATCCGTTGCGTAGTTTTAAAGATTTAAGCATACATAGGGATATAGGGACAGAGTAAGCGACTTAGTTTTATACTATGTAGTGATTATACGAATATTAAACTAAATTAATCTTTTCCGATTTTTTTGTCTGGTATACACAATCTGTTTTTTCTTTGGAACGCGCTCCTTCTTGAGATCAGCACGAGTACCGATCGTTCGGTGTTCAAATCAGAGTTAAGTTTTTAGATAAATTATGTATTTTGTTTATATATTTGGGTGTCTTGAGTATATATTTTTTTTTATTGCCCTTGTAGGCAGACGAGCATACGGCCCACCTGATGGTGAGTGGTTACCGTCGCCCATGGACTTCAGCAATGCCAGGGGCAGAGCCAAGCCGCTGCCTACCATATCCGTATATATTATTTGAATTGATATTCTAAGTTAATAAACATAGTTTTTATGGTTGTAGAGTAGGTATCGATTTTTCCATTAATTTATCAATCTACTACGTTCTTTTTCGCGTCACCCTCGATTATCTGATAAAATGAAAAAAAAGGTTTACTATTTTAATTCATTAATTTTACATTTAATTACTTTTTTTTTCAGAAAATGTTTATGCTCTTCATAATTTCCTTCATAATCGTCCCGGTGCTTAAATGTTGCGGCACAGAAACTTCAACTTACACAACTCAGTACGATGAGGTCGATATAAAGGAAATTATGGGCAACGAACGCTTGTTGGTAGCTTATATCGGCTGCTTGCTAGACAAAAATCCCTGCACCCCGGAAGGAAAGGAATTGAAGCGTAAGTGACGTTGCGGTTTCGGTCTAGAATAACACCACCCCATTTCTAATCGTCGGTATCCTAAAAAGCTACTAAGGAACTCAATGGGGTAGAGCGCCGGCTGTGAGCGGCAGGAGTTATTAGTGAGGTACAACTCCCACATACCTGCCGCGCGGGTGGGGATCCGGCAATTTTCCAATGTGGAAAAAACAAGGAACTCAACGGCCTATTTTTGTTGCGAATCAGTCCCGCGTTCCAGTTTGAAGCCGTTGGGTAATACAATTGAACCTTCAGCCTAATGTTTCGGGTTGAGCTTCGTTATTCATATGGCGTAACTATAATGTGGTAGGGCTAGTAAAATGCCACGGACTAGGCCGAGATCCCGCTAACGTTGATGTCGAAGTGATTATGTAAAAGTATCAAATTATCAAGCGTTTCATGATACATTTACACGTCTCAAAATCTGAAGATCACCGCAAAGGGTTTGGTCGATGTGGCACTTTGAGAGTGCCGTATGTGGCATAATATGTCGTGTATGGCATATGATCTATATTTTGAATTATTTATAATATAATACATTCATGAAAGGATTGTAGATAAATAATTAATAATTATTGTAAATTAACACCAAGACAATCGCATGGCCGCATCTACCTATATTACGTATTTTGATCATTTATCAGTCTAGTATCGACCTATTTTCATATAGGAAATATTCCGGATGCTTTACAAAGCGACTGCAATAAATGTAGCGACAAACAACGGGAGAACGCCGACGCTTGGATTGAATTTATGATAGACAACCGTCCAGAAGATTGGACAAAGCTTGAAGAAAGGTAAACAAAAACTCTCGACTCGAGCATTTGAATTATCGTTCTATAGACTTAGAGATAATTAGATATCGTCGCTGTCAAACCAAAATCTGCTATGTGCAAAAATTCTTTGAATTAACAAGTACAAACCTTTTCGTATAAAATTTTATATGAAGGTGAATTTTTAAGAACTATATCTATTGTAGCTCTATAGATAAATATTAAAGCTATAGACACATAACAGTTTTTCTATATGGTGGATAGGGCTGTGAAATATACGAAAGGTCAAAAAGTTAAAATCTCAAAAAGTGCACATAGCAGATTTTGGTTTAACAACGACGATATAACAGTTTATGCACAGCCTTCTCACTGCTGCAATGCGTCACCAAACAATGACTATTGCGGCTCCGACATTCCTCAAAAGACTTGATTGACTTGACTCGCAAGGCTCCCGGTTCCGACGGTATATCCAAGCGCGTTATTAAACTTCTACCCATCCTACTCATCGTGATGTTGGCATCTATTTTCAATGCCGCTATGGCGAACTGTATCTTTCCCGCGGTATGGAAAGAAACGGACGTTATCGGCATACATAAACCCGGTAAACCAAAAAATCATCCGACGAGCTACCGCCCGATTAGCCTCCTCATGTCTCTAGGCAAACTGTATACACATATAAAATCAGTCCGTGACCGTGCCGCGGTTATTCTCGGTAGACTCTACCCCATGATGTGTAAGCGGAGTAAAATGTCCCTTCGGAACAAGGTGACACTTTACAAAACTTGCATAAGGCCCGTCATGACTTACGCGAGTGTGGTGTTCGCTCACGCTGCCCGCACACACATAGACATTCTCCAATCTCTACAATCCCGCTTTTGCAGGTTAGCCGTCGGAGCTCCGTGGTTCGTGAGGAACGTTGACCTACACGACGACCTGGGCCTCGAATCTATCCAGAAATACATGAAGTCAGCGTCGGAACGGTACTTCGATAAGTCTATGCGTCATAATAATCGCCTTATCGTTGCCGCCGCTGACTACTCCCCGAATCCTGATCACGCAGGAGCCAGTCACCGTCGACGCCCTAGACACGTCCTTGCGGATCCATCAGATCCAATAACCTTTGCACTAGACGCCTTCAGCTCTAATACTAGGAGCAGGCTTAGGGACCTCGGTAACCGTACTCGTCGAACTCGACAAAGAGTTCGCCGTGCAACCTAACCCATGAATCAGCTCGCTGAGTTTCTCGCCGGATCTTCTCAGCGGGTCGCGATTCCGATCCGGTAGTAGATTCATTCGCGAAGCAGCTACTCTTGAGCTGTTAGGTCTCCTTCGGAGGCGCTCGGGTAGCTGTTAGCAAATCCCACCCCTCCTGGCTGAGCCTTTGCTCGCCCACCTGTCCTGATGAAACTGGAAAGGCCTCCGGGCCACCAGTAATCCTTCAATCATAAAAAAAAAAAACATTTCTCAACTTAACACAAATCTCCTTCAGCGGTAGGGAGTTGTTGAACTCGTAAGGATCAACCGAGAAGCAGTCATGCGTTCCGGTCTGAAGGTTGGGGCAGCCTTTTCACTATAGAACTGAGACTTAGAATGTCTCAAGCTCAGGGCGTTTACGCTGTCGATGGCTATTTGCTCCGGTAACTATTTAACACCAGGTGGACCATGAGCTTGTTCTCTTGTATAAGCAAAAAAATAATAATTATTATATACAAACAACATTTGCAATAACACAACAGTGATCGCTCATTGATCTCTACATAATTTTTCAAGTGAATCTGCAACAACGCATTTGAGCGGTCGCACGAGACTTCGGAGCAATTTATAATGGCCGGAATAGGCCTATTGAGTAAATAAATGAAAAGGAACAAATTCACCAAATTATATAGCAGAAAGTATTCAAAACAACATTGCTTGAAAAACATGTTGACAATTGCTAATACGTATTATTCCTCTGGTTTAGTGCTCCAGAGTAGACTATAGCCTTTAAAGCCAACCCTAAATTTTATGTAATTGTAAAGTCGCATCCAAAAACCGCTTTTTACACGCTTTATGTTAGCTTCACTTGTATGTATGTTTGTAACTGACTCCTTTAGACGCGATTTTGACCCACTTTAAACGGCCAGGTTTCATCTAAACTTTTTAGATTTATCGAGGACCGATGACAATACACGAATTTGATAAGATTATTCCATTATTCAATTTGTAAAATAAGATTTTTGCCAATTTATATAGTTAATTATATAATAAACCCCATGCTTTTTTTTAAATAAAATATATTTTTTACACTATTTTCAATTTAAATTTATTAAAATTTATTTTTCTATTTTTTAGTTGAATTTTATGTAAAGCGTGTTTTTTTTAGTTTTTTAAACTATTATTGCAATATATTTATGATATATCTAAGACGATACTTTCCCTTTTAGATACAACCCAGACGGCAGCTACAGGACCAAATATTTGGAGAGCAAACACAACGCCACAAGCAATGTTGATGAATCTAAATAAGGAGTAAAATAAAAAAAGATAAATGTATAATGGAAATTTAATTTTATTCATCAAGGGCTCTAAATAAACTTAAATTGTAAAACAATATTTTTACTTTTTCTTAAATTATTACATTAATAACTAATCATAACTTAACTATCTTATTGTGTCTAGTAGGTTCATGTAAAAGCATTAAAAGATGATGAAATGTTCTCTCCTACGTTCTATTTTATGCTAAATATTACAGATAAATAAAAATCTCGTTCAATAAATAGCGAAATATTTCAAAATAAGAACTCTTTGAAGAATACAAGCTCCTTTACGGGTACTAGATACCATTACACTATAGTACATTGACAAAAATCCGAAAATAAATATTAATAACATTTTTTTTTTTTTATATTTTCACCGCCGCGTGTCGTTTGACTCTTACATTAAACCCAGGTAAAGTGAATTTGCTTTTAGATGTTATTTCTTCTGGGCGCCCCTTTGTTTTAAGTTTAACGTCTTCAATCTTGACACGTTTCTTACGTGGAATACTTAATAATGCTGACCTATATTTTAAACAAGTAAAATCACTTATCGAAAATGACATATTTTTCGTAGTATTAATTCATCACCACACATAAAACATACATACATAGGTACATTATGTGATAAATATTCTACGTTAGAGGTGTAGTTCTCCGCAAAAATTTCCCACGTATAAATAAGGCTTAATGTTAAATAACCCTATCCAAGTATTCTTTGGATTCGTTTGATATCATCGTACCTAGTGAGGAACATTTTCCAAGCGACGGAGTCGTGTGCCATCATAGAAGCAATTGTTCTTCCCGCGACTTCTTTCTCTCTTTGAGTACATTTTTCGCAATTGTTTTTTAAGGCTTGAATCAACAGACCTGTAATTCAAAAAGAGAAAATAAAAAACTATCAGATAAGATAGAGTTTGTATACAATATTCACGAACTCTAGACTTTTCTTTTTTTTCTACCTATTCTGATAGCCTTTAGAGGCTATTTCAGCTTCTCCTTGACGTGTAGATGAGCTCACGGGGCTCAAACCGGGTGTGGGTTAAATATCAGTATTTACCAATGGCTACTCCATCCATCAAACCGAAAGGCATTACCACTTCTGGGTAAAAATATTCAAGATGTTGATACCATAGAAAATAAAAACACTAAATTAAAGTTTAATGTATAATATTTTGCGAGCTTTAATGAATCCAAAGTGAATTTGCCAACATAAAATATTTTTTTTGAGAATGCTGCGCGGCACTATAAACTCCTATCTTACAGTGGCCACCTCGAATTATATATCTGATCCTGGCGACGGGACAACGCAAAGCCGCCCAAAATATGTCCTATCGGATCCTTCGAATTCAATTTCGGTGCTTTCAAGTACTCCAAACACCGGTCTCAGTCTCGTAGAACTCGTCGAATGCAACGAGGAATCGCCGTACAACATAGACACAAACTATTGAGTTTCTTGCCGGATTTTCTCAATGATTTGTGATTCCGATTCGGTGGTAGTTTGAGTGAATCACTCACTGGCTTTCTAAGGCTATTGTTAGCAAACGCTACCAGGTTGAGCCGCGCGAACTCACCTGCCAAACCGCGAGTAGTTAGAATAGACCTTGGGCTACCAAAAATTATACCCAATCGCAATATCAAAAAAACATATTAACAAATAATCTGATTGAGAATGAAAAAGGCACTCCAAATTCCGGTTCAGTACCGACGAATAAATAATTTAGTCTTATGTCCTAAAATTAACCAACCCGTCAACAAATACTTAATTCAATGAAAGTAAATCAATTAAAATACAATTGACCTTAGGTGCAAATAACAAAAACAATGGATATTGTAATCGACATGAATAAGTTTTAATTTAATTCAGCTATATTACCATAATAATAGTGGTAAATACTTGTACAGTATTAAAGATAATAGGTACCTTTTGTTTGCAACATTTCCTTTGAACAGTAACGGTCCACAGACATTAAACATTTTACGTCCTGCGAGGGCAGGGGAGCTATAGCTTCATTTAAATTCACTCGGCTCTTCAGCATACTAGATTTCTCAGCATCGCTGACTGCCTGATTGATGATGGTCATGTCCTCGTCCCCGTATATCACACTGTAACCTACGCTCTTCACACCATCGCTATAACTTCTATCTATTCCAGGCGCTGTTATTTCGGACGACGCGACCGATATGAATAATAATATTACGAATTTCGAAGACATATTACTCGTTCAATCTAATGAATGTTTCTGAACAGAATTGATATAGTTTGGGCTGCTGTTGTACGGCGCGTGTTAAGCAACCACGCGTGGCCTGTCGTTAATTATTTGCGGACAGTTTATAATCATGTTGTTCCGAAAGTCAGACGTTGTGAACTGATAAAATTCTTTTGAACTGTCATGAAAATTCACTGGACTACATAGTAAGTATATATATTTCTGTATGTAGGTATTTCTGTTTTCTATTTCCATTAATAATGTAGGTATATGCGTAACTGATAAATACACAATATAATAATGACTTCTGATTTCGAGATTGTGATGTTTAAGGACCTTGATAGGTATTTGAGGGCTGGCTTTTGCAGCTCGATATCCACACGCACTTTTTGCACGCCATTTCTTAATGGATGATAGGTCACGGGTTAGTGTAACCATCTAATGTAATTAATGAAAAGGTTATTTTTTTAACAAAATCAGTAAATTATACGCTGCTTAAGGGAATCGTCTTCGTATCATAACGTAATGGACAACGAGTAGGTATTCGTTAACTAAGTAAACTTTAAATAGCTTTGGAGTTTATCTGTTCTTACTCGTATGTCTTAAGCGCAGGTATTTATTTTATCTAAATCGAAGGGAGCTTGCGGACTTGAAGGATCCATACTGTGTATTGCTTGTCAAAACAAAATTTAGTCGATAAAAATGTTGAATACCCCTGGAAAGCGTGAGCATTCGGGGCGCGTAGAACCGTCAACAAACAACCTTCATCCTCACGGCGTATTAAGAATTCGTAAATAGTAAATGTTTGTGGTTCAATGCCGTGTTGGATTAATTCTGATATTGGAATTAATGTAACAGGTTTGAAGTTAGTCATTAATGACCTTAATATCAATGTCAGGTCTGCTAATTTGTTAAGACTCCAAGTCATGCTCCGATAAGTACTAAAAATATTATTTACAAACATAAACACACACTAAACTGAAGACAATTTTAATTCATGACAAAAAAAGAATCTTAATAAACCTAAAATAACAAAGAGGTCAAGAGATATTTCATTAAATAAATTATTGTTGTTCGAATTTGCTCAACCTCGACATTTCAGACTTTCTAACATTATGTATAAAATAAATTTGTTTGTATTATGTATGTATGCTATGTATGCTTATTACCATTTAATCGTTCCTGTCAATAAAACGGTACCAATAGAACTGAATTGCAGATAAGTAGAGAACGCACCGTTTTCTTTTTAAATATATTAGAAACATTAAAACATGAAAAGCATTTTAATACTCTTTATACGTTGCTCATCGACTTAAAGTTTACGTAAATTCTGTTCTTTTTTTTTTTAACTTAAGAGCTGATATTAAATTGTTGGTACTTTAACAGGAAACTAGCCCGCCATCTTAAAACACGAGGTCTCAATGATGTTGTAACTTCAAACCGGAAAACATGGCCGAAATAGATGACATATAACACACATCACATCACATGACCTCTCAACGGGCTGTAAATCAAAATATCTCAATGAAATTTATAAAAAGGAATCTCAATGTAAAGCCGTTTTGACGTAAAGGATAAAACGCCTTGTAATTGTAACGAGCAATCCGTCTATACTGATGTTCAAATCCCGGAAGCAACAATAAATCTAGTGAAATAAAGGTTCAGAAGCGCCTTCCAGTATTAATAACACCATATTCCACCAATTTTTTTTTTGTTGCTTAGATGTATGGATGAGCTCACAGCCCACCTGCTATTAAGTGGTTACTGGAGCCCATAGTCATCTACAACGTAAATGCGCCACATACCTTGAGATATAGTTCTAAGGTCTCAGTATAGTCACAACGGCTGCCCCACCCTTCAAACCGAAACGCATTCCTGCTTCACGGCAGAAATAGGCAGGACGGTGGTACCTACCCGCGCGGACTCACAACAGGTCCTACTACCAGTACCTATTATTATGAATTCGTATACAAAATTTGATAAACTCGAAATTTTTTATTTTTTTATTACTTAGATGGTTGAACGAGCTCAAGCCCCATCTGCTGTTTAGTAGTTACCAGAGCCCATGGACATTTACGACATAAATGCCACCACCTACCTTGAGATGAGTTCTACGGTCTCAGCTGACAGTACTGTACAACGACTGCACTACCCTTCAAACCAAAACGCATCACTGCTTCACTACAGGAATAGGCAAGGTTTTAGAAGTTAACTCCTCAACCGATCATCATAATAATATTATTATGAACTTTTTCAAATGCGTTGTTAAGTGTGCAGTAAAAGATATAGTAGACTGTTCATCACGAAAAAATAATATTCCTATGATTATATTGTAGATTATACAAAATATATCCTCGAGAAACAAACATTACGGGATTCAATTTAGAAATTGGTCATATGAGATCATACATGTGGTTTTCCATTACAATAGTAAAGCCCCAATCTCTATATATAAAAATGAATTGCTGTTCGTTAGTCTCGCTAAAACTCGAGAACGGCTGGACCGATTTGGCTAATTTTGGTCTTGAATTATTTGTGGAAGTCCAGAGAAGGTTTAAAAGGTAGATAAATATGAATATGCCCGGAATTAAACAAAAATAACAATTTTGTTTTCCTTTGACGTCCCTCTCGGACGGATTCCTTTTGTTTGTTTTAAGTTTATTTTATACAAAAGTTTACGTCTTTTATTTATCGATTGAAGCACTACGAAGTCTGCCGGGTCAGCTAGTTAAAAATAAAGATGTTTCGAAGTGAAAATTTATTATAGCATCATTGTGATTGTAAACGGAAATGACATTCGAAACGGAGACTCTGAAATTAAGCAAATATATATTTTATGAGACTGCCTAAATTAAATAAGCCCGGTAGCCGATTGACCTATGTGACATTTACCGATTGCGAGCTCATGAAACTTTAAAATAACTGAAACAATACTTAGTATGCCTTATTGTTTGATGTCAAAGTAGTTCATCATTAACATATTCAATCATTGTCATACCGTTTATATTGTTTTTTAAACAGTACTCTTTACCATATTATTTTACCTTAATTTCGTGCGGTTTCACAGCGTTCAATTTATAATTCTTTAAAACTTACGGACCAAACCTACGGTCAATGTCCACGTTTCAGCGCTATATGTCATGACCGGCAGCACGCAAGAAGACTTTTGTCTTTAAGCATTGCGGAATGGCTGAGTTGAAGATATGACGGAGTTTTCCAGAAAGAGAGTGTTCCAAAAATACTTAAATTGGTTTAATATTCCTGTTATAAAGAGTTGCTTTTGTAACCGTTTGGTCTTTAAGCTACAAGTCCACACAAACTACTATACCATGCTTAACCAAACTTTTGCTGGATCATGTCATTTACACTTATTTAAAAATGTGAAATTATATTTTTTATAAAGGATCGTTTGATATTTCAGTCAAATCCGTTCATCCTATTTACATGATTGACTAACAACATCCAAACATACAAACATTCACATTGTTTTTAAAGTTTTAAAAGGAAAACTCGTTTATTTCAAACACACGATATTTATTTACTTTTTCAATACCTCTTCCATTATTCTAGACGCTAAAGACATATCGAATTTATTTTGAGAATTCTTAGACATCACGCCCAACAATGCCTTCAGTACTTTCACTTTTCCTTCCTTGTATTGTTTTACTAATTTCGGATTATTTTCAATTATTTCAATACAAAATTTGGTTATTTCAGTTTCGTCACTTATCAATGTCCAGTTTCTCTCTTGAATAATTTTCGAGGGCATTATATCACTGTCCGAAGAAATTACTAGGTCGTCTAAGACATTCTTGAATACTTCCAAACTGATTTTTTTATCGAAAAACAATTTAAAAAGTTCTTTTAGCTGCCTCAATGTAATGGGACAGTCGGAAATGTCTAATTTATTTTTATTGAGCACCGTCAATAGCTCGTTAATTAATAAATTTGCTATTTTAGTGGCTCGACTTCTTTCCTCGGCCAGATCGACGAAGTATTCCAGTAAGATGGGCTCATTGACGATTTGAATCGCCGCTTCGGGACGCAACTGGTAGTTCTCTATGAGGTTCTTTCGAGAACTTTCCGGTAACTCAGGAATCTGTTCTTGTATTAAGGGCACGCTGATAACGTGTTGTGTATCGTGTATTGATTTCAAATTGACTCGTAAAGGCGGTAAATTCGGCTCTGGCATGTATCTGAAACGATAAAGGCTTTATTAGTTCTATAATAGTTGCTATAATTAATTTGGTTGTATGGTCCTTACAATAGCACAGCTCGATTACTTCCCGTGCGTGTTGTAAAAGGCGCCTAAGGGATTCAATTAAGAATGGACATTTACTGGTAGTACGGCGCATTGTAAGCCAGGTACGGTTATGGCACGACTAGATAATTTACCATTCTGCCTAATTCTGCCGCAAAGCAATTATCCGTTCGGGTGTAAGGGCCCAGTAAAGGGTGGGACGTTTATACGATACCAAAAACCACATGCCACAAGATGGCCACCCATTTATATAATGATCTATGGTTTCCGGTAAACACTTCACACCACTGTGCTTAGTGCGAGTTTTTTTTTTTAACATTCTCGATAACGTAAAAGTTAACTCAAATTTGTATGCAGTTGGAACAGCGCCCTTAGCGGCAAACGTAGGCAAAGCGTTCAACTGCATACAAATTTGAGTTAACTTTTACTAAGCATACTGGAGGATTAGTCACACAGCTAAACATTAAAAAAAAAGTTTTAAATATGTATCAAAATAAAAGCCCGATTAACGTTCCTTATTTTTTGGAAGTTAGTAAATTATAAATAACTGTAGGTAATTCAATAGAGACGCCTCCTAGTTGGCGGTCGAAAATTATTAACCAAAAATTATATGAAATTAAATTTTTAAATTGCGGTTAACGGCGCCGTAAATTAACTTGGCGACGTCATGTTGTCAATATTTCACTTGGCTAATTAAAATAGCATTTATCGTTGGCCGCTAATGATTAAAGTAATTTAGGCTAATCGAAATAATTTCGACGTGTAATAATTGAAATCGTTGATGTATTATCAATGTTTGATAATATATAATAGCAAAAACTAGAATTATTGTTAATAAAATTATTCGCATATCTAATCAATGCGAGGTGGCTTACAAATTTTTAGTCGGATCGCCTTGGACTTTGGTCGCGGATTACGAATACACAAATGCGAATTTAATTCAACATTATTAAATCAGTATTAAACTGGTTTTTTTATTGCTTTAAATAAGTAACTCACGGCCTAATCGGTTCGAAACAACATAAGTAACATTATCTCAATTTACTGGTGGTAGGACCTTTTGAGAGTCCGCACGGGTAGGTACCACCACCCTGCCTATTTCTGCCGTGAAGCAGTAATGCGTTTCGGTTTGAAGTGTTGGGCAGCCGTTGTAACTACTGATACCTTAGAACTTATATCTCAAAGTGGGTGGCGCATTTACGTTATAGATGTCTATGGGCTCCAGTAACCACTGAACACCAGGTGGGCTGTGAGCTCGCCCACCCATCTAAGCAATAAAAAAATAAAAACTTGTAATTCAGTATCGGTAAAAAAAGGTACAATCAACACATCCAGTTCATACGGATATAACATAACAACAGTTAAGATTTTTGGGGTTACGTGACTAAAACTACTGATTCTTTATAACTTAAGATATGGAAATATAACTCTGTAAGTATAATCAAACTTCAGATGGACCTCAAATCGAACGATTTTATTATTATTTTATGTTAAATAATATTAAAATTATTACATCCGCGTGTGCGTTCAACATTCAAATACAAACGTGACTCGATACTTCGTAGAATAATGTACCTGTATCAGTATTTATGAGATCAATGAAAATATTTTTTCACCATTATTAATAATTTATGTGGGTGTAACCAGAGCGCTTAATTAAAGCAAAAAAGCTCGTTTAATATTTATTTACCTTTTGAGGACACTAAACCGTATATGTTAATTTTTATTAAAAGTAGGTAGGTACCTACTTAAAAATACCACTATGGGAATTCCGTCAATATTAAATTATTTCTTTTTCAATTTTATATTTTAACAAATACTTTAGAGGCTAATAAGGTTCAAAATGACTTGCAAGTTTCACTAATTAGCAAAGTAACTACTTATTAGAATAAGTATTTACGCCTAATGAATTCTTATAGAAGTTGATGAATTTGTAATAAAGTTTTTAATTGTGTCGAATAAGGCGTTCGTTCACACAACATTTATTTATTTTTGTTTTATTATTATGTTTCCTCTATATTTAATAGGTAACACCTTAGCTGTGCTATTAGTATTGAACTGATGGTAGCTGTGCTATTAGTATTGAACCGATGGGACGGATCGTTGGTGATAACTCACTACTGCGCCGTACAAACGAAAAATCTTTTATCCATTTTTTTTTAATGATTTTGTCATTTTCAACACGAATGAAACAACAATATTTAAATAAGACTCTTAGTAAAATAGTTTATTTTTCGCTGATACATCTTAAGACTGTGGCTCTTTTTAAAATCGGCAGTATAGTTTAATTCACATTCTATCATTTGAAGTTTACCAATTAAATATATTAGGAAGACAACTATACCAATTTGGTATTAGGGGCATCTCATACTAATTAATACATATTACATATTCATTGCAAAATCTCGTTAAACCTGGTTGTAGAACGTCTTGTGAGTCTGCACGGGTAGGTACTATCACCCTGCCTATTTCTGCCGTGAAGCAGCAATGCGTTTCGGTTTGGAGGGTGAGGTAACCGTTGTACTGTAAAAACTGAGACCTTACAACTCATATTTCAAGGTGGCCTTTACGTTGTAGATGTCTATGGGCTCCAGTAACCACTTAACCGTTGGGCCGTGAGTTCGTCCACCCACCTAAACAATAAGAAAAAATTGTTTAAAATAATTAATATTCTAATAATAGGAAAACAGTCACATTGGACCCCACTATTACTCTGTGACAATCGGCAAAAAGGTTTATCGCAATGACTGAGAATAGATTCACATACTTAAATCCTCACCTATAGTCTTGTACGACTTCTTTGTCCCTCATTGGTATGGTGGCTCTGCCTACGGCGTCCCAAGCTCGCGTTTCGTTAATGATACGACCTCCATTCTCAAGCACGGTCTTCTGGCGTTCGATTTCGTATCGAACAGCGCCGGCGACGCCTCTAATTGAACCGATGTTCTTAATCTGTAGTATTATAAT
The DNA here is from genome assembly GCF_030267445.1 of Bombyx mandarina. Classification (NCBI taxonomy): domain Eukaryota; kingdom Metazoa; phylum Arthropoda; class Insecta; order Lepidoptera; family Bombycidae; genus Bombyx; species Bombyx mandarina. The sequence continues at coordinate 7,686,968 of NC_143225.1, read as the reverse complement.
CGCGAATTTAATAAAATCTTACTCTTCCTATGATGATAAAACATAGCTCTTTTTTTTATTTTTTATTGCTTAGATGGGTGAACGAGCTCACAGCCCACCTGGTGTTAAGTGGTTACTGGAGCCCATAGACATCCACAACGTAAATGCGCCACCCACCTTGAGATACAAGTTCTAAGGTCTCAAGTATAGTTACGACGGCTGCCCCACCCTTCAAACCGAAACGCATTACTGCTTCACGGCAGAAATAAGCAGGGTGGTGGTACCCACCCGCGCGGACTCACAAGAGGTCCTACCACCAGTAAGCTCGACGTTAAATCGATTTTTCAAATTGTATATTAAACTAGCTGACCCGGCAGCCTTCGTAGTGCCTCAATCGATAAATAAAAGACCGAAACTTTATATATAATAAACTTAAAACAAACAAAAGGAATCCGTACGACAGGGGACACATCAAAGGAAAAACAAAATTGTTATTTTTATTTAATTCCGAGCATTTTCATATTTATCTACCTTTTAAGCCTTCTCTGGACTTCCACAAATAACTCAAGACCAAAATTAGCCAAATCGGTCCAGCCGTTCTCGAGTTTTAGCGAGACTAACGAACAGCAATTCATTTTTATACATATAAATAGATAGATTATTAAAACTTTCGCCCAATAATCGAAATTCGATAATAACCACAGAAACTACTGATAGTTTAGACTATATTGACATAATTTCATGAGTCTCCTTAATGAAATGGCCCTGAAATATGGACAGACTGAATATAGCTAAATCGTTATCTATACCTTATTATTTGACTATAAAATCTTATAAAACTGATATAAAAAGTACAAAGGCAGAAACTTGTATTCATACTAAGTTATTACTGATTCATCATGGAAACTACGGGACTGGACTGACGATGTCCTGTACACACATCTTAAAACCGAAAATTTCAAACAGCTGAATAATTCATAATAATCTGGACTGTTTTGATGAATTTAAAAAAAATATTACAATAATCAATTGTGAATCTAAACCATTCTCGAACCTACCTACTGGAATGCACACAAAAAATTTCATCAAAATCAATCCAGCCATTTAGCAGGAGATCACTAACATACACATGGGCAGACGATTTGCATATATTAAGATGAGAAAAAATAATTGAACGGCCCTATGTAGTAACAAAATTAATACAAACCTCAGTTCGAGTAGATAAGGGATCTCCTGGATGTCGTATAGAAACATTAGCATCAACACGTAGTGCGCCCTCTTCCATCCGACCTGTACATGCCCCAAGACGCTGCACAATCAATACCAATTCCTTGACCAAAGCTGCAGCTTCTTCGCCATCCTTTAAAGCAGAAACATACTCATTAGAATTTTTAATAGCAAGATATCCCCTTTATGGTTATCTGGCTCCAAGCTAAGATATGCTTCTTCTAGAACCTCACAACTGATATACATATATACATTTACAAGTTTAAATTTATACACATAGACCTAGTGCGCGTAGTGCACACAAATGTTTATCCTGAGTGAAACTAAAACTCACAGCCCGGAGCTTAGCAGATAGCGATACTAGTCACTGGTAGTTGGTCAAATTATAAGCTGTTACAGATTTAAAGAGAAGTTTCATTATTTTCATCAAAACATGTTTGAGTGAAATTTAAAATTTGGCCATTTTATTTATTTATTGTGTGAATGTAAACGGTAAACTTATCCCAAAAACATCACAATGAGATTACTACTACACTACGGGTAGCGGCAATCTCATTATGATGAGTTACCGGGATTTATGACATAAATATTAAATCTTAATTGTATAATTAATTATGCAAATCATAATCACTGAAGGTTTCATTTTTATTACAATATGTTATTGTGGAAGTATCGTAGACATAAGTTAGGTACATATTTTGTTAGAAAAACTGGTGACTCCTTCAAAATTTTATAGTCATATTATGATAACAGGTATTTTCAGCTGAAGGTCCAGGTGTCTTGTCAATGGCTTCATCAGTTTTTGTGTATGTACTGACCTGTAAATCTGGTTCAAATACAACTTCTATGAGTGGAGCCCCTGCTCTATTCAGGTCAACTAAGCTTCTTTTAAGTTCTGCATCATGCAGAGATTTCCCACTGTCTTGTTCCAATTGAATTTGTTTTATTTTTGAGCTTTTCTTGTAAGGCTTTTTGTGGAATCCTGGTGTGAATACCTGAGAAAATAAATAAATTTTGATCCATGATAATGAATGTTAAAATTAATGTAATAGTAATGTTCTGTATTGTAAAATAATTAACGATTTCTTTCTTGGTAATCTAAAGTAGATTAGACTGTACTTTGAGATTTGATAAGTGTCTAAAACTATAGGTTTCAAAATTGGAATAAAAATGTACCTAAATGTAAATGTACATAGACATCATTTTTGAAAGCAGATAGTTCACCTGAAAATTAATAACGCCATCACTTGCCAGAGGAGCCCGCTGCTGAGTAATCTGATAACCAGCGGGCAAGTCAGCATAAAAATAATGTTTTCTATCAAAACTTGATACTTCGTTCACTTTGCATGAGAGCGCTAATGCTGTTTTAATGCCAAGTTCCACGCACTTTCTATTTAATACTGGTAATGTACCTGGTATGGCTGCATCGAATAACGAAACACAACTATTGACAACTCCACCGAATGTATTTTGAGCGCCCGAAAAAAGTTTCGAATTTGTGTTCAACAGTGCGTGCACTTCTAACCCAACTACACTTTCCCATTTGTTAAAACTGGTTGAATGACTACGATTGCACATTCGAAGACTCTTGTAATAAATAAAACGGTACATCTTTTGGAAACCTTACAGTTCTTCATTTATATCAACAAAGTAGAAACATAAAATAATATATTAAGTCTGAGTTGTTTATTGTAATCCCGTAATAATTTACTGTGATAACTAAACTTTATATTTAGTATTAAGGAGATCAGCTGTTATTGACCTGACCATGTTTTGACACATATTTCTTTGACATTTGACAAATAGAGCTCCCTAATTCTCAACCGTTATTAGAGTCACGGTAGCCACAGAACAATGCCAGACTGTTTCATGTTCAGGCTCGCAGTACGCACTATATGATTTTATAAAATGGAGGGGGGTAATATTTTATTTTATTCTAGTAGTTTAAAAGATAATTTCGATTGTTACACAATATAATACTGACCTATACAAATATGTATTAATTCATAATTGTGCACTTACCGATTAAAATTTGAATGTAGGAAGCACGAAGTGTAGGTTTGAGGAACGGTCTTTAGCAAATTAATATAAAAAATATAAGTAAGTTTATCTTAATTTAATAAGTTTAAATTAATTTTGAAATTGCATTGATGACTTGACTAAATACTTAATAAATAATAAAATAAGGCTAATATCACATTTTGATTTTTTTTAAGATCTTTGTTAATAAACAGCAAGTCCAGTTACAACTTCAAACAAAAATGAGAAGAGGTAAAGGACGACAAAAGCCAATGTAGCCTCTGCAATCGAATACATTTTTAATGGATCTTTAATTAAAAAGATTTCAATATATAGTTATGAAATTCCGCGTAGGAATTAGCGAGCGAACGTCCTACTGATTGCACGACTGAACGAAGTATAGCTGTGAAACAAAACAACGCTGGCACTTTAGAGAAAACCTTGACTATTGATATACGACTAAATTATAAATGTCGTTCATTGTGTATAAATTAATTGTTAATGCATACATGGTGAATTATTTTCATTTGCGCACACACTAATCAATAAAGTAAAACGAAATTTATTACGTCTGCTAAATAAGTACTATTGATATTGTGCTATCGCGAGCACGTTCGTGGGCCTGTCTATACACGCCTACTGCTTTATCCATACGTAGGTAGCACAATAATTACATTAGTAAACGTAAACCTAAAACGTTCTAGAAACTTTTCTTATAATATATTTATATATATTTAAAAAATATAATATATAAAACAAAGTTATATACAATTACTTAAATCATAATCAAAACGATTAAAAATAAAATATATTAGTATTTGTTGAAAAGTCCCTGTCACCACAAGGTAATTAAAAACCTGACTGCATATCGACAACTTAGCTGATAGAAAACATTCGAGATGTACCTATGACAAAAACTGGACTGACTAATGGAAATTTATAACATCATTAAAATTTACTTAGTTATTAAACACTTTATGCTAAGCTATTCCTATTGCCTATTGGTGAAATGTATCATGATGAATGTTGAGAATGTCATCGTGTAAGTAATATGAAAAAATATATTTGTCGCATCCGGGTCAATAGTTCGGAATATCAACGATACACAAACGTCAAAGTGACAGAATGGCCGTGTCGTGGTTGACGACTTTTAGTAATATTAAGACGGTGGTTTTGATTATTATTTTAAATGATGAAATGTTGTTTTGATAAATATCACAAAATGAAGGGTAGACTACGTAACGCCACAGTTATAAAATGGCGGTACGTGGACAGAGTCGTGGCATTCCGTGTCAGACAGTCATTCATTCCGTATCAGACAGTCATTCCGTCCGTCTCAGTCAGTGAGTCTCTGTCGGTCAGTCAGTCAGTCAGTCGGTCTGTCGGTATGTGCAACGAAACTGTCGGTTTATCCTGTCATTGTGAAAGTTGTGTGTGTTGAGTTTCAATAATTATTATTGAAAAGTTTTATTGACTAAACTGAGTTCAATCGAATACGAGTGATGACGAAACTACCGCTCAGCCATCCATGGCGCCGCCTCCGACATATTTATATACAACTGAAACATAGACTAAACAATCATTGGTCGGAAACCTCTGCTTTTTGTCCAGTTGTATTTGTCACGACGGTCGGCATCTACAGGTCGAATCCTACTGGTGCGATGAGGGCACGGAGGCTGTGCTCAGTCACGTCCACGTCGCTGTCCCAATGTGACATCCCGTCATCGGCCAGATTTTTTTTTTCCTTCTTAAACTGATAGCCTTGAGCGGCTATTTCAGCGTAACCTTAACTAGTAGGTGAGCTCACAGGGCTCAAACCTGACGACGTTGCTAAAACGAACCCTAGCAAGAGCCGTGCTTCGTAGAATCTACCACCAGATCGGAAACGCGACCCACTGAGAAGATCCGGTGAGAAACTCAGTGGGCTGTGTCTGAGGGTTTCGACCAGTGCTTCTTCTGCGTCGCCCGGGAAGTAAAGATTCCTAAGTTACGAGTCAACAAATTCAGAAGAATCGAATCGTTTCGACAGCTCGCATTCTGGTCGGGGAATTATCCAGTTGTCTAAGTCGTAATTCCAACAAGGCCAATCAAGTTTGAAACTTCTGAGGCAGCAACCAGCAGTGGAGGTGGCGCCTTCCGCAACACTGTAGGCAGCGGCTTGGCTCTGCCCCTGGCATTGCTCAAGTCCATGGGCGACGGTAACCACTCACCATCAGATGGGCTCGTCTGCCTACAAGAGATAAAAAAAAAACAGTATAACTACCCCTCTCGCGCAGAAGTACCAGCTATTTGTTAGCGGGTATTATTAGTAAGCAATTACTAAAGTATCCAGTTATTAATTAATAAATAAATCTTAATTAAACAATCAGAATAAGTTAACAATCTACGACTAACATATTCATGCCTTAAAACAAACTATATAGGTATTGTAAAGCAACCTACTCTCATATTAATGAACCATTGTGTTCAGTAAATGTTTTTGTCATTATATGTATGTATATACTTAGCATAAGACCAGGTTAATAGTATAAAATTTTATAACTATGTATATACAAAGTAATAAACACGGAATTAAATATTTAAAATATGTATTACAATTGCGGTAAAAAAAATATAATATTATATCTAAAGAAACTAATCGCATTTATATCATTATCAAAGGCAAATTAGGCAAAGCGATATGTCATGTTATTATCATATCTACACACTGCAAATCACAATAACTTATTAACCACACACTGCAAATCTTATACAATAATTTATTAACCAAGAATTTAGGCAGTTAGGCATAAAATAAAACTACAATATTATCATTTCTACACTAATGATGTTTTCAAACTTGAGTCGTTAGTGAAATTCCAACAATGGTTAATACTGTATCAAGAAATGTATGACGTCTTTTCATAAAAAAAAAAACTAGCCTGCGAATACGCAATATTTAAACCAAACAAAAACAGTTGAGCACTCGGAAAAAACTCAAATACAAAGCAAAAACAAACCTATCGAAATTATTATTCTAAACTATACGAAATCTTATCTTATTACAAAAAGACACACAGGTAGGTGTTTGTCAAATAATTTTCATTTTGATAATAAATTGAACCCGGATATTATATAATTGCGCGTAATTCTCGGCAAGTTTTATCAATCTTAAATCTAAACACACATGGAAAATTACTCCTGATTGAAACAAAACATGTTTTTCCTCTTTATTCTTAAAATATTGAAAATCCTGCAATATTATTACTATTATTTCTCACTATACTGAGTGTTTTTTTTAACTGACTTCATATTAAACAAAAATATGGTTCATAATTCTAAATAAAAACTTCGATTTTATCAGAAAATTTTCAAGTGATTAATTATACGTAAAGGTATTAAATTGTTAAAATGAATCTACTAGATCATTGTGTTCAACCACACACAGCAATACTACAATATCTCAACATTTTCCCAAAATCCTTAAATTGGACAAAATAATCCATGTAAAGTGTATTGTTTAAGAAAATGTTATTCTTAAATTTCTTTATTTCTTGATAAAGTATAACTTGCAGGGGGGGCATAGCGTAAATTTCATATATTACCCATACAATTAAAAACACACACCAAATTTACATTCTTTTATAGTGGCCTTTAACAATTATAAAATGTATAATTAATAAATGAAATCGCATAATTAATAAGTGAATAAATACATTATAAAATTCATCATTACCACGCTTTTATTAGCTTGATATTTATGTATATACATATTACTGGTGGTAGGACCTCTTGTGAGTCCGCGCGGGTGGGTACCACCACCCTGCCTATTTCTGCCGTGAAGCAGTAATGCGTTTCGGTTTGAAGGGTGGGGCAGCCGTCGTTACTATACTTGAGACCTTAGAACTTGTATCTCAAGGTGGGTGGCGCATTTACGTTGTGGATGTCTATGGGCTCCAGTAACCACTTAACACCAGGTGGGCTGTGAGCTCGTCCACCCATCTAAGCAATAAAAAAAAGTACGTTTCTTTGTATGTAACGGAATCTGAACGTTAATTTTTACTGACTTCAAGATGTCCGATTAACTTAAAAAACTGCACGCGTAGGTATTAAGCTCCCATGAAAAGACAACAATTTTATAACCTTACTCTAATATCATAAACAGTCAATACTAACAGAATGAAAAAAAGGAATCTAAAATACTTAGTTACATAATATATTATTTAGAGCAAAAAGTTTGCACTCGACGCATTGCATTTTTTCTACTATAGAAGAGCTCATGGCTTACATGAGACATTATAAGATAAACGCCGCCACCCACCATGTGACATGTGTCACTCAATCAATTGTGTACATTACTGTACATTAACGACAATCGTATCCTTAAAACTGAAACACAAATTTTGCTTTCATTTATTTATTTTCCGATAAAGGTTTCATTGAATTAGTTAAACGTTTTGAATCTCATTATCACCCTCATCGTCAATAAAAGTCGTTTTTTTTTTGTTGCACTGGCAGCTAGAATCAATAGCTTTTTTTTTAAATCACATGTTTATTTTATTTTCTTGCACGCCTTTTCTTACACGCCCCCAGACGGCCTTGTGTACTTAGCGCAGCTGTACCGATATTTGTTTGAAGGTACTTTTGCCGTCTAGACAAAATTTATCAAAATAGGTCACACACGTTATGTTAATAAATATTGAGTATAAAATATTGTATTCATATGAAATTTTCACAAAGCGTTACGTGGCGTTACAATGTGATTAGCAATATTATCTTATCACAATAAAACGTTTTGTCGGCTGCAGGGTGTCCTTACCCTTACAAAATGTAAGATTTTAAATGCTCGAAAACATAATTTCGTTCGATCAAAATGTAATTTTATAACCACACAGTATTACACAGCCCTACTAACACATTTAAATCGATCACTTTATTATCAAAGCATAGGCTGTAAAGTTAGAGATCCCGAAGGCAAAATCTTAAAAAAAACTACAATTATGCATTTGAAATCAACATTAAATTCATTGCCGTTCTGCTTATTGATTTTTGCACTCATTAATCTATACCTAAGTGTTTGTATTAGCATAAGTTGTACGAATCTTTATATATAATAGATTTTTCTGCCCACCTGTACTTTAGCATTTGCGTCAGCTACATAATATGTGTACTTAGATTTGATTAATAAATTCACTCCGCTACTTAAATTTTTTTGTTTGTATTGTCCGTAAACTTCGATAAATACTAAACATGAAAGATTCAAAACTTATTTTAAATAAAACTATTTTTTCTCAAGCAGTTTAATTTATATTCACAGAAGTAATTCATATAAGATAAATAGGAATTTGTATGTTTAATATACTTTTACATTAACCATCTTGGTTTTTTATTAAACAAATACATGGGACGTTAGCCCATAACGTCGGCTCGTCGAGTTGCCCGCCCCGCAACGTGTCGCAATAGTGATAGATTCAGTCGCCAAACAGCTACCTTTGTACTATTAGGCGTCATAAATGGGATAAAGGACTCATATAATAGGTATAAAGACCTCCTCCAACCGCTGCTATTGCGTCCCCATCTTCCATCCATCGTAAAAGTTATGATAGAACAACATATTATTATTTTGACGATCCCATAAAGAGTGGTATATATTAAGTAAATTAAACGGCTCGGAAGGCGTAATGCATTCTAGTTTGTAGCGATTCCGATAATTTGAGCTTTGAACAAACAAATTGGTGTGATTTCTGTAAATGTTCGCTTTATTTGGTCGGTAATATAACTGCATATATATTATATTTTATAGCTTCCATGGTCATGTTCCTTTTCATTCTTTTCATATCAACCCAATTAATATTTACACTTTGATAAAACTTCCGTTAATTACTCAATTAACACAATGTTTCGTGCGAGTTTATAAATTTTTTCTATTAACTATTCATAAAATTATGCATTCAAGGAAATGACTTTATACATATAACCATGAAGATTTTATATGTGATATACAAACCTAGATTTTTATCGACGAAAATATTTGGCTTCGAATTAAAATTGAATGGACAAGATACAGAATGCTAAACTGGATCAATAACAGCTTCGTCTCAGATTTACATACTTACTTACAGTAAATAAGCCAAAGAGAATGTTTGGAACGTGTTAACAGTCAAGAAACAAGTTTAAGTATAAACAAAGAGGTACAAGTATTGTAGAAGCTTCAATCCGAATTTTCCCAAGTTTCAATAAAAAATCGATATAAAAATAATAAGAATTCCTAACCTATGTTACTATTTGTAATCAATAGATATAACTTTATTACTTCGTTCGCAGTATTTGATATACTTTTTAAATATGAGTCAATAAATAAATAAGTGAAGTGAAGTGAAGTGAAGTGAAGTGAAGTAAATAAATAAGTGAATAAGTAAATAAATAACTAAAGCTTGGTAAGCAGCGGCTTGGCTCTGCTCCTGGCATTGCTGAAGCCCATGGGCGACGGTAACCACTCACCATCAGGTGGGCCCTATGCTCGTCTGCCTACAAGGGCAATAAAAAAAAAGAGTTGATGACCCACCTGGTTTTAGTGGTAGTATGGGACGCCATTATTATCACAAGTTAAATTCCATCTTGAGACTCTTCCATCAATAATAGTATTATTGATCGAAGTTGAGACTGAAAGCAGTCCCAATGTTTAGGTTGCCCGACACTTCAAACCAGTAACGTTCGCGGTAGAAATAGGTAACCCCTTTTGAGGTCGCAGTAGGCCCTACCACCAATTTTAATGTCTGAAATGTCAAATCGAACATGTAATAAATGAAAATAAAATTGGGTTTTCGTTATTGATGTTATTAAATTACAATTTTCAACATAAAAACTAATGCTCGGCGTTTAATATTTAATTTATTATTCTGATCGTTCTTATTATCTTTCCTTTTTATCTGTATGTTTCTTGGTATGCTCGGTACAAATTTTGAAATTAATTTCAATCGAGCTTCACGGTGAACTAGAGATTGAACAATTTGGAACATTGCTGGGAACTTCTTACAACATTATGGACAATGTAAAATTAAGTACGAGTAATACATTTCATTTCACACACGCGCCCAAAAATTACTATTGACGCGAAAAGAACTCATTTATGCTAGATGCTTGTCAAATTGTTACACGTGCATTAATTTTTATCACCTATAAACAATTCTAGATTAATCGACAGCTCTATATCTATTAGAATTATCGATAGATATTGTAATGCATATTGAAGTAAATAAGCGAAATACATATAAATCGTTTATTTGAAAATATTTCCTTGAAGATTTCGCGGCCTTTCATTAAAACATGACTTATTAATATTATAATATACTAGCCTTACTCGCCCGCTTCGCTGGGCATTTAAAATTAATATTATTATTTATTGTCATTATTATTAGGGAGTCCACTCATATAAATATTAGCTTATCCATTAAGAACGTATATTTTCTACATGGATACCAAGTTTCAAGTCAATCGGATAATCGGATGCATGGTTCAGTAGTTATAACGGAAAATCCGTAAAAACCACTGTAGATTTATACATAGTCAGGTCATAAATTCTGTCACATGTTTAATGTAAAATAATTGAAACAAGTTTATTCATTATGTAACCATTCATATACCAAAATGAACTTAATAAAACATAGATTCTTATGACACTAAAGTTTATTCAAAATGACCTCCGTGATTTTGAATACAGGCTTTCAATCTGCGCGGCCAGTCGTCTATCCAGGCACGAACGAGCTCCATGTCAATATCGGCGGCTGCCTTAATCAAGGATGTCTTGAGTGACTCCAAATTGGGATGAGGCTTTGAGCACGCCTTTTCCTCCAAGTGTTGCCATATCTTGTAATCTAACGGATTCAAATCTGGACTGGAGGAGGGCCAGTCTTCGTGCCGGATGAAGTCGATTTCACGCGCCGCCAGCCAGTCTTGTGTGCTCTTCGCTCTATGAACTGGCGCCGAATCTTGTTGGAATAGCCAGTGCCTGTTATTGAAGATGGTATGAGAAACAGGTACCACAAGGTTCGTCAGGACTGTATTTTGATACACAACTGCATTCGTTTTTACACCTTTCTCACAAAAATGTACCTCTGTTAAGCCCCAATAAGAAACTCCCAACCATACCATGAGCGAGGATGGAAAATGACCTCGTTGGACACGCGGAATACGGTTGCTCGCTTCTTCATTACTGTGTGCGTACACCTTATCATTTTTTTTGTTGTAGCTCTCTTCTACGGTAAAAAATTTTTCATCCGAAAAAAGAATTTCTCGATATTTTTTTCCCGCGTACCGCTTCAACAAAGCGCGGCATCTCTTCAGTCTCAGGTCCATTAGACGAGCATTCAAACGATTTCCTGTTTCTCTTTGATATGCCCGAAGCCCTAAGTCTTCATTTAACACCCTTTTCACCGTGGTTCTGCTTAACCCCATCTGAAGGGCCAACAGTTTTTGCTTATGTTTGGGATTTCTTTGAATTCGCGCCTTCACAGCTTTTATCACTGTTGGAGTCCTAACAGACCGAGGGCGACCACTTCTTGACCTGTCATCTACACTAGAGTCTTCATTGTATCGTTTGATGGTACGATAAACGAATCTTTTGGTTATATTCAAATTTTTCAGTATGTTAAAAATTTGAATTGGCGCGTAACCGCAACGATGCAACGCAATAACTGCAACACGGTCTTCTTTAAGCGTCCACTCCATATTTAAAAATGAGTAAAATTCTAAACGTATACTATTTTTATTTTCATGAACAATTCGAAATTCGGGTTCAATAAACTTTTTTGTGGCCAGCATTCTAAAAGAAAAGTTTTTACTGTGTGACAATACTTATGACCTGACTAGGTATATTAGTATAGATTAAATATATAAAAGTTTTTTTTTCAACATAGATGTGGCTCGCAAAATATGAAGCATGTTTATTGCATAAACGAAAATTTTCTTCACTATCATCACGTTCGTACCTATACGACTGCGAAACATTTTCAGCAAATATAACTACACATCTATACTAATATCATAAAGAGGAAAGATTTGTTTGTTTGTTTGTATTGAATAGGCTCCGAAACTACTGAACAGATTTGAAAAATTCTATCACTGTTTGGAAGCTATACTATTCCCGAGTGACATAGGCTATAATCTTATTTGAAAAAAATTAGGGATCCTAACTGAGACTCCAATAATATAACCAAAGGTGTAAAAAAAATACCTAAAATATATTTTTTTTTTTTATGATTGAAAGTTTACTGGTGGCCCGAAGGCCTTTCCAGTTTCACCAGGACAGGTGGGCGAGCAAAGGCTCAGCCAAGAGGGGTGGGATTTGCTAACAACTGCCCGAGCGCCTCCGAAGGAGACCTAACAACTCAAGAGCAATTGTTTCGCGAATGAATCTACTACCGGATCGGAATCGCGACCCGCTGAGAAGATCCGGCGAGAAACTCAGCGGGCTGATGCATGGGTTAGGTTGCACGTCGACCTCTTTGTCGAGTTCGACGAGTACGGTTACCGGGGTCCCTAAGCCTGCCCCTAGTATTAGAGCTGAAGGCATCTAATGCAAAGGTTATTGGATCTGATGGATCCGTAAGGACGTGTCTAGGGCGTCGACGGTGACTGGCTCCTGCATGATCAGGATTCGGGGAGTAGTCAGCGGCGGCAACGATAAGGCGATTATCATGACGCATAGCCTTATCGAAGTATCGTTCCGACGCTGACTTCATGTATTTCCGAATTGATTCGAGGCCCAGGTCGTCGTGTAGGTCAACGTTCCTCACGAACCACGGAGCCCCGACAGCTAACCTGCAAAAGCGGGATTGTAGGGATTGGAGGGTGTCTATGTGTGTGCGGGCCGCGTGAGCGAACACCACACTCGCGTAAGTCATGACGGGCCTTATGCAAGTTTTGTAAAGTGTCACCTTGTTCCGAAGGGACATTTTACTCCGCTTACAGATCATGGGGTAGAGTCTACCGAGAATAAACGCGGCACGGTCACGGACTGATTTTATATGCGGGCGGAATGTCATCGATGCATCCAGGGTAACGCCCAGGTACTTGACCTTCCTGGCCCAGGGTATGGGTTGTCTAAAGAGAGTAATCGGGGGTGTGAGATTCCTCCTCCTAATCCGGGAGGAAATCCGTGTGGAGCTTCCCCTCTGAAATAGCACCGCAGTACTTTTCGCTGGGTTGATGTCTATGCGCCATTTTCGGAACCACTGTCCTAGGGCTAGGGCTGCGCTCTGAAGCTTCTTCGCGATTAGGGACTTATTTCTACTAGAATAGTAAACAGTCGTGTCGTCGGCGAATAAAGCTAAATGGGTCGGCGGCGACCGGGGAATATCGTTGACGAATAAGCTAAATAGGAGGGGTGAGAGGACAGAGCCTTGCGGGACTCCAGCTGTGAGAGGTCGTGGGGAGGAGCGGGTTCCCTCGACTCGATATCGAAAAGAGCGGTTCGACAAGAAGTCCCGTATGATGAGCACGAGACTATCCGGCACGCCCATGTTGAATAGTTTGAAAATCAAACCATTGTGCCAGACTTTGTCGAACGCTTTTGCGACGTCGAAGAAGAGAGCTCCCGTGTATAACGGTTTTGGTCGATTAAGCCCCACAAGAATGTGCTCCGTGAGGCGGTGCACCTGTTGAACGCATGAGTGATTTGTACGGAATCCGAATTGTTCATCGATGAGAATGCCCTTGGATGAGACGAAGTCTCTGAGGCGTTTGTAGAGCAGACGCTCATACAGTTTGCCTAGAGACATGAGGAGGCTAATCGGGCGGTAGCTCGTCGGATGATTTTTTGGTTTACCGGGTTTATGTATACCGATAACGTCCGCTTCTTTCCACACCGCGGGAAAGATACAGTTCGCCATAGCGGCATTGAAAATAGATGCCAACATCACGATGAGTTGGACGGGTAGAAGTTTAATAACGCGGTTAGATATACCGTCGGAACCGGGAGCCTTGCGAGGACGTAGGTCTTTGATCAAGTCTTTAACTTTTATCGGGGTGACGGGTGGTAACGCATCCGATGGTGGCAAGGAGGCTCTGCGTTCTACCTCACTGTCTACTAATTCTACATGAACAGGGTCCATGGATTGAGTGCTGGGCGTGCACTGGGTTTGCAATGTATCGGCCAGCAGCTCTGCTTTTTCGTCATCATCGAACGCCGCGAGTCGGCCTGAGGGGCCTACGAGGGGGGGCATAGTTACTACCGTATCCGATTTGAGAGTACGAGCTAAGCGGTAGTAAGACCTTTGGGAGGGCACAAATCCTTCTAAGAAATCAGACCATCTGGCATCTCGGACTTCGGCGATGCGAGACTTTACGTCGCGTTGTAGGGCACGCATTCGAATACGATTTTCCGCGGTAGGATACCTGTCGTAGGCGCGTATCGAGGCGTTCTTAGCTCTAAGGAGTTCCCTAATATCGTCGGACAATTTGAAGCGGTGAAGGAAGTCCTCCGCTACAACTTGTTTCGATGACCTATCTAATGTCGAGGTGATGTGTGACGTTAAGATGTCTATGGCTTCAGCGGTATCCTGAGGAGACGGGATAGAGTCCTGGTTAAACGGGAGCCATGGTGGATCAGATTCAGCCAGGCTGATGCCCAGCGTGTGCCAATCCACCACAGTCCTCGTGACGGGAACGGAATCGGGAGCGCGACCGAGCTTCATAACGACGGGACGGTGGTCTGAATCTAACTCTGAAACTACTTCGATCGAGTGTAAGCGCAGAGTTACGTTTTTTAATAACGCTATGTCGAGTATATCCGGGCGATGCGCGATGTTTAGCGGGTAGTGAGTCGGGGTTAGCGGAGCGACGATATCGAAGGCGAAATCATCGACTAACGCGTCAAGCCGCCTGCCATTCGGGGTTGTGGTGTGTGAGTTCCACCTGATGTGTTTACAATTTAGGTCGCCCGCCAGAATGACAGAGCTCCCCATACCGAGCAGCGCCTCGATATCACTGCTTAGAACGATCTTATCCGGTGGAAGATAAACGGACGCGATAACGATCGGCGCGTGTCCCGTCAGTGAGATTCGGCACACTGATGCTTCGATATTAGCGAGCGCGGGAGGATCGAGCGGGACGCAATGCAGGGCTCTTCTATAGTAAATGACGGTACCACCACCACGGGCAGAGAGCCTGTCGTTCCTGACCATGTTATAGTTCGCGATTTTAGGGTCACGGCGCGCGGGCTTAAGTAGGGTCTCCTGCACTAAAAAGATATCAATTTGATGGTCACGCAAAAAGTCAGAAACCTGATCACGTTGATTTGCGAGACCGTAAGCGTTAAAAAATCCTATCGTTACGGATAGGGGCTTTATTCTACTTATATACGCCATTGATTACCGGCGGAGTGAGGGGAGGACGTACGTATTTAATGACGCGTATACGTCGGCGTATTCTTGCACAACGGCGATAAAGTGTTGTGCAGTGGAGGCAGCGCGAATGGCGTCGCCCAAAGCGTTAACGCGCTCAAAGTTGATCGACTGAAAGAAGTCGATCGCTAAAGCGAGATTTTCGGACGCGGTCGGAGGGCAAGTCGCGGGAGAGGGACGAGTCGCGGGGGCGGGACGAATCGCGGAGGAGGGAGTTGTAGCCGTGTTCGTGTACGGCAGCGGTTTTGCCCAGGCCGAGACACTGGGCACCGCCGCCGGAACGAACGCTGGCTTAGCCTGCGACGCAGAGGGTGCCGAGGCTTTGATGTCTGGGCCGGAAGCTCGGAGGCGGTTTTGGCGGGCGACGCGGCGATTTATTTTAGGGGCTCGGGGGCAACCACGGTAATTCGCGGGGTGACCCTGTGTTCGACACAGGACGCAGCTAGGCGGTTCCATCGCGGTTTTTTGGTCGCGTGCGCAGAGGGCCGTGGCGTGATCGCCCAAACACTTAACACATCGGGGGCGCGCGTGACAGTTACGGGAAGAGTGCCCATACAATTGACAGTTATGGCACTGGCTAGGAGTGCCTTTTTTATGGGGGGCTTCGATGGCGATACCGGAGAGCCTACAGACGGTCTGTGTGTTGAAGATTTTCTTACCCTCGGGGGTAGGCTGGAGGGTGACTAGAACCATATTATATGGCTCCCTACCGCGACCGGTGTGCATACGGTGCACAGAATTCACTGGAAAGCCCTGTTCTAACAGATCGGCCTTGACGAGCTCTACATCTAACTCTTTAGGGATTCCGCGTATTACAACGCGGAGTTCGCGCTCCTCCTGGAGCGTATAAGTATGGAAACTTATACGTTCCTTACGGAGGTAAGAAGAGAGGGCCCTATGGTCGTCAGGTGTTTGAACCTTAATTTGAATGCCGTTCGCGAGGTTACGGGCATTCGTGAAATTTATATTTTTGGCCTTAAGGGCCAGGCAAACTCGATCCCAAGCTGCCTTCTCCTGAAGGATAACCGGGGGAGGGGTCTGGGTTTTATTTTGTGCCACCGGACGCGGCGACGGAGTGGCACGGGCTGGGGGCGCAACGGGAGTCTGAGGGCGGGGGCGCGACGCGTTCACGGCTTTGCTAATTTTAGCGGCCGCGGGAGCTCGAGACTCCGCGGCACGCTTCTTACCCTTATGTACCAGGGTGAATCCATCCGTCGATGAGGCGGGGGCGAGGTCGACCTCCATGTCCGAGTCAGAGTCGGAGCACGAGGAGGCGGGTGCAGGCGACCTACGAGCAAGTGTAGGTGTTTTAGAGGGCGCGACGGAGGCCGCGGATGATCGCTCAGCTGAAACGATGGTCACGGCGGACGACGCAGCAGCTTTTCTCGCCAGTATAGGCGACACGGGAGCGGCAGGCACGACAGAGGCTGCGGTGCTCAATGCAGAAGCTCTGCACGCAGGTACAGGCGACGCAGGAGCAGCGAGCGCTTCGGAGTCCTCGAGAGGGCTCGCAGTGTGATTGGCCTTGGAGGCCAGAAACTCTGAGGCGAGCTGTGGGTGGCAAAGTCGGAGGAATTCCGCGAATACAGCGTCCATGATCGCTGAGTACCCAGGTGGGGCGGCCCCGGGTCTTGAAACACTCGCCTTGCGGCGAGGCCCCAACTTCTCGGACCTGAGCGGTTCTATTGAACACAGGTGGCAATGCGGCGCGATTACTACAGGACAAAGAAAAAGCACAACAAAACAGAAATTACAAAAAGAAACAAAACAAATAAATACTTGCAGGAAAACACTTTGTCGGCAAATGTTCCACGAACACAAAAATAACTAAAACAAAACAAATAAAAGCTTCCAGGAAACACACTTGGTCGGTAGATGTATCACGAACACAGGCCGCGCGAACAATGGCCGGGCTAACAAAAGCCGGGCGAACAAAGACCGGGCGATCGAGTGGACGATGAGCACGTCCGCAGGTGACGGGTGCCTCTATCGGAATGACCTAAAATATTCTTTACATCGCGTGCCCTGCGAAAACTATTGATGATAGAACAAAATAATGTACTACGTACGACTTTGTAGAACACATTATTATTTTCGAAAAATGTCGCGACAGCAGATGTTTTTTAATCATTATAGCTATGCCGCAATAGAGAGAGAGAGAGAGAGAGAGAGAGAGAGAGTATTCTTTATTGTACACCAAAAAACAAATAAACAGTGCGATACATTAAACACAAAAATTACAATTGGCAGTCTTATCGCTAAGAGCGATCTCTTCCAGACAACCATCAGGTGGACAAGAATCATTTGGAAACGAACTACGCGCGGTGTGCCAATCCAGTGAAATACATATGCATATATGTACACATACATACATACATACATATATCCGTAAATATACATACAATTAATACATAATGTATTATATATAATAATAATTATTAAAAAAAGGGAAAAAAATTAAAAATGTTAAAATTGTTAAAAATGTTGCAATAAGTGTTCTTTTATTTAAAACAATAAAACAACGTCGTAGAATTTTATGTTAAAGACCCGAGCGGAGCCGGAACGGACCGCTAGTATAGTATATAAGGAATGTAGTATTATATAATTCAACCTCCGCCAACGGTGTTCCTCAAGGCTGAGGGCCGTGACCATCTGCATCCATAACCTTGGTCCTCACGATGGTGTGCCATCTCATCCTGACTCGGATAGTATAGCTGGAGTATGCGATATTTTCAGTAAAATAAAATTGGACAGATCGTATCCCAAAAACTTACAAAAAAATATGGTTTATGTTACTGAATGCATTGCATTGCAATAAGCCAATAATTATGTAAGCTGGAACAAATAAAAAACTCCGAATTTAAAGGGGCCCTTTCCAGAAGGTACTTTTTAAATGAAGCAGACCTAATTATCACTTGTTTTTTTCAAACAATTTTTACTTTGTGCAAAAATGTTGTTGAGAACCGGATTTAACCAGCTCTCACGAGTTCAAACAAGGTCGTCTAAAGTCCAATAACGACGTAGGCACTTCAAGACGATTCGTATTGACAAACGATCTGCAAACCACAATAATAAATGAAAGCGACGCCAATACAATGTATACTTTTAAAAGTGTTTCGATCACTTGTTTCGCAAAAATAACCACATAATATCGAGTGATAAATCCCTCATAAAATAACCATATCAGTTAACAATCAGCAAATATTAAATGTGATAATATGTTAAGCTAAAACGATGCTATGTAACAAACTCTGCTCCGATACCTATAGGTTGAAGTAATCGTAAACGTACCTATATAGTTTAAACTAAGGCATCATGTCTCATTAAAAATAGAAAACATTTAAATTGCATTTTTTTTATAAACAAACTCAATAATGGCATACAACTTTTTATTGTTATGGTAATTAGGACTTTTTCCTATATAAAAAGGAATAAATATAATATACTGTAAAAAAACAATAAATAAAGCGAGACTAAACAGTCAAAACTGTTTACATTATTTAAAGATATATTATAAAGACTATAAAAATTAGGTAGGTACAATACGGGAACATCGAATGGATACATATATTAATTTGTTTTTCATAACTTCAAAACTTAACTTCTTAACTCAGCTTAACTTCAAGTAACTTCAAAAAGTCTTCAAAATAAGTTGAGTTCAGAATGGGTCGAAAAGTTGAAATTACACGTCATCTAAACCCTTGACTGCAATGATCTAACGATTTCACTCTAATGAACTTCTTTGTTCACGCAATACACTGATTTTATAAACTGCAATCCTTTTGAAAGTATTTATAGTTCTTTTTAAAATTAAATGGAATGTTTCTTCTTTCAAATTGACAATGTAACAAAATTTTAAATCACCCAAGTTAAAATTAAGAATGTACATATCCCGATTTTTTATTTAATGTGAGTGATAATAATAGGTCTTACCCATGAAGTTTCCGTTTTACAAAACTGGCCATTTGAAACGTAATTTATGTATAGCTGACAATTCTAAATTCAAATGAATCTTCATATTCAGTCATTGATTTATTGAATAATATTTTTTGTTGATTACATTTGTATCTTTTTTATCAATTTGGACACGATAAAAATACGAGTAAATAAAGAATACGAGTTACATTGCGGTAGTAATACTGCACAAATCGCTTACAACATTAATGTATGGAATGAACAGTACAAAGGAACCCACGACTCATAATTGGTTTGAGCAGGAATCTCACACCCCGATCACCCTCTTCGGCCAACTCATACCCTGGGCTAGGAAGGTCAAGTACCTGGGTGTGACCCTGGATGCATCCATGACATTCCGGTTTGAGCCCCGTGATCTCACCTACACGTTAGGATGAAGCTGAAGTGGCCTCTCAAGGCTATAAGCATAGGTATGATAAAAAAGCTCTTTTAATAATGTTGTAAAAAATTCCTTAAGCTTTCCATATTATATACTAAACGGCAATTACATAGGTAAATACGTAATAATATGAAGAAAAAAATTTAGAAGTTTCTTAATGCTTAATCTCTTAGTACTAAATCAACGATCAAAATCATTATAAACGAAATCAAATATTAAATGAATCATTGCAACTTTAAAGAAATTGTTCACGAACATTCTCACAGCGTGCGTTGCGTCTTGCACAACTTATAATGTTAATGATCTGTGGGTCCAAAGTCTAACAGCATTGAGCAACGGAATTTCGTTCGACATTTCCTGCTGCGCCGAAATTTCGATTTCTGTACGTTTTATCTTCAATATGTACGTGATATCTTTACTGCTAGATAACAAATTGCAATCAACATGGGAAAAGTCACAGATGTGGCACAAAAACAATCAGTGATTAGATGTAATGTAAAGGCTTCGGAATTTTGAACTGATAAGCGTATTAAAATAGAAAAAAGGCGAATATCATATTTATTAACCTAGGTTAAATTAAGGTATTTTGTTATTTTATCAGAGTACTGCAATTGCTGACTAGACATTTATTGGGTATTGTGAGTCCGCGCGGGTAGGTACATACCACGATCCTGCCTATTTCTCTAGTGAAGCTGTCATGGGTTCCATTCTGAAAGGCAGGACAGCCGTGATACAACACAATTGAGCTTCGACCTCATGTTTCAATGTCTCAAATTTTTTTATTGCTTTGATGGATGGACGAGCTCACAGCCCACCTGGTGTTCAGTGGTTACTGGTGCCCATAGACATCTCCAACGTAAATGCGCCACTCACCTCGAGATATAAGTTCTAAGGTCTCAGTATAGTTACAACGGCTGCCCCATCCTTCAAAGCGAAACGCATTACTGCTTCACGTCTGAAATAGGCGTAATGGTGGTAGGTAGGTGGTACTTACCCGTGCGGACTCACAAGAGGTCCTACCACCAGTATAAAATGCGGCATTCACGTAGTACCTACTGTCCACGGGTTCCCGTTACTACCACTAAACGGATCGCAAGCTCGTATACCCAACTACGCAATAAAATTTTGAATAACAAAACCCTAGATAGAGTAAACATGTTTTTAGTAAACAAACCTACAAATGCACAAACGACGGTTAGAGCAATGACCCGTTACATTTTTTTGCGATTCAACCGAGTATAGTCTGAAAAACTTGCAGTGCGGTCATTATAGCGAACTATCAACTCTGTATGTTTATTTAGTTTGTTTCAATGCCTCCATGCGTCTTTCTCAGCATACCAGAACAAGAATAATTTATTTAGAACAAGCTTATGATCTAAATGCAATCAGTGTTGTCCACATTAAGCGCAAGTTGTATAGTAGAAGACTTAGATACAGTTTTTACATAATCATAAAATTTTAACACATACGTTTTGTATAGGAAGAAGACAACTAAAAATAATGAATGCATGCAAAATTTAAAAGGCAACCATAGACGTATGTGTGCTTAGTGCGAGCTTTTTAACGCACTCGATAGCGTAAAAGTTAACTCAAATTTGTATGGAGTTGGAACGTTTGCCTACGTTTGCTGCTGTTCCAACTGCATACAAAATTGAGTTAACTTTTACGCTATCGTTAACAAACTGGCACTAAGTAGTAAGTACACTGGTCGTGCGTCGTACAATCAAGGAAAAGGAGCAAATTGTGAAAGACGTCTCTTATCTCTAGCTCATGTAGCACCCGTGGCCTGGCCCTTAAAATGTAAAAGGTTCATTTAAAATACCGAAGCCGCCGTCGTCTAACTCCATCGCGCCCGTGTGAAACGCACACTCAGTATCATTTAAAAAGCCGCCTCTGACCGTTGTTGTAGTTTAACGTCATCAGGTTTGAGCCCCGTAAGCTCACCTACTAGCTCGGTGACGCTGATACGGTCTCTAGACCATCAGTTTAGGTAGGATTTTTTTTTGTCGTAAATGCGGCTACGGCTCCATGTTCACACGATGCAGAGAGACCTCGAGTACCTCTCTCGATACTTTCTCGTTCTCGAAGAGGATTAACGCAAAGCTTTGGTCGTAATAGCCTAATTTATGTAGGCAGACGAGCATACGGCCTACCCGATGGTGGGTGGTTACCGTCAGTTATGGAGGTCAGCAATGCCAGGAGCAGAGCCAAGCCGCTGCCTAGCGCCAAAAGTTCTGTGTTCTATTCTGTGAAAGTGTTTAATTTGTGTTACACATGGTTATCGTAGCAGTAGCAAAATCATTGTATTTTAACTAATAGTTGAATTCTTTTTTTTTATTGATTAGATGGGTGGACGAGCTCACAGCCCACCTGGTGTTAAGTGGTTACTGGAGCCCATAGACAACTACGACGTAAATGCGCCACCCACCTTGAGATATAAGTTTTAAGGTCTCAAGTATAGTTACAACGGCTGCCCCGCCCTTCAAACCAAAACGCATTACTGCTTCACGGCAGAAATAGGCAAGGTGGTGGTACCTACCCGCGCGGACTAACAAGAGGTCCTACCACCAGTAAGAGGTATTATTCTACTGTATAATATTTAAGAATACATACATGTATATACTCAAGGACCTGCTGATTATTCTTATATAGATAACTTTAGCTGTGTATAATCTATTTATATTTAAATATTCGTATGAAGCTACTGTGTTTTCTTTCAACTAGGCATCGAAAACAAACCGGTCCAAGGATGACTGCAAAATGTCAGAGATTTATTGCGCAGTAAAACTTCGTTGATTCTCATCACTGCACTAACACGCCCACCTAATTTTAATGAAATAAATTTCCATTTTCAGATTTAGGTCTGATCTGTAGTAGTACTTATAGTTTTATTTTTGTTCACTATTCACTCATGTGCTGTATTAATCGTGGAAACTTGTTTGGTTCTTGCTTGCCTATCCTGAATAAATAAAGTATATTAAATACATTTATTACATGGTTAGTTTCTCGAATAAATACAAATAAATAAATTTCAATCGTGTCGCGGTTCTGCAAAAATGCAAATCAAAACAGAATACCTACAATCATGTTGTATTTCAACTCTCTTCCTATAATGGTTTTATCTTTGTATTTTTTATTTGTTTTAGGTAATGTTTTCATGCATTCAATTCAAAGTTACAGCTGTGTTTTTACCAGTAGGTACATTTAATACAAATAGCATTAGTTGAATTTCGCATTTATATTGATGTTTAACACTATTATATTATATTGTTCGATGTTACGACATAAAACCGAATAAAAAATTCGCATGGTAACTTATGTATAAAGAAATAAACTTTTTTTGTCCTTTAATTTTCAAGAATATATTTTAATATTAATCCCGATTTTCAATAGCACATTAGGAAAACAACTAAAAATTAACAACAATAAAAAAACTCTTCATTGTGTCCGCTTTCAATGGAACACAGTACGTGACGTCCTCGCCAATGGCCCCTGTTCTTCAAAGTCTGTAATAATTATTTCCTGTCGCATTTTGTTGGTTGTGTTCATCAAAGTACTATGAAATAGTACATACAAAGAAAGCAAAATTTGTATTGTTCTAAATTGACAAACTGATGGCCCAAATTCTGTTAAGTGGCTACCAAAGACCATAGACATAACTTAATACTAAGTGGTATATGAGCTCGTTCAATCAACTTTGTAACTATAGCCATTTGAAAACTTAATATCTACATAATACGCAATGACATCTATCGTGAACGCTACAACATTGAATTATAATTTAGCGCCATCTAGTGAAGATTTGTAGAAAAATGCAAACAATGGCTTATTAGCAAATTAACACAGATGGCGCGCAACGCTTAAAACTTATTGGAGAACCTAGCTCATAAATAAGTGATACAAAGTAATTACGACCCACATAGTATGAGACATTTACCGGTGCAATTTGAATTACTCCGCCAACCTTGACAAATTTAGTAAAATTTTCACTTTATTCTCCTAAGTAGGAAAATCGGCTCATTGTCCTCCTGGTGAAGTAGACATCGGAGGCTATTCACAAAGCCTACCTTACAACGCAAATACCTAAGCTCGAAATCTCAATTAGGTAACGGCTGTTCCACCTTTCAAATAGAAATACAGACCTCCCCACACGAAGGGTTAATAAAAAAATCAACCGTTTGAATAGTGCAATTTAATAAACGGTAATGTCTTTTATATTCAGTAAAACGAGTCAATTCATTTAAAAGATACTTATGGTACAAACTGTAACCCGAAAGGTAGCCTCGAAAACTCTAAAATATATAAAACGTCGTAATTAATTATTAAAATAATAATATAATAGATTAAGTCGTAAAGATTTTAAGAAACCTACTTAATTCATAATCTGTGAGATTTCAAACAAATAAGAATATTTCGGAATTTTATTATTTATGAAAAACAATATTTCAGAACATTATGATGGCGGTTTTACGTCGGTCGCCTGATACAAAGAATTTATGGCAATTTCAGAGGAAACAAACGCCATAGATTTCGCTAATGTTGCTAATGACAATGTATCCATCACAATCCTGTTGGCCACGTGGTTTAAATTAGCTCCAAGAGATTGCGATGTATATTTCAACGCTAGCTTGATCACACGTTCACAAGCCAACGATTTAGACGCTGCACTTTTGGCTTCTTTACCCGCTTGCTGAGCTGCAGTCTTAGCTAAATTCATCATCAGATCTTGATGATTTGTCATTCCATTTTTAGCAAAACGAACAGACATTTGAACTTCAATTGAAGCGGTCAGTGCACGTCTTAACGCAACCACACTAGCTGCGGCTAAGTATGCTACGTCACCGGCATAAACAATAGCTTTTTTAGCTTTGATTTCTAGTTTTTCTAATTTTTGCTTCATTTTCTTTTCACTAGCAGCTTCATCCTCAAACTCTGGTTGCTCGATTTCCATTTCACCTACAACATCCGGAGTCAACGCCGGTTTATATATGTTTTCATTTGGACCTAAAAATTCGTCGGTCAGCACTGGTGCGCTGATTTCTTGTGCATCTAATGTCTGAACATCGGCTGGCTCGTAATGGGTTGAATTTATCTTTTTATCCAACATTATAACTTCTGTATCATTAATATCTCCATTGTTATTTTCCAAATCTAAAACTGTTTGATTTAAAAATCCTTTAACAGAAGTAGGAGCACTATGCTTCACATCCAAAATATGTAGCGCTTTTTTTTCGTTTCGAGATATTACTGAATACGGTGAATTGGGTATATCGGACATTTTTTGTCTCAATGATGCAAGTTGAGAACCAGTATGTTTGAGAGAAATATCAAGTGACTTGTTAAGAATCGCATTATACACCGTAGGTACAATTTGAGAAACTGAACTCGGTGTTGTGGCTGTTAATTTTTCAGGTGCGTCTTTCAATGATCTTTTTTTTCTTAGTGACAAATCTACTGATTGCTTTTTAGATAAAGCAGTAGCATAAGTAATATCTTTTAGAGCCGACACTATTGAAACTTCAGCTGCTATTTGAGCCAGTCCGTAAACAAGACGATGAAGCTCTGGTTCTGTCGAAGCTCTAGTCAAACTTAGAATTTGTCCAGACAATGTTCTAGATATATAATCAAGGATGCGTCTAGTCTCTATTGCAGTTACCCCTTTATTTTTACCGGAGGCCTCTAGTGCTTCTCTTGTAATCCTCGTAATCTTGTCCTGCACTTCTAGCTTCGTTAAAATAGCAGAAACCAAATCCTTTGATATCTGATAGAGATTTTCCTCCATTTGTGGGTTTTGTGTTACATTTTTTGTAGCTTTGGAAATTGTATTATCTAAATGTTTTAAGACATTGTGCGGAGAGTTGAATATTAATCTTTCGCTACTTACGCTAATTTTGGCATTAGCTTTCTCTTGGAAATCATGGACGGGTGAAATTCCTGAACGGACTACAGTAATCTGTAACAATTAATTATTTTAAATAATTATATCGCGTACAAACATTATATTATTTAATCAATATAATAAAACAAAACGCACTAAAAAACAATTTGCCAAAAACGATGCAAAAAATACGGTCACTTCCATTGTCGACCGTGCACTACATAAAACACACAAAAACTATGCTATCCAATTTAACTAACGAATGCAAAAATAGTGCATTGATTATTTGATATTGGCAATTAAAGTTCATAAAAATTATCGCATACCTAACTCTTTTGATCGCTAAAATCATCGAGTCTGCCTACAACTCAATAGTACATTTTACACCAATTGAGAAAAGTTGGACATTTCCTCCCGCATGTAAAATTGCCACCCGAGCCGAAGGGCACTCATAAAAAACACTATTTAACTGTCTTTTTTAATTTTTATATAAACTACTAGGCACTAATTGAATAAGAACTGTCTGATGAACTCATCTTTGTTTAATACTTCAGTATTAAATTTTATTGCCTTTTGTTTATTTCACTTTTACACTAAACACAATATTGCAAATTACCCGAGCACAACAATGGCGGAGAATTTTAGATGCGTGAGAGCAGACGTAGACACTAACGTGCATGCGCACTTGTCAGTACCCAGGGAGGAAAGTTAGACTTTCTTCCTTGTACAGCGGGAGGAAAACCGAACTTTCGGCGTAGGTAGGATAAAAAAATCATTTCTCACACATAGTTAACCTCTACTCGGATGTCTATATATTTTGACGTTAAAGTTTCCACTTCAAGTACAATAAAAACGAGTTTATGACCGAATGCTTTTTTTATGAATGATGGCCCAGAGACATTTCCAGTTTCACCAGGACAAGTGGGCGAGCACGGACTCAGCCAGGAGGGGTGGGGTTTGCTAAGCGCCTCCAAAGGAGACCTAACAACTCAAGAGCAACTGCTTCGCGAATGAATCTACTACCGGATCGGAATCGCGACCCGCTGAGAAGATCCGGCGAGAAACACAGCGAGCTGATGCATGGTTTAGGTTGCACGTCGAACTCTTTGCCGAGTTCGACGAGTAGGGTTACCGGGGTCCGTAAGCCTGCTCCTAGCTTTAGAACGGAAGGCGTCTAATGCAAGGGTTATCGAATCTGATGGATCCGTAAGGACATGTAACCGAATGCGACTCATTATCCTAATTTGCTTGTTTGGTAGAATTTTGACTTTTCTTAAGTTATTTAGAAAAATAGACACGCTCATAGATTATGTTGTTTGTTAGAACAAACTGTCGTTAATTTTGAAACAAAAACAACATTATTTTTATTTTTGTTTTTTTTTTTCCTACCTAAGCTGGTAGCCTTGAGAGGCTATTCCAGCGTAACCTTAACTAGTAGGTGAGCTCACGGGGCTCAAACCTGACGACGTTGCTAACACGAACCCTAGCAAGAGCCGTGCTTCGCAGAATCTACCACCGGATCGGAAACGCGACCCACTGAGAAGATCCGGCGAGAAACTCAGTGGGCTGTGTCTGAGGGTTAATTTACTCGTCGAGCCCTTCGTCGCAAGCGACGGGTTCGACGAGAACGGTGACCGGTGCTTGAAGTACCTAGAAGCACCGTTAGTGAATCAGGAGGATCCGAGATGACGTGTTTTGGGCGACGTCGACTGCTTTCCATTCTTTCCGCAGGATCGGGAATGTAGTTACTGGCGGCCACGATGAGAGGGTTCTCGTGTCGTGCCACTTTATCGAAGTGGTATTTTTGATAACGCTCCGCTACAACTATCGATAAAGGTATGATAAATTTCCCAAAAGAATTTCCGAAAAAATCTATCTATCTATTCCGAAATAATCTTTTTTTTTATTGCCCTTGTAGGCAGACGAGCGCACGGCCCACCTGATGGTGAGTGGTTACCGTCGCCCATAGACTTCAGCAATGTCAGGCGCAGAGCCAAGAGCTGCCTACCGCTTAATACTCTTCACAAGCCTCGTTTGAAGAAGGACATGTCATAGCGCTCGGGAAACACCGTGAAGGGGAACTTATTCCATAGCCGGATGGTACGTGGCAAAAAAGACCTCTGGAAATGCACTGTGGATGACCGCAGTGGCTCCAGGTAGTATGGATGAACTCTACTCCAGTGGCGGGCGGTGCAATGGTAAAAACGAGATGACGGTATCATCTCGAACAATTCTTCAGAGCACTCTCCATGGAACATACGAACATGGAATCTATCTATTCTGTTCTGAAAATAATAAACACAACGAAAAACAAGTAATGTTTTTTCAATCATAATAATTATATATATCGATATGAAAATAGAGTAAAATAAAATGCATGAGTATTTTAATATATCAATACTTTATTTACTTACATTACTATTTATAACATCAAAAACTATGATTGCTATAACTAAAAATGTCTACAATCAAAACGATTGTTATTTACAATTACGTAACATTTCTAGAAGTACAAATACAGTAAAAGCTTAATCAACGTATTAATTATTCATACCTAAAAAATAATACTGCACAATAACCCGGTTCCCTGCTGTTAATATTTATAGTTTCACAATTTGTTATTGGCAATTTTCTTATCCCAGGAACGCGGGAAGGACTTTGATGCGGCTGCGACCTGACAACTGGGAGTTTTCTCCGAAAGGCGACGCGTCGATGTCGCCAAGCGAAGGCAACAAGTCACTCTCCTGACCAACCAACTCGCGGCGAAGTCTGTCTTCCACGGCATCAGACGAACCAGCAGCCCTTTCCAAAGCACCAGATACCGCAACGTCTTTTCCTGTAGCTGATGGTGTTGGCTCGGGTTTTGGAGGGATGCGTTGGATCACATCCGCGTCGGCGGGGGCGCATGCGCACACCGCCAATAGCGTCAGCGACGCGACGAAATAAACCGCTGAATACATTCCCGTACGATCCAATCTTGCTTTGCGATTTGCAAACTATTACCCGATACGATACCACATTGCCTTATATCGGATTATTTGATTGCACAAAACATTATACCATATTGATACTGTACACTAGGATAATGCGCATTGTTATTTTTGTAACAATATTGACGCACGATCTTTCATGTGAAACATTATAAACAAATCGGTAAGTGACTGTTTCATTACTTACGAGATCGATTGCTAACAAGATGTAAAACTGCGCCAATATAAACTTTTAAAAATAAGGAGTAAGTAACACGTTGTGTTTATCAATACAACTTGTATCATATTTTGTGGCTATCTATCACATTACACACACTATTATTTAAAGGATTCTTAGGACGATTATCTCATACCATAGGCTCTCGATATTTCCGTGGTGAGTGCCATGAACACGAGAACCCATTAAACAATAGTATGTAAAAAATATGCTTGTTGGCATTTAGAAGTCGTCGTGGCCTAAAAAATAAGCCGTCCGGTGCATTGGTATCTAGCGTACGTACTTATGAAACACGTACTTAAGAAATCTTTACGACTGACTTCCACGGTGAAGTAATAGCATCGTGTAAAAAAATCAAACCTTTATACCATATAGTAAAAGAATAATTGGGATGTGATTGAGTGATTGACAAGTGATTGAACGTATTGTATGCCCGCATGGGTAGAGTTCACCACTCTGTCTATTTCTACTCGCAGTCGTTTGTCCCACTTTGAGACTTAAAGTACTTCCTATTCAATTAAAACATATGCCTCATGTCTGAGTTGCGTGGCAGAATTGAAAAAAAATATTACGGAAGAAAACTCTCAATTACCGATTATAGAATAAAACAAACAGCAATGAAATCGTTCGTTAGAACAATAAATAGTTTTTTATTAAAATTAAATAGTAAAATAGTAGGTACGTATTCTCAGTAAATTAGAAAAATAAATTAATTTTGAATTCACATACGGTGAACGTATCAAGCGAATTCATGAAAACCTTCCTGGTGTGTTACTATATCATTAAGGTAACACAAACTTCATTCCAAATTTTCGATTGTAAATTGTTGTTGTAGTAAGAAAAATTATGCGCATGCAACTTGGTGCCCGAGAAAGAAGTGAAACTTCTTTTGTGATGTGTAGAATTGTGTGTGTTTTTTCGTTTTTCATCCTTAAATCAAATTTCTCTTGTAGTATATGTATAAGAGAAAAGACCTAGCTCGCTTTATCCTTTCCCTCTCTCCACGGTCGAGTGGTTCGCGAGACGCTCTGTCTATTTTCTCACTCTTGCTCTTCCGAAATTGTATCTTTTCTCTCTAGCCGTAACGAATCTGTCGCGAGTTAAATTTTACTCCCAGCGCGTCTAAAGAAGTTTCACTTCAAAAACACGTTTTTGAATTTTTATAATTATCTATACTGTATATTTTCCTACCATTTTCGCATTATGTATTACTAAATGACACAACCAGCTTGTAGGGTATTTGTACATTCTCTTATTTTATTCCATTAGATCGTCTAATGCATTCACGTCCGGCGCAATGTTAAATGGTTTCCTAAAGTCATAAACATCACAATGTGGATATCGCCAGCCTAAGTTAAGAAGTCGAAGTTACAATTATGTGTAATGGTTCTCTCATGCAGTACATCTTCGCGTCTGAAATAGGCAGGATGGTGATACGTACTCGTGCTAACATTTATTTCCTACCTACAGCTAGTAAATTCGAGGGGTTCACCTCCCTAGCTTTTCTAGCTTCACCGAAGCGGTCGTGCTCACTATGAGCATAGCATAATTTCATCAGTGTATCATCTTGCTGAAAAAATAAAAATTAGTTGGGCCTGCGCAGCTGCGTCTGGCGAGTATTTGACCGCTACCACCTTGACAGTCCCACATACCCCGTGTGCCCTCTCGGAGGAGGCCCCCTGGCAAGAGGTTCGACCCCCACCCATAAAAAAAGTATCGGACGATTGTTAACGATTATTTATTACTGCAAGTCTTGTATGTTAAAACGGTTCGTCGTGCACTAAGAGATCTTGCATATTACGAGTAATGCCGAATATTATTAGACACCTAGGACACCTAGTAAAGAATGCACTTTTCAATCCACGTTACATCTCGGTACTTAACCTAACCTGAACGGTAGCTTTTAAGTTCATTTGTAACCGCCTAGGTCGTATCTTCGGCGGGATATGCTCTGCGTCAACCCTGTCCCGTCGTCCGAATGGCCCCGACTGGGGTCCGGCCCGGTGCGAGATAGGGCGCCGACTGTGAGTGTCAGGAATTTTTGGTGAGGTATCCGGATCCGAGCAGATATGTGGGATCCGGTGATTTTCTCCTGTACAAAAGATCTCATCTTAAGTAATTGTGGAAATGTATCTAGACACCAACTTTTTGTTTCCCCACCTAAGTTGATAGCCTTGAGAGGCTATTTCAGCGTAATTTTAACTAGTAGGTGAGCTCACGGGGCTCAAACCTGACGACGTTGCTAACACGAATCGCTTCCCAGAATCTACCACCGGATCGGAAACGCGACCCACTGAGAAGATCCGGCGAGAAACTCACTGGGCTGTATCTGTGGGTTAATTTACTCGTCGAGCCCTTCGTCGCAAGCGACGGGTTCGACGAGAACGATGACCGGGCACACCACCACATTACGTATTTCTAATGAAAAAGAATAATGCATCCCGATTTATTTTATTTGGATGACAGGAAGCCGCGTATCCGTACAATGTGGGGCAATTTTATTTTCCAGGAAGACAATAATATCATCTGCTTACATAATGTATTAGCTAATTTGTAGTTGATAAAAAACCACTTATTAATAGATGTAAATCAACTTGAAATGTCTAAGTCTGTTGTTTTTCTCTTTTTTACAATAATATTTACGGCCAATCGATTTTATTTCACAACATAACAGAACTATTTCAATTTTTATTTGCACATAAAATAAGATATTTCTAGATAAGGATATAATAAAATTGAGTCATCTATTTTCAGCGGAAGAATAGATTCATCGTATCGCAAATAGGTTCATACTTCAACAGTATTAAAAGAGCAAACTATTTAGAAGTCGATTCTTCAAAACATTTTCAAATAAATCCATGGTCATTATGTTATTGAGAATATTTACACACAGAGTTATCGTGTATGATACACGATGCGTCAATGAATTCCAATTCTGGATACTCTTTGTTAGCACATACCAACATAACTGTATATAAACTAAATGCAATGCTGTGAAGGCATCAATATCAAAACACACGAAACACCGGAAGGATACGACGAAAATCAAAGATTTAACAAATATAAGAGAACCAGAAGCGAATAAAATACAA
The DNA here is from genome assembly GCF_030267445.1 of Bombyx mandarina. Classification (NCBI taxonomy): domain Eukaryota; kingdom Metazoa; phylum Arthropoda; class Insecta; order Lepidoptera; family Bombycidae; genus Bombyx; species Bombyx mandarina. The sequence continues at coordinate 7,654,832 of NC_143225.1, read as the reverse complement.
AATGGCAATAACTGCACATATAGTTATTTTTGCTTTAATCGTGGCCAGTACCAAAGCTGCTCCAACTTCAAAAGCAGACAAAACGGAAACAACAACTGTATCAGGCTCTGACGAAGGACCTGCTGTATTCGGAGTGATCGAAATAATTGACGAAATCCCGCAAGTTGTTTTGTATGTGGAATCTCCAACAACAACCGAAGCACCCCACAAAGTGGTTAAAAGATCAGTGATTGGTGAAGAACGCATTAGCAATGATCTACTTGCTGACTTCGGCTCTTTAAATTACGATGGCATATCAAGCTTGGACGGACGCAGAATCAAAATCCTGCCCACATGGATTGGATAATAACAATCTGTGTTGAATCAAGATAAAAGTGAAATCAAACCTATTTATAGACGTTACAAGTGTCCATAATCTGATCGTGTGGGGCGTAAGTTATTCTTTTGTCGATGGCAATTAAGAATTAGAATATTTTATAATTAAGCTAATGTTTAATGACTGTCCTATACGATTGTTACCAAAAATATGTAATTTAATTATGTGTTCAATAAATAACTTTGAAGTCTGAATTTTGTCTTACGTATATTATTCAATATTCATATAAGTATATATTCATATAAGTTTCTAAGTAAAATCTATAAAAGTTGTAATGGTTTGGTATTTATTTGTTTTTTTTTTGCTGTGGGCAACAAGTATCGGCTCATCTGATGTTACAAAATTACTAGAGCCTCCCCAGAGAGTGACTCACCACTTTTAGGTACGTGAGTGCACTCCACAGGGTAATTCTTTCTGTCTTGAAACTACTATGTTTTTGATGAGAGACATGCAAGGACTGTACAAGCAGATATCCTTTAAATGGCACATATATGCCAATACTTTTATTTAAAACTAGCTGGCCCGGCAAACGTTGTGTTGCCTTAAGTAAGATTTCTAGGGAAATTCTACTGTAGAAATAAAAACCTCATTTAACCACATAATACCTCATTATAAACAAAAAAATATATCCAAAAAATTAAAATAAAAAATAAATGTTTGTGGTGGACAACCCTTTTCACTTAGGGGTATGAAAAATAGATAGTAGCCGATTCTCAGACCTACTGAACATACTATTGATACACAAATAAAACCAACAAAACATGGCTGAAAAATGTATAGTATTGTATAGCTCTCAATTATATTAAGTGTATAATCTATGATGTATAGTGAGTAAGTAAGACAGGAGACCTGCTTCGTCCCCATCCCTACTACGTGATGTTTGCTGGATCAGTGGTGACACCTGGTGGGGATAGCTGATCGATTGATAGTTGATCAGTAGTCGACCGGCGAGCGCGGGAGATCAAATTCAATTTTTAAAAAATCATAATTAAAGGAACTTGAAATTATAAACTCTGAATAAGAATTTATCGTACTACAATAATTATAATATTTGATTGCCATCTTGCAACCTTATTGCGGATGGAAAAATAGGGGTTGATCGTATAAGAGTGAAAATTGAGAGTAATATGATTTTTTTTATTTTAAGTCATGATAAAACTAAATAAAAAACTTGCCAAAAAAATTAAAGTTTATAATTAACAAAAAATAGGGGTTGATCATAGAGGGATGAAAAATTGAGAGTAACATCAGATTTTTTATTTTAATTCATGACAAAATAAAAATAAAAATGAAAATCTTGCCAAAAAAATTAAAGTTTATAATTAACAAATAAAAAATAGGGGTTGATCGTAGAGGGGTGAAAATTTCAGAGTAATATGATTTTTTTTATTCTACGTCATGACAAAATAAAAACAAAATTCTCGCAAAAAAATTTAAGTTTTTAATTAGCAAATAAAAAATAAGGGTTGATCGTAAAAAGGTGAAAATTGAGGATTGTATGTATTTTTGTATGTTGTATCATAAAAAAATAGAAATTAAAAATTTTGTCTAAAAAATAAAATAAAAATTTTAGGGGTGGACTACCCCTAACATTTAGGGGGATGAAAAATAGATGTTGGCCGATTCTCATAGATACCGGATAAGCACAAAAAATTTCATCAATATCGGTCAAGCCGTTTTGGAGGAGTATGGCAACGAAAACTGTGACACGAGAATTTTATATATTAGATAAACTACAATGTTCACATTTTTGATGCACAAGAATTGAAGTGAATTCCTGCTCCAAGCACTAAAAATCCGAAAAATTATTTGTTTTAAATTTAACCGGAGTCGCAGGAAACCCTTTGTTAGGAAATAGAAAAAATTACTAATTTGGTTGTGCGTTGTTGGTGGCTTAGAATAGCCTTACTGGGAGTATCGCTAAATGCGACTTAGGGATTCGCGAAAGAATGGGAAGCAGTGCTCTCTGACAATAATATTAGATTACTGCGGTCGTCGACCGGCATTAACTGATTGTTTATACATATAAGTAAAATACCCCCTGGTAATCTCGCACGAGTATTTATCACCATCCTATTTTCGCCACGAAGATGTCTCTCTTTTATATCGTTCCCTCACTACTGAGAATCGCGACCACATGTGACGTTCTTCCACTGTGTTCGATAATGGGTGGCATAGACTATCACCAACTGCTTCTCTAACTAGATCTAACCATCTGGCGGAGAACACAAGCTTTCCTAATTGAAGGGTGGGACACTCGACACTACGATGTCATGGCTCATGCTTGTCGTTGTGATTAGAGAATGAGAGTTGTGGATTGTGTGGTGATAGAGTTGTTAGATAGAGTTAGACGGGCAGAGGTCTGAGCTCTAAGCAACAAGTAGGCAGCGAGCGAGTTTATCTAGGCAATAAAAAATAACTAGTCAGGTCATAAGTATTGTCACACAGTAAAAACTTTTCTTTTACAATGCTGGCCACAAAAAAGTTTATTGAATTCGAATGTCGAATTGTTCATGAAAATAAAAATGTATACTTTAGTATTTTTTTTTTATTTTATATTTTAGTAAAAGTAGAATTTTACTCATTTTTAAATATGAAGTGGACGCTTAAAGAAGACCGTGTTGCAGTTATTGCGTTGCATCGTTGCGGTTACGCGCCAATTCAAATTTTTAACATACTGAAAAATTTGAATATAACCATAAGCTTCGTTTATCGTACCATCAAACGGTACAATGAAGACTCTAGTGTAGATGGCAGGTCAAGAAGTGGTCGCCCTCGGTCTGTTAGGACTCCAGCAGTGATAAAAGCTGTGAAGGCGCGAATTCAAAGAAATCCCAAACGTAAGCAGAAACTGTTGGCCCTTCAGATGGGGTTAAGCAGAACCACGGTGAAAAGGGTGTTAAATGAAGACTTAGGGCTTCGGGCATATCGAAGAAAAACAAGACATCGTTTGAATGCTCGTCTAATAGACCTGAGACTGAAGAGATGCCGCGCTTTGTTGAAGCGGTACGCGGGAAAAACATATCGGGAAATTCTTTTTTCGGATGAAAAAATTTTTACCGTAGAAGAGAGCTACAATAAACAAAATGATAAGGTGTACGCACACAGTAGTGAAGAAGCGAGCAACCGTATTCCGCGTGTCCAACGAGGTCATTTTCCATCCTCGCTCATGGTATGGTGGGGAGTTTCTTATTGGGGCTCAACAGAGCTACATTTTTGTGAGAAAGGTGTAAAAACGAATGCAGTTGTGTATCAAAATACAGTCCTGACGAACCTTGTGGAACCTGTTTCTCATACCATGTTCAATAACAGGCATTGGGTATTCCAACAAGATTCGGCGCCAGCTCATAGAGCAAAGAGCACACAAGACTGGCTGGCGGCGCGTGAAATCGACTTCATCCGGCACGAAGACTGGCCCTCCTCCAGTCCAGATTTGAATCCGTTAGATTACAATATATGGCAACACTTGGAGGAAAAGGTGTGCTCAAAGCCTCATTCCAATTTGGAGTCACTCAAGACATCCTTGATTAAGGCAGCCGCCGATATTGACATGGACCTCGTTCGTGCTGCGATAGACGACTGGCCGTGCAGATTGAAGGCCTGTATTCAAAATCACGGAGGTCATTTAGAATAAACTTTAGTGTCATAAGAATCTATGTTTTGTTAAGTTCATTTTGGTATATGAATGGTTACATAATGAATAAACTTGTTTCAATTATTTTACATTAAACATGTGACAGAATTTATGACCTGACTAGGTATAATTGAAATAAAACTCGATTTATTATGTTTTTATGTGTATATATGTTTTTAAAACAAACAGTCAAATAAACTAAACAATAATATTCTGAGGCAGCTGATTAACACATTTAAAAGCCATTAAACGATTAGGCTTTAAAAGTTTTCTACATTGCTCTTCTTGTCTTTCTTTAAATGTCAGCTGCTGGAGAGACTTCACATATTTTCTATTTTATCAGTAACTGTAGTTCATTATTTCGTCCAGTCGGCGATACATACAAAACAAAAACTTAAATGATGCAGTAAAACTTTATTGTCAATTTCCACGTTTGCAACTAAAGAAATAGGGTTCATTTTAAAATTTCTGTTATCTATCAAAGTTATTTGAAACAGAAATAGATAATATACTAAATAACTTAAGTTCATCACGAAATTGATAGGGATTAGAATCGATATAATCGTTGCTTTTTCGGATATAATTAGATGATATCTTCAAAGTTTCTGGATTCAATACAAGCCCGTCTAACACATAGGCCTTTGAGAGTTTATTGGTAAGCAAAAATATTAAGATGATGGTAATTGCAACATTAGCCATTATTTTTAATAAATTCAAGTACTAAATGGTTATAACCGTTTGAGACCATGAAATATATAGTAAAACCTTGTGTATCGTTTTTATCAAGATGTGATAATTTCAAAAGAACGTATTATGCGGTGTTCACGGGTGCGAATTAAAAAAACAAACACATACTACATTTTTATTTAACACAATAACATTAAAATGTGATTTCCTAACCTCGAACAGAATTGTTACAAAAACAAGATTCAATCAGAATACGAGGAAGCGATTTAATTTCGACAGCATTCACTTCGATAAAAAAAAAAACTTTTCGTAAAGGAGTGTCCTGTCCAATATGTTGATCAACAAACATTTGTAACGTAAATATTTCTTTAACTTCTGCTCTACTGAACTATCTGTATAAACGACCGAAAAAGTAAACACAATGAATGTTTAAGTAACGATTTTTCTGTTGGTTTAAGTAAAATTGTTTTCTGATCCTGTGGGCGAAGCGAACGGTCGTCTGATTTATTGAAAATATGTTGTGGAAAAGATATTTTAACATGTTGAAGATTTGTATTAAAGTTTTCTTGTTGTTATTGGGTATTGGAATTTCAAACTCTTACAATATATCAACTAATGAATTTGACACGGAAAATAGTTCTTGTATGAGTGTACTTAAAAATAATGTATTTCATACAATATTTTTTATTGCCGACAATGATACAGACGAAAAACTGACCGATTGCTTTCTTAAGAAAATTCATCTAAGCCAATCCATATTATTACTACGTGGTTTTGAAGAAAAGCCTCCAAATAAACAAAGAACTACAAATCAACCGAATTTTGTAATGCTAACGAAAGGCTTAAATCAAGACTACCTCAATGATTCTTCATTAAAAGCTTTTTTTAGATCTCACTGGAACTTCGTATTCATTGTGGTAATATCGAATGAAACAAGTACGACATGTGTAGATGGAAAACTTGCAGATGATGGGCTTCTGCGCATACAAAAATTTTTCAACGACCTTTGGCATACATACACCATGATAAATGTCATAATGACATTCCCTGTTTCTTGCCCCAATAAATACGTAATTTATGATGGAAAACAGAAAACTAACGCAAGTTTATATGACAGAACCATCAAGCTTGTTCAACCGAGAAGCTTTACTGAACTATTTCAATACATTAGCGATAGTGGAAAAGAATTATCGGAAGGGTATCCGCTTAGAGCTGGGATGTTTAACAGATTTCCAACTTCTATCACTAAATGTGATAAAATTCACTACTACGTGCCATACGATGAAGACATTACCGATGGATTTTGCGGTTCCGATGGATTGATAATGCAGGATACCTTGAAATATTTTAAATTTAATACTAAGTTTTCCAGGGATAAAAATTGCGATAGATACGGTTATATGAATAGAGTTAAGGGTACAGTAACAGGGAGTCTCGGTTGCGTAATCAATGGCGAAATAGATATTTCTTTTAATTCAAGGTTCATGGTACCGTATACAGATGATCGGTTTAATTATATATATTTTATATCGTACGATTCTCTCTGTGCAGTCTTGTCGATTCCAGAGGCACACCCTCTTTGGTATTATCCGTTTAACGATTTGGAACTAAAGTCGTGGCTGTTAATATTAGCAATTATTTTCATTGCAGCTGTTTTGACTAAAATTTTACAATCATCTAAGAAGGATCTTAAAGAAAAAAATAGTTTCAAAATTTTATTTTACGACTACTTCACTTGCATGCTACTCGGCTTTTCGTTGAGCCGTAAATCAAACCACTGCATTCTACGGGGAGGCTGCCTTTGTGCTTCAATTGTCTTTTTGGCGATTTATCAAGTAAGTTATACATCTAGTTTTAATGTATCAGGACTATTTTTAACTGCTTAGACGCGTGAACCAGCTCACGGCCATTGTTACCGGACTTCATATATATCACCGCGTGAATGCAGCCAACCCTTCTTAAGACATTTGGTCTAAGTCTCAATAGAAAATGTAAATGTCTCTCGCACCCTTTAATCCGAAACGCATTGCTGCTTCGTGGCAGGAACCGACAGGGTGGTGGTTTCTAGGCAGCGGCTTGGCTCTGCCTCTGGCATTGCTGACGTCCATGAGCGACCGTAACCACTCACCATCAGGTGGGCCGTATGCTCGTCTGCCTACACGGGCAATAAAATAAAACCTACCCGTGCGTTATCACCAGACACCTTACCATCAGTAAAGAAAGACATATTAACTGTTTAAGTATGTGAAGAAAACATGCACTTATGTTAAATCACTACATAGTATAAAAAAGTCGCTTTCTCTGCCCCTATATACCTACCTATGCTTAAATCTTTAAAACTACGCAACGGATTTTGATGCATTTTTTTTAATAGATAAGAGTGATTGAAGAGGAAGGTTTATATGTATAATAACATCCATCAAATAGTGGAGAAATCAATAATAAATTACAGTTTCCAAAGCGAAGCGAGGGCGCGGCGGGTCGCTAGTATCTAATAAGTCAAATATCGGTGAACTGAACTTGCTAGGACACTTGTTTTGTGGAGGAACCTCAATGTGATTTCTGACATTTATTCAATATTTAAGGGGCATATCAACTATAGATTCACTACGCTCACCAGATACCCAAAAATAAAAACTCTTCAGGAGTTATATGCCTCGAACAACGTTCTATATACTTCAGCGTCAGTCAGAGATCTCTTAAGGCCACTAGAAAATCCGAACAACACTATGCAAGCAGCGTTTTTGAAGAAAACGAAACTTCATCTGCCGACAGATATTGGTAGGTTGATTCAAGCTATGTATCGTAGTATCCCGGTGATGGTCACGGGGCGACCTAAGGGGGTTGAGGCTGCGCCGCACGCTACCGTCACTCTAGCGCGCTGGCACCAGGAGGACGGGACGACGCGTCGGTTTTTCGCCGTCGCTGTCGTCGCCGAACATACTGTGGAGGAGCAACCCGGTCGGCGGTGTATCGCGTTCCGACCCGGCAGGCTGGTTCTGGCACAGCGGGGTATCCCGGAACACCGGCGGCATCGCCTGGGCGGCCTGGCAGGGCCGCCGTACCGCGGAGACCGACGTCGTCTGTCGTCGACTATCGCCTCGACGACCCGTCGGTCAGGCGTCCTCGGGGTGGCGCCGCGTGTCTGGTTGTAGTGTTGACCGCGGGAACCCCCCTACTTTGACCGGGTTCTGACCCCGGACGGAGATCGGACGTCGGGTGTAAGAGTGCAGGGGAGTCGTTTAGTGGGTGGGTCCTAAAATCCTTGGGCCCGCGATCTGCTCTCAACACCTGCAGATCGTTGAGTCTCACATACCCCGCGCGCCCCCCAGTCGCGGGGACCTCGTAGGAGGTTCGGCCCCGGCCCGAAAAAAAAAAAAACTATGTATCGTAGTAAGCTTATGTTTTGTAAATGTATAAGTTTATGGAACTAGATATATTCATCTGAAAATACTGCTCCTAATAGTTGATACTTCGTCAAATAAATACTAGTACTAGTATTTTACAGCTTAAGTTCGATCTCAGTGTGCTTAGTGCGAGTTTTTTACGTTCGCGATAGCGTAAAAGTTAACTCTTATTTGTATGCAGTTGGAACAGCGCCCCTAGCGGCAAACGTAAGCATACGTTCCAATGCTATCGGGAGCGCTAAAAGCTAGCACTAAGCAGACAGATTCTGAAAGTCAAATTTCATACGCTATCTTTACAAACTAAAAGCTTTTTCCACCCATTTAGTGAGTGATCTAGAGTCTGGAAGTTCAGTCTATTAGTAATAGGTTCAAAGAACACCTTTTTATTTCGAAATATTTTTTCTTTTCAAAAAGGTGTAATACTCAAAATTAAGGATAGCGTGACGCTGGGTCGTAAAACTGACGTGATCACTGAAATATCACTGAAATATTTGTCCGACAATGGAACGCCGTTGGTATACCAAGTTGATCAATGTTTCGATTCATATTATTTATCATATATCTCGAAATTCGGTGAGTATTGTTTTTATTTCATTTTACCTTAAATACGTCAATCTATGTAAATTATAAAAAACTATCACTGACCTCTTTGAGGCGGGCCAGACAAATTCCTCTCCATGGCCCAAGATTGCACTCACTTTTTTAACTATTATAGCCATTCAGAGTACCAAAATAACAGCTTAGACTACTTTTGAGCTAGAGTCATGGTCTGGCTGGCCGATCCTTCGGCTGGTCGTAGGACCGTCGAGGCGATTCGCTCGGTCCTTGTGGATTGGGTGAATCGTGACAGAAGACGCCTCACGGCTCACGCAGGTGCTCACTGGGCATGGTTGCTTCGGTGAGTTCCTGCACCGGATCGGAGCCGAGCCGACGGCAGAGTGCAAGAGCATCCGGGTGATAGAAGGCCCGCTATCTTCGACCCACGCTGGCTCTGACCCAGCGGGGTATTTCGTAGGATAACCCATTCTAACCGGCGCCATCTAGGCGGGCTTCGGACAGGCTGCCGACCAAGAGAGCTGGTGGTCGTGGCGCCGACGACCGCCAGCCCGGTGTCCCGAGGGGGAGGGTGACAGGAGAGGTGTGCTCCGCACTAAGCGCTTCACTTTCCCTCCTTTGCCTTTTCATGAGTTCTGTCTCATGCGAGGCTCGGACGTGGGTTGTTGAGCGACAGGAGTTTTTAGTCGGTTCGACTCCGACATACCCCATTCCCAGTGGAGGGTGGGGGAGTCCGGCGATTTTCTCAGAACCAAAAAAAAAAATTGCTTTTGAAGTTTGATCGTAAATCTTCCTTCGTTGAAATTACAATGCTAACCAAGAACACTTTGAATAATAGATCAATTCTCAAGAATTTTGACATTATTTGTCAAGGTCAACAACGGTTTATTTTCCTTTTTTTTTTGTAATATCAGTTTTTCGTAAATATATTTTAGTATTTACAAGGACTAGTATAAGACCTCATTTAAGGCAATATCGTTATCCCCGCCCTGTATTTCTAATAACAAATCGAAGTTTTGTACACAGGATTTCCTTTCACGAAACAACTGCGAATATTTATGCAGCGATTGCTGGAAGCGGGCCTGCCAAACGCGTATTATCGTTGGACAACACAAGCGTTAGGTCGTCCGCAGAAATGGACTGACCAAAAGGTCGAACCTCGAACTTTCTCGAAGATAACAATGCAAGATCAACGCATACCATTCTGTTTGTTGCTCTTTGGATACATTGTGGCTACGATTACGTTTGCTTTCGAGAAATTGAGATGAATTAGATAAATTTAAGTGTAAAACATTTGTCGTCCGAGTATTGGTTACATAGACTAGAGCACTAGATAGACAGCACTTGGTAGGGTAGTAGTTCGAATACTGAAATTCAGTAGTACTTCTTAGGTTCTACGATTTTCGCACGAAAGCTGCCAAGGCAGAAAATTTACTTAGTAGCATTTAGATATAGTATGTTTGTTACGTCAATACAAACGTTTAATTCACGTTTAATTATCTCGGATAATTTACTGGTGGTAGGACCTCTTGTGTGTCGGCGCGGGTAGGTACCACCACCCCGCCTATTTCTGCCATGAAGCAGTAATTGCGTTTCGGTTTGAAGGGTGGAGCAGCCGTTGTAACTGTACTTGAGACCTAAGAACTTATATCTCAAGGTGGGTGGCGCATTTAGGTTGTAGATGCCTATGGCCTCCAGTAACCACTTAACACCAGGTGGGCTGTGAGCTCGTCCACCCATCTAAGCAATAACAAAAAATTAATAACAATAATAATACCCCTAAATCAAGTCTTATAATAAAATATAAAATGATGTTTTTCAAGCGATAGAAGTATTACGATAATTTTAATAATAATAAATCTATAAAAATTATTTAATGCAATATTCATGATCGGAAATTCAGTTTCCAAGGTTCGGTTTCTTAATTTAATTTAGATTTAAAATTTTAAGATTTTACGCAAACATTTTTATGTTAGGTATAGTAAGCGGCACGTAAGTTGGCAAGGTTTTGGTGTAGTGGGGGTAATGTCGCGCATAGTGCACATTGCAACAAAAAAATTGTCACTTTTATTGCCCGCATTTAATTTAATTTAATTTAATTTTTTATTTGTCATAAATTATTTTTAAGCCTGTGTGTTTTGAAGAAAGTTAATGAAAAGCGAGGAATTCGTGAAGTGTATTAGGTGTTATAAATAAAATACAATTAAAAGTTAAGTAGTTTATTTTAAAAAATATACTTAATATTAAAAATTATGTGTCGCCGTCGTCACTATCATTTTCTAATAGTGCTACCCCTTGGATTAAATTTATGGTAGGACCTGAGCTGGTGGAAGGAGTTGGCTCCTCATCGTCGATATAACGACGAGTCGCTGTCGTCACTGGCGTAAATAATAAAACGCTCAGTGACTGAATCGACTATATGGTCATTGGTATTTGGTCCTGGCATTGCAAACAAATTTAAAAGAATAACACTTGTAACAAAAACTAAATTTAAAACAATAATAACAAGTCGTAACAAAAACTGAATATAAACAAAGGGTTCCTACAATTTAGTAGGCGCATGTGTAATCAGGAGCGAACGGAACGTGGACGCGGTGCGGGAGGGGAGGGTCGACTGACTCACCAATCGCGCGCTCGGAACGGTGCTACGTCTTTCCCCGCGTCCCGCTTGACAACCAAAGAGACCTAAAAAACCACTTCTGCGCATCTAACGACTCTTGCCAAGTTACGTGCCGGGGACTATACATATATTTTTTCTCATATATTTCAATGTACATAAAAGTAATATACAAGATTACAATAATGAAAAGTTTAATGGATCAACTTTTTTTTTCTATTCATTGTATGTAATAGTTTATGTTAAATAGAAATATTGTTATATTGAAAGACAATTTAATTTATTAAACATTAAATGAATTTATTATAATCACGAAAATACGTAGTTTGGATTCAAAGTAAAACACGTTTTATATGTAGTATAAAATAATTTATTTACGTTTTTTATAATAGTTTTTTTTTACATTTAAACTAATTATATTTAAAACAACCACCATTGATTTCCTAGTTTAAATGATTTTTAAAAGTTTCTGAGTAGGTACTATTGTTTTAATCACATGTACATGAGCAACATATTAAAGGTACAGTCACCCAAATTGGCTTCTAACCTTGACTTGAGCATTCGTGAGCAGTCATGAACATTATTCACGTTACGCATATTTGAAAAAATGGAATAAACTGAGGAAGATGGATTATTATTATATATGGACAAATATTAAATAATACAAATTTTGAAGATATCTTATCCGAAGAGGCAACGATTACATCTATTATTTTAACTTGATATCTTTGGTAAAGAAATTAACATTATGTTGTTTAATTTATTATCCATTTCTGTTTCAATTAGCTTTGATGCATGCCTGTCGAAACAAATCGACTAATTTCTAGCTGGAACATATAAATTAACATTGAAATGTACTATACTTATCTCAACAACAAATCCCCAACTACCCATTATTTAGGGTTAAATAATAATAACACCAAAACAATTCGTGTTAAAAATACCTTCACCTACTAAATTTGTTGTTAAAGAGAGGGAGAGAGGGAGAGGGAGAGGGAGAGGGAGAGAGAAGGAGGGAGAGAGAGAGAGAGAGAGAGAGGGAGAGGGAGAGGGAGAGGGAGAGAGAAGGAGGGAGAGAGAGAGAGAGAGAGAGAGAGGGAGAGAGAAGGAGAGAGAACTGATGAACTTCGAATGTGGGTAGCGGAATTCTTGAACGTAATTTTTTTTCCTACCTAAGCTAATAGCCTTGAGAGGCTATGTCAGCGTAACCCTAACTTTAGTAGGTGAGCTCACGGGGCTCAACCTGACGATGTTGCTAACACGAACCCTAGCAAGAGCCGTGCTTCGCAGAATCTACCACCGGATCGGAAACGCGACCCACTGAGAAGATCCGGCGAGAAACTCAGAGGGCTGTGTCTGAGAGTTAATTTACTCGTCGAGCCCTTCGTCGCAAGCGACGGGTTCGATGAGAACGGTGACCGGTGCTTGAAGTACCTAAAAGCACCGTTAGTGGATCGGGAGGATCCGAGATGACGTGTTTTGGGCGACGTCGACTGCTTTCCATTCTGTCCGCAGGATCGGGAATGTAGTTACCGGCGGCCACGATGAGAGGGTTCTCATGTCGTGCCGCTTTATCGAAGTGGCGCATGGACGCCGACTGCAGATACTTACTGATGGAGGAATTCTTGAACGACGAAACACATCCGAGTTTATTGAAATTCTAGCGACCCGCCCTAGCTTCGCTTCGGAAACTGTAATTTATTATTAATATCTCCACGATTTAATGGATGTTATTATACATATAAACCTTCCTCTTCAATCACTCTATCTATTAAAAAAACGCATCAAAATCCGTTGCGTAGTTTTAAAGATTTAAGCATAGGTAGGTATATAGGGACAGAGAAAGCGACTTTGTTTTATACTAAGTAGTGATTTGTAGAATTTCAAAGGGGCGTTGTTTAGTCAATATATTTTTTGGTTTGGTTGTTTATATCTCTAAATTAATACCCGTACATAAAATAATATTTCTAAAACATCATAGCTTTTCATTGGCATATAGTTTCTTTAATTATATTCACGTAAAATATTAACAATGTATAACATATTTATTTGAAAAATTATAAGGGTCACATTATATTAAGTTATATGAAGAAGGATTACTTTTACAATTGGTTTCCTTAGTCTCAATACTTAAAGCTACGGACACACTGCGGATGCAAGAGGAACTTTCTGGATATATCGTTAGATTAGACGCGCCTTTATAATGTTTATGTTATCGACGCTTGATATTGCAATGCGTGAACTTTACAGTAGACTAATTTAAAGTTGAAATACCTGAAAAAAATTATATTTTAACGAATCTAGCTGTAGGATTGAAATGATTTTAATAGACCTAGAAATATTTTTTTTTGCGCATCGAATATGGTTATTGCCTATCATTTATGTATAAAGCAGTTATTGTCGCTTAGTCACGTTTGCCTTTCAAGCGTCGTTATGTAATTTAAGTTGCCGATTTCCACAAACTCTTATAAAACTGTAACAGAAGTGTATCTCAAGGTACCTATAACGTAAATTACGTTTTTTTACGTCTATTGGCCAGTCCAGTAACCACTTCATACCAGATCGGCTGCAAGCCCACCCAGCGTCTAAGCAATAAAAAAATAGAATGAATCTTTTTGAAATACACATCAAATACATTATTCATAATACGCATTTACGCTTGTACTTTGTCTTTTATAAGATGTTGACGAGGCCACACCCCATTTGTTGTTAAGTGGTTACTGAAAATCGACAGCATGATTCTAACTATCCGTGTAGCACAGCACTCCCTACCATACCATACCGGTAAAATAATAATATAAAAAATCAATGATTAACAAAACAATAAAGCATATTAACCGATTTTTGGCAGAATCAAACATATTTTTTCTCCTACCTACGCCGAAAGTTCGATTTTCCTCCCGCTCTACAGGGAAGAAAGTCAAACTTTTCCTCCCTGGGTACTGACAAGTGCGCATGCGCGTTAGTGTCTACGTCTGCTCTCACGCACCTAAAATTCTCCGCCATTGTTGTGCTCGGGTAATTTGCAGTATTGTGTTTAGTGTAAAAGTGACATAAACAAAAGGCAATAAAATTTAATAGTGAAGTATTAAACAAAGATGAGTTCATCAGACAGTTCTTATTCAATTAGTAGTAGTTTATTTAAAAAATTAAAAAACAGTTAAATTGTTTTTTATGAGTAAGGGGGGGGGGTCCGCTCCCCCTACCCTCTGCCAGGGCTTCGCCCCTGGACCCCGGCTCGGTACTCCACGAACTTTCGGCCTGGTAGGAGAAAAAATAGTATGTGCACCGCGAGGAAAAAGTAGGACATCTCATCCCGCGTGTTTACTACACCCCGGGAGGAAATGTCCTACTTTTCTCCCTTGGTGCACAATGTACTATAGAGAATTTATTGCTACAGTTTAAAGCTCAATTTAGCATCTCAAAGATTTTCTTGTCATATAGTTAATTTAACGTTAAAAAATTAGAAAACAACAAAGAGTTAATGCTAGTTAAATAAAACAATATTCTTAAAATAAGTGTATAAAATATAAATACTGTGCAAAATAGAATAAAAATGGATCTTGCCACTCTATGACTTTAACACATCACAATTAATGGGACATTAGAAGACAGCATAATTTGCCTTCCGAAATATATTAGTAGTAACAATATATCGACAGTCAGGTCTCGTAGTCAATATTTTTTCAATAATGAGCAATTTAAATGAACGATTTGCTTTGTAACTTTTGGACTATGACGAAAACAACTATTTATCAGATTGTTTCAGTATTCAAACGTCTGAATATTTATACAATTATAAGTGGAATGATATCTTAATTTCACTCAGTGATGCCAGCATCATGATTTTTTTCCTAAATTTAAGGAAAACACAGCGTGTATGGAAACCGAGGCCAAAACCATAATAATTTACTACGGTAGCATAGACAAACTCCAATATCGATTTCCTAAGCTTAACAAAAATACTTTACATTTTAACAAGTTCCATTTTCGTGAACCAGTTGTCTGCATCTTCTAAACTGATATGTACATATGTCATTAGGCTGAGCTCTCTCTACCCTGATCTGGCCGGTGGACTGCCTAGAAGCTGACTAACACCTGAGTTGTACCTCTAGGCAACTACTAGAAGCATTTTATATTGGTTTTGACGATAATCTCTCAGTATGAGAAGCAAAAGAAAGTTCTAGTAAAGACACAATGTAAGTTGCCACAGCACATACGTGAAGGTTAAGCTGCCAATCCAATCTACAGGCTCTGTGAATAGTACGAAAACAACCCCTAGCACGTATTCTGTGATTCTATACTCAGCAAAGTTAGTTATTCCTCATAAAACACATTATTTTCCTCGTCCAAAAGTCCAGATTTAGACAGAAACAAAGATATTTAATTCGTGGATCGCAGCGACTAACGAATTTATCGTCCTTCAATTCCTAATTAACAATAACCTTTTAAAGTATGCAGGTTGATTTCGAAGCAGTTTTTTTTTTTGGTTTTAATTTTCAACTCGTAACTAGTAGTAAGTAAAGTAACAAAGCAGCAAGGTGATTTTCTTTCGGAATTGGCAACACTGATTTACTTTAGGTATATATAAAAGTTCCCTGTGATATTATCATCTGTGTAACACGATGCACGCAACGAGCACGAGCATCGGGTAAAGCCAACGTTATTTCACTGCGTCCCCGTTATTCTTTAGCAGTTTAAAGCTATTCTTAGGAATTACTCCATAACCACTGGAATCCGATACAGCGTTGACTGACTTCAACGAATTGCTTCTTGAATACCATCCGCACATCCGTGTGACGGCGTCTTCCCACATCGAGATCGTGTGTTCGTAAGATTTCTTCACGTGCGGCCGTGGATGAAACACGCATCCCACTTTCCTTAGAGATTTTAGTTCCTCTTTCGATTTCCATATACCTGTTATTTTTTTTTTAAATATTATCAATATTTTTGGTTTGTTTGAAATTCTCCATTATCAAAAAACGAACGAGCTATGTATGATTTCTTAAAAGGTTTCTAATAAGGCGTCCAAGTGGCCAGTAACAAAATAAACTCCTACATGACAATGCGTAAGACTAATTTTGTAATAATTAAAAGTAAGATATTTTTTATATTTTATGCAATTATTAATAATTGTATGTGTATATTTTTTTACGAACACTTGTACGTTGAAAGTATACTTTCTTTATTCATAAGAAATGTTTCTAATTATACGACCACCACTGAATATCTAACACATAAATTATTTTAATTTCATTCAATGACATGAGATGAGATGATATGGGATGAAATTTAATCTCAGTAAAATGGTGATCATTTACTGAGATTTTTTCAGTGGACTTTTTGGAGGATCCCGAGAAGTTACGTCCAGCGGCTTTGTTCTATTTTCCCACATTTGTGCACTTTCACAGATATTAAGCAGTTAATAAACCACCGTTGTTGTACATTTAAACCTGAAGAAACACTAAATAGACAAAATAAAACAAATTACACAACTTCCCTTCTCGCGTTCCCGCCAAAAAGTCCTTAAACGTTATTCTTGTTGAAGCAACACAGATAACATACCTAGATGTAATCCAACAATATGCGCGCATCCTAAAGAGGACATCTCTACGTGCACGGGTCTCTCCACACGCAGACCCGTTAAGTCCGAAACGAGCTGTGCGAGGAAATCATTGTTAGACACGCCACCGTCTAGCCTGTAAAACATTTGAAACAATTTATTCTTCTGAGCACCAAATTTATCAAAATATCAATGGTTATGGTTATAGGAGACACAGAAAAATATGAAATTTGTTTGAAACTAAAAATATAACTTCTTTCAGTATTTAAAATAGGAAATCGTATCCTATGCATTTGAAGACAGTTTACCTTAATGACTTGATACTTAGTTCCGTGGTTACATTTCAAGGAAGGTTTTTATTTTGACATAGCTTAATTGCATATTTACTATTTATTTATTAAAGCCTTGACATATGTTCTCCATAGTTTGCGAACTGAGGCTTGGTGCACGCATTCGTTAAGCGGAGTTTTAGTAAGATATTTCTCCTGATCAGTCTAAAGGCTTTCATAAACAATAATTCCACATGACCACGACTGCTCTGCCGAGAGTAACCGACTATTATGATGATCTATTTATATTCAAATTATTTTGCAGCTTTGATTTTTATTGTACCATGTCATTTCTTCATCGTGGAAGGTAATCGTGAACGTGTTAAGTACCTATTTCATTACAAAAAAAAACGACTTTGCTTGCGCGACAGTGACGTAGCGAGGGGGCGTGCAAGGGGGGCATCGTGCCGCGAGCGCTACTCACAAAGGGGCGCAAATGGTCCGCAAAACAACAATTTATTTTATTTTTAATATAAGCGATTTAATTTCGTAAATAAAAGGAACACTTTTATTTTATATAGGAGCGCTAAAAAGTTATTGTGAAGCGAGTTTAGCTCGCTACGCCACTGCTTGCGGGATTTGAACACCGACACAGTCGCATCGAGTATGTAATACCGGGCGTATTTTCTTTTAGGTCACGACGACTTCTACATTTAGTCTGGACACGTTTTAATTGTACTTAGTGTATTCATTTCATAATTTACCTGTTGAGAGTAAAAAAATCAGAACGCACCTTATAGAATGAAACGTATAGTCGGTTTCATTACGCACACACTGATATAATTGCGCGGTACGAAACGCTAATGACTCTAGTAACGCGCGAACCAAATGCGCTTTTGTTGTCGATGGCTTCATGCCTATGAAACCTGAAGCGGCTGTACCGTCGTTATATGGGGGCTGAAAAATAATACGAAAAAAAAAAAAGACAGTTATACTAGAGCAGCCTTTCGCAAAGTGGGCGATGATGATGAGGCCTAAAGGGGGCGGTAAAAGACCCAAAAAAAAATTGGGGGCATTGTGTAGAGGCTTGGGAATCGATTTGTAATTTCATCTAGGAGGACTCTTAGATACCGACTGAGCTCTCTCTATAGTGGTTTTTAAGTAGGTAAAAAATGGGGGCGCTAAAAAATAATTTACCCTCCAAGTGGGCAGTAGATAAAATAAGTTTGTGAACCTTTGTACCAGAGATTCGATCTATTGACTGCGGGACTATTTTTGGGGGATTTTCATCCAGTACATAATATCTTTTCGAGGCCAAATTGGACTTGTTTACAGTGCGTATGAGACCTGTATGGGCCTCACCAAAGTCCGTTTTTGAATATAATACCTATACCCATAGAAATGTGGATATAGTCACCTTCCGCACCGAGGGAAAGAACACGGTTTTGACTGCGACACAAGTGATAAGTCACAGAGGACTTTTTAAAAAGCATAAGTCAATGCGTGCATCTCCTTATCGTTCAAGGGCAGTACGTGGCAGAGGGAGACTGATGTCACTAGGCTCCTTTCTCCTCATTTTTCGGACGCTATCAATGTCGTCTTGGGGACTAACAAAAGTAGCGCGTCCTAGCTTTCCATGTGGTAGGTTTTATGAAGGATAATATAATCGAGTAGAAAAATAAAAATATTAGATGTATTACTCTAAATTACCTTAAATATAGATTACCTTACCCTAAAAAGATTAACCTCGTAGATTACCCTTTGAAATAACCGGACACTCTGATGTACGTACGAATAATGTCACTCAGACCGTTTAAGCCTTGTATTACAAGATAAATTCAACTAGCAGTATAGGGAATAAGATAAAATACTGACTAGATCAGGGGTGTGTAACGTTATACTATGTAATATTTCCCCAATATGTTCATCTTGCAGTTAATTTTGTGTTATTATTCAAATAATTTGAATTGCACTAAAACTCGTGATTATCTAAATTGAAAAGAATTACCCCTAATCCACTAAAAGCGGGAATGAAGAAGGCGCCATCCGTATCCGTTACTGAATTAGCTATGTCCGCAGTCTCTTGCGGACTGATAAATAAACCTGAAATATATCATTGTTAATTTAAAGACTGATTTTTTTTTATTGCTTAGATGGGTGGGCGAGCTTACAGCCCACCTGATGTTAAGTGGTTACTGGAGCCCATAGACATCTACAACGTAAATGCGCCAACCACATTGAGATATAAGTTCTAAGGTCTCAGTATAGTTACAACAGCCGCCCCACCCTTCGAACCGAAACGCATTACTGTTTCACGGCGGAAATAGGCGGGGTGGTGTTACCTACCCGTGCGGACTCACAAGAAGTCCTACCACCACTAATAAAACCGTTTCAGTACATTGAAAATAAATGACCATAAAAAATATTAATTAAACATCTACCTCGCGTCGGCACTCACGTTACGTGATGTCTATGCGCTCCCGTAACGACTTTTCACCAGACGGGCAGTGAGCTCGTTCATCCTTCTACGCAATGATAATTAATCAACTTAAGTTTAAATGTTTACTTTATACTTTGACTTAGCAAGGTTATAATAATATGGATTTAACAGTCTGGCTTATTACGTAATCGTTTAAAAAATATATATATTTATGAAGTAAAATATTCATTACACGATTTCTTATTGTTTTGTTGTCAAATATTATTCCGCTGAAATAAATGCTTTTACGAAACGATAAAGTGGAAATATTCTAATGCGCACTTGCACAGAGCACCCACGGCCTGAAGACTACCCAGAACTTGTATATCTACACAATTAGTCTTTAGCGAGATTGCTATGATCCTTTTAATTGTTTTCCTTCCTCGAACACATACAGATTTTACTTTATTTATCAAATTACCGGAATATAAAATCTTGATGAATATAATTGTAACACACCGCCTTGACTGGTTTCTTTTTTGGGTACTTCCTAAATTAGTATACATGTAGAATAGTATAATACATATTCAAGAGGTGAAAGGCTATTTGGTTTAAGCGACATTTTTGCAACATTACAGGAGTAAAGGGAGACGGGGGGTGGGGGGGGGGGGGAAATAGCATTTAAAAAAAACTTCTTCAGCTATTTAAATGGAGTAAACTTAATTAAAGTTCAATTTTAAAAACATCGAACTGTTGATGCCACCAGCAAAATAAAACGCATCATTAAGCGAAGTGTCGCTTAAAACGAAGAGCCTTTCGCCCTTCGATATGTGTGTAATATATCTATACAAATATATAAATCTACAGTGGTTTTTACGGATGTTCCGTTATAACTACTGAACCATGCATCCGATTGACTTTAAGCTTGGTATCCATGTAGAAAATACATATACTTAATGGATAGGCTAATATTTATATGAGTGTTGGACTCCCTACACCGGTTGGGGGGACGTTAATGATGAGAATCTTTGTGGGGGTGAGAAATAAAAATGTTAATTTTAAATGCCCAGCGAAGCGGACGGGTACAGCTAGTTATATATAAAATTTAACCTAAACCAACCTAAATTTTGTGCCCATTTAATTATAGAAGCCGTATCGTTGTTCGCTCCTTCCGCGGAATACACCAGTTCGTCGCCGAGCCTCCAGCCGACCACCGGGTACAGGCCGGACACGCTGGCGTGAGGCGCAGATCCGGTGTTTATATTAAAGAATGTCCCCGTTCCCATTGTCAGTTTGATGTCACCAACGTCAAAACAACACGAGCCCCACATCGACGCCGTTTGATCGGCCATCTATATGAACATTATTAGTTTTAAACCCATTCATAGTTACACCGGTAAGAGTAACGCCATCTATCGCCGAATAGTCGAACGAAAATCGAAGGATCTAGTAGCACCTAGAATGCTCGAGAAGTACAACGCCATCTATTGTCAGATAGCGGAAACTACTACTAGAGATGTGTGGAATATTCTCGATAATTCTAGGGATGAGGTATCGGCTATAAAATCGTTGTAGAGATGGCACGCAGTCAGTCAGTAATCTGAACTACTCGAAGCGAAACAGCGAACGGATCACGTGAAGCGAAGCGGAACAAGTGAATTGAGAGTTTGTTTGTTGAGTGTTTTAAGTGTTCTAAGTGTTGAATACAGTTTTTTTAGTTATACTTTGGTAGAATTTTATTTATCCCGAACCCCAGCGTGTAACAATAGTTACGAAATATGGTATAGAAGATATTAGATGAGAGGGATTGATTTGCGAGAGTAGCTGGCAAAAGCTGAATGAGAGAAGCCGAGGATCGTGTGCAATTGGAGATGCCTATGTCCAGCAGTGGACTAGTATAGACTGATGATGATGAGTGATGTATTAGATTAGCTGGGGTTGACGTACACTACGTTCCATTTTAATTTGGTTCATTTAGGAGTTGCGCTATTTTGTTTTTAAAGTTCACATATTTGAGAAATTAAGCACGATAATAAAAAGCTCGAATCTACGACAAGTTTGTTTGAATTTGAATTTGGAACTGTGACCATACGAAAGCTGTCACCATAATATAATGTCTAGTAAAAACAAAAAAAAAATGATTGAAATATCATAATATATGTATTTTCATAAAAGAAATTCAACTCCTCGGAGTCCAATGAGCAAACTATCACAAGCTTCCTGCGAATATTAATTTCAAGAAATTATTTAGGGAATTCAATTAATCAAATTATAATTATTTAGGGAATTTACCCCGATATCAGTTTCTTGGTGTCCATTGGCGCCAATAACCAATCACTTTTAACTCAGTTGCTCGTTAGTTTTTATTCGACAGTAAAGACTGTCAAAGGTTATCAACAAATACTGTAGGAATGGATACCTATAACTTTACAAAACGAGACAATGTTATTGTTAAACATAAACATGTCTAGAATATTAATGTAAATGTCAACCAATCTCTGCATAAATACAATGTTATTTATATTCCTGGCCGCGATACAATAAAGTCGGCAAGCACCTGGCAATTATCTTTCGACCGATAGCGTAGATATTGCTATTGTTTAAAATAGGTTCATACAACGACATCGGGTCTTAAATTCGACGTGTGGTAAGATGTTAAATAATATGTATTATTCGTGTCTATGATTTATGAAGTATCTACCACGAGTATGTTGAACGATAAAAATATTTCAGAATTTATTTTTGCTTGTACTGGAGCAATTCCCAAAGATAAGTTGTAGGGTAGATTCGAGAAACGACATAACTATAAGAATCGCGATCGAAACATTGTGTGTGTGTGTGTGTGTGTGTGTGTGTGTGTGTGTGTGTGTGTGTGTGTGTGTGTGTGTGTGTGGGTGGGTGTGTGTGTGTGTGTGTGGGTGTGGGTGAGTGTGTGCGTGTGTGTGTGTGTGTGTGTGTGTATGGGTGGGTGTATGTGTGTGAGTGTGGGTGGGTGTGTGTGAGTGTGGGTGGGTGTGTGTGAGTGTGGGTGGGTGTGTGTGAGTGTGTGTGAGTGTGTGTGGGTGTGTGTGAGTGTGTGTGTGTGTGTGGGTGTGTGTGAGTGTGTGCGGGTGTGTGTGAGTGTGTGTGGGTGTGTGGGTGTGTGTGAGTGTGTGAGTGTGTGAGTGTGTGTGGGTGTGTGTGAGTGTGAGTGTGTGTGTGCGAGTGCGTGCGTGCGTGTGTGAGTGTGGGTGTGTGTGACTGTGTGTGTGTGTGTGTGTGTGGGTGTGTGTGTGTGTGTGTGTGTGTGTGTGTGTGTGTGTGTGTGTGTGTGTGTGAGTGTGTGTGTGTGTGTGTCGTATATAGAGGTTACTCACGCAGCTTCTGATCGGAATGGCATGACCCCATATGTCCGGCGCCGTGCTGGTGAAGTGTTCGCCGGCCGTGTCCACGACCGTCGGCAAAGAGGACATCGGAATATTTAATAAAAGTGTTCCCCAGCCGGCCCACTGCATCGTAAACGGATCGTAGAAGCCTGTAGCGGATGCCGAAGAAACATCGGTCATGTGAATACGTTGACCTGAACAAAAAGGAATCGTGTTTAACACCAAAAATTATGTTTTCGAATTTTATTATACCCATATAGGTAATAATCACAACAAATTATTTTACGTATAAAATAGCATTAAGCTATCGAAGCTGCGTTAGTTCGTGGATTTATCCTTTTTTTCGCGCAGCAACGACACGATTAGAAGAGTTCGTAAATTCGTATAAAATCCTATTCGTAAGTTTGAGAGCATTAACAACTAAGAAAATACCTTCCGCCGTGCACAAGATATTGCTCGGAGACCGACGGTCCAAAAGCTGTTGTTTTTTTTTCATCCTATTCTAGTAACCTCAAGGGTTATATACTAGATTCGCCGAATTAGTGGGTGAGCTCACGGGGCTCAAACTTGACGACGTTGCTAACACTGACCCTAGCAAGAGGAGTGTTTCGCAGAATCTAACACCGGATCGGAAACGCGACCCACTGAGAAGATCCGGCGAGAAACTCAGTGGGCTGTTGTTGTTCGGAACTTGTATTGTGCAAGCTTATATTGAAAATGTCGTAAGCGAGATTCGGGTATCTGTCAAATATCTTGTGTTGTATATATTTTTTTATTGCTTAGATGGGTGGACGAGCTCACAGCCCACCTGGTGTTAAGTGGTTACTGGAGCCCACAGACACCTACAACGTAAATGCGCCACCCACCTTGAGATATAAGTTCTAAGGTCGCATAGGTCTCTCTTCATAAGATCTTGTATGATAGCTACCGCCATAAAAACACATTTCAATGTTGTTATATAAATTACAAATTCAACCGCTGACACTGGACCGTTTTTTTTTTTTTTTTTGCCGGACATAACCTAAAGATTGCTTGCTGTTAAATGGTTATCAGAGTTTATGAACACAATAAAGATCGCCGCGCTAATGAGGCCCTTAACGATTTCAATTGAAGTTAATCGTGAGCTCGACGGGCCATCAATGGAGCTTCTTGACTTTATGACGGATTGGCTAAAACCATTTGACAATAAACTAGACGTAAATTGGTTGACCATCCCGAGTATTCTTCATAGATATAGAGACGTGTAGATTCTAGTTAAAGCTTGATTTGAGTGGATTGCCGATGAAGCGAAACACTCTATTTTA
Organism: Bombyx mandarina; assembly: GCF_030267445.1. Taxonomy (NCBI): domain Eukaryota; kingdom Metazoa; phylum Arthropoda; class Insecta; order Lepidoptera; family Bombycidae; genus Bombyx; species Bombyx mandarina. The sequence goes on along the minus strand of NC_143225.1, from coordinate 7,630,636 downwards.
AGGCTTGGGTTACTCAGTCCGATACGATACGATGTCCCAATAATTCGTTTTTAGTTTTTAGGCTATTAAAGATTATGCTTTAAGCATACAATCTAAGATCATTAAATTTTAATTTGCGTTTAAATTTTATTATATTATTTAAATTACACCCCGTATGATACGAACGTAGCCTGACATAAAAAAAAACATTAAATTCATAATTGAATTAATTAATTATGTGAAAAATAATTAAAAACAACATTATTAACAAGGTCAGTGTTTCTTACTCCTAAGGTTTTCAAGGCTTTAAGCATAATTACCTGTCAATTTATATAATAACCACGTGTCCAAGGTTCCAAACATTGCGTCGTTGTTTTGTACAGCGTTTCTTAACGCAACTACATTTTTAAGAACCCAATTCAATCTCAGCGAGGTCTGCAAAAAGCGGTTCATTTATACAAACAATTTTATTATTCTGATCTCTTGTATCATATGTACAAGTATGTTAAAATGGAAATTTTAAATGAATTCATAGTAATTACTTTAATGAGATGGGGTCTTGAAAATTTTAATATGGCTCAGAATAGGATGACTATACAGGGAAATAATGAGAAAGAAGTTTTTAGTTCAATTTAAAAGGTGTACATATTTAGAAAAACATTTTAACTAAGTTATCTATGATTATTTAATAATGTTATAATATAATTACATTTTATATTGAACTTCAAAATGCCACAATTTATAGTAACGATTAAAATTCCAAAAAAATACCATAACAATAAGTTTTCTTCTTTTGTATGTGAGACGTTGGTTCCCGGCTCGGTAGTAAGTTTTAGCCGGTTATCGTCGCGACACACACACTGGGTCTGGACAAACCAATCGATCCCTGGTCGGGGATGGCTACGGAACTTGCCCAGCAAGGTATCCTAGGTCCCCGATGTACGTCTAGGATTCAACAAATAGTGTAAATGCACATACGCACCTGGGACTGCCACACGGAGCTCCTGGACGCGTGCACTGTTCTATAATCACTAGGCCTTCGTTAATGCATTATAATTTAACTTCACCCGCGGTCGTCGATTTCGGTTAAGTTTAAATGTTCTAGATTCGGTTGCGTGTTGCTCGGCTCCCGTTCGTAATCGATGTGTGTGTGCATGCGATGTAGCTTCGCTGTCATTTGATGGATCCGAACGTGGAGATCGATTGGCGTTGTAAAATGTCAGATTTAAAATTTGCCGCGAAGACGGCACATACCGCCCACCAAAATACAAGTTATTGGATTTTCAACTAAGTTAAATGATAAAATGAAAACTAAAGAAATTACTAAAGAAACCTACATCTAAATTAAATTAATGACAATATAATTTTAATAATTTTAGAATTTTAGTTAATCAGAATAAATAGGTAGGGGAGCTAACTTCGTTAATGGCCTAGTGTAGAATTTGCCATTGGCTGTACGGACAGTGGCAATACGAACCACGCCATCAGGGCTGGCGTGAAGCTTGGAGACACGAGCTAAAGGCCAGTGCAACGGCATTGTACTTTCACTCTTAATCAGTACAACGGAACCATCATTCAAAGTTTCGCCCCTTTTGTTCCACTTTGCTCTCTGAGTTAGGGAATGCAGATACTCGGACTTCCAGCGTTGCCAGAAATGCCGCTGGAAACGTTGAATCAATTGCCAGCGATTCAATCTAGACATCTGATCATCCAACAAGTTAGAATCTGGAACTGCGGTAAGTGGTTCCAGAACCAAGAAATGTCCCGGCGTTAAAACGTTCAAATCGTTAGGATCTGAACTCAAAGAGCAAAGCGGCCGAGAATTTAGCAAAGCTTCGATTTGAACGAAAAGTGTTGTTAACTCTTCGAACGTTAAAGTTTGATTACCTATAATACGATGTAAGTGAGTTTTAGCTGCTTTAATTTGTATTTCCCATACACCTCCGAAATGTGGAGCAGAAGGGGGATTGAATTTAAATTCAATGTTTTGAGACTCAGAAGCAGAATGCATATAAAGATTAAGGATCTTCTGAGCTCCAATAAAATTCGTACCACAATCGGAGTGTATAACATTCACCCTACCGCGTCTCCCAACAAAACGGCGCAGGGCAGCAATAAAGGCTTCGGACGAGAGCTCACTAACCACTTCCAAATGAACTGCTTTGGTACTAAAACATACGAATAGGCACAAATAGGCCTTACCGATTTTGGCACCGCGATGCTTACCGAGTTTGATTTGGAATGGACCCGCGTAGTCCACGCCAACAATAGAGAATGGTTTGACTTGATTCACACGAGAAGCCGGCAAGTCACTCATGAATGGTTCCAATAATTTCGGATTAGTTTTATAACACGAAACACATTTTGACAAGCAATGACGAATAGCACGTTTAGAAGAGAATACCCAAAACAGCTGCATCAAAAGATATTGTGTCGTTCCCAACCCAGGATGACAATTCTCTTTGTGAATTGCTTCGATGATCATGTATGTGAACCTAGAATGACGCGGCAACAGAGCAGGATACTTATGACTAAACTCAAGACCAGAACGAGACAAACGGCCGCCCACCCTGACAACTCCTTGGTCGTCCAGGAATGGATTGAGTTTTCTCCACGGTTTGGGTAATGGTATACCATTCTCGAGCTTACGAATTTCATCCTGAAAGTTGAGAAATTGAATTCGCTTGGTAATCGTCATCAGGGCCCCATGAAGTTCTGCACGACCTAAAAAGGTACCCGGAACACGTGTCTGTTTTTTGTTAACATTTCTGATAAAACGAAGACAATAACCAATAATACGTTGAACCTTACGAATTGATGAAAACCTTTCGAGCAAAGAATCGATAAAGTTAGGTTCATCATTCACGACCAACGAAAAGCAGCGTTCCTCGGGAAGCATATCAGTCTCGTTCACCTCGAGACCGGAATTTGAAGGCCATGAAGATGAAGGTTGCCGAAGCCAGCTCGGTCCCGCCCACCATAACTCACTCTGGAGTAGGTCGCTCGGACACATACCGCGGGAAGCTATGTCCGCAGGATTTTCATTAGAGCGCACGTGATTCCAGTGAGTTTCGGGGACAGTTTCTTGGATATGACTAACCCTATTAGCAACAAATGTTTCCAACGCGAGGAATGACCACGAATCCATGACAGAGTTACCGTTGAATCTGACCAAGCAAATGTATCAGAAAGTGGAAGTAACGGTACATACACTTCTTTTACGAATTTGAGCAGGTCAGCGAGCAGAACCGCAGCGCAGAGCTCTAGTCTCGGCAATGAAACTCTCCTAATTGGGGCCACGCGAGACTTAGCACATAAAAAGGATACTCCTATATGACCATCGGAATTAAGAGTTCGAAGATAAACCACAGCTCCATAGCCAGCCTCCGAACTGTCAGCAAAACCATGTAATTGGTACGATTCCATGCTTCCAGTGGTCGATATACATCTAGGAATACGAATACGTTCAATAAGTGGAAGCTCGGCTACGTACAGGTTCCAATGACGCACTATGTCGTCAGGAGGGACATCATCCCACCCAACACTCAAGACCCACAAACGCTGAACCAATAACTTGGGAATGAACGTCAAAGGACAGAGAAAGCCCAAAGGGTCATAAATACGAGCCACCTCACTTAGAATGGTACGCTTGGTACATTCTCTGTGAAGAACATTAACTTGGAAAGAAAAGATGTCCGGAAGAGGTTCCCACTTCAAACCCAATATTTTGTGAGAAGGGGTAATTTCTATATCTAATGATACAAAATCGGTTACGCAATGTTCAGGAGGTATGTCTGCAAGTAACTCTTTCTTGTTACTTGCCCATTTCCGTAATTCAAAACCTCCTTTCTTCAATAAATGAATGACGTCAGATTTAATCAACTCGGCTTCACCCAAACTTGAGGCTCCATGGGCCACATCATCAACGTAAATGGAAGAAGTAAGAGGAGAAACAGCACATGGAAAACAAGTGCCTTCATCGTGGACGAGTTGTTTAATTGTTCTGCACGCCAGGAACGGAGAAGACGCCACTCCATAGGTAACGGTATTCAACTCATACTCCTGAACCGGTTCAAATTGATTAAAACGCCAAAATATCCTCTGGAAACCACGATCCTGTTCCTGTTGAATAATATTCCTGAACATTTGCTTTATATCCGCTGTAAAAACAACGGGGTAGCCGCGAAATCTCAAAAGGATTTCTGTAATATTAGTCTGTAATTTGGGGCCTATTAATAAGGAATCGTTAAGTGAAATCCCTCGAGCGTCCTTAGCAGAAGCATCGAAAACCACCCTCAATTGAGTAGTTGAACTGCCAGGACGAAAAACACAATGATGAGGAATGTAATATTTTCCCTTATGCAGGTTGGTGGCTGAGACACGGCTCATGTGACCATTATTTAGGTAGTCCAGCATGAAGTCCGAATACTGCTCATGAAGGTTTGGGCTTGAAAGAAGTTTTCGTTCCAATAAATGAAATCTTCGCAATGCATTTTCACGCGAACCCGGAAACTGTAACTCCCCATCCCTCTGCCTAAACGGCAAAGAAACGATGTACCTTCCAGATGTACCTCGAGCGTGGGTTTCAGTGAAAAGTTTCTCACATTGCTGCTCGTCCGGCGTTAGAACTGATGATTTAGGTATGACCTCCAACTCCCACAGTCTCCTCAATTCCTCATGGAGAGGAGTATCGTGTTCTCTTAGAAAAAAAGAATTTGAGTGTTTTGTCTCATCCTTGCATTTGACACTTCCCATCAGGATCCATCCGAAGATGGTGTTCAAGGCTGAGGGTTCATGAGGACTACCCGAAATATTTCCGGGTAGTAACAGCGTTGAAAACATTTCAGCACCGATAAGCAGATCTATTGGTCCAGGCTTATTATAATTCGGATCAGCCAGTCGCAAATTACGTAGGTGTTCGCATGAAGAAAGATCAAGACGAGCAGTGGGCATTTGTGCACAAATAGATGGTAAGATGAGAGCCGTTAAATTAAATAAATTCTTTTGATGAACTCCGAGTTGAAGCTCCACCATTCCAGTCACTGACGTCGATGATTGCCCCAAGCCACAAACATTTCGCGAAGTTTGCTTAGGCTTTAAGCCCAATCGTTCCATAGCTTGATTAGAAATGAAATGTGACTGACTACCAGGGTCGATGAGTGCGCGAAGAGTATGAAAGTGACCAGATGTGTCACGCACTTCAACATTAGCAGTAGCCAGCAGAACTACAGAGCTACCATTCATGTTTGTAAAAGCCTGCGTTTGCGGCTCTTGACTAGAAGACGGTGGCAGTCGATTAATCGATGAATGACTCTTGGTCACGTCCTCGTGGACAGTGTCACAGAAATCTCTGTGGAGAAGCGTGTGATGGTTCTGTCTACAAATTTTACATCTGAAGATAGATTTACAATTTTTTAATTGATGCGAGGCGCGTAAGCAATTGAAACACCATCGATGAAGCTTCGCATGATTGTATCTATCATCTACCGATTTTTGTGAAAATGATTCGCAAGAGACTATAGTGTGCTCACCGTCACAGTACGAGCACTTGAGTGTCGGTGGAGTAGAATTTACTACGGTAGTTGGTGTCAGCATATCCTTAGAATTGTTCTTCTTCGGTGGGGTGTTTGATAAAAAAGTAGAAACCGGTTTTTTATTGAATGAAACGACGTTATGAATCGCAGCAGAACGTGGCTTATCCGGAGCAGGACGATCATGAACAAAGAAGTGGCCATCGCGTATAAGGGCTTCGCATTTGTTTTGTAAAAATCGTTTGAGGTCGTTGAAGGCTGGCAACTCAGAATCTGAAAATTGTATTTCAAAAGCACGACGAGTGTTTGAGTCCAGCTTTGAAAGAACTAAGTAGCTAAGTATAAAATCCCAACTGTCAGTTGGCAGGTTTAACCCTTTCAATATCGATAAATTTTCGTTAAACAAATCAAGACTACGTCGAAAGTCAGATGGAGAATTTAATTTTAAATTTACATTAAGTATTTCTTTCCAACAGGTGAAAGCTAAATCACGCTTATTTTGATAACGATCAATCAATGTTTGATAAGCCTCCTGATAGAATTTCCCTTCATAAGGGAAGGAGCGTATGAGTGCCACGGCATCTCCAGACAAACTTGATATTAGATAATGCATACGCTCTGAGTCCGTAAGTGTTGCGTTGTTATGAATGAGGGAGTGGAATACGTCATGGAATTTAGGCCAACCTTTTATTTCACCTGAAAACTGCGGTACAGAAATTTTAGGAAGTTTTATGTTGTGACTTGTTACTTTGGAAGATTCTAGCGAAGTGTTCAATTCACTACCCGTTTTGATAGTCAACTGCCGATATATAGAAAGAATCTCCATATGAATATCATCAAATTCCATGCGAAGCAGGTCCTCAGCCTCCTCATCGCAACTGTCTATCAGTGATATAATGTCACCGTATGCAGCCTCAAAGGCACTAACAACTTTTTTTACTTCCGGAAAACAAGCAAGGAAGGTGTTACATTGTTCCGGATCATATTTAGCCGCTCGGGCAATAACTAAAGTTTTCTTTAATCGATTTAAAGATAAAGTACGCTTCCGTCGCAATACTGGTAGGTCCTGAACCGAAATTTCATCTGTGTCCATCGACCTCGATTTACTTTTCTTAAGTACAGCACACGATACCTTCCGCTTCACGGAATGTGACATTCTTAATCGGAGCTACGATTTTATTTCAATTAAATTCAAAAAATAAAACAAAAAAATAAAAATTAGAAAATGAGTACTATTTATATTTGAAGGAAAATGAACGATTAATTTAAAATGTTTTTGTAATGTAAAATGTTTTGTAATTACGCAACCAATACAAAAGGATAAAACTAAAAGGTCAATAACCCATTTGCAATTGAATAACTCAGGTAAAAGATGACGTATGTGTTCGTATACCTGAGTTGTAAGTATTAGAATAATATCGCAAACACAAAGAACCGTAATCACCAAACGATATTTATAGGTAGGTAGGTAAGTACGGAAACGAAAAATGAATAAAATAAAAACTCGCAAATTAACTTCTTAATTTTGTTGATACGTATTTGATCGTAACAAAACAAGACTGGTTTAGGTTTAGATTTAAATTTAAATGTTTTAAAATTAAACCAAACGTGATATTATTTAAAATCGGTATTAGCACAACAATTATATTTATGAGAATATAACTTTGTACCAAGATACATAATTAACTGATGGGCGAACAATGCAGCGTTATACGTTCAACAAACGAAGACGGAGGGTATCCTCGTAAAGTTGACGACAATTAATCTAGAATTATTTATTAGATTCTCTTTTACGTTTAATATAATGAATTTTACAAATTAATGCACTGAAGAGAATGAAGTACATACACCGTTACGTTATTTGATTGTATGCACAACGTTACGGATTGCAATTAATTTGCACAGTGGATTGATGACGTGATTCGTATTGTCTTAGGCCTAATGAAATTGATCGTAATATAATTAAGAAAGCGGTTAAAAAGTAGTTATGTTAAATACTAGTTAAATTTAAGAACTTGTATTTTGCTGTGACGGTAGATTTCCCGGGTTTCGGCACCATAAAATGTATGTGAGACGTTGGTTCCCGGCTCGGTAGTAAGTTTTAGCCGGTTATCGTCGCGACACACACACTGGGTCTGGACAAACCAATCGATCCCTGGTCGGGGATGGCTACGGAACTTGCCCAGCAAGGTATCCTAGGTCCCCGATGTACGTCTAGGATTCAACAAATAGTGTAAATGCACATACGCACCTGGGACTGCCACACGGAGCTCCTGGACGCGTGCACTGTTCTATAATCACTAGGCCTTCGTTAATGCATTATAATTTAACTTCACCCGCGGTCGTCGATTTCGGTTAAGTTTAAATGTTCTAGATTCGGTTGCGTGTTGCTCGGCTCCCGTTCGTAATCGATGTGTGTGTGCATGCGATGTAGCTTCGCTGTCATTTGATGGATCCGAACGTGGAGATCGATTGGCGTTGTAAAATGTCAGATTTAAAATTTGCCGCGAAGACGGCACATCTTTAATTATTTGAATGGAGTAAACTTAATTGAAATCCAGGTATAAACATCGAATTGTGAATGCTAATACCAAATGAAACGGACCTTTAATAACAAAAGTCGCTTAAAATAAAGTCTTCCACCCCTCGACATGATGTTTTTTTTCCATCTTACACTTCACTTGAAGTCGTCGTGGCCTAAAGGATAAGACATCCGATGCATTCGTGTTGAGCGATGCATTCGTGTTGAGCGATGCACCGGTGTTCAAATCTCAGGCGGGTACCAATTTTTCTAATGAAATACGTACTCAACAAATGTTCACGATTAACTTCCGCGGTGAAGGAATAACATCATGTAATAAAAATCAAACCCGCAAAATTATAATTTGCGTAATTACTGGTGGTAGGACCTCTTGTGAGTCCGCGCGGGTAGGTACCACCGCCTTACCTATTTCTGCCGTGAAGCAGTAATGTGTTTCGGTCTGAAGGATAGGGCAGCCGTTGTAACTATACTGAGATCTTACTATACTGAGATCTTAGAACTTAATATCTCAAGGTGGGTGGCGCATTTACGTTGTAGATGTCTATGGGCTCCAGTAACCACTTAACACCAGGTGAGCTGTGAGCTCACCTACCGTCCGCACGTAGTTGGAATAACCCCTTAGACTACCATCAATCGGGTAGGGGAAAAGGCAAAAAGATCTCTATTCGGGGCTGTTTTTTACTATTATGTACAATTCAACGAATTTTAATTGTTTTATTCATTTCTTATTTAGATTTTCAAAATTAAAAAAATCCTCTTTCCTTGTGCTTTACTTTTAAAAACCCAGCTATGAAGTTTACCAATTTAAAAAAATACGTCAAAAAAGTGAAACGAATTGAGTTATAAACAACTTCTCGTCGCTCAAACTTTGTAACTTAAAACTGTATCTTCCATTGTAAAAATACATTTTATAACCGAAGGCGCAATATAAGAAAATGATTCTGTTTTTATCTTATTAAACTAGTTAAGTCCCGCTGTGATTACCGCCAAATACCTACGTTAAATAAACCCATTTCGTATCCCGCGCCTGCTACGAGTATTGTACGCTAATAAGGAAGCGGACAGCTATTGTCAAACTATGTAGGTACACAAAATATCTTAAGGCAGAGAACAAAAACAACAATAATCTAAAACTTAACGAATTTCAAAGAGTATTTATTACCATAGAATAGTATTCGAAATAATCAAGGTACCTCAAATGTTGTCTTAAAGGTCCATCAAAGGTAACAAAAAAAAAGACAACTTATGTTTCTTGATTAAAAATAAGTTATTTTTTACCGCCTCAAATTAATCTCGTATATTAATTTTACGTTTGGTGAGCGGTGGCAAAACTTATTTCAAATCACGATTAGACAACAACTTTTCTTCGCAATTTCACCCGCCTTGAATTAGTTAATCAAAAATACACATGCTAATTTATTCTTATATTTCAAAAAATCTGCTTGAAACAGAAGATTTTACCGAAAACAAAAAATTTAATCTTTAGGTATTACTAGTGAAATTTCTACTGATTAATTTAACATTTAGCGTTATAGCTAAATAGAAATATGTAGGTAGATACAGAGAGATTAGGCCATAAACAAGGAACTTTAATATTTAAATAACATAATATAAATGCTATTTTGGGGGGGGGGGGTGTCTAAAGCTTTTAAATGGGAATTTACATTGAAAATTTTCACATTATCATCGTCATGGTATTCTTTTTCTCTTGTTAATTTAATAATAAGCAAAGCGATGAACGAATAAACTAAATATTGCAGTATTTGAATAGGTGATAAATTCCGTAGTAAATGACAGAGAGCTGTAAAGTATTCAAATTGTCGAAAATTAAATGCGATTAAACCGTAAAGTACTTTTAATAATGGCAAAAAAGCCAAAACAATTAAGCTGCGTGTTATTACGGGACTATCGTTAGACACAAAAAAAAAACTAAGAAAAAGTACTGCAACTAAAACTATATGAAAGTTTTTTATGGTTGAGAAGTTACTGGAGGCCCGGAGGCCTTTCCAGTTTTACCAGGGCAGGTGGGTGAGCAAAGGCTCAGCCAGGAGGGGTAGGATTTGCTAACAGCTACCCGCGCGCCTCCAAAGGAGACCTAACGACTCAAGAGTAGCTGTTTCGCGAATGAATCTACTACCGGATCGGAATCGCGACCCGCTGAGAAGATCCGGCGAAAAACTCAGCGGACTGATGCATAGGTTAGGTTGCACTCTTTGCCGAGTTCGATGAGTACGGTTACCGCGGTCCCTACTCCTAGTGTTAGAGCTAAATGTCTAATGCAAGGGTTCTTGGATCTGATGGATTCCCCTATGTTTGATTTTGAATATTTATCGACAAATAATTTAAGCGTGTAAACTGACTCGAAACCTCACCTCTATTGCATACACTAAGTTTCTGAAATCACTACATTTCTAAGTTTATATTCAGCGCTTTGATTTTGTTATACATATTTTTTTTTTTTTTTTGGTCAGGAGGAAATCGCCGGACTTCCGCCCTCCACTGGGGATAGAGGGCGGAGCATGTCAGAGTCGAACTGACTAAAACCTCCTGTCGCTCAACAACCAACGTCCAAACCTCGCATGAGACAGAACTCATGAAGAGGCAAAGGGGGGAAAGTGAAGCGTTTAGTGCGGAGCACATCTCTCCCATCACCCTCCCCCTCGGGACGCCGGACCGGCGGTCGTCGGCGCCACGACCACCAGCCCTCTCGGTCGGCAGGCTATCCGAAGCCCGCCTAGATGGCGCCGGTTAGAGTGAGCTATCCTACGGAATACCCCGCTGGACCAGAACCAGCGTGGGTCGAGGATAGCCGGCCTTCCATCACCCGGATGCTCTTGCGTAAAACGCGTGCAGAGCAGCTTGCACGTCGTCTTCTTAGGCCCCCTCGCCGGTCCCCAGACCGACATGTGAGGGGGACCCGAAACACTTAGAGGGCCAGGGCTTGGGCGAGATCCGCCTCCCTGGCCCCCGCTCGACGGCGACGGGATTGTGCGTCTCTCACGCGCCCCGTTGTTATACATATAGACCTTTAATGTAAATGGACTTAATATTCTTGTTGTTTTCAATCTTGTATTAACATAAAAGTTTTGCGTCACAATGAGTCAAAATCCCAGCGTCCTTAATATTTAATTTATTCATTTAAAAAATATTTACCTGCGTATTCATAAATTTGAATACACTTCCGGCTTTGAATCTTTTGCTCCGTGACACCAAATATAGAACGTAGGCGCTGAATTTAAATAACTGAAACAAATCATCTGTTTTAGTGTTGGTATTACGAGTCTACTTGTCATAGGTCATAGCCAAGACGCGCCACAGCGTCGTGAAGTCGCAGACGCTCCTTTTAAGCTATAATCTTGGGGATGCCACAGAGACTTCAATATCAGGTATCAAAATAGAATACGTTGACGTTAAGCTATCTATGTACTAAAATTTAACGACCGATAGCCAAATCAGTTCTGTCCTATAAATCTAGTTAAATGTCCTCTTTCCCTCATTACAGAAATTGTTGACTTGAAATTCACACGATCTATGTCAACTGAGTATTTCGAAGTATGACCTTATAGCTTTATTGAACTGATAGTTTTCTTTATTCCATCGAAGAGGAGACGCACATATAACCAGCCTCGCAGGGAATCACCGTCTTTCATTACTATCGGCAATACTATATGCTCCGACGGAAGGTGGTAGAGTGCGAAGATACAAAATAGGTAATATAACAATTTCTCAGAGTACTCCCGGTAGATACAGATGGAAGGGTGTTCATCGTAGCAAAGAAAAGTGATTCAAATGAAAGCCTTATCTTGTCATGCTATTCTGCTTTCTTCCAATGAATATGATATACATACTGCCAACATATGTATTGTTTGTTCAGAATACCTAGCCATTATACAGGTTACTTTTGAATCATCTGGCAAGCGAAGAATGAACGAAGAAGAAGACTAAGCACTATGGTGCTCATTCCAATTTGCTATTTACAATGCCCATAGGAATTTTTTTCGTTCTATCTTGAATGGTACAAAGTAAAATGACGCAATGCCTACAAAAATTATGAAAATTGGTTCAGTCTTGCTCTGGATACACTGTGGTTTAAAGAGCTGACTGTCAGCCTCCAAGAAGTATTGGCGAATTCAGCTAAAAGTACTTACTTTAAGTAGTATTAATTTAACCATTGTTTTTTAAGTGAATGACTGTTTTCTATGAGGGCCATGGTTTTCTGACCTCAATATACTGTTAATTCGTTCTGTATGCAAATATATTTTTATTTTATTTATATGCCTACCAACTACTAGTACCCTTAAAGAGCTATACTAGCTTCACCAAATGTTAATATCAACCGCAATATTTCTTAAAAGACAGTGGTCAGCTCAATAGCAAAATGTTGATGAATAATATTGTTACGCCTGTAAGAGTAACGCCATCTATCGCCGAATAGCAGAAACTAATATTAAAGAATTGTATGGTAACATCGAGAACGCTCGAGAGGTACAACGCCATCTATTGTCAGATATCGGAAACACACATTCGACTTGCCCAGAATGTTCTCGATAAATCTAGGAATGTCGTATCGACAATAAAAGTGTTGCAGAGATGGCACAAAGTCAGATAGTAATCGGAACTACTCGAAGCAAAACAGCGAACGGATTACCTGAATCGAAGCGGAAGAAGGTAATTGACAATTTTCAAGAGTTCAATGCATAACAATACCTTCATCATACATGACCACAAAAAAGTAAAGTATTCAAAATATATGAGAAATTAAAAACCATGAAAATGATTTTAATTATTAACCTGAATACTATTTGAAGAAGTGGTAATAAATAGAAATAATCCTTACAGAGCTCATATTAAATAAAATCATTATTTTGTACTTGTTTTTTCATTTGGTTAACAATAAGTAATATACCTATATGTACCTTCCATGTATAAGACTTGTTCCACTGTTTGACAAGACTGTCAGCTCTTAAGTCTTTCCAAGTTACAAAATTGTGAAAATGCTTGCCAGTTGTACGAGACCACGTGATGAATGTGCTCCTTTGAGTAGATATACCCATTGCTGTGATCTGACCAGCCGAAAGATTGGCATCTATTGAAAATAAATGTTACTTTTAATAATGAATGTTCATTTAGTGCTGCATCTTGTGTGTTTCTCCATGTATGCCATTGCATGTAGGGCTCCCATACTAAAGGTAGCGGGTTCATGAGTGCAAGATTTTATCTTTATTTAATTTTTTTGTTTGTATTAATCAGCTGTCTTCTCTGTCTCATTTATTTGAGCATCTAAAAAAAATAATCTGCCAGAGAGAATTAGAGTTCACACAATTAGAGTTCTAGGGCAAACTTTGGCCTTAATAGGCTTCATATTTCTTTGCCTACTGTTAAGTACAAGTCAGATCCGCTCTGAATTACAATATTTGCTGAAAGCTGACTTTCAAAATACAATAACAGTATAAATATGGAAAAATTGTCACATTGCTAAGGTGTTCCAGACATTGGGTCCAACAAACAATTATATTTAGGGAAAAAAACTAAACCACACCCCGAATTGATGTTTTGCTTACATGGCACAAAAATCATTCAAGTGAAATATCATACTGGTAGGCTACGCTGGCATGGTCTTTCAAGGCTCAAGCTTAGGTAAAAAAACTGGTAACTAAAACCAGAATTCCTATTTCATGGGATAGGCTAAACAGTTAAGATTTGGACCTTATGCTTCAAGGTAAGTGGCTTAGTCTCTTCTAAATACTTAACAAAAGGTAAACTGAAAGCTTGTTCACCCTTCTAATAAATAAGAAACAATAATAAATAATATTATAAATAATTCTCATACGTAAGGAAAAAATGTTTTTTTATTAGCTTACTTACTTTGAAATGATTTCTTCACCACTGAAATAACTGAGCTCCATAATTCATTTGGGTTAATCTCCACAAATCCAGGACAGGGATAGTGCAGAATCACCTTAATTAAAACACATGTAATATTTTTCTTCAAATAAGCTTCATTTTTAATTTGGTAAAATACTAGTTTATTGTGTTTAATTTGACTTTATTTCTAAAAGTTTTAATAATTTATTTCAGTCTACTTCCATTTTTTAATGCGTTGCGCATTTTTAGCTTAATTCTGCTTTCTTAAAGTATTAACTGTATTTATTACGGAAATCTATGCACAATAAAATAAAAATAAACATTTATTCAACACTAACGTAGACATACCTGATCGGCAGCTTTTCCTACAGTTTCTGCTCTAGAATTATAAATAAACGCACGAATTGTCGTAGTTCCTATATCTAAAGTCAAAATATATTTCTCTTCCATTATCTTTCGTTAAAAACACTAACAAAGAACTGAGAATATTGAGTTCACAGAACTTACTATAATTTTATAGCTTATTTACTAAATATAAATTAATGATACACATCGTTATCATTTATCGCAATTTGCACTTTGAATTCATAGAGTAATAACATATTTTGTAATTTTCTGTTTGAAACACAGGCTATTCTTTTATTGTGTCACGTACGGTTTGTGCATTAGCCAGTGTCAAGAAATAAGATTTATTTCTACTTTTTAATTATTTACAGTTTATAAATAATAAAAAACGACGGAAACTGTCCATGTTGGCCATTATTAATATCACTGTAAGTATGAATTAAATTAGCAGCGTGGGACGGTATAGATAAATTAGGTTGAGTAAGTAATTTTATTAATCTAGTAAAGCATTTTTTAATTATTTTGACTATAGCCGCAATGTTGATGTCCCATATCAAATCATACATCAAATTTTCAAAAATGTACTGGGATGGCATAGTGACAACTTTAATTTCTTTAATTTTTTTCCTCAGGGATTCCCTTGAGTGCATGTTGTAAATAGCACGTATAGTTCTTTTCTGCAGAATAATTATCATTTCTACATCGGGCGCATTGCCCCATAGCAAAATGCCATAGGACATGACACTGTGGAAATAACTAAAATAAACTAAACGAGCCGATACTTTGGTCTTTATTTTTTTACTACGATAATATAAATAACATACATGACTGTTGTAACTTCATTGATATTACTTAATTATCAGAGAAAATATCAAGACAATAAATAAACCACACTAACCACAATAAATAATTAATAATCTAAAAACGAAATTTTTCGTAGGAAAATAAATTGTCCCATTGAGACCGCAGTGTTTTTGAACTCATTTATTTCATTACATTCTGATAAACTTTTATAGTCTTATAACACTACTTAGAGTTTTGAATACATGTTTTATTTAGTATATAGTGAAATACGTCGTAAGTTAATCAGTTTTCGCAAAATAATATTAACCCTTAAAAAATTCCAAAATGGAATTCGATTTTGTTACCGATTTTTGTGTCGAAAGATTTTTTAAACTAGTAATTTAGTTAGTGTTTTTTCTTTTGGCTACGCTATTGACAACATTTCACATCGCCATTTTGTTGTGATGTCATTTCGGTGTCGACAACAGCCGCGACTTAACGTTGTGCGCTGCACTGCGGCGAATTCGATCCGGATTTTGTTACCCTGTATGAAGGTAAGTTAAAGATACCTAATATTCTTGTTAAAATTGTAAATAGTTAACTTTATGGACTACAATTTGATGTAAAATATTGTTTTAACTATTGAGTTTTAAAGAATCTGTATTTTATTGAAACTCTGTACTCGTCCTTTTGTTACTTTAGCGTGGTAACTATATATACATATTATATTTTAAGATGATTTTGAAAATTACGGTCAACAATTTTGAGAAATGCTCAGTAATTAACTCTGTAAATGATAATATGAAGTGAAATGAAATGAAGTCGATTAATATTATGAAACATGACATGAGGTGAAATGAAATAAAATGCGATGAAATGATATCTGATGAAATATTATAATCTCAGTAAAATGATGGTCATTTACTGAGACTTTCTCAGTGGACTTTTTGGAGGATCCCGAGAAGTTACGTCCAGCGGCTTTGTTTAATTTTCCTCCATTTGTGCACTTTTACAGATACTTAACAATTAATAAACCACTGATATTACAATTTAAACCTGAAGAAACATTAAATAGACAAAATAAAACAAATCACACAACTTGACTCCTCGCGTTCCCCCCAAAAAGTCTCAGAGACTAGCCACATTAAAGTGAAACTTTCATTACATTGTCTCAAACCTTTTCGTCTGTGTGTTGCATGTCGCGTGACGGTCGGCCGCGGAGTAGGGAAAAAGTGAAAGGCGCTCGTCACGTCAGAACAGCGGAGGCCAATGTGACGGTGGGTTCAATAAAAATATTAGTTGGAGATTTAGTTTACTTTTATCCTTTCCCATTATCATTCCAATTTTCCAAGTATAAAATTGAGATTGATAAAGTGATTTTTGTACCCTTAATGGAATATTATTTCAAAATTTTTAGTTAAATGTCTATAATGTGAAAAAAAGTTTCACTTTTACCGTGGTTTCATAAAACCACACGATCCTTTTTTTTAAGGGATTTTATGATCTGATAGCTAAGACTTTTTATTAAACAGTTAATAAAACACTGTTATTACACATTTAAATCTGAAGAAACACTAAATAGACAAAATAAAACAAATCACACAACTTCACTCATCGCGTTCCCGCCAAAAATTCCAAGTTTTTTTAAGGGATTTTATGACCTGGTAACTAAGACCTTTAAGTCATGTCTTATTTTTATATTCATATTTTTATGAAAAATGATATTATGGAGTGAAATGAAATGAAGATGATTAATTTGAGACATTAATCAACTGGGATGAAATTAAATGAAATGAGATGAGATGATATGGGATGAAATATAATCTCAGTAAAATGGTGGTCATTTACTAAGATTTTTTCAGTGGAATTTTTGGAGGATCCCGAGAAGTTACTTCCAGCGGGTTTGTTTCATTTTCCCACATTTGTGCGCTTTCACAGATATTAAACATTTAATAAACCACCATTGATTGTAGGGTGCTTTATAGCCACACTAGTATGAATCAACATCTTACCTTCTTGTTTCACGAAGCTGTCATGCATTTCAGTTTGACCTATGGTCAGTGGTCTACTAAACTGACAGGTGATATACTAAAAATTCGAGATCAAGTCCTCATGTCGCAAGGTGGATGGCAGCTTCAAGATGTGATAGATATGACCTCCGATATTCATTTAACGTCAGATGGGCCCTGAGTAACAAGTTGAGGCATTAAAATATCTGCAGTATAAGGTTAATAATAAAAAAATAAGCTTTTTTAAAAAACTAGTAAATTTTATCTCCACAAAAATTGTTTGTTAAAATTTTTGACTCTTGAGTGCTGTCTGTCTATTTACTTGCTTCTTGCAATATAAATAGCATTCAACCTCATACATTTAATAATTTTGAATCAGCATTACCTTTAGTACGTGTACAGTGCAGGCTTTATAGTTGCCGTTCTTTGCGATTCATTTTTGGGATGTAGAGTAGAACTATGGGTACTCGAAATGTATTGTTAAATATAATCTATGGCTTGCCTGATAGAGATGACAGCATTGACCTAAAGGTCTCTGTCACCAGGTCATAAAATTTAAAAAAAAAAAAAAAGATGACAGCAGCAAGCGCGTTTTGGATCTTTGAGCGCTGAAAATTGTAATGTAAAAATACGAGAAATAAATGTGTATTGGCCATCATGGCAAATCCAAGGAAATTCAGTGAAAAAATTGCCCTCCATAATCAAAAGCAGGCTGAGGAAACTGCCGCTTTTGAAAAAATTATGCGTGAAGTTTCCGACGCAACCAATAAGGTATGTCTCCTATTTACTCAGACAATCGCTTCCTGGCCGTCAAATGTGCCCACCAACGTAAACAATAATCATTGCAATATGCCTATTACGCCTTAACTACTTAGATTATTAATATAATGCTATTTGTACACAACAAAAACTACATTGTTTTGTTTAAGTGTATTTCCCAATTGTCATTGTCAATGTGTAGGTATTTCATTTAACTTCTACACAATAGCCAGTTATAAGTTTAAAAATAATTTAACCCTAGTAGACATTCGGCACATATAATTATTTGTTGCGATTGTTTGAACATCAATTTCGAGAGCAACTTCATTCAAGTTATTATTGTTATTGAAAGAAAAGTAATTGTTTTTTTTTACACTATTCATGGTTTTCCTTGTATTATTCCGGTCACCGCCCTCGTCGAACCCGTCGCTGGCCATGAAAGGCTCGACGAGTAAATTAACCCATAGACAACAGCCCACTGAGTTTCTCGCCGGATTTTCTCAGTGGGTCGCGTTTCCGATCCGGTGGTAGATTCTGCGAAGCACTGCTCTTATTAGGGCCAGTGTTATCAACACCCCCGGTTTGAGCCCCGTGAGCTTACCTACTGGCTCGGTGAATCTAGATTAACCCCTTGATATTACTAGAATAGGTAGAAAAAAAACATATATTATTGAATATTTCAATATAGAAAAAAGAAAAAAAAAAGTTTCATAAAATAGAAAAATAAAGTTAGAGATGGTGAAGATCCGTGGTTTCAGGTTAATTCAAGTACCAGGCGTACCAGAAACAAAGCTCCACCCAAGACCCCTGAAACAAATGAAGCGTCACTCCGACCTTCTCAGCAAGGGCTGGGCACGTTTCGCAGTGGCTCATTGCCAAATGTGGCTGCACCACAGGCCACCAACATAGAGACGGAAAATGTTAAGGTTCCTCAATTTTGGAATCCTTTGTTACCATCAATCAGAATATTGCAAATAATTACTCAAGGTACTTCATAAGGAACAATATTACTTAAATATGAGATTGCTGAGCCATATAATAATTATCAAGCTTCAGCTAGAAGTATAATAAATATTTGCAATATCTAGGTTGATGTATTCCTGCAAGTTGCTATTTTGTTTTGTGGTAGTGGTGCAGTTGTAGCTGGCTATTGATTTTTGAAAAGTTCAACATCTAGATTTCTTGTCTGTTATACCTTGAGTTTCCTTCAATTATTTTCAATTATGTATCGAAATAATAATGTTGATAAAATATATTGCCATTATAACATAAATGAATTTTGCTTAACACTGCTAATTACCATTGAGACACCACACATTATTTATGTTAAAACATGTGGTCTAAATATTTACAATGTAAACAAGTGTTTTGTTCCTCATCTGTTCACTTTGTGTGATTCCAGAAATCTACAAAGTATAGTAAAACATAAACTGTATCAATTAGGATTTGTCAAATATTGTTTTTACCCTTATATGTTATTATGTGTTATCTTATGAATCAGAAATATATATATATGTATGATAATTTTTTTTTTTCTAGTTAGGATTTAGCATGATTCAAAACGGTCATAAACAAACATACTTATGCAAAGCAAGAGCAATGGGCATGTTTATCATTTGTAGTGCCTTTTCCTAAGATTGAAGTTATGAATGATATTTAAATAGATGATTCTCTATCCTTTCCGCTTTCTTTGAACATTTACTTTTGATTGGCACAGAAAAAACTATAAAATCATGAAAGTATGCCGTTATGTGCATATCATGCAAAAACTATTTAATAAATTCCAATTTCATTTTTTTTGTTTCACTGTAGTAAGGATACTTGCTCGTTATCTCAAAAAATCACAATGTTTTCATTTAATATCAAGTAAATAAGTGTTCTTATAGTGGTACTCCATAGATGGCTTTATTCATTTTCAGAAGGACAATGTCAAAATACTATTTAAGCCCACAGGCATAACTACTACTTAATGTAATTCAGAGTTTTCAACACTTATTTTTCTCTGGCTAATCATAATCAAGTCATAAATCAGAAAGTGCTTATAAATGAAAATATTGGTGAGCATAAGTCATTTCAGGAAAATTATAATCATGTTTCCTTATTTGCTATTTCCCTATATTGTAATATTTGTTATGTTACAGTTATCAGCTTGGGGTAAAACCAATTAAATGTGTTGCAATCCCTGATAGAGGAGTAGAATCTATTGATATTTGTTGCAAGTGATTAGTATATTTTGATTGTCACTAGCCTGAAGAAGCTACACTGGCAACACAATATGGCCTGGGTGGTGGTCGCAGTGGAGGGACATCACCGTCTCGTTCGCCTGGTCAAAGAGGCCGCACCTCCTCATCTGTAGGTCCAATGCGCCGACCTGCCGACCGGAAGCATGATACCAGTCCTTATGGAAGCACTGTTTACTTAAGGTGGGTACATTAAAAAATTATTTGTTTGAAAAAAGAGTAAGCTTTTTTGGCAAGCATTTAATTTAAATCCATTAAAAAAATATATAATATAAAACGAGCGATCAAAAGAGGCTAGTAGTGTAAACTGTTGCCATTACAGCCAGAAACGATGGCCTGTTTTAATTAAAAGACTGAAAACTGAAAACCGCCTTATTTTAAATTCATTTAGGTCAAAGAGTCTATATCAAAACTAGCTGCAAACCCTATTGGCGACTCACAACTTTAAAAACAAATGGTCTGTCACAAATTTGTGAAACAAAATCTAACATTGTTAAGATTTAAATCGTAACGGTTTGGGCTTGCGCCACTTTACCGCTCTGTAGTATTAATAACTAAGCGTTGCCTAGTGAAGATAAATGTGATAATAAAATATAAATGCAAATTATAAGTGATAACCACGTTTTTCACACAGTATAATGACAATCCCGAAGTCTCAATAACATAGTAACACAATGTATGACATGCAGTAATTGATTCTTCGAGCAAATATTTAATGAGTCATAGCAATAATAATACAATTCTCATTGTCGTGACCCATTCCAGGAAGACTCATTCATATTTAATAATAATTGTTTCGAGTTTGGGTCAAGAAAATTAACAGGAAATAAGTCATTGAAATGTACCAAAAGGACTTTGTATCGCCTGCTTAGTGTTTTTTTTAAACATTAGCAAAATTACAGCAAATATCCATTCGCCTTTATTTGAATTACTTATACCGTGCTGTAATTTAAATTGAATATATCAATAATATTAATAATGTTAAGTTGATCGACAACAGTTTTGAAGAAACACATAAAATCACTTTTAAATCATTAAGGCGGGGGCGTCCATTAGTTACGTGAAGTGTTCTTGTGGGGGGATGTGATCAATCTACAGGTAGGCGAGCAAATGCTCAGCCAGGAGGGGTGGGATTTGTCAACAGCTGCCGCTGAGAAGATCCGGCGAGAAACTCAGCGGGCTGATGCATGAGTTAGGTTGCACGTTGCACTCTTTGCCGAGTTCGACAAGTACGGTTATCGGAGTCTGAGCCTGCTTCTAGTTTTAGAGCTGAAGGCGTCTAATGCAAGAGTTATTGGGTCTGATGGATCCGTAAGGATGTGTCTAGGGCGTAGATGGTGACTGGTTCCTATGTGCTGGGCAACGATAAGGGCCCATCATGTACGTACTGTAAACGCGCAAGATGCGACCCTCGCGGATGGTCACAGGACAAGCTAGTTAGCTTCTATACGCAAGCGACAACGGCTTAGAGTAGCTAATTCAGAGCGAAATAGAAGGAGCAGATAGTTTCATTGAAAATCACTTGGATATGTTGGTCCCAGTGGTCATTCTTGAGGCCGTGCACGAATTTCCACGAACTGAATTAGAATAAATATTTTAAAATTTCTGTTCAATATTTATTATTTAATTTTATGATTGTGATTTTAAATTACGGTAATATACACAAATACTATGTAGTCTTTGCTAGTCCTCAATAAAAATACCTAATAGAATAATATTTGTTTTTTTTTGTTCACAATAATACGACTCTTTTACACAAATTCTGAAGAATCTCTCGTGAGTTAGATAAATATTGCGAAATCTAACCAAGAGGGGGTGGATCGAACAATTCTCAAAAATGCTTCACGTAATGAAGGGACGCCCTTTTTTCTATATTATGTCAAAATTTATTTTAGACTTCTATTCAGAGTCCATCTAAGCAATAATCAATACTCGTCTCTTCTGTTTTATAAAAACAAATTAATCATAAAAGGAACATAGCGTCATAGTTTTTAAAAAAAGTGTTAGCTTGTTTAGAATTGTTTATTCTGGATTACAATTCTAAACAAGCTATGTCGCTCTTGAAATCCCACTGACCAATTACTCCATGACAATACGTATTTCAGACTTTTGCACGAACAATCTTCACGAAGTTTATAGAATTTGCGTAATCACTGGTGGTAGATTGTATTGTTAGCCCGCATGGTACTAGGGTGTATTCTGCCTGTTTCCGTCGCGGATCGATCACTCGTTCCCGTTTGAAGAGTGGTACAACCGATAATTTGAAGTCGTCGTGGCCTAAAGACGTCCGTCCTCTCATCTGCAATAAAAAATATTATGAAGATATAGAGTGATTGAACCGATTGTTTACATATCGTTAATTTTTTTTCCCAAATAGTCCACCGCCGGACAGCAACTGGAGACGTACGAACTCTGATTCGGCGTTACACCAGTCATGTGGGGGCGACCAGCAAGCGGGTGCGCCGTCGCTTTCTCCCCACCATCATCCGCTACATTCACACGCACACCCTCACTTGCATCCGCATCAGAATCATAGGAGAGGTAAGAATTTATTTAATAAAGTGTTTACCTACAGTTAAGTTTTATTTATTAAATCCTTCACTTCAATATGTTGCGAACTGTTCATTTGGTTCACCTAAAACTTTGTAATCCCTTTTGTGTG
Source organism: Bombyx mandarina (assembly GCF_030267445.1). NCBI lineage: Eukaryota > Metazoa > Arthropoda > Insecta > Lepidoptera > Bombycidae > Bombyx > Bombyx mandarina. The sequence continues at coordinate 7,607,921 of NC_143225.1, read as the reverse complement.
TTTTTTTAAAAAACAAAATAAGAATATTATGTTCATATAAAAAAAAACGTTACACCATTAGTCTAATTACAAAAAGCTCTTTAAAAAATTTGAAGGAGCTGATATTTCAAACTTTTGAAATTTGTCTGGAGTTTCTGAAATTTTAAATTTCATAAGTTGTTAGTACGCTAAGCTACCATTTTTTTTATTTCTCTCACCAAGCTCTATTTTTTTATCATTTTTAGCGAAAATATAATAAAATTCTCAAAAACTAGATACATTACCCTAAAATAATATTTTAAATTTTATTTACTGAAAACGACTATCTAGTAAGTAAAAGCTAAAAAAAACGGGTTTTTTTTTATTGCTTAGATGGATGGACGAGCTCACAGCCCACCTGATGTTAAGTGGTTACTGGAGCCCATAGACTTCTACAACGTAAATGCGCCACCCACCTTGAGACATAAGTTCTAAAGAAGTCGTATTCCACCAACTATTGACAAAAATAAATTGTTCTCCACATTTATTTAATGATACTCCACGCGTACAACAAATGTACTGCCTCGATGTTCATCCTACTTGGAACGACACTTTTTATTACCCTTTTTTGTACGGGTACGTAAGAACGAATGTCTACCAGCTTAGTTTCGACGTGAGAAATGTTTGTTTCCTTCGTCCTCAAGAATCTGTCATTAAAAACGAAAACCCACCATAACTGTTGTTTTAATATAAATGTCGTTATTGATGATTAACTTTTATACCCCATTTTATTTTATCCATTATCTCAGTACAACACGATACCAAAAGAACATTTAATCTACAGTCGACATATTTTAGTACTTTCTCATGTACGTTTCCTGAAAAAATGCACCACAAAACATTACTAATGGAAAAAGGAATGCTTCTATCACTGCGCGAAAGCTGATGAATTCGCAATTCTTTATTGAATTTTATGCGAGCCAGCGAGTCCTCGTTTCGTATCATCCAAAGCGTACGATGCGTAAGCGTATCATCCATCCAAAGAGTACCATGTTCTCATCTCCTCCTTGCATCGTGTTCCTCAGTTCCAAGGGTCGGGACCTTTACGAAGCACTTTTATATGTTCTTCCATTCTTTACTGTTCTCTGAGCAGAGTATAGCGACATTGATGCTGAAATCCGATGCAGTCTTAATTTGATGAGACTAGCGCATAGGCACCAAGCCCTCGTGATCTCGTTTCCTTCCACTTTGCCGGTGATGAGTATTTTTTTAAGATTGTCGCGATTTTTCCTCGCCATGTGACCGATAAACTCGAAAATCCTACGCAGGCAAACGGTGGAAAGTCTTGAGGAAATGCTTACTTCTTCCAGGATTGACCATAACATAGCAAATGCCTACATAAAAAAAAAGTGGCTGTGTAACTTAGATTACACACCCCATCGCATCGCGTAGAGGCGACTAAGTGGTTCATCAGAGAGTGAATAGCGGCGTCATCTGTGTACTATACCAGCGTACTGCGATCGCCGACTCGCCTTTATTGGAGACAGGATGAGGAAAAAAATATCTATGGATTCTGATAATCATTTAGCATGGCGTATTAGAATAGCGTTCATCCACTAAAGCATTTTAAACTGGGAATATTAGTAGGAGCTACTGATTCCTACGCCGAGTTCAGGAATAGCATCGTGTAATCAAAATCAAACCCGTAAAATTATAATTTGCGTAATTACTGATGGTAGAAAGTCTTGAGAGTCCGCACGGGCAAGCACCATCACCTTGCCTGTTCCTGCAGGGAAGTAGTAATGCGTTTCGGTTCAAAGGGCGGTGCAGCCGTTGTACTGTAACAACTGTGACCTTAGAACCTATATCTCTAGGTGGGTGGCGGCATTTACGTTGTAGATGTCTTCGGGCTCCGGTGACCACTTAACATCAGGTGGGCTGTGAGCACGTGCAACACAAAAAAAGTTCTTTAGTTTGAATCCATTCCCACCAGTCCGGATGTTAATCAAATAAAACTACAACATGAAAACATATGCCGACCCCACTAACAGATTATGAGCGAGATGATAAAAAACAATTTATTTACCCTTTTTTAAATGAAATTCAATTGTGTGACTTTGGTCAGAGATCTCACTATATTATTATGGATGGAAAAATTGTTTCTTAATTTTTAATGAATGATTCTACTTTGTTGTTTTGATTTATCTTTCTTATTTATGCAGTATGTCTTTTTATTCCATTGCTTGAAACTCTCAAAAAGAATTAATTCATTCACTAAACATAATCAAATACACTACACATAGTAAATACAGTGTTGACTTATTCAATTTACGTCACAATAAAAATACGTCCTTTTGTATCAGTCTGTTATGAATGAATTTAATACGTGTACAATGATTGTAATTACGTGACATAGTGAATTGCACGTTTAATTATCCATTTAATAAATAATCAATACACGAGTTAGCAATATATTGGTATTATGCTCAGCTTGCCTTGAAAATGAAGTTGTAATTAATATACTCGAGATTATTAAAGCTATATCTAACCTTCAATCGAAACTTTAATTCAATGTTAGGGTGATTCCAGAAAAAAATATTTAAACTGGCAGTACGGTCTCTTGTGAATTCGGATGGATACGCTGCGTATCGTATCATACGCACCTCCAAACTATATATGTATTTATGTGTGCTTAGTGCGAGTTTTTTAACTTTACGATCGCGTTAAAGTTAACTCACATTTGTATGGAGTTGGAATAGCTTTCCTATGTTTGCCGCTAGAGGCAATGTTCCAACTCCATACGAATTCCAACTCCGAAAAAAAACTCGCACTAAGCACACCTTTGTGAAGCAGTAAGGCGGGCTTCGAATATGAGGCAACCGCTAAACTATACAATTGAGATTTAGACCTCATGTCTCAAGATACCCACCCCTTTCTGATTGTGATCTAGATAGGCTCTGATAATCACTTAACAACAGAGGGACTGTGAGTCTATTGACCTTATATGAAATAAATAAAAATTATTTAGATTTAGGATGTACTAACATTTTTTTTTATCTTAAATAATATTATCTATACGCGAAATATAGCTAAAGTTAACGTAAGCATTGACGTCACACGGTTTTTTTTTGTCTTTCACGCATGTGAATTTAAATCTACATAAAAACTTCGTATTTAATAAACTCGAGCAAGTTATATATGATATCTTAAGTAGGTATACCGTTTTACGCGACCATCGACGCAAAACCACATAATTATAATTTAAACACGAATACACCGGTCTATGTAAATGATACGGCTATAAAACAAGTTGAATTTTCCATAATTCGAAACGCGTGGCGTGAAAGTAATCACATATTAACTTGCCTTTACACTTCGTTCATTAAAAATAATAGATTGTGACGTCAATCCCTAATGCCTCATCAATTCATATTTTATTATTGAACAAACTGTGTCTACAAAAACCTTTCGACACATGTAGAGATTGTGATATATAAAATTATGTTATTATATGCGTATTGAATTTATTGTCTTTATTTGAATACAATTTTTTTTATTTAGTTAAAGAACTGAGGGTTAGCGTGGTATATGTGATGCATAGGGAGATGAATAGAAATGGTAGTGCAAGTTAGAGGGGGAAGAAATCGACCGAAGAAGACATGGATGGAGTGTGTGAATGACAATATGAGAGAAAAGAGTGCTGAGTAGACGGCTGATAGAGGAGAATGGAATAAAAAAATTCGCTGTGCCGACCCCACCTTGTGGGATAAGATGGAGACAAAGAAGAGAACAGATTTGAAAACTAATTTGTGTTTTAATTATTTTTTTATATTACATGTATAATTTTTGATAACTGATTTCTTCTTTTTCATTTTTCAGTTGGCGAAATGCACTTAAACGTTTTAGGAATGGGCATGCATCCGACGAATCGTCCCAGATCATCATGTGAAATACCGAGGATACCAAATAATAATAAGTACGTATATAATAATATAAAACAAACGGGAATATTAAGGGTTATACGCCCTTATGTGATGCATTTCAATTAAGATTTTGTCTCGTGTCTTAAGGTTGGATGGTGGCGTTCACATTGAAATTATTGTGTGTTCCGGTAACTACTTTCCAAAAAATGGACAGTAAGCAAAAAAAATACGGCCTTGAAAAAATCCTTGAGCAATTTTGATTTGTCAATTTGACGTGACACATTCATTTTAAATATATGTATTGGATCATATTAAATTAACACACGCATTTAGGTAAAGCTGTACAAAACTAAAACTTTTGGGAAACATCGTTAAGCAATTCAAAAATTCCAAAGGGTTTATGGCTCACATGAGACACCATGCTGCACTCTTCACACATATACTGTTTTTTTCTCCTACCTATGCTGATAGCCTTGAGAGGCTATTTCAACTTCAATTTAACGTGTAGGTGAGCTCACGGGGCCCAAACCGGAAGTGTTGCTAACACTGGCTCTAGTAAGAGCAGTGCTTCGCAGAATCTAACACCGGATCGGAAACGCGACCCGCTGAGAAGATCCGGCGAGAAGCTCAGTGGGCTGTGTCTGTGGGTTAATTTACTCGCCGAGCCCTTCGTCGCAAGCGACGGGTTCGGCGAGGACGGTGTCCGGAACCAAGTCTAATATGTGATCGTTCTATCATAATAATAATAACAATAATTACATTTATTTACTCCACAATACAAATAAATTTTCAATTAATATGACATAAAAATTCTAATTCTAAATAATATTACAATATATTATACACACATAGTGGAGATAAAAAGGCGATTGCATGCAGCAGAGATGCGAATGTTGCGATGGATGTGTGGAGTAACGAGAATGGATAGAATACGGAATGAATATGTTAGAGGAAGTCTGAAAGTGGCACCTGTGACAGAGAAGCTGAGAAGTGCGCGTTTGGGATGGTATGGACAAGTGATGAGACGAAATGAAAATGAGGTTAATAAGAGAATGTTAACTATGAATGTGGAAGGATATAGAGGAAGAGGTAGACCTAAGAAGAAATGGATGGATTAAGTGAAAGACGATATGGGTAAGAGGGCAGTGAGCGAAGAAATGGTATACGATAGAAGAGTATGGAAGGAGAAAACATGTTGTGCCGACCCCAGGTAACTGGGAGAAGGGTAGGATAATGATGAGTGGAGACAAAAAGGCCGCGGCTCAGCTTTGTGATAGCTGAAACTATCGCTGTTATTCTGCCGCTGCCTATACTAATATATAAATCTACATTGGTTTTTACGGATGTTCCGCTATAACTACTGAACCATGCATCCGATTGACTTGAAACTTGGTATCCATATAGAAAATACATGTACTTAATGGATAGGCTAATATTTATATGAGTGTTGGACTTCCTACACCAGTTGCGGGGGCGTTAATGATGAGAACCTTTGTGAGGGGGAGAGAAATGATAATTTTAATTTTAAATGCCCAGCAAACAGCGGAAGGGTACAGCTAGTCTTAATCTATAAATCTATGAATCGTATCAGCGTGTACGAGAGCGGGGGGGAGGGCGGCGGCGGCGGCGGGGGCGGGGGGTTGGCGTGCGGCGAGCTGCAGGTGCCGGGCGGCTCGCTGCCCGACCTCACCGCCCTGCACTTCCCGCACTCCTCGCCGCACTATCTGCCGCACCGAACCAACAACTCGCCTGACTACCACAACAGATACGTGAGTCCATATCTCAAATTTAATTTATCAACAAAGCAGATGTTCGAATCTCAGGCTGGTACCAATTTTTTCTAATGAAATACGTACTCAACAAATGTTCACGATTGGTTTCCACGGCGAAGGAATAACACCGTTTAATAAAAATCAAACCCGCAAAATTATTATTTGCGTAATTACTGGTGGTAGAATCTCTTGTGATTCCGCGCGGGTAGGTACCATCACCCTGCCTATTTCTGCCGTGAAGCAGTAATACGTTTCGGTTTGAAGGGTGGGGCAGCCGTTGTAATTATACTTGAGACCTTAGAACTTATATCTCAAGGTGGGTGACGCATTTACGTTGTAGATGTCTGTGGGCTCCAGTAACCGCTTAACAACAGGTTGGTTGTGAGCTCGTCCACCCATCTAACCCATAAAAATAAAAAAACCGGAAGCAAAGTAGAACGACGCTTTAAATTGACTGAGGAGCTCGTGGCGGTTTCGTTATTAAGTATTTACGAAAGTTCAATGCGGATAGGCAATACAGCGTGAATACTTCCTTGACATAACTATGGGCGCTAAGTCTGAATAAATACGGATAAATCGGCCAGATGGTGATATCTACCCGTGCAAGGTTGCAATACGGCCTACCAAAAGACAATATGTCACGTTCTTTAACACTAGGAGCAGGCTTAGGGAACCCGATAACCGTACCGTACTCTTTGCCGAGTTCGACGTGCAACCTAACCTATGCATCAGTCCGCTAAGTTTCTCGCTGAATTTTCTCAGCAGGTCGCAATTCGGATCAGGTAGTAGATTCATTTGCGAAGCAGCAGCTCTTGACTTGTTAGGTCTCCTTTGGAGGCGCTCGGGCTGCTGTTAGCAAATGCCTTTGCTCGTCCACCTGTCTTGGTGAAACTGGGAGGCCTTTCCAGTAATCCCGCATTCATAAAAAAAAAACAATATGTATTTATGCAAATCGAACTTGCTTACTCACAACATATGGTAGTTAATTTAGTCTAGTTTAAGCGTTTATAATAAATGTATTCACAATTAGTGTTTAATAAAATCTGTGTGTTTAACGTCAGTCTAAATTGTTGGACTTTTTCGCGGAAACGCGAGGAGTGAAGTTGTGTGATTTCTTTTATTTTGTCTATTTAATGTTTCTTCAGGTTTAAATGTGTAATAGCGGTGGTTTATTAGCTGTTTAATATCTGTGAAAGTGCATAAATGTGGGAGAATGAAAAAAAGCCGCTGAAAGTAACTTCTCGGGATCCCCCAGAAAGTCCACTGAAAAAATCTTAGTAAATGACCACCGTTTTACTGAGATTATATTTCATCTCATCTCATTTCATTTAATTCCATCACAGTTGATTAATGTCTCAAATTAATCATCTTCATTTCATTTCATTTCACTGCATATTATCATTTTTCATAAAAATAAGAATATAAATTAAAATAAGCATGACTTAAAGGTCTTAGTTACCAGGTCATAAAATCCCTTTAAAAAAATCTAAATTGTTGTTGTCAGAGTCCGACGTCGCCCGGAGCGGTGTCGCCCGCGTCCGGCTCCCCCAGCGCGGCGCCGCACACGCTGTACGACGCGCAGGTAACGTGCGTCTAACGTACACGTACGACAATGAGGGCGGGCGACGCGTCGGAGCGGGCTGACATTGACAATTGAAAACCTATAACATTTAAATAAAATTATAATTATAAATCACATATCGGATAGGTTCCGATGATAATAGAAAAAAATAACTACCGTAAAATGGGGGGAATCGTGACACTTTTTAAGTTCGACATAATTTTTTCGCTTTTTTTTTTGTAGTTATAGTAATAAAACAGAGATCATAATGGTTCCGGTAATTTAAATTTTAATTTATAATGCATTGTGATATAGTATATTAAAGAATAATCGTAAAAGTTAGAAAAACTCCCTTGTCCCTATTCACCCAGGCGCTTAAGGGGATAATAGAGTTTTTCGTTAGGGCTGGGACTATTTAGTTGTTAAGTAGGTATCTAACTTTTTAATATCTTTAATGAGTTACAAAACTTTGATGACTAAATTAAACTATTTAATATTCTTAAATACTCAATAAAAGTAATTTTCAGTTCAACAAAGTTAAATCTAACAACTCAACAAAAGTATTGTGACATCCCAGATTTGTTCCTATTCCCTCTAATCTACTGTATGTATAAAAATGCAATCAAAGTTCTTGGATAATTTGTAAGTCGACGTCAGCTCTTTCCATGAAGTCGATCTGGTTATATGAAAGATGTTTGCCCTCATTGCTCTACAAGGAAACTTAACACTCAAAAATTACACGATTATTTGGCCCAAAGCTGCTACGTACAAAAACGTTAATATTATTAGAACTCGCGTGTATTTTAACAATTTTACTTTTCGTACCCGCAGGACTTTTTGGCGGGAACGCGAGGAGTGAAGTTGTGTGATTTGTTTTATCTTGTCTATTTAGCGTTTCTTCAGGTTTAAATGTGTAATAATGGTGGTTTATTAACTGTTTAATATCTGTGAAAGTGCACAAATGTGGGAAAAAGAAACAAAGCCGCTGGACGTAACTTCTCGGGATCGTCCAAAAAGTCCACTGAAAAAATCTTAGTAAATGACCACCATTTTACTGAGATTATATTTCATCCCATATCATCTCATCTCATCTCATTTCATTTCATTTCATCCCAGTTGATTAATGTTTCAAATTAATCATCTTCATTTCATTTCACTCCATAATATCATTTTTCATAAAAATATGAATATAAATTAAAATACAGAAATGACTTAAAGGTCTTAGTTACCAGGTCATAAAATCCCTTAAAAAAAATCGTGCTTGCAAGCACTAAAGCTGTTACTTATTAGAACGACATAAGCATTGGTGTTGAGTGATAGCATATTAAACCTTATTTGTATAGTTTTACGTTCGCATTATGGTAGTTTCGTATTCTGTTTTCTAATTCGGAAGTCATATTAGTACTGTACCTAGTATGTTTTTGAGTGTTTAGTTTTCGTTGTATTACGTATTTTTAATACAAGAAAAAATATAACAGTATTTAATGCTTTTAATTAAGGCTATGATTTTAGAAAATACATTATTAATATAATTTTTTTTCTTTTTTTTTTCAAAATAGTTTCAATCATGCCAACGTAAAATAAACTTAGATTAAAAATCTACGATAAATTATAAATTAAACATTGAACAATATAACGATATTCTCAATTAACACTTGAACTTTATCGCTGTAAAGGACAGATCAATAATGTGAATCTATAGCAGAATGCAAAAAGTATTATATTATGTGAAAATACTATTTTTTTATTTTCAAAGACAATACAATCTGACCCAAATGAGATCGCGGCATAGTTTGTATTTTTGATCAAATAAGTAAACGATTTTAAATACTAGAAAAATATGAGTTTCAAAAAGAATTTCTGTAGTAACTCCGTAATACAATACAGGCACTGACAAAAGGTTCAAATTGTGTACAGAGTACAGACATACGCACCCTTCCAGGTCGGACAGCGATTATTCGGAATTTCTTCAACGGTCAATTAAACGCTCATAAATAAAAAACAATGGGATGCATCTAAAAATCAAGCTAAACTAGTCTCTAAATCAGTCGTTTAAACGTCACGCTAAACTGACGTCTCAATCTGTCATTTAAAAGTTAAGCTAAACTGGTCTCCAATCTGTTATTTAAATTTCCAAAAAATCCAAAGGATAGATTGGCCCGACACTATACGGATGGATATCCCAGACGTCAGCTTGTGTGAGATTAGGATGGTTCTCAAACAACTTAGAACAACAGAGCACCGGGTGATGATAGAATCACTGCTGAACTGCTGAAGGTGGGTGGAAAACTGGTTCTGAAAGCCCTTCAGAAACTGTTTAATTCCGTCTAACTCAATGCCCCAGGCAGGGATCAGAAGTGTGGTATTGTTCTTCAAAAAGGGTGACGATACCCGTTTGAAGGTCTGTAAGCCCATCTTACTTCTGAGACATTTATATAAGTTGTTTTCGAGAGTCATTAAGGACCGTCTCGCGCGTATGTTTACCTTCAGCTACCCGAACAAGCCGGCTTTCGAAAAGGCTACAGTATCTTAAACCACATACATACGTCGCGGTAGGTTGTACAAAATGCCGAAAGATACAACCTGCTACTTTGCTACTTAGCGTTTGTGGTCTACGAAAAAGCCTTTGATTCGATCGAGACTGGGCTGTACTGCATTCTCTCTAACGGTGCCAAATTGATCACTCGTACATCGAAGTGCTGAAATTTTTATACGAAAATTATCTCAGCCCAAATACCACAGTGTCTCAAGACTAAAGTCTATGACTAGTGTGTGTTGAAGGTCCAGAGCGCCCTAGGCAATCACTTTATCGGCGCCCCTGTACCGGCCATAAATGGCCATCATAATACTATACATTTTAACTAGTTGCTTTTGCAATTACGATGACGTTGTATCATCAAACCCTAGACTTTAGTAGACCAGGACCCTTGTACTTACGCTAATGCGCGAATGAAATACAAACAAAGCCGCAAACAAATATTGCATAATACGAGTATATCGATGCTTGTGCAATATAATTTATTATAGATTTAGATTATAGATCAGCATTTAGTTCTTAATCGTCGATAACTTATTTTCTATATTTATTTAAAAATTCTGAGCTCGCGCGCCCCTTGTAACTACACGCCCCTAGGCACGTGCCTAGTTTGCCTTACGGATAATCCGCCTCTGTTGCCAGTGATGACATATGACAGTGAGACGTGGTCCCTGACAACGGACCTTATCAAAAGGCTCAAAGTCACTCTAAGAGCAATGAAGAGGGCTATGCTCGGAGTTTTCCTGCGAAATCGAATCAGAAATGAAGAGGTTCGCAGAAGAACCAGGTTAACTGACATAGCCCGATGGATTGCAAGATTAAAGTGGCAGTGGACAGGAGTCATTACTCGTAGGACAGATGGCCGCTAGGGCTTGAAAGTTTTCAAGTGGCGACCGCGTATCGAAAAAGCGCAGCGTGGGTAGTCCTTCCACGAGGTGAACCGACGACCTGCCGACAGTCGCAGTAATCCGCTGGATGCTGCGCAAGATCTGTTATTTTGGCGAATCTTGGGGAAGGCCTATGTCCAGCAGTGGAAAATAAAACAATGAAAAGAATATTACTTACAATACATATACCCTAGCATTTATTATATATTTAATATGTTACAATAAACTATTCACAAGATACTTATTTTGCCTCTTTTATTTACACGGCTAAACGTCAGAAGTAATTATTAAAAAAACCGTGAGGAGGTATTCGCATCCAAAACAAGCATCAGCTCAAAGGACTGCGCTGTCAAAACTCTTGAGAATAATATAAATTATAATTAGTTAATCTAACAATGGCTTTGGAGATATATACCTACATATATGCCAATACTTATTTTCCTGTCGGCGTCTGTTTTAATACATTTTATGTTGTTTTCGTTATTTGTGTGTTTTTTGCTTCCAACACGTATTCATTTGTTTTTGTTTATTTCAGAATCACTTATCTGTACCAAACACAAATAATTATCTTCATCATAGTAAGGTTCGTTTTCTTATTTTAACCTTTAAAAAAAAAGATATTTTTTTCCGTTTCCTTTTATGAGAAGGAAAGGTTGGCTTGAGTGCTTAAAATGCTAATATGTATTTCGGTGCCTCTTTTCATCACTTACGTCCAAAATGACCAGTTTTTATATTTGATTAGCCCTCTGAAGTAAAAATGGAAATCAGCTGTATGAATCTGCATTGTGTAACAATGAAATAAAATTACTGTTTGAACAAAGTCATATACTGACTCTAATTTTGAGGAGGTTGTCTTATCTACAATCACATAAGAATTTATATTGAATGTGCCATTATTTACAACATTAGCATGTTCACAGAAACTTTGGAAGTTTGAGATTAAATTGACTTAGAATAAAACTGGTCATCGTACAAAAAGTGAGTTACATCGCTAACATATCTGTTGTTTGAAAAGAAAGTGATCATAGTAAATTTTCTCTTTTCATTCGCAAGACATCGGAGCTTCGACTGGTACATAATATAGCATGTTTCTTATATTTTAACTTTAAAAAAAATATTCATTTTAACCTTATATTGCTTCCATTTTCATAGCACCGCGTACTTACTAAAACTAACGGACCTTTTGCGTTTTGTAAATAAATTAACCATGCTTGATTTTATTTAAGATATTTGTATAAAAATAAAGTAAGCTTCAATTTTTTTAATGTATTTGGATCAGCCGTTATAAAAAAAATTAAGCAGATAATTTAGAAAATGTGTACAATGTGACAAGTATTTCATTTTCTAAGTTTCAAATCTTGATACCAATTAATTGAGATCATTTGACGAACATTTTAAGATAGCTTTTGTTTCATAATGATTCGTCGATATCAAACAGAGATTTCAGTATTGCTGCCATATCCTTTGGGATATATGTATATAGAGCATCATTTCCGAAGACGGGCCATAGTGCCAGCGATGTTAACACGTAATAGAAAAAAAAAACGTTATTTTAATTTCAATAAATAATATCATACTAACTGCATTGAATTCCGCATTGCACGCAATGGAACATAAATAAAAATCAGCGGACGCGTATCAAGGGCACGCGATTAGCAGCTACCTTGATGTTACATTGCGTGTCCACGACAGACTAACATCTGAACCGACAAATATTATTGCCAAGCTTTGTAAGTGAATGTTTTTTTTCTCTGCGCTTAATGAGACTGAGGGGACTATAAACTGGGCGATACCTATTTTATAATTGTGATGAAGTAATGTATAAAAGATGTTTTATTCAGATAAGTTCTACAAAAAATTGAATTTATTAAAAAAGAACATAAAATATTATGTCGATAGTACATATCATAATACTTAAAATGTATTTATTTTCTTTTTATTTCAATCAAAAACTAACCAGCTTTGTATTTTCACTGCATGATTTTATTTCAAAGATAAATTAAGACGTTATTTAAATATGTAAGCGTAGAGTATGTATTTTATTATATCAAATTATCACAACTATTTTGTAACGTGGGTAAATATATCATTTTCATTTAATGAATAACATGTTTTGCAAAACATAAAATTCATGCGTGATGGAAATTTTATCCACAGTAAGACATTGCGATTTCATAACATTGGAGCTGGGTCACAAATTATAATTACGTCATTCGATGATTTTGACTGATTACAGAACATGTCACCTTTAGACCACGGATGGATAACGTCAGGGTACCAGTCGCACTGTAGTCCGCCCTCGCAATATTCATCTACGTCAAATATAAACATACCTTCGCCTACGGTAAGTTTTTTTAATTGCATTGACAAAGGAGACAATAGAATCTTGAAAAAAAAAGAACTAGCTTATTGAACGCCCGCTTTTTTTTCTCCTACCCTCTGCGAGTATCCTCGGGGAGTTATGCTAGCTTCACTGGATGTGTAGGCGGGTTCGGCCTGGAAATATCGCTAACACTAGCCCTAGCAAGAGCAGTGCTTCGCTGAATCTACCACCGGATCGGAATCGCGACCCACTGAGAAGATCTGTCGAGAAACTCAGTGGGTTTTGTGGAGTTTCGTAAAAATTATGCATTATTTATCTCGAATTGCTATACAATATTAAATGCATTCACGAAGCAACTGCCCTCGAGTTGTTAGGTCTCGTTTGGAGGCGCTCTAGCAGCTGTCAGCAAATACCTCCGGCCCTGGTGAAACTGGAATGATCTCTGAGTCACCAGCAATCGCTCCATCGAAAAAAAGGGCTTTACAATAATTATGTCTATACCAGTGCTTCCTAACCTTTTTTTGCCATGCCCCACTGTAACATTTCTAAAATGTGTATGCCTCCCATACATAATTTTTAACATAAAAAAATTGATTTGTTCACTTGAGAAACATAAATGATAGGTTTTAGGAAGAAATAACTATGAAGTTTTTGTTAAAGCAGAGTAGATAATATTTCAAAACATATAACAAGAAACTGAAATTCAAATTAAAAAAATATTATATAATACAGATTTTCTATATTAATGTAGTGTGATTGTCCCCTTAATTATCAAATTGCCCCCTTTTGGGGCGTGGGCCCCACATTGGGAAACACCGATCTATACAGTACAATAATTCAATTTATAAATACATATATATGTTTTATATTAATTTGTAGATGGCACATAGTCCAGGTAGTCCGGTGGAATCTCCGCAGGGTGACTACAGCTTACACCAAACGCTACTGCAACCCTTCGAACAAATCACGATGGTAAGGTTACTTATAATAATCACTCAAGAAACATTATCTGTCTATACTACATATACATAAATCGTGAACAGGAATGTCTGAGGATCATTTCGAAGTGAACTTACAACGACTTTCAGTTCAATTTGTTTTGCAATTAGCTATGAGTTGTTTTTTTGTACTTTATATCGTTTATTAGTTATATACGTATGAATACTTTTTGTTACTCAAAAACTATTTTTGAATTTGAGTTCTGACTAAAAACGCTCCTAGCGTGTGTCGTTGGCTAAAAAGAATAACTTTTTATTTTCGCAACGTTCCAAATTATGTAGTTCCTCTATTTTAATTTGTGTTTATATTTTTTTTAATGAAACTATTATTTTGTGCTTCAATGGAATAGCAAGGAGTTGTAAGTAAATTCTAACAGCATAAATTAGAAATTTTGAAATTTCACGCTTCATAACTTTTACGGATTTAATCAATGTTTTTGTGAAGGTAAAAACATCATATCGAATTACTGTAGTAGTAATCGAAAATATCAAGTTTTCATAATAAAGGTGTGATAAGATATAACGATTTGAACCGCCATCGATCAATGATAGATAAATGTGCTATGGAGTTGTAATTTGTCCTAAAAAAAAAGTAATATGACATTTAAATGTGAATGTGATCTGAATGTAAACCTAAGAGAGATTGTAATTTCATATCCGGAAAAAAAAAACGAACTGCAACAAAACTTTCAGAAAATAAAAAGACTAATTTATAAATTGGGAAATGCATAGAGCATTTTCAATAATCAAATTTTTTTTTTTTAAGTTTTTAATTTAAAAATATTCTAGTAGTTTGCTTTTTTAATATAAGTATTTGAACAAAGTAAGCTTACAATCGTTGATATTTTAAAATGAAAGATACAATTTTCATTAAATATTACATTACAATTTTTTTTATTTATTAATTTCAAAGAAATTATCGAGTTCGTATATACAAATCTAGATTACACTAATGGCTCGGCGGTATCACGCGTGCTATTACAATCTAGATAACGCGGGCTCGCTACCACATACGATGATTTTCAATTCCAGTCAAATGAGCTTAAAAACAGCGATCGACGATAGTAATTAAAAAAAAAAAACCTAATCGATAAACAAACAACAAATCGATAGAATAGATTCGTACATAACCGATAAATACATAAATTATGTGCGTATTTTCAAATCACAATACCTTGATATAAACTGGACAATTAATAGTACTTATTTTTTTCAATCATGTCGAGTTTCAATTGGGCTACCTAATACAAAGCAACGAACGCACCCTTCAATCAATCAATTAATTAATAGACAATGGAATATGCAAACGTAGCTAACAACAGTCCATTATTTTGGATTTTTTGTGCAAAATTCAGAAGTTTTAAACCGGGAGCCTATTACCATTATTGATGACGAGTAAAGATTAAGTTGGCATGTAAATGGAAATATACGAGTATATACACGAATTCGCATAGCTTCAATACAATGTTCGAAGAGAAACTCGCTTCATTGCACCGGATCTATGCGCTTTAAAACAGTAAATAGTCTGGTGCCACGGTGACATGTACGTTATTTCTCGAATGTTCCAATAGGAGGATTAATATATAAATCCCACAGCCTGTCTGTCCGTCAGTATACATTACCGTCCCGTTGCTTGTCTCACCACTAGGGTTGCCAGACGCTCCGTATTTCCCGGGGCATCCCGTATTTTAGGCTTAGTTTAAAATGTCCCGGCGGGACTGACTCTGTCCCGTATTCGAACCGTACGATTACAATTGTATTGATTTTTATAAATATGTTAAAACTGACTTGCTTCTCGGAGACATATCAAGAAAATATTTTTATTTATCCCGGATAAAAAACTTAATTCTCGTATTTTTTTGCCTACTTAAGCATTTGCCCCTTATAGGCTGAAAAAAATCTGGCAACCCTACTCACCACAATGCCTTTAATTATTATAAAAAAATAAGAGTAACGTTGATGGATGTTGGCCAAGGACTGGGCGCAGTTGGTGCAGAGCCTCGTCGAGTCAGGCTGGACCGCGCACGTTCAAGTAGCGGAAAATGTACGACCCACTCTTGTAACACATACAAGCGACGTAGTTTTTATATTATATCTTTGTTATATTTAGTTCGGGGATTCCTTTGACAGTATTGACATATTGAGTTTTTTTTTTTTTAGTCGTCAGTGAAACAAAAAGGATTTATTAAAAGTAATAATGTTTTTGTTTTTTAATGAATTGATAGAAAAAAAGAAAACTGTCACATGAATCGTCCCAGCATCAGGCCGGTTTTAATTTCTATAATTTCTGTTTTATTGCCAAATTTATGGTTCCCACACATTTTACAAGTAATTAAACGCTTATTGCATATTGTTAATACATGTAAGGCATGCTCGTGACTTGTCAATTTTATTAGTAATTTTTCCTGTAATACATTCATTAAACAAAATTTCATTAAGTATTGTTATGCAGATAAGACGATAGTTACTAGAACGTAATTTAGGAAAGTTGATTTCTTTTTTTTTCTTCTCTCCAATCGTAGGTTGTTTGAAAATATTTAATGTACGAAATCGATGCATGGAAGTAAATGGTTGAAACACTAGAATACCGCATGGTGTTTTTAAAGTATACAATAAATTTATTTTAAGTCGTTTTCAACGTTGCACTCTGTCACATTTTCGTTTTGTTTAAAAATACAACGTGTAGTTTGCAATAAAACTTTCTTACAATAATAAGCTTATTTGCGGCCGAATTATTTCTTATTATATCATGTTTCTTTTTCTTTCAATCTACAACAATACGCAGTAGATTTAGTGGAGAAATGGATTTTTATTTTACAGGTTTTGCTAAATGTTGTCGTTTCATTGCTTTGTTCATTTTAGAATTAACGTCATAGTTTTTTTTTTTTGTATTATATTGATTTTATATTTCTACTTCAGTTGGATCAACCAGTGACGAATTACAACACGACGTACCTAAATCACAGTTCGCCGCATTCACCGCAGACTACGAACACGCAACATACGTACACTCAGGTAACGAAAAAACATTTCTATTAATCTCCCCCCTTTTACCCCCTTTCCCCCCCAACCCCCGTTGGTTAGTCTAAGGGGCTATTCCAACTACGCGTAGACTGGTAAGTGAGCTGACGAAACTCAACCTGATAGAATTGCTAACACTAGCTCTAGCAAGAGCAGTGCTTCAGGTTAGAATTGCTAACACTAGCTCTAGCAAGAGCAGTGCTTCGCTGAATTTACTACCGGATCGAAATCACGTCCCACTGAGCAGATTCGGCGTAAAACTCAGTGGGCTATAACTTTAGTCGTACGTTTTTTTTTATTTTCTTTATTGCTTAGATGGATGGACGAGCTCACAGCCCACCTGATGGTAAGTGGTTACTGGAGCCCATAGACATCTACAACGTAAATGCGCCACCCATCTCGAGATATAAGTTCTAAGGTCTCAAGTATAGTTACAACGGCTACCCCACCCTTCGAACCGAAACGCATTACTGCTTCACGGCGGAAATAGGCGGGGTGGTGGTACCTACCCGTGCGGACTCCCAAGAGGTCCTACCACCAGTGATTGCGCAAATTATAATTTTGCGGGTTTGATTTTTATTACGTGCTTCCTGGAAACTATAAAAATCGTAAAAATATTTTTAATAATGAAATTCGTGTGACGCATTTTAAAATTTACGCTATAACTCACTACTGTGCATTATCTGTCTAACATCAATTCTTTTAATTATTATGTTGTCTTTTATAGAGATTTTTTTTTTCTATATGAAAGACAACATAATAAATAAATAAGGCTTTAATGCTGTAAGATTTTAACTTATTTAACTAAACAGAAAATCATAACAATAGGGGTAAGAAAACTATAAATTAATAGTCTAAGATCCGGCTGCAGGATTTGTGCGATAATTATAAATAATATAATTTTGATGATAACATATCGGCATTCGACTTATCTCTCCTCTTAACAGCTTTTCTTTCGAAAAAAGCCTTGTCTAAGTGTAAAAGACAAAAAGTCGGTATTAATAATTGTTTATTGTTTGCAGTCATCGCAGAGCAACGATTGCCGGCGCGGGGCTCGCGACCCGGTGGCGGGGGGATTCCCGGCGCTGCAGCCCCTCGCGTCCCCCTCCGCGCCCCCCACACCCGCCACGCCCGCCAGCATACCCGACATCATACTCACCGGTACGTCCGACGCACGATGTACTCCTGACGAGTCATACTACGACCTGGTGACTCGGATCCTGGGGTATCATTTTTACTAAATAAAAATATGTACCTATTACGTGTTCTGTAACGATTGTGAGTGCATTTCCACAGTTTGAAGGGTGGGGCAGCCGTTGTACAGGAAAACCGGAGACCTTAGAACTTATGTCTCGAGGTGGGTGGCGGCATTTACGTTGTAGATGTCTATGGGCTCCAGTAACCACTTAATACCAGGTGGGCTGTGAGCTAGCCCACCCAACTACGTAATAAATAAATAAATAAAAATTAAAAAAGCATGGGAGGATACTTGTACTAAGATGGAGAAACAATAACCACCTATAAGACTAGAGTAGCATAACAACCTTCTGATTTGTAGTCGGATCGCGCGTTAAGAATTCCCTGAATATTTTCAATGTCTATACTAATTTATAAATCTACAGTGGTTTTTACGGATGTTCCGTTATAACTACTGAACCATGCATCCGATTGACTTGAAACTTGGTATCCATGTAGAAAATACATATACTTAATGGATAGGCTAATAATTATATGAGTGTCGGACTCCCTACACCAGTTGCGGGGGCGTTAATGATGAGAATCTTTGTGGGGGTGAGAATAATAATGTTAATTTTAAATGTCCAGCGAAGCGGACGGGTACAGCTAGTTAGCATTATAAAGGTAAAAGGGATGTTCATCTTAATGCTTCTTCAAACACAATGCATGGATCGGTAGTTATAACGGAACATCCGTAAAACCACTGTAGATTTATATATTATTATATTAAATTAAACAGATTACTCGGGCGAACTGGACGCGGGCATTTTCGGCGGGGAGGAGGCTCAGCTGCGGGCCGGCCTCGACCTGGACGACCTCAACCTGCTGGAGGAGCCGAGCGCGCTGCTGCCGGACTCGTCCGTCGAGCACGAGTTCCGGCTCGACCGCTTGTAGTACCGCGCCCGTCGTGCCCGCGCCTCACTCGCCCTCTGAACGTCCGCCGTCGCCGTGCCGACGGTACACTCACCCCTACAGAGCCTCACTGATCTATATAAATAACTAGCTGACCCGGCAGACTTTGTAGTGCCTCAATCGAGAAATAAAACACCTAAACTTTTGTATAAAATAAACTTAAAACAAACAAAAGGAATCCGTCCGACGGAGGACACATCAAAGGGAAAACAAAATTGTTATTTTTATTTAATTCCGGGCATTTTCATATTTATCTATCTTTTAAACCTTCTCTGGACTTCCACGAATAATTCAAGACCAAAATTAGCCAAATCGGTCCAGCCGCTGTCGGATTTTAGCGAGACTAACGAACAGAAATTCATTTTTATATATATAGACTAGCGGCCCCCTCCGACTCCGCTCGGGTCTTTAACAAAAATTTCAACGATATTTGACGTTGTTTTGTTTTTTTTTTTTTTAATGAAAGAAGACTTATTGTGGCATAACTATAATAGTTAGACATATGCTGTCGCGATACTTTTTGTAGATAATAATGTGTTCTACAAAGTCGCAGTACATTATTTTATTCTATCATCAATTGTTTTCGCAGTTCACGCGATGTAAAGAATATTTTAGGTAATTTTTTTACACCTAAGGTTACATTATTGGAGTTTTAGTAAGGATCCCTAATTTTTTTCAAAAAATATTTTAGCCTACTCGGGAATAGTGTAGCTTCCAAACAGTGAAAGAATTTTTCAAGTCGGTTCAGTAGTTTCGGAGTCTATTCAATACAAACAAACATACAAATCTTTCCTCTTTATAATATTAGTATAGAAAATGAATTGCTGTTCATTAGTCTCGCCAAAACTCGAGAACGACTGAACCGATTTAGCTAATTTTGGTCTTGAATTATTTGTGGAATTCCAAAGAAGGTTTAAAAGGTAGATAAATATGAAAATGCTCGGAATCAAATAAAATATAACAATTTTGTTTGTTTTATACAAAAGTTTAGGTCTTTTATTTGTCGATTGTGGCACTACGAAGTCTGCCGGGTAAGCTAGTTATCAATAAAAATGCTTAAACAATTATGAGCATCAAAGCTAAAGTGTCAATTGGAAATTCGCAAACGAACCGCTGAAGAGTGATTTCAGCAATAAACATGGATATCCTATTTTCTGGTTCTAGGCTCTTGTTTGTCAGACTTTGTACAGCTAAATAGTTTAACAATATCAAGATAGAAAAGAATTTCGCTTTGTATTTTGAGATTAATCTAAAGACACTATTCTTCTAACCATTTGCGAGATATTTCTAAAATAATTGGTTTTAAAAAAGAAAGTAGTTAGACCACGCTGGCTCTCGTGGCATCATTATGATTATACGCATTCCTTCTTTATGTTTTTACTCGAAACCGTTCTCGGCGATGCGAGAACTACGTCCATTTTGATTTTGTAATACTAAAAATTAATTCTTTGTACTCCACCCTAATCGGACATATAGAACTACAACAGATACAGCAATGCTTTAGTTACGAGACTACACGTACAGTACACGAAACACAAATATGTATCTGTAACGATAATTAAAAAAACCATTAGTGTCAACCACAGCTGATTTAGTAGTAGTTCTATTATTCCAACTGGAAAGGCAAAGGTATCACACCATACAGCCTAATGGTTTATATTATTATTTTTATGAAAAATGGTAATATAGAGTGAAATGAGATGAGATGATATGGGATGAAAAATAATCTCAGTAAAATGGTGGTTATATACTGAGACTTTTTCAGTGGACTTTTTCGAAGATCCCAAGAAGCTACGCCCGGCGGCTTTGTTTCATTTTCTCACATTTGTGCACTTTCACAGATACTAAACAGACGGTTGATTTAATGTATTCAAATATGACGTCATCGACTGCAATGGAGTGCAAAGGGTTAATGCCATACTGCACCAAAAATTAAAATTTTTTTTTTTTTTATAAACTTGTAAAGTTTTACCGTCAGTGTCGTATGAATGTAGCAGCGTATGGCCGAGGAGAGGTGGCGAGGGAGCCTTCGCTCTCGTGGCGACGCGAGACTCCCTATACTTCATGACAATTTCTATCAAGTCTGAGTTAGTGAACGTAGGACCGGGTGTAGGTAGCGGTCGTGTCTAGTGGTTAGTGAGGACGCGAGGCGCGACTCGACACATTCCGAGGTGTGGCCGCGTCCGTGTGTGTGTGCGTGTGTACGTGTACGTGCGTATGTATGACTGTGTGCACTCGCCTCCGCTCCGGACATTTGAGAGTGCATGTGTTCATTGTGGATTCTAATGTTTTACTCATGTTTCTAATCCGTGGGGGTAGTTTTTAAGAATTAGATTTTTTAATATGGCAATGGATTCATCGACGTATCTTGTACAGCATTAAGTGATTGTATTTTTTTTTTAAATCTAGCATTTGTGAATATTTACTCGAATATCATTAGAATTTTTAATTCGATTAACGAAATGAGACATTTTTGTTTATTTTACTGTTCTATAGAAGCCGAGTTGTTTGTTATTGTGTAAATAAAAAAAAATCGAAAGTGTTCAATCACTGGTTTGCATTTAAAACTCTAATGTTGCATTCGACGCCGCTCTCGGTCATCGTATTCGGCAGCGCACCACAAATGACGTCATTGTACAAATAGAACAACGGTCCAACTAATGCTCAAAAGTCATAAACATTGAGTGAGAAGACTTACAACTGCCCGTTGTTTGCAAGCGTTCGATATCTAGCTTTCGTCAACACGCTATCTAGTATGTTTTACGTTGCGCCCTAATTCCTATTATCTATAAAAGCATATATTTTTAAGGATAACCGTCTTTGATCATTGTAAATAAATAAATAAAAAGTTGTTAATAAAATTTCGAATAAGCTTTTGTCGCAAACATATCTATATGTATGTGCGTATGTGTGGTTGGTTGACATAATATGTGATTGGTAATTTGTACAGAATTTTTCATTAGATTTCTTTTTGCGTTTTCAATTTTGTGTATCTGTTATGACTTTTAAAATAATCGATTAAAATTTAATTAATGATCACATTGAATGGTACATTCGTTTTTCGGAATATTAAACAATTACAGGGTTGGTCCAAATAATAAAATAGGGTTGTCCCTCTGCAAACGCATAACCAAATTATTATTTTTTTGTGAAGCAACAATTTTTTTATGCCTTTCCTTATCAGTGGAACATTGAAAATCTGAAGTTAAACATTTAAGTAGTTATAAGTCGGTATAATTTAGTTTTTAGTATCATATCGATACATTCGTATCGTTCGTTTTCAAATGTCTTCAGACATTAAATTTAGTGACGTTAAGTTTTAAAAAAAAGGATATATTATGTTGGGAGTGCACTGACACACAAAGTAGACACGGATTATCGTTTTCTTGTTTAATTATGTAAATGCTCATTATATTGCGTTTAAAGAGTCTAGTCATCAAGTTATGAATTTCAGACAGAAATATCTATACAATGATCGAACCTCTGGTGTGTTTACATACGGATCATATCGCATTCCACGTGAATGAGTGCTATATAATACAATTTGTATTGTGTTGTAAAATAATTGGGCGTCAGTCTAAAAATGTTAAAGTGGTTTTAACAAAATCACTTTTTTTTTTCTTTTTCATGCAAAAATTTACGTGCCATATAATAAGTTAATTTGATTTTTTTCCACAAACAATAATATTTGACATTAAAAAGAATACCGTAAGTCGACGAAATCAAAAAGTATTTCTACATTTTCTTTTAGACTGAACCCTACAACTGTTTTGTGGTTATAACTTTACATATATATTATCATGTTATTGACATTTGCATTATACAATTATATTTGCGTTATGTACAGTTTACTAGATATGTACACATTTTCGTGTTATGGTTTCGAAAATTTATAAAAGATTTCCTCTTCAAGTATGTACTGTGTGACAGATGACGTACTGTTTTATATAATAAATAGTTATTGTACGATAAATGTGATAAATGATGAAATGTAAAGCACAAGATAATTTCATAATGAAGCCTAAATCAGTTCGTTGAGAAATGTTTTCATTCTTTACGATTTGGAAAATTAAAAAAAAGTTTCTTTTTTATCTATAAGATTATGCTATGAATGTGTTAAATAGATTTCGGAATGGTTTTGTATAGAATGACGGTTAAATATTTTTTATATTAATTATATTTCCCCGTTTATCTGTAAGTGTTTTACAATCACGTTTTATAAATTAATTTAAATTGATTGTGGATCTAATAAATTAAAATTATATTCAAAAATTCTATAAACTTAAGTATATGTATTTATTGAAATTTTAAATACAAATCTAAAAAAAATTTAAAAACTAAAGAAATTAATGTAAACAGATATTTAATCATACATTCTATACATAAATCGAGCGTATAATAATAAAAGCTATCGGGTTAGATTTGAATCCAAATCAGGTGCAATATAATATTGGTGTTTGACGGAATCGAAAAGAATTAAAGAGAATTTCATTATTAATAATGTCTTGTAAATTAAAACCTCCCAAGATAAATTTTCTAAACTATCAAATTAATAGTATAGATAAAATACTGATGACGCAAAAGAATTTTTATCTTTTTTTAAATCCAAATCAACCTTTTCTAACGGACGAAAGGATCGCTTGTGTAAATTGTGTATCTCAATTTTTTTCTTGAAAAAAGAGAATTCACCATTAAATAACTGAAAATAGTACAACACGTGAAGTTATGAATGAATATGATTTTGACCTTGGCAACATCGAAACACCAAAACAGTGTGATGGATATAATATGTATTAAATAAATAAATTATGTATCATAAATATTTTTACAAGATTTTAAAGATTTTATCATCTACTCTTAATTTCTTTCTCAAATATGCACAAACTTAATGAGAAATTTATTCGATAAAATTAAAGGTTTGTTTTATTGAAACCAAATGTACATAAGTGTGATAGAGATGAAACGGTCTCATTTAAAAATAAAGTTGTTGTAAGTACATTATTGACTTTTGTTTAACCCGCGACGAACATCTAACACCCGTATCTTTAGTCGTTCACACGAGCGTAACTCGACTCGACTCAACCTCCAACGCGCGTTTCGGTATGCTTAGTCGTAAAAATAAAGTCCACTCAAACGTCCTTGGAAAAATTTCCTAACCGGAGTGAAGTGACCGAACTGTCAAGTTAAGGTACGTCGCGACGTACCTTGAACGTTCCTCAAGGCTGGTTTTCTATCGATGTCCAAATAGTATGTGGACCGCAAATGGAAATATTATATGATATTGTTGTGCAATGGCCTGGATCTGTGCATGATTCCCGCGTATTTTGATAATTTAAGTTTGATAATATTTATTAATAAAGTAAATAGTTCGAGGTTAGACATTTGAAACTCTTTATTTTATTTACCTACATAAGAGACATATTTTGCTTACTGATAAATAAAGTCAATGCGATTATAAGTTTTATTTATATAATAATAAACTGGTGGTTGTGGAAAAGCACTTCAACAACACGATGCAACCAAAATCACATAAAAGCGGCGAATAAAAATACAAAGCCGGATCCGAAATCTAAAATAATGATAGGTTAGAAAATAAATAATACACTTTCAGATTTACCGCACGCACACATATTTACGAATAACTCAGCAACCAAAACATCAAACAAGTTCATCTAGTAAGTGTATAATCTATGCATCTAGTGTCAAACAGACAGCGGCAGCTTGACTTTGACATTAAACAATGACCATAGACTACAGAACTCTATGGGTTTGATGCTAGCTTGATCAAATTTTCATCATTATTACCTCACTCGAGGACAGTTGAGGAATATTGTTTTTTTTTTTTTTTTTTTTTTTTTTCCTACCTAAGCTGAGAGCCTTGAGAGGCTATGTCAGCGTAACCCTAACTTTAGTAGGTGAGCTCACGGGGCTCAAACCTGACGATGTTGCTAACACGAACCCTAGCAAGAGTCGTGCTTCGCAGAATCTACCACCGGATCGGAAACGCGACCCACTGAGAAGATCCGGCGAGAAACTCAGTGGGCTGTGTCTGAGAGTTAATTTACTCGTCGAGCCCTTCGTCGCAAGCGACGGGTTCGACGAGAACGGTGACCGGTGCTTGAAGTACCTAAAAGCACCGTTAGTGGATCGGGAGGATCCGAGATAACGTGTTTTGGGCGACGTCGACTGCTTTCCATTCTGTCCGCAGGATCGGGAATGTAGTTACCGGCGGCCACGATGAGAGGGTTCTCGTGTCGTGCCGCTTTATCGAAGTGGCGCATGGACGCCGACTGAAGATACTTACTGATGGACTCTAAGTCCAGGTCGTCATGGAGGTCGACGTTCCTGACGAACCACGGGGCTCCGACGGCTATCCTGCAAAAACGGGATTGAATAATTTGAAATGTTTTTAGGTGTATGCGGGCCGCGTGAGCGAACACTACACTTGCATAGGTCATGACGGGGCGTATGCAAGTTTTGTAGAGTGTCACCTTATTTCTAAGGGACATTTTACTTCGCCTACATATCATCGGGTAGAGACGTCCTAGAATGAAGGCGGCACGGTCGCGTACCGTCTTAATGTGGGGGCGGAATGTCATCCTACTGTCGAGGGTGACGCCTAAGTACTTGACCTTCGGGGCCCACGGTATGGGCTGGTCGAACATCGTGATTGGGCGAACGGCGGGGGCGGGGGTATTGACGCGCCTAGTCGGAAGGGGGATGCTCAGCGTGGTGTTCGGAGGGCGACCCCTTTTGAAGAGCACCGCTGTGCTTTTCGTGGGGTTAATGTCGATGCGCCACTTCCGGAACCACTGTCCCATGGTGGTAGCTGCGGTCTGAAGTCGTCGATGAAGCAACGCCTTCTTCCTACACGAGTAGTAGATGGCGGTGTCATCGGCGAAGAGCGCCAGATGGGTCTCCGGAGACCGGGGTATATCGTTGATATACAAACTGAATAGTAACGGGGAGAGGGCGGAGCCTTGCGGGACTCCGGCTGTGACGTGACGGGGCCGGGAACGCGTTCCCTCGACTCGATATCGGAACGAACGGTTCGACAAGTAGTCTCGTATGATGAGCACGAGTCTGTCTGGCACTCCCATGTTATACAGTTTGTATATCAAACCGTTGTGCCAGACTTTGTCGAACGCCTTCGCTATATCGAAGAGGAATATTGTAATGGTCGACTAAAAATACCAAACTCGAGTAAGTTTGGAGGGAATTCTCGAGCATCATCGGATGAGTTAAGAGTGGAGGACTATTTTACGAAACGTCTAAAGATACGGGCATAAAAATACCAAACTCGAGTAAGTTTGGGAGGAATATTCGAGCATCATCGGATGAGTTTAGAGTGGAGGACTATTTTACGAAACGTCTAAAGATACGGGCATAAGGGTTCGTTTGAAGCCGTCTAATGTCTAAAGTAAAGCCGCGCCAATAAAGAAACTAATCTAAAATGGCGGCGGCGATCATGCGCTCTCACTCTAAACTATTGCTGTCTCGTCGCACACGGCGCGTACTGCATGCAAAAAATTATCATTTCTGACTTTGTTGTTGAGTTCGAGTTTTTTCACTTTCGAGTTGTGCGACTTAGATGACTGGCAGCATAAGTGTCTACGCAAGTTGCATCCCAGATGAGACACCCCCCCCCCCCCTCTGCCAGGGCATAAAGTTAAGTAAAGTACATTCTCATTTGATTTTTTATATTTTTTTTACAATAAACAACTTTTTCTTTCAATCTTTCTTTTTATTTGTTGACCCTACCATCTGTCAGTGCAGGTACATAGACGCCATTTTCGATTCGTTTCTTTATTGGCGCGGCTTATACCATCGCTTCGGAAGGATGATGGTCAATGACTGACCAATGCTTCATGAAAAAAAACGCGTTTAAGTATCATCAAATCATCATTCTTTCTTTCACTCTTCTTGCTCTTATCAGTGCTTAATAAAAAAAAGAAAAACGGCTACCCCCCCCCCCTTCAAACCGAAACGCATTACTGCTTCACGGCAGAAATAGGGCGGTGGTACCTACCTACCAGTAAGTCTGCGCAGCATGTCCTCTTTTTCCATTCTGGCTTATCATACGTCCAAGTTTTTTAGTTTCATCAAAAATAATAATAATTCATTTATTTATCAGATAATAATAATCCATCAATGAAAATAAAATAAAGAATAATAACAAACAAGTATGTAGGCCCTCTCAACTAAGATATTATTTCTAAGTATTACATAGAAATTCTACATTACATTTATTTACGAGGCTATCATTATTTTTGTTAGTCCGCAAGTGAACCAAGGTACAATGGTTCAAGTACCGACAGTCATAACGGTCTGCTTATGCCTTCAGGATGCTGTAAGGGCTATAAAATAAAATATGTCTATATTTGATTCAAATGAAGTACTCTAGTGGTAGAATCAAAAAGTCTTAACCAGTTTTTGTACTGCTTGTGACGTTTCACGCCCAAAACACAAACGATTTTGACAAAATTTTGTATCTATGTATGTATGTATGTAATATATTTATTCATAAAAAGTTACAAAAAGTTAAGTAAAAGTTACAAAGTTCGAGCGTGTAGTTCCCGGTAGCTTATTAAATCGAATGTATGAATATTTGAACTCTTTCAGTTTTATGTCAAAATGAAAAAAGTTTTAATTTCAATTTTAAAAACAAATACTTGTCATGTCATAAATGTCAAAATTTTGTCAATGCACAGATCCAATAGGAATTAATTTTTTCAAAGCCACGTACCTATTTTCAGAAAATGCAAGTAATGAACTATTTAATATTGCTAATTTTTATTTGTAGTCTGTTTAAAGGTTTCCAATGTAAACCTATGACAATTGACGAAAACAGGTTTGTAAATTTAAAATATATGGTTTTACGGGGAACTGAAAATCTATTTACGAGTCTGCCCCCCCCCCCTTTTAATTTAAAATAATATTTGCATAAGCCTATTTAAGTCTAAACAAGGCTCGAGAAGAGTTCTAAAAACTCAGTAGTGACTCAAGTGTGTTTCTTGCATTGCGCCCTTGAGCATCGGTGACCACTCACCTACTGGATCGTATGCTTTTCTGCTTTAACAGATAAAAATGCATAGTTATGTTTTATCATTAAAGATTTATCATATACACCAGTTAATAATTAGGCAGTGAGAATTATAGAATAAAAACCTATATGTACGGTATTTTATATATGTAACTACTAATTATATTCTAGTGATCTTGAAGAATCCGAGTACAGCAACGACGCTGTTGACGAGGCAAATTCTGACGATGACGATACATCCTTAGAATACCAGGTTTTATTTTTTTGTGTGATGTGACATTTGTGCATTATTTGCTGCATCAGATGAGGAAAGGACGCTCTATCCGATATTAAATAGTTACTGGAGCCTATGGATATCACAACGCGAATGTCGTCACTCATCATAAGACATGAGACATTTTAATTACTATCACGGTAATACCAACTTTGGCATCGGCTGTGTCCCTTGCATTGCCAATGTCCGCGAGCCTCTATGACCATTCAACATAAGGTGACATACGAAGGCAAAAATAGCTAAAAAAAACACTCTAGATCAAGACTTCGCAAAACATCCATTTTGTTATTACTTACATACTAAAAAATAAACTTTTTTGAAGCTTATTTCATCATGATCATCATCATCATCATCTCAGCCTGTCTACTGTCCACTGCTGAACATAGACCTCTCCAACTGATGTCCAGTGCGGCCGGTCCGTTGCTACCTGCATCCAACGTGACCCAGCAATTTTCACCAGGTCGTCGGTCCATCTGGTAGGTGGCCGTCCCACACTGCGTTTGCCAGTACGTGGTCTCCACTCGAGGATCTTTCTGCCCCATCGGCCGTCCGATCTTCGCGCTATGTGGCCTGCCCACTGCCACTTCAGCTTGCTAATCCTTATTTAGATATACCTATTATTAAAGCTTATTTAGATCTACTTAATAGAAGTTAATGTTGATTATTAGGCACTTTAAGCTGTATTAATTAAGCTATTGGCCTGCAACGTAGCTTATATGTTTATCTTTCAGGAACAAAGTGATCAAGATAAACTGCATCAACCAATTCGGTCCGAAGAGCGCTATATGGAAAACCGTCGTTCAGCACACACTGAATCTGATAACGTACAATGCTGATATTATCGCTTACTTTTTTGTCAATGATTTTATCATAAAATCTTTACATAATAGTCCCGGTAAAATGTGTCGTAGCACGAATTTCAGTAGTAAAATGTTGTCATGTCGTAGACCATTCTCCCTATTTAGGTATATACCGCGAAGCAAACTTTAGTTTACAGTTTAGAGAAGGAGAGATTTAGAGTTAGGTAGGCCGTGGTTTTATTGACACATTTAGAATAATAACCAGATAGAAAAAAACAGATTCAATCTTGCATCTCATATCTCCCGGCTCTTACCATCAAGTGGATCGCGATGTTTGTCTTGCCTTCATCGCTAATAATAATAAAAATTAAATTTACTTAAGCTTGTAAAATCTCTGGAGAGTGTGGCTGATTCGTTCGGCTTATTTATTGTAGATTGTAATTCAAGGTAAATTTCATCTTAATCAAAACAGTAGAGTCTGGTGTGTCTGTTCATTGATGAAAGTTTATTTATTGATAATAGTAATCAATAAATAAACTGGCGATATTTAGAATATTTTCCTTTCTGTCGGTGTGTTTATTTGTCCGCGCATATAGCGGGAAACAGATTTTCATGTAGTATTCACAGAATCATAGATTAAATTGGAGCAGAATCTAGGCGGAAATCTATCTTAAGAAATAAAAATATATAAATATACTTGTAGATTTTTTACAGTTATGATCAAATTACTATTATTCACAAAAGGGTAATATTTGTTTAACTACTATTATTTCTTTTAAATTCTAGGATGTGTTCAACAAAATGGAGTCCGATGAAAGTCGTGAACACATATCGAATGGCCGTCAACCTTTTACTGTTAATAATCAAAATGTTGAATATCGTGGTAATGAACACTATGATTCAAACAATGATAAGTTCCTTTTATCTTCAAATAAAAAAAGTAATGCACGAAAAACCTACGTCAAACAACAAGACGACTCAGAAAATTACTTTGCTAAAAAATCAAACGACGTTTTTAGTCAAGATCGTTACTTAAATCGCTATTATGAAGATAATCGTCTAAGCAAGGACAAAATTACCAACGAAAACCGTGGTTTTGAAATATTAGAATATAATAGAGATACACGAAGCTTAAAGGAAGAAAATATTTCAGACGCAACCAAAGGAAGTGCCAATTCCAATGACAATTGTAAAGGAAACGAACAAACAGTTATAAAAGAACACGTCAAGAAATTATCCGAAAGAGACCTCAAAGAACTTCTAAGCTCCTTGACAGAAGACAAGAAAGAACTGCTACAAAGACTTATCGATGATAATAGCACGGCTGATGGTGTTATTAAAAGGGAAATAACTAAAATAACCGCTGAAGACGATAGCAATGTATCCAGTGGAGAAACTGAATCCAATAAAGATCTGGGTGTGAGCAATAATCTGGGTGAAAGTGCTGAATATCCAAGTGCACAAGATGTCGCGACTGCAAAAAATACTGTCGACTTAAAATATTTCGAATCAAACGCTGGATCGGAAATCAATGATCAACAACCATTAGCAGATTCTACAAAGCCTAATAGTGAAAATAATTTGCACAGTGCTACGGAAATAAGTTTAAAAACTGAAATTCATCCCATTCTAGATGACAGCGATACTAACGGAAATAAGCTAGTGAAGAACTCTGAAATTAGTGAACATTCGGAGCCATTGGGTGAATTTGAAAACGATTCTCAAAACATGAAACCTTTTAAACGAGAAATCGAAGCTGATGATGAAATTTCACAATCTTTACAATCTCTAGAAGACTCTTTTCCGAATACAAATATTGACGAAAACCCATTACTATATTCTGAACCACGTATTCGAGTCAAAAGAACAGATTCTAATCAAATTGTTAAGAAAAGAGGAGCCGGAATCTTACCTGAAGGCAAGATGGGATATTTTTCATATAAAGCTGAAAACCAGGACGAAGATAACGACGAAGGAAATGAATTTGATGACGAGAGCTTCTTCGATAACTTATCTGAATCGTCAAGAAACAATGTAGGTCTAGAATACTCAGATTTAAAGAACACAAAAAATTGTAATGAAAAAGCCAAATCTTACGATCCAAGTAACATCAGTATTTACCATGCGCAAAAGGAGACTGTGAACGTTGGTTCAGACACAGATACAATTTTATCAGGCATGGAAAATATTGATGATAAGCTCATGCTTAGTGGCGACTCTCGCAATAAGCGTCAGCTTTTGAATCAAAGCAATAAATACTTGGATAAATCAGCAATCAGTGACGATAGAGTTGAACCTTCTTCAGAAAAATACATAAATTCACCTGGTTATCACGAAGACGATGCATTTGGTCCTCTGCCTCATAACTCAGTAGGCGACTTAGGGAGATATAAAAGGATTCGACGTGTTAAAGAATCTCATAAAAATGAAGATACGATTTGCAATATTTAATTTAACGTTCATTTTCGATAATAGAAATATTTTTACATTAGGTATTTTAAACATTATATTTCGAGGTACATAAGATGATACAAATAAAGCTATGTAATTTCTGAAATTTTTTTTATTGCGTACCTAAACTGTGTGGATCCCCCATTTAGGCAGATGCCATGGTTCGATTAGAGATGCTTTAGGCGGTTGGATCAATATTTTTAACTACGTATTAATTTTGAACAACACTACGATGATTAATTCTTTAATATTAAAATCCTTTAATTATTTTCGATGATTTACTAACGGCCCACGTGAACTGAATTCATCGTGGCTCATGAACTACAATGTCGGGAATTTCAAACTACAGGTTTTTTTTATGATTGATTGGCGAATGATCTCAGGGCCTGGAGTTGAGTGATTATCGGCGTCCATAGTCATGACAATGCAAATGCCGATATGCTCCCTGGATGTCAGTGTTTTAAATAACGGTTCAAGCACCGTTTCAACTGGAAAGCTTTGATAAGAGTACAACGGGTGTCTCCTTTAAGCTTTAAGCCACCACGACATCGAAAAGAATAGGTAGATCTTCCAATATAATTGGATACTGACACGTCTCTGGTGGACATTAATATCAAAATGTCTGGGCTTTGTCTTGGAATTAGACTTTATTTTTGTTAAAATGAAATAATTGTACCAGGTAAAGAAATGTATTATATCAAATAAAAACAAGAGTAGGTTCTTTATTAGGATAGTATGTTTTTTTTGTTTAATTATAGGAGTAATGCAACTGATTTCACATTTTGTATATAAATAAAACACTATATTTATTATAAATATTTATTACATGGCAATGTTTGACAAAATAAAAATACATAGGTAGGTATTAATTATAGAACCTATATAAAAATGTTAATCATAATATTATTCTCGTACACCGTGCGCGTAACATTAATATGGTAGGCAAGTAATTGATCATAAGGCACGTTAAACATATTAGCGACTAACGAAATAAAAAAAGTGTGGATAGCTTATTTTGAATTATAAAATGTATGACAAATACATTGTTTGAAACTTAGATTAGATATCTTAAAACAAAAAAGGAATGGGGATAATAATATGCTCTTTCTGTTAGTTTTCGTTACTTCACTGTGGAGTCTTAGTCGTTCTTTGTGCGTAGAACTTATGTTCTCGAGAGTCTCGTGTATGCTTGTATGGCGTGCGTGGAGACTCGATCAGGGTAGCTGGACACACACCGTGCACATGTGCTGTGTATTCTCTCTTATAACTTGTGTTACCGTCACCCAGTACAAAATGCGATGTGTTATGGCCATGACGGGCGACTCTTTCTACTCGCTCGACGCGTTCTGACCTATCGGTTCTTTGTGTTTGTTCAGATCGAGAGAAGCTACCGTAACGCGCTTCTGACTGACCATAAAACTCTCCGCCGATGCGAAGATTGTCTCGAACAACCGCCTTAGGTTGACGATCAACTGTCATAGTTGACTGGCCGTCTCTTTTAATCTGATGGCGATGGGAGTCACTCTCCGAGTGTTGCGAAATCACGCCTATGTTGTCTCGTGTGGAACGATGCATGGAACTGATGCTTTTTCTGTCAGTGCTCTGAGTTGAATTGCTTATATATTCTCCACGTTCGGATAGATTGCCGATACTCTTTCTTTGAGCAGCTGCCGCTGTACTGGTGGTATGATGAGCTTCAGTGGCCGAAGAAACACCTTTGCGATGCAGAATTGAATTCGTCGAAGTAGAGTCCGTGATTAAATCGGAGGTGCGCTTATGGTGACCACTACGAGTAGAATTGTCAGTTGTTGAATAGCTCGCATCATTACCACCGTGCATTGCTCTTTGAAATTCAATGCTTGTCTTAGTTACATTATCACTAAGATTTCTACTGCTTAAATGTTGCGCAGATGTGACGTTCTGCTCTACGCGGCTTCCTGATGTAATATATGTTGTCGAATTTATGTTCCGCTGTGCTTTGTTTTCAGAAGTATGATGTTGGTTTGTGGAAGCGACTTGATCTGAAGATACAATTCTCTGTGAAGATCCTTCTCTCACTTGTCTATTGACATTGCTATCGATAGTTGAATGTTGAGAATGTTTTTCTGAAACGTGACGCTGGTTTGTCGCCGATGATTGGTCAGAACTTAGTACTCTCTGTGTAGACTCTCCTCGCAATTGTCTATTCACATGGCTGTCCGAAGAAGAATGTTGAGTGTAATGAGAGGTATTTTGATCAGTTTTACTTGATAAAGTAGTGGAGCCTATAGTTTGATGGGTGTGACTTTCTGAAATATTTTTATGTTGCTGCGTATGCTGGTGTGATGTAATTCCGTGGTCACTAGAAGTCACGGTGCGTTCTGATGTTAGATGACGAATATTGCTATCCGTATCTTGGTTAATTTTCTGAGCGCTGGAGACATGTCGAATGCTAGTGACATCTTGTCTATTAGTGTCTAAGTCGTAACGCTGTGATTTATCTTGACTTGTTGATGTAGTTTTCTGGTTCTGTTTAAAATTAGAAGGTTGATCATGCGGCTGATCTTTGGGAGATTGAATTGGACGTACGTTCCTTGGTCCTCCTTTTTCGCCATCAGCTACAAGATCTACTTCTACATTCCTTGTAACAGTAACCCACTTACCACCTCTAAGTTTCTTTTCCGTTATTTGTTTGATTGTTTTCTTGACAGACGTACTAACATTAGTAACGTTTTTGATGTCTGTTTTGTTTATAATTTTTCTATCCGTTGATGATCGAACTACGTTGTGATCATTTACGCTTGGTGATCGAGTTCTCTCAATGATATCCGAAGATGATGTTGATTCGGGTCGTTTTTGTGAAATTGTGCGATCGTTTATATCTTCTGACGTGGTGCGATTGTTTATATCCTCTGACGTAGTGATATATTTATGGGTCCCAGAGTGAACATGTTTGATAGAAGAATGTTCAGTATGAGATTGTTTTGTGTGAGTTTCTGATTGCGTGCTAAACGTTTTATTATCTTGATGGATAGCAGTGGTTTTACGATTATTGAACTGTGATTTCACATTGTCATCCCGAGTTGTTATTATTTTTGAACCTACAATTTTTTTAACCCCTTCACTCGATTTGTAACTGTCTTCTCTAATGATTTCTCCATTCCTGGTTATATTGTCTTTGGGCCTGAAAGGACCAGACTTTTCAGATGGCACCCATTTCTGAGTATCCGGACGATCAAAATCGCCTTCAGGTCTCAAGTTATCTTTAGGTCTAATCTGAGACGGTGTTTCACCTGGAGTGTATCGTGTCGGAGAACGAGATCTTATATCTCCTTCTGGATACAAATTATCTTTAGGTTTAACTGGGCTTGGTCTATCGCCCGGTTGCCACTTTGGCTTAGATGAATTGTCAAAGTCGCCATCTGTCTTCAAATTGTGTTTCGTTTTTATCTGTGTCGACGTTTCACTCGAAATATATTGTGATGGTGATCGCGACCTCATTTCACCTTCTGGGTAAAGATTATCTTTTGGTTTAACGGGACTCGGTCGGTCTCCTGGTTGCCATTTTGGCCGAGATGAATGTTCAAAATCTCCTTCGGGTTTCAAATTGTCCTTTGGCCTAACCGGAGTAGCAGTTTCACCAGGAGTATATCTTGGCGGAGAGCGTGATCTCATGTCTCCTTCTGGGTAAAGGCTATCTCTAGGTTTCACAGGACTGGGTCGATTTCCAGGCTGCCATTGTGGTTTCGACGGACGGTCAAAATCACCTTCAGGTTTCAAATTATCTTTGTGTCTTACTTGCTCTGGAATCTCACCAGGCTGCCATTGTGTTTTAGGTCTATCTTGAAAATCACCCTCAGGGTGCAGATTATCTTTTGGTCTAATCTGATCGGGACGTTCAGGTGTACTCCATTTAGGTCTCTGTGATTTTTCTGTTTCACCCGGTTTTCTATTATCTCTGGGAAGTGATTCTGAAAATTGTTCTTCGGGTTTTTGTACAGTCGTGGGTTTACGCTTATCATCAATACGTTTATGAGGACTATCATATATTTTTGTACCATCTGTCTCATCTGGTTTGCGTCGAGAATCACTAATTTTATCAGTCGGTTTTGTTTTATCTGATGGCTTAGTGGTTTTGGGTTCTTGATCTACTCTTGGACCATCTTTAGGTTTCTGTTCATCTTCAGGCCTTAAATTGTCAGTAGGGTACACAATAGCTGACCGTTCGCCTTTAATGATTTTATAATCATCTCTTCTAGTGTGATCTTCAAATATTCCTTCAATTTTAAGGTTGTCTTCTCTGCGAGTTAATTTCACTCTTTGTCCTTTTACAACACGATATGTATCAGAGGTACGAACATGTTCCGTTTTTCCTTCCATTTTTAAATTATCTTCGTGACGAACAACAGCTGTTCTTTCACCAGTTGTAACATTGTAATCATTTCTTTGCTTCATGTCTACAAATTCTCCTTCTATTTTCAAATTATCTTCTCTTCTAATAATATCGAGTCGCTCTATTTTTTGTTTATGAAGTAAGTCAACATCTCGTTCAATTGTAATGTTATCGACTTGTCTGAAAGGCTTACGTTTTTCAGCCGGTTGTGATGGAACCACCTCCGGCTTATAAAATTTACCATCAGGTTTCAGGTTATCTTGAGGTTTTACAACAGGCGCTCTCTCGCCTTTAGTTGCACTATAATCATTGCGAGTTTGAAGATCAATAAACTCACCTTCAGTGCGCAAATTGTCTTCATGTCTTTGTATTACCACCTTTTCGGTTTTTTCTATGCGTTTGTAGTCATCTCTAGAGCGATGAATATCAAAGGTTCCTTCCATTTTCAAATGATCTTCGTGTCTCACTATATCGACACGATCACCTCGAGTTGCCGTGTAATCGGTTCGTCTAACAACCTCCATATCACCTTCTGGTTTTAGATTATCCTGGGGTTTCTTAGGTGTTTGCCTCTCTGCTGGTGTCCATTTATCGTGTTTAGGAGTCTCGAATTTTCCCTCAGGCCTGAGATTATCTTCAGGTTTTTTAGGGGTTTGACGCTCAGCAGGGCGCCATTCGTCTTGCTTTGGTTTCTCAAATTCCCCTTCTGGTTTCAAGTTATCTTTAGGCTTCTTTACAACAGGTTTTTCAGCAGGCCGCCATTCTTCGTGTTTCGGTTTTTCGAAGTCACCTTCTGGACGAAGATTGTCTTGTGGCTTTTTAGGCTTAGGACGGTCAGCAGGTCTCCATTCCTCTTGTTCAGGTTGTTCGAATTCACCTTCAGGTCGAAGATTATCCTGTGGCCTCTTTTGGGTAGGTCGTTCAGCTGGACGCCACTTTTCTGGTTTGTGTGACTCAAACTCGCCCTCCGGTTTCAGATTATCTTGTGGCTTTTTAGGTGTTTGTCTTTCAGCAGGCCTCCATTCTTCAGGTTTCGGCTGCTCAAATTCACCTTCCGGCTTAAGGTTGTCTTTCGGTTTCTTTTGAGTTGGTCTTTCAGCAGGCCGCCATTCTTCATGTTTCGGTTTTTCGAAGTCACCTTCTGGACGAAGGTTGTCTTGCGGCCTTTTAGGCTTAGGACGGTCAGCAGGTCTCCATTCCTCTTGTTCAGGTTGTTCGAATTCACCTTCGGGTCGAAGATTATCTTGTGGCCTCTTTTGGGTAGGTCGTTCAGCTGGACGCCACTTTTCTGGTTTAGGTGACTCAAACTCGCCCTCCGGTTTTAGGTTGTCTTTCGGCTTCTTTTGAGTTGGTCTTTCAGCAGGCCGCCATTCTTCATGTTTCGGTTTTTCGAAGTCACCTTCTGGACGAAGATTGTCTTGCGGCCTTTTAGGCTTAGGACGGTCAGCAGGTCTCCATTCCTCTTGTTCAGGTTGTTCGAATTCACCTTCGGGTCGAAGATTATCTTGTGGCCTCTTTTGGGTAGGTCGTTCAGCTGGACGCCACTTTTCTGGTTTAGGTGACTCAAACTCTCCCTCGGGTTTCAGATTATCTTGTGGCTTTTTAGGTGTTTGTCTTTCAGCAGGCCTCCATTCTTCAGGTTTCGGTTGTTCAAATTCACCTTCTGGCTTAAGATTGTCTTTCGGTTTCTTTTGAGTTGGTCTTTCAGCTGGACGCCACTCATCTGGATGACGTTTTTCGAAGTCACCTTCTGGATGAAGGTTATCTTGTGGTTTCTTTTGGGTAGGTCGTTCAGCTGGACGCCATTTTTCTGGTTTAGGTGACTCAAACTCTCCCTCGGGTTTCAGATTATCTTGTGGCTTTTTAGGTGTTTGTCTTTCAGCAGGCCTCCATTCTTCAGATTTCGGCTGCTCAAATTCACCTTCCGGCTTCAGGTTGTCTTTCGGTTTCTTTTGAGTTGGTCTTTCAGCGGGACGCCACTCATCTGGATGGCGTTTTTCAAAGTCACCTTCTAGACGAAGATTGTCTTGTGGCTTTTTAGGCTTAGGACGGTCAGCAGGTCTCCATTCCTCTTGTTCAGGTTGTTCGAATTCGCCTTCGGGTCGAAGATTATCCTGTGGCCTCTTTTGGGTAGGTCGTTCAGCTGGACGCCATTTCTCTGGTTTAGGTGACTCAAACTCACCCTCCGGTTTCAGATTATCTTGTGGCTTTTTAGGTGTTTGTCTTTCAGCAGGCCTCCATTCTTCAGGTTTCTGTTGCTCAAATTCTCCTTCCGGCTTAAGGTTGTCTTTCGGTTTCTTTTGAATTGGTCTTTCAGCTGGACGCCACTCATCTGGACGGCGTCTTTCGAAGTCACCTTCTGGATGAAGATTATCTTGGGGTTTTTTGGGTTTAGGACGATCGGCTGGCCTCCATTCCTCTTGTTCGGGTTGTTGAAATTCTCCTTCAGGTCGTAGATTATCTTGGGGCCTCTTTTGTGTAGGCCTTTCAGCCGGACGCCATTTTTCTGGTTTGGGCGTTTCAAATTCCCCTTCAGGCTTGAGATTATCTTGTGGCTTTTTAGGTGTTTGTCTTTCAGCAGGCCTCCATTCTTCAGGTTTCTGTTGCTCAAATTCTCCTTCGGGCTTCAAGTTATCTTTGGGCTTTTTAGGTGTTTGTCGTTCGGCTGGGCGCCATTCTTCTGGTTCAGGGTGTTCAAAATCACCTTCTGGTTTTAGGTTATCTTTTGGCTTTCTTGCAATAGGTCTCTCAGCCGGTCTCCACTGCTCTTGTTCAGGCTGTTGGAATTCACCTTCTGGTCGGAGGTTATCTTGGGGCCTCTTTTGTGTTGGTCGTTCAGCTGGTCGCCATTTTTCTGGCTTGGGCGTTTCGAACTCACCTTCTGGTTTTAGATTATCTTGTGGCTTTTTAGGCGTTTGTCTTTCTGCAGGCCTCCATTCTTCATGTTTTGGTTGCTCAAATTCTCCCTCAGGCTTTAAGTTATCCTGCGGTTTCTTTTGAATTGGTCTTTCAGCTGGACGCCAATCTTCAGGTTCGCGTTTTTCGAAGTCACCCTCTGGATGAAGGTTATCTTGTGGCTTTTTAGGTTTAGGGCGATCAGCTGGTCTCCATTCTTCTTGTTCAGGCTGTTGGAATTCGCCCTCAGGTTTAAGATTATCTTTTGGTCTTTTTTGTTGCGGTCTTTCTGCTGGCCGCCATTCATCAGGTCGTCTAATTTCAAAATCTCCTTCAGGACGTAAATTATCTTCTGGTTTTTTCGGCAATGAACGTTCGGCTGGTCGCCATTTTTCATGTGTAGGTGTTTCAAATTCTCCTTCGGGCTTCAAGTTATCTTTGGGCTTTTTAGGTGTTTGTCGTTCGGCTGGGCGCCATTCTTCTGGTTCTGGGTGTTCAAAGTCACCTTCTGGTTTTAGGTTGTCTTTTGGCTTTCTTGCAATAGGTCTCTCAGCTGGTCTCCATTCCTCTTGTTCAGGTTGTTGGAAATCTCCCTCGGGTCGAAGGTTATCTTGGGGCCTCTTTTGGGTTGGTCGTTCAGCTGGTCGCCATTTTTCAGGTTTGGGTGTTTCAAACTCACCTTCTGGTTTTAGATTATCTTGTGGCTTTTTAGGAGTTTGCCTTTCTGCGGGCCTCCATTCTTCATGTTTTGGTTGTTCGAATTCTCCCTCAGGCTTTAGGTTGTCCTTCGGTTTCTTTTGAATTGGTCTTTCAGCTGGACGCCAATCTTCAGGTTCGCGTTTTTCGAAGTCACCTTCTGGATGAAGGTTATCTTGAGGTTTTTTAGCCTTAGGACGATCAGCAGGCCTCCACTCTTCTTGTTCAGGTTGTTCAAACTCTCCCTCTGGTCTAAGATTATCCTGTGGTCTTTTTTGAGTTGGACGTTCAGCAGGACGCCATTTTTCTGGTTTGGGTGTTTCAAATTCACCTTCAGGCTTGAGATTATCTTGAGGCTTTTTAGGGGTTTGTCTTTCTGCAGGCCTCCACTCTTCAGGTTTCGGCTGTTCGAACTCACCTTCAGGTTTCAGATTATCTTTGGGCTTTTTCTGAGTGGGCCTTTCAGCTGGGTGCCACTCTTCGGGTTGTCTTCTCTCAAATTCACCTTCTGGCTTGAGATTATCTTGTGGTCTTTTCTGTTTAGGTCTCTCAGCTGGTCGCCACTCTTCATGTTTTGGAGTTTCAAACTCACCTTCCGGCTTTAAGTTATCTTCAGGTTTTTTAGCGGTTTGTCGCTCAGCTGGGCGCCATTTGTCTTGTTTGGGAGTTTCAAACTCACCTTCCGGTTTCAAATTATCTATTGGCTTCTTATAAGTTTGTCGCACATCGGTTTCTTCGTAGATCCTATATTCTTCTTGTGTAGTTGAAACTGTCTGCACATCTTCTGTTGAGTAGAATTTTTCGAAATCCTCTTTCGTCCAGGTACGACGCCTGTGTGGTCGTTCAATAGGAGTGCTTTTTTCAGTGAAATCTGTCTGATTTGATGTTACAAATTCTATCTCACCTTCTCGGATCAAATTATCAGTTTTCTTAGAAACAATCGTTGTTCTTTCGACAACATCAGTATGATCGACATATTCCGATTTCGATGTGGTTTCTGTCGTAAAATCACCCTCAATTTTCGTGAACGTATTACGACGCACTGGTTTCGGCCTCTCTACTGGTTTTGCAGTGTATTCGGTACGGCTAGTTGTGGTATCTGAAATACACGAAGTAAAGTAAGTAATGTTTAAATCAAAACAGTTGAAAAATATGTCCAGATTATTACAATAAGTTGAATTATGTGAAATTTCATCTTTTGTTTAAAATCAATGGATATTTAACACAATATAATTCTGATGTTACAATAATACAGCGCTCAACATAAACCATACAAATGAGTAATATTTCCTTACCAGTGAATTCTCCCTCGGTTATGATGTTGTCTACGCGGCGAACAATTTCTGCTCTTTCACCAATGACTACCTTGTAATCTTCAGTGATAGCTCTAGTGGTTGTAAATTCACCTTCCGGGTGTAAATTGTCTTCAGGTCTTTTTTGCTTCGGTCGTTCAGCGGGTCGCCATGTTTCTTTTTCAGGTGTCGTAAAATCACCTTCTGGTTTGAGATTGTCTTCAGGTTTACGAACGGGGGCTCTGTCACCAGGTTGCCATTCTTCTGGCTCTCGTTTCTCAAAATCGCCTTCTGGTTTCAAATTATCTTTTGGTTTCTTTTGAACTGATCTTTCAGCTGGGCGCCACTCATCTGGTTGGCGTTTTTCAAAGTCACCTTCTGGACGTAAGTTATCTTGAGGCCTTTTAGGCTTAGGACGCTCAGCAGGCTTCCATTCCTCTTGTTCGGGTTGTTCGAATTCTCCCTCTGGTCTAAGATTATCCTGTGGTCTTTTTTGAGTTGGACGCTCTGCTGGTCGCCACTTTTCTGGTTTAGGCGTTTCGAATTCTCCTTCAGGCTTGAGATTATCCTGAGGCTTTTTAGGAGTTTGTCTCTCGGCGGGTCTCCATTCTTCAGATTCTGGTTGTTGGAAGTCACCTTCAGGCTTAAGATTATCTTTAGGTTTTTTCTGCGTAGGTCTTTCAGCTGGACGCCATTCATCAGGGGTTCTTTTTTCAAAGTCTCCTTCAGGCTTAAGATTGTCTTCTGGTCTGCGTACTGGAGCTCTGTCGCCTGGGCGCCATTCATCTGTTTGTCGTTTTTCAAATTCACCTTCTGGCCTCAAATTATCCTCTGGCTTTTTAGGCTTTTGTCTTTCCGCCGGTTTCCACTTTTCTTTATCTGGTGTAGTAAAATCACCTTCAGGTTTTAGATTATCTTCTGGTTTCTTAGGTTTTTGTCTTTCGGCTGGTCTCCATGGTTCCTTTTCTGGTTCCCAAAATTCTCCTTCGGTTTTCAAATTATCATCAGGGCGGCGTACAGGAGCTCTATCCCCAGGACGCCATTCGTCAGGTCTTCTTTTTTCAAAATCTCCTTCAGGCTTAAGATTATCTTCAGGACGGCGGACTGGCGCTCTGTCTCCTGGCCTCCATTCCTCCGGTTCACGTTTTTCAAAATCTCCTTCAGGTTTTAGATTATCTTCAGGTTTCTTCGGCTTCTGTCTTTCTGCTGGTCGCCATGATTCTTTTTCTGGTGTATTGAATTCACCTTCCGGTTTCAGATTATCTTCCGGACGTCGTACGGGAGCTCTATCGCCTGGGCGCCACTCCTCGGGCTTTCTTCTTTCGAATTCGCCTTCTGGTTTGAGATTGTCTTCGGGCCTTTTTGGTTTTTGCCTCTCAGCCGGTTGCCACTTTGGGCGCTCCGGTTCTTGGAAATCACCTTCAAGACGCAAGTGGTCTTCATGATGAACAGCAGTGGTGCGACTAACGTGCTTTTCGTCGTAGTCAGTTTTGTACGCGGAGACCACGCTCGTCGTGTGCTCCACATCGAACAATGGCTCCGGGACATCGTTGTGTGGGCAACGGTGACGCCTGATAAAGAATTACTTCGGTTAATAAATTTTATTATTTGTTTGCTTATTTGACAATAGCATAATCTAAGCGCATAAAACCTAATGCAGAAATCACACCTTTTAAACCAATAAGGATGAAGGTACAGCGGAAATCTTCGTGGCAATGGCAGAGGCGGCAACGTTAAAGAATCGGCCATCGCACGCGTCCATCGCGCTCATTTCATATACCTTGTACCCAAATCTGTTTCAAAACTCATCACAATTCATAATTATGGACATAGAATTTAAATGTTCATTTCACGGCAAATGTAACACCAATTCCAGTTAACTATTTGTGAATACATCAAGGAATCCGTTAAGATTAGGGTTTTTCAGATATATTTTGAACGAACGAAGAATCACAGACGTTTAATACGTTCCAATTCGTGATTTTATTCATGCTGTTTTTTTATTTTCTCTAATAGAATAGCAGCATAACGATATGTTAAATATAAGCGCGTACTATTTCAGAATTCAATGGCCTCCGTCGAGCTCACACAGAATACTGCCGCGTTGTAACGTCTCGCCGACTCTACCACGGTTGGTACGCCGTCCGTACGTACGTATATACATATGTAAAGTAATACTTACATCGCTAATCTTTATTCTTTACATTTTTCTGCCCTACTAACGTAACGTATTACATTCATATTCATTTAATTATGTACATTGGTGAAACATTAAAAAATAATGTATACTATATGTAGGTAAAAACAAATTGGACACGCATTTCCTAGTACTAAATAAAACATTAAAATGTTAGTTCAAAAACTTATTAAAATATTTAAAAAAATATTAAACTCATTTTGTGGGTTTTTTCATTATTATAATCTTATATACATACACAATACAATATATACGATGACTAACTAAAATGTAAATCATAATAAACAACGAATTTCTACATGAATCCCAATGAATGCTTAAACTGCCATTCGGTAGGTACCTACACTAATTTAAAGGACTAGTGTTAATAAGCAGACGACGAGTATAG
This sequence comes from Bombyx mandarina, assembly GCF_030267445.1. Classification (NCBI taxonomy): domain Eukaryota; kingdom Metazoa; phylum Arthropoda; class Insecta; order Lepidoptera; family Bombycidae; genus Bombyx; species Bombyx mandarina. Next base: position 7,564,386 of record NC_143225.1, on the reverse strand, counting down.
ATTTTTACCCTGAAATGTAGACTACATGTTAGCGACCCACGCTCGTTGCCTTGGCAACAACCACTGAACGTTTATGACACAGCGACAGAGCCTTTAATTTGATCACGCTATAAATCAGAAATTTTCGAATGCGTATCATCAAAAAATCCCTAATAAAAACTTACATAGCTTCGCTGATTTCAGTAAACAGTGCTTAATATTTTAATTCAAATACTGTTTTTCATCTCTACTTGGTGGTGATGTCAGCGTTGATTACAGAGCAAAATGTTAACTATGAATTGAATTAGGACGTGGAAAACTAAAAGTCGTGCTATGCGTTTTATTACAATTCATATATCCATCTTTTTTTTTTACTCTTTTAGTGAATTCCTGTGTACCGTTTGAGATTTGGTGCGAATTTACGAAAATATACAAGACTATCGTAGCGGGCGGTTATAATAATGTTCATCGAATTATATCAATTGTTTTGCCAAACATTATGGATCCATCCATCCATTTTTACGGTTTAATTTCTCGTTTTTTATTGTCATTATATTATTCAACAGATATAAAAGTAGTTAGATTTTGTCTACGACCCGCGAAAAGCGGGAAAAAGTTTATTTTCTTATCAGGTAACGTGCATTAAAATCGAGCAATCACGACCAATTTCATGTGAAAGTAGATTATTTAGGTTTTCGGAAAGTTTTTGCGTACCTGCCAACTTAATTTTTCAAATATCAAACACCTCACACACAACCGATACAATAATATTTAAGAGCTAGGTATTTTTTAGATCTATCTCACGTGCTTGAAGAAAATTAATTATTACCTTTTTTGAAAAATGTTAAATTACATTATTCAAAGGTTTCCAAACCTAAAGTCCTCGTTTATGGCCCTTTTTATGAGTGAACACCAATCAATGATTCAAATCAATTGCGTAGTTAGGTTGGTAGGATTAAGTTAAGTAGCTTAGGTTAGAATAGAAGTACGCGAAGAAACAGAAGGGCAGATGGTGACTTTTAAAGATATAAAAAAATCACATTGCGTAGATACATATTATAAATCACAGGTCATTTTATAATATCCGAAAAACCGAACTAAAGTACTCAATTTGTTTGATTGCTTTCGTAGTACAGTTTGATTATTAATTGAACATTAGTCCAAAGTCACGTTAACTTTATCTTAAGTAATTAAATGTAATTAAATAATAGTCAGTATTTTATATTTTAATTACTAAAACTATTTAATTGCCTTATATCTCAATTGTTCTCGGGTCCTAACAAATAAAAACCTACACGTATTCATAAAACCTAAACATTCCTTCTATCGAACTTATATCGGCTATCTCTAATTTAACATAGAGTATATAACATATAGGCTAAATAATTTAATTTTTAACAACACCTAATCGACTTAACCTACTTAATAGGTGTATGGCTCTAATAAAGAATAACGAAAAAATAAAAAAAACAACACCTATAGACTGTTATATTTTCTGAAAACTGAATGTGTTTGCACAATGATTATTTTAACCACAAAAACAACAAAATTATTAAGCTGCACTCACTGTATTTGCTTAAATTAAAATTTCGTGAATTGTTTGTCTACCTGTTCATACATATTATTATTTTGTTCATTCGACCATCGTACGAGAATACCTATAATAGATTTTGCTGATTTTTTTATTGTTATTCAAAACTGAGGATTAGGTAATAACAATTTTATAAATTAAATCGATACCACGTTGATAAAGTAGTCTCTTTCCGAATAAAAAAAAAAACAATATTAGGGTGTAGCCGCATTTTGAACGCACACACAATTTCTACTATCACTTTATTTACTAACGCTCATTAACAGATTGCACGTTTTCTTATGCATAAAATGGGAAGTTATATATAACCTTAGGTGCACCATCATCTCATGATCACTGTCTTTATTAACACTACTAGTACTATGTTACGACTGTGTACAGAATAGAGAACTGTTACAATAAACAAACTCCAAGATAACGATACTTTTTGTACGTATTATCTACGAAATTACAAAGCGTACCGGATTGTAAGATAACCGATGTTGTATTGTAATAAACGAAATTATTAGAAAATCGATATTAGCAATCGGTATTTTATAGTTTTGGACTGTACGAAAAACCAACAATTTATCGATTGAAATTTCTCGTGTTTTTGTTTTTATACTTTGTATTTATAGTAGAACTAGCGACCCGCCCTCGCTTTGCTTTGGAAACTGTAATTTATTATTGATTTCTCTTCTATTTAATGGATGTTGTTATACATATAAACCTTCCTAGCGTTCGACAAAGTCTGGCACAATGGTTTGATTTTCAAACTATTCAACATGGGCGTGCCGGATAGTCTCGTGCTCATCATACGGGACTTCTTGTCGAACCGCTCTTTTCGATATCGAGTCGAGGGAACCCGCTACTCCCCACGACCTCTCACAGCTGGAGTCCCGCAAGGCTCTGTCCTCTCACCCCTCCTATTTAGCTTATTCGTCAACGATATTCCCCGGTCGCCGCCGACCCATTTAGCTTTATTCGCCGACGACACGACTGTTTACTATTCTAGTAGAAATAAGTCCCTAATCGCGAAGAAGCTTCAGAGCGCAGCCCTAGCCCTAGGACAGTGGTTCCGAAAATGGCGCATAGACATCAACCCAGCGAAAAGTACTGCGGTGCTATTTCAGAGGGGAAGCTCCACACGGATTTCCTCCCGGATTAGGAGGAGGAATCTCACACCCCCGATTACTCTCTTTAGACAACCCATACCCTGGGCCAGGAAGGTCAAGTACCTGGGCGTTACCCTGGATGCATCGATGACATTCCGCCCGCATATAAAATCAGTCCGTGACCGTGCCGCGTTTATTCTCGGTAGACTCTACCCCATGATCTGTAAGCGGAGTAAAATGTCCCTTCGGAACAAGGTGACACTTTACAAAACTTGCATAAGGCCCGTCATGACTTACGCGAGTGTGGTGTTCGCTCACGCGGCCCGCACACACATAGACACCCTCCAATCCCTACAATCCCGCTTTTGCAGGTTAGCTGTCGGGGCTCCGTGGTTCGTGAGGAACGTTGACCTACACGACGACCTGGGCCTCGAATCAATTTGGAAATACATGAAGTCAGCGTCGGAACGATACTTCGATAAGGCTATGCGTCATGATAATCGCCTTATCGTTGCCGCCGCTGACTACTCCCCGAATCCTGATCATGCAGGAGCCAGTCACCGTCGACGCCCTAGACACGTCCTTACGGATCCATCAGATCCAATAACCTTTGCATTAGATGCCTTCAGCTCTAATACTAGGGGCAGGCTTAGGGACCCCGGTAACCGTACTCGTCGAACTCGACAAAGAGGTCGACGTGCAACCTAACCCATGCATCAGCCCGCTGAGTTTCTCGCCGGATCTTCTCAGCGGGTCGCGATTCCGATCCGGTAGTAGATTCATTCGCGAAACAATTGCTCTTGAGTTGTTAGGTCTCCTTCGGAGGCGCTCGGGCAGTTGTTAGCAAATCCCACCCCTCTTGGCTGAGCCTTTGCTCGCCCACCTGTCCTGGTGAAACTGGAAAGGCCTTCGGGCCACCAGTAAACTTTCAATCATAAAAAAAAAAAAAAAATATATATATATATATATATAAACCTTCCTCTTCAATCACCCTATCTATTAAAAAAAACCGCATCAAAATCCGTTGCGTAGTTTTAAAGATTTAAGCATACATAGGGACAGATATAGGGACAGAGAAAGCGACTTTTTTTTATACTATGTAATGAAGACCCTGGTGGAGACAGAAGAGCATCGAGTGGCACATCTGAAATTATCTCCTGTATGTGCTTTTCGGTAAAATTATGAAATATACACATTTGTTGAAACAATTTGAGCCACCTATCTTACACTAAAAGTACGACTATCCGTGAAACATTCCCTGCTAACAATGTTTGGACTAAATCGACCAAAATACGCTCCAACGCAAAGCATGAATAAACAAACAGATAATTCTACAAATATAAAATATTAGTTAAGTTTTTAAAATTGTGTCCGAAACGCGCGTTCTGTTAAATAAAACAATTGCAAATGCCAAACTATAAATGAAGCATACGAAATTTTCCTGTCATTTATTATTTCATGCATTTATTAATTTTTGCACCAACAGTTCCCGTCTATGTAACAACCGATTTAAAGGACGACCACATCCAAAGAAAAATATATGACATTGAACACCAATAATGAATCAACCGACGCATATAAAGATTTAACCGCGATCAACGAGATGGTGAATCAGTGGCATTGATGTTGTTTCTGCGAACGAAGCCCTGACACACGTACATACACATGTTTATAAAAGTTAATTTGCTTAAGGGGAAAAATATTTAAAGACGCATGACCTAGCATAGTCACGGTCGGCGCACTGTAAGGGGATCCGTAGACAAGGTACAAAAACTAGCAATACATATATAAAAATTTACATTTTTGTATGTTCGAGCTCCATCTAAACAAAAGTTTCTATTATATTACTATCCAATTTTACTAGAAAGCTATTTATCTGTTACCTCAAAACAATACAAATAAGGTTGTTAAGGCGTATGATTTCGATCCTATTGTAGTATCAACGGAGCATTGCTCTTGGTAGGGCTAGTGTTAGCAAGTTCTCTCAGGCTGAGCCCCCTAAGCTCACGTAGGTATCCGTCCGCGCGTAGTTAGAATAGCCCTTAGGCTATCAACGATTAGTTAGGGCAAAGCAATCTTAAAGCGTATTGTAGACTCACACCGATGGGCACCCACAGTCTTGTCTATGTCTGCCGCGAAGCAGAATTGCTTTCAAAGGTTGGAACGTTATAACGTCTATGGCTTTCGTTAACCTCTTAGTACCAAGTGAGCTGTCGTTTACCCATCTAGAAAAATAATTTGGTAACAATGGAGCCGTTTATTGTCATAAACTTCATGAGTACATATATAGTAGACTAACGACCCGCCCTCGCTTCGCTTCGTAAACTGTAATTTATTATTGATTTCTCCACTATTTAATCGATGTTATTATACATATAAACCTCCCTCTTCAATCACTCTATCTATTAAAAAACCGCATCAAAGTCCGATGCGTAGTTTTAAAGATTTAAGCATACATAGGGCTATAAGGACAGAGAAAGCGACTTTGTTTTTTACTATGTAGTGATATGTACATAGAGTAGCAATAACAAGAATAAATTATTGAAGAGCGCATTGGGGTCAAGCTGTCGTGCATACGTTTAAAGATAATTATCGCAACCGTCAAATACCACAGGCTGTCTAAATAATAATTGCACTTTAGTAAAAACAATAAATATAGACTTAATTTTATATACAGAATAATCTCTATATATAAAAATGAATTGCTGTTCGTTAGTCTGGCTAAAACTCGAGAACGGCTGGACCGATTTGGCTAATTTTGGTCTTGAATTATTTGTGGAAGTCCAGAGAAGGTTTAAAATGTAGATAAATATGAAAATTCTTGGAACTAAATAAAAATAACAATTTCGTTTTTTCTTTGATGTGTCCCCCGTCGGACGGATTCCTTTTGTTTGTTTTAATTTTATTTTATACAAAACTTTAGGTCTTTTATTTATCGATTGAGGCCTACCTGGTCTACCGGGTCTACCGGGTCGGCTAATAAATAATAAATATATAGACTACATTAAATTTTTGTGTTTATCTCGTTCTCGCCGCTCACATATTTAGTGTAAATCATCTCGACCGTTTATAGAAAAAAATCAAACTGGAATGTATTCCGGTTTGGCGCTCTCAACACAAACGAGAAAAACATATATTATTTATTTGCGAAGTTGATAAACACTCATCATTCAAGTTCTTATTTCGTGTTGTGATCAATATAATAATATATTGAGCGAAATATTACATACAAATCAGTATCTATCTATTTTCGAATAATGAATACTCTTCAACAATAATTTTAGCATCTCAATTCAATAGTTAACATAACATAGCTCTGTTATAGCTTCTCCAATTATTATATTGTAAAATTACATTCAATTAATTATAGGATAAAAGAGAAATGCACCATTCAAACACTCATATCTCCGCAGACCGATGCAACAGATCCCGCGCCAAGGCTCGGATTAATAAATCCATTTACGAGTGATAAACACGTTTCAAAAACAAAGACTTCGGTCATTGCTTCACTGCTAATTTGCTTTGAAACTGCAGTTGCACATGTGTTTCTGACTCATTGTGAGAGTGTAAGATGACGGACTTACTCTTGGCTAAATCGGGACCATTACTCAACCATTTCACGAATATCTATCAATGGATTCTGTTAGTCAGAACTCTAGAGTCTGATTTGTAATGATGCTGTTTTCGTAATTAAAATTAAGTATTCATCTGCATAGAATACTGAATCAGAGTGTATTTTGAGTTAAATTAAAACACATCTAAAGTGGCATTCTTTTTTAGGTAAGCAGCACATAATACCACTCACACAAATGCCACCACTCAACTAGAGAGATTAAGTTGAATCTCAATTGTAATGATTAGCGACTGTTACGCCTTTTCTATGCATGAACACACTAGCGGCCAAAATGTTCGGTGATTTTGAATGGATTCCACCGATATCTTGGATGCAAATTCTTCTTTGTACTTCTCAAAGTATTAATAGACACATTTATATGTCGTGAAGAGTCGTGAAGAGATGTTTTTCGTTTCAATAATTAAACATTTACAGTAATTGTTGAAAGTTATTTTAAACCAGACAAATTAACTACTCCGGCTTTAATATTTTGGTTGCATCTCGAACATAATTGTTCGAACTATCAGAACAGCTACGATACTATTATGGTTAGCAAAAAAAATGCGACCCAAATGCGCAGGAGTTCGAAAGTTGTCTTGAGATAACCAAAAACAGTTCGATACCAAACGAGTATTTAAATGAGGCTTTATAAGGCTTCGAGCTTGCAGCCACATGCCGCAAAGTTGCAAAAAGAAATCCACCGTCAAACCTGCACACGACCCTTCAGAAGTCTACGCCCTAAAAACCCTAAAGCTTCTTTATATAAAACATGCATTATTTAGAAAAGTTTTAACTTGGTTTCTTTTAGCACGTCACTTTAAACGTCATTGCTTTAAATAACTCAGATAAACATATCTAATCTTATTAGTGTAGAATTTTCACCTTACCGCACAAAAACATTGTGTTTCGATTTTTTTTGTATGGCGAGTGTGATGAATCGGAAATAATGTACGTGTAGGTGTATACAGTTTGCCAGTCACCAGTTTTGTTTCCAGACAAGGTCGTCGACCATATGGTCTCCGAGTTGAAATACTATGTCAGCTTTAAATCACAATCACGCAAGTACCCAAAATTACACAACGCTCAATCAAAATCTAGGTTTATTCTCGCATGAAATCGCTGTGGTTACGAATGGTTTTGTTATAGCTTCCTTTACAAAATCGATTTGTTCTTGAAATGAACTACAAGCGTTACCTTCCAACTTCCTAGTGAATGCAAAATCACAGCACTAAATGTAGAGTCTAACCCAATTTATGACACGCGATGCGGAATGAAAAATCCATCAAATAACGTTATAAACAAAATAATTATGTAAATTGTTTTCTGGGGAAAAAATAACTAATAATTCAAACGTTGTCGTATCAGAAGTGACTGTAAAATTAACTCAATTTATATAAAGTCTTCTGGCAATTTGTTCTTATCGTGCGGAGGGAAAGCAATTAATATTAATTTCCCGATTAGGAATACTGAACAACCACAGGAGGTGACGTAATACCGATCTCGGATCACGTCCTGTATTCAAAAACATTAAGTTCTTACATCGAAACAAGTAAACACCAAACGAGTTTGAGCGAGGACGTGGCGTGGGCTCGCAGTGGTGAGATCATCGCCACGAATAGTGCCGCCTGAGGTCGCAGCCTGCACCACTTTACACGTCACATGTCTTTCTAATTGCCATACCGATTTTACAATAATGCTTTTACGTAGCTCTTACACTATACATAACAAAATGCCTTCGAAGCGACTAATCATATAAAAATAATTATTACCTATTACTAATTCTATTATTATAGCTTAGTCGTGCACACATGAGTTATGTTGCAAGCCAGATTTTGTTTCTTTTTAGCGTGTGATGTGTATTGTGAGCCTAATAACAAAAAAAAAAGAAATTAGTCTATAAAGGTGATCAAAATCGGTTCTTTAGTGTTATGACGATAAGTTATTATTGTTTAATCATACGTCATGACATTTATATACCTCATATGTTACCGTCAATGATGTAGGAGACTTTAAGGTCAATCCAGAGCCGACCATTTTTCAATTAAGAACCTCACCGTCAGTGGGCGAGTAATATGCAACTACTTTTCTTGTTAGCTTGATGAGGTGTTATCATTCACTTGTCATACTGCTCGTAAAACTACAATATGACATAGTATACAGTTTAAATAACTAACTGGTTTTCAATAACGGCCGTCTGGTGTAGTGGTAAGTGACATGGTCACTACACAAGGGGGTCGCGGGTTCGAATCCCGCCAAGGGAAGATTTTTGTATGATAAATATAAATGTCTTTTCCAGGGTTATGGATGTATATTAAATATATGTATGTGTATAATAAAAATCTTACATTTATATCCGCTATATGGTACCTGTAACACAAGTTCTTTACGAACTTATCACGGGACCAGTTAACGCGGCGTGATTGTTAGTAAATATAAAAAAAAAAAAAAAAAAACCATTATCTCGAAAATATTCACGTTCGAAATTTCAAAAGGGATATTACTTTAGAATCACTTATTTGTAGTCTGGAAACAGTATTTAACTCGAATACTAAGTAAAGACACATACTTGTGCCGCAAATGAAATTTGCATACAATAGTATGAAACCTAACTGCAAATGAATTCTTGAGAACTCAAAGAATAAATTCATTGTTCAAATGAAAAACAGACATTCGTTATAACAACATGGCCCGACATAGATAGGTATGTATGTGAAATTTCTCGCATCTCTCTTGATAATGAAATTGATATGAAATATTAAATAAATTTGTTCTCCCTAATTAAATTAAAGTTTTATTTCAACAAACTCTTTAACGATTTTAATATCAGTAATGTTTTATCTTTAAGCTAGTGATATGTACTTAACAATCACAAACGAATATCTTTCACATTCCACAAAGAATTGCGGTAAAATTTCATCACATATTGCTTCTAATAACGAATTTAAATCAACTTCACTATTAAGGCAATCGATTAGTAACTAATAAAAACTTACAATTGATTATTCTAATGTCGATGCCTACTTGAAACTTTTATGAGCACTCAATCAATGTAGACACTCGATATGGCTATCCTGCTTGTAGTATCGTCTTGTGGTTCAAACGTGGTTTGAATAATATGCACACCCACCAAGCCAGCGCCGCGTCATTGTGCCACGACACACGTGTACAATGTTTAACATGGTACACTCAGGTAATTCATTTTATACCGTTATGTGATAAAGCAAAGACAGCAGCGGCCTAGTCTTGCCTCTGTCATTGGTACTGTCCACGAATATCGATAGCTACCTACTATCAAATGACCTATTTTTTCAGTAAATTAGAAATATCAGAATTATTGAAAGAAAAGTTCTAAATTCTATTTTGAAATTAGCATTGAAATTGAGATGTTTATGTCATTCATAATAAGATAAAATTCCGTGTAAAAAAATATTTAAAGAATAACATTTTGAAACAATACAGCATATGCTTATAAAGTGTTTGTCTATATATAAAATGTCGCGTGTGCCGAGGTGAGAGCAGTTCCAGACGAATTAGGCCAACGCTTACAAATGACTTTGTGGCCACATTCAAGCTCAGGGTGACTTCATCGAATACGTTGTACGAAATTCACTTTTTGTTTCTTCATGACATCCTGCGTATAAATAGAAATTACGCTCGTCAATGTTTTTCATAAAATGAATAACATTGCACCATTACCAATGCTTCTGATGTCATTAACTTTGTTTACTTAATAATTTATTCATTGTAAAATACGATGATTAATCGATTTAAATAAAATGTTTTACAATCACTTCACTATTCATATTGTGATGCTTGACTCTTGCTTGCTAAACGCCAGAAGAAGCCAGCTATAGTAGACTCTTTATTAATATGAAGATTATTAGCTAAACAATAATAATAAACGAAGTAATATGTAATTTTAAGATAATTCTATGTTTTTTCTTTTAATTCAAATGTATATCTTTTGCTCATCTAAAACGATTGAGTTATCGCTCTGGTTCTATACGACTCCAAATATAAATAAGTATCTTCCCGTTTTCCTCAGTGGGCTTATTCATGTTATGATGTGTTTAAATTTTTTAATTTTAATAAAGATAATGTGTAAATTTAAATTAAATTATGGTTTGTATGGACGCATCATAAACCATTGACCCTTTTGTCATATTTAGCAAGAGCCATGATGCAAACCATAACAAAACCCAGGTCACGGTGGTCGCGCACGTATCCATGTTACAGACGAGTACTCGCATGTTGAACGAACGCTGGCAGTCCCAATTAAGTACTTACGTACGTACCATACAAAAGTAACGATGAATTTCTTCTTTCACAACCGAATTCACAATTTAGTTGGTATTTTCTTCGGTTATCGCTAATCGTAGATTTTATTGAACCTATTTTTACGGCTTAATCTTGCCTTTTTTATTTACTGGTGGTAGGACCTCTTGGCCTTTTGGTTTGAAGGGGCAGCCGTTGTAACTATACTGAGACCTTAGTTAGAACTCATATCTCAAGGTGGGTGGCGCATTTACGTTGTAGATGTCTATGGGCTCCAATAACCACTTAACACCAGGTGGGTTGTGAGCTCGTCCACACACCTAAGCAACAAAAAAAAATCGCATACTTTCCAGTTTTCGTGGTCACGGACGGCTAAGGTGTTATTCGTCGTCATTTGAACGTTGTGGTCGCTATCATCTATTTTTATATCAGAATAATGTATTCGAAAAATCAGAAATATGTAATGGAGTATATAATTTAAGAAGAAGTTCGAAAATAATATAATGACAATAAAAAACACGAGATTAAACCGCAAAAGTACATAGTTTTAATTATTTACGTAATTTACATAATGTCAAAGCGTAGGTTTTTACAAAATAAATATCTGTTTCGCTTATTTATGAAATTGGCTATTATTTGAGTTGTTTCGTGGAGTATTCCTACATTCGAAATCGACGTTGATACAGTAATGTTTAATAATAAAGCATAGAATTTTTTAGGAAAAAAATATAGCGTATTTAATATTAACAGTATTTATTATGAAAAATTAAAAGACTTGAGAGTTTCTTGACACTAATATTTTTTCTGTGTCATCAATTGTATATATAATAATAATATGTATATATAATAGATTGTTAAATACATCTTAATAATGATTAAATAAGGAAAATTTATAACGTAATAACTTTGAAAGTAGCTATAAAATTACCTAATCTAAGTATATGTTGATATAGATTGTTTCGTTTTCATCTTATACTAATAATATTATAAAGCTGAAGAGTTTGTTTGTTTGAACGCGCTAACCTCAGAAACTACTGGTCCGCTTTTTAAAATTCTTTCAGTGTTAGATAGCCCATTTATCGAGGAATACTATAGTCTATATAACATCACGGTAAGACCAATACAAGTGGAGCACCAATAAATAATGTTTCAAAATAAGGGTTTAAATAGCTCCTTAACATTCTACAATTCATAAAATATTTTCACTTTCCACGTAAACGAAGTGGCGAGTAAAATTTAGCGTTATGCCAAAGTAACTATTCCACGCGGACGGAGTCGCGGGCAAAAGATAGTTTTGTTAATAAAAATCAACATTTCGAATCAGTGCTATAAAGCTGCTTACAAGTTTGACGGTCGTAGTTCATTTAGGTAAGTGGATATAGCACGGAATTGATCGACCCATTTAACACTATAACGGTTGTTGTCTTACCATCCGCCCACGGTCTTTCCATTATTCAGAACGTCAGCTTGGAAATCAATAATGTACACAGACAAAACGTCTATGAACCGTGTATGTATAGATTTATTTGCGGCTCAACTAACTCGAAATGTTTACGGTATCGATTTTATTTAAGTCTGATGATACAAAGAAGTACATTTTGAAATGGCATCACGAATGCCATTTTTTGTCAATCACGTTTTTTTCGAACGAACGAATCATGTTTTTTTATTTTATTTACTTGTAGGCAGACGAGCATACGGCCCACCTGATAGTGAGTGGTTACCGTGCTCATGGACGTCAGCAATGCCAGGGGCAAAGCCAAGCCGTTGCCTACCGTTTAATACTCTCCACAAGCCTCGTTTGAAGAAGGACATGTCATAGCGCTCGGGAAACACCGTGGAGGGGAGCTCATTCCATAGCCGGATGGTACGTGGCACATGGTATGTATGACTAAACTACAATAAAATATAGTTTAACATGAAAAGTCGTGTATGAAAGTTGGGAAATCTTCCAAAGAATTAGACTTGTGCTTTAAAAAAATATCTACAATATCGAAACTGCCATTAGGAAAAATTTATATTCGATTAGTGACAAAGCGGATTTGTTTCGTCTGAAATCATTATTCATTATTGACTTTTATTAATTAAAGTAATGCGAAATACAGATCCATTACGAAAGCAATAACAGAACAGACAATACACAGCATGTCCAACCCATTCACTGTGTTATCAACTCACATTCAGTCTATTTTCCTAGTCACTAACAAGAAACGTGACATAAAACGTGACAATGAAATCATTATTATAATATGGAAATATAGGTAAAGCATGTGCATGCGGCTTTATTAATAAATGTAGTGTAAGCCTAGGAATATAGTTACAGCATTGCGTCCCTTTCGATCGTATTAGTAGCTGAGTTCAATTGAAAAAGACAAAACGATGTTCAACAATGCCAAGGTTAAAGCATATTCATTTTATTTAAAACACGATTTTATTTCATGTATTCAATTTATATTTTCATGAACACTGTAGACTTGCTCTGTACATTACAAGATTTAATTGTGTCCATGAAGACAGCATTAAGTAAATATATTATTCATCGAACTTCACAGTGAAAATAAATTATCTCTGAGACATAACAAAGGCCAAATTATAGAAGCCAAGGTCATTGACGGACAGAAATTTTATATAAAAAGTTTTTTTTGCTTGTATTAACTTTAATCTTGACACTGAGACCTATTATTATTATTATTGCTGAAAGAGGACCCTTCATTTGAACAAACATTGTGTCAAATAAGTTTTAATATTAAGATAGGCTTGCAGTAAATTCTATTTATGCTTGATTTAATAAAGTGACTAGATTAACTTCGTAGTTCTTTTTTTATGATGATTTTTTGAACCTTGCTTTAATTGATTAACTTGATTTGAAGCTAACGCACGAAAGAATTTGCGTACAAATTGACAATTACCATCATTGTTTTGTTTGCTGTGTATATTAAAGGCAATTTTCTAATTAATAATATCAATGCGAGGTGCAATTATATCAGTATTTGTGACAAGCAGCAATTAAATTCCGCCGAATGATAACATATTAATTACGCTTTGACTTGTGCTGAAAATGGCAAAAAGGTAACTTTCTATTAATAAATTTTAAAAAAACATGCAAATAAAAATAAATAATCTGCTTCCGAATTCAAATATATATGTATCTACATATTTCCAGAATAAGAAGCTATATAAAACAGCGTACGCAAATTAATATAATATAAAAATGAATAAAACAAAAACAAACTGCATCACCAGTTTATGATTTAAAAAATAAACAAAAATAATGATCTCTTCAAGCCCTTTAATCTAGATTTTGGTATTAATATTGTGCAATTAAGATTTTGTTGACATTTAAAGTATGAATACTTTGGTGAATAAATGAATCCTTATTAGGTAGTTTGGTCGCTAGGAGCAAATTATGAAAAAGCTTTTAAAAATGATCATTACCTTATGACTCCAATTTCAGATTGGTTAAATCTGCAAGCTTTGTTTTGGTTAATATAGTTAATTCATAGAATTTGTTGCTTTAAGTATGGCTTGCTACATTAAATAAATAAATCATCAACCAAAAAGAATAAAATTGTTTGAGCAATGATGACTTTAAAAAAAATAAAGTAATAAATTCTTTATTTTTTATATCAATGGACTTACTTGATAATTCTTCACTCATTTTGATAGTTTATCGTATTGGTTTTACAAAATATCGAATGCGCAAGCTACAGACTAGCAATATCTTGCTACACACACAATATGAGTACTTTTTCTTCGTTTGTCAACTGAATTGAATAAAACAATGCTAATCACTAAATAGCTTAGGAAATCGACACGACCTTCTATATGAATTCATCAATAAAATTTACTTTACGGTACCCTTGTCTGTTTCAACGTAAAAGTCAATGAAACTAGAAACTAGCTTTCTTAAGTGTTATTGCTAAACCAGTCGCGATTTCTTCTACACATTTCATGTACACTTATCGACGTCTATAGGTATCAGTGTATAAAGTGACTATGGGAAACACGTTTCTTTGAACTCATTAATCTGTATTTCATTTATTGTAATCTTTTTTAGTAGAGTCGGCATAAACGAACATCAAAATAAAATAGAAATCAGAACGAAAACGCTATGACTTAAGAAAAAAATATTTGTTTAGTGATACCTACATATACTACAAGTTAATAGCTACCTTATTTTGTGTTTTTTTTGTAAAAACGTACTTGTATTAACTCTGTCGGAGGATTTTACGTAACAGTAGTCTAACCGGTTACTGAATAGAAGCCGGTGTGTCTTGTACCGGACTTTCTCATACTTCACCATCATTCGTACATATTCAACAAATTTAAATAATTTCGCTTTAAATATTTCACGACTGCAAAATTTTTAAGCCACAACAAACGATGCTTATGCAAACCGTTAGACGAAAGTCGGAACAAAAAAATTCACTTTTATTAAGGTTCATACTTATAATCTAAATTATTTTAGCGTCTGTATTTTAAGCTAAAACGTATGCTACAGTGACGTCACCGACCAGGGTAAAACGCGTCAAGCTATTTAAAATTGTGGTTTTATGAATATTTTTAAAAGGAACGCGCAATTTAGATATACAGGTGCCTGGCACCGCCGGGAACCATTCATATTTAACACCGTATCTAAGACACGGTAAGAGAACTGGAACACGTTTGATTCTTTCGAAAGGATAACAGGAGGAAGCAGTCATAATATTACGTTTCTCTTTGTTTTTTTTTTTAGTTAGTACATTATAAAAATGATAGTTATAAATTATAATAATATCAATAAAATTCGTGATCCGGAATTTGTAGTTTTTAAAGTGCTTTCTCACATAGACTGTTTATAGTTAAAGGAATTCGCGTTATTGCATGTTAACGATTCGAGCGTTTAACATAGAATCGATTAATAATAATAATAATAAGCCTTTTATTTCCCGTCTAGAAACCTAAATATTACATGTAAATATTCTCAACCATATATGACTCCCACATTCAGATCCAATTCCATTGCCGTTCACTTTTCCTCGACAGGAACCCCTATTTTGGTATAGGTCTCCTGCAGCTTAATCCAATTTTCCCTGTTCCCAGCCTGCCTCATCCACTCCTTCCCAGTGGTGACTATGATATCATGATATCATCACTCACATAGAATCGATTAAGACGGTTTTAAACTATGCCTAGCTACATTATAAATAATGTGAATACAACAAACCTATTATTTATCTCTATGTCTAAATAAAAATTCAGTTCTCAAAGAAACAAAATACGTATAGGTACGTTAAATATGTACTCATCAAATATTGAAACAGATGTTTAGAAGAACTTTTAATAAATAGACGAAAATATGGTTATTTACTTAAGTTGTAGACTAATGGTTTATCCTGTGCATAGTTTATGACAGCCAATAACATTGTGTACAGGAAGTCGATACGGTCTAGTACATATGTGACCTACAGACCGCACTTGCCTTATACAACCTGACTTTGTTGTTTAGTTAAACAATACAAGTGACTTACATATTTTAACGATGACATAAAATTTCAAATAAAGCTTTGCTTTCATTCAGCAGAAACAGAGCGTTCTTAGATTTTTAAAATTTCATTGTTAAGATTTTATTGTTAGAGTCATTGTTCAATTCTATTCCGTTGTTAATTATCGCAAATGATATTGCCTCCCGTGCTATGAAAAACTGGTGGTAGGATCTCTTACGTGTCTGCACGGGTAGGTACCACCACCCTGCCTATTTCTGCCGTGAAGCAGTAATACTTTTCGATTTGAAGGGTGGGGCGGCCATTGTAAATATACTGAGACCTTAGAACTTATATCTCAAGATGGGCGGCGCATTTACGTTGTAGATGTCTATGGGTTTCAGTAACCACTTAACACCAGGTGGGCTGTGAGCTCGTCCACCCATCTAAGCAAAAAAAATACTGTCACAGCCGTTCATGATTTTTAGTTATACATACGACATAACTATATCGATCCTAAATTAAAACTCTTGTTGAACTTCGTTTGGACATCAAGCTATTTGCGAGTTAAACATTACTGTTTTAATTCACAAACAATGGATGTTTTATGTAGATTTAGCAAAGCAATATCCTGTACATAAAAGTGGAACATTTGAATTAAAACTTATTAAATACGAAAGTTTATCGCGTCGTCGTTTGAAGGGTCGATGGCATTTTATTACCGTTTGACGTGAGTCGGATCCAATTCTACCGCAGTTAATGATGACATCGAAAAATACGCAGACCATTCGAAGCAGTCTTTACTAGTTACTACTTAAGCAGCTAGTTACTATTTAGGCATTTTCAACTGCACTGTCACTGGTGGTAGAACCTCTTGGGAGTCCGCACGGGTAGGTACCACCACCCCGCCTATTTCCGCCGTGAAGCAGTAATGCGTTTCGGTTCGAAGGGTGGGGTAGCCGTTGTAACTATACTGAGATCTTAGAACTTATATCTCGAGGTGGGTGGCGCATTTACGTTGTAGATGTCTATGGGCTCCAGTAACCACATAACACCAGGTGGGCTGTGAGCTCGTCCATCCATCTAAGCAATAAAAAAATTTCAAAAAAACACGATATTACTGCCAGTAGTGTGTGGTCCATATATACGTGGAGAGCTTACAATGCCCTATGTGTTCAATATAATAATGCGTTTAGGATGATGATGTTGTCACTACCGCGCTTTTGTAGTGCATCCACAATGTTTGCAACATCTCACACAGATGACTTCTTTGTAATAATATGGAAGAGAAGTGCATCGTTATTCCGTCGAATGCGTGATAGTAGCAACAGTCTTCTGAACATCATATGGAGCAAGATCTAGGGACTGGCTGACTAGGAATTAGTTGGCTGAGTTTTACTAGGCAGCCTTAGCTGCAGGCACTTGGGAAAGACTCAAAATCTGTTAGGTTTTTAAGTTAGTAACATAGATTATAAGTAATACTAACAAAATGTATGGTTTTTACTGAAATAAAGATAACAATAATAATAATAATTACTGGTAATTAAACACTGATTTATCACAATTTAAAGTAGAAGTCGAGACTTAATAACAACAGACTGTCCGAGTCTTATGACGTGACGCATCGCTTAAAATAAATTATTATCTCGAATAGGTTAAAGAGTAACGATAGTCTTAACAAGCTTGGACTTCAAAAGGAAGATAACTGAGAAATGCACAGCCTAGACTACCATTTCGAAACGTTTTAAATGTTAATTGGAAATGACGCCTACGCTGCTTTGTGTTGCAATCGGAGTTACTAAACCAAATAATGATGAGTCACGTATTCATAATATCAGTTTGAACGCACTTAAACTTAATTGAAAAATTAAAACAACATTATTCGTTTGAAGACGAATCTAATAAGGAAGTCACGATTCATCAACTACTCTGAACTGCCCTTTCTCTGTTTGTGTCAAACGATTTAGCTCTTAATTGACTTTCTTTATTTTCTTTATAGACGACTTTATAGCCGTTGCAGGCTCTACGTGGAAGAGGAAATGCCACGACCGGAACTTATGGCAGGATTTGGGGGAGGCCTATGCGATGTCAAATGAAAAGAAAAAAAAATGAATAGTATGTATCTAAATATGTATTAAGGTTGTTAATAGCTAATAAGGCTTCTTTTTCTTTATCTTTTATCTTATTGTCGATACAGAAGTTTTAGGATTTTTAGAATGTTGTAGACAGATAACGTTTACAAATATAAAATAAAACGTGAAAATAGATGATACTGCACATAAGTTCAGCATCGTCGAAGTTATTATTTACATTTGCAGTGCACATATGCGTATGTACAGAACATATCTAACATTGAAATCGACGTGTTAAAAGAATTTACATAAAAATACTTCTAGTTTTGGCACATTGCCAAATTTCGATAGGCTATGAAGTCGTTAACATTTCCCAATTGAATTTACAACGAATTACAATTAAAAGAAGAATTTTAATGACCGAAATTACATACATTAGGCAATCTGTAAATAAAGTAATTCTCACAATTGCACTAATAGCAATGCTGTCGCCATTTTCTTTATTGCTTTAATCAAACAGATAAGTTATCCAAATTTGACATATACAATAATGTATATATCCGTTATGAAATAAGTAAGTTATAAAAAGCCTTATTATCTTTCACACGAGCGTCTGAAGAAATATCGATAAAAGCATATATTGGTAATTTTTTTTATCATAACAATCGGTAGTTTTCGAATACCCTATGTAGCCATCTTGAATCAGATCTTTCCAAAAAAAATCTTTAAATTAATTTGAACTTAAGCCGATAAATCCACAACACATATTATAACTCTATAATTTAGTTGTACAAATTGTGCTGCCATTACAAATAAACCGATGAATTTCGTTCATATTTAAATTAAATAGCTTTAGACAGGAATATTAATTTGTAAATGCCCAAAAAATGTGGGATATGATATTAAATCCATTTCTATTAATTTGTAAATGCCCAAAAAAATGTGGGATAGGTATGATATTTATATCCATTTATTTCTGTTCGTGCAGTTGTGACGTAGGTATTAAAAAATGCAGGTCGCGATTTGTGACGTCATCGTCATTAAGGTGCGGGCGTGAGAGTGAAAAAGCAAAATTTCGCTAAAAGTAAAGACGCTCTTATTCATCTATCATTAAAACATTGATTGCTACGTTATTTTAAAACTATTTATTTTCAATGTTATTTCCACATACACATTTTGGATGGCATTTGCTGTTGCCTGTGGGAAATATCCCTTAAAAATATCAAAGAATTATTATCGCTATTTCTTATACGAT
Organism: Bombyx mandarina; assembly: GCF_030267445.1. Classification (NCBI taxonomy): domain Eukaryota; kingdom Metazoa; phylum Arthropoda; class Insecta; order Lepidoptera; family Bombycidae; genus Bombyx; species Bombyx mandarina. Next base: position 7,545,045 of record NC_143225.1, on the reverse strand, counting down.
TCTTATACGAATAGCAACGACATTAGAATTTCGCTTGCAGTTTGGTCTTAAAATTGAATTCATAAATCTCCAAAAACCATTGATTAGTTAGAATAAAGCCTAAATGCTTCGAGGAACCAGTCTGTATGTCTGAAGTTCGACTATTACGCAAGTACCAGTAATATCAAAGATTAGATTGTGCGCCGAGCGACATTCTCATAAGATCATTGTACTCGCTCGAAATAAAATAAAAAAGCGCTTGGTATTTCGTACGCATTGCAAACGAATATTTAACATCAAATACTACTATGAATTTAAAGCATGACGAATTGTAAGTTTCTTGTTTCGTGAATAATTTTGCTCAGGTCTGTTTAGATCTAAAAAAATTAGAGGTTAAAGTTGTGTCTTCATGAAAAAAACAGATAATTATCGTTTAAAAAAACATTCGATTATAATAATTTAAATATTTATCGCTGTAGTTCTATAGACCGTTTAATCATAGTGAAACTTACGCGTATAAGGTTAATTTCAATTCTTCACAGTTGACAACACACGCACACAAGTGACTCGGCTCGACATTTCACGGTCATGACAGTACGCACACATTTTAGAAAATGTAACAATAGAAACATGGCTTTTTGATTTATTATGTACTGTATGTATAGTTTTATTTTTAATAATTTAAATTTTATGAACCAATCCATAATGAGACACGAGCTCGAAATCTCAATAGTGTGTCGTAATAATGATTGCAGTGTTTACTGAACTTTTTTAAAGTTTGATAAACTATACTCATGAAGTTTCCTACATTGATGAATTTAATAAAAGTGTTAAAACGTGCATTTCAAATTCACCAGTGATTCTTTCCGAATCGTGACAACATCTCCTTTAAATATACTTGTAGGAGAGGTGTTAATAGCAAAATCCTGTGTAGCATCTAATTCGCTCAAATCTTTTGTGTCTCAATGACGTAATTCGTATTCACAAGAACAGCGACGCGCCATAACGAAATCACTGTTCTTACTTTAAATTTAGACCAAGTACTTTATTCTTTACTTTAGTACTTTATATCTATAGAACGTAATTTATCTCTATATATAAAAATGAATTGCTGTTCGTTAGTCTCGCTAAAACTCGAGAACGGCTGGACCGATTTGGCTAATTTTGATCTTGAATTATTCGTGGAAGTCCAGGGAAGGTTTAAAAGGTGAGAAAATATAAAAAGCTCGGAATTATATAAAAACAACAATTTTGTTTTCCTTTGATGTGTCCCCTTGATGTGTCTTTTATTTATCGATTGAGGCACTACGAAGTCTGTCGGGTCAGCTAGTGCGAAATAAAATTTAAAAGAATCGTTGTTATGCAACTGCAGTGTTGTTTTATTTTTACAAAATTTATCAGCAGCAACATAATACCTATGTTGATAATTTATCATTATCATATGATATACCATGCCTGTTGTGATAATATCTTACACAAAACAGTAGGTAGCATAGAATTTCGAAGACATTCATGTAATTTCTGCTGTTGGCGAATTATGCACTTTATCGGTATGATAAGATATTACTGATAACATGATTGATATACGCATTAATATGTTGTATTAACATAAAACGCATCGAATGTAACTTATGATAAAAAAATAATAATTAAGTGTATTAATATTTTAAAACCATTATTCAGAACCTTTCAGAACAGCAGAGATCGTGTTCACGAAGCTTATGTCATTTATTTACAAGCCAATCATATGTTTCTCGGACTGTGTTTACATGATTCATAATTTTTTTTATCTATGTATTCTTTTTCAGGGTCAAATAACATTTTACTAATGCAAAACTGCGTAATATTTGATGAACACAAACATTAATTTAAATGAAAATTTAGCAATGCATGGAACGGAACCGTACAATTGCCACTGATGGTCACTCAATAAACTCCTATTAAATAATGAACGACAATTAGGTGTTACCAAAGCTGCATACCAAGTGAAATATGATTGTAACTTTACCGACCTTTATTTTGATAAAAGATATGATTTGATTTTCGGCTATCCTTTAAAAATAAACTCTGCTCCAAAACACTAGTAAATAAAAAAAGTACAAAAAACACTCACCCACAAGTGCACATTTCGCAGATGCACTGTTCCTTGTTAACGTCAGGCTTCTTGGGGCCACCATGTCTTGGTCGGGTTTCATCGATGATAACGGTCTCTTCGGTGGTGATTCGATCGTCGCGCACAGTTTTCCTATCATCTATGATGGTCTCGTCGTAAACAGTGCGGACGTAATCTTCCCTTTTAGTATCTGTAATAGCACGGTCTACCACGTCGTACTCGCGAATTACGTCTTCCGTCGTTTGGACATCGGTCTAGAATACGAACAAAAACAAATATGTTACAATTGTTTTTTTTTATATAACTATATGAATCCGTATAAATATCAAATAAATAAACTCACCAAGTTTTTGAAGTCTAACTTGCTCTTATCGACGAAGACGTCCGTCTTAATTTTATCATCCACTTTCGGTTCTTCGTACGTTGTTATCTTCCTGGTGACACCATTTTCAGTTATATACCGCGTCACTTCAACTTGGCTTCTGTTCTTTTCGATTTCAAAAGACTTTCTAGTCGTTTCTCCGGTTGTGGTTGTCAATACCGTACTTTCTTCAGTATCAATACCTTCGTATAAATCTTTGACATCTTCGTTAATTTTTGTCCCAAAAGAAACCTTTTCAATTCTTTTGAACGGATACTTCTTAACTGTGTCAATAATATCCTTGAGCACACGATCATCTATATTCCTCTTTATTACGATATTCTTATTACTTACTGTCACATCTTTAGTTGATTGGGATGATTCAATTATTTTACGTAAATCGCTTATGGACGTAAAATCTCTTATGTCCCTCGATGATATAATTATATTCTCTTCGGTATCTTGCCGTTTCAGATGGTGTCTAGGTTGTTCGGGTCTTCCAAAAGGTGACATTTCCTTGGGTCTTTTTGGCCTATCATCATCTTTCTCATAAACAAATTTACCATTCCACGTCCCGGTACTTCTTTCATAGCTTGTCAAAGTATCTTTAGTCTGAGTTTCTGATTTTGAAGTTGATTCTTTAGACAGGTTTTGTATTTCAGTGGTAATAAAATCCGTAGTTTTAGTGACATCCTTTGAATCCCTAACAGTATCAGAGGATTTGGATTCACTTACAGTTGAGTAAGTTTGATCAGTAGTGTCTTGAATTCGTTTATTGTGAATATCATCGGTTTGATCGTGTTCGGTTATTGCTTTTCTCTTAGTAAAATCTCCACCATAAACATTCTTCGTAGATGCTATTTCTTTACCATTCTTGTATAAAGCTGATTCTTCGGCAACATATGTAGAGCTAGTCGGTATCCCATTTTTTCCAGTATCATAATGAGATTCCTTATCTAGTACGTGACGAGCATATTCATGTTCGGGCTTGATTCCAGGTCCACTAACGTTATGACTCTTTTCATATGTTGAATGTTCTTTATTATCACCCCATTCTCTGTGTGAGCTATCCACGATTCTTTCTTTCCCATCGACAACTTCTACTACATAAGATGATGTTGTAGCCTGCTGAGCACTGCTTGTATTGCTCTTGAGTATTTTGGTAGAAAAGTTTATATTGTCTGTATCTTTCACTTGTAAAATGTCACCGACTTTCCTAAGTTCATTTTGTATGGTAGTATCATAACCGTAGAAGTTTGATGAATCGGTTTGGTTAACGTTTCGCTTACGATCAGTGGCTATCTGTTTACTGTTTCTTACATCTTCAACAGTATCTGTGTGACTTTTATCGCTGTAAACGTTCCTTTGATCAGTGTATACATTTTTCGTGTTGTAATTAGTAGTATTAGTGGTGTAATCTTCTCGCTGGTTGGTTGTCATATTTTGATCTGAATAAAGAGTCTGCTGGTTAATGTTGGTATTCTTTTGATCGTAAATATTATCACTATGAGTGTAAACATTGCTTGACGTTGTAAGTTTTGGATGACGAGGGTCATCACTGGATGTCAGTTGGTCTTGTGTTGAAGTAGATTGCTGGTGGCGTAAGTTATCTTTCTCTGACACAATACTTGCATGAGTTGTAATATGCTTTCCATCTTTAATATATTTTGAGTCCTCCTTTACGGTGAGCTCACTTGTTGGTTTCTGGCCTTCTTTACCTGTGTCATATTTGGATTTCATATCATAGTTTTTAACGCTGTACGCTGATTGAGGTTTGATATCTGTACCACTAACGCTTGCGTACGATTCATTTGTAGCATGCTCTTGAGCATCACCCCATTCTCTCTTCGAACTGTCAATAATACGCTCTTTACCGTCCACAATTTCAACCACGTAAGAGGAAGAAGAAGATTTTGTTACATTGCTACTCTTGCTTTCACTTGTTTTAGACGTACTTGTATACTCCTTACTTTTGACGTGTCTGTCAAGGCTTCCTTCACCGCCATAAAAATTAGAAGAATCAGAACGAACCGTCTGTATTCTTTGAGATGGGTCCGGTGAGTTTCGATAAGTGACATTCTCGCGTCCAAGACCTTGCTGTTCATCGACGTTAGATTGACTAACCGATCGCACTCCCTCTGCTGTCTGTCTAACCAAATTTTGTCTTTCAGTCTGAAGAAAATTATTTGACGCATTCGCCGTTTGAGATCTTGTTGAAAAAGTATTTCTAGAATCTGTTACATTTCTAGCTGAGCTGTCAATAAAGGCCGTATTCAGTGTCTGATTCGAAGTTGAAGAATCTACTGATTTATCGAAAGATTGGCTTTGTGTGCTGTGACTCGAACCAGAACGCTGAACAGAAGATGATGTAGCCTGGAACGATTCGCTTTTAGAACTGGTTTGTTGCGAAGTTGACGATTCTTGAACAGAGCTAGAGACGAACTCTCCGGTTGTTGACTGCGTCATGTCACTTACTTGAAGTTCCTGTGACCTCATTTGTGAAAGATCACTCATTGAGGGAGCCTCTGTGATTATGTAGTGCGGGTGACTGTTATAATGTTCAGAAACAGTAGATCCGGCAATCGACGTGTGGTCACTAACGTCTGTTATCATCAAGGGATCATCTTCCTCGACCTTAACATCGATATAGCGCACCTTCTTTCCAGAGCTGACCTTTTGCAGGGTGTTACTGCTTTGTTGCACCGACGTGGATTTACTTGTTTTTTGGACACTCGTCGAAGCACTACTGGACGAAGTCACTTCGGACGACTGTTTAGTCTTTTTATTTTTTATTGTCATTTTGGTCCCACAATTTTATTTTAAATGTACCACTAATTAATATTATATAGGAGATTCTTAAATAAACAGGATTAAATGAGCTTACGTAAAAAATTATCACATAATAAATATAAAAGTCAAACAATTGCCATGTAAATATAAAAAAATTTGGTCGCGAGAGTCGTTCGTGTCGTGTGTCGTAAGTGCGCGCGCGCTCTTCACGAATGGCTCGCGTATTCTGTGGATTCTGTCTGAGCGTGCGCACTGCGCCGGCGCCCCTCAGCCTCAGCCCAGCGCCTTGGAGCCGCCGCCCACAAGACCTTCGCGACACGTAAGCGTTCACATCTCACCATGTTGGACTCATACCAAAAATGGTGTAAAGCGTAACTGCTCGCTTACTTCATAATAAACTTTAGTCATCGGACTCACGCTCGTACAACAAACTGAAAAATATATTTGCAATACAAATACATAAATGAAATAAAACAGTTATTGCCACCAACTAATTTGGTCTGCAGGAAGACTTTAGAAAAAATGTCCTCTGTTTTCTTCTAATGCATGACATGACGTGTTTGAACAATTGGAATTAAAAAGAGCGTTTCGCAGTAGAGCAAATTAACTGTGCAACTGGCATTGCAAAAGGTTCGCCTACTACCGATGGAAATAAATTTTAATAATGAAATCAAATGATATACCTAATTTAAAAAAAAATACAAGCAGACTTCAAAACTAGTACATAGCAATTACAGTCACTAATAAAATAGCAAAATACCCAATTTCGTTTGCTTGGATGATTTGTTTTTTTCACTAAGCCCAATGAATCAAAACTGATGCAATTTCTACGTGACCAACCTCAAAAAGCTTATCCCTCCAAAAAAAATCCCTTTTCTATGTCAGATCTAATAACATTAAAATATACAACCGAGTTGAAAGCCTCGTGCCTATTTAAATCGATTTAAAAAAAAACAGTAAACCAACACAATACCTATAACACTTGATTAGTTAAAAATAACGAATTTTGCATTAAATTAAGAGACGAATATAAGTGCATAGGTAGATAGCGTAATGTAAAGACAGTATTGCAATACACCATTCCACCCTTACGACTTGATTGCACTTATTCTTCGGGGTATAATTATATAGGTTATCGGTACCCGCTGGTACTATCAGTTTCCAGTTACTTTCATGAAGCTACGGATCGCAGCCGATGGAGGGAAATCGTACGGGAGAAACTGATGTAGCGGGGGAGTCACGACCCTCAGTAATTAGGAAAACGACGCGAGGAGGAGGGAGGTACTATCAGTACGCCCTACCCAGGGACGTCTTAAACTAGGATGGGGCCCTTGGGCACACAAGAATTTGAGGCCCATTTGGAAAGTAAAAAAAGCTAATTATAATAACATTTTTTTACTGAGTATGACCATTTATTATAGGTAATCAAATAGAATATAATATGTCATTAATGATATTAGAATGCCGCTGGTTTTTTGGTTACGATTTCGATAACGGTTTCTTTCGGGATTTCTGTTGAGCAAAATCTTCTATTATAGGCATAGTATAAGCCTTGTAAATACCTACTGATTACTGATTTGTGAAAAAAGTGTAATGTGCCCGACAAAAATGTTTTGAGAATAAACTTGTGAGAGAAATTGTCGGTCTTTCGGGGCCCCCTGAGAATGGGGGCCCTGGGCACGGGCCCCGTGTGCCCTTATGCTAAAGACGGTATTGGCCCTACCACCAAAAAGAAAAGAAAATAGTGAAGGGATCAGAAATCTAAGAAGAAATATTAATCGAAGAGCAGATAATATGCATTTCAGCACATTGACTCGTACCGTAATTGGAAAACCCATTTGAATGTAATTTAATGTGCCACAGTCAATTATTGTTATGCGTTAATGAGAGAGCATAGGTACTGTATGTGGCTTCGAATACATGTGCTGTCTAAATATGTTTGTATCTAATGACTGATTTTGTTGTTTCTTTTTATTGCTTGGGTACGTGAACGAGCCCACGGCCCACCTGTCATAGGTGGATACCGGAGCCCATAGACATCTAGAACGAAATGTCGCCACCCACCTTGAGATATGAGTTGTAAGGTCTCAGTAGGTATAGTAAAACGGCTGCCCCACCCTCCACACCGAAACGCATTACTGCTTCACGGCAGAAATAGACAGGGCGGTGGTACCTACCTGTAGGTGGCGGCCTCCCCCCGGTGAAGGTCATAGGGTGACCTGAGAAGCTTAAGGCTGCGCGGCGCGCCACCGGCACTCTAGCAGGCTGCCAAGGAGAAATAAAATAAAAGAGCAACCGGTTGGCGGTGTATCGCGTCCCGACCTGGCAGGCTGGTTTTGGTCCAGCGGAGTATTCCGGGACACCAGCGGCACCGTCTGGGCGGCCTGACGGGCTGCCGTACCGAGTCGGCTGACGTTTCAAAACCTTCGATTCGCTTCGAAGGCTCCGTCGACCGGGCGTCCTTGGGGTGAGCTGCGCAGTCTGGTTGTAGTGTTGTTCGCGGTAACCCCCTTACCTCACCCGGATTCTGACCTCGGAGGGGATCGGACGCTTGGGCGAAGAGTGCAAGGGAGTTTAGTGGGTAAAGTCCCGAAAAATTCCTTGGGCCCATGGTTCGCAATCGCGGACCAGCCCCACATACACAGCACGCCCCCTAAGCGCGGGGACCTCCTAGGAGGTTCAACCACCGGCCCAAAAAAAACACATTGGTGGTACCTACCCGTGCTGATCCACAAGACGTTCTATCACCAGTAAAGTATAATGCTCTCTAAGGTTTTTATATATTTTTGTATATTCCAAGGAAACATATAATTATTTGTTATGCCTGTAAATATATTTATTTGTTACGTTCATAACTATGCCGTAATATTGTTGGTCTTGTAAAAATAAAATTATGATTTTAAGATTTATTGGTTGATGAAATTTCTGTTTAGTATAGAGAAAGTTGAATTAATTTTTATATAAATACATATTTTTCGGTATTCATTTTTTTTCCATGTCGGAAGCCTTCAAACCGACAACGAGTCGCGGGTTCGTTTGCAGTGCTCACTCCCATAAACGCTTCGATCAATAATAGCATAAACGTCATTAATGTTGTGAAGATGTCGTATTCTATAACTACTCGTATTTTTGTCGTATCCATATTAATTAAAAAGATACAAATGTAGTGGAAACCACACACTAATCCATAAACAAATGACGAAAATTGAAAACAGAATTCCGATTTATTTTAAATAAATTCATTTGAATTTAGAATTTATTGCCAGTCGTGCATAAATTGCTTTTCAAATAGCCAGTATTGTGAAACGGCAACTTTAGAAAGAAGCCATACTTCAGTTAAAAACAGTGGCAGTAACTAAAGCACCTCTAGTTAGTCACAAATCCACTGGTGAGCCATACAAACTAATATGTGACCTAGAAACATTGACGTATCAACGAATTACGAGGAAAGGTTGCCTGTAGTGACATAACTAATGTTACTAGAATACAAAAACCACAACAACATCACACATGAGTTTCTCGCTGGATCTTCTCAGTGGGTTGGTATTCCGATCCGGTGGTAGATTTTGCGAAGCACTGCTGCTAGGGCTAGTGTTAGAAAAATCTCTTAAGTTGAGCCCGTGAGCACCGAGCTGGAATAGCACCTTTACGCAAATACAAATCCTCAAGTTGACGCAATGATGGAGTTTATATGACAACCAATCATTTGATAGTAGAGCTACCACTTTATCCATCGTAAACAAAAGGCCACCTCAAAACTACATCAAAAGTTTACGAACGTACATATTCTTTGAAATTAATAAATAAACTGACACAGATATTACTCCGAACTTACAAGGATTTTAAATGAATGAATTATAAAAGTATTATTAGATGAAAAACAAGTCACATTACTGCGAACTTTACAAGGTTCTGGAATGTAATTAATTGTAAAATTATTATTGGAAGAAATAACAATCGTTTGTTGTTCAATTTACCTAGAATGATAATATATTCGTGAGGTCAGACACTAATCTAATTATGGCATTAATTCTCCTGTTTGCCTTTTAAGATGTAGTCAAAAGACGTTTTCACTATAATATATTAATATACTAGCTTTTGCCCGCGACTCCGTCCGCGTGGAATAGTTACTTTGGCATAACGCTAAATTTTACCCCTCACTTCATTTACGTAGAAAGTAATAAGTTATTGAATTAGTTTTTGAATTATAGAATGTTAAGGAGCTATTTAAAGCCCTATTTTGAAACATTCTTTATTGGTGCTCCACTTGTATTAGCCTTACCGTGATGTTATAGCCTATAGCCTTCCTCCATAAATGGGTTATCTAACACTGAAAGAATTTTTCAAATCGGCCCAGTAGTTCTTGAGATTAGCGCGTTCAAACAAATAAACTCTTTAGCTTTATAATATTAGTATAGATTTTTTGCAGTCATAAGGCGTGCTGTGATGCTGCCTATTCCTGTCGCAAAGCAGTCGTGCGTTCTGGTTTAAAGAATGGAGCAGCCCTTATTTAATATGATTAAAATTACAACCTCATTTTTCAAACTACCCATCTGGTGTGCTAAGTGTTGGATGAGTTCAAAGTTCCAGTTCTATAGCACAAAGGCTGTCTCACCCTTCAAACTGGAAGACATTAATGCGCAGTTAAAATTGGCAGGGTGGTGATAGCTATCCGTGCGGGTTCATAAGTATTTAATCACATTACAATTTTAGCGTCTTTGATTTTTTCTTACACATCGTTACGCATTCATTGTTGAAGACATTCTGATCACGTATGGGAGAGAGTATTTTCTAAGAAAAATTGGTTCCTTCCTGCAGATTTCAATAGCGGTAGGTATAGTCACATCGCGTAATGGAAGCACACGAACGTTTTATCCTATAAGTCATGGTGATTCCACAACTACAAATTAAAATAGATGCATTCTTATATAGGTAGTTTTTTGGGAGTTGTTAGTTTTCTATATTTGCATTGCGTCAAATATATCAGGAATTGTTTATTCTACAACGTCTGAAATGTTACCAGATTTATTTGGCGAAAATTATATGGCAAATAATCGTGCAGGCAAACAGGCGTCAACGTGGGTTGCGCAAGACCCGGTTGCCGTTGCCTATACAAGGAGCTCGTGGGCGAAGTCGACGTTGTCTTTGAATCAATCGCCCACGGCCTGGCTCTCTTGTCTGTATGCAAGTCTCACAAATAACTATATTTATCAATTCTGTATACCGTTACAATGGTAATGTATTGGTTATCGAATATGATATCGACAAAAAGCTATGGTTGTGTGATTCCACACGTTTGCGGGATAGAGTCCTTGAATAGCATTATCCCATACCTACTGGTGGATGTCGTAAAAGGTAACAAAAATAATCACCGGAGAATAGGAAGTAGTTTTCTCTTACCATAATAGCTTTGCGTAATGTGGACGCGGACGTACCCGTCCCACAATCCTGCTCATATCTGCCGCAAAACAAACATTCTTTCCGGCTTTAAGGCTGGGACATTCATTACACAATATCACCGAGATTTCGAACTCATATTGAGTCTATTAGGCAACGCCGAGGGACATGACTTTACATCAGGCGAGCCGTGAATGCTGAGGTTGCACTTTCACCGATTTATCTATACTTATAGTATAATATTATTATTATTTATTATTATAATATTATAAAGAGGATTATAAAGAGGAAAGATTTGTTTGTTTGTTTGTATTGAATAGGCTCCGAAACTACTGAACCGATTTGAAAAATTCTTTCACTGTTTGGAAGCTACACTATTCCCGAGTGACATAGGCTGTAATCTTTTTGAAAAAAAATAGGTGTCCTTACTAAAACTCTAATAATGTAACCCAAGGTGTAAAAAATTACCTAAAATATTCTTTACATCGCGTGTCCTGCGAAAACTATTGATGATAGAATAAACAATTTACTACGACTTTGTAGAACAAGTTATTATTTATAAAAAGTGTCGGGACAGCATATGTCGAACTTGTAGTTATGCCGCAATAAGTGTTCTTTTATTTAAAAAAATAAAACAACGTCAAATATCGTTGACATTTTTGTTATAGACCCGAGCGGAGCCGGGGCGGGCCGCTAGTACAGTAATAAAATTCAAAAAAACTTGTCCCAATTAGTAATATTCTCCATTTAGTGTCCTACTTGTTACTCCGTTAAGTCCTATCTTGGGCACTGCTGGTGGGGAGTGTGGTGAGCCTGACAGAGCGAGTATCTGTCCCTTTCCAGTCACTGTCTTAATCTCCCAGTTAATTCACGAGTATTTAGATATAAGGTTGGGGAAAAGTTTCTTCACATTTTTTAAGAAAATTCACATCATTTTTTAATATAGTTTTAGTTACATTTAACTAAAGTATGTAGGTACCATTTTGTTCGATAACTTTTTGCCTTCTTGTAGGTAGGGACATGATCCCATTTCTATAGAAATTTTGGGGCTTCTGATCAAAATACCGCGACAATTGGTTTTGGCAGTCCTCTCGTGATGTTAACCTGACACTGCCTAAATAATTCTGAAGAGACCGAAACAGGTGGAAATCTGAACATCTGAATCTGTATCAGATTTCTGATCATAGCTGACCGATATAGGTCAATATATTATATTGACCTATATCGGTCTACTGAGCAATATCTCTCGCCTGGTGGAAGATCTTCTTTTTGACTTAAACCTCCCAAAGGTACCACCGTCCTGAGTATATCTGCCGCTAAGCCAGGGTGAAAAATCTATTAAAGGATTGAGATTTGCGTCAAATTATGTGGTTATATTGCTTTTTTAATGTATTTCACTAATAAATAAATTATTAAAGTAATCACTTATAAAACAACGTGAGTTGGGAACTTGTTTAGCCATCTACAGCAATAAAAAATGTGGTTTTTATAACAACAGACAACATAGCTGGAATAATACTATTTTAATACCTAGTTCAATTTTAAATTATGATTAGTGACATATTAATGCTCTAGTTTTGTATAGTTTTCTCTGAGGACTGAAATAATACGTGTAATAATTAGGTATGATGGTCCATTCATTGCGTTCTACTCTGTTTCCTAGTTTCCTGAGTCAAGTAAAAGGTATTCTCGGAACAATGATCACTTCCCTTTAGCGACATCTCTGATTCGTGATTAACACTATTGACAGCTAAAGATTATATTAAAACGAAACCGAGCTGTCAGATTGTGTGGCCTCGAACTAGTACGTGACAACTAAATTTAGATGACGCTAGCATAGATTTGACTTCACTGGATCCAGGTACCTAATTGTATTAAAATACACCTGTGACGTTATGATCTTGTTAATTCGATATTTAATTATTAAATTTACATATCTGATGTTCTATATTAACCTTTAGGAAACTTTTTAAGTTCGGTTTTAAATCTTTTAATGTTAACTAGTTTATGAATTATGCCCGAAGCTTAATAAAAAAAATTGACGCTTTTCCTACTGTTTTGTCTTAGGCCGGGAATAGTTACTTTGATATGACGTCATGAAATAAAAGATAATTGAACATTTTGTACAAGATACTATTAATTTATGAAATCTCTTCTTATAATAATTCATTAGATTATCTACTTTTTAATATAAAATAAGAAAAAGAATAAAATTACAGCACATGAACATCCATGAGACAGCATGTAAATGAAAAAGCACATTTATTTTTTATTTGTTGTTTGTATTCTGTTACTTTGTCGGATGTCGTACATCCGATTAACTTGCAAACTTTATGTATGATTGTTGTTTATGCCTCAAGGAAAGTTTGTGATAAAACGGTACCACCCAGGTATGTACTGCAAGTACCATAAATTATTTAATTCTGTTATATAAATTCAGGTTTAATTATTTAATCAGGTTTAATAATTTCCACTATTGTACTGAGAAGTTATATCATTTCCTCTTGTCTCATTTCATTAAAAGTTATGCTATAATAATTATCACTCAGACAATCATTCGGATTAAATCCGATTCATGCCGCTACTCATTCATCATTTCTGTTTTCATAGAGCATTCATTAAATTGAAGATTTGGCTAAAAGAACAGGAATCCACGCCATAACAACATTAAAAAAAAATTCTAAATCATGACCCATGCCTACTAGATGGCGCTAAAAATCTTAAAGTCGATAAAGATTGCATGCGTCACGTCACTGCGCAATCAAGCACGGAAATAAAATAACAGCTGTTCTACAATATTCGTTCGGGCAACTCAGTCAGCAGCTGTAGCACGCACGTAGCTGATTTTCTTCAGATTACGTTTCGTTGAACGGTGCTTCGCTTTCTCATTGTTGTTTAACTGATCGTGTGCTTTGGGCCTATTGTTTCGTCTACTTTTCAACGTAAATTAATAACAAATATTTAAGGGTTGACGTTTGAAGTGTGTGACACGTACTTGTGGATGCTGCAGTATCGATGCTATGTTTACCAAAATTTCTAGTTCGTTGTTATTGTGACGAGTTGAAATGCCTGGTGGATACGTGGACAGTGTAAAGAGTTCCAAAGTGATATGTTTATATAATTTTGTTTAGATAGGTAGTGAAGGTTGAATAAATACATAACTGACAATGTCTAACACTGTTCCAACGAGTTCGGCCCTCAGGGCTTTAGCGTTGGAGTACAAGAGTCTGCAAGAAGAACCTGTAGAAGGTTTCCGTGTTAAATTGTTAGGAGAGGACAATCTATTTGAGTGGGAAGTGGCAATCTTCGGACCGCCGGATACACTTTATCAAGGTGGATACTTCAAGGTAAGATTAAACTATGAACTATATCGCGCAGACTAAAAATTATAATTTTTCAAATTCAGATTTTTCAAATTAAGGTTAAATGTAGTAATTTATGTGGGTAAGACTAAAACTAATTTATATATTTTGTTAACCTAATGTTATTAAAGTATGCACTGTTAACTTTACCTAAAAATAACACATTTCAAAGTCAGCAGTCATTCGAAAATTTCAATCAAAATTTCAATTTATTAGAAGAAGAGATTTTATTTTCACAAAAATAGACATGAAATTGAAATCATGACTTCCTCAATGAATTTCATCACCATACATATCGGAAGTGGTATATATTGTGAAAATGATTCATACCATTTACCTTCAAACAAAAACACAAAGAGATCGTAAATTTTTGTGTCTTGTACATTTTTTACATGTATCTAGAGCACATTTACATAAATGTCCACAAATATTCAACCTCAATACAGTTTGTTCTTTAATTCAATGCAAAGTAATGTAGCAACAGAATTAACTACATCCATATCAAATAACAATATGGATAAAACAATAGACAATATAGAGACTGAAATTTTGAGATTAAAGAATAATTATTCTGTCGTTAAAGTCGCTATTACATCTAAAACTATATTAATGGAAGTAAACTTATTAATTATACTTAAAATTGCAGTATTTGACTTACGGCCCCCTGATTAAGTTCTGACTAAAGCCTCAAGATAGTCTAAAATAAGCAATATAATTTTGTAATGTCCACAAACACTTAGTGTAAGGACTCTTAGTAGTAATGTTCAGATATATGCAGAATGAGAACCAAAATCAGGGCTATTGATTGTTTTGGAACTTCTACATTTGCATAGCAGGATTCTGTTACATCTCTAATAATATGACAACAATTTGTAAATATGTGTGTTGTTTTCTACTCAAAAATGTATTTATTAACTCCAGAAACAGTAAAATTCTACAAAAAAATAATCTCATAAATCATCTGCTTAATTCTGTGTTATTTATTTAATCAAGTTACCTCACAAAGGATAGTGGGTTATTAATAATTGATAGATCTCTGAAATTAATAGAAGAAAGTCTACTATAGAAGGCTACTCAACAATTGAACAGAGAACCAATTATAAATTTAAAAAATATTTAATTAAATTAAAAATTAAGATTTGCATTCATTTTTTAAATATTACCATTCACTTGTTTTTGTCAGATTTTTAATACTAGATTTTACTACAAGCTATACCTGCCATGACTAACTGTTGATACAAAAGAACATTTAATTGGATAACAAAATTAAATTATTAATAAAATAAAATAAAATAATTAAGAAAGGAACAAAGTTAAGTTCAATTCCAAATAAATGAAACAAATAAGTAATAATAAAATTAAGTAATAATGTCTTGAGCATTATTACTAGTGGTAGGACCTCTAGTTAGTCTGCACGGGTAGGTACCACCACCCTGCCTATTTCTGCTGTGAAGCAGTAATGCGTTTCGGTTTGAAGGGTGGGGCAGCCGTTTTAACTATACTTGAGACCTTAGAACTTATATCTCAAGATGGGTGGCGCATTTACGTTGTGGATGTCTATGGGCTCCAGTAACCACTTAACACCAGGTGGGCTGTGAGCTCGTCCACCCATCTAAGCAATAAAAAAAAAAGCATAATGTATTCATACTTATTAAAATATCATTATCAGAATTTTCAGTAAATTACTTTATTGTAAGATGAGCTCACAGCCAAGCAAATATTGATTATCAAATTACCAAGCCCAGAGAAACCAAATGTGAATATCCACTGACTGACTTTTAGTACCCATGCTACTAAACTATGATAATCCCACCTAGTTCTTTCTTGAAGCATTTGCATATTACAATATAATTGAGATTTAGATCTTATCTCATAAGACAGATTTTAGTATTGCCATTGTGGTGTTGCCCTGTAACTGCTTAATAATAAAATAATTTGTGGTTCTTAAATAAGACTCACAACCAACTCTGTTTAAATTTGAGTAATTCTGTTAGAACAAACACATTTAAAATGATCTTTTGTTTTTGTTTCAGGCACACATGAAATTCCCCCCTGACTACCCGTATTCACCACCATCCATTAGGTTTTTAACTAAAGTCTGGCATCCAAATGTTTATGAAGTAAGTAAAAAAATGTTTTGCTATCTATTGTTTAATATTTAGATGTTGTTAGTTTGAAGATACGTAATGTAGTAAATAAAATGGAGCCTGCACTTGAAACATGGTCCTCAATGAGCCTCAAGACTTCCAGTACGTAAGCTGATAGAACTCGCGATTTTGGTTAACAATAGAATCGGTAATCAAAACAAAATCGCGTTATTGAAATTATTGCGTGATTGCGGAGTGGGTCTGTGGTTTGGAGTAAGTTATACTGCGTCAGGACGTCGATTTGCGGAGAGAGCCTGTCCAACTACAGGGTGATAAATATTTGATTTTCCTAATATGCAAGACTACGGGTTTTTTCTAGAATCTTGCGTGTGACCATGAGCTCGAAGCTGTCACTTTGCTTCCTAGTAAAATTACCAAAATCACCTTTTTGAGCCTCCGCAAAAAAGATAACTAGGCTAGTTCGCAATGCGGAGTTATGGATATGCGTAAATTCTCGAAGGCGTCAATATGAACATTGCTTACTTTCTTTACGATTCACATTTCCACATGCGTGGGATATCGAGTGCACGTGAGTGGCTAGTCTCAATTATTCGTTAAATGTTTCTAAATGATGTACCTTTCCGTGACCTGGCCCCCTAAGAGCTAGGGGTCCCACCCGTTGTGTGCGGGGAGAGACCCAGACGTGGGGTGGCGTGCTTTGCACGCTCACCCGCAGTAGGAAGCCGGGTGATGGTAGACCGCGTACCCCGACCGCTCTGGGGGAAGGTGTAACGCGGCGCCATCAAGGCGGGCTCTCGGCCCGCTGAACGAGGGAACCGGTGGTCGTGTCGCTGGCGGCCGCCGGTCCGGCGTCCGTGGGACGGTGGGATGGATGTAATGTGCTCTGCGTCAACCCTGTCCCGCCGTCTCAATAGCCCCGACTGGGCTCCGGCCCGGTCCGAGGTAGGGCGCCGGTTGTGAGCGGCAGGAGTTTTTAGTGAGGTTTAACTCCTACATACCCCACCTGCCGCGCGGGTGGCGATCAGGCGATTTTCTCCTGTGGAAAAAAAAAAGAAGATGTACCTTTATCCAATGCCAAGTCTACTATTCTTAAAGAGGATTCGGGTTGATATCTGGGTGGCGCTCGTTAGATAAAGCTATGAGTCAAATCAACAATAGATGCATCTTTACTTAACTGGAAAAAGGAAACAGATTTAATGGTAAACGCTTAGCATCACGTTTTTCCTATCTCGTCTTTTGTACCGTTGTATTGACTGTAACTCTGTTTGCAAACTATTAGAAGTGTTTTTTCTTCCGTAATCATTGAATTCAATCACGTAAGTTTGAGTTTACGGTTACAATGCCAGTTTATATTCAGCATTACAGCATTTTTGAGCAACTGTCTCCCCTAAGAAATACTTGTAACCCTAAGAAATACTTGTAATATACCTAAATTAAATAGTTAAGTTAGAGATTAGTAATTAACATAGAATAAGATAGTCAAGTTCTTAGATTTTTTGCTACATATACAGTTCTTTCAGCTTTATGAAAAAAAACACAGTTATTATTTAACATCGGTGGTACCCCTTTTAAGTCAATACAAATAAAAAATCCAGGAGTACAATTTGAATTTTCTGTATGCTTATCTATCAGGCAATTTAGTGACTTTTCAACGCCCCCGCGATAAAGAGCCAAACAAAACGCCTGCAGGAAAACAAACCAAGAAAACATGTTTCAAAACGTTTTATAGCAGCTTTGTTGACACAATAACTTTCAATTTACCTTGTTGTCGGTAGAATCAATTAGGTATTCTGTGTTTGAACGTTACTGAAATAAGAAACAAGTAAAATATGTTATCAATAACATTTGTGATTCTTTCGAAGGTCGCGGTATTACAATCTAAGCAGTTTTTTTTTTTATTGCTTAGATGTGTGGACGAGCTCACAGCCTACCTGGTGTTAAGTGGTTACTGGAGCCCATAGACATCTACAATGTAAATGCGCCACCCACCTTGAGATATAAGTTCTAAGGTTTCAAGTATAATTACTACGGCTGCCCCACCCTTCAAACCGAAACGCATTACTGCTTCACGGCAGAAATAGGTTGAGTGGTGGTACCTACCCGTGCGGACTCACAAGAGGTCCTACCACCAGTATGTACGTTATTAGACTAGAACAAATAATAGTTTCAATGTCTCATCGACTTTTCACATTAGTCAACGTTCTTGAAATAGACCCTAAAAATCCATTATTCGATATTTGTGTCGTTAATTGTGTAATTTAGAGAACGATGAGCCTAAATTAATTGCAACGCGTCCAAATTTCAAAAGGTAAAAATAATGTAATGGTTCCTCACGGTTTTCTGTTCTTCAACAACGTACAACACTGTTTTTACCAACCGCAAATTACAGCTGTTTCATTTTGTCTATTAATTTTATCAATTTATCATGAGCGAAATGTGTTAAAAAAAATATATATATCGAATTGAAACGTGCTTTGTCTTTCTCTTTTCCTAGCTATTTCAGCACACACGGTGGTGGAGTTAGCTTTACTTATTTTTCTCCTCCATTTCGCTCTGTCTTCGATATCCTCGTCAGTAACATTGCGTTTTTTTTTCTTTTTTCCTTTTTTTTTCTTACTTATGCTGATAGCCTTGAGAGGCTATTTCAGCTTCGCCCTAACGTGTCACGGGGCTCAAACTGGAGTGTTGGTAACGCTGGTCTAAGCAAAAGCAGTGCTTCGCAAAATCTACCACCGGATCGGACACGCGACCTACTGAGAAAATCCGGCGAGAAACTCAGTGGGCTGCGTCTATGGGTTAATTCGCTCGTCGAGCCCTTCGTCGCAAGCGACGGGTTCGACGAGTACGGTGACCGGAACATTACATTCCCATTTGTCCTTCAGTACTACATCTTTCCACCTTGTCTTGGGTCTACCTATAGAGGTCGACCTGCAGTGCCAGTTTACGACATAGTCTGGTCGGAGGCCTCCTCTTTTTCGTGACCGACACAATCTCAGCGTAATGACACGTACTTCATGTTTTCGCGTAATGCAGTCAATAATGATAAAAATATAATTGAATAATTTAATAATTATATTAGATTATTAGAATATCTATACTTCTATACTATAATATTATAAAGAGGAAAGATTTGTTTGTTTGTTTGTTTCGAATAGGCTCCGAAAGTACTTTACCGATTTGAAAAATTCTTTTTCCATTAGAAGCCGACATTGTCCCTGATGAACATAGGCTACATTTTATTTTTTATTTTTTTTTTCTTGTGTGTTTTAATGTTTCCGAAGCGAAGCGAGGGCGGGTCGCTATAATTTATAAATATGAAAACAATTATAAACGTAACACTAATAAACTGAAAGTTATCAGACTGCTTGCAACGCGACACGCTTCAGGCTCCGAGGTTTCAGTCTTAGAACTCAAACCACGTTACATTTTATATTGCGTCATCGTAATATGAACCATTTGTGTAAAAAGAAAATAGTAAAAAATTTGTTAATCTTATTACATGCAAAACATCTGTGAACTTCTTAGCTTCTAGATCTTTGTACAAAGTAAAACAATGGGTTTTCTTTGTTCTAAGGATACTTTGTAGATGTTTTTCTGCAACTTAATATTAGTTTAGGCTGCAGCTTTGCTGTGTGCAAGCAGTTGATGTCGTCCATGAGCGACTTTCACTGCCTATTAACGGATGGATTGACTCGTTTGCCTTTGAAAGAAACAATAAACTTAGCTCGCAGAGTCTGATATCATGCACACCTCGTATTCGAAAGTCTGTTGTTGTTTGTATAGAGACTTTAAATACTTTTTTTTCTTAAGTTTTCCCAAGTCGTAGACATAAAAATTACTTTTACGGTTAAATTCGCGTTTTTTTACTGTCATTACATTATTTCAGATGCTTCAATTTTATATCTATACTAATATATAAATCTACAGTTGTTTTTAAGGATGTTCCGTTATTACTACTGAACCATGCATCCGTTTGACTTGAAACTTGGTATCCATGTAGAAAATACATATACTTAATGGATAGGCTAATATTTATATGAGTGTTGGACTCCCTACACCAGTTGCGGGGGCGTTAATGATGAGAATCTTTGTGGGGGTGAGAAATAATAATTTTAGTTTTAAATGCCCAGCGAAGCGGACGGGTACAGCTAGTACTTTATAGGTTTCATGGTCATGGGCCACTGTCAGTCTGTCAGATTAAACCATAAAAGTAGTTTGAATTGTTGCTCGAACTGTTTAAAAATAAAACAATTCTAAGCCGAGCCGCATTATGGATTTGTCATTAAGGAACATTCGACTGTACAGTTCTCGTGTAGAGAGCGCGTTACCGTTAGCTCTTGGAAGAATCATCGGCGCGACGTCGACACCGCGAAATAATATTGTAGTCAGCGGCACACCGGGGTCATCAGTCTAAAACGTATGATTCACCACGTGACGCGTTCACCGACCACCGCGATCTACGCCCGAATGTTTTTCTAGAAGGAATACTTGTCAAAAATAAATACCGTTTTTTTTTTTAAAATGGCGCACTGTTTGTACTTTCACGTCTTTATTAGTCAATGTTTCTTTTTTCTCTGGATAACAGTAGCTTGAATCAAACATAAAGCTAGTGTAACAAGATACGCATAAGTACAAAACGAAAGAATGAAAAGATCAGTGGAAAACAGGATGCGGTGCGAGTTGAATGACCTATGAAACCACTAGATAGTAACAGAGAAGATTTATATTTTAATAAACGCAATTCGAATTTAAAACGCCGGATGTCATACGCACTTTTTTCTATGAAGGCATTACGGCCCACCTGATGTTGAGTGGTCATTGATGTATCAGCAAAGTAAAGTCGCTGTTTAAGAATATGCCGAGTAAAAGTTACAAAGTCATTGTCTTCTCGATTAATTTTTAAAATAGAAACTTCACTGTTTTAGCAACATATTAAATTTTAAATTGCTTTTAATTACGTTTACTGTTATAAATTGTTTGAATATAATACTCGGCAAACTTCTTGAGCATTAGTTGACGTAGTGGGGGTAAGTTCGCGCATCGTACAATTACGTACAAAAATGTTATTAAGTTATTAAAAACAACATAATATGTATTTATTTATATATTTATTAGTACATGAACAAAAAATACAGGTTAATAATTGTAGTAATTTAATCTAGGGGTAAAATAGATATTCCTTCCATTAGGTCAAAACTAGAGCTGGTGCCAGGTCTTGGATCAGCTGAAGCTGAGCTGGTATTTGTAATTGTTTTTTCGCTATCATAATCATGACCATCATCATCATCACTACTTTCTTCATCCGTGTCGCAATCATCGTCAGCAAAAATTACAAACTCATCAGTGACTAAATCTACCACATGAT
This sequence comes from Bombyx mandarina, assembly GCF_030267445.1. NCBI lineage: Eukaryota > Metazoa > Arthropoda > Insecta > Lepidoptera > Bombycidae > Bombyx > Bombyx mandarina. The sequence continues at coordinate 7,523,570 of NC_143225.1, read as the reverse complement.
CACTTTTTACATACTCCGCCTCAATCTCTTTTATCTTTTGACATAATCTACCCCATTCCGGAGCACCCATCGCCGCGACCTTTTCCTTCACTAGCTCTATTACTTTGCCAGTGCTCCAGTTGAAATTTTTGCTACTGACATACCCTTTAATAGCTGCCCAAGCCATTTCAATTGGGTTGAGGTCTGGATGGTATGGAGGTAAGCGAAGCACTGAATGGTTGTGGTTTGATAAAATTTTATCAATGCTGTATGTTTTGTGTTGTTCCTTATGTGCTTTAATCAAGCTAAAAAGCTGGGGTTTCAACATGTTTTCATCGTATGGAATTTCTTTTTCTTGTAACCATTTCTTCATATAGACTTTTTTGGCATTGGCAGTTGGGGCGGGGTCAGACTGTTTATTGTGATATGACGCATTGTCGACTACTACAACGGAATTTGGTGGCAGATTTGGTAGCAACTGACAACGCAGCCATTTTTCGTAGTTCAAATAGTTCATGTTATCGTGGTAGTCACCAGATTTTGTGCCAGCTTTAAACAAAAGAAGGGCATTGGGAACAAATCCATCTTCGGAGCCAGCATGCACTATTACTACACGCTGTCCTTTCGAAATAACCCACAGTTGATCCATCTGACCACGACATACCACTTGCATGTGATGAGTCGACATAGGACTCATCGGTGTACACTATCGGTCTTCCTTCTTGCCTATATTTAATTATTTTTTGGAGATATTCGATCCTTAGTAGTCGAATATTACTTTTTTCAATTAATAGCTTCCGATTATTTTCTGTTCTTTTCCATCTGAAGCCTAGCTCTTTCATAATTCGTCGTAAACTTCGTTCCGAGCCATTAAAATTTATATCTTCTTTCAATTTTTTACGAAGTCTTTCGACGGTAGGAAGTTCGCTGTTTGTTATGTGATAATTATGAATACATCTTTTTATTGCAGATTGGTCGAAACTATCAATTCCGGTAACTTTGTTCTTCCCTGATCTTTTTTTACCTGGAGTACGAAACACGGCGAGCAAATTAGAGCCCTTCGCTTCATTAATAATACGCCTAACAGTACTGACTCATGTTTTTGTTGCCTCTGAAGTCTCTTTTACCGTTTCCATATCATTATTTCCCTGCTTTTTAAGAAAGCAATATACGTCGTACACCATTTTTCTAGCTTGTCTTTTTAATACTACACCAGTTTGACGTGGCATAGTATATTTTTTATAAAAAATCAAGAAACACTCAACAAATAGCAATAACAACAAAATCAACAAACAATAATAATTATAACAAATAACTTCAACGATTAATATTAATAGACTTTTCACTGTACGCAAGCGTACTTTTGGGAGCAAGCGGAACGAAGGCGCGGTGCGGGACGCAAGGTTCGACTGATCTACCAGATTCTACCAATAACGCGCTCGATACGATTTCCCCTGCCGTCGCGCCTCACCCTCACCACCAAAGTGATCTAAAATTCGGTTCTGCGCAGTCAAGGTCATTTGCTCACGAAGTTTGCCGGTTACTATACTAGGCGTTAACATCTTAGAAACAGACGGTTCGGCAGCGTGAGCTCTTCTCCCACCTACGCCAAAGATATGATTATTTTTGTTCATGTGAATGTTAATGTAAGATATTCAATCAAAAAATATCTCAAAATTTTCTGTTTTTTTATTATTATTGCTTAGATGGATGGACGAAATCACAGTTACTGGAGCCCATAGACATCTACAACATAAATGCGCCACCCACCTTGAGATATAAGTTCTAAGGTCTCAAGTATAGTTACAACGGCTGCACTGCCCTTCAAACCGAAACGCATTACTGCTTCACGGCAGAAATAGGCAGGGCGGTGGTACCTACCCGCGTGGACTCACAAGAGGTCCTACCAGTAATATCATGTAAAAATGTTAATGTAAGATATTCAATCAAAAAATATCTCCAAATTTTCGGTCTCTGTCTTGACCTTGAGGTAATTATTAACCTTAATCGCTGACCTGCGTCACTGTGGCCACTTTGAACTTGTACCACATAAACTCGTCGTTCTGCAAATAACGTCCTAGTGGAGCGATCTTAGCCCCAACGTTTATCGAACCCGTGCCAACAATTCGATCGTGTGCTTTTTTTGTAACTGCCACGTGGTTGTACACACATTAAAACGTCTTAAGGACAGTACTGAGTGGTCTTTATACGTATAGTAGTTTTAGCCTAAAACAAGCCCACTGAGTTTCTCGCCGGAACTTCTCAGTGGGTCGCGTTTCCGTTCCGGTGGTAGATTCTGCGAACCACAGCTCTTGCTGGGGCTAGTGCTAGCAACGTCGTCAGGGTAAAGCCCCGTGAGCTCCCCTACTAGTTCTGTGTATCTAATACAACCTCTCGAGGTTACTTGAATAAGTAGGAAAAAAAAACATATGACGCACGGTGTACTTATGTAAAGCGATACGGTTGTGGTAGTGTGGGAATTCTGCGAGCTAATAGCCTACCGATTTTGGTACGTGCCCGTGATCATGAAGGAGTTGCATGATGAAAGAATGACGTCTATAATCTATATATTAATACGTGAAGCAAAAACTTTGTATCCCTTTTTACGAAAATTGCGCGGACGGAGGAGTAGGAAAGGAGAAACCCCATTCTGGGCCTAAGCGTTACACGAATGGGATATGTACCAAAAAGTCGTCTATTTTGCTTGATTAACCTATTGAAATCTTAGCTTCATTGACAATGGCCAAGTGTAGAAAATAAGTTGAATTCTATTTTTTGTTTTAAACAATCTTTGTAAACATCTGCAACACATAATTCAATATACGTAACTAGCTCCACAAACGTGTGGATTAGAATTAAAGCATCCCTAAAATAGAATCGATTTAGTGGAAATCGAGTGTTAAAAATAGTTAATACTCCTTTGTTTTAGGATAAATTACTGTTTTTATAGGTATTTAATCAATGTAAATAGAGTATGGCCATCAAATCGTGACACAAATTCAAAATATCTACAACTGACAACATTAAATAGTAAAGCACCAAAATCTACTAACAAAAATCATTAAAAGAAATAAATAACTGTGCCATTTAGTTATGACACGAAATCATGTCGGCAACTGCGACAATTCAAAATATTTTCAACTGGCAATCTTAAATATAACATGAAAAACCCGATTTGGTACTTTTGAGTTTTTCTATGGTGTAGTTACATTAATAATTTTACTGGTGGTAGGACCTCTTGTGAGTCCGCGCCTCCCGCCCGCCTATTTCTGTCGTGAAGCAGTAATGCGTTTCGGTTTGAAGGGTGGGGCAGCCGTTGTAACTATACTGAGACCTTAGAACTTATATCTCAAGGTGGGTGGCGCATTTACGTCGTAGATGTCTATGGGCTCCAGTAACCATTTAACACCAGGTAGACTGAACTCGTCCACCCATTTAAGCAATAAAAAAAGGCATGAAATAAAATGAAATAAGATAATATGGGATCACGTAATGATTTATATTTTATATAAAAAGTTATCATATAAATATCGTTTTTCATATAAAAAAGTTTTCATTAAAATTAAAATAAGACTGACCTAAAGGTCTTAGAGTTACCAGCTCATAAAATCCCTTAAAAAAATCATTTCGTGCGCAGCGCGTTTCGCATTACGTTGTTTTTAATTTTTGGCTTTCGTTCGTTTTCGTAAACAATCTAATGCGCGATTTCTCGTAACAGGTTCCATTTTTATTTTCAAGCAACCTGTTGCTGCAACAGGTTTCGTAAAAATTACTCATCTTTAGTAGGAAACAGCCTCAAAAATATCGTTTTTTATTAAAATATCACGAGCAATAAACATAACCTAAAATGTAAACATTGTCTGATTTTACTAATTTGGCCATTGCTGGGAGACCTGAAAATTGGGCTCATGAAACCTTCTTAGGTATTGTAATTTATGCCCAAATTCTAGCACTGTAACGCCAGGCCCAAGTTTGTATGGATTTCGGGTTTCTCCTTTCCACACTTATAGAGAATATAGAGAAGAAGCGCACAATGTTAATATTTTTTTTAAATAATGCGTAAAAGATACATTAAATCAATAAAGAAAACATTACACACACTACATACCATGTATTTGACGCACACACGCATGCATACTATTTATTGTCAAGCTTTTGTTCTTGACGTCTGTGGTCAAATTGAGAATAGATTAAATATTGTTTGTCTTTATTAATATTTTTTTATAGTGTAGCCTTGGCGAAATTTGTGATTATAGAAGTATATAATACAATCATAATAGTGTACAAACTTACAATTCCAATTAATTATAGTCGAATTTCGACTACTGCGGGACCTCTAGTAATAATAATAATTCCATAATAATGTAATTTCCGTAGTAATGCGAAAATGATTTGCTACTACTATTATGAAGTGTCAGAGGTACAGAAGAAGACAGGTACAGTATGGTTACGGTTCATACAGAAAAGAGTAGTTTAATTAGAGTAAAGCGGCGCTTAAAAACTAGTTACAATAAAAACCAATAGTAATCAAACTCGTACAATATACAAGCTTGTTTAATTAATGAGGGTAGTAAGCCCGCGTGCGTTTGTACCATTTGTTCTGACTATTACTGCCGTGAAGCAGTTATGCGGTAATCATACCACACGAAATAACAGCCGTTGTAACTATAGTAAGACCTTAGAACTCATATCTCGACGTAGGTGGCGGCATTTACGTTGTAGATGTCTATGAGCTCCGGTAACCACTTATCACCAGTTGGGCTGTGAGCTCGTCGTCGCACCTAAGCAATTAAAAAAAAAACGTATTCTGACTGATAATTCTGACGTCAATCGAATTTTTCGAGTTTAGTGGTGGCATTTAGGTTATCTGTGGACTTCAAAAAAAACCATCTGTGGTCATTTCGAAAATGTCAATCCGCAAACATCGGTGTCCAACGAGGTCATATTCAATGGATGTCATGCGTCGCGGGGCCATCAACCGAATAGGATGTGTACACATTAAATAGTTTCATATTTTATTTATTAATCTGTACATATACGTAATCAACGTGCGTCGCTTTATTTACATTTCAACACGTAGATATTCCAACGACGCAAATCTTATCTACAAATGTGCGGTCAATACAGTTCACGTTGGGTAGTACGGCGAATCATTGAAAATTCAAATAGTAATTACAAACAATAGGCAATTGTTATTTACGGTTTTAAATAAAAATAAAATAAGAATATAAACCCAGACCCAGGCAATTAAGTTTTATTTATTAAATTAGATCACGGAAAAATTACTAAAGTACCTAAAATTATAATGATACTAACGACTGTTGTTGTTGTTGTGTTGATGTTGACTCATATTTTTTTTAAATCATAGTGTCATATAAAAGAAATATAAATTCGTTCAAAAGTGAATAAGCAAAAGGATGCATGTTCTGGTTTATGACGTCATCGTGTATACATTGCGGTTATGCGAGAGAGAGAGATAGCGGTTTTAAACTACGCCCGATGGATGTATCCATCTAAATACAACGTCTATTACAAGAACTAATTGCTGTTTTGACAAGTTTTTTTTTGTTTTGATGTAAGAAATAAATGGATGAAATGATGTCCAAAAAAACATGCCAAATATCTGATATAATAAAAAAAGTCAACGACTAGAACCACAAAGCTTTCCGCTGCGTTCTGTTGTTTTTGACCTGACCAACATTGGCATGAATGGAAGTTCGAACCAATTTTTGCAATGGAATATTCTACATCTCTATCTATACGCGGCGATTTAGGGGTCAGAACACACGCATATTCTTTGTGAGGAAGCGCGCGATTAACCGGTAGCATATTTTTAGCCGAGGGCGACGCTCCTCATTATATCGCATCTCGATGCGTCTTGTTCCCGCCTTTTGCTCTATCATCGTGACAACTATATTAATGGCAACACTACGATATGTAAAAAAAAAAACACATAATATAACGAAGAAAATTTAAATGTAAAAATTTCACTTATACCAGTATCGTTCACAGTTACTAATGCACACAGTTATATTAAAACGTACTGTTTTAGTGAAATAATGCGATAGCCAAATCTGGGTCATGCGAATACGAGAGAGTAGGTCGTCATTGTGAATGTGTTGCGAAAAAAATTCATGTTAATAAAATTTTAAGGTATATAGGTACATCCAGCGAAACAGCCTTCGCGAATTGCTGAACAGCTTACAATGTAAATAAGGTAGGTAGGTCGTTGATATGATAGACAACGTCAAGGGCATATTGTGGAGGTAAACGTCTCGGAACGTTCCGGTTCGCGATTCTCCTTCCGCTATCTCCTTAGACAGCGGGTTGTCGTTTAAAAACTACTCGATTAAACAAATGCATGGTGCGTATGTACGTTGACATTGTTGTAATGTCTCATGAATTCTATTACTTCAACGGAATATAATATTTTTCGTAATTTAATTCATGATAACCTAAAAATACTGTACAACAAAGCAAAGCCAATCGTTAAACGTTTTTTTTTAAATAAACGGAAGATTTTTATTGGCATTGAAATGCAGAACTAAGAACTCTTCCGGCGTTGGACCTTCATTATTGGCACCGGTGACGTTGAGACACGAAGAGCGTCTTAAATGATAATAATTGTGATGGTTCATTTCTGGCGCGAAGCCTTGGAGCATTCCAGTTTAAAGAGTGGAAAAGCCGTCTCAAGGTGAGTGGCGGCATTCACGTTGTTGTGTCTATGGGTTCCGGAAACCGCTCAACATCAAAAGGACTGTGAGTTCGTTCACCCGTCTATAACAACAGCAAAAAAGGTAACTATGCTGCACATAGCGTATATGGAAGTCAATATTCGCTAATTAAGCTAGTTTTGTTTGCTGACGACATTGTGACCTTATATATATTCTAAAGACAACATCCTTATTGATATAGGGCGAAGCGCTAAATAAATAACGGCTGCACAGTACATATAATGATTTACATCTCGTATTCATTGATTGTCTTTGTGCCTACATAATTATACCGCCTAAACGCGAGGCGTCTAAAGGCGATATCTGTAATTATGAACATATGTATATGACTAAAGTCACATAAAACTTAAAATCGATAACTATCAGCTGAACTGTTAAAATAATTAGCCATCACGAATCGAGTATCCTAACAGCGGACATTAATATGTTATCGTAGCAAATTAGCAGATAATTGAAGTAATTTATAATGCAGTGGAACAATATAAATTTTGATAATGTCGAACGTTGATAAATAATCAAAATTAAGTTGAAATTACAACATTTCACATCTTTTATTTCTTGCATAATTGATATGGCGTGTTTCTATAATACACCGTCTATTATGCGGTCGGAAAATCTGAATCTTTGATGTGAAACGAAGCGCAGACCGTAGGAATATATAGGCAGCGGTGTGCAGTGAGAAAACTCAACTTGAATTTGAGAATACAAACTCGTGACCCATTTGACATACTCCAAGTCCTCATCTTCCAGTCGTTGGGTTCCTCGATAGCGTTTACTAACGAGCGAAACGCGAGCTAACTTCGCTAATTATTAATAGTCCTTGTACAGGTATAATACACCTGTACTAAAATAAGCGAATTCAATAAATAAAAAATCTTAGCATTACGTGTTGCCAAGCGTTAATTCGAATGCAACAGAAATAAAAACTATTTTTTTCATTTTGAAGATCCGTGTTTTCAATTTTCTGCTTCTTTTAGGAGGATTTATTAGATTATACAGACATGGCAACTATAAATTCAAAACGGTGTTGAAAAAAAGATGTCTCTAATTCAATTATGTACGTTTATAAAGTAAACATGTATTTTGTTTACAATATTATTGTATAACTTCTAAACACCGACATGCAATGGGTCAAGAGGTTTAAATTATAAGATAGACGAAATGGCATAAAAAAATTATTCTAAAATTAATTTTATTCCATTAAAAATTTCTGGCACAGCTATGTATATTTTAACTTGTTTGTGCTTAGATTTCTTAAATCTTTAAAACTTTCTCTAGTTCGTGTTTGTGACAAATAACTTGTTTTCAAAAAAGTGTTTATCAAACAAATAGAATTTCAAATTAGTCTTAATGAAAGGAAAAATATTAGTTTCCAACTTTTGGATTAAAAGTCTGTCGCACGTAACCAGCACATCCGAATCAGTATGACCTGCATGTTATATCGCAAATACCAAAACTTGTGTATAAAACAAAAATGACTGTCAATTTTTTATTTTTTTTATTGCTTAGATGGGTGGACGAGCTCACAGCCCACCTGGTGTTAAGTGGGTACTGGAGCCCATAGACATCTACGACGGAAATGCACCACCCACCTTAAGATATAAGTTCTGAGGTCGCAAGTATAGTTACAGCGGCTGCCCCACCCTTCAAACCGAAACGCATTACTGCTTCAGGGCAGAAATAGGCAGGGTGGTGGTACCTACCCGCGCGGACTCACAACAGGCCCTACCACCATTAATAATTCTCTCACTGTTTGCCACTGAACAATAACTTAATTTCATAATTTCAAATTAAGTCTCAATAATACGAAAGTGATATATTACGCCGGTAATTTTCGAATAGAAAGTTGAAACAATAAATTAATATAAGAAAATTAAGCGCTACATCCTTTTAGCGCAAGAGAATAAATCAAGTAGTTATTGTGACTGTTAGCTACCCTGGTTCTCTATTACGTTTTGTTACAGTTATTAATGACGGCGTAGAAGATATCTATTCTTGTGTGCTGAAATGGGTGGATAAAAATTTCCATTAAGGAAACCTGCTTTTCAATTGTTTCCTCATAAAAAGAGCATATCATCCATCCATTTAAACTAGCGCTCAAAATCATTTTGACATGCATATTAATTAAATTACTGAGAAACAAATGTGTAACCTAAAATCAGTTTAAAAAAATAATAATTTCAATGTTCTACGAAATAGTAACGAATCCTTGTTCGCAACATAAAAGTGTATTTTTTCTAATGACAGAAATGATGGTTCATACGTATTTAACATTGTTGAAAAAATCAATATTTAACACATATTTACTAAGACTAGCGGTCCTCCGGTAGTCGAAACTCGACTATAATTAATGGAAATTATAAATTTGTACACTATTATGATTATTCTATTGTCAAAGACTATTATTATACTTCTATAATCACAGATTTCGCCAAGACTACACTTTAGACATATATTGATAAAGACAAACAATATTTAATCTATTCTCAATTTGACCACAGACAATAAGCAATAAGAAAAGTTTCACAATAAACAAATATTATGCATGCGGGTGTGTGTCAAATATATGGAAGTGTGTGTAAAGTATTTTATTGATTTAATGTATTTTTTACGTATATTTTAAAAAAAATAGCTTTCTGCACTTCTTCTCTATATTCTCTATAAGTTTGGGAAATTTCATACTCTTCGATCCACGCAATTTTCGTAAAAAGGGATACAAAGTTTTTACTTCACTTATTAATATATAGATAAGAACCAATTAATAAGAAAATCAAAATTATGTGGAATGTTCCTTGGATTTTATAAGAGACTTTATAAAATCGTGCCGGCATTGAATCGACTAACTTTTGGATTCGCTCCGTCGGAATTTTACCCTAATCATTTTTGAGAGCATCAATAAAAGCGTCTTTATTTAGAATATTTTTGAATTCTTATTCTGCGATCCAACTCAACCCACAAATGTAGGTCACTATAGGTCTATTTCGAACTTCGACTTGGCCACTATAAAACGTTAACTTAAAAAAAACACCAACGACCTAGGATTTTGTGTTTGGAATGATTATCATGGTGAAAAAACCGTCCAACTCCAACTAACGATCTAACTACAGAGCATGAAAAACATCCCCAAACTATCACACTGTTAGCTCCACGTTTGACCGTGAAATTTTGGTACCGATAGTCATATTTTTTTATTTACATGACGTTCAAAATACTTGATACTAGTCGACTTCAGCAGATGACATTAAATAAAATTTGCTCTTGTGACTCCGCAAAATGTTAGTCACCAGTCTAAACTAACATCGTGATATGTGCCTTTTGCATGTGCAGGTCCGGCCTTCCTGGTTTTTTTTTTCATAGATACTAAAGGCCTTTTAGTTGGTCTCCGTCCAAGTTTCAAGCGTCTTTTCAATAGTGGAAGCGTGAATTATTTGAATCTTTTAAATTTACTTTGTATCAATTCGACGAATTGCGAAAATCACTTGTTGATAACTTTATAACATTATTGACTTTGGAGATCGATTCTTTTTGGACATGCACTGCGAGGTCTATTCTCGATAGTTTCGTGTTTATTACACAATTTATTCGAAACACGAAAGGACCACGTGTCATGACAACAAATTTACTGTACTTATAATTACAGTAACATTGATTATGGGAATTAAATCAAATAACTCGCTTTTGGCCCCAAATTTGAAAACGACTCAGAATACAATAAACTTCAATTCTCACGACAAGATTAATTCAATTTCGTAAATGTAAAAGTTAAATGTGTCCGTACGTTCGACTACTTCATCTAGAAAAATAATCTCACAACAGAGACTGTCACAGCACAGTAATGCTGTGTGCCTCAATAGCATAAAAAATCGTGCCTGTTTGTAACGCAACTGCTAGAGACTAGTATATCGTCTATAAAACAAAAAAATTCCATTCAGCACATACCACGACATATAGGCTGCGCAAAAAAACGTAGTTTGATGTAGCATAAAGTATCGTTAATTAATATTAATGCAAAATAGTTGTATTAAAAATTGTGTGTGAATTTGTTTACTTAATTATGAATTACGAAGTAACAAAACACTATTTCAACGAAGCGAAAACTAATAATAATACTTCCGCGTGCCATAATACACAATTGAAACGCAATACGGTCGATATAAATATTATCATATTGATACTGAAAACACATTCAACGTCAATGTAATTAGTATACCGCAATACGTAATATCTTATTCGTGGAAAATTGTATCGAAATTTTATTTACGAACTCATGTTTTGGCTTTAAGAAATACGATATTTTTCATTATAATAGAACCTTTTTCAAGTACCTTACATGTTTTCAAAAATAAAACCTTTGCTTTCGAACACGAACAGAGAACATGAAAACTCAGTTTCACAACTAAATTAATATTTACCACCTATAGGTTATCGTGTTTCATAACTCTTTCGTAACAATCGTTCGAACCAGTTACGAGCGTACACTACACTCATTTCCTAAACATTTATAGTTCCTGTAATACGAACTTAATAGAAAGCAATTTCACGGTTATGTAATGATTCTTTACAGAACGGAGACCTTTGCATATCGATTCTCCACCCGCCCGTGGATGATCCTCAATCTGGCGAACTGCCCTGCGAACGTTGGAACCCTACGCAATCGGTTCGCACCGTACTCCTCTCTGTAATCTCACTCCTCAACGAGCCGAACACCTTCAGTCCGGCGAACGTCGATGCAAGCGTAATGTACCGCCGCTGGCGTGACTCGAAGGGCAAGGACAAGGAGTACGAGAACATTATTAGGTGAGTTAGTATTTGATCTATAATAAACACGTCATGAGGCCATTTTGCTTATAATTGATATATAGATAAAAATTAATTGCTGTTCGTTAGTCTCGCTAAAACTCGAGAACGGCTGGACCGATTTGGGTAATGTTGGTCTTTAATTATTTGTGGAAGTCAGTGGAAGTCCAGAGAAGGTTTAAAAGGCAGATAAATATGAAAATGCTCGGAATTAAATAAAAGTAACAGTTTTGATTTCCCTTTGATGTGTCTCCCTCGTCGGACGAATTCCTTTTGTTTGTTTTAAGTTTATTTTATACAAAAGTTAAGTCTTTTATTTATCGATTAAGGCACTACGAAGTCTGCCGGGTCAGCTGGTAGTTGATAAAAAAATCGTGTAATCTTAAGAAAATATATTGAGAAAATTTAATATAGATTCGCCTTGAAACTTTTCTTCGGCAGCCAAACCTACTCTGCATTACAAATATTGGATGTAAAGGACAGTTCGTAACGCTTCAATGATAATAAAGTACTACTTTAAAATTAACGTAAAATAAAGTTTTATTCGTAGATATAAGGTAGGTGTGTCCATTAATTAACTTGATAATGAAAGAACAATATTGTGTCCAATAAATAACCGATATAGCCGATGTACGCTCTTGATGAGTGCGATATCCGTTATTGGACTACAACTAATATTTCGACCTTAGGTAAACACATTACTATGTCTATACTCGGTCTGGTAACCGCTAAACAAAAATCGGCTCTTAAAAAATCCATGTTTTGTAAAACATATTAATGTTGATTTGTCTTAACCACACAAGGCACTGCGGCTAAAACTTAAGTAGACTTAAAGACTGATCTCACTCTATCAACCGCGCTCGAAGTCGCTCTCCGTGTTTAAACAAGCCTGTTGACAACATTTTTTTCTGTTTCTTTAAAATGTCCAAGATTATTTTAATATAAACAATTTAGTACAAAGAGAAAATAGAATCTTTAACTATTTTAGTATTATTGTGTTAGTCACTAGCATTTTAAACCTGGCTTTGTTTTCGGAAGAGATTTTCTTAAACTGAATTTGGAGTAAATTTGAATTATCGAACAAAAGATCTCACCGTATTATAATAACAAGAGTTGGGACAATGGTTGAAATTCGTCCATAGTAACCGATACCTGACTGAATGTGCTACATTTTCTCTTTTAGCTTTCTTATTGACACTATGAAAAAAGGCAAATACTTTTCATTGATAAAGCTGGTCGTCAATGGATTAATATCCATTGCCAAAACATTGGAGAAGATTGTTAATAGTAACTGTGTTGTCTTTACCGTTTCAAACACAGATTTTGGGATGATTTCTTTTTCTTGTTCATTGTTAGTCTTGGTTGGTGTTTAAGGCTCTCGTCATCATAGAGAGATAAGATTGGTTTAAACACTGTTTCATGGAAGTCGTTCCGATGGCCGTTGCGTGACGCACAAACGAACAAATACAAAGCCAAATAGTCAGACAAGAAGCACGTTGTTTTATTAAATTGCTTTGAAGCAACTAAACTATAAGCGCAAGAGTAAAAATTTTGTGTCATCATAGTTGTATTGTTGTGAATACTGTGTATTGCAACAATTACTGCATGCTAAAAGTCATTTATTTTAAGCGTTTGTTGGAAAACAAAAATAAATAGATATATATCAGTGGATGCTACAACATGGAACACAGTACAATCAATTAGTTTTACAAAAAATTTGAAGGCAACTAATATGGAACTGGTACTTGAACTATCTATTCTCAAGGTTAGTGGCAGCATTTACGTTATTAATGTCTATGGACTCCGGTAACCACTTAACATAAGTTGGGACATAAGCTCGTTCACCCGTCTCCCTCACTTAAGCGCGAATATCATAGCACACTAACCTTGCACACACACGCACACAGAATCGTTTCGCAGCCAATAAACTGACAAGCTTATCGTCGTCAGCGATTAAAAAAATGACACGGTCTCAGTTCAATGACATGTGAATTATAAAAAAACAAACACTAGCCCACTACATTCTTTTGAAAAGAACGTCTTTCTGTAACCATTTTTTTAAAATATAATGACTAATTAATATGCCATATGACGTATGTACATGATACCACACCGGAGCCCACTGAGTTTCTCGGCGGATCTTCCCAGTTTAGAAGTCGCGTTTCCGATCCGGTGATAGATTCTGCGAAGCACTCTTACTAGGGCTAGTGTTAGCAAATTCTCTCAAGTTGATCCCGTGAACTCAACTACCCGTCCAGGCGTAGCTGGCATAGCCCCTTAAGCTACCAGCGAATGGATAGATAAAAAATGAATAATCAAACAAGTCGCAACCTGACACGTCCAAATATTCACAAATAAACCGTTCTCCACTATAGTCAAGACCGGGTCTGATAGCGTTCTATTTGAATAGAAATAATAACGAATTTAGTGCTAGTGTTAACAACTTCACCAAGTTAGAGCCCCGTTAGCTCTCCCGGTTACGCTGGATAATCCCTAGGTTTACCAGCTTAGGTAGGAAAAAAAATACGACGCCGAGGCGAACGTTAACGTACGTACAGCGGATGTATAATCCTTCAGGCGACGACAATTTCTAACTTCCATCTCCGGTCACCGTCCTCGCTGAACCCGTCCCTTGCGACGAAGGGCTCGGCTAGTAAATTAACCTACAGACACAACCCACTGAGTTTCTCGCCGGATCTCCGTGGGTCGCGTTTCCGATCCGGTGATAGATTCTGCGAAGCACTGCTCTTGCTAGGGCCAGTGTTAGCAACACCTCCGGATTGAGCCCCAAGAGCTCACCTACACGCTAGGGTAACGTTGATATAGCCTCTCAAGGGTATCAGCGTAAGTAGTAAAAAAAAACTTCGAATTTGCCTATGCCCAGTTTCAAGGGTGGAACAGCCGTTATCCTAAGCAGTCAAGACTTTGACCTCATATTTCAAGCTGAATAACGGCATAGAACTTGCTATGCCCAGTCTCAGGTAAGAATTCAGCACAGCTGTAAACTCGCTTCACCTTCTGTGCAATCACAAAAACTTTTAACGACAATACGAGCCGTATAATACCCACTATTGTGCCCTATAGTTGTATGTGTTTTTATTTTCTTGATGTGCAATAAAGCTTTTCCTACTCCGTCTAGCTACTAACATTTTATTGTGCTGCAGCAAACTAATACATAATTCAATAGATTTAATTACACATTATTGTGCAGTAAAAATTACATTAAAACTAACAATACCTGAACAAAAAACTAAAATTAAATTCAGAGCTTTTCAATATTATTACTGGATTGTTGTTACGTTTTATTTTATATTGTCGCATTTGTTTACTGTTTTTATTTATTTAAAAAAAATACCGAAATGTTGGTTCGATATCAAACGGTAATTTAAGCATTATGGTAGATAGAATATTAGAATAGAGGGAGTCACCTTGTTAGCTACTTTATATGCGAATTCGAACGCTCCTTGTTTGAAACTTGTGCTCATGTTTATTTGATTTTCATCAAGGTTTCTGGATAGCGGCCTCGTGTCAAGGATGTAATATCGGGTGTAGTCTTTTTTGGCAACTAATATTCTGCTTGTCTGACATTATTTGTCTTGTAGGATCCTAGAAACCGCTGTCGGTGCTTTTAGGTTCTTCAAACATCGGTCCTTGTTGAACTCGTTCACCGAGTCATCTCAGTGGGTCGTGATTCCGATCCGGTGGTAGATTCTGCGAGGTATTGCTAGTTAGGGCCAGTGTTAGCAGCTCTCAGGTTGAGTCCGTGAACTCACCTACCAGCCAGTTTGTTGCTGAAATAGCCCCTTAGGCTATCAGCGAATAGGTTGGGAAAAAATATATTTGAAATTCAGTATCATACTCTTTGCCACAAGTAAAAGATGCGGCGAAGTAAACGAGACATCAGATTCCAAGATGAGCAATGGCGTTCAGGTTGTGATGTCTATTAAAATTAATAGCAGTAACTCAAGTAGGTAGAAACTGCATTCCAATATTATCTTCTGTCTAGTCTAGACTTGATCCATAAACCCAATCAAGCTTGTCGCCAATGGTAAACACATGCGAAACTTGTTTATTAGTAATAAAGTTCAAGTTACATTCAATAAACGCCTGAGTTGTAACTAATGAATTCCGTAATAATTTCAATTAGTGAACGTAATGCTGATATTTCCTAATGCTTCGATTTTAATGTATTCGTAGTTTTTCATGTAGCATTTTAAATGATTTAAAAAAATTATCGTTTATCCCGGTTCGATCATGGACGTCAGAGTTCGCGGGGCTAAAGAGTGGAACTCGTCCCGACTAAATTGAATTCATAAAGCTGATGTCATCAGTACGATCAAAGAACGCATTCTAAACGTCGCGGACGGTGGTCGTGTATCATATTATAATTTAGGCCGTGAACAACAACGACTGCGTGTACTTTACGAACGTCACTTAGAAATAAAACGGAATGCGCCTCTTGTTTAAGCTCTTCACGTTTCTAGCGCAATTCTCAATGACATCTTCGTGGCCTAAGGGATAAGACGTCCGATGCATTCGTGTTGAGCGATGCAACGGTGTTCGAATCTCAGGCTGGTACCAATTTTTCTAATGAAATACGTACTCAACAAATGTTCACGATTGACTTCCACGGTGAAGGAATAACATCGTGTAATAAAAATGAAATCCGCAAAATCATAATTTGCGTAATTACTGGTGGTAGGACCTCTTGTGAGTACGCGCGGGTGGGTGGGTACCATCACCCTGCCTATTTCTGCCGTGAAGCAGTAATGCGTTTCGGTTTGAAGGGTGGGGCAGCCATTGTAACTATACTGAGATCTTAGAATTTATATCTCAAGGTGGGTGGCGCATTTACGTTGTAGATGTCTATGGGCTCCAGTGACCACTTAACACCAGGTGGGCTGTGAGCTCGTCCACCCATCTAAGAAATAAAAAAAATAAAAAATCCAACTTGTTAATATGTGTAGTCCGCGCTTTCTTTTAACACTACACCTACAAGTATCGTTAAATTTTACCGTTTTCAATTTGTTTGTATAATTTACACATTTAAATGTTACAGTACTGTAAAAGACAATTCGTAAAATATGAATATATATATATATATATATTTATTTCATTCTCATAGTTTTTTTTTATTTCTCTAAAAAAAGAAATACCATTATCTTCATTGGGCAATAAAATCGATAACATTTTTAATTACCGATCAATTCGACCGAGCCCGTTAGGAATAGGTATACAAGAATTGTCAGTAGTAGTTTGGTGGTTAATATTTTGAAGAATACGAAGATGGTTTATATATAATAAATACTCACACTTTAATTCTGCACATTGAACTTTAATAAGGAAGACCACTACCGCATATAATGCAAAACTCGCTCTGTCGATACAATTACTAATTATTACCTAGTCAGGTCATAAATTCTGTCACATGTTTTTGTCACAGGCTTTGAGCATGCCTTTTCCTCCAAGTGTTGCCATATATTGTAATCTAACGGATTCAAATCTGGACTGGAGGAGGGCCAGTCTTCGTGCCGGATGAAGTCGATTTCACGCGCCGCCAGCCAGTCTTGTGTGCTCTTCGCTCTATGAGCTGGCGCCGAATCTTGTTGGAATACCCAGTGCCTGTTATTGAACATGGTATGAGAAACAGGTTCCACAAGGTTCGTCAGGACTGTATTTTGATACACAACTGCATTAGTTTTTACACCTTTCTCACAAAAATGTACCTCTGTTAAGCCCCAATAAGAAACTCCCAACCATACCATGAGCGAGGATGGAAAATGACCTCGTTGGACACGCGGAATACGGTTGCTCGCTTCTTCACTACTGTGTGCGTACACCTTATCATTTTGTTTGTTGTAGCTCTCTTCTACGGTAAAAAAATTTTCATCCGAAAAAAGAATTTCCCGATATTTTTTTCCCGCGTACTGCTTCAACAAAGCGCGGCATCTCTTCACTCTCAGGTCCATTAGACGAGAATTCAAACGATGTCCTGTTTTTCTTCGATATGCCCGAAGCCCTAAGTCTTCATTTAACACCCTTTTCGCCGTGGTTCTGCTTAACCCCATCTGAAGGGCCACAGTTTCTGCTTACGTTTGGGATTTCTTTGAATTCGCGCCTTCACAGCTTTTATCACTGCTGGAGTCCTAACAGACCGGGGCGACCACTTCTTGACCTGTCATCTACACTAGAGTCTTCATTGTATCGTTTGATGGTACGATAAACGAATCTTTTAGTTATATTCAAATTTTTCAGTATGTTAAAAATTTGAATTGGCGCGTAACCGCAACGATGCAACGCAAAATTGCAATACGGTCTTCTTTAAGCGTCCACTCCATATTTAAAAATAAGTAAAATTCTAAAAGTATATACATTTTTATTTTCATGAACAATTCGAAATTCGAATTCAATAAACTTTTTTGTGGCCAGCAGTCTAAAAGAAAAGTTTTTACTGTGTGACAATACTTATGACCTGACTAGTTATAAATTAATAAATAAATAAATGTCACGTGTAATCATAAAGTATGTGGTGTGAATGTTATAATTCATGACGAAGCTGTTTATAAACTTCATTTATGTGTTCGATTAAATCAGAACTCAATTGAATATTTTCCAAATAATTCTTACGCTTATTGATCGCTTTCAAGTTAAAATATAACTTCTCTGTTCGCCTTGTGAATTCCCTAAGAAAAATACACCTCATTTCGGATCCTGCCGATACACTACCGGTGCTTCTAGGTACCACAAGCACGTTCTCGTCGAACCCGTCGGTTGCGATGAAGGGTTCGGCGTGAAAATTAACCCACGAACACAGCCCACTGAATTTCTCGCCGGATCTTCTCAGTGGGTCGCGTTTCCGATCCGCTGGTAGATTCTGCGAAGCACTTCTCTTGCTAGGGCTAGTGTTAGCAACGTCCACAGTTTGGAGCCTCAGTTTGGAGCACACCTACACGTCAAGGAGAAGCTGAAATAGCCTCTCAAGGCTATCAGCATAAGTACGGAAAAAAAGTGTTTCAAAAGTCCTTTGTTCTTTAAATAGCAGCTTTAAAGTTTTGTCGATAACGTCTGATTAAACGGGATCTAAAGCCAAAGAATACTTCCTGGATGACATTAGTCAATTCAACTACTACCAGAATACAGCATTGTGGTTACAGTAGAATTAGTATTCCTCTTATTATGTATATATAACCAGGTTTGTTGCACCCAATTGTCATATCGCATGGGTTGATACGAATGTCCTGCCTATTTTCGCTGCATTCTTTAGTCCCGGACGGATGAGTATTTATTTTGAAGTAACTGAAACTTTCTATAATGTATGTTTTATTGCTCATGGCTGACTAGCTCACGGGCCCACCTTCAAGGGAATTATCATCGAACTTCGTAGATCAAAACCACAAGGCAGATGTCACTTGTTTTTCCTCACGCAATCACATAACACGTGGCCATCTCCTACCATTATCCTTCTCTGGATGATGTTCGCCATCTTCCTCTGTTCTCGGCAGTGTGTATAGCATCGTAGAGTGTGGTATCCATAGTGGTGCGGATTTGGTCACCATAAATATATAATTATACACCTACCGTAAAAGGTCAACGCCGAGCCTCAGGGAATTAACCTGACAACACCATGGCCACCCAGCGCTCATGAAACGGTACCCTGTTACCGAGGAGACTAAATATCTTCTAAAAGACTGAGACGGAAGGACGTGGGAACCCACCGCTTAATTAACTCCCAAGAAAACCTCTCTAACCATGAACACGATATAGATAATCTATACTTCTATATCTATACTCTATACTAATATTATAAAGAGGAAAGATTTGTTTGTTTGTTTGTTTTGAATAGACTCCGAAACTACTGAACCGATTTGAAAAAATCTTTCACTGTTCGGAAGCTACCCCCGAGGGACATAGGCTATATTCTTTTTTATAAAAAATATAAAAAAATATTATAGATAAAAGAATGTATCATTGAAATGAAAATAAAAGTTCATTAAAATAATAATATTCAAACTATTTTTATAATTTTATTTTTTTTAGTAACCTGACGCAAATAGAAGAGTTGATGTGTGTGTATTATAATTGTTTGTTTTGAAATTTTCGGTAAGACCCGAGCGAAGCCGGAGCGGGCCGCTAGTATAAAATAAATCTATTTGTTTTTGTTTATTTGGAATCCCGAAAATTTACGTTTCTTTGTTAAATCTTTCAGGAAACAAGCGCAAGTCGCCCGTATGGAGGCTGAAAAAGAAGGCATAGTAGTACCGCTGACACTAGAAGATTACTGCATTAAAACACAGGTCAAGTCAACGACGCACGAACCTCAGGTTTGTTTGAAATATGTATTTACTAGAGGTCCCGCAGTAGTCGAAATTCGACTATAATTAATTGGAATTGTAAGCTTGTACACTATTATGATTGTATTTTATACTTCTATAATCACAAATTTCGCCTAGACTACACTATAAAAAATATTAACAAAGACAAAAAATATTTAATCTATTCTCAATTTTACAACAGAAGTCAATAACAAAAGTTTGACAATAAATAGTATGCATGCGTGTTGCGTCAAATACATGGTACCTATGTAGTGTGTGTAATGTTTTCTTTATTGATTTAATGTATCTTTTATGCATTATTTAAAAAATATATTTTTGTTGCACTTCTCTATATCTATACTAATATTATAAAGAGGAAAGATTTGTTTGTTTGTTTGTTTCGAATAGGCTCCGAAACTACTGGACCGATTTGAAAAATTCTTTTTCCATTAGAAGCCGACATTGTCCCTGATGAACATAGGTTACTTTTTTTTTTTTTTATTTTTTATTTTTTTTTTGTTTCATGTGTGTTTTAATGTTTCCGAAGCGAAGCGAGGGCGGGTCGCTAGTTGTCTATAAGTATGGGAAATTTCATACTACTCCGTCCGCGCAATTTTCGCAAAAAGGGGTGCAAAGTTTTTGCTTCACGTATTGATATATAGGTAGATGTGTGCGCATTTTGTGTAATCAATTAGGTACTAACATCAGCAACTGCACAAGAACTGCGCCGTTTTGTAATATGAAAGAAAAAATTTGACGAAACGTGTTTTGTGTAATCAATACTTCATAGAAATACCGGTTTTAGGTAAAATAATAAATTTCTAATTTAAAACGTGTTATGTGCCCTGTTTTTTTATGCTATTTAGACATAATCACTTCTAGATAATTCTTACGAATAACTTAATTTCAATGAAACAAAACTGTTTTCAGACAAAAGGAAAATGAAACAGTTTTATGACACAACTAACATGTATTTTAAAAACTTCAGCCGTCAATTTGAAATTAACGGTTTACTTACTCATTTGCGGCTCTTGCGTAACGTCTAAAGCCTATGGGATAAGACGCCTGGCCTATTTGGTTAACTCAGTGCTTATATCTTGCAGAAAACTGAAATAAAGCATACATGTGAAACAATTGCTTTTGAATTGATCTCTCAAACGAGAACGATAAATATAATAATATAATGTGTAGTATAAATCAGTAATACGAGTATTCATTGTTATTGGTAAACATGCATCGGCCACGTGATACATGTTTTCGCATATAAAATCACGGGTAGGTACATACACACTCTTTGCCAATAAATATAATTATACTGTTTATATTTGCTTGCAGAAAGAAGTCGTAACTATTGAACACATGCAATACCGCTAGATAATTTTTTTTTTTGTTTGTGAAAACAGCTGGACATGACTGATTTTTACGACGACGATTACGACGACCTGGACACGGATTCGGATGAGGAGCTCGAGGGGGGTGACGGCGACGGCGACGACAGCGGCAACGGGGAGTCGTGAGGCCGCGCCCCCGCGCCCCTCTGCCGCCACGTCCCGACCAAACGTGTACGGACCTCTATACATTATGTAGCACATCACTAATAAACGTGTTGTCCTATATCAATATTAGAAGAAAAAAAAACATGAAATCACAGATAATATAGAAATTAAAAATAATAAAAAAAAAACTGTCGGTCAGATTGTGTTTCAAGAACTCTATGTAGCAAGCACATCACTAATAAACGCGTTGTACTATATCAACATTAGAAAAAAAAAAACATGAAATCACAGATACAGAATTAAAAAAAAATAATTAAAAAAACTATCGTACAGATTGTGTTTCAAAATTTCTTAAAAAAAAAAAAACAAAAAAGTTTTAATATTTTCAACGTTAATTTGTACGATACTACAACAACAACAAAAAAAGAAACTATGTTTAAGAAAACAACGATTCACGCATGTAAATAAAGTTTATGTACTTGAAGCGACGTTTGAGAAAATAAGTATTTAAGTAGTTCGTTCGTACGCGGATCGCAATACTAATAAAGCTATCTATACACAATTTATTTAATACGTTAGCTTGTTAACGGACATAGTTTTAAATAAATTTTTCATTTTGCGTAGCTTATTAGTAAACGTACGTAATGATAAATTCGATGGGAAACTATTGTAGATGTGACATGAATGTGGCTGTATTCATGAATCGTATCGAATGCTTCTAATTTATATTCATAGTAGTAGCTAATTAATAAAACTGATCGTCGTTTATACAAAACATTTAATGTGTAATAAAATAAAAACAACGCTGTAATATTAATTTAAGGATGCTTTGAAAGGGTACATAAATCAATGAAAAACACTATACACATATTGCTATTTGAAGCGATACGTCAGTAGGTTAGAAGTAAATTAACAGGGAATGTAGATGAGGTAACAGGCTCCCAATCTGCACTGAGAATTTAAGATGATTCAAATTACGATCTTAACTCTTTGAATCAAGGTGGACTTTGGTACGATATTCTATCTAATTGGTTCTGGTACTGCCCAATTGATTATGTCTTTTTACAATCACATCGATGCCAGTACGGGGCTCGTTCGTACTAAAATGGAACCGCTGCACTTATCTACAATACGTTTCTGAGAGATCATGTTTACAAATTACCTAGTGGTAGGACCTCTTGTGAGTCCGCACGGGTAGGTACCACCACCCTGCCTATTTCTGCCGTGAAGCAGTAATGCGTTTCGGTTTGAAGGGTGGGGCAGCCGTTGTAACTATACTGAGACCTTAGAACTTATATCGCAAGGTGCGTGGCGGTATTTACGTTATAGATGTCTTTTGGCTCCGGTAACTAATCTAAGCAATATTTTTTTTTTAAAAAGCAGTAGCACGGGTGTGCGCCCGGCGCTTACGATGTCCATTCAAATAGCAGTGTATATACAGCGTGTGCAAAATCCGTGTCCAATCTACGTTAATAGAAATGCTCAACCAAAAAGGTCCTTGTGCCGACAATAATAAAAATCAATGCCGGAAGATATTTAGCAAAAATTCTAATTTAGCCTTAGACTAAACTAATTTCAATGAGTATAATCGACCACTAGTCCACAGAGTGTCGCCACTGTATTTACGAAGCTCGCAGCAAACTCTTGTGTCAATAATATAAGTGTGATTTTTTTAAACTTAATGTTCAATTTGATTTGTCTTCGTCATTATAAATACTTACTAAGTAAGTAATTGATATATGTAGCCTACATTTCCTGTTAATTTATTTTTGATCATCATTTGAAATCTAGCGGTGTAAATAAGAGAAACAAACGCGTCAATTCAATTTAGAACACTTCACATTTTGAACAAAATTGAATGTTTGAATATTTGAAACATTTTCAATTGTACCCTGTAACAAATCTAGTTTTGTCATAGGAAATTGTTGATTTTGAATTGTAAATTGTAATAAAAATCACATAACAGTAGATTTGGTATATATGACAAGGACTTTTTTTTTTAATAAAAGAAAAATATGATTCTCAGCGAGACCGAACTGAGAGGGCAACGGAGAGAAGGTTGAAGGAAAGTATTTAGTGTTGTTACTGCTTACTGATTCTCAGTGCAAAGGCATAATGCTTTCAGATCTGAAACCCTCTAAGGTAAATCTAAGAAAATATTTTTATTATAGAAGTAATGGAATAAAAATATATTGTTGAAGGATTAATAAAAGGGCGTGTAGCATGTAATTTATCGAAACAGTACGTTGAGATAGATACCTAGTTGCACTTCAATGGATTGAGTGCTAGTTTTTCTGTGGAATTCACCACGAATACGGATGGGAACGCGTTGTACAATAGATACATGCGAGGTAACAACGAGACTATACGTATTCGCTTGAGAGTTGGTTCCGTGTCAGGCTACATTCATACATTTAAGTCGAGTTATTTTTTTTTATTGCCTTTGCAGGCATACGAGCGTACGGCCCACTTGATGGTAAGTGGTTACCGTCGCCCATGGACTTCAGCAATGCCAGGAGCAGAACCAAGCCGCTGCCTACCTACCTACCTATTTTACAAAATGCATTGTCTGTAAGATCTAAATGTATACTACATACTAAATTCTGAACTTAATAATTTATAGTTTGTGGTATCGTTTAGAGTTTCGTCATGCCCTTTTTTGGTTGGTTATGACTTGAATAAGTATTCGCGGAAAAGTTTTGTGATATAGGTTTTTTTGTCCTACCTATTCGGTAATAGCCTGAGGCTATTCCAGTTACGGCCGCAAGTGTAGGTCAGCAACTCACGGGCTCAACTCGAGAGGATTTTGCTAACATTAAGCCCTAGCAAGAGCAGTGCTTCGCGGAATCACTGAGAAGAATGGGCGAGAAATAAGTGGGCAGTGACAAATACTTCAAATAATATTGATAAGATACACATTTTTAATCATTAGTTTTTCACAGAGATTGTCTGGTACAGGCGATTGCATAAGTGCATGGATACCTTAAGGTCAATATTCGCATGAACACGACGGTGATCACCGATAATACGATTCGAACACATAAATGGCGCCGTTTCTCCTGTTAAGGAAAAAGTTTGGATTTGTCTATGCACTTTTGCTACATATAGTACATACAATGACGTCGTACCTGTGAATCGACTGACTCCCAACAATGTATATTATTAATTGTACATTTTAAAAGTCAAATGAACAGTAGTAGAAATACTTAGAATCCTTAGAATTTGTACTAAACGAATAAATGTTGCGTAATGTTTGTGTAAAGCGAAATGTATTGCACCTTAGCTGTGTTGAACGAATGAAAATGTTCGATGAATTGTAACGCCAATAATATAGGTAAACGTTTATTATTGCAGTCAGTCGCCAGTGCTTAACTTATATTATATCAGATGTCTCAATAATTGATTAGAATATAATCGACGCTTGAAAGGCAAAAGTGACTAAGCTTTTTTTTTTCCCTACCTATGCTGATAGCCTTGAGAGGCTATTTCAGCTTACCCTAGCTTGTGTAGGTGAGCTCACGGGGCTCAAGCCGGAGAATTGCTAACACTGGCCCTGGCAAGAGCAGTGCTTCGCAGAATCTACCACCGGGTCGGAAACGCGACCCACTGAGAAGATCCGGCGAGAAACTCAGTGGGCTGTGTCTGTGGGTTAATTCGCTCGTCGAGCCCTTCGTCGCAAGCGACGGGTTCGACGAGGACGGTGACCGGTGCTTGTAGTGTCTAAAAGCACCGTTAATGGATCAGAAGGATCTCGCTCAGTCGTGATGACACGACTAAGCGACAATAACTGCTTTGTACATAAATGATAGGCAATAACCATTTTAGATGTGCAAAAAAAATTTTTTTCTAGGTTTATTAAAATCATTTCAATCCTACAGCTACTAGCTAGATTCGTTAAAATCAATTTTGTTTTCAGTTATTTCAACTTTAAATTAGTCTACTGTAAAGTTCACGCATTGTCGCTTAGTCACGTTTGCCTTTCAAGCGTCGATTATATATATTTTAATTTATCGTACCATATCCATCGAATGCTGACGATTCGTTCCCTAATCCTTGATGCACGTTGCAGCAATAGGCGAGAACTTAGTGCGTAGTTCAATGTACTTGATGTATAGTAGTCTTAGATGGTTAATAATATTTTGAAGAAAATATCGGATTCAATAAAGCACTAATGACTATGCCGGAAACCTTAATGCATTTTTTTTTTTCATTAATTGTTTAATGTTTAAAGTTGTCAATCCTGCTTGCCTATAATAGAGTAAATTTTTAGTAGAACCCAGTTGCTTGTAATACATAAGTGTATCACTTACATACCTGCTATTGATTTTTATTTCAAATTCCTCAAATGCTTTGCTGAATTAGGAAATGTAGTGTTGGCAAAAGAGTCTAAATTTATATTACATATATGAGTACTGTACTTGTAAACATTTGAAAACTGTGTTGATTTAGATAAAATGTATTCTGTAATTTAGTTAGTAGGATTAGCAAAATTAAGCATCCTGCTAAAAATTGCTTTTTTTTTTCAGAACAATGACTTTTCTTTTTTCAGATATTTATTCTCATGTTCAAGATTGAAAAATAGAATTAAAAAACCATCTTATGTCTAATATGTGTAGGTATTAACTAAACGCGTTTTGTTTAAAATAGCGTCTTCAGTATGTTACGTTAATTTACTTACCTATCGTATCTAAGCATTACAGAAGAATTCTTTAGTTTCACCGAGATGAATTTAATGATAGGTCATTTTTAAGTTTTAATTAAACAAGTTCAATTGTAAAATTATTGAATGAAATTATGTTTGTACTTTCTCTCTCTCTCATTGAAAAGTTAAGATTTATGTAAAATAATAGGCGGTTTGGAAAAATAATGTAGGCAAATTAAAAGGCAAGAACGTTAAGTAATAACTACATACTTGATTATATTAAATTTAATAAAACAGATGTGTTTTGATGTAAGTTTTTTATTCCATTTAAACGTACCCAAGTCGTGGCCTAAGATTAAGACTACTATTGTTTTAGAATAATCAATTCACACACACGTTCTCAGGTAGGTAAATAGGCCCACTGAGTTTCTCGCCGGATCTTCGCAGTGGGTCGCGCTTCCGATCCGGGGGTAGATTCTGCGAAGCACGGCTCTTGCTAGGGTTAGTGTTAGCAACTCTCCGGTTTGAGCCTCGTGAGCTCACCTACAAACGTTAGGGTGAAGCTGAAATAGCCTCTCAAGGCTATCAGCATAGGTAGGAAAAAAAAGGTAAATAGTTTCGGAATAAAGGGTTTTTGTATATAACCAAAGAACTTCCCAACCCTTGAATTGTGTTTATACGGTCGACCACATATCAAAGATGCAAATTTCTGTCGTAAGTAAACAGAATGAAGAGTGATCGTATGAATTGAGTGCGCACGCTGAATACGTTTTTTTCCGGCAATTTGGCGTCGTCCCTATGACATCGCTTTTGCTAGCCTTTTTTGGTCTAGGTCGAGGTCGCGTAAGTGATAAATTGAATCACAAAACTCACAATGATTTAGGTCCGTAAGTCCCGTACAACGCGGGAAAGCGTAAAGAATATTGTAAAAATCCCAACAACTTGGGATTCTTTTCGGAAGTCTAACGTTATACCAAAACGCAGCAAACGCGATATTGCGGCCAGCCTAATCGAGCGCGTGATAACAGTTTATAGAAACACATTCTTACAAACAGACTGGGTTCGCATGAGTTCAATTTGGTCATGCGTGTTCAAACCGTCATGTTTTATATGTCCCCCGTACCCCATAGGCGCCGATACCTCGTAGGAGGTTCTTAGTACGAACGAAGTAGATAGTGTACCTAATAGTTTCAAATGATGGAACTAATCTTTGTTTCAAAGATATGATAGAAGACAAGATTACAATAGACACTTCGACCTCTTAACACCAGGTGAATCGTAGCAGTGATCATAATTTTTTTTTTTTATTATAATTTGAATTCGAAATCGCCAGATTCATCCCATATCATCTCATTTCATTTAATTTCATTTCACTGCATGTTATCATTTTGCATAAAAATTATCATTTTTAATCTATACTTATACTTAATATTATAAAGAGGAAAGATTTGTTTGTTTGTTTGTATTGAATAGGCTCCGAAACTACTGAACCGATTTGAAAAATTCATTTACTGTTTGGAAGTTACACTATTTCCGAGTGACATAGGCTATAATCTTTTTTGAAAAAAATTAGGGATCCTTACTAAAACTTCAATAATGTAACCCAAGGTGTAAAAAATTTACCTAAAATATTCTTTACATCGCGTGCCCGGGGGGCGACGTTGCTCGCGTCCGTAGGATTTACCACCTTCTCCTAAGGTCCACCCTACACGTGCCCCCCGGGTGGTGCTAAAGAGCAACAACGCCGAACCACAGGCGGCGGTTAAGTAACCTGTCAACGGCTACCACAAGCCGAGAAGTGTGCAGTAAGTGACTTTCTGAAAAAGTGGTTATGGTGCCTTGGGAAAGTACTATAAAAAAAATTATCCCAACCCCCTTTTTAAATGAAATGTCGAAAAATATGGAATGTGTTATGTCGTGCCATCCGGCTGACCCCCGGCGCTCCCCGGTACCCGGGCCGGAGAGTGAGAAATTTGCTACCGAAGACCTCACTGAAGTAGGTGACCAGGCTTCAGTGTTCGTTAATGCTACTGGAAACAAGAAGAAACTAGTGCAGCAGGCCCTTCACCCAGGTTTATTTACCAGGGCCAAGAGTATGTCTATGAGCAACATACCAAACACCCAAACCAAAGAAAGCTCCTCTCAGCTGGATGCTGAAATGCAGCAATCAGATTTAGAAACAGTCACCCAGTGCTCCCAAATATCAAAACCACCAGACTGGCAAAGAGTTCCCATGCTACGCCATCCAAAAAAAAGAAAATTATCCTCCACACCTTCTCCCGAATTAATAAAAACAACAAACAGCTTTAGCGGACTTCCGATAGATCAGCCGGAATATAGGGCGAGAGATGCAAAAGACAAGAAAACTAATAAACCTCCACCTATAATCTTGTACGGAATTGAGGATGTTCATAAGCTCACTGAACTCCTAGAAACCGCAACAGATAGATCTAATTTCTCTTTTAAGATTATTAGCAGAAACCAACTTAAAGTTTTATCAGTGGACCTGGAGATATACAAGAAGGTAATAACTGTTATACGAGAACATGGACTAATAGGACACACCTTTAACAGAAAAGACCAAAAATCCTACAGGATCGTTATAAGAAATCTCCACCACACTACTCCTACTACTGCTATCAAAGAGGCTATTGAAGAGAGTGGCAACACAGTAGTAGGTGAGATTATTAATGCCAAATTTGGTCCCGACAAAAAACCCACTTCTACCTTTTTTGTAAATTTGCTTCAGGGTCCTAATAATAGAGCTTCTAGGGATATTAGATTTATATATCATCAAGCTGTTACTATTGAAGAACCCAGAAAAAGATCCAGTGTAGTGCAATGTCAAAGATGTCAGCAATATGGTCATACCAAAAACTATTGTATGAAACCATATCGCTGTGTCAAGTGTGCTGGACCGCATAAAACTTCGGAATGCACAAAAGTGGATCGCAATACACCTGCTTTATGTGCATTGTGTTTAGGACCCCACCCAGCAAATTATAAAGGCTGTGAGGTATACAAGGAAATCCTATCAAGGAAAACCTCGCAACACTTACCACGTAAACATAAGCAATTTGAGTATAAACCTCAAAAAAATAAGGAAGAAACTGATTATAAAACATCTGCAAATCAGAATAAAGAGGAAATTGAACCGCTGCAGGAGCAGAGGAAAGCACATGAGCACAAATCGTATGCCGATACGGTCAGATCTCAGGTACATCAAAACAATACAATCCATCAACCAGACTCTTATAAAGTCATAGAACAAATGTTTATAAAACAATCCCAAAAGATTGATACTGTATTACAGCAAATGAGTACATTACTTGAACTCATTACAGTACTAGTCTCTAAGTTAACAAAATGACTGCACTAAAAATAGCTACATGGAACATCAATGGCTTGGCACCCAACATCGATGAAGTGGAAATTCTGATCTGTCTACATAGTCTAGACATTCTCCTAATTTCAGAGACACATATGACGACCAGCAGCTCGATAAGAATTAAAGGATATAAGATCTATTCCACAAATCACCCAGACGGTACAGCCCACGGCGGGACAGCAGTGATAATCAAAGCCACTGTTAGACACCATGTGCTACCAAACTACTGTACCGAACATATCCAGGCTACCACAGTAGCAGTCAGTGACAGAAATGGAGACTTTAATATATCATCAATTTATTGTCCCCCGAAACATAAAATAAGTGAAGCACAGTTTTCTGACTACTTTTTAAGCTTAGGATACAGATTTATTGCTGGGGGTGACTGGAATGCGAAGCATTCGCACTGGGGCTCTAGATTAATAACTACACGTGGAAGGGAGCTGAAGAAAAGTGTAGATAAACAGTTCTTGACTACTGTGTCAACTCCAGAACCAACACACTGGCCCACAGACCAGAACAGACTGCCAGACGTTCTAGACTTTTTCATCACAACAGGACTGTCTCGACTGTTCTTCAATGTTGAGTCATGCCTCGATAGCTCATCTAACCATATTCCTGTAATATTGACAGTGAGCACCACTATTCTTAAGAAAGAAGTTCGGCAAACATTGTACAACAAATACACAGACTGGGATAGCTTCCGGGAAATAGTTGATACGGAGCTAAGCCTAAAAATAGCACTTAAAACAGAAGAGGATATCGAAGAAGCCACAAAGCATTTCACCACAACAGTTCAAGCTGCCTGCTGGAAAACCTCTCCGGAGCACTTGAATCCCAGGCCACGGCAAAATAAGATATCGTTTGAAATAAAAGAACTGATTCTGAATAAAAGAAAACTGCGAAGAGTATGGCATACTAGCAGGCTCTCAGTAGATAAAAGAGCTCTTAACAAAGCAGTCAAGGATCTTAAACTTGCCATAAAAAATGCAAGGGACAAAACTATGGAATGTTATCTAGATTCCTTAACTGCAACAAGTGCTACTAACTACTCTCTATGGCGAGCTTGTAGGAACTATAATAGGCCTATGGATCCCAAACCGCCGTTACGGTTGCAGAATAACACTTGGGCAAGAACAAGACAAGAAAAAGCTGACGCCTTTGCTGTTCACTTAGCAAAAGTATTCACGGCTAATGATGCTGACCCAAACACTGATGATTCCTTCATAGATTCGGCCCTAAGTCAAGACTTCCAGCTCGATTTGCCGATTAGGCCTACAACTCCGAAAGAAGTCGTGGCAACAATCTCAAAATTGGAGGACAAAAAAGCCCCCGGGTTTGATTTAATAGACAAAAAAGTCTTGAAGGAACTTCCCAAAAAAGCCATAGTTTTTCTAACCATCTTATTTAATGGCATACTAAGAACTGGACACTTTCCATCACTGTGGAGAGTTTCACAAGTAATTATGATACCTAAAGTAGGGAAGCCAGTGAACGAACTTAGCTCATACAGGCCGATTAGTCTACTAACCGTAACGTCAAAACTTTTTGAGTCAGTCCTGCTGCACAGATTATTGGAGGAGATTCATCAAAGAGCCATAATCCCGGACCACCAGTTTGGCTTTCGCCAGCAGCATGGCACTGTGGAACAAGTCCATAGAATCTGCTCTGTGATAAGGAAGGCACTAGAGAGAAAGGAGTACTGCTCCTCTGCCTTCCTAGACGTGCAGCAAGCGTTTGATAGAGTATGGCACAAAGGTCTCTTGTATAAAGTAAAAACTCTTCTACCCTGTACATTCTTCCCCATCATAAAATCTTATCTAACAGAAAGAATATTTCAAATAAGAGAAGAAGAGTGTACATCGCCATTTCACTCAGTCAAAGCTGGTGTACCGCAGGGGTCTGTCCTGGGTCCTGTCTTGTATACCATTTACACATGTGATTTACCACAAAGCGAACATGTTACATTAGCAACATTCGCAGACGATACCGCTGTACTGGCATGTAGCAATTGCCCAAACGAAGCTTCAGACTTCCTACAGACTGGATTGCAAGAAATTGAAACTTGGCTTTCAAAGTGGAGAATAAAAACTAGTGTGACAAAATCCGTTCATGTAACCTTCACCCTCCGTAGAGGAGACTGTCCGCCAGTAACTCTGTGCAATCAACAACTTCCGCAAGAACACTGCGTAAAATACTTGGGAATACACCTTGATAGGAGACTCGTATGGAAACAACACATACAGAAGAAGAGAGAAGAAATCAACCTGAAATACAGAGGACTCTACTGGCTGCTTGGCAGAAATTCCAAGCTGTCAGTAGATAATAAGCTACTCATCTACGAAATGCTCTTGAAACCAATTTGGACATACGGGATTCAACTATGGGGTTCGGCGTGTGACTCTAACATAAATATCATACAGAGGGTTCAAAATTACATCCTGAAACAAATATCGAACTGTCCGTGGTTTATAAAAACATCGGAGATTCATGAACACCTCAAAATCAGGACTGTTAAACAGGAAATCAAGACCTGGAGTATGAAATACAGAAAAAGGCTAGAAATGCATCCTAATAAGCTTGCCACGCAACTAACCACACCGGACCTAATAAATAGGCTTAAAAGGCGACAAATCCTAAGTCTTGATAGACACGGTTGACAGAGTGGAGCAGTCTCGATGGAGATTTTGCTCTGACCGTCTAACAGCTCTCAACACATCTGCTCATAGTCTAGCTGACTGATTGCAAGATAAAGAAAAAAAAAAAAAAAAAAAAAAAAAAAAAAAAACATCGCGTGCCCTGCGAAAACTATTGATAATAGACTAAAATAATGTACCACGACTTTCTAGAACACATTATTATTTAGTAAGAAAAGTGTCGCGACAGCATATGTCTAACTATTATAGTTATGCCGCAATAAGTGTTATTTTATTTAAAAAATAAAACAACGTCAAATGAGTCGACTATTATCAAAGCCGGCAATGTGACTTTTGGACAATTATTGGTAAATCAGAAAAAAGAATTATTGACTTTGTATTCCATTGGCAATCACAAAACTCTTCTGAACGACATCTTAGATAAATAACAGGTTAAGTATTAACCTTTATTTAATGCAGGTTTTGAACCGTATTCTTTGAAGGAGACAATTATATTCAAATCAATCTGTATTGACATATCAATAACATTTTTTTGTCCAAATGCACAGATTGCCACCTTTGATAATAGACGACTCAAATATCGTTGAAATTTTTGTTAAGGTCCCGAGCGGAGCCGGAGCGGGCCGCTAGTAAGAATATAAATCTATCGTGACTTAAAGGTCTTAGTTACCAGGTCATAAAATCCCAAGATAGATACACAGAATTTTTGGCGGGAACGCGAGGAGTGAAGATGTGCGATTTGTTATAGTTTGTCTAATTAGTGTTTCGTCAGGTTTAAATGTGTAATAACGGTGGTTTATTAACTGTTTAGTATCTGTGAAAGTGCACAAATGTGAGAAAATGAAACAAAGCCGCTGAACGTAACTTCTCGGGATCCACCAAAAGTCCACTGAAAAAGTCTCAGTAAATGACCACCATTTTATTGAGATTATATTTCTCCCATATCATCCCACCTTATTTCATTTCATGCCATATTTCATAAAAAAAAGTTTTCATTCAAATTAAAATAAGATGACCTAAAGGTCCTAGTTACCAGGTCTTAAGATCACATAAATAAAAGATAGAACAATTACAGAGTTTGTACAGGTGTACCCATCATAGGTACCCATAGATTAAACATAATATTTGAGAGGTGTACCTACTTAACTACCTACCTACAAAACAATTTCCGATCCGGAGTTCTGTATCTGGGTACTTTGAAAAGTTATTGAAAATAGCAAAGTACATAAACATTATTTTATATGGTTTTTAAGGCAAAAATATGAGTTGTGCTAGCGAATTATCTCAGTCGCATGAGTATCTAAGTTTCCGAAGCAGCATTCCTTTAAGAAAAATCGTAGTAGACTCCGATAATTCCAAGGTAATCTAATTTATTTACAATTTTCTCTACATTGTTGAAAGATTACCAACGGAATTTACCGTCAAACATATACAAATTAATACAATAACAGACATGCGTTAAATAAACGTGAATCAAACTTTGAAAAACAAAAGAAAACCACAAAATAACAGCAGCAAGTAAGTGCCAGGGTTAAGGTCCAACAACAGGTCCTTAATTTATTCTCGAATATAGAAAATAAACCAGCAAAGATTTCAAGGCTTTACTAACTGTATGAAGAACTCAAGTCAGAAGTGTAGGTGTTTCCTTAAATATTCTTTAGTCTAAAGAACGGGTTAAAAAGAGTAACTGAGTTGTCACCCAATTGCTCTTACATATAAACAGGTTGCCACTTTCACAGATGATGCCTTGAGAGTCAACAGAATTATTCATGACTCAAAGAAAACACAAATTATATATATTTCATCAGTCACTCAATGTTTGCTTTTAATAATATTTAAGCATCTCTATATAGCACAATTATGTGAACTAAAATGATATGTCATACTATTTTTGGTGAAGCAACTTTGTTGCATTCATTCAATTAACAGCAGTAATCTAGCTTCTGACATAACTCTTATATAGCATTAGTTTAGTAGAAATCTTTCTCCGTACTACTCTTAAGTATAAAATGAAACTACTCAGTCGCAGCATCTAATACTGTATCAAAGTGCTTAGAGAAGTTCACCTTAGTCTCAAAAGATTGAATATGATAATGGTCCTGTAGACATACACTAGGGTTGCAAGTCCAGTCGCATTCTCCAAATCCCTCTATTAGCAACACGATGAACTATGCACCTGCATTATGAATGCTAAGCAATGCTATGGATTGCTAAGATATTTGTCTCATATATGATAATGAATTGTAAACGTTGTTTGTAGTTGAATTTTACTATTAAACTTAATAATAATGTACACACATACACAACATGTGACTGGAAAAGTAATTTTATAATGCCATAGATGAAAAGGGCTCTAAGTAAAAAACTATTATTTTGCAGGCATGGAAAATATTTGATAGTGGACCAAGGTCAGTTGCATGTCCTTTAATATGTTTACCTCCAGTTTCTGGAACAGCTGATATTTATTACAAGCAAGTTATGGGCCTAGCATCACGAGGCGTTCGAGTCATATCTGCAGAGGCTCCTCCTTATTGGAATTTAAAAGAATGGTGTGATGGTTTCAAAAGACTCATTGATATATTAGAGCTTGGTAAAGTGCACATATTCGGAGCATCTTTAGGTAAGTTATTTCATGAAACAAGAATATTTAGCTATTATTAAAAGATATATGCTAGAAAAGAATGCTAGCTTCGTTACTGGTGGTAGAACCTCTTGTGAGTCCGCGCGGGTGGGTACCACCGCCCTGCCTATTTCTGCCGTGAAGCAGTAATGCGTTTCGGTTTGAAGGGTAGGGCAGCCGTTGTAACTAAAACATGAGACCTTAGAACTTATATCTCAATGTGGGTGGCGCATTTACGTTGTAGATGTCTATGGGCTCCAGTAACCACTTAACACCAGGTGGGCTGTGAGCTCGTCCACTCATCAAAGCATTAAATAAAAAAATGCAATATTCTAAATCGATGCCTCCAATGAACACTACTCTAACTCAAAATTTTGAAATTTTCGTTTTTCACGCAAATCGCCTCACTATTTTAAAAGTATTACAAATTCATTATTAATGGAGTTCGAAGCAAGAGTAAATCAGCTAGTTACACAAGAAAAAACCATAAAATATTTATTATTGCAGAAATATTTATCAACTTTTTTCGTTTAAACTCTCCTCCTGTAAACCTACGAATTTGGAGTTAGAGTAGTGGTCATTGGAGGCATCGAAATAATCCACTTTTTATTGTTTATATGGGTTGACGAGCTCACGGTCCATCTGGTGCTAAATAGTTACCGGACCCCATAGACATCTACAACATAAATGCCATCATCCGTCTTAAGACAAGATTTTTTTTTTTTTTTTATCATATGCTAATAGCCTTAAGAGGCTATTTCAGCTTCACCCTAACGTGTGTAGATGAGCTCACGGGGCTCAAACTAGTGTTGCTAGCACTGACCCTAGCAAGAGCAGTGCTTCGCAGAATCTACCACTAGATCGGAAATGCGACCCACTGAGAAGATCCGGCGAGAAACTCAGTGGGCTGCGTTATGGGTTAATTCGCTCGTCGAGCCCCTCGTCACAAGCGACAGGTTCGACGAGGACGGTCGCCGGGAAGATTTCTAAGGTCTCCATTTTAACAGTACATATTATTATATACTTGTTATATGTATATAATAGATTAGTATAAATTTATCTACATCAAAATATCTAAAAAAAGATAGTCAGACGACAAAGATAATCAGTCAGAGATCACACTAGATTTCATCATGTTTTAATATTTATTCCTGTTCTAATTTTAGGAGGATTCATAGCCCAAAAATTTGCAGAACTGACCAGAAATTTTCCTCGTGTCGCGTCACTTGTTCTGTGTAACACATTTGCGGATACGTCTGTTTTTGAATACAATGATTCAGCAGCGTTATTTTGGTTACTCCCATCACTAGTTTTGAAAAGAATGTTAATGGGAAATTTTACTACTGACAAAGTCGATACACGTATGGCCGAGTCAATTGATTTTATGGTTGAAAAGGTAAGCTGAAAATTTGAATTTTATAAGTTAATTTTAAGTGCATACAAAGTTTGGCTAACAGTTTTAAGCTAGCTTTTTGGCATGAATGAAGTATTAAAAACATTGTTGATGGCTCCTGTTCTAAAAATACAATAATAATGCTGGGTTCCACAAAAATCAGTGCTCTCCTTCACTCTTGTACATCAATGTCGTTCTGTCAATGGACACACCTTTTGAAAAGTGTCCTTAACAGTAGATAGTGACAATTTGGCAATGCCCCTTGCACTGCTGATGTCTATAATCATTCACAATCAAGTTATTTTTAGAGATTCAACCCCAAGGTATATTTTCCTGAATTATGATGCACAGACACAACAAGAATGAATATACTGGTGGTAAGACCTCTTGTGAGTCCGCGCAGGGTAGGTACCACCACCCTGCCTATTTCTGCCGTGAAGCAGTAATGCGTTTCGGTTTGAAGGGTGGGGCAGCCGTTGTAACTATACTTGAGACCTTAGAACTTATATCTCAAGGTGGGTGGCGCATTTACGTTGTAAATGTCTATGGGCTCCAGTAACCACTTAACACCAGGTGGGCTGTGAGCTCGTCCACTCACCTAAGCAATAAATAAATAAAATGATATTTGGAATCGCTATTCAATTGAGACTTCAACATCATTCCTCAAAATGGGTGACAGTGTTCACTTAGAGATGTTTACGAGCTTAAGCAACTAGCACAGGGATGGGTTGTGGAGTTGTATGCTCATGTAGTCATTAGCTAATATTGCAATAGTCTTTACAATACTATTATGCATTAGTGATAGTAGATAAATACAATTTATGTTTCGGCAGCTAGAAACTCTGACGCAATCAGAATTAGCATCTAGATTGACATTGAACTGCACTCCGAATTATGTGCAACCACATTTATTAAGCGACATTCCAGTTACGATTATGGATGTTTGGGATGAAAGTGCACTTAGTTCACACGTACGTGAAGATTTGTATAAATCTTACCCTCATGCGAAGCTAGCGCATCTCAAGAGCGGTGGCAACTTTCCTTATCTTAGTAGAAGCGACGAAGTTAATTTGCATCTGTTGGTATGTATAAATGAAAATAAATATGTATGTATATGATTTTTTTTTAATAATTTCTTCAGACAATGATGTTCTAAAAAGCACATTTTTTGCAGATACATTTAAGACAGTTTGATGGTACAGAGCTTTCGTCGTCGTATCTCAGTTTGCACAAAATGCCGCCATCCCAATCTCCCACAGACTCTGAAGAGAGCCCCATCAACTATTTTAATCAAAGTGAAAAATATGTGCAAATTTCATGAAAATTTATGCAAATTCGCATCGACTCTTTGTTTCGTAAATTGTTTAGTAACGGTTCACGTCTGTCATTGATCTAAAAGTAAGTTCTCGACAGTAGCTTGATAACATATCATGCTTAAAAATAATTTAGATGTTTCAGTTGAGTACTTACTTATATGATTATGATTTGATTCAAAGATTGACATAAAAATTTAGATTTAAGGTTGTTATGATTATATAATTAAGAAAACTATTTTTATAACTGGGGTAGATATTTAACCCAGCGTCATGGGGGTTGGGTCAAAATGACCCGAGATGTTTTTGTTAGCTTACAGATTCGTAATTACGCAAGTGCCGATGCCGTACCTCTCAATAGCTGGAATTTATGACTTCCTCTAAGCATTGTTTACAATTATATAGTTGTGCTGCGACCGTGCTTGGAGCTAACTGTGACCAAAGTTAAAAAAGGGTAAATATGACCCATTCCCGTACTCGGTGTAACAGTTTTGCGCCATTGTTTCCAAATATGGCTTTTATGTTTTTTCATTGTTTTAAGTTTTAAGTGTTGTTATTTTACATTTTATGTTTGAACTATCGTTTCTTACTATTTTGCTATCTTTTTATTGGTATATCGAGAAAAAATCGAGAAGAAGGAGGACGAGAACGTATTTTATCAATTCTTGAAGCATATGACTCGGATGTCATGTCCTCTGATCAGGAGTCTGCTGATGTCAAGTCTGCACCATAACAACAGTATTGATAATTCAACTGGAGAAAAGCAAAAGTCGGAAATCAATACGTATTATAATATATTCAATAAAATATGGAGTGGATATGGCTGATGAGTTGTACGCTACATAATAATATGACGTGTGTCGCAATTAAAAAACTGATCTTTGAGTTTTCTACGCCTTTTTGAACATGTTTGCTGTCAACGGACTTACATAGATACATGGAATCAATAATGAGTCAAACCAAAAGCGATGTCAATATCTGAAGAAACTAGGCCTTGCCTTGTGAGTGAGCATCTGAGAGTCCGCCAGAATGTGACACGTTTGCCTCGAGAAATACGAAAAAAATAGAACTATGTATTTATTAGTGAAAATGCGCAGGATTCTCCAGATAAAATACCCTATACTCATAAGAGATGTTAGGTAATATGTCCTGCGAAGAAACACCGCGAAACAACCCATACATGGTGTGGTTGTAACAAATCTATTTGACCTGAACATGTCGGACCTTTCTGCAGTGATTGTATTCACAACGATAATTCTGATTAGTTTTAAGTAAGTTTTATCTAAAGATATCGTAGTTAAGTTTATAAAAGCGCTATAAATATTTTTTAAAGCCTGTCTATTAGTGCATAGAAATGCGCGATTAAGCTAAGGAACGCCAATTTTGTTGATTTTTTCGTGTTTATCTTTTGGAAGGCTTAAAGATTTAATTACGATATTCTGCAATACAAATTCTTATTTTATTTACTAAATCATAAGACAATAAAGTCATTACTACAAAAAAAATTATTATGTATTTTAATATTATTGAAATATCTTAAGTCAAAATATCGGGTAGATATGACCCACCCCCACGTCGGTGTAGTCATTTTCCACCCCATGACGCCGGGTTAAAGATATGCATGATATGATATGTAATGTGATATTACAAATTATTAATTGTATGGGCTAAATTAGACTGAATTAATCATTAATGTTTTCTATGAAGTGCAATCATTCCTATTGTTATTTGTTTTAATATTTGAAGCTAAAACTAGTCTGATCGTGGGATAGCATTTAGGAGGGAAATAATAAATTTTG
This sequence comes from Bombyx mandarina, assembly GCF_030267445.1. Taxonomy (NCBI): domain Eukaryota; kingdom Metazoa; phylum Arthropoda; class Insecta; order Lepidoptera; family Bombycidae; genus Bombyx; species Bombyx mandarina. Next base: position 7,484,440 of record NC_143225.1, on the reverse strand, counting down.
GAAACTTTTAAACAATATTTTTATTTTGTCTCTATTTTGACCGAACTTCAAAATCTGGTAGCATACATTATTTATATCCATGTTAATGTCTACATTCGTAATATAGAAAACAACATATTTAAAAAGGAGTGTTCATATATTAATATCCAGATTATAAATGATTACATAGATAAAATTATATTAATCAATCTTTTATTTTGTAATTTTACTATATTGAAATGTGAACTTCTTACTATAGTAGCATTGAAGTCTAAAAATCGAACTAGAGAAGTCCAGGTATGTTGCATTGTTTTCTTATATACCAATTAAGCCATGATTGCTTTTTATTATTAAAATGAAAAATGTACAATTTCAACATAAATTGTTACACAAAATTTTCATGATCTCTTAATTAATTAGATATTACTAACTAATGCGCCACTGAGAATATACTGTTTTTTTATTGCATATGTCGGTGGAAGACCTCACAGCCCACCTGGTTTTAAGTGGTTACCGGAGCCCATAGACATCCACAACGTAAATGCCGCCACTCGCCTTGAGCGCACTAGCCGTGCGGACTCGCAAGACGTCTTACAACCAGCAAAAATTATGTACTACTAAAATATTAAACCTACCCATTAATGTACATATTTCATATACATACACATATCAATTCGGTTTCATAGGTATTCATCAGCTTTAGGTTAAAAATATAATATTCAATGGATCTAGTTTATTCCAATCAAAACTAAAAAAATATGTTAGTACTCAATATAGTTACTATTTTTTTCACTTTCACTAAATTAAATTCTGATGTAATATTCGAGTACACTTCACATTACTTTATTACACTTTTTGTATTGCATATATCATCGTAACACCCAAAACTTATCGGAATTTAAATTTACTATTATTTTTTGAATTTTAAAACACCTTAAAGATGCTTTTAGTAATACCTCTTAAAATTAGAGAGTTATCAATACGTAACGACTCAAGTGCTTCTGTGTCACTAAGTGTCAAGCAATATGTGTTTAAAGAAAATACTAATGTGTGTTTGATTAAAACGCATTCTATCAATTATTCAATTTATTTTTCATATTTACCTTTATTTACTTTATTTTTAACTTAATTTCATTTTAATTTAAAAATTCACTGAACTTTTCCATCCAAAAGCATTTCAATATATCCTACCTAAAGACAAAATTATCAAATCTGTACAATACTACTGTAACTGTTAAATGAATTTCGATAACTAGTGTAGGTAACTTACAATCTTTTCTTTTTTTTTTCGATGTAGAATGTAGCACAATTGTGGATTATTGAGAAATTTAACACTTTCACGCATGCAATATGTATTCAACTGTAGGTATACTGTATGCTATTCAACAAAAGGACGTATTATGTATCTCACTAATATATATTTTAAATTTATGTATCTCTTTCCATCTTACTTAAATGCTGATCTTTCTTCTCTTTTTGTTTTTGCAATGCTTTTTCACGTTCCTCATCATCTGAATAATATTCCGCTAAATCTGCTTCCTTAGGTACGGGATGTCCAGCCATCGTGCTTCCTTTTTCGGTTAGAGCGTTTATTTTGACTAGAGGCTCTTCGTATAAATCTTGTGTTTCAGGCCGTGTCGATTGAGCATTGTGCGCCGTGACAGTTGAGTATATTGACATTGCCTAAAAAAACACTAGAGATTTTAATAAAATGAATTTTGAAATATTTTACTTAGTATGGACATAGAAGTGGAGTAGTAGAATTCCAAAGAAAGTGAAGTTTCTATAATAACAAAGGACCTTAAAAACACAGCCTAAAAATAATTATTGTTGTGGTTGATATTTGAATAATGTTATTCATATTATTAATTTTAAATGAAGCCTAGCCTTGGCTTTATCCATCCTACGGTTATCACGTGTAGCTTAACACGACGGATCGTGAATTCGTGCGACGATTTTGCAATAAAACTAAAGCTAATAGAGAACGACATAAATAAGACATTTCAATGAATATGGATGGAATTAAATACACAACGAACAGAGTGTATTTTTCGTTTGTGTTATATAGACGTTCTTTAAAACAAAGTCAACAATGTTGTATAACTGAAGAGCCCACGGTAACACAGTCAAATCGATTAATTTAAATCGAGAAAATGTGGGGACTGCCATCCATTTATTTTCGCCCTCGTATATTTGGAAAGAACCGCCGTTCATAGAACGCATTTTAGGCTGATGGATGCTAAATGAACATTATATGCATTAAGATAATAGTTTATTGATGTTTTGGCCTTGGGTAACTCTGTCTAACAGGAGACTAAGAAATATAATCATACCTGAGCAACTAAATTTGAGACATCCCCAGCGTTTGCTGGTAATATAAGAGTGTTGTTAGTTCTAGCTAATTTATTAAAAGCTGATACATATTGTTCTGCCAGAGTTAATGATGCCGCATGTCTGCTATCCTGAAATAAACATTCCAATGAAAAATTTTGTGAGTCTGCTCTTACGATTGGAGTTTACTCCCAGATTCTCATTTAATATACAATAAATATTTTGACCGTTTTTTTATAGATAACTTTTCTCGAGAGGTTGAGACAGATATCGTATTTTTATGCCTTCAATTTCTTGACCACACCCTTTTCCCCTTAAAATGTGTTTCGTATCCTTCTGTCATAGTTCTCGAGTACTTTCACCAGGTATGGATTTCGTGGGTCTTGTATAAGTTAATTACAGAGACTATAATTTTTTTTTTATACACCGTATGGATGTTATGTTCTGTTGGTTTCCTAAATGAATAAATTAATAAACAAATATATATTTCAGAATTAATTAGACTAATACAAACCCTGTCGGCGAGTGCGTGTGCAATCAGTTTGAGCCCACGTGAGCGAGCCTCGGCCACAGCGAGCATCGCTTGCGCTTCACCCGCAGCTTTATTTATCTGTTCCTGCTTCTCTGCCTCTGTTCGTGAATTAATATTAAACATTAAACGATCTTGAAGTCTCATCTATAAAATCATTACTGAACACTTAATTTATAGTGCTAATTGAATGTTTGAAAACAGATTAAATAGCCCCCGATGATTTGACAAGCGGTGTAAAATACTTTGTGTGCCGGGTAATTGAATACTTAAATACAATTCAAAACAGATTTCAAATAAATATTTAGTGGAGATGTATAGGAAGAGTAAAAGCACCTAATCTAAATAGGATTTGTCCTTTGATAATATGACGTAAAGAAATAAAACTTACCAGAAGCGAGTATCCTAGACTGGCGTTTTCCTTCTGCAACATTAATGTCAGCTGCACGAACCCCCTCAGACTCTAGTATGGCGGCTCGTTTCCGTCTCTCCGCCTCTACTTGCATTTGCATTGCTTCATGTACACGCGTTGGTAGTTTAACATCACCTACAAAAAAATATTTACTCGAATCAGTGGGAATTTATTATAATGAATTACACTCTATCAGAAAGGTTATGAAGATATTAAGATGTACATGTAGATAGGACAGTTGATTGCATAAAAACAATTCTAGTTGAATAATAGATGAGCGTGGATGAGCATAATGATACAAAGTAAAAACATTATGAAGTGTATATTACAATTCTTTCTTAAAATAGAAAAACACTCACGTATTTCGTATCTTAAACAAGTAATGCCCCAAGCTTCACTGGCTTTGTTAATGGCGTGCACTATAGATACATTTAAAGATTCTCTCTCCCTGAACACTTTATCCAAAGAAATCTGCCCAATTTCTGATCGCATTGTAGTTTGCGCCAACTGTGTAATTGCAAATTCAGGATCTTCTACACCATATGAAGCTGTAATTGATGCCGATGCCAATAGGTTAGGACAATTTCTACAACTTATCAAATAACATACTAAAATTGATGGCATGCAAATTTTATTTATTTTGATTTGTCAAAATGTCAAATGGGTTTCATCACATTTCAACCACAAATGGAATCATAAAAGTATTCTAATGTAAATTGAATTAAATATGACATAAACAAAGCATAAGAATATTTGGAAGGGAAGAACGAGAATTATTTTGAGGCTTTTGTCTCTGTTTTTGCTTTCTATACATTTTAAAGTCAGCTATTTACGCTTGGCAAATTAAGTGTTTTTATTATTTTATTTACAATATTGCATTTATGACCTTTTCAGGCTACCTTAACAGTTTATTGATATTTAGTCTATGATTTTGCAAACAGATATCATCATTACAATATTACATTATTTATTCATCTTATTTTAAAGGGACTGGGCAAATGAAAAACACTATTCAAACCTTATGGATCTTAGGTTAGTGTTATTCAATACTAATTAATAATCTACTAGTCTGTTTAGCAAAAATATATTAAAAAACTTCTAAAGGGAATATTACTCACCTAAATAAGGATCAATAATTCTAAGATAAAGTACCCCATCAATGCTCAATGTAACATTGTCAGATGTAATTGCACTCTGTTTAGGAACATCAATGGCTATTTCCTTCAAACTTTGTACATATTTTATTTTATCTACTATTGGCCATAAAATATTCAATCCCGGGTCCAAAATTCTATGAAATTTTCCCATTCTTTCTACAATCCATGCCTGAAATTATAATTTTTTATACATTTTAAATTTTAACAATAATTTCATCATCAATTACAAGAATAATGTCATTCAATAGTTCGATTATGATAATGCTAAAGTATCCAATTTAAAATACTGTTTTATATCATTACTCTTAAGCTTTTATTAATTTGCTATCATACTTTAGTTATACTAAACATTAATCAGTAATATTTTTAGAAAATACACAAAGCTGTATGACAATTAAGAATTCAAATTCTTCATCATTACAGGCTTAGAAAATTTCTAAATTTTTAGATTAAAAGATTCGAAAGTGTGTAAAATTTGTACCATACCATACAAAATATATTAATTGGATAAACTGGAGAAAATTGTTCTACACAGAACCGTTTGTTGGATAGCAAGAATTTGAAGCTATTATTTGCTACGTGATGTCAAGGAGCAAGCGTAAGACAGGGTAAAGTGGAGACAACTTGTGAGGGCCCTATGTACCAGCGGGGTACCCTAGGGCTACAACACAACACACACATTTGCTACAAGTGGTTTTTTTTTTTCATAAGTAACAATTAAAATTTAATTGTACCTCTTGTTGGGGAACAAACATAATGATTGTATTCAGTGGAGTTGTAGAACGACTTCGTACTGGCGAGATGTTATACAAGACACGAGCATTGTTTTGTAATTCTGGTAATAAAAGATTCTGCAACAGAATTTCAAGAGGTTATTTTTTTCAAATTTATAAAAAGTCTCTTATTTACGAAAATTTTACTTACCCGAAATGAAGCGGCTTTAGTAATTAAAAATCTATGTTGTGTAAACATTGTGAAAATATTTTTTCTATTAAGTGTCTTTTAATGAAGTTTAAAATAATATTTTCAACGTATTTATTGTTCTTTCATAAATTTCGTATGTTGTTTATATTCACACTATTTACAGACTAAATTTATATTTTTTGTTTGTTTGTCTCCCCAGACAAAAATAGGAGCATTTATACAACCACAACTAATTCAGAATTTCCTGACAAAATAGAATTACTATATTATCATCTGGCCGCCGAGACATGAAGTCTATATTATCTATGCGCCGAGACAATGCGATCCTGACGTCTGTCAGGCTATGGATAGTTGGATGATGGGAAATAATTTTAAAAACACTAAGTATGTACATACATTCCTACGTACAATTTAATATATTTTATTTAATTAAAACACATTATCATAGATGCTTGTCCGGATTCGCTTTTGGAATCGCTGCCCATAATAGAAATAATTATGTTCATAATATTATGAGATTCAAAATAAATCCTTTGTTTGATCTCCTTGTTTCTATAGTAAATACCTAAATTAGAGAAATACCTAAAAAGGCATTATATGTCATGTACTATCTGTCCATGTTTAATTAAACTTCGGTTCATGCCACTTACGACTGTTGAATCAATATTAAATAACATGGTTTCTTAGATACAATCGTGTTATATTTTTATCGAAAAAAAAAAATACTATGTCTAATATTCAATGTACAATTTCTAACAGTGTAAAAAGTAAGGATTCTGATACAAAAGACATTGAAGACATAGACGAAGAATCCATCCTTGCTAAAATTAAAAGACTTAAAATCGAAGAGAATCATCTGATGCAAGCAATAAGAAAGCACAGCTATTCATTTAGAGATGCCGACGATGTGGCTACAGTCAGAGTGAACTACGATTCCCAGTCGAACAAAAATAATCTGGAGAAATCTATCCGAGAATTAAAAGATATGTTTGTGGAAATAAGAATGTGCACTAATTCCTCGGAAATTTTAAGGTCCATTGGTCAGTTTACAAAGTGAAATTAATATCCAATGACGATGTTTTAATGTTCGTATGATAGGATGACATATAGTCAGGATGGTAGTGACTTTGTGCAGGCTAGCCGTACTCTCTCCTCTAACGCCAGTAATTACGCAAATTGCAAATTATGGGATATGGTATTAGGTTTTTATTAGACGATTACCTTCAAATTTCAAGTAGTTCTAAAACACGTGTTAGGTAAATATTCATAGGCAAAATTGGTATCTGTTTGTAGGAGCTATGGATCAAATCCCTGGATACGAGTTACAGTTCTATTCCAGTTGACTTAATGTGGAGTGGATGTTTCAATTATTATTTTATTCTACCACTGTTCTCACACTTGTCACATCGGAACGTATGACTGCTCCGCGTCTAGAAATAATAGGTTGGGGAAAAAGTTTCTTCGCATTTTTTAAGAAAATTCACAACATTTTTTAATATAATTTATTTACATTTAACTAAAGTATGTAGGTACAATTTTGTTCGATAACTTTTTGCCATCTTGTAGGTAGGGACATGATCTCATTGCTATAGAAATTTTGTCTCTGTTAGAGACGCAAATGTATCATTTCGTGTGTTTGATTTTTTTTACGCCATTGTTTACATTTTAATAGGTACAGATTTATTTAAAAAGTTGATTTTCGGCCCATTAGCCCCTTTAATTTCAATATCTTTGTACTATTTTCAATACTACTGTATTTTAAGTTTTTCAATTAATCAGAACTTATCCTAATAAAAAAAAAGTGTAGATACTCAATAAAATAAAAATCAAGCACTTGTAAAAACCAGCTATCTTATCTATCTTGCGACAGAAATCTGATGAAAGGCTGGACGACACGGGCTGGAAACATACCTAATGTAGATTTTTTAATCAGTTTTATTATTTTCTAGACATTCATGAAATAAAAACAACTATTGTGGAATTCGAGAAAAGATTGAAATCATTCACATTAAATTTACGTTCGGAAATGGTTGAAATAAAAAATGATGAAAACCAAATACTAGCAGAGGTATGTATGTATACATAATTTCTAAATTTCTTTTGTAAGTAAATTAAATTTAAAAAATATAAAAATATTTAACATAAAAAACTTATAAATATAAAAAAAACATTGCGTGTATTCAAAATTAGTTTTTATTTTTATTTTTAGATGAAACAAAATTCAAATATAACGAACAAGATCAGAATCCCAAAATCGCATCTACATTCCGCGACTTATAAAGACATGGTTCCCAGTCCTGTTAAATTGTTCATGAATTCGCCGTTCAAATGTCCGGTAGGTGGAATTGAATGTAATTAATATTTAACTGCTAACAAACACTGTGTGCGTCTCTACAAAAAAATTGTGAGTAGATCAGTTTTTTTCATTCAAAACATCTTATGAGAACCGTCATGAATTTTGAAAAAAAATTGCCACTTAATGTTATTATAACAAATGGATACGTAACGTAACAGAGGAAACAGTTTAATTACTGTTATGAAGGGTTTTCGTAAATTAAAATTCTCAGATAATGTAAATAAATAAACGTTCTAAAATAAACGGTCCCAGCTAAGATACTGTGTTATTGTGTTATCGGTTTAGTCGTCTTAGGTTGTAGTTTAATGTCTTTGCAAACACAAAAGGACACAAAGAAGGTTTTTATTTAAGACGAACACAAAATATAGAAAGAAGGAGAAAGTAACAAGAAATATATGATATGCAGCACAGATAGGTATATAATACGGGAGGCGCGTTCGCAAGTCAGATTTCGACTGTTGGCGGTGGTACTGGATCGCTAAAAATGCGACGACCGTTCGTCTATGCACCGATGTATTAAATTGTATTAGTGAAATATTATCGCCGCCGTTATAGTGCAGTTATCGCCTGACTTTGCTTGTGAATTAATTTTATTTAGTGTAAATAATGTTTTGTATGATTGTGTGATAAATGAATGTGTTGATATAAAATAAAGTATATATGTATTGTTGTGTAATGTAATTATAATAAAATATTATAAAATAAAGTTATGGGAACCGTAAACATATATTAAGAAATGTCTGCTGTGGAAACTTGTGCTCTTCTTGCTCCTTTTTTCTTTCCTTTCATATTCGCTGGTAGCCTAAGGGGCTACTCCCACTACGTTTTGGCTGGTAGGTCGTTCTCAACCTGAGAGAGTTTCCTAAAATTGGTCCTAGCAGTGAGTCGAAGAATCTGCCATCGGATCGCAATCGCGAACCACTGAGAAGATTCGGTGAGAAACTCAGTAGGTGGTGTCTAAGGGCTAATTCGCACGTCGAACTCTTTGTTGTAATCGACGAGTTCGATGAGGACGATGACCGGTGCTTGAAGAGCTTAAAACCACTGCGGATCTTGGAAATCCGAGACATGTAGTGTGCCCGGGCATTATCTACCGTTGTTAGTCTAATGGGCTATCCCAACTACTCATGGACCGGTAGGTGAGCTCGCGGATTCAATCTGGGAGAATTGCTAACACTGACCATAGCAAGAGCTTCCAAGAGCATTGCTTCGATGCGTCAATCTCAATCAACTGAGAACATCTGGCGAGAAACTCAGTGGGTTAATGAATTCTTGATTATGTACGCACCAGTTATCAGTTATACAAAATCAATAAATTTTATGTAATAGGTCATAATTTTCCTGAATGATTTGTTTCTTCTTCATAATATTCATTAACTGAAAACAAACTTGTAACCTTTAACTTCTAGGCCGTTCAAGAGTTCCAAGAATTTATTGCAAACAGTAAAAATCGTCATGGTGGCTGGAATGAATATTATCACAACGTTTTTGTCAAAACATGGATGAGATATTTTAGGTTAAATTCCGTTGATGATTTTGATATGTTCGTATCAAGTCTAGAATCATCAGAATATTTCAATGATTTTCTTTTTGAACTACAAGAAAAATTGCAAGGTAAGCGTATATAAATAAATACGAAATATCGGACAGCTTTGAAGAGAGTATATATAATTAAATTCAAATATGTGTATTCTATAGTTTTATTTGAAAAATTACTAAGTATTACCTGCGTAGATACAAGTAATGTGTAACTCTTTGTGTAATAAAATTCCGCATTCAGGGAGATGTTCCTCGTAGGTCCTATCGTTGCTTTATCTGAGTTAACTTTCACTACCTGCAGTAGTACTTGTCTTTTAGACAAAGTGCTCACGCAAACCGCAACGAAGCATTCCGTTTTGAAAGGTGAGACATTCGTTATACTATACAATAGAGACTTAGAACTCATGCCTCTGGATAAGTGACGGTATTCACATTGTGATGGGCTTCAGTAATCCCTTAAATCCAGGTGAACCGTGAGCTTGGCTAGTAAAAATAAAATAAAGTCTGATTCTCGATTAAGTAGTGTTTTATTCGCTTTTCGCCAGCTGAAATCACTGATGACTAATGTATGGACGACAAATCAATGCCTAAAAATAATTTCAAACTTATAAAACCTAAATAGAATAATAATAAAGTATAATAACACTCTCACTATACCTTGAACTAAATACACCTGCTACTTACAATTGTTATTAGGTTAACGGTACATTGTACCACTAACTTTATTACGATTTGACAGTTTTCAAAATGGATGACTTAATATCTCACTTTAAATGGTACGCCAAGTTTGTTTACTTGAAAGAAAATCAACAAAAAGCTATTAATAAATGGAAAACAAAGAGGAATTTGGTGAAGCAATCATCAAAGGTACCTACATCTTGTGAAAGTAGTCTGCTGATAATATGATTTGATACCTACCTATATAATAGTATATTTACTTATTGGCGTATTTTCAGATGGAGTTTGATAAACGTGCCCAAATCGATTTACAACGATGCACAAGTAAGCCTGAAGATTAATTTAATCATTTACGAACTATTTAAACTGTATTACCAAACGGATTAGTTAAAATGCAATTGACAGATAAGCACACAAATGTACACAAGTCTAAACTAGACTTGCTTTTTTGTTAGTATGTTAATGATAGCGGTTGTCTACAAAAATCTTTAAACCTTCTTGGCTATCTATATTATACAAACTATTATTTTAAGGATTCTTACCCCGATTTTCTAGCGCCGAACTATCGAGAGCACATGAAATGTGTAGGTAAATCTTGGTAAGAACATGCTAAGCAATTGTTATGTAGGGTTTTTGTTTCATTTTAAATTACCTTTTTATAATTCATATTATATTGGCTATTTTTATAACATCCACTTCATGAAATCTTTGAAAATTACTGTTAAGCAAACTAAAACTTCAATGATAATGATGATGCGTAAAATATCAGTCTTTGTTACTAAATAAATTATGAACGTATAAGCGACACTTATCTTTGAAAAAAGAAACCCAACTACTATTGAGAATTATATCAATTAGTTTTATTTCTTAGGTGCGCGTGAAAATTCAGACACAATAATCGACGAAGGCAGCAGATGGTACGTATTACGTACGTGAATATGAAGGTAGAAAGTAAGGAGCACCATCTCAGCGTATTAAAAAGTATCGCTGAAAAGGAGCCGATTAAGGTGCCGCCATAGAAGCAAGTGGAAAAATTTAAAAAACAGCGCCATAAACTTTTAGAGTAGAATACTAAATTAAGAAGGAAATAAACAAATCCTAAGTAAGGAATAATAAAAAGAAATAGTTGAAATTTTAACTCCCACTCTGTTTGAATTTGGTATATTCTTATCATTTCCATTTCCTACGCTAGCGCTATTTCAGTGAGTCTTCCAAAAAATAACTTGCTGTTTACAGGCAGACACTTTTTCAACTTGTTTCATATTACTCCTATTAGATACAAGATGGTGATCCTTATTTCTATCCTTTATAATAGAGAGAAAAAGCGTTGACATTTTAGAAAAAAAAAATTAAAGACAAAAGTAATAGGGAACGGAACCGGGAAATATCGACCGACCGAATTCTGTGAACAAACTTGATATGAAAATTGCGGTTGCGCTTCTGTGCCAGTGATCTCCAAAAGTGACGAAACCTGTCGAAAAAACGTCGAAAAATATCATCTGATTCAACAGAGTAATTAATTAAATGTGACATGATCTTCATTTTCCACGTTATAATGAAAACTAAGTTTATGGCTTAATCTTAAACTATGAAAAATTGTGTCTTGAAAGATAGAAGATAGATTACCGACGTTTTGATTACTTTACAGGTATCGCGGACGACTAAGGTATTATCGACATCGACATTCCAATTTTATACTAACTACTACTCAACTGTTTTTTTGTACAAAATAGTTTCCACATTTTATGACGACTGTCCTTTCAGGGATCTCGTTAAAGAACCTATGGATTCAATTATGCGAGAACCGGAAAATTCGAATGGATTGCATAAAGATGAAAAAGATACAAGCGTTACTGACTTAATGGCTAATTTGTTCAATAAGGAACGTAAACTGAATGATTATCGGAGACCCACTGCACAATGGATCAATAGATGTAAGACCACTGAAGAAAAACAGAATTATTTTACTAATGAAACAGCCTTAGAAACGATAAGTAAAAGGTAATAATATATAACTATTATGAAAATAATCTAATCTAAGCACACCACTGTTTCCGGACAAGAAAGCCGACTACACTCTTATTACGGTGCCGTAATTTCACCTCCTCAATAGGTCGCTTCAATTAAAGCTTGCTCCCCCAAAAAACACCGGTCAGGCCTTGAAGTAATGTCTACATACCTGGGCGCAAGGCTCTCCAGTACCGAGATTCGATTAGCCTGATCACTGGGTATAAGAAGAAAAGTTTATCCTCCCTGAGGTATGCACCGCATGTTCCGCTGTTCGCTAGAACTCTTTTAGATGCCGGTAGTAGGAGGACTACTTTATTTTAGCATATCGCTACCTGCCCTTAAAGAGCGATTTGAAATATAAAAAAATGCGCTGTGCAATTTTCAAAATTCTTGACGTAGTGGTCGCGAGCACGGTCGACAAAAACAAAATTAAATATTTTTTATTAATGTTGTTTCCAGGGGCGTGCCTTCCTGGAGAACCAATTTGTAATGCCTAAATAGTAAATTATAAATAAGCAACATATATTGAAAATTATAACACAATTTCTAATAATTTATGGGTTTCCCTTGTTTTTTTACCTGATCGTCGCTTGTCGGTGTACATAGCTTTAAACTATTTGACGTATTTTAGACGATATGACTTAAATACTGAAATACACTATTACGTAAGTTCCGCCACAGGGCTGTTACATATGTCATTAAGCAAGACTACGTCTGTTTACAACCGCTTGCTGGTTTTCAAAACGCCGAAAGCAAAATTCACTTCCTATTGAGGTAAACCAAGAACACATGTATATTGATACTGCGTATCGATAGATAGATGTGGATAGCTGTTAAAGTACTCGATGCTTACAGTGTTGATCACTAAGTAAAAGTGTGGGAGTTAACGGTGTTTTGGAAAAAAATCGTTTTGTAAAATAAGGAATCCATTCACGCTATCAGACATGCTGGACGCTAGTCTTCAATGGGGTTGGCCGGTTAAAGCTTTTCTCAGATGTCGCCAGCGTAGCTTGTTCCCTTGTCACAGAGAGCCGCCATTTTGTGTGTTTTGCGTTCGTGATATTTCGGCATTTTGTGACTTTGATACGGTTCTTATTACTTTCTAAGTAGTGCTAAACAGTTTTACAACATGTATTCCAACTGGATAGTTAAAGAATTAAAGGAGGAGTTGAGAAAACGTGGTGCATCTTTACGAGGAAAAAAAGTGGATTTTGTCGAAAGGTACAATGTTGATGTTTTATTTTAACTTAGAAAACTTCTCTCAAACTGTTTCCGGTAGATATTATTATAATAATATTAAATTGTGTACCTTAAGAACTTTATTCCTTGTAGCATGTGCAAAAAGAATTGCTCACATTACACACATTACCTACCAACTAATGTATTATTTTATTTTTTTCAGATTAGAGCCATATGACCAAAATTTTAATTTTGAAACAAAATTAAAAAATAGCTCTAGCAAAATATGCTAATATATATGATTTGCTAGTGGAGCCATGTGGCATTTTCATTAGCCAAGAGCGCCCATATCTTGCTGCATCTCCTGATGGTGTGTCGGGCGAAGAAACTATAATTGAAGTGAAATGTCCATACGCTAGCAGAAAACATGAAATAAATATAACAACGGTGCCTTACTTAGAACAATGTAACGGGATATTGTCTCTAAAAAAAACCTGCACATATTATTATCAAATCCAAGGGCAGTTATACTGCTCAGGCAAAACATACTGCAACTTGGTTATTTACACCTACAAGGACATCAAAGTGATTTATGTTGAAAAAGACAATAATTTTATAAATAATATGATAAATAAATGAGATATCTTTTATGAAAATATTTTCAAAGAAGCATTGTATGAAAAATATCTGTATTATAACTATACACACTTGTCGAAATAAATAATCAGGAATATTTTAAATTATTTTTATTGACAATTCCTTCTCTAAAATTACATAACATTACACATATGAAATATATAATAAGCTTAATTAGTAACATTCAAAATTGATCTTCTATTGATATGCCGACCACTCTACTCCAGCGATACCTTATATCAATGACATTGGCATAAGTGTGATTAAAACTAATGAAAACTTAGATGCTGTTTCCAACCCGGTGTAGTATTGCACTGTCTCATCGTCTGCAAGTAATAGCTCTGTAGAGAACAATCTTAATATATTGGATGTTTGAGTTCCAATAGTAATATGATGCCTTGTAATTGTTTCATCTATACTAGAGTTATTATTTTCTATTAGAATTTCTTGAGAGACATTTGAATCAAAATGCACATTGCTGTGTTCTTCAAAGGGTACGAGTTTGTAACCTTTGTTCTCTATTTTTTGTTTCTTCAGAAACTGGTTTCATATTCCATGAAAATATAGATGGTACAGCACCTTTCTTCAGATATTTATGTTAATGTTTGACACCTACAACACAAAGAAAAACATTTAAATATACTATCACAAGGACACCTGACCATGGTTCAAAATATTTGTTATTACAATGGATGCAGCGATTTAGATAGAACTTTCAATAGTAACAGCTGATAATGAACAACAGCTCATGAGGAATGCGTTTCCTCCAGTCTGATTTTGTGTTTGTTAAAAGGTTCCTTAGAACATAAATCTACTTGCAAAATATGTTAGCAACGAATAGTGTGCCTAACTAATTATTATTGGATTTTTTTAATAAGAGAACAAAGATGTGTGCTACACCTAGTCATGCATTATAAATATTTGACAGAAAGAAACATACCTGTGTATTTACTAATGTTTTCATAGTCAGATTCTACAAAGTGTTTACGACATAACCTCGAACTTTTTGTGGGAGTACTTTTTTCGCGTCAAATGGCCTTTAACCACAGTCTTCCAATTTTCTTGACCTTCGGAATTGATGTACTCCAATTTCTGAGCATATTGGCACAAAACAACGCGTCATTGTGCTTAAAATAATTTTTAATCAAAAATTCCAATACAAATATTGAATGTTATGGGAACAATGCACACAAGCGCCACTTTGACAGTTGCCAACCCCATTGCCAGAAACAGTGGAGCAAATTGTAGGCTACATAGCCGGCTTTGTAAGCCGAAAACTGTAAGCGAAAATCAACTGTCCAGAATGCTTATCATTGCTACCTGCTAATGAAAATTTATATTTTCACAATCTGATTAATTTGCAAGATTTCGGTGGGCTTTCATACCCATCTGTAGTGTTGTATAAAATATGCACACGCACAGAAACACTAATAAGACAGATAATAAAAATACATGATAACGGAAAATATGTCAGTGTTTTTCTAAAATAATTGATAATGAAGATATTCTACTCTTACTAAAAAACAGTCACCAGACAAATAATGATCATTTCTTTTTTTTGTAAACTGTGTAATGTAATGGTTGAATTTCAAAATCAGTTTTCCATACATTGCGAAAAAAAGATTCTTTTTTAATGTCTTCTAGGCAAAAACTTACTAAATTAATTATATTTCGAGGGACATAGAGTTTATTAAAAAAAAAAACAAATGTATAAACATTATCCAATTATATTGTTTTATTATTAACTTTGTCCAGTCCACTTAATAACATCGTCTACGCTGCTATGACTGCTATCATAGCTGACATTGCAGCAAGCACATGAACCGATCTCTGCTTTCGTTTTGATTCAAACCAATCACAAATAATGTTTATTTCAAGCCTCGTTTGTGATCGGTTATTAATTCATACGTCGTTTTGGTTTCAAGTGGGGCCACTTTTTTTTGTGAAATTTGTTCCGAGTAGAGTTCCGTCCTTACTTATTATTTATTCGTAGAATAACAGTGCTTTATTAATGGCTTAGTATCAGTGAAAGTGTAAAAATATGGGAAAATGAAATAAAGCCGCTGGACGTAGGTTCTCAGGATTCCCCAAAAAGTTTTAGTAACTGGCCACAATTATACGGAGATTATATTTCATCCCATATCATCTCATCTCATTTCATGCCAATTGATTAATGTTCCAAATTGTCAACTTCATTTCATTTTTCACATTATCATTTTTCGTGTAAAAAAAATTACAGATTAGGCTGTATGTTATGATATATTTGCCTTTCGAGTTGATAAAATAGAACTATTTTACCACTATTACAAATTTGACAGTGTCATAAAGTCATAAACGATAGTAGGGTACCGTACGTACCTACCTCGATTATCGTAGTCCTGATTGTAATTTAGGACTTCGTCGTAATACTAATATGAAGTAAAGTTATTGAGAAACTAATTTTAGGATTAAATTTTGGAATATAAGTTGTATTACGATTTCGAATTTTTTATAAATCTTAAACATTAAAGTTATGTAATATGCATTTTTTAGCTCTAACATGTCAGTAAGGTGCAGAAATTTATTTGTGCGTTTTGTTAGATCAACAATCAGTTTTAAAGCCAATCCAATAATTTTTGCCAGGCTTCCTCAACAAAAGATTGGCAGTGTTCCATGTGCTGTCGGATTTTCATTGTTTACATGGCTAGGCTTCTACAAGAAAACAAGTGCTGAAGATGAACTTATACATACCATTAAACATTGTATTCTCTTCATACAGAGGTATGACTACATTAAAGCAGAACAACTATTGCATGTGGCTCTTAGACAAGCCCAACAGATGCAGCATCAATTAGCAATAACCTATATTTATGATGTTATGGCAAACTTGGCACTTGAAAGAGAACACCTAGATAAGGCTAAAGACCTTTTTGTTGCTGTCACTCAAAGAATCATGGCTGATGGTGCAACTGAAGATGATTTTCGAGTTGTTCATATCAGTACAAAGTTAGCAAGAATAAGTCATCTGAAGAAGGATTATCAAACTGCTCAGATGGGTTACGAGTGGTGCTTAGAGAAACTAGAAAAAATTATCAAAAGCGATCCTTCAGAGGAGAAAATGAAGTTATTTGCACTAGCTGAAGATTGGTATGGACGGCTGTTCCTGGATACTAATCAATATGAACATGCCTTAAAACTTATGACCGACTCACTGGAGAAAATGCAATCCGTTTCAGATATAGAGAAAGAGCACATAGCAACTCAAATGAATGACATTGGTACAGTTTGTGATTTATTAGGTAAAACAGATGAGTGTCTACATTACTTCAAAGAAGCAATTGAAATCGGAAAAAAACTTGAAATGGAGTTAGGTACAATGTATGTGAATTTAGGAAGAGCTTACATAAAAAAAAAAATATTGTCAGAAGCAAGAAAAAGTTGTGGACTGGCACTAAAAATTGGGATCATGTCCAAAAATAAAGATGTTAAAGAGGAAGCTGAAAACTGTTTTCAAGAAATAAAAAGGTTGAATTAGATAAACTATTTAATATTAATATTGTAAACTTATAAATATATATTTATTACAGAAAATATTCTCATCACTTTTTATTTCCATGGTGATAAAAAAAAATCACATAGAAATCTAGTAAATGCATTCTCATGAAAATATTAATCATTAAGACATTTATTATAAATTTAGTGAGCACTCTCTTTTGTGACACTGAAAGGTTCAGCTACAACTTCCGTCTTCGTTTCAGATATAACAACGTCTTTGACTGGGCGATCGTTCGCACCCGTCACAGTCATCTCAATTTTCTGTACAACATCCTGCAAAACAATTTTTGTTAGCATAACATATGAAGATTCCTAAAGTGAATTTCAAAACAATACTGTTGCATTTTTGACCAAATCTGTTGATCTGGTGTGAATTTAATTTAAAATTAGTTGCTAATTGACTTACCATTCCTTCTAAAACTTTACCGAAAACAACATGTCTGCCATCTAACCAGGGTGTCTTAACAGTTGTGATGAAAAATTGAGATCCATTTGTGTCTTTGCCTGCATTAGCCATAGATAACCAACCAGCACCATAGTGCTTCAGCTTGAAGTTTTCATCTTCAAAACGCTCACCATATATACTGCGCCCTACAATTTATTTATTTTTGCATAAGAACTCTCACATTATTTTATTTGGTATTGAAAGAATCACAGACAATATATTACTACTGAAATTCCCTAACGAATGTAATGTTGCTTCTGTGCCTGAATATGGAATTCATGATTCAATTACCTAGTGTTCAATAGTAACATATTTTTAAGTGAATAAATACTCCACATATTATGTTGAAACTGATTAAGAAATAATCATTTTGAACCAGATTCTAGTTGAAAGGATAGGAAATAACTTAAATTACACCTAGGTAAGTCTCAATGGCCATTTGGCAGTCTTTAGATAGACCAAGTATGATAATAAAGAAAAAAAAAAAATTTCAGAAAAATAGTCAAGAGAATTTCAGTTACCTCCAGTTCCATCACCCTTGGTAAAATCACCACCTTGGATCATGAAATTTTTAATTACTCTGTGGAACTTGCTCCCTTTGTACCCCTCCCCCTCAGGTTTCTGAGCTAGTTCAAAGAAGTTCTCAGTTGTCTTAGGTACAGTCTTTCCAAATAATCCAATCACAATAGTACCAATGTTGTCATCACCAATCTTCATGTCAAAGCTCACCTAAAAGTATCTTAGATTTTAGAAAGTACCTAAGTATGTTTTTTTTATTAGGTGGACAGGTGGGCAAACTCATGGCCCGCCTGTTGTTAAGTGGTTACCAGAGACACCAACAATGTAAATGTCACTACCCATCTTGAAACACGAGTTTGAAGTTTTTTTTTTATTGTTTAGATGCGTGGACAAGCTCACAGCCCACCTGGTGTTAAGTGGTTACTGGAGCCCATAGACATCTACAACGTAAATGCGCCACCCACCCTGAAATATAAGTTCCAAGGTCTCAAGTATAGTTACAACGGCTGCCCCACCCTTCAAACCGAAACGCATTACTGCTTCACGGAAGTCTCAGTTTAACAGTATTATAACTGCCCCACCTTCAAACTGAAGTTCAGTACACAATGGGTCACAAGACAAGCTACCACCAGTAACATAATGCCCAATTATGTGATTTCAGTTTCAGACTCAGATTCTGAAACTGAAATTTTGTTAAACTAACTAACTATATGTAGTAATGATTACTTTAATTAAAGCTTAAAACATTAGAGACAAGAAGTTGTATTCTACATACAAATATGATCATCCTTAAAGAAAATGTTAAGCTTGCATTCTGATATTTTCATTTAGTAACCAATTATTATTAACATTAAATAAAATATATTTTTTAGCCCTTTGAGTGTGAGCCGTCAATAAATTTACTCTCTATTATTGCATATTTTAATGGGCTCTATAAAGTTGAAGTGTCAGAATAACCACTTTTATGTAGTTTTATTATATGTATTAAATATCAACCTTTTTGGATGTATCTGTGCATCCACATGTATAAAGTTTTTGATAAGTTATTGACATTTATAATTAACCATTGAAATTAAGTTTTGAATTTAGCATTGATTTATGTATTTTTTAAAGAATTTTTTTTTATATAGTATTTTTATTCAATAATCCTTTAGCAATATCTCCAAAATATGTGAAAATAAGCTCAGCACTAAAAGGGTTAAAATGTGAGATCCTAAATTAAAGTATATTAATATTTATGAGTGTATCTTGGTTCAACTGAATATAAATTGACTAGCATTTTTATTGGTATACAATGGCAATCTTTGTGTGTGTTGACCTTTTCATTGGCAATCTCCATTGTTACATAGATGATGCCGGCCTATGCCAGTACTCATATTCATGAGAAAAATATTCAATTCCACATTGTTCATTAATTTGTTCTTAAAAATTTAACATGTTCATGTGAAAATCAGTTATTTCAATAAGTTAAAACTACATTTAATTTCGAATTTATTTAGAAATTTGTAGTTATTAATTATTACTTGTCGAAAAATGTTCACAAAGGAAACTTACTGTAAAAAGCTTCAACGTCATAACTTTTAAAAGGTCAGCGACCGATTAATATGACGGTTTCCGTTAAGTTTTAATAAAAAAAATAGGTAATTCAAAGACTGTAATGTTCTATCTTACCTTATGAGTAACTTTAGGTCCTTTGGGAATTTCATCAGATTTGGCACTAGCGATGAACAACAAAATTCCTAAAGCCATTGTAAGGGTACCCATGATTAAAACGAGTTTAGTTCGTTTCCTTGCTATTTTTACAAAATTCGTTTCGAATGTTTATTTTTTCAAAATTTACGATATAAAATATTGAAATTTGATTTAAAAACCAAGCCAATTTACTATTTTACTGATTAGGAACAACCACACCGTACTGTCACTTGCAAGTAGTGTCGAACTGAACAATGGAATTTAAAATTTAATACCTAGCGAACGCATAGCTCGAATACAATGCAAGTGGACGGCTGAGTAAACCGAGCAATCAAATTTCAAAACGACACAATCAAAGACCAATAGCACCAGTCACTTCTCGTCATTGTAATTCGTGTCAGATTCGTATTTGATCACTGATCACAGACTACATAGTACGATCATTAGGGGGACGGGGGGGGACGGCCATACTTGGTGACTTTTAAAAAAATGGTGAGAGATCTTTGAAGTCCCTCTCACAAGTTTTGTTTCAAATTTAACATACGCGTAAGCCGATTTATTATAAAAAAAATATTTTTTATCTATTTATATTTTATTCCGTTTCTTCGTAACTTTCGTAAGAGAGCTCTTGCTGTATTAAAGTGAAACGTGCGCTTTAAAATATAATATAGTAAAATTTAGTGTTTCTGCTCCTTTATACGTGTAATACGTAATGGTGGTTTATTAAATGCTGAGCATCTGTGGAAATGCACAAGTGTTAGATTTTTTTTTCCTACATCATTGTTGGTAACCATGATGCATGAAATTAATACATGCATTACGAAAGTATTAAATTACACGTGAAGCTGTTGGTAAAACTAATGTCACGAAATTAATTTCATGCCACTAATTTCGTAATGTAAATTCGCCCTAAGAGACTATTCCAACTATTCACGGATCGGTAGGTAAGCTCACGGACTCAACTTGAGAGAATTGCTAACACTGACGGTCGCTGACCCTAGCAAGAGCAGTGCTTCGCTGAATCTACCTCCAGATTGAAATCGCGACCTACTGAGAAGATCCGGCGAAAATTCATCGAGTTGTGTTTCTAAGGTAGTTCGACGAGGACGGTGACCGGGTCTTCAAAAGCCTAAAAGCACTGAGAGCATGTTTTGATCGAACTTGACAAAGAGGTCGACGTCTAACCCATGCATCAGCCCGCTGAGTTTCTCGCCGGATCTTCTCAGCGGGTCGCGATTCCGATCCGGTAGTAGATTCATTCGCGAAGCAATTGCTCTTGAGTTGTTAGGTCCTTCGGAGGCGCTCGGGCAGTTGTTAGCAAATCCCACCCCTCCTGGCTGAGCCTTTGCTCGCCCACCTGTCCTGGTGAAACTGGAAAGGCCTTCGGGCCACCAGTAATCTTTCAATCATAAAAAAAGCATGTTTTCGGCAAAGGCAACTTTGCGTTGTCCAGTCGCCTGGGTAATTAGGTGGTTTGCAATTAGCGGCGGCTACATACGAGGTTTATCGTGTCACGCTACTTTATCAAAGTAGTGGTCTGACGTGACGCTTCCTCACGATACTTACATAACGGATCCATATTATCATTTTTCATAAAAATAAGAATATAAAATAAAATAAGACATGACCTAAAAGTCGTAGTTATCAGGTCATAAAATCACTTAAAAAAAAGAAAGATATGTATATGTACCTAGTCAGGTCATAAATTCTGTCACATGTTTAATGTAAAATAATTGAAACAAGTTTATTCATTATGTAACCATTCATATACCAAAATGAACTTAACAAAACATAGATTCTTATGACACTAAAGTTTTTTCAAAATGACCTCCGTGATGTTGAATACAGGCCTTCAATCTGCGCGGACAGTCGTCTATCGCAGCACGAACGAGGTCCATGTCAATATCGGCGGCTGCCTTAATCAAGGATGTCTGGAGTGACTCCAAATTGGGATGAGGCTTTGAGCACGCCTTTTCCTCCAAGTGTTGCTATATCTTGTAATCTAACGGATTCAAATCTGGACTGGAGGAGGGCCAGTCTTCGTGCCGGATGAAGTCGATTTCACGCGCCGCCAGCCAGTCTTGTGTGCTCTTCGCTCTATGAGCTGGCGCCGAATCTTGTTGGAATACCCAGTGCCTGTTATTGAACATGGTGTGAGAAACAGGTTCCACAAAGTTCGTCAGGACTGTATTTTGAGACACAACTGCATTCGTTTTTACACCTTTCTCACAAAAATATACCTCTGTTAAGCCCCAATAAGAAACTCCCAACCATACCATGAGCGAGGATGGAAAGTGACCTCGTTGGACACGCGGAATACGGTTGCTCGCTTCTTCACTACTGTGTGCGTACACCTTATCATTTTGTTTGTTGTAGCTCTCTTCTACGGTAAAAATTTTTTCATCCGAAAAAAGAATTTCCCGATTTTTTTTTTCCCGCGTACCGCTTCAACAAAGCGCGGCATCTCTTCAGTCTCAGGTCCATTAGACGAGCATTCAAACGATGTCCTGTTTTTCTTCGATATGCCCGAAGCCCTAAGTCTTCATTTAACACACTTTTCACCGTGGTTCTGCTTAACCCCATCTGAAGGACCAACAGTTTCTGATTACGTTTGGGATTTCTTTGAATTCGCGCCTTCACAGCTTTTATCACTGCTGGAGTCCTAACAGACCGAGGGCGACCACTTCTTGACCTGTCATCTACACTAGAGTCTTCATTGTATCGTTTGATGGTACGATAAACGAATCTTTTGGTTATATTAAAATTTTTCAGTATGTTAAAAATTTGAATTGGCGCGTAACCGCAACGATGCAACGCAATAACTGCAACACGGTCTTCTTTAAGCGTCCACTCCTTATTTAAAAATGAGTAAAATTCTAAAAGTATACATTTTTATTTTCATGAACAATTCGAAATTCGAATTCAATAAACTTTTTTGTGGCCAGCATTCTAAAAGAAAAGTTTTTACTGTGTGACAATACTTATGACCTGACTAGTTAAATAATGTATGTATATAAAAATGTGTCTATGTGCCTCATAGATTCCGAAACGGTTGGATGATTAAAACTTTAGGAAAACTTTAGATAGTCAGTTTTGTAAAAAGTTTAATAAAGTCAAATTAAAGATCAGCCAGCAACCAATCACCATCAGGTGAGCCGTGTGTTCGCCTGCCTAGAAGGGTATTAAAAAAATTAAAGAGGGCGGGTTTGACTAGTGAAGGAATAAAAAATATAATCGCAGTTAAAAATGAAATTATATTCGACAATTTATAATACTTAATTAGTTAAAAACCGAACAAGAATGATGTATTCAAATAACAACAGTTATTTTTATTTTTATGCCTTTTGGCAATAATTGATTTCGTTTCAAATGAATAATATTACTACTTTGTACAGTTCAAAAAAAGTTAAAGGTGATAAAATGTCTGAAGTAAATCTAAAACAAATATTATAATTAATAAACTATACTATATATAAAGTAACTATACCTGAGACCTTAGAACTTATGTTTCAAGGTGGGTGGCGCATTTAAGTTGTAGATGTCTATGGGCTCCAGTAACCACTTAACACCAAGTGGGCTGTGAGCTCGTCCACCCATCTAAGCAAAAAAAATATATATATATACAACCAACTGCCATGTTCGAGTGCTCAACCGTATTATTTGTGGTATCGTTACTTTGGGGCCGCTATTCTTTTTTTTTTTTATAGCCCTTGTAGGCAGACGATCATACGGCCCACCTGATGCTGAGTGGTTACCGTCGCCCATGGACTTCAGCAATGCCACGGGCAGAGCCAAGCCGCTGATAGGAAGGTAATTTTTCTTACTGGACTTATAAATATTGTGCAAGATGATATTGAAGAAATATACTTGGTATTGTGGTCATGACTTGCAGAACAGTTACGCTGTCCGAAACTTTAGAAGTTTTTTTGGTAGTGGTCAATAATGGTTCAGGGCGTTATCGGAATTGAGATAATTAAATAACACAACAGCGTTTATTCGCGACTGAACTTAAAAATTAATAAGCAACGGAGCTTGCGGGCGCAGCCGCATGTCATGACTACGCACAATTTTGTTTTTTACATAACAACCTGTGTCCCTACAAAACTATTTGTTGTTTGTTGTCATATAGGCCTTTGACTACTTTTTGTACTGAAATTGCGTTGCCAAGATGATGCTTATATGCTCAGCCTGGAGGATTGTATTAAATAGTCTCATGTTAGTGTTGTATTTCGTTTGTAATTCTTCCGTGAACGCATCAGCCATTCTGTTTTTTTTAACTCATCCGTGAAGACGCTTATATCTGACTGATTGATTTTTAGACCGGTCTTCTCATCACTCAGCATCTCAAAGACGAAATGCTTAGATCACTGAAAGCTTGAGTGTAATCTGCTGTATCATTTTCTTGGGTACTAATGAACCTTAAAATGACCCTTGGTGTGGTTCTTCTGTTCTATCGCTACTATCATGGATGCGTCTTAGAAATAGAGCAGTTTATTTTGTGTGCCAGTCTTAGATGTTTTAGTACACCAGATTGCACCACACTACTGCAACCTACTAAAGAAGTTGAGCTAGTGCACACGCTTCAAACTGAAGAAACAATGAAAGCTTATTAAAACGCTTTTTCTTATTTTTTAAGGGATTTTATGACCTGGTAACTAAGACCTTTCGGCGAGACGCGTGAGAGACTTACAAGCCCACCGCCGCGCCGCCCGTAGAACGAGGGCAAGGGAGGTGGATCTCGCCCAAGCCCTGGCCCTGTAAGTGTTTCGGGTCCCCCTCAAATGTCGGTCTGGGGACCGGCGAGGGGGGCCTAAGAAGACAACGTGCAAGCTGCTCTGCACGCGTTTTACGCAAGAGCATCCGGGTGACCAAGCTGGGTATTCCGTAGAATAACTCACTCTAACTCACTCTAACCTCACAGGCTTCGGATAGCCTGCCGACCGAAAGGGCTGGTGGTCGTGGCACCGACGACCGCCGGTCCGCCATTCCGAGGGGGAGGGTGATGGGAGAGATGTGCTCCGCACTAAATGCTTCACTTTCCCCCCTTTGCCATATCATGAGTTCTGTCGCATGCGAGGTTTGGACGTTGGTCGTTGAGCGAAATGAAACAAAGTCGCTGGACGTAACTTCTCGGGATCTTTCAAAAGTCCACTGAAAAAATCTCAGTAAATGACCATCATTTTACTGAGATTATATTTCATCCTATATCATCTCATCTCATTTCATTTCATTTCACACCATATTATCATTTTTCATAAAAAGAAGAATATAAATAAAAATAAGACATGACCTAAAGGTCTTAGTTACCAGGTCATAAAATCCTATAAAAAAATAATATTTGTGCCTATCTACGTATCATGGGCTAAATTTTTGTCAAAAAAGTTATTTTTTAAAAAATATAGGTGACGCAATTACAAATTATTCATCATTCCAGCATAAAACATAAACTTACATAGTTTCGTTCAATATTATGTTATTATTGTAGTGATGTGAAGTCCCTGACGATTTAAAAATTGTGTCTAGTGCAGTATGAATTTCAAACAAGCTACACTATGCATTTGCTATAAAATTGGTTTCGTGTAATGCTAAAAACATTTATATTATTTAATTGTTTTTTCCATTACACTTTATTATGGAATATTTTGAATCGGTGCTCATAACATGATGAATCATTGACTTAGGATTCTACTTCTCTTGTATCCTTAAAGCTATACAAAATTAGTTTTTACATATAACAGACTTAATTGTTCTAAAAGAAAAATTAATTTCGTGCCATCATGTTATGTGTACTATTTTAACCAAAAAAGTACTACGACTGGGAAAATTCTATAATAATTAAAACCTAAATTCATTTTTCTTTTTAAAACATATGTAATGGTACATGGATATTGTGAACTTTTGTTACATGTATTCTCTAATTTGTAATATTTTTTCTAGCATGTAGCAATCAAAACCCATTGCACACAAAAACCATGGATGGTGATGTTAAATGATCTGTACAAATGGGAATGATGGATGAGTGTGAAGAACTTATCTTGGAATGTTGGATTCCAATAAAATTTGTTGGCACTGGGTGGAAATGTAATCAAGATACAGTTCACACTTATTTTATTAGAAGCACTGTCAAATTTATGAAGAATAATTAATCAACAGTCATAGTTTTGCAGGCATAATAAGATTGCACCGTTTCTGCAAAACAATGATGCTGTTAAATACAAAAACAAAAGTAATTCTCATAAAATTGGCACAAAGCTAATGCTTAAAATTTTTATACTTTTATATTGGCTGTACTAATCAATGTTGCAATTAACACTATAATATCAGTTTGTATTGTCTTTACAGATAAGCATTCCTGGTTAATATTTTCCTACAATATTGTTACTATGGCTGATAAGAAGCCTAAAAGAAATTCTTCCAAATATTGTTATTATGATGAACAGAAAGCAAAAAGAAGAAAACAAAAATCTCGAATAAGATCTCAAACTCCACCATTACCTCACAGAAGTGGGACTAGTACTGAAGAACTTTTGCTAAAAAGAGATTCTCTAAAGAAGCAGCTGCAAAAGTTTAAGCACATTTCTAGAAATGGTGGTAATCAACATACAGAGGAAAATAGGAAACGAAAATACACAGAGGGAAAAGATGGTAAACAAAAAAGATATAGTGAAGATAAAAGCAAAAATAGTCATGGTCAGCAATCAAAAAGTGCTCCATCAAAATCAAATATAGAAATTGCATCAGAGTCTGAAGACGAAGAAAGTATAATTGAAAAAAGAAGGATACAAAGGAAACAATTGTTAAAAAAGTTTAATCAATCACATGATGATAACCATTCAAAAAATACTGAGAGTATTATAGAAAAGAATAATGGGGGTAATGATCAAAAGCTCACTGATGTAAACCCAACTTCTGCTGGAGAGACTGATGATTTCACAGATATGTTTTCTGAGAAAGATGATTTTAAAATTAAAGATCTTCTTAAAGTGGACAAAAATGATTTTACAAATAATTCAACTCTGACTGATAATTGGGATGACCATGAAGGATACTATAAAATAAGAGTTGGTGATGTTGTCAACAACAGATTCACAATAAAAGATACATTAGGACAAGGTGTGTTTGCCAATGTAGTGCGTGCTCAAGATAATGGTCAAGGAAACAACTATGTAGCAATAAAAATAATTAGAAACAATGAGTTGATGTACAAAACTGGCTTAAAAGAGATTTCTATATTAAAAGAAGTCAATGAGGCGGATCCAGAAAATAAATATCATTGTGTGCAATTTTTAGGGCACTTCATGCACAAAGGACATCTCTGTTTAGTTTTAGAATCCTTACATATTGATTTGCGATGTGTACTTAAAAAATATGGTAAAAATCATGGTTTAAACATGAAAGCCATTATTAGTTACAGCAGGCAATTACTCTTGGCATTGAGATTACTAAAGAAAGTTGGGATTGTGCATGCAGATATAAAGCCTGATAATATTTTAGTGAATGAAAGGAAGAATATCCTAAAGTTGTGCGATTTTGGTTCTGCTGCAAAAATTGATGAAAATGAACCCACACCATACTTGGTGTCAAGGTATTATAGAGCTCCAGAAATAATTTTAGGGATTCCTTACAAACATGGTGTTGATTTATGGTCTTCAGCTTGTACAATTTATGAAATGACGACCGGTAAAATCCTTTTCACTGGAAGCTCCAACAACAAAATGCTCAAATGTTTTATGGACTTAAAAGGAAAAATACCAAACAAATTAATTAGAAAAGGCAAATTTAAAGATCAACATTTTAATTATAATTACAATTTTTTACTCCACAAAAAGGACGAATTTACTGGTAGAGATAAATTAGTTGAGGTGACAAATATCAATGCAAATAGAGATTTGAACAACGAATTACGAAATTGTTGTAAAAATATGACAGACAAGGAAGAAAGGAAAATGACACAGCTAAAGGATTTGTTAGACAAAATGCTAACACTGGACTCTAGTCAACGATATTCAGTAGCAGATTGTTTGAAGCATCCGTTTGTTCAAGATGTTTTAACAAAGTAGACAAATTTAAGTATGGATACGTATTCAATTTCTCAGATTAATTAATGTCTAATAAAACAAAATGATATTACTTAAAAGTATTTTATTTAAAGAAAAAAAACATCTACCATCAACAAAAATATAATATAGCTTTACATAAAATTTGGACCATCACAGCAAAAAAAAACTAACGTGTATAATTCGAGAATTGACTTTTGCTTTGCATCTAACCAAGGAGTAGGCAAACTTTAATACAATTCATATTATTTAGTCACTGTTTTTGTTTGATAAAAAATATGCCATCCCAAAGTAGTATGTAAATGTTCATTTAAGAATTATTGTAGAAACTTTCATACGTGCCTAAATAGTTTAGAATTCATAACATAATAAAGGAAATGATCACAGTCAAATTATTCGTAGATGTATAAAAATTAATATTACTTAAATTATTTTTACTCAAATTCCTATTCACACCCATAAAATTTACAACAAAATTATAATATAGGTAAATATACGATCACAGAACAAAACGAGCTCCACTAAAATATAAAATCGATTAAGAAGTTTATACATTCATAGCAAAACATTGATAAAAAAAAAAAAACGAATCTATTACAATACTCATTGCACAAATCACAACTATACGGTATTACATTATTCCAAAACAAATTAATATACACTAAAAATATAGTCAACCAGGTAGTTTCCAAAATTTCGATATTATTATTTACTGCATCTTAATTACACCAAGTCAGAGTTAAAAAGTTATCGAATGAAACTTTTACATTAAACTTATTTGTTTAAAATTGTCCTGGTTGACTCTGTATTTTCTAAACTCTGATTGAATATTTCGATATTTTTTTTAAAAATAGACTCCACTTTTTGGAGGGTTTTTTTTTTAAATAATTTAGCTGGATAATTCAGATCATAGCTCGCCTGGTGTATCGGATCCCATTGAAATGACAACGTGAATGCGTACTTGCGTACTTGCGGACATTTTTCAAACCAAAGCATTCTGGATACGCAACGAAAACATACTTACTGGCCATTGCACTTTGTTAAAAACTTTTAAGAAAATAAGGAGGTTGAGCATTGAGGTGGAATAGTGGACCATCCGAAGAATGCATATTGGTGTAGGCAACAAATAATTGTAGGATACTAGCAAATTGAAACGCTTGCCACTTGGCGCAATATGCAGGCTATAAACAAATGTGTAACTACATTTTAAAGACAATTAGGACAACGCCCTTGTCGTGTAAATACTGTTTAGAATTCTCAATAGAATATAGTATGGTATCGATATGTAGATACCTATCTTTAATTGATCGCTCAGTTTGATACGTTTGAACTAAAAACAATACAATAGATGCCAAACATGAAAAAAAGAAAAATACATTATGTAGAAAAGTTACAGACCTACAACCATTATCGCTTAAAAAGCACTATTCCAAAAGTCTAGTCAAATATACTCTTTAATTAAGTGGCCATGAAGACTAGTTTGAGATAGTGGATTCAGAAATTGTATTAAGATTGTATGAATTTACTTAACACTAAGACTATTATTTTTATTATTTCGTCGGGTATAGTTAGAAATTATCACATGCGGCATCCACGGTCTCCAAGCGCAGGGAAAGGGGTATGCCAGCTTCAGTGTGCTCAGTGCGAGTTTTTTTACTTTTCGATCGCGTAGAACTCAATTCAAATTTGTATGGAGTTAGAACAGCGTTATAATAATATGGAGTTGAACTACGTTTGTGGCTAGGGGCGTTGTTACAACTCCATACAAATTTGAGTTGACTTTTATAGGATAAAGAAGTTAAACAACTCGCACTAAGCACACAGTACAATTTACGAAGCGACAAATATTTGTTTAGTTGAGTGATTTACCTGGCGCCGTAACCACAGGCAATCCTAAAATATCATTTATTACAAAGTAGTAATTTTGAAATACCCTTAACTTATTACGTAGCACAATTTCATCACACAGTTGTGTATTAAAAATGACTTCGGATGCCCCTTAGTTCCGTGAAGAAATAATAAAAAATCCAAAACATGAGAATTAGCCAGTTACCTATGTATCAGACAATTGCGACATTAAAAGGAAAAATATTAGTTGTGATAAATATCCCGTAGCTCAGGCACATTGATAGGGTTGTGTTTTTCACCAATTTATCGAAAAGAATAAAAGTATAAAACCAGCAGGACCTACGAATAATAAAACTTTAAAAAAGTAATTACGCTTCAAAAATGGTTCCACGTAAATAGTTACCGCGGAGGGCGGGGCTTAAAATAGCTACAGAACGGCGCGCCAGTTCGCTGTGGCACTCGTGTCGTGCGGTCGTGTTGCGTCAGTTTTCGGTTGACCAGTTAATTATTATTTTGCGCTTTTTAATTTTGCAAGTATGCAATTTTGTGTCGTGAAATGGTGTAAAAGCCATACAGATATGAAAAACAGTGGAATTAGCTTTCATTAGTAAGTATACAAACATCGTAAAATTTAATACTATTGATGATGGATAGTGTTATGCAATATGTACGATTACTTTTTCTATGAAGTAGTAGTTCTTTATACTGATCAGATAAAACAAGTTTTATTTAAGTAACAAGTATGATATTATGCAGCTATAACAAATGGTTTTATTACTGCAGATTTCCGACAAATGAAATTCAACGTAAACAATGGATAGCCGGTTGTGATAGTACGGTTGGTAAGAAATGAAATAAATTGGACGCATTGCAAAAATAGTACAATATGCAGCATACACTTTCAAAAAGAGGCCATGTACATACTTGAAAGTGGAAGTCGTGTGCCTTACACCTTGTATGCTAGTAGTAGTAGTAGTATTGATTTTAAGTTTAATTATCATATTTTCATCTCATGTACTAACTTATAAACTGCATTTATTTTTATTGCGCTAATAAAGTCATTTAATAAAAAAACGAGAAAATATTTAATGAATTCATTATTACTGCATAACGTCATCGTCATAAGGGTGCGCTGGGTGGAGCTTGTGAACCGTGACCTTGGCGCGGCCAATCGCGTGCAAGCGTGAAAGAGTGTGAGTGTTCGTTGTATTTGCTTTTATTTGTGTGCGTAAATGGAACCATAATCTAAAGTGCAATTGTAGGCGAGTTACTATTCCAAAGTTTTATTATTCGTAGAGCAGGACCAATTTAAATTAACTGAAATAAAGTAAGATAAGTAAGTCCTAAAATATCAAATTTAGTCAATTTTGGTCGAAGTGTTTCATAAATAGAATTTTATATACAGAAGATCGTTCCGACATGGCCTAAGTAAAACTATTGCTTTAAATAAAAATGTAAAAACTATGCCTCCATAACATTTGATTAACGTTTAGTACAATCGCATTAAACACAATATATTAAATTATACTCCTTATTAAAAAACATTTACTTACAGCAGAATTCTTCACAAATTTCGGTAATTTTTACTGATATTTCTAAACGCATAGAAATTGACAGTTTTATTGGGATATAGTACGTAAATCGTCATCACTACAAGTTATACGTAATAGACCGCGTTTCCTACATTAATCGATGCCTCCAATGAACACTACGCTAACTCCAAATTCGTAGATTTACAGGAGGAGCGTTTAAACGAAAAAAGTTGATAAAATCTTTATTATTGCAGATATATTTATGTTTTTTTTTTGTGTAACTAGCTGATTTACTCTTGCTTCGAACCCCATCAATAATGATTAATTGTAATACTTTTAACATAGTGAAGCGATTTGCAAGAAAAACGAAAATTTCAAAATTTTGAGTTAGAGTAGTTTTCATTGGAGGCATCGATTTGGTTTGTTTGTAACAACTATAACGAGACAAAGAATTAGTCAAAAAGTGAAACACAAATATAGCCATAAAGATAGAGCTGATGTCTATTATGAGATTCCAACAATACATAAAATCGTTTTATTCAATAGTTTAGCTGGTATCTTTTTTAATATAGTATTAGAAATAGGCAAACGGGCAAAAGTAACACTTCAATCGAAAATTTATAGATTTTTATGATCGATATAATATTATTTGGGAAATAAATACAACAATAATAAAATTAAAATGTTGAAATATTAACGATTCGCGACTTCGATAATAATCACAACTCATGATGTTACATCGGCTAATCGTCGGTATGTTGGTGTGGTTAGAATGAGATATTCGATGTAAACTCTAGATATAATTGTACTAAGCTAGAGGTTTAGTTTAAATTATTATTCGTTACCTAAGAATACTGGTAAACGTTTTATATTTATATGTTTGGTGAACGGATAGGTGAATTTAATCATTAAGGTACTCATTATTAATCATCAATACAATACTTCAAATTATTTTTATCACTAACGTGAAAGGTTAAGACAAATAGACAACGCTTAAAAACTAATCATAGCTTAACTCAAGACTGGTAAAAATCAATGATATTAAAAACCCTAGTCAACGCAATAATTAAAATAAATGGGCATAAACTATTTTCGGCATCGTTCGATTCTTGTTAATCGATATAAATACTCAAAGGGTATAATAAAGCATGTGAAAATATTAAACAAAACCAAAAGAATTAATTTTAAAGATAGTAGTAATATTACCGCGTTATAATAAAGAAGTGACAAAATATATTTCAGAAGTTCTAATTAATGCCTATTATGTACCTATTAAGTATATATTATTTATTTCTTTGTAAATCTAATGTCATCTGTGGATGGATCAATTACGATACTAATTTATCAATATAGAGGTCGTTACGCTCGATCCGGAGATCATACATACCTACCATATAATATATGATATTATATTCAAAATTATATTATAACATAAATACAAGTTGTCAATATGATTCGATTGTATTGCGTAATTGGAAATCGATTGTAGAATCGAATACCGTTATGATAAATAAAGGAAATAATTTCAAGTCGTCGGCGATCCTAATGATATCGACCTTTTGAAGTTGTACGATAGCTCAGTTTTATGATATTTTAAAGATTTAAAGAATTACGGATTTACCGCCAACTGCTCAAAGATTTCACGACTCCTTTTTCAAATGTTGCACAAACTGCGGCAACACGTAGCGCTAGTGTCGCGCTCAGTAGATTGCGCGGGTATCGGGCAAGTTGGCGGGAGATTTCAAAATGTGAACCCCAAAATCGAACAGAAGTTTCGCAGCATAGACTTACATAATTTGATGTATGTATTTTTCGAAGCCTCTATTTGGTAAGTTTTAATGAGCAGCCCCAGACATTATAGTAGTTTTCCAATTACAGAGCATAATGCGACTCAGTGACGCACAACGCCGAATTATGCTGAAGCTTAATTGGAACGTGAATTAGTTTTCAAATGCATCAGCAGAGTGCGCTAAGTTAGCACAGTTTTAATTAACATTGATTATTTCTAAGAAACTACGACGAAACGAAAGCCTTAAAAAATTTTTCAGCATTAAATAATATTACTAACGATAATATAAACAGAATTTCGATCAATGCCAACTTAAAGAAAAAACACTTGTCAATTTTCTGTCACTGAGTCGGTATCGATTGCACGCATCACGCGAGAGCAGTACTTTTGAGAGTGCTCGATTGTGCGAAGCGTTGCTGTAGTTGGAACATTCAACGTTGAGCATTATGCCGCATAATGCGCTCTTGTGCTGTAATTGGAAAACTACCACTATCTGCACCTAAATCAAATCAAATACTAATTTAATTCAACACGACCCGCTTATATACATTTCCGGAAACATCAGAAATAGTACATTCCGACACACATTTCGACACGCTAATGCAAAGGTATGCACAGCGAGCCCTCATACACAGTTTACTAATACATCTTACAATTAGTAATGTTTTTTCTTTGGATGTGTAGTATTGACAGAGAACGAGGCGTAATGCCGTTTTTGTTGTTATGTTGACGGTACATTCTGGCTGTGGAAACCGGAAATCGGAGCACCGGTGTCAATAGACTGAGCGGAAGCTATTGAATCCGGACTCTGTAGTGAAGCACTGTACGCAGGATTCATGGGGGTCGTTCCACCGGCCTCAAACAATGTGCTGTCGTAGACGCTGTTACTCTGCTGAAATATTCAACGTGAGGTCTATATCTTTCATGGTATATTTATTTATTTATTGCTTAGATGGGTGGACGAGCTCACAGCCCAACTGGTGTTAAGTGGTTACTGGAGCCCATAGACATCTACAACGTAAATGTAACCCACCTTGAGATCTTGAGATATGAGTTCTAAGGTCTCAGTATAGTTACAACGGCTGCCCCACCCTTCAAACCGAAACTCATTACTGCTTCACGGCACAAATAAAAAATCGATTAATATTAAACCCAGGTATGGTCTCTTTTACTTTGCAGTCATTATTATACAAAGTATTTGATAATAACTTACTTGATAGATGTAATCAGAATCTGTTTTGAGAGAACTGAAGCTCTGCTGGTGAGGAAGAGATACTTGATCGTCGTCTATTGGCTCGTCCATTTGAGCCTTGTACGAGAACATTATGCTTGGTTGTGACACACTGAAATTGTTTAAATTAAAGATTTAGTAATAGAAATTTATAAGAGTATACTCTTATGTTTATGGCTCATAGATATGATGATAAAGATGTTATGATTAAGTCTGCAGTTGTGATTAAGCTAACTGTAAATTAGTATCATTCCTGAAATTTTACTAAGAATTTATTAATTAATAAAATAAGAGCAACATTAAAAAATTAGCTTTTAATTATCAGTTGGTTTAGAAATACGAACTAGCTAGGGCATTATAAATTATGTGGGTATTTGTGGAGTCTTCTGGAAAGGGCATACAGGAGAAGATTACTCTGTTTATTATCAGATTTTATGCTTGGTACTGTCATTAGTTGCAGCATTTGCTGAGTTTGGGATCCAAGGAGAAGCATGTCTTAACACGGGTGGTGGCATTCTGATGTGTATGGACACCGGCAAACATATAACATCTAATCTTCAAATTGTCTGTCCATTTTGGCTTATAAAACATAACGAAAATTATAAAACGTAACTTCATGGAAATTTAAATTGATAGTTTTCAAACAAACATTAATAGTTAAACATTTAGCATGGTAATAATAAAATATTTAAGTTTAGTTTCATTGTGATTAATTACATGCTATATGGACTACTTGGAGCTTACCTGAAAAATTCGCTGAGAAATGTGTGATAAACCAGTGGAGTGTATAGAGAAAAGTATAACCACGTTGTAACATCAACTACACACAATCCAGATTGCATATCACCCCAGGCCAGGAGTCCCGCTCCAACTGCTTGAGTAGCGTCCAATAGCGCCAGCAAGAACACATACAGGTAGAACGAGAGCTTTGCTGTAATACAAATATTCATATATTTATAATATTTCATTTGAACAAAAAACATTGAATCAAACAAACATTGAAGTCGTCTTGCCCTAAAGGATAAAACGTCCGGTGCATTCGTATGTAGCGATGCACTGGTGTTCGAATCCCGCAGGCGGGTACCAATTCTTCGAATGAAATACGTACTCAGCAAATGTTCACGATTGTCTTCCACGGTGAAGTAATAACATCGTGTAATAAAAATCAAACCCGCAAAATTATAATTTGCGTAATCACTGGTGGTAGGACCTCTTGAGAGTCTGCACGGGTAGGTACCACCACCCTAAGTGAAGCAGTAATGCGTTTCGGTTCGAAGAGTGGGGTAGCCGTTGTAACTATACTGAGACCTTAGAACTTATATCTCAA
This sequence comes from Bombyx mandarina, assembly GCF_030267445.1. NCBI lineage: Eukaryota > Metazoa > Arthropoda > Insecta > Lepidoptera > Bombycidae > Bombyx > Bombyx mandarina. The sequence continues at coordinate 7,448,736 of NC_143225.1, read as the reverse complement.
GATGGGTGGCGCATTTACGTTGTAGATGTCTATGGGCTCCAGTAACCACTTAACATCAGGTGGGCTGTGAGCTCGTCCAACAATCTAAGGAATGAAAAAAAAAAATGTCCTTAAATTTTTTCACATACAATATCACAGTGTGAATATATCTTTCAAGCCATAAAAATAAAATGTTATATTTAATTTGACATTAATTTGGAAATACATAGCTTTTTATTGCTCATGAAGAATTATTTGAAAATCTTTCTTCTAGGCTTCTGTTTCAAAGGTAGGAAAGGAACTGTCCTACCACTTAGTGTAATGGAAATGAGACTTAGGTTTCATGTCTCAAGCTGAATAATAACAAAGGTTGTAGTATTTTTGAGTTCCTACAAAGAGCAGAGTCCAGTTTATACAGTAATATGACAATATTTAAAATAATTTACATTATAGTTATTGTAAAACACGCAGCATTTTGGCAGAAAAAAGACAAGGATGATTTCTTTGATTGTAGAATGTAATGTAAAAGCATCTGTAATAGTATATGAGATAGTGTATTACTAATTAAAATGAACTCTGTTACAAATCTGTATTATACATGTATTTTTATTGTACTTACATGGTAATGCTAAATATTCTCGCAGTGGGATCCAAGGCAGCAAAAGAATCACAAAATAAATAATTGCGAACACTACAGATGATGTAAACCAGAAAAGCATCCCTCCGTGGCCAAAGAGATCGTAATCTCTGGTTTCAATATGGAACATATCATCTGGCATCACAATTTCCAATGTGCCTTGTGTTACCGTAAAGGCTAACGATATAAGAGATGTTGCCAGTAACACATATCTTATACTGCTGCGACTGTCAAGATGACCTAAGAATCAGAAAAAATATGTAAAGTTACTATTCAAGTGATGGTTATGTAATAAAAGTAATCTCATTAGAGACGTTATAAAAAAAACTGAGTATTCAATCACCTTTGAAGTTTAGTGAAACCCCACAAGAAGGCTTATAAAAATATTATATATGTTTAAAGGTTTAAAGTTATTTAGCCTTACAATTTACTCTGTGCTCTGTTAGAAAATAAAAAAGCCTAGTAGAGCATATTGTGAGTCCACCCACACAGGTAGTTATAAACTCTTTGATTATTTCTACAGAAATCATCATGCTTTCCAGTTTGAATGGTGGGACATCCATTATGCATTACAACTGAGACTTCAATCTGTCTCAGGTTTGGTGGCAGCACCCCTTTAGTGATATATGTGGACTGTTGTAACCACCTACAATACTATACAATAAACAGTCAATTTTTGTACAAATCAACATAGATGAATAAATGCACCTATTTTGTATGTTGTCTGATGACTGGTAACATATTAGGAAGCCATTATATAAATTGTTATTGTAAAGTTGTTCACTCACCAAAAGCTAATCCAAATATTACAACGCTCATTTCTGTTGCAAGTAGAAAAAACCTGACCATTACCCACAAAATCTTATCGATAAGCCCTCCCAAAGGCATTGCTGCATTAACAGTCATTGAAACTGCACATCTCACCAGACTTATTATCACGTTACCCCAGACCAATGCATAGAACGTTAAAAATATAGGACTACTAGTGGCACGAAGCTTTAATTGAGCCTTATTAAATCTAGCCACTAGGAAAAGCACAAAGAGAGCATTTGGTATAAGAATGATCAAATCCCAGATACGGACCCTGAAAAACAAGAAAGTCAGCACAAAAAACGCAATGACTTAACACAAGGATACGTCGAAAAACATACCTGGAATTGTTTATTTCATAGTATAGCACGTATTTACAAAACGTGTCCTCCTTCACGGGAGGCAAATCAGATCCGTTACTTCCATACATTTTTCCAACTTAGATTATGAATGTTTACAAATCATAACTTCACGTTTAACTCTCAGATTAAAGCAAAAACGTAATGTCAACTTGTGCCTAGCATTATATAGTAGTAAAAGGCCAGGAAAGAAGACTGAACGCTTTCTAATAGTAATTAAATTTGTTGGCAATTACGACATCAATAAACGATCACTCAAAGTATTCTGCAAAATTAAAGTACATATTAGGTACCAACATGAAAGTTTTTTTATTCGAGACTTTGTTGCAGACAAGACATTTCTTTATTTTTCCATTCTTTTCTTTGACATTGACAGCTTGACATTTAAATTGATTTTTAGTGTTGGAAATTTCAAAGAATTACTGTAAGTACCTACATAACTTTAATTTGTAGGCTTATAAAAAGGCGTATTACACTTGGCTAAATTTAGTCGACTGAATTCAGTCGCTACTCGCTACTGATCTCAGTGAAGTGTAATAGAATTCAGTAAGTTAGCCTACTAAATTCAGTAGCAAGGATGGTTTCTGGCTGACCTAATCATTTAGAAGCCTAATTAGAAACGCATTTAGAAGGTCGAATTTAGTTACTTAATAATTTCAGTCGTCCCATAGCTCTCCGTGCGTAAGGACGTTTTAGTTGGTTTTTTACTTCCGAATAAAAAGTACTAATTTGAGACACCTTTATTTAATGTGCCAGCCATTTATAATTAGCCCGACATGTATATATATAGCCTTTAACTATTTCATACCGGGCGCTGTGAGCTCGTTCTACACATTTTTTGCTTCTTAACGTTTTTGTTTTTATTTTTTTAGATTTGGGCTCTTTCAGAACCAGACGGCACAATACCAACTACTGTGTGAAAGTTTTTATTATTTTAATATTAGCCACGAATATTGAGCACAGTGTCGGTTTCTTGGAGAACAATGAGTTACTGATTTGTGTTTGCTATCCGTCATTTTTCAGAGTGTGAATTTTGAATTAGTGTACTTTCTGATTTTCTAGAATCGTTTATTATTCATAGTTGTTTCACAAAAAAGAAGAAAACGTCGAGCTCTCTAATTTTTTCTTTCTTGATTTGAAACACATTAAAAAGTTGTAGTTGTAAGTTGCAAGGAATCCTTTTTTTATGGAAATAGTTAACTTTATGCCAAGTAGAAGGTAGGGAAACTAGGTGAGAAAAAATTAACAAAGGCATTAAAAGGAAACAAAGGGATAAGCTAGTTAAAAACAAAATATGTACATAAACATATTAAATCTCAATTTGTTATTGATTATGAAAGAAGATAATACATTATTAAATAAAGGACAAAACAAAAGGCAGGAAAGGAATCCATGTTTCTATGTTAAAATGTTCGCTGAGTATAAATAAAAAAAAATGGGTTTTATCGGTTTTATCATGGTTGTGTTTTAGTTTTACCCAGCTAGTTGTAATCAAAAAATTTAAGATACTAATTCGAATTGCACAGAGTAGGTACTAAGTGTATTAACAAATGAATGTAAAATATGGTGTAATCTGGGTTTCGAATATAACCTAAAATAAAATTGGAAAATTTAAATTTTCGGTGACCGAGAATCATTAAACTTTATGTATTTCTCCTCATTCAAAATCAAATTAAATTAATACACAATATAGAACATGTCTCTGTTTCTAAATTATTTTTTGAAGACTTCTTTCAGCTGTAATCAACGATTGTTTTTACCCTGCAGGCAATTACATTCTACACAAGGTTTGTAAAATTAATATTTTAAAATTATAATGAAGCTAATTGAAACGATGGCATTAATGATATCATATAAATGGGTCCGGTCACCACATAAGCAGGTGGGCCCGGTGTCATTTACCACTAATATAGAGTAACATCGTTAATTAAAAATATTTCGAACGAAAACGTCTGAACGTTTATTCTGAGATAACATTTAAAAAAGGAAAGTTATATATAAAGATATGCTATTTATAAAGATTTCATGATTTCACGAGTTTCTTTTGGAGAGTAGTTCACAAAAGGTAATTGTTAAAATATCTAAAATAATTTAATACAAAAAAACAAATCAAAACCATTATATTACAGATCAAGTAATTTATCAGTTATGTACGGTTTCTACTTCTACTCCACAGAAAAGTCCCACCTGATAATTGAGAAAATGAGATTGACCTTATGTATCTAAGTAGGCAGTGGTATTCATAGACATCACAACTGTTGTTTGATTGAGTCAATAGTAATTGTATTAATATATACAACAGTATTTAATAATATACTTTTACTTTTACAGTGAGGCTGCTGTATGCCCCTGCAACAATTGGTATAGATGGGTATTTACAGGCCAGGAAAAATGTCAAAGAACAATTTGTCAATTTCTCTGAGAAATTTAAAACTAAAATGAATGATTTTGTCTCCGATTCCAAAAACATGATATTCACTGAAGATTTGAAGAACATGGTTCATTTGGCAGAACCATCAGACTTGCAACTTGTACTAAATATGATTAAAAAGTAGGTTTTTTTAATAAATTCAGAAAAATAGATAAAGATAAGATAAAACAAGTATTGATGGCCAACACATAATAAATAGAGACAATCAATCAATGAATAAAATTTAAAGTGAGATTCAGAGAATCTAAGAAACGCTAAACTTTTTTGGCACTAACTAAATCTATTGCCATAATATTGCCACCTAATTGTATCAATTTCTATGTTGATATAATCATTGGAATATTTTCTTTTAAATTGTTTATTTGTCTAAATTAAATTCAAATATGTACTTAAATTGGAAAGCAGATAGAGAAAAAAAAAGCTTGTGAGTCTTCACAGATAGGATTAGAAGAGAAAATAAAATGATGCAGAAATGCAATATTTTATGCATAGATTATGATTTTTAAATTATTTTACAGCAAGATTTCATTGCAATAAGAAATTTTATAGTGCTTCGACTGAGATACATTTAAAATTTTAGATTCAACACACAAAGTACAGAGTTCAGATTTGGTTCATTCGTGTTTGGCCCAGTTGTAATGAGGATGTTTCATTTCTTAGATGCTCCTAAAGAAGCACTGCAGGTAAGAAATTTTATATGGCTTATATTTAATAATAGGTGCAATTTGTTACAAACTCTGGCTTTCCAGTATTGTAAGTAAACAGTCACTGGCCAGTTCAGCTTAGTACCGTGTAGGTAAAATTTTAGAGCTTTAATTTGTAGATTAACTTGAAGGTTTTTTTTATTGCTTAGTTGGGTGGACGAGCTCACAGCTCACCTGGTGTTAAGTGGTTACTGGAGCCCATAGACATCCACAACGTAAATGCGCCACCCACCTTGAGATACAAGTTCTAAGGTCTCAAGTATAGGTGTAGTGTAGGAATTAAACCTTTTTGAAAACAGGTCTTTTTTGCTATGATATTGCTTCAATCCGGCTGTGATGTGACTTAGTGTTGAATAAGAATACATAAGAATCATAGGAATGGGGTGATTATTGCAGCACTTTACTTATATTATTGTTATAAGGCACGCAACGGCTTTGCGATCCACTGTTATTACAGATGTCCATGGGTATCTACAACAATCAAACACTAACCATCAGTTGGGCCCCAAAACATATTTTAATGTTGAAGATATTATGCAGCATGTAGCAACAGAAAGCAAAATTGTGTTAAAATTTTAATTTCTAATAAAATATATTTTTTTTGCAGTGTTTTGAAGAACCAGCAAATGATGGTTTTTTTGATCAACAAGTGTCATACCAGATATTACTTGATTTACTGTATTGTCATGAAATGTTTGATGAGATGTACAGGGTCTTTGAGAAAGTACAAAAGAAACAAATAAACATGACAAAGTTTCCTAAATACTGTGTGGTGTTGATAATGGCAGCTTGTTATAAAGAGGTATTTTTCCACATGTCTTTTTTATCTTCATATAGGAGAAATTTGTAGCCAACCGGAAATCATACAAATTGCCAATATATTATTATGTCAAGATGCAGTTAAGAAGCCAATTGTAGGCACTTAATGGTGCATGTGCTGGTAGTCATATACAGTTTGTATCTGTGGCTAACACTACAACTTTTGATAAACATTGTATGCAATAACTAAGAAACATAGTATCTGCCAGTGGATTTGAATCCCAGTATAGTTTCAACACTCAATATGAATCCATAAGGCATTCATCTGACTATGGTTGCCAACTGTACCACCATGAACTGTTGTAGTTCTTTCTACTGTCCTGAAGCACATATTATTTGAGTATATTATTTTGTTGCATCATTTATACATATAATACGTGTACTCACCTTTTATGACGTTAACGCCCACCCTTTACATTGTTCTTTATTATTTCATTTTTAGAATACACCAAAAAGTTTAGAATATGCAACAAAACTATGGTCAGATATGGCTTCAACGGGAACATTACCACTCAGAAGAGCGGCGACTTCTTTTGCTGGTCAGTATATCAATAGTTATGAAAAATCGTATGTACACACTTTCTTCTTCTTCGTCGCTTTCTTCATTACTGAAGGTCGTGTCCCTGAAACTTGACCGTGGCCTGTCTCATGAGCTGTTTCCATCTCGTCCGGTCCTCAGCTTCTCGAATGGCGGTTGCGACTGGCAACCCAGTTAGAGCGGTTATTTGATCACACCAACGGCTAGGTAATCGGCCGCGGGGTCTCTTTCCTTCTACTTTGCCCATCACAATCACTTTGTCCAAGTTATCTGACTGTCGGCGGGCAATATGACCGAAGTAGCTGACGATCCTATGGTAACAGATTGTTGAGAGCCTGACTCGGATGCGAAGTTGATCCAGGATAGATTTATTCGTCCTCTTGGCCGTCCACGGAATTCGGACACACACTCAAGTATAAAATACAAAGTAATATTTTCTACATAATACAGATCCTTTTGTGGTGGTTACTGGGTTTTAGGGAATTAAAGGTAGTCAGGTACTGTATGTACTGAGTTGATGATATAATCATTAAAAGTATTGCGATAATGCTATTTTGTACTTACAAGCAGTGTATTATAATATTATTTTTAATTTTTATTTCACTTGATGAGTATACGGCCCACATGATGGTGAGTGGATATCTTCGCCCATGCACTTTAGCAATGCCAGGCGCAGAGCTAAGTTGCTGCCTACGAAACTACCAGCATCTCAAACATCAGTTGGCACAGGTTGTCTGGCTTTTCGTTTTCGATTACCCTGACTTTTTAAAACAATATCTATACTAATATTATAAAGAGGAAAGATTTGTTTGTTTGTTTGTATTGAATAGGCTCCGAAACTACTGAACCGATTTGAAAAATTCTTTCACTGCTTAGAAGCTACATTACTACCGAGTGACATAGTCTATAATCTTTTTTGAAAAAACTTAGGGATCCCTACTAAAACTCCAATAATATAACCCAAGGTGTAAAAAAATTACCTAAAATATTCTTTACATCGCGTGCCCTGCGAAAACTATTAATGATAGAATAAAATAATGTACTATGACTTTGTAGAACACATTATTATTTACAAAAAGTGTCGTGACAACATATGTCTAACTATTATCGTTATGCCGCAAGAAGTGTTCTTTTATTTAAAAAAACAAAACAATGTCAAATATCGTTGAAATTTTTGTCAAAGACCCGGAGCGGAGTCGGAGCGGGCCGCTAATCGTGTAATAAATGACTTTTCAATAAATGTAATTTTGACAATATTATACAACAAAAAAAATAAAAAATTGTAGAGGAATATAAAATAAATAAAACAACAATTTGGGATAATCTGTTTGCAGGACTCGCATTAAAACAGGGAGCTCCTCACATCGCCTTGGAATCAATATCAGGCCAACGACAGCATTATATCACAATTAGAAATATTAAGGTATCAATTTGGTAATTCTGGATTTCAAGCTAATAAGTTTTCCGACTTATACGAAGCTCAACCTGACAGAATAAATTACTGAAGATTTGGTCACTACATTAATAGGGCCCGTAGTCATAGCAATGTGAATGCCCATCTTCGGGCGTGAGTTCGGAGTTGCTTTACATAATGGTTATAACGGTTTTCAAACCGAAACCAAAGTGCTTGAGCACAGATGGCAGAAATAGGATAATGACAATTTTATTTATTTATTTATTGCGTAGATGGATGGTCCAGCTCACAGCCCACCTGGTGTTAAGCGGTTACCAGAGCCCATAGACACTTACGACGTAAATGCCGCCACCCACCTTGAGATGTGAGTTCTAAGGTATCAATCAATCATTACTGGTGGTAGGACCTCGTGAGAGTCCGCGCGGGTAGGTGCCACCACCCTGCTTATTTCTGCCGTGAAGCAGTAATGCGTTTCGGTTTGAAAGGTGGGGCAGCCGCTGTAACTATACTTGAGACCTTAGAACTTATGTCTCAAAGTGGGTGGCGCATTTACGTTGTAGATGTCTATGGGCTCCAGTAACCACTTAACACCAGGTGGACTGTGAGCTCGTCCACCCACCTAAGCAATAAAATAAAAAATAAGTATAGTTACAACGGCTGCCCCACCCTTCAAACCGAAACGCATTACTGCTTCACGGCAGAAATAGGTATGGCGGTGGTACCTACCCGTGCGGACTCGTTCCTGTAAAAAGTTGCCCTTGCAATTTCGTAAAAATTTACTATAATCTTTTAAAGTTTTATCATCTATGTTTTGAGAACATAATATCATAACTACAAGTTAATTTGTGATGTTTTTATTCTAACAAACCACGTTACTATTTTTTTGTAGAAGGTCAAGTGACATCTGCTGTTGTTAACATTATTTTATAAATTGACCGGTTCCTAAATAAATACAAGGTTTTATTGCAGGCCATGGCTCTAGCTGATATGGGCAGAGTGGACGACGCAATACCGATATTACGAAGTGTATTAAACATCGATTCACCCGATCAGAAAGACAAGCACACATTCTTTGAAGAAACTGTAAGTCACCATCAAAGAGATTCATAATTTGTTTAGTGGTTAGCCCACTGAGTTTCTCGCCGGATCTTCTCAGTGGGTCGCGTTTCCGATCCGGTGTTAGATTCTGCGAAGCACGGCTCCTTGCTAGGGCCCGTGTGAGCACCACTCCGGTTTGAGCCCCGTGAGCTCACCTACAAACGTTAGGGTGAAGCTGAAATAGCCTCCTAAGACTATCAGCATAGGTAGGAATAAAAAAAAAAAAAAATTAGTGGTTAATTACCGCTACTCTGTCTTAGGGTCCCGACTATATTTTCTATCTAAGACCTTATATTTCCATCCATATTTTCCATTTTTATTTAAGATATTTGGTATTTGAGTGTACTTGTTGTAGTGTCGCATGCGTTTCCGATTGAATTTGGTAAATGTTTGTTTGTTATCGGATATCGGATTTTTTACTGGTGGTAGGAACTCTTGTGAGTCCGCACGGGTAGGTACCACCGCCCTGCCTATTTCTGCCGTGAAGCAGTAATGCGTTTCGGTTTGAAGGGTGGGGCAGCCGTTGTAACTATACTGAGACCTTAGAACTTATATCTCAAGGTGGGTGGCGCATTTATGTGGTAGATGTCTATGGGCTCCAGTAACCACTTTACACCAGGTGGGCTGTGAGCTCTTCCACCCATCTAAGCAATAAAAAAAAAACAATCAATACAATGTTAACCTTCAACCCGTTATTGGTAAATAATAGAAAAAATGAAAAAGTTTGTTTTCTTAACAGATATCCAAAGTTAGTGAAGCAGTTGAAAAAACGAACAACAAGGATACCAAGATCGAATTCGAGGATGTCAGGAAGGCACTTATAGAGAGAGGACTCATTGATAAGGATGTAAGTTCATAAGTACATATCGAGGGCTAAAATGTTAGGTTAAGCTCGCGTTTCGTTTAACACGCGACATTTAACTTTGTAATTAAAGGTACGTTTTATTTGGTATTAGCGTCAACAGTTCGATGTTTTTAATTGAACTTTAATTAAGTTTACTCCATTGAAATGACCGAAGAAGTTTGTTTGTTATGGATATTTTTTTCAAATGTTTAACTTTAAATGGCTCTCCTGTAGAGTTGCAAAAATGTCGCTCAATCCCTCAATCTTTTCACCCCTCGATATGTTGTAAAAATTACAATTGTCAATTTTAATAATATTTTGTTGTACGGAGAGGATTTAAGTGGGCAACTTAACAGTATAAGTAAACATAAATCATTTGAATTGAAAATACTAAATGTCGTGCCTTCTACGATTATATTACGGCTATAGACATAATAAAAACTACTTTTACTGTTTAATTCTGCATTAAATTTACAGTCCATTGAATTTTAAAAAAAAAAAAATTTTTTTCTTATTTATTATTAATGTTTTTGGCAATGGATTGGTCACACATTAAGAAAGCCCAATACATAATAACCTAACCCAATACCTAAGAGAGCATTGACCTGGAAAGTGTGGCAAAAGAAAGAGAGTCCGTCCCAGAACAATTTTGCTTAGTAGAGCAGGAACTTGACTGTTCTTTAATTTAATAAACAAAAAAACTTCTTTTCAGACTCTCGACAGTCATCTGAATTTTGAAATTAAAATACAAAACAAGTTCAAGGATGCACCACGTGGAATGCCTTTTCAATCGAGAAACATGCCGTTTGGGCAACGAAAAATTCGGAAGGATTTGCAGTAGTTACTAAATTATTAATAAATACTAAATGTAGTTTATTTTTGTTTAAATGTGAGAATGGACTGTGTAAAAGCTATCATCAAAACTGATTGAGCTGTAGGTACCTGAAAATAAGGCATGAAAATTACATTGTAACATATATTAAACGTTAATATTATGTTAAATCATTTTGTTTTTGATTTTAACCTTAACTCCTGAGTTTTTCCTTTATTGATTTAATTTATTATTAAAGCATAATTAAATAAAAATTAGATTTCTGCACTCCTCTATATCTAATATATAAAATTCTCGTATCACGGTGTGCGTGATTGAACTCCTTCGAATCGGCTCGACCGATTTTCGTGAATCTTAGCGTGCATATCGGCCAGGGTAGAGAATCGGACAACATCAATTTACGTCCCCCTAAATGTTAAGGATTTAAAATATTTTTGAGGAAATTTCTGAAAGAATGTTGATATAATTATGTACCTGCTATTCTAGAATTTAGGTAGGTAGGTAAATCTAATTACTTCGGGCATCTGTCTATTACGATGATTCGTTTTAGCCAGCTACGTGCAACCACACAAAAATACTGAACAATTTTTCTTGAATCCCGCCACTAACTCAATTACAAGACATGAGGTACCTACCTATACGAATTTAGATTCCGAATTCTTTCAATGTTAGATAGCCCATTTATTGAGGAAGGCTATATATGTATAGGCACGCTTAGACCAATACGAGCGGAGCACTAATAAAGAATGCTTCAAAATCGACTTTTTTTGCTGTTTGAAACTTTTGAAAGCTTCCGTTGCGTGCGCTGCGAAAACAGTTAGTTTCGCTAAAATAATGTATGATAGAATTGTTCCCCTTTAAAAGTTCTAAAAGAAGCGACAGCATATGTGTATGTTTTAAGGTTGGCTCATCATAAACTTTTTTATGTTAACCAAATTTGTACTAAAATAAGCAATATTCGTTTAGGTGTTTTTATAAATATGATAATAATCCTTATCCGAATAAATACGTTATTCATTACAAGTATTTAATTTAAAAGAAATTTTGGTCTTTACATCATTTGATATCAATGAGTATCTTAGAAGATATCGCAGTTATAAATAAAAATGCAGCAAAATAATAAAGCGCGTAATAATGATGTACAAGGCGCCGGCCAACCGGTGCGCGACGGCACAGAATAAGAAGAATAACAAGAAACCCAAATCACTTCAAGATAGGCTTTGAAAATTGTAATTTTTTCTCGATTTACCCAGGATCACATCATCAGATCCTGGTGCTGATGATTACCGGACCATTCGGAAAGTCTGCCCTTTCGAACAAAAAAAAGAAAAAATAATTATCAGAATCGGTTCAAGCATTTTCGAGAAGTCGGTGAACAATTTTTTATTGCTTAGATGTGTGGACGAGCTCACAGCCCATCTGGTGTTAAGTAGTTACTGTGGAGTCCATAGACATCTACGACGTAAATGCGCTACCCATCTTGAGATATAAGTTCTAAGGTCTCAAGTATAGTTACAACGGCTGCCCCACCCTTCAAACCAAAACGCATTACTGCTTTACGGCACTCACAAGAGGTCCTAGCACCAGTAGGTAATTACGTAAATAGTTACAAAATACAAACATACATAGTTTAAAAAATATGGTCGAATTGACGACCTCCTCTTTTGAACTCGGTTAAAAATCTTGATTTTGGTACCTTAAATAGCTCCAACATTCTATTATTCCAAAATATTTTCACCTTCTACGTAAAGGAAGTCGCGGGTAAAATTTAACGTTATCCCAAAGTAACTATTTCAAGTGGACGAAGTCGCGGGCAAAAGCTAGTTATAATAATTTTATTTTTTATTGCTTAGATGGACGAAACGAGCTCACAGCCCACCTGGTCTTAAGTGGTTACTGGAGCCCATTGACATCTACAACGTAAATGCGCCACTCATCTTGAGATATAAGTTCTAAGATCTCAGTATAGTTACAACGGCTGCTCCACCCTTCAAACCGAAACGCATTAGGTACTGCTTCACGACAGAAATAGGCAGGGCGGTGGTACCTACCCGCGCGGACTAACAAGAGGTCCTACCACCACCTAATATTTACAATTATAAAGAAAACATTAAAATTTAAAATAAATTGATGCATAGAAAAAGTATTTATTGAATTCCACTAATATTCTGGTGTTAATTTGTTTTGAGTACCCAATTTTGTTGTTCAAGAGAAATCTCTTAATTCTTTATTAACTCATCGTCGATTACAAGCGTGATTCGAAATCCGGAACAATGAAATAATTAAAGTTTAAACAACTGACAGTCGTCGATTGAAACGAACCTCTGAGGCTTTTCATCGAAATCATTCGACTTAATCTCAGTTAAGCAATGAAAATGTCGTGTTCCGAAATGGAATTGGAAGAGGGACAAGAGGCCAAAGTGTCCTCGAGACTATTTGTTTACGGATCAGTGTACTTAAGACCCACAAAGACAATCTGAGCGTGCCCGCTTTATTTTTGGGCGGATTAACCAGCGGTACCGGAAAGGCAACAAGTTAAACAATTCGAACTGAAACTTAAGTTGTTTTGATAAAGTAAAATTGGTGGTCAACGTTTAAATTCTAGCTGTCTTTCTTATAGTTGTTAAACTTTTTATTTATTTTTTATTTATTAGACGGATGGACGAGCTCACAGCCCACCTAGTTTTAAGTGGTTACTGGAGCCCATTGACATCTTCAACGTAAATGCGCCACCCACCTTGAGAAATAAGTTCTAATCCCGCAGGCGGGTATAAATTTTTCTATTAGAATACGTACTTTGCAAATGTTCACGATTAACTTCCACAGTGAAGGAATAACATCGTGTGATAAAAATCAAATCCGCAAAAATTATAATTTGCGTAATTGCTGGTGGTAGGACCTCTTGTGAGTCCGCACGGGTAGGTACCACCGCCCTGCCTATTTTCGCCGTGAAGCAGTAATGCGTTTCGGTTCGAAGGGTGGGGCAGCCGTTTTAACTATACTGAGACCTGAGAACTTATATCACGAGGTGGGTGACGCATTAACGTTGTAGATTTCTGTTGACTTCAGTAGTTATTTAACACCAGGTGAGCTGTGAGCTCGTCCAACCATCTAAACAAGAAAAAAAACCTGACGAATCGAATTTCAAACGATTAGAAAATAATCATTTGAAAAAGATTTCCTGGAAAAATAACATATTAACAGAATTTGTTCATTAACAATCTGTGTTATTTTCCCATAATATTCTATGTATTATACTTATTCGGGAGTCAGCATTCAAATCAGCAACCTATTAATTCTGCAGACTCAATTAGGTACCTACACATCTTAATAAAATCAATGTAACATAGTGGGTTCCCAAAATTGCGGCTAACCAGCGCTGCTGTGTTCTGCAGATAATTGCTTTTATGTCGATATTATTGTCTTCGATGAAGGAATAATATATTCCTTGGTATGTGGGATTTGATTTTGATAATTATTATGGGATCTGTTCTTATATTAAAAAACGCTTACTGAACAACAATATAAGAACTAAATTTCAATAATTTGATCCAAACTACTTTTCGAACAGCTTCTATTAGTATTACTGACTTTGATGAGCAACGGTGATCACTCGTATGAGATAGAAAAACCCTATTTTGAAATATTGTTTATTAGTGCTCCGTTCGTATTAGCGCGTTCAACGAACCAAACAAACAAACTTGTCAGCTTTAATATTAGTATAGATTAATGTATTCACAATGTACTTCCCAAACGTACATAATACGAATCACATAAATATCGCATTGGCTCTGCGCCTAATGGTGTCGGTTTCCATATAAGCTTCCGGGAAAATTGCCAAAACTTAATCCAATTATTTGAACATTTATTTGTTGCTGTTGATGGGCAGAACCGCAAGGCATGTCTGTTTCTTAGTAGAAAAATAGAGAAGCAAGTGGCGCTTATTTACGATTACCCACTACCTATTTGTAACTGATACACGATAACAATAATCTATGCGTTTAGTTATTTGAGAATCGATTATGTTTGATGATGACGATGATGATGAGTTTGACGATGACTTTCCTATGTCATCCACTAACTCTTGAGTTTTGGTGGTAGGGTGGTAGGGATTGGTACCATCTACTTGTTCATTTCTGCCACGAACAAATAACGGATATTGGTTTAAATGGTAGCTTTACTAGTATAATGTTGACCGCCGGAGACTAGTTGAGATACTTGAACATAATTAAATATTTTCGATGAAAGTGGTTAGTTCGACAAAAAGCCAGTTTCATATGTGAGGACTAACTATTACGTAAGTATCTAATGTGAAGTTGATCACCGCTTATTTGGTGGCCCACTGACGATTTCCATTTTAATTAACTACTTTTGAGAAAGATTTGTGCAATAAATAAAAAAAGCTAATTTTATGTCTTTACCTGCACTGTTCCGTCTCCGCAATGATCGCCCTTAATTAGTGGACCGGAGAAGACGGTGAACGTCTTCGGTGAAAGTCACGGGTCGCTATTAGTTTTATAGCTCTAGACTTTGCTAATATCTGTCCTAATAAGTGCAGCGCTTCGCTGAATCTATCACCGGATCGGAATCGCGACCCATTGAGAAGTTCCGGCAAGAAACTCAGTGATCTGTATTTGTGGGTTAAGTTTCACGTTGAACCCTTAATGGCATTATCGAATGCCATGAAATTGTATGGAATGGAATGCATGGAATGACTAAAAGATCTGAAAGTAATTTTCGAATGATCAGTAGGTATGCAATTTTTTTGTGTGGTTTCTAATTGAATTAAGATTCAAGAAAATTCAGTACGTTAATACTGCTAATGAAACTTACAATTTTATTTCCGGTATAAGTTTAATTACTGTAAGATTTTGTGTCTCGAAAATAGCCCGAGCTAATTTGACATTCAGCTCATTTTTTATTTCAGGCAGCAGAGGGACTTGAAAGTAATAAACTGATTGAAGTGAGTGTATAATGAAAGGAGAACGTTGACAAATTTTAATGCGTTTTGTGGGAAATCAAATAAAACATGGTTTTTAACATGTAACATTTTCTTTTTTAGAATTTTGTTCAGTAAAGCTGAGCTGAAGCTATTTCTGTAAGCTTTAACTTACGCAGTAGGCACCCGTGCTTCTTTCTCATTATTTACTAGCGACCCGCCCTCGCTTCGCTTCGGAAACATTAAACTTTATTATTGATAGTTGAGTCCCGCGATGTTACCCGCGGTTATTGTCGTACCGCGGGTGACGCCGCGGGGCGAAGCTAGTCTAAAAAAAGTAGCCTAAGTTACTCCTTATATCATCAGCTACCTGTCAGTCCCATCAAAATCGGTCCAGCCGTTCCAGAGATTAGCCGGAACAAACAGACAGACAGACAGACAAAAATTGTAGAAAATGTTATTTTGGTGTATGTACCGTATATACCTAGTCAGCTCATAAGTATTGTCACACAGTAAAAACTTTTCTTTTACAATGCTGGCCACAAAAAAGTTTATTGAACCCGAATTTCGAATTGTTCATGAAAATAAAAATAGTATACATTTAGAATTTCACTCATTTTTAAATATGGAGTGGACGCTTAAAGAAGACCGTGTTGCAGTTATTGCGTTGCATCGTTGCGGTTACGCGCCAATTCAAATTTTTAACATACTGAAAAATTTGAATATAACCAAAAGATTCGTTTATCGTACCATCAAACGATACAATGAAGACTCTAGTGTAGATGACAGGTCAAGAAGTGGTCGCTCTCGGTCTGTTAGGATTCCAGCAGTGATAAAAGCTGTGAAGGCGCGAATTCAAAGAAATCCCAAACGTAAGCAGAAACTGTTGGCCCTTCAGATGGGGTTAAGCAGAACCACGGTGAAAAGGGTGTTAAATGAAGACTTAGGGCTTCGGGCATATCGAAGAAAAACAGGAAATCGTTTGAATGCTCGTCTAATGAACCTGAGACTGAAGAGATGCCGCGCTTTGTTGAAGCGGTACGCGGGAAAAAAATATCGGGAAATTCTTTTTTCGGATGAAAAATTTTTTACCGTAGAAGAGAGCTACAACAAAAAAAATGATAAGGTGTACGCACACAGTAATGAAGAAGCGAGCAACCGTATTCCACGTGTCCAACGAGGTCATTTTCCATCCTCGCTCATGGTATGGTTGGGAGTTTCTTATTGGGGCTTAACAGAGGTACATTTTTGTGAGAAAGGTGTAAAAATGAATGCAGTTGTGTATCAAAATACAGTCCTGACGAACCTTGTGGAACCTGTTTCTCATACCATGTTCAATAACAGGCACTGGGTATTCCAACAAGATTCGGCGACAGCTCATAGAGCGAAGAGCACACAAGACTGGCTGGCGGCGCGTGAAATCGACTTCATCCGGCACGAAGACTGGCCCTCCTCCAGTCCAGATTTGAATCCGTTAGATTACAAGATATGGCAACACTTGGAGGAAAAGGCGTGCTCAAAGCCTCATCCCAATTTGGAGTCACTCAAGACATCCTTGATTAAGGCAGCCGCCAATATTGACATGGACCTCGTTCGTGTTGCGATAGACGACTGCCCGCGCAGATTGAAGGCCTGTATTCAAAATCACGGAGGTCATTTTGAATAAACTTTAGTGTCATAAGAATCTATGTTTTGTTAAGTTCATTTTGGTATATGAATGGTTACATAATGAATAAACTTGTTTCAATTATTTTACATTAAACATGTGACAGAATTTATGACCTGACTATGTATATTAATATGCATGCAGTAAAAAGCAGTTATTTCAATATGACAAACAGTTTTATTCATATGTATAGGTTACAATTGTTGATAATAGTCCAACATTGTTATCTACCATTTTCATTTAAGAAATTTACAAACAAAGCAATTTAACGAAATTGGTGTTAATTGATACAAACAAACGTACAAAGTTTCACGTAAATAATGATCATAAAAAAAATAATGGCTACCGAAGGGTGTCTGTCTGTTAATAAGAAATATACACGTTTAATAATTTTACATATATTATATTGCAATATACAATATTTGAAGCTCTTTGATAAGCGTATGCATTGTGATCTCCGGGCCTCTTTCTGTGAAGCTCCCTTGAGTGTTTGCAAACTTTGCAGTAATGAAATACAAGCTTATTATTTTGAAGGAGAATTGAGTATTTGCCGGGTAATTACAATTGTGCTAAAGTAGCGTGATACGAATTCGTAATTGATCCACTGAGAGACATAATAATATAAATCACCAAAAAATAACGAAGATTAAACTTTAACGTTGGTCCGGAACGAATGCTTAAAGAAAATATTCACGTTTGTTTTTGAATATTATCTTTCGTTAAAATTTCATATCCTTAGGTACTTTTCGGACGAGTATGGCCGCGAGTAAAAGTAGTTAAATTTAATACTTAATTATCAGTACACATCAGTTAAACACTAAGCCCATATCTTGCTTTTCATTCGCTCTTATAATGTTCTCGAGAAAACGTTCGTTTTTTACGAAGTCAATAGACAAAGGTTACAAAAATGATCCAATTAAATCTGTAAAGACTATGGTTAGCTTAATTCAGCAGTTCGTAGGAATTCGTAATATGTTTGGAGATGAGAATTCAAGTAAGTAATATTCTTATAATGCAGATTTCAAATAACGTGGATGCGTCTTGCGTCTGCGTGATTCTAGAAGGATGATAAGAGTCACTGAGACTTCCAATTCACCTATCCTTAGTTCTCCGACTTTCACCGGTATTGGTATAAAAAATTGGTTCTTAAGGCAGTTTTGCAAGCTGCTACTCTTTCAAGGTATCGTTCAAAGAGCGAACATTTTGCGTAATAGAATCACTACATAGCATAAAAAAAAGTCACTTTCTCTGTCTCTATATCTGTCTGTCCCTATGTATGATTAAATCTTTAAAACTACGCAACAGATTTTGATGCGGTTTTTTTTAATAGATATAGTGATTAAAGAGGAAGGTTTATATGTATAGTAACATCCATTACATTGTGGAGAAATCAATAATAAATTACAGTTTCCGAAGCGAAGCGAGGGCGGGTCGCTAGTACCTACATAATATTTAAATAATGATTGTAGAGCCGTAAATAAGAAAAACATACATATGTATAACAAGAAAAATTGTATATAAGGAAAATGTAGCTAGTTCTCTAATAAGGGTAGGAAGTTGACGCATTATAATAACATTTACCTTTATATTTTTCCGGCAGGTTTCTCCGTTCTGTCCTTACTCAAGATGTTACTGTTCGGAGGGTCGTTTGTTTACGTCGGGTCACTGAGCCAACTCATCTACTTGGTGCGAGTGTTTCCTGACAAGATTGAAACGTTCAAAGCCCTGAACTGTATCAGCGCGACATGTGTGCCACTGTCTAAATATGTTTTCATGTGGAGCGTTAGGTATTGTTGCTTAAGTTTCTATTCTAAGAATAATATTGCGTTTTCCAAGACATAATTTATATCATCCCTTACAATTGAATGGTAATGGATTTAAAATTCTCAAATATCGCATTTTGTTTTCGCTGGTTAAAATTCGTAGTGTTTGACATACAAAAATTTTTTAAACCACGGTTTTTTCAAAACGTAATGGATAAAAATTTAAGACTCTATACCAACAAAAATATAATTATAAGGCTCTAAAACAGCTTTTTTTGGTTATTTTTCTATTTTTCGTGATGAAGGTAGAAGTTAGTAAAGTTTTTTAGGTATCTTGAAAGAGAACCACGTTCACAGCTATTTTTAAATTGAGCGTCCCAATAAGCAACTGTAGAATAGGCATCATCCACTAATATTTGATGATTGCTAAAATAAGTCGAGGATATGTTTTGTCACATACACTTATACTAAACACATATATGTGCTTTATCAATACTGGTAGTTCGAGATGAATTTTCAACAACTTTAACACAAAATATTTTTAGAGAACTGTTAGATAATTGAATTAATGTTCAGTAAAGAGACTGAAAGAAAAAAAATGGAGTGCATCTGAAGAGACCTAAACTCAGCATTGGATGGCCACGGGTTGAAGAAGAAAGATACATTAAAGCCTGAGAATCGGACAGTACCGAAGATTCGGGGTAGGAGAGTATAGGAATGTTACAACCGCACCTAGCGACAACATGAGACATTTCTTGGATAATAACGGCACAAGCAAATAACGCAATAAAACCATTTATAGTTGTAGGAAGCACACGGACAACAGAAATCGAGGTTTTACCAGAAATTGTACCCCGAGAATGTCCGAGAATTTTGGATTGCGTTCGTTCATTGGCAATATTTCTTTTCACAGAACTCGTCTACGTACAATATTCGTAATGAGTAAACAAGGTTTATCTGCCATTGAATCAGACACTACGGGATACTCGAAAATGATACGAACGCTTAAGACGGCTCGCAGCGCATCTTGGTTTGTCATAATCAATCAATCAGTGACCCATGTGATATATTTACTTATACCGTTCTTGTTCACCATTTTTGGGAATATCCGATATTTACCGACGACTCCCGGTGAAACTTATGGTCAGTATTGTACAATTTATGAATAGAAATGATCCTATCTTTTTTTCAGGATTCAGGTCAGTTTTAATTTTCTGTTGTTAATTTGAATGCGTAATTCAGTCACGTTTTGTCAGTTTATTATTAGCATTAATTACGTTTATACTTGCAACACTCTGTTTCCGAAAAAAAATATACTTTTTTTTAATGCTCTAGTTGGTATACAAGCTCACCACCAGGTGTTAGGTGGTTGTAGGAGCTAATTAGCATCACAATATCATTATCATTAGCCACTTTAAGATACGAGGTCCAAAGGTTAATATTGTAGTTAATGGCATAAACACCAATTAATTCAAATTTATTTTAATTAACCAGATAGTTTATTAAAGGTTATGCTTACATATTTCAGGTTTGACTCCAAAATATGAGACTCCATATTACGAAATAACATTTATGCTAACATGTTTCGCGACAATATTCTCAGCCGTGAATCAGGCAGGCTATATAGTGTTGTTCGTCAACTTATTAGCTCACGAACTTGGACATTTTTATGTAATTACGGACGTCTTAAATGGAATGTTTGAAAAGAATGATGCCGATCGTGATCCTGTGTTTATAGATCGAAAATTGAAGTTCTGCGCGAAGCACTATCAATATTTACTAAAGTTCCATAACGAGATAAAAAACTTATATAAGATTATATTCGGCGCGCATTTCTTAATGATGACGATCGTTCTCGTGACGACATTACAGACGATGAATTCATGGGACATAAGGAATACGGTGCTTACAGCAGTTACAGGGATAATGCCCCTGTTCATATATTGTTTCGGGGGCGAATTGCTCATCACGGCGGGAATGGATATGTCTACAGCGATTTACCAGTGCGGGTGGGAGAAAATGGGCGTAAAACAAGCAAAGGTAGTCTCGGTTATCTTGTGTTTGTCTCAACGACCCTTATGTTTAACTGCGGCTAATGTTTTCGTTATGAATAGGGAGACATTCGGTGGTATCGCTCAGGTCGTTTACAAGATATACGCTGTATTTAACTAGACAAGAGTCGTTTTGTATTTAAACGAACGCACAAATATATACATAAATATTTTACGCTTTGTAGGTGACATTGTTGCGTGTTTTCGTAATTTTAATGCATGTACATAAATAAAATAACCTTCAAAGGAACTAATGTGTTTATTTTTTACCCAAATAAAAAATGAAATAAACTTTATTATGTTGACAATGGTCGTTGTGTTCGGAGGTTACATAGTGTTCATCCAGTTTAGAGAACATTTGTGCTAAATATCAAAATTAAATCTTTATCATTATTTTTACATGAGCAAAATGTTACCAGTGGTAAATATTATTTTGTATCAGTTTACATACTCGTTCATAAGTTTGAGATATGACCATAATGTCAAAATTACATTTGAGTAAAGGCTGTTCAAGACTTAAATCAGAACATTTGGTTGCGTGGTGGCTGTAATATACAGAACCGTGGTGCCTTAGTTTAGTCTTATGTTCAGTTATGGTTAGGCCAGTTCAGTTCTAGATCTATAATAATATTAATAACGTACCGAATATAATATTAGATATTCTTGTTTTCTGTTGCTTAATCCGCACATTATCTAGCAAAATCCTGAATTGTACTTACAATAATTGCAATTTTTTTTATTTTTTTTTTTATTGCTTAGATGGATGGACGAGCTCACAGCCCACCTGGTGTTAAGTGGTTACTGGAGCCCATAGACATCTACAACGTAAATGCGCCACCCACCTCGAATTATTTATTGATACAATTTTTATTTGTAACATCGTTCCCAATTTTCTTAACACATTTGAAAATCATACCACCGTTCTATTGTGCTAGATACCTAACTAACATAATTCGGTTCGTTAGCGTTAGATTGTTCAGCGTCGTGAATACCAGTTAATTATTGCTGACCACAAAATGATTGAGTGTTTCGTTCTCTCATGCATTTCAAATGAATTGAATTGTGTGAGTTATCTGTGCTACTGAACAATGAACCCCGAGTTTTGAAACTACATGATCGACCTGTTTGTTTTTAATTATAAAAATAATTATAAAAACAAATAAGTTTATTTCTCACTAGCGGCCCACTCCGGTTCCGCTCGGGTCTTTAACAAAAATTTCAACGATATTTGACGTTGTTTTATTTTTTTAAATAAAAGAACACTTATTGCGGCATAACTATAATAGTTAGACATATGCTGTCGCGACACTTTTTGTAAATGATAATGTGTTCTACAAAGTCGTACATTATTTTATTCTATCATCAATAGTTTTCGCAGAGCACGCGATGTAAAGAATATTTTAGGCCATTATTGGAGTTTTAGTAAGGACCCCTAATTTTTTTCAAAGAAGATTGTAGCCTATGTCACTCGGAAATAGTGTAGCTTCCAAACAGTGAAAGAATTTTTCAAATCCGTTCAATAGTTTCGGAGCCTGTTCAATACAAAAAAACAAACAAATCTTTCCTCTTTATTATATTAGTATAGACTAACTGACCCGGCAGACTTCGTAGTGCCTCAATCGATAAATAATAAAAAGTGTGTGTGTCCGCTCCGACGCACGACTGGAGTTTACTGGATATAAAAAATTAAACGAAACAATACGAGAAATAGTTCTATATTACGACAACACGATACACTACAGATTATTAACAAATTAACGAGACACAAAACAAACGACTAACAAATATATGAAAATACAATAATGAGAGAAACGCGCGATCAGTACGAGGCTTTGTGGCGGACTGCCGGCGCAGCAGCCCGGCGTCACCTGCGATAACGCGGCCGCGCGTTGGCTCCTGATTGGCGCGCGCACGCATCACGCAATCAGGAGCCAATCAGGCGCATAACGCATTTCGTGTGACATGCTAGTACGATTTTGATTGGCGCGCGCACGCATCACGCAATCAGGAGCCAATCAGGCGCATAACGCATTTCGTGTGACATGCTAGTACGATTTTGATTGGCGCGCGCACGCATCACGCAATCAGGAGCCAATCAGGCGCATAACGCATTTCGTGTGACATGCTAGTACGATTTTGGTCCCCATAATTTTCATACCCCGGGCCTATATATGTAAATCGATTCTAAAGGAGTAAACTCCAAAAAATCTAAAATTTTATATGAAATAAACTTTAAACAAACAAAAGGAATCCATCCGACAGGGGACACATCAAAGGGGAAACAAAATTGTTATTTTTATTTAATTCCAATAATTTTCATATTTATCTACCTTTTACACCTTCTCTGGACTTCCGCAAATAATTCAAGACCAAAATTAGCCAAATCGATCCAGACGTTGTCGAGTTTTAGCGAGACTAACGAACAGCAATTCATTTTTATATATAAGAAGAAAATAGATTACAGAGAATTTTTTGTAATACGAAATATGATCATTGAACCTGTGGCGGCGGTAGCCATTATAGAACACAAGACATTTGAAAGATGCCTGAATCTCGCTAACGATATTTTCAAGATAAGCTTTGCTTATACAGATGTATACAAGATCCCCAACAACAACATTTGGACCGTCGATCTTCCCTTTGTCTTTAACCAAAAAACCCATATTTAAGAATCGTTTTAAAGTTTTACCGTTGTTACCCATATATAGAAAGTGTGAAATTAAAAACTGGGGCTCGTGGAATTTTCAATGAAAGATGGAAATTTCAATCGGAAACATTACTTTGATATAATTTAGTTCGTTTTCAGGATAAGTTATAGTGCGATCATTAACCAAAAAACCCATATTTAAGAATCGTTTTAAAGTTTTACCGTTGTTACCCACATATATAAAGTGTAAAATTTAAAACTGGGGCTCGTGGAGTTTTCAATGAAAGCTGGAAATTTCAATCGGAAACATTACTTTGATATAATTTAGTTCGTTTTCAGAATAAGTTATAGTGCGAATAGGTAAGTTAGAGATTAGGACCCTTCCGCATCATGTTTTATGCCGCGTTGCTCACATTAACCTTGACTTTGACAGTAGCTAAGGGGATATAACTAGAATATTATACCTCGGAATAGTTCTTTCTTATTTGTTTTACTTTCAGTTCTATGTTTTTTTAATCTAGAAAATAATATAAGTAGTATTTATGTTATCATTTCGTAACTTTATTATATTATTTTTAAATTATATTATTGTTTTCGACGATGTGCAGGAGTTTACTTATTAAATGTCGTATCAACGGTAGAAAAGACTGCTCTACTAACTATTTTTTTTATTTTTTTTTTATTGCTTAGATGTGTGGACGAGCTCAGAGCCCACCTGGTGTTAAGTGGTTACTGGAGCCCATAAACATCTACAACGTAAATGCGCCACACACCTTGAGATACAAGTTCCAAGGTCTCAGTATAGTTACAACGGCTGCCCCGCCCTTCAAACCGAAACGCATTACTGCTTCACGGCAGAAATAGGCGGGGCGGTGGTACCTACCCGTGCGGACTCACAAGAGGTCCTACCACCAGTAATTACGCAAATTATAATTTTTGCGGGTTTGATTTTTATTAAACGATGTTATTCCTTCACCGTGGAAGTCAATCGTGAACATTTGTTAAGTACGTATTTCATTGGAAAAATTGGTACCCGCCTGCGGGATTCGAACACCGGTGCATCGCTCAACATGAATACACCTGACGTCTTATCCTTTAGGCCGCCACGACAACTACAAAATGTCTTAAGATGGTGTTGGCATTTGCGTTATGATGTAGAGCCTATGGTAACCACATAACACGACTTGTGCAGTCAGATTATACACCCCATGCAATATAAAAATAATAATTCAGATATTCGTTCAAATGAACAAGGATTTCACATTTCATTTCTATGAAAACTGGTACCATTGTGCGGCGCATTTCATTGTAGTAGTCTGCAGGGAAAGATATTATTGTTCGTACCACTGACTGACTCCATCTTTTCATTTCAGCGAATATTTCCTGCTATACATTAGAATATTTTAAATCCTACTTTTTACTAGCTTTGTGATAATCAACTGCATCTATACTATAATAATAATAATAATCTATACTAATATTATAAAGAGGAAAGATTTGTTTGTTTGTTTGTTTGTTTCGAATAGGCTCCGAAACTACTGGACCGATTTGAAAAATTCTTTTTCCATTAGAAGCCGACATTGTCCCTGATGAACATAGTCTACTTTTTAAAAATTTTTTTTTTTTTGTGTGTTTTAATGTTTCCGATGCGAAGCGAGGGCGGGTCGCTAGTATAACATTATAAAGAGGAAAGATTTGTTTGTTTGTTTGTTTCGAATAGGCTTTCAAACTACTGAACCGATTTGAAAAATTCTTTCACTGTTTAGTATTTATTCACTGTATTTCCGAGTGACATAGGTTATAATTTTTTTTAAAAAAAATTAGGGATCCTTATTATGTCTCCAATAATGTAACCCAAGGTGTAAAAAATTACTTAAAATATTCTTTACATCGCGTGCCCTGCGAAAACTATTCATGATAGAATAAAATAATATACTACGACTTTGTAAAACACATTATTATTTACAAAAAGTGTCCCGACAGCATATTTTTAGCTATTATAGTTATGCCGTAATAAGTGTTATTTTATTTAAAAAAACAAAACAACGTCAAATATCGTTGAAATTTTTGTTAAAGACCCGAGCGGAGCCGGAGTGGGCCGCTAGTAATTTATAAGATTATATTGTATTATTTGAAGACTTAATTTGTTTGTTAAACATTCTAAATCCATTTAAATAGAGTAATCTTCTATATATATATAAAAATGAATTGCTGTTCGTTAGTCTCGCTAAAACTCGAGAACGGCTGGACCGATTTGGCTAATTTTGGTCTTGAATTATTCGTGGAAGTCCAGAGAAAGTAAAAGGTGAATAAATATGAAAATGCTCGGAATTATATAAAAACAAACAATTTTGTTTTTTCTTTGATGTCTCCCCCGTCGGACAGATTCCTTTTGTTTTTTTTAAGTTTATTTTATACAAAAGCTTAGGTATTTTATTTATCGATTGAGGCACTACGAAGTCTGCCGGGTCAGCTAGTTACTAATAAAAAAATCTGCTGGATTAAAGACATTTAATGATTTATAATAAATTTTTTTAGTTCACACTGTACTGACGTATTTTATGTTGGGTAGGTAATAAATAATGAATATGACATTTTAGACAACAAATTTGTTTTTCTACAAACATTCTAACAAAATTTCACTAAACGAATAGCAAAACGGAAACTGAAAATTAAAAACAACAAAAGATTTTGTAATGAATTCGTATCATCAAAGTTTTATGTGGATCTCGTACTACAGCATCGTAAAATGGCTTGTAAAACAAATTGATAGACCTAAAGTCAATAAAGATCAAATCTTCGAACATTATTCCGGCTTCCTCGTTTACATTTACTTTGATTACTTCAAATCGATTTTGTTTTTAATTCAAAGTGCTTCATAAAGTTTCGTCTCTATGATGTTTTTTTAAATAAACAGTTCCGTTGTATTTTTCTTAAAAACAAATTAATTGGCGATCAAATATGGAATTAACGTACAATACAGATAGATATATGCTAAATACTTGCCCTGTTATTTTTTTAGGAAGCTATTAAAATAAACTACAATTTACAATACGCTTTGTAGACCATAACTCTAGAGAAATACCGTAGCGGGAAGTTCTTTTTTTTCTTTTTTTTTCCTACCTCAAACCAGAAGTGTTGCTATCACTGGCCCTAGCAAGAGCAGTGCTTCGCAGAATCTACCACCGGATTGGAAACGGGACCCACTGAGAAGATCCGGCGAAAAACTCAGTGGGCTGTGCTTATGGGTTAAGGGAAGTTCTTACTAAAGCTTCAACGTACGTAGAAGGAAAGGTCGTCGGAAAAGCTCAGAAGCAAGTGGTTCTGTGTACTGGAACACACTAATTCGGTGACGGCTGCTTCGATGGTATAAAGAATGTTAACGTGCATTCGGCATGCCTGGCGACTACAATAATCTTTAATACTGGGATTATCAATAATTCGAACGGTGTGTCATTGTATGGAGTCATGCTAAACACTAGGAAACTTATTAAATGGAATATTAAGGGAAATGATCATTTGATGATTGAAAATTATTAATGGCGTTACTGGTGGTAGGACCTCTTCTGAGTCCGCACGGGTAGGTACCACCGCCCTGCCTATATCTGCCGTGAAGCAGTAATGCGTTTCAGTTTGAAAAGTGGGGCAGCCATTAAAACTTATATGTTAAGGTGGGCGGCGGCTTTTACGTTGTAAATGTCTATGGGCTCCAGTAACCACTTAACACCAGGTGGGCTGTGAGCTCGTCCACCCATCTAAGCAATAAAAAAAAGCAGTGATGTATAACAATTGATAAATTAGTAGCTGTTATCCGCGACTTTGCTTGCGTGCTCAAGAAAAAGTGTTAGTGTTATTTTCCGTTGAAATGAGAGGTTTTTTCAGGATAAAAGGTAACCTATCCCGATCTCTTTACCCAACACGGTCTCTTTGAAAAAATCATGTCAATCAATTGTTTTGTTTCGACATGAAAGAAAGAAAAACAAAGACACAAACAAGTATTTGTTTCTTTCCCAAGCACTTTCACATTTATAGTACTCGTACGAATATGGAAAAAATCCCGTCTTCAAAGACCCAAAAAAAAGAAAAAAAAAATTATTCCCCCTTGAATTAACAAAAAAAGACAACACGCTAATCTTTTAAAGATTTATTAACGAATAAGAGTACAAACATTACATTTATGACATACAATATTAGCCTTAAGATAATAATTACAATAGAGTCTCGATAAAGCATATTATCGTGAATTTATTATACCTATATATTCAATCTGTTTAACTTTTTCTTTCGCATACCCACAGATTGAACAAATTTAGTTTATTGTTATTTCCTTGGCCAAACGATCTAAAAACTTTAGTTTGAATTGTTATATATTTTCAAAGCTTTAAAACATGGTTATTTCGTGAATATAATAATATTATTTATTATTTACTAGAGTGGTAAGAGGAAAACAAAAATATCAAAGCTATCATATCCGATAATTCGTTTGAGACACGTCCTTCCTCCAATATGTAACTTATCTTAGATTTTAAACCGACCTTATAATGTAGTATATTATGATGCAGTGTATGTATAGTAGGTATATAATTGGCTATAATATATTATGTTTGATTATTATAACAACATTATAAAGCAGGTCTTTTTTTTTAAACTATTTACTTTTTTACACTATTGCCGATTTTAAATTAGGTACGAATTACAGTGATAAATAGTATTAATTTTAGGTACGTGACGTATTTCTAAATCATGCTTTAGCAAAAATAGCGAAAATTGGTTTGTTTAAGTAATTCTTTACAAACTTACATTAATGCAATTATATTCTTATCTTAAAGCTAAATTTAGTGACTGAACAAGCTTGATTTAAAATATTTTATTAAATTTTGCAACCACATAAATTATGGTTTCAATGACACTACAGTTTTATTGATATTATTTACAAAAAATTTAAACACATAAGTTATTCTGTAATAATTTTTAATCTACGTTGAATGAGACTACTGACCGGCGGACAAATCTTAATGTTCTGTACATATCTAATCTATCCGCAAGCAGGAAATATTCAAATCAAATAGTTACCATCGACACGCTGCCTTACACCGACCCTATTTGTGAAGCATTTCACTATATAAATATTAGGTAGGTTAAAAACACTGTTACAGACGGAGTATAGAGGTGTAGTTACAACTTGAACGAATTGCTTAGATTTTTTTCAGGCAAAGGACTAGAAAAAGCACTTTAAAAATTGAGTAATCACTTGGCGTGTTGCGAGCCAGCACAAGTAGTTACCACTATTTTGCCTATTTTCTGCCGCAACGTAATCATGAGTTTTCGTTTGAAAGGTGGGATAATTCGTTCCATATTTATATCTTTGTCATCTTTTGAGATACAGAACTTTATATGTTTTTCCTTTGTTGTATCACTCTTGTCATAGCGATCGTGGTCGTAATTCAGTATTATTGCTGTGGGTAGATGTTATGCGCCTCACGAGCAGTCGTCACTTCTCCTGGTTTGTGGTGAGCCTGGTACACTCATGCAAACAGCCGCTAACTGCCGACTTAACTTGGTCGGTCCATTGCATGGGCAACTTTTCACACGGTCTTGTACCTTCTACTTTGCCCTGAACGACAAGGCGCTCTATAAAGTCCTTTCCTCGCCGAGAGATATGTCCAAAAAATGATAGTATGCGCCCAGAGTGTCGAAAGAAACGTTTAGGAACATAATATCACTTCTAAAGATAAATTTATACTTTTAACAATATAAATTAAGGAGATCATAAGATCATGAAATACATCTTAAAAGCCCATCGAGTGTA
Organism: Bombyx mandarina; assembly: GCF_030267445.1. NCBI lineage: Eukaryota > Metazoa > Arthropoda > Insecta > Lepidoptera > Bombycidae > Bombyx > Bombyx mandarina. Next base: position 7,419,396 of record NC_143225.1, on the reverse strand, counting down.
TTTTATTATTTTTAAAACACCAGTAAACGCTAATAAATAACCTTAATTTTTTCCTACAATTTAGAAGAAGCATTTAATATTTAAAATTCAACTATCGATATGGCTATCAAATTTTCTATATTACAAATAGCGTTTTGTTTCCCAATTAAATTTATTTTTCTTACCAATCTAATAATGGTTATTTCTAATTATTAAGTACAATTTTTTTTTACAATTTTGTCAATAATTAGCAGAATGATGATCCATATTAATTTTAAGCTGAAATGTAATATGTAAATAAAGCTTTTCCATTAATGCTTTTTATGCTCTAAGATAAATTTAATAAATAAAAGGTAGTTATTTTATGACGTTGCTAATTCTTTACTACACTGGCTAATTAATACATGGGAAACAATGTGATATATTTAATTTTGTTTTACAAAAAATTTTAATTTCATAGTCATGAATAATCTGTAGTACATATTAATACGATTTGGCTATAGCTTTGAGACAAATATTGCACCAATACTCGCATTTACTTACCCGTAAATATGTTAGAACTATAAATTTTACAATATTATTATAACTTTGGTAACAACATTATCAATTAATTGGTTATTTATACATTCGTCGCCTACGGCTTTTAAATGGCATAAAATTCAAAACACTACATTAGCAATTCGTAATATTTTATTAGTATGTTTTATTTATTACAATCCCCAAAAAGAAGTCTTGAAAGTAAGTGACTTTAAGTTATAAATTAATTATTTTAAATAAATAAATTAGTTTAATTATTTATTTAGAACTACAAAGATATAACTTACGAACTAAGTAAGTCCTATTAAACTATAATTAAATACCGTTGGCGATGATATTTTAGTGAAAAAATAATATTATCATTTTATTATCAGATACACTATTAATGAGTTTCTCTTAATGGACATCGTAAGCAAAACGGGAAAACTTATATTATAAATGCAACTAATGCGATAAATATTTTGCAAAAAACCTAGTACGTAGGATCTAATCATACAAACGTACAAGCAAGATTAAAAATGTTATTATTACAATCTATTTTGTTTTGTTGATCAGTTAAAATAGTTCGTTTGCTGTCGAACTTAAAATCGGCTCTTTTGATTTTTCATAACGGCTCACAGAATAAAGAGTATCGTTCAAAGATCGATCATTGCTTTTGACATCTGGCGGTTCGAATTTGAAATCGGTATTTTGGACATTCGACAGCCAGTTTTCGTTGGGCCATTTTGTTGAAGAGTTGGCTGGGTTGGAGTCCGGTCGGTTGATAGACGCGCATAGAGGAGACGTAGAGGCGGGAGAGGCTGAGGTGGACGCTTCAGGGTTGGCGTCTTCCTCGGACAGGGTGCGTAGGCGCGAGAGCCTCCCCCGCCTCCCGCTTCAAACTGGGGACTGCTCCCCGCTAGCGCTACCGCTCGTGATGTAGTCCTGCGGATTCAGATATATTAAAGCTTTTTTTTATTGCTTAGATGGGTGGACGAGCTCACAGCCTACCGGGTGTTAAGTGGTTACTGGAGCCCATAGACATCTACAACGTAAATGCGCCACCCATCTTGAGATATAAGTTCTAAGTACTCAAGTATAGTTACAACGGCTGCCCCACCCTTCAAACCGAAATGCATTACTACTTCACGGCAGAAATAGGCAGGGTGGTGGTGCCTACCCGCGCGGACACAAGAGGTCCTACCACCAGTAGTTAATGAACCTAATCTAATCTTCTCATTCTTTTCATATTCAATTAAAACTTCTCATTTTGCTGATTACATTTTGTAAATTTCATTACGGACATCTCAAAAACAACGAGTATATTGGAAAAAACACAGTCAGATTACTAGACAGTATTTATTGTCTGGTCATAAAAATAATAGGCCATTTAAATTTATTAACGACAGACTGATTTATAGTTAAAGCACAATGATACCATTTTTCAATTGCAAGCGTTTTAGATAGTTTTGATTAGTATACTGAGTCTAGCCAGTTAATGTTGTTTTTTTAATACTCACGACACTACTAAAAATTTTTTAAAAGCGTTATCACAGATGCTATGTTAGCGTAAACGATTGAAAATTACATTCTAAATATGAAGTTTGTTATTGCGATTGGTGTAATTAAAATATAGAAGTATAATTTGAATCTGAAACGAAATACGCTATTTTTAGATAATACACGGAATTTAAATCACGTCACGGAAATAAGTTAGAAAAGTACAGGTAAGTTGTCCGTTTACACGTTAACTGCTGGAAAAGCTGACGTGTTCGTTTAACACGAATTCAACTAACCTATGTTGAATGACGTCACGGTAGACTAAGAAATAGGATAGGCTCGACTGAACTGATTGTTTAAATATTAAATCGAGTTGAATCGATCGAGAGACAAGCTGTTATGGGGTTCCTCTCCGAGACCGTTTTAAAAAAGGAAATTGTATTGGATTAAAATAAAGTTTATTGATTTATTGTACACACAGTTAATATTACAGTAATTGCGATAACATATAAAAATGGCGAGCTTAATTCAACAATTGAGCTTTCTACCAGCTAACCGTTCTTAACGAAGGAAAGCTTTAAATGAGTGGGTAGAAGAATACAATCTAATCAATTTACAATTTTACAATCTTAATACAACCAAAAATTTGATATATAATTATATTACAAAGAGCAACCCTTAAGCAACAGATCGACGTGATAGCTGAGAATATCTAGACTGCGTGAAACGCGGGCTATTTGTGACTTAACTCATGAAACTGTTGACAAGCCATAGGCATTCCAGTAGGCAACGGCTTGGCTCTGCCCCTGGCATTGCTGAAGTCCATGGGTGACGGTTACCACTTATCATCAGGTGGGCCGTGTGCTCGTCTGCCTACAAGGACAATAAAAAAAAAAACCGAAATGTATGACCGAGGGCTGTGTCATCCACTTAGGGTTCAGTACACGGTTATAACAGAGCCCTCCGTAATCGGTCACGTACTTACAGCATGTAGGTGCCTGGAGTCATAGTGCGGTGCGAGTGAGGTCCTCGGCACGAGGAGTGTGGTGGTGGTCGTCTCCGAAGCCGCAGACTCTCGCTTCGACGGGTGGTTGTATAACCTGCCCCACAGTCTTGTTAACCGTATTCAAGACACTATCTGTACCAATACGCCTAATTTAAACCGCGTCAGCTTTTTCGAGTAACTTCTACGATATATGTTTATAATATACGATATCACATACCTACGAAAACTAATCAGAAGTACCGCGTTATAAATGTGATGTGTTTTATCCTTCGAATATTTATTTTTTTGGTAATAAATGGAATTTCTAAGGAATTCAATTGACTTTTAGAAACTCATTATACTCGTTGAAATTAAACGTAATATTACGCAAAATATCGAAATTCTAAAAGTAAGTCAACTCCATTTTTACTTATTGTCAATACCAATCCCGAACCGTCAAAGTGTCGTCGTGGTTAACAATAATGGGAAATTACGAAAATTAAATAATGGGCTTATCTCATTTTCAGAAAACGAAATTAAATTATTTATTTCGAATCAGAGAAGTTACAGGGGATAACGAAGTCCTTCACGATGGATCAATTGAAACAAACGGTAATCCAGTCATCTAACGGCCCTTTGTCGATTTTACCTGTACGTATAAGTAAATAGTGCGCGTGAAATGAAAGCTAAAGTGGAGATAGAGAATATATTAAACAGAAAAGCATTTAAAATAATATCAAAACATGCTCACCTCGAGTGCAATGAAAGATTCATGCAGCTTAATCAATCAATGAAAGCCGTGTTAAGAATGCGGAACATTGTAAAATTTGGGAGTATGTACCTCTATAAATTTTAGAACGCTGTAATCTGATTAAAATTATACTCGTTATTAAGGTATAAAAATGAGAATTTAGAAAGACGTAAGTGTGAAAAAAAATTATAATCAGGAAATGGTTGAACTGTTTGAAATAATAGACCTTTAAGAAAGCATATTAGAAATTTTATTAAATTATAAACGAAGTAATAAAAACAAACAATAATATCGATCCAAATCCACATTCTTATCTCCATAAATGCATTAAGTCCGTTTTGTTAAAAATTCGATGAGTTCTATTCCATATTCATTCCAGATATCTTCATACCGTGAGCCTATTGGAAAATAAAAAAAAAACAACGATACGTCAAAATATGGATTTGGAAGTTTAGTAAACCAAACAATAAGCGTGCAACTTAAAAATTGAGGGGTTTGGTGTCTGTTTTTAATTAGGTCTTTAAAAAAACAACATAAATGAAAATGTTAATTGTAATTGAACTAATATTAAATAATTTTGATTAAATGATCAACAATTTAAAGGTTTAATAGCAGCTTGATTATTGATTATCTCCCCTAAGTCACATCATTACGGCATGCAATTTATAATAGATTGCTTACCGTATACTCTCCGTTCTGGATCTAGGAGACCAGTCCTTAGAGTATGAAGCTCCCCTCCTTCTCCCTCCTCCGATATTTCTGCCAGTCTTCCATCTCTCAACGTGGTACCTGATCGCGTGTCTCACCTCAGTGTTCATGAAGCAATAGAATAGGGCCACTGTGAATCCCTAGAAAGAGGCTTTTATTTAATTGTTGAATTCTCTGTACAAAATTGAATCGTAGTTTGTAAGGTTAGTTTGATTTAAGTTTTTGTCACTTCAACGTTTGGCTCTAATGTCTTTGAAGTGGGTTGCAGTCGTATCTCAGCGTTTTTATTAGACTTTCTCGAACACTACGATCATGCGTACAAAAACAAATTCCATGGGTGGGAAAAGAAGCACAGGCCTCATTACAAAATAAATATTGTTTCGTTAAGGTTATTTCCTCCCGATCCACTAACGGTGCTTTTAGGTACCCCAAGCACTGCGAGGTGAGTCCTGCGTGGTTGACGCCGCGCAGCGCCTCGCGCGCCTTTCTCAAGGCGTAGTCTCCCAGTAGGAATTGGAAGAAGAGGAGGACTTTGGTCTTCCTCTTCTCCCTCTTCTTCTCTGGAGGCGCCGGAGTCCGACATAACCCGGTCTGTTACCCCTCTCGACCGGGTATCCGTAAACGGATTCCCTAGCGTTAAAAAAAAAGTACCCCAAGCACCGGTCATCGTTCTCGTCGAACCTGTCGCTTCCGACGAAGGGTTCGGCGAGTAAATTAACCCACAGATACAATTCACTGAGTTTCTTGCTGGATCTTCTCAGTGGGTCGCGTTTCCGATCCGGTGGTAGATTCTGCGAAGCACGGCTGTTTTAAAAATATATTAGTCATTGACGACTCTCTCGGGCGCAAGGAATTTACTCAAAACGTAATTCTTTTCAATAAAGAATACATAGCCTATATGCTTGATTAAATATAAACTGATCGTATTTTTCATTATTCACGATTAACCTATCTATAACTTCCAAAATCTTTCATTAGTTGTAACGAAACCAAAACTACACTTTTAAATTAGCATAGATTTTAAGTAACTAGAAATACTATAATCGTTTTACGAAAACTTTTTTTTGTTTTTCACATCGATTTGAAATTCCCATAAAAAATCGTAAATTTAAAAGTTTCGTTGCATAAGTTGTTATAGGTGTGTATTGTCTGTAATATAAAAGCAGAAAAAACGAGTCACAAGTTACTTGATAGCGTGCTTGAAGACTTATAAATAAATCAAGTTTTATTAGAACAATCAAGTGAGATTCGACGAAATTACACTTGGAGGGTGTCCAATTCTAAACTTTGAAGCTATGCATGTAGATTACGGGCTTATTAAAGTTTTTCTGTGGATGTTTTCTTAGTAAATACGAGTTCGTAATTGGATTTTGTATTTTGTATTTTTGTATTTTCGATCGGTATTGACAGGGCTGATGTCTGATAATTGAAGGAATTGTTACATTTCAGATTGTTGCAAAAGATAACTGCATAAGATAATAATAATTAATATTAACTGAACAATGTTTCAAAAAGTATATGGTCCATAACAATCGAATAGAGACATATGAAAAGAAAATGCGTCTAATTTGTTTAAATTTTTGAAATTAAATAATTGTAATCAATGTGTGGTTATCGTTTAATTAAACAATAACATTCTCAAATTGAATACGGCCTCAGATACAATTTTAACAATTCTCAATTACATATTATACGATATTCAGCTTTATGTTAAGAATATTGATTAATACAAAACTCATTTCAATACCTACTTAATTAGAGTCCTATAATCGATATTATACGTAGTAACGTGGAAATAGTCGTGAATATTGAAGATATGTATCTTAATAAAATTTGAGAAAAAATTTAATTATGTTGAAATGATTAAAGCTAATTTTCGTAAACTACTTAAACGATGAATCATTTCCGAAAAAAACATGTTTTTATTATTTTGCTTTTCTTTCTGAAGGCATCACCTATATAGTATAATAATCACAATAGCAAACAAATTCATAATTATTATTTAAGAACAGGAATTTTGTGTCATCTCGTAATACAGCAACATTAATAATAAAACATACTCGCAATAAGTGTAATTCGGGCATTACGGAACATGTTGAAACAATAAAAATTCACCTCTTTGTTCTATTAACCGTAGCTGAATTTCGAGCCTATTTCGGAAGCTGCAACCATTGTTGTAATTGTTCTACGTACCCTTTAAATTAGTGAGCACGATTATTTGTCTGGCGGTCGAATCAGGCAGAACGACGATATTAAAACAGAAATTCAGTACGTAGCTTACCGCTTAATGGTGGCGCAAACGAGGATTATTTATTCAAAAAATTATTAATTCAAATTAGAGCAGAGTGCTCAACTCAAAGAAAAATCAAAGTGCAAAATTAAATATTTATTTTCGTAATTAAGAATTTTAGAAGACGAACTAGCTCTCGTACAGTTGTAAGATTTCGGCGGTAAGAGGCACTCAACTTCGAGGAGAGCGGATTAAATATCAGCCTAAGTACAGTTTTAATCCAAAGCTTTCTGGTTCGTGAAGTATGCATTAAGGCAACATTTAGGTGTGGGTACGTAAAAATTTTACTTTATTCATTCCGTCAATAACCTCATTAGACCGAACCCTTTGCCCTTAATGCTCTGAAGAAAAACGAATTTGCCGATGCGCGTGTAATGACAGAATTGGATGAGTTCTAGAAAATTCTTGTTTTTTTTTCCTGATCGGTTTAAATAAAAGCGAACCACAACCGTGTTCTTAATTAACGTAATCGAATTGATATTTGGGAGTTTCAAAAATAACGCATAGCCGCTCTGGCAAAATTTCCAACTTCGTTAAATCTTTGCAAAGTTTACGAGGATTACGTTTGATCCGTAGATTATACAAGTCAAGGGAGCACATTTTTGAAAAATGTTTTGTACAGAAAATAAGAATAAAATAATGATACTCAATCGAAACAAAGAAAAATGTTTGCTTGTCTTCAATTAAGTAATTAATCATTGTTATTCTTAACATCACAGTTACCTGCAATATGATAATAAAAAAATATCGAGAAAGTATTTCGGTATATAGGTACATCTATAGTTTAAAAACGGTTATGGTATTATTGGCATTCATTCGGCCCGGGCCCCCTTTGTGGGGCAGCACGTGTTGGGGAGGGAAAGAAAACCCTCCCCGAAACCCACAACACATGGGGCCCCAGAAGTAATAAGTAGCACACACCGGAAAGAAGAAAATGGAGAAATTTAGGGGGTGAAGGGAAAACACAACGTTCCCGTAACACTCAGGTTAAGTTATTTAACACACCCCAGCCGGGGATACCGGAGCTCTCCATCCGTAATTTATGCGAAGTGAGATGGTACCGGCAAAGAAGAAACAACCACGGCCATGAACGGCCAGAATACACTGGATCTAAAGTCGACCTCCACGCCGTGGAGACTGAGTTTACCCGGGACCATTTATGACCTTAGGGCTGAACTGTAGAGAACCGGTGCGGTCTTTCCCATATTGACCGCGACGCTCCCCAGCCACTAGGACAGAACACGCAACAGCCTCTGCATCCAAGATAGATAGATCGATTAGAATACTAAACAGAACATCTTACCTGTGTTGATAGCATGAGGGCTCTCGCGTAGTCGAATGAGTATGCGAACCAGGAGTCGTCACTAGGTCCGCAGAGCACAAGCAGGTTAGTGATACCCAACAATGGTATCAATACAAGAAGCGCTTTAGTAGCCTTCCTGTATTGTTCCGTTTCGAGGGTGTTCGCCGAGCGGAGTTTTGTAATCAGGACCTGTTAAAAAAAAAAAAAAAACAGAATTAAACAATCTTTCTTACCCATATTCGATGAAATGTCTTATAACTTCAGAAACAACGTTTATTTTTATTTTTATTGCCCTTGTATTTGTGCGTTTTATTGCCCATTAATGGTGATTGGTTACAGTAGATCATGAAAGACAGTGTTAAAAAAAGGGTGCGTGTACTTATGTTCGCGCGTAAGAAGTTATACTTTATTTTTATTATTATTATTATTATTTTTTAATTATTGAATAATTAATAATTAATATTTAACGTTAAAAAATGAATGCTAATAACACATTTTTTTACGAGTGTACATTTGCGAAAATTCACCTGCGGCTATATTCAGACTCGCCCAGTTACGTCGGTCGTATTGTAATGAGCGATTTAGTGGGCAACTTCATTTCTGTTACGTGTGATTTCACTCTCATCAATTTTTCATAACGCGCCTAAAGAAGTATAACTTCAAAAAAAGTGACAAAGCCAAGCCACTGCCTACCGTTGAATCTAATACTATCGATCTGTTCGAGATTTAATTAGTAGCACTAGCAATATTTTACAAACTAGAATTTATTGCCGATATTAATGATGTTGCAGCTGTAGGTAGTATGATTAGTGCTATGACACAGGGCTTCTAGGTTTTGAAAAATGTTATTTTTGTTTATTTTGTCATCGATTTTCATTTTTGTTCAAATGTTTATATATCGTGTTTAATATAGTATTTTCTTCCGTTTTCTCTAGTCGTATACATAATTATAACTATTTTCTCAGTTTTCTTGATCACCAAAACTGTAAAGTACTCGGAACGTCGGAAATAATATCACTACAATTACGAGAAAGTAATTTGAATTGTACCTTTAATAGCATTTGATTTAGTCCGTACCAATATACTTTATATAATACTAGCTGACCCGGCAAACGTTGTGTTGCCTTAAATAAGATTTCTAGGGAAATTCTACTGTAGAAATAAAAACCTCATTTAACCACATAATACCTCATTATAAACAAAAAAATATATCCAAAAAATTAAAATAAAAAATAAATGTTTGTGGTGGACAACCCTTTTCACTTAGGGGTATGAAAAATAGATAGTAGCCGATTCTCAGACCTACTGAACATACTATTGATACACAAATAAAACCAACAAAACATGGCTGAAAAATGTATAGTATTGTATAGCTCTCAAATATATTAAGTGTATAATCTATGATGTATAGTGAGTAAGTAAGACAGGAGACCGGCTTCGTCCCCATCCCTACTACGTGATGTTTGCTGGATCAGTGGTGACACCTGGTGGGGATAGCTGATCGATTGATAGTTGATCAGTAGTCGACCGGCGAGCGCGGGAGATCAAATTCAATTTAAAAAAAATCATAATTAAAGGAACTTGAAATTATAAACTCTGAATAAGAATTTATCGTACTACAATTATAATATTTGATTGCCATCTTGCAACCTTATTGCGGATGGAAAAATAGGGGTTGATCGTATAAGAGTGAAAATTGAGAGTAATATGATTTTTTTTATTTTAAGTCATGATAAAACTAAATAAAAAACTTGCCAAAAAAATTAAAGTTTATAATTAACAAAAAATAGGGGTTGATCATAGAGGGATGAAAAATTGAGAGTAACATCAGATTTTTTATTTTAATTCATGACAAAATAAAAATAAAAATGAAAATATTGCCAAAAAAATTAAAGTTTATAATTAACAAATAAAAAATAGGGGTTGATCGTAGAGGGGTGAAAATTTCAGAGTAATATGATTTTTTTTATTCTACGTCATGACAAAATAAAAACAAAATTCTCGCAAAAAAATTTAAAGTTTTTAATTAGCAAATAAAAAATAAGGGTTGATCGTAGAAAGGTGAAAATTGAGGATTGTATGTATTTTTGTATGTTTTATCATAAAAAAATAGAAATTAAAAATTTTGTCTAAAAAATAAAATAAAAAATTTAGGGGTGGACTACCCCTAACATTTAGGGGGATGAAAAATAGATGTTGGCCGATTCTCATAGATACCGGATAAGCACAAAAAATTTCATCAATATCGGTCAAGCCGTTTCGGAGGAGTATGGCAACGAAAACTGTGACACGAGAATTTTATATATTAGATAAGAACACTTTATTAAAGACCTTTCATGTTTTATTTGATTTTGGGACTAGAACTTTTTATTTATTAATTATTTGTTTTAATTAACATTAATTTGTTTTAATTTTTGTTTTCAATATAATGCGAAACCATGTGTAGTATTAGAAATACCTTAAGTTAAGCCAAAGGCCGCGTTTTTTATATGTTTGTTATTTATATAGTGTAAAACATAAAAAGTCGTCTCATTTGGCAACCCTACTCTAGATACATAATTTATGTGTTGCCACCGTGCATTGAGATGGGATGTAATTAATGCACATAAGTATCGGACTGTGAAACACTCGACATATTAGTGAGGGCGCTTGGTCTAGCACTAACATCCAAAATTATTCTAAAGAGTATTATTCTAAACCAAGTCAAAGTATGCATAAATAAAGGTAATAAAAATATAGGCACGCTTAGATAAAATCTTTACGTCAAATAGTAGTAAATCTTTTCTAAATATTATCGTTGTAGGGAAAACATACGTTTTGGTAATTTCCGTCAAGGAAACTGTCACAGGAAAACTGTAAGGAGAAAATCTTTTTCACTTCCATGAGAGAATTTCATCGAATTTCTTACGGCTTATCATTTCCTATCAATACTTGTCTGATTTATGTTTCGTAAAATGAAAGATATTTTCCGGAGATTCGTGGTTTTATTGTAATTAAGTAATAAATAAAAACCTTCATACTGCCATGACTTACCCACATAATCCTGACAAGGAAAAATAAGTTCAGCGCGAGTCCCGCCAGCGCGGGAGCTTTGTGTATCCAGTCCACCTGATGTTCGTGCATCCATATACACATCTTCGCTTCCCCAGCAAGCGCAAGCTGCAAAATTAACCCGCCTCAGAACACTAACGAATGTAATTCATGAACTAAGTAGCCGCCGGCATATATGTATATAAAAAGTTGGTTGGTGCGTCCGTGGCAGTATTACCTTGTGTTAGTTTTTAACTTAACTCCCTAACCAATTCGTAGCCTGATTAACACGTTTAATATTACTAGTGGTCCCTTGGTAGTCGAAATTCGACTATAATTAATTGAAATTATAAGTTTTTACGCTGTTCTGATTCTATTTTAAAAGACTATTTATTATACTTCTATAATAACAGATTTCGCCAAGACTACACTTTAGACAAATATTAATAAAGACAAAAAATATTTAATCTATTCTCAATTTGACCACAGACTTTATGCATTAAGAAAAGTTTGACAATAAACAAATTTAGTATGCATGCGTGTATGTGTCAAATATATGGTAGTGTGTGTAATGTTTTCTTTATTGATTTAATGTCTATTTTATGCATTATTTAAAAAAAATATTAGCATTGTGCACTTCTCTATATTCTGTATAAGAGTGGAAAATTTCATACTCCTCCGTCCGCGCAATTTTCGTAAAAAGGGATACAAAGTTTTTGCTTCACGTATTAATATATACTTCAGATTGACTACATTGACGTAATGCATTGACATAAGGCGTGTGTTATAAAAATGTTGGCTAAATTAACTTACAACAAAATCTTTATTTTACCCCCTCGACCCCTCGTAATGAGATGAGAGGAAGAAGGGGCAAGTCAAATGTGTGTGCACGTTCAATATTTGCTATCTGTCATAAAAGTACCGCCGTCATATATTCACTTTATCACAAAAGTAGGTGTCGGAAGATCCGGGAGACATTAAGTTTATTTATGGGTCCGTGTTCAAAAAGCGTAATAAATAAACAACCAAATCATTGCACATGATTTAACGAAAACAAAATCGTTACCGAATTCAAATAACAGATTTTTTTTTTGTATAATTACAGAAATATATCTAAGAAATTTAACAGTGCTAATAATTTTATTTGCTCAGCCCGGGGTTACGTTCGAATAATTCGAGATATAAAAATATCCAAAATTAAATTCACATTTTGGCCTCGGCGGAGTGCCGAATGCGAACCGAATTGAACGGAATAAAATCAAATTGCGCATTTTGGAAGCCCTTCGAAGAAATAGGGTGCGTTTTACGACGTTTTTATGTCGTATGAATGTAACGTTTTTATTATTAACGCTGTGTTCCACCTGGGAAATAAGGAAGTAAAGATATTTTCAGAGCAGGATTTTTATTAATCGATTTCCAGAATCGTTTTATTTTTTTCGAAATAAATTTTATTCGTAATTATGTTTATGTGATTGTCGATAAAGATACGATCTTTAAAAAGTAGCAAGCGGCCCTATTTCTAGATTATTTGATATATTATCGTAACTATACTTGAGACCTTAGAACTTATATCTCAAGATGGGTGGCGCATTTACGGCATAGATGTCTATGGGCTCCAGTAACCACTTAACACCAGGTGAGCTATGAGCTCGTCCACCCATCTAAGCAATAAAAAAAAAATCGCCGCTGTTCGTCTCATAGCACAGATTTTTTCTGAACTAGAACGTCACGTAATGAAAACAAATCTGCAACTAGATTGGAGCTTTTCATGAATACGGGCAGAGTCAATTGGTACTATTTGATACTAATTTCTGCGATTTGTTTTATATATTTCATTGGTGGATGAACGAGCTCACTTCCCCTTTAGTGATAAGTGGTTACCGGAGGGCCATAAACATAAACGTGAATTCCATCACTCATATTAAGATATGAGGTCGAAGTTTCGACAGAAAGAGATAGAAGAAACCCACCCGCGAATCAATGAACGTAATATGAAATAACAAAAGCGAGACTAAGCCGTAAAAGTAGTTTTAAATGATGTCTGGTGAATTAGCGAAAACCGAATTAAAATACCTTTTTTTCCTCTACCTGGAAAAAAAGGACCTTGGTAGGACCTCTTGTGAGTCCGCGCGGGTGGATACCACCACCCTGCCTATTTATGCTGTGAAGCAGTAATGCGTTTCGGTTTGAAGGGTGGGGCAGCCGTTGTAACTATACCACAGACTATACTTGAGACCTTAGAACTTATATCTTAAGGTGGGTGGCGCATTTACGTTGTGGATGTCTATGGGCTCTAGTAACCACTTAACACCAGGTGGGCTGTGAGCTCGTTCACCCATCTAAGCAATAAAAAAATAAAAAAAACCTATTTGCTGGTAGCCTAAGAGGCTATTTCAGCTACGCGCGGCCAGGTAGGTGAGCTCACGGGCTCAACCTGAGAGAATTTGCTAATACCAGCCCTAGCCAGAGCTGTGCTTCGCAAAATCTACCATCGGATCGGAATCGCGAATACCATTCATGTTGCGGTTCGGCTTAAAGGTCAACATCGAGACTTTAACGTTACGTGTCAATGCTCACGTACGTCCAAAATTAAGTTAAGTTTAAGAATAGTTACTACTTACACCGTCTGGTCCAGTCGATGGCATGACGTTGACAAAACATCTTGACACGACCCAAATTGTGATGAATATCGCCGGAGCACCTAGCAAATAAATTAGGTTAGTTTATGAAGAAATTAATAACTGAATTCTACACCGGGAGGACCTTATTAAAACAGTAAAATACATTTTGTTTTCGCTTTGACCTTTGTATTTTTCGATTTATGTCAATCTAATTACAATTCACATACAAAATAAACGGTAACTAGGTTTTTCTACGTATTCCTGTAAATATATCGACGGAAGTGTGAGAAAGCGGAAATGTCGTAACTTGCATTACTTTTTACCATATTCTAGACCGAACTTTGCTCGGTTTTTCTTTCTTTCTAACATCATCTTATTGTATCTTTAAAGTGGTTGGTTGCCCTCAATTAAGAAAAATAGTATTATTATTCGCCAATAGATGTCGGAAAGAGTTGATTATTGAAAACACGAATAAAACAACATTTTCTGAAAATAAATCGTAGCTAGATCGATTTATCGCCCCCGAAATCCCCTGTGTACTAAATTTTATGAAAATCGTTGAAAGCCGTTTCTGAGATTCAGATTATATACACATATATTAATATTCAAGAATTGCTCGTTTAAAGGTATAAGATTAATACATACCAAATTTCAACTCTATCTTTATAAATATAATATGAGTTAAGAAGTTTTGAAATAGTTTTATGGTAAAGGTGAGTTTTTTAAGTTACGACAATCCCGCTTTCTTCCGTCGATATTTTCACTACATCTCTATATAGAATAATATTTGTTTTGATAGAAAGATCGTTATTTAATCAAAGATTTGCGATATCAGAATTTTACTATACGAATAATGTAAACCAAAATAATTGTTCGTGACGTTTTTTACTTATTGCATTCCTGTCAAAGTATGATACAAATTAAAAGTTAATCTCGATTAAAAAATTTCAGAGCTATTTAAATTAAAAAAGGACAGACTTCGTTGATGTCCATAAACGAAGATCAATTATTTTAGTTAAAATGAATGAAATTTTATTTAGATATTACGTAATAGCCTCTTAAAATAATTAATCCCTTCTTCAAACTTAGATGACTTAAATTTCTACAGATAAATTGAAGACTTGACCTATTATGACCCAGGGAACAAACGAAGCAGATTAATGGTAGGTAGCGAAAAATGGATCTAAATTTCAAAGGTTGACAGACTGACAGAGGATTTTCTTCTAAAGCTGTAAGATTTTTCTAAAAATAATCTACTAGCTGAATTGTAAAATGCTTTCTTGTTCTACAAGTAAAAAAAAAGGTATTGTCTATTTGAAGTATATATGCATTTGAAGAAAGTTTACTTTTGTGAATTTATTATAAAATGTTACTTTTTATTTTTTTATTGCTTAGATATGTGGACGAGCTCACAGCCCATCTGGTGTTAAGTGGTTACTGGAGCCCATAGACATCTACAACGTAAATGTGTCACTCACCTTGAGATATAAGTTCTAAGGTTTTAAGTACAGTTACAACGGCTGCCCCACCCTTCAAACCGAAACGCATTACCTACTGCTTCACGGCAGAAATAGGCAGGGTGGTGGTACCTACCCATACGGACTCACAAGAGGTCCTGCCACCAGTAAAAATTATTTACTAACGACTTATTGATTTTCATGAAATATTATTTTTCAATGAAAAGTGGAGGGAGTGGAGGTTGAAGTTCTTTGACTATAGCGAGAACTATTATTATGCTTGATCACGATTGATGTTTATGAAGTCGTTTTATTTATTCAAGATTTTTTTATTTTTTTTTATATATTCCAAACATAAAGACATTATATACTGCACAAAAGGACTTCTAATATATTTTAAGCATTAATCGATTGGCATGAGACATCACGTAACGCTGCTAACTTCGTAAATATGTACAAACATCTTTAATTTGAGTTAGATAAATTTTAGCTGTCTCTGAAGACTATTTTATATTAGTTTTGGTTCACAGATGAGCTTACAGCCTATCCCATGGTGAATGGTTACCGTCGCCAATGGAAAACAGCAATGTTAGGAGCACAGTAATAACAGTAATAAGAATCTACCGTTTTAACAACAGCAAGTATCTTTCTTAGCAGTAGTAGTGTAAGTAGCAATCTTGTCAGTAAAAAGTACGATATTTTTACCTTAAATTTTAAATTAATGAATAGATTATACTATAGATACGAATTAACATGACTAAAATGAACTTACCCCAACCGATGGTAGTGTATACTTTGAGTTTAATATTTTCCGCGGTGAATGTTTCCACAACAAGCATGTACAGGTACAGACCTAAAAACATAATTATATTAACCTTTTTGTTTCGGTTCAGCCAGCGTTCGCAAACACGCGCCAAGTAAACGATGCATAAATACGCATGTGTTTAGAAGTGTATTTTTTTAGTCCTCAGTAGAGGAAATAGAATGTAATACATATATGTATGTATATCTATATATTAATACGTGAAGCAAAAACTTTGTATCCCTTTTTACGAAAATTGCGCGGACGGAGGAATATGAAGTTTTCCACACTTATAGAGAATATAGAGAAGAAGTGCACTATGCTAATTTTTTTTTAAAATAATGCATAAAAGATTCATTAAACCAATAAAGAAAACATTACACAAACCACCTACCATGTATTTCACGCACACACGCATGCATACTATTTATTGTCAAACTTTTGTTCTTGACGTCTGTGGTCAAATTGAGAATAGATTAAATATTGTTTGTTTTTTTCGTAATATTTTTTTATAGTGTAGCCTTGGCGAAATTTGTGATTATAGTTTGTGTACAAACTTACAATTCCAATTAATTATAGTCGAATTTCGACTACTGTGGGACCTCTACTTTTTATTTATTGCGTAGATGGTTGAAAAAACTCACTGTGTATCTGGTTTATGATTATTACTGGACCCATAGATAACTGCAGCTTGAATGTCATCACCAACTCGAGATAAAAAAAAGCCTTTATAGGCAGATGAGCATTCGGCTCACTTGAAGGTAAGTGGTTACCGTCGCCCATGGACATCAGCAATGCCAGGCACAGAGCCAAGTCGGTGGCTACCATATGAGGTTGAAGTTTCAATTGTATAATCCAACGGCTGTTCCATCTTTGAAATTGAAACGCATGACTGATTCGCGACAGATATTGGCAGGATGAAATTTATGGGAAATCGAATTCCTTTATTTACTATTGGTAGTAAACAGTAGTTAGTTTCTAATGAAACTTTTCAAATTGATACTATCGTCTTACGTGTTTCAAAAGTATCATAATTGTTATTCAGTATTCAGCGAAGATTTCAATCTTACATTTCAAGGTGAAGTGAGCTCATTTGGGCTAATAAAATAAATTATGCTGTTGTTTAAAAATCTTTACAAATCCAAAGTACGTTATCAGCTGGCTTGGCTAAATGGCCTACGCTATCTTCAGTATATACATGCATAATAATGAATATTTTGGATTTCGTTTTAAAAATGTATTCTCTAAATCATAAGGCTTTATTGAGAAGTCGTCGTGGCCTAAAGAATAAAGACGTCCAGTGCATTCGTATTGAGCGATGCACTGGTGTTCGAATCCCGCAGGCGGGTACCAATTTTTCAAATGAAATACGTACTCAACAAATGTTCACGATTGACTTCCACGGTGAAGTAATAACATCGTGTAATAAAAATCAAACTCGCAAAATTATTATTTGCGTAATTACTGTTGGTAGGACCTCTTGTGAGTTCGCGCGATTAGGTACCACCACCCAGCCTATTTCTGCGGTGAAGCAGTAATGCGTTTCGGTTCGAAGGGTGGGACAGCCGTTGTAACTATACTGAGACCTTATAACTGATTTCTCAAGGTGGGTGGCGCATTTACGTCGTAGGTGTCTATGGGCTCCAGTAACCATTTAACACCAGGTGGGCTGTGAGCTTGTCCACCCATCTAAGCAATAAAAAAAAAAAGATAAAATCAACTTGCACGAATTTGGCTTTCCAATTAAACTAAGCTGAACCGACAACCCTTCTCAGTATTATTTTAGTTTTATAAAGCAAATTTGAATCTTGAAATTGAACATCGAATTTGTAATAATGTCGATTTCATTACATTTTAACTTTACGATGCACATTTATCGCAGAAAAAAAAGTTAATTATTTCAATTTAATTATCTTTTGTATTGTTAGTCTTAGCACAATAGTAGTAATTCATTTTTATTTGGTTCGTGAAAGCAAATAATTTAAGCACGTAGTGTGACACGTGTCAGTTTTATCTTGCTTAAGCAAACTTTATAAGAATTCATAAAAATGAATTATGTAAGATTATTTGTGTGGAACGAATTTATAAAATACTTCTAAGGGAAGGATAACAGCATACATATTATAATTGAAACTATTTTGACGATTTAATCTTGCATTTTAATTATCATTAAATGATTTCTGCCATGTTAAATATTTCAAATACTTCACAGTTTTCGTGGCAACGGATGATTTAATGATAAAAAACACGAGATTAATAGTGATAATAATAGATAAAAGTAGGTAGTTGTAATTTTGTTTACGACCTGCGAACTCTTAAAAAAATACTAAAGGATTTTTAGTTTGCATTTTTGATAGATGAAATTTAATTCTATAATAGCTCTGTAGTATAATTCTATGTCATGTCTATTAGCATGCACACCTATAGTTTCTGTTGTAAAGTTCTTTTTCGTTGATTACTGAGTTAGTTTATTCATTGGACACTTTAAAAATGATATACAAATTACGTTGTAATAAAAACATGTTTTTTTTTTCAGTCGTTTTTTTACGTTACAGGCGCCGTAATTAATTAGTAAATAGCACGTTTCAAATAGCACCTAGAGGATAAAAATCCATTATGCTACTTGACTACAGAGCAAACAAATATACGCTATTTACTAGAGGTCCCGTAGTAGTCGAAATTCGACCATAATCAATTGGAATTGTAAGTTTGTACACTATTATGATTTTATTTTATACTTCTATAATCGCAAATTTCGCCAAGGGTACACTATAAAAAAATATTAATAAAGACTAACAATATTTAATCTATTCTCAATTTGACCACAGACGTAAAGAACAAAAGTTTGACAATAAATGGTATGCATGCGTGTGTGCGTCAAATACATGGTATGTAGTGTGTGTAATGTTTTATTTATTGATTTAATGTAACTTTTATGCATTATTTAAAAAAATATTAGCATTGTGCACTTCTTCTCTATATTCTCTATAAGTGTGGAAAATTTCATACTCCTCGGTCCGCGCAATTTTCGTAAAAAGGGATACAAAGTTTTTGCTTCACGTATTAATATATAGATTATATTATACTTTCGTACACTCGAAAAACATTACCTCCTCCTTATGGGGAGGGACCGTTGAGGAATTATACGAGAAATTGGTAAATGAATAAAACAAACTCCGCTTAAGCGTAAATAAACATTTTCCAGCTTACGAAATACTGCTTTATCACAAATGTATTTTAATGAAGCGCAATTATACATCAGGGCTAATTCAAATTAGACAAAAACATTAAAGGACCTACATCATTTATTCACAGTATTTACAGTGAACAGATCGTACCGTTCTTGAATTTACGGAGAACCCCGAGCCACGTTTCGTTGGAGACGGTCGATTTTTATACACAAACCGGGAATTAGGGAGTCTACGAAAATGCCTCAAGCATTTTCTTTATGTTGTAAAGTTTATTTTCTTTTTATAAATTACAAGTAATTTTCGTTTATGTCTGTCTACAAGTAACGTATCTGGAAGACTTTTTTTTGTTGCTTATGTGAATGGACGAGCTCACAGCCCACCAGGTATTAAGTAGTTACTGGAGCCCATAGACATCTACAACGTAAATGCCGCCACACACCCAAGGGCGGATCCAGCTTTGGCGCCAGGAGGGGGTCACATAGTCAAATTTAGATGCGTTCGTTCCCAAACGTTTGCCATTATACAAAGTTATTATATTATATTAATTAAATGTTGAAGGTATGTAGTTACATAAAATCTGTATGGTGACAAAATATATAAATAAAGTCATTATATTCAATTAGTGGTTCACCTAAGTCCTGGAACCAGCTCAGGGGGTGGTCATGACCCCCATGACCCCCCCTGGATCCGCCATTGCACACACCTTGAGTTATGAGGTCTAAGGTCTCAGAATAGTTACAACGGCTGTCCCACCCTTCAAATCGAAACGCATTACTGCTTCACGGCAGAAATAGGCAGGGTGGTGGTACCTACCCGTGCGGACTCACAAGAGGTCCTAATATCAGTAGTTTGTTAACCACCAGACATGTTAATGTGCAAACTAAAAAATATATTATTACATATTTTCGTTTATTAGGTGTGTCAAGAACAGAAAAACTTAGCCCCTTTTCTTACCTTACGTCCTGATCTATCGTTAGTAATCATCGTCGCTCATTAACATCGGCAAAATATATACCAATCCACTGCTTACTAATAAGAAGTCTTTGCAAGGTTCGTTTGAAGAAGCATATTTCATAGTGCTAATGAAATAACGTCCAGAAAAGTTTTTTCCAGAGTAAAAATATCTTTTGAAATGCATTATGTATGAACGTAGCGGTCAGGTTATTCGAGCGTAGGTAATACGTAGGTGCGACGACAAATAGGAGATAGTTGTCACCTCAAAAACTCCCAAGCGGATACCGGAGTCCATAGGGTCCAGAACACGAATATTATTATTATTATTATTCATTCAATCATTTTTGTTAATAATATTATATAATAAATATAGCATTAATGTCTTAGCTCCGTAATATTATCGTAATTTAAAGTAAAGTCGAAAATTGAAGCGCTCACTGACGATTAACTCCTTATTTCAATTATAGCTGAACTGTCTTTCGGAATTTTCAAACTAACTCGAAACTTAAGCGGCCACGAAGGAGAAATTAAACTGTGAGATTGGATTTAAGCTGCTCTTTTCAAAATGGCCGTTCGTAATCAACATCTGTTGTTACAGACTCTGTAAATAGAGAAGCCTGTTTTATTTATTCTATAATAAGTTAGTATATTGCTTTGGTAATTTTTCCAACAATCCTGTTTTTGAAACAAACAAAAAATAGAAACGCGTTATTTAACTTCAAGAGAATTATGTTATAACAGTAGAATTATTTCATGAATTGATTGATTTAAATTGTGTGTTGTTTGTACATTCAATTTCATGATCCGAGGCTAAGAATCCAGTTCACGTTAAGATATGTTTAAAAAATTATCCGAAAACGATTCTACTGTCAAA
This sequence comes from Bombyx mandarina, assembly GCF_030267445.1. NCBI lineage: Eukaryota > Metazoa > Arthropoda > Insecta > Lepidoptera > Bombycidae > Bombyx > Bombyx mandarina. The sequence continues at coordinate 7,398,435 of NC_143225.1, read as the reverse complement.
TTCAGCTCATTTATTTAACATTCAACTTGAAGACTTGATGAAAGATCGAAAGAGAGAATGTAAAATGTATTTTTCATTTTATATTGGATTTTTTTTAAAGCTTTATTTGAAAATCATGCTTTAATAGCTTTTATATTGTACACTATTCCCCTCTTATGCATCGTATTTCTCTCTGCTATTGGTTTGCTGGAAGAAAACTCATGAATGAGTTAAGCTCGCCTTTGTATATACTATACTATTTAGACATTATTTTTTTTATCTGGTTTTATTGTATTTTCTTTTTGTGTACAATAAGTATAAATAAATAAATAAAAAGTTACCACACATCATAATCTTAACTTCGTATTGATATTACAATACATTTTGTTAAGCTTTGATTCAAACCAGGATACACATTACGAGTCTTGTCTCTTACAACGGGAGTACAACTTCGTATCGAAATGCACGATTGCTTTTAGACAGAAATAGACCAGTGCCGATCCGTGCAAGTTAATTAAGCGTGTCGCCCCTATGTGATGGAGGCTGGTTGAATAGTAGGTACGGGCAGGGATGCGTGTTTGCCGAGGTAAGTTGTTACGGCGTGATAATTATTACCTACTGTTGAATTCTCTGTACAAAATTTAATTGTAGTTTGTAAGATTAGCTATTTTGTCACTTCAAAATTTGTCTCTAATGGCTTTGAAGTGATTTGCAGTCGTAACTCAGCGTTTTTATTAGAATTTCTCGAACTCTATGGTCATGCCTACAAAAAAACAAATTCCATGCGCGGGAAAAGAAGCACAGGCCTCATTATAAAATAAATATTGTTTCCTTAAGGTCATTAGTTAGTGACGACTCTCTCGGGCGTAAGGACGTTTGTCAAAACGTAATCCTTTTCAATAAAGAATGCATATCCTATATGCTTGATTAAATGTAAGCTGATCGCATTTTTCATTATTCTCGATTAACCTATCCCTAATTTTCAACATCTACTAAGTTCAGAATGTTATTATCACATCATTTTATATATCGTTGTCACCAATGAATATCACGGCACTCTAAAGAAACTTAAATAATGTATAATTGTCTTAGATTCTTACCTTCAACGAGCATCCAGAAGAAATTCGTTAGATAAAAATAATGCATGCATATAACTAAGATCATGCATGACGTTTGATCTTGCTGTGCCTCGTCAGACCAATTCTGCGAAAAGAAATGACGTCATCGGTTTATATTACGTAAAATAGCTATTCATAATAGACATGTTTGTTAGTCGGTTCATTCGATGGTCTTTCATTTACATCTGACCGCTTTGGTTTGTTTGTTTAATATATATGAAATATTGAAACACTTATAAGCTAAGCTTTTGAGCCGCTTTATTTCCTAATCAAATTGAATTATTAGATGTTTTTTTTAAGAATTCATATTAAAATTGTTGTGCGGTATACTTGAAATTTTAACATAAAAACGTTTTTAGTAATCAGTGCTGTTAATAAAAACTATGCTTAATTTCATAACAGTTGTTTTTAAATGGAAAAAAGAATGAATCTCTATGTTTTACTGGAGCATTGAAACTCCATATTCACGGACATTGCACGTATCAGACACGTCGTGTTTGCAAAGAGTTAAACACTGTTAAATACATTACGAACGTATTCACACCTAGCTACGACCTAATGTATAGGTCTGTTACGGACTGGGAGCATTACATATTCTTAGCGAAATGCTTTGCCTGAATGTAGTCGGAATTATATTTTAAAATATTTAGATATCTTCGAATTTTCTAGTTGTTACTAGCTACATGCTGGCTATCACTCTTACGCTAACAGTACTGTCGCAGAAACCTGATGTGCCAATAATAATCTGATGATCGACCAGCAAACAAATTGAGCGCGAAGAACATAGTAATAATTGTTTTTAAGCATTAGATAGTTCACTATATCGAAATGAGAATATTTGATTTGAGTGATTTTTCTATCAAGTCTTAGGAAATTAGCTGTCGGGACTTAGTTAGTGCTTATCACATATTTAAAAAAAAAAACAGTAAAGTGACAGAGGTCAAATATTCAAATGAGTCTTTTTCTAAATTAAGATTTGATTACAAAACGAACGTATGATTTGAATAAAGATTTTTAACATTAAAAACCATTTTCACGTTCAAGATCGAATTCTATTCTATAGATATCAGGTCCATATACAGAACAAGAAAAATACGCTAGGATCTTCCACAAAGATAATATTATTATTATCTGAGAACTCGGGAAGCCCGCACGGTTGTTACTGTCACCCTGCATATTTCTGCCGTGAAGCAGTAATTCTGGTTTCGGGGTGGGACGACTTTTAAACAATACAATTGAGACTTTGACCTCATATCTCAATGCGTGGCAGTATCTTTATTTTGATGCCCATGGGCTCACCGGGTAGACCGTGATTTCATCTAGCTATGTAATTAAAAAATATACACTCATTTAGATCGTTCAGCTTATTTATTCAAAGAGGGTCGATATCTCATATTTATTGTTTTGTTATTTTAGTCGATAGTGCCGTATTTTGGGGTTTCATTTTCACAAATTCAATAAAAGAAAATTGGTTATATATCCATCATCAACTATTCTAACTTTATTTGTAGAAATAAAGCTATGGATATCTCAACTTTTCGCTATCGTTTTTAGCATTGTTATGGAAAAAATGGTAGGATACTTGTTAAGATTTAAAGCTTCCCAGTTTAGCTGTATCTTCTGTTTTCAGTAGTCATTGTCTATGTTGTATACATTTTTCACATGTTACTTTGGTTTACTTATTACATTTTCAAGATTACTTTGTTGTACAATTTATGAAAAACTTGCAAAAAGAAAACGTATTTCATTATACTGAAACCTCATTCATTAAGAATATGTATAGCTTAAATTAATTTTAAATTTCAACTCCTTGGCTAAAAAGAGCGCACCACTCTAATATTTGTTTCAAAGTCTTATTTATATACATACTTACTTGTAAAGCTAAATTTAATATCCAACTACAAGCCGACAGTATATATGTGGTCATTAAATTTGTATGTATCGTGTTTCTTAAGCATCTTAGATCCCTGTAACAAAAAACTCGGTTAGATTATTTTTTTCTATATTTTTTTATTTTTTTTTATTGCCATTGTTGGCAGGCGAACATACGGCCCACCTGATGGTGAGTGGTTACCGTCGCCCGTGGACTTTAGCAATGCCAGGGGCAGAGCCAAGCCGCTGCCGACCGCTTAATACTCTCCATTTATGTATTTTCTGCTATTGCTTAAATGGGTGAATGAGCTCACGGTTCACATTATAATCATAGTCCATAGACATTAACAAAGTAAATGCCGCCACCCATCTTGAAACCTGAGTTCTAAGTCTCAGTTTTATGTACAAACAACGATTGCCCCACCCACCAAATCCAAATGCAAAGTCAGAGTGGTGGTACCAAGCCATGCGAGCTCACAGGACGCCCTACCACCAATAAGATGTTCTTGATGACATTCTTAATATTCTTAAAAACAAGTGAAAAGCGATAAGGTTAATATTTGTGTTTTTACAATATCGTAAAAAGTTAAAAGAATCATACTGATTTTTGTTAAATATAGTCTTTCTACGTCCCTGAAGCTTAAATTTTAATTTCTCATTGAAGTTCTTAGTAAATTAGTAAAAACTAAATTTGTATTTACTCATATATTACATATAATATTTAGCAAATCCTAATCTTATAGTAGCTTATATCGCTGTAGCTACGACAAAGACGTGTTCACACTGTTCACGAAATACTGCCATTTTTTTTAATAATCAATAATCGAATAAAATGAAATTATGTTTTATATATATTGCTGATTTAAAAAAGATGTTAATAGCTCATTCCAATTGTAAGACAATCATTAAAACTATCCTTTATTGTAATTACTGTTGATTTACTATTATTAAAGAACTATCTCATGTGTTAAAATTCTCAGATTTTATGATCAATATAATCATTAACTTTTTACTTTTAACACAGTTGGTCAAAGTCGTCGCAAGTTATGCCATTTGAGCTATGGACACTGTAATGTGAATAAACAAACAGGAGAGCAAGACGACTTCGCAATAGGAATAGGTGTCATAGCTGTATCTTACCTTGTTTTTTTTTTTTTTTTTTTTTTTTTTTCTTCTTTTTTCTTGTACCGAACCGTGTTAAGATATATCTAATAAAGTGTACATTGTATCGTACAGTGTAAGCCCGTGTAAGCCCGGGTGTTCAATCTAAATCGAACACACTGTATTCAAGAGTTTAAGACCACGACTTTATCCTGTGTTACGCACATACAAAATCAGAACAGTAACACCCTGACATCGAATACTAAAAGTTAAGCTATTGCATAGCTTTTATCGCGGGCTTTGAGCGCGGGGACCGAATCAAGAAATTCCGTAACGAAAATAAAACCTAACACCCCCACTCCGCTTACCATGTAGCTTGCATTCAACACATTCACTCGATGCGCTTGCGTAGTGTTTGTGCATAAGCGTGGCGTGACGTCGCACTGCATGCGCGTCATGAAAAGTATGTTCATCTCTCGCCTGCGCGGTCTAGCTTAAGAGTGTGAAGGGGACAGTATTGTTTTGCATTTGTTAATGTTTATATAAATAAATATAGCATGGTCTTATTTTGTTATTGTTTTAATATTAAATTATTATAGTCTAATTATAATTGCACTAGCGAACCGCCCTCGCTTCGCTTCGGAAACATTAAAACACACATGAAACCAAAAAAATAACATAATTTTTTTTTAAAAAAAAGTAGCCTATGTTCATCAGGGACAATGTCGGCTTCTAATGGAAAAATAATTTTTCAAATCGGTCCAGTAGTTTTGGAGCCTATTCGAAACAAACAAACAAACAAATCTTTCCTCTTTATAATATTAAGTATAAGTATAGATAAGTTGATAAAAAATGCTATGCAATAGCATTACCGCGGCAGTCCCCGAGTGCCATACGTTTTTTTTTAATAAAGATCCTAGTAGTGGGGGGTAATTAACCGATTATTAACGACATTTTACGTAGAGGACATTAGGTCACAGGGATTGTTATCAATGCGATGGGCTTACCAGATCGGTTCTCCTTTAAGATAGTGAAATGCTCTGAGGCAAATCAGATTAGCCGGTATAAATACGTTACCCAAGATCGTTTTAGCCATAGCGAATCGACTGATAAGGCAATGTCTTCATCGTAGTAATCTAGATTCAATCGCGTAGCAGACCCGAAACCGACTCACGAAGCATTGTAATTAACCAAGAAATTACACGGTTTTTTGAAATGAAAGAGATTTATCAACGCAGAAATTTGTTTGCTCACGCGTCATATTCTTATCAATGCTTTGACTTGTTGAGGATAGGAGGGTTTGTCCGCCCGCATCGATAAGTTTTTTTTTTGCTAAGATGGATGGACGAGCTTACGACCCATCTGGTGTTAAGTGATATGTCGTGTGCCTAAAATTGAAATTGAATTGTAATAGCATTCAAATCACAAGTACATTTTAAAAACGGAACGCTTTACAGACCGGAACGTGCTTTTTTAATGCTTTTAAACCTTTTTGACAGGTTCGTTTGTTTTGAATGACAGTTTCCATTGCATCGTACCTACGCTTAAAAACGGTTTACCCAAATGTTGGAACGGAAATGGAATGTTATCGCTTCGGTTCCTAAAAAATTACTGACCGAAGGCGATGGTTTTGTTAAACAGATTTTTTTTATACTACTCAATAATGACAAAAATGAATAATAAAATTAGTGAATCCGTTTAGATTCCAATCGAGCCGAAGCTAAAACGAAAATTCAATTAGAGCACTCCGCTGTGGGATGACTCTCGAAGCGATTAATTACGTCACAGATACGGTGACTACACAACCGTACGTACATACGTCGTAACGTTATTTTGTATGAGTTTTAGTTGGCACTTTTATATACGGAGATAATTCATTGAAAAAAAAACGTTATTGAACACTGTTTTGTTTTAATGGTCTATTTGGTAGCCAGCAAGTTGTTGGTAATATATATAAAGAAGTACCTTTCAGCAGTTTTTTGTTACATCTGTACTATAATAATATTATAAAGAGAAAAGATTTGTTTGTTTGTTTGTATTGAATAGGCTCCGAAACTACTGAACCGATTTGAAGAATTCTTTCACTGTTTGGAAGCTACACTATTCCCGAGTGACATAGGCCAATATAATCTTTTTTTTAAAAAAAAATAGGGATTGTTACTAAAACTCTAATAATGTAACCCAAGGTGTAAAAGAATTACCTAAAATATTCTTTACATCGCGTGCCCTGCGAAAACTATTGATGATAGAATAAAATAATGTACTACCACTTTGTAGAACACATTATTATTTACAAAAAGTGTCGCGACAGCATATTATATCTAACTATTATAGTTATGCCGCAATAAGTGTTCTGTTATTTAAAAAAATAAAACAACGTCAAATATCGTTGAAATTTTTGTTAAAGACCTACTCGGTATATACGCTGTTTCTAAAAGCGAAAATTCGTAGTGATTTCTCATACCACGCCTTAAGAAGAAAATCGGTTCGAAAATTTTATTGGTAGAAACTCTCTGAGTTGTATAGAAGCCAAACAATTTCCTTATAGTTTAGTCTGTCTGTTTGATATTATTTATAAAGGATTGCATTAGTTTAATAATCAAAAAGAACGTCAGCGATCGAAAAACGTATAATAACTTATTGTTAATATTGTTATATGAGTCGACTATTATCAAAGCCGGCAATCTGACTTTTGGACAATGATTGGTAAATCAGAAAAACGAATTATTGACTTTGTATTCAATTGGCAGTCACAAAACTCTTCGGAACGACATCTTAGATAAATAACAGGTTAACTATTAACCTTTATTTAATGCAGGTTTTGAACCGTATTCTTTGAAGGAGACGATTATATTCAAATCAATCTGAATTGACATATCAATAAATTTTTTTTGTCCAAATGCACAGATTGCCACCTTTGATAATAGACGACTCATATCTGAGTAGCGTTCTATGTTAGTCACTCACATGTTCATCGACATGTAGTAATTATTTGAAATAGAACTACTATTTTTTTTTTTTTTGTGACATAAATAATTTATTTTGTAACAAAGTAAATAAAACTATTTATTTTGTTACATAAATAATGAAAATTACCTATAATGAAGTACCTATATTTAATATTATGTGTATTCTATAATACTGAGATGTTATTTTATGGAAGATTTTTGTTTTGAGTTTGTTCTTTTTTTTTTGTTTTGTTCTTGTTGTTTGTTATTCTTTTGTTAATGCACCTACCATGCATTATCTCTGCACCACCCTATGGTCGACTGGAAGAGAATGCCCATGGCATTAAGTCCGCCTGTGTACAAGTTTTGTTTTGTGCATAAAGTATAAAATAAATAAAATAAATAAATTTACGAACGTTCACTTAAACGCAATTGCGGGTCAGCTAATCAACACATGTACAAAATGTGTTCGATACACGTGTTTGCCTACATTTAAATAACTGCTTTAATTAACGTGACATCAACAGCCTAACTGAAAACAATGTATTTTAATGTTAAAATGTTAAAGTAATTTGATTTTAAATCAGCAAACCGTCTAAATTGACTACTGGCGTGTAAAAAAGACATCAACACACTCCACGTCATTGCTTAGAAGCTTTTGTTAAAATACGAAAATTATTCACCGGCTTTACATAAAATGTCTAGTCGTTTTATTAAATCACTTTAGCTTGGTGATTTGGGTCGAAAGTTATTAAGGTGCAGACAGCTACGAGCTCTGAGTACCGAGCGTTCGGTTGTATATTACAATTAGAGAATTAATTGAGTTGAATGCAACATAGTATAATACAATTGTTATGGGCTGCTTTTTTTTTCCTACCTAAGCTGATAGCCTTGCGAGACTATATCAGCGTTGCCTTAATTAGTAGGTGAGCTCACGGGGCTCAAACCTGATGACGTTGCTAACGCGAACCCTAGCAAGAGCCGTGCTTCGCAGAATCTATCACCGGATCGGAAACGCGACCCACTGAGAAGATCCGGCGAGAAACTCAGTGGGCTGTGTCTGTGGGTTAATTTACTCGTCGAGCCCTTCGTCGCAAGCGACGGGTTCGACGAGGACGATGACCGGAAGGGCTGCCTAGGTGAGCAGCTTGTATTGAGAATTCTGTTCTTATCAAAACATTACGTGTAACTTTGCGTGAATATTCACAGTTATATTTTGGGTTATACATACATGCATTGTTCGCCTTAATAAGTGAAACATTATTTATTAGCTTTGCCATAAATATGATAGGTTAAGCGAACATTTCGTTACGTTTTTACAGACAATTGAAGTTTCATATAAACCTTAGTAAATTTTGATATTAAAAATATCGTAGAACGGTATCGAAGCCAGCGGATTAGTTCGTCAGCTTCGATACGTAAAACAAGGTACGCTTTTTTTTTTTTTTTTTTTTTTTTTTTTTTTTTTTTTTTTTTTTTTTTTTTTTTTTTTTTTTTTTTTTTTTTTTTTTTTTTTTTTTTTTTTAGGGCTCACTTTCAGAACCTGGTCCCTCGTTTGTTGGGGGTGGCCGGCGCGCTAAGCCGGCTTCTGCCCAACGTCGGGGGGCCTGGCCAGGTGACGCGCCGTCTCTATACGGGGGTGGTGCGATCAATGGCCCTATACGGGGCGCCCGTGTGGGGCCAGTCCCTGGCCGTGGGGGTGGCGAAGCTGCTGCAACGGCCGCAACGCACCATCGCGGTCAGGGTCATCCGTGGTTATCGCACCATCTCCTTTGAGGCGGCGTGTGTACTGGCTGGGACGCCGCCTTGGGTTCTGGAAGCGGAGGCGCTCGCCGCTGACTATAGGTGGCGGGCTGAACTTCGTGCCCGGGGCGTGGCGCGTCCCAGCCCCAGTGTGGTCAGAGCACGGAGGGCCCAATCTCGGCGGTCCGTGCTGGAGTCGTGGTCCAGACGGCTGGCTGATCCTTCGGCTGGTCGTAGGACCGTCGAGGCGATTCGCCCGGTCCTTGTGGATTGGGTGAATCGTGACAGAGGACGCCTCACTTTCCGGCTTACGCAGGTGCTCACTGGGCATGGTTGTTTCGGTGAGTTTTCGGTGAGCGGGGGCCAGGGAGGCGGATTTCGCCCAAGCCCTGGCCCTCTAAGTGTTTCGGGCCCCCCTCACATGTCGGTCTGGGGACCGGCGAGGGGGGCCTAAGAAGACGACGTGCAAGCTGCTCTGCACGCGTTTTACGCAAGAGCATCCGGGTGATGGAAGGCCGGCTATCCTCGACCCACGCTGGTTCTGGCCCAGCGGGGTATTCCGTAGGGTAACCCACTCTAACCGGCGCCATCTAGGCGGGCTTCGGACAGTCTGCCGACCGAGAGGGCTGGTGGTCGTGGCGCCGACGACCGCCAGTCCGGCGTCCCGAGGGGGAGGGTGATGGGAGAGATGTGCTTCGCACTAAACGCTTCACTTTCCCCCCTTTGCCTTGTCATGAGTTCTGTCTCATGCGAGGTTTGGACGTTGGTTGTTGAGCGACAGGAGGTTTTAGTCAGTTCGACTCTGACATACCCCGCCCAGTATCCCCAGAAAAGGGCGGAAGTCCGGCGATTTCCTCCTGACCAAAAAAAAAAAAAAAAAACGCTTTTTTAGGGAGCTTCGGGTAATTACGTTACAGCATAATCTTATACAACATTGAATAATTACAACTACTTATACATAGGTTAAAGACAACAATTAAGAAAAGTCGTTTAAGTAAAACATGTTATAAAATCGATAATTATTTGACAGATAGAGCGAGTCAGAATGAGATTCTCGAACAGTTTCAATACTTTTATTTTTACACGCTATATATTAGCTTCACTTGTATGTATGTTTGTAACTGACTTCTTTAGACGCGGTTTTGACCACGAACACGATTTTACGCAAAATTATTTAGTATAAAAACAGACGGACAGAATTTAATAATAAAAAATTGCATTCTTTACTCTGGTTTAGTTACTACCTTCGTATTTTTGCTACATATTTAAAAACGTACACACCGGGCTTTACTGTTTTAATTTATGTATTGATGATATAGGTAAAAAAGATAATCCTAGTCACGTTTAGTTATACGGTTATATGTATTTGGTATATATGTATACGGTATAACCGAATATGGTGTGAACTCGCGCGTGTACGTCAATAGTTACTACACCCCAAACTTCGCTGGAAGCGCCAACAACTGTACAGAGCTTCGAAACAATCAGATGCGTGCTTATAGAGCACGAACAAACAAACAAACCTATAAATTAAATTCGGTAAATTAAATTATTCAACAAAGCTAGCAGAAGTTGTACAGTATATGCGTTTAAAGCTGTACTCTATTTTATTAAATTATCGCTACGGAAAACAGGCTGATTGTATGCAACATTTTTATGCTTGGTCTGATTTTATTCTTCTTCTTGTCCTTATCCCACATTATGTGGGGTCGATATGTCCTCTTATCATACGGTATAGGGATATGACATGAGTTTTACGATCGACCGTGGGCTTAACGTCAACCCTTTTTGGGTTAAATCTCCACATTTTTACTGGTGGTAGGACTTTTTGTGAGTCCGCACGGGTAGGTACACCACCATCCCGCCTATTTCTGCCGTTAAGCAGTAATGCGTTTCGGTTTGAAGGGTGGGGCAGCCGTTGTAACTATACTGAGACGTTAGAACTTATATCTCAAAGTGAGTGGCGCATTTACGTTGTAGATGTCTATGGGCTCCAGTAACCACTTAAAACCAGGTGGGCTGTGAGTTCTTCCATCCATCTAAGCAATAAAAAAATATATCCATTCAACGCGCCATAAGGTATACATACACATGTACGTACATTAATGGACTTTCACTGTTTCACCTATGCGTTCGATCGATGTAATAATAAACGAAGACTTACTTAAAATACAAGAAGACGAAGACGGCCAGCGATAAAACTGCGAGACTGAGAGAGTATCCCGTCAAGTATATGAGACTGGCCACGTCCGTAGGTGAGACATTAGCAATCCGCTCCGTGCAATTCGAGTAGTCGGTGTAGTTCTGCCAAACACCGTCCAAACACAGACGAGAAGCGTTTTCTGTTGTAAAATAATGTACATTATCGTTTAGTATATTAAAATTGCTATATAATATATCGACGCTTGAAAGGCAAACGTGACTAAGCGACAATGCGTGAACTTTACAGTAGACTAATTTAAAGTTGAAATACCTGAAAAAAAATCTATCTATTTTAACGAATCTAGCTGTAGGATTGAAAGTAATTTTAATAGACCTAGAAATATATTTTTTTTTGCGCATCGAATATGGTTATTGCCTATCGTTTATGTATAAAGCAGTTATTGTCGCTTAGTCAGATTTGCCTTTCAAGCGTCGAATATGTATTATAAAAACTGAGACCTTAGAAGTCATGTTTCAAGGTGGATGGCGGCATTTACGATCTAGTTGTCTATGGGTTCCGGAAACTATTTAACACCTGGTGGGCCGTGAGCTCGTCCATCCACTTAAGTAATAAATAAACATAAAATTGTTAAAAATTCTATAGATTGGTCGTAAGAAACTGATTTTTTTTTAGTAATTACTTTGTATTACAAAATATCAAGTTCTTGTTTTGAAATAATGAATACTAGTTGTACCTAAATTATAATTAATGCTAATGGCGATTGAATTTGGAATTCATTATTCTAAGATACAAAACAAACAGAAGAAAAATACATTATAGTTTAGTTATTGGGATTATATAAATTAATGATGTAATATTTTATTGATTATTTTTTTAAATTTTGTAGTATCTTTTAATTTACATTATACTAAGATTAGAAATTGGAAATTTTATTTTAATAGTTAGCCTTTCATTCATAATTAGATTCAAGTTTAAAATATTCTACAAAATAATGTTAATAAAGTTAAGATTAAAATTATTTCAAATAGTATTTGAATACGCCTAAAATATTCGAAACTTTGTCGACAAACGCTCAAAGTTACATCGAGAGGAAAATTTATTCCACAAATCCGTATTATTTTCAATTTCAGTTTTATTCACTATTGTTCCAAAGCTCGAAAATATTTAATATTAGGCGAAATTAATGAGTAACTAATAAAAAAATATTTCTGAAAAAAAACCCAGTGCGATTATATTATGTTTGTCCTCTACGTACTACGGAATGAAAAAAGGAAAAACAATGTAATGGGTTCCAAAGCGCTTTGTGTGTTATCTGAGCGTAGGCGTTTTAACAAACCGTTTAAAAACTCGATAATTTTTGTAATAACAACGTAAGGGGCACAATTGTATTTACTGTTTGAAAATATAGGTTAAAAAATAAAAATAAAACTAAAGCTTTTTGTTTCAAATAATGCTCATGTATTGATCTGTATTAAAAACCTATTAATTTTGTATTCGCACATCTGTCATTTATTGGATTTTTCGTGGATTTTATTCTATTTATACGAATAAATTACTGATGGTAGGACCTCTTGTGAGTCCGCACGGGTAGGTACCACCACCGCGCCTATTTCTGCCGTGAAGCAGTAATGCGTTTTGGTTTGAAGGATGGCGCAACTGTTGTGGCTATACTGAGACCTTAGAACTTATATCTCAAGGTGGGTGGCGCATTTATGTTGTAGATGTCTATGGGCTCCAGTAACCACTTAACACTAGGTGGGCTGTGAGTTCGTCCAGCCATCTAAGCAATAAAAAAAAATGTTTTTGGAAGTTCCAGTACCTGATCTGTATTGTAATGCAATAAATTTCAGAAATTAATATTTGAAATGTTACCACTTACGTGTTTCATCGTATTTTATTCCGAAAAATTCTTTAAAGCATTTCTGGACGGCGACCGTGTGGCTCGGCGTCGGGTTCCAACACAATAATCCATCAAAATATGCCGGGCAGTAGTATTCTGTGAGATTAGCGTTCCTCGCCAAGCACTCGGTCCTTGCAGTCGCATTTTCGATAACGCTTTCTGCGCTTTCTAAAGTCTGTAAGTCCTCCAGTTTGCCGTTAAAAATATACTACCAATTAAGAATTGCAGCTAAATCAGCTTTGGTTTGTTCTTTGGCTTCACTTATTAATACGACACAATCACTATTCGATCGGAAATAGAACTGGCTCATCCATCCCGATTCCTTTCACTGAAACGGGCTCAGGTATTTCTCGTGTTACACTAGATCGCGCCGGAGTCTGTATCGCAGCTCGGAGTCTTCATGAGAATGTTACCATGATAAAAATGTTTACACGCGGCTTGTGTTCTAACTTATCAAGTGATAACGCTCCGAAAGTAAACATCGGCAGTCTGCAGAAGTATTTGCGTATCGTACAAGGAACTTTCGTTTTTGCTTCAATTATGGCGGTGTCATTTAACATTTCTTGCCCGTACAACCTGCAGAGTAACAAGTTCTGGTCATATTGTCATTACGATAAGACTGTGTAAATGGTGAATACACGATTTGTGTTAGAGTATTTGCTCCACACTGTGTGCTCTTTGATAAATAGCCTTTCAATGATAGCTGCGATCATGCAGAGATAACCTTGTTACAAATTTTTGTTTTCTTTTTTTAGAGCAAATGAATTCATAAAATACTAGTCTCTTAATGCACTTATGTATTTAGTACGTTCTAACAAGAAATTTAACTATTATCAATTATTTTTTATTCATCATCTAAATAAGGATTACAGTTTATGTATGAAATGTAATTATACATAGTTCCATGCTACGTAATTACCATGTTTGTAATATATGATGTAATCAATGCCGAGTAGTTCCCCGTCATAGATATGCTATTGTGATTAAACAGGTAATTAAAATGGCTGATTTTAATTAAAACAAGGAATAGCATGGGCAGGTAATTAGTTATCGATGAATTTTGGATTAGTTGTCTCAATAATTATTGGCGAATATATGTTTCTGTTTATTTAGTACATATATTTGTTAATAATAATATAATAATATAATAATTATATAATAAATATTTACTAACAATCACGCCACGTTAACTGGTCCGGTGCTAAGTTCGTAAAGAACTTGTATTACAGTTACCAGATAACGGAAATAAATGTAAGATTTTTATTATACACAAACATATATTTAATAAATATCCATAACCCTGGAAAAGACATTTTATATTTATCATACAAATATCTTCCCTTGGCGGGATTCGAACCCGCGACCCCCTTGCGTAGTGACCATGTCACTTACCACTACACCAGACGGCCGTTAATGTAGTCTTATATTCTTTTATGGTGGCCGCCACTAATTACATATCCGACCTAAGAGACCGGGGAACGCAAAGTCGCCGTCACCCAAAACATGTCTTGTCGGATACCCCGGATCCACTCTCGGTGCTTTAAGGCCCCTCAAGAATAGGTCACCGTTCTTGTCTAACTTGTCGTTTACGACGAAGAGAAGACGACTAACCCTGAAGTGAACTAACCTATAGACACAACCCATTGGGTTTCTAACCGGATCTTCTTACCGATCTGGTGGTAAATTCTGAAGAGCACTGGTCTTGCTAAGGCCAGTGTGAGCAATATTCTCAGGTTGGGCCTTTGAACACACCTACCAGCCAGTGCGTAGTTGGAATAGCCTTTTAAGCTACCAGCGAGTAAAAGAGAGAGAGAACATACTTTATTGCACACCGAAACACAATTAACATCAGAAAGCAGACAACAAGCAGATACGTTTGTACAATAGGCGGTCTTATCGCTAAAAGCGATCTCTTCCAAACCACCGTTTAATTACCCGAAATTCTGGACAGATAAAGATATAGCAGGTATGTTGCGGTGTACTATTAACAACACATTATTAAAGAAAATAAATAAATAGCGTAAGAGTTGGTTGGAGAAAAAAAGTTATAAGGTAGCGTTCTATGCAAAATTCATTCAAATAGGATGATGATATTGTGTTTTTTAATTTCAGTACCAGAATAAGATATCATGAATGTAATGGGCAGTGGGTGTGATAAGTACAATCAATATTTGCTATAACTGAATACTTTGATTAATCGCAGTCATGGCCCCAGGAAATCGGCTGTCCTTCACATGCGTATGACAGATACAACAGATATCTACTACAATGTCTTTAGGTTTTCTCATAGCTAAATGTACTCAAGCAATGAGACTCCGAAGTCATTATGGCCTAAAGGATAACATGCTTGGTGTTCTGGTATCAAGCCATGCGACTGTGCTGGTGTTTCAATCCCCCAGATAGGTACTAATTTTTCTATTGTAATATTTAAGACACGTTCAGGATTGACTTCCACGATGAAGGAATAATAACGCGTAATAAAGATCGAAGCCTCAAAAATATTAATTTGCGTAATCACTGGTGGCAGTGTGTGTTATGAGCTCGCACGAGTGGGGACCACCACTCTACCTGTTTCTGTCGTGAAGCAGGATTGAATGGTAGGACAGCTGTTACGCTATACACTTCAGACTTAGATCTCATATCTCAAGGTGCTTGGCGACATACACGTAAGTGTAGTGTGAGTTCGTTAACCGATCTAAGCACTAAAGAAAAACTGTTCAAGAACGCTAACCATTGTATTGAATTTTCTTGCCCTTGCTGCCAAGAGCTGTTTTTGCAATTATCAAAGAAAAAATATTTTTCAAATAAATTGTACTGAGTATAAAAGTGATTTAAGTTTTGTGACCGAGAGATGAAATCTGGGGCATCCGATAAGCACTTAAGTTAATTATCGTTAAGTTTAACATTTTCCAAAAAGTAGGTAGGCGTAAAATTTACGTTGATCTTGGAGTCTTTTGGATTATGTTTCGATAACAAAGACTTTTAGTTTGCAAATTCTTTTCCAATCCTTTTAATGAATATAGAAACTGTTCTATCTCTATAATCGCTGAAAGTACCTCTCGTGTTGCATTATTCAAGAAACTGTCACATATTAGTTATATAATGGTTACAGCAATTTCTGAGTTATGATCCAACCCGGGTTGCTTCGTTGATGTACCATTCACGAAAGAAAGAAAAAACAGACTTTTACAAAAATAAATGTCAAAGAATTTCAATGGTTTATTTCAAAGAAAGGGAAGCAGCAACTGTTAATTACGATTTATTGAAGTTGAATCGTAATTAAAATTTACATCGACGATTTTATCGTTTTCCTGTTCTTTGATGTTCGATTTCACGAAGACCGGATTAGGATTACCGGCATTATTGAGTTTTCTTAGTTGAGATTCGAGTAGTTGACTTTTGACTATTTGAGTTGGTAAGGAGATTCTGTGGTCAGCAACATCAACGGGCTGAACAATTTTAAAAGAACTGAAGTAAAATAGTAAAATTTTCACGAAGACACAAAAAATATATGAAAATAGAGAAAATTAATAAAATGCGGAATTTTTATGTTTTGGTATTTGAAAATCTTAATTTTGTTGTATAAATGTATAAAATAATAAAATGTAAATTTCGGTACCAAAAACGGATGAAGTTAGAGTTAAATAAAGTCCCTCCATATATATATTTTATTGCTTAGGTTGGTGGACGGACTTACGGCCCATTTGGTGTTAAGTGGTTACCGGAGCCCATAGACATCTACAATGTAAATGCCACCACCTCCTTTGAGATATGAGTTCTAAGGTTTCAGTTTTTACAGTGCAACGGTTGCCCCACCCTTCAAACCGAAACGCACTACTGCTTCAGGGCAGAAATGGGCAAGGTGCTAGTACCTACCCGTACGGAGTCACGAGATGTCCTAACGGTAATTACGCAAGTTATAATTCCATTAGAAAAAATTGGTACTTCCCTGCGAAATTCGAACATCGTTGCATCACTAGATACCAATAGACCGGACGTCTTGTCTTTTAGGCCACGACGATTTTAAAATAAATATACTACTGGAGATATAGCCCAGAGAGGGTTGACGTGAGGCAGATGGCCGGTCATAAAACTCATGTTAAATCTCTATGCAGCATGAAAGAACATGGTGTGCCAACCCCACATATATGTATAATATAATAAGGAATATGGGCAAGATTTTTTTTTTTTTTTTTTATTGCTTATATGCTTGGACGAGCTCACAGCCCACCTGATGTTAAGTGGTTACTGGAAAAAGAAAAGATTTAGAAAAGTTGTCTAGCTGCGGAAATCACCCCGAAAAGTATCAGATTTATCAGAAGTATCAGATTTATATCATTTCAAGCTTTTTTTTTGGTAGAGGACCGCACTTCATGCAGAGGTATAGGCATAGGAGCCGCGCAGAGTATGTGGGACTTGATGGTTTGCAGATGTTAGGAGCAGAACGCGGGCTCAAGGACTTTTTATGATCCTACGAACTAAACGACTCTCCTTGCACACTTTTACCCGATGTCCGACCTCTGCCAAGGCCCGCTATCCCTAAGACGTTCGACTGACGGATCGTCCAGGCAATACTGGACGATTCTACGTCCGTATCTCGGTAAGGCAGCTCGTTAGGCCGCTTGACGCTACGCGGCTGGTGTTACCAAATACGCCGCTGGACCGGGATATCGTAATTAACCACGATATTTGGCCAACTGGACGACACTTCAAGGCGGCCATTTTAATATCACTTGCCATACTTTGGCACAAAAATTTTTTGGTAGTTTTCTAAAAGACACAGGTATTTAGCTTGTAAGTAATAAGCATGTAATGTGTAGGATATCTATTAATACATTGTAAAAATGAAAGTTAAAGTTTAAATGTAATAACATGTTACATCGATCCCCTCGAATTGGCATTAAAATTACCCTGATTTCTGTTAAAACCAGATCTAATTTAACTTCCTCAAAGAAATTTTATAACTTAATAATATCAGAAAGTCTAAACATACCGTTGACTGACGAAACTCCCGAGAAACGAAAACAAGAACTTATCAAAACTCTGATTTTCGATGTTCTTTTTTACAATTACAATGAAATTGTGAATTTGTTTGTGACGGTACTAGTCGTCTTGGAAACACGTAAAAAGCCTTTTATTATTTTTAATAACAAAGCGCCAGTAGATATTGAATAGACGCCTATTGATGGAAAACCACCCAAATCACCGGCACTTGTACAATTTAACACGTATTCACTATACAATGTTTGAGATAACGTAAGAAAATAATAAAGAGAAAGAATTTTCTTTTTGTAATGACATAGTTATCTTATACAAAATTGAGGTGAACTAACCTGTGTCAAAATCACATTTACATCACATAACAGATTCTTATTTAAGTAATTCAAGGGCTTAGTAATAAAACGGAACTCAATAAAGTTATATAACTGTCGGTCAGGTGAGCATCTTCTAAGCGATAAAAGACTTTGGAACAAAATTGTGGCATGTTGTTTGTCTTTTTTCGAAACTTATGTTCGAGCGACCTCGTATGAAACTTTCAATCGTTCTTCTATTTGAGAAGATAAAGTATCTTCGAACCCAATAGTACTTTTCATATATTCTCGTAACGGATAAATCAAACACTTATTTTACTTATTTGAACTTTTTCAGTATTTCATAGGAAATATTAGATTTAGGTCAAAAATAAGAATGCCTAGACTGACGCTATTAACAAAGGGTTATAAAATATTGCTTTAGTCAGAACTTTCGATATTGTTCGAAAGTAATAACATACTTGAACGGTTCTCGTAAAATTGCATTTTATTAGACTATAATCTCGCTAACGGATTAACCAGAAATGGCTAAACAACTAATTGAGATTGCAGTTGAAGTAGCTGGGTCTGCAGGCGAAAATTATGTGAAAATTTATTACGAGAGGTTGGAATCTCAAGAATCAGAAGCGGCTCTTTCATTCAACGAATTGTTACATAACGAAGCTGAAATTACGTGTTTCAGATTTCTATTAATGATATCTTTATCATACGGGTTCTGTGGTATTGGTTTAAAATAGCATTACCCACTCTTCAGACATGGGTATCATAAGATAAGTTTTAGGAGACTAGTGCGAGAAATGACATCAGAGTATTTATTATACCTATTTGCTGCAGTTGCTGATCGGTATTTACTGGTGGTTTTTTTTATATTGTAGGAACCACCGCTCTGCTTATTCGCACCGGTGTTCGAAATATATACTTAACAAATGTTCACGATTGATTTCTACGATGAAAGAATAACAAAAATAATATAAATAGAAGAATAATATATATATATAGAAGAATATAAATAGAAGAAAAAAGAAGAATAATAAAAATAAACTCGCGAAATTATAATTTGCGAATTTATTGGTGGTAGGACCTCTTGTAAGTCCGCACGGGTAGGTACCACCACCCTTCCTATTTCTGCCGTGAACCAGTAATGCGTTTCGGCTTGAAAGGTGGGGCAGCCCTTGTACTGTTAAAACTGTGACCTTAGAACTCATATCTCAAGGTGGGTGGCGGCATTTACGTTGTAGATGTCTATGGGCTCCGGAAACCACTACACCACCAGGTGTGCTGTGAGCTCGTCGAAAAATCTAAGCAATAAAAAAAACCACGTCTGGCACTCGGGGACTGCCGCGGTAAAGCTATTGCATAGCATTTTTATTAACTTATGCAATTATATAATTATAAGAATAATAATTTAATATTAAAATAATAATAAAATAAGACTACGCTATATTTATAAACATTAACAAAAGCAAAACATTAACTGTCCCTTTCACACTCATAAGCTAGACCGCGCGAGAGAGAAGATGGGCAGACTTTTCACGATACGTATGCAGTGCGACGTCACGTCGCGCGCTTATTCACAATTACTACACAAGCGCAACGTGTGAATGTGTTGAACGCGAGCTACATGGTAGGCAAAGTTAGGTTTTAGGTTAGTGTTAGGTATTTTCGTTACGGAATTTCTTGATTTGGTCGCCGCGTTCAGTCCCCGCGATAAAAGCTATGCAATAGCTTAAAAAAGTAATGGAGAAGGTTACTAACAACTGGTTATTATCTTGTTCTGTTTATCTTATCTCCTCTGTTCGTCGTATTCCCCAGTGCTGAAGATCGTGACCTTTACGGAGTACACACGTAAAAGTTTACTTGGGAAAATTACTAGTAATGGCGTCCGCGTACCGCGTCCTTCCACAGCAGAATTGCAGAGGCGATTTAGTTTCTCTGGGCTACTAGCCCTAGTTTGAATTAGTTGACGGCCGCCCGTAGCTCGGCTTATATTTTTACGGCTGGGCTTACTGGCTGGGCTGGCATACCGACGCCAACCCTCCTCTTTTCTCCGGGCTTGGGACCGGCAATGGCAGGCTTATCTTATCTATAGACAATATTAGCCATCGAACTCATGCTATGAGGATTTCGACTTCAAGAATAAAGTTGGGAAGCACCATTTCTGTATTATGAAATAGCCGAGTTAGTAATTCAATAAATCTTTTAAATAAACCTATAAAACGATTACTTTTAAATTTAATTTTACGGCGTAGATAAGGGAACGAGCTCATGGTTGACGGACCCACTTTGAGACATGAGATTAGACAGCTTTTTCACCCTTCAAATCAGAACCAATGTTTTACGACAGAAATAGGCAAGAAAAAGACGACACCAAAAGGCCGAGATAGGGGTGATGTTCTTCTAGGCCACACAGCTTATTAATATACCTTTTCTTAACAAACAGATAAAAATCAAAAAGATAGAACTTGAATTTCTCAGAAGACTAACAGCCTGTGGTCTTAAAGTTTCCGTCTTGGAGTTTCAATTATTTCTTTGTGAAGTGAACAAACAGTATATAAATGTATTATTCAGGTTCATTGTTGTTTTAAATTTCTGATAACAAAAGTTTACTATGTAGGTACTCAACACAAAGTTTAAAGGTCGAGAAAGTTGGCAGTGGTTGAATTTGTAGATACACATTTTAGATTAGAGCTAATTCCGAGGTCAATTAATGCCTTGAGCAGTTAATAAATAAATGGTTAATAGGAGCTAAGTTTGGACATGATTTAATATTCTCTCTTTGAGATATATATAATAGGTAAAGTTATTATAAAATCGACTCGTTAAAACGATGTCGAATTTGTTTTCGTTTGTGGTCGTGAACCTAACATGATTCCGCTGTGTGTCTGATACGTATAAATGTTATGGTTTAATTATTGATTTAAATTATATGTCTGAGCATTATTATGGTTCTATCTATCTAGGTTCTAGACTATACTTCTATAATCACAGATTTCGCCAAAGCTACACACTATAGATAGATAATATTAATACAACGTTATTTATTCTATTCTCAATTTGACCACAGACTTTAACAATAACAAAAGAGCTTAACGTGGCCTAACGGATAAGACGTCCGGTGCATTCGTGTTGAAGCGATGCACCGGTGTTCGAATCCCGCAGGCGGGTACCAATTTTTCTAATGAAATACGTACTCAACAAAATAAATGTTCACGATTGACTTCCACGGTGAAGGAATAACATCGTGTAATAAAAATGAAACCCGCAAAACTATAATTTGCGTAATTACTGGTGGTAGGACCTCTTGTGAGTCCGCGCGGGTGGGTACCACCACCCTGCCTATTTCTGCCGTGAAGCAGTAATGCGTTTCGGTTTGAAGGGTGGGGCAGCCGTTGTAACTATACTTGAGACCTTAGAACTTGTATCTCAAGGTGGGTGGCGCATTTACGCTGTGGATGTCTACGGGCTCCAGTAACCACTTAACACAAGGTGGGCTGTGAGCTAGTCCACGCATCTAAGCAATAAAAAAAAAATTTTTTTTTTGCCTGTGTGTGTGTCAAATACACGGTAGTGCGTGTAATGATTTTTTTATTGATTTAATGTATTTTTTAAGCATAATTAAAAAATAATTAGCATTCTGCACTCCTTCTCTATATTCCCTATAAGTGTGGAAAATTTCATACTCCTCCATCCGCGCCATTTTCGTAAAAAGGGTACAAAGTTTTTGCTTCACGTATTAATTTATAGATAGTACTGCGGTATTTTCTTAATATTATAGTAATCGCGAGTGGTAAAAATAATTAATGCTAATTTGAAGGGTAATATCTAAGTGTTAGACACGGGCTTGACTGTGCCCCTGATATTGACGCCGTCCATGAGCAACGGCAACCGCTCACCATCAGATGGGCCGTGAGCTCGTCTATTTATACAATAGGACTATATTTTTTTTTTAGCCCTTAACTTCTAGCTTCCTTAACAAAGTATAACGCGTTCCAATTTTAAAACGGAAAGTAATAATTTGCTAAATTCAAACTCAAGTACATAACGATTGGTCGGTCTGACGCTGGTGTGCGCGTCACTCTGCAGGTGCCGGCGGAAGATCAGCGCCGCAGTACCGATTGTTTCGTTACTGTTAGGCATTGCTGAGCCGGTAACCGTTTCCAAGCCTCGTTATTTTTCTTATCTTTGTTTTTATTTTTTGTACCTAATTTATGTTTGGAATAAATGTTTATTATTATTATTATTTTATTGCCCTTGTATGCATTCGAGCATATGACCCACCTGATGGTGAGTGGTTACCGTCGCACATGACTTCAGCAATGCCAAGAGTACAGCCAAGCCGTTGCCTACCGTCAAATACTCTCCACAAGCCTCGTTTGAAGAAGGACATGTCATAGCGCTCGGTTACGGCTTAATACCACGTTTTTAATTTTCATTACAATTATGATTTCTGATGTTTAGAATACTTTACGCTTATTGTGGTCACGGACAGTGGTCGCCGTAAAAGTAGTTTTAATGTTATAGTATTATTCACCTGTATCTTAATTCCCAATAAGGTTCAAATCCTTCAATTCAATTTGAAGTCGTCGTGGCCTAAAGGATAAGACGTCCGGTGCATTCGTATGTTCGTATATTCGATGCACCGGTGTTCGAATCCTGCTGGCGGGTACCATTTTTTCTAGTGAAATACGTACTCAACAAATGTTCACGATTGACTTCCACGGTGAAGGAATAACATCGTGTAATAAAAACCAAACCCGCAAAATTGTAATTTGCGTAATCACTGGTGGTAGGATCTCTTGTGAGTCCGCACGGGTAGGTACCACCACCCCGCCTATTTCCGCCGTGAAGCAGTAATGCGTTTCGGTTCGAAGGGTGGGGTAGCCGTTGTAACTATACTGAGACCTTAGAACTTATATCTTGAGGTGGGTGGCGCATTTGTCGCAGAAGGAAACTGCAGAACGGGAGAGGGAGATCTCGACTCCCTTCCCCGGCCGCAGAAGGCGCACCGGGCGCAGGACAAGGGCGGACAACGCCCTTTTCCGCCCCCCATGAATGGGTCCAGGGGCGAGGGACTTGGGAAAGCCCTCGCCCCCTATTCGATGGACCTGAGACGGAGGCGCATGCGGGTGTCGGCGCGTGCCTCTGAGGCGATGCACGGAGTAGCTGAACGCCTCACTACTCCGTGCAGGAGACGAGGCCTGGACAGACCGGGCCAGCACTGGTGTGGGGCTGCGGAAGAATTTGGATTCCCGCGGCCCTGCGCGCACGTGGGGGTGGACACCGGGGTGGTTTTAGCCGGTAGGAGTCCGGCACGCCCCTCCGCTTTTCCCCAGGCGGAGGTAGTCCATGAGGATTTCCCACCAAAAAAAAAAAAAAAAAAGGGTGGCGCATTTACGTTGTAGATGTCTATGGGCTCCAGTAACCACTTAACACCAGGTGGGCTGTGAGCTCGTCCATCCATCTAAGCAATGGGGCGTTGAAAATTCACAATTTAATTTTGTTTCCATCCTTTGATTTATACTTTTCCTAAAAGTTTATTCATTGAAATTCTAAAACGGTATAACACAAACGATGATCCTACGGTATTGCGTATGCCCGCGGGACAGGTCGTCCGTAGGTATTTACAATAAAGATTCATGAATTACTACGGATGCGTGGGTCAATGTAATAATGAAAAAAAAAATTACACAATTTTTCTTCTCCATTTAATAAAATAATAATGTAAAATTCTTAAATGAAATATACAATATTATGTTAATAAAAATCCTTCGCTTACAAAGTATTTAATTAATGCTCTATTCTAGATATTTTTAATTATATTTTTTTAAGCTATTCAATCGGTTGGCTTTCTACGATTCTCTGTGGTATTTTAGAATTAAAGGGTATTAGAAGAGTTTCGATTTAAATATCGAACCTATCGAACCTTTAATTCGAACCTTTGAGAATGTGTAATTGCTTTTCTTTAGATATAATAAGCGTGGCGATGTCAAGACATGTAGGTTCACAAAACGGAACTGAAAATATGAAGAGAAATAAGTCAACTAATTAATGAAAAGGGGTACAAGTGCGTCGGTATGATGGTAATTGGTATCGCCTAGGAGTTTCAGGAGGCATTGCATTCTTTTCCAATGAGCAGGCAGATTAGGCAACATCGGTTGACCCAAGAGTATATAGATGATAGAAACCGTTTGAAGCTGACAAGGAAACATCATATATTTGTTGGCAAGCCAAACGTTTTTGTTAAAATCAAATATAGATTATTAATCTATACATCATAATAAAATTGGAGTGTATGTTTGTAATATTGAAATAATCGCTTCTTACTACATGCATATGAATGAATATAGATACAGTAAAAACATCAAAATAACATTTTTTATAAACTTTTGTCTGTCTGTCTGTTTGTTCCGGCTAATCTTTGGAATGGCTGGACCGATTTTGACGAGACTTTCACTGATAGCTGATTATATAAGGAGTAACTTAGGCTACTTTTTTTAGACTAGCATCGCCCCGCGGCGTCACCCGCGGTACGATAATAACCGCGGTTAACATCGCCAGACTCAGCTATCAATAATAAAATTTAATGTTTTTGAAGCAAAGGGAGGACGGGTCGCTAGTATATAATAAATTATAACATTATATATCAGACTATACTTGACAATCAATTGATTTAATCAATAAACTGATTGTTATTCTGTAATTGATTGATTATTGTATTCATAATTAAATTTAATTAAATTTTAATATTTCGATCATAGATTTGAAGTAAGCTGTACTTCTGACTGAAGATCGTGATACAGTGACTAATTTAGAATTACATATTCGCGTGGTTATGATAAGATTGTCGTTTGCCTCAATTAAATTAACTTGGTATTGATATATTATTAATATCACCAAAAATTATAAAAATATTATTAAATAGAAAAAAAAACAAGTTATTTATTGCTGAGAGTCGAGATAAAAGCTCAATTCAGTTTACTTCGGACACAGATTACCTCACAAAGGCCCATAATGTATAGGACTATTATTAGCCGCATTAATATTTCCAATGTTGTTCGTTTTTGTATTGTTGCCTCAATATAATGTATACATATTTTGTGTATATATTGTTATTTGTAAGTCGTTAGATGTCATTTCAGATTACATCTTTTTATAATTGCTTAGATGGGTGGACGAGCTCACAGCCCACCTGGTGTTAAGTGGTTACTGGAGCTCATAGACATCTACAACGTAAATGCGCCACCCACCTTGAGATATAAGTTCTAAGATCTCAGTATAGTTACAACGGCTACCCCACCCTTTAAACCGAAACGCATTACTGCTTCACGGCAGAGATAGGTGGGGTGGTGGTACCTACCCGTGCGGACTCACAAGAGGTTCTACTACCAGTCAAAGTCACCACCAGTCTCTGAACTACTAAAAGATTTAATAAGGATTTCTTATATTATACTATTTTAACTGTTTTGATTATTGAAATAACACGGTCGCGTTTCACTTGGTAACTTTACACTTTACTTGCATACTCAGTTAAATGAAAGCGGATAGAATATAAACTTCGCAATATCATAAAATGTAATTTTTTCACACGTGGTAACATTTACGTGATAACTTTTACGATTATCTTGTTTGCATATTTATATTTGACTAGCTGGCCCGGCAGGCTTCGTAGGGCCTCAATCGATAAATAAAATACCTAAGCTTTTGTATAAAATAAACTTAAAACAAACAAAAGGAATCTGTCCTACGGGGGACACATCAAAGGAAAAACAAAATTGTTATTTTTATTTAATTCCGAGCATTTTCATATTTATCTAACTTTTGAACCTTCTCTGGACTTCCATAAATAATTGAAGACCAAAATTAGCCAAATCGGTCGAGCCGTTCTAGAGTTTTAGCGAGACTAACGAACAGCAATTCATTTTTATTTATATTAGATAAGTTGTGATTTTCGGTCGTTACGACGAAACAGCGATCTGACGAAAACCCGTTTAGATCCCATGATAAAAGGGGCTCCATGGAGGTACACTGTGATGTCAGGATTCATGGAGTGATAAAATTAATTTGACGAAGAATGTGGATCTCGTATAATGAATTATTTGTTTACTGCTTTTGTTTTCTTTAACGTGAATTTGGCATTTTTTATTTGACCGTCTATTTAGTGGCCTCGATAAAGACATGACTCTCTAGTGAATTTCAACACGATTACAAAAGCAAATAGACTTGCACACACACAACATTAGACACAACGTGAAAATCAGTTACGTTTTGCAATGAAATGAAATGAAACCTGAATTTATAGTCACAAGTATAGAGATCCGAAATGTTGTGAAATTCTAATTTTCAATTTTGATTACAATCTTATTGTAGAGTTTTATTATCGATTGTACACTGTTGTAAGTAAAATAATGTATTATTCTTCATTAATATTTAAAATGATGAATATATTAGATAATTTAATCAAACATTGTCAACGAAATCATTGAGCGATTACCATTGAGCGTGGTAATGAAATAGAAAATTCTTAATAATTGCATCTTTGTTTTTGATTTCTAGCTTTATTCTAAGACGGTTTAAGTCTATTTTTATATTTGTCTATATACTTCTATTTGAGAAATAATGAAAGCTTTCAATAGTATCGATGCATAAATCTATGGTTTCTGCTTATGTATTTTTTTATGTAAATTAGATCTGGTTGTGTCGTGAAAGTTATTCAACTCTATCTTACCGTATTATTATCTGTGTTGTCAATTATTTTACTTCAGAACAGAAAGCTTAGTTTAAAATTGAGCTTTTCGAAACAAAAGACGCCAGGCGAATTGATAAGATAAATATTAAGAACACGAAAGCAAAGTACTAAAGATTATCTATCTTTAGACTAAGCTTTGGAAGGGTGTGTAACAATAAGTTGAAGGTTTTGTATTTAGGAGCCAGTCTATGGGCAGCAGTAACAGATTATTAATAAGTGATATTTTTTATTGTCATAAAAGGTAGATGAGCTAATGGCCTAAAAGGTGATAAGCAATCGCCGTCTGTAAATGAGATGGTGATGACGAATCATCTCAAAGCGTTTGTCAGAGACTCCATATGGAAAATACGGCAAAAACACAAAAGGAACCAAATCTATTTCTATCTATTAAGTCCTTTTGTAGACCCAGAGATTCCGAAAGGTCAGTAAGATCGGGATTATCAACAGTTCGAAAGGTGCTCTCTTCTCTATGGAGCCAGATAGAAGTAACTGATGCTTGGAGCTCGGAACCAGAGATGGAAGCAGTACTCCGTGCGAGGTTGGAGTTGTGCTTTGTAAGTGTTTAAGTAATATGTCTTTGTTCTTACTTGCAATAACGTTTTGCACTGTTGGGGAATCTCAGAATATTTCATTTCGATAAAGCGGCACAACACGAGGACCCTCTCATCGTGGCCGCCGGTAACTACATTCCCGATCCTGCGGACAGAATGGAAAGTAGTCGACGTCGCCCCAAACACGTCATCTCGGATCCTCCCGATCCATTAACGGTGCTTCTAGGTACCTCAAGCATCGGTCATCGTCCTTGCCGAACCCGTCGCTTGCGACGAAGGGCTCGACGAGTAAATTAACCCTCAGACACAGCCCACTGAGTTTCTCGCCGGATCTTCTCAGTGGGTCGCGTTTCCGATCCGGTGGTAGATTCTGCGAAGCACGGCTTTTGCTAGGGTTCGTGTTAGCAACGTCGTCAGGTTTGAGCCCTGTGAGCTCACCTACTAGTTAAGGTTACACTGATATAGCCACTAAAGGCTCTCAGCTCAGGTAGGGAAAAAAAATAGAATATTAGAAGCCAACGTTCCATGTGACTCCGATACTGAACATCGCTTGAAATTTCGACTTCAATAATACCCCTTAAAGGTTTATCAGGCATAATCTATGGAATTGCGGCTTCCTGAACAAGAAATCAAGATTTAATTACATTAATTTTACTAATCTGTTCAAAACGTCTATGATACGAATGTTTTTATTTGTCTGGTCTTTGAATTACTACTTTGGGAATTTTATAAAAGGTTTCAGGAGTCATCAATTACCATAAATTGAAATTATACAAAGCTCAAAAAATTGATTCATTTTAGAATTTGTCATATAGTTCAACAAACTCTATGTCGTTATACCAGTCATCTGTAGTATTGTCACCGAAGTATGGTCAGACTTTTCTAGCAGTTCATAAAAATGATTTAAAATGAAGCTTTTATGTTCTAATTTGTCTTACTAAAGCTATAATGGCCACTTCTTCATACAGTTAAACTTTCCAATGTTACTTTGGTGTAGTAATAGCTTTGATAACGTAGTAAACTGCCAATTAATTTCAAATTAATAAGTAAATAGATGAAAAAGTGAGCTTGTTGAAATGTTTGCCATTTTATTCACATAAATAAGAAATCTGAAAAAGTTCCTAGTAATATTTGCCCGAGATTAAAAAATAATTTTATTGGAATGGATTTTTTTCTACGACATGCACAGCACTGTATTTTGAGATGGTTTTCACAATGATTGTATTTTATTAGTATTAATCATCAGAACGAGGATCTAATTATCAGCCTTTTGGGCATGTTATTAATTTATAAATTTCCTTTACCATGATATACTGGTTTCTATTGTATGCTTTGTCCTTTAGCTTGAACTGTTGGTTACGTTGATAGCGTTTCGAGACTCGGTTTAAAATTTCAAACATGCCTTTATGTTTCCCTTGTAACATTCGTACTACATCATGCCAATTTTTTTATCTCCATTTATACAGAATAGATTAAATGTTGCGAACACGAATATTTTAGAATCTGAATTCTAGGCTTTTTTGTTTAATCTTCTGTATTCCAAAACGGGGTATTCAATTTTTCTGATTTTTTATTTCCATGACGGAAGCTAAAGTCGAGAAGTAAGAGGATAATCGCCAATCAGCTTGTTTTAAATCAGTTTTAAATGCTGCAACCGCATATTAGAATAAAGTAACAGTGAAAACAATTTGTAGAACTAACTAGATATATACGTTATATTAAATGAAATTTGTCTCTTTCCTTTCTTAATCAAAACTTCGGGTATTTTGTAAGAAATACGTTATTAAATCTATACTAATATTATAAAGAGGAAATATTTGTTTGTTTGTTTGTATTGAATAGGCTCCGAAACTACTGAACCGATTTGAAAAAATCTTTCACTGTTTGGAAGCTACACTATTCTCGAGTAACATAGGCTATAATATGTTTTGAAAAAATTAGGGATCCTTACTAAAATTCAGATAATGTAAACCAAGGTGTAAAAAAATTGCCTAAAATATTCTTTACATCGCGTGTCCTGCGAAAACTATTGATGATAGAATAAAAATAATGTACTACCACTTTGTAGAACACATTATTATTTACATAAAGTGTCGACAGCATATGTCTAACTATTATAGTTATGCCGCAATAAGTGTTCTTTTATTTAAAAAAAATAAAACGAAGTCGTTGAATTTTTTTTATTTTATTGCTTAGATGGGTGGACGAGCTCACAGCCCACCTGGTGTTAAGTGGTTACTGGAGCCCATAGACATCGACAACGTAAAGCGCCACCCATCTTGAGATACAAGTTCTAAGGTCTCAAGTATAGTTACAATATAGTTACAATTTTTGTAAAAGACCCGAGCGGAGCCGGAGCGGGTCGCTAGTCGTCTTATATAAGAAGCCATTTTAGTTAGGAAATACGTTCCTCTTCGTGTTCTATCTTTTGCCTCAGGGATTCAAGCCGCCAACATCGCCCGACCTAATGTATTTCACTTATAAGAATAAGTATTATAAATAAAGGGATAATTCCTTTATGATAATAGAAACAATGCTTGTTCAAAATTTCCATTCAGTGTTTGATGTAATCATTAAGTTGTGTTTATCAGCTCGAGGCAATCCGGAAATATTTTTACACGTGTAAATTACCCTTAACACGGAATACCCGGTCATATTTATGTTCCATTACAAAATATTTTGTTCTCTTTGTGTTTTTAGGAGAGCATACCTACGAAACGGTTTGTTTATTTTTATTGGTGATTAAAGTTTTCTTAATTATTCGAAGTAATTTGGCTTGTATGTAAATGTTTCGTTTTTAAGTAACGAAATTTTTGTAGTGCTTCTGCTTTTGCTATTGGAGTTTACTGCTTAGAAAATGGTTTCATTTCAAGACTGGTACAATTTGATGGGCAGTAAAATCGAGCCTTAAAAGCGTTCTCTTTTTCATTCATATTTACTTATCAAACAACATCAAACAGGCTAGATATCAAACTGAATTGTATTCGATTGTGACGATTAATTTATTTATTTATTTATAACACTTCATGTAAAATTTACATTGGCGGACTTAATGCCTAAGGCATTCTCTACCAGTCAACCAAAGGTAGTGCAGAGTGAATAGTGGTAGGTGCAATGAAATCAACAAATCACACAAAAAATGTATATACATACATATATACACAATCACATATACATACATATACAAATACATACATATATACATATAATAGTTTATACGGTATTAAAATTTAGTACGGTATAAAAATGTTAACTAGAATTTTGTTAATCTAGTTAACAAAATTCTAGTCAACATTTTCATTTTACTGCGTATTAAGAGTGTACCAGAATTTGACGGCAGATAGTAGCACATATTATTACATTATTTTTGTTAATTTTTTATCGAATTTATTTATGAAAAGAATTATTAAAGTGTGTACTTTCTTAATACGCTTTTATTAGCTTCAGACGTGTGTATCTTAGTATGTAACGGAATATTTGAACATGATTTTGACCCCCTTCAACACGCCGGATTAACTCGAAATTTGGTATACTTACTTATACTTAAAGGAATGATGACAATTCAATATTAAAAAAAATATTGTAAAAATTGAACTTCAACTAAAAAATAGAAAATAAATTTTAATAAATTTGAATTAAAAATAGTGTAGCAAAAAAATGACTTTATTGTAAAAAAAGCGTGGGTTGCTTTTCAGGATATTATCAAAATAACCCTTCCACTCATATCTGTTCATAAAATATTTATAACTACTTGTACCATGCACACCACGCTTTTTTTACAATAAAATATTTTTTTTTCAAATGATTCAATTTCAATCAAATTTATTAAAATTTATTTTTTTATACGAAATTTATACTTTCTTTATTAGAAGAAATACATTTATTTATCTCCTTATCTGTTGTATATTTGATGACAATCGCAGTCAAATAAAACTCCAATCGTACATCGGAGGTGTTCCTCCAATTCTTTTAATATGATCCTGCACGTGAAAACTGAATTAGCTATGTTATTATGGCACAGAATATCATAGATAGTCAACAATTGATAAAACGAGGTCGGACTAGATTCTCGGTTCGATTATTATCTTTGTTCTAATTCCGATTAAAGTTTGGGTATACGGTTTCGTAATGCTGTTCTTGTCTTGTAAGCTGTTTCCTGGAATTATAACACAGAAACAATCAATTCCACACACAAAAACCACATTAGCACAACACACAAATAACTTTTAATAGGAACAAAACTATATTCGTATAAAAGGATCTTTATCGTTCATTTACACACGGTCTTTGGACGAAAATAGCAAATGTAAACGATCGTGCTGGAAAATAAATTAGACTCCAGCAATAAGAACGAGATGCTAATGATCAAATTGGGTCAAATCATATCGCTTGATAGAAGCCGAAGAGCTATCACAAAATCATTAGGCACAAAACGGCAAATTAAAAAAAAAAGGTCCTCAAAGTAAATAAAGCATTTGTATTACTGTTGATAGGAGGCTGATGAGGTTAAGTGGATACTAAAACGTGCTCACCTTGCGGTAGAAGCTTAAAGTCGACGGTTTCTCGTCTTTCAATCCAAAACCCATGATTGTTTTGCGTTTGAAAAAGGTAGTATCAAACCTGATACACAGCACGCTCCGTAACCAATAGGAATGAAGGGATTCAGGAGAAGGTACTGAAATAATTGCAGCGTAGAGTTTATTTTTACGAGTTTATATTTCGTCGCGTCGTTTTCAATTTAAAAACATGTCACCTGCCATATTGTTCGTGTGAGTAGAATTTATTAGATGAAGGCTGTATTACGTACGCTACGGGCTCTATTTGGTTGTGTCTCTCAACATATCAGATTAAAAACACGAATGGATTCCCTTTTACGAAACATCGTCGCAAAAAGGTTTCGGAATTAAATTAAGAATCGATTGTTTCTTCTGCTCTCTCTAAAAAGAAACTCTGATTATTGCGGGCTTTTTTGTATGCTTGGATATTGATTACTCAACTTTTCAAATTGAAGTTGGGTGAATGAGCTCATAGATCATTTGCTGTGGTAATGGACCTCATAGACATCATAATCGAAATGCCATCACCAACCTTGAGAGATGAGGTCGAGTCTTCAATTGAGTTCTATATAACGTTCGGTTCTAATTACAGCACAAGTGTATAGTGGATATTATCAAGTAATTATGAAAGAATCAAGATTTTAACAAATGACTCCTCAGTGTTGAGTACCCGAGTAAAAAAGGCCATTTGTGTGGCGTTTTATACTCATATATATACATATATTTCTTATTAAAAAATATCAATTTTTTTTTCTTTCTTTATAATTAATTAAAGTGATATTCATAATGTACTATATAATATTCTCAATATAATATTTACCATCTCGAGAGCTTTTGCTTTCGATTGAAATCAAATATATCATTTTTGCTTTTGCTTGTTTGCAATCTATGAACTTTGTTATTTGGTGAAAATTTGACGTTTAGCTGTATCCTTTCATACATAAATATGTGGTTGGGAAAATCGTGACTAAATGGCCTAGATTCCTAGACTAAGATGTTATGTGCTAGCAATAGAGGTATCAGACACTAAAGATGAAACAGGAGACATTCTCTTGTATAAATCATGGACTGGAATATTGAGCTGGGAGATTTGGTTTCTTTAGCTTCTTACTGTTCCAATGATGTCTTTAACCGGTAATTCTATGTACAGAAACTGATTGTATAAATTCCACATTATCGTCGGATAGTATTCTTTATCCCTTTATCGATAAATGGGAGGTTTTTTATTAATTTAGCTAAGTAGGCACTCGTCACTAAGGTGAAAGCAGATCGGCTGCGTACTTTATTCCACTTACAAGCCTGAGTCTTGAGATAAATCTGAAAGTATTTGGGTCACTAAGTCAGACAAACGCACTTTCGTTACGTGTCGGTAAGTTATATGGTCGTTCAGGCGTAAATATATATGATTTTTCATTGCTACGGTAGGCAAACTGGTTTAAGGTAAAATAGTAAGTTGTCACTGCCATGGACATTAGCGAATCCTCCTCTAATTCTGTGTAAGTAGTTTAAAAGTTTCCTTAGAATAGATTAGGTTATGTTTAACTTTAACGTTTTCATTTTTAAACAATACAAGAGGTTTTAGTGTGCAAAAATCGACGTATTCGTGACTAAAATAGCTTTATCATTTTCCGTGCTTCTACCGTTCTTATATTGTGACGTAATCTGACCCCGTGGGAAGCTGGGGTTTTGGTTGTGTAGACTGATGTATTGTCCCTGTATCTCACGCGATTGGTGTTAGCGGATAACTTGACGAACTATATAGATTCTTTAAGTACGCAATTATTTCTTACAAGTAAATTATTTATAAAAAATCGGTTGTCTGTATAGTCGGTTTACTGACGATAGTTGAACGTGACAACGTCATAAGAAAATACTGATGGAATGGTTTCATTTTTGTATAGCAACTGTCCACGCGGATGCATCGCTCACTCAAGTAGGAGAGAGACAGATGTCGAACGCTGCCGAACGCGGAGGCCGATTGTGCCTCTTTGTCGCTCGTTGCGCTTCATGCAACGCCTCAGAGCGAGGTAACGCCGCATGAGTCATGTTTTCGTGCGTGCAGCCGGCTCCATCGAATTATAAGACGTTGTCACGTCAATGAAAATCTATTGATACATTTTGTAAGTCTGGTATTTATCGAGGCTTTATTCAGAAAGCCCCGTTTATAGAGTGTTGAAGGCTATTTTCAGTTTGATACTATTAATAGATGCGCAATGAAGTTACTGTAGCGTATCTCTTAACATGTAGACGTTTCAGTTATTAGCAAATTATGAGTACTATCTTTCACATTGAAAATACATTTATCAAAATAGTAGTGTAACGGATAATGTACAGCTGAACACGATATTGAGAGGGTATAGCTGAATTTGTTATTATGAGAAATCCATCTCTACGACGTTTTTTTTTTTTGCACTTGAGTGATCATTGTTAAAAAATCGTAGCCAGCTATAATTCAACAAAATAATTTTTCCTAGTTGAAACTAATATAGAATACCATATATTGTAGAGTAAAAATGACGCCGATCCTGAAGTGAATAATGAAGTACATCAAAATTACTATTTAAATGATCACCAATATACAACATATTAATGACATACCAATCCCTTGGGCACGAATGGACAGATTAACCTAAAAGACATTATAACTTAATTCATAAACGGGCGATGGAGCGCCTGAGTCACCTAGTTACGTGATGATTACCGGAGACCATGGACATAACTATATGAATACCGTCACTCATTTTGAGACATGAAGTCTAAGGCTCAATTGCATAGTTTAACGGCTGTCTGATTCTGATAAAAAATTGTAAATATTCATTTTTTTCATATTTTAAACTACTGCGATAATTATAGATATCTAGAGATAAAGTTATGTACTTTTTTTTTTTTTGGTCACGAGGAAATCGCCGGATTTCCGCCCTTTTCTGGGGATACTGGGCGGGGTATGTCAGAGTCGAACTGACTAAAACCTCCTGTCGCTCAACAACCAACGTCCAAACCTCGCATGAGACAGAACTCATGACAAGGCAAAGGGGGGGAAGGTGAAGCGTTTAGTGCGGAGCACATCTCTCCCATCACCCTCCCCCTCGGGACGTCGGACTGGCGGTCGTCGGCGCCACGACCACCAGCCCTCTCGGTCGGCAGACTGTCCGAAGCCCGCCTAGATGGCGCCGGTTAGAGTGGGTAAAGTTATGTACTTAGAATGATTTAATAGTCAGACTCGAAGGATAATTTTGTATTAAAATGGGTTTTGAAGACAAATGGTAACTTGCTAAATTAAACCTCTCAAAAATAGTACTTACAATTAATATCAGAATGTTTGTCTTAAATATGATCATTTATTATTTTTATTGTGGCTATTATACGTATTATGCTCGTAATAAATTGACTTTATCAGCTTCCATATTAGTGAAATGTTAGCTCATATTTCTAACCACAGTCGTTTTTCTTTCTTCATCTGGTTCTTTATTCTGTATCTCTAATTATTTGTATATCACTTACTGTCTTGTTCATGTTCTCTCAACACCTGCAGATCGTTGAGTCTCAGTTTTCGATTCAACACTCTGTGGCTAATCATACTGATTTTCAATTTTAAAGTGGTTATAACACACAGAAAAACTGCGTAGACATTAAAAACTAATTTAAGTGATTACATTTTGTCGAGTCACTCGAGCTCATGACGTCATAATTAAAGTGTAAGGTGTGACTCCTGCTTTTAATGCTGATAATCAATGCACATTTTCTTATTGAAAATCTTATCCAGTTGTGGCCGTAAATAGATTGATTGTGGCGTGCAGCCCTCGATAAATTACATTTAACGTCAAGGTGCAGCTTCGAGTTATCGGGAACGGTCTGGACGCCGAGTATGCTCGATCGTTTTATACGACCTCACCCTTCTTACAGGCTTGCGTTTCTCATGAGTAAACTCAGGCCGACTTTGATAAATGGCATGACATATCTGGTTGTATGTAACTCAATAATGTTTGATTATGATTGGAATAATGTTTGAATGAAGAATGAACTTCATAAACTTTAATTTGATTTAGATTAATATGTTTCGTTGAATCATTTTGAAGTCATTATTGCCTGGTGGGTAAGAAGCCCAATGCTCTCTCAACAAGCGATGCGACCATATCGGTGCCCAAAACCCGCAAGTTTAAATGTTACCTAGGAAATGCAGATTTAACACATGTCCAGGAATGACATGAAGGATTTTTTTATTTTTTTATTTATTGCCCTTGTAGGCAGACGAGCATACGGCCCACCTGATGGTGAGTGGTTACCGTCGCCCATGGACTTCAGCAATGCCAGGGGCAGAGCCAAGCCGCTGCCTACCGTTTTTAGTAGTAGAGCGCATTGTGAGATTGCACGGGTCGCGAAGCAGTCATGTGTTCCGATTTCAATGGCTGCCTTTACGCAATACAATTGAGGCTTCGGCAAAGTAGTTGATGGCATTCATATTGTAATTAATATCTATGGGCTCAGCTAACCACTAAACACCAGTCGGCCATACCCTTCAATGCAATAAAAAGAAACAGTTTTTGTATGTTGTGTACATAATATTATTTTAATTATGTTTTTCAAATTCGTTTTCTTTTTATTGTAGGCGAGAAGACCAGATCACGGCTCACCCAGCGTCTATTGGTTAACTGATCGGACGTCGCAACATGTAAAGCTGCGTTTGCTAATAGTAAACAAGTTTTACGACATTTAATTAGTCGTCGTCGTGGCCTAAAGGATAAGGCGTCCGGTGCATTCGTATCTAGCGATGCAACGGTGTTCGGATCCCACAGGCTGGTAGATACCACCACCCCGCCTACTTCAGCCGTGAAGCAGTAATTTGTTTCGGTGTGAAGGGTAGCGGTTGTAATTATACCGAGACCTTAGAACTTATATCTCAATATGGGTGGCGCACTTACGTTGTAGATGTTATGGGTTCCAGTAACCACTTAACACCAGGTGGGCTGTGAGATCATCCATCAATCTAAGCAATAAAAAATAAAGATAAATAATAATTAATTGAATGTACCAAAGCACAAATGTATAATAGAAGGGTCTTATATCAAACTATGTGGCCTTTAGCCTTTTGACTTGTGTTACTTAAATGGGTTTTGTGCTACGCAGCCTACACATTATTCAGGTGAACCCTTTTGTAAGCATTATAACGTACGTGAAAGTTTTCCGAGAATAGAACAATTGAATTTTGTTCTCATTTAGTGCTTACAAAAATGTTGCTCGTGCCGAGAACACAGCGACCGTCGATGTATAAACATCACGAAAGCTAAGCTTAAAAGTTTTACAAGTTTCGAAATGATCACCTTCTGTTTCTAAGTTATATTCTTCGGTAGTGTTTATTATGAGATAATTGATCTTCGTGTCAGGGTTTTATTTTCTTTTTTTATTTATCTAATTCACATATCAATAATGTACGATTTATTGTTGTCCTTTTCTCGTATGTGATTCAGGCAAACGGAATATACATGAAAGACCCTAGTTTGGGGACGTCTCACTCTTTTTTTAATTTTTATTGCTTAGATGTGTGAACGAGCTCACAGCCCACTTGGTGTTAAGTGGTTACTGGAGCCCATAGACATCCCATCCCATCTACAGACCCGTTGTAGACATCTACAACGTAAATGCGCCACACATCTAATATAAGTTCTAAGGTCTCAGTATAGTTACAACGGCTGCCCCACCCTTCAAACCGAAACGCATTACTGCTTCACGGCAGAAATAGGCGTGGTGGTGGTGGTGGTACCTACCCGTGAGGACTCACAAGAGGTCCTACCACCAGGTTTGGCATTTCGAAAGTTGGTCTCTGTGTAACATTTACCAGTCGTAATTTTTTTTTCTGCGTATAAATATAATAATTGGAATGGAAAGGTTTATTAATTATGTAGGTATTTAATCACGAAAATGGTACAGCTGTAATAGAATAACATTTGTAGCTTCGATAAAATGTGTCACGGTGGGCGGCGACATTCGATTCGCGATGTTTATGTGCTCAGTGCCTACGTTTGCCTATGTTTGTCGCTAGGGGCGCTGTTCTAACTGCACACAAATTTGAGTTAACTTTTACGCTATCGAGAACGTTAAAAAACTCGCATCAAACATACCGATAACGCGATTAGTAAGTTCGTTTGCCCATCTACTAAATAAATACGATTTTAATGGATGTTTTCGAATAAAAATACCAGTGCCTTCTTATTTAAGGCGGCACGAATAAAATCAGAGCCACGGCGGTCGAGATTATGCTAGAAATTTACATTTGCGCGAAAAAATTTCATTCGCCATTGTGGATAGTCGAAACAAATACTTTCGTTTCGGATTCCTGGGGCAGAATTGTTTTATGTTAAATTAAATGCTTCTGTTCTGTTGATTTTTCATTTCATTCATTTGTGAATGCCGTGCCGTCATTTCGAAGTTATTTAATCATTAATGTTTAACGTAGGAAATGAACGCGCCGAGCCCTGTACTAAAATTAATTACATATTTTAATTTTTAAATAAATTTAAGC
This sequence comes from Bombyx mandarina, assembly GCF_030267445.1. Lineage (NCBI taxonomy): Eukaryota > Metazoa > Arthropoda > Insecta > Lepidoptera > Bombycidae > Bombyx > Bombyx mandarina. The sequence goes on along the minus strand of NC_143225.1, from coordinate 7,359,928 downwards.
ATAGATTTTATTAAATGTGTTTGTAATTTTTTATTACTGGATTGTATTATTGGTGTTTTTCCCGGTCACCGTTCTCGTCGAACCCGTCGCTTGCGACGAAGGGCTCGACGAGTAAATTAACCCTCAGACACAGCTCACTGAGTTTCTCGCCGGATCTTCTCAGTGGGTCGCGTTTCCGATCCGGTGGTAGATTCTGCGAAGCAGGGCTCTTGCTAGGGTTCGTGTTAGTAACGTCGTCAGGTTTGAGCCCCGTGAGCTCACCTACTAGTTAAGGTTACGCTGGAATAGCCTCTCAAGGCTAACAGCATAGGTAGGAAAAAAAAGTACTGGAGGTAAAGTCATTATCTATTAGTTACATCCTTTTTTATTTTTTAATGTTTTATTGAGTGAATGAGATCACGGTCTACCTGGTGTTAAGCGATCACCGGAGCCCATAGACATCCACAACATAAATGCCACGAACCGCCTTGAGACATGAGTTCTAAGTCTCAGTTTTTACTGTATAACGGCTGCTGAAAGGTAATTGAAATCTAAACGCATTATTGCTTCATGACTACAACAGGCCGGGTGGTTGTACCTACCCGTGCGTGCTCACAAGACGCCCTACCACAAGTTTCAGAGCACAAATAAATAAAAGCTTAGCTTATAACAACATAATCATGGTGCCAATGTTAGTAAACTATGTTTGAAAGCCTGGTGATCCTGCTAATAAGCCCATATAATAAAATGGCTGTATCGTCATAGGTCATTAATACGTGTGCAAGCTTTCCAGTTAATCCGACGTCTTGGAATTGTTAAGCATTACGCTGAATAGATGGACAGATACAAACTCACAGCAGGTCAAGCTAATAAAAACATCTTAGTAGAAATTTTATAACGATAATTCTGCAATAGCTGAAGAAATTTTTGTATTAGTTTTCTAATACGTGGCTGAATTACTAATAAATTTTCCCGATTGAACTTTGCTCTGTGCTTTAGAGACCTTTCTAAGGGTTGCGATATTGGTTCTTTGAACAGTTTGATTTGTTGTAACATTTCTTGGCGAATGGCTTTAACTAAAAAGCTACGTTTTGTGTAATTTCGCTCGAGTTGGATTCAATTATCAATGAACGTTCTGTTCTCACAAAAGGCACAAAGTAAACACACGGGTGATACATTGTGTCTGCTGAGTTTAATTCATTTTAACCAATCACTTTAGGGTCTAATCGAATATAATTGCTATTGGTATGTGAGTTCACATATCGGTTGCGTCCTCCACAGTAACACTGTTCGAGGCATTCACGTTTGAAAGTTCGTAAAACGGTTGAAGTCTGGCTTTCCGTTGAGATTCGGTAGCCGCTTAACGTTAAGTGTGCTGTGACATTCTTCGAGAGGACACGTATGCACATAATATTGTAACTAGATGATGACCGCGCTTTGCTTGTTTTTTTTTGATAACGCCATCTTGGTTAGTTGCCCTCAATTAAGAAAAATAGTATTCTTATTCGACAATAGATGTCGGGAAGAGTTGATTATTGAAAACACGAATAAAACAACATTTTCTGAAAACAAATCGTAGCTAGATCGATTTATCGCCCCCGAAATCTCGTGTATACTAAAATTTATGAAAACCGTTGTAGCCGTTTCCGAGATTCAGATTATATATATACAAGAATTGCTCGTTTAAAGGTATAAGATAAAAGATAAAATAGTACGTATACCATAATACGTATTAAAAAAAGTACACGTATAATCATTGATTGTCATCATGGTCGTTGACCTGATAAATGATAGAAAGACCTTCTCCGAAGCTGTATTGCGCCATCGAGCTTATTGCTATCCTAACCTAATCTTGAGGCCTTGTAAATATAAATAATTGCCTGTATTTGTTTTCTCAGATGTTTTCTCAAAATCACTATAAAATCAATAGTTGCAATCAAAAATTCTGAACGTTTTGTTTGTGAGACTCAATAAATATTGCTGTTATCTTAGTAATTATTTACACTACGTTAGGATTAAAACACAAAACCTTTCTAGCTAAATGATTTAGCACAAAAACCGTTAGATTTAAAATAAAATAGAACAATAATAAATCAAATCCTTCGAATGTGCGTTTTATCTACCTATTATTTACACATGGTTAGTTTAATATTTTTACAGGTCTTTGTTTGGCAATTTGTGAAGTGTACATAGACACTAAACTAACACGAGAAATACAGGTTTTGCCTAAACAAACTATGCGTTATACGAAGAGCTACGAAAGAACGTGAGGATCTCTTTGTTATTATAATATTTCATGTGAGTACTTCTGTTTCATAGCATTGTCGACTACTACAGTTGATTTTTTAATAAATCTATATATATAAAAATGAATTGCTGTTCGTAAGTCTCGCTAAAACTCGAGAACGGCTGGGCCGATTTGGCTAATTTTGGTCTTGAATTATTTGTGCAAGCCCAGAGAAGGTTTAAAAGGTAAATAAATTTGGAAACGCTCGGAATTAAATAAAAATAACAATTTTGTTTTTTCTTTGATGTGTCCCACGTATCTTAATATCTTATAATATTATGGATATACCTAGTCAGGTCATAAATTCTGTCACATGTTTAATGTCAAATAATTGAAACAAGTTTATTCATTATGTAACCATTCATATACCAAAATGAACTTAACAAAACATAGATTCTTATGACACTAAAGTTTATTCAAAATGACCTCCGTGATTTTGAATACAGGCCTTCAATCTGCGCGGCCAGTCGTCTATCGCAGCACGTACGAGGTCCATGTCAATATCGGCGGCTGCCTTAATCAAGGATGTCTTGAGTGACTCCAAATTGGGATGAGGCTTTGAGCACGCCTTTTCCTCCAAAAAAGTGTTGCTATATCTTGTAATCTAACGGATTCAAATCTGGACTGGAGGAGGGCCAGTCTTCGTGCCGGATGAAGTCGATTTCACGCGCCGCCAGCCAGTCTTGTGTGCTCTTCGCTCTATGAGCTGGCGCCGAATCTTGTTGGAATACCCAGTGCCTGTTATTGAACATGGTATGAGAAACAGGTTCCACAAGGTTCGTCAGGACTGTATTTTGATACACAACTGCATTCGTTTTTACACCTTTCTCACAAAAAAGTACCTCTGTTAAGCCCCAATAAGAAACTCCCAACCATACCATGAGCGAGGATGGAAAATGACCTCGTTAGACACGCGGAATACGGTTGCTCGCTTCTTCACTACTGTGTGCGTACACCTTATCATTTTGTTTGTTGTAGCTCTCTTCTACGGTAAAAATTTTTTCATCCGAAAAAATTATTTCCCGATATTTTTTTCCCGCGTACCGCTTCAACAAAGCGCGGCATCTCTTCAGTCTCAGGTCCATTAGACGAGCATTCAAACGATGTCCTGTTTTCCTTCGATATGCCCGAAGCCCTAAGTCTTCATTTAACACCCTTTTCACCGTGGTTCTGCTTAACCCCATCTGAAGGGCCAACAGTTTCTGCTTACGTTTGGGATTTCTTTGAATTCGCGCCTTCACAGCTTTTATCACTGCTGGAGTCCTAACAGACCGAGGGCGACCACTTCTTGACCTGTCATCTACACTAGAGTCTTCATTGTATCGTTTGATGGTACGATAAACGAATCTTTTGGTTATATTCAAATTTTTCAGTATGTTAAAAATTTGAATTGGCGCGTAACCGCAACGATGCACCGCAATAACTGCAACACTGTCTTCTTTAAGCGTCCACTCCATATTTAAAAATGAGTAAAATTCTAAAAGTATACATTTTTATTTTCATGAACAATTCGAAGTTCGAATTCAATAAACTTTTTTGTGGCCAGCATTCTAAAAGAAAAGTTTCTACTGTGTGACAATACTTATGACCTGACTAGGTATATCTATGTATCTATGTATTTATTGTGGTAATGTAATTATAACCATTTTTTTTTGAGTAATAAGGAAATCGTCGGACTTTCGCCCTCCACTGGGGATGAAGGGCGGAGTATGACGGAGTCGATCTGACTAAAATCTCTTGTCCCTCAACAACCCACTCCGAACCTCGCATGAGACATAACTCATGAAAAGTCAAAGGGGGGAAAGTTATCACATTTGTCCCATCACCCTCCCCCTAATGTAAATATAACCTAGTGTTTATTTGACACTCATGTCTATTATAATTCTTTAAATTATCGCTATATATTAACGTTATCACAGCTACGCACTTCTTAGATCTTTCACATCATCAACGAGGGTTAACTGGAAGATAATACCTGCATGGCGTTAAGTTTGCCTTTGTACAATGTTTTTGTGCAATAAATTATTTTCAATCAAATCAATCGTTTTCATTTTCTTGCTTTGACAATAAATAGATAGGTCAAAATAAACTGCACTTTCATATTATATAATATAGTTATCGTTGTTGTAAATAATTTGGCAAGTTTTCATGTCGTCACTCAAGCCAATCTGCTCACTCGCTCAATAAGTACGATCTTCGTAGTTCTTCGAAGAGCACGAGAGAGTACAAGATTTCTTAGATATATACAATATTTTCGGCGCGCACCGCAGTACCGTAAGTTTCGTGTAGTCGGTGTGGTGGAGTTCGATGGAGTTTAGTCGGTAGTCGTTCTGCGGGGCAAGTGCTTCGCGCGCCTTTTTCAAGGCGTAGTCTCCTGTGAGAAATTGGGGGAGGTGAAGGACCTCGGCCCTTCTCTTCTCCCCTTCTTCCTCTCCGGAGGCGCCGGAGTCCGACATAACCCGGTCCGTTACCCCCCTCGACCGGGTATCCGTAAATGGATTCCCCAGCGTTAAAAAAAAAAAAAGAAAAGATATGTACAATATAGATGACATTTACTCAAACGATCAAAATATTCTTTTCGTAATTACTATGGCTATATTATATATGTAACCACCTAAGGTGGGTCCTTAGTTCATGCGTTGCTACGCATAGCAGCTAAATCTGTAAAACATTTAATAAATTATATTTATTCAACTTTAAACAATAAACGCACGAATCCCGATAATTAAAATTATTTCTTTTTTCTAAAATTTTCACTTGAAGTCATACGATCATATTATACTACAATATTTCTTGAAAAGATTCATTTATAAATTGTTGCTCTAGTCGAGACCCCAAGAAAATGACATAATGTCATTATCTCTACACGAATGAGCATTAGGCGAATTTTGCAATAAGAAGATCCGATTTACCATTATCTGGAAAAGAAACAAAAATAAAACATTCAACATTAATAAAATATGTAACATATAGTAGATCGGCTGTTTGTGCCAATGTTTCTTGCCAGCTTTTTTACAAATACAAGATTTATACAAGGACTACGTTTAATGCTACGATTTGCTACGAAATATCCAAATTGGATTAGCTACGAAATAGTATGCCTGGGTAAATGTGAAGTATAGCTTAAACCGGTATATTTTAAATAATATCCACGCCATGTCAAATGATTTTTGTTCAAACCGACTTATAAAAATGTCAGTATCCTAAGTATTGTAATAAATTTGAAACTGTGCCACAAATAGTGTTAAATGCCAAGACGATTGTTACTGACAAAGTGAAATTTATAACACAGTTTTGTTTCTATGTCTTATAAATAACATCTATAATAACTTACAGCTGTTTATTAACTGTTCCTGTATCTATTATTAATTTAAAATAAGACACCCTTTAATTGAAATAATAATAAAAATTTAAAGTCATTTTCATGAACATATTTCGGCTCCAGGCACGTAACGATATTGCACCTAAACCATCCCGATATGAAATTCCACAAGTTGAGGTGAAGGTCTATTAAATCGTCGGTTGCCTTTGGAGGTAACCTTTCCACAACCGCAGGCTGCCGATACTCAATCTGCTACAACGATATTATACTCTAGTCGTATTCTAATTAGGTTAAGTTTAACATCGGCTGGTAATTGGGTTCTAGAGATATTATACTGTATTTTATATTCTTCCCAGGCTCCATTCGGTAACATGTCATAAGATAGCTCTTTCCAGAAATTGCAATGCATGGTGCTCGTTAATTTCGCTGTAAATTATTCAGGATACAGGTCCTGATTACCGATGCTCGACTTGTGTGAAGCGTGTATCCACTGCTTGAACGATAATCAGAGTTACAAGGGTAGGATCGACACGGGTATTCAATAAGACTGCTCTTTAGAATGTTGGCCGGTTTTCCTTTAAAAGAGCAACTAGGTCATCATAACGGGTCATTGTGCATCCTTACGGGGGCACGAGACGAGTCTCGAGAAGAATCGTTCTACCCGGGAGGAAGCTCCCTACCTACTAAGACAGGGTTTATTGGGTGCTAATGTGTGTGCTGTAGAGCCTAATCGCCTAAGAGCTACATCAAAATATGCTTAGACATAATAGTGGTGGGGCTTGAAGATTTATGTTTAAGACTCAGTCCAGTGTCCTTGAGCTTTCTTCTTTTTTCATTCTTCATTTCCTGTTTTTTTACCCTACGTACTGGTACTACTTAACCTAAAAACTAAATTAACTACTAAGACTTGTGTATCGTTGCTCCATTGCTCAGAATGAAAGAAAGGCATGAAATACAATGGTTACTAATCTAGAAAACTGTTACTAATCTATGCAATCAAGTGACGGAAGGCTATGCTTCATCCGGCGTTCTTGCCAATCTATCGAGGACCGAGGTATCTGTGTTTACTTGTGATACAATCTAAATGGGCTTTGGTAGGCCCGGTGACTGAGAAGTCCCAGAGATGCATTGCTGAAAATATCCGATTCGACAAGGCTAGGAAAATAATCGAAATCCTTTCCTTTCCAGATCTGTCTGCGATCGTACGATTGAATATCAAAATGCGCAATGTTTTAGTTCGGGTTCCACGACCGCATATTTCCCAGCTCCCAGTCACGACAAATAAACTTGGATGAACTCGACGTCGTCAATATCTACTCATATTGCTGATGACTTAGAAAGTCAGGGAGCTCTTTTCAACTGTGGCGTATAATTGATGTTAAAAAGAAATCTGAATTAAATAATACAGTGGTATCAATCCGGTGAGAATAAAAAGGCATTGAGATTCTATGACAAAAAAGAAACTTTCCCCAACAGTGAAAATGCTCGTTCAGTTTGAACGATATTATTTTCACTGAATACCAAGTGAAGCATTCAAAACAAAATTAAATGAAAAACGGGCACGCAACAAACTTTTGTATCATCATATTCGCGTCTAAAGTTAATTTTATTGTAGTTTTGATTGAAATAATCAAGCCAAGACTTAATAATTTTATGTAGCTACATGAACAAGAACGGTTTGCATTAAAGCGATTATATTTTGTTGTTTGTATTAACTTTTTTATTTGCTTAGTAAATGTTGTTACGTAAGAGCATTGCTTATTTTAGTTTAGTGGTTTGAGATAACCGACCGACATGAATGTATTCATTCGTTGAGGTTTAGCGAAAGACATAAACGCTGAAAGTTTCACGGCTCTTAATAAGTAAGCTGACATCCCGCAAAATATTATAATTTTAAACAAGGTTCTAGAAACTTCAAGAACATTTCATTGTGTATACTAAAGTCCCTTTTGTATTTTGTACATTACATTTTGATACTTCCCGTAATTTCGAAGGGAGTTTCGCGTTTGCTTATCATAGAACTATAGTTGAAATTTGCTAGTGATTATCTTGTTTATTATAATTATGTATATATATAGTTACTTATATAAAGAGAGTACTTTGCTCTCCACACCAGTCTGACGGCGTCAAGCTTTACTTCTTTACATAATTTAGCTCGCCGCAGGGTTAATTTAATTATTGCTTAGATCGGTGGACGAGTTCACAGCCCACCTGGTGTTAAATGGTTACTGGAACCCATAGACATCTATAATGTTAATGCACCACCATGAGATATAAGCTCTAAGGTCTCATTAGAGTTACAACGGCTGTCCCACCCTTTAAGCCGAAACGCATTATTGCTTCACAGCAGAAATAGGCAGGGTGGTGGTGCCTACCCGTGCGGACTCACAAGAGGTCTTACCACCAGTAATTATGCAAATTATATATTATATTATGTTATTCCTTCACCGTGGAAGTCAACCATTTGTTAAGTACGTATTTCATTAGAAAAATTGGTATCCGCCTGCGGGATTCGAACACCGTTGCATCGCTATATACGAATGCACTGGATGTCTTATCCTTTAGGCCACGACGACTGCTAAAATATCTCTTTGGTGAGTATTTCGTTACATTTTTTAGTAGCTACAAGCGGGATTTAAACCTAGACACATTCGCTATGCTCGATACGATTACATCCGCCGTCTTATTCCCCAGGCTACGGACGCTTCAAAGTAGAGTAATCAATGCGACATGCAAATATATTTGTAGATATAATATAATCTAAGGTTGTTACAGAGTCCATTTTCGTGCTTTCCCAATATCGACTTTCTCCCTCGGATGTTTTCCTTGCTTATATGTGTGCGTGTTAATATGTAAATGCCGTATTTAATTCAGCAGTGCGTCCATTTACGTGAATCAACAACGCGACTTTGGATTTATAAGATACTAGCGGCACGCTCTGGCTCCGCTCGGGTCAACAAAAATTTCAATGCTATTTGCCCTTGTTTTATTTTTTAAATAAGAGAACACTTATTGCGGCATAACTATAATAGTTAGATATATGCTGTCGCGACACTTTTTGTAAATAATAATGTGTTCTACAAAGTCGTAGTACATTATTTTATTCTATCATCAATAGTTTTCGCAGGGCACGCGATGTAAAGAATATTTTAGGTAATTTTTTTATACCTTGGGTTACCTTATTGGAGTTTTAGTAAGGATCCCTAATTTTTTAAAAAAATATTCTAGCCTATGCCATTCGAGAATAGTGTAGATTCCAAACAGTGAAAGAAGTTTTCAAATCCGTTCAGTAATTTCGGAGCCTATTCAATACAAACAAACAAACAAACAAATCTTTCCTCTTTATAATATTAGTATAGATGAACTTAAGCTAGCGGTAGGCAGCGGCTTGGCTCTGCCCCTGGCATTGCTGATGTCCATGAGCGACGGTAACCACTTACCATCAGGTGGACCGTATGATCGACTGCCTGCTCGGGAAATAAAAAATAATCTAGTTTAGATGTACTCAAGCTTAAATATGGCACTCAAAAACAAAATAGCATATTATTAGATATTCGGCTTAACAAGTAAAATTTAGTATTCATCATCCAATTATTACAAACCGTGAACCGTTCAGACACTTATAGTATAATAATAACAAAAAAGTTTCAAGAGCTTTACGTAAAAATTGTTTTCAATGTATTTGTTTTGAAGATTAAGCATTAAGGTGTAATTAATTTTTAGAACGTCCCTTCACTATGGACTGGTGGTAAAAGCTAAAGTTTGCGGACACAAAGGGTCCCAGAAATTTCGTGTTCATTGAACATGCATCAAAAGAATTAACTTATAAATAAACCAAACCGAGTATTTTACGCTTGAATAAAGTTTTTTAAACTGTCGCAGCAGGTACATTCACGGCTGCGTTATAAATGTTGATATAAATGAAATAGATTAACGGTAGCCAGCGGCTTGGCTCTGCCCCTTTCATTGCAGACGTCCATGGGCGACGGTAATCACTGACCATGAGGTGGGCCGTATGCTCGTCTGTTTACAAGGGCAATAAAAAATGTATTCAACTAAAAATTACATTAAGAGTACACGATTTTCTGATTTTATTATAGTGACCATTTAAACTATTGTAAAAGTTCACTTTGATTCTCTACGTTCTCACTGAGTCTAAGACAATGGTACTGTGGCGGTAGCCATCATACAAACGCAAGATATTAGACAGATGCTTGAATCTGGTTTACGACATTTTCAAAATAAGCTTGTATAATATATGTATACAAGTTCCGAACAACAACATTCGGACCGTCGGTCTACCGAGCAATATCATCGGCTCGGTGGAAGATCTTCCCTTTAAAAAATAATCTAAAAAATAATCAGAAGAATCATAGAAGATAACTCTTATCTTTCTATTCTTCAAAATATCAAAGCATATTGATACTTTGAAAAGAATGTGCTCTCTTGGTGTTATTTTAGTATATTCCGACTGTTGGTTGGGATTTACTGATGGCTGTGAGGCATATTTTACATATGGAATATTATGATGTGGCATGGGTGGGTACGTCATGCCCATTTCGGCCGCGAAGCATTCGCATATTCCGGCTTAATGGGTGGAAAAGTCTTGTCTTGCCTTGTCGATGATATGATGTATGTATATGCCATGCCATCTATGGTCTTCGGTGGAAAGGTCTTGTCGTGCCTTGTCGATGATATGATGTATGTACATGCCATGCCATCTATGGTCTTCGGTACTCATTTAGATATACCAAGTTTACCGAGAGCTCGTTCTCCTCTGTGCCATGAGAAAAAGGGATTTTTATTGAGGTATAAAAAATTACTCCATGTTATTCCTCACAACAATTAACCAATTATATTTAGTAATTTAGCAACAGTTCGCTACCCAGGAGTATATATATTCTCGTATACGATGTATTTTGTTATCTAATCTTTATATACAATGCATATTTTTATTTTCTACACTAATGACAATTCTTTTCTTAGACATGATTAGAAAATATTGTGAATTACTTAATATGCTCCGCATAATTTCACGGACCTTTGTAAAAGCGGATGTTCGAATATTAATATGAAAATTCTTTATTAGAATCTAATTTGGATTCTATTCTGGTCGTCAGCTCCATACGATACGTGCGTAGGAAAATCTTGGGAAAATCAAACTTTTCGGGCCAAAAGCTTACCATCTGACTTTGACGGCCCTTGGACTTCTAATGAACAAGATAAAGTTGTCTTTGGTAAATTTACCGAGCTTGTATAAATTTCTTGGGCCCCGTTCTTGACAAAAGAAAAGCTCAAAAAGTTTTCATAATTCTTTCATTTATTTAACTACATATAAATGAACGGGAGGTATATTCTAAATTTAAATTTTGGGATTTGAAAGATACATCCCGTTTACTGGTGAAAAAAATTGGAGATAAAATTTACTGCACGATTTCAAACGGCCGTTGAAAACATAAAATTATTATCATAACAATGTACGAAGTTTTGTCATACAAACAAAATACCGTATTTTTTTAATTTAATTTATCCTATAGTTGCCTTGCTTGCCTTGTTACTGTCTTCATTCGTTAAGTAATTTAAGAACGAAAAGATTAATATTTTTATTTTTCTTTGTTTTTTGATATATTAGTCTTGCCATATCTAGTAATTATTTCCATCAAATTGTATTTCACAGCTTACCAGAAAGCAACGTGCTTGCTCAGACAACGGTTTCAACCCATTCGAAAATGGTACGAACACTTCTTGAGTTTTGTTTTGTTTCCATTTCTTGTGAATAGTTAGTTGGCATTTTACAGGTCTCTCTTTGTCAGACTTGTCTGGCCTGCTCTTTCAAGAGCTTTAATAATCCTTTACTAAATTTTGATGAAATTTTAACGTTCCTAAATATATATTTCATGATCTTATCTCCTTTGACGTCTTTGATGTGCCCGTCTGATTTTGCGTTGACTATTTTATTTACTTTAAGGACACTGATGAACTATGTATTTTTGTAACAAATTTGTAATTGTAGTCTATGAATAGAATTCGTAAACAATCTAAAAAATTCGAACATAATAATATGATACGATGAATATTTAAGCTTATTTTATCTACTTTTGAATGGTCCATCCTTTTGTTCTATACAACACGGGTAAGGCTTACGAGACGTCCTATCATCAGTAATTAGGCAAATTACAATATTTCTGTGGTTTCTATTTTGATTACACGATGTTATTCTTTCACTGTGGAAGTCATTTGTGAACATTTTTTAAGTACTTATGTCATTAGAATAATTGGTAACCGCCTGCGGGATTCGAGCACCGGCCCAATCGCATAGTTCGCAAATGAATGCACCAGTCATTTTATCCTTGCTACTGTACTTGATTCTATAGGTTTGACCTACAGAATATGAAATAATCAGAAAAGAACTGTAAAAATTTGAATGACCAAACCATTCGTTCACAGTCAACAAGAACAATTTAGCACAAATAGCTACCATTAGAAAAGTCGTTTCAAAGTTCGTTGTTGAATTCATGATTTTTTTCATTCGGACATTTCACAAAAGAAATACAGATACGAGTGTTGCGACTTAAAGCAGGATGACGCGCGTGGTAGACATAATAAAAGGAAATCAAAGCTATTGTGCGTTTTATTGGTCCTAAATTTGTTTTATTACTCAGCCGAAGGCGATTCGCTCCCATATTGAAGCGTAGAACATAAACACACATAGCTATTTTCAGTTGTAAAATACAAAATGTTAACGATGTTTGTGGTTGTTTTTCTTATAACTTAAAGGATAACTTTGTTGCGTCCATGTGTGGGTATTTGAAAAAGTCCTTGAAATATTTTTTGGATTTTTACAAATATTGATATTGGCGTCCTCAGGTTTCTATGAAGAATTCTATCAGAATTCTATCCGGCAAAGGGGGGAAAGTGAAGCGTTTAGTGCGGAGCACATCTCTCCCATCACCTTCCCCCTCGCGACGCCAGACTGGCGGTCGTCGGCGCCACGACCACCAGCCCTCTCGGTCGGACCAGCCCTCTCGGTCGGACCAGCCCTCTCGGTCGGCAAGCCCTCTCAGTCGGTCTATCCGACATAACGGTTATACTCACACGCTTTTGTGATGGCCCATCTTACCTATCGCTGCTACAAAATAGTCAGTCTGGGCTACAGAATTGGTAACTGGTCAATGTGATGACTGAAACTTATAATATCTCAAGGTGAGTTATAGCTTTCATAATATGTGATGTAGTCATGAATACTAACACTTATCATTTGAATTATATGAACAATTAAGTTCTATAGTAATAGATAAACCATGAAACGATAACTTCAACCACGTAACTATATTCTTTATCCGATATAAAATTATATAGGGTTCAGAAATACAAAGCCTTTACCTACGACAGTGCCGTTTAGTATACAGAAAGTTAAAGTCATTTTTGTTTATATACTTTTTGTTTCTATTAATCAATATATACGCCCATAGTATTGATCCATCTTTGCCAGCGCAGTAATAATAGTTCAGGGCTTTTCTTGAAGAAGTCAGGTATATGGGAGCCGACGGTATTCCAAAGTTTATACTGCCAATCGGGTGTTGATTTTTCTTCCTGCCAAGAAGTTATCCAAACTTGGGAAAAAGCAGAAGTCTATGGGCGCAAGATCTAATGAGTACGTTGGATGACCCAAAATTTTCCACACGGACTCTTGTAGCTTGGAGAGCGTCTATTGGGCCGTATAAGGTCGAGCGTTGTCATGGAGGAGCAGCGGTAACGAGAGATTAACCAATTTATAGCTTGGGTTTGTGGACGAGTTCACGGCCCATCTGGTGTTAAAAAGTAACCGGAGCCCATAGACATAGACATCTACAACGTAAGAACCGCCACCCACCTAGATACATGACTTTAAAGGCTCAGTTTTTACAATACAACGGCTGCTTACTGCTTTAAGGCAGAAATTGGCAGGGTTGTGGTACCTACCCCTGCTGACTCAATATGTCCTGTCACCAGTAAAAAGTTCTAAGGCGATTTTTTTTTCATTCTGTAGCATAGCAGCACTATTGAATAGAATAAAGAAATTCTGCTGCGTGATTTCTTGATTCAATCGGAACACAAGGTCGTAACGTCGGTAATTTTTCCAAAAGGAACAGAGAGCTCTTTCGTGAAATTAAAAGCGCTTTTACGTAAACAGACCTTGGCTAATGTAGTTTATTAACTGTGTTCCACGTTGTTTCGTTTTAACGATTTAATTAAGTATTCATTAATTTACGCTGAGCACTTGGGAGCGAAGCGAACGAGAACGTTTTGTACTTGCATTGTTTTTTTTTTTTTTTGAAATTTTGCACGTGTTACGAACTAGTTGCTTTGATATTCACGTTGTAGTTTGCGTTTAGTTTTCTATACTTAATATTATAAAGAGGAAAGATTTGTTTGTTTGTTTGTTTCGAATAGGCTCCGAAACTACTGGACCGATTTGAAAAATTCTTTTTCCATTAGAAGCCGACATTGTCCCTGATGAACATAGGCTACTTTTTTAATTTTTATTTTTTTTGGTTTCATGTTTGTTTTAATGTTTCCGAAGCGAAGCGAGGGCGGGTCGCTAGTTCTTGTATAAAAATTGAGCTAATATCGTTGAATGTTATATCGTGCTAATATTGTTGACATGTCCTTCTTCAAACGAGGCTTGTGGAGAGTATTAAGGGGCAGGCAGCGGCTTGGCTCTGCCCCTCGCATTGCTGAAGTCCATGGGCAACGGTAACCACTCACCATCAGGTGGGCCGTATGCTCGTCTGCCTACAAGGGCAATAAAAAAAAAGTTTAATTTAGTTTTCAATGAAAATACGATGACAGAAAATACGAATACATAATATTTTCGGTTTTTTTTTTTTGGAATGTTGTTTTGTCACATATTGAGGATCAAGATTATCCGATCCATCCCTTAAGCATATGATTCAATCAAACGCGGAACGTTAAAATGAAATTTATCAATTCTATTTAATTAAAATTCGAACAACAAAGTTTTATTTTACAACTAGCCGACCCGGCAGACTTCGTAGTGCCTCAATCGATAAATAAAAGACCTAAAATTTTGTATAAAATAAACTTAAAACAAACAAAAGGAATCCGTCCGACGGGAGACACATCAGAGGAAAAACAAAATTGTTATTTTTACTTAATTCCGAGCATTTTCATATTTATCTACCTTTTAAACCTTCCCTGGACTTCCACAAATAATTCTAGACCAAAATTAGCCAAATCAGTCCAGCCGTTCTCGAGTTTTAGCGAGACTAACGAACAGCAATTCATTTTTATATATATACAGAAAATTTAAAGAGATCTGTTTATTTTCTATTCGAGTGATTCTTTTTTCGTCTTTTTAAATTTTTTCTAGTTGTAAATTAATGTAAAAAAGTGAAGTAAAAATACAAAGTGCACTCAGTATAAATCAATGAGATTTGTGACGGTCTTTTTGACATTGATTCTGTGTTATTTTTAGCGGAGATACTGGAATTTGAATGTGGGTGTGCCATTTTTTATTGTTACCAGCCACCATGAAATTCATGCTGTTATTTTTCTTATTTCGATCGCAAGGTAATACTGTGTTAGAAGAATGGGGAAGTCTTTGTTTCGATACCATGTTCTCACGCCTAGAATTCATGTTATAGTATCTATAGGCCTCGTTCTTATCTGTCCATTTACATTTAATGAAGTAATTTAGATTTTACTATACATTTTATGAAGTCGTCGTGGCCTAAAGGATAAGACTCCCGGTGCGATCAACGCGATGCATCGGTGTTCGAATACCGCAGGCAGTTACCAATTTTTCTAATGAAATACGTACTAAAGAATTGTTCACGATTGACTTCCACGGTGAAGGAATAACATGGTGTAATAAAAATCAAACCCGCAAAATTATAATTTGCGTTATTACTGGTGGTAGGACATCTTGAATTCGTAGGTAGGTAGGTAGGTACCACCACCCTACCTATTTCTACCGTGAAGCAGTAATGCGTTTCGGTTTGAAGAATAGGGCAGCCGTGTACTGTTAAAACTGAGACTTAGAACTTATGCCTCGAGGTAGGTGGCGGCGTTTACGTCGTAGGTGTGCTCCGGTAGCCACATACCAATCAGGTAGGCCGTGAGTGAGCACACCCAACTAAGCAATAAAAAAAATTACAGGATTTTCCTTCGCAAAGTTCCGAGTTGACAAATTACGTTTGATGTCACTTACATTCTGCATGGTAAATTTAATCTGAACATACGTTGTCGGCAATAACACTAAAAAAAAAACACTTTATATTATATCGGGTATTACTGTCCTTGTTGTATTTCTTTTGTTTTTAATTTTTTTCATTATTATTAATAGTATTGCTAAATCTCTATTGATATATTAATGTAATGCATGCTGTGATTGCCTCTAATTAGAGTTTCAGTTATCAATTGCTCTATACATGTCAATGTTATTTTATGTCTTACTGTAAATAAATAAATAAATAATAGAAAAAAAAAACGGACCGTCGCGCTTATTGTAGATAACGTTCTCACACCCTTTTCTGTTCAGTTTATTTACATTCCAACCGCCTAAAACATGAAATAAACCAGCGAATTTCATTGACGAATTCCTTTCGAAACGTTCAAAAACCAATACAATACGCTACACAAATTGTCGAAAAGTTAACAATTTGTATCGTGAATAATACATGCCGGTATGCGAAGAACAGTACAAACAATATAGAAATACGAAGCCTCCAATAGAATGGTTGAAAAATCCTCTTTGAATATTCAACTTCAGTCCGACGTGTGAGTCGAGGCGTATCAAGGGATAAAAACCAGTCCCTTTTACACTTCAGCCGTTTTTGGAGAGTTTAGAATATTTTTAAATACTTACGCGGTTCAGAGATTGCGATCTTTCCACGCTTTGAAGCTATGAACATTTTCTAATATACAAGCTTAGGGATGTAAGGTTCTTTGTGAAGTTTTATTTCAATTCGTCTAGTTTATAATTATTCAGAGGTCGTAGTTTAAGAAATTTCTTTGAATACATACTGAATTCATTTATTATATATCGCTTATATTCCATTCATTATAATTTGGTATTTTTAATTGTGTGTTCGTAATGTATTTTTGCTGTGTGAAAATGTTCGGCGTGCTAGCTGGGTCCTGGCATTGTTAATACCCATTTATGACGAGCTCATATCGCTAAAAAATAATTGTGTATGTGAGTAACATCAGTTCTTCAAATATATATGTCGTGGATAACGACTTTTAGTTGTCGTGGATAACGACTTTTAGTAATATTAAGACGGTGGTTTTGATTATTATTTTAAATGATGAAATGCTGTTTTGATAAATATCACAAAATGAAGGGTAGACTCCGTAACGCCACAGTATAAAATGGCGGTACGTAGACAGAGTCGTGGCATTCGTGTCAGACAGTGATTCCGTCCGTCTCAGCAGTGAGTCTCTGACAGTCAGTCAGTCAGTCAGTCGGTCTGTCGGTATGTGCAACGAAACTGTCGGTTTACCCTGTCATTGTGAAAGTTGTGTGTGTTGAGTTTCAATAATAATTATTGAAAAGTTTTATTGACTAAACTGAGTTCAATCGAATACGAGTGATGACGGAAACTACCGCTCAGGCATCCCTGACGTGTGCCAACATATATATTTCTCTTTACAATCTTTCTGGAAGCTGGAACAATCATGAAATAAAATATGAGTGTCTATTTCGATTTTATTTTTTATTTTTATTTATTTATATATAATTCAATAAATAAATAAATTATTCGACTTATTTGAATAAAATTAGTTTGGCTATATGTTATTTTATATTATTTATTTTCAGAGAACGAAAGTGCTGTATTATAGGAATTATAATTATATTACATATACAAACCAATTATGAATATGTTTCCTACACAGTGTATTAACTAAGCGATTTTTCGTTAAAAACCGAGATAAAAACAAAACAATCAAAAAAAGTGTAATCAGTTGAGAAAGAAGAAAAACACTTGGTTTTAGTTTGAAAGCTTTCGAACCAAGATTTCGTCAAATTACTTTAAAATCTTGTGTTGTTGAGATAAATCAATCGAAACAATTGATTGATAATATTCTCGACAGTTTCAGCTACTGTTTCAATTTAGTTTAGAATTCATCAATAAATTTTAGTCGAGAATTGCTTCGCCCGTCTCGTGTAACCTATAATAATACTAAAAGATTTGTTGAAGTGAACGTTTCAATTATATTGTCGTTGCTGTGAATTGAAACTATACAACGATTTTCGTATTTTATGATAAATGGGCCCACACGGGTAGATAGGGCCTATTTAAAGCCCACGCGGGTAGATGTCATCAGCACAATACTTTACGTTACATAAAAACCTACATAATATTATAACATACATAAATTTTAACCTTAATAGATCCTAGTAGTGTTGTTACATAGCGTTCCTTTAATTATTTATGTTTCCGTGCCATTTTTTACTATAGTTCCACACTTACCTAATGATCGTAGTTTTTTTGGAACGAATTTCCTTATGTGACAATGCGGAGGGGTAGCCTAACCGGGAAAAAACGTCCGTAACGTAAGATTTTTATTAGTAATGCACACAGTGTACGACTTAACTTTGTAATAACGTACAAATTAGTAATGCACACAGTGTACCTCTTAACTTTGTAATAACGTACAAAAAATAACATATTTTTTAATCATTCATTGACCTCGATCTCAGAGCGTTCGTTTGCGCAATACACTAACTCTTATGCAAACAACCGTGAATGAAGTGTACCACAATAAGTTCGCACGTTACCGAATGACCGTGGATTGTTGCGAAATCTCCAGTTTTATTTTTTTATACCTCGAATATAACTTATAATTAATATTTTTATAATAAGGAACTTCGTTCCTATCCGGTGTCCCACGACACCACACATCTTTTTTGTTGCTTTTATGGGTGGAGGAGCTCACGGACCTTCTGGTGACGACCGAAGACATAGGCATTACTACTTCACGGAATAAATAGGAAGGATGGTGGTACGTACCTGTGCAGACTCAAAGACCGCCCGGCCCAAAGGCCCGGAGGAATTTCCAGTTTCACCAGGATAGGTGGGCGAGCAAGGCTCAACCAGGAAGGGTGGGATTTGTTAACAACCGCCCGAGCGCCTCCGAAGAAGACCTAACAACTCAAGAGTAGCTGCTTCGCGAATGAATCTATTACCGAATCGGAATCATGATCGTAGTATGATATACCGAAGATAGCCTATGTTATATTCTTACGCGGATACGCGCATAGTTAAACAATCGAAATAAATCTTCATTTTAACTAATAAATATTATTCATTAAAGACATACAAACAACGGTTTTACTTGGTTTCGTCTGCGTGATTTTAAATTTGCTCTGTTGTTACCAAATCTCGTTCAATGGTTTTCAAGACGTGGTTCGTGGATAAAACCAAGAAAATTTTAACTCCTTAAGAATTGTTTTATAAGTGCTTACGCCCCACTCTTTCTAACTCTCTCTCTCTCTTTCTCTTTCTTTCTCTTATGTTGCGCAGAGAAAGTGGCGCGTGTCAGCTAGTTGTACAATAAAGTAATGTAATAAATAGCTAAGTGATATATTGTAATTGATGCTTCCGCCTAAAAGTGGATGGTCGCATTATGATATTTATGGGCCTGGAAAAGCTGATGGTAGTTGGTCGGCTTGACGGGAGAAGATCACGCGGACGTTTACCTACCCGCTGGTCAGATCTGGTAAAGACGATCACCGGCCTACCAATCACCGAGGCTATAAAGACCGCCCAGGACAGGAAGATGTGGAGAAGCATAGTGAATTTAGAAATCAACACTTCAAGCCAGACACGACCTTTAGCAATGGAGAAACCGAATAAGAAGTATAACCAGGCGGTTCGTGAACTCATTTACAGATTTATGCACGAAGAGATAAAAAAATAACAGCCCACGGACGTTCACTGCTGATCAACTCCTTCAACGCTCGTCATAATAACCATTAACCAAAAACGATTTTTTGCTGCTCATATTATTTTTTTGGTACAGAAAAGTAAACGCCTCGTCTAAAGGGACCGAAGTGTAAATTATTTTGAAATCAATGCTATCTTACGATATTAACCGAAACGCACAATTTACTCGAGAAAAGATGCGTAGGATGGTGGTGGTCAACCTTCGTCCTGTTGATTTCTAGTTTTTCCATGTCCGCACATTAATGACTTTTAAAGTAACACAACAAATAATACGTTGCAAAAAATCTCTTTGAAAATATTGTGCGTACATGTTTTCAAGACTTTTCACGAGTCCTGTATATTAAAGTTAAAGTATAAAGCTTAAAGTTATATTGACATATAACTTTAAATCATATTTATACTTAATTATTATATTTATACTCAATTTAAAGTTACGTGGCAAAGGAAAGTATTGAACTAAAACGTCGGAATTTCGCTTGTGTTCAATTACGATTTCGTCACGTCAAGGCTTAATCGGGTGCGACATGTGTATGTGATGTCAAACTGAATAATTGGATTACATGGGGTTCTCGAGCCACAAAATTTAATTGGAGATTAATGTGTAATAGTTCGAGAATGACATTTATTCGTGCGCGACATTAAATGTCCGTGAGAACGGTTCGATTTACGCGAAATTAGTAAATGCGCTTTATCTATTCGGATTTAAGTTTTAAGATTTTTTAGTTAAATAAAATGTATTTTTTTAAAAGAGTTTCATGTATTTTAGTTGTATTATTTTGGTTTTCATGTTCGTGTTACGATTAACGGTCTTATTCATAACTAGCGACCCGCCCTCGCTTCGCTTCGGAAACATCAAATTTTATTATTGATAGCTGAGTCCCGCGATGTTACCTGCGATTATTCTTGTACCGTGGGTGAGGCCGCGGGGCAAAACTAGTCTAAAAAACTAGCCTAAGTTACTCCTTATATCATCAGCTACCTATCAGTGAAAGTCTCGTCAAAATCGGTCCAGCCGCTCCAGAGATTAGCCGGAACAAACAGACAGACTGACAGACAGACAAAAATTGTACAAAATGTTATTTTTGTGTATGTGCTGTATATATATTCATATGCATGTAGTAAAAAGCGGTTATTTCAATATTACAAACAGACACTCCAATTTTATTTATATGTATAGATGAGTTTTCCTTAAAACGGGCTTACAGAGCTCGGACAAGTTTATTAACCGTAGTACCATAATTAAATATTTTTGTTTATTACATTTTAGTAAGTTTTCGTGAGATACAGACGTGACTTAAACTGTTTTTACGGTAAAAATTTTCCTTTTTGATTTTCACTTTAGCAAATTCCAACCCTTTGATTACTTCTTTCTGTAATGAAGTTGGAGTGTGTAATATCTGGCAAACAAATAGCTTCAGAAACTGTTATTTGCATGCAAGTGCAATAGAAATGGAGACAAAATTCAATAATTTTTATGTCAAAGTTTAAGATAGTAGCGGTGGTTTTTAATACGCTTTTATTAGCTTCAGACGTATGTATGTTAGTATGTAACGGAATCTTTCAACATGATTTTGATCCCCTTCAAAACGTCGGATTAACTCGAAATTTTACATACTTATTAAGGAACGATGACGATTCAGTATTTAAAAAAAAATTAAAAAATTGAAATTCAACTAAAAAATTAAAAATAAATAACATTTTAAAAATTCATATAAAATACGCTTTTATAGAAAATCCAACTAAAAAATTGAAAATAATTTTTAATTTAAAATAGTTTAAGAAAAAATGATTTTATTCTAAAAAAGCGTGGGGTGCTTTTCAGGATATTATCAAATAGCCTTCTACTTATATCTGGTCATAAAATCTTTATAGCTACTGATACAGTATCCCACGCTTTTTTTACAAT
This sequence comes from Bombyx mandarina, assembly GCF_030267445.1. Lineage (NCBI taxonomy): Eukaryota > Metazoa > Arthropoda > Insecta > Lepidoptera > Bombycidae > Bombyx > Bombyx mandarina. The sequence goes on along the minus strand of NC_143225.1, from coordinate 7,338,479 downwards.
AAAATCATTTTTTCTTACACTGTTTTTAATTCAAATTTATTAAAATTTATTTTCTGTTTTATTGTTGGGTTTTCTTTAAAAGCGTATTTTTTTTGTTTTTTTAAACTATTAGTTCTTTTTGTTGCAGAAAATAGACGTTTAAGTCGTCAGTAATGACATAAATTGTTATAATGTAAACAAAAGTCGTAAAAAGTTACGTAACAATAGTAAACCCTAGCCGTGAGGATAATTTAATTAAACAACCGAGCGTGCGTCGTCATCCTGCGTATTAGTAACTCAGTCACTCGTCCGCTTTTGAAAAGACAGCCGGTATCCAATACAAGTCAGGCTTCGAACTCATTTCTTAAGACGGGCGGCGACATTTACATGTTAGCGTACAGACTCCGCGATTTTCCACGTACTAGAGGTCCCCCGGTAGTCGAAATTCGACGATAATTAATTGAAATTATAAGTTTGCACACTAATATGATTCTATTTTCAATGACTATTATACTTCTATAATCACAAATTTCGCCAAGACTACACTATAGAAAAATATTAATAAAGACAAACAGTATTTAATCTATTCTCAATTGGACAACGGACGTCAAGAACAAAACTTTTACAATAAATAAATAGTATGCATGCGTGTGTGCGTCAAATACATGGTAGTGTGTGTAATGTTGCTTTTATGGATTTAATGTATTTTTTAAGCATAATTTAAAAAAAAAATAACATTCTGCACTCCTTCTCTTTATTCTCTATAAGTGTGGGAAATTTCATACTTCTTCGGCCGCGCAATTTTCGTAAAAAGGGATACACAGTTTTTCCTTCATGTATTAATACATAGATAGCCATAAAAAGCTGCATCGATCAACATAAAAAATTGCCTACTTTCAAAGTTTATGTTTAATGTCTTCAATTTCCTAATACATTCTTAATAGTAATTACTTTATAAGCTTAGTCCTAATAAATATAAATGAAAAGGAAGTAAATTGGTGTGTAGAAAATAATCCCGGTTTAATTGTATCATCACTCATAGTGCTCGCGCAAAGATCTCGATGAGCTCTTGTCGTATGGAATTTGATGGATGCTTTCGTTCTTGAAGTAAATAAACAAAATAAAAAAAAAAAACCATTACACATGGGTCGTACGCAAAGTGCTCACTTACAAAATAAAACCTTTTTTTATTTTAATAAAGGTTCCTTGGATTTGCGACAGACGAAAAATGGAATTGAAAATAGGGTTTTTTAGTCGGTTTTTCATAGCACGTTCTGTGTGAGGTTAATAAGAGCATTGTTTATTTTATTATAATTTCGCACAGAAATCGTTACCGGTACGTCTTAAGGAATAGTATTGAATAAACAATAGTTTAATGTTAAATGTTAACACAGGAACGCATGGGCGCTCGCCGCAGAAATAGTTAAGATGGCGGCTATTCGTACTATTATTACCACTAAGAGTACTACATATATTTAATAAACTGTTCCAGAATAATAATGCTAGAATAAGAATAAGAATCCAATTTCTTGATGTGAAACATCTACAGCCGCACGTAAAATCGATTGCCGGTGTGGCAATGCGTCGTATCGCTCGCTATACCTATATTATGATATTATATACCTACTTTTCGAAATATTTTTTTTTAATTCTTAGATGGCTATACGAGTTCACAGCCTACCTGGTGTTAAGTGGTTACTGTAGCCCATAGACATCTACAGCGTAAATGCACCACCCACCTTGAGATATAAATTCTAAGGTGTCAAGTATAGTTACAACGCCTGCCCCACCCTTCAAACCCCTTTTGAGTTTTTACCACGCGGATTGACGCGGGCATTCGTGACTTGACATCTGTCACTTCTCGGTTGGCTAGATAGATTCGCGGGTCGGCGGCTCTGCCACGGTGTATCTCATCATCCCCTACTTTCCTTACTGCATCCTCACCCTGAAACCTCCTAATGCGTGATACGACGAGGTCATCGGTTCGTGGTGAGTGATAAGCTAATAATCTATTATGGAAATACACCATGGCGCCGTGCGATCGCCTGTTCGACAGGCCCCTCGTGCTGGTTTCCGGAGCCCTATACTACCACGAGGAGGCTGGATTCGGATTGAACGTATAATTAGTCAGGTCATAAGTATTGTCACACAGTAAAAACTTTTCTTTTAGAATGCTGGCCACACAAAAGTTTATTGAATTCGAATTTCGAATTGTTCATGAAAATAAAAATGTATACTTTTAGAATTTTACTCATTTTTAAATATGGAGTGGACGCTTAAAGAAGACCGTGTTGTAGTTATTGCGTTGCATCGTTGCGGTTACGCGCCAATTCAAATTTTTAACATACTGAAAAATTTGAATATAACCAAAAGATTCGTTTATCGTACCATCAAACGATACAATGAAGACTCTAGTGTAGATGACAGGTCAAGAAGTGGTCGCCCTCGGTCTGTTAGGACTCCAGCAGTGATAAAAGCTGTGAAGGCGCGAATTCAAAGAAATCCCAAACGTAATCAGAAACTGTTGGCCCTTCAGATGGGGTTAAGCAGAATCACGGTGAAAAGTGTGTTAAATGAAGACTTAGGGCTTCGGGCATATCGAAGAAAAACAGGACATCGTTTGAATGCTCGTCTAATGGACCTGAGACTGAAGAGATGCCGCGCTTTGTTGAAGCGGTACGTGGGAAAAAAATATCGGGAAATTCTTTTTTCGGATGAAAAATTTTTTACCGTAGAAGAGAGCTACAACAAACAAAATGATAAGGTGTACGCACACAGTAGTGAAGAAGCGAGCAACCGTATTCCGCGTGTCGAACGAGGTCATTTTCCATCCTCGCTCATGGTATGGTTGGGAGTTTCTTATTGGGGCTTACAGAGGTACATTTTTGTGAGAAAGGTGTAAAAACGAATGCAGTTGTGTATCAAAATACAGTCCTGACGAACCTTGTGGAACCTGTTTCTCATACTATGTTCAATAACAGGCACTGGGTATTCCAACAAGATTCGGCGCCAGCTCATAGAGCGAAGAGCACACAAGACTGGCTGGCGGCGTGTGAAATCGACTTCATCCGGCACGAAGACTGGCCCTCCTCCAGTCCAGATTTGAATCCGTTAAATTACAAGATATGGCAATACTTGGAGGAAAAGGCGTGCTCAAAGCCTCATCCCAATTTGGAGTCACTCAAGACATCCTTGATTAAGGCAGCCGCCGATATTGACATGGACCTCGTTCGTGCTGCGATAGACGACTGGCCGCGCATATTGAAGGCCTGTACTCAAAATCACGGAGGTGATTTTGAATAAACTTTACTGTCATAAGAATCTATGTTTTGTTAAGTTCATTTTGGTATATGAATGGTTACATAATGAATAAACTTGTTTCAATTATTTTACATTAAACATGTGACAGAATTTATGACCTGACTAGGTACATATCTACAGTCTATTTTAATTTTAATTATGCCACATGGATTTCCTGTCGTAAGCTATTCTTTTATGGATCTATACCTGTACAAAATAAAATCAATGTTTCACATCTGCCAGGTTTCCCGGGATAGGGCCGTTCGACTGTGGATGCAATTCTTCGCGTGCGGTCCCTCTCGGACGAGGCCGTTTCTCGGGGTGGGGTGGCGCTGGCGGTGTCTCTTGACATCGCCAACGCATTTAACACTCTGCCCTGGACCGTGATAGGGGGGGCACTGGAGAGGCATGGAGTGCCCCTCTACCTCCGCCGGCTGGTTGGGTCCTATCTGTGGGCCAGGTCGGTCGTATGTACCGGGTACGGTGGGACCCTTCATCGTTTTCCGGTCGTGCGTGGTGTTCCGCAGGGGTCGGTTCTCGGCCCCCTCTTGTGGAATATCGGGTACGACTGGGTGCTGAGGGGCGCCTGAGGGGATGACTGATTTTTTTTTACTTCTTTTAGTGTATTTGTTAAAGTTATCTTTAAAGATTTAATCCCTCCGAATACCTAATTTCTCGTTACAAAGCAAAGAAATGTGAATTTAAATATTTTACCGCATTCCCTTTGGCTCAGATAATCAGCACAATTTTTTTTTTGGTCGGAAAGAATTATTTTTCTGTAATTTCCCTGTATTCAAATTTACTTTAAAAAAATAGAAAATTTGCACAGATGACAATTTCAATGTTGTAGTGTTCGAGTGTGTAAGAAAAATTGACTCCGTAGTTAACAAATCAAGTTATAATATTAAATTAATGAAATCGCCTGTTTATGTTTGAAGAGGTTCGTTTTTTTTTTTATACTTATTTTAATTTTCAAAAGCTAACAAAGGGATATATCACTTGAAGTAACTTCAAAGTTCTTGTAACTAGCTATCCTATGAAAATTAATTAAACCACAACAGTATACATAACATCACATCAAACAAAGCCTGTTTTAGTTTCGTGAAAGCAAGGAAATGACTAATTTTAGTGTACATCTATCTCAGTACCGTGACCCGGCCGTTTTCTACAAAGTTAGTGGTTCGTAAACTCATGCCACTGACACGATCTTACGAATTTGAAGTAATTAATAGTTGATTCCATTATACGGAGCCCGAATCCGTTTCAATCTTGAAGATAGCTTTGTCGCTCGGAACATTGATCGTTAGGGTAGAAATATTGAAATTGACCATTTTGAACCTAGTAACAGAAATGATTTTAGAGTTGAGAGTATCTCAAATTGTTAAGTACCGTTAAAAGCTCAGAGGGGAGATAAATTAGGCGTTTCAAGTGATAATTATATTTTACATGTATTTTACGTATATAGTGTAAGATGTTTCTACTTTAAGCGACGCTTAATGTTAGGGGGGGGGGGGCAGTTGATGTCTATGTCTTCGGTAATCACCAGAAGGTCCGTGAGCTCGTCGACATAAGCCTGACTGCGCCTCTAACGACCGATAACCACTTCACATTCGACACGTCCTGCATTTGTAAGACAAATGCAGGACGTGTCGAATGTGAAGGTGTTTTATCCTTTAAAGTTCATAAACTTCAATGTTAAGTTGAAGTTTATGAACTTTAAAGGATAAAACACCGGCTGCTTATAGATAGTATCGAGTGATGCGGCCATGCCTGTGTCCAAATCTCATAGCTAAGTACCATTTTGTATAATGAGGTTCATAATTAATACGTATTCCCTTACGGTTAAAGAAAAATAGCTATCTATCTATATATATATATATATAAATGAATTGCTGTTCGTTAGTCTCGCTAAAGCTCGAGAGCGGCTGGACCGATTCGGCTAATTTTGGTCTTGAATTATTTGTGGAAGTCCAGAGAAGGTTTAAAAGGTAGATAAATATGAAAATTCTCGGAATTAAATAAAAATAACAATTTGATGTGTCCCCCGTCGGACGGATTCCTTTTGTTTGTTTTAATTTTATTTTATACAAAAGCTTAAGTCTTTTATTTATCGATTGAGGCACTACGAAGTCTGCCGGGTCAGCTAGTTGGGTAATAAAAATCAAACGCTCCTAAATTATTATTTGTGTAATTACCTACTGGTGGAAGGGCATCTTGTGAGCCTGCCTATCTTTATCGCGAATCAATAACGAATTCCGGTTTGAAGATTAACACAGCTGTGGTACTTTACAATTAACACTTGGACCTCAGGTTTCAAGGCGGATAGCGAAATTCCTGTTGATATGATCATAACTACTTAACACCACGTGGGCCGTCGTGACATCATTCACTAGTCTATGCAATAAAACTTTAATATTACGAATAAGTTAATTTCCATAGTTTTTAATTTAACTTCAACAACAATTATCAATGTTTGTATTTTTATTTCATTAGTTGGTTGTTTGGAAGAACTGGTTTAACGATAAGACGCATTACCGTGCCCAGTGTATTGTATATTTCGACTTAAATAAGTTGAGACGAGCTTATGGCTAATAGAACGTTAAACCTTTTAAGTCGAGAAGTTGGCTAAGCCCATTGACCTCACAAACTGAAAGCCGCTGCCATCTTGGGAAATAAGGTCGTGGTCCCATATATATCGAAACTACGGTATACTGATAAATTGAAAAGCTTCATTGCTTTGCGGCAAGATAGACGAAGACAAATGAGTACAGAGCCGTGTGGGCCAGCACATACTTCTCAACAAATAGTATAATTTAATATTCAATAGTAATTGTATTTGTAGAAACTATATACTCTATTCCAATTACGAAGTCCCATGAGATAGATGTTATTATTATGTCATTGTGTGTGTGAATTAATTGTATAATGATTTAGATTGATTGTGTATTTTTTAAATTATGTTTACGACCATGAAGAAAAAATGATTATTATTTCATACTATGCGAAACGTGAAGAGTTACGTTCTAAGTGTCAAAAGGGACTTCGTAATTGGAATCTATATATTAATACGTGAAGGAAAAACGTTGTATCCCTTTTTACGAAAATTGCGCGGACGAAGGAGTATGAAATTTCCCACACTTATAGAAAATATAGAGAAAGAGTGCACCATGCTAATATTTTTTAAAAATAATGCATAAAAGATACTTTAAATCAATAAAGAAAACATGACACACACTACATACCATGTATTTGACGCACACACGTATGCATACTATTTATTGTCAAACTTTTGTTCTTGACGTCTGTGGTCAAATTGAGAATAGATTAAATATTGTTTGTCTTTATTAATATTTTTTATAGTGTAGTCTTGGCGAAATTTGTGATTATAGAAGTATACAATCATAATAGTGTACAAACTTACAATTCCAATTAATTATAGTCGAATTTTGACTACTGCGGGACCACTAGTAGAGTATAATTAGACCAGTGTGCATTTTTTTTGTTTTTTTGTTTTTTTTTACCTGTGTGCATAGTGCAAACTTTTTAACTTTTCGATCGCGTGAAAGATAACTCAAATTTGTTTGAACTAATCACTAACACACTAATCATTTAACACGTTTTAGATTTTATGTATTATATTATTTTTGTTTCGACTTTCTTGTAACTGGGAAAGAAATAAGCAGTTCTAAATTTATTTTCTGGATAAAACTTTAGCTCAATAGCTACTGAACATATACATAAATATATCGGTTAACAAACAGGAAAGAAAAATGAACCGACCCTTTTTTGTCTGTGCCAATATGTATATTGAATATTGATGTTTCAGAAATGAGTTATAAGATCTACTGGGTCATGTACACGTTCTGGGTTCATAAATTAACTTCGATAAACAAAGTTGGGCTGTACTTTGAATACAGCCAACAAAAGTGAAAGACCTTCGCGAAAACATTTCCTTTTACTTTGGCTTAGCAATTGTTTTCCCACATTAATTGCCAAAGTTTACGGAAAGGGAAACAGGAGATGTTTAAGGTGAAGCAGAAAAATAAACAAAACTTATTTGTTTGCAAATATTCTGTTATATTATAGGACCGGCAAAATCAAATTCCTTCCGGTTAGCGGAGTCCGTAACAGGAAATAGTTCAGGTTTCAAATTTGTGGAAGGAAAGTTCGTTTTGATAAGATTAACGTTAATGTCATTCTAGAAACTTATTTGTACTAGGGACTATTCCTTGAGCTTGTATTTTTATTGTTATTTCGATTTTGTAGCAGTGCGTCTTCATATTATGATAGTATTATTATGTATTATGTATGTCATGGATAAAGTTTGTTCGGTTATCTATTGCTCGCCAAATTTTTAGTGTGTTTGAGAGACACGTCCCTATATTTTACACACGTTATCTTACGAATTCAATATCAAATCAATATGTGTAAAGTGTTGTGTGAGCAAGTAAGTTGGGATAGAAGATTTTTATAAAATTTTACGTCTCAAACTAGGCAGTGGTATAGACACGAAGAAAGAGCAAGCTAATATACCATTTAAAAAAAAAAGGTGCGTGTGCTACTTGGTGCACGTGAAAGAAGTGAAACTTCTTGAAGTGAATTTTTTCTTGTAACAGGTAATGCTGTGTATAACAGAAACGACCTAGCTCGCTTTGTCCTTTCCCTCTCTCCACAGTCGAGTGGTTTGCGAGACGTTCTGTCTATTTTCTCACTCTCGCTCTTCCTAAATTGTATCTTTTGTCACTGGCCGTAACGAATCTGTCGCGAGTTAAATTTTACTCTCAACGCGGCTAAAGAAAGTTTTACTTCTAAAAAAAACGGTTTTGACTTGAAAACCTATTTAACAACCTCGCCCACAACATTGTTGAAGTCGAAGTACACGAAGCCGCAATGTAGTCATCAATAACCTTAAACTTCACGTTATACATAGTATGTCACTCTGTGTCACTACCAAAAAGTTTGTAAAAGTAACAAATAAAACAGATACAGTTGACAGAATAGGTGACTATTAAGTGAAACATTTCAACCTTAGTCTACGGGTGTTGTCGCTTGAAAAGGATAGTAATTATTAACAAATCTACTAAAGTGAATGTTTGTGAGTTGATCCTACTCGCTTCGGTTAGAATTTTCAGTAATTATTGTCTATTTTCTCCTGGTGTTAATTATGCCATTAGTAGAAGTCGTTCACATAAAATACATTTTATTTACCTATGAATGTTGTCATAGATTTAACAGACCGTGTTAATAATTCATATTACTTTAAAATATTGACTGTTAAATAACTTATCACTACTCATTGAAGTAGTACTTAACCCAAAAAACAATACATATGTCCATATATCTGGTTATAGCATTACATAAAATATATGTAAAATTCATCTCATAAAATATTATTGTTGTATATATAATAGTATTGTATATGTTAATATATTGTGTAAAAAGTGTGTAAATATATATTGGGCAACACAAACAACTAGTATTTAGAATTCGAATAGTTCATTCAAACTTTTTTTTTAAGTTTTGTATGTGTGTGTTTATTCAATAGTTATTCGCGTCAGTAGTTAATCATCAGCAGAACTAGAAAGCCATTGACGAAATCGATATAGAATGTGTCATAATCATCATCGTTTCATGATTAACTCGACGTTTATTTTGACCTTCAATGACGTCACACGTAATAGAGTTGCGCTCAGTCGCGTTTTGTAAAACAGGAGCTGTCCGGTTCCCTAGTATCTGTGAAATTTTGCCGATAATTTGTTTGACAGTGATTTCCGTTGGAACGATAGACGGATAGGGTTTCCATAATAATTACGTTCGTTTTTACTCGCTGACGAAAGGATGGTAAGCACTGACTTCGGGAGCAAAGAAAACTATTTAGAAACATTTCGTTAGTCTTTATATAACTTGTCTTGCTTGATATAAATATTTTTACAAGGAAAATATTGTTAATTTTCCTTATCCTTTCTTCTCTTTGTTACCCTGCTATATTGCATAGAACATTTATTATCATGATATATGATCTTAATTGCATTGAAATTTTATTGCTAACTCGCGACTGAAACACGTCTATAAGAAAATTCACCACTGAATTCACACTTTAGTTCTTACAGACGTTCCTTTTCAGCTACGCTTATATGGATCATTCGTGATCCGGTACCGAGATATGTTTGAGAAGATTATTCTTGGTTATGCGGTATTGTGTTGTTAACAGAGTTGAGAACCATTGCAAGAAGCGTTTTTTGATACAACTAGAACAATTTTAAAACATAAAAATATGGCGCAATCGCTCCTTGATAGGTAGGATCCCAATAAACCACGTTTTGCGCTACTAATTTGCTTTACGATAATCTTTGATCATAAAGTCGGTCATTCTGTTGATGGTACGCTATATACTCGTAATGTTGTTAACCAGTAAACAAATTCACGTAAGTAAAATTGTTTTTTCTGTGACCTCCCTTTGTGAGCCGCCTACTAATTTGTTTTGATGTTCCAATACCTTAATCGTTTTTAGATGGGTTAAGTAATGACTAGTGCGTTTCTTGTGAGCTGCAAGTCTTTGTTTTATTGCTTAGATGGGTGGACGAGCTCACAGCCTACCTGGTGTTGTGGTTACTGGAACCCATAGAGATCTACAATGCAAATGCCACCATCCAACTTGAGATATGAGTTCTAAGGTCTCAGTATAGTTACAACGGCTGCCCCACCCTTCAAACCGAAACACATTACTGCTTCACGGCAGAAATAGGCGGGGTGGTGGTACCTAGCCATGCGGCCTCACGATGCGGATTCACGATTTATTACACGATGTCATTCCTTCACCGTGGAAGTCAATCGTGAATATTTGTATAGTACGTATTTCACTAGGAAAATTGGTATCCGCCTGCGGGATTCGAACACCGGTGCATCGCTAGATACGAATGCTCCGGACGTCGTATTCTTTAGGCCACGACGATTTCAAGTCTTCAGACATTATTCAAATCACGTTACAAGGTTTCAGGTGCTAATTTGGATATGTAAAATATATTTTATTCGGATAAAATGACTTAGAATTTGTTCCTTTATTGCTTCGATCGTCTTTTTAGTACAAATAATATATTCATCACTACCCTTCTTCTCATCATAAACAAAAGATTCGAGAAACCTCTGCTTTGATATCACAAGACTACTTAACAAAGATTGGCGCGAAAGTGATAAAACACAATGAATATTCATAAGAGAATGACAGGTTCGAGATTCAAATGTAATGTTATTGTTTTTAAATTTATTGTAAAAGTATTCATAGCCAGTCCGTGTACGGATAAACAAGAAAAACATAAATAGCCTTTCTGGAAACAACATCAAAATTAATAGTGTGCCGACGAAGACATTAATATTTAAAAATGGAAGTGAGTATGATCACGCTATCTCCCTCGCACGACCGCATTTTATAGATGATTACATGAACGTTATTAACGTTATGAGCGTTATGTAAATGAATAAATTTATAATATACATACATTCGTGACATATTAGATTTTAGGGAACATAACATTCGATCTTATATATGATACATATGATTTTGCATTAAGAGCTATCTTTCTTATAAGAAGGAGTTAAGGTCGACAAAGGTTTACTAAAAACTTGCTTGCTGGTGGTTTAGCAAGCTCTATTATACAGTTGAGTTATCTTCGATTTTTTGTTTTACTAATTAATAGTAATGTTAATAGTTTCGAACAAACACAACAGTCCTTTTTTTGAGGACAAAGTGTAATTTGACGAATATTGTCTATTTGGTCATTTTTGAGTGAGAGCGATAAGTACATAATTGCCAAATTTTAATTGAATACTAATTTTCATTTCAAAATATGTCAGTGCTATTTTTACAGTATGAACATTTCTTTTGATGAAAAATAAATAAATATCCATTAGACCCTTCTACTTCCCTCTAAATTTTACGGATATATTTTTTTAATTGACACTAAGTTCTTCTAGTAAAACTCTAATGTTTACAGAATCTGTGCATCAGTCTCATATTCGGACTCCCGACGAACGGCCGTCTGGTGTAGTGGTAAGTGACATGGTCACTACACAAGGGGGTCGCGGGTTCGAATCCCGCCAAGGGAAGATATTTGTATGATAAATATAAATGTCTTTTCCAGGGTTAGGAATGTATATTAAATATATGTATGTGTATAATAAAAATCTTACATTTATTTCCGTTGTCTGGTACCTGTAACACAAGTTCTTTACGAACTTATCACGGGACCAGTTAACGTGGCGTGATTGTTAGTAAATATTTATATTTATTACCGAAAATATTCCGGACTGAATTGGTGTGATTGGTGGACGCTGTGAATGCAAGACTACTCTCTATTCATCATATTTTCAATGCACACACATATCTACGGTTGCGGGCGCTTTGAGTGTCTGATTTGACGTCTTCATTGTCTAGGCTATGCATCTACGGAACTCCCTATCCCATCCCACACGCCCAAGCTGCTCTCCTGAAGTTTTTAAAAGGCGAACTATGAAATATTTCCGATCACTTACATTGCTGACATGTTTATACAGATCGATAAAATATTTTTCTGGTGGTATTTATCTTTCCTAGAAATAATTTATATGATAAAACAACGTTTGCCGGGCCAGTTAGTATGAGTATATGTTTATATATATAGGCGCGTGTTCCGTGTATATGTGGTATTCCACGACCATATACCTCGTATGGCAGAACAGACGGTCTCTAAGCTATAAGAGTTAGGGTTCGAAGTTTTGTGTCATCCATCATACTCACCAGGCTTTGCGACGACAGATTTAAACTTTTCCCAAGTTCGAAAAACTATATGACAGCGAAAAAAATTAATACAGGAGAGACAGTGCAGCAGCCTTTGGAATGTTTTTGGCTCCCGTATACCTGACTTCATCTAGAAGGGCATTGGAAAATGCGCTGGCAGAGATCACCGATATCGTGGGTACCTACATATTTTCATGGAAAGAAAAAAAATAAAAAAAAATATAAAAGTAATGGCTTTAATTATCTGTGTCACGGAACGTAGCTTTTGATATTTTAGTCTGGCAACACGGTCTTAAAAATAAAAGACTTGTCAAAAATATGTAAAAGGAATCGGTTGTAGATTTTTAATTTTACTTAATTTAATATTGGAATTGTGCTAAATACACGGTCACACTCGAAAATGTCGTATTAATCATTAGCAAGTATTTTCCCTCAAGATCGGTCACAATCTGTATACAAAACGGCATTTTGGTAGGCAAAGACCTAATATTATTAAATGAAATGTTTATTATTATCTTCGGTATCCTCGTGTCGTAGACATAATTAAAACTACTTTTATGGCTTAATATCGTCTTTATTATTTTCATTTTACTATTCAATTTCAACGATTAATTTTATATTCTTCGGTTAATTGTACATATTATTATAGTTTTAAATTAATTACTTGTGACTTTATTTTCTATACTTTTTGTTATTTGTCGTTGTACTCTGTAGTCTACGTGCCTCTATGCTTTTGGTTTGCCGTGTTCACTTTATGTAAATACTATTCTAATTCAAAAACATTTGTTGTAATATTTGTGTGGAAAGAGAAAATAAATAATAAGCTTTATAACAATAATATTAAAATTTAATCCTTTGCGGTCATAAGACTAATGTAGTGTAAGACTATATACCCAATACGTGTGGACATTGGACTTAAGGTTCATTTTTTTTTCATATTTAACGATAAATATGTGTATGTAATTGTTTGATTAGAAGTCACTTTATTGTATTTTATTAGTGTCAATACGTTTCATCTATATAATTATACAATAGGGGACTAGGTGTAAGAAGTGTTTGTAATTTTAAGAAATGAATAATGCGTATAGAAGCGTCTCAATAAAACATTTTCAAGATTTATTTATAGATCATCGATTATCGACATATCAAGAAAACACGTATATAACATAAGATAAAGATTACAAGATTAGATAAATAAATTATAAAATGACATAATGCATTAAGAGAAAAAAAATATATTTTAATGAAAGTTCTTATTTAAATTACCAAAAAATAAAAAAGTAATTTAATTTTAATTTAATTTAATTTACGCGGAAGTGGCATTGGATTGGTCAAATTTTGAGAAAGCCCGATACCCACCTATTAAAGAGAGCACTGACCTGAAAAGTGTTTGGCAAAAGGAAGAGAGGCCGCCCCAGAACAACATGGCGTCGCTCGGTGGAGCAGGAGCTAGGGGTCTTGGGCATGACGTGGGAGGAACTAGAACAGACTGCCCAAGACCGATGTAAATGGAAAAGCTGGATTCGAGCTCTATACCCCAGCAGAGGGTAATAGGAAAGAATGATGATGATGATGAAATGCAAGCCATTACATTATACAATTAACATTATGTAAAAGCAAATCACGAGTTAGAAGGCTAATGATTTCTAAATGAAATATAATTCCGAATTTGTTTTTAAAGGTTTCGTGATAACATTGTATTAAAAACAAATCAATGACCTTAAAATCTATAAAAAAAATAACATGTGTGCAATTCACACGTGTTAGAAGTGAAACCTTCAAAAATTAAAATACAATTATCCTAAATGTCTAAGTATATTATTAGTAAAATTTTGTCATTAGTAAATAATTGTAAATCTTCTTTTATAGTATGAGGTAGCGCCCTCTGTGAATTGATATTTTAACTTCACGTATATCCTAAATTAAAATTCACTACAAGAGGTTTCATACACACGTTTGTATTTAAAAAAATCCCTCCAATTCAATGCGCAACTTTTGCTGTGCTCTTTTTAATTTTGTTCCATACCAAAGAAGGCGACTTAAAATAACTCAGACATAATTAGTCTTTAGTCTCTACCCGCATTTACGCAATCGTGATAACTTAACCGGAAAGATAAAAGGTCCATTGTAAGTTGTGCGCTCATGGCAATTTCGGTTGTTGAATGCGAAAGGGATTGTCCCAAGACAGCGAAATTTAGAAAACAAATGTAGTATCATATCTTTTTAATCAGATCCCACTATGCATCCTCGGTCTCCTCAAGCTGGATAGTATTCTAAGCTTCTTTTCTATCATCCGTCTCTAGTAGTAATAGTAGCAATTTTCAGTGGTTGTTTAAACACAGACCTACAGTTCGTAAGATTGTTTTTACATAAGGCAGTCGATGAGTCGTACAAGAAATAAAATTACTACCTATTTCACGTTGTTCGCAAGGGTTATAATCATAACATTTAAAGTGCATCGAAGCAAGGGTTTCTTAGATCAAAGAGTCTTTAGACTTGAATAACGCAGGTAGGTACCTGAATAAACTCGATTATCGAACATACCCTCTCAATTAAAACGAACGACACCCATTTGAATATTAATGGGTGGTGGGTGGAAGGGTAAAACGCTGAATGTTCGCTATCTAAATTGTCCAGCCGAGAAGCTAGAAGACACATCCATAACCCGAATTCAAATTGGTGTTATATCAAACGCGACCTACACTATGAACCATATACATACATGTTTGTCGGTCGACTAAAATTTAAATTCAATAACTTTATTGTTTCCAAATTGTTTTCTTCTTTGAACTATTTGAAGTTAGAGCATATTTAATGATTTTAGCAATGACAGTACATCGCTAAGGACCTTTAAAACGCACCTTTATTAGTTTTTCCTGTAGCTATGTATTTAATTTATATCAATTTCAAAACGCTATATATCTTACACACGTATGAAAGGCTAATGGTAATACGATAACTTTATTACTCTGGCCCAGTACCTCGACCAGGATCTTTTTTCTTCGTCTACACGAAGTTCTTAGTAGAGGAATTGTGACCGTCATGCTTTTAGCGATGAGTTTCACAGCAATATTTACGACCAGGATAAACAACAAAAACTTTTGTAGTTTATTTAAAATTAAGGAGTGTTTTTTTTTCATAGCCCCCGTTATATTAATTAAACCTCGTTGGACAAAAATCATGTGCTCACGAAATACCTCGTAGGCGAGTTTATTTGAATGGGTTCATTACAAAATGGCCGTAAAAAATATTAATAATGCTTATTGATTAAATAGGTGAAGTTTACAAATTTGAACGTGTGATTAAACACTAAAGATTTTATTCTTAAGTAGCCCGAACTTCCACCGGGTATTATAAGTATTATATTAAATAATTATCAATAGCTTCAAATCGATACATTATTGTACATACGCCAATAGTCTGTATGGTATCTTTTGCCTTCTAGAAAAGCGTAAAATCAGCTAGCCTATCGTAGTATAAAGGTAAATAAAAAAAAAGTACTATGTTATTTCTTGATACGTGGAGATAGGTATTAAGCATTTGTTGGTTGGTAGGTAATATTTTAGAAAAAGTGATAATTGCCTTCGGTAATTGGGCATCGGCATGATCGCATCGCTTGATATGAGTACACGGTGCGTCTTTAAACGACCACAATTTACTATTGTTAGTATAGAATATTTTTTCAAGCTTCAGATTTTTAGTCTTTAGGCTTGACATCAGGTAAATAGTAGTCTACATACACATTTAAGAAAATTTTCATAGCCACTCAATTTAATGAATTTTCTTTTTTTGGCATAGTTTTATCAATTCTGCCGAACTTTAAAAATATCTCTTAAAGTCATACATTGTCGTTCATTAATAATTATCGTTCATTAATAGTCGTTCGATAATAATCGGAAGATGAAAAATATCTAGTTTATTTTTTAAATCGAACGAGCGACAAATGAAGCGCATATAATTTTATCACAGAGCTAGCTAAAATATAACCTCAAAAACTAACGTACTTGCAAATCAAATGAAATGATTGCGTATACTTTGTACACAAAATTTACTTTTTTCAACTCGATACCCTAAGATCATTCAATTATTCATGATCAATATTAAATTTCAGTACTGTAATGAATTGGGTTATGTACGGAAATCGTTTCTTGGAAGAAAATCAGTATCGTGTAGTGCCTATCATCTTTCACAAACAGTCTCTGTTAAAAGCTTTCCATCAATTTTGTGGATTTTCTTCGCTCGTGCTAGTTCGTTATAATTCATTCAACCGTACGTTTTTATTTGAATAATTTGTTTAACTAGAGGTCCCGCAGTAGTCGAAATTCGACTATAATTAATTGGAATTGTAAGTTTGTACACTATTATGATTGTATTTTATACTTCTATAATCACAAATTTCGCCAAGACTACAGTATAAAAATATTCACAAAGACAAACAATATTTAATCTATTCTCAATTTGACAACAGACGTCAAGAACAAAAGTTTGACAATAAATAGTATGCATGCGTGTGTGTGTGTGGACATGGTATGTAGTGTGTGTAACGTTTTCTTTATTGATTTAATGTATATTTTATGCATTATTTAAAAAAAATATTAGCTTTGTGCACTTCTTCTCTGTATTCTCTATAAGTGTGGAAAATCTCATACTCCTCCGTTCGCGCGTTTTTCGTAAAAAGGGATACAAAGTTTTTGTTTCACGTATTAATATATAGATACTTCCGAATTGTATAAATACGATAGCAATAAATAAATAGCACCTAATTTATTAACAATTATGTGTTGATTATTTCTCTTCTGTTATTAAAAATAAAAACGCTAAAATACGTAAAAATTAGGCAATTGTAAATTTTCAAGTAAATCGTGTATTGATTTTAATTATATTAATGATAGTATTTTCGCGAGCAGTAGATATATTTAGAACGACTTTTACGGCTTAATCTCAATCCGACACTCGTTAAATACTATAAAGTTCATTGTTTGTTTGGTTTTTCATGTAACATACAAATAACTTTTTTTTTCATTGAAATAACTTTTTAATCAACGGCCAGGATTGTTAGTGCATTACAAGGTTTATATATTCCTATTTATTCAAATGATCTAAAAAAAATCAAAATCTGAAAAATATCGGAAATGATTACAAGCCTTCTTGTCACAAAGATGGGATCAGCATAATGTAAAATAGTAAATTATGCTATTTGTATGACGTTTACGAGACTTTCCCTCGTCCCATCGGGTCCCGATAATCCAATAAGGATTTTATAAGATCCGGATCCGGGCTTCCTGGGTAAACTACATCCGGCTCCGACAGTCAATCTGAATTCTTACTGATGTTTGAGAGTAACAAAAAGATGGGTTAATATTTTCTATGGAGTTTCCGGGCATGAAAAAATTTATTATGCTTCCAAGATATTTTTAAGTTGAGTAAAATGTGTTCTTGTTAATTATTAATCAGTATTACTTGAGTGCCATCGGCCTTAGAAAATGTAGTTCAACTATAAATTGTATTTTATAACGGCTATCCAACCCTTCAAACAAGGCTGCATTACTGCTTGCTAATAGAAACAGGATGGCAGCATTTGAGCTGTGATGTATACTTATATAATCTCTGGTAACCACTTAAGACCAGGAAGGCGGGCTTCGAGCCCGTTCAGCATTTTATGCAATAAAATAAAAACATACCGGTGTGGAGATTTAAAAAACGTATTACTACCACTAGGTATTAATTATAGCGTTAAAAATAGCATAAAAACCGGAATGAAGCTATCTCATATTACTAATATTAATTTCTAATAAATCTTAAAGAAAATAGACGGGTGCCTTCACAGTGAGCACGAGATAATGAGATTCTATCTACGCTGTGCATACAGTAAATGAGCTTTGAATTTTCTCCATAAGTCATTATTTTTGATTTAGCCAATTAGTTTCACTTTTTCTTAGATCTGAAAATAATTTTAAACATAGATGTTTTGGAAGAACAAAAATTAACATCGCAATGAAAAGTGTACTTAAAAAATTAGTTGAATTTAAATAGTATTATAATTTCGTAAATGCAATTAATATTGAAATAGCAAGCGAGTTAAAATTAGAATCGAAACTGTAATTGAAGCAAATCAGTGTGTTAAGATTTTTTTTATTGACAAAAAACACAAAAACTTTCTCTTAATACACAAGTGAACAGATTGTACAGTTAAAACAGGGAAATCATTGATCAAAGAAGTAATAAAAGAAAATTAGAAGACAAGAACAAAGAGGCGCGTAGTTAAAAATTCCTTTGTAAAATCCAAAGTTTTACGATATCATTATAAAGTTGTAAACGAGAACAAGGTATTGATAAAAATGTTAGCGAACCGCCGGATCAAAAGATTCTCTCGTCTGTGCAAAACTCAGATGGTTAACGATGAACGTAAACCGACCAGGGAGTACAGAGCTGTGGTTCTTTTGTGGCTTCATGAGACCATGTTTCAGTGAGACTGGTAGATTTACGAAGTCTATCGAACACGAAGCAGCACTTAAACACAATGCATCGTCGTGAGTCAGTGTGAAGTGTTCTGGGTTGCCACTTTGGGAATCTTTTTAAGTAAATTGCAAGGCTTTAGGCAATGACTATAATTTTTTTTATTTTTTTTATTGCGTATATGGGTGGACGAGCTCACAGCCCACCTGGTGTTAAGTGGTTAGTGGAGCCCATAGACATCTACAACGTAAATGCGCCACCCACCTTGAGATATAAGTTCTAAGGTCTCAAGTATAGTTACAACGGCTGCCCCACCCTTCAAACCGAAACACATTACTGCTTCACGGCAGAAATAAGCAGGGCGGTGGTACCTATCCGCGCGGACTCACAAGAAGTCCTACCACCAGTAATTACGCAAATTATAATTTTGCGGGTTTGATTTTTATTACACGATGTTATTCCTTCAGCGTGGAAGTCAATCGTGAACATTTGTTAAGTACATATTTCATTAGAAAAATTGGTACCCGCCTGCGAGATTCGAACACCGGTGCATCGCTCAACACGAATGCACCGGACGTCTTATCTTTTAGGCCACGATGATTTAGTTTTAAACTTGTCATTTTTTCGCTTCAGAGTTTGTTTATGTGGCTGTAGATGAGACAGGAACTTATGGGTTCCCAGAAAACCAGGGTACCAGAACTCTTAGACATGATAACGTGTTTGTGGCCAGATACCTTGAGATCTATGTTTCAGTTATATTATAAAGTAGCTGTTCACTAATCAAAATGGAACAAAATGGAACCAGGACTGCTTCGTAGCTGAAAAATATAGGATATTGGTCATTATATCTGTCGAAGCTATTAATATAATCTACTACAATTAATTTTCAAATTTTATGTATTTCTCTTTGTTACATGTTTCTTTTTTACGAGAGCTTAGAGCTTGAGTTTTAGTTAGTTAATCACACGACTGAGGGCTTGGTAGATTCCCTACTGCTAAACTTTATAACTAAACAAATTTTACCGACAAATTTCCAAAAAAAAGTTTCAGAACAGGATAATGAGCATTAGCTATAAAATTGTTAATCAATGAACCAATTACAAGCGTGGCAAATTCAAAAGTATTATTTATTAAAGCTTTGATAATTAATTAAATCAAATCACAGTTCCCGACAGTAATATAAATAATTAGAATACCATTGAAACACGACTGAAATGATTACGTTCATGCGTTTTAAGCACTTGGGAACAATTAAATCTAGTACTTAACAATGCTGTCATGAAAGGAAAATTGTTTAATAGGCTTTCGGTACGCTAATTTGATTGCTGCCCCTCAGTGAATTCTCTTTGACACGAGGACCGCGATTCCATGCATTTTAATTAGATTTTACTAAAAGCCGCTTTTGAAAGGCCATTTCTTCACACATTTTTAAAATTCAACTTGCTTTTCCAAATCAATAAAGTGTTTCAATAGGAAGTATGAAAACTTTAAAATGAGTTCTAGATTTCTCCTATTCTGATCCGACTTTAAGAAAAAAGAAAAGACTTAAAGAGGATATTCTAATTTGCTTTATAACTTTTATGTTTGTTAGTTACTTAAAGTTTTAGGTTTGTTATTTTATTTATTGGGGGTTAACACTAACACCATAAAACATAAATTACCAGTATTACAAATTTTAAAATATGTGTTAATTCTTGTGACTGATCTTTAATTTGATTTTAATTTAATAAGATGAAGTTGTCGTGGCCTAAAGGATAAGAAGTCCGATGCATTCATATATAGCGATGCAACGGTGCTTGAATCCCGCAGGCGGGTACCAATTTTTCTAATGAAATACGTACTTAACAGTTGTTCACGATTGACTTCCACAGTGAAGGAATAACATCGTGTAATAAAAATCAAACCCGCAAAATTATAATTTGCGTAATTACTGGTGGTAGAACCTCTTGTGGGTCCGCACGGGTAGGTACCACTGCCCCGCCTATTTCTGCCGTGAAGCAGTAATGCGTTTCGGTTTGAAGGGTGGGGCAGCCGTTGTAACTATACTGAGACCTTAGAACTTATATCTCAAGGTGTGTGGCGCATTTACGTTGTAGATGTTTATGGGTTCCAGTAACCACTTAACACCAGGAGGGCTGTGAGCTCGTCCACCCATCTAAGCAATAAAACAAAGACTTGCAGCTCACAAGAAACGCACTAGTCATTACTTAACCCATCTAAAAACGATTAAGGTATTGGAACATCAAAACAAATTAGTAGGCGGCTCACAAAGGGAGGTCACAGAAAAAACAATTTTACTTACGTGAATTTGTTTACTGGTTAACAACATTACGAGTATAGTATAGGCAATAAAAATAAATAAAAAATTTAGATTAATTTAGAGTTCTGTTAATACAACAAATTCATACTTAATTGTAATCAACACTTCGTATATTAAGATTTATATTTAGACTTAAACACACAAGCTGATTAAGATCCACCTGATCTATGTTATAGGATTCCATTATTCCACAAATAGAGTTACATTGGTCAGAGTTATTCCGACAGGCACTATCCACAAACAAGGCACGAACGAACTTTACGCTCTCTGGCGGTCCACTCGTGAGACCGACGACATCATAATGACTATGGACAATATCATAAAGTACATTGGCCTCCAGGTACTTGCGTCCATTCGAAAATCTGAGAAGTATAGGTTTTATAAGTAATATTATTTGAAGAGTGGTAATTTCAGACAATCGGTTCTGTAGTTTGTTTGTTTTCAATCAATCTAACTTGAAATAATATGTCGTTGAAGTAAACGTAATTAAGTTTTTTACTTTATAGTCTGTTTATTTTATGTGTTTTACTAATATTTGTTTTTTTTTTTTAAATAAATGTAAAGTTTTTTCATTAACATCGTTTTTAGCATTACGATTTACGAACTCAAAAATACCCCTTTTGATTGCGGAGGAAATTGAAATACAAAAGCCACTAGCTGGAAGCGTGTAATTGAAGTCTCAATTATGTAATGGTTGTTGTGGATTTTAAACAGGGACCCATGATAACACTCACGCGGGCTCACAATATCCCCCTATCGGCAATAATGACGTAAATATAATTTGATAATGCCTCCAAGAATGCGAGAGCTACGTAAATGATACTTTGACATCGTTTTTTAAGGTGATTGACAGTATTCACGTTGCTATGTCTATGGGCTTAGGTAATTACTTAACATCAATAAGGCCTAAGCTTGTTTTCCCCATCTAGAGTAATATCCAAAGAGAGCTTACCTATATTATTACAGCTATAAAATGTCTTTAAGCCGATTATGTAATTGAACATTGAAATATTATTTATTTTCACATCTAATACTAAAGTATTCCAATAAAAATAATTTGCTCGTTATTTTTCGTAATATTTACCAAATTGACAGATACGTGAGCCGTTTTATGGATGTCGTCTTAAAAGCGTTTTCAAATACTCGCATTTGGTTTTTTACGCAGGCGGAATATCTAATGTGGGGCTTGGCTATGAACATAAATGATCTTTCAAGTATGAAGTCTAAAATGTTCACGATTCACTGAAGCAATTTCGCATTACGATGATGATTTTTTTTTCTGGAGAAAACAGATGGCTTTTCCGCCTGGTCTACCAGGCTTTCATGTTCTGTTTTCTTGCATGCATTACTGCATTAGATCGGGGGCTCCCAAATTTATTTTATATACTGCCCACTTTGAGATATTTTTTTTCCCTTATATTAAGTGGTTACTGGAGCCCATAGACATCTACAACGTAAATACGCCACCCACCTTGAGGCATAAGTTCTAAGGTCTCTAATATAGTTATAACGGCTGCCCCACCCTTCAAACCGAAACGCACTACCGCTTCACCGCTGAAATAGGCAGAGCGGTGGTACCTACCCGTGCGGACTCACAGGAGGTCCTACCACATTTTTTCACACACAGCCCCTAATTTTTTCACCTATTTAAAAACCATTATAGCGAGAGCTCAGTCGGTGCTAAGAGATGAAGTTACAAATCGCTTCCCAAGTCTTTATACAACGCCCCCATTTTTTTTCTGCATTAGATGAATAGATGAGCTCGAAGCCTATTTGGCCTTCAAGCACTTCAATGTGTGTGTGGTGGTACCCATCCATGCTAACTAACGCACTTCCACCAGCAATCGTAATTATTAAATGCCACCGGTTTGGTTTTTATAACATGATATAATTTTATCATCGTAGAAGTCGATCATATGGAAACATGTTGTGTATTTCCTAAAGAAAAATTAGTATCTAAGTTTAAGATTAAGTTTTATTGTCACTACACATACTTTTTTCCATCTCAATTGAGGTATAATAATATATCAACTCATCGTTAAATGCAGCTACAAGTCGACGTATTCATATTAGAAATCACTAGTTTGTAGTCTATTCATGTAGTTTAGTTCATTAATATTCGTTCTATTCATACACAAAAAACAATTATAATTTTTATTTTATTTCTACGATGAATTGATTTCCCTGTACAGGTAGGTGGGTCTTATTATTCAGAACCAAATTTAGTGTTGACAATTCGATTTTATATGTCGTCGCTAATATTTCTATCTCCTTCTAGTAATAACGCTCTCTATCATGCTAATCAGTATTGATTGCAAGGAAATACCTTTGCGCGTTGTTACTACTTGCACAGTAAAAATGCACTCATAAAATTGCCATGTATCGAGGAATCGGTACTCCAAAGGCTCTAAAATTATTACAACTCAAGCCCTCTTTGAAAATTCCTTTGCGGTAGACCGTGTTATTTGTTTGATATATCTCTGTTAAAAGTAGTAGTAAGTACATTTTAGCACTTCATATCGACTTTTTTTTCCACAGGAGAAAATCATCGGATCTCCTCCCTCGCGGTGGGTTATATATGGGAGTGGAATCTCACTAAAAACTCCTGCCACTAACAGCTGGCGTTCAGCCCCGGACTGGATCGGAGCTCAGTCAGGGTTATTGAGACGGTGAGACGGTGTAGACGCAGAGCATATTGCATCCATCCAGCCATCCTCCAGACTGTGGAAAGGCGCAGTGGCAGGCGCCGACGACACGACCACCGGTTTCCTCGGTTGACGGGCCCGGAGCCCGCCTTGATGGAACCGCGCTGCACTTTCCCCCTAAGCGATTGGGGGAATGCGGTTTACCATCACCACCACCCGTAATAGGAAGGAAGCCCGAAGCTCTTAGGGGGCCGGGTCACCGATGGGACCCCGCTCCCGACCCCCTGCTCGGCAGATTTCTGCGTAGTGAGGAGAGCTTTGCCTCACTCGTCCCGCCGCTTCCTTCCGCAAGATGGTGCACTCACAGAAGTCGAGTATAACCTTCTAGGACTCGTCGCCGCCAAGCATCGATCCAACGACGCCAGGCAGCGACAAGCCCGGTTCTGATAGCAACGGTGCGTTGCGGCCTGTGCAGAAAGAGAGCCATAGAGGCGCGGTTGCGGGGCTCAGCCCATATAGGCGCACCGTACAAGGGCCAACACCCCCGCGTAGAGGTGGCGCACAGCCTGATTTGGCACCCCGGGAGCAGCTGGCTCAACGAACCAGCCGTCCTCATCAATTGGGACATCAATTCCTCTTCCTCCTTCTTGCGTCGCTGTCCTCATTACTGAGGGTCATGATCCAGCTGCATGATTCTCTCATGTACAATTGTTCTCCATCTACTGCAATCCTTGGCCTCATGGAGGGCATCGTGGAGGTTGATGTCCAAACAAGATCGAATTTGGTCCGACTTTGGTTAGTCCCTTTACACACCTTTATTTTATAAAAAAGATAGAATATGATTGAAATATATTATTTAATCATAGAATGTGGCTGTGTGTATTTCTGAACAGTATAGTAGACATAGTTAGTCAGCTGCAAGCTTAATGTGAATTGAGGAGGAAGACTTCGCAGATAACGATGTTCCTATCGACCTAGTTTTTCTTGGATCCATTGATATCGTGTTAGAGAAGGGGGCGAACTTATTTAATAACGAAGTGTTCACGAGAGCGTGAACTGTGATAGCTGAGTGCCGATTGCGTATTTAATGATTCACGTATCGATTCTTTACGGGCTTTGATTTCGAATGCATCGATGTGAAGAATTGAGATTTCATAAGAAAACATTAAGTTTGGTAATTGAAATCTTAAATTTTAGTTATTGTTAATTTATTATCATTGAGATAAGATATCTTCACATAATTTATCTAAAAACGTAGTCTTCAAGAAATGACAAAAGTACAAATTAATAGATATAAAAAGTAATTTTTGTAAAAAAACGTTATAATGTTGCTATTGACAGTATGTTTTTAGGTCTTGAGTTAGGTGAGTTATACAGTGCACACTTGAGCGTGTGATTCAAATAGTATGAATTCAGATAAATTAGAGACAGCTTCGTATGTGTTGAGAGATTTAGTTTTCTTTAATGTTTGTCTTTAATGTTTTCATCATTTCTTTCAATTAACTCAGCAAGCTTAGTAACCCAATCATGTTTGCACAGTAACCCAACCATGTTTGTTTACAAATCGTAACGAAATGAAGTCGTTTTGATGTTTTGTTGTCTACCAAAATTTTGAAAAGGAACAGTCCGGAATATAAGATTTTTTATTTCGTAATATTTCTTGAGATGCCTAAGCCCTTGAGCCCCATTGAGATCTTAGATCTTCACAAGCGAACAATAATTTATTTATAAGCCCTAGATTTCTAGATATTAAATGAAATCTAAATATATTTCTCTGATCAGTTTGTGACCCGACAATTTTTATTCGTTCAATTGTCAAATGAAAATGTGATAATAATAACTTTTTTAAGTATTTGCAGTAGTTGTTTTTTTTATTAAATAAATGAATAAAGACGAAATTGTGAATGTAGTCCATTGATGCCATGCATGATTTATATAAAGATGAGTTATTTGCGTGTGCAATGACTCTTTCAATTTTTCTGTAATTTTTATGACAGACGTAGCGTTACGGCCCTCCTGATAAAATATCAAAGCCCTTAATAGATAGTGAACGTTATAAACCTGGAAACATAAAGATGAAGTATCATTTAGTTGCTTAAATAGCTGCCAATACACTATGGACAGATAGATGTATGAAAGGAATCAAGAAGTAAGATGAAAAACATTATCTATAAAAACCTCGACAAGAGTTAAAGATGTACTTCCCAGGATAGTTTAAGTGGAAATAGAAATGTGATCAATATGTTAAGAAGTACTCAAAAAAAATTAGAAGATTTTAACTGACAGGTATTTAAAGATGGTAGTAAAAAAAGGAAAAAATGTAAAATGTAGAAAGATTAGATTAACATGAAGTAAAAAATAACGAGAAGAGAGTCGTAAGCGATAAACAAAATGGAAATTTCTAGAAAAGCCTTTTGCCAGGAAGAAATTAGGTACAGACATCCGATGTTTAAAAAAACAAATTGTAACAAGATTTCCAGTTAAAAGGACCAATTTTCAATAAAGTACGCTTTTTTATTTAAAATTAGGTGTATCCATATTTTTAATGATGAATTAATTAAGTTTATAGGTTCGAGTTATCTAATTTATAAAATCATTTGCAAAGGTTTTTTTTTTTTTTTATTTTTTTTTTTTTATTTTTTTTTTTTTTTATTGCTTAGCTGTGTGGACGAGCTCACAGCCCACCTGATGTTAAGTGGTTACTGGAGCCCATAGACATCTACAACGTAAATGCGCCACACACCTTGAGATATAGTTCTAAGGTCTCAGTATAGTCACAACGGCTGCCCCACCCTTCAAACCGAAACGCATTACTGCTTCACGGCAGAAATAGGCGGGGTGGTGGTACCTACCCGTGCGGACTCACAAGAGGTCCTACCACCAGTAATTACGCAAATTATAATTTTGCGGGTTTCATTTTTATTACACGATGTTATTCCTTCACCGTGGAAGTCAATCGTGAACATTTGTTGAGTACGTATTTCATTAGAAAAATTGGTACCCGCCTGCGGGATTCGAACACCGGTGCATCGCTTCAACACGAATGCACCGGACGTCTTATCCGTTAGGCCACGACGACTACCGTAAGTCGAAATCGACAGCCATAAAATGCAAATGTTGCTAATTCAGAAAAGCTCCGAATTTAAATCTTATACCTTTAAACGAGCAGTTCTTGTATATATATAATCTGAATCTCGGAAGCGGCTCCAACGATTTTCATAAAATGTAGTATACAGGGGATTTCGGAGGCGATAAATCGATCTAGCTACGATTTATTTTCAGAAAATGTTGTTTTATTCGTGTTTTATCGATAATCAACTTTATGACGCTTCCCGACCTCTATTGGCGAATACTAATACTATTTTTCTTAATTGTGAGAAACTAACTGCTTTAAAGAAAAAATAAGATGGCGTTATAAAAAAAAAACTGAGCAAAACCGAAACCGTAATGAATAAATAGGGCTTTTCTCATATTCGCAAATAAATTTACGTCTGTAATTTCAATAACTACTTTATCATGTATCTACAAAATAATAATGATTATGAAGATATTCTCTTTGCTGGTTACTGGTTTATTAAAACGTAAGTTGGGTTAAAAATATTATAGTCCAGTTTTACGTAGATCGCGTTTTTTCTTATTTTATGCATAGTAGCCACTGAGAATAATTGTGAAAAGATGTAGATAATAGCGATATTATCCTCCAGTCGTACGAATAAAAATGCATGGTTTCTTTGCAGCAGAAATCGACAGGATGGTGATACTGTACTGGTTCATAAGAATATTTTTAAGAAAATCAACGAAGTAGAATTTATTATTATAGTTTAAATGCATGGGTACTGTTTAATATACCCAAGAACAGAAGGGCAGAACTAAAGTGTAATTTCATACTTCTATTTTTAATTATTTTTATGAGAAAGTATAATTCATCTATTTATTTGAGTTTCATTCAAATATATATATTTTTTTATTGCTTAGATGGGTGGACGAGCTCACAGCCCACCTGGTGTTAAGTGGTTACTGGAGCCCATAGACATCCACAACGTAAATGCGCCACCCACCTTGAGATACAAGTTCTAAGGTCTCAAGTATAGTTACGACGGCTGCCCCACCCTTCAAACCGAAACGCATTACTGCTTCACGGCAGAAATAGGCAGGGTGGTGGTACCCACCCGCGCGGACTCACAAGAGGTCCTACTACCAGTAAAATAAAATGTTTCATTCGAAATTTAGTGCAATGATCGTTAAGGCACCTAATTGATTATATAATCGGAAGCCACACTGTATCCCTGTTGCGTATATATGTTTGTGTATTGTTTGTGATTTTTGGTGTTTCAATGTTAAGTTTGTTATTCTATTTTATACTATTTAATTAGGTTGGAAAATAATATAGTAAAGATTCTACGACTACTGGGTGAAGATTAAAAGTGTTAGTGTTACTGCATAAAGAATGGCCGGTAGAAATATCCTACCGGCCATTCTTTCAATTAATCTCCGACTGATAGCGATGATTTTGGATAAGTATATTAAATTTACACATTTTAACTAAGCATCTTGCACTAAGTACATTTATTTCCTTTATTTCTGAAAAGTTTTTTTGGTTATCAGCTAATGAAACTTGAATATCATCAATGAAGAAAGTAGAAACAATTTACTTCTCCACCTTTACAAGAAAAATGACAAAAACAAAATAAAACTGAAAATGTAATAAAATGAATCTAAATCTTCAGTCGTCAGTGATAATGGTTGAATTTCGGTTACTTCGTAGAAAAATAGCGTAAATAGACAAGTAAATATGGCCAACCTGTTATTAAAGGGTTACCGGAGTGAATAGGAGCAATGTGAGTATCGTATTCCACCTCCACGCCGAATATTTGCTCCAATTCCGATTGTATTGACGTAACGACGATCCCACCTTTCAAACTAATGCTTAGTATTAATATTTTGAGGTAGAAATAGCCAGCAATCCTTATTAATTGGAGAAATCCTTATCAGTTATATTCGTACATATATCTATAATATATCGATCTGCTTCATTAAAAACATCCAACGATTATTTTAAATTATTATTGAAAACAAGAAAAAAATATAGTTGCACTATTATGAGGAATTATTTTGAATTCTGATACGTTAAAATACTCTTTTATGATTACCTTGCGGTTTTCACTACGAATTTATTCATGAAAATCGAGTGTAAGACAAAAAGTCGAAAGGTTTTTAGCGTCCAGTTATCCTTTTCATGATTTATTAATAAAAGTATTAACGGGGAGGAGAAAGGGCTCGCTTCTAGCATATTCATGAGGGCAAGGGTAGGGTTGTCAGATTTTTTGTTTTACGGAACTATTCTTTCTTAATTTTTCACTTGAAAGTAATAATAATAATAAAACTTTGTTAGAACTTTGGTCAGTTTTTTGTAGTTCTCTTATCTTTTCCGATCTCCAACGTCTAGTATATTTTTTAGGTTCAATAATCACATCAAAGAAAGGTCGGCTGTATTTATGATTTAGCTTTATCTGAAAAGAAAGTTATTCGATTTTCTACAACCATGCGCAACACACCATTCATATTCTAAGAAACTTAAGAAAATTTATTAAAGACTAACATTTTCGGAAAATCACTTATGAGAATACTGGTAGCACAATCCCTAATGTTCTATGACAATGATGATTTTCTTTTATCTCGCTGAAGTGATACGGAAGGGATTCTCAAAGAACAACAAGATCCTTTTAAAAAATTTCTTTGACGCCTGGATGTGTTTCGGTGTTAACATTTTAAAGAAAACTAATGGTCCCGCAGTAGTCGAAATTCGACTTTAATCAATTAAAATTACATAGTATAATTTTTAAATACATAGTATAAAACAAAGTCGCTTTTTCTGTCCCTATATCTGTCTGTCCATATGTATGCTTAAATCTTTAAAACTACGCAACGGATTTTGATGCAGTTTTTTTTAATAGATAGGAGTGCTTGAAGAGGAAGGTTTATATGTATAACAACATCCATTAAATAGTGGAGAAATTAATAATAAATTTCAGTTTCCGAAGCGGAGCGAGGGCGGGTCGCTAGTTCTCTAAAAGTGTGGAAAATTTCATACTCCTTCGTCCGCGCAATTTTTGTAAAAATGGATACAAACTTTTTGCTTCACGTATTAATATACCTATATAGATAACCTCATTATTTCGATTGTTCACAAATTTTAAATAACGTGGTTATCTAACTTGTTAAAAGTTATTTTGAACAACCCAACATTGACATTCGTCTTTACGCACGAACAATCTTTTTCAATTGAAATGAAGGTCAATTAGTTTCCGATTGTAAAAACAATTTCATGAGTAGATTTAGATTAATAACAAGAGATTCTTCGCGTTTACAGCTGTGTATTTTTTTCTATTTCTTTCGAACGTTGTATTTTATATTCTAAAAAAAAACGAACGTGGCAACTAAAAAAAGTGTTCATAAAAATTTCTAGTTTTCTCGCCTTTCGTTTTCTTCAAATCCCTGCTTAGTGCTTCTATCGAGTAAGTTCCTAATGTATAGTTATCGATAAAGTAAAACAATAACTCGTTCATTTTGGAAATAAACAGCAATACAATTTCTTTTCAGGTTATGTCAACTAATCATTTAACACTACGAAAGTTATCAGGAAATTAACGTTCTGTATGCATAGTGGTAGATTTAATCAGCAACTATCACTATGCAATTAGGCTAAGGCGAGGTGTGACGGGCGCCGGCAAATTAATTGAGTAAAAAGCAATTAAGAGCCGGCCGACATCGGCACCGTAGTCCAATGAAAGGAATCGGTTTTTAGAGTTCCGTGATCAAATGGTCCGCAGTTTGCTACAGTCGTTTTGAGACTTTTTGGTAAATCGTAAAACGAGTTT
The DNA here is from genome assembly GCF_030267445.1 of Bombyx mandarina. Lineage (NCBI taxonomy): Eukaryota > Metazoa > Arthropoda > Insecta > Lepidoptera > Bombycidae > Bombyx > Bombyx mandarina. The sequence continues at coordinate 7,308,128 of NC_143225.1, read as the reverse complement.
TCATATGTATTACAGTACTAGCTGACCCGGCAGACTTCGTAGTGCCTCAATCGATAAATAAAAGACCTAAATTTTTGTATAAAATAAACTTAAAACAAACAAAAGGAATCCGTCCGATGGGGGAGGGGGACATCAAAATTGTTATTTTCAATTCATTATATATAGATAGATAGATTACGTTTTTTTAATGCTGATGGACAAAATAGAGAAAGGTTAAATATTAGGTCATGTTATTTATATACATGACCTAAATTAGAGATTGTGTAACGATAACAATTTGAGTCTCACCCGAACGGCGGTCATCGAGCATCACGGTTTCCAGTACCATGGTTCCGCACTTAACTCAAGGGGGCGCCCTGTTTTTTTCCAAATCGTGCCCACTGGACCCTTAAGGCTAAGGGTTGAACCTTGTTATTCGTTGCTGCACAAATGAAAATATTCTACTGTGCTCTGAATAAAGTTACAGAGACTGTATTCTGGTTCATTTGCTACAACTTTAGCTAGTATAATCATGTATATATTAAGTTGTAATATGTATAGAACAGGTGCCACCTACTACCCCAGAATAAATATAAAAATCGTGAAACAATTAACTAGTGCCACATTCAGACCTGGAATAGAAAATACAAATCGGACCGATTTAAATATATTTTAATCAAGGTGCCTTTTTATGTAAATCAATAAATAATTCCCGATTTATATGTTCCTAAAGTTGAAGGAAATATGTACTACCCAAATATTAAACTATTTATTTTTTTAGACTCTTGGCTTAGAGATCAATAATATTTTCACATTTACAATATTTTTTTTTATTTTTGCTGTAAAAGATTATAGCAAATACAGAACCCTTGACTGCGTAGGTCGACACGCACTTCTTTAAATGTCTATTTAACCAACGTCGACATTATATTTCATCTGAAAAGAAATTTTATACAATTTCTCTTTTTCCATAATTGAATTAATATTTTGTATTAAATATATCTGATTGTGAATCGATCTGTGTAATCAAATTTTCGCGTATTGCTTTGAAATACTCGTAGAGGATGAAATTACAATTCTTTTATTGTATTAACTGGATTTTTTTTATTTTGATTACAAATGTAGTTCATCCTTTGTATTCTCTCGTGATTCTTTTGTGAACCACAAAAACTGTAACCGAAACAAAAAATCTACAAATAAAATACTTTTTGAAGTTATACTTCTTTAGGCGCGTTATGAAAAATTGATGAGAGTGAAATTTTACGATGCGCGCGCACCGTGACACAAAATTAACAGAAATGAAGTTGCCCACTAAATCGCTCATTACAATACGACCGACGTAACTTGGCAAGTCTGAATATAGCCGCAGGTGAACTTTCCGAACCGTACCGAGAATTACCGAATTTATACGATGTCAAGAAAAGGGATGTCCAATATGCGTGTTTGAGGATGTTGTTTAATCGATTTTTTTTTTCAAATTGATTCAAATAAAAAAAAAAAAATTATAAAAATAAAGTATAACTTCTTACGCGCGTACATGAGTACACGCACCCTTTTTTTTTAATTTCGAGATAATTTTAATTGGCTCTAGTTAATCTCTTTTAAATACCTTTTAAGTACGAAATCGAACGCTGAAACATAATTATTGGAATTCATATTTTAATGATAAATATAGTATTATTCTGCTTATATATATTTGGTAAGATAATGTAATTCATGTGCAGCATTAACATTAAATTTGTAGCACGGGAATCCGTTGACCTAGATATGAACATCAATGATTTTGCTATGAGATTTGTACACACAAATTCGATTTTATTACGATGATACCTTTTTTTATAGACGGAAAGTCGGACACGAAAAGCTTATAATTTGCAAATAAATGAAAAAGGTTTGTTAAAGATATATTAGAAAGAAAGGAAAAAGATACTTACTTGCCGTATAATCTTAAATTCTTCAGAAATAGGTATTTAAACAATATTTTCTTTTACGAATATTGATTTATATACATACATATATTTAATAGATGTGTGAATCAGCTCATGACCCACTTATTGTCATTTGGTTACCGGTGTCCATAGACGTCAATAACAGCGTAATAATTGCAGCCACCTATCTTGATATATTAGTTCTAAGTTTCAGTTTTTACTGTACAACGGCTGACCCACCCTTCAAACTCAAACGTGTTATTACTTCCAGGCAGTAATAGGCGGGGTGGTAGTACCCGGCTTTCAAGACACCCTAACACCACTTTTTCATACTTTAGGTATTGAAGGATTATTTTCCTTGTTTATCTGTCTGTTTATTTCTTGTGTTTGTAATGCGGACATTGAAATGAAAATAATAAAAAAAATGTACTGTATCTTTAGCTGACAATTTTATGCTCTACTAGCTGACCCGGTCAGCCGGGCCATAAAGCGGCGTCCTGCGCGGCCGCCCCGCACTGCGCTCTGTGCGCTGCGGCCGGGCGCGGGGCTAACCACCGGGCGGGAGGAAAGGCGTGCTTCCCGTCCGGTGATAACACCGAACGCAACCGGCACCGGAAGTCAAAGCGCCGGCAGAGGAGAAAGTTGGCCAGAGGAGCACTGGCCAACGCTGTAATCCCCGCTGCGGCACCGGTGCCGGAGGGTGGGGGCAGCGGTGAAGGGGAGGGAGCGATGGATGTGGTCCAACAGTAATGGACCGCACCTATCGCTTCCTCCAAGGAAACCTGAACCACTCCGCCAGAGCTCAGGACATGCTGTCTCAGAGTATGGCGGAGTGGTCTATAGATGTGGCTGTGGTCGCCGAGCCATATTTCGTTCCCCCGGCAAATGATTGCTGGTTCGGGGACGATGGCGGCCTGGCGGCCATAGCCATAAGAAGAGACGCGGTGATCCCCCCCCTGGCGATGGTGACCAGGGGCCAAGGGTTCGTCGCGGTGCAGTTGGAAGGGACCGTCGTGATCGGGGCGTACTTCTCTCCGAACAGGCCTACTGTCGAGTTCGGGCATTTCCTGGGCGGGATCGGGGCGATTGCTCGCCGCCTCGCTCCCCGTCCAGTGATTCTCGCGGGGGATCTCAATGCGAAGTCTGTCGCATGGGGCTCCCCCCGCTCGGACGCTCGTGGTAGGCTACTGGAGAGGTGGGCGAACGCGGCCGGCCTCTGTTTGTTGAATAGAGGTTCGGTTGCGACCTGCGTGCGGTGGCAGGGCGAGTCTATTGTGGACGTTACGTTCGCGAGCCCAGCCATCGCACGCCGTATCTGCGACTGGAAGGTTTTGGAGGGGGCGGAGACGCTGTCAGATCACCGATATATTCGGTTTGATCTCTCCGCCCGCTCCGCAGTCACGGACGTCCACGGGGACCACCCCCGTAGTGCGTCCCGGTCATTCCCCAAGTGGGCACTGAAGCGCCTGAATAAGGAGCTCCTGATGGAGGCCTCTATGGTGGCGGTGTGGGCGCCCATGCGTCCACACCCGGTCGAGGTCGAGGGTGAGGCGGGGTGGTTCCGGGACACGATGCGTCGCATTTGTGATGCGTCGATGCCCGGATCGGCCCTCGACTTCCTAATCGCCAGACGTACTGGTGGTCGCCCGAAATTGCGCAACTCCGCGTGGAGTGCGTTCGGGCGAGGCGCGAGTGCGCCAGGCATCGCCGCCGCCGCCTGCCGCGGCGCAACGATCCGATTGCGTTCGCGGCAGCAGAGGCCCGGCTGCACGGCGCATTCCGCGTCGCGCGGAGGGCATTGCAGCTGGCCATCAGAAGAGCCAAGAACCAACACATGGAGGGTCTCTTGGAGACGCTGGATGAAGATCCGTGGGGGCGGCCCTATCATATGGTACGCAATAAAATGCGCCCATGGGCCCCCCCAATCACGGAGCGTCTCCAGCCTCAGCAGCTGCGGGACATCGTCTCGGTGCTTTTCCCGCAGGAGCGGGAGGGATTTGTCGCTCCCGCTATGGACGCGCCGCCGGACTACGACGGCGAAGTCCCTGCTGAGGTGCCCCATATAACGGGGGCGGAGCTCCGTGTGGCCGTTCGCAAAATGTGCGCGAAGGACACTGCACCCGGCCCGGATGGCGTCCATGGCCGGGTTTGGGCCTTGGCTCTTGGTGCCCTAGGGGACCGACTCTTGAGACTTTACAACTCCTGCCTCGAGTCGGGACGGTTTCCTTCATCGTGGAGGACGGGCAGACTCGTGCTGTTGAGAAAGGAGGGGCGCCCGGCGGATACTGCCGCCGGGTACCGTCCCATCGTGTTGCTGGATGAGGTGGGCAAGCTGCTGGAACGCATTCTGGCAGCCCGCATCATCCAGCATCTGGTCGGGGTGGGACCCGATCTGTCGGTGGAGCAGTATGGCTTCCGAGAGGGCCGCTCAACGGTAGACGCGATCCTTCGCGTGCGGGCCCTCTCGGAGGAGGCCGTCTCCAGGGGTGGGGTGGCTTTGGCGGTGTCGCTCGATATCGCCAATGCGTTTAACACCCTGCCCTGGTCCGTGATAGGGGGGGCGCTGGAACGACATAGAGTGCCCCCCTACCTTCGCCGACTGGTGGGTTCCTACTTAGAGGACAGATCGGTCACGTGTACCGGACACGGTGGGATCCTGCACCGGTTCCCGGTCGTGCGCGGTGTTCCACAGGGGTCGGTGCTCGGCCCCCTTTTGTGGAATATCGGGTATGACTGGGTGCTGAGAGGTGCCCTCCTCCCGGGCCTGAGCGTAATCTGTTACGCGGACGACACGTTGGTCGTGGCCCGGGGGGAGTTTTGCTGAGTCTGCCCGTCTTGCTACGGCTGGGGTGGCGCATGTCGTCGGCAAAATTAGGAGATTGGGCCTCGACGTGGCGCTCAGTAAATCCGAGGCCATGTGGTTCCACAGGCCCCGGAGAGTGCCACCTGTCGATGCCCATATCGTGGTTGGAGGCGTCCGTGTCGGGGTGCAGTTGAAGTACCTCGGCCTCATTCTGGACAGTCGTTGGACCTTCCGTGCTCACTTTCAGAACCTGGTCCCTCGTTTGTTGGGGGTGGCCGGCGCGCTAAGCCGGCCTCTGCCCAACGTCGGGGGGCCTGACCAGGGGACGCGCCGTCTCTATACGGGGGTGGTGCGATCAATGGCCCTATACGGGGCGCCCGTGTGGGGCCAGTCCCTGGCCGTGGGGGTGGCGAAGCTGCTGCAACGGCCGCAACGCACCATCGCGGTCAGGGTCATCCGTGGTTATCGCACCATCTCCTTTGAGGCGGCGTGTGTACTGGCTGGGACGCCGCCTTGGGTTCTGGAAGCGGAGGCGCTCGCTGCTGACTATAAGTGGCGGGCTGAACTTCGTGCCCGGGGCGTGGTGCGTCCCAGCCCCAGTGTGGTCAGAGCGCGGAGGGCCCAATCTCGGCGGTCCGTGCTGGAGTCATGGTCCAGACGGCTGGCTGATCCTTCGGCTGGTCGTAGGACCGTCGAGGCGATTCACCCGGTCCTTGTGGATTGGGTGAATCGTGACAGAGGACGCCTCACTTTCCGGCTCACGCAGGTGCTCACTGGGCATGGTTGTTTCGGTGAGTTCCTGCACCGGATCACAGCCGAGCCGACGGCAGAGTGCCACCATTGTGGTTGCGACTTGGACACGGCAGAGCATACGCTCGTCGCCTGCCCCGCATGGGAGGGGTGGCGCCGTGTCCTTGTCGCAAAAATAGGAACCGACTTGTCGTTGCCGAGTGTTGTGGCATCGATGCTCGGTGACGACGAGTCGTGGAAGGCGATGCTCGACTTCTGCGAGTGCACCATCTCGCAGAAGGAGGCGGCGGGGCGCGTGAGAGACGCACAATCCCGCCGCCGTCGAGCGGGGGCCAGGAAGGTGGATCTCGCCCAAGCCCTGGCCCTCTAAGTGTTTCGGGTCCCCCTCACATGTCGGTCTGGGGACCGGCGAGGGGGGCCTAAGAAGACGACGTGCAAGCTGCTCTGCACGCGTTTTACGCAAGAGCATCCGGGTGATGGAAGGCCGGCTATCCTCGACCCACGCTGGTTCTGGCCCAGCGGGGTATTCCGTAGGGTAACCCACTCTAACCGGCGCCATCTAGGCGGGCTTCGGACAGTCTGCCGACCGAGAGGGCTGGTGGTCGTGGCGCCGACGACCGCCAGTCCGGCGTCCCGAGGGGGAGGGTGATGGGAGAGATGTGCTCCGCACTAAACGCTTCACTTTCCCCCCTTTGCCTTGTCATGAGTTCTGTCTCATGCGAGGTTTGGACGTTGGTTGTTGAGCGACAGGAGGTTTTAGTCAGTTCGACTCTGACATACCCCGCCCAGTATCCCCAGAAAAGGGCGGAAGTCCGGCGATTTCCTCATGAAAAAAAAAAAAAAAAAAAATCGCTGACCCGGTAGATTTTGTAGTACCTCAATCGATAAATAAAAGACCTAACCTTTTGTATAAAATAAACTTATAACAAACAAAAGGAATCCGTCCGACGGGGGAACACATCAAAAGAAAAAGAAAATTGTAATTTTTATTTAATTTCGAGCATTTTCATATTTATCTACATTTTAAACCTTCTCTGGACTTCCACAAATAATTCAAGACCAAAATTAGCCAAATCGATCGAGCCGTTCTCGAGTTTTAGCGAGACTAACGAACAGCAATTCATTTTTATATATATAGATATGGCTTGATCATCTCAAGATCCGCATTCTCGTAAAGCTGTGAAAATGAAGTCCTGAAAAATTGCTTTTCAATACGTTCTCCCGAGACGCTGTAAATACTTATTCATAAACTTATTAGATACGTATCGCTGCAAATAGGTCTGCAGTACTAGTAAACTGAAACACTTTGACAGGCTCCCGAGGGAAATGTCGCAGGAAGCTAAAAGGGTTACATCGATCGAAAAATAACTCGGTCGTATAACTGACCTGAATCATGGGACGTCAAACATGCGTCACAATTAGGATCACATGAGTATGAATATGTTGTCAGTAATACGTAACACTGGTCGCTTCGTTGGTCTAGCAGTTAATGGCCACTGCGCTCTGATTTCGAATCCCGCTGTCTGTCAGTTTCAGATATTTGATATTCGAAATCTGAGTATAATTATTTTTGTCTTATATTTGTGTTTCCAGTACGCATAGCACAAGGGATATATTCTAGCATAGAGCGAATGAAAATCAGACCTTGAACTCAATTTTCACTACAATTTTTTTTTTTTTTTTTTTATTGCTTAGATGGGTGGACGAGCTCACAGCCCACCTGGTGTTAAGTGGTTACTGGAGCCCATAGACATCTACAACGTAAATGCGCCACCCACCTTGTATGTATGTATGTATGTATGTATTTCACTGGAATGGTACACCGCGCGTAGTTCGTTTCCAAATGATTCTTGTCCACCTGATGGTTGTCTGGAAGAGATCGCTCTTAGCGATAAGACCGCCAATTGTACTTTTTTGTTTTTAATGTATCGCACTGTTTATTTGTTTTTTGGTGTACAATAAAGAATACTCTCTCTCTCTCTCTCTCTCTTGATTTCAAGATTTCATACGTTGTTTTGCGTCAATTTAATTAATGCTTAGGTATGACTTCAAAGTCCCATTTATTAGTTTTTTGTCTCGTTATGATGTTTTCGGGTTTGTCACCACATTATTTTTATATCTATTTCGATTATGTAAGATAGATCAATGAACCCACGGCCAACGGGCTATAAAGCTTTATCGGGGTAAGTGTGAATAGTGCTGCTTTGAGACAACGTGGCAAAAACACGTTTGACGTCACACATTGCTTGCGATAATTTTTTTAATTTTTTTATTGCTTAGATGGGTGGACGAACTCACAGCCCACCTGGTGTTAAGTGGTTACTGGAGCGCATAGACATCTACAACGTAAATGTGCCACCCACCTAGAGATATAAGTTCTAAAGTCTCAAGTATACTTACAACGGCTGCTCCACTCTTAAAAATATACGAAAATAGCTTCTATTTTCATTTAAAACGTTACTTAGGCTCCAATGTTTTGGATAATGAAAGTTTATTTGCATTATGTCCACAACGGTGTTATTCATTTTGTTGAATTCAAAAAGAATAAGCCCGAAATTAACCGGTTTAAAATGTAGTTTTAAGCTCGTCTGCGTCTCAGAAAAATAAAATAATATTAAGATTCGTATCGAATTAGAATGCCACGAAAAGAAAACTGTGTGCATTATCTTCCTCCGGTATTCGCTAGTCTTAGACATAATAGCGGGAGTCTTCTTTCTTGTCTATTTTTGACTTTAATTTCCCCATTCAGTTGTTTGAATGACGTTATTTATCGCTTGAGTTCCTTTGAGTTAATTTTAGCTAATCCTAAATTAGAGTTAACACAGCTAATGTTTTTAAGGAATAAGCAAACCAGTAAAATAAATGTGTTCTAAATTTGAATCTATTGAAAATTATTATAATATACATTATAATATGGTGCTATTCTCAAGCCTATTCAAAAATCGAACTGAATGTTATGTAACACATTAACGGTATTCTTCATATTGGAAAAAAACTAACAAGCTAAATTCTAACTGTATCATCAATACTTATTTTTCTGATACAAAACAGCTGAATCGAATTGGGCGAAACATTCTTAATATTCCCAAAAGTGTCGTAGAATATTTACAGCGTGACCGAGGGCTATTTTTGGGACGCCATCATAGTTTAGGACAGATGCCCTGTTTCCGAAGAGGACAAGGTCGTTTGTGTTTTCCAGGGCATTAGTATGGGGCATGTGTAACCATTCGCGTGAGGGTGTGGAGAAAAACATTTCTTCGGAAGATATATATCGAGCAATCTACTCCATTCTGGGTTAGCAGAGGCTAATGACATTTGGTTTTCCAGTTTATCGCTTTCAGTAATTTCGTGAGTTTTCTTTACATTGTGATGCAATAGTTGTTCGGACTAATGGATATTCTGTACATTTGTTCAATTATTTTATTGATTGATACCCATTTTATAGGCCGTTATTAGGGAGTAAATGTTATAATTAGTATAAGACTTCGTTACATTACGTATCGCTTATTAACCAGCTCTGGCAGATGTCTAATCAGTTATAGCAATTGACTGTCGATTAGCTTATATAAAACAGTCTGTCAGGATATTTCTTAGAAAATGGTACGCTACTAAGATTTCTTCGAGCAACTTATATCAATTCTGCTGCTGCCAATTTCAGCCTTTTGAGGCAGTAACGCCTTTTGGGTTTAAAGGGTGGGATAGACTTTGTACTAAACAATTTTGATGGTTGGTAAAGCCGCTGAAGGTCAGATTGCCGTAATCTTGACTGCCCGTTTACGTTAACGGAGATAACTACAAACTTCCAAACAGCTTAAATCTTAATTTAACTAAAGCCAATAACGACCTAACAATCTACCTAAAAAACAATGACAATTCATTATTTTCACTTGTTTTAGGTAATGGCGCTATGAAAATGTAGGTATTGTTGATTATAGATACGTCATCGAGTTAGCTTAGTATCTTAGTGGGCATTTTGAAGCTAGTTTCAGTTGTGGAAATTTAATCGTTTTTCTAGTTACTAAATATTAATCATGAATATCGGTTGATTAGTATTGATTAATACATACTAGTCGTGGCCACTCTTCACATTTGTAGTTTTTTTCGAACTACAATCTTCTGTTAAATAACTAGTTTCGAATATCCATCCGCGTGCGAGGGGTATTTGTGACACCGGCGTTCTAAATGAATCATGTATATCATAATATCAGTACCAGTACATATTGGAATTTTAATCTAAACAAAATAATTCGTGCTTAGCACTGTCTAGTACATTATGAAGTCTATATTCTACATCATACATTGGTGATGATAAATGGCCTGATATGCTTTGTTGAAGCAACTCACGTATGCAAGATAAAGGAACTAAATTGTTTGTACAGCCATTGGAAAAAAAGGATTTTATTTTATATCCAGTAAAAAGCTTATTCTTTGTGTAAATTTACCTAAGTAAGTAAGGCAAGTAAGCAAAGAAATAACTTAAATATTACGACCTGCAAATCTAAACGGCCGTCTGGTGTAGTGGTAAGTGACATGGTCACTACACAAGGGGGTCGCGGGTTCGAATCCCGCCAAGGGAAGATATTTGTATGATAAATATAAATGTCTTTTCCAGGGTTATGGATGTATATTAAATATGTGTATGTGTATAATAAAAATCTTATATTTATATCCGTTATCTGGTACCTGTAACACAAGTTCTTTACGAACTTATTACGGGACCAGTTAACGTGGCGTGACTGTTAGTAAAATATTTATTTATTTATTTTAATAATAAATGCAAACTCAACAGACCAATATATGAAAAACAGAGGGCATAAGTATTTCAAAAATTGTAACGCACGCTTTTCCATATATAAATGTTTTTGACGGCAAAGTCATGGATTTAAATATTTTGTGTGAAATTAACTACCTACGTAATTTTTCGATCACACGTAAAGGCGCACAGGAGTGTTTCTCTATATTATTGCATAGAAATTTCTTTACCTCAAATTATCAAATGTATTTTGTATCTATTCCGGAATGTTCAGAATACTTGAAATTTGGGGTAAATATTTAATGTGCTTCTATGTGGTAGTATTTTCGAGAGGGAAAAGATTAAAAGGACGACTGTTCCAAAGGTGGGTAGACAATATAAAAGCCGTTGCAGGCTCTACGTGGAAGAGGAAATGCCACGACCGGAACTTATGGCAGGATTTGGGGGAGCCCTATGCGAAAGCAAAACAATCTTAGCCGATGTCAAATGAAAAGAAAAATGTACCTAAATATGAATTAAGGTTGTTAATAAAGGCTTCTTTATCTTCATCTTTATCTTTTATGTGGTGGTCAGTTTTTTACACTAGATAATATGTACATTATTTCTAAGACTTACTTTTTATATACTGGGTGTTTCCGTTGTCTCACGAAGAATATGTTTAATTTTAAAGTAAGTAAAAATTGAAGTATTATTTATACTTCAATTTTTTTTCTACATGTAACAAATATGTAACTATACTTGAGACCTTAGAACTTGTATCTCAAGGTGGGTGGCGCATTTACGTTGTGGATGTCTATGGGCTCCAGTAACCACTTAACACCAGATGGGCTGTGAGCTCGTCCACCCATCTAAGCAATAAAAAAAATAATTTAAAACTAACAAACATATTTTCAATTTTTAATATTGTTAATAAATTCGAATCGTAAAACTTAAAATCTTTACATAAAAGTTGTGTTTGACCTTTAATAATAATTTTTATATAATCACTTTTTTTAATTGCTTAGATGGGTGGACGAGCTCACAGCCCACCTGGTGTTAAGTGGTTACCGGAGTCCATAGACATCTAAAACGCAAATGCCCCACCCACCTTCAGATATGAGTTCTAAGGTTTCAGTATTGTTACAACGGCTGCCCCACCCTTCAAACCGAAACGCATTAGTGCTTCACAGAAATAGGCAGGGCGGTGGAACCTACCCATGCGGACTCACAAGACGTCCTAACACCGGTATTCTAGAACAGACTAAGCGGAAATAAATTTTAGAAATTAGCCCAAGTGTCAATAGTGGCAAATTCGTAATTTAGTACTAGACTTTAGTTGACACATTGCGATGTCAAGTATAGTGAAACCGTGCTCTATGGGCAATATTATGTCGTCACCAGATTCGAGAACTAATGATTCTTTCATTTACCGTGGTAACGACCGACGGCTCGGTAATATATCATTTCATCAAGCAAGTCACTCGGTCGGACAATTTGAAGTATTGGAAATTAATCTTGGCCTTCAGATTTGGCTAAATTTGAATTTGATGCGAAAACACCTGAGCGAGTTACAAATCAAATTTCTGAGAATTATTCAAAATAGATCGACAAAGGAACGAGATATTTAATTCAGTACCTATAAATAAGTGACAGTGATAATCCCCATATAACTATATTTTACTTTTTAATTATTTATTAGGCACACAATACACATCACAAGCTAAAAAGATACATAAAAACACAAGTAAAAAGAAACAAAATCTGGCTTGCAACATAAGTCATGTGCGCACGGCCAAACAAGACAAAGTGCTGAATTTATACACAATGTTCTTTACAACTATACGACAAAACAACACGATAACAAGAACTAATCTAACTTATATTGTAAGGAAATAATAATAATATATGCTACACTTTCGTTCGTTTGCGCCTTTTCTGAAAAATCACCATCGATCTGAAAGGCTGCCTCGTTAATCGACAAGGAAAACTGAGGCATTTCATTGATTGAGCCATTTTGTCTTTATTTCACGCCTTTGTCTGTTCATGTTTGAAATCAGCTTCCGTATTCAATGATCCACGGCTTAATCAAATTTATTACCTAATTTTTAATGATATAAAAAAAAACATAATACACATATGGATAAATATTGAAAATTATTTATATATATTTATTTAATTATATAAAATTTAATTAATAATATATTTATTTATTTATATAATATATAAAATTTAATTAATAATATATTTATTTATTTAATAATACTCTTAAAATAAAACAAGATATTAATCAAAAGTCATCAGAGGTCCGTTATCTGGTGGATGCGAATTACACAAATAATAGGTTTTTTAGTTTTTGTGTCCTTACCCGGTATTCTTAATATTAGCACACAGGGAATGGATTATTTGACGAATTAGGATTCGCGTGTAAATAATTATTCACGGGAGTTTGTCTCATTCATACAAACAGTGCGCTGATAAGGAGTTATTGGCTTATATCAGGGCAACGATGAAAAACACCGATCCTACTAATAAATTACGATACACGAGCTTCTGGGATCAGTTGATTTATGTAACACATATCGCCGTGATGGCATTGTTCAATTTAGTAAATAAGTTGATGTTATTCTCTGAACTACTTTGTGAACATAATTGAATATCATTATTAGTGTTATAACTGGCGTATTGTCATGGTTCAGTCATGGATTTAGATTTTAAGCGCGGGATAGACATTGTAGAATGGAATTGAAATTTCGACGTCATGCTTAAAGACGGGTAGCAGTATCTAAGTCGTGAGATCTAAAGGCTCCGGTGACCATGGCCATAGAGTCATGAGCTTGAACAAATTCTAAATTCAAAAAAGAAATTATTTTCAATTGAATCTCAATTTTGTGTAATAAACTCCAGTGTTTGAAAAAAATATTTCATGAGGAGTTGACCTTTACTTCTAGCTATTCACAACGCATTGAATATTTTAAGCGTGTACCCGGTTTAATTTGTTTCAGAGCTCGCATTCTCTCCGAGTCCGGAATTGTTTGCATGAGACTTCTAACCGTAAGGATTTCTCAAACTGCATTCTTCTTTCATTTAATCTCATCATACAATTATTTTTTCTTATTCGATTCGCATTCGTTTTTCTAATTGAGTCGTCGATTATCAAAGGTGGCAATCTGTGCATTTGGACAAAAAAAAATTATTGATATGTCAATTCAGATTGATTTGAATATAATCGTCTCCTTCAAAGAATACGGTTCAAAACCTGCATTAAATAAAGGTTAATAGTTAACCTGTTATTTATCTAAGATGTCGTTCCGAAGAGTTTTGTGACTGCCAATTGAATACAAAGTCAATAATTCGTTTTTCTGATTTACCAATCATTGTCCAAAAGTCAGATTGCCGGCTTTGATAATAGTCGACTCAATTCAAACATTTCGAATGTTGTTCGCTGTTCTAGAATATGTTAAAACAGTGTTTACTTTAATACTTTTTAAGGTTACTACGTTAGGGAGCGAGGTGTGTCTGCGTGGTACTCAGAGGCTAGTGAAGTCCATAGAGATAACAACTTCAATGCCGGCAACCATTCTGAGATATGAAGTCCGCGTTTCCATTGTATTGAATAACGGTTGGCCCAAATTTAAAACCGGAATGCAAGACTGATTCGATTCAAAATTTAGACAGTATGATGGTGCCTACCCGTGCAGAAAGCTTAGCTAACCAATAATAATTACGAAAACTCATAATTATTAAGTTTTCGATTTTTATTACACCACATTAATACATAGCATTTTATGTATTTCCTTAGAAAAATGGTGCACGTGCAAATTGGTGCACGCGAAAGAAGTGAAACTTCTTTTGCGGTGTGTAATATTTTGGTTTTCTTAGTTTTTTATCCTTAAATTAAATTTCTCTTGTAATAGAATGAAATGCTGTGTATAAGGGAAATGACCTAGCTCGCCTTGTCCTTTCCCTCTCTCCACGGTCGAGTGGTACGCGAGACGCTATGTCTAATTTCTCACTCTCGCTCTTCCTAAATTGTATCTTTTCTCTAGCCGTAACGAATCTGTCGCGAGTTAAATTTTACTCTCAATGGAACCTACAGAAGTTTCAATAAAAAAAATGGTAACTGCCTGCGAGATTGAAGTATCGACTTAGTGCCATTTCTCGATATGGGTACGCCGATAACGGTACATTGTAAGCCATGATGACTTTTAAAAATTATCGTACAGGTAACGTCATCGTCGCGTATAGACCTTGAGAATTCCAAGAGCATAGGCAAGCTAGAGCGTGCCACTGAAGACTATATTCTAACTTCATTGAAAAACAGGAATGTCAGAGCGCTCAATGAGCACCGTGTAATGCTTACTAATTAAAAAATTACGTCTGCTTCTTCAATCGGAAATGACCATTGTGACTCTGTACAACTACAAAAATCTTAAATATTATTTTTAAAAATAATTTCTGCACTCACCAGAGAATTCTTGGTCGGCGTTGATGGAGCACTCTGAAAAAAAGGGTTAATTCAATTAAATTTAGTCGGATCCCCACTTCCACGGAACGATGTGACAAGAAAGAATCGTATTTCTAATAAAGAGGGAGAGAGTAAATTAAGATAGATGCAACTTTTACGGGGAGCTGACAGTAATACGTGGCTTTTGTTTGTTAATTCAATGGGGGAATTCGATTTACACCTAGTCTTATTATTATTTCTACCGCAAAGATTGAATGAATTCCTATTGAATGAAATGTAAAAGTAGAGAAATATTCTGTCATAGAAAAGTTATAGTAGTTAAGCACAGAATTGAAATGCTTAAAGCACTGTACCACGAAAACTGTAAAGAATGCGAAACGTCAATTTTCATCGATATTCCAAGCGTAATAAGAGTTTTAGTTACACCTACTACTGATTTTGAAGTAAACTTTATTTCATGTTTAAGTTGAAGTTTCAAAATCATTTAAATCCGAAAAACACAATATTAATTGTTAATCTTCGTACTAAATTAATTGAACATTTTGCTATTTCAATAAACAACAAGTTTCAGTTAATTGCGACTGTGTAAAGTTTTATCAAACAAACATTTCAAATTTATTGCCTCCGGGTTAAATGTTAAATATTCCACAATGTGAACATCAAATCTTTAGGAAGTATGATTATTTGTACAACTATGTACTGTTAAGTGCCTCTTAGTAACATATTTCATGCATGTGTTTAACTGCGTTTATAGATCATTAATTACCTATATTTACAGTCGTCTGCGGTGGTGAAGCGAGCTCTCTCAAACACTTAAATATTTACAACCAATATTTGGACAAAAGCCAAATGTTAAATCGACCCTCAAAATAGATACATCACCTAAACGTTTTATTGTGATCCGTTGGATACTCAAATTCTGGTCAACATGTCAGTTTTTAAAGAATTACCATTTAAAAATAAGTTATTTGTTTTTACGATGGAGAACTAATGGCTCGTATAGCATGTTCATGTTATGCTGTTAATGCTTTTCTAAATGTTGTTTGTTAGTGTGTTCAATAAAACAGATAGTACTGACCGAAAATTTTTAGGAAATAGTTTATGCAATCCTGTGATCTTGTTATTATTGATACACGATAACACTAAAAAAACATTTGATTGTTTTTTTTAATCCAATTAAAAAACACAATATTATTTATGCTTAGTGAATATTATATTAGACTTCGTGTACTCATTTGTTGTGTTTTAGCTTTGAAAGCGGCTTCCTATTGTACCTATTTTGATATTAACGAGAATCGAATTAACAGAACGATAAATGAAATCATATTAGTTTTAATTATTTTATAGAGTGTTGTATTATATATTTTTTATTTTGTCATAGTTTAGAAATTTCTCAATTAGTGTGAAATAATAGGAATATGAATACTACCCATCCTAGTCGTGAAATAGCGTCGTTTTTAGACTATATTCTGATAAATGCCGCATACACTATACTTTGGTCAGACTAGCTCAATACATCGATTGCAAGCACAATAATCATAAGATTGGCTCTTGAATTCATCAGGAGATTCGGGTATTAATTTCACAGTAAATTTATGCACAGAAATAATTGTTTTAAGTTGAATTGTAATCTGTTCACTATTTTTTATAGATTTTTTGTTAATGTGTAGTCTCGCAAAGTGTCGTTTTTAATCTTGTTCATATTATGTGCATATTACAAAACTATTTCGTGAAGCTCTAAGGAATTTTTTTGTCTATCCTAATTTTTCTTTGTAACATGATACAAGGCAATACTGACGTTTGACCTCGCTTTAGCGCGACGCATGATTCATTGCCTTGTTTTATAAAAGCTTTCACTGTTGTTTCACAATGAAACGTACATCAGAGGAGGAAATACGAGAGGAGCAACGCAACAAATTTCAAGACATAATTCTCAGATGCGAGAGATATATATTTTGTTCTGTAAATCACGAAAGAACACATCCACGTAAAGGAATACGTGATGTGAGTCGAAGCAACATTTTTTCAAAGGTTTTTTTTTGTTGCAAATTTACGAAATAGGGATTGAAGAAGACGTGATTTAATACTTGCCGGGCGATTAACATTGATTAAATTAAATTTAAAAAATATATTTATTTATAAACGAATAAATACAGAATTACGGTTAGCTTTAGGCAGATAATGACATCACGTTAACTTCTTAATCAGGAATCGATGGGAACCAGTACCAGTAAAATGTTTGCTTGACGTTTTGAGAAGTAAGTGTTAGTTCATATTATTATGGATTATTTCCAGTGAGAAGTGTATTGAAAATTGTCGTTGCACGGCCGTCAGTAATGCTTCAGTCGCTTCTGTTATTTCTTTAAAGTATGTAACGAGACCGTGAAAATTCACGGTTTAATATTGCTCTTCTAGGTAGATGAGCATACGGCCCACCCGATGGTGAGTGGTTACCGTTGCCCATGAACATCAGCAAGCCAGTGACAGAGCCAAGCCGCTGCCTACCGTCATATTTATAGCATACGGCATATATCATTAAAAATACACCCAAAATTTCGAATCACTGCTAGGATCCATTTTGTACATAAACAGCGAAATACTTCTAAATCAAACCCGCCAAAATATTGATATCAGGCGTGAGTTAACACCGTCGTAAAACATGGTTACAACCAGACCGATCACGACTTTCCAATTTAGATGACATACGAACGTTTTACGAGGAAATAAAATAGGCTACTGCTATGTTTGAAGTTTGAGTGCGAAGGCATGGTTACTTCAGATCAATACGTAGGCTTAAAGTGGAAAAATCAATAGCATTATACAAGTTGATAGCATTAAGCTAAATCGGAGGCGCTCAGGCAGCTGTTAGCAAATACCTCCCCTCCTGGCTGAGCCTTTGCTTGCCTCCTTGTCCTGGTGAAACTGGAAAAGCCTCCAAGCCACCAGTAATTCTTCAAACATTAAAAAAATGCTAAATCATGCACGTGGGTCATGGAGCTAACCAATATCGTTCAAGATGAAGCCTTTTTACGCCTCAATTAAAACATATTTGGCGTAGTTCAAAGAGATCACGTAGATAGATTATTATTTTCTCTAAACGAGTAAAAACGAATTGTACTCAATATTCAATTGCCTATTGAAGTAAAAAGAGCTAATGTTGTTCATTTATTAGATGTTATGAAAACTATTTTATTTTCAGGGATTTATGTTAGCAGAGTTTTAATTGTGAAACTTTATTTAGTGAACAAGTTAGTTGAGTTTACACGATTTCAAACGAAAACTAAATATTTGTATGATTAAATCAGCATATTCATGCGGTGTGTAAATTCAAAATTTGATTCAAAGCCAACACAAAACGCGTGTCTGTGAAATGTACAAGTGTGTAGTTGACTTTTATGTAATTTTGGCGAATTAAGTTATGACTAGTGGTCCCGCAGTAGTCGAAAGTCGACTATAATTAATTGAAATTGTAAGTTTGTACACTATTATGATTCTGTTTTCAAAGACTTAATATTAATATTACTTCTATAATTACAAATTTCGCCAAGAATACACTATAGAAAAATATTAATAAAGACAAACAATATTAAATTTAATCGATTCTCAATTTGACAACAGACGTCAAGAACAAAAGTTTGACAATAATTATATAGTATGCACGCGTGTGTGCGTCAAATACATGGTAGTGTGTGTAATGTTTTTTTTATTGATTTAATATATTTTTTAGGCATAATTTAAAAAAAAATAACATTCTGCACTCCTTCTCTATATTCTCTATAAATGTGGGAAATTTCATATTCCTCCGTCCGCGCAATTTTCGTAAAAAGGGGTACAAAGTTTTTCCTTCACGTATTAATATATAGATACTATATTTTTATTGCTTAGATTTTTGGACGAGCTCAAGGCCTACCTAATGTTAAATGGTTACCGGAGCCTACCCTTCAAACCGAAACGCATTACTGCTTCATAGCAGATATAGGCAGTGTTGCGGTAACTACCCGTGCGGGCTCACAAGACGTCCTATAATAACGTTTGATTAACATAATTCACACATTCTTGTTAATAAATCGAAAATCCAAGACTAAAGAACTTTATTTATTGATAAGATGAACTAACTGAAGGCTCGCCTGGTGTTAAGTGGCTACCAGAATCCATAGACTTCAGAATGCGAATGCCGCTAACCAATTTCGGACATGATGTCAAAGTCTCAATATAATTTACAGCGGCTTTCCACCCTTTAAACTCGAGCACACGACTGGTTCACGGTCGAAATAAGCGGGATAGTGGTATCTACCCATGTGGGAGTAAACCCTATCATCAGTAATTATCCAAATAAAAATAATTTTTATTGCGCGATTCCTTCATTGTGGAGGTCGTGAAAATATATTAAGTACGCATTTACTTAAGAAAAATTGTACCTGTTGGGATCTAAAAATGATATCTTATCCTTTAGACCAACGAATCCCAACCTGTGGTCCTGTTGGAGGTACGTGAACATTATATTGGTAAGCAATAAAAAAAAAAGAATATATCATGTTCAAATCAGACCAGTGCCTCAAATAGCAGAATTAGTATTCCAACCTATGACGATGCTTCTAGGATATTTTGAACCAATACTAATAATCAAAATACACTACGTGCGCTACCTAGTTTAAAGCCTAAATTAATTTATAACAATTAAATCGGTGGAACTTTGTAAGTAAATCACAAACGAAAACCTTATGCCATTAATGAGTCATCACTACATAGTATAAAACAAAGTCGCTTTCTCAGTCCCTAAATCCCTATGTGTGCTTAAATCTTTAAAACTACGCAACCGATTTTGATGCGGCTTTATTTAATAGATAGAGTGATTAAAGGGGAAGGTTTATATGTATAATAACATCCATTAAATTGTGAAGAAATCAATAATAAATTACAGTTTCCGAAGCGAAGCGAGGGCGGGTCGCTAGTTACTGAATAAATCAAAAGGAATGTTGTGTCCTCAAAAGCGTGCTCTGAAATTAGCTGATGTTTACGCACAAAATCTCATTTGAGGACGGATATCGGCTGGTTATCAGTGCCGCCCTTTTAGATTGGCTTCATTTCCGAGACGAGCCGCTGCCCTCAATTAGAGAAGTGCCCGTCGGCCAGTTTGCTATTTTTAAAAGTTTCTGCGTCAATTGAAGTCGTTTATGAAAATGGTTACGACAAAACCGAACAAGCGATTTCATTATATTATATTTATATATGTACTAGCTGACCCGGCAGACTTCGTAGTGCCTCAATCGAGAAATAAAAGACTAATAAACTTTTGTATAAAATAAACTTAAAACAAACAAAAGGAATCCGTCCGACGGGGGACACATAAAATTGTTATTTTTATTTAATTCCGAGCATTTTCATATTTATCTTTTAAACTTTCTCTGGACTTCCACAAATAATTTAAGACCAAAATTAGCCAAATCGGTCCAGCCGTTCTCGAGTTTTAGCGAGACTAACGAACAGCAATTCATTTTTATACATATAGAAGAAGAAGATAGAAGATAAGTAGGCATAAATGTTACGTAATAAATATAAAATTTTTAAAGAGCGAAATATTAAAACTTCAATGTATTTCTAGTTCTTAATAAACGTTTCGCTAGTGAACTATGAAACTTATTGTGATAATGTGAAAATATTCGAATTCATGATGGACAGCTTGAATAATATCTAACTGTGACTGTGGTGGAAATAGACCAGATAGTGGTACCAATCCGTATGGTACTCACACCACACCCTGCCACCAGTACTCAAGGAATTGGGGCTAGGTGTGATGAAGATTAGCATCAAAAGAACGAAGCTCAAGGCAGTAGAGGTTTATCACCCAAAGAAGGATCCTTATTTCGAAACACAAAAATAACAAAACTTAATAGTAAGTGAAGTTCTAACACTATACCACTATAAATAAATTGCCATATGTGTATTTGGAAGCGACATGTGGTAAGGCCATTATCATATATTATAAATAGATTGTTTGTTTACTGTTCGTTCTATATCTATCATCCCACAGATTTGTTTACTCTTTAAACTTGAGAGATTAAATTTTTTTTAAAGAGATGCACATCTCTATATAATATATTCTATTATGATACAAACACGTCTACTTAATGGGCTCGTATGGGCAATGAGGATCGATTGGCTACGTTGCTATGTTATTTTTCCTTTATGGGCTTCTCAGATGCCCGGGCACGTGTGGAGATGATTCAATAACCAGCCAAGTTATCCAACAGTTATTATGTTGTTCGTGACGTTTTTCCACAACTTCCTCTACGAAGATTGTTATGTGATTCATATACGGAGTAGTTTTTTTATGAACCGTTTATATATAAGAAGTAAATTGTTCACTGAATGAATTCATTTAATTTTCTCATTTAATAACATTAATAAATGATTCTTAGCTTTCGTTTTTTATTAAGAGCTTATTTTAGATTACGAGATACAAAGCTTGTCTACTTAGTGTGTATGACACGATAAAAAACAAATTTGTATTTAAAATTAGTATCGTAGTTTAGATGATTACTAAAATTGGTACAAACCATTGGTACCCATTGAATTTGAATCCCAGCGCATTTGTATCACTCGGTACAATCGATGTCAGTCAAAACTTTCAAAATTTGCATGATCCGTTTGCAGTCTTTTGTCTATCATTTAGCCCACAGACGTCCACTACTGGACATAGGCCTCCCCCGAGCCTCGCCACAACGATAATTCCCAGTAGTAATATGTAATTTTGTAACTTAAGTATCACGGTAATAATATATTTTACAAAGCAATTTACTTTTACCAGTGACGATCTAGATTAGACTATACTAGATATGTACTAGCGACCCCGAATACTGTGATAAAGGTCTAAACCCTTTTTAAGAAATAAATTTCATAATTTTTAATAGATTTTCCAGTTTCATTCAACAAACAATAAGAGTTTTATAAGTCAGCATCTTGTCTCAAAGGCTTCCTAATACAGCCTATTATTATAAAAAATTATGGAGGAAAAAGATTGAGGGCGCTTGCTCTAAGCCATTCCGTACAATTGTGAAGAAAATTTCGGCGGAATCGCTGACAGCTCTTAGATATCTGTGGCCTCGAAACGACCTTATTTAATGCTTACTTTCCTCTTTACTTACTTGTAATCGCGTGTTTTCGGATCTTTTTTCTAATACGCACAATTCGCGTACCTACTTTGCAAAAAAAAGGGTGCGTGTATTTAAATTTTTTTAATTTATTTATTTAGATTTTAATCAATTTCAAAAAAATATCGATTAAACAACATCCTCAAACACGCATATTGGACATCCCTTTTCTTGAGATCGTATAAATTTCGGTAATTCTCGGTACGGTTCGGAAAGTTCACTTGCGGCTATATTCAAACTCGCCAAGTTACGTCGGTCGTATTATAATGAGCGATTTAGTTGGCAACTTCATTCTGTTAATTTTGTGTCACGGTGCGCGCGCATCGTAAAATTTCACTCTCATAAATTTTTCATAACGTGCCTAAAGAAGGATAACTTCAAAAAAAATTTTTTTTTATTGTGATCCTTCAAACTGTGATACTATACTATACTATATTATTACACAGTTAATCTGAGCATAGATAATGAAAATATAAATACTATAGTTAACATAAACACTGTTTTTGTATATATATTTTTTTGGGCCTGAAAAATAGCTCATATACTCGTATAGGTAGCAGCCACCCTGTACGATTTCTCGTGATTCTGCGCGTCTATGGGACGACGATGAGAATGTGTAGTTGTGTATAAGCCAAGTTCGCTTACTACATAGGATTCACTTTATAACAATAAATGAAAATACATTAAGGAAATTAACGCAAATGTAACCAAAGTTCAACGCATTAAAGTTAAATCCGCGTAACAAATTTTATGATTAATGTACATACTATATACTATACTATAAAATTAATTAATGAATTGTAGAACTAAAAATGGGTCACCTGTTATATTATTTTATTGTATTACTAGCTGACCCGGCCGACTTCGTAGTTCCTCAATCGATAAATAAAAGACGTAAACTTTATTTAATCCCGAGAATTTTCATATTTAGTGTACATTTCATATTTAGATGTTATAACCTGTTTGTTACATCATGTTATTATATTATATACGAGTATAATAATCTACAACATGCGTAAAAGAACCAAATTGAATTTATATTTGAAAGTTTTTTTGAATTATATATTAAGACGGATTTAAAAAAAATCAGCTTAAATTTAGGATTGACGCTGATGCCACCATTCCTACCATTCTGATTAGTAATTACATACTATGAAATTATCATATAAGATCCACTATCCTTAGTGATCAGTGATCATGAGCTCTTTGAAGTTCATTACTGTAATCATCAATATAGCCGTCCTCGTTTGAAATGATTAACTTTGAAGATTGTTTACTGGCACTCCACCAAGTCACGTGTACTGAATTATTAGTAATTTATTGTAATTAAAGACAAGGGTAACCTTTGATGCTAATGAGAAACCATTTGAATAGAACCCTCGGTCGGTTACAAAAATAGGTCGTCAGTTGTTTTTTTTTTGTATAAAAAGTGGTGGACGTGGAAGATGGTTTGCAGTTAATCTGATGTAATTGGCTGTGAGGAGTATTGTAAGTATTCTATTAGTACTACTATGTATTATTTTCCTGCCAATATTGTTCACACGGATCTGAATGGGAAATTAAGTTCACAGGATAGCTAGACACGTCCTTACGCATCCATCAGATCCAATAACTCTTGCATTGGATGCCTTCAGCTCTAACACTAGGAGCAGGCTTAGGGACCCCGGCAACCGTACTTGTCGAACTCGGCAAAGAGTTAGACGTGTAACCTAACTCATGCATCAGCCCGCTGAGTTTCTCGCCGGATCTTCTCAGCGGGTCGCGATTCGGATCCGGTAGTAGATTCATTCGCGAAGCAGCTGCTCTTGAGTTGTTAGGTTTCCTCCGGAGGCGCTCGGGCAGCTGTTAGCAAATCCCACCCATCCTGGCTGAGCCTTTGCTGGCCCACCTGCCCTGGTGATACCGGAAAGGCCCCCGGGCTACCAGTAATCATTCAATCATAAAAAAAGGATAGCTAGTGTTTAATAGCCCCCGAATATTTATTTTTACTGGTGGAATAGCGTGATGTGAGCCCGTATGGGTAGGTACTGATGCCGTGCCTATTCGACTCGCGAAGCAATCATGCGTTCTAGTTTAATGGTTAAGACATGTGTCCTCATATCTATGAAGTAGACTCCGGTAACCGCTTAACATCAGGTGGGTCGTGATTTCGTTCTGTCGATCTAAGAAATAAACTAATTAATAATATAAGTTAGACCCTTATAAGTTGCCCAATCTGAGTTGTCAGTAGCCTAATAGGTAACGAGATTCCTGATTTAATCGCGTAGTCTTGTAATTAGGCCGTTATCTTGGGGTAAGTATTAGTTTGCTAAGTAGTTTTCGCCTAACACGTGTTCATGTACTGCTCGATAAAATCACAATGATAACTTTCTATGCTCATCTAGAGCAGTCTCTACTTGAGCGAAATTGAGGCTGCTCACCTTGAAGCAGAGGGTCGAGATGCTTTAAGGATCATAGTGAGGTGACGTTTTTTTTTATCATTAGTAATTATCTGGAAGCGCGCTCTGGACGTATTTAAATGCAAAAATATGCTCAGTGAGTCGTACCCAAAAAAAAAGAGAGTGGGTAAAAACCACCTTCCTATTCATATTGGCAATATCTTCATTCACTTTCTCCTAAAAATTCCTATACAACCTTCCCGGTCATGGCTTCGTATTTTGTAGGGGATAATGAAGGGTGATCGAACTGTACTGTGAGCGAAATTACCTAAAATCTTACATACTCTACATATTTTGTACCGAATCTAAGGAGGGAAATAAACAAATAATAATTACAAGATGAACATGATGAAAATTTTCAATACTTAATTGGCTTGTTCTGGATTAATGTTGAAATTCTTACACGAATGTATCATATTACAGTACTACGTAGAATATTACGTAGTGCGATATCGACTTCCTCAAAAGCATGTTATTCGTTTATGGAATATGATGTAAGCTGAAAACATACACGTCTTTATAATATGTAAGACTCTTCTAAATATACGAATATTATATATGTCGGCGCAAATATGACTATTTACCTACTGATCATCAACTAATTACTCTGTGATAAGAAATTGATGTTAAACAGTTCCTTTTATTGTAATTTCAATACTTTAAAACGTGTTTGAAAAACGTGTAAACCCGCTCACGTGTTTGAAAAACGTGTAAACACGCTCACGTGTTTAAAACGTGTCAACACGCTCACGGGTACAAAGCCCCATAAATACGGCCGTGCTGTCTAGCACTGTTTGATTCGTGTCCGAGCCGTTGTACTGTACGGTTATCTCTGTAACGTTGTTATGCTTCTCGTGCAATATACGAAGTTCTCGTGAAGTTCTCGTGAAGTTTTGTTTCGGAAACCCAAACATGAGTCATTCGTCAAGAAAGTGGTGACCGCGACGTCAGCGGTGCTGACGTCACACTTTTTAAAAACATCACGGCGGTCCCTACTCCGTCATATATCATAGTTTTTCTTATTAGGAAAATAAATAGTGATAAAATAAAATAGGAGCTTCCTAATTTAAATATTACAGATTTATCACCGCTGTTAAAATTAACCGAATTATTAATTTATGAAATATCAATCCTAGAATCCTAGTTTTCCTTATTCAGAAAATAGAATATGATAAAATAAAATATGGGGTTTCTTAATTTAAATATTACAGATTCATTGGCGTTGTTAAAATTGACCGAACTATTAATTTATGAAGTATCTTGTTTGTAGTTTAATTATAAGGAGAAGTTAAGATAAATTTTACATTTTTATGTACTAAAACAAAATAAATAAGACTTGACATATCCCGTTTCCTCGATAATATTATTTCTGTTTCAGCAATACCGTTTTGGATCACCCAGTCAAAAATCAAAAAGTTGTAGATAGCGGACGTATTCCGGATAAATGAACTGAAAAATTACTTACTTCTGTTCTGGAAACCTAGTAAAGAAATTTGTTTTGTGTGAACTGGCTCAAACTGCGAAACGAGGTTGTGCATTGTAATTATATAGATTAGTATAATGACGCTAACGTTGGCTAATTATAAATACGTGACAAGAAAACGTAGTATTTGAATTGAAAGTAGTGGTCAATGCTTTTAACATGTTTTTTGTAATGTATTTATTTGATTAGATGCTTCAAAAAACCCACAGAGAAAGCGGTCATGAGTACAACAAACAGCACATCTATCCGAGGAATGCGCCAGACGTCATCGAACGAATAACAACTGACGGTATTTGCATTATCTTCTTCTGTAATCTTTTATTATGTTTTTATAGCGTTTTCGCTTTTTAGAATCTATACGGTTATATTGGTTCAGCTAAGTGACTGTCTCCACGCGTAGGTACCACCACCCTGCCTATTTCTGCGGTGAAGAGACTATACTGTGACCTTAGAACTCATATCTCAAGATAGGTGGCGGCATTTCCGTTGTAGATGCCTATGGGCTCTGGTAATCAATTAACACCAGGTAGGCCTTGAGCTTGTCCACACACCTAAGCAATAAAATTAAAATAAATACGCAATTTGGGTCCATGGATGTACCTAGTCAGGTCATAAATTCTGTCACATGTTTAACGTAAAATAATTGAAACAAGTTTATTCATTATGTAACCATTCATATACCAAAATGAACTTAACAAAACATAGATTCTTATGACACTAAAGTTTATTCAAAATGACCTCCGTGATTTTGAATACAGGCCTTCAATCTGCGCGGCCAGTCGACTATCGCAGCACGAACGAGGTCCATGTCAATATCGGCGGCTGCCTTAATCAAGGATGTCTTGAGTGACTCCAAATTGGGATGAGGCTTTGAGCACGCCTTTTCCTCCAAGTGTTACCATATCTTGTAATCTAACGGATTCAAATCTGGACTGGAGGAGGGCCAGTCTTCGTGCCGGATGAAGTCGATTTCACGCGCCGCCAGCCAGTCTTGTATGCTCTTCGCTCTATGAGCTGGCGCCGAATCTTGTTGGAATACCCAGTGCCTGTTATTGAACATGGTATGAGAAACAGGTTCCACAAGGTTCGTCAGGACTGTATTTTGATACACAACTGCATTCGTTTTTACACCTTTCTCACAAAAATTTACCTCTGTTAAGCCCCAATAAGAAACTCCCAACCATACCATGAGCGAGGATGGAAAATGACCTCGTTGGACACGCGGAATACGGTTGCTCGCTTCTTCACTACTGTGTGCGTACACCTTATCATTTTGTTTGTTGTAGCTCTCTTCTACGGTAAAAATTTTTTCATCCGAAAAAAGAATTTCCCGATATTTTTTTCTCGCGTACCGCTTCAACAAAGCGCGGCATCTCTTCAGTCTCAGGTCCATTAGACGAGCATTCAAACGATGTCCTGTTTTTCTTCGATATGCCCAAAGCCCTAAGTCTTCATTCAACACCCTTTTCACCGTGGTTCTGCTTAATCCCATCTGAAGGGCCAACAGTTTCTGCTTACGTTTGGGATTTCTTTGAATTCGCGCCTTCACAGCTTTTATCACTGCTGGAGTCCTAACAGACCGAGGGCGACCACTTCTTGACCTGTCATCTACACTAGAGTCTTCATTGTATCGTTTGATGGTACGATAAACGAATCTGTTGGTTATATTAAAATTTTTCAGTATGTTAAAAATTTGAATTGGCGCGCAACCGCAACGATGCAACGCAATAACTGCAACACGGTCTTCTTTAAGCGTCCACTCCATATTTAAAAATGAGTAAAATTCTAAAAGTATACATTTTTATTTTCATGAACAATTCTAAATTCGAATTCAATAAAATTTTTTGTGGCCAGCATTCTAAAAGAAAAGTTTTTACTGTGTGACAATACTTATGACGTGACTAGGTATATATACTGTGACGATATGATTGGAGATATTTTATTAAATACCTACTATGGTAATCTTATGATATAGTGCGATCAAGATAATAATGCGAATAATATTACAATCTTTTTAAACTTATATGTACAAATTTGAGTGCACGTTTGCCTCAGAATGAACTTTATTAAAGCCTGGTGCGATCATAAAAGATGATGATGCGATTATTCAAACAACGCTGTGTTATAAAATATGTGGTACAAAACTCAGACGAAGTTACAGGCTCTCGGTAGATCCAGAGGATTGTATGAGTCTGTGATGCCAGGTCCTCTACTATACAGAGTATTGTGGATGTGGCTGGGTTTGGAAAGTTGGTCATCGCAACTCGATTCTTATTACTAGTTAACCATAGAACTGGACGTTTTTGTTTCACTGATAGTATTTGAATTTTATATTTTCAGACGATTTTTCCAGATTCTACTAAGCCGATTGATTAATGGTTCTGAAAATTATCGTTCTCCTCGATTTATGTAACCTACATACATGACAAACATGTTAAATGATTGTAGCATGACAGTGAAAAATCTAAACGGTAAATCTTATTTTTCTTTATCTAATATGACGTGCGAAAATAATTAGGTAATTATTTACAGTATTTTTTGTTTGATTTTTCCAAAAGCCAGAGGAGCCCGTTGACATCTTGAGCTGAATGTCGTTCCTGCTCTTACGTATTGAGACGAAATCTCAAAATACTGGAGGATTTCACTATAAAAGCCCTTCATATAAAAGCCATTCATCAAACCTTATAATTCTTGTTATTATACACACGCTGTTTTTTTATTTTTTATTTATTTCTTAGATGGGTGGACGACCTCACAGCCCACCTGATGTTAAGTGGTTACTGGAGCCCATAGACATCTACAACGTAAATGCGCCACCCACCTTGAGATATAAGTTCTAAGGTCTCATACAGTTACAACGGCTAAACGGCTGTTCCCTCATTGTAGGGTTTGTTATCCATCAGGTCACAGATGCCGTAAAAAGGTAAACCCCTTTTTCAAAACGATACATTAAATATCTATTATATTAATACGTGAAGCAAAAACTTTGTATCCCTTTTTACGAAAATTGCGCGGACGGAGGAGTATGAAATTTTCCACACTTATAGAGAATATAGAGAAGAAGTGCACAATGCTAATATTTTTTTAAAATAATGCATAAAAGATACGTTCAATCAATAAAGAAAACATTACACACACTACATATCATATTGACGCACACACGCATGCATACTATTTATTGCAAACTTTTGTTCTTGACGTCTGTTGTCAAATTGAGAATAGATTAAATATTGTTTGTCTTTGTTAATATTTTTTATAGTGTAGTCTTGGCGAAATTTGTGATTGTAGAAGTATAAAATACAATCATAATAGTGTAGAAACTTACAATTCCAATTAATTATAGTCGAATTTCGACTACTGCGGGACCAATAGTAGGCTATTATTATAACAAGTGACACTACTGGTAATGTGCACATCAATTTATTAGCTTTAAACATACCAGACGTATGTAGTTCTAATACCTTGATCCTGTACTATACCGTTAACGTTATTTTGTTACGTAACAAAATCTGCTATCTACAAACGGAGCTCGATCATGAGGGATTTAGAGCTTACTCGTCGCATGATGCCGTCACGCTGAGGATTTTCACAGAATGCTCTTGTAACAAGATAGAGGTAGTGTTTTGTTGACGAGGAACCTATTACTTGATTTTCGACACCGATGTAGGGGATCTTTGAGGGAAGGTTAAATCAAAACAGCTTCTAGTGCTATCAACAGGCCGTTGTTTTTTCTTGATATGTTCCTGTATAATTTAATTGTCAGATTAAATAAAAAATATTTTTTCACATGAGTAAGCACAGATTAAATTTGAATTTTTTATCTTTTTAGCAATGGAAAATGTACATTTTAGTTTATATGTTTATATAACACTAGCGACCCGCCCTCGCTTCGCTTCGGAAACATTAAAACACACATGAAACAAAAAAAAAAAAAAAAGTAGCCTATGTTCATCAGGGACAATGTCGGCTTCTAATGGAAAAAGAATTTTTCAAATCGGTCCAGTAGTTTCGGAGCCTATTCGAAACAAACAAACAAACAAATCTTTCCTCTTTATAATATTAGTATAAGTATAGAAAAAGTGCAAATCATACAACTAAAAACGCATTAAGTAAAAGAAACAGCAAAAGAAGGAAAGGTAAAAAGGCCATAACTCAAGGAGGGTTGACGACTTTCGTGACCATTAAGACTACTTCGTTATCAATAACTATAGCTAGCCTTAGATATGTAGGTTATTTTAGATATCTTATGTGACTTATAATAATTGATCCATTCAGGACAGCAATGTTTATTTGAGCCTATTTACATAACATAAATACTGCAGACTCTAAACAGTTAGGCCGACCGATCAGAGACATTGCCTTTCTTCCAAAAAAACAATTCATTACTGGAAATATACTAACACAAAGATACTTTATATGCACATTAACATTTTTAAATTGCATTTGCCATTATCAGCGGACAGACATCGGTTCTGGTATCTTGAAAGTAAGATTAAGAGTAATATATGACTTTAGCTCGTCGGAAGAAAGTAAATAATCGAATGTTCGGAATATTTGAATAGCTATACATACAGCTTACAGTAAATTACTCTATTCAAAAATTAAATACAAAGTACTCTTTTTAGTTAGTCATAAATTTAGTGATTTTTAACTATATGTACGCTTACTGATATATATTTTCAAC
Organism: Bombyx mandarina; assembly: GCF_030267445.1. Lineage (NCBI taxonomy): Eukaryota > Metazoa > Arthropoda > Insecta > Lepidoptera > Bombycidae > Bombyx > Bombyx mandarina. Next base: position 7,277,715 of record NC_143225.1, on the reverse strand, counting down.
TAAAATAAGATCGTTAGATGGGCTTCATAGATTCGTTAATATGAATATTGTTGCCTAATTCGAATTAATGGACATCGAACCCAAGTTCGGTATTTTCCTTTTGATATTGTACGAGCGTTGGCTACTAATTGCTTTTCAATTGCATATTTACGAATGTTTGTACGTAGTTATACCAAGGACACTTCGTTACTAATGGTGGAAACACGCAAAGTAGGGTTGTCGATCTGATAATTCCAAAAATAATATAGTTGACTGATAGATGTAATAAAATTCACTAAAGGACGCTTATTTGGTTGTCATTCATTTTTGATTGAATTACATTTGTGTCGTAAGAACTTTACACTGATATTACGAATGTAATAAGAGATGGTTTAACTGTTGAAAGTAATTCGACAGCTGCAAAGAATAACATTGTAACTCAGTTTTAGCTAAATACGACTTACAATGCTATTCCTTGCGTGTGTAGAATTGTCCTTTTATGTTAACTAATTTGTACATACTTATAGTAGAGTTGTGACTTTTGTAATTGTACTGTAAAAACCAATTAATTTGTTTTATATTTGACTGTTTACTCTCAGCCTATGAGCGGCATCACCCTGTTTCTTTTCGTGCAGGTTGTAAAGGATTTACCTGAGTAACGGCAGCAGCGTTCTTTGGGTATTATACCAGAGTAATGCGAAGACCTACCGGTTTTTAAATAAATGACGTATCGTAAGTCCAAACGGGCATCATCTGGTCTATTTCTGCTGCAAAGCAGTCCTGATATCTCGTTTAATTGGAATTTTGACCTCATGTCTGAGTAAGCGATGGCGTTGACGTTACGATGTCAATGGAAATCGGTCCATCATCTCTGACATCATACCAGATGTGCCGTGAGTGAGCTTGTTGAAACATATAGGTACGAAATAATGAAAAAAAAAAAGTGTGTGTGTCCGCTCCGACGCACGACTGGAGTTTACTGGATATAAAAAATTAAACGAAACAATACGAGAAATAGTTCTATATTACGACAACACGATACACAACAGATTATTAACAAATTAACGAGACACAAAACAAACGACTAACAAATATATGAAAATACAATAATGAGAGAAACGCGCGATCAGTACGAGGCTTTGTGGCGGACTGCCGGCGCAGCAGCCCGGCGTCACCTGCGATAACGCGGCCGCGCGTTGGCTCCTGATTGGCGCGCGCACGCATCACGCAATCAGGAGCCAATCAGGCGCATAACGCATTTCGTGTGACATGCTAGGCGCATAACGCATTTCGTGTGACATGCTAGTACGATTTTGGTCCCCATAATTTTCATACCCCGGGCCTATATATGTAAATCGATTCTAAAGGAGTAAACTCCAAAAACGTTAGGCTAGAATTTACCTAGTGGTTGAAATTTGACTTTAACCATTGGCATTTTAATATAGATTTATTAATACGCTTTTATTAGCTTCAGACCTATGACCCCCTTCAAAACGTCGCATTAACTCGAAATTTGGTATACTTATTTTAATTCTCTTTATTCTTTATTGTACACACAGTTAATATTACAATAATTGCGTAAGATATAAAAAAATGGCGAGCTTAACTCAACAATTGAGTTTTCTACCAGCTAACCGTTCTTAACGAAGGAAAGCTTTAAATGAGTGGGTAGAAGAATACAATCTAAACAATTTACAATTTACAATCTAGACAAGAACTTAATAAAAATAAAAATAAAACACTAATACATAATATATTAGACTACATATATATACATACACACATAAATAACGTAAACATATACATACACGTACATATATAATGAAATACATAAAATAAATATATATAAGTAATACTAAATTGATAGATAGTGCTTCTTTAATGCCTTCCTGAATACCTCAAGTGAGGGACTTGCACGGATTGAGTGTGGAACTGAGTTCCACAGACGCACAGAGTGCACAGTGAACGAACCGCCGTAGCGGCTGGAGGAGTGAGGGGGAAAATTAAGGAGAAGGGATCTACTTGTACGACAGGGTACACCTCGGGGCATCTGGTACTCGAAGCGCTCACGGAGGTACAGGGGAACAGCTGGGTTATTGAGGATGTTGAACAGCATACATAAAACATGAACATCACGGCGAAGTCGGATAGGTAACCAATTAAGTTGTGATCTATACTGCGAGACATGATCATATTTACGTAAACCAAAAATAAAGCGTATGCATAAATTTTGTAACCTTTCCAGTTTGTCCCATAGCCCCTCCGCGGCGTCCAGGAAACAGACATCTGCATAGTCAAGGAGAGGAAGCATAAGGGATTGGGCCAGGGTGACTTTAGCTTCAAAGGGCAAGAAACGCTGAAGACGCTTGAGAGACTGAAACGTGCAATGCACTTTCCTGCTAACTAAATTTATCTGACTGGACCAAGAGAGATGACAATCAAGAACGATACCTAGGTTTTTTGCTGTTTTAGAATAAGCGATTGGAATTCCATCTAGCGTCACAGGGGGCAAATTAATGTGGTCAATCGTGTTGTACCTATAGGAACTGCCAATTACTATGACCTGTGATTTTGATGGATTCACAAGAAGTCCAAAAGATTTAGCCCAAGCACTAATTCTACCAAGATCTCCATTGATTTCAGCAATAGCTAAAGCAACGTCATCAGCTTTAAAATGTCTATAAATCTGCAAATCGTCAGCGTAGAGATGGTAGTGAGAAGTCAGCACCTGAGTAATTTCATTAATGAAAATAGAGAAGAGAAGAGGAGATAGTACGCCACCTTGAGGTACACCCGCAGTTAAATCACACCATTTTGAAGTAGAATCATCAGAACGGACACACTGCGAGCGTCCCCGGAGATAAGATTCAAACCAGGTTAGAGCAAGTGGAGATACATTAAGAGATCCAAGGATACTTAGAAGGATGTCAAAGTCTACTGAGTTAAAAGCACTGCTGAAGTCCAATAAGGTCAACACGGTTAGCTGCCCCACATCAATCGCGTGGCGAATGTCGTCAGTGACCTTGAGCAATGCAGTGACCGTGCTGTGGCCTTGGCGGAAACCAGACTGAAAAGAGTTGAGGAGATTGTTTTTATTAAGGTAGATAGTGAGCTGTCTTTGGACTAAACCCTCCAAGACTTTAGAGAGAATGGGAAGTATTGAGATTGGACGAAACTGAGAAAAAGAGGAAGGATTAGGGACCTTAGGAAGTGGGAGAACATGAGCCCTTCTCCAGCTACTTGGGAATGAGCCTTTTGAGAGAGAGAAGTTAAGAATATATGTAATGATAGGGACAAGCTCATCCACAAGCAGAAGGATCATCTGAAGGTGAATCCCATCCTCACCCACAGCCCTAGTGGAAATAGAAAGGATGGATCTCTTAACGTCACACTCTGTAACCGGAGTGAAAGTAAAAGGAGTGCACATGGGTAAAGGCCTTTTGGAAAGTTGTAATAGTGTAGATGACTTTGTACTGTCATTAAGAATAATGGGAGCTTGAGAGAAATGCTTATTTAAAGCGTCGAGGTTAATAGTAAAGGAAGTTTCGCTTAACTGTTTGCCAATGCCTAGTGAATTAAGGAATTTCCAGATTTGGCATGTGTTCAGACCCTCTAGGGAGCTATGAATATGGCGTCTTTTGGCATCTCTACACATCCGATTGCAACGATTACGAAGTTTCTTGTAAGTTGTAAGATTGTCTTCCGTTGGGAGCTTTCTGTATCTGCGTTTAGCCTTATCTCTCCTGGCCATCATCTGCCTAATTGAGTCGGATAACCAAGGTGAGGGTAACTGTTTAACTCTGACACGTCTGATGGGAGCATGATTATCATAAAGAAGCGAGATATTTTTATTGAAAGAAAAAACCATGTCATCGATCGTGTCAGAGCCGAAAACAGTCGACCAGTCAACATTCCTCGCGTCAGCCCGCAATCGCTCCACGCCTATACCCTTGAAGCTACGAAGGAAGAGATATTTGGGTTTTGGTTTAGGAGGACGAATCTTGTAGGAGAGATAAATTAAATCATGATAGGAAAAAGGAGCCGATAGTTGTCCGTGTGTAGCAACCATGTTGGATTCAGAAACAATAATTAAATCCAGAAGGGAGTGGTCTTGATATTGAGGTGCACAGTGTGTAGCTGCAAGAGGGAGGATATTTAAGTTGAGAGAAGTAACTACCGCACGAAGTTTCTCAGCACGGCTGTCAGATTTCAGAAGGCAGGTGTTAAAATCACCAAGAATTATTGTATGATCATAAAGGGGGGAAAGAGATTCAAGTTTAGATTCGAAAGAGGAGAAATAGTCAACATGAGAAGAGGGGCTATAAAGAACGCCTAGAAGAAGCTTAGTATGGTGAAAGGAGATTTCAATAAATAGGTTTTCTGCGGACTGCGCATATTCACCTGGGGACGCATCAATAACTTTAGAAGGAATATCAGAACGAAGATAAATCGCAACGCCACCTCCTCCTTTCCCTGTTCTGTCGTTGCGTAGTAAGCGATACCCAGGTAGAGAGTACTGAGTAGAGGGAAGAGCAGGTTTAAGAAAGGATTCAGAGATGAGTACTGCATGGACGACACTGGAATCGAAAGAGGACAAGAGATCGGGATAGTGGGCTGGGACACTCTGTGCGTTTATGTGAACGATGTTGAGGAACTTAGGAAACGGCGAAAATTTTGCTTGAATCAAGTCTCGCAAATGAGTTGAGTCATCATCCTCACTAAATGCACTACTATAGCTTATGTCAGACGAGCTTGAGGAAGAGCATGAGAAGAAGGCATCATTAATATCTAAATTTGACATACTAAGATAATATAATATAAATATATACTAAACAAAAATACAGTAAAATAATAGAAAACACTAAAAAATAAATAAAGCTAACGTAAAACTAAAATCTAAAGATTTACAACTGTAACTTACTTCACAAACGCTCCTTTCGAGATTGGCAAAGCACTTTAATCTAAGTCAGAAAATGTACATACTAAAAACAAAACGTAAATCCTATTGTCATTGTCACAAATATATTAAGTAAATGTATAATCTATATTGACAATATAAAACTTAAGAGTTGGCTGTATGGCATAGTTCCATTGCTTTTCTCTTCGAGAAAAACCCTACTGCTGCTACTACTAAGTGCATAATCTATGATTATCACTTATCTGTCAGTTCTATTACAATCAAAATTTTTATATGTTGGTAATTTTGAAAGTTGATCGAAATAATGTTCAAAGACACATTATAACTACCTCGAATAGATAACTAAGTTTTTAGTGTTACATCTATGAATAAGTTCAAGATACCGCCATACTACTTTCGACGAGTCGTCCTCTTGCCGATTTCTCGCTCTGCCGCTGATTTTGGTGCCGTCTTAGGTTCGTCATGAGATTTCCCAGATGACTGAGGAGCTCCTTGCGCTTTTTGAGCCGAGGGAAACTTGGTTTTCAAATGCTGAAGTTCAAACATCTGTTCAATCTTACTGCGTTTATTATCCGGGAGAAGGACGATTATTTTCCCATCTGTTGTCCAGCAGCGCTTAACGCCGAAATGAGAGCGGGCCTCCAAAAAGACATCATGACGTGATTTGGTCAGAAATTCTGAAATGATGACCCTAGACCCCTTCAGGAGTGTCTTGTTCTTCCACACTTCATTGCATCGCCTCAAACTCTGGAACCTGACTAATATAGGCCTAGGCTTATTGGTGTTGGAGCCTAATCGATAGCAAGCAGTTAAGTCCTCTTCTGTGCAACCAGCCACCTTCATTAGGCTGGTTAATATACCCACAATTGCTGTTGCTGGGTCTGTGGCATCTGACTCCGGGATTCCATGAAACAGAAGGACCTTACGACGCGACGCCATCTCATGCCTGTCCAACCCCAAGAGAACAAGCTCCATCTGTGACCTCAGCATGTTGAGTGTTTGTAGTGTGAGATTCCGGAATGCGATGAAATCTTGTGACAACTTGCCTAGGTCCGTGTGTGGTGACTGGTGACTGCTCAGTATTGCTTCAAACTCAGTCATCCTCTGCACAACGCTTGATTCCACCTCTTGTAACTTAGTGTACAGATCCATGATGCGGCGCTATTGATGATGTGGCAGTAGTGATGATGTAAAGTGATATTAATAGAGAGAACTTGTTATGAGCTGTTGTGAAGCAAGTTTTGGAACCCAAATTATAGCATTTAGATATGAATAGGTAAAAATATATATTTTTAACAATTAAAAACACTGAGAGCTCAACAAACTAGTGTATACACTTCAACTACCCACAGTAGAAAAAAATTTTAATATTATACTATATTTCATTTTTTCTTGAATATCAACAAAGCTTTTCCCGAATGATGTTAATGTTATCATTAAAGCTCAGAAATAGTTACTGAACACTTTCGTTCTATTCGTTACATTAGTAGTTCGTAAACTGTTCCCATATTGAGATAAAGCAGGCAGCGTTTGACAGAACAGCACGTATCATCAGAAAACACGGGAATAACTGAAAAACGCTTGTAAACATCGAAATGATAATAGCTTAAGTTTATGACTGCCTAATAAAATAGATTTAAAAATATTTGTTATTGAAAAAAAAAACCACCACAGCCCTGCTTATTCAAATTCTCTAACCAAACGGCGCCTCTTCAATTTCATCTCGTTTACATGAAAATATATGCTCTTAGAACTCGCGTAATACATTCTTTATATTTACAAATAAGGCCGCTACAGAATTTAATCAAGTTTCCGATTTCAAACAACTCCTCTTAATAATATAACAGCGCTCTCCGCGGATACCTATACGGGAAATCATTTCTTATGAAGCTATCGGAATTTTGCATTAAATTATTATTCCTGCCTCGTAGAAGCCGTCCTAATGCGTCCTAATGCTATTGTGGTTTTGTACATTTCAAAAGAAACATATTATCATTGTTTTGTGGGTGACTTTATATTTTCTGACGTCACGTTTGTCAATAAATTAATTCGAATTAAATTCTTGAACGGTTTCACAATGTTGAAAATAGCATTTTTTTTTTTTTTTTTGTCAGGAGGTAATCGCCGGACTTCCGCCCTTCACTGGGGATGGAGGGCGGGGCATGTCGGAGTCGAACCGACTAAAACCTCCTGTCTCTCAACAACCAACGTCCAAACCTCGCATGAGACAAAACTCATGAAAAGGCAAAGGGGGGAAAGTGAAGCGTTTAGTGCGGAGCACATCTCTCCCATCACCCTCCCCCTCGGGACGCCGGACTGGCGGTCGTCGGCGCCACGACCACCAGCCCTCTCGGTCGGCAGGCTGTCCGAAGCCCGCCTAGATGGCGCCGGTTAGAATGGTCTATCCTACGGAATACCCCGCTGGGTCAGAACCAGCGTGGGTTGAGAATAGCCGGCCTTCCATCACCCGGATGCTCATGCATAAAACGCGTGCAGAGCAGCTTGCACGTCGTCTTCTTAGGCCCCCTTCGCCGGTCCCCAGGCCGACATGTGAGGGAGACCCGAAACACTTAGAGGGCCAGGGCTTGGGCGAGATCCGCCTCCCTGGCCCCCGCTCGACAGCGGCGGGATTGTGCGTCTCTCACGCGCTCCGCCGCCTCCTTCTGCGAGATGGTGCACTCGCAGAAGTCGAGCATCGCCTTCCACGACTCGTCGTCACCGAGCATCGATGCCACAACACTCGGCAACGACAAGTCGTTTCCTATTTTTGCGACGAGGACACGGCGCCACCCCCCTCCCATGCGGGGCAGGAGACGAGCGTGTGCTCCGCCGTGTCCAAGTCGCAACCACAATGGTGGCACTCTGCCGTCGGCTCGGCTCCTATCCGGTGCAGGAACTCACCGAAGCAACCATGCCCAGTGAGCACCTGCGTGAGCCGGAAAGTGAGGCGTCCTCTGTCACGATTGACCCAGTTCACAAGAACCGGGCGAATCGCCCCGACGGTCCTACGACCAGCCGAAGGATCGGCCAGCCGTCTGGACCATGACTCCAGCTGAAAATAGCATAGAAGATTTAAACTTTTCACTTTTTAGCTTTTTTCTAGGTTTCTGTTTAAAGATCCACTTTATAAAAATATTTTACATTGGGTTTGCTTACTTTAAAGGGCGTGAACAAATCTAGCTTAATCCGGCATCTTGACAGTACTTAAAGTCACCGTTGTTAATATAAAATACAGTTCAGAAGTTTTGTTAGTTCTGAATGTTATTAGTTCATAATCTGAGCACTTAACTGTTGTAAAAGGTTGAAAGTTATTCCCGTAACGAACATTTCAAATATAAAGTTAGAAAGTGCCTAGTGACAAATATGATCTTCCCAAAAGGGTTTTCAATCTATATATATAAAAATGAATTGCTGTTCGTTAGTCTCGCTAAGACTGTAGAACGGCTGGACCGATTTGGCTAATTTTGGTCTTGAATTATTTGTAGATGTCCAGAGAAGGTTTAAAAGGTAGATAAATATGAAAATGCTCGGAATTAAATAAAAATAACAATTTTGTTTTTCCTTTGATGTGTCCCCCGTCGGACGGATTCCTTTTGTTTGTTTTAAGTTTATTTTATACAAAACTTTAGGTCTTTTATTTATCGATTGAGGCACTACGAAGTCTGCCGGTTCAGCTAGTAATATATATATATTATTGCCCGTGTAGGCTGACGAGCCACCTGATGGTGAGTGGTTACTGTCGCTTATGGACGTTAGCAAGGTCAGGGGGCAGAGCTAAGCCGCTTTTTGCCATTTAATAGCCGATAAATGGGCTGTCTAACATTGAAAGAATTTTTCAAATCGGACCAGTACGTCCTGAGATTAGAGCGTTTAAACAAACAAACTCTTCAGCTTTATAATATTAGTACAGATATTTATTACCCGTTTAGGCTGACGAGCATACGGGTCACCTGATAGTGAGTGGTTACCGTTTCTTATGGACGTCAGCAAGGTCAGGGGCAGAGCTAAGCCGCTCTCTGCCATTTAATACTCTCCACAAGTCTTGTGTTAAGAAAAACATGTCATAGCGCTATTATCATATTAGCAGAGCATAAGAAATTATGAATTATTTTCTAATGAAAAAAATTCAATCGGAACAAGATTAAGGGCATTGTTTGAAAAAAGAGTATAACAGGTAATGATCTGATGCCTACAAATGCTACATAAAGTCAGGCTTAACGTCAATATTGGTTTAATGCCGGGAGGTTCGGTCAGGAAGGCTTGAATAATATATCGGTTGGCCTTCCTCTTTGTTTTTGTTACGAGGGTTTTATTATTTTACTTTTGTAGGGAATTATAGTTCAGAGTACCGTATTGATTACGAGTTTATTATGTTTTCGAAAGAATCGTTCTTGAATGTTGTCAATTAGCTTAGATCTTATTTGGGCTGTGTGGCTTAGGATGGCGCAACTTCATCTTATCATAAAAAGCGATTTAGGAATTCACTGGAGAATGAGCGTTCTCTTAACGGTATTTACGGGTAGAATAGCCTATTCTGCCACCGTGGTACCACTTTCTACCTATATCTGGCGCGAAGCAATCGTGTTTTCTTATTAGAAATAATGGGACAACCGTAATCATCAATCAAAGGTATTTCGGATATAGTCAACGAAATTAAGTAGGTGTTTGTGTAATATTATTTTAATGTCGGTGAAGCTTGTACTCTAAAATTGACTTCAAACGAAGGTAGCTGCTGATATTTAAATATCAATCTTAATTAATTCATATTATTGAAATCCAAAACTTTCATGAGTGGAACTGCGACCCACAACTGGTTAGTGGTTTTATTGTTCTGATAAAAGTTTTAATTGTATCGTATAACAGTTGTTCTAGGCTTCAAACGAGAAGGTTTAACTGCTTCGTCGTACAAATAAATAAATAATACCATGCAAGCTCACGAAGAACCCTGCGACCAGTATATGAGTATCTTTTTTTTTATTGCCCTTGTATGCAGACGAGCATACGGCGCACCTGATGGTGAGTGGTTACCGTCGCCCATGGACTTCAGCAATGCCAGGGGCAGAGCCAAGCCGCTGCCTACCGCGAAAAAATTATTATTATATTAATGTAACAACAACAATAAAAGCTGTTTTGTCAGATTTGCTATTTTCTCTACTACTGTATTATTTGTATGAGTGTGTTTAGAAATGTCAACATTCATATTTTTTTTCCCGTTCACAAGCAAACAGAAAGCAAATATGTCTTAGATGTTTTCTCGCGTAATATATTGCGAATGAAGGTCGAAATCAAACAAAACTTCGAACTATTGTTAGGAACATAATACAATAAAATATTCATTCTTCCTGTGCCTAGTATAGTTTGGTAATATTTTCAATTCGTGAGTAAACTGCGGTGGAGTAAAAAATAACTTGACTATTTTGTTAAATAGCACTATAATATACTTAAAATCTATGTTTCATTTAGGTGAAACATTCGTATGTCTTGGGTAAATTCAGATTAAATATTTCAATTGTATGGTTTTCTCCTTGGATTTCTTCATTCACCAAGAAAGGAATAAACAACAAAGTAAGGAAAGAATTACCCGTATTGTGCGCTTAAAATGTTTTAACCTTTTTTCCGTTTATCTCTTTTTTTTTCGACGAGGAAAGGTCAAAAATGTCTGCTATTTTGATTAATATCTAATAGTCTCTCAGTTACTAAAAGGAAATTAGGTTAAAAAATGCAAATTGTGATAATTAAGATTACTTAGAATACGTATCAAAGTATCAAGTATCACAGCACAGTTTACCTATACTACCGCTGTACGAGTTTTTAAGCTATTGCATAGATTTTATCGCGGGCCTTCAGAGCGGAATCATGAAATTCCATACCGAAAAAAACCTTCCACCCCTCAGTGCCCCTCACGACGCCTACTATGTAGCTCTTGTTCAACACATTCACACGTTGCGCTTGTGTAGTGTAAAGTAAGAAGTCTAAACACCGATTTATGTACTATCAAAATATGTGATATAATTTCGTGGGTAACACAACAATAGCGCGATTCAGTTTTTCGTCAAGCGCCATCTATCGGCGACAACCGGAATTGTAAAATAGAAAATTATATCACATTACAATGCGTTGGGTGTGCCATTTTCTATCGCTTAGTCGAAGAATTTTATTACTACTCCTACTACTCATTCAGTAATTGAAGTGGCATTAAAAATAAACTAGCTAAACCGTTGATTCTGGGTGAATGAGAGTTAGAACTAGCATCCAAAGGCGTGTCTCTATCGCATGTAGCACCCTCTAGTGAGTGCGCGGTCAAAATGGAATACTCACAATGTAGCAGATTCATTGAAAGTTAGCCCACTGAGTTTCTCGCCGGATCTTATTTTATTGTTGTTTTAATATTAAATTATTATTGTCGATTTATAATTGCATAAGTTGATAAAAAATGCTATGCAATAGCTTTACCGCGGCAGTCTCCGAGTGCCACACGTCTTTTTTTAAGTTGTTTATTTATTACGTTTACGTAAAAGTACCCATTTTTCTAGAAATTCGTGGACCATCTTTCGTACCTTCATACTAAAACAACCTCTTCTGAAAAGGCAACGAAGACTGTACAAAATATTTCAATGAGTCGGATAGACTGTGTCAGATTCTATGTTAATTTCAATTTAGTTTTATAATAATAATAATAATAATAAAGCCTTTATTTCCCGAAAATTTTAAGCTAATAATTGTAAGTAGACTAAAAAATAACTAAAAACAATATAACAAATTAAAACAAAATATAAAAATAAAATCTACACTTATACTACAAAATGTCTCTTATCTCGGTGTGCCTTTCGGCAAAGGCCTCCTCCAACTCTTTCCACTGCTTTCTGTCTGCTGCTATTCTAACCCAAAGGGGTCCACAGGTAATTTTAAGTTCGTCCTCCCATCTTCTTGGTTTGCGACCTCGGCTCCTCGCTCCATCCCTTGGGTACCATACTGTCACCTGTTTGCTCCATTTTTCCTTTTTGCAGCGGAGCATATGCCCTGCCCATCTCCATTTCAATTGGTCAATACGTGACAGGATGTCTGTTAGTTTCGTTTTGCGCCTGATGTCTACACTTCTAACTTTGTCCTTTAGTTTCAAGCCTAGCATGCTCCTTTCCATACCCCTCTGACATCTTGCTAGTTTATCCCTATGATGTTCCGTCAAAGCCCAGGTTTCACAACCATATGTGATGCAGGGTAGGATACAGGTATCAAATGTCTTCTTCTTGATCTTAATGCCCAATTCCTGGCTTTTCATAATTTCTTTCAAGGCCCAATATTGTTTCCATCCGGTTGCAATTCTTTTGTCTATTTCTTTAGACATTTGGTCGTTGTGTGATATTATCTGGCCAAGATATACATATTCCTCTACATATTCGAGCTTCTGTCCATTTATGGTTATATTTATGGGTATTGAATTTGTCATCATTTTAGTTTTGCTCGAGTTAATTTCTAGACCCACTTCTCTACTTTTTTCTGCTAAGGTTTGTGCCATGAATTCCAATAGTAGCGGATCCTCTTCTAATAGAACTAGGTCGTCTGCAAATCTTAGATGGTTCAATCTCGATCCATTAATATTTAGCCCCAGATGTTCCCATTCCAATTTTCTGAACATTTGTTCTAGCACTGCTGTAAACAGCTTTGGTGACAGTGGGTCACCTTGCCGGATTTAGTTTTAGTTGTGTTTATGTTTTTGTTATGTGTAATCTCCAATGAACCGATACTGAGCTTTAAGTTTGTTTCATTGGCATGAGTAGAGAACAATGCCAAACAGAAGATAAACACCGGCGCAGCCTACATCGTAGGTTGCTTTGTTTAGATATTATTATTGAAATTGATTTTAAAACTGTTTATCCACATCTGCAAGATGAAGAGAGTCTTGTAATATCATGAAAAACGTGACACATTCGTCAAACGCAATTTGGCGAACAGAGCACGTTGATTATTGCCTAACCCTAAGCTTCTGGTTGCGACGTAAGTTGATGATCCAATTCATCCGTCTTCTCCATCAGAATGGACGGAATTGAACCGTTCGTTAAACGCTCGAGCTGTTTTTAATTTTTGTCCTCTTCGATAACGTTCGACATTGCTTTGAACCGAAACGGGGGAAATTGGGTTATAACTGTCATTTGTTTTGCGGGTGACAAAGTTCTTTTGCGTTAACGTGGCCGATAATCCTTAAAGCCTAGTTCAGACTAATTTGGTATATAGTAGAGCGATAAGTTAGCAACTAAAAATCTTGCTGATACCCAAAGAGTTGTTCGCACTGGATCGCTATTAAAACACGTTATGGTGTTCAAAATTATAGATTTTTCATTCTACAAATATGTAAAACTGGAATGCTTAAAAAGAAAATAATTGAATTACGATAAGGATCTTACATAACGTAATAATCATTCTAGAAAAATAACCGACGTCATTAAGCAAAACTTTTTAAGCCAACGTTCACATAAAATTCTAGGACATAACAGTGTTTGAGTTTGACTCGAGGTCAAATTTCGTATAAAATACGTATTTTCCCACGCTTAATTATAGTTTACTTGAAAGACAATAGTAATTTTTTATTAAATTTTTATATATACAAATATGACTTAGACAAATAGGAAAAAAATACAAAATTAATTTTCAAAAAAATTCTGTTTAAGTTCTTTAAATAGTCAAAGGCTTTTTGGTTCAAATTATTGACTCTACCTCCCATCTGTGTGTCATTTTTAATTGAATTTTACACACACCCAGATAGATTGAATACACCTCAGATCTTAAAGGGCTTCATGATCTTGAAATTGCATCTTGAATCATAAATATTGAAGCCTTAATTGCTATGGTAAAATGGTTCCTCATGCCAGAAGAGGTTGGGGTTTTAGTTAGGATTAAAAGGATGATGATACAAAAAACGTGCTGGCTTAAAATAAATCCTACCATACTTTCCATTCCATAAATCCTGACAGTCTTTCGAAATCATCAAAAATTGTAGAGTACCTGTCAGATTGATCTGAATAAAATCGGCTAAAGATTAATCGGTAAAACTGTTCTTTAATGTCTATGATCACGCGATACTGAGAAAATACTATATTAATTTTAGGCAGACACAAACCATTTCTGTTAGTTGAAAAGCTTTAGTAATAATTCAGTAATTTCCGATTCCTAAATCCATCTTGCGTTTCTGGTAATTTCCGGCATATAAATTGGTACAGGGCCGAAACAAAGTAAGTTGTTGATAAGCATTTAAATCAAGTATCACAATTAACTAAAGTATAAGGCAGTTTACTAAGCTTTATTGTTTATATGTAACGAATCTATTTTAATTTTGTTAGAATACTCGTAGTACAAAAAAACACCCCTTAAATTTGTTTCCCTGATATCAAATTGGTGCTTTGTCATAAGCTACAGACAAACAACATTACAGGCATAAATAAGTTTTTGGCGAGTTGTAAGTTTATGTGAATTATATTATTTTGTCGACGTAGCACTTTTGCTGGTTAAAACTTATAATAATAGTGGCGTATTAACAATAATGGTAATAGTTTAGCGTTTTTTTTAGTTCTTCCAAAAGCCCATTGAATTATACAATACAAGAACAAACTACACCTAAACCACATCTATATCACGTCTGATCCAATCAAAAACTGTGCTTGTCGCATAATCCGGGCATGCATTCCACGCAAATAGGCTTTCAACTAAAGGGACTGTGCTAAAAGCACAGAGTATTAGCTTTACAAAACATTGACTGCAAAACTAGTTAATTACACTTTGCCATGGCCGCATAGTAGCTAATGCGGTTAGTTTGCTCTTTGTATCCGTTTGACAAATAAATTAGTCACTTATACGTATTTAGTAACTAAAAAGATGTAAATATATAGTGTTAATGTGAAAAAAAAGTTAGTTTTGATTTGTTTAAGTACAGGACATGTTAATTATAATAGCTAAGAGGCAAACGAGCAAGACGGGTCACCTGATGGTAAGTGATTCACTGCCGCCCATGGTCACCAGCGACGCCAGTGCGTTGCCTACCCTTCAGGTAAGAATATGCTCTTTTCTTGAATAACCCAATGTCGCAGTTGTTGGGGAAGACCGCTGATGGCAACGAATATTTATAGTAAAAATAAAAATTGTAATTCAAATATCGAGTTGTTTCTCCTGGTCTCGGAACTTTGGAATAACAACGACATTTAATTAAATTTCATGATTATTTTGATACACGAGCTAACCTGAGCACGATCGATACAGTAATATTTTCCTTTTAAATATTTACAATTCGTTCCTAGTTCAAACCGTATGTCACCACCTGTGTTCAAAGCTTGTATTAGAAAAGCGGATGTATGTCTTCTACGATATAACCTGTCTTACCTTACAGTAGAGCTTACTGCAATAGTGTTTGTATTGTATGGTTCTTAGAAAATATAATATGTTACTTATTTTTAAAAATTAAGTGTTCTAATTTTGAAAATTGTGACATGTATAAAAGTTAAATAATCATTTTATTTGTATACGGGAAAACAAGGTCACAGCCAATCTAGTGTTATTAGAATATTTGAATGGAATTCGTGCTGAAACCCAACTTGAGATCTAAATTTGAAGTTATAATTGCATTGAAGCAAACGGCGGAATTTGATTAATTAAACCATGAAGCGTGGCACATTCGAAACCATCCGAATTCCCGGTGGATCTGAGTTGGAAGATGTTAATTACGCATGGTCTAACGGCGTGAGACACCGATTAATCTACTAATTGTAAAACATCTTGTGTGCCGGCATAGGTAGGTACAGCCCGTTTCAAAGCAGTTATAATTATACAATTTAGAAGAAATACTTTCTGCTGCTATCTGTATGGGTTTCAGTAGGAGTATATGGAATTTAAGCTAGATCAGATTTTTTGTCTAACCGTGTCTCAATGAAATATCAATGCAAAATGTGGCCTAAAGGCCACGACGACTACAAATTGATGCATTTTTAAACAAATATTTCTAAGATTGTTTTTTTAGGATAAGATCCTTTAGGGTAAGACGTCCGGTGCATTCGTATCTAGCGATGCAACAGTGTTCAAATCCCGCAGGCGGGTACCAATTTTTCTAATGAAAATTAAATATGTACTTAACAAAATGTTCACGATTGACTTCCACGGTGAAGGAATAACATCATGTTTTTACTGGTGGTAGGATCTTATGTGAGTCCGCACGGGTAGGTACCAACCACCACCGCGCCTATTTCTACCGTGAAGCAGTAATGCGTTTCGGCTTGAAGGGTGGGGGGCAGCCGTTGTAACTATACTGAGACCTTACAACTTATATCTCAAGATGGATGGTGCATTTACGTTGTAAATGTCTATGGGCTCCAGTAACCACTTAACACCAGGTGGGCGGTGAGCCGTCGACCCGTCTAAGCAATAAAAAAAACAATCTTAGAAATATTTGTTTAAAAATGCTTTTAGGACCCGGTAAGCAACCTACACCAGATGCTTAGTTCAGTAAAATTTCATTGGTCCATTTTCAAACATGTTTCAAAATAATAAATTAAAAATAAACAGCTTGCTGAATATTTAAATAGCAAACGTTGCCTTTTGTGTACTTAAAATAAGCTGATTTCCCAGTTACATACAAGCGGCCGAGCGCAGCTAAAGCTCGTTATGGATAGATTAAAATGGTGGCTCAGACTTATTAACGTTACCTTTTTTTTGGAAATTGCAAAAACGTATTTCAGTATGTATGTTACACCTTAATTAGTGATATGGATTTTGGATTTCCTTGTAAAAATGTTTAAATGATCTGTTTATTAGTAAACCAAGACTATCTGATTTTCACTCATTTTGTTAAAGTTATCTTTTTTTGGAAATTCCTAAATCGGGCTTCAGTAAATTTGAGAATATGATTGGAGTGTATGTTACACTTTAATTAGGTTTATCGATTTCGGCTTTCCTAAGAAAGATGCTTCAATTATCTGTTTGTTTATATTAAGAAATCGATCTGATTTCTATGGACACATAGAATATAACATATTGTATTTATTTTTTTATTGCTTAGATGCGTGGACGAGCTCACAGCCCACCTGGTATTAAGAGGTTATTGGAGCCCATAGAAAACTACAACGGTTGCCCCACCCTTCAAACCGAAACGCATTACTGCTTCACGGCAGAAATAGGCAGGGCGGTGGTACCCACCCGCGCACGTGTACATTGACGCATTCCCTTAAAGTTGACCAAACAAATTAATATTAAGCGCAAACAATCGAGAATTGTTAGGGTCGTAATCAATCACTTTAGTCTGCGAGCTTTTCATACAACACGTGTAACTGTCTAAGCAATAACCTACACGTTTTTATTTTTTCACAATTATTTGGAGCGAGATTATTTGTGTCGGTTTGTAACGTTAATAAATAATAGTTTGAATAAATTAAAAAAATACGCGTTTATAGAAAATCCAATAAAAAAATAGAAAACAAAATTTTAATAAATTAGAATTAAAAATAGTGTAAGAAAAAAGGATTTTATTCTAAAAAAGCGTGGTGTGCTTTTCATGATATTATCAAAATAACCTTTCTACTCATATTTGTTTATAAAATATTTATAACTACTGATGCCATGCACCCCACGCTTTTTTTTCAATTTAAAATTTTTTAGTTGGATTTTCTATAAAATCATATCTCATCATATCTTATCATACTTTTATTTAAGTATAAATACTCATTTAATATTTTCATTATATGTAAAAAAACGCTGGCTTGAAAATGGGTTAATATATTATATTATGAGATGGTTAAATGGTTGCGGTAGGCAGCGGCTTGGTTCTGCCCCTGGCATTGCTGAAGTCCATGGGCGACGGTAACCACTCACCATCAGGTGGGCCGTATGGTCGTCTGCCTACAAGGGCAATAAAAAAAATTTTTTTTGCAGATATTTTCGACGAGTGGGCGTAGAGACGTTTAAGGATTATGTAATTAAATTTTATGTAATTTCCACATACAATGATTAGTGCCACTTCCGCTGTAAGAAGATAGGCATACTCGTAGATTTTCTCGTATGTACCCGTTTTGAATATTGTATCATTTGCGGAAAAGATATAATATTATATAGATACACAAAAATACCTTCTCGAAATATGGTTGAAGTTTCAATTGTATTACATATAGCTACTGTTCCAACCTTGAAACAGCAAGCCATTAGTGTTTCGCGGCATAAATAGGCAGATTGGTGGGATTTACCAAAGCGGGCTTACAATTTGCTTGACCACCAATCAAAATCTTGTCGGGGATGCACATTCCTAAATTTATACCTAGCTTTAAAGACGAATAAATAAATATATTAAGCATAATATATTTAACAAAAACATTTTTATTGCCCTTGTAGGCAGACGAACGAGCACACAGCCCACCAGATGGTGAGTGGTTACCGTCGCCCATGGACTTCAGCAATGCCAGGGGCAGAGCCAAGCCGCTACCTACCGCTTAATACTCTCCACAAGCCTCGTTTGAAGAAGGACATGTAACAATTATTTACATTTAACAATTATTGCCATATAACAACATTTAACAATTATTGCTTTAGAGAAATTACTATGTACATACATATATGTTTTACCTTTGTTTCTAAAAAAAAACCCAAACGAATTTCTAAGCTGTTAATATTTAGTTAGAAAATCTTGATTCGAAATTCCGGATTAATTGCATTACCCTCATCCGAAGCTGAGTTATTGAAACGTAAGTCAAAAGTTATGAATTTATTATTGAGTTAGTAGTTATTTTTCTTGGCAGACTTCGCTGTTGGCGGTTCCGATTTATTATCTGAATACGTGATTGTTGTTGCCGAAAGCTTAGGACGCCCGGTGTTTTTGTATCGAGCGTTATACTATTATTATTTTTTGCCCTGGCATACAATTGTACGGTCCACCTGATGGTAAGTGGTTACCGTCGCCAAATGGCATCAGAAATGCCAGAGACAGAGCCAAGCCGGTGCTTACCGTTAAAACCGTTGCATACATATGAAGGTATTCGAAACTCGCTGGTAGTGTACCAATATTTCTAATGTGATACGTACTTAGCACTTACTTTTCACGAATTACTTCCCTGACGAAGGGCTTATATTGTGTCAAATGTGCAACAATTATAATTTGCGTAATTGCCGATGATAAGCTGTATTGTATCCCAGCTTGGGTAGTATCACTACCCGCCCTCTTTCTGTCGCGAAGTCACTCCTTCCGGTTTGAAGTGTGGGGACCTCTGTATTATAAAATTGAGACTTCGATCTCTTGTCTCTATGTAGACGACGGCTTCCTTAAAATTAATACTATGTCTGACGTATATATAACAAATATCTGACGAATATCATAAAATTCAAACCAAACAATCAAATTTTACTTATCTATACTAATATTATAAAGAGGAAAGATTTGTTTGTTTGAGGAAAGATTGAATAGGCTCCGAAGCTACTGAGCCAATTTGAAAAAATCTTTCACTGTTTGGAAGCTACACTATTCCCAAGTGACATAGGCCCCAATCCTTTTTAAAAAAAATTAGGGATCCTTACTAAAACTCCAATAATGTAACCCAAGGTGTAAAAAATGTACTGCGACTTAGTAGAACACATTATTATTTACAAAAAGTGTCGCGACAGCACTGCATATGTCTAACTGTTATAGTTATGCCGCAATAAGTGATATTTTATTTAAAAAATAAAACAACGTCAAATATCGTTGAAATTTTTGTTAAAGACCCGAGCGGAGCCGGAACGGGCCCGCCAGTCTTAGATATATTTACAGGCTTGTTTCCTATAAATTCATTTCCAACGCTATTACTAAAGTCGAAGTTTTAAAATTTATATTCAATCTTCGCACGTGTTGAATGCAAAATTGACGAACTTCTAATAAGATCGTAAAGTTTCTTAGTTTGAGTAAGAGCAGTCTTCTGATGTTTGCTTCGAACCTCATTTGTAAAGTCTACAGTTTGTTTGGTGGGTATCGCAGGGTATCGTACAGCTTTTTCAGTTTAATTACTGTTTCTTAAGCAGCTAGGTTTTCAGTTTGTATTGATACTTACGTACTTACAATATACATACGTCCAGAAGGTTGTTACCTACTTTGAGTCAGATCATTTTTCCTCGTTTTTTATAACTTTATTTATTTATTTTTTATTGCTTAGATGGGTGAACGAGCTCACAGCCCACCTAGTGTTAAGTGATTACTGTAGCCCATGGACATCTACAACGTAAATGCGCCACCCACTTTGAGATATAAGTTCTAAGATTTCAGTATAGTTACAACGGCTGCCCCACCCTTCAAACCGAAACGAATTACTGCTTCACGGCAGAAATAGGCAGGGCGGTGGTACCTACCCGCGCGGACTCACTAGAGGTCCTACTACCAGTAAAAAGTACTTCATAATTTCATGATTGAAATATGATCTAACACAGACATTTACTATACCAACTTAGTGACATTTACAATGTACAATAAAACAGTTTAATTACTGTATGTTCAGAAAAAAATATGCAAACAAGCGCAATTAGAACCAACTACCTTATCGCAGTGGGACACACTTCCAAATAATCAATTTTATAGGTATCAGCTTGTGGTTAACGGCTTATAAACGTGCCACAACACGTGAATATGGTGAACAAGTTTATATGAGCGGAATTCAGCAAATAATACATTATGGTTTGATAAATAATTCAAGCCGCAAAATTAGGAATTTGCGTAAAGTGATAGATTGTACGTATGTATGTTTTTTTTAATTTTTTTATTGCTTATATGGATGGACGAGCTCACAGCCCACCTGGTGTTAGGTGGTTACTGGAGCCCATAGACATCTACAACGTAAATGCGCCACCCACCTTGAGATATACAGGTGATATACATGTGAGATATACATGATTTACAGTCGTCGTGGCCTAAAAGGATAAGACGTCCGGTGCATTCGTGTTGAAGCGATGCACCGGTGTTCAAATCCCGCAGGCGGGTACCAATTTTTCTAATGAAATACGTACTCAACAAATGTTCACGATTGACTTCCACGGTAAAGGAATAACATCGTGTAATAAGAATGAAACCCGCAAAATTATAATTTGCGTAATCACTGGTGGTAGGACCTCTTGTGAGTCCGCGCGGGTAGGTACCACCACCCCGCCTATTTTTGCCGTGAAGCAGTAATGCGTTTCGGTTTGAAGGGTGGGGCAGCCGTTGTAACTATACTGAGACCTTAGAACTTATATCTCAAGGTGGGTGGCGCATTTACGTTATAGATGTCTATGGGCTCCAGTAACCACTTAACACCAGGTGGGCTGTGAGCTCGTCCACCAATCTAAGTAATAATTTTTTTAATTCAAAAAGTTCTAAGTGACTTGACGGTCGGTTTCGACTTGGCTGTGCCAATGGCACAACTGCCATCCATGAGCGACGGTAACCATTCATCATCAGGTGGGCCTTATGCTCGTCTACCTATATAGGACATAAAAGACATAAAAGGACTGTATGTAACTTCAAGAATTGTGGCTTACATGGCACATAATTAGGTCATGGAATACACAGATTGAATGCTACGTTGTAAATTAATTAGCATTGGAGTCGCCGTGTCCTAAAGATCAAGAGGCGTTATGGGCTCATAACAAATATTAAGCGATTTGACAATACCAGTGTTTGAAACCAGTTAGCATAAAAAAAATTCTAAGACATAATATCTACGTTCTTGGCACTGACGTTTTCAAACAGGCTTTACTACAGATATACAATGCATTTTCACCACTGAGCGGAATCGAAAAGAAAAAAACCGTTACAGTGAAACATATGCTACACCAGAAAAATCACCATAATAATTATTTATATTAGAGAAAATATATCAACATTACTCAGAGCTAAGCTAAACTTCGATAACAACAAAAAACTCATAATTGGGTGTCTATGATAATATTACAGCCCTTATACCCAGTTGTTATCAATTCCAGCTAGTTATGACCGATAAAATGGGTACTGATCAAGAATTCACTAAATTGAATTAGGAGGTCACCTATCTAGCTGTTGACCCGAATATTATAGCTGATAACATTTACGACAGCAATTTCATTATTCATATTATTACGATAGTCATTATAGTGGTTTAATTTCTAGATTAGAAAGTGCTTAAGTTTTAATCGTGCGACTTTCGCGTGTCTTTAGCAACATGAGTTCTAG
The DNA here is from genome assembly GCF_030267445.1 of Bombyx mandarina. Lineage (NCBI taxonomy): Eukaryota > Metazoa > Arthropoda > Insecta > Lepidoptera > Bombycidae > Bombyx > Bombyx mandarina. The sequence continues at coordinate 7,255,648 of NC_143225.1, read as the reverse complement.
AAATCGTAAAGTAACGTTGATAATAGATATTTTAAAGGAATATAAAAATATATCGAAAGCGAAACGCTTGACTGCTTCACGGCTGAAATCGACGGTAGTGCAAACTAAAAAAACGCTAACAGTAATACCTAAAAAAAAATATTTTGATTTTATTACGTAAAAAAAGGATGTGGAGAGGCTTTATGGTGAGCCAAATATTCTGGGGGAGATGAAGGCACGGAGGCTCGGATGGCTTGGGCATGTAGTGCGTATGGAGCAGGATCGGGCTGTAAGACGGGTGTACGCGGGTGTACCGGAGGGACGCCGCCCCGTAGGGAGGCCCAAGTACCGCGGGTCTGACGCTGTGGAAGGAAATTTACGTGAGCTCCAAGTGTCGGACTGGCAAGGTGTTGCGCAGCGCCGAGATGAACGGCAAAGTTTATTGTCGGAGGCCAAGACCCACTTCGGGGTCATAGCGCCAGTTCAGTAGTAGTACGTACTATATGCAATTTTTCATAATAGTAATCGTTTTCTAAAACATTGGCATGGTTACGGTTAACGTTGAAATGATGCTGTACCTATAGTAGTAGCGTGATATTTCGCGAGTGCTTATGGTTAGCATTTCATCAATAGATAGTTAACAACGTAGGTATATAAGTATACGAGTATTTCGTGAGCGATACGTCAAAAAGTTGCTTTGAAGGAGAGATATATATATATTTATTGCTTAGATGGGTGGACTAGATCACAGCCCACCTGGTGTTAAGTGGTTACTGGAGCCCATAGACATCTACGACGTAAATGCGCCACCCACCTTGAGATAAGTTCTAAGGTCTCAGTATAGCTACAATGGCTGCCCCACCCTTCAAACCGAAACACATTACTGCTTCACGACAGAAATAGGCGGGGTGGTGGTACCTACCCGCGCGGACTCATAAGAGGTCCTACCACCAGTAAAGAGGTCCTACCACCAGTAACCAGTAACTGCTACCAACGTAGGTTAATGAAAAAAATATTTTTCTACCGATTTATCACCAGCGAAACAGAGTATCAAACAACAAAACGAATGAGTAGGTACGAGTATATTATTAACTTACAAACCAAATGCAGACGATAAGTTTTATTAGTAAATCGCTCGCTTTTATTGGTCAATTTGTTACTCGGCATCATCATAATATGATATTGCGTTGCATTTGACGCCAGCGTATCCTTGTATGAGTACTTTCTGAATACAAGTCTTAGGTTTTTTTTGGGTAGGGTTAGGTCTGTAGGTTAGGTAAAATATCAATATTTTTGCTATCCAAAACACGCAATTCTTTGTCTTGTGAAATAAGTAACTTTTAGGTCCACAAGTACAGTGTTGATTGATCTTTATTCTGGATCAGTCCGAATGTTCTGTCGATACATGACGTTTGATTATATTAATTTACCAGACAATACATCACGTATAATACTGTACATGCGGGTACGTGATCCAGACTCCTCACCAAAACCCCGCGTCATTTTGAATAATATGAACGTGTAATATCCGATTTCCTATAGTCAACATTTTCAGAAATTCCACACGTGCGGGAAATCCGCACGAGATAGAGGCGAATATAGTACGTTGAACACCTTTTACGACATTTCGAAATACATAACAAATGCTATATAAGTTTCAGTAAAAAACTTCATTTTAAAAATTTGATTTAAATTCATAATCATATATATTTTAAAGCCTCGTTCAACTGATATCTGAGGTCCTATATAGTTGTTTTGGAGGAAAGACTGTATAATATAATATTATACAATTGAAATTTACAACTCATAGAAATAAGTATTTGATATGTTGATTAGTTTTGCAATCTTTTAAATACAGATGAACCTGTTTACTAGTTTGCAGATTTTACTATAAGGAAGATGTAATAATTAGGCCTGTTAAAGTTAGCGCGTTATCTGATTTATAATGTAAGGTTACGAACACATAGTTGGTATGGAGATCGAGTGCTTCAACACGGCCAAAAGGTACTTCGATTTATAGCCTCTAGAGAATACCGGGCTATTTATTATCCTTTCGGCTTCAGTAGCGGTCATCTTACATCTCGTGTAGTTTAAACAGTTTCTAATTAAAACGCCTTTACGGAAAATATGAAATTACAAGGGTTGCGTTTTTCCATTAGACCATGGCGCTCTTGGATTGAATGTGGAACATTTCTTTTACTTTTTATGGTAGGTAGTCCTTTTAGCCGAGTATTTCACTTGTCATCAGTAATATTTTCAATTGTTTTCTATGAAAAACAGTGCATTATTATGTCATAATGTACTTTGGCCTTTTAGAACTAGAGAGTAGATATCCCGATTATTAAAGTTCATGTTATTGATGAACTCACGACTTTGATTCGATATTTCATTATACAACTGATATTGCTAATCTAAATAGCTTTGCGCTTGACCCGTGTAGTACATATATTTAATCACAAATAGTAGTATTATTAATTTTGAAACTTTGAAGTGTGTTTTATAATGCTTTTGCCCGCGACTTCGTCCGCGTGGAATAGCTACTTTGGCATAACGCTAAATTTTACCCGCGACTTCATTTACAGCACTCAGGATTGGAACTTCATTACTGAACCGGTAGATGGCGTTGAAGAAGCTAGATTTTGAGATATTTTGACAAACAATTTTTTAATTTTACGTAAAAAAAAATTATTTTTTTTCTTAATAAAAAGTATCCTATGTTACTTCTAATACCTCCAAGAATATGTGTACAAAGTTTCATGATGATCGGTTGAGTAGTTTTCGCGTGAAAGCGTAACAAACAAACTTACATTCACATTTATATATTAGTAGGGATAGGGATTAAAATAATTCCTAAATGATATTCGGCTGCCAATCATAGATGTTAATAGTATTTTGAGTGGTATGAATCCGAAGGTTTGTGGTACATTCCTGTGCGATCATACATTTTACTCTACAATGACAGTTCTTTAATGACTTCCACGAGATTATTCCTTCACCGTGGAAGTTTAGGCACCGGCTTGGCTGAAGTCCATGGGCGACGGTAACCACTCACCATCAGGGCCGTATGCTCGTCTGCCTATAAGGGCAATAAAAAAAGTCGTTCGTAAGTATATGTCCAGTACTAATTAGAAATATTGGTACATGCTTGCGTGATTTCAACAGTGGCACGGTCGCAATGCTCGGTACTAGTGCGTCTTATTCTTTAGGCCACGACGATTTCATACAAACATTGTAAATGCGTTTTATCTAGCCCTGCTTATAAAAGTCATAAGTTGACCCTTTTTTGTGGAAATTCACGCTTTTCATAACTTGTATTCGTAGTACTATCTATGTATGCGTAGTATTCATGCGTCACAAATCATTAATTGACATCGTGAATTTCTGAAATTGTATATTTTGTAAACTCATATTTTTACGTCAGAACTCCATCCAGATATATTGTTCGAGCACGCCAAGTCATAAATTAGAAAAGTTCGATAAGTATTGACGCACTGTTGGCTCGATTCATTATATATAGGAAGACTAAAATAATTTCACTCATAAAAGTTTTGGATTATTTTAGGATTTATAGTTGGAAGTATAAAAATAAGTTGTTTTTCATTTAAAATGTTTCTAAAGCACATCGTGGTTTCAGCGCATAGGAATCTAAAATGTTTTAGCTATATTGGTTATATTTCAATGTTCTCGTTCGAAATATGAATATCATTATATTTTCTCCGGTATTCACAAGTCGTAGACAATTATGCCTATTTTAATACTCTTTTATTAGCTTCAGACGTATGTATGTTAGTATGTATGTTTGTAACGGAATCTTTGAACATGATTTTGACCCCTTTCAAAACGTCGGATTAACTCAAAATTTGGTATACTTATTAAGGACCGATGACAATTCATATTAAAAAAAAATTAAAAAATATTGTAATAATTGATATTCAACTAAAAAATAAAAAATAGTTAAAAAAAAACTAACAAAATACGCTTTTATAGAAAGTTCAACTAAAATATAGAAAATAAATTTTAATAAATTTGAATTAAAAATAGTGTAAGAAAAAATGATATTATTGTAAAAAAAGCGTGGGGTGCATGGTATCAGTAATTATAAATATGTTATGAACAGATATGAGTAGGAAGGGTTATTTCGATAATATACTGAAAAGTACTCGATACACAAGCAAGCACAAGCATTTCGATTGCTTTACGGTTTTCGTGGCTTTACGTGGCTACGGACGACCAAGGCGCTATTCATCGACATGATTGACTCAGTGGTGAAATAGTAAGCGCCCTGACTGTTGGGCCTAGGGTCGTGGGTTCGATTGTGGAAATCGCACCCACGACTCTAGGCAAACATTCGTTTGATAAATAGGTTTGTTTGATCTTTATTTGGACATTTATTATCTATCTATATATGTATATATTTATAGATAGTCCGTGCGGGTATGTAACACCACCCCGCCTATTTCTGCCGTAAAGCAGTAATGCGTTTCGGTTTGAAGGGTGAGGCAGCCGTTGTAACTATACTGAGACCTTAGAACTTATATCTCAAGGTGGGTAGCGCATTTACGTTGTAGATGTCTATTGGCTCCAGTAACTAATTAACTTCAGGGGGGCTGTGAGCTCGTCCACTTAACTAAGCAATAAAAAAGAAAAAAAACATATATAAGTATGTAAGTCAGTCTCTGGTACACATAAAACAGGGAATCCGTCCTAATTTGGGACCAGATGATTTGTGCCCAGTTATTAAAATATTTCAATAGCGTGCTAATTACCATTTATCTTTGTATAAAATTATTTATAAGCTTTTCTGTTTCAATACACATAGAAGAAACTAACAGTACCTTAAGGTCTGACTATTTGTTTAATTTTGGGTTTTCATCTTCACCATAAGCGGATCACAGGTGTTTAGATAATCTAATTGAATCAAAAAAACTCGAGATTAAACAGGAAAAGTTGTTTTGATGACATTTATATCATGCTACGTAATATATGTATTAGACCGAACAGTTAGATCTTCCTATATTAGAGCGATTTTTCTCGCGATGCCAATACGCGCTACAGAGGACATCTGTGATCCAGACGTACATACGACAGTTAAGATTTTTTAATTCTTTAGATGGGTAGACGAGCTCACAGCCCATTTCCTCCTCGAACTTGTCGATCAGCGATGACAAATTCACCCATAGACACAGCCCACTGAGTTTCTCGCCGGATCTTTTCAGCTGTGACATGTCCTTTTTCAAACGAGGCTTGTGGAGAGCACTTAATGACATACTTAACGGTAGGCAGCGGCTGGGCTCTGTCCCTGGCATTGCTGAAGTCCATGGGTGACAGTAACCACTCACCATCAAGTGGATAGTATGCTCGTCTGCCTGCAAGGGCAATAAAGAAAGGGCAATAAAAAGTGGGTCGACATTCCGACCCGGTGGTAGATTCAGCGAAGCTCTGCCCTTCCTAGGGCTAGTGTTAGCAAATTCTTTCAGGATAAGCCCGTGAGCGTAAGCGTCTACCACTCGTCCGCGTGAAGCTAAAATAGTTTCTTAAACTATCAGCGAATAGATAGGGGAGAAAAAACCGTTCCATCTGGGGTGGGTTATCAGAGTTCATAGTCATCAAGAATATAAATACCGCCCTCATCTTGAGACATGAGTTCTAAGTCTCAGTTTTATAGTACAACAATTGCCCCACTCTTTAAGCCGAAACGCATTTACGGCAGAAATAGGCATCGTGGTTGCACCGTGCGGGCTCACAAACGCCCTACGTCCAGCAATAACGTTGCTCTGCTGACATAGCATCTCAATTTTGTTAGCACTAGCCTTGTATATGCTAATGGATAGCTGCTCAAGTCAAGTTATTAACAGGGCTATAAGCTGAACTTTAGAAACATCACTACATTGCCAATACAATAACGAATTGAACATTATCAATCAATAATAGATTCCGTAGACAATAAAGTGATACAGTGTTAAGCAAAAGTACTGAGTAAGGTGTGGTTACTTCAATAACTAAGTTTATTGTATCGTTGAGGACGGGAAGTGCTTGCCTTAACGATGTCTTAGCCGTTTTTATGACTGTTTTATGGTGCGGTGTGGCCCGAGTTACTCATGCTGTTATCTTTATACACTTCCAGTATTACATTTTAGATCGAGGATTTTTATGTTCTAAACACCTTATGCGCACGGTTGTAATGTGTTCTGTTTGCGGGATAGTGTTTCAAATGAGAACGCTATCTTATCTTATACCTTTAAATTATTTATACCTTTAAACAAGCAATTCTTGTATATATATAATCTGAATCTCGGAAACGGCTCCAACGGTTTTCATAAAATTTAGTATACAGGGGATTTCGGGGGCGATAAATCGATCTAGCTACGATTTATTTTCAGAAAATGTTGTTTTATTCGTGTTTTCAGTAATCAACTCTTCCCGACATCTATTGGCGAATAATAATATTATTTTTCTTAATTGAGGGCAACTAACCGCTTTAAAGACACAACAAGATGGCGTTATCAAAAATCGGTCATCATCTAGTTTAGTTAAAATAACAAAATACATTAAATAAAGAGTCTGGCCTATTCTAATAGTCATCGAGACTCAACGTTATTAATAAATACAATATACAGTTACTTAACAAATACGCACACACGAGATTGATAATATACTTTTCCATCAATTGACCGGATGGCATTACGGATGTCCGGACGACCGGACGATTGTCCCTTGAGACAAACACATCATGTCCCTGTCAATTATTGTGTCCAGTGTTTGATTGTTACGTAATTTAGACGTATTTGTTTGATCAATTGTTATTTACGCGACTTATTATTTACTCATCAATTTGTGTTTGAACAAAAGAATAAAAGCGATATGAATTTTTTTTTTTTAGGTTATGATCGAAAGTTATGACGTTATGAAGGTTATGACGTTAGTTGATTATGATCGAAATTCTATCTATATAAATAAGTAGCTTCTTAAAAATTTCCTCAATTGAAATTGTAAAAAAAAGTCTAATTCACTGTTGTGAATATCCTTGTTAAACCCTAAAATAAAACATGTTCTAGACATTTTTTTTATTGCTTATACGGGTGGACGAGCTCACAGACCATCTGGCGTTAAGTTGTTACTGGAGCCCATAGACATCTACGACGTAAATGCACCACCCACCTTGAGATATAAGTTCTAAGGTCTCAAGTATAGTTACATCGTTTGCCCCATCCTTCAAACCGAAAACGCTTCACGGCTGAAATAGGCGGGGTGGTGGTACCTACCCATGCGGCCTGACATGAGGTCCTACCACCAGTAAGTACGCAAATTATAATTTTGCGAGTTTGATTTTTATTACACGATGTTATTCCTTCACCGTGGAAGTCAATCGTGAACATTTGTTAAGTGCGTATTTCATTAGAAAAATTGGTACCCGCCTGTGGGATTCGAACACCGTTGCATCGCTCGATACGAATGCACCGGACGTCTTATCCTTTAGGCCACGACGACTGCAGATATACAAAGAAACATGTCATTGCTACGAACCGATGATAGGAAAGCGGTTGAATTAGCAGGAAAATCCACGCAAATAGTGAATGATTAAAATTTAAAAACATAACGGATATTTGACGATATTATCATTTAAAGTGCCAGTCACAGACTCGCGCTCTTTATTGCGTTAATTCATGCATGTAATTTATTTAAAGCCCGAATGTAGCATGAAATATAGAGCGTGTAAAGAAGTCGTTCCCGTGGACGGGACCGGAGTAAAGTGCATTAATTAGGTAAACAGAAATAATTAAATGTACATCTACTATGAATGTAATAATATTATAATAAACTTGAATGCTCATGTTGCGCCCACTCCATTAAAGATCGGAAGCTCTCTGCTCGAAGTTGTTGATGAGTATATTTACCTGGGACACACTGTCCAGCTAGGTAAGTCCAAATTCGAAAAATCAACCGTCAAATCCAGCTCGGATGGGCAGCGTTCGGAAAGCTACGTAAAATCTTCTCATCACAAATACCACAGTGTCTCAAGACGAAAGTCTTTGACCAGTGTGTGTTGCCAGTGATGACATATGGCACTGAGACGTGGTCGCTCACAATGGGCCTTATGAGAAGGCTCAAGGTCACCCAAAGAGCAATGGATGCTCGGAGTTTTCCTGCGAGATCAAAAGGAGATTCGCAGGAAAACAATGGTAACTGACATAGCCCAAAGGATTGCGACATTGAAGTGGTAGTGGGCAGGACACATTGCTCGCAGAACGGATGGCCGTCGGGGCCAGAAAGTTCTTGAGTGGCGACCGCGTACCGGAAGACGTAGCGTGGGTAGGCCTCCCACAAGATGGGCCGACGATCTATTGAGGTTCGCGGGGATTCGCTGGAGGCAGGCAGGACAGGACCGGTCTTTGTGGCGAGGCTTGGGGGAGGCCTATGTTCAACAGTGGACGTTCATGGGCTGATGAGACCTAAAAAAGACATCTACAAACAAGTTTAATCGCTTGTAGCTTTTGTATCTTTTACACAAGCGTATTACTGTTTCGTGGCGGAAATAGAGCCGGTTGTGGTAGCTACACGTGCTGGCTCACAAGTCGCCCTACCGCCAATAATTACGCAACTACAATATTTCGCTGATGTGATTTTAATTGGAACGAAGTTCCTTATCGCGCGTTGTGAAAGGGGGCTAGACGGAAAAAATTCTTACGAAAAGTTGTCACGACACTTTTTGCTATAAATTCTTACGAAAAGTTGTCACGACACTTTTTGCTATAGTAAGCTATTGTAAGCTGTGCGGCGTCGCGCGTTGTGAAAGGGGGCTAGACGGAAAAAATTCTTACGAAAAGTTGTCACGACACTTTTTAGATCCGTCATTCTGACCAATCAACGTGTAGGCGCTTATCGCGTGACATTGTTCGTATCCGATTGGTCCGCGTAATGAGTACAGTTTCTCGAGATAGCGTTTCAACAATAGTAATTTAGTTCATAGTATTGTTTTTTTTTTCTTCATAATGCCGTAATTTATTATTATAACTTAAAAAAAATATTACAATTCCTTCACTAATTAATCGAAAGGAACTTCGTTCCATCCGGGTGTCCCTTGACACCTCTGAAGTTTTTTATTATTTCTTTATTGTGGAAGTAATCATGAATATACGTTAAGTACGTATTTTATTAGGTAATTTAGTGCCTCCCTGCGGTATTCGAACTTCGGCATAGTGACATCGCCCGATATGAATGGATCGAGCGTAAATAAAATGACTGCCATCCCGCACTTTTCCGTTTGTGAGCTAAAATTCTAAAAATAAACCAATACGACATTTTCAATACTATTCTGTCCTGATTCGTCAACACAGCCTACCTGTTGCTGTCTTAAATCATAAGTATCTGTAGTTGGCAGTCGTGTTATGACTGTTAATGTCATAAAAGTAAGTCCCATTTAAATATTTAGTCCTGTATCAGCATTAACGTATAAATGTATGTATAGTAACGAAATATTTATGGATCAGTCGCGAGTTCGTCTGTCCGTATATACATCTGTCCGTATATAAATTATCGAAACCAATTGAAGAAAATTGTCAAAACCGAAACGAAAAAAAAAAGGTTAATTAATGCAACTTTTTTTTCACAGTTTACAGATCACACATTCACTTGTTTTTTTTGTGGAATAAATATAAAATATTAGTAGCTGTCATTCATCGAAAACGTGGAACTAGGTACTCGTAATGCAAAACAGATAATTGCACAATGTGTGTATAACGCCAAAATATTGATAAAATAGAAATTTCATAATGTGATCGTAATTCAGTGTTATCATATCAAAAAAATCAGGCGTCAATATGAAACGAACCGCGTTCCAAATTAATCTGAAAATAAAGCTTTGAAAAACGGAGCATTGAAGACAATATAGGACGGCCATCGGAAACATAACAAACAGAAGCCTTCCAGGAACTCTAGTCGATACCTTCGATTGGATGGAATCATTATATCATCAAGGTATCTTTAATTTTCCTCGTACTACATGAGAGTAGATAGATGTATTTTCAATAAGAGTCACTATACTCGCGACAGAAATACACAGGCGTTTGTACCTTCTCGTCTCGCTCAAAATAATACATATCTCTATACGAGTATAAACAACTAGTAAATGAACTTAGTTATGGTTAGTGTGAAAGAACGAAAACTGGGTAATTCGTGACTGGCCGCGTGTAGTGAAGTGCCCTGTAGTCCGGATGACGAAGCATATTACTGAAAGTATACTAAATTAAAGGAGTGATTTTGATATAGTATTTGTCCGGTACTTTGAAGATTCCTTGTATGATGAACTACAAATTTAGTACAAAATAAAATATTCAACAGTTAAGAGGAAATTGATGTCGTATTTCATTAATCAGTTTAAAAGTCATTACAAAATTTATATAACTAGTGGTCCCGCAGTAGTCGAAATTCGACTATAATTAATTGAAATTATAAGTTTCAACATTATTATGGTCCTATTGTTACAGATTTCGCCAAAACTACAACTATAGGCAAATACTCGTAATGTTAAAGATAAACAATACTAACCTATTAACAAAAGTTTGCAATACTTCAGTGAAATAAACAAAGAGTATAAATATGTGTGTGTGTCAAATACATGGTAGTGTGTGTAATATTTTCTTTATTGATTTAATGTATCATTTATGCATAATTTAAAAAAAAATATTAGCATTGTGCACTTCTTCTCTATATTCTCTATAAGTGTGGAAAATTTCATACTCCTCCGTCCGCGCAATTTTCGTAAAAAGGTAAGGTAAGGTTTCGTAAAAAGGTAAAGATACAAAGTTTTTGCTTCACGTATTAATATATAAATTTTAAATGACATTTTCGTTTATATCTACAAGTTTTTTTTTCCGTCCAGCTTATTCAATCATTGGTGACGATCTTGCATTGCATTGATCATATAGAGGTATATAAATATCACCTCCCAAATCTGTTCATTCTAGTGCCAATAATATCAATGAGAAATGACTGTAACAGTTATACAGACTTACGAGTACTGACTGTCAAAAACACATTTGCTATTTCATAACGGAGCTCTACAAAGCGTGTAATGGACGCACAATTTCATGGTAACTTTGAGTTTTCTATACAGTATAAGTTTTCTATTTTTACTATGAAACCGTTCCTTAAGTCAAAGCGGGTGTAAATAGCAATAAAAAGATAGCATTAATAATTTATCAAACAGGTATGTTCACTACCAATTTGTGTATTTCCACGCAGCAACTATGCATTCTGGTTTGAAGGTTTGATACACAATTCAATCGAAATTTCGACTGTCTCAAGGAGGGGGAGGGATTAATACGCATTGGCTCTAGCAGTAAGAGTAGACTAGTTAGTAGTTAGCTGTAAGCTGGATCAGTATTTCAGAAGAAAATATTCCACAAAGTTTAGACTTTGTAAGTCAGTAACGCGTGAATGCAGATAACAGACAACATTGTATATGTAAAGCGTTGTTAAGGATCTCTAAATCCCCCTCCAAACAAGTTTTTATTCTCGCCCACCACCGAGCTTCACTTCATCGAGCGATCGCGAACGCATATACATCTTTAACGATTACATTATCTACTACAATATTCAACCTCATTATTATTTGTTCTTCAGTTTTTATCTTTTAATAAACCTGTAAATACGAGCCAAATCGTTTCATTGAAGAGAACAATAAGACATCCAGCAAGGAACAAGCGTTTTACACTGCGTACCGTATAATGCGTTGGTCGGACCAGATTCGGACGTCCCTTGATTCCACCGTCTATGATGCTCTCCGAATAGCCGAAGGCAGGATGAACATCGGAAAGAAACTCAGTGGGCTGTGTCTATGGGTTAGTTCGTTCGTCGAGCCCTTCGTCGCAAGCGACGGGTTCGACGAGGACGGTGACCGGTGCTTGTGGTGCCTAAAAACACCGTTAATGGATCAGGAGGATCCGTAATGACGTGCTTTGGGCGACGTCGACGGTTTACCATTCGGTCTACTGGGTCGGGTATGTAATTTCCAGCGGCTACGATGAGAGGGTTCTCATGTCGTGCCGCCTTCTCAAAATGGCGCAGTGGATGTAAGTAGTCATGAAAGTAATATTATAATGACAAATTAAGGCGAGATGAGGTTAGGCCGTAAAATTAGTTTTAATGCAATAATTGATCATCTAATATATAGGCAGCGGCTTGGCTCTGCCTCTGGCGTTGCTGACGTCTATGAGCGGCGGTTACCACTTACCATCAGGTGGGCAAACAATCCCTTCGTAACTTGTATCCCAAAGTAACTCTTTGTGTCCCACCACAAATTCTTATTCTTGTTACACTGACTATTTTGAATTAATTAAAAAGCCATCATTATAAAAGAAGATGGTAATTTTTCATAATCCTGCTTTTTTTTTTGTATTTAATGTCTAAAGCAAAAAATATTTATTTTGAGGCAATGGTGCTTTGGAACTACAAAAAGAGAGAAATTTTCTGATTCTGAAAGAGTGATTTATGATGTCTCGTATAATTTTGCAATAAAACATGGAATGTGTAATTTTCAGACAAGGTTAAGCCGAAAAAAAAAATAGTGAAGAAACTTGACATTCTATGACTTATTCTAGTTATTCGTAAATATTGGTATCGCTTGACAGTAGAGAAAAATCTGAAATATATTTTTTATGGTTATTAGACGAATATGTTCGAAAAACCAAAACCAGCAAATTAAGACGAAAAACATACTATTATTTATTGTAGTCATAAAAAGAAGAAGTGTTAAAATTATTTAGAACTTCAAGAATTTGCATAAACTATCATTACCTACTAAAACCATTTTAATTAATTATTTTTGATTAGTTTATATGTAACTTTGTTTGAGTAATAATTGAAATATTTACATTAATTTTATTATAATTAATTAAAATGGAAACTTTAAAAAAATGTTCCAAAGTTTTGTGAATACTGAACACATTTCGCTACGACTTCTCCTTGTTGCGCTTATCTATTATATAGGTATTACGTAGGCATAGCACAGCATGTTCTATTATCATGACGAATAGGGATTTGGCATGAGTGTTATGACTGACTGCTTGCCAGACATCAAGCGTTTTTGTCCAACGTGCTATTGGCAGGGCTTTTTTCTGTTTCTTCATTTAATATACTTCTTTTACTTTATCCAATTTTAGTTCTATAATTTGCATTTCATTGTTGTGCTACTCTTCTTCTTAATCGCATACGTCATACGTCATTGCTGAAAGTCGTGTCCTTGAAAGGCCTTCGTGGCTCTTTGTACCATCATCTTCCATTTCGTTCCGTTTTCGGTTTCGCTACTATTATAGCTAAATATCCGATTTATATTCGAAACGCTCGTGGTACGGTAGTTTAACAGGTCTGATGTATTAATGTAGTAATGCCATATTATTACTACTACAATTTTATTTATTTATTGCCATAGACGAGTAAAATAGCCAACGGCTTATCGCGTCTTAAGTCTTCACCGAAGTCTAGAGACATCAGAACGTGAATGTCGCCAAATTTACTTTGAGTCATAAAGCGAACGTCTCAATATTATATCGTGTAGCGTCTTTCTCGCCCTTCAAACTTCTTACGCGGTAAATGTGTTTAAAATACGCCCTACCACTAAGCCGCATAAAGAAAGCTTCCGAAGTTAATGGTGGAAGTTTTTCTCTATCAAGCCGAGCATTGACAGAAATATTCAAATAATGATGTTTGATTAATTAGAATGAATGAGTTAATCTTTTGGGAAACGTCTATCAATTTATCATCACTAATTTATTAAAAGACGACACAGAGTCTTGTGTACATGGCTCACATACATCCACGTGGCGTCGTTACTTCGGGGTCAACGGTCAACTCAAAACAAACGACAAGGGCTACACCGGGGTTACGACCCGGAATGTACACAAAGCTTGTATTCTGTTGACCTTTGAGATCATTTTCCGATGTCTACATTTTGTAAGCTGATATATCTTTCGGAAACATATTTTAATAGGTCATTGGATTTCTACACTAGTAACTTCTTGTTAGAAAATAGACAAAACAATCTGGAATTAGCTTAGCCGATAGTACTTAATGGCGTCGTCTACTTTGAAATATGAAATTGAAGTTACGACTACATCGAAGTAGCAATTACAATCATTGGCTCGCGGCAGTAATTTAATATCACTGTCATGCCTACTTATGCCGCGAAGTAATTATGCGTTACACATTTTTATCATTGCGTAGATGTACAATATGAAGTCATCATGGCCTCTAGCAGGGGCTCCTAAAGTTATTTTGTCTACCGCCCACTTTGAGAATAAGTTATTTTTTAGCGCCCCTATTTTTTCACCTACTTAAAAACCACTATAGCGCGAGCTCAGTCGTTGTCTAAGAGTCCTCCTAGATGAAATTACAAATCACCTCCCAAGCCTCTATACAACGCTCCCAAATTTTTTTCTGGGTCTCTTACCGCCCTCCATTAGGCCTGCAGCGTCCACAAGGAGACGTTATCGTCCACTTAGGGAAAGGCTGGCCTAAAGGATAAGTCGCCCGGTTCAATTTTGAATTCAAATTGAAATTCATGTCGCGAAGTGGGTCGTCGCATTTATGTTGTAGATGTCTATGGGCCCCGGTAGCCACTTAACATCAGGTGGGCCGTGAGCTCGTTCACCCATCTGAGCAATAAAAAAAGTATGAACGAGTCCATAGACATCACAACAGGATTGCCGCTCACCTCATATTTCAAGGTGGGGTACCTTGAAATATGAGGTCAAAGCCTAATTGTATACATGTGTATTGTAATATATTATGGCATTTCCACGCTTCACTTATCACTCATGAAACTCATGGCTGTTTTGGGTGGAAATAGGCACGTTGGTGAGTATTTTGGTGATCGCAATAGGTTAGTAAAGTTATCAGATGGTACTTTTTCCCATTGTCCGATAAATCCGTTATTCGTGTTTTCTGACATCAATAGGAAAAAGATAGGTTTGTGATATTCTAGGTCATCCAGATTGTGAGAGACGATAGCAATTCTTCCCAAGTAATTCCGACGACTTCAACTGTCGTTTATTGAACGGAGGATGACATTAAGATCGGATGAACCGCGAATTCGTTTATCTATTTACGCCAATAAAGATCTAAATAAGATTTATAGGTCTAAATTTTTTTTTGCTATATATGCAATTCGATATTTTGTATCAACTGTAAAATAAGAAATATTTACTATCATTAATACACCTAGCACGGCATTATCGGCATAGAAATAAAAATATTAAAAAAACGCAGTGTTCAAAACAACTTTCCAATCCTTTACAGTTTTCATAGTCATGGACAAACGACAGAGGAAAAGGTTACGGAAATATGTATTACTCTACTCTAATAATAATAGCATGTACTGTTAAAAATACTTTTTAATTCATTTTTTATTTAATTTTTGAAGTGAAAACTTCTTTAGAATCGTTCTGATTTCAAACCGGATGCAACGGAAAAAACGACAGGTAAGGGACACAAATACAAAAATGTGTAGGATGAAGCCAGCAAAGAATGAGACAGAAATATACATACTATTTAATACAGCGCCGTCTGTGAGATTTTTTAATACTAACGTGTGTATGAAAGCTCTTGTAGTGAATTTTAATTTAGGATTATACGTGAAATTAAATTATCAATTCACAGAGGGCGCTACCTTACAATTATTTACTAATGACAAAATTTTACATATACTTAAGACGTTTAGGATAATTGTATTTTAATTTTGGAAGGTTTCACTTCTACCACGTGTGAATTGCACACATGTATTTTTCTTTTAATTAACTTTTTTTTTGTATACTTTGAATTGTAACCGTGTTCTAAATTCTAAGTCTAACTCATCCGAAGCTACGTTAAATTCAAATAAAAAATTCTACAAGAAAGCTAGTTTGCATGTACAAACAAAATAACGGTGAAACAGAAAGTTTTAAATAGTTTCAAAGAAACGTAACATACATACTTATATTTTAAAGCACTTGAATATATTTTGCTAATATGAAATGGGTTTTAAATCTATACAAATAAATAAAATTGGAGTATCTGTTTGTAATAATAAAATTACCACTTTTTATTAAATGCGTAAGTATTGGTGATTACTTTTATACACAGTATACTTAAACCAAAATAACATTTTTTTAATTTTGTCTGCCTGTCTGTTTGGTTCTCTGTCTGTTTATTTCGCCTAATCTCTGGAACGGCTCTACCGATTTTGACGGGACTTGCACTAGGTAGCTGATGATATAAGGAGTAACATAGGCTACTTTTCTTAGATCAGCTTCGCCCCGCGGCGTCACCCGCGGTACGAAAATAACCGCGGCTTACATCGCGGAACTCAGCTAGTAATAAATATATGTTGGAGTTAAAAATCAAGTTTACTTATAGTGAGACTATCTATAATGTAATATAATCTATCTATTATTTTATATCGTGAAACTGGGTACGCAAGAGTAGAAAATTTAGATATTAAATTATCGCACCTACACTTCTCCTTGGGAATGCCTAAAGAATATTAGAAGCAAAGGGTTCATGAAACTGAAAGCAACTAACACCCTTTGCTTAAAATTAAGTAGAATATCCGGTATCTCTGGCATCTCATAGTGAAGGATTCTGTAGACGGACATATTTTAATTTGAAGTATACAACAAAGGGGAATGCCCCTTTTAAATATTTTCTCTCGCTTAACTCTGAATGCTTCAGATAAGTCAAATTCTATTCAAAGTGATATCTTGTATTTACCCATTTTCGTTGAAAATTCCTCTATAGTGGAAATGTTAGAGATGAGGCCGTTTTTTACGACTCTAGAAACCCGCAAGTGACTAATTATAGACTTCACTAAAAAAAAGCTCATCTACGAATCTGCACGTCACTTTAAAACCTGTTTACTTTTATTTATCGATGCATTTATTTCATTTCACTGACATTAAACGCCACTTTTAAGGAAACTAGAGGTCCCGCAGTAGTCGAAATTCGACTATAATTAATTGGAATTGTAAGTTTGTACACTATTATGATTGTATTTTATACTTCTATAATCAGAAATTTCGCCAAGACTACACTATAAAAAATATTAACAAAGACAAACAATATTTAATCTATTCTCAATTTGACAACAGACGTCAAGAACAAAAGTTTGACAATAAATAGTATGCATGCGTGTGTGCGTCAAATATATGGTATGTAGTGTGTGTAATGTTTTCTTTATTGATTTAATGTATCTTTTATGCATTATTTTAAATAAATATTAGCATTCTGCACTTCTTCTCTATATTCTCTATAAGTGTGGGAAATTTTATACTCCTCTGTCCGCGCAATTTTCGTAAAAAGGGGTACAAAGTTTTTGCTTCACGTATTAATATATATAAGGAAATATTGTTTTTAATTATATTCTTTATCAAAAAATATTCGGAATATACCAACTTCTGAGACAAGTAGCTGTGACCACACTAATCTAAATGATAAAGCAAATTTTCGTATTTCTGTGGCCGTAGTGGACAACCAGAGAAAGATTTTATATGATCTATACTCTATACTAATATTATAAAGAGGAAAGATTTGTTTGTTTGTTTGTTTCGAATAGGCTCCGAAACTACTGGACCGATTTGAAAAATTATTTTTCCATTAGAAGCCGACATTGTCCCTGATGAACATAGGTTACTTTTTTTAATTTTTTTTTTTTGGCTTTCATGTGTGTTTTAATGTTTCCGAAGCGAAGCGAGGGCGGGTCGCTAGTAGCTAATAAAAATCGTTTACGTTTCGCGGTGACTTTTAATAATTACACGTAAGGAATAATTGAAATCACTTGAAGTCGTCGTGGCCTAAAGGATAAGACGTCCGATGCATTCGTATCTAGCGATGCACCGATGTTCGAATCCCGCAGACGGGTACCGATTTTTCTAATGAAATACGTACCTAACAAATGTTCACGATTGACTTCCACGGTGAAGGAATAGCATCGTGTAATAAAAAACAAGCCCGCAAAATTATAATTTGCGTAATTACTGGTGGTAGGACCTCTAGTGAGTCCGCACGTGTAGTTACCACCACCCTACCTATTTCTGCCGTGAAGCAGTAATGCGTTTCGGTTTGAAGGGTAGGGCAGCCGTTGTAACTATACTTGAGACCTTAGAACTTATATCTCAAGGTGTGTGGCGTATTTACGTTGTAGATGTCTATGGGCTCCAGTAACCACTTAACACCAGGTGGGCTGTGAGCTCGTCCACACATATAAGCAATAAAAAAAAAAATAAAAAAAAAATCAGGTGGGCTGTGAGCTCGTCCACCCATCTAAGCAATAAAAAAAAAAATTGTGCGCCACCTGTCGTACTGTAATGGAAGTATGATAGAAAGCTTTCCTGCTTTCATCACAATCGCATGAATCGCTTAAGAGGACACAAAGGACAAACATTAATTTTCAATCAGTGAATAATGGCAGTTGATCCCCCAAATCTATCTTTAATATACTCAAATTATAATCTTATCGCATTATTCGTCTTTAGTAGTTAGTCCTACTTACCATTCTCTACTCGTAAGAATTAGAATTAATTCTAATGCCTATATTTTTATGCATTAAGCATTAAAAGGAACTATTTTCAATTTCGTCATCTCCTTTCTTCGCGACACCACCCGCCACTTGAACAAAATTTATCTGTAATACTACCACTATGTAGGTTTTGGAATGTATCGGTCTAACATATATTTTCTTAAAACGCGCTTACGTGGGTAGTTACGGCCTTCTTAAAACGAGGAGCGAAGAGAATCCGAGAGGTAAGCTAAGGTAGGCAGCGGCTTGGATCTGCCCCTGGCATTGCTGAAGTCCATGGGCGACTGTAACCACTGACCATCAGGTGGGCCGTATGCTCGTCTGCCTCCAAGGGCCATTTTTTATTTATTGCTTAGATGTACGCTGGGTTTACCTACAAGGGCAATAAAAAAAAAGTAAGTAAGCGGTAAGATCATATCAGCTCTATACTTTAAATTCCAAAACAAACTAAAAAAATCCCTTTATATTGGTATTCTTCAATAACCACCTAAAAACAGGTGAGTCATAAGCTTTATAATTAAGACTAATAAATAGTTAAAGTTTCTGTTTAAGTACTATATATTTATATAGCATATTCAATTTGAAATTTTGCATAAAAATTTCTATTTTTTGTTGCTGAAAGGAAGAGATTACTATCTATTTGGAACACTAACGCTCTTAGCATCAAATGGGTCATGAGCATACATTGCTATCAAAAATTCATATTTAATGATCTATTGTTAGAACATTTACTGAATTTAAATGTTTAAATTATTTAATTATGGTCAGCGTAATCATTTAGATGTGTTTGCGACAAAAATGATATCCAAACGCGGCAAAGTATTTCGCACGTCGACATTCCATGTTATCGAATTAAAGACACATCCATCTTAATGTTGAGGTCATTTGATAACGGAATCGATTTATTGAACTGATAAACAATTCTTATGAACTTTATAAAGAAGAAAGTTTACCTTCAGACAAGTTCAATGTACTTGCGGATATTTTTGAATTCGATGCAACTCACAGAACGTTCTCATAACTATCTATATTCACTTTAAACAGTTTTCGAGCATTAGATCCGAGATCGTATTTCTCGGGACTCGATATACTGTCGTAACGCACAACCACGTTCTAGGACCGATCGGATTGCACTGACTCTCTCACCCGCCAAGTGCCGCCTGTCTGTGGGGAAAATTGCGAAGAATGTGTCTTTTAATTTTCAACGTTCCTCGGGGATTCAACATAATATCATCGGTGTAAATTAGATTATAAATTTTTCAATAAGTTGAAACTAAGCGAAAACAAAAATAAGTGTGTTGATAAATGAAAATTTGTAAATGAAAACAATCGACAAGGATAAAAGATTTGTTATATCGAAATTTCGGGCTACCACGAAAAATTATGTATTCATAAGATCATTACAATATGCATATTGAACATCATGGGGCACCCTAAAAAAGTTGTTTGTCGGATTTTTGCTTCGATTCAATTTACGATAAGACCTCATCATTTATTAGAAAAATCTTTTTCATTTTGGACCGTAACCCAATTTACATAGGAGTGAAATTTTTCGATGAATCTGCGGACTTAAGACTTCTCGCATGGGAGGAAATTAGTTTACTTTGTGGTTCTGTGAACGTTTGTGAGGTATAATGTAATATTTGACAGTTTACTTAGAATTGAAGTCGGTTTTTTGAGTTTTTGTACATATCACAATTCCGTGTTAGTGTTATAATACATTTAATTTTAACTTCAAAAGCATTGTGTCAATCAAAATTATTACCAATATATATAAAAATGAATTGCTGTTCGTTAGTCGCGCTAAAACTCGCGAGCGGCTGAACCGATTTGGTTAATTTTGGTCTTGAATTATTTTTGTCAAAGTCCAGATAAGATTTAAAAGGTAGGTAAATATGAAAATTCTCGGATTTAAATAAAAATAACAATTTTGTTTTCACTTTGATGTGTCCTCCGTCGGATGGAGTCCTTTTATTTTTCTTTTATGTTTATTTTATACAAAAGTTTAGGTCTTTTATTTATCGATTTAGTCATTACGAAGTCTGCCCGGTCAGCTAATTACCAATATAAATCTAAATGCTAACCAAAATGCACAAAAATATTGATGTAGGTCAGGAATGGAAATGTGATCCCACAAAACCGATGCGTCTCCAAACTTCATTTAATTTTCGGCCTCGCGGGGTGTTGCGTTTTCAGGATTAAAAGGATAATACAGATATTTTAAAGTAAGATCTTATGAAATATACACATGAGCACCTAATTCTTTTTATTTCATGCACCACTACATGAGTTAAAAATACTACAGAGAGAACTCCCTCTATGCTTTATAAATAAATTATTATCATGTTCCATGGTGAGTCTCTGCGGTCTTGTTTGAGATGATATTATTATTTTTATGTTAGTTCATCTCCATTTTACAATCGTGCGACCTGCCACTGGGGTAGAATTCTTTCGGAGTTCCTGAAGCACTTTGAAATTGCGCAAAATTTTCATTGTTTTTTTTTTAAACAAATTCCTAAAGATTATATTTTCATTTGTCGAAATGGAAAATTTACGCCATCGAATATTTAGCAACTACATCAAAATAAAGTTTTATTTACTAGAAGTTTTATTTTATTTTACATTCCTCTCTGAAATATATGGCAGAATTACTTAATTAACTTAATTATAAAAAAAAATATGAAAATCTTTCATTTTCGACGGCTTATTAGGTTGCTGACTGCAGATGAGCTGTAAATCGCAAGGTTAAGGTGCCATAATGTTGTAACTGTACTGTAACTATACTGAGACTTTAGAACTTATATCTCAAGTTGTGTGGCGCATTTACGCTGTAGATGTCCATGGGTTCCATTAACCACTTAACACCAGGTGGGCTGTGAGCTCGTCTACACATCTAGGCAATAAAAATAAAAAAAGCGTATTTTTCGCTACAGTCTATTTATGGTTCGTGGGCTTTCATGAGGTGATAATTTCTTTGTTTTTTAGATTTTACTACCGACAAAATTGTAATGAAGTTGTGTCGACTAAACAGTTCACGAGTCAGAAATATGAGAAAGCTAAATTTGATAAAAATATGTACATTATCAATACAATAGCTTTTAAAAATAATTTATGTTTTCAATAAAAGCTTTGTAGGTCTGGGTACAAGAATAACTATTTGAAAGCTGCGTGCTTCAGTGTACGACTTCGCAGAACGTTTGTTAATATTAAAGCAGCTACAAAGAGTGGAGGAACTTAATGTACCAGTGTAGAACAAAGGCGAGTGTTGACTAATGTGTGCTGAAGTAAATTTAATGTAGGTACAAGTTACTTTTGGTTTGTTCGTGGTTTGGTTTGTATGGCGGTTGAATTCAGTGTACCTTTGTTATTGTAAAATGGATATTTCTTATTTTCTTATTTCTTATTTACTAACAATCACGCCACGTTAATTGGTCCCGTGATAAGTTCGTAAAGAACCTGTGTTACAGGTACCAGATAACGGATATAAATGTAAGATTTTTATTATACACATACATATATTTAATAGACATCCATAACCCTGGAAAAGACATTTATATTTATCATACAAATATCTTCCCTTGGCGGGATTCGAACCCGCGACCCCCTTGTGTAGTGACCATGTCACTTACCACTACACCAGACGGCCGTTATATTACCATTTGCGTATTACGTACTACGGGGACAACAAAACCTCTAATAATGAACCTAATAATAAATATCGATACAGCTCCTCAAAAATACGAATACTCGAAAATTTGAACTCAGCATATTTGGGAAGGCATATTATTGACACAGAGTGTCACTTCAAAGTAAGGGGAGGCCCTTAGAAGACGAGTACAGTACGAGGGTCCTTCAGTGACGCGTGCTGAAGAATTTTCGGCATTTTGTACAGCCGTAAAAAAGTTACAAGTGATTCCACAGACTCGTGTTTCTTGAAGTCGGCCAAAATATTTCAGGAAAGTTATATTAAAACTAATCTATCTAGTCTTTTAACATATAAAATAACGGTTTGTACTTTAATCTTGCTCTATGCGTCCTTTTTAAGATTGAAAAGGTTTGTCTAAATGTTGTTATTGTTTCAGAGAAGGCTTCTTGGGTCTTTTATCTGATTAAGCTGAAACCTAGTATATCATAGCTCACCCTCAACTTACCAGCATGGCGAAGTTATATTAGTCATTTATATTTTGTGTCGAATTTTATTAAGGAATCAGCAAAAGCAAATTACTAACATCACGACAATGGTGATCAATAAATGGAATTTATTTAAGCAATGTTTTATTGGTTTGTTTTTTTCTGTAAAGAGTTATTACTTATTAGACAGTGGCCAAGCTTTACTGAGTTTACTGACAAGCGTTGCAGTAGCTTTACTGACTCGTAGACACGATGATTAGTACTACCTGTTAATGTTATGTGATGACAATAGGTATCGTTTATTTCACAGTTATAACACACAGCTCTAATCATTGATAAGTTGAATAATGAGCGACTCAAGCAAAATAGAGTAGTATTTTCTATTAATTTCGGGTGTCGTAGATATAAAAAATGCTTTAGAGGCTTAATCTCACAATTTTTATTTTCATTTCATTATTTTTGCTTTGTGGAATACTGTTTCACTGTTTTCGTGATCATGGATGACTAAAGCACTTTCGTCAACATTTGAATATTGCGTCAACTATTAGCAGTTATCATACTACTAAAATTTATTTAGTGTTCTTTAATAGGCACGATATTAAGAAGTCAATGTAGTTTAATTGTATAATATTGTTTTTCGATGAATATTCCATTTATCAACATAACATCATTTTTGTGCCAAGAAAATAGCATCTAGGTTTCAATTGATTGTATTGACTTTGTGTGAAATGTATAATAAAATAAATCAATTTGATGGTAGCTTTTGATCTCGATTATATGTTTAAAATCTCATTCCTTTGCTTTAGAAGATCTAGAACGAGATGCAAATTAAATTACAAATTCTACTATTCTATATAAATATAAAATACTATTCTCTGCAAATTAAAACTTCTACATTTTAATGCAAAAATCTTGACTTGAAAATTTGTTCAGTATTTTTAATGATTAATGAAGAAAAAAAGCGGAACGACATTGGAAATTTGAACACAAAAATTATTTCAATAAATATTGTATTTTAAGTATGCACTCATTTTTAGTATGCACCATACTAAAAATTTCAATATTGAAACCCGTTTTTTTCAACTTTTTAACACGATTTTATTAGTTTAGCCTGTTTCTAGGTATGTAGGTAGGTAGGTATGTAACGAGATCTCTCAGCGCATTTTCCACCAACTTTTAAACTTTTGACTTACTCTCTCTCTCTCTTCCCAGCTATTTATCCCACATAGTGGTGGGGTCAGCTTTCCTGACTTTACTCCTCCACTTCGCTCTGTCTTCGACATCCTCGTCAGCAACATTGCATTCTCTCTTGTCCTTCAGCACTACGTCCCTCCACCTTGTCTTGGGTCTGCCTCTAGGTCCCCGACCGGGGAGGTCGAGCAGTAGCGCCAAATTTCCGACGTAGTCAGGTGGCTTCCTTTTCACGTGACCATACCATCTAAGCCTACTCTCCTGCATCTTGTCGGCGATGTCCCGTACACCTAGACTTCCACGCACGTACTCGTTGCGGATTTTATCGAGCCTAGTCACGCCGCACATCCACCTCAGCATTTTCATTTCAGCAGCTTGAATGGTATGTACGTTCCTTTTGGTTGCCGACCATGTTTCGCTGCCATACATAAGAACAGAAACTTTTGACTTACCTATTTGAAAATTTGCAAACGTGTCAAGGACAACGATCGATAACATTTTAACAATTTTATCATTTGGATCTAATGTTTTGACCGGTTCGCTTTCGACGTGCACACGTTTCACCTGCTGTTTTTGGTATTCAGACTCGAAGGCTTGAAGGAAGAATGATGAGGGCATATTGAAATGTGTATTACCATACGAATGCTGGCTCAGTGACTTTGATAAAGGCAAAGTGTCTCAACAAGTCAGCTTAATAAGGGACAAGGAGTTTTTTGTTTGCTTTTCGTTTGTTGTTTTTTTTTTTTTTTTATTGCTTAGATGTGTGTACGAGCTCACAGCCCACCTGGTGTTAAGTGGTTACTGGAGCCCATAGACATCTACAACGTAAATGCGTCACACACCTTGAGATATAGTTCTAAGGTCTCAGTATAGTCACAACGGCTGCCCCACCCTTCAAACCGAAACGCATTACTGCTTCACGGCAGAAAATAGGTAGGGTGGTGGTACCTACCCGTGCGGACTCACAAGAGGTCCTACCACCAGTAATTACGCAAATTATAATTTGTTGTTGTGTCGAGTGAAGTTATTGTGTTGCTACTTTATTCCAATACGCTATACTATACGAATACTTTTGATTTATTTTAAAGTAAAATTTCTCTAGCTTGACATATCGCTGATATGATATGCTGATGTGATACACGGCTGCCGTCCAGATTGTCGCTTGAGTTCGTGGTCTCAATTATAATATAGATGATGTCTCACCCCTCAAATATTACGTAAATAAAGGTCATCGGCATACTCAAATAGGAATGCATGACTTAGTCTTCCTTATCTGTGGCAGTAATAGATTAAGACTGTGGAAACATTAGCTGCTAATAATCAGACTGTATTTATTTAATAACAAACAACAACAGTGCGTCACTTTGGCAAATATAAATTAAATGTAATATTGTTTTTACCCTTTTGCCATATTTTTAATACTTAAGATGGTAGTGGTGGATGGGAAATCCAGTGGCCAGCTTGTTGTTAGACATCATAGCATAATTTCTGCCGGTCTACGAATAATTTTTACTGGTGGAAGGACCTCTTGTGAGTCCGCACGGGTAGGTACCACCACCCTACCTATTTCTGCCGTGAAGCAGTAATGCGTTTCGGTTTGAAGGGTGGGGCAGCCGTTGTAACTATACTTGAGACCTTAGAACTTATATCTCAAGGTGGGTGGCGCATTTACGTTGTAGATGTCTATGGGCTCCAGTAACCACTTAACACCAGGTGGGCTGTGAGATCGTCCAAGCATCGAAGTAATAAGAAAAATAAAATAATAATATAAGGTTCAAGTTTCAATAACATGCTACATATATTATTATGTAGTTACGTGCGTCATGATCCGGCTAGTTAGACTTAATGAGAGGCTAAATAAACTCATCGTGTCTTATCTGTACACCAGAAAGTTGCGAATTCAAAACTTTGTATTTCGAATTAATTTAGCGGGATGCCACCATAGGGGGATATTGTGTAAACTTTCCCTTAGTACCTAAATGCTAACGGATGACGCAGCAACCAGGAAAGCGTGACTTTATATCCGTTACGAGGTGTTACTCTGCATTAGCGAGGATTGCCGACACGGTAAATGCCTTGTTAAGCTGTTTGTCTACCCTAGATTTGGAATCCGGATCGCTTTTAGTAGACACTTGATGTTTATAGCAACAAGTTTCGTTGAGGTTGATTTGAAAGTATTTTTATACGGTACAATTGAGGCTTCACTTTATGTCTCAAGATGGTTGGCGGCATTGACATCGTGATGACTTTTCATCTTGATAGCCACTCAATACTCTGAGATCTCTCACCTCAGGTCTATTTAGGAATATGAATAAAATTTATTATATAGGGTTGGAAAAATCATTTTTAAGCTATTGCATAGATTTTATCGCGGGCCTTGAGCGCGGCGACCGAATCATGAAATTCCGTAACGAGAAAAACCTTACACCCCTCACTCCGCCTACCATGTAGCTCGCGTTCAACACATTCACACGTTGCGCTTCTATAGTGTTTGTGAATAAGCGCGTGGCGTGACGTCACACTGCATGCGCATCATGAAAAGTCTGCCCATCTCTCTCCCGCGCGGACTAGCTTATGAGTGTGAAGGGGACAGTTAAGGTTTTGCTTTTGTTAATGTTTAATATAGCGTGGTCTTGTTTTATTATTGTTTTAATATTCAATTATTATTGTCTAATTATAATTGCATAAGTTGATAAAAAATGGTATGCAATAGCTTTACCGCGGCAGTTCCCGAGTGCCACACGTTTTTAATATGTATAACGATGAATTCTTTTAAGGATTTTTTGACTTTCATTCATAAATGTTGCGGACAGTTTCTGTGACGACACTTTAGTTTTCGTAACACCAGAAAAAATAATTATTTAAAATATCTTCTCTAAATTTTATAACTCATGCCAAAGAAAACTTTGATCTCGTTCAAAGATTACACAATTTTCGGAAGAAAAACATTAATTACGAAGAAAAATTGCTACACTAATTAATTAAATACTCTTTATTTTTTTTTATTATTCATCATCTCTCGGCTCGTTAAAGATAATAGAAACTCATTACTTTGACGTAAAAAAGTATGAGCAAAATTATATTAGTCAAAGTAAATAGTAAATAGATCCTTAACGATTCGTTCCACCACATACATAGCTCTAGAGAAAATCGATGTTTGTTCATAAATTAAGAATGTTGTCCATTTTTTGCCTTATTACCCATTACCAATTTTACTTTGATAGATCATTTGTGTCAAGGTGTATGAAACTAACTGAATGCTTATAAATCGGGTAAAATCACACCAGGTCTACATTCGTGTAGATGTGCTCCGTACTAACCGCTTCACTCTCCCCCCTTTGCCTCTTCATGGGTTCTGTCTCATGCGAGTTTCGGACGCGGGTTGTTGAGCGACAGGAGGTTTTAGTCAGTTCGACTCCGACATGCCCCGTCCTCCATCCCCAGTGGAGGGCGGAAGTCAGGCGATTTCCTCCAGACCAAAAAAAAAAAAGCTCTACATTCGTGTGACCCACAGCCTTATTTACTGCTCATCTGGATATTTATAATATACATACATATATAATTAAACGCACATTAATATGTATGTCAGTCTCCAATTTCCATAGTACAGGAAAACCTAGTATGGAGGAGAAACGCTTTTCAAAAACAAAACAAAAAAAATAATTGCTGAAATTCGAATCTAGGCTCAATGTTTATATAACATATCGCTCTCGAGTATATACCTATTCTTCTTTGTCGTTTTCCCACTAATTATAATCGTGACCATATATGATTTGTCTTCATTTACTTCTGTCCCGCGTCGGTTCAATAGATCGTTGTAGAGTTTCTCTTGTTGTCTCGACAGGTCTCGCCAATACTTTTTATATCATCGTGTTGGAATTCAGTCCCTAGAGCATTTCCACTGCGTCTGTCCCCCGATCAGCTGTTACTGCAAGTCACACATATTTGTACAATGTATTGGCGCCAAAATGAGAAAACTCAATGAGCAATCATATAAAAATGACAGATTTCAAATTCAAATGTAATATTTTGTTTATTTTTAATTGTAACAGTATTTATCGCCAGACTAAGTATATATGACAAAAGAAGCTTGATCAAGGTCAAGTTCTAAGCATATGGAGATAAGTCATTTTTGATGTAGAACTCTTGTAAAGTCGATTCGGTGTTATGTTTCCTATACGAATCAAATGAATAAAAGTAATCGTGCCGTGCGATTTTATTGTGATGCGTCTGTGAATACAATATAAAGTTTTTTGAAATGAGTCTCAGGTTTCTATAATTTAAATGGAATTAATGGCAAGCGCTCTTTTGAAAATACACTTTGACCATCCATAAGTTGACGCCGCAGTTAAATACCGTAGGTAAGTGCTGCGGAAATAATTAAAATGGACAAGTTGGACGACTGTGACATCTATCATTTGTCTTATTTTCTAATTACACAAGCCGAACTAAGTCCCCAAATTTGTGGACCCGAGAAATTGTGAGACTTCTAAATAAAGTACCTAGTCAAACAGTATTGTTATCAAATGTCGCGGTTTTATTATTAAACTAGCGACCCGCCCTCGCTTCGCTTCGGAAACATTAAAACACACATGAAACAAAAAAAAAAATAAAAAAAAAAATAAAAAAGTACCCTATGTTCATCAGGGACAATGTCGGCTTCTAATGGTAAAATAATTTTTCAAATCGGTCCAGTAGTTTCGGAGCCTATTCGAAACAAACAAACAAACAAATCTTTCCTCTTTATAATATTAGTTTAGATTAGTATAGACTAGCTGACTTGGCAAACATTGTTTTGTCATATACATAATTTCTAAGAAATATTTTATTTTTAGGTGCAGCCCTTAACATTTAGGGGTATAAATAATTGTAAATACACATGCTTTAACAAAAACCGACTTCAAATAGAAAAAAAAGATATTCCATAACAAATTAATATACACTAAAAACAATAATCATCGAAATCGGTTGGCGTGATATTGAGTTATTCAGTTATTCATCTATTTGTGGCGCACGTACTTAATGCAAATTTAAGACTTATATGGTTTTCTAATAAAAGTCGAACTGAGAACCTCCTCCTTTTTTGAAGAAGGTTAAAATAGATGATACTGGGCGGGGTATGTCAGAGTCGAACTGACTAAAACCTCCTGTCGCTCAACAACCAACGTCCAAACCTCGCATGAGACAGAACTCATGACAAGGCAAAGGGGGGAAAGTGAAGCGTTTAGTGCGGAGCACATCTCTCCCATCACCCTCCCCCTCGGGACGCCGGACTGGCGGTCGTCGGCGCCACGACCACCAGCCCTCTCGGTCGGCAGACTGTCCGAAGCCCGCCTAGATGGCGCCGGTTAGAGTGGGTTACCCTACGGAATACCCCGCTGGGCCAGAACCAGCGTGGGTCGAGGATAGCCGGCCTTCCATCACCCGGATGCTCTTGCGTAAAACGCGTGCAGAGCAGCTTGCACGTCGTCTTCTTAGGCCCCCCTCGCCGGTCAACAGACAGACATGTGAGGGGGACCCGAAACACTTAGAGGGCCAGGGCTTGGGCGAGATCCGCCTCCCTGGCCCCCGCTCGACGGCGGCATGATTGTGCGTCTCTCACGCGCCCCGCCGCCTCCTTCTGCGAGATGGTGCACTCGCAGAAGTCGAGCATCGCCTTCCACGACTCGTCGTCGCCGAGCATCGATGCCACAACACTCGGCAACGACAAGTCGGTTCCTATTTTTGCGACGAGGACACGGCGCCACCCCTCCCATGCGGGGCAGGCGACGAGCGTATGCTCTGCCGTGTCCAAGTCGCAACCACAATGGTGGCACTCTGCCGTCGGCTCGGCTGTGATCCGGTGCAGGAACTCACCGAAACAACCATGCCCAGTGAGCACCTGCGTGAGCCGGAAAGTGAGGCGTCCTCTGTCACGATTCACCCAATCCACAAGGACCGGGCGAATCGCCTCGACGGTCCTACGACCAGCCGAAGGATCAGCCAGCCGTCTGGACCATGACTCCAGCACGGACCGCCGAGATTGGGCTCTCCGCGCTCTGACCACACTGGGGCTGGGACGCGCCACGCCCCGGGCACGAAGGTCAGCCCGCCACTTATAGTCAGCGGCGAGTGCCTCCGCTTTCAGAACCCAAGGCGGCGTCCCAGCCAGTACACACGCCGCATCAAAGGGGATGGTGCGATAACCACGGATGACCCTGACCGCGATGGTGCGTTGCGGCCGTTGCAGCAGCTTCGCCACCCCCACGGCCAGGGACTGGCCCCACACGGGCGCCCCGTATAGGGCCATTGATCGCACCACCCCCGTATAGAGACGGCGCGTCACCCGGTCAGGCCCCCCGACGTTGGGCAGAAGCCGGCTTAACGCGCCGGCCACCCCCAACAAACGAGGGACCAGGTTCTGAAAGTGAGCACGAAAGGTCCAACGACTGTCCAGAATGAGGCCGAGGTACTTCAACTGCACCCCGACCCCGATACGGACGCCTCCAACCACGATATGGGCATCGACAGGTGGCACTCTCCGGGGCCTGTGGAACCACATGGCCTCGGATTTACTGAGCGCCACGTCGAGGCCCAATCTCCTAATTTTGCCAACGACATGCGCCACCCCAGCCGTAGCAAGACGGGCAGACTCAGCAAAACTCCCCCCCGGGCCACGACCAACGTGTCGTCCGCGTAACAGATTACGCTCAGGCCCGGGAGGAGGGCACCTCTCAGCTCCGAGTCATACCCGATATTCCACAAAAGGGGGCCGAGCACCGACCCCTGTGGAACACCGCGCACGACCGGGAACCGGTGCAGGATCCCACCGTGTCCGGTACACGTGACCGATCTGTCCTCTAAGTAGGAACCCACCAGCCGGCGAAGGTAGGGGGGCACTCTATGTCGTTCCAGCGCCCCCCCTATCACGGACCAGGGCAGGGTGTTAAACGCATTGGTGATATCGAGCGACACCGCCAAAGCCACCCCACCCCTGGAGACGGCCTCCTCCGAGAGGGCCCGCACGCGAAGGATCGCGTCTACCGTTGAGCGGCCCTCTCGGAAGCCATACTGCTCCGCCGACAGATCGGGTCCCACCCCGACCAGATGCTGGATGATGCGGGCTGCCAGAATGCGTTCCAGCAGCTTGCCCACCTCATCCAGCAACACGATGGGACGGTTCTTAAAAAAATATTAGATTGAGATTAGTGAATTTATTTGACACTATTATGCGATTTCACATAAAATCTATTTAAATAAATAGCCTATTTTACACCTGGGTGTGTTTACAGAGAATCTTATAACTTTCTTTTTTTTGTTTCTTAAAAAAAAAAAACTTGTCTTGTAACTAATATTTGTGCAAATTTTATATATATTTACGTCTACAAATAAGGACTACAAAATCGTTGTCATCGTTATACGATCTGTCTGTATTTGTAGTCTGTATTTCAAAATTTTAGCTATCCACCCTTCCGATAGTAGTGCCCTAAATTATTCTCTACATTCTTCCTAAATTATACATTACACACGAACAAATGTCTGTGTCATTAGTTTATTATTAACTCTATCTCTATGGCGAGAACATCGACTAATCTTCTTTGGATATATATTGCGATCAAATATGCATAAGTTACAAAGGCAGTTGATTTTGGGACTGTGGCCGGGGAAGCGCTTTAGACATGAATTAAAAAAAGAAAAAAAAAGCTGAACTCCATCGCAATGGTGTAAAAACATTGTAGAGATAACAGGAGGAACTCTACAACGATCTATTGAACTGGCGCGTAACAAAAGCAAATGGAGACATACCATATATGGTCACGGTTCTAATTAGTGAGCGAAAGGGAAAAAAGAAGAAGTTCCATTTGGAATTTACGAATGTTGGAAACATTAATTAAATTTTGGACCATTTCACTTTGTACTCATTAGCATTATAAAAGACATATTATTTCCATTACCGATCTACTGAAGCAATAAATTACTTTTAGAACATAGTTAAAGCTGTTTGAGTTCGGTGTGTAACAACATCAAATGGCTTTTATTAGTTCGGAAATTCTCACTCGACGCGCCAAGAACTAATAGAGAAGTTTACTATTGATTGATCTAATAGCATATATCGCTAATATCAAAGCAGATACAATTGTTATTAATTAATGAAATGAAAATTTCAGTGTTTATTATGAAATAAGAGTCGCATTTGAAGGATAGTCAAATATTCAGATGAAAGTTCAAAAGCAATCTTATAATAATAATAAATACAGTACACGACAATCAAATTTCCACATAATCTTTGTCTTTCCTCATTAAAAAGAAAACAAATAATAACAATATTTAAAAAAAATAAAAATATAAAAATAAAAATAAAATAAAAAAAATATTTTAAAAAATCTGTCGCTGATAACGCGTCGCGAATGTGATAATAAATACCTATATTTAGAAAAATATTTTAAAA
This sequence comes from Bombyx mandarina, assembly GCF_030267445.1. NCBI lineage: Eukaryota > Metazoa > Arthropoda > Insecta > Lepidoptera > Bombycidae > Bombyx > Bombyx mandarina. Next base: position 7,223,372 of record NC_143225.1, on the reverse strand, counting down.
CGCCTCGAAACTTTCAAGTTCGAGAAAGAGCTTAATTTCTCGACAGCTCCGCTGAATGTACCTATTTAAAACTTTTTCAATTACGTTCGACCTCTCGTTTGTCAGCGGCTTACAAATAAAACTATTCAACAACAGTGACTTGGCTGTTTTGTTCGTTTAGGTGCATGATATAGCGGTACGAGGCTGTGGCAGTTCATGGTCAAGTGTGATGATGTAGAAAGTTACACAGGACAAATACAATAATATGAACTGATAAAAGGTCTTACAGCCTGGCCACGGGACATTCGCCGATACGAATATTCGTGCGGTGCGAACGGCGAAGCGTCTAGCGACTAAAATAAGCGCATAGAAATGTACCTAACAAGCCACGCGCACGGGCGACCGGCGAAGCGACCGGCGAAATGTACCGAGCGAATCGCGCGGGCGACTTGCGATGCGGCGCGCGAGCAAAACAAATTATGCATGAACAAGGACGGCGCGGGCCACGGAGTCGAGCGGTAGTCGCGGCGAATAGTACAGTGATTAATTGAGTTTAGTTGTTTTCGCCGCGAAAAATGAAAACCGAAATTTTTATATTTTTAAGTCGTCGTGACCTAACGGATAAGACGTCCGGTGCAATCGTGTTAAGCGATGCACCGGTGTACGAATCTCAGGCGGGTACCAATTTTTGTAATGAAACACGTACTCAACAAATGTTCACGATTGATTTCCACGTTGAAGGAATAACATCTATATCCATACTAATATTATAAAGAGGAAAGATTTGTTTGTTTGTTTGTTTCGAATAGGCTCCGAAACTACTGGACCGATTTGAAAAATTCTTTTTCCATTAGAAGCCGACATTGTCCCTGATGAACATAGGCTACTTTATTTAAAAAAAATTTTTTAATGTTTCCGAAGCGAAGCGAGGGCAGGTCGCTAGTGAATAATAAAATTAATGTTTCCGAAGCGAAGCGAGGGCGGGTCGCTAGTCGTGTAATAAAAATGAAACCCGCAAAATTATAATTTGCGTAATTACTGGTGGTAGGACCTCTAGTGAGTTCGCGCGGGTGGGTACCACCACCCTGCCTATTTCTGCCGTGAAGTAGTAATGCGTTTCGGTTTGAAGGGTGCGGCAGCCGTTGTAACTATACTTGAGACCTTAGAACTTATATTTCAAGGTGGGTGGCGCATGTACGTTGTGGATGTCTATGGGCTCCAGTAACCACTTAACACAAAGTGGGCTGTAAGCTTGTCTACCCATCTAAGCAATAAAAAAATGTATATATAGCTGAAATACTAGCTAGACCAGCTATTTGGAAGTCTAGCCACCCAAAGTATTTCTCGTACTTCTAGTGGAATTATCCATCTATACTCCGATTCTTATTCAAATCATGTACTCCACAATCTTTTCCAAATAATAGGTCCTAAATCAAAAAACTATAAATTTGTAAGCAATGTCGAGATAATTTCGATATAGACATTTCGTTGTCGGACTTCCTTACTAGTCGCGGCGGCGAACGTGAGTACCCGTGGCCTGCAAACGGTGCTGCGCGAATGGCCGCCTCATCCACCGCTTCCCCGTGGCCAGGCTGTTAGGAGTCGTCTTGTCGCCGAAGGGTCAAGACGCCCGGTGAATTTTATATCAAGCGAAGCGACTGTGCCAGTATTCGAGGCCCACTGAGTTTCTCGCCGGATCTTCTCATTGGATCGCGTTTCTGACCCGCTGGTAGATTCTGCGAAGCACTGCTCTTGCTAGGGCCAGTGTTAGCAACACTCCGGTTTAAGCCCCGTGAGTTCACCTACACGTTTGGACGACGCTGAAATAGCCGCTCAAGGTTATCAGCATAGGTAGGAAAAAAAAGTATTCGAATCCCGCAAGCAGGTACCAATTTTTCTAAAGAATTACGTGCCCTGTTCAGGAATAGCTTCCAGGATAAACGAATAACGCCATGTAATAAGAATCAAACCAGGAAAAATTTAAAATTAGCGTACTTACTGATATCAGCGCTCATCCTATTTCTGCTACGAAGTAGAATGGTTTAGTTGTAGTGTAGAATTGAGACTTAGAACTCATGTCTGAAGGTGAGTTACCTTTTTAGTATTATATCTATGAGCTTCGGTAACCATTTAACACAATATTATTATGATGAGCCGTGACCTCGATAACCCAACTAGGCAATAAAAAGAAAATTTACCAGACTTTGAGAGACTTTACTGTTTAGTATTAATTACTATCACCGTATCGCTTACTTTAGACGAGAAACGATCACGGGTTCCAAAATAATTGTTGTTATTTTTGTTGATTTTAGTTTAATGCATTGACGCCATTTAGCTTACTCGATGCTAACACTCACTATCGAAGTTTTTTATTTATTTTTTAAATCCATCTAAAATAAATTAATTCGAGAGAAATAAGACATGTTTGTTATGTATTAAACGGCGAAACAAAGTGAGCTTAATATCATCTCCTCGCATACGATACGCTGGAGGGAACGAAATCAATAGGACTTTCGGACTATGTTATTCATTACTTGTGATGTCGGGTACGGTTATCATGTGCCGTTGCGGCAGTTTTTTGTTATCCTTGGACCCGAGGTCAGCTCCCAACATCTGCAGACTGTCAAGTCCCACATACCCCGCGTGTTCCCTAGACGCTTGAGTGGTTCGGTCCTTTGCCCGAAAGAAAAAAAAAACTTTTGCGATATTTATACGTTTAAAGAAGCATTGCTCTGAGATGGATTGTTTAATTTCACTTTTGTTATTGTTAAATTGTCAAGGAATCAGTTGAAGATTCAGTGAGGATTTCTTGTAGAAAAATATTTCTTAAAGTACACGTTAAATATTTTATTCAACAATATAACATAGAAACTATATCCAGACTATATCTTCTGGTTTTTTCTATTGCTTAGATGGGTGGACGAGCTCACAGCCCACCTGGTGTTAAGTGGTTACTGGAGCCCATAGACATCTACAACGTAAACGCCGCCACCCACCTTGTTAGATTCCTTTCCGTGCTTACAAATAAAGTTTCAGACTTGGTTTTTTGTGTTTGTGTTTTTCTCAAATTGTTCTTATGTAGCTTGTGGGTTGTATTAAATCTATATATATATATATATATATATATATATATATATAAAAATGAATTCCTGTTCGATAGTCTCGCTAAAACTCGAGAATGGCTGGACCGATTTGGCTAATTTTGGTCTTGAATTAACTGTGGAAGTCCAGGGAAGGTTTAAAAGGTAGATAAATATGAAAATACTCGGAATTAAATAAAAATAGCAATATTTTTTTCCCTTTGATGTGTAGGACGGATTCCTTTTGTTTGTTTTAAGTTTATTTTATACAAAAGTTTAGGTCTTTTATTTATCGATTAAGGCACTACGAAATCTAACTGGTGGTAGGGTTCTGTGTAGAAGCCCGCCCGGGTTGGTACCACCGTCCTGTCTATTTCTGCCGCAAAACAGTAATACTGTGTTCCGGTCTGAAGGGCAGGATAGCCGGTGTAACATACATAAGGCTGCCCATCCAGGCCAGGATAGGCAGCGCATCTGAGTCACTGATGTAGTTTGGATGTCTATGGGCGACGGTTATCATTTCCCATCAGATGAGCCGTAAGCTCGCCTGCCTACCGAAAGCAATAAAAAAAAAAAAAAATAAAAAAAAAACTGCCGGGTCAGCTGGTTTAAAATAAAAACGAAACGATGTTTTCATAAAATTGTTTCCTGGAGTTATTTGAGCCCGCTATAGTAGTTTAGCCTTATTTTCTTCCAATAGCAGGACGGTGACTAGGCTTAAGCGATTACAATTAAAAAAAAAAAACTCATTTTAACAAAACTTCTGTAAACGTCAGCAGTTATGCATCGATACAGTGGATATGGCAGTCCTAATTGAAGGTAACAGAAAGAGGTATCTGACGATTCAAGGACTGATGATAATATTTCTCGATTATTCTTTTTTTTAATATTTCTACTTGCGAACATGCACGTTGCGTGGGTTTTGATGTTTTGCGCTTACTGTTAACACTCGTGTGGGTGGTTAGCTCTTTTACATATCATAGAGAGCGAAGGGCGTATTGAATTAAGTGTTCATAAATATATATATTTTTGAAAAAGCTTCTGAAAGTGAAATCTTTGCTGTTGAGTACGTGAAAGGAGCGCAAATTAAAAAAAAAAAAAACTATTACAATATTGTCTATCGCTTCATCGTGTTTGATTTAAAAAATAAAATATGGAAATTTTACAATATTACGTAATTGGCTTTCAGTGAGATTAAAGATTTTTTTTTTTCAAAAATAAATCAAATTACACGAAAAATATAAAAGCCAATGCGTGAATTTTCCTTATGTACATCGAAGCGGCTTGGCCGAGGTCGAAAAATTTTTCATGATATCTTTAGTTTGGCTAATTTTGTGAAGTTTGGTAGCAGGTTAAGCTGCTAATAAAGGCAAGACTGAGGATATTATTGGTTGAAGGACATATATATAGAGCTCGCACGACTAAGTACCATCACCCTACCTATTTTCTGCTACAAACATACATACATACACATCTTCAATATAGAAATACGGTTTCCTAAAATTTTGCCTGGAAAATTAAAATGTATGGACAGCTTGTCTTAATCTACAAAAATTTTATTCCACAATTAGAGAGACAGATATGGTGTCTGGTCAAAAAATAAATAATAAATTTTCCATGAATACAATGTTTTTCGCGAGGAAACAATGTAATTATGATAAATTAGAAATCATAGGTATCGCTTTTCAACAATACCTTACATATTCCGAGGTGCGTTTTCTCTATGTAGTACATTTGTGGGTATGCACACGAGTCATATGAACATAAGTAGATTTAAAAAAAAAGACGTGTGGTGTCGTGGGACACCGGATAGGAACGAATATATTTTATAATAAGGAACTTATTATAAAAATATTAATTTTAAGTTCTATTCGAGGTATAAAGAAAATAAAACTGGAGGTTTCGCAACAACCCACGGTCATTCGGTAACGTGCGAACTTATTGTGGTACACTTCATTCACGGTTGTTTGCATAAAAGATAATGTATTGCGCAAACGAACGCTTTGAGATCGTGGTCAATGAATGATAAAAAAACATGTTATTATTTGTACGTTATTACAGAGTTAAGTCGTACACTGTGTGCATTACTAATAAAAACCTTACGTTACGGACGTTTTTTCTCGGTTAGGGTACTCCTCCGCATCGTCCGATAAGAAAATTGGTTCCAAAAATAGCACTTACGTAACTACAACTAATATCGAAATCTATTACGGCATGTAAATCCACGCACAGATCTATTTGACTCTATATAAAGTGTGCGGTCATCCTAATTTGTCAGACTTGACCTGAATAAATCTAGTTCACAGTGTAGCTTTATAGGCCTCAGTTTTGCTAATGATGTGTTTATTTACAAACTTTGCTTATTTGGAATATTTCGGAACGTTTTTTTAAGAGATCATTTTATTGTTTTTGTTTATAATTACTTAGAAGTAAATAAAATAAGTAGTGATAACATTGATTCTTGTTTAGTTTAAAAATATTGCTTAAAGGAGAGCGCTTTTATTGATAAGATTTTAAACGTATTTTAGTGAAGTTATTCCACTATTTCAATGATATCTTCTTTCAGAAAACAAAAATAAATATTTTAAGAATAAATCAGCAGGTCCAAAAATATTAATTATATATTTAGTTTTTACTATGTATATTATTTATTGTGATGGCCAACGTAGAGTCGACTATTGACTCGGTATATTCCGCCAGCTCAGTATTCTTGCATGCTTGGTTGTGTTTTTGACCGTAGTGAACCCTGGGGGCTCTGCTCGGGTTTTGTCTCGGGCGGGGATCGAGCGTTGGGCGATAGTGCAAGAAAGATGATTAGTGGATGGGCCTCTACCATCATAGGTCATAAAGTCTCACACATCCCCAGCGCTCCGTAGGTTGCGGAACCTTGGAGGAGGTTCGGCGCTCGGCTTAAAAAGTTCCAAAACTTTTGTCAAAATTTTACCGCGACCGAAATCAGTTTGAAAGGTTTTCTTTTGATAGCCGTAACTTCAAAAGGAACAGAAAAGCTTTAAATTAAGTAATTTTTGTTCTCGTTCTTGTATTTTTGTTTACTTATTCATAATTGCCTCGAAGTTTGCTTTAGTATTTAGGTAGAATATTTTGAACTGTACGAGCGAATTTAAAATTATTCTGGGGCGTTCTAAGCTCCCAACAGTACGTATCCAATTGAATCTTTTGTATCTTTGTAAATCGAGGATGGTTCTCTCATTGTTTCCTATTAAAAAGGAACGTCTTCACCAGTATGTGGAAGGTGGTTGATATAGCTGTGTCTAACATATACGGAATTGAGAAAAGATTTTTAAAAGAAATATTTTACTGGTGAAATAGACATATAAATATTTATGACGACAGTGACGGCAACCGTGCCGTGCGGAATTAGGAATAGGACTGACTAACTAATACTCTAATAACTCTAATAAAGGATCATAAGTGCTGATGCTATTCGGGAAAGGTGATGATGAAAGCAAAGCTAGGAACCAGAGGCTATCATAACAGTACCAATAAAAATATATAAGGTTTTTGGAAATTACTACGCGATACCGATCTGCTGTATATGAGGCAGGTTTTTTATGAGGCTTGCGGAGAGGGTTAAGCTTGACTCTGCCTCTGGCATTGCTGATGTTCATGAACGACGGTGACCTCTCACCATCAGTTGGGCCGTATGCTCGTCTACTTACAGGGGCAAATTTTTTTTTTTATATCAGACGCCACTATTGAGCGATACCGTGGAGCGATAAATACGACTATATTTATTAATGATCAGGTGAACTCACAGGCCCCAAGGAATAATAAATCGAATACCGCGTTCCACTTTGAAACACGAGTTCAAATCTTTAGTTATTACAATAATAGTAATCGTATCATTCAAGTTGGGACACGTGCTTGTTTATCACCAGATTTATATTATGGAGTAAATATATGCATGCGCATTTTTTTTTTTTTTTTTTATTGCTTAGATGGGTGGACGAGCTCACAGCCCACCTGGTGTTAAGTGGTTACTGGAGCCCATAGACATCCACAACGTAAATGCGCCACCCACCTTGAGATACAAGTTCTAAGGTCTCAAGTATAGTTACAACGGCTGCCCCACCCTTCAAACCGAAACGCATTACTGCTTCACGGCAGAAATAGGCAGGGTGGTGGTACCCACCCGCGCGGACTCACAAGAGGTCCTACCACCAGTAATTACGCAAATTATAATTTTGCGGGTTTCATTTTTATTACACGATGTTATTCCTTCACCGTGGAAGTCAATCGTGAACATTTGTTGAGTACGTATTTCATTAGAAAAATTGGTACCCGCCTGCGGGATTCGAACGCCGGTGCATCGCTCAACACGAATGCACCGGACGTCTTATCCGTTAGGCCACGACGACTTCATAGACATAGACAAGATGGTGTATTTTTTATTTACGTAATATAGTATCGAAAACGATGACTCGTCATGTTCTATCTGTAGGTCGATCAACGAGATTTGGATTCAATACGTAGCTGTTTTACAGCAGAAATAGGATACTTCTAGGGGCTCGCAGTTGACCTGCACATTCTTAGTACTAAAGTTAAATTTTGCGTGTTTGTAGTTTTCTCGCACCAGACTCCCTAAAATAATCTCTAGATTGATTCCTATAGCCGCACTTATTAATAATTTATATATGGACTTCTTTCAAATACACGGCTCTTTTGTTTTTTTTTCTTCCGAAACAAGTGATGAGCAACGCACTTACGCGTCTGAAGCTCTTGATAAATGTGCCGGTGGACTACTGAGACGGTGATTTATGATGTTACAGCAAATTCAAACAGTTGAGCTTTTACCGTTGTCGTGGACTGCCCTAACGGAAAAAAGCTTTTTTATCTTCAGCTTTCTATCTTTCGAAATCATGGCAAACGAAAAATGACTAATTTATCTAGGTTAAATTATTAATATATGTAGTTTTTTTTAATTTACTTACAAATTAAGAACTGCTCAATGGCAGTCTGGCCCCACTTGAAGGTATTCGGGCAGTAGTTAGGACGTTGTTCAGAACATTTTTTATTTTATTTTTCATTGCATATTTGTTTACTTTAATTATTCATAAATAATTATTATTTTGATACTAATATAGTTTTATGAGATGTAAGTACTGAAGAAATGAGTCCTGGTTACTTTAATCAATAATTAATTATTATTATTATTCTAATTGCGTATATGTGTGAACCTATTCATGGCCCTAGCTGATGTCAAATGGTTACGGAAGTGAATAAAGATTACAACCTCAACCCACCTCGAGACATGAGGTCGAATTCTGAAACATATCGTACAAAAATATTTCTCATAATAACAAATATGCTATGCTCGGCTTGTCCTTGGATAAACGAATTGAAGAATTAACAGGAACTACGACAAAGAAGAAAATCTTAATCCCATTCTCACGGATCGTTTGGAACCTCTGGGTCTGCGGAGGGACTTCGGTTCCATCTGTATTTTGTACCGTATGTTCCATGGGGAGTGCTCTGAGGAATTATTCGAGATGATACCGGCATCTCGTTTTTACCATCGCACCGCCCGCCACCGGAGTAGAGTTCATCCATACTACCTGGAGCCACTGCGGTCATCCACAGTGCGTTTCCAGAGGTCTTTTTTGCCACGTACCATCCGGCTATGGAATGAGCTCCCCTCCACGGTGTTTCCCGAGCGCTATGACATGTCCTTCTTCAAACGAGGCTTGTGGAGAGTATTAAGCGGTAGGCAGCGGCTTGGCTCTGCCCCTGGCATTGCTGAAGTCCATGGGCGACGGTAACCACTCACCATCAGGTGGGCCGTATGCTCGTCTGCTGCAAGGGCAATAAAAAAAAGACAAAATTTAGAATCTCATCGGATTTTTTTCTGAGATGAGGTTTGTCTTTAACCGGCGCATTAACATTCTATTTTTTCCTCCTCTAAATTATTTTGTCGGCTCCTGATGAAAAACACTGAGAAATTTCAATTAGCTGTTTGCTCGCATTGGTTGGCGATTGAATATTTAAAATACTTTGTATTTTAAGGAACTGACTAATTGTTCTCTAACATTTTAATATAGTGTACAATGATTGGATATTATAAATAAATTATATTATTATATAAATAAAAAGAATGTAACGAATGATATTTTCAAAATTTATTTCTAATAAAGAATATCAACAAAAAGTTCATATCGAATAACGCACATTGGATTTGTATATTGTATAATATAAAGAATCAACAGTAAATTTAATAACAGTGACGTGTTGTAATTGCCCCAAATTATTATTTTGATGCAGTAGTAAAAGTTGACTGAAATTGATGCAGTCGTCCAAGTGATTATGCAAGCTGTAAAATATTCAAATCGTCGTCAAATAATATTATAAAAACGAAATCCGAAGAAAACACTAGAATTGGAGAGGTTTTTTTTGTTATTTAAGCAATGCCAATGAGAGTTAAAAGTACGCACGAAAACAAAGGGACCAATACTTTTTAGTCGTGGGAAGGCGATTTCATCTAGTGATACGGGCTCCAGATATCACTGGCATCGAGGACGCCAAGAATTCGATCTAGAAAATACCTCAGTTCAATAAATTATGCCGTGATTTGTAAACACTTGGGGCTGTCCTTTTAGAAGATAAAAAAAACCCTTCGAACCCTATTTGAGTACGTTTTGAATAATTTATATCGTGTCATGAACTGGACAAAAGGCTTTTGAAGTGGAAACGATGTTCTGTTCGCACTTCTTTATTCATTTATGAAAGCGACACTTTCCTCCTGCCATTTCCTATCACCGATAAAATTATTCAACTCTGATTGTTTAAGTATCGCAAAATCTCAGCAGTTTTTTTTAATGATCTTAATATATTCTGTCATCTCATCTGCCGGACCAACAGAAAGTATAGTTACTGTAGTTATAAGTAAATATAGTTTTAAAGAAAACACGCTGTAATAAATAGCTGAGCTAAAAAAATATATACATTCAAGTTATGTGTGTATCTTTAGAAATGTGTCAACACCGAATGGAAAGAAGTATGTTAAACATGAAATTAAAAGATAAAATACGGTTAACAAAAATAAGAAAACAAAACAAAGATCATAGATATAAAATACCGAATACAACAACTGAAATGGAAATGGGCTGGACATTTAATTCGAGATAAAATAGAAAAATGGGCGAAAGGAGTGACAGAATGGTGTCCTAGATATAAAAAACGAAATAGAGGAAGACAGCAACGTAGATGGAAAGATGACATCAAAAAAGTGGCAGGAACGACTTGGATGAGAAAAACGCAGGATAGAATATTATGGAGAACCCTTGGGGAGGCCTATGCTGTACAGCAAGACGATCAAGAAACCGGTGTCGAATAATAAAACTAGATAATAAGTGTATTAAAATGTAACTTAAATTAGATTGTTAATAAAGGCTTATATTATTATTATTATTATTATTATGTGTGTATTGCCATCAGTCCTCGATATGCATAAATGTTTTCAAGTTAATCGGACTCTTTGAAGTTGAAATATAATCTAAAAGTTTGTAATATAGTGAAAAAAGTCTTTAAAGCATTAATATTCGTATACATATAAATAAATTCAGGTCAAGCCAATAAAAGCGTGTTAATTAATTAATTTTCCGACTGCAGGCAGCAACGTATACGATGAAATTACAGAGCACATTGAAACACAAATCCGAGGCAAAAAAACAAGGATGATATCCCTTCAGTTCTTTAATCAACAGACCACGCGTCCCGGGAGCTGCACTGAAAAAATATTCCTGCATTTCTATTGAGTAAAATGAAAAACATTCTTTGTTTATAGTCTCCTGAAATCATTTTAACTATTTAGAATACGTTTTAGCCTTAGTTATTTTGAAACAATCAAAGGGCTTCTTACCTCAGCATACAAAAATATCTCTCGTCAAAGCTCTCATTCTACCCATAATTGACTACGCCGATGTCTGCTACTTGGATGCCACTGAGGAGCTCTCAAATAAACTTGAGAGGTTGTAAATCTATGTATCCGTTTTATATACAATCTCAGAAAATTCGATCATTTTTCGCATTTTCGCAAAGAACTTAAATGGCTCCCTATACGCCTTCGTAGGAATACTCGAATATTATGTCTCCTATTCAATATCCTGCATAAGCCCACTTCTCCCTTATATTTACTTGAGCGATTCTTTTTCATTCGTTCTCTTGATTCTCCCTGCAGATGGAACCAACGTTCTGTCTTGTTATGCCCTTCCCACAAAACCTTTATATAACCAATAACTTTATATCTTTTTCTCTTTTACTCTATCAACAAATTCAAGTTGAATGCCTAAATATATATTTTCATTTATTTTAAATAACTATATAAGTATGCTATGGAATTTTTGAAAAATTTTACTTTACTTTTAAGTAAAGAATAACATGTTAGGTACTGCACAAGGAATTTGCTATTGCTACCTCGAGTATACAATAAAGTGCTTCAATAAAATGTACGGAATCTTCAATATTAGAAGCGAATTTAGAATGCTCTTTCGAAATACATACATATAATCCTAAACTTGACGAGGTGTGTATTTGCAAATAATTCAGCTTCGTTTGTTGGAAGTATTTCTAAAAGTACCGAGATATGAAATGGGTTTCTCCATTTTTATTTCCAGACATTATTTGATCGATTTGTTGTCAGAGTGATTTTTTTGACCCCACTACGGAGTCTACGCTTAGTTATAGCTCTGGGGTCGTTAATTTTGGAACGTGTAATTGTTTTTTTTTTTCGTTTTGTTTAAATGGAAGAGCTTTCGCGCTTAAGAAGCCCATGGCTCACTCATTGTTTAGTGGTAACCGGAACTCATAGAAACTAGAACGTAAATCCTAAAAATTCAATAATTTATGAACAATGTATTTTTTGTCTTGGTAAACTTTCCTCTTAACTACACGTTTGTGTAATATCGTATGACGTGTAGCGCGGCTTAATTTGATATCAATATATTTTTTCAATTTTACGGCACATAATTTATTTAGAGTATGCAGGTAGTTTTTTTTTTTGATAAAATGTCAATTTTGGGGTGTTTAACAAATCATAGACCTATATAATAAACAAATAGATCGAAACGATCCAGATTGAACTTTATGATGTGTGTGATAAATTGTTTTTGAAGTATGTAGACACTTGCAGCTGTTTTTTCTTCTTTTGTTATTCTTGAAGCGGTTTTCTCTGACACACGAGAAAATAGTTATTAAAAATAATTATTGTATTACGAGTAGTATTTATTGTATTATAATCTTTTTCATTGCGTGATGCGCACACTTAGGCAGAAGTTGATCGTTTTATTTATACAGAAGCCTGGGCATTTCTGATAGTTTTATGTAATTAAAATTGATTTAATAACCTTTTTTTTATTTATTGCTTAAATTGGTGGACGAGCTCACAGCCCACCTGTTGTTATGTGGTTACTAGAGCCCATAGACATCTACAACGTAAATGGGCCCACTTTGAGATATAGGCTCTAAGATCTCAAGTATAGTTACAACGGCTGCCCCACCCTTCAAACCGAAACGCATTACTGCTTCACGGCAGAAATACGCAGAGGTCCTACCACCAGTAATTACGCAAATTATAATTTTGCGGGTTTGATTTTTATTACACGATGTTATTCCTTCACCGTGGAAGTCAATCGTGAACATTTGTTGAGTACGTATTTCATTAGAAAAATTGGTACCCGCCTGAGATTCGAATACCGGTGCATCGCTCAACACGAATGCACCGATTACTATCTATTATCGTTATTTAAAAAATTCCAAGTTATTGGTCGTAATTTCAAAAATATACAGCTTTAACTGTAACATAATAAGTGTATAGGAGTGAGTATCGATGCAGTGGATTAGTTTGATAGTAGGATATTGAATCTTCCCTGGAGCTTCAGATAAACGAATGTTGGTTCACACGGGGTGAAAATATTACTGTTTACAAGAGAACATAAAAAGAAAACTTAATAATAATCATAATTAGGAACTATTGTTTGACTACCATTACTATTATCTTTAGTTGACTTTATCTTCTTATACGCTATTAATAATATAAATAATGTAAAAATTAATAAATCATTAATATCAAATAATGTAAACATATTATTAAATGAACTAAATGAAATTTATGTGAACACTTGTAAAACATTATCCATGAGATCAGTAGCATTCAATCAACTAAAAAGATACTTGATGTCACCCATTAAAATTTGTTTGTTATTATAGTTTCTGTCGCGAAGCAATACATTATTATATAATCCTATTTAGACTTCACATTTATGACTCAAAGTACTCGATTAAAATGAAGCTCAAGAAATCATAATTGCCCATTTAAGTTATTACTGATTCATGAGGGAGGGAAGGATGAAACATTCCTTTGGCTCACGAGGGCGCTATTAGGGACGTCTCCCTGATTTCCATTTTACTATCTTCGCTGCGGTGATATTGAATCCTATTACCGCAAGTCGCTTTGATCAAAATGCATTTCTATTGGTTCGTTCAACCCTTACGCTTTAAGGATTTTCGCCTCTGCGTGCTTCTGCATAGCACTTGGTTATCGTGAATTTTCTTATTACATTTTATCTAATCTTATTACATCTTATTATTTCTTTTTTTTTATTAACTACCCTACATTATACAATTAGGTGTATATTAAGATTGCTTGCGTGTTTGTATGAACTTGTTGAATCACAATTAACAACTACAATGTTTTAACTTGTATGATCCTTAATACGTGATTTAACAAATTGTAGCTATAAAGCTTTTGTTTTCATTCCCAGTAACCAAAGAACACTTGTACAAATAACATTAAATAATATTGTTATTTCAGCCGGATACAGGACGTGAATGTTACATAAAAATGTTAATAATATGTTTGTTATTTTGACATTCTCGCTCACGACTCGGTCGTGCGCGGACGTGCTTTCCGATCCGTGGCCCGCTTGCGAGCTGCGTCTCTGAACTCACAGTTGTGCTCGACAGTGTAGTGACCGTGAATACATCGTGCGTACAATTCAGTAGTGCGGACGTGCCGATCCGTTGGTCGCTTGCGATCTGCGTATCGAGGTCCATTTTTGTGCGCTAAAGTTTTGTAACCGCGAACCCACTCTTACCAACTGCCTTTTTCAAGGCAAAACCAATCGCTACGTTCAGCTTCCTGTGGCACTCACAGGCTAGCGATTTCCTAACCCTTCCCAAAAACAACAGTCTTTTTCAAGACTAGACCCCCGCTCGCGATTCTGCCTGCTGTAGCACTATACAGCCCGAGCGGGTTCCTTTCCTTTTCCCCGCCGATTGCCGTTTTCACGGCATAGGCATTCCCCCCCCCTGCTCCTTGCTGTCCTGCAGCACAGGGGGGTTACAAATCCTATCCGGGGCCTCGCCTTTCGGCGAGTTCAACAAAAGTCCCGGGGCCGCCCCCCCCGGGCAAGAAGACCGAAGATGAGCGAAGATTTTGTGTGCGACAGTGATAGTGCTAGGGACATTGTCGGGTTCCTCCGGGATAGGTACCCGTCAATTAGGGCCGAGTATCTCAGCTATAGGGCCTCTCGTGGCAATTCCTCCCCCCCCGCGTCCGTCGCCGCGTATTTCAACCGTGCCTCGGAGGCACGCCGCGCGCCCCCCGCCGCCGCGTTAAGTTCGAGCGCACGTTCCGACGATGCGGCTCACATAGCGCCTAGCGCTACCCCCACTCCCGCGCCCGCGTCTATTGCGTCAGCCTCACTGACTTCGTCCGTCGCGACCTCGATCGTCTCTAATAGCTCTGTCTCTAATAGTTCAGGCTCCGATACCGAATCGGAGATGGACTTTGAATCCGCGCCCAGCCCTCAGCCCGGAACCTCGGATGGGTTCCAAACGGTTACCCGCGGTAAAAAACGTACTCGCGTCGTGGAGTCCCGGAGCTCCACAACAAAACAAACGAAATCCGCGCCCGCCTCTCGACCGAAGGTAGTAGTTACACCGGAGTCGGACTCCGCGCGCCGCGTAACCCCACCGCCGCGTCCCAAGCCCGCGCCCGCTCCTAAAGTAGCTGCCCCGCCCCCGCTGATACTTCAAGAGAAGACAGCGTGGAATCGAGTATCCCAGGCCCTTCAGGCAAACAAAATTAATTACACCCATGCGCGTAACGTCGCGCATGGGATTCAGATAAAGGTCGCAACGCCGGGCGACCATAGGGCCCTCTCTTCATACCTCCGAAAGGAGAACATAGGTTTTCACACCTATGCTCTTCAGGAGGACCGCGAGCTCCGCGTAGTAATACGCGGAGTCCCCAAGGAGTTAGACATCGACTACGTTAAGGAGGATCTGATCGCTCAGTCACTCCCTATAGTTAGTGTGCATCGGATGCACAGTGGGCGGGGCAAGCAGCCCTATAATATGATTCTTGTCGCGTTGGAGCCAACCCCGGAGGCCAAAAAGAAAATTTCATGCCTCTCGAAAGTTTGCGGCTTATCCGGGGTCTCCATCGAAGCCCCCCATAAACGTGGCACTCCCGGACAGTGCTACAGATGCCAGCTATATGGCCACTCGGCGCGTAATTGCCACGCGCGTCCCCGCTGCGTGAAGTGCCTCGGCGATCACGCTACGTTAGATTGCGTTAGAGATAGGGAAACCGCGACCGAACCCCCAAGTTGTGTCCTATGCCTTAAGCAAGGGCACCCCGCGAACTACCGTGGATGTCCTAGGGCTCCGCGCAAGCGTTCAACCCTCCCAGCTCCGCGAACCGTCGGCCCAAAGACTTCGGCACCCTCAGTGCCGAAACCTGCCTTCGTGCCGGCTGCAGTTCCCACGGTCTCAGCGTGGAAAAAGCCGCTGCCGTATACGAAGGCGGGAACGCAAACCGCACCCCCGCCCCCGCTCGCGACACGCCCCGCGCCCCAGCCCCTGCTCGCACCTCGCCCCGCGCCCGCGTTCCGCCCCCCGCAACCCTCTGCCGTCAACGACTTCGCGCTCGTGCGCGACTTCGTCACCGCTGTTAACTTCGACCGTCTGCGATCGTTCGCAGACGCGATACGTAGGTCGGTAACCCCCGAACAGAGACTCGCGGCCGCGTTCGATCACATGGACGTATACGAGTCCGTGTCCCGCACTTTATAAAAATCTTTACCGGTAATCAATGGCGCAAAAAGGTAGAGAAAAACCGTACTCCCTTACGTTAGCATTCTACAATGCTAACGGACTCGCGCGGCAACGCGATCAAATTTTCGAATTCCTCCGCGATAATCTTGTAGATATTCTGCTAGTGCAGGAAACCTGTCTGAAGCCCTCGCGTCGCGACCCGAAAGTCGCGAATTACGTCATGGTTAGGAATGACAGACTCACCGCCTCCAAAGGCGGGACTGCCATTTACTATAGGCGGGCCCTGCACGTTGTCCCTCTCGATACTCCCTCGCTCTCACATATCGAGGCGTCAGTGTGCCGTATCTCGCTGACGGGACACCAGCCGATCGTCATCGCATCCGTTTACCTTGTCCCCCGGACAAGCCCCTTCTGAGCAGTGACATCGAGTCACTGTTCGGCATGGGAGACTCTGTCATCCTGGCAGGCGATTTAAATTGCCACCACACTAGGTGGAACTGCCATCGTACAAACGTTAACGGTAGGCGTCTCGACGCGTTTATAGACGACCTCACCTTCGAAATAGTCGGTCCCCCAACTCCAACATGTTATCCGTATAACATCGCGCTTCGTCCGAGCACTATAGACCTGGCATTGCCTAGGAACGTAACTCTGCGCTTGCGTTCCATCGAAGCAATGTCAGAGCTCGACTCAGACCACCGACCTGTCGTTATGCAGCTCGGTCGCCCTCACAACCCAGTCACTGCTACGAGGACCATGGTGGATTGGAATAAGCTGGGCACGTGCCTAGCCGACGCCGCTCCGCCAATCCTCCCTTGCGGCCCGGATTCGAATCCATCCCCCGAGGACACCGTCGAATCCATAAACATCATTACCGATCACATCTCTTCCGCGATCATTAGATCTTCAAAAGAAGTCGATGTGGAGGACAGCTTCCACCGCATCAGACTGTCCCCCGATCTTAGGAATCTCTTAAGAGTTAGGAACGCGGCAATCCGGGCCTACGATCGTCTTCCCACGCATTCAAACCGGATTCGGATGCGTCGTCTACAACGCGAAGTCCACTCCCGCTTAAGCGACGCGCGTAACGATAATTGGCATAGTTACCTAGAACAACTCGCGCCCTCCCACCAAGCATACTACACTGCAAGAGCAGTGCACCACCAGCACTCAACACGTGGACCCCGAACACACCGAGTTAGTCGACAGGGAGGTCGAGCGCAGAGCTTCCCTGCCGCCCTCGGACGCGTTACCCCCCATTACCATTGACGAAGTTAGAGACGCGATCCACAACCTCCAACCTAGGAAGGCACCCGGCTCCGACGGCATCCACAACCGCGCGCTAAAATTTTTGCCAGTCCAACTGATAGCAATGTTGGCTACAATTTTAAATGCCGCTATGACGCACTGCATCTTTCCCGCGGTGTGGAAAGAAGCGGACGTTATCGGTATACATAAGCCGGGCAAACCGACAAACGAAACTTCTAGTTACCGTCCGATTAGTCTCCTCTCGACGATAGGAAAAATTTACGAACGGCTCCTTAGGAAACGCCTCTAGGATTTTGTTACCGCGAACAAAATTCTCATTGACGAACAGTTCGGATTCCGCTCAAGATCACTGTGCGATAAGCCAATATCGTATTTGTTCGAATATTACTCTCTCTCTCTCTCTCTTCCCAGCTATTTATCCCACATGGTGGTGGGGTCAGCTTTCCTGACTTTACTCCTCCACTTCGCTCTGTCTTCGACATCCTCGTCAGCAACATTGCATTCTCTCTTGTCCTTCAGCACTACGTCCCTCCACCTTGTCTTGGGTCTGCCTCTAGGTCTCCGACCGCGGAGGTCGAGCAGTAGCGCCAAATTTCCGACGTAGTCAGGTGGCTTCCTTTTCACGTGACCATACCATCTCAGCCTACTCTCCTGCATCTTGTCGGCGATGTCCCGTACACCTAGACTTCCACGCACGTACTCGTTGCGGATTTTATCGAGCCTAGTCACGCCGCACATCCACCTCAGCATTTTCATTTCAGCAACTTGAATGGTATGTACGTTCCTTTTGGTTGCCGCCCATGTTTCGCTGCCATACATAAGAACAGGCCTTATTATAGTCTTATAGATCATACCCTTGAGCTTAACGGGCATCCTCCTATCGCAGGTGACACCACTTACTTCTCGCCATTTGTTCGAATATTACTCTGATGTAAAAAATCCTACATACACGTATACGCAACGAAGGTAATAAGTACAAAATATATTTAATATTTTTGCAGTCAATGAACAAATTATGTCAGATTTTCGACGATGTTATTAGAATTTGTTGAAATGTTAATTGGAAATTATATTATCATTACTTTACGGCAATTCATGCCTTTAGTACATAGCTTATAATATCGTCATCATCATCTCAATCTATAACTGTCCATTGCAGAATATTTGCTTTTCTAATTGATTTCCAGTGGCTGATTTCCAGGACTAGGGAGGGCCCGGCCCTAAAATATCCTCGAGACCGTGTTCTGCGCCTAATATCTGCAGACCGTCAAGTCACGCACATATACGTGTCGTCGTGGCCGAAAGGATAAGACGTCCGGTGCATTCGTATCGAGCGATGTACCGGTGTTAGAATCCCGCTGGCAAGTACCAGTTTTTCTAATGAAACGTTCTTAACAAATGTTCTACGGTGAAAAAATAACATCGCGTAGTAAAAATCAAACCCGAAAAATTATAATTTATTTAATTACTGGTGGTAGGACCTCTTGTCAGTCCGCACGGGTAGGTACCACCACCCTGCCTATTTCTGCCGTGAAGCAGTAAAGCGTTTCGGTTTGAAGGGTGGGGCAGCCGTTGTAACTATACTGAAACCTTAGAACTTAATCTCAAGATAGGTGGTGGAATTTACGTTGTAGATGTTTATAGGCTCCTGTAATAACTTAACAGCAGGTGGGCCGTGAGCTCATCCACCCACCTAAGCCAAAAAAAAACCAAGTGCCACCTAGGCGTGGACATCTCGCTTGAGGTTCGGTACCCGAAAAACAAGTGGTCTTCGTTAATGCAGGCCGCATGCACATTCATTACCCGCAAACTCTCTAATTCCGCTACTTCAAGTAGACCGTTGAAGCACCATTGTACGAGATACATAAATGTAGATCTTCACGGCGGTTTGGAAGCTCAAACGTATCTGTAAGTACTTAAAAACAAAACCACCGTCACGCAGCAGTCACTCACCGCCATTGCTCCAGACAAAGGCCAATAGATCGGCTTATTTTAACAAAAAAACATTTAAATTAAGCTTGAACAACAATAAATTACTGTAAGTATTCAGGGCACGATTCTAATACAAAAAACAATACTTTCAATATACAAAAAGGTTCAAGATACGTAACGTTGATATCAACTATCATGCTGTGTAAGCCGTACTCTGATAACATAGTTAACTCTAGCAATTTTTCTGTTCAAGCTAAAATTATTATAGTTGAGAGAATCTAGATCAATTATTTAGTTTATTCACTAAATCACTACTTACATACAATATTTATATTTACAAATTCATTCTAATAATGGAATTTATATTTACAAAACCTGTCTATCGAAGTTAAATAGAACATATTATTATATATCTGATTACAGTATTCAAGCACACAAATTTGTTCAAAGTAATTTCATTGAAAATTTACAGTTCTACATATTAGATTGATTTGAAGACAGGAAATAATACGAAACATTTGAGTATATAATGTAAATAAGTAAATACTATACTCTATAAGTATATCATATGATTTAGGGTAAGTGCGTTATTTTTTTTAGGTTAATTTGGAAGCAAAGAAGTCTTTGAAGCATCGATGCTTTGAAGTCGTAAAACATGATTCAATCAAATTATTGAATGATCACAATGTGAAGTTTTTGTTTTGTCTGTTAATAGTCAGATATTAAAAACTATTGTAAATAAAACTAAAAGGGGAATTGAAATTTAATGTATTTTGTAGTTTATGTTTTAGCATGAGGTCCTTGTAAGTAAAACGACCTAAAGTTGATCATTTATTCTTATAGTTTTCCTATATATTTTTTCAAATAGGTTTAGGATGAATTGACAGAGAGAGATCAACTGGAACACACATACTTCGGAAAAGTATTACATGAGCTTAGGCTGTCTTCTAGCTCAAATATTTGAAGCTATTTGTATCACTCTACTGGGTCTCTAGCGAAATGTTCTTATATTTCGAAGTTCAGATGTGTTGACATTATTAAGCAAATATACTATATTGCCATTTTTAAAGCGCTTCGATACAATAGTGTTGTGAAATATTTTTCTTTTCTTTGTTCTAGATACAATACTCTTTGTATAGATTAACTTTTAACATTGAATATTCTTTGTCATTCTTGGTCGATATGTGAATTTATTAACATTTTATTACGAGTATAGCTATTTTCTTGCTGGATATAAGTAAGGACTCATAATTTACTCTGAAGGCTGAATGGGTAGGTGTATCATGAAATTTATTCTTGATGAAACAGCTGTCTTATTCTAAAAGCGGAACTAATTAATGCAAAATTACGCAGGGCGCCGGTGTTGGGCCTCGGGCACTGGCCCGTACCAGTAGCTATTACGGAATTCACAGCTGTTCTGCTTAAACTACGCTGTTGTGTATCTTTAGTTTTAATTGAGTGATCCTTGTTTGTGAACTTACGAAATCAAACACCTTTTTAAAATCACCTACAATTGACGTTTCTGTCAAACATGATAAAGAGAATGCCAAACTTCAAGTATCAGTTTGATCAATACGGATCCTCCCGATCCATTAACGGTGCTTTTAGGTACCTCAAGCACTTGTCGCCGTCCTCACCGAACCTGCCGCTTGCGACGAAGGGCTCGACGAGTAAATTAACCCATAGACACAGCCCACTGAGTTTCTCGCAGGATCTTCTCAGTGCGTCGCGATTCCGATCCAACGGTAGGCTCTGCGAAGCATTGCTCTTGCTAGGGCCAGTGTTACAACTACAACACTCCCGGTTTGAGCCCCTTAAGCTCAGCTACTCGCCTGGTTACGCTGACATAGCCTGTCAAGGCTATCAGCTTAGGTAGAAAAAAAATCAGCTTGGAATCCGGGCCACTAGTAATTCCTCAAACATAAAAAAAAATTTAAAATCATAATTGTATTGTACGTTTGCCTCATCTTTCAGAATGTAACACATATTGTGATATCTGCCTGTATGGTCTCACAAATTATCTTATACCTTTAAACGAGCAATTCTTGTATATAAATATATAAATAATCTGAATCTCGGAAACGGCTCCAACGATTTTCATAAAATTTAGTATACTGGGGATTTCGGGGACGATAAATCGATCTAGCTACGATTTATTTTCAGAAAATGTCGTTTTATTCGTGTTTTCAATTATCAACTTTATCGATAATCAACTTTATGACTCTTCCCGACATCTATTGGCAAATAATAATACTATTTTTACTGCTTTAAAGACACAACAAGATGGCGTTATAAAAAAAAATAAGCCGAGCTAAGCTCGGTCATCATCTAGTTACTAGTTAAAATGAAATTCTCAATTTCATTCGCGTTTTTCAATTCTTTAGCGATACGTATTTCACCAACTAAGCCACAAATAAAGATAAAAAAAAAAAAAAAAGATAAAGATAAAAAAAAAGAGAGTATAGTACCGAATTACGTTTGCGCGCCAAAGTATCGCTCCATCATACAATGGCCGCTTTCCAAATTATTGCTCTTGACACTAATGGAATGCCTTAAAAGGGAAAGTTTAATTTTCTAATCCAATTACTAATAGAACGCATTACCATAACGTTTTAGTTTCGCGATAGACAGCGTTGTTGTTTTATCTGTGGAAGATTTGTGTTGTCGTACCAAAAATCACTACCTACCACAAACATTTCTGCGAGATACAGAAAATAGTATACCACATTACGACACAAAACGTAACTTTGTTTTTGAAAATCTTTACTATTCAAAAACATAAGTCGCCGTGGCCTAACGGATGAGACGTCCGGTGCATTCGTGTTGAGCGATGCACCGGTGTTCGAATCTCAGGCGGGTACCAATTTTTCTAATGAAATACGTACTCAACAAATGTTCAAGATTGACTTCCGCAGTGAAGCAATAAAAATCAAACCCGCAAAAATTATAATTTGCGTAATTACTGGTGGTAGATCCTCGCGTGAGTCCGCACGGGTAGGTACCACCACCGCCTATTTCTTTCGTGAAGCAGTAATGCTTTTCGGTTTGAAGGGCGGGGCAGCCGTTGTAACTACACTGAAACTCAAATATAACTCATATCTCAAGGTGGGTGGCCGTATTTACATTGTAGATGTTTATACGCACTTGTTCACTTTTATTATTATTAATTCTTAAATACATAACCCAAAAACAAAATCATCGCAATGCTTCTATATAATTTATGTCTATTTACTGAAATAATGACATACAGTTTCATTTTTAAGAAATAGAATATTTAACAGTGGACACTCTTTGCTGTGGAGACAAGAATCCTTGGTAATTTCATTCATTTATTCGGCTTCAAAGGCTGTCTCGAGTCACGGGCTTACAACGGAATCGTATATTTGTTCTATAAATTATTCACTTTACAGGAATGTTTTTTTTTGTTTATATTTCCATTGATTTTTTTTTTGTTCCTTTCAATTTTAGTCTTGTAATTTCAATTTTTATTTTTAACGTGCTATTAATTTGCTGCGTTCGAAAATATTTATATTTGCTGGCATTTGACAGACCTAAAAATAGTTGTTAGTTACATTCTGTATACAAAAAAAAACTTTTTCTATATTAGTATTGGTATATTCGGTATATCAAGAACTCGGCATTAAACAGCGTCTTTCGGCGCTCGTGCATGGACGCATACTATCATTTTTAGACATGTCTTCCGGCGAGGAAATGACTCCATAGAGCGCCTTGTCTTTCAGTGCAAAGTAGAAGGCACCAGACCCCGTGGAAGGGTGCCCATGAGTTGGACCGACCAGATCAAGTCGGCAGTTGGCGGCTGTTTCCATAAGTGTACCAGGCTCACCACAAACCGGGAGGAGTGGCGATTGCTCGTGAGGCGCATAACATCTGCCCACAGCAATGATGCTGGATGACGACCACGACCGCTATGACAAGAGTGATTCTTCTCAGTCGTATGCACTCTCGGCAGAGTGGTCGTGGTCATCACTTCGGTTGGTGGTGCGCTTCACCAGACGTCGCCATTCCTCGCGTACCGCGGCCCTTCTTGTGCACTCGTTAACGGGACCGTTTAGAGCTGCCTTTATTTGGTCGGTCCATCGTAACGGTGATCTGCCGCGCGGTCTTGTACCCTCTATCATGCCCTGCACCACAAGGCGCTCAACTGAGTCGTCACCTCGCCGCGACACATGCCCGAAGAAAGTGATACGAGGTACGAGATTGGTATATTGGTATAAAAACCAAACTTTGACGAAAAAGACCATTGTCCGTAGTAATCTATGGTTATAAAAACACTAGAGTACTCGAAGCGTCGGAAATTAAGGCTTAACTACATATTTTTAAATATTAATTTGAAATGAAAGAATATTTTTTTTTTTTTTTTTTAAATGTCAAAATGGTATTATCAATTACATCCCAAAATCCTTTTTTGAAGCGAATAAAAAGTCTCGCTTAAATCAGAGAAACGACAAATGAACTTGTGCAACAGAAACAAATAGACAAATAACAGAACTACATATATTAAATTAACTAAATATAAATATTTTAGCTGTTTTCGAAGGTGTAACTTTAAAGCATTCTTCTCTAAGATATTTTGGATGCTTATACCAGTCATACTCGTAATGTGTTTAATACGAAAAATACGTAATATTAATTTTTTGTTGGTGTTTCGTATTTTTCTTGGTTCTGTGTAATTTCTCTCAGACATATTAATATTGTCATGGGATCGCTATCTAATTTTGACTTGACCTATTAATTAAGACACTCCGCATAAGATATACTTACCTTTTTGTTTTATTTTATGAAGGATGTTATATTCTGCTCACATTTAGTTTCGTATTGACATTTGTGAATGGCCTGAGGGAAACAGGTTGTCCGCGTGTCAGCACAAAGTAATAATAACTATTTTTAAAACAAAATTTAAATTTTGCTTCTACTTCTTCATGTCCTTCTTCAAACGAGGCTTGCGGAGAGTACTTTATGGTAGGCAGCGGCTTGGCTCTGCCCCTGGCATTGCTGACGTCCATGAGCGACGGTGACCACTTACCATCAGGTGGGCCGTATGCTCGTCTGTCTACAAAGGCAATAAAAAAAAAAACTTGTGTATTTTTCGTAGTTCGGATGTAAGATGAGTTTATACCACAACCCATGTTAGGTACTGTTAATATACCAGCGTCTACCATTATGACCACCATGACCTTTGAAATTTGAAGTGTCAGTTTAATTTTCATCAGATCTACGACCACCTTACCTTAAAAATCGCTAATTTAGACGAATTCTTGAAGACCTAAAAATAACAAAATATAAAAAAAAATACTTTATTCTTTTTTTATTTTTTTTATTTCTTAGATGGTTGGACGAGCTTACAGCCCACCTGGTGTTAAGTGGTTACTGGAGCCCATAGACATCCACAACGTAAATGCGCCACCCACCTTGAGATATAAGTTCTAAGGTCTCACGTATATACTTACATTATTCATTTGGCCTCTTCCGTCTCGGTCGAGTTTCATCTTATACGAGTTTGGGATGCGACTTTTACTAGTTTCGACTCTAATATATTCCGCTTTCGAGGCCGACGTTTATAAAAAAACCCTCATAAACCGAAAAACATGTTGCTGCGCGGTAAAAAGGAGAGTAATGTAGATCTTCACGTCCTAGAATTAGAACCGATAAGTAAGTATCTGAAGACAGCGTCGAAACGCTATTTCTAAAAAGTGGCGCGACACGATAATCTCCTGATCGTGGCCGCCGCAAGCTACATATCCGATCCAGACTATCATACAGTAGACGTCGCCCTAAGCATATCATTTCTATCTTTCCGATCAACGCTCAGTGCTTTTGGACATTACAAGCACCGGTTATCGTTCTCGTTGACACCGTCGTCGTCGAATGAAGTTGTCGTGGCCTAAAGGGTAAGACGTCCAGTGCATTCGCATCTAGTATGCATCGGTGTTCGAATTTCGCAGGCGGGCACCAATTTTTCTAATGGAATACGTACTTAACAAATGTTCACAATTGACTTCCACGGTGAAGAAATAACATCGTGTAATAAAAATCAAACCCGCAAAAATTTTAATTTGCGTAATTACTGGTGGTAGATCCTCGCGTGAGTCCGCACGGGTAGGTACCACCGCCCTGCCTATTCCTGCCGTGAAGCAGTAATGCATTTCGGTTTGAAGGGTAGGGCAGCCGCTGTAACTATACTCAGGCCTTAGAACTTAATCTCAAGGTAGATGGTGGCATTTACGTTGTAAATGTCTATGGGCTCCAGTAACCACTTAACACCAAGTGGGTTGTGAGCTCGTCCAACCATCTAAACCATTAAAGAAAAACCGTCGTATGCGACGAAGCGTTCGTCGTGTAAATTAACCCACAAGCACAGCCCACTGAGTTTCTCAGCAGATCTACTCAGTGGGACACGATTCCGATCCGGTGGTAGATTCATTGAAGCACTACTTTCGCTAGGTTAGATGTCAGCAACGTCTCCCAGAATGAATCAAGCAAGCTCGCCTACAAGCACGGTGAAGTTACCATAACCCCTCAAGTTTACTAGCAATAGGTAGGCTTGGGCTCACAACCAGACTTCTCACAGTAGGAATGGGCTCACAGCCAGACTTCCCGCAGTAGGAATGGGCTCACAGCCAGACTTCCCGCAGTAGGAATGAGAAGGGTCCTTACATATGAGAATAAGTTGAGATTACTAGTACCCGATACGGACCGAAAGATAGAAAAGTAGTTTTGGTTAAATTGTAGTTCAAGGAGACTGAGGATGCACAAATTCTGATTCAAGATCTTTTCGCCTCATTGTAGGAATTCTTTCGGCCATCGATTCAAAACCCATTTCATTGTAATAATGTCGTTTCCGCTGCCGCCGTCCTCTCTCGATGCTTACGTTAGAGTATCCATCATTTTAGTTGATACCAAACCCATTTTTTTATATTATATAAATAAATATGTTTTAGTAATCTTTTTTTTTTGTTACTTAGATGGGTGGACGAGTTTACAGCCCACCTGGTGTTAAGTGGTTACTGGAGCCCATAGACATCCACAACGTAAATGCGCCACCCACCTTGAGATATAAGTTCTAAGATCTCAAGTATAGTTACAACGACTGCTCCACCCTTAAAACCGAAACGCATTACTGCTTCACGACATAAATAGGCAGGGTAGTGGTACCCACCCGCGCGGATTCACAAGAGGCCCTACCACCAGTAAAGGAAATCCAGTAGTAAATAAAGTAAGTAACCAGTAAATCTTGAAACATACGTATTTAATTTTGGACTAAAGATAAAGTAACTACTCGTATGCAAAGAACACCGAAATTCTACTTATGTTTTTTTACTTACAGCGTATTCGCGTGCTATCGGTCGAAAATAAGTCGGAGCCCTGTCTGGGACAAAATTTAGGGTAAGTAGGAGATACGACCAAGGTTAATACTGGAAACAGAATCGTGACCAACCCAGAGACGCTTGACCTACGAAGCTATTGGCTATCGTCATCGTAGGCATGATCGTTAGCATCGATAAGTTCAATCCTGTTTGATTGTGGAGGACATATAATATGCTCTACCTAAACAAGGGGTCACGACCCCGCTTATGTTGACTGGTTAGCGGGACTCTTAAACACGTCACGTCACTTTAAACGCTGTTGACAGTTTTGAGACAATAGTTTGATGTTTCCGTTACTAATGTAAAAAATATGTTAATGCGATTTTCTTTTCCTACATGTCTATTTTTTTCTACCTATGCTGATAGCCTTGAGAGGCTATTTCAGCTTCTCATTGACGTGTAGGTGAGCACAGGGCTCAAACCGGGAGTGTTGCTAACGCTGGTATTAGCAAGAGCAGTGCTTCGCAGAATCTACTACCGGATCGGAACGCGACCCACTGAGAAGATCCGGCAAGAAACTGAGTGGGCTGTGTCTATAGGTTAATTTACTCGTCGAGCCCTGCGTCGCAAACGATGGGTTCGGCAAGGACAGTGACGAATGTCTATCGTGAGGCCTGCGGCTTATATAGCCACCCTTAAAAATTCTACATGATGTGGCTTTTTACACGTGATACCAAATTTATACTATCAGTTAATTTCTGTAATAATATTGTTTCATCATCATCTTTGATTACAGTGTGTATTTAGATATTGGTTTGGACGATAATTTTCTATTCGCAATTATTAAATATTTTGTCTAAACATCTTTATTTTTTGGGTTTCTTGAATTTTTTGATTGTATTAATTTACTCTAATGTACTGCCCCAAAAATTCGTCTTATGAGATCAACAGTTTTATATAAGCATGGCTGTGATACATACGTTTAACTTATAGTTGTATGTATGTATGTATGTATCTAATCTTTCATTATTCAATAAAATATCAGTTAGTAACTTCATAAATATAAATGTGTTAACAATATATTTTTTTATATTTTTCTTTATAATTCAGTCGTTTTGAGGAATGCTATTCACTTTATAAATCGTTTGTCACCCTACAAATTGGAGCTCTGGCTGTCGGTACTTACGGTTGGCAAGGGTGCTAATGGCTATACCAAATTGAACGGAAACGAAATACTAAGCCCTATGAGGATCTGTGACTCATAATTTTGAACGGAATAATTGAAAAAGGAACTGCAATTGATATAAAATAAATTGAATTCCTTAGCCAATTACGTCGGTAAGCAGTTTGAGAGAAAGCTTTTCTATTGATTTTAAATTAAACAGTCAAAGTGATCAATGGATTTTCCAGAGAATATTTCACCTCTGTAGAAAATTTCAAATGGGCTTTCTTTGAAGAAAGGTTTCGTAACGTGTTGAAAAGTCAAGATTTCTTTTTTGTTTACGGGATTTTAGTTTCAACTAAAATACGATGTAATAAAAAAGTTATGAATGAGTCTTTCCTTTGATTACAATTTATGTAATTTTTTTAAATATTCATAATATGTACGTACCTCGAGATCCAGTTTCGAGAATATTCGACGAATACGTTACACACTTATAAAGCTGTTGACCTTTTCGAAATGGATTTTTTACAGAAAACTTTAATACAAGGATCGAGAATGTGCACATCTTGTTTCAGTTTACTGCTCTGCACTTCTATGAATTTAGATTAAGCTACAGACTTACTGGGATTTGAAATTTTCACTCAGAAATTTAAATGGATATTAATATTAAGCACACTAGTGTTAATTTTGGATATTTCTCAGTTTCAGTTTAAAATTGTCCCTGCCAGTGGATTTTCAGGATATATCTCTGTGTGTAGTTTAACTGGTAAGATTTTACTTAAACTCTTTTATAATATTTATACGGCGGCCCGGGACATATGTAGTTGTTATAAGCTTGCAACCTACTGTGACCCCATCAAAACATCATGATCGTCAATAAGCGATTCGTGGAAATGGCGTCTCGTTCAAGATAGTCGAGGTAGCTACGGCCCTGGGAGCGGTAACTAGAGGCGTTTATCGCTGATGCTGTGAGTTGAGGCGAACCTAGGGTAATAAAACAATATATGCTCTAAGCAGGTGGTATAGATAAAAAATCAGCGGGCCGGCCATGTATTGTGATATCGTGATCAGAACCACGGTGTATGGCCGTCCAGACGATTTACTTTGTACTAGCGAATTGGGTGAATAACGATCAAGAAGAATGCTTCACCTTTATGTCGTGGTAGGAGCTTCACTACATTGTATAAAACGAAGTCGCTTTCTCTGTCCCTATATCCCTATGTATGCTTAAATCTTTAAAACTACGCAACGGATTTTGATGTGGTTTTTTTAATAGTTATAGTTATTTAATAGTATACTTTAATAGTATATAGTAAATAGTAATAGTAGTAAGGAGTGATTGAAGAGGAAGGTTTATATTATGTATGATAACTTTTTTTTTATTGCCCTTATAGGCAGACAAGCATACGGCCCACCTGATGGTGGCTACCATCGCCCATAGTCTTCAGCAATGCCAGGAGCAGAGCCAAGCCGCTGCCTACCTATACATTAAATAGTGGAGAAATCAATAATGAATTACAGTTTCCGAAGCGAAGCGAGGGCTGGTCGCTAGTACTAGATATATTTGTTTCGGTTACTTATACAATTTCGGAAGAATTCTGACGACAGATTCGCTATGGTGGCGACGATCCAAAAAACGTCGACGAAACGAAAACGACCGTGAGTCCGAGTGAGTAGACCCTTCTCTATTTAAGACCCTTAGCACGTGTTCCGTAAGGCAGCGCCTTCTAACTAGGACCATTCATGGCCTCTGGATTTCACTCATGATTATTGTAGTGAACTGTGCTAATTTTACAGCATTAAATGTGTACAAATACTACAGTTTGCTGTTTTAAGTTTTTCATTTTTTTATTTCTTAGATGGGTGGATGAGCTCTCAGCCCGCCTGGTGTTAAGTGGTTACCGGAGCCCATAGACATCTACAACGTAAATGCCGCCGCCCTTGAGATATAAGTTCTAAGGTCTCAGTATAGTTACAACGGCTGCCCCACCCTTTAAAGTTAAACCGAAACGCATTTCTGCTTCACGGCAGAAATAGGCAGAGTGGTGGTATCTACCCGCGCGGACTCACAAGAGGTCCTACCACCAGTAATTAAAGCCTGCTCGGTCAGAATAGCCGTTAAATCATTTAACTGGGACTTTGAATTCATGTCTCAATGTAGACTCCGCTAGCCTTTGAAAGCCGCAATGACCATACCAGTCTATAGCAAAAAAATAGACAAAAAGCACATACATAGCTTTACTGCGGACAATAATTACAATCATCAGTATCACCACGGGAGGCTAAATTACCCTGTGTTGATAACGGCTCTCATTTTACAAATGGGTCGACTCATTGTACAGGACTCGGTAGCCGAATTGCCAAACTACAATTTGGATTATGAGCTAGCTAAATTGCGCATCTTTACCCCTGTTTAATTTAATGGGCCGTGTTTATTTGGTACGGGCCTGCTGATACAGTCAATACAAAAGTTTGTGGCTTGAACGGTTTCTAATTTTCTATTCCAGATAAAATACCTACTTGGTATCCACGACTTAATATTGATTTGGCACTCTATTTCTTTTTCATCATTTACACATATTTTGATATCAACATATGAAACTTATATGTATGTGGAATAATCAGAACAAAAAAAAACCACCTTCATTTAGCCCTTTCTTCTGAGAATCAATCAGGCGCCCTGATTAGTTGACTTCTCAGGGTGGGCAGCGGAAATTACATTACGTATAAGCCCTATGTTTGTGCCACGTATATGCCCAACCCTTATAATTACGTACAAATTGAACTTAGTTATAATCGTGATTCTGATCCGGTAGTAGATCCACCCGTAAAAGAGCTGCGCTTCCGTTTGTTGGGTCTTGTTCGGAAGGGCTTGGACAGGAGTTATCAGATTCCACGCCTGGCTGAACTCGTTCTCGCCTACCCATGCTGTGGAAGTTGGAAAGGCCTTCGGGCGACCATTTATTAACCAGTTATTAGTTTAAAGATTAGCGGTAACGGTAGGTAGTGACTTGGCTCTGCCCCTGGCATTACCGACGATAACCGCTCACTATCAGGTGGGCCGTGTGCTCGTCGACTGCCTACGAGGGCAAAAAAAATAATTAAAAAAGTTATCATTCCATTAAAAAAATAATTCAAAACTAATTTTAAAAAAAACCGCTTTTAAGATTTAATCCCGTTTTTTTTTCGTTTGATTAATTTCTTATGATTCGATTATTTTAATACTCAAAATCAGTTACTAAGGAGGCGAGTTACAATCCGAGACAAGCAGATGCATATACAAAGCAAAGTAAGAACGTAGAATGGATTACTGATCATTTGAAATTTACTAATAGGATTTTGTGGTTACGGGGCTGTTCTTAGATAGCTTAGCGAATATACTACTTGGTAAGACGGGCTTATTCTGTATAATATGATTGATCTGAACCAGGTAAGCCTTATTAGCTTA
The DNA here is from genome assembly GCF_030267445.1 of Bombyx mandarina. Classification (NCBI taxonomy): domain Eukaryota; kingdom Metazoa; phylum Arthropoda; class Insecta; order Lepidoptera; family Bombycidae; genus Bombyx; species Bombyx mandarina. The sequence continues at coordinate 7,192,100 of NC_143225.1, read as the reverse complement.
ATTATCCGGGTAGGTTCTGCATGATTCTGCTACGAAGTAGTCATGTCTTCCGGCTTAAAGATCCTTATAACTCCTGCTTTTTATAATTTAGATTACAAGCTTATGTGTTAAAATATGATTCATTTAGGTGGGTGTTGACATTCGTCTAGTAGTATAGGGGCTCCAGTAATTACATAATTCGAGAATAGCCTGGGTACCTAGAAAATAAATAAAAACGTCCAATGACTTTGAAATTATTATAAATTTATATATTAATACGTGAAGAAAAAACTTTGTATCCCTTTTTACGAAAATTGCGCGGACGGAGGAGTATGAAATTTTCCACACTTATAGAGAATATAGAGAAGAAGTGCACAATGCTAATATTTTTTTTAAATAATGCATAAGAGATACATTAAATCAATAAAGAAAACATTACACACACTACATACCATGTATTTGACGCACACACGCATGCATCATATTTATTGTTAAACTTTTGTTCTTGACGTCTGTTGTCAAATTGAGAATAGATTATATATTGTTTGTCTTTGTTAATATTTTTTATAGTGTATTTTTGGCGAAATTTGTGATTATAGAAGTATAAAATACAATCATAATAGTGTACAAACTTACAATTTCAATTAATTATAGTCGAATTTCGACTACTGCGGGACCTCTAGTTATTATAAATGCACCAATTTTAATTCATTGTCAAAATTTGAATTTGTTTTCTATACCGGTGAAATTTAACTGATTACATAATTTTTTTACGGTAATTCATCGACGTATTCCTTACCCTTCAACCCTCTTCGACATACTCTAATAACGGTAATAAGGAAAAATCATTTTTCATTCCATCTTGAAATGGGGTTTCACGTGCTTGCGTTGAAATGGAAAAATTACCTGAAATATTCCGGATATGACTCAAATTTACATATTTTTCGTTTTATTTGACTGTCAGCTTGGAAGAATCACAAAATAATTGATTTGGTAATCAGTGTATAATTTAATATAACTTAGAATGGGACCTGAAAATAGTGTCTCTTGTAGAGGCTGATTTCTTTGTATTAAGGAAAGAATGCTTTAAAAATATATTCTTGTGATATTGTTTATTTTTTTATGGAAAAATGACCTAATACTCTCTTTGGTTGTCTACCCTCTACCTAAGCTAAGAGGTATAAGGTCGCAGTTTCAATTGAGTGGTGATTGTAGTTAATGATATCAATTTAGTTCTTGTTCAATGATTTGCTTAAAAAGTTTAAATCCTATTTAATAACTGCTTTGACGTTTTATATCTAATATAGTTTTTGTATTTTTTTACAACCTATAAAAATTCTCTTCTACTTAGTCTGGCCATAAATACTGTTACAATAAAAAAAAAAAAAAAAAAAAAAAAAATCTATTGCAAATAACATTTATTACTTTTACAGTGTGTTAGTTTAATACATAAATATAAAACAATTTAAAGTATAAAAAGCTAAATCATAATCGAGCGGATTAAGATCGAGACTAGACGACGGCCAGTCTTCAGCTCTGATGAAGTCCGAAACGTTCGTTTCCAACCAAGACTGCGTAGACCGAGCTTTATGACCTGGCGCCGAGTCTTGCTGGAAGGATCATTCTTGATTATTGAACATGGTGTTGTTAAGGGGCTTCACTACCTTCTCAAGAATGGTATCTTGATACACTTGTGCCGATGTTTTGATACCTTTTTCACAAAAGTATGTCCCAGTCACTCCTTCATAGCTAATACCCCACCAAACCATCACTGAATCTCATCGATGAACAATTCGGATTCCGTACAAATCACTCATGCGTTCAACAGGTGCACCGCCTCACGGAGCACATTCTTGCGGGGCTTAATCGACCAAAACCGTTATACACGGGAGCTCTCTTCTTCGACGTCGCAAAAGCGTTCGACAAAGTCTGGCACAACGGTTTGATTTTCAAACTATTCAACATGGGCGTGCCGGATAGTCTCGTGCTCATCATACGAGACTTCTTGTCGAACCGCTCTTTTCGATATCGAGTCGAGGGAACCCGCTCCTCCCCACGACCTCTCACAGCTGGAGTCCCGCAAGGCTCTGTCCTCTCACCCCTCCTATTTAGCTTATTCGTTAACGATATTCCCCGGTCGCCGCCGACCCATTTAGCTTTATTCGCCGACGACACGACTGTTTACTATTCCAGTAGAAACAAGTCCCTAATCGCGAAGAAGCTTCAGAGCGCAGCCCTAGCCCTAGGACAGTGGTTCCGAAAATGGCGCATAGACATCAACCCAGCGAAAAGTACTGCGGTGCTATTTCAGAGGGGAAGCTACACACGGATTTCCTCCCGAATTAGGAGGAGGAATCTCACACCCCCGATTACTCTCTTTAGACAACCCATATCCTGGGCCAGGAAGGTCAAGTACCTGGGCGTTACCCTGGATGCATCGATGACATTCCGCCCGCATATAAAATCAGTCCGTGACCGTGCCGCGTTTATTCTCGGTAGACTCCACCCCATGATCTGTAAGCGGAGTAAAATGTCCCTTCGGAACAAGGTGACACTTTACAAAACTTGCATAAGGCCCGTCATGACTTACGCGAGTGTGGTGTTCGCTCACGCGGCCCGCACACACATAGACACCCTCCAATCTCTACAATCCCGCTTTTGCAGGTTAGCCGTCGGAGCTCCGTGGTTCGTGAGGAACGTTGACCTACACGACGACCTGGGCCTCGAATCTATCCAGAAATACATGAAGTCAGCGTCGGAACGGTACTTCGATAAGGCTATGCGTCATGATAATCGCCTTATCGTTGCCGCCGCTGACTACTCCCCGAATCCTGATCACACAGGAGCCAGTCACCGTCGACGCCCTAGACATGTCCTTACGGATCCATCAGATCCAATAACCTTTGCATTAGACGCCTTCAGCTCTAGCACTAGGAGCAGGCTTAGGGACCCCGGTAACCGTACTCGTCGAACTCGACAAAGAGTTCGCCGTGCAACCTAACCCATGAATCAGCTCGCTGAGTTTCTCGCCGGATCTTCTCAGCGGGTCGCGATTCCGATCCGGTAGTAGATTTATTCGCGAAGCAGCTGCTCTTGAGCTGTTAGGTCTCCTTCGGAGGCGCTCGGGTAGCTGTTAGCAAATCCCACCCCTCCTGGCTGAGCCTTTGCTCGCCCACCTGTCCTGGTGAAACTGGAAAGGCCTCCGGGCCACCAGTAATTCTTCAATCATAAAAAAAAAAAAAAAAAAAAAAAAAAAACCATCACTGAAGTCGGATAGTGCCCACGTTGCACTCTGTCGACTAATTGGGAAGATTCCTAGAGCTTTGAGCATAAATACGGTTATTTTGTTTCTTCAAATGTTGCTCAATTGTAAAAATTTTCTTATCCGTAAACAGAATTTTCCTATAACTTCCCTTTGCGTACCGCTTCAGTAGTTGTTTCGATTTTAACACCCTATTCTCTTTTAAATTATCAGTTAAGAAATGACCAGTACGTCTCTTATAGGCTGCAAGTCCTAAGTCATCTTTTAAAATACGCGACATGGTTCTAGGTGCTATCTTCATCTCCCGAGATAAAATCTTTTGCTTTCGGACAGGATTTCTTCGAATTCTTTCCCTTACTGCTTTGTCCACCTTTTTCGTACGAAAACTACGTGGACGGCCAGATCTTTTTCTGTCACAAACAGAGGAGGTCTCATTGCACCTATTAATAACCCGGTACACAAACATTTTACTAATACCAAGCGTATGGAGAGTTTTAAAAATTGCATTTGGCTCCATACCTACTTTGTGTAATGCAATCACAGCGATTCGGTTCTCTTTATCACCCCACTCCATTTTAATATCGCAAAATATTGTACAATCAATGTATTGGCGCCAAAATGAGAAAACTCAATGAGCAATCATATAAAAATGACAGATTCCAAATTCAAGTGTAATATTTTGTTTATTTTTAATTGTAACAGTATTTATGGCCAGACTAAGTATTTAATTTATGATTATTTTAGGTTTTTTTTTGGTATTGAATTTAATATGTTAGTAGGCTACTTTACGCTCAAATAGTTTTATACTGGTATTGACTTTGTTATTGTAACGATTTAAATAAATAAAAGGATAAACTGGCTTAGTCAATGTGTTGTTCATTCGTTCGGTGGAAGATCTTCACTTTGCCGCTAACCTACTAAACTGATTTTATAAATACTATAATTTTAAAAGATGCATCAAAGTAGTAAAGTCATTGATTTTTATAATTTAACTAGCTGACCCAGCAGACCTCGTAGTGCCTCAATCGATATATAAAAGACCTAAATTTTTGTATAAAATAAACTTAAAACAAACAAAAGGAATCCATCCGACGGGGGCCACATGAAAGGAAAAACAAAATTCTTATTTTTATTTAATTCTGAGCATTTTCATATTTGTCTACCTTTTAAACCTTCTCTGGACTTCCACAAATAATCCAAGACCAAATTAGCCAAATCGATTCAGCCGTTCTCGAGTTTTAGCGAGACTAACGAACAGCAATTCATTTTATATATATAGGTATACTAACATACATAGTGAAATTCATTTCAGTAAAGTGCGTTACCGCTATTGAATGTTTTGTTACAAATCAGCTGTATTAAAAAAAAAAGTACAACTAAAATATATTAAATAAATTCATATGCAAATCCGCAAAATTTTACGACCGTTCGGTTGAAGTCGTCGGTCGCATCAAACGCACAGTGACCTTAAAAGTGTTCATCGTAATTTGGTATATTTGAGTAATATAGTCGAATTGACAACGTTCTTAAATACAAAAATTGATATTTTAATTTAGTTATCTACTATCTGAAGTCGTCGTGGCCTAACGGATAAGACGTCCGGTGCAATCGTGTTGAGTGATGCACCGGTGTTCGAATCTCAGGCGGGTACCAATTTTTCTAATGAAATACGTACTCAACAAATGTTCACGATTTACTTCCACGGTGAAGGAATAACATCGTGTAGTAAAAATTAAACGCAAAATTATAATTTGCGTAATTACTGGTGGTAGGACCTCTTGTGAGTCCGCGCGGGTGGGTACCACCACCCTGCCTGTTTCTGCCGTGAAGCAGTAATGCGTTTTGGTTTGAAGGGTGGGGTAGCCGTTGTAAACTATACTGAGACCTTAGAGCTTATATCTCAAGATGGGTGGCGCATTTACGTTGTGGATGTCTATGGGCTCCAGTAACCACTTAACACCAGGTGGGCTGTGAGCTCGTCCACCCATCTAAGCAATAAAAAAAAAAATTAAAAAAAAATCTACACAAAGTACTGGACTTGTCTTTCCTTGGCTTAATTACTGGATGTCTATTTAAAAAAAAAGCTTAATAAAGTTTAATATCACATCGATCGTAAATTTAAAAAAACACAACTAAAGATGCTATTTTTTTTAAATGTTTAGATCAGTAAACGTCTGTTAATTTTTCATTTTGGGTCACTTTTACAGTGCTTATTAAAATGGTTCTTTTTTGTTTTACCAACCAGGATTTCACAGGACAATAAGAATTTTAACTCAAGCATAGTCTGTGACGATGACTTGGGCGGGTGCTCGGTAAGAAATGAGCAAGAAGAGCCGAACATCGGGCACAGTGGTGTAAGTTGGGAGATACCTATATATGTCCAGCAGTGGACGACTGGGAACTGGTGATAATGATTGTTTGGTTGTATTGATGATGCACTTAGTGGATCCGTATTTTCCCCGCTCCCCATACCATCCCAATTCCCCATTCCATCCTAATTCCCCATGTCATCCCATTTCCCCATACGTGTAAAAACACGTCAAAAGACGTTTCTTCATTGTGCTGTGATATATTGCAATTATTTTTATTGCTCGTGCCCATCAGTTGTTATATATTTACCGAAGTCCATAGACGTTAACAGTGTGAATGCCGCTACCCATCTTGAGACATGAGTTCTATACTCTCAGTTTTACAGTAGCTGCCTCGCTCTTCAAAACGAAACGCATAACTGCTTCACGGCAGGAATAGGCAGCGTGATACCTACCCGAGCGGGCTCATAGGGCGCCTTACCACAAGTCAACCGTTCTTGCAGCTTACAGCAATGTCTGAACATAATGTTTTTTCCACAAGCTAGTTATTCTTATTAGTTTTTCAACCCTAACCAATCTAGATAAAACCCTTCGAAACGTTATGTGATACCGATCTATTGATATGCGAATTCAAGAAATCCTTCTACAGGCTACGTTTACGTACATACTAGCAATTGGCAAAAACTTGCTTTATCAGGATTCTCTTCGTCTCAGTCCTTTATCAGAACCAATGCTACCAAACGAAGAGATGATGTTTATACATTTTCTGTTACACAATCTATCGTCTGGCTCACAAATCGTTACGTTTCAGCTTCTTTTTTAAGAAATATTTCTTGTATATTTACTTTGAATTGTACTTTGAAAGACGCCTGAGAATTTATAATAGCAAAAACGTGTCTTTGAAACAAGAAAAAAAGATAAAATGTACTCTTTGCCGGTCCACACTAGTGAGTATAATTTATAATGTATAATTTTATTATAATTAATGTTATTAAACGCGCAATAACATTAAAATAATTTCAAAAAATTCAATTTTCATTTAATTTCAATAATATGCATTCGTTCGGTGCATTCAACGCAACATGAACAGTAACTATTGTGTTCATTTAAAAAAGTGTAATTGAAAAAGTGTATTTGAACAAGTAAATCGATTAAATGTAATTAAAATAAGAACCTAATTATTTTTTTAGAGCCATCTTTATCGTTAAATAAATATGTTTTAAAAAAATATCAAGGAATTGCCACTTGAAATCGTTAGCGTTTATCTCGAAGCAATATTGTATCCAAATAATAATGGTTGCGTCTCGAGGGAAAGCGTCTTGCTCCAAAGTAGGTACGTTTGTATCCCCATTTCCGACCGTCAATAGCGTAAAGACGTGACGAGGGATACGCTTTATCATCCTGTATTCCCAGTAATTCCCGTTCAAATGATACTTTAAGATCCTGAATTGGGTAAACCACTTACGGAATCCTGTGCCCGAAAATCAATTGCCGAAACTCTTATGTACACTAAACTTGGGTGTTTTTTAAGAGTATTTTAACAGGTGTTAAAAAAGTGTAAACTTTTTTGGTTTTGATAAATGTATTATATTATAGTTTAATGTATAATATTATATACATCTCGTTTAATGAGGATAATACCAAGAAGTCGTTTCATACAAAAATTACGAATGTAATCAGAAATAAACAGTCGTCATTGATTGTAACATTGCCCTTTGTATTGCGGAAATAATCATAATGATACAATGTAATTACTTCTTTCTTCGTTGTTTTATGCTACATTTTACTAGTTAATGATGAAGTTCACTAGAATTCTCTAGAACTTCAACAAAATTTCTGGAAAATGTAATAATGGATTGCGCATTTCCACCTTTGTTAAGATTTAATTTTCTTTTTGTTACCAACTCAATTAAACAAAGATCTTCCATGCTTGCCGTCGCAAAAATGTTTATTTTAAAACTACTTACTTTAATGGAATCTATTAACTGTACTCGGAAAAATCTCTTCCATTTCTCCCCGACATTGTTAGATTCAATTTTGGAACAAACTAAAAAAAGGAAATCTAATTTTTGGATTTCAGCAGTAAAAATCGTGTGCTTGTTTTTATAACAGAAATAAAGAAGTAAATATATTTCTTAAAACTTTGATATGTCTAGAAACAGAAAAACGGTTGAGGGGCTATTTTTGTCGCCTTGTTGTTTAAACGGTCAGTGTTCCTTATCACGGATAGAGGTTCCATTCTAGTGTTTTCTCTACCTAATTGCTATTAGCTAAGGGGCTATTTCAGCTGCTCACAGGCTGAGCTCATAGTTTTATCCTGGAAGAGTTTGATAGCATTGGTCCTAGCAAGGGCAGTGCTTTGCAAAACTTACCACCGACCCAGTGAGAAGATCCGACGGAAACTCAGCGGAAAGAAAATCTTAGGTGCCGTCAAATGTGGATTTTTACTTTAACCTATTAAAATACTATTAGTAATGTTGCTATGAGTGTGTTTTTTGTTAGAAAGACTTGCTTGTATTTCTTTGTTTTAACAACAAAAATATTCGTTCTTTCTGTCAACTTTTCCAGAAAGTGATAATTTTGTCTGACTTTAGTCCCTCAAGTGATCTCTACGTCTTTATTTGATTAGATTACGCGCTGACTGCAACGTCGCGTTGGCGACAATCCACAGGAAAAAGCAATTTTGGTGAAAATTAAATTAATATTTAAATCTTTAAAAAAATATACTTAAATCGGTTAAAGCAATATATAATAAGAGATAATTTAGATATAACTTATGTCGCATGGACGTATGACTTTGATTTCAAACACCATTTTATTTGACCACTATTTCCAGTACGGAAATTATGGTTTTAAAACATGAATAACCTATCTAACATCTAATTCTAATGTAATATTTTAGCTTTATTTGGTAAATCGTAGGTAAAATATACTTGAATAGAATCGACTCCAAAAAACTTTTAACAATCAGCGGCAAAGACATAAAAATACTAATAGATTACCTTGCTTCAATCTTTCAACCCCAAAAACGCAAAGAAAGGATCTCTAATTTATAATGAATAATTAATTACTTTAGACCATTAACTTTCCAATCTTATTGGGCTAAAGTTCTTATGATTTTGTACTAATTGGGAGATTTTAGGGGAAGATTAAGATAGGAAAAGCCTAAAGAAGATAGGAATTTGAAGGTGCTCGTTTATTCCTACAGTGATAAGATCTTAGTGACGATTTGTTTGCAAGGTTGGTAACGAATTTGTAGTGATACGTTGTGGTGTCCATGGTATCCATTCAAGCATGAATCCATAACTTTTTCGTGTCGTAAATAAGTGCCGACTCTCTATAATACCCACCACTAAATAGCCTAGGACATGCTGGTTATCAAAGCTTAATGATTGTAAAAATGTTTATGTCTGTCTACAATTACAGTCTATACATACTCCCATTTAAAAACTAAAACGTATTTTTTTAATACATTTGTTTATTTGCAGGCAGATAACGAGGCATTGAACTTAGTTTGTCATCTAGGTAAACCTTTCGAGATTGTGGTGATAGTGTAAATAGATAGCACATTTCCAATGTTCTTGAGTGTTCCTGAATGAAGTCTAGGTGCCGTGGAACCAAACACTTTTTTTACCTGTTTCGATATCTTTTTTTAGATTTCGATGATCTTTCCTACTGTAAAGGGAAGATTTTTCATCCTCTTAAAATTATTGAGAGTTTTCCAATTGTGGCGTAAATATACAGGCGTCACTTGGACTTGTGTGAAATGTGAGTTGTGTGATTTTAGAAGTTTTAAACCATTACTACATATTTTAGGCCTTATTATTATCTTATATAACGAAAATCAAAGTATTTTTTTCCAGTCAACTACATATGTGTATATATATGACGCTCACTTTAACTCTCTCACATTACCTACCTCACTCAATTGCAATACTCAATGGTATGATCATTTTTTCAAAACGATATCGGGCCTTGAATTGTCTGGGTTTCGATTTAGTGACTTACATAAACGAACTCTTCAGAAATAAATGTGAAGGCATATTATGTGACTGTTCATGCTTTTATATTATTTTGCAGCCTATTTTTCTGAAAAGGTAATCACGATTTGGTTTTATTACTTTATGTCCCAATCAGGATGTATTTATATTTACTTATTTATTGCGTTTATGTTTTGATCCCTATAGCTTTCAGAAAAAGCTAATTTTATTTCAGCTACATACACCTGAAATCGTCGTGGCCTAAAGGATAAGACCGGTGTATTCGTGTTGAGCGATGCACCAGTGTTCGAATCCAATCGGTTCGGTACCAATTTTTCTAATGAAATACGTACTCAACAAATGTTCTCGATTGACTTCCATGGTGAAGGAATAACATCGTGTAATAAAAATCAAACCCGCAAATTTTAATTTGCGTAATTACTAGTGGTAGGACCTCTTGTGAGTCCGCGCGGGTAGATACCACCACCCTGCCTATTTCTGCCGTGAAGCAGTAATGCGTATCAGTTTGAAGGGTGGGGCAGCCGTTATAACTATACTGAGACCTTAGAACTTATATCTCAAGGTGGGTGGCGCATTTACGTCGTAGATGTCTATGGGCTCCAGTAACCACTTAACACCAAGTGGCCTGTGAGCTCGTCCACCCATCTAAGCAATAAAAAATAAATAAAAATATAGCTAATCCAGAAAATGCTATCTAAGTTTTACCGTCAACAGAAAAACATCTCAGGTAAGTTTTTCCGCTTTTTTATGTTCTGTTGTATTTCTTTTGGTGTTCTTTCGTAAAAAATAAATAAAATGCTTAGAAAGGGACTTTATATTTAATCTATATTGCTTTCTTACTAACTATTTAAAATAACTACCAGTCTTTTTTAACCCTATTTAATAGAAATAGTTTTAGTTTATTAAAATCTTGAAATTTCATTCTCTCTTGCTAGTTCTTCTTTGTTTGTTACATTCGCTGACAAAACAATGTTTTTCTTTCGCGCTAAAATGTAGATCATGCTGAAAATAAAAGAAAGGATTTCCGAATAACAATTACGAAATTAACGGGTTTCCTAATTTACTTCACTTCTTTTGAAATATGATATAAAAGATCAATTATGATGTTATTACTAATCATGTTGTATAGCCATAGAATCTTGATTTTTAATTCAAAAATATTTACAAATAAAATTACTCATATTATTTTGCTTTACAATTTTAAAACTAACTAAATCAATAGTTATTTCTAACTACTAAATCAATAGTGCATCAACTGTCGATGCTACTTCCTGTTTAGATTTAACAGTCTGTACTGGTGGTAAGTAGGGTGCATTGTGAATCAGTATGGGTAAGGACTCATTTTTGAGCTACTTTCTGCCGTGATGCAGCAGCTATGTCCTGTTCCAGGCAAGGAGAGTCGTTATACAATACGATTGAGTTTTCGACTCACGGTAGTTGTACTTATTATAAAATGTCTGTGGGCCCCGGTAACTAAAGAAATTAAGCGGCGGACTATCTGTAAAAAAGGTCGTACTTAAAGGCGCTTTTAAAAACTTGAATTGCGAAACTTTGGTCCCATAGTTTGCAGTTTATCATATTTTATTGTGTTCTAATATGAGCAGACAAGCTGACGGCTATCTATCTTGAGGCATAAAGTTAAGGTCATAGTTACTTTGGTACATTACATCATCTGTTTTACTCTCTAAGCTGGTACGCCTGACCACTTTAATTTCTTATATATGAGTTTCTTAATTTATTTACATACGTAACAAGAAACAGAAATAATTTTAAATTAGTAGACCATGATATGCTTTTTCTTGCCGTTAACGTCTAAATTTAAATTAACAAAATAATTTTAAAGTAGGTACTTACCCGAATAGACATAGAGCTACAACAGTTAAGGCTGCATCAAACAAGTAAAATGCACCCGGAAATGTTTCTATAGTAGACATGTAGATATAGCTAGAAGCCGGCATGTATATTGATGGAGCCAACGATTCCGTGACGCCTATAAGTGCACTCAGCTTGGCTAAAAAGTAAATAATTAAACAATAAGACATCGAAAATTTTGTTTATAGAAACAAGAATTTTTTTCATTGATGAATACGAAAACTCACCAACTTCTTCTGTAGGAACGCTCTTAGTAGCTATTGACCTGATTGCTGTCAGACCAGTAAAACTGAAGATGTTGAATAGAGGAGCGGAATAGAACCATTGTCTGGTCGGAGCAAGGGCGAACATGAGGCATCCTGCTATCCTGCTCACTCCCGCTAAAGCGCCTATAATGCTGTCTTGGACATTCATTCGTTTGCTGAGCACTAATATACAAAATATAGTTCCTGGGGAAAGAAATTATTAATTCACCAACGCTGACAATTTTGTTACTAGTTCGGCAAGTCATGTCCTATCTACCGGCCGATAAAACCAAATTATCTGTTTCAATGACATGTTATTAATATAAAACTGTTATTCATTATCTATACGTATAATTTATTCTAAGATTTAATTGGACTTTATCAAAAAGCTATTTGATAAAAGTATGTCATCACCAATCCATTAATAGATTGAAATCAGATATTTACGAGGAAAAAACTGCGTAACATAATAAATACACAGTCATTTTTAGATGACTAAATTATTTTCGACGCAAATACTCCTTTAAGCATTGAGATTTGAAATTGGATGAAACGAAAAAGCGACACTAAATGAGACAAACATATGTATGCAAATATATGGTTTATCATGAGAATGAATGAGTTATTCAATACTACTAATAGTTTGGCTTCTAAAGCTTAGTGAATTGCGCGTGATATTTTTGATAAAGTTAAATATTACATAAATATGTACACATATATCTTCTATATATATAAAAATGAAACCCGTTTTCCGTTGTCACGACATAACATGAAAACGGCTTGACCGATTTGGCTTATTTTTTTTTTGTAGTTTTCTAATACTCTGTACAAGGTTCTTACGGAAACAAATAATAAGAAAATCTCTCAGAAATATTGAAAAATATACATTTAATTTTACATATTTATTTGTGAACTATTCCACGCGGACGAAGTCGTGGGCAAAAGCTAGTTTATTATATATTTTTATATAAAGGTATAAAGTAAGTAAACGAAATAAGGACAACGAAAATAATCGAAAGCGTTTCAATGTTTCCGACTGCCGGTCATCTCATAAAACCGCTTTCTTAAAACATGTTAAACAAAGTAAGTTGCCGCCAAAACTTTTCGGGTAAATAATCGAAAACGCGGGCGACCGGCTACAACAAAGTTCAGCTTGCGATAAAACTGATCAATGAATTTAATGAGTCTCGTGATTGTACTCCCAAATACGTTTAGATAAGACATATGGATGATATACTGATTACTGTGTTGCGAACGTAAGAACCTTGACCTAGGTTGATAAAGTAAGTTGCACAATCCATCAGTTTCTTAATAAATTTTGAATGTAATTATTTTTAATGAAGGTCACATTGAGAACTGATCAAGATCACGGTAGTAATTAAATTCCCCGATCACCATCGAAACTAAATGTAAATGTTTTTGTAAACCAGTTTCTGATTCAGAGAAGTTATTTATTTTTGCTTTAGAAAGCCGCTTTCGATTGTATGTTGAGGATATTTTTTTTTAGTTTACAAAATTAATTTATTTTTCGAGTTGAATATAAAATATTACAATCGGATATTAAGTTAGTTGTTTATTTAGCGAAACGATGTTTATCGTAAATTCTACGGATTCGTAAAGTAAATATTATTATAACATGTAAATGTAGTTTTTATTTAAAGACAAAAACTTGACTAATTTATTAATTTAACAAAAAATATTATAACCACTAATAATACCGCCATTATACTTTTGTATTATAATTGCTTCGATGATGTATTGTTTTTTTTTTGTGGTGTAATAGATTGTATTCTGTTCTCATAATGAACCAGATATAGATCCTTCTAGTCCTTCTAGTATAGAATGATTAACAGTGTTCATTATAACCAAATAGACAGAATTGTGGTATAGCACCGAGAGAACGCTATTGCCTATTTTTCGGCAAATACTATAATCGCCTATCACGATATCGACTCGAAGGCCACTTCGATAAAGCGGCACGACACGAGAACCCTCTCATCGTGGACGCCGGTAACTACATTCCCGATCCTGCGGACAGAATGGAAAGCAGTCGACGTCGCCCAAAACACGTCATCTCGGATCCTCCCGATCCACTAACGGTGTTTTTAGGTACTTCAAGCACCGGTCACCGTTCTCGTCGAACCCGTCGCTTGCGACGAAGGGCGCGACGAGTAAATTAACTCTCAGACACAGCCCACTGAGTTTCTCGCCGGATCTTCTCAGTGGGTAGCGTTTCCGATCCGGTGGTAGATTCTGCGAAGCACGACTCTTGCTAGGGTTCGTGTTAGCAACGTCATCAGGTTTGAGCCCCGTGAGCTCACCTACTAGCCACGGTTACGCTGAAATAGCCCCTAAGGCTATCAGCTTAGGTAGGAAAAAAAAAAGACTCGAAGAGATAGGTTGGTGCTATTCAAGTACACTATAAACATAATATTTGTATGTTTCGTAATTACGAAAATCAGTATCCGAACAACTCGATTATTGCGCAGTTGTTGTTAAAATTAAAGAAATATTTTTGCCGGAGAAACTTCAATTCTTTAAGTAAAACGCGAATAGTTTCAAAAGACAGTTTACACTTAGTGTTTCATGTATTTAGCTATACAACAGAACGGGGTCGGGTTTCACTTGCTTGCTATGCTATTTAAAATTATATTTTATGTATACAAAACATTTTATTTTTCTTATTGTGCATTCTGGTTGCGTGATCGCACTAATGCAAATTGTGTTTGAATGCTACGCCTCAAGGTAAAACAAAGAAGGAAAATACCAGTAATACTGTTTAAAAATTATATAATATATATTTCTTTTTTCATAGTGGTTACCGAAGACCATAGACATCACGACGTAAATGTCACTATACACCTTGAGACATTAGGCTTAAGTTTCGATTTTAAGCGCAACGGGGCAAAAACAGACCGTTTCTCATTCCGATAGAGGCACCCGTCACGTGCGGACGTGCTCATCGTCCACTCGATCGCCCGGTCTTTGTTCGCCCGGCTTTTGTTAGCCCGGCCATTGTTCGCGCGGCCTGTGTTTGTGGTACATCTGCCGACTAAGTGCTCTTTCTGGAAGTTTTTATTTGTTTTGTTTCCTTTTGTTGTTTCTGTGTTCGTGGTACATCTGCCGACAAAGTGGTTTCCTGCAAGTATTTATTTGTTTTGTTTCTTTTCGTAATTTCTGTTTTGTTGTGCTTTTTCTTTGTCCTGTAGTAATCGCGCCGCATTGCCACCTGTGTTCAATAGAACCGCTCAGGTCCGAGAAGTTGGGGCCTCGCCGCAAGGCGAGTGTTTTCAAGACCCGGGGCCGCCCCACCTGGGTACTCAGCGATCATGGACGCTGTATTCGCGGAATTCCTCCGACTTCGCCACCCACAGCTCGCCTCGGAGTTTTTGGCCTTCAAGGCCAATCACACTGCGAGCCCTCTCGAGGACTCCGCCGCGCTCGCTGCTCCTGCGTCGCCTGTACCTGCGTGCAGAGCTTCTGCATTGAGCACCGCAGCCTCTGTCGTGCCTGCCGCTCCCGTGTCGCCTATACTGGCGAGAAAAGCTGCTGCGTCGTCCGCCGTGACCATCGTTTCAGCTGAGCGATCATCCGCGGCCTCCGTCGCGCCCTCTAAAACACCTACACTTGCTCGTAGGTCGCCTGCACCCGCCTCCTCGTGCTCCGACTCTGACTCGGACATGGAGGTCGACCTCGCCCCCGCCTCATCGACGGATGGATTCACCCTGGTACAGAAGGGTAAGAAGCGTGCCGCGGAGTCTCGAGCTCCCGCGGCCGCTAAAATTAGCAAAGCCGTGAACGCGTCGCGCCCCCGCCCTCAGACTCCCGTTGCGCCCCCAGCCCGTGCCACTCCGTCGCCGCGTCCGGTGGCACAAAATAAAACCCAGACCCCTCCCCCGGTTATCCTTCAGGAGAAGGCAGCTTGGGATCGAGTTTGCCTGGCCCTTAAGGCCAAAAATATAAATTTCACGAATGCCCGTAACCTCGCGAACGGCATTCAAATTAAGGTTCAAACACCCGACGACCATAGGGCCCTCTCTTCTTACCTCCGTAAGGAGCGTATAAGTTTCCATACGTATACGCTCCAGGAGGAGCGCGAACTCCGCGTTGTAATACGCGGAATCCCTAAAGAGTTAGATGTAGAGCTCGTAAAAGCCGACCTGTTAGAACAAGGCCTACCAGTGAATTCTGTGCACCGTATGCACACCGGTCGCGGTAGGGAGCCATATAATATGGTTCTAGTCGCTCTCCAGCCTACCCCCGAGGGTAAGAAAATCTTTAACACACAGACCGTCTGTAGGCTCTCTGGTATCGCTGTCGAAGCCCCCCATAAAAAAGGCACTCCTAGCCAGTGCCATAACTGTCAATTGTACGGGCACTCTTCCCGTAACTGTCACGCGCGGCCCCGATGTGTTAAGTGTTTGGGCGATCACGCCACGGCCCTCTGCGCTCGCGACCAAAAAACCGCGACGGAACCGCCTAGCTGCGTCCTGTGTCGAACACAGGGTCACCCCGCGAATTACCGTGGTTGCCCCCGAGCCCCTAAAATAAATCGCCGCGTCGCCCGCCAAAACCGCCTCCGAGCTTCCGGCCCAGACATCAAAGCCTCGGCACCCTCTGCGTCGCAGGCTAAGCCAGCGTTCGTTCCGGCGCCGGTGCCCAGTGTCTCGGCCTGGGCAAAACCGCTACCGTACACGAACACGGCTACAACTCCCTCCTCCGCGATTCGTCCCGCCCCCGCGACTCGTCCCTCTCCCGCGACTTGCCCTCCGACCGCGTCCGACAATCTCGCTTTAGCGATCGACTTCTTTCAGTCGATCAACTTTGAGCGCGTTAACGCTTTGGGCGACGCCATTCGCGCTGCCTCCACTGCACAACACTTTATCGCCGTTGTGCAGGAATACGCCGACGTATACGCGTCATTAAATGCGTACGTCCTCCCCTCACTCCGCCGGTAATCAATGGCGTATATAAGTAGAATAAAGCCCCTATCCGTAACGATAGGATTTTTTAACGCTTACGGTCTCGCAAATCAACGTGATCAGGTTTCTGACTTTTTGCGTGACCACCAAATTGATATCTTTTTAGTGCAGGAGACCCTACTTAAGCCCGCGCGCCGTGACCCTAAAATCGCGAACTATAACATGGTCAGGAACGACAGGCTCTCTGCCCGTGGTGGTGGTACCGTCATTTACTATAGAAGAGCCCTGCATTGCGTCCCGCTCGATCCTCCCGCGCTCGCTAATATCGAAGCATCAGTGTGCCGAATCTCACTGACGGGACACGCGCCGATCGTTATCGCGTCCGTTTATCTTCCACCGGATAAGATCGTTCTAAGCAGTGATATCGAGGCGCTGCTCGGTATGGGGAGCTCTGTCATTCTGGCGGGCGACCTAAATTGTAAACACATCAGGTGGAACTCACACACCACAACCCCGAATGGCAGGCGGCTTGACGCGTTAGTCGATGATCTCGCCTTCGATATCGTCGCTCCGCTAACCCCGACTCACTACCCGCTAAATATCGCGCATCGCCCGGATATACTCGACATAGCGTTATTAAAAAACGTAACTCTGCGCTTACACTCGATCGAAGTAGTTTCAGAGTTAGATTCAGACCACCGTCCCGTCGTTATGAAGCTCGGTCGCGCTACCGATTCCGTTCCCGTCACGAGGACTGTGGTGGATTGGCACACGCTGGGCATCAGCCTGGCTGAATCTGATCCACCATCGCTCCCGTTTAACCCGGACTCTATCCCGTCTCCTCAGGATACCGCTGAAGCCATAGACATCTTAACGTCACACATCACCTCGACATTAGATAGGTCATCGAAACAAGTTGTAGCGGAGGACTTCCTCCACCGCTTCAAACTGTCCGACGATATTAGGGAACTCCTTAGAGCTAAGAACGCCTCGATACGCGCCTACGACAGGTATCCTACCGCGGAAAATCGTATTCGAATGCGTGCCCTACAACGCGACGTAAAGTCTCGCATCGCCGAAGTCCGAGATGCCAGATGGTCTGATTTCTTAGAAGGACTCGCGCCCTCCCAAAGGTCTTACTACCGCTTAGCTCGTACTCTCAAATCGGATACGGTAGTAACTATGCCCCCCCTCGTAGGCCCCTCAGGCCGACTCGCGGCGTTCGATGATGACGAAAAAGCAGAGCTGCTGGCCGATACATTGCAAACCCAGTGCACGCCCAGCGCTCAATCCGTGGACCCTGTTCATGTAGAATTAGTAGACAGTGAGGTAGAACGCAGAGCCTCCTTGCCACCCTCTGATGCGTTACCACCCGTCACCCCGATGGAAGTTAAAGACTTGATCAAAGACCTACGTCCTCGCAAGGCTCCCGGTTCCGACGGTATATCCAACCGCGTTATTAAACTTCTACCCGTCCAACTCATCGTGATGTTGGCATCTATTTTCAATGCCGCTATGGCGAACTGTATCTTTCCCGCGGTGTGGAAAGAAGCGGACGTTATCGGCATACATAAACCCGGTAAACCAAAAAATCATCCGACGAGCTACCGCCCGATTAGCCTCCTCATGTCTCTAGGCAAACTGTATGAGCGTCTGCTCTATAAACGCCTCAGAGACTTCGTCTCATCCAAGGGCATTCTTATCGATGAACAATTCGGATTCCGTACAAATCACTCATGCGTTCAACAGGTGCACCGCCTCACGGAGCACATTCTTGTGGGGCTTAATCGACCAAAACCGTTATACACGGGAGCTCTCTTCTTCGACGTCGCAAAAGCGTTCGACAAAGTCTGGCACAATGGTTTGATTTTCAAACTATTCAACATGGGCGTGCCGGATAGTCTCGTGCTCATCATACGGGACTTCTTGTCGAACCGCTCTTTTCGATATCGAGTCGAGGGAACCCGCTCCTCCCCACGACCTCTCACAGCTGGAGTCCCGCAAGGCTCTGTCCTCTCACCCCTCCTATTTAGCTTATTCGTCAACGATATTCCCCGGTCGCCGCCGACCCATTTAGCTTTATTCGCCGACGACACGACTGTTTACTATTCTAGTAGAAATAAGTCCCTAATCGCGAAGAAGCTTCAGAGCGCAGCCCTAGCCCTAGGACAGTGGTTCCGAAAATGGCGCATAGACATCAACCCAGCGAAAAGTACTGCGGTGCTATTTCAGAGGGGAAGCTCCACACGGATTTCCTCCCGGATTAGGAGGAGGAATCTCACACCCCCGATTACTCTCTTTAGACAACCCATACCCTGGGCCAGGAAGGTCAAGTACCTGGGCGTTACCCTGGATGCATCGATGACATTCCGCCCGCATATAAAATCAGTCCGTGACCGTGCCGCGTTTATTCTCGGTAGACTCTACCCCATGATCTGTAAGCGGAGTAAAATGTCCCTTCGGAACAAGGTGACACTTTACAAAACTTGCATAAGGCCCGTCATGACTTACGCGAGTGTGGTGTTCGCTCACGCGGCCCGCACACACATAGACACCCTCCAATCCCTACAATCCCGCTTTTGCAGGTTAGCTGTCGGGGCTCCGTGGTTCGTGAGGAACGTTGACCTACACGACGACCTGGGCCTCGAATCAATTCGGAAATACATGAAGTCAGCGTCGGAACGATACTTCGATAAGGCTATGCGTCATGATAATCGCCTTATCGTTGCCGCCGCTGACTACTCCCCGAATCCTGATCATGCAGGAGCCAGTCACCGTCGACGCCCTAGACACGTCCTTACGGATCCATCAGATCCAATAACCTTTGCATTAGATGCCTTCAGCTCTAATACTAGGGGCAGGCTTAGGGACCCCGGTAACCGTACTCGTCGAACTCGACAAAGAGGTCGACGTGCAACCTAACCCATGCATCAGCCCGCTGAGTTTCTCGCCGGATCTTCTCAGCGGGTCGCGATTCCGATCCGGTAGTAGATTCATTCGCGAAACAATTGCTCTTGAGTTGTTAGGTCTCCTTCGGAGGCGCTCGGGCAGTTGTTAGCAAATCCCACCCCTCTTGGCTGAGCCTTTGCTCGCCCACCTGTCCTGGTGAAACTGGAAAGGCCTTCGGGCCACCAGTAAACATTCAATCATAAAAAAAAAAAAAAAAAAAAAAAAAAAAAGACCGTTTCTATATTTTCGACACATATTCGAGAAAGTGACTTTATGTGATTTTAATGTGTTTTTTTTTATTGCCCTTGTAGGCAGACGAGCATACGGCCCACCTGATGGTGAGTGGTTACCGTCGCCCATGGACTTCAGCAATGGCAGGGGCAGAGCCCAGCCGCTGCCTACCGATGCCCAACTCTTTGTTTATTGGCGTAGATATAAGTTCTTATTTCATATCCCTATGTCGGAGCTCTTAGATAGTACAAAGTAAAAGCAATTGCCCAATATGATACGTCAGTTATATAGGAAAACTGGTAACTCGCTGTTCTGAAGGCACATAACATACCAAAAATAAGTAGGTGATCTCAACTAATGGCGCAAAAAATATTCCCAATTCACTTAATGTTAAAGTGCTTTAGATAGGAACTAGGTGAAAATAGAGGATTTTTTATAAGATCATAATATATAAAGACAGAAGTAGTAAACGGTATTATTACGGGCAGATTGTCAGTAGCGATAGTAGTTTAATGTTTTAGTGTATTTTGAACCTGACACGTCTGGCTTCTGGCGTGATTTGTTTCTCTGTACTAATCTAGAAGGTTTTTAGCAAAGAAATTTCGCATATAAAATCGAAAAATAAAATTAGCAATTAAGAAATATTTAAAAACTGTGCAGTTTTACAGTAGTAGTAAATAGTGCAGTAGTAAGATCCATATATAATCCTATTGAAACACACGAATCTTACTTTAGTGTTGCTTAGATGGGATGGCCCACCTGGTGCTCAGTGATTACCAGAGTCCATATACATCTACAACGTAAATTCCGTCACCCCATCTCGAGACATGAGTTCTAAGGTCTCAGTTCTTACTTTTATCTTACTTATTCACATTCCTTTTTTTTATTGCTTAGATGGGTGGACGAGCTCATAGCACACCTGGTGTTAAGTGGTTACCGGAGCCCATAGACATCTACAACGTAAATGTGCTACCCACCTTCAGATATAAGTTCTAAGCTCTCAGTATATAAGTAGTTACAGCAGCTGCCCTGACTTTCGAACCGAAACGCATTACTGCTTCACGGCAGAAATAGGCAGGGTGATGGTACCCACCCGTGCGAATCACAAGAGATCCTAACCACCAGTAAGGATCCTACCCTAGTTAACTAGTAGAATAAACTAGTGACGTCAACAATATGAATTTAATGAAAAGTGAAACAAAACGAGTAATACAGTTAATATCGACCTTGTGAAAAATATTTGTTAATACTGTCCCGTGTGTTTGAGGAAAAAGAAGTTGGGAACTACGTACTTTTTTTTAGACACGACATTGAGTGTGGTTTTCGCTTTATCTATGTAAAGTTATTCAAATTAACAAAACCGCCGGATTATCATTCGAATAGTTCCATTGTAGGTTTAAACAAATAAATATAAACGAATATCGTGTTTCGTCCCGAGTTTCGGTGATCTGAACTAGAGTTGAATCTCTATATTAATACGTGAAGCAAAAACTTTGTACAATAAAAAAAACATTACACTCACTACCATGTATTTGACACAACACATACATAAACATATACTCTTTGTTTACTGTCAATTGGGAAACTTTTGTTATTTTTTAAAGTCTGTAGTCGAATTGAAAATAGATTAATATTGTTTGTCTTTAATATTATTAATCTATAGTGCAGTTTTAGCGAATACTGTGATTATATTATCGAATTAAAATAGTGTTTGATAATAGAACCATAATAATGTTTAAACTTATAATTTCAATTAATTATAGTCGAATTTCGACTACCGGGCGACCACTTGTTTTACTAAATTTAACTGAGTCTTGATATTCATTTATTTCTTTATTTAATAGACGTTCAAGCAAATGTGTTCCTATAAGGCAATTGGAGATTGGAGCTACTAACGTGAATGCTCTCCTCAAAATAGACTATCACGTCTGAAGGATCTGATGAGAAGTATGACAGCTTTGCGGTACAAATGTCGGTATCTACCTGCGTGCTCATACGTCATTAGTCCAGATTATTATTGTTGTTTTAGAATTGAATTTAATTTTCAGTTTCACGCTGCAGAATTATCTGTCGACCCCGTCATTGGCACGGTTTTAGCGTAATCCCGCACAAATCTGTCTGAGAGTTTGACCGACGTGCGGTCTCGCTTCCAACTCCTAAATGGGTCGTTGCAGCCTACGTTAATAATGAAACTGATAGAAGGTGTTTTCGTGTGTACCCCGCTGCATTTAGATACCAAAATTCGAACAAAGGAATTCGCTCAAATCTACATAGCTTAACATGTGTACGTAAACCCGCCCGTATATAATAAATAACAACCCTAGACACAGCCCACTGAGTTTCTCGCCGGATCTTCTCAGTGGGTCGCGTTTCCAATCCGGTGGTAGATTCTGCGAAGCACGGCTCTTGCTAGGGTCAGTGTTAGCATCACTAAGGTTTGAGCCCCGTGAGCTCACCTACTAGTTAAGGTTACGCTGAAATAGCCTCTCATGGCTATCAGCTTAGGTAGGAAAAAAATTTATAATAAGTTTTTCTTTGCATAGACGGGTGTATGAGACCCAGCTGATGTTATGAGGTTGCCGGAACCTATAGGAGTCTTTGGTCTCCGGATTATTCGGTCACCCTATTAATCCAGGTGCAGTCGGCTTGCCAACGATTTTAATTAGTTATAGGTCATAGAGATATTGACAGCGAAGTTTTAATCCGTGGCGGTAGATAAAGGCATGAATGTGCCCCTGATTTCGCGAATGTCAACGAATAATATAATCGCATTCCATTAGATGGATACCTACGTCTTCTTTCGAAGGCATAAAAAGCCGTAAATCTAAGTTGAGAATTTTGTTGAATTACTAAAACTTTAATGACACGGTCGTTTTAATAATTTTCTTTGCATCGCAATAAAACTGACCAGACCCGTCCAAGTCCAAGAACCTTTATGAAGGTTTTCGATCTGAGAAATAAAGTAAAAGAAAAAATATTACGAAATTCTCACCCAAAAGACCGACGACGATATTAATTGTCCCATAAATACTGTATTCCACCTCCGTAAAGCCAAATTTCCTTATTGTGTACAAATAAGAAACTTGGGAATCCCCTGCAAAAGAAAAAAATAGAATTTTGATTAACAATGACATAGCGTTCAGGGTCATTCTTGATGTTTTAGTACGTTCTTTACTCAACCCGGCAGAAATAGGCAGGGTGGTGGTACCTACCCGTGCGGACTCACAAGAGGTCCCACCACCAGTAATTACGCAAATTATAATTTTAAAATTGTAGTGTTTGGAAGCATCAGCGATGTCTTTGTTTTTAATTGCTTAGATAGGTGGACGAGCCCACTGGTGTTAAGTGGTTAAGGGACTCCATAGACATGAACAACCTAAATGCGCCACCCGATTTGAGACATGAGTTCAAGTATCAGTTTTACAGTACAACAAATACAGCCCCCCCCCCTCCCTTCAAACCGGAACAAATTACTGGTACACGGCAGAAGTAGCCGGGGTGGTGGCACTTCAAGACGCCCTACCAAAAGCATAAATATCATTAGAAACTGTTCTCTTACACGAGGTGACCCGGTTAATATCATTTAATCTATTATGAAACTATAACAAATGTCTGTCCGCAAAATAAAAGTATTTAATAAAAATATTACTAAGTGTTACCTGACCCCATTTTTAATTAAACATTTATTTGTTTGTCTGTATTTATATTTACTTATCAACGTACGTATTGGTATCTCGCGTTTTGACTAGAGCCGGAGATTTTACTAGAAGAATAAATTTGTATTTTTTCACCATCAATTGGTTATGGTCCAGCCCTAACTCACGTGTTAAGTACCGAAATTACGTATAATAATAATAATAATAATAAGTATAATCCTGGCACATTAATTATAATAATCTGACATATATAGCCTACGAGTAGGTACCACCACCCTGCCTATTTCTGCCGGGAAGCAGTAATACGTTTCGGTTTGAAGGGTGGGGCAGCCGTTGTACTATAAAACTGAGACTAACCTCCGTATCTTGAGTCGTTCACTCGATTTACCTCGACTCAACTCATCCTCCAACGCGCGTTTTGCTAAGCTTGATCGTAAAAATAAACTCCACTCAAACTTCCTTCGAAAAATTCCTCAACGGAGTGGAGTAAATGAACTGTCAAGTCAAGGTACGTCGCGACGTACCTTGAACGTTCCTCAAGGCTGATTTTCTATCAATGTCCAAATAGTA
This sequence comes from Bombyx mandarina, assembly GCF_030267445.1. NCBI lineage: Eukaryota > Metazoa > Arthropoda > Insecta > Lepidoptera > Bombycidae > Bombyx > Bombyx mandarina. The sequence goes on along the minus strand of NC_143225.1, from coordinate 7,168,104 downwards.
GGTGGACCGCAAATGGAAATATATGATATTGTTGTGCGATAGCCTGGATCTGTGCCTGATTCGGGCATATTTAGCAACAACAGATGCTGTTTGAGATTTGAAGAAGGCGATTTGGCTGAAAGTGACATTCTTGTCGGAGACAGCAGTTACGCGCAAACTGGCTTTATGTAAACTCCTGTGCGGAATCCTCAAACAGATCCAGAACACAGATACAATCGAGCACATGTATTAACAAGAAACATTATTGAACGCGTAAATGGTGTATTAAAGGGACGCTTTGCTTGTTTGTATAGATTATTACAAAACAATACACTAAATACAAGCAATATTATAGTCTATTGTGCTGTCCTACACAACATTTGTTTAGTGACTAATGAACTTGAACTAAACCCTGAAATTGAGATAGAAAATGTCCCAGTACCTAATACTCAGAACTCTGCCAGAGGGAGTATTATACAATCGGCTTTTATTTGTAGACATTTTAGTTAAAAAATCTCATATGGGTATATAACTTAGTGATCTAACTTCCGTATCTTTGTTGTAACCGAGCAGTGAGCACCATTATTGTAATGCAGAAAGTATTATTTATTTTGATGATGATTAAATTTGATTTGTTAATTTTACTAATAAAGTTAATAGTTCGAGGTTGTTAACTAACTATTTCCGACGCTTCGTATGCTTTACAGTTTTTGTACGTACATTATTATTAGAAAACTGAAAAAGTAGTTAAATTTTTTATTTTTATTTTTTTTATTTATACTTATTGTACACAAAAAGAAAATACAATAAGAACAGATTTAAAGAATGTCTAAATACTATGTACAAAGGCGAGCTTAACTCATTCAAAAAGTAGTTATATTATAGTTATGTATTTTGAAAATATAAGAAAACATTGTTAAGCTTGTATTTCGATCAATAAATCGTTGTCAAATTGGTTATTAGAGCTGCTTAGTCTTTTTTTTTTATTTTGTTCATAAGGGCATACACATTAAACAAATCATTTCGTGGTTATTAGCAAATGCTACACGATATGTTACATAAAATTCGTAGGCACTGTGTCAATGGCGGCACGTGTCTCCGCGGTCACGGACATTACGTGTAGAAATCTATTACATGTAACAAAGCACGATTTTCGTCTGTGCGTTTATGTACTATCCACAAAAATTGGGCTCATTTGAATTTACTTTTTAACGATTTATTGAGACAGTTTTTTTGTATCATGTATCGTATTGTATTGTATCGAGTTGATTAGTAATTTTGTATTTCGAAATAGCTGGCGAATTCAATCACGATCGAAAAAAAAAAAACAAATAAAAAATGTGAGTCGTCACGGGACGCCTGGCAGATGTGAAACATCGACATTATTTTGTAAAAGTAATATGCAGAAAAGAACAGATTGTGATAGGAACTAAATATGTTATAATGATAAAATAAAATATGTATTACGAAAAAATAATTTGTTTTCAAGTAAAACACAGGTTATGTGTACTGTAGTAAACAACACTGTATACACTACGGAGTATACACTATAGGTATCCGAGCTCAATGTAGCGAGAGAGATGGCTTGACGCCGGATCGAGTGGGAGAGAATCGCACAGTCGATTGCGCATGGCGAGGCGTCGCCACGGCATGCGTCGCCACGCCAGAAATCGGTTTTACGTGCGGCTATAGATGTTTCACATCAAAAATCATATTCTACACCTGGTTTAGTAGCTACAACATTAATGTCTCCTTGGGCCAATACGGTTGATGAATAAAAAAGTTAACTGTAAAATGTATCCAAAGCCACGGTCTCATGCTCGTTGCAAATAAAATTATCATAATATAAACTTTCATGACTTTGTATGAACGAGTAACTTTTGATTCAAGTACACGTGAAAACATTTTCTTAATTATTAACATGAGCAGTTGTTCAAGCGTGAAATTAAGGGCTTAAATATATGTAGAGTATAGACCAAATCGGGAATTCAGACAATAGCAGAAATATTTGGTAGACGACGGAATTTTGTAGTATTAAGAGATTTTCTAACTCTGAATGAGATATAATAATGTCTCCGAAACTCTATTGGGCTTAGTAATAAGCGAGTAGATGATAAAATAATGTTTGATCTCTAATGACGTAACGCGATTGTTAATACAATCAATGTGATCAAAAGAGTAAAATCGTATTTTAAGTAAGAATTACCAACGACACTTTTATTAGTATGGTCTTATGTTGACAGAGAAGCAAACCGTTTCCACATACCACACCATTGCTACCTTACTATCAGCGATCCACAGTGGGTTTTAGCCTCTGACAATAGAAAGCGCCTCTGGCCATATGATGATACTCTTTATCGACACGTGATATCTACTGCTGCAAATATTTAGACAAAAAAAATAGTCTTATGGATGTTGAGTACAGTTAAACTTAGATGTGACTTACTCGAATTTGTTAGCACTTGATTGAGAGGTATTCTTGAAATTGCTAGATCTACATTTTATTGAAAGACCCGCAAAAATGCCAGTAAGTATTGCTTTAGTCAAATCTTAGCGAAACAAAACGCGTTTTAAAACAATCTAGAAAATACGGCGTGACGATAATGGAGGACCAAGACGATAATGGAAACAGACATATTTTTTTTAGAAATGTATTCTTCAAGTTTTTCCCTACCAGTATTTTTACTTAATTTTATTTAAACTAGAGGTCCCGCAGTAGTCGAAATTCGACTATAATTAATTGGAATTGTAAGTTTATACACTATTATAATTGTATTTTATACTTCTATAATCACAAATTTCGCCAAGGCTACACTATAAAAAATATTAATAAAGACAAACAATATTTAATCTATTCTCAATTTGACCACAGACGTCAAGAACAAAAGTTTGACAATAAATAGTATGCATGCGTGTGTGCGTCAAATACATTGTATGTAGTGTGTATAATGTTTTCTTTATTGATTTAATGTATCTTTTACGCATTATTTTAAAAAAATATTATCATTGTGCACTTCTTCTCTATATTCTCTTTAAGTGTGGAAAATTTCATACTCCTCCGTCCGCGCAATTTTCGTAAAAAGGGATACAAAGTTTTTGCTTCACGTATTAATATTTTATTTAAATAATCTAATGTAAATATTTTCAATGGGCTGCATGTAGTGTTGATTCGATATTAACTTGTATGTTTATTTACAAGTCAAGTGCCAACCACTGTATTTACTTGTAACGTTTCGTACTTTTAACGAATTTTGCTTTGTAATTTATTTAATAGTAGTAATTCATTTAAATAAGGAATGGGTACTATTCTAATACCTATTTCTATTTCTGCTGTGAAGCAGTAATGCGGTAATTATTTCTTTCGGTCTGCGGTCTTTTCCGGGATTATAGATGTTTATTTACTAAATGTATGTGTATAATAAAAATCTTACATTTATTTCCGTTATGTGGTACCTGTAATACAAGTTCTTTACGAACTTAGCACGGGACGAGTTAACGTGGCGTGAATGTTTAAAAAAAAAAAAATTGTAAACAAAGTTTGTAATTCGTTTTTTAGCTTTTTAGATTTTTAAAATGAATTTGAATAAGACTTCGTTTTAATTTTCGTAATATCCTCGTCGTTCCTAATTATGAGCTGTTGTGTAGCCAACCGTGGCGCCAATTTTAGGGTTCAACGGAATCGACTTGGAGGATGTATACGTCATCGGGCTAGTAAATTGAGTGAGTATCTAATTGATATTAGAGTTCGGAATTTTGTAATAGCTTTATGTAGTGGTAGTTTTTCATTATAGAATTCCATATAATCTGATATGCCTGTAAATCGAGTCGAATGAATGAATGCTCTTTTTTTATTTATTTTTATATTTACCTGTTTATTTACTATTATTCAAATGACACAATAAAATGAATAAACGTGCCCAATCGTTGTACTTACGGTTCTGTTTTTATGAGACGGGCGTGACACAGCCGAACCACGACCGTGTTATCATTTTACACAGTTTTCTATAATCGCTTTGTAGCTAAACTAACTTCTCGGAAAACATAGGTAATTAAAACAGACAAATGAGATAGAAAATAAATGTTTGTTATTGTATCCTAGAGCTACTTTTGTTTTTTATTGCCCTATGTAGACAGACGAGCATACGGCCCACCTGATGGTGAGTGATTACCTTCGCCCATGGACAGCAATGCCAGGGGCAGAGCCAAACCGCTACTTACCGAAAATTTGGATGAACTGGGTGGTATTTTAGCGTGTTGTATATATGTAACCTTTATAAGCTTAGTTTGTATATATGTATATTTGTCTACAACGGAATCTTTGATCGTACTTATCCGATTCCGAGGTGTCCTATAACCTAAAAATTTGCACACACATCAAGGATCGATGACAATGCAATAACATAACTTCTCTCTAATAATCCTGACCAGTTTTAATAGGAAAAAAAGTGGAATTAATTGTTAGTTTGGATTGCTATTTAAGTCTGTTTTTTTAAGATTTTACAACAAAAAACACGTGAACACATTTGACGGTTTTTCTACCATCGTCGAAGTTTATCTGTACACTATATACAATAGTTTCATTACTTCGCAAGCAATAATTTTAATACACCTTAGCGATACGAGGTAGGTCGGGCTTTAAAACCATTTACTTCCCAACGATTGATAAATAAAAGCTTGTCAAAAACTCGTATTGAACCACCGGCAAACGTCTCTGTTATTAAAAAAAAAAAAATCGGTTGTCTGTAAAGTCGGTCTACTGACGATAGTTGAACGTGACAACGTCATAAGAAAATACTGAAGGATCTTCACTTCACTTCTTGGACTTCATACTTGACGAAAACATGTAAATGTATTATTGTATAGCAGCTGTCCACGCGGATGCATCGCTCACTCAAGTAGGAGAGAGACAGATGTCGAACGCTGCCGAACGCGGAGGCCGATTGTGCCTCTTTGTCGTTCGTTGCGCGCTCTCGCTTGCACTTCAAGCCTTTAATGGAATGCCTCAGAGCGAGGTAACGCCACATGAGTCATGTTTTTCGTGCACACAGCCGGCTCCATCGAATTATAAGACGTTGTCACGTGAAAAACAAAAAAAAAACTTGTGGTAACTCTTTCTAGGCCTGGTGTAAAATTTATTTAAATATAAATTCTAAATAGCTGTTCGCGGACACAAGTGGAAAAAAGTAAAAATAACACTCTTTAATACTACATTACGTAATAACTGTCTATGGGACTGGCTAATCGTTTGCCTAACCGAGAGGATAACGGGAAATATCGACGGGTTCAGTCCCCCTTTAAAACACTACTAGTTTCCCAAGCTAACATCTTTATAAGTTTGTTTACAATTAACTTTATTTTCTTGGTAATGCTTAAGACTTTTCTGGAAACAAGCATTGTATTGGTGTTGTCGTATTATCAAATATTCTTCATAAATACATATATATAATTCTATGTTTTAATGTGATTCTGTTTTGATATGTAACATGGATATATTTTATTAATTAAGATGGCTAATCGAGTAGGGAGTGCTCTGAGAAATTGTTCGAGATGATACGGTCATCTTGTTTTTACTATCGCACCGCCCGCCACCGGAGTAGAGTTCATCCATACTACCTGGAGCCACTGCGTTCATCCACAGTGCGTTTCTAGAGGTATTTTTTGCCACGTACCATCCGGCTATGGAATGAGGTCCCCTCCACGGTGTTTCCCGAGCGCTATGACATGTCCTTCGTCAAACGAGGCTTGTGGAGAGTATTAAACGGTAGGTAGCGGCTTGGCTCTGCCCCTGGCATTGCTGAAGTCCATGGGCGACGGTAAACACTCACCATCGGGTAAACATGTTTATTTATCTTAGTACATAAACGAGGTCATCGCCTGCTTGCTGTTGATATTTCAAATACTTGTTAATTTCGAAATTCAAAATTTAATTCTATTTTATTTATAAAGAGATACCTAATATGCCATACGTGCATAGGAAGTTCTAGAATACGTAATGACTGATAGTTATTGAAGTCAAGGATTACGTGTTAACTCTTGTTATTCCTGTTCGACAGGTTAAATACAAAACGAATTTCCACATACATTTTCCTTAGCGAACGTTGTTAAGTACTTAATTTATCGGCGAATTATTTACAATATTTTCTAAGATATAAGTTATCTATATTATCAGATAGATTAAACGAATTAAAATATGTGGATTGTTCTATTAGACTCATCATACACGTCATCTCGGATCCTCCCGATCCACTAACGGTGCTTTTAGGTACCTCAAGCACCGGTCACCGTTCTCGTCGAACCTGCCGCTTACGACGAAGGGCTCGACGAGTAAATTAACCCTCAGACACAACCCACTGAGTTTCTCGCCAGATCTTCTCAGTGGGTCGCGTTTCCGATCCGGTGGTAGATTCTGCGAAGCACGGCTATTGCTAGGGTTCGAGTTAGCAACGTCGTCAGGTTTGAGCCCCGTGAGCTCACCTACTACTTAAGGTTACGCTGGAATAGCCTCTCAAGGCTACCAGCTTAGGTAGGAGAAGAGAAAAAAAAAAGAAAGACTCATCATTCTATTATTAATTTTGATTGTCGATAGGTAACAGATTTTTATTTTTATTTTTCTACATGAGAGGTATAAGGCGAATTTGTATTTACTATACATCTGCCATGAACTTTTGTCAATTTGTCAATGTTTTGTATTGATGATCACTTTGTTGGTGCGACTTAATAAATAAAGAAATAAATAAATATATAATACAAATGACATATTCTCAGACCGACTAATTTAATGATGCAGTAATTCGTGCTCCTGATTTCTTGGCTGACGGTCGTGGGTTCAATTCACATAATATCTATATGTGTATCTATTTAATCGTATATAAGTATGTATATCAGTCTCTGATTCCCATAGTACAGAGAAACCTAGTTTAGGGCCCAATGATCGTATGTGACTTACCCCCGGTTATTATTATTATTAACGCGCAGAGGAAAAAAAATGCAAGGAAAATTTAAATTTTTGTACATTATAGATAGTATATTTTAATATAAGATTAAAATCAAACACGATTTGAAATTCAAATTTAAAAAAAAAAAACCTAGAATCTTCATTGATTGATGCCTTTAGTGTTAAGATATTTTCATTTAAATCTTAGAAAAAGGAAATACATACGTATGAGAATATTACACTGAGAGTGTGTGTGATTTTATATACGCTTGTATATTAATAAAATAATTACATACAATTAAAATAATATATGTGTTGTGATTGTTATTTTACATTACTGTAATTGAATAAATGTCGGAAACTTCAAAAAACGAATGAGGAGGCTCTAATTGGGCTGTGTTTTCATCTGTTAATATATCTTCAATGAAAACATTACATTAGAATATATTAACATCTACATTCGATGACGATCTAGTGATACGAATCTATCTATATTGAAGACAATTTCTTTTTTAGCAAGTCTTATTAATTTCCTAAATTAAATTGTGTAAGAATAAGCAGGAAAGAAACAGTATAAAGCCGCAAAATGATTATATAACAATTCGAGGTTAGTTTGGACGAAGAATTAATTAAATGCATAAATAATCATGTAGCTTCCGTATTAAGCAAATACATTATATTTACAGCTATTGTTTGACGTAGCATCATTTCAAACAGAGAAATAAGAATTTTCTTATATTATTATCTATATATTAATACGTGAAGCCAAAACTTTGTATCCCTTTTTACAAAAATTGCGCGGACGGAGGAGTATGAAATTTTCCACATTTATAGAGAACATAGAGAAGAAGTGCACAATGCTAATATATTTTTTAAATAATGCATAAAAGATACATTAAATCAATAAAGTAAACATAACACACACTACATACCATGTATTTGACGCACACACGCATGCATACTATTTATTGTCAAACTTTTGTTCTTGACGTCTGTGGTCAAATTGAGAATAGATTAAATATTGTTTGTCTTTATTAATATTTTTTATAGAGTAGCCTTGGCGAAATTTGTGATTATAGAAGTATAAAATACAATCATAATAGCGTACAAACTTACAATTCCGATTAATTATAGTCGAATTTCGACTACTGCAGGATCTCTAGTAAATATTAAAATAAATATAATATCCTTCAACAAATAAACAACGAAAACTAATGATTATGTAACTATATAATTATTGAGAGAATAATAGTTATCTTGCACGATAATCATTAAATCGGCTCTGTTTATACGTCTCTATCTTAACAGACGCGCTTACACCATATTTTGTCACTTTCAATCATGATTGAAACAGGCTCCCAACATAAAAGACAACACAGTATAATTATTGAAAGTTTTATTACGTTTATAAATAAAGCTATAGGTAAAGGTGCCACAATTTTGTTTGTCTGTTTAAGTGCAGTAAATCTGTTACGAATTAAATAGAGATTGAGATAAAGGATCTGAGATTGATATTTTACTCGCCACCAGTCGTAAGTATTTATGAGAAAACTCAGAAGTGTGTATTCGTGATTTGAGAACATAAAACACTATCCTTACAACCGGTTAGCATTAAATACTGATTGCCAATATATATTTAACGAATCGAAAGGTGTGGTGTATGTATACACTTTATTGTAGGCCTAAGCCAGTTAATTTCAACTCGTTATGATTACCTTGAAGAAAAATTAAGTAGTACTTTATGATCAAAAGAATAAGATTGATTATTTAATATTATTTAATAAAAGTTACACCGTTTTAAAATTTCCAATCGCGGGGCAAAACCTCGTTATGTTAAATAAAATAAAAAATTAAGTACAGAATTATTTATAATTTACCCGAAATATCTTAGAGATAGATACACTTAGGATTTTTTTACATTTCATTCCGTGATAAAGGTGATACAAGTTATAGTTAAACAAATAAAACAATCATGTACAAAATTAATCCATTAAATTTATATAGAACATCACAAGTATCTTTCATAGTTTATTTCAATGCCGTATTAAGTAAAAACCAGTTTTGCACACGGAACAAAATATTGAAGATTTGGAAAAAAAATTGATTGCGCGAGCAATAAACTTTAAAGATCGTCACTTGGTATTTAGGTTCTAAGGGCGATATTTTTTTCAAATTTAATGTTCACCAAACCGAAAATACAAAACACTTACCGTACAGAGGTCCAACCATCAGCAAATATAGTGCTAAAATGCAAAATATTTGTGTTCTGCCTTGAAACGCGCGAGGCTTCAATGCGACCATCACTGTGTTTGCAACTAATTGACAGACCTCACGCAACATTTTCAACCTCTTGTTCTGCATCGTGTACCTAGTAATGGTACTAGCGCTCTCTTCGATTGGTAACACATCTTCGAGACGTATTAATCCGTACAAGAACGATAAAAAATACAGGACGAGTAACAATGAGAACACTCCATAGTAACCCAGAGCACGTAATAATATGCCGCTGAGGGCAGTGCCGGTCGGTGTCCCCAACGTGACGCATATCGTGACAAGCCCCAACCTAAACGTTCTGCTCTCGACCGTGGTTCTGTCTGCCATGAAACTGTACATGCCCATAAATATAATCACATAGCTTCCAGTAAACGCCGCGGGTAACGCTTCAATCAGCGCTGTCGCCGTCAGCGACAGCTCTTGGAAATAATACGTGGCGAACAGAAGTCCTGTATTTGAAAGTATCTCGCCGATGAAAGGGAATACAATACATATTTTTCTCTTTTTGTATTTATCACTCCAGGCTCCGACGAATATCACCATGATGGCGGGAATTATGGTTTGAAGAGGAAACTTCCAAGCGACTACTTTGGCGACTAATGATTGAACGTTGTTCACTTCTTCGTCGAGTCCTGTTGTGTTCCTTAATCTCAAACGGTCACAGATATCGTCGCCGTAATTAAAATTGACTCTGCAAGCCTTTTCCAGGTGCATACTTTGTACCGCCAGACTTGAAATAGACGTGCACATCATGTACATAAAAAGGCAGGGTTCTACTGTCGTTTCTCGAAGTACGTATTTTATTTGTTTCAAAATTATTTTCGATTTTTCTCTCCATGTTCCGCTGGAGGTTCCGGTGAGCAGTGTATTCGAATTGGCTAGCTCGTTGACGCTAGAATTGTTTTCAGTGCTCGTCAACATGTTCGTGCCAGTGAAAGTAAGAGTTAGTAAAAGTAACATAAAACGTGATAAAGAATATTTACTTCACACACAACACTGCGTCTGCGGCGCCCGCGTCACCCGCACTTGACTATACGGTTAATCCGTGACTTTTCGACTGTCGTTTCTAAAAACTTGAGCAGTAAATGTCAGGAATTAAGCGCGATATGGGTGTGCGGCGGTGCATACGAGTCGCTCGCATCTCGACTGCTACGATAATACAGGTCTCACTATCGACGACACCACTTTTAATAAATATGTAACTAATTTATCTTCTTACACTTCGAGTTACGCATCAGCCAACATTGTTCTTCGGCGGACGTTCGTGTACTTCGTGTAATGTTTTCGTCTTAAATGACAAATAGTTAGCACTTGTACAAACATTCGTACCGAATCGGAGTGCTTTGTTAAAAATGTTTGTTAACAAATCCTTTGTTATCAGGAATCATTATGTAGGATAAGAATGTCACGTCATTTCTCTTTATTTATTAATGTTATTGCACTCAATAAAGGAAAACAAACGAGTATCGTACAAATTGATGACCTTGGTAATAACCGCGATTTCATTTTCTTTAATAATTTTCTTAAACATAATCAGAACTAGCCAAACGTCTTGTCGTACCTATCTATAACAGGCGGGGAATTTTTGGATTTTTGTAAACATAGGAAACTTTCTCCTTAAATATCAAAGCCTGTTTGACGCCCACACTAAAGACGAAATACGCTATACAATTGTGTTATCTCGCATGTCATTGCATTATATCGTTGTCGTATTTTAAAACGAGTTGACATAGAAGCTTTCAGCTTCTAAATCGAGGCGTTCCGTACATAAATATCTTTAAATTAATACGTGAAGCAAAAACTTTGTATCCCTTTTTACGAAAATTGCGCGGACGGAGGAGTATACAATTTCCTATTTATAGAGAATAAAGAGAAGGAGTGCAGAATGATTATATTTTAAAAAAAATATGCATTAATAATATGTACATTAAATCAATAAAAAAACTTTACGCACTCTACCATGTATTTGACATACACACGCATGCATACTATTTGTTTATTGTCAAACTTTTGTTATTGCTTATAGTCTATGGTCAAATTGAGAATAGGTTAATATTATATTTGTCTATAGTGTAGTCTTGCCGAAATCTGTGATTAAAGAAGTATAATAAATCTTTGACAATAGAACCACAATAATGTTCATCAAACTTATGATTTCAATTAATTATACTCGAATTTCGACTACTACGGGACCACTAGTTTTAAGAAACATTTGTTTAGTCCACACCGAGTTTTTGTGAGTTCACCCCAGGGTGCGATAAGGGACTCGATGGTGTTATCCCCTATCTATTGCTTCGGCAATAAAAACCGGATCTAGTTTTATCTCGCTCACGAATATATTAATTAAATGACACAAAATTAAGTATCTCTTAAAATGAAACAAAAATAAGTCCATTTGTTATTAAGTATTTATTAAGCATTATAACAAAAATATGTACATGCATATTTTCCTTCGTTCCATTTTGTATTTAGTTTATAAAAGTACCATTTACAAATTTGAAAATTTTGCGATACTTTACTTCAAAATAGTAGTTAACGTCGTATAAAATCACTGGATGCCCAAAAAATAAAGGCCCAGATGTTTACAAATTCCAACGCTTTGCATCACAGGGACTAAACAGACAAACTATCAGTCGTTTTTAAGCTATTGCGTAGATTTTATCGCGGGCTTTGAGCGCGGCGACTGAATCAAGAAATTCCGTAACGAAATAACATGACACCCCCACTAAGCCTACTATGTAGCTCGCGTTCAACACATTCACAAGTTGCGGTTGTGTAGTGTTTGTGAATAAGCGCATGGCGTGACGTCACACTGCATGCGCATCATGAAAAGTCTGCCCATCTCTCTCTCGCGCGGTCTAGTTTATGAGTGTGTAGGGGACAGGTAATGTTTTGCTTTTATTAATGTTTAATATAGTCTTGTTTTATTTTTGTTTTAATATTAAATTATCATTGTCTAATTATAGTTGCATAAGTTGATAAAAAATGCTATGCAATAGCTTTACCGCGGCAGTTCCCAAGTGCCACACGTTTTTTTAAAATATTTTTGTAGTATCGCAAGTCCCCTGTCATATTATAAACAGGCGGAAAGGGTCCTAATTCTAAACGTTTCCTTTGCTCGCCTTTACCTACAACAGGTAGAAGAAACAGTGGGGTTAGTTTTTATGTTCGTGTCTACGGTACTTACTATGTTACCGTTATGAGTCTCTGAGCCTTGGCCACGCATTCGCCTTCACAGGTACAATGCCGGAAATATACAGATAACAGAATTACTTAATTAAGGCATAATAATTTGTAAGCTATCTGTTATTGTTCTGAAAATTGTACGTGCTTATAATAATGAAACGAAAAGGCAGATTACGATAGAAGTTTTAATTTTTTTAGGAATGAAGGATTAACGCTCGGTTGGAGAGTTTGCAGGCATTAGAACTATGTAGCTAGAATAGTCAGGCTAACAGTGATTAGGGTAGGAAAAAGAAGACTTTGGAATTGAAACCTTCAAAGGTATTTTTTGTCATTCTCTCGCAGTCTTCATCCTATAGATATATGTTTGTCTCTTTCAGTGTCGCTTTTTCGTTTCCTCAAAATTCAAATAAGAAAAAGCTAAATTCAAAAATGCAATCTCTTAAAGAGCACTTTGGTAATTTTTTCTGTGATGTTTATTGCTCATTTCGACGAGCCTACCTTGCTCTCACTAGTGTCATCCTTGTTTTATGATGATAAACTAGTTTGTCTGGCTAATAAATTTCAGTTTTAAATTTGTTTATCGTAAAATTTCTCAAATTTGTTTTATTAATTTCTTCCTGCTCCTACTGCTCGGTCATTTAGACTTCATTGAGGATCTCCCTACACTGTCGGTCGACTATCTTTCTCTATTGACATTAGTCACCGGTCTTGTTTATAATAAGTATGAATTTGGATGATGTTTTCTATCTAAGAGTTGCTTTGGTTTTGTTTTTTATCAAGACGCTTTTTTTTTTTTTTTGTCCGGAGGAAATCGCCGGACTCCCACTGGGTATGGAGGGTGGGGCATGTCGGAGTCGAACCGACTAAAACCTCCTGTCGCTCAACAACCAACGTCCAACCCTCGCATGAGACAGAACTCATGAAAAGGCAAGGCTACTTAGTTTAATAGAAAAAAATTCAAAAATGATTTTTGTTGTATAAAAATTCCAGACCGCTTGATTACTAGTAATTAAAATAGAAACAAAATTTTAATTGCCTTCATTTTTATTTCTCAAATTTCACTTCACAAGCAATTAGCAATATAGCCCGGGTTAGGTAGATGCCCACAGGAATTTCACTGATAGGCGTGAAACCCGGGAAAGGCTGTTTATTTTTTCTAAAATTTCATTGCAGTCACAGTGAAATGTTATTTGTAATTACCAATTCTGATGTAGAGAGATTCTGAGAAAAATAAATATATTAAATCGACAAGTTTTTGGAGATTCAAATATATTGAAATTGTTTCAAAGTATAATTGCTTCGAAGAAGACTCCAGGCACTTTAAATCAGTTAATATTGATTCGAAGCGATCGAGTGCCTACATAATAATATTTTTGCAGTTCCAAAGATATGGAATCCTATAATACCACTTCTTTATTATTGCTTAGTTGGGTGGACGAGCTCACAGCCCTCCTATTGTTAAGTGGTTACTGGAGCCCATAGACATCTACAATGAAAATGCTCCACGCACCTTGAGATATAAGTTCTAAGGTTATAGTTACAACGGCTGCCCCGCCCTTTAAACCGTAACGCATTACTGCTTCACGGCAGAAATGGGCAGGGTGGTGGTACCCGTGTAGACTCACAAGATGCCCTAGTATCAGTAATGAAACATAACATGATGATATCTTCTATCAAAAACAACGATGATACACTTGATAAAAAATACCTTTACATATCCATAATAATATGTCTATTGAATACGTCCGCACCTATAATTTTCTCTATAAAGTTGATATTTAATGCCTTCGATGAGGAATAAATGAGACTTAAAAAAAACTTAGCGACCATTAGAGGTAACTTATAAAATCCAATTAAGCTCCTTTTAATACGCACATTAAAATAGACAGGCGATCTTTTCAATGGCAAAGACATGCATTAAATGACTCTTATTTCGTGTTTATAAGTGCATTGTGTAATATAAGACTTATGTACTGACCTACCTTAGGTCACTGGAGTAGGTTTTAAAGACGTAATTTGTGGTAGGTTCTGTATTTGGTTCAACAATCAACGTTGCTAATGTTTAATTTAGATTAAAAAAAAAATGGAGGTATGTAATCTGTAATCGCAATTAGATGAATCTATCTACCTAAGTTTGTATAGTTCTTTAATTTATTTATTATTTATTTATTACCTACTCTTATAAGCGGTAGGCAGCGGCTTGGCTCTGCCCCTGGCATTGCTGAAGTCCATGGGCGATGGTAACCACTCACCATCAGGCGGGCCGTATGCTCGTCTGCCAACAAAGGCAATAAAAAAAATAAAAAAAACTCTTGTAGGTAGACGAGCATACGGCGCACCCGATGGTGAGTGGTTACCGTCGCCCATGCACACCAGCAATGCCAGGGCCAGAGCCAAGCCGCTGCCTATCATTAACTACTCTCCACAAGCCCCGTTTGCAGAAGGACAATTCATAGCGCTCGGGAAATACCGTAGATTGGAGCTCATTCCAAAGCTGGATGGTACGTCGCCAAAAATATCTTTGGAAACGCAGCTTGGATGAACGCAGTGGTTCTAGATAGTACGGATGAACTCTACTCGAGTGGTGGTGCGATGGTAAAAACACCAATCACACACGAGCCTCACGTACACTCAAGATGACAAAAATATAAGAGAAGACTTCTTCTTTATCTCCACCTTATCCCCCTAGGTGGGGTCGTCACAGCGAATTTTTCTATTCTCTTCTATCAGCCGTCATCTCAATACTCACTCCTCTCTCTCTCTCATATCGTCATTCACGCACTCCATCTATGTCTTCTTAGGTCGACCTCTTCCCCCTCAACCTTGCACGACGAAGGGAAGAAAGACTACGATAAAAAAAAAACGAGACCAAAAACATTTCAGTATGTATTTTTTTTATTGCTTAGTTCGGTGGACGAGCCCCACCCTTCAAACCGAAACGCATTACTGCTTCACGGCAGAAATATGCAGGGTGGTGGTACCTACCCGCGCGGACTCACAAGAGGTCCTACTACCACTAATTACGCAAATTATAATTTTGCGGGTTTGATATTTACTACACGATTCCTTCACCGTGGAAGTCAATCGTGAACATTTGTTAAGTACGTATTTCATTAGAAAAATTTGTACGCGCCTGAGATTCGAACACCGGTGCATCGTTCAACACGAATGCACCGGACGTCTTAACCTTTAAGCCACGACGACTTCATTGTCCATTCATGTTATAACTAATGATCGATTTATAATCGAATCTGGACTCATTGATGCAGTAGTAGTCAAGATCAGTGATAACTAGATTACAAGGCGACCGAAATAGCTCGAAGTAATAGATTTAATGAAATAAATTTAGAATAATCGTTATGTATTAAGTATCGATTTAATCCTTAGTAGAATACATTTAAGACTTCAACCTACATGCATGTACAGGTAGGCAGTGTTAATTTCTTTAACAAACATCAGCAAACCAAAGGCAAACCCATGCCCGCTGCCGTTAATTGAGAAATCTTTGGAAGCCCCTTTTGAGGAAGAATTAAGCCGGTGTATCCATTTATCTTACTGAATTTAACACTAGTAATATTCTCTGAACAGAATTCGTCTTCTCGCATTAAAACTGTATAATCTCAAAACTTACTAATATTGCAGGAGAGTGTTTTATAGGTTTAACATGTGATATTTTTAATATTAATCATCTTTGCAACATTTATTTTTTATTTTTTAACAGTTACATTATCTGTTAAAGTAAGATAAAATTATGTATTAATTTTTTTAATAGTAGTCAAAACAGGTAAACTAAAAAAAAAAACTAAAACTAAACTACGCTCTTTTGACAGTATTTATGAGAAAAATACTGGTGATACCAAATGATTCCGCATATTAATGCAATTTCGAATATTTTTGGAAATTGTACACTTTTAAAGCGAAAAGACGAATTTTACTTTTCGGGTGATGCTATCGTCTGATATTGCTAGGTCTTGGCATAATTTTCCCAATAGAGTAATAATTTTGTGTCTAGAGTTTTCATTACAACTAGACAAAGAGAAAACAAATAAGAGGGTATCATTTCGCCCCTTGTTCGTCATTCGATTGGTAATTTTTTTTGTTAAGTTTAGTAGCTTTAGTGTTATGAATAAACACTTGGATATTTTTTTTCCCAATACGTCGAGAACAAAGCAAATGAAAAAACGTAAAATGTAGGTGAATCAAGCTTGATTTCTCAGTGATTATGGTCGAATTATAAGAACTTACAACTTTTTTTTTATTGCTTAGATGCATGGACGAGCTGGTGTTAAGTGATTACTGGAGGCCACTCAAGGTGGGTGGCGCATTTACGTCGTAGATATCTATGGGTTCCAGTAACCACTTAACACCAGGTGTGCTGTAAGCTGGACCACCCATCTAAGCAATTAAAAAAAATCGATTATTCGGCGAATACAATCTTAAATACATATTGATTATCCAAGCAACAATAACTCTAGTCAAACAAAGCAGGCGTCAATGAACTTTCAATGTTATTGTACATAAAATATGTTTATTACCAAGAACAATTATAAAATTAACATATTTTTTACAAATACATATAAACTGTAATTCGTCTAAAATAAGACTTACAAACTGTATTCATTATTCTTTTACTCATAACTGCGATTAGTTAAATTTAGTTTTATAGGTTACTACAAAAAGTATTTTTCATAGTTAATAAGTTTACATTCTTAAGTTAATAAATATTTAAGATAAAAAAAACTCTAACGAGTGTCCTAATTGGTAATAATGAAGCTTAATAGACCTATTTCAAATTAGTGATAATAATAAAACAAAATGATTGTTTGTTAGCAATAAGGTTTGTTTGTTCGTACTTAATCTACGCATTTGTCTATCCAATGGATCAACTCCAACTAACGGTTAATCTATCTAATATATAAAATTCTCATGTCACGGTATTAGTTGCCAAACTCCTGCGAAATGGCTCAATGATCCCCAATGAATACTACTGGTTTTAAATATTCATCTAAGAACCAACCGCAGTTCTCAGGCTGAAGTTTCACGCATAATGGATCCGTTGCATTAAGCCACATGGAATTTACGAAAATAGCTCGTAAACTTTTCTGAATTAATGATATCCAGCATGGCGGTATGGAGTTGGAGTCGAAGCCTTTTATTTTTAATTTTCAAGGACAAATAGCATGCGCACTCTCTTTATTTAAATGGGCGGACTTCGAACAGCTGCTATGCTGTATCCTCTTCTATCGCATAGGATGGTTGGTTGGGATCTCTCACTCGCACATATTCACTCGGAGCAATATTTCACTTTTCTAAATTCGACAACCGCAATTCGGGACTGATTTTTCGCAGGCAACCCTATACCACCGTGTTCATTATAAAATTATCTTATTTTCATTTAATTTTCATTCTATAATCAGACCGTTGCAAAATGCTAGTATCGATTTCCCTGTTTATACCTGGCAACATTTAGGTTGTGACCGGAAAAAAATAGGCAGCCTAACGTTTGCATATCCTATGGGCTTCATACTTTCGTTTGGTATAGAATTTGTTTAATAAACAAATCGGTTAAGTGTTTAAAAAGAAATTAATTAGTTTTTTTAATAAATCAAAAAATAAATAAATAAATATTTACTAACAATCACGCCACGTTACTGGTCCCGTGATAAGTTCGTAAATAACTTGTGTTACAGGTACCAGATAACGGATATAAATGTAAGGTTTTTATTATACACATACATATATTTAATATTTAATAACATCCATAACCCTGGAAAAGACATTTATATTTATAATACAAATATCTTCCCTTGGCGGGAACCCGCGACCCCCTTGTGTAGTGACCATGTCACTTACCACTACACCAGACGGCCGTATACTATACGTCCAGTATACAAATTAATTGTATACTGGACTGAAATTTGTTAGGCAACTCATATGCAATATATTTATTGACATATTAAATTTAATATAAAATACGTTTCATCAAATAAACATCTCGGTGAAGGTCGTGTTATAGCGAGATCTTATACTAATACCCTTAAATTTTAAGGGTGGTCCACCCAAAAATAATCATCATTCATCATTATCCTGCCCTACTCCCAGTTACCTGGGGTCGGCGCAACATGTTTTCTCCATCCATACTCTTCTATCATATACCATTTCTTCGCTCACTCCCCTCTTACCCATATCGTCTTTCACGCAATCCATCCATTTCTTCTTAGGTCTACCTCTTCCTCTATATCCTTCCACATTCATAGTTAACATTTTCTTACCAACCTCATTTTCATTTCGTCTCATCACATGTCCATACCATCCCAAACGCGCACTTCTCAGCTTCTCTGTCACAGTTGCCACTTTCAGACTTCCTCTAACATATTCATTCCGTATTCTATCCATTCTCGTTACTCCACACATCCATTGCAACATTCGCATCTCTGCTGCATGCAATCGCCTTTCATCCGCCACTTTACTGGTCCAACAAGCTCATCCATACAAGACGGCATGCAGGGGTTTCCACCCAAATATAATATTTCTTAGAAATAGTGTATATCGACTTCTGCGAGTGCACCATCTCGCAGAAGGAGGCGGCGGGGCGCGTGAGAGACGCGCAATCCCGCCGCCGTCGAGCGGGGGCCAGGGAGGCGGATCTCGCCCAAGCCCTGGCCCTGTAAGTGTTTCGGGTCCCCCTCAAATGTCGGTCTGGGGACCGGCGAGGGGGGCCTAAGAAGACGACGTGCAAGCTGCTCTGCACGCGTTTTACGCAAGAGCATCCGGGTGATGGAAGGCCGGCTATCCTCGACCCACGCTGGTTCTGGCCCAGCGGGGTATTCCGTAGGGTAACCCACTCTAACCGGCGCCATCTAGGCGGGCTTCGGACAGTCTGCCGACCGAGAGGGCTGGTGGTCGTGGCGCCGACGACCGCCAGTCCGGCGTCCCGAGGGGGAGGGTGATGGGAGAGATGTGCTCCGCACTAAACGCTTCACTTTCCCCCCTTTGCCTTGTCATGAGTTCTGTCTCATGCGAGGTTTGGACGTTGGTTGTTGAGCGACAGGAGGTTTTAGTCAGTTCGACTCTGACATACCCCGCCCAGTATCCCCAGAAAAGGGCGGAAGTCCGGCGATTTCCGCCTGACCAACAAAAAAAAAAAAAAAGACTAAAAAAACGTTTGCCGGGTCAGCTAGTAAAATATACAAAAATCTGTATTTCTCAACTTTAACCTTCTTATCTCCCAAAAATATACGAGTATTATGTTTCGGATGCGTAGTTAGTTTATTGACCTAAAATTGTTTTTTTTTTTAATTTAAAGATAAATAAATTTCAACGTTGATAGGCCTGTAACAAAATAAATGGAAATTTTAGCTTAAAAAGCAGAATTATACATACGTATATCCCACACCGTGTATATCTAACTTAGTTCAGTATTGTGTTTTCGATAATGAACCCGTAGTGATCTTAACATTCTCATCAAGCTTCGTGTATATGCAGTAAAAAATAATCCAAAAGAAATGGAACATTCTAATAATAACATCAAAATAAGAAGTCAAGTTTTAACCATCATCATCATCATCATCATCAGCCTTTATCTGCCCACTGCTGGACATAGGCCTTCCCCAATGCCTTCCTTTTTTTCGTTTTAGCCATACGAAGAAACAATAGATGTATATTTTGTAGTTTCGGTAGGCAATGGCTTGGTCTACTCCTGGCATTGCTGACGTTTAAGAGCGGCAGTAACCATTTACTATCGGGTGGGCCGTATGCTCGTTTGCCTATAAGGGTAATGTAATAAATTAAAAAAAGATGTGTGTTGTCGTGGGACACCGGATAGGAACGAAGTTCCTTGTTATAAAAATATTAATTTTAAGTTCTATTCGAGGTATGAAGAAAATAAATCTGGAGGTTTCGCAACAACCCACGGTCATTCGGTAACGTGCGAACTTATTGTGGTACACTTCATTCACGGTTGTTTGCATTAGAGTTAGTGTATTGCGTAAACGAACGCTCTGAGATCGTGGTCAATGAATGATAAAAAAATATGTTTTTTTTTTGTACGTTATTACAAAGTTAAGTCATACACTGTGTGCATTACTAATAAAAATCTTACGTTACGGACGTTTTTTTCCCGGTTAGGGTACCCCTCCGCATCGTCCCATAAGGAACTTCGTTCCAAAAGTTTGTAGTATGTCAAAAAAAAATCTTTCATCAACCAATGTCTGATGTTTTTCGTCGTAAGCAACCTCAATTTTGAGATTTCTCCAAAAGGAAATACATAAACGTATTTCAAGACCATTTTTAAGCTGTTAGATATTCTACCTGCAAAATATTATATACCTTAAAAATATCTAAATTTTTATACGAAGCTCGTGAATTTTCGTCTCGTTACGCTGTTTTCCTAAATGTATGAAATGACTAAAAAGTTCCAACTCAAATAAAAGATTCTCGTGTAAAACAAAATCATAATTATACATTTTGATTATACAATTAATGTATTAAGGTGTTGTTATTTGATTATCGTGGGCATGCATTTCCTTCAGTTCTGGGTTTTGGACAACGTCACGCTCCTGTTTCTTGTTGATTTTATAGAGGGTTCTGGAAGAAAATTGAGAATAATTATTACATCAATCAAACTATGCATAGGCTGGTATAGCATTCCTTATTATTACAGACCTCAAGTGAATAATATTAGAGCGTCGATTGACTAATGCGATCGCCTAACGTCAGGTAATGTGAGATTTATCGTTAACGGCCATCAAATTTGGCACAATAAAACCCCAGCTAACTTCATTTTAGATTAGGAGTTCAATACAAATTCAAACAAATTCAAGCCGTCTGGTGTAGTGGTAAGTGACATGGTCACTACACAAGGGGGTCGCGGGTTCGAATCCCGTCAAGGGAAGATATTTGTACGATAAATATAAATGTCTTTTCCAGGGTTATGGATGTATATTAAATATGTGTATAATAAAAATCTTATATTTATTTCCGTTATCTGGTACCTGTAACACAAGTTCTTTACGAACTTATCACGGGACCAGTTAACGTGGCGTGACTGTTAGTAAATATTTATTTATTTACTTCCTTTAAATTGCACACTGTAAGACTGTTCAAGATTTGGGGGGAAATTTTATTCATATTATATTATATTTTATCAATATATATATTGCTGAAGCTGGGAAGAGGAAGCTCATAAGCAATTTGGTACTTAGTGATTACTGAAGACCGACATCAAGCATGGTGAAACCACTCACGTTAAGATACGAGGTCACAGTCTCAACCATATAGCAGTCATTCCACTCTTCAACTTGGAACTTGGAAGGTTTTATTTTTTTTTGTACTTTTTATTTATTTATTTTTATTGCTTAGATTAGTGGACGAGCTCACAGCCCACCTGGTGTTAAGTGGGTACTGGAGCCCATAGACATTTACGACGTAAATGCGCCACGCACCTTGAGATATAAGTTCTAAGATCTCAGTATAGTTACAACGGCTGCCCCACCCTTCAAACCGAAACGCATTACTGCTTCACGGCAGAAATAGGCAGGGTGGTGGTACCTATCCGCGCGGACTCACAAGAGGTCCTACCACCAGTAAGAAGGTATAATTGGTTTGTCGCCTAAACAGATAGGATGGTGCCAGCCACGTGAGCTATTACGTAAAAACTGATGAAATAATTCCATAAACTCACCCGAATAGAAAGAAAGCTGGGACTGTCATTGCTGCGCCCAAAAAGTAAACTGCACCTGGTAGTGTGGTCACCGTGTTAGTAAAAAGCTTGCTGTATATAGGCGTGTAAATGATCAGTACAAGAGACTCGGCTAATCCAAGGAGGGAGCAGATTTTACCTGAAAATGAGTTGCATTATTTTTTTATCTATACTAATATTATAAAGCTGAAGAGTTTGTTTGTTTGAACGCGCTAATCTCAGGAACTACTGGTCCGATTTGAAAAATTCTTTCAGTGTTAGGCCATTTGTTGAGGAAGGCTATATAACATCACGCTAAGACTAATATAAGTGGAGCACCAACAAAGAATGTTTCAAAATTGTTTTTTTCCCTTTTGAGAGCTTCCGCTGCGTGCGCTGCAGAAACGGTTAAAGTTTCGCTAAAATAATGTATGACAGAATTGTTCCCCTTTAAAAGATCTAAAAAAAAGTTCACGATAGCATACGTCTATATGTTAAGGTTGGCTCACTATAACGTTTTTTTATGCTAACCAAATTTGTTCTAAAATAAAGCTTTATTTGTGTACTACTTTCCACGCGGACGAAGTCGCGGGCTTTTGCATAAATTACATAAATTTTTAAAGTTCCCGTTGCCTAAGCCGTCATGAGTCTAGTTTTAGACTAGATTAATAGACAATCAAAATTGAGTTTACGCTTTCACGTCTCAAAATATGAAGTAGCTAAATTTATTTTTCCCACGACCGAAGTTTATTAGTGCGTTAGCAGCCGCTAATCCCGCGGCCTCTTGTAATAATAACAATCGTTCGTGACACCATTCGACTGGATCAATAAAAACTTATTTCGCTTACCATAATTTGTACTAGAAAATAGTCTAAAATAGGTTGTATTGAAGTTCGCGGTTCATTCGTATCGACCGCAAATACGTCTTAGATCATTCAACAAAAAATTGCAGCATTCTTCGAAGATGAACAACGTAATCGCGTTGGTGATTTAAGTACCGTGTTTTTCTATATTTTTTTGTTTTTGTAAAATACGTCTTGTTATGTTAGAAATACTGGTATGAATCAATTATCTTTTACGTTTCCTAGAACGTCTGATAATTGTATTTTTAAAATCCACAGTTTAAATGTTTTTTCACAATTAATAACATAAATATTCATAATCATCAAATCACACAAATATTCAAGTTTAATTTATACAGTTAAACTAAAATCAATGAAAATTATAAAGTATTTTATGTTTTTATCTAATCGCTTCTATGTACCAGTTTTTATCTAATCCCATATTTATATACATATACGATTTCAAAAAACATAAAAAAGTTTAAGGTTCCATCCTAAGATAGGATGAAATTTACATACCTCAACAAAAACCATTCCTCTATGTACTCGCTTACGTAACAATGTTTTTTAACAACAGTATCATTATCTCATAAGGCACTCTCAAGTGGTATCTATAAAAACGGATCTGCCGTTGATTAAACTTCAACACAACGACATTGACCTTACCTACTTTATCCGGGTCCACGACTTTAGTTCCCAACGACCTTGTTGCCGTCACCCCGGTTGTTCCAAATAAATTAAAAACTGGACCAGAGAATAACCAAGCCTTTGTCGGTGCTAAGGCGTAAACGATACTGGAGATAGTTTGGCATGTCGCCGCTATAAGTCCTAATAAGGCGTCGTGCATTTTCAAGTGCTTACTAAAGAGTGTCACAGCCAATAAAGTCCCTGGAAATAAATTTTCATTTCGATTTATTTAAACATTATTATTGGTAAAGCATTATTGTATTATGTAGGTATATTTATGTGGTATTGTAATTCGGTAGGCAGCGGCTTGGCTCTGCCCCTGGCATTGCTGAAGTCCATGGGCGACGGTCACCATCAAGTGAGCCGTGCGCTCGTCTGCGTCTGCGTCTACAAGGGCAATAAAAAAAAGTATGATCGATCGGAAGTAAATGAAAAAGATTATAGACGTGAAGCCGCGATTTAACACGAAGTTTGCTGACGAACATACCCCGTGTACAGTTGGCCGCGGAGATTCCATACTACGTTCCACAAAGGACTTTAGTAAAACACTCCCTCACACACTCCCCTACAGGACCTCTTTTGAGTCCGCACGGGTAGGTACCATTGCCCTGCCTACTTCTGTCGTGATGCAGAAATGCGTTTCGGTTTGAAGGGTGGGGCAGCCGTTGTAACTATACTGAGCCCTTAGAACTCGTATCTCAAGATGGGTGGCGCATTTACGTTGTAGATGTCCATGGGCTCCAGTAACCACTTAACACCAGGTGGGCTATGAGTTCATCCACCCATCTAGGCAATAAAAACTAAAAAAAATAAAAAGCATGGCATATTGAGAGGATTCAAATCAGCTTCCACGGCATCATGGTCATGATGGGTTATTACTTAACGTAAGTGCACCATATGAATCACTGCTGTGCATTTTTTAAGGATTGATGCAGCGATAGTTTTGCGCGCCTAGAACTATATTATAAAGGAATTAACTAGTTTTTTGTTTTGCATTGCACCGTTCTTATAATATTTTTGTAACGCTTTCAAAGAAATACGTCTCTGATCATCAATAAAGCAAAGGTTAGCCAAGTTTTTGCTGCACTAGGATATCTTAGTCTTTGTTTGAAGAAGGACTCAGCATTGTACTTATATTAATTACGTTTAGATGTTGTAATTTTATTAGTTTACTAGCTGTATCCGTCCGCTTCGCTGGGCATTTAAAATTAACATTATTATTTCTCACCCCCACAAATATTCTCATCATTAACGCCCCCGCAACTGGTGTAAGGAGTCCGACACTCGTATAAATATTAGCCTATCCATTAAGTACATGTATTTTCTACATGGATACTAAGTTTCAAGTCAATCGGATGCATGGCTCAGTAGTTATAACGGAACATCCGTAAAAACCACTGTAGATTTATATATTAGTATAGATGATATACCTGCCGTTCCCATCAGTGTAGAGTACGTAATGAACAAACTCAAGTCAACGACGTTCATGCTGAATTTGTTCAATGCGTATAACGTGAGTACGGAGAGTTCACCTGAAAAATAAATAATAATAATTCATACATGGTTACCATAAAGCATACGTACACAGATTTCGTATAACACAAGACCCTTTTTTGGTCCCTGCGATTCAAACACCATACAAACGATGGAACCCTTATTATATCATTGTCCAAAATATTTTAAAACAAGGTATGAATTTGAGACTATACGTCGAATAAATAACATAGACTTTAAAGATTGCAATGAAATTATAAAAAAGAGGAAACATTGAATAAATTTATGATACATTTAAATGAAATTATTTATAGCCTCAAAAATTTAATAACACTTAAATATAATTTAATGCACTTTTACATTTCTATTTACACTTTTACAAAACATTATATTAACCACTAGCGACCCGCCCTCGCTTCGCTTCGGAAACATTAAAACACACATGAAACAAAAAAAATAAATAAAAAAGTAGCCTATGTTCATCAGGGAAAATGTCGGCTTCTAAAGAATTTTTCAAATCGGTCCAGTAGTTTCGGAGCCTATTCGAAACAAACAAACAAACAAATCTTTCCTCTTTATAATATTAGTATAGATTTACAAATTTACATGACATCTTAGTTGCTTTCATTTACATATAAAGTTATATATTATATTTATGTACTGTCTACTCAAAATCACCTTATCATATATTATTTTATCTCTCATTATAATAATTATATTCAAATATTTAAATATCTATGCATCTTGTTAAGTTTCGAAGTAGTCAATAGCGTCGAAATTTAATAAAAGAATCTATTAGCTTTTAAAAATAAACAATACTTTAGTCTAACACGCCTAAGAGTTTATCAGCTAGATCTTCGTGACTGAATGTTGATTAGATGATTTAAATTTCTGACGCTACTGCTTTGTCTACTTTTAGGGTATCCTTCGAACTTTTAGTCGAGGTATTGGTAGCTCAGTATGTTGCGAGTCCGCACATGTCCGTACCTTCATCATGCCTGTATCTGCGGCGAGGCATGTATGTACACATTTGAAAATAAATGACAGCTGTTATACAAATGCAATCCAGACCTAAATCCCAAGCCTTTTTCTTTTATTGTTTAGATGGGTGGACAAGCTCACAGCCCACCTGGTGCTAAGTGGTTACTGGAGCCCATAGACATCTACAACATAAATGCGCCACCCACCTTGAGATATAAGTTGTAAGGTCTCAGTATAGTTACAACGGCTGCCCCACCCTTCAAACCGAAACGCATTAATGCTTCACTGCAGAAATAGGCAAGTGGTGGACTCACAAGAAGTCCTACCGCCAGTAATTACGCAAATTATAATTTTGCGGGTTTAATTTTTATTACACGATGTTATTCCTTTACCGTGGAAGTCAATCGTGAACATTTGTTAAGTACGTATTTCTTTAGAAATATTGGTACCCGCCTGCGGGATTCATACACCGTTACATCGCTTGATACTAATGCACCGGAGGTCTTATCCTTTAGGCCACGACGACTTCAAAACTTAAGACGTGTTAATGTAGTCTTATCTTAACTTAGTATTAGCACTATGCCTAAAAAAATCAGTTAATTTAAGGTAGACGGTAATATTGTCTGCCGATTTTAGCCATTAAAAACAAACTAGGGTCCCGTAGTAGTCGAAATTCGACTATAATTAATTGGAATTGTAAGTTTGTACACTGTTATGGTTGTATTTTATACTTCTTTAATCACAAATTTCGCCAAGACTATACTATAAAAAATATTAACAAAGACAAACAATATTTAATCTTTTCTCAATTTGACAACAGACGTCAAGAACAAAAGTTTGATAATAAATAAATAGTATGCATGCGTGTGTGCATCAAATACATGGTATGTAGTGTGTGTAATGTTTTCTTTATTGATTTAATGTATCTTTTATGCATTATTTAGAAAAAAGATTAGCATTGTACACTTCTTCTCTATATTCTCTATAAGTGTGGAAAATTTCATACTCCTCCGTCCGCGCAATTTTCGTAAAAAGGGATACAAAGTTTTTGCTTCACGTATTAATATATAGATGTAAGGATATTAAATAATTTTAATTAGTTCATGTTTTTGTCTGACTAGAATGGTCCACTAATGAGATATTCATTTACATAATATTAGATCATATTCACTGAGACATCGAGAATTAGAGTAGTTTTTTGTTTAAATAATAAGTAAATAAATATATATTTACTAATAATCACGCCACGTTAACTGGTCCCGTGCTAAGTTCGTAAAGAACTTGTGTTACAGGTACCAGATAACGGAAGTAAATGTAAGATTTTTATTATATACATACATAATATATATTTAACATACATCCATAACCCTGGAAAAGACATTTTATATCTATCATACAAATATCTTCCCTTGGCGAGATTCGAACCCGCGACCCCCTTGTGTAGTGACCATTTACTACTACACCAGACGGCCCTTATTATATACATTTTTATAAGCATGATTTTTTCTTTCTTGTCTAATCTTTTAAAGGTGAACTTATTTTTTTACTGATTGGTAATACAAAATATCTGTTGTCAAAAAGAGGAAAAGAGAGAAACGTTTCTGATTTATTTTGTCTTTGCCTATTTATAAATTCATTAATTACATCGTACTGTTTAAGTGCGCTAATCAAATCAAAGGTCAGAGGAACATATACGATAACATTCTGAACTGCTCAAAATATTTGGGCGTCTGACCTCACAATAACTACAACTTCTCCTTTCTTTACACGTTATAACCTTAACTTACTGAAGGCAAATTCGCAGCGTACTCTCGCCCAAGCATCCGATCCCCCCGAGATATGAACTTGGGGGTAAGCAAATTGGCCCCACCCCAGACCCAAATTTTATTTTATTTCATTTTATTTCCATTAAACTAAACCATTAAATTAAAATTGCTTTTATGATTTTTGTCGAGTTTTTACTGTCATTTATAATAAATTGTATATTAAATTGTAGTATGCTTATTTATGCAAACAAAGTCATATGTAGTCTATATTTAACATTATATGTATTCTATAATACTGAGATGTTATTTTAAGGAAGATTTTTGTTTCGAGTTTGTTATTTTTTTTGTTTTGTTGTTGTTTGTTATTCTTTTGTTAATGCACCTACCATGCATTATCTCTGCACCACCCTATGGTGGACTGGAAGAGAATGCCCATGGCATTAAGTCTGCCTGTGTACAAGTTTTGTTTTGTGCATAAAGTATAAATAAATAAATAAATAAATATTTCCGACGCTTCCTTCTTTTATATACTTTACAGTTTTTGTGGTCACGGATGAACACAAAGTAATTTTTATTATGTCTACAACGAAAATCTGAAGAAAATACTATACGAGTGTTTTGATTATTTAAGAAAATATAGCAGTAGCCGAAAGGTCCGTCTTTATCTAATACAGGGTGGCCCATAAGTCCTTTGAAAAGTAAAATTTGAATAAAACGAACAGGGCGTGCGTGAGCGGTGCAGGGGAAGCGGGGGGAGTAACTTCGGTTTCTGGGAATTTAGTCGCGATGGAGCGTTTTACCGGAGCGGACCGTGCGTTTTGTGTGCGCGAGTTTTATAAAAACGACAATTCGGCAACCGTTGCGCGGCGTAAATTTCGAGAACACAAAGGTTTACACAACTTTGACGACACTCCAACTCTTCAAACGATTAAGAACTGGGTTGCTAAGTTCGAGGAGACCGGTTCGACGTTAGATAAACCGCGGTTGGGTCGCCCAAGGACGTCACGTACGGAACAAAACATAGACACAGTGACACAGTCTATTCGCGAAAATCCGACACAGTCAACTCGTAAGCGCGCCAGAGCATTAAACGTATCCAGGACATCGTTACAACGGATTTTGAAGAAATATTTACATATGCACCCTTACAAAATTCAGTTGGTTCAAGAATTAAAGGAAACTGACGGTATTCAAAGACAAAATTATGCGAATGAAATGTTGAATCGGTTTACTTCCTTCAATAACATAATGTTCTCTGACGAGGCTCATTTCCATCTTAACGGGCATGTTAGTAAACAAAATTGCCGCTATTGGAGCCCCATCAATCCAAAACTTAAGCATCAGAAGCCCTTACATAGTCCGAAAGTGACTGTTTGGGCCGCTATGTCAGCCCATGGTATCCTAGGGCCTTACTTCTTTGAGGATGGCAGAGGGCGCGCAGTTACTGTTACGTCGGAGCGATATGTGGCTATGATCGAAGAGTTTTTCATACCAGAATTGCAAAACTTTTCAGGCTTTAATGCCAGGACGTGGTTTCAACAGGATGGGGCCACTTCTCACACCTCTAACACTGCTATGCCCGTTATCCGTCAACTTTTTCCTGGCAAAGTTATCTCTAAGAGAGGAGACATTTCCTGGCCTCCACGTAGTCCAGATCTGACCCCGATGGATTTTTTTTTGTGGGGCTACCTTAAGGCTAAAGTATACGACACAAACCCGCGGTCAATTGAGGCCCTAAAAGAAAACATCCGCAGAGAAATGACAAGCATTTCAGCAGTGACGTGCCGCGCAGTCATCGACAATTTTAGGCGTCGTTTGCAAGAGTGCCGTGATCGCAACGGATTACATTTAGGAGATGTTATTTTCAAAAAATAATTCCCGTTTTTTAAGCTTTTTATGTAAATAAAAATTTAATTCATAATGTAATTAGTTTTATTTTAATAATTTTTTTTCATATCAAATGACTTATGGGCCACCCTGTATATAAAATTCTCGTGTCACAGTTTTCGTTGCCATACTCCTCCGAAACGGCTTGACCGATTTTGATGAAATTTTTTGTGCTTATCCGGTATCTATGAGAATCGGCCAACATCTATTTTTCATCCCCCTAAATGTTAGGGGTAGTCCACCCCTAAATTTTATTTTTTATTTTTTAGACAAATTTTTTAATTTCTATTTTTTTATGATACAACATACAAAAATACATACAATCCTCAATTTTCACCCCTCTACGATCAACCCCTATTTTTTATTGGTTAATTATAAACTTTAATTTTTTTGGCAAGATTTTCATTTTTATTTTGTCATGAATTAAAATAAAAAATCTGATGTTACTCTCAATTTTTCATCCCTCTATGATCAACCCCTATTTTTTATTTGTTAATTATAAACTTTAATTTTTTCGGCAAGTTTTTTATTTTGTTTTGTCATGACTTAAAATAAAAAAAATCATATTACTCTAAATTTTCACTCTTATACGATCAACCCCTATTTTTCCATTCCGATTAATATTTTTTTTATTCTATGCACAGATCCGCAATAAGGTTGCAAGATGGCAATCAAATATTATAATTGTAGTACGATAAATTCTTATTCAGAGTTTATAATATCAAGTTCCTTTAATTATGATTTTTTTAAAATTGAATTTGATCTCCCGCCCTCGGCGGTCGACTACTGATCAACTATCAATCGATCAGCTATCCCCGCCAGGTGTCACCACTCATCCAGCAAACATCACGTAGTAGGGATGAGGACGAAGCCGGTCTCCTGTCTTACGTACTCACTATACATAATAGATTATACACCTAATATATTTGAGAGCTATACAATACTATACATTTTTCAGCCATGTTTTTTTGGTTTTATTTGTGTATCAATAGTATGTTCGGTAGGTCTGAGAATCGGCTACTATCTGTTTTTCATACCCCTAAGTGAATTTTTTTGGATATTTTTTTTTGTTTATAATGAGGTATTATGTGGTTAAAGGAGGTTTTTTTTTCTACAGTAGAATTTCCCTAGAAACTTATTTAAGGCAACACAACGTTTGCCGGGTCAGCTAGTAGTCTATAGGTATTATGAGTGTTCTATGGAAATGATCTCAAACACCGCGATAGAGTTTTCAATTCTACATATTACTTAAGACGTACTCTTCTAGTTCTAGAATAGTATAACTGGAACTAAGACTTTCATAAGGATGCGATGGTTCATAAAATTTACGTCTTTACTTACGTCTGGTTTTCGGTTTTGATAACGGGTTTTCCGTTCAACTCAAACTTTTTTTTTTACTCATGCAGCCGACACAAAGTAAACAGTACATATATATCACAACACTACTGCATGAAATTATTATATTACTGGTGGTAGTACCTCTTGTAAGTCCACACGGGTAGGTACCACCACCCTGCCTATTTCTGCCGTGAAGCAGTAATGCGTTTCGGTTTGAAGGGTGGGGCAGGTAAGTCGGTCGCAGTACTATACTCAAAGAATGGGTAACTATTCGGTTAATTAATTAATCGCCTTTCACGACACGAGTTAAAGTGGAGCTATTCTAAGCCTATATTCTTATATAATAATTATAAGTGTCCAAGACAATTTTCGACCTGTAAAAGGTTTGTATCGAGAATATGCGCTTCCCGAGCGCTATGTAATGTCCTTCTTCAAACGAGGCTTGTGAAAAGTGTTAAGCGGTAGGCAGCGGCTTGCATTACCCCTGGCATTGCTGAAGTCCACGGGCAACGGTAATCACTCACCATCAGGTGGGCCGTATGCTTGTCTGCCTACAAGGGCAA
Source organism: Bombyx mandarina (assembly GCF_030267445.1). Lineage (NCBI taxonomy): Eukaryota > Metazoa > Arthropoda > Insecta > Lepidoptera > Bombycidae > Bombyx > Bombyx mandarina. Next base: position 7,136,494 of record NC_143225.1, on the reverse strand, counting down.
TAAAGCTGCGGCTATTCATGGAAATACTCATATCAAATTATGTAAAAGGTATCGAGAATTGAGGAGATAGTCATTTCTTATGCAAAATGTAAAAAGGGTAGTAGATATTGGTCACGGGTCAGATGGAACTCGTTTGCCTATATCGGCAAAAAAGATTGCACAAACAAATTACAAGTTCAACCCTTTTTTTTCTAAAATAACTATATATTTCCAATAAAAATATTTTTATTGAAGACAAAGAAATAAGAACGAAGCCCATTGGAAAAGAGAAACATCATAAATTTTATTCTGTATGCGATCGGAAAATGTTCTATGCTTTTAGAAAATAGCGCCAACATTATGCGGTAACGGTAGGCAGCGGCTTGGCTCTGCCACTGGCATTGCTGACGTCCATGAGCGACGGTAACCACTCACCATCAGGTGGGCCGTATGCTCGTCTGCCTATACGGCAAAAAAAAAAAACAATTACGCGATCAAAACGTGTTTGGCTGTAAAACTCGACAGTTGCAAAATACTATCTGGCCGCTTTGACCGAACCAGTAGTAGTAGGTTGATAAACTGGGAATGCATACCAAGTACTCATCTATACATATAAATAAAATTAGAGTCTGTTTATAATATTGAAATAACCGCTTTTTACAACATGCATATGAAATATATACGGTACATACACCAAAATAACATTTTTTACAATTTTTGTCTGTCTGTTTGTTCTGGCTAATCTCTGGATCCACTGGGCCGATTTTGATGAGACTTTCACTAATAGGTAGCTGATGATATGAGGAGTAACTTAGGCTAGTTTTTTTTTAGAATAGCTTCGCCCCACGGCGTCATCCGCAGTTATTGTCGTACCGCGCGCAACATGGCGGGACTCGCCTATCAATAATAAAATTTAATGTTTCCGAAGGGAAGCGATGCGAGGGAGGGTCGCTAATTGAAAATAAAACTGAAAATAATCATCGTTTGTTACGAATTCCAATCGAATCGTTAAAAACCAAGAAAGTTCAAACAAAATAAAATTTATCACTTTGCTATAAATCCACAGTGCCCCGAGCCCCTAATAATTGTCATAAACCTATTTTAATTTATTATGCCATCATGAATCATCATCATCATCATCATCATCATCAGCCTTTATCTGCCCACTGCTGGACATAGGCCTTCCCCAATGCCTTCCACATAATGCGGTCCTCCGCCTTCCGCATCCATCATGAATGCATTATATAAAAAAAGTACATAATTTATATGATTTAGATTCTTGAATTAGAATGGACATTGGAATTTTTTGGATGCGGTTCGCAAGCATTTATAAAACTAGAAAAACAACTCTATAAAATCTTCCTAGAGTCAAAGAGTCTTTGTTGATGAAGAATCAAACGAAGTTCTAAATCGCAATTTTGACATTTAATAACATATTGTAGGTTACAATTAGTTTCCACTGCTCGGAAAAAGCGAGTTATACCCTTTTTTATTTCCTTTTATTAGCGGCTCAATGGTCATTAGTTGATGATTGGATGGATCTAACAAACATTAGATACAAGTCTCATTTTTATTATAATAATGGCTCTCTCCATCGTCCAAGTGGAATCCGTATCTGCTTTGCGGAAAATAGATTTTATTTCAACACATTTGGCGCTTCAAACTAAAACTCACGATATATTTGCACCTAATGAAACTATAGATTGGGTAGACCAAATGATATTTTGAGAAATCGACCCATAGCTCTAGAGACTCAACGATATAATGAAGAATGCGGTTCTGATGTTCATACAGACTGTGGTGTTCACGAGTACTTAATGTTCACGGTTGCTAGTCATCAAAATTTTCAACCGGACCTTAGCTCCAAATTTGTCCATAGCTGTATCCTCTATATCTCATCGTTTTATTACCGAATCAAATATTGTTATAAAAATCGTAGGCAGACGATCTTTGTGAAAGCTATCTCCATAACGGTTGAATTAATTTGGCTTTGAATGGTAAGTTTCTTTGTCATTTAAATTGTTTTATCCAAGAGTAGTCGTTTTAAAAAATAAACATAGCTTGTCGAAACTTTTAATAGCATTTTGCCCATATCGCACCTTTAGAATTGAAGTAAGCGGCTTAATCCAAAATTATCATTTTTTGGTAAACGCCCAAAATTTAATTTTAAGAAATTTATCTGACTACTGAGGTCGAAGGGTATTCATTAAGAAGGCCAAGTATTTCTTATGCTTATGTGTAAATAACTCCGGACAATTGTCTCAATAGAAATTTTTCCAATAACTAGCTGACCCGGCAGATTTCGTAGTGCCTCAATCGATAAATAAAAGATCTAGACCTTTATATAAAATAAACTTAAAACAAACAAAAGGAATGCGTCCAACGGAGGACACATCAAAGGAAAAACAAACTTGTTATTTTTATTTAATTCCGAGCATTTTCATATTTATCTACCTTTTAAACCTTCTCTGGACTTCCACAAATAATTCAAGACCAAAATTACCGAAATCAGTTCAGCCGTTCTCGAGTTATAACGAGACTCACGAACAACAATTCATGTTTATATATAGAGAGAGATATATATTCGTTTTTTATTACCATTACATATTAATAATTTTGTTTAAAATCTTTATCTATCAATTTTCGTTTGTTTTTATTCTACACGTTCCTAAGCTATTCCTCCAATTGCGATGAATCCTGCTAAAGTTCTAGTACTTGATAGAAGTTATCTATTGTAGTATAATAGTTTCTAAAATTGGATGTTTTTCATACAATTCGTAATAGTACAGGAGATCGTCGTTTCACTAGTGCAACATAATATTGTAAAGAAATATTAAAATATTATTTATTAGGTTAAATACTTTTAATCTTACCTATAACAGGTCCAAGTATGACGATATGCGCCCACAGAACTAAAATCGTTTGTATCCTTTGCTTCAAGGGTGTTAAAAACATTATAGAAATGCTATCCCATGCGTTTCTAGGATGAAAGAAGTCGATAATTTTATTAATCAGATTTCCTTCAACGCTTTGATTCCTAACGTTATGCACACGAAAGTATGTGTGAATAAAACCAAGTATGTACAGGATCATATTGAGGCCGAAAACTCCATAATAGCCGACAGCTTCCGTCAAAACTCCGCTTATAGAAATCCCAAAAGGTAATACGAGAGATACTATTACAGCCACGAATCCAATTCGGAACGTACGAGATTCGAGAGTCGTTACATCAGCGATATAACTGTATGAGCCCATAAAGGCAATGGACGATCCACCGCTCAGAGCCGAAGGTAATGCCTCTATCAGTGCCGTGGCCCATAAAGGCCATTCCAAGAAAAAGTAAGTGGTCAGAATCAATCCGAATGACGATATTATTTCACCTATCAGCGGGATCAACATTAACGCTTTTCTATTTCCAGTCCGGTCGCTCCAAGCTCCAACGAATAAAATGATTATAGTCGGTATGCTGTTCTGCACAGGATATTGCCACGCTGTCATGTCCGAAACGATTTTGCTTGTAGTTATTTGTGCCTCTATAGTTATATTGTCTTCTGCATCGCCGTTCCTTACGAGAAGACATATAGCATCAGAATAATTAAGGTCGCTCCGGCAGGCTTTCTCTATATTCAATCTTTGGACCGCTAATCCCGATATGGCACTTGGTAAAATGTAACAAATCATGAACGGCTCCACTGTGAGATACGCGAAGAAATTTAGTATTGCATTCAACGATGATGAAATCGACCACTTCCGAGTACTCGGTGTTTCTTTATTCTCAATCTGTTCATTGTTTTCCGAATTCTCTTTACTCACTTCGGTCATTTCAGTTACACTTTCTGATTTCTCGTTCATGTTTGGACACTGCAGTTTAATTAATATTCACGTATTCGTCGAGTCACTAGGATGTGTGTTTATTTATAAATACTGCATGATACTGACCGCTAACGCTTCTTACGGTAGTCAACAAAACTTGTTTTTCGAGTGTCTAAAACTCGTGGCAGCTTTTTTTTTTAAATTGATCCTTGACATAAAATAAGCGAAGGCTTACGATTCTTTTTGTTTTCTTAATAATAATAATAAAAAACAGAACTAGTTCTTAAAGTTATACAACAACGAAATATACGTTTTTCTAAGTTAATAAACTTCACATAAATCATTAGTAGTGCATAGTAAACTTCAACTTGCAAATTTTCTATCTGAATTTGAGGCAAAAGTTTGTAATTGTTCTGTAACAGATATCTTCGATAATGCTTGGAACAGTAAATTTGGATCAGTCATCAGAAAAAAAATGCCAATACACAATGCATTATATTAATGTTAATGAATTGCATACTGGTTTAAGAATTTATTAAAATTTAATTTAATGCGCCTGGTAAAAAAATGAAGATGCCAAGTCGAAAAGTCCTAACATCGATAACATTTTGCTAGGAGCTAGTTCTCATAATACGTTTGTTAGTACACCAATTTGAATGCTAACAAAGACCTCATGTTTTTTTTTGTACCCTATTTAGACTGTTTGTTCTACTAGGAGTACTTAAATTATCATTAACAATGTACAATCCACTATCGCAGTGAAATTCATCCTCAATACCAAGAGTCGCTGCTCACAACCACAGTATGACTGTAGATATTAAATATTATATTATGGTCAAAACAGTTACATTAAAAAAAAGTTTTATTATTTCTGATAACAAATTAAAACGAATTTCATGCCCTATGTGTAAGCAGTCACGTTTCTTATTCCTTTGTCCAGAATACAGTTCAGACACGTTTGGAAAAAGTTCAACAGTTTGGAGTATGTAACAATTGTCTTAGAGTAGGTCATATTGCAAAAAATTGTAGGTTGGGTCCTTGTAAGTACCGTCATAAACATTAGTACATTGCGCGAGGGTGGCAAACACGCGGGATGAGATGGCCTACTTTTTCCCGCGGTGTAGCTACATACTATTTTTTCTCCTACCAGGCCGAAAGTTCTTGTAAAAAACTTAGCACCCGTGGAGTAATGAGCCGAGGCCCAGGGGCGAAAATCACCACTCATAAAAAAAAAATTTACTGTTTTTGAAATTTTAAATAAACTAGGTACTACTAATTGAATAATAACTGTCTGATGAACTCATCTTTGTTTAATACTTCACTATTAAATTTTATTGCCTTTTGTTTATTTCACTTTTACACTAAACATAATATTGCAAATTACCCGAGCACAACAATGGCGGAGAATTTTAGGTGCGTGAGAGCAGACGTAGACACTAACGCGCATGCGCACTTGTCAGTACCCAGGGAGAAAAAGTTAGACTTTCTTCTCTGTACAGCGGGACGAAAACCGAACTTTCGGCGTAGATAGATGAAAAAATACCTTATTGCACACAATGAACTTATTCCAAACAATGCAACCATTGCTCTCTCAGATGAACATTCAACTGAAAATAGTAAGCCATTGCCAAATTGTCTTGATTTTTCAACTTAGTACACTACTGATAGTCGTCTTACATTACTTTCAACGGCCCTTGTTCAAGTGTTCAAGTTCGGTAGGCAGCGGCTTGGCTCTGCCCCTGGCATTGCTGAAGTCCGCGGGCGACGGTAACCACTCACCATCAAGTGGGCCGTATGCTCGTCTGCCTACATGAGCAATTAAAAAAAAGCGGAGGAGTTCAAAGGAATTCAGTACACCGCACGAGTGCTGTTGGATAATAGAAGTACAGCAAATTTCATATCCAAAGACTTAGTTAAAAAGCGAAATTTATCTACTTATAAAATAAAATCAAAAGTAACGGGCATTAATACAAAAATATCAAACTGCGACGAAGCATGTTTCCTATGCCATGAAGCCTATTTCTGCCGCGAAGCAGTAATTCGTTTCGGTTTGAAGGGTGGGGCAGCCGTTGTAACTAACTATACTTGATTTTGCATTTTTCGCTTACGGTTATCGTAAAGAATCCACTTTTCATCACGTGTCACAATTTGATTCAACATTCCTTCATTTCTGTATCAATTCAACAACATTCAACAATACTTACTGGTGGTAGGGCCTCTTGTGAGTCCGCGCGGATAGGTACCACCACCCTGCCTATTTCTGCCGTGAAGCAGTAATACGTTTCGGTTTGAAGGGTGGGGCAGCCGTTGTAACTATACATGAAACCTTCGAACTCATATCAAAGTGGGTGGCGCATTTACATTGTAGATGTCCATGGGCTCCAGTAGCCACTTAACACCAGGTGGGCTGTGAGCTCGTCCACCCATCTAAGCAATATAAAAAAATAAAAAGATATGAAAGACCTGAAGATTTTGTGACATCATAGGCACGGATCGTATCCACAAGGGTAGGAATTTGCCCATATTATGTGATTCAAAATAATCTGGTTAATTTCCGGGTCAGTACCTCAGCACAGCCACCCACAACAATCATGTATGTCCGTCAATAATATACCTAAAGATTTAACTCGATTCTGGGAGTTAGATTATAATGTTACAAAACATACATTAACAGCAGATGAAAGAGCCTGTGAACAAATATTTATCAATACTACATCAATATTACATACCTTTAAAGTATAAATACCAAAGGCACTAGTTGATTTTAATACATTAGCTAAACGTCAATTTCTTTCCTTAGAAAATCGCTTAAGCAGAAATGAAAACATAAAACAAAATATTGATAAGAGTAAAAGGTAGGCTCAACAACTCATTTTATGACTATAATATTAAACATCATACATACCCTTGTATCAAATTCACATAAAATAACTCGACTTACTTTCATAAAACATTGAAAGATGCTGGCCCTCAGCTTTTGTTAGCAAACATTCGTCATCACTACTGACCCATTGGCGGAAGATATTCAGCAAAGAAAACATGTCATCAATGCATCAGATGCTGTCGAATATAGGCCACACTTCAACCTGTGATGGTTAATCTTCCAGAACAACGTTTACATCTTGAATTTCCATTCTTAGACACTGGAATCGACTATGCGGGGCCAATCATGTTAGCTGAGCGCAAAGGCAGGGGATGCAAGCTTATAAAAATCATTTATATGTGTATGTGTGTGTCTCGCTACGAGAGCTGTTCACTTTGACACTTTCAGACGTTCAGACGCACGTTTCGCACGTTTCAGATATTTGTGACAAAAGAAGCCTTTCTGGCTGCTCTTAGCCGTTTTATTGCTCGGAGAGGAAAACCACGCAACATTTTCTCAGACAACGGCACAACCTTTGTAAGAGCCTTCAACGATTTCGAGAGCTCGATTTCTGTCACAAGATTTAGAACTTAGTCATTTCGATTCAAGTATTAAATTTTCATTTATCGCTGCCTACACTCCACATTTCGGAGGTATTTGGGAATCAGCAGTAAAATCCACAAAATATCATTTTAAGCGCACACTTTTGAAGAAATGGCAACATGTTTGACACAAATAGAAGCGATTATAAATTCGAGACCTCCCCTAATTAACTAATTAACTCCTGTATCGGATGACCCATCTGCTTTCACTCCATGAACTCCAAGCTCATTTCCTTTTCGGACGATCACTGATCACGCGCCACATCCTCAAGTACCAGAATATAATATCTCAAACAACATTTTTGGAAAAGATTCTCTCAAGAATACATCTCATGGTTACAAAAAAAATCTAAATAGTGTAAAACATCTGCAGAGCCCTTGAAGGCAGGTGATCAAGTCATCGTAAAGGAACTATCATCATCTCCGCTACTGTGGCCACTTGTACCCAGATGTACAGTGGTAGCGACGGTATTGAAGAGTTGCAGACACATATATACGATTGCCTATGTAGGCAGACGAGCTCACAGTCCACTTGGTGTTAAGTGGTTACTGGAGCCCATACACATTTACAACGTAAATGCGCCACTTACCTTGAGATGTAAGTTCTAAGGTCTCAGTGTAGTTATAATGGCTGCCCCACCCTTCAAGCTGAAACGCATTACTGCTTCATGACAGAAATAGGCGGGGTGGTGGCACCTAGCCGTGTGGACTCACAAGAGGTTCTACCACCAGTAATTACGCAAATTATAATTTTTCGGGCTTAATTTTTATTACACGACGCTATTCCTTCACCGTGAAAGTCAATCGTGAATATTTGTAAAGTACGTATTTCATTAGAAAAAAATTTACCCGCCTGCGGGATTCGAACACCGTAGGTAGCATCACTAGATACGAATGCACTGGACGTCTTATTCTTTAGACCACCACAACGACTTGTAATATTCATAACAAAATCGGAAAGTTTTCGCAATACGCATCCTTTTTGTTGTTTCTTTATCGCAATCTCCTCATTCTGCAACATTTTCCATATTTATTCGTAAGGCGTCCCACACTAAAAGCCCGTTTATCGGTTTTTTTTTTACATTGACAGAGGTTTTTTTTTTACTCATTTGCCTATTCCGTGTAATCGCCTAAAATAGCACCAAACAATATCTTCCCGTGGGTGTCATAAATGATGATTAAGGGATTTATCGGTGAAGGTGCAGCAGTATTATACTAGCTACTTCCATTTGATTCCATACAGAAGAGGGCCGATCGGTTTGTCGATAATTCTATTATGATGGTTCGTTTCGATCTTCTGATTCTGCGGAGGGACTTTCGGTTCTCTTTGTATTTTGTGCCGTATATTCCATGAGGATTGCTCTGAGGAATGGTTTGAGATGAGCACATCATATTTACTTTTTTTTTTATCATCGCAACGCCCACCACCGGACTTGATTTTATCAATAGGTACTATCTAGAACAACAGCATTCATCCTCAGTGTATTTCCATAGATCTTTTTGCCATGTACCATCCGGCTTTAGTATGAGCTCCCCTCTACGGTGTTTCCTGAGCGCTATGACATGTCCTTCTCAAACGAGGGTTGTGGAGAGTATCTTACGGCATGCAGTGGCTTAGCTAAGCCCTTGACATTGCTGACATCCATGAGCGATGGTAGCCTCTCACCATCAGGTGGGCCGTATGTTCGTCTGCCTATAAAAGCAATATAATTATGAGAGCGTTATATCAGCATAATGCTGACATACTAATTTGCAACTGATATATGTACATCCGTCCGGTTTTATTGTAAGCTTATATGAGCTACCACCATCTGACCTATCTGATGGTCCGTGAATTTGTCTGCTTATCTGCAGTATAAATAAAATATTATTTCACAAGTTAGGTAGTGGTAAACGCTGTGATGTTTGTGTGCATATTGTGGGTTTTTCTATTTATATGAAATGTGGTACCTTATTTTTTTCTTCTTTTTTTATGAGGGAAGGATTATTGCTGGCTCGAAGGCTTTTCCAGTTTCATCAGGACAGGTGAGTGAGCAAAAGCTCAGCCAGAAGGGGTAGGGTTTGCTAACATCTGCCTAAACGCTTCCACAGGAGACCTACAACTCAAGAGCAGCTGCTTCGCGAACCTACTACTGGATCGGAATCGAATCGGAAATAAATATCATGCAGCAATTAAGGGCGCTATAATTGTCATGCAGCAATTAAGGGTATCATCAGTTCCTCCCCTTCCAGTTCCCACCCTTCAAACCGAAACGCATTACTGCTTCACGGCAGAAATAGGCAGGGTGGTGGTACCCACCCACGCGGACTCACAACAGGTCCTACCACCAGTAAAAAAGTATTAGTAAAGTTAAAGTATATTAGTTGAAAAATATTTGTAGATATAGGACTATAATAGGATAGTAAACAACATTGAAATATGAAAGTGAAGCCTGCTAAAAGTGACGATATGAAGTTTTGGTGATAACGACAAATTTCAAAATTTCTATGGATTTTCGGCCCTCTCCCAACGGAGGATGGAAGTTGGAAGAGTTCCTTCCAAGCGAATTGTCATAAGAAGTCGTTGTGGCCTAAAGGATAATAAAATAAGCACTGTATTAACATTTTGAGTGGATGATATGTTACTTTTTGGATTCTTACATTTCATTTTTTTACTTTCTTCTTTTCGATGTTTCGCACGGTTTACCAATTTTGTTTTGCTATTTGTATTAATAAGGAATTTATGAAAACATTTGAAATTAATTAAGTTTTTTACCCTTTTTCTTAATAAAAGTAAAATAATTAGCTGACGTATATAGCTGACATCGATTACAATGCTCCTTGAACATTTCATAATACATCCATTCACAAATGTTTATCAATAGAAAAACAATTTACTAGTACTTACGTATTACGCAACTTTCATTGAAAATCTTGACCGACTTTTAGGTAAAATTGGACCGCAGTACTACGTGATGTAATATGAGAAAAAGATACGACCTTTTGCACGTTTTACAGTTTAAAAAAGTAGAGCATTCAGTATTACAAGTTGTAGTTTGATTTTTTAGAGGGAATTTAAATTTTAGGCTATTGACGGGACTTTAACTGGAAGATTACTGATGTTATATGGAGTATCGAAGCCTACTTGTACTTCTGAAAAATAATTAACAGAGTTTAATTCAAATAGAGAAGCAATTTATATAAAAAATAAAGACACAAGAAAGTGCGGCTGGGGCTAGCTTCATTATATTGATCGAAAACCAAGCCAATTTAATTTCGCTTTCAGAATAGAATATAATTTGAAGCAAAATATTGAGTTGAATATACATACGGTTGTTACGCGAAAACCCCAAAGATTCATTTAGATTATTAACGTGACCGGGAGTATTTTTAAAAACGGCCGTTTGGTTCATTCGTCTTTGTCTGAACTTTATTTATAGAATTCGCGTGTATGCAGAAATTTGTTGACTTGAACGAGAAAAAGAGTGACTTTGCTGAATCGGTTTTGATGATAAGAATATAATTTAAAAAATGTATACGTTTATTAGTTTCTTGTATAGTACGCGTTAATCTAATAATAATATAATATATATATTAATACGTGAAGCAAAAACTTTGTATCCCTTTTTACGAAAATTGTGGGGACGGAGGGTTATGAAATTTTCCACACTTATAGAGAATATAGAGAAGAAGTGCACAATGCTAATATTTTTTTTAAATATTTCTGTGTCAATGGAAATTAATGTTTCGATAAGAATGAAATTTGTACGCCACATCTTTACGTCGTATTCAATGTCCCATCTCTTCCGAGATTGTCAACTTTTATTAGTCACTTTTTCTGTCGCCCCTTTTCTGGTAACTTCCAATTGTATTGCATTACAGTCGTATCTCATGTTGCCACTACATTATTAATAATTTTGCTCATTGCATTTGTCAATTGCGGCAAACGCATTTTAGTTTGACTTCTAAATCTTTATATGAATACGTGAAGCAAAAACATTATATCCCTTTTTACGAAAATTGTGGGGACGGAGGGTTATGAAATTTTCCACACTTATAGAGAATATAGAGAAGAAGTGCACAATGCTAATATTTTTTTTAAATAATTCATAAAATATACATTAAATCAATAAAGAAAACATTACACACACTACATACCATGTATTTGACGCACACACGCATGCATACTATTTATTGTCAAACTTTGTTCTTGACGTCTGTTTTCAAATTGAGAATAGACTAAATATTGTTTGTCTTTGTTAATATTTTTTATAGTGTGGTCTTGGCGAAATTTGTGATTATAGAAGTATAAAATACAATTATAATAGTGTACAAACTTACAATTCCAATTAATTACCTATATAGTCGAATTTCGACTACTGCGGGACCTCTAGTAATATTAAAAACATCAGCTGTACTATTAATTCTACTGCTTGTTTATAAACTAAGCACGTTTCACTTAATTCTAAACATTTATTCAGCTAATTTGATTTTACTAATAAATCATCCTTTTAGATTTTGATCTCACCAGGCCAAGATTGGTATATAAGTTAGTATTTTGATCTTTAGTGCCTCCAGTAGCCATATAAAATAAGGTGACTAGTGAGCTTGTTTAACCATACAGAGTAAATAAAATAAATCTATAAATCGAATTAGAGCCAATAAACTATTAAGTTATATTTAGTATTTGTTTTTTGTTTTCGCGAACCTTAGACACAAGGAAAACTACGTACTATTATGGTTTAAACTCCTAATAATAACATTTTACATTCATGCTTCGTCGAAATTTGAATATTATGTCGATTGTCTGTGACCACAAGAACTGAAACCTTTCCAAACGTAGCAAATTATTTTAGAATAAACAAAAGCAAACGGGATATTAAATTGTAAAAGTAATTATAATTAAATTTGTTTTCATTTAAACATTCTTACCGTAAAGTCCTTGGTTTAAAAATAAATGTTGAACATATAAAACAACCAACGTAATAAATGTTTTAATCTGAAACGAAATGATTTCATGTGTTTTCTTATAGTTATATGCAATATATAGTTGTGTTTTTGTTATATGCAACACGAGACAAAAGACATAGAATTGAATTATAAACATTTTTTAATCAATTTATATTTAACTAGCTGACCTGGCAGACTTTGTAGTGCATCAATCGATAAATAAAAGACCTAAAGTTTTGTATAAAATAAAATAAAACAAACAAAAGGACGGGAGACACATCAAAGGGAAAACAAAATTGATATTTTTATTTAATTCCGAGCATTTTCATATTTAGGCATCCACCTTTTAACCACCTTCTCTGGACTTGCACAAATAATTCAAGATCAAAATTAGCCAAATCGGTCCAGCCGTTCTCGAGTTTTAGCGAGACTAACGAACAGCAATTCATTTTTATATTTAAAGATATATAGAGATGAATTTGTAAAGTTTATATAAAAATTTTACACTAAATCAGTAAACACGAGAATAAGAATCAAAAGTGGCCACGTGATTAATCGATAAAGAACAAATTAAATAGTTCCAACGAACAACTGATAGCCAGTTACAAAGACAACGTTGTTCGTGGCAGCCGTACTGCGCGCAACACAGCATCGCCGCACGCGCTCCTACATGCACTGTACACTGTCTTGCAAAATAAATTGTAAAAATAATAATAATATTATAACATCAAAAAGATCGCAATTACAGAGTAAATTTCTTTATAATTTTATCTACCCTAAATAAATTTACTCGCGCGTTTTAAATAACATGAACAAAATAAAATAAATGCAACGAACAGTGAACGATAATCAAAATGACGCTGCGGGTCGAAGTGCCCGGCGAAAAAGTTGTTAGTGTCGAACCCTGCAAGTGCAATAAACAATACAGTAAAGAAATCAACACCGAAAATAAACTTTCGCGCGATTTAAAGGAATCTCTAAAGAAAATATGGCGGTTGCGAACGAAAATCACCGTCGAACCGTTTGTGATATGTTACGTATTACCGAGTGTGCTAGCCGGGCTGGCGGTTCAAAATATGTGCCTCGAAAAATCGTGCCTAGTGAACCTGCAGTACGACGAGGAAACTTGCAGGCATATAATGCAAGGACGCACTCAGAACTACACAGAACAAGAAAAAAAAGTTCAAAGAATGGTCACTACGATGAGTAGTTGGAGTTCACCCCTGCAAACGGCACCGCCAGGCATCCTAGCCCTTTTTATAGGGGCCTGGAGCGACCGCACAGGCAACAGAAAGGCCTTCATGATCGTGCCTATTCTCGGAAAATTAATATCTGCGATCGGCGTCATGTTGAGTGCGGTATTCTTCCGGCAAGTCGGTATGAATGAGACTGCACTTCTGGAAGGTCTCTTGCCTGCACTGGCTGGTGGCCGCGTTGCCATGACGATGGCGGTTTATAGTTATATCTCTGATATCACAAGTGAATCAGAAAGGACTTTTCGTATAGGGATAGTAACTGCCGTATTGACACTGAGCAAGCCCGTCGGTCTTGCTCTAAGCGGGATAATGACAAGCAACTTCGGTTACAAGGCGGTTTTCGTGACCGCTTGCTTCATTTACATGTTCGGCTTCATTTATATTCTGTTGAGAATAAAAGAGAAAAAGAAGAAAACAGTTGACAGTACGAAGCTTGAGTGTGTATCTTTGTTTTCATTGTCAGACCTCGTAGCAACGGTAAAAGTGGGCTTTAAAGCGAGAGAGGGAACCCACCGCGTACAAGTCATCTTAATATTAATTTGTTACATGCTCATCGTTGGACCGCTATTAGGTAAATATTTTTGAATTTGTTTATTACAGTTTATTGTGCTTGTTTCAATAAATTAGATTAAAATACAATAAATTAATTTTATTTTTCGAAATTATTAAACATTGTTCTACGCAGAAAAACAATGAAACGAAATCGTATGTTTTAACCGCATATTTTACCACATACAATCATAATATTGGATTGGATATTTTATGTTGCTTTATTCCATTCACGTGTTAAACTTCATACTGAGATAGAGAAACGTACTAGTGTAGTTAAAAAGCCTGCGATCTTGGTTATAGTACATTAAATCGCATTAGCAATATTCTCACGTTATTTGCATGCCTAGCTCTCTGATTGATATCATTTTCAAGGACAGACAATCTCATCGCCTAGCCGGTGTTAAGTGGTTACTGGTTACCGAAGCTCATCGTTCAGATCACGTGAATGCCGACAGATGCCTTGAGACGTGGAGTTGGAACTTCGATTGTACTTTAGGGTCTTTCTACCCATGAACTTCAATGAATGATGCTTCGTGGCAAGCATAGAAGGCGTATTCACTTATTAACACCAGTAAATACCGGTCGGTGTTCACAGTATTTTGCTTAAATACTCAGAAAACGCCGCTGCTTATCGTTTGGCGACCCCTTTAGCCTTTGGCCTTTGGCTTCTACAAAATCTACCGGATGTAGTAGTTTTTAATAATACAAGTTGCGAAGCTGCTACAGCTATGGCAGCAGCCCATTGGAAGCAGGTAGGGACACCATCCTAATCCTGCAGACAGAGGTAGTGACTTAGCCCATTCCCGCTCTATTATTATCTATGCACAAAGAGCCTAATGTCGTACTGCAGATACGCGATCGGTCGATCCTTCGACGGTCTACGCACCGTCGAGGCGAGTCACCCAGTCCTAAAGACTTGGACCTAAATTGAAACCACGGTCGTCTCATCTTTCAATTAGTGTAGTTGCTGACCGATGGTGGTTGCTTCGAGAAGCACTTACACTGGTTTGAAGCTAAATCAAATGCAGGTTGCCAATATTGGGGATGCAACCTGCACATTTGGAGGAACTTACGCACGCGGTTAGTCCCGTGTGATAGAGGCGTGGCCATGTTCTATCCGCGTAACGTTCTAACTTGTCACTGCACACGTAATGGCTGCAATGCTTGACAGCATCGAGGCGTAGCGGACGGTACTAGACTTCTGCCAATGCGCCATCTTGCAGGAACAGAAGGCGGCCTTTGAGAGTGTGCTCTTCTCACCCTGCAGTAATCCCAGTAAAAATCGCCTAGTTATATCGTTCGTTCTTCTATTCCTTTAGACAATAGCCGAACTCATAGCCGCTCAGTACTAATAGGATCAGTACTACTATGCTCAGTACTACCGGGCTTAGTACTACCACTAATAAGACTAGTTCACGGGCCTCGTGGCCTGGTGATTACAAAAGCCGATCACTAGTACCAAAATCAAACGTTTTTATACTTTTAGTCAATTTTATATTGATACTATCAAAAACCTCAAATTGTTTCTTTTCTTGAAAAAAGGAGATCAAGAATACAATAATACAGGACATCCATATCCATAACAGCATCGTAGGCAGGACTTAGTAGATTGGATAAACTTAAAAAAATAGAACACATATCAGTAAAATAAAGAAGGTAATGTAAACACTTTTAAATTCAATCTAGCTTAAAAGCTTCATCTTTTTAATATAATTGTTGGGAAATAAGAATATTAATACTTTTTAAATAGTAAATAATCGTTGAGAACTCACAGATGGTGATTTGGCCCCAATTTAAAATTTCAATCAAATTCAAATCAGATACTGATATATACTTATACGTTTAAATGTAAAATACATTTATAGTTATTAAACACGGTGTTATTATTATTATTTCTATATTAATAAATAAACAAAAAATTTTAGTCAATGCTGCGTTCATAGTAATGGTCGTGCATAGAACATAATATATGAATTAAGTAAAAGGATGGAGAATAATACTTGTTTGAATTCCCTAAATTATTAAATATTAAAATTATGAAATTACTTTTAAATTCAATAAATTAATTAATAGTCGCTGTGATTTTAATTATTCATTTTAAGAATTCAGAAGCAGAAGGATATTTATTAAGCAACTTCTTCTTCTTCGTCACTTTCTTCATTGCTGAAGGTCGTGTCCCTGAAATTTTACCGTGGCCTGTCTCGTGAGCTGTTTCCATCTCGTCCGGTCCTCAGCTTCTCGAATGGCGGTTGCGACTGGCAGCCCAGTTAGGGCGGTTATTTTATCACACCAACGGCTAGGTTAATTAATTTACGCAACTAAATTAACATGAAAAACAAAACATGCTTTATGTTTGCTTATTATTTTAAAAAAGTATTTCCAACAGCATATTGTTATGTTAATTTACGTTCGGATTGTCAATAATCCCATTCTCACGGATCGTTTGGAACCTCTGGGTCTATGGTGGGACTTCGGTTCCCTCTGTATTTTGTACAGTATGTTCCATGGGGAGTGCTCTGAGGAATTGTTTGAGATGATACTGTGGCGGTACAATACCATCATCATGTTTTTAACATCGCACCGACCGCCACCAGAGTAGAGTTCATATCCTTCTTCAAACGAGGCTCGACGGTAGCCACTCACTATCAGGTGGGCCGTATAGTCGTCTGCCTAGAAACACAATTAAAAAAAAATGAATTTTTTGTTAAAAAATGGGTTTCGTATTAAAAGTTATGATATATGATTTTTCTACCTATCCGCTGGCAACATAAAAGGCAATTCTAGCTCACGGACGGGTAAGTGAGCTCACGGGCTTAACCTGAGAGAATTTGCTAACAATAGCCCTAGCAAGAGCAGTGCCTCGCTAAATCTACTACCGAATCGGAAGCGCGAACCACTGAAAGGATGCGGCGACTCAGTGGGCTAATTAGGCTTTACTATAAAATACCAAGCAAGAAAATACATCAACAAAAAGAGTTATATTTACATTTTATGTTATCTCACAAGTACCTACTGCAAACTTTATTAGCAACCAACCATCAAATTACATTTACTATCTACGCAATAATATTTAACGACATTTATCTCTAAACATTTTTTTGCTTGACCTAACCCTTGATAAGCCTGGCATGAAATAATTCTAATAAAACTTTGACTAAATTATCGATAGTTGAACCGATAAAAGTTATATAAACAATATTCTATTCAGAATCGTGGTTTATCAAATGAAGCATTCAATAATTGATATTAAAGCGTTATAATTCAAACTAGAGTTTTTAGTGTGTCTCACGTATAAACAATACGTGACAAATGATCAATTACGAAATAATATATTAATAATTACTAGATACTAGTTGCGAGTCGTGGCCGAATTAGGAAATTATTTTCTTTTGCTTAATAAACCCATTTGTTGTTACTTAATTTTATAAAATTGTTTTGTAATTAATAACCCTGAATTCGTGTTTGGAAATTTTTGAAATTGTAATTTTTGTTACCGATCGAATTAGCTATCCGCTTAGAAATTTTCGTAAAAATACCGAATAAAATGATGCGATACAGTATGAGGAATGTGACTGATTTTATATTATACAATTGAGATTGCGATCTCATGACTCAAGGTGAGTGGGGGCAGGCACCCCGTGAACTTGCTCATACGTATACGCGATTTAAAAAAAGGGAATTAGTTTTAGCAGTTTTGCACAGGTTTCGTGTAGTGATGATTGTTTGTTGATTTATGAAGTGAAAAGCCCATCTACAATGTAAATGCTGCCACCCATCTAGAGACATGAGTTCTAGGGTCTCAGTTTTTACAGTCTATCAGGTATAAAGCTGAGTGGTGGTATCTACCCGCGCGGACTCACAAGGCATCCTACCACCAGTAATTAAGCAAATTATAATTTTACGGGCTTAATTTTTATTACACGATGTTATTCCTTCACCGTGGAAGTCGATCGTGAACATTCGTAAAGTACGTATTTCATTAGTAAAATTGGTACACGCCTGCGGGATCCGAACACTGTTTCACTGCTTTATACGAATGTGGCGTCTTATCCTTTAGGCCACAACGAGTTCAAAATGCGAGCTAATAGTTAAACGTCAACTTCTTACGCCAGATACTAAAGATTGAAAGATTGTAAACTGTATATGGGCAAATAGGAACCTTGTAATGCTGCTGTACAATAACAAAATGACAGATTTTACGTTGCGTACAGGTAGAGAAAATAAAAATAATAAGAACCGAATGTTATCTATATATTAATACGTGAAGCAAAAACTTTATATCCCTTTTTACGAAAATTGCGCGGACGGAGGAGTATGAAATTTTCCACACTTATAGAAAATATGGAGAAGAAGTGCACAATGCAAATTTTTTTTAAAAATAATGCGTAAAATTTACATAAAATCAACAAAGAAAACATTACACACTCTACCATGTATTTGACACTACACATACATAAAAATATACCCTTTGTTTACTGTCAATTGGGAGACTTTTGTTATTGTTTAAATTCTGTGGTCGTATTGAAAATAGATTAATATTGTTTGTCATTAATATTATTGATCTATAATGCAGTTTTGGCGAATACTGTGATAATATTATCGAAATATAATAGTGTTTGACAGTAGAACCATAATAATGTTTAAACTTATAATTTCAATTAATTATAGTCGAATCTCGACTACTGCGGGGCCAGTAGTTACCTTAATTACACTATTCAGCACATGAAAAAATTTACGAAAAAAAAAAAATTATAAAAACTACGCATTGAAATCACTTAAAATTTTCAGTGAAAAACATAATTATTTTTCGTATTAACTTACTAAGTTGAATTTTTAATTTATGATGATTAATTTATATACACACTAAACTTGAAGGTTGCTTCTGATCATTTCAATTTAAATCGATTAATTATAATACGATTAATATATATTAGCGCTTTTACGCCTAATGCATCATGTTTTTTTTTTAATTTGTGATAAAGAAGCTATTGGAGTGACAAAAAATAATGCTTATTTTTGACGTGAAACACCAGTGTTCTGGCTCGAAGAGTGAAACAGCTATTATTCAATATAACATCAGGACAAATCGTTACACAGGTTTTCAAGGATTGCATTTACGATAACGTCGTTCTTTAATGTATGTTTCTGTAACCAAGTTGTCATAGGTGACGATTTGAGCGGTGTGGTCTATTAATCTTGTCAGTGGGCCGCGTTTCCGATCCGGTGGTAGATTCTGCGGAGCACGGCTCTTGCTAAGGTTCGTGTTAGCAACGTCATCAGGTTTGAGCCCCGTGAGCTCACCTACTAGTTAAGGCTACGCTGATATAGCCTCTCAAGGCTATCAGCTTAGGTAGGAAAAAAGAAAAAAGAAAGAAAAAGGGTGCATGTACTTGTACGCGCGTAAGAAGCTATACTTTATTTTTATTATTTTTTTTTATTTTTTTATTTCAATTTTAATCAATTTGAAAAAAATCGATTAAACAACATCCTCAAACACGCATATTGGACATCCCTTATCTTGACATCGTATAAATTCGGTAATTATCGGTACGGTTCGGAAAGTTCACCTGCGGCTATATTCAGACTCGCCAAGTTACGTCGGTCGTATTGTAATGAGCGATTTAGTGGGCAACTTCATTCTGTTAATTTTGTGTCACGGTGCGCGCGCATCGTGAAATTTCACTCTCATCAATTTTTCATAACGCGCCTAAAGAAGTACAACTTCAAAAATCTGATGTGATTAAAAACGTCACGTCTCAAAGACGATGGCCGAATCACGTCTTAAACTTTCATGGTGAGAGCTTAACTAACTAGCAAACAAACAAAGTAATTTAGCAATTTAATTGATTACAAAACATTAAATCCAGCGATAAGACAAACGGGCGTGCGTATTTCTTTCTCAATTGAAAAATTACTTTTTGTATTAATTGAAGTACGATCTCCTTGAACAAGGCTGGTGAGCTAAAACGTATTGATTGGTCTACGAAAGATGTTTTTTTTTTATTGCTTAGATGGGTGGACGAGCTCACAGCCCACCTGGTGTGAAGTGGTTACCGGAGCCTAGAGACATCTACGACGTAAATGCGCCACCCACCTTGAGATATAATTTCTAAGGTTTCAAGTATAGTTACAACGGCTGTCCCACCCTTTAAACCGAAACGCATTACTGCTTCACGGCAGAAATAGGAGGGGTGGTGGTATCTACCCGCGCGGACTCACAAGAGGTCCTACCACCAGCAATTACGCAAATTAAAATTTGCGGGTTTGATTTTTATTACGATGTTATTCCTTCATCGTGGGAGTCAATCGAAAACTTTTGTTGAGTAAGTATTTCATTAGAAAATTTGGTATGCGCCTGGGATTCGAACACCGGTGCATCGCTCAACACGAATACACCGGACGTCTTATCCTTTTAGGCCACGACGACTTCTTAAATGTTCTAATGCTATCTAAAATTCTTCTTCACGTTTCAAGGTAGAGAAAAAAATATGAAAATAAAGGTACAGGTATTAGAGTTGCGACATAAGGACTTTTGGAGCGCGTACGTAATTGAATACTAACTATTGTTTTACGATTTACGGTCAATACACTACAAAAAAGACGATAATATTTTGATATGTCGCAAGCCCGTACGCGTATTGTACTGTCATCCTATTTGCGTAAAACGTAAGACAGACGCTGTAATAATTATATTTTCAATGGACTCTAGTAAGAGTTCAACCCTAAGTGAATCGTGAGCCCGCTTCCCAACCCTTAACTATTAAACGGATATTTAAAATAATTTATTATAATTCAAAAACCTAGTGTAATCACAAATGTTTTCCACTAAACAGGGTCTGTGATAATACATCGTGTCTTAAATTTTTCCACGGCGTATCTTAAGTAATACCCGGCTGTCGTGTAGGAAGGGCGAAATGCTAGCAAATACGAGTAATAACATATAGCCTATATGGAGTGGGATCCGGCTCACCGACTCGTCCGCGCGTAGCTGGAATAGCCCTAAAGCCTTGTTTGGACTAGGCGAGTATTTTAGTCGAGTACCGAGTAATTTAGTAGCTAAATGTGTCCGAACACCGAAAATGTAGTCGAGTAGGTTAGTAAATAATTTAGTCAAGTCAATCCATTTTGTTCTATTTTTCGGGCGAGTAGCGCCTCCCATCACGCGTCCTTGCTCACTGGCTCATTGACTAAACAAGTCCGAACCTGTTGATTTGTCGAGTTCATTAGTGGCACTTCGTAAATGGATATCTTTGCGCTGAATTTGAGAGTGTATTTTCGTTAACAGAAAATTCACACAACTTTTGGACATTCTCAAACTATCGAAGTATTCTTTGGGATCTCTTCCAATGCTAATTTCTTTAGAAGACATTTAGTAGCTCCTAGTTGATCTCTTCTATCGATCCATTTTCGTACCCATAACTTATTTTTTTTAATCACAAAAATTTCCTCATCCACCTCTTCCAAAATAGCCATTACGATTAGCTTAATCAGTTTATTCACTCTATTGCGTTGCAGCCTGTTCATCTTGCAAAACACCACTCACTTGTGTACTGTACTGGACCGTAATGCGAACGATTTCTGTGCAGTAGCGAGTAGTTTAGCCACTAAATTACTCGGTACTCGACTAAAATACTCGCCTAGTCCGAACAAGGTTTTAGGAAAAAAAAGAGTGGAACCTGTTATACATTACAATTGACATTTCAACCTCATGTCATAAGTGACGTTATCTAATGCTTACGAGCTCCCGGTAACCTCTCTTGAAACTTAAAGTAACTAATGATGTTACTCTTAACTGAAATAACAATACTAGAAATCGCGATAGAAAAATTTGATTTTACGAATTTGGCGACGAGATACATAGTATTTATAAAGTGTGGTCTATATTGTGAAAACATTAAATAATTATATTACTATGTTAAAGGTTAAGTAAATTTTAAATGATTCAGTTGGATCCATATAATTTATGTAACTTTTTAATGTAACGCAGCACTTTTGCATTGAGACCACTTGCCTGAAGCGAGATTAGACAATAAAGTTTTAAGAAAATTTAATTGTGAGTCACAAGTACAGGAAATAAATTTGTATTAATCATTTGTCGGAATTCGAGAGCATTGAGCTGATCTTTAGGGCTGATTTATTAATAAAACCTCAGAACACTTATTCGCGTATAGTTTTGAAGACCATTCAGGGGGAAGAGAGGAAGGGGGAAAAATTGTGTTACCAACTTAAAAATAATCAAGTTTTAATACAAACATGTTGGATAGAAATACCAACATCATTTATCTAATTATTAATATTAGTGGTCCCGCAATAGTCGAAATTCGACTATAATTCCTAGTTTAAATTAAAACTTTGAAAATTATTATGGTTCTATTGTCAAAGACTATTCAACTTCTTTAATCACAGATTTCGCCAAGACTATAATAGAAACAAATAATATTAAAAGATAAATAATTTGACCACAGACTTTAAGAAATAACATTATTTTGACAATAAACAAATAGTATGCATGCGTGTGTGTGTCAAATACATGGTAGTGTGTGTAATGTTTTAATGTACTTTTTACGCATAATTAAAAAAAAAATTAGCATTCTGCACTCCATCTCTATATTCTCTATAAGCGTGGGAAATTTCATACTCCTCCGTCCGCGCAATTTTCGTAAAAAGGGGTACAAAGTTTTTGCTTCACGTATTAATATATAGATCATTAATTATCTGATCTATTCAATTGCCCTGCATCGAATAGAGACAATCTTCGTTAAATATGTTTTGGGTTTTGTTTGTCGCGTATCTATTATATTATTATGTTTTCAGCACACATTACGCAGGAGAAAATCGTTACTTGGGGTCGCTTATTGTGACTTTGAAAATTTTTTCATTGTTTCATACCTCTCGTTTTCTTCTCTCTCTTGTTTTAATTAATTATTTTATTTATAATTTAACTTGATATCTGTTTTTATTTTTATTTATTACCTCGAAACCTGTTTCACTAGTGTTACTAATTTAATTCTGGGATATAATTTAATTATTTTTTGAGGCATGTTAACTTTTAAAATGATAAAACAATTCTAATCAGTGTTCAAACTAAAAGGCCTCTGAATTAGTTAAAATTTTGCACGCACTTCCGGAACAGACGGACGAATAATTTCTGGTTTATTGCGATGCTTGATCCAGTGTGAAGTGTCCTAGAGTTGGAACTATTCGAAGATCATGACGTCTTACTTTGCGTTGCTCATTCTGCTACAGATACCCACCGTAATTTATGTACGTAATTTACAGTAGTCCCCAATCTATGTATATAAAAATGAATTGTTGTTCCATAGCCTCGCTAAAACTCGAGAACGGCTGGACCGATTTGGCTAATTTTGGTCTTGAATTATTTGTTATAAGGCCAGAGAAGGTTTAAAAGGTAGATAAATATGAAAATGCTAGGAATTAAATAAAAATAATAATTTTGTATTCCCTTTGATGTGTCCCCCGTCGGATGGATTCCTTTTGTTTGTTTTATGTTTATTTTATACAAAAGTTTAGGCCTTTTATTTATCGATTGAGGCACTACGAAGTCTGCCGGGTCAGCTAGTTTAATATATTTCTGTTGAATATCCACTTTTTAGCGGACACTAGTGATAGGCAATCTACTAATGAAATACCTACTGCCGAAAAATATTAAATGAAGTTGTCGAGGCCTAAAAGATAAAGCGTCCAGTGCATTTGCATCAGACGATGCAACTGTGCCGGTGTCCGAAGGCGGCAGGCAGGTACTAATTTACGTACTTAACAAATGTTCACGATTAACTCCCATGGTGAACGAATAACATCGTGTAATCAAAACCAAACCCGCAAAAATTATAATTTGCGCAATTACTGCTGGCAGAACATTTTGTGAGTCTACAGGCGTAGCTACCACCACCCTGCCTATTTCTGCTGTGAAGCAGTAATGCGTTTCGGTTTGAAGGGTGGAGCAGCCTTTGTACTATAAAACTGAGACCTTAGAACTCATATCTTAAGGTAAGAGAAGACATTTATATTGTTAAGGGTTGTCTCAGGGCTCCGGAAATCACTTAACACCAGTTGGGCCGTGATCTCTTCCACCCATCTAAGCAATAATAAAACAATTATAATAATAATGCCGACTTAATATATACAGGTATTCGGATTTTGTTTAATAATATTAAGCTGTCACAGTGTTAAGATCGTATTACAACAAATTTTAAGATAATTACGTTTGCATTCGTAACAAGGTCGTGATCACATTGATAATATGGTATCTAAGATATTAAGGCTTATAAGATAGGAGATGTTGACCTCTACCTTAATAAGTACATTTTGTCATTCAAAATTGAATCCTAACATTGATATGTTTTAGATTTTCAATGAAAAAAAAAAAAACAAGTCAATACTCGAATTCATTAACGCGCGCATCGTTTAGAATTTTTGTATTAGTTTTTTTTTCTTTTCTCTTAGCTCAGTATTTCTCTTTTGGAAAGCCAACAAACATGAAAGCCAAGAAACAATTATTTTGATTTCGTATGTGGTAAGATTTGTGTAAAAACCTTTTGATTTATCTTCAATTATATTTTCAATTATTATTTGTGTCATAATAGTTATTTTTATAGTAGTGATAATGTGTGTGTACATATTTGTTCTGTAATAGCAAATTTATAGAACTAAAGCATAGTATATAAAGCATAATGTTAGGTAATTTACAATATGTACACCATCTTAAATTAACAGTAGGTGGTTTATGGTATAATTAACAGTGGTACAATTATCAAGACAATACGATGGATAATATAATACTATCTGTTCAAAATGTACAAATGGTTCAAAATATATTTATTTTTATTCGTAATATTATGTCTAAATTCGAAAGTACATCAATAGCGTTCTCGAAGATAAAAATGCTTTCCTAATTTTTCATCAAACATTCTTTCGCAATAGTGGTCCATAAAAAATGCAAAGGTACAGTTTTCCTTCATAATAAAACATCGATTTAACGAAACAACAAGCATTCTGCATAATTGAATAGGCGTAGTAAAATTGTAATTAAATTTGATTGATTACAAGTTGATTAAGACGCACTATCAGCTAATCGCTCAGAACCCAAGACAAAAGAAAGTTGAGAGTTTTTTTTTAACAATTCAAAAAATAATTTGCTGTGGCTAACCTTGCGACTTACGTGTTACGAGCCATGGTATATACCACCGTCCTTCTACTTCCTGCAGTGGAGTTACTATGCTTTTGGCTTAGTAGTGGTGGCTTGCGATGATGAGTAAATGAACTCACGGCCTACCACATGAAGTGCGTCTTAGAACCCATAAACATCAGTTTTGAAGATGAGGTTATAGTCTCAATTGTAATGTTTATTAATAATGCTGCTGCTGCTCTGAAATAGGCAGGATGGTGGTACACATACTACCGGATAGGAAGTATAGACTTTTTGGTTTACCGTTTGTGAATATATTATGTATATACATAAGTCAACGTGCGTAGTTCCTTGGAAAAAAATCGCACCGAATTAAAAAATCAAGAAAATAAACTGTAAATGCTTTAAGCCCAAATATTCTGCCAGTTTGAAATGAAAGTTATAAGTCACAAAATAAATTTTATATGTTAGTTAAGCTTAATGAATTAGCTTCGAAATATTTGTAATGTTTTAAAAAACTTAAAATGAAGGAAAAGTATCATAAAGTACGTTTTAATCTTCTATTAAATACTAAGTAGCCTTAAATAGGAAAAAAAAAGTTTTAAATTTTGCAATATATTTAAAAAAAAAAGTTGCAATCGAAATATTAAAATCGTGTAAATATATATATATATATATATTTCTATTCTATTTCAAAAAGTCCGTGATCACGAAAAATGTGATGTATTCGGAACGTCCAAAATAATATATTATTATAATGAGAGTAAAAACGCGATATTTAGCCGTAAAAGTAATTTTGAAAATCTAAGAGTTTGCTTAAGTTGCTCTAAGGTGCATCACCATCGGAGGGATGGATGTAATGTGCTCTGTGTCAACCCTGTCCCGCCGTCTCAATAGCCCCGACTGGGCTCCGGCCCGGTCCGAGGTAGGGCGCCGGTTGTGAGCGGCAGGAGTTTTTAGTGAGGTTCAACTCCCACATACCCCACCTGCCGCGCGGGTGGGGATACGGCGATATTCTCATGTAGAAAAAAAGCAATAAAAAAAGGTGCAGCACCATTGTAGAGTAGTAGGCTTATACACAAGAAAAGGGGCCTATTACCCTTAATCTTTGCAGATTGCCGCTGGTCGGTAGCATCAGATTGACTAATACCTGTTTCGTTTGGGATAAAGGTGAAACGCAGCTGACAATGTTGTTCACTCGATACAAGCACAAATTCACGGACGTCGACTACAGTTTGTTCCTCGCATACTCCGTCTTTGTTGGGATTATCGGTGAGTTTAATTATAAATTTAGAACGACAGTTACCCTTTTGTCGAAATGGTTCGTCGTGTACGTCACAAGTAATTATTATGTTTATTACATTTCCTCTTTTGTTACTGACTGTTTTTCTGGCAATGGTGGTTAATCTGCTGGTCACAGACGACTAAGGTGACATTCGTCGACTTCTGAATACTAGAATAATAGACTAAAAAACATACCTATTAAAAATCACGTTTCTTTGCACATAGAAACAGAAGTTTAACTTAGGGTTTCATTTTTACGATAAAAATATGCCTGTGGTAAGATGATAAGACATGAAAGAGATGCGATATCTTGTATTAAAAAGTCAACTTCAGTTGAGTACAAATTGTAAAAGTTATATGTAAATAACAAAACTTTCCAGTTTGGCAAAATAGTATTTTCGGTGATTTTCTTAAGATACATAATCGCCTCTTCGCATTAAAAGTGTACAATTTCCAAAAATATTCGAAATTGAGTTAATATGCGTAAACATTTGGTATCGCCAGTATTTTTCTCATAAACACGGCCAAAAGAGCGTAGTTTAGTTTTTTTTTTTTTTACTTTTCGTATGTTTTGACTACTATTAACAAAATTAATACATAATTTTATCTTACTTTAAAATACAGATAACGTAACTGGTAAAATATAAATGTTGCAAATATGATTAAGATTAAAAATATCACATGTTACGCCTTTAAAACACTCTCCTGTAAAATTAGTAAGTTTTGAGGTTATACAGTTTTAATGCGAGAAGACGATATATAAAAACATAAGGAGGCTCAAAATATATATAGCCGTCTAAAACTACAAATGGAATAAAATAAATGTTTAACGAAAGTATGTATTGCACTAATCTTAGTTGATACTAAATTTTCTAAACGACGTAGTATTTTGTTACGACGATTTTTCAAAATCAAATTATTTTTTCTTGTCTGCTATCAACGGCTAATCTCCTCCTCATTCTTTCCCTCATTGCTGAGGATCGTAATATATTTGGTGCAATTTGCTGAGTCTCTCTTAACTGATCTGCTATGGGCTTGATGAAGGCAATGCTTAAAGATATCTCTAGATATTCTGATACTTTACACGAAACTTATTCCTCTTGACCCCTCACCCTCATATTTCCCAGCAACATTCATGGTTGACGAAGCTTTTTTTTTATTATCTTGCCGAAATACAACACTGCGTAAGCACCCTGCGGAATTGCTATGATCATTGTAATCCAAGGCGATAATTGTTTTCAGTTACGTAACATAACAAAAACGCCCAGTGTGAAAATGTATTCAATAAATTTATTTCCAACCTTTCTATAATAAGTGACACAGGTACTAAACGTATTTAGAACGGTCGCCGCCATTTTTATTTAAAGTAAACATTTCACTAAATATACCGTAGTGAATAAATAAGTGTCTTTGAACTCTTTTGCCAGTATCCTTTTGTATTATTCTCAGTAATATTTCTCACTGAACCTTCAAAGTGGTCGGACACTCGTAGTATTTTTCCGTGATTCCTATTTTCAGGAAACCAGATTTGCAAACATTTGCTCGTAATCTTGTTAAATTTTGTCTTTGTTTTTTTGTATGATCATGTCATTCTTTGAATGTTTATGTTATACTCGTAAAAGCCGTGAATTTTGTTTGCCTATTTACTATTGCAAGACCGTTTTTCCTTTTTTCTTATTTAACTAATTTTTATTTGACATTCAAACGTGTGCTCCGCAAACATTCGTGTGTAGAACGTTTGTAAGCAAACATTCATTTATATAGAAGTGCGTACGAATTTCATTCAGCATGGTAAAGACAAACATTGTCAGCAGTTTTCATTTATTTATCAGTCTTATTTTGCTGTTACAATTAGATATTTTTGCTATTTGAGACCGATGATAATAACATTAAAGAGCCCGTAAATATCTGACGGACGGTATTTATAGCAATATGAGGCTACAACTATATGTACTAATATCCTCGTTAAATTCCTACCGGTTATGAGTTCTGGTATGAAAAGTGAAAAAATTGTAATTTAATAACATTTTTGACTTCGATCTCATGTTATAAGATGATGGTAAGTGTTTACGGAAAATCGCTTAGAAGTCGATAAACCCGCCTTGATAATACAGCAAAAAAGACTGAACTATTTCTCCAAAAAGGACTTCTTAGTTAGCTAGATTTAAAACTAACCAGCGAACAGTGTAACAATCTATGCTAATATATAAATCTACAGTGGTTTTTACGGATGTTCCGTTATAACTACTGAACCATGCATCCGATTAACTTGAAACTTGGTATCCGTGTAGAAAATACATGTACTTAATGGATAAGCTAATATTTATATGAGCGTTGGACTCCTTAATAATAATGACAATAAATCAATAAATAATAATGTTCATTTTAAATGCGCAGCCAATACCTTGTACTTTACAAATTTTTGTTCAGGTTCCTTCATAACAATATACTTGTTCAGCAAAAGATGGAAGTTCGAGGACAGTATGATTGGAGTGATCGCGTGCTTCAGCAGAATCCTCGCGAGTATTGTCTACGCGGTGGCCCCGAACAGGACCGTTTACTTCCTTGGACCTGTCCTGGACATGTTCAGTTCAGCCGGTGCAACTTCCCTGAGGTCGCTCGCTTCTAAGCTTGTCGATTCTGATGAAGTTGGTGAGTTTTACTGTTTTTTTTTTTTAATTTTATTGAGATATCGATATCCATGATAACCTCCTCAGAGACATTGACACATATTTGTACGTTTTTTTTTTATCATCACTACATAGTATAAAACAAAGTCACTTTCTCTGTCCCTATATCCCTATGTATGCTTAAATCTTTAAAACTACGCAACGGATTTTGATGCAGTTTTTTTTTAATAGATAGAGTGATTGAAGAGAAAGGTTTATATGTATAATAACATCCATTAAATAGTGGAAAAATCAATAATAAATTACAGTTTCCTAAGCGAAGCCAGGGCGGGTCGCTAGTTGTTGATATATTGAGCTCTACGCTAAATGGCCACACATCTTTGACGTCCGTCTGGTGTAGTGGTAAGTGACATGTCACTACACAAGGGGGTCGCGGGTTCGAATCCCGCCAAGCGAAGATATTTGTATGATAAATATAAATGTCTTTTCCAGGGCTATGGATGTATATTAAATATGTGTATGTGTATAATAAAAATCTTATATTTATTTCCGTTATCTGGTACCTGTAACACAAGTTCTTTACGAACTTATAACGGGACCAGTTAACGTGGCGTGATTGTTAGTAAATATTTATTTATTTATTTATTTATCTGGACATTTTGTTTATTACTTATTGAATTGTTTTCAATATCAAATGATCAAATCACAATAAAAAATTTACAAAGTGCATGTTCGTTGTACATTAAAAATTCATCTTGAAGCATATAAAGAATTTAAAATATTGCTTCAAGTAACATTGTGGAACGCCTTTTTCAATTTTCAATAGTGTTTTTTTGCGAAAAACATCAAAATCGTCTCCACAATAAACCATGTCTAATACGATATATAAAACACTTACCATGCCAAATTACTTAAAAGCAATATTAAATGGCGGGCAAAATTAAAATCACATTTACAGGATTTTAGGTTCGCGGACTCTCAAAATTTACGTTCGATCTAGCACGAACTATGTACATAGTTTCGTTAATGAAATAAAAAAGCTCTGAACTCGAAACATGCGTGTGGGTACTCAGATTTCGTGTTATCACGTTTATTTTAAATAGTAAAATCAGCTCCAAGCATTAACATTGTTAAGAGCAACCTTTCAAGAACAATATTTCTGCCGTGAAGCAGTAATGCGTTTCGGTTTGAAGGGTGGGGCAGCCGTTGTGACTATACTGAAACCTTAGAACTATATCTCAAGGTGTGTGGCGCATTTTCGTTGTAGATGTCTATGGGCTCCAGTAACCACTTAACAACAGGTGGGCTGTGAGCTCGTCCACATATCTAAGCAATAAAAATAAAAAATAAAAATTCGGCCTAAGTTGTAGTCGTGAAGAGTATAGTTCAAAGTTTGAAATTTTCGTGAAATACGTCAATTATTTTACGTTAATTTTGGGCCACCTTTTTTATGTTTATGGTACTAGCCCGTAAATTTCGCTAAATCACCAACAAGCATTGTATTCGGATAAGAAACATGCGAACAAATAGAACATACATATCTCAACAACCAGAGTCATTGTTGTTCATTACCATAGGTCATAACATTATGAAAACTTTCTTTGATTAAATATGGTGTTTGCCTAAATGATAGCTTACAACAACATGGTTACATAATACGCCTAGATACTGGAAAAGTACTAAGCAAAGATTCCAATATTTACATGTGTCACTACAAATTGACAATAGGCTTGCAACCGGTGCACAATCAAAATATAAACATGTTGTTATTATGTATCCCTAAATAATTCTAAAGTAAATTCAAATTTATTGCTCACTTTAGTTTACAAATAGTTTCCATTGCAAAGGAAAATGCCGCGATGGAAAACTATATCCTATTGTTCTAATGATAACAGGTGTGTTTGTTTTGATTGAATAATAACTTAACTTATTGCCCTAAAGAGGTCAAATTAGGAAGTCAATTATTACTTAAAATTCACTCTTGGCATATTATTTTTTGTTCTAATCGTCGTAGTAATAATACGCAGTAAATAACGCAGAAAGAGAAACTCTGCTTACTGGTGGTAGGACCTGTTGTGAGTCCGCGCGGGTAGGTACCACCGCCCTGCCTATTTCTGCCGTGAAGCAGTAATGCGTTTCGGTTTGAAGGGTGGGGCAGCCGTTGTAACTATACTGAGACCTTACAACTTATATCTCAAGGTGGGTGGCGCATTTACGTTGTAGATGTCTATGGGCTCCAGTAACCACTTAACAACAGGTGGGCTGTGAGCTCGTCCACCCATCTAAGCAATAAAAAAAATGTCTCTGCTAATGACAATACAATATCCAAGTCCTGTATATATTTGGAATAGATGATTATTTTTATAAAAATCTCACAATTCACACAGGAGCAAATATAATAGTTATTTGACCTTCGCTGCAAATAAAAAGCATTTGAAATTTTAAGCATTTCTTCGGTTGCGGAAAATCGATTAAATTTTTATTTAATTCAACAAATTCGTTTTCGATTTCTTTCTTCAATTTTCCAATAAAGCAATCTACAAAGCGCGTGCAATTGGTTTTTAATTTTCTAACTTTAGTTTGAAACATATTTTTTTATAAGTAGCTATTTATATATTGAATTGAATTTATCTAGGATTAACATAGTGATCTGCTTCAATTTGTTGCACGTTTTTATTTTGTGTTAACCGATTTACAATAACGCCACTTTATCTATGAACCATAAATCAGTTCGCTCTAGTTAAGGAACCGGAAACATAGGAATGGTATAATCCGTAAAAGGAATAGGCGACGTTTTTGCACGTCTCACCCCGTGACATACTGTGAGGTTCTCATTAAAACACAAAAGGATAATTACGTCTGTATTGGTGTATACCTTGTTTGTGCTATAAAGTTATTGACAGCCCCAATATGAGGGAAGTTTTTTTTTATTGCCCTTGTAGGCAAACGAGCATACGGCCCACCTGATGGTGAGTGGTTATCGTCGCCCATGAACTTCAGCAATGCTAGGGGCGGAGCCAAGCCGCTGCCTACCGCTTAATACTCTCCACAAGCCTCGTTTGAAGAAGGACATGTCATAGCGCTCGGGAAACACCGTGGAGGGGAGCTCATTCCATAGCCGGATGGTACGTGGCAAAAAATACCTCTGGAAACGCACTGTGGATGATCGCAGTGGCTCCAGGTAGTATGGATGAACTCTACTCCGGTACTCCGGTACTAAAGTTCAACTCATTTCGATCCTCTATTAGAATTCGAACTCAATTGTTCTAAGAGGAATGACAGTATTCACGCTGTGAGCTCCGATAACGCCTAAACCAGCAGAGCCTTGAGTTCCTCTGCTCATTTAACATTATTAAATATCGAATCGAAATAATGGACGGATTATTCCTTGATATAAAAATAACAATACGAATCTAAATAAACTCATGACCTAGTTGAAATATCACGACACTCTTATCGGTACCACAAACAATTCGACTTAAAATACTCAATACAATTTTCGTTCAGACGGCTCGTTACGGTTGGACAGGCACTGGAAACTATTTATGGAAGCGGCTACGTTTTCCTATTGAAATCGGTTTGGGAAATACTTCGATGACCGACGTTGCAACATATCTGTCTAATCATGATCCATCTTGAAGTCATCGTCACACTCGACAGAGTGCCGACAGCGAAACCTGGAATGTTTTTTTTTTTTTTTGTGAATTTATTCGATGTCTATTGTGAGGTGAATATTTTTTTTATAGTTTTGTATTTTTAATTGTTTTCAATTTAATTGATTGTATTAAATTTAAATTTGCAAATTAAGAGCAGTGAATGCCCTAGATAGACAGTTAAGCCCAAACCAGTGGTCTGAACAGATGACATGGAGCTAGAAATGCTGGTCAACGAATTTCTCCACGAGGCAAGAGATGTTAAATCGTCATGGCCTAAAGGATAAGACTTCCGGTGCATTCGTATCGAGCGATGCACCGGTGTTCGAATCCCGCAGGCGGGTACCAATTTTTCTAATGAAATACGTACTTAAAAAATGTTCACGATTGACTTATACGGTGAAGGAATAACATCGTGTAGTAAAAATCAAACCCGCAAAATTATAATTTGCTTAATTACTGGTGGGTAGGACCTCTTGTGAGTCCGCACGGGTAGGTACCAACCACCACCCTGCCTATTTCTGCCGTAAAGCAGTAATGCGTTTCGGTTTGAAGAGTGGGGCAGCCGTTGTACCTATACTGAGACCTTAGAACTTATAACTAAAGGTAGGTGGCGGAATTTACGTTGTAGATGTCTATGGGCTCCGGTAACCGCATAAGACCACGGGGCCAAAATATAAAAAAAAATATGGGTAGTTTAGGAAAATGGAGAAATAGTGAGTAGAGTAGTGATGAGTCACGATCCTGAAAAATAAGGGAACGATTGAGAAGAAGAAAATCAAGAATCGAAATCGAATCTGGCTTATTTGCCTAAAAAATAGGTTGAGTGAAGATACCAAGTAGGACCCACAAGTCACTGCCGTAAATCATATAAGTGATTATGTATCTATTTTGATTAATAAGAATCGGGTCGCTTGTATTATGGAAAAATTATAATGAAGTCACATCATTAACTTGTTTAGAGACAAATAAAATGTTAATTACGACTTATAAATATTTTTAGCCCTTGAAATAAATATAATTTCTAACCGCATTGCTTCCTTCAAACACAAGGGTACCGACACACATTTCTACCTATATTTATATCATCTTTGTGCTGAGATGAGAATCACGCACATAAACGAAGACAAACATCTTTATGGAAAATCACTATTCGTTTTGTATTTTACATTACGAAGATTGCAATTGAATTCAAATCTGTATTGAAATTGATATACATTGTGATTTAATTAACTAAATTTACGTGTTAGCGTGAGTCATGACGTGTTTCTTCATCACAGATAGTAGTCACTAATAGCTCTTTAAGCACGAGAGTAGAAATACGCTATAATAAATGTGATTTTACATTTATAATAGGTTAAAATCTAATTGATTTTTTTTATAACAGTAGTTTTCCATAAAATGTTAATTTATTTATTCATCTATTGTATACATACACGTGATAATGATGAAAACCGTCCAGTGAGGTTCTCGCCGGATCTTTTCAGTGAGTCGCGATTCTGATACAGTAGTAGATTCACGAAAGCACTGCTTTTGCGAGGGCCACTGTTAGAAATTCTCTCAGGTTGAGCCCGTGAGCTCACCTACCTGTCCGCGAGAACTTAGAATAGCTCCTTAGGCTACCAATGATTATATAAGGTAAGGTATAAGGTAAGGAAGAAGTTAGTTTTTTCGTATGCATAGGTAACCGTTGTAACTATACTTTAGACCTTAGAACTTATATCTCAAGGTGGGCGGTGCATTTACGTTGTAGATGTCTATGGGCTCCAATAACCACTTAACACCAGGTGGGTATGAGCTCGTCCACACATTTAAGCAATAAAAAAATTAAAAAAATGCTCCGCCATCTTGACTATTTCTGATGTGAAACAATCGTGAACTATCATTTTTTTTATTTGTTGCTTAGATGGGTGGACGAGATCCCAGCCCAGTTAAGTGGTTGCTGGAGCTCATAGACATCAACAACGTAAATGCGCCACCCACCTCGAGATATAAGTTCTAAGTTCATGTATAGTTACAACGGCTCCCCCACCCTTCAAACCGAAACACATTACTGCTTCACGGCAGAAATATGCGGGGTGGTGGTACCTACCCGTGCGGACTCACAAGAGGTCCTACCACCAGTAATAAAGTAGTAATAATATGCTTTCTTACTTAAAGAGTGAAATGGGTGACTTTTTCTTAGCAGAAATAGACAAGATGGTCGTACCCGTATGTGTTTACAATCCGCCCTACCACCAGTATTTACGAATATAAAATAAAAGTGCGAGTACGTTTTTTTATTACACGACTAGCGACCCGCTCTCGCTTTGCTTCGGAAACACTAAATTTTATTATTGATAGCCGAGTCCCGCGATGTTAACCGCGGTTATTGTTGTACCGCGTGACGCCGTGGGACGAAGCTAGTCTAAAAAATGTAGCCTATGTTACTACTTTTATCATTAGCTACCTATCAGTGAAAGTCTCGTCAAAATCGGTCCAGCCGTTCCAGAGATTAGCCGGAACAAACAGACAGACAGAGAGATCGACAAAAATTGTAAAAAATTTTGGTGTAGGTATATATTAGTCATAAGCATGTAGTAAAAAGCGGTTATTTCAATATTACAAACAGACACTCCAATTTTATTTATATGTATAGATGTTATTATTTCGTCATCGGAGTCATTCGGGAGCACATCCTCATCAAAATTGATACCTACCTACAGTATTTGAACAGCGGCATAGTCACGTCACATAAATTTAATAATTCACACATGATACTAATATATGGAATGAATTAATGGACCGTTGCAAGTAAGATTTCTAATGTAGTACCTCCTAATACGTATTGTTAAGAGCGTGATATTGTTGTAACCGGTGCTCATGGGCATCAAACTGTGAATGCGGTCAACCATATTGAGGTATATGGCAGAAATGTATTGTATGTTCAGCTTCTCCTTGACGTGTAGATGAGCTCACGGGGCTCAAACCGGAGTGTTGCTAACACTGGCCCTAACGAGAGCAGTGCTTCGCAGAAGCTACCACCGGATCGAAACGCGACCCACTGAGAAGATCCGGCGATAAACTCAGTGGGCTGTGTCTATGGGTTAATTCGCTCGTCGAGCCCTTCGTCGCAAGCGACGGTTTCGACTAGGAACAGTGCTGAATTGACTGAGCGTCTTAACAATTTTGATATACAAATTGCTTATGTATCACATTGTGCCGCTGTGAGCGAGTGGTTTGTGAAGATAGTTCTTGTTTGTACTTATTGTTTTCATCATCATCATTATCCAGCCCTTCTCCTAGTCACCTGGGGTCGGCGCAACATGTTTTCTCCTTCCATACTCTTCTATCATATACTATTTCTTCACTCACTCCCCTCTTACCCATATCGTCTTTCACGCAATCCATCCATTTCTTCTTAGGTCTACCTCTTCCTCTATATCCTTCCACATTCATAGTTAACACTCTCTTACCAACCTCATTTTCATTTCGTCTCATCACATGTCCATACCATCCCAAGCGCGCACTTCTCAGCTTCTCTGTCACAGGTGCCACTTTAAGACTTCCTCTAACATATTCATTCCGTATTCTATCCGTTTGTTTTATGATGTACATTTCAATTGAATTATTGAAATAACCCCTACTCCAGTGTATGTTGTGTCTCGGGCTTCTGTCTCGCCAAATTGTAGACATTTTTTTTATTGCTTAGATGCGTGGACGAGCTCACAGCCCACCTGATATTAAGTGGTTACTGGAGCCCATAGACATCTACAACGTAAATGCGCCACCCACCTTGAGATATAAGTTCTAAAGTCTCAGTATAGTTACAACGGCTGCCCCACCCTTCAAACCGAAACGCATTACTGCTTCACGGCAGAAATAGGCGGGGCGGTGGTACCTACCCGTGCGGACTCACAAGAGGTCCTACCACCAGTAGATAAATTCAGTTCTTTCTAGAATCTTTCATTTTTAAGCTACGAAGTTTGAATTTATTGCATGTTTCATGCTCACCGACGCTCATTGTAATGTCACCAACACAGTTGCTTTATAAGCACATTAATAATTTTCCGGACAATTTTTACGCTGCAAGCTGCACTCGACGATTTTTTTTCTAGCGGGTTGAGTCATTTCGTTTTTGTTACAGGTAAAACGAGCTCTCTAATCAGCATATCAGAGGCGCTAGTTCCTGTGATCTACTCACCGTTGTACGGATACGTGTATAAAAAGACCATGAGTACGTACTCTGGTAGTTTTTACCTGATCAGCACCGCGCTAGCTCTGCCCGCAACTGTGATACTAATGTAAGTAAGAAACTCGAATACAAATCTACAGTGGTTTTTACGGATGTTCCGTTATAACTACTGAACCATGGATCCGATTGTCTTGAAACTTGGTATTCATGCAGAAAATACATGTACTTAATGGATAGACTAATATTTATATGAGTGTTGGACTCCCTACACCAGTTGTGGAGGCGTTAATAATGAGAATCTTTGTGGGGGTGAGAAATAATAATGTTAATTTTAAATGCCCAGCGAAGCGGACGGGGACTTTTTAATCTTATGCACCATTGAACGCTCATCATAGTTTTTATTTTTATTGGATACACGTGTGGACGAGCTCACAGCCCAACTGGTGTTAAATGGTTACTGGCGCCCATGGACATCTACAACGTAAATTCGCCACCCACCTTGAGATATAAATTCTAAGGTCTCAGTATAGTTCAACGGTTACCCCACCCTTCAAACCGAAACGCATTACTGCTTTACGGCAGAAATAGGCAGGGTGGTGGTACCTACCCGTGCGAACTCATAAGAGGTCTTACCACCACTAATTACGCGGGTTTGATTTTTATTACACGATGTTATCCGATGAAGTCAATCGTGAACATTTTTTAAGTACGTATTTCATTAGAAAAATGAATATAATTTTTGGTCAAATTGCAACGCAGTCACATACTACCAATTAAAGTGTAAAATTACCTTAAATAGATAATATATTACATTGCAGAAAAATTTACACCAAGTAAATC
The DNA here is from genome assembly GCF_030267445.1 of Bombyx mandarina. Classification (NCBI taxonomy): domain Eukaryota; kingdom Metazoa; phylum Arthropoda; class Insecta; order Lepidoptera; family Bombycidae; genus Bombyx; species Bombyx mandarina. The sequence goes on along the minus strand of NC_143225.1, from coordinate 7,098,773 downwards.
AAACTGTTTTTATTTGCGCTCTCAATACAAAATCGCATCAGATTTTTTACTCGAAGAGTTAAAAGAACACTCTGCGAATTTAGCAATACATGAGTCAATGACCTATATTCTTCGATAGGGAGGTAATGAAAATATCGTTTACGGACGTAACAATAAAATACCTAGTTGTTTCATTCGAACAGATTTAAAAATCATTTTAGAAGGTAACTCAATCGCAACTCTTGAATCTTGCGACAAGTATTTTTGTGTTAGAGACATAATTTACAACAAGCTTTCGTAAACTTGTTGAACAAAATATAAACCTTTAAAAATGTTAACTTAAAGATGCCCATAATTCTGTAGATATTTTTTATTAATTCGCCATAACGGCCATCTTGGGTTCCGTTTGGTTAATTAAAAATAAAAATTGTGTAAAATCTCGGTGTTAGACTTGACGTCATTCAATTATTGCACAGTGAAGACCACGGCTTACCTCGATATTCAACATTAAAATCACAATTGACACACGGCTATCTCATCCTTCGGCAAAGAGTTCGACGTGCAACCTAACCCATGCATCAGCCCGCTGAGTTTCTCGCCGGATCTTCTCAGCGGGTCGCGATTCCGATCCGGTAGTAGATTCATTCACGAAACAGTTGGTCTTCAGTTGTTAGGTCTGCTTCCTCCTGGCTGAACCTTTGCTCGCCCACCTGTCCTGGTGAAACGGGAAAGGCCTCCGGGCCTCCAGTAATTCTTCAATCATAAAAAAATATATATACTTAATACTATCATTCTCTTTTGGTCTTTCCCGAGACCAACGCAAAAGACGAGGTGATAGGTCGTGATAGGACGTGATACGTCTTACAGTTAAAATTACAATTGTACTATATCAAAATAAATGATTGCATACTCTCACGTAAATAATGGATTGTAGCGTCGAACATTATTGCGACAGCTTTGCAAAAAGAGACCTTGTGTACGACGTGAGAGTTCGCCCTTCCTATGAATTTTCATCACAAACCATTCGATTTCTAATAAACTAAGCCTTGAACTGCCATTTTCTATTTATGTTTGTCTAATTTTGAACCTTTAATGGGACTAAAGGAGATTGGAATGTTTTTATCAAACCATTTTTTTTTTTAACGTAAATAAAAAAAAATTATGTAGCTACCGGCTAGCTATAATTGTGGTTACTGAATCATCATATTTAAATAAGCTTTGTTGCTAGTGCCTAGATTAATGAGTGTATGGGTCATTAAAATAAATTAAAAAGGCTTAACGACAAAAATGTGCTAAATTCCTAAAATAAAATAATTAATAATTAATTAATTTTAGAATATTTTTATTTTATATTCGAAAAATATTCTTACGTAGCTACCAAAACAAAAACGAATGTTTCATTGTATTTTTGTCCTCCATATTGTTCTGTACCATTTATGCGATTTTTACAACACATTGCTGTTGAAGAATCAGGAAAAGTTCACGTCATAGTATCATCTACATACATATGTACGAAAGCTCATATGCTTGTAGTTTCAATGGATGGGTAGGCAGCGACTTGGCTGTGCCTGTAACATTACTAATATCCATGAGCGATAGCCATTGGTCACCAACAGGTGGGCCGTAAGCTCATTTGCCTACAACCATGTTTGGATGGTACTTATTTATTTTACCTATACTGATAGTCTTGAGAGGCTATTTCAGCTCGCGGGGCTCAAACCGGACTGGATGGTACCATGCGGAGATACCGTTTATATATAAAATTTATATCTATTATTTAGATTTCATAATATATTCAGTTAACATTTCAAACACGACGTGAGATTCACAGCCCCGACTTTATGTCTATTTAATATGTATCGATTCAAAAAAGAAAAAAAAAAGAAGATGAAATAGCGTTCCCTTTGGTTTTTTTTACACATCGTTTTTTGAACATAGATAGGTACAGCAACGTAGATGAAAACAAGTCATGATTTATATAACAACGGTTCGACCTTTATCAGTAACAGTAACCATAAAGTATATGAGACGTGTTGCCGTCGGATATTGAAGGGATAGTATGAAGAAAACAATAGACATAAGACATATCCGTAAAAATGGTTTAGTTTCGTAAACAACTCAAGAAAGCCTGATATTCAAAACAGCACTACATAATACGTAGTATGATGAAAAAGAATATCGTCAGTATCTGTAATACTTTTAAAGGAAATTTTGCTTAGCGTCCGAAACAAGGTCATTGTCGAAATTTCAGTTAAAATTTAATCGTTTTTGTTCAATCATTCCTTTTTGTTTATTTACAGAATTTTGTACGTCTTGCGCTCGAAGGAAGCGAGAGAGGCCAAAAGAAAACAGGAAACGAAGAAAGAAAGTGAGATTACCCGTTTTTGAATATCGTTTAATATATTTATTATGTTTAAGATTAAAAAAAACTATCTGTAATATTAGAAAATCTCAATAAAATTAAGATTTGTATTGATATCGTGCTTTTTATTCGATCAATTTCTTTGACCTTTAATGTAGTGAAATATATTTATTTGAGACATGGTTTCCATTTCGGCTAATTTGGTTCGTTAAGAATAGCAGTTACAGCTACACGCCGCCGAGAGGATACAGTAATTTCCAATTTTTTTTTCTATGCTACGTACAAGGTACATAAATGTTTATAAAATTGAGTTTATCACTTCTGTTAAGAGACCTCAGTTTCTTACATCGCACACAAACTATTAATTACATATAAAATGTATGTCTTAATAATCATAATTTCCGACGAATATTTAGCGAATATCACTTTAAATTTGTTCTAATGTTTATTTTAGATCATACGTACACATATCCGATTTTAGAACACGTTAGAACCAATTTTCATACATAAGCATCAGCAAATAAAAGCTAAGTAAAAGTAACATTTTTTCTGATGTTTGAGTACAGATTTATTTGTATAAAATAGTTTCGTGTTATCAAAAAATATTTTTTTATTTTATTAAACGAAACCATAGAAACCAAATCTAAACATCGAGTTATCAGTAGGTAATGTTCGAATTTCGATCATTCGACGAATACCTACTAGTCATTTTTAAATAATTCATTTAATTCATTATTCATTCTCTTAGACCCAATCAATACCATTACAATAAATACAATATTTAATAGCTTCGCTACAATAAGTCAACGCACTAATAATGTTACTACTCAATCAAATATGAATAAAAATAAAATAAATTACGCAACAAGCACGAAACAGTCTACGGAAATGTTAATGAAATAATTCATAAATTAAACATTATCATTTGATGACAACCTTCATGTGGCTCTCTGTGATGGAGTTTTATAATTTATAAGATCACTAGCGGCCGGCTCCGGCTTTTTGTAAATAATAATGTGTTCTACAAAGCCATAGTACATTATTTTATTCTATCATCAATAGTTTTCGCAGCGCACGCGATGTAAAGAATATTTTAGGTAATTTTTTTACACCTTTGGTTACATTATTGAAGTTTTAGTAAGCATCCCTAATAAAAAAAAAGAATATAGCCTATGTCACTCGGGGATAGTGTAGCTTCCAAACAGTCAAAGAATTTTTCAAATCGGTTCAGTAGTTTTGGAGCCTATTCAATACAAACAAACAAACAAATCTTTCCTCTTTATAATATTAATAAATTAATAATAATAATAACGTTCCGGTAGCATCGATACTAAGTAGTGAAAAATTAATAAAGTTTCTTTTTGGAAATTATGTCTAACTATCAACGCTTGAAAGACTAGCAACAGTGGATTTGAAAAAAGTAAAATTAAGCAATGTATTATTCTAATAAATAGTAATTACTGTTGTGTTGGAGATAACCCGAAGTTTGCTAGTTCATTGACCTTACTGGCAAATCTAGATCACGACGAAGTCAATGTTTCAATAATAAAACACGTACATAATTTAACAAATATTCAGGATTTTAAATATGACGCATGGATACAATAATGCATGGTTCATAACTCATTCAACCTAACGTATTATTATTATTATTAGAATTTAACTCAAATATTTGATTCCATAATCAGTGACGAGTCAAATATTTGTCACTACCGGAAATTAATATATTTTTTTTCTCCATTTTAATTACCGAGTAAAGAACGCGTTTATCTAACAAATCTATAAAGATGTTAGTTTTTCCATTAATTGGAATTATCAGTAATAATACGCAAGTATTACCACAGTTATACTTTTAAATTGAATAAGTAACTGATAAAATCATGTTTATGGAGAACACATTTTTAAGTAACATAGTTATCATCGCTTAGTTACGCAAATGGAAGATTTTTCAAAGAGCATTTGTTTATACCTAGTTTCATCATTCCGAATATTGTTATTCGGGAGGTTTTTTATTGCTTTTGTAGACAAGTGATCATATAGGCCAGGCTACCTAGTACTGAGATGTTAGTGTTGCTCATGGACATCAATGCCCACTGAGTCTCTCGCCGAATCTACTAAGTGGGTCGTGATTTCGGTCCGGTGGTAAATTCAGCGAAGCAGTGCTCTTTATAGGGCTAGTATTAGCAGTCTCCAGACTGAGCCCCGTGAACTCACCTACAAGTTCGGTAAAGCTAGTTTAGCCCTTCGACATTACTAGTAGTGGGTAAGAAAATAATCATCGTCAGCAATGCGAATAATACAGCCAAGTAGCTACATATCGCTGAGTAAGTACTCTCCGCAAACCACCTTTGAAGAATGACTTGTTCATATTTCACGAAACTGTCTTTCGGTAACATTTCAAAGGCTTCGCTTGGTATTCATAAAGGCTTCATTTAAACCATATAATCACAGGGGGCTATTATTGTATTTGTTTTACCCACTGCCTATTTCTATCGCGAAGCAGTCGCGTATAAAATACAATTGAGACTTACCTAAATATGGTGGCACAACGTAGTTCGGTTAATTTTTTAACATCAGTTGGGCCATGAACACATTCATACGTGCATTAAAAACGGCCCATCATTTAAATATTCACTTGAACATTACAATAACATTATTGACATCAAGCTGCACATAAGTGGGGCAAATTTAAATGGCTAATCATGTCTAAACAAAACTGGTATCGAAATTACACTAAGTTTAGACACATAATGAGCCCGTTAAAAATTCAATCCTGAATCCTCTTCCTATACAAGATTAATTACATTAGTCGACAATTTTTGACGATATTACAAAACCAGTTATTATTAGTAGAATCCTTATTGTTTAAAAGGCGGAAGTCATCCGGCATTAATGTTTTAAATTAGGTTTGACGACATTGACATCGTGAAGATGACGTGATTTCCGTGACTGCTGTCAAAACAGATGTAGAGGTCGCCTATATGATAAGTAGGTAATAGATGACCCGATGAACTTCGTGTTACTTACAAATATTTAGTATAAAATGTGGTCAACAGTAACTAAATTAGAAACGTTTTTCCGTGCCCCCCGGGAGCATCGAGGAAGTAAATTCATGATAGATATTGACAAGTTATTGAGGTTTTTTTTAAAATCTTTATTTAGAAATTTATTATGTTTATTTTCTTTTTTCGACAACCAACTGATACTTTTACACTTTATTCATCTTCTAGTTTTATATTTCTGAAAAAGCACCTACTATTGTACCTGTAAAAAAGTGTTTTCAAAACCTTCCAAAGCTATCCGAACTCATACTACAGCTTCTACACACACTGATCACTTTTAATTATTATTCTCATAATCCTCTCGCAGGTCTGCTGGAAGAGATTTCTTACAGAAATAAGCAGTGCCTTTGTACATAGTTTTCCTATTACTCTGTACTATGTTTTCTTTTTTGTGTGGACATAAATAAATAAATAAAATATGAAAAAAACAAATCTGAACGTATTTCCTATAAATATTTGACAACCACGTCACAAAAGAATTAAAATTTTTCACAGCTAGAAACTCCGACATTTAAATTATATACGTGTAGATGCTGAGTTTGACTGGATTGACGAAATAATCTGTAATGATTTAGTGAGCAATCGATGTGACATTTTTTTTGTTTGTTAATTAAGTGATTTGTTCTATATATTTTTTATTGCTTATATGAGTGGAAGAGCTCACAGCCCACTTGGTGTTAAGTGGTTACTGGAGCCCATAGACATCTACAACGTAAATGCCGCCACCCACCTTAAGATATGTGTTCTAAGGTCTTAGTAGTTACAACGGCTGCCCCACCCTTCAAACCGAAACACATTACTGCTTCACGGCAGAAATAGGCAGTGTTGGTACCTACCCGTGCGGACTCACAAGAGGTCCTACCACCAGTAATAACGCAAATTATAATTTTGCGGGTTTGGTTTTTATTACACGATGTTATTCCTTCACCATGGAAGTCAATCGTGAACATTTGTTGAGTACGTATTTCATTAGAAAAATTGGTACCCACCGGCGGGATTCGAACATAGATGCATCGCTAGATACGAATGCACCGGACGTCTTATCCTTTAGGCCACGACAACTTCGGTCTTTCTGCTACGAAGAAATTATTTGTTGCGCTTTGGAGACCTGGATGGGCGTTGTTTCAATGTGAGATTATAATCTAATATTACGATGTAGGCGGCGGTCACTTTGTGATCTCTCTGGCTGGGCCTGGCCCAGTTAGTTAGTTATAAGTTATATATCTACAGACGATGGTATATTATAGGATATCTGACATCGAGTTCAGTAACTTGATTACCTGTTCAGAAGATACGATCCAGTCGGACTATACGCCCAAGCAAATCTAATTGAATCTCTTCAATCCGTCCGGTCGGCCTCTGTACGCGTGCACATATCAAAGTACCCGCATACAAGACGATTTTTTATTCCGCAAGAAGAAATTGAAGGTATTAACTATCCATTTATAGCTTTATTGGAATGGATGAAATGAAAAAGAATACAAGCTGTCAACGCTATTTTCATGATACACCGCGCGTATGTTGCCCCATCAAGGATACTTTTCCAATAATAAGATAACTCGAGTTTAGTTTTGTAAAATTATATATTAATTTCTAGGAATGCATTTTTTTGTAGGATAGTTTCTCGTTCATTAATCAAAGGTTGTTCGTTTGAAGCTATTAATTTCTTAACATTAACGACAATTTTAATGAATAGGTTTGATTTTTATGACAAGAATTATAATTATTTATATATGTATATTATATATATGTCGATATGTGTATGTTCCCTATAGACTCCGAAACGGCTGAAACAATTTTGATGAAATTTCCAGGAAATCTTTAGATTGGCGTAACGTGTGATCCTGTGAAGTTTGGTAGCGAACAGATGAAAGCAAATCGAAGATTTGCGAGGAGAATGGGCTAGAGTTCAGTTCAGTTATTAATATTCCAAATGGGGTTTCAGAGACAAATGTATAACTGCGAAGAGTAGCGTAAAATGTTATAAGGGATGAGTGAATACTTTATTAAGCAGAAACAACATTATGCTGTCGATGGAATAGTAGTATGATTTTTATTTATATATAAATTAGTATAATGCTCTATCAAAAACGAAGGTTTCTGAAATGGTATTGTTAAGATTGCCGCAACTGTTGTGTGGTATCACTCATATCTCATTACTGATGGAAGCATTTGGCTACTCTTATTTCCTTTAACCACTTGGCATTAGAAAAGCCTTCCTTGTCAGAACATCTATTTTTCCCTATTTGCTGATAGTTTGAGGGGCTATTCCAACTACGCTGGGATGGATCGGTGAGCACTAGGCTGTCTGAGAGACTGCTAAAAATAGTCCTAGCAAGAGTAGTGTTTCGCTAAATCTACCACCGGATCAGAATCACAACTCACTGAGAAGATATGGCGAGAAATTTAGTGAGTCCAATGGCCCATCGACAGCAATAATAATAGTAAATCTTTTGTTTTAAGGCATCGTGATTCAAAGCTTGTTAGAAGAATTTAAACTGCCCATGATCCTTTTTTCAGAATATGCATAATTTGGTGTACCTACCTGTCGGTTGATCTTCAATGTTAATCGTGTTTTGGTGTACAATAAACTATACTCTCCCTCTCTTTCTCTCTCACGTAAATACAATATATAAATAATAAAATCATACTTATAAATACGATTATAAAAGCCAATCAGACTCAAGTTTGATAAATCTGCTAAAAATAGTCTCGTCATGAATTCCATTCAGATGCCACTGATAATTCCTACTGGCTGCATGTTACACATACTTTTATTTATTTTTATTGCTTAGATGGGTGGACGAGCTCACAGCCCACCTGGTGTTAAGTGGTTACTGGAGCCCATAGACATCTACAACGTAAATGCGCCACCCACCTTGAGATATAAGTTCTAAAGTCTCAAGTACCTAGTTACAACGGCTGCCCCACCCTTCAAACCGAAACGCATTACTGCTTCACGGCGGAAATAGGCAGGGAGGTGGTACCTACCCGCGCGGACTCATAAGAGGTCCTACCACCAGTAATTACGCATAATACTGCATTATGAGTGCCGGATATACAATATGTTAGTTACAACAACTACACAAATACGTCGTCGAATCGGTCTCGAATCTGTGGATTAAGTAAGTACACCGGTTCACTAACCGCTGAACCAAAGAAAAGTACATTAAAAATAAACTAGAGGTCCCGCGGTAGTCGAAATTCGACTATAATTAATTGGAATTGTAAGTTTGTACACTATTATGATTGTATTTTATACTTCTATAATCACAAATTTCACCAAGGCTACATTAAAAAAAAAAAAAAATAAAGACAAACAATATTTAATCTATTCTCAATTTGACCACAGACGTAAAGAATAAAAGTTTGACAGTAAATAGTAGGTATACATGCGTGTGTGGGTCAAATACATGGTATGTAGTGTGTGTAATGTTTTCTTTATTGATTTAATGTATCTTTTATGCATTATTTTAAAAAAACATTAGCATTGTGCACTTCTTCTCTATATGTAAGTGTGGAAAATTTCATACTCCTCCGTCCGCGCAATTTTCGTAAAAATGGATACAAAGTTTTTGCTTCACGTATTAATATATAAATAAAAAACAACATCAAATTTTATGAACAATTTTTATTTATATTTAAATACAACGATTGGCGTCAACTTATCACCACCATTTTTAATAAAAACAAATTTTTATTTATATTTAAATACAACGATTGGCGTCAACTTATCACCACCATTTTTAATAAAAACATTCATTATTTACATTTTTTTTTTAAAAACATCACTTTTTTACTTGACCTTACGGTACAAGTAACATTACCGCTTATATACATAAATAAATATTATTATATACAAATAGCACTGATTAGGAAACTAAAATTTAAATTTAAATAGTTTCGTTTTATCTGGAATCAATTTTTCTGGTTTATCTTCGCTGCCATTTATAAGCAACGTGATATATCTACCTTGTTGATCGGACGACAGAGATATACCTAAACTTTGACAATTACGAACAATTTCGGTACAACCGCGCACGTCTCGATTTTTCACTGAAACAAAACAATTCTCCTAAAACTCGATAAACTTAAAAAAAAAACATTCGACCTTTTATAACTCCGAGAAAAATAATAACGGCTAGGGCGAAGCTCAAATATTTTAGTGATCTCTCTTAGCTCAGTTGAGTGTACTGCGATCTGAGATGTTACTGTAGCAATTATTGGCTTCGAACATACAGCTTGCCCTTTTGATAACTATTTTAATAATATGTTGTATTTTCATTTAATTCATTGAATAACATAAAAATGTGCTGATATGAGGGGCGAAGGTTAAGATATATATAAGTTATCAATAATGCAAAAACGGTTCTTATCTTCAAAAACAAAACGAATTCTATATTTCAAGATTCCATTCTCTAAAATGGTGGTGTTGTAAACTTAAGCTGGTTTAACTAATTTCCTACTTCAGTGGATTCTCCACAATCACTACGAATTACTAGCGTTAAGTTAGTACAGTCATTTCGCTTTGAAGAATGTGACATGCGTCAATAATACGTTTTTGAGGTCTCGGAGCATTGGTTTTTATTTATTTATTGCCCTTGTAGGCAGACGAGCGTGCGGCCCTCCTGATGGTGAGTGGTTACCGTCGCCCATGGACGTCAGCAATGCCAGGGGCTTAGCCATGCCGCTACCTACCACTTAATACTCTCCAGAAGCCTCGTTTGAAGAAGGGAATGTCATAGCGCTCGGGAAACACCGTGGAGGGGAGCTCATTCCAAAGCCGGATGGTACGTGGTAAAAAAGATCTCTGGAAATGCAATGTGGATGACCGCAGTGGCTCCAGGTAGTATGGATAAAATAAATAAATAAATATTTACTAACAATCACGCCACGTTAACTGGTCCCGTGATAAGTTTGTAAAGAACTTGTGTTACAGGTACCCGATAACGGATATAAATGTAAGATTTTTATTATACACATACATATATTTAATAGACATCCATAACCCTGGAAAAGACATTTATATTTATCATACAGATATCTTCCCTTGGCGGGATTCGAACCCGCGACCTCCTGTGTAGTGACCATGTCACTTACCACTACACCAGACGGCCGTTAAATGAACTCTACTCCGGTGTCGAGCGGTGCGATGGTAAAAAACGGGATGATAACGGTTGCCAGGATACGCAAAAAATACCATGTTTAAACGTCCAACGCAATAAATTACTTTTTAGGGTATTGCGTTTTATCTTAAATTATTGTTATATCGTTTATATATTGCATTGTACGAGTATCTCTGTTGTATCATTATACTGTTGTATATTGTCTTAAATTACTATTATTTTATTTATTTAGCTCATAAGATAGCATCATTGCCTGTCGTGTGAGAAAATCATAAGTTCAAGACCGGACACACACGATCTAAATTACTTTCACAAATACTCACGCGGTAAAGAATACTTTCTTCGAATATTCACAAGACACGGGTATTCATAAAATTCTAAATTCGCTTTATCTACAGTATAGCAACACAACGCTAATTTTATGAATTCGTAATAATAAAGAGGTGAGCTTATGAGGTCACAAACTAAGCAAATTAAGTATTCGTTATCTATTATTATGCTTAATAAACTTTTTTTTTATTGGCATTGTAGGCAGACGAGCATACGCCCACCTGATGGTCACCGTCGCTCATGGACGTCAGCAATGCCAGGGGCAGAGCCAAGCCGCTGCCTACAGTTAAGTAATCTCCGCAAGCCTCGTTTGAAGAAGTTTGAAGAATGAAACTCAGTTCACTGTATTATTACTTTGTACTATTTCAATATTGATTAAGATACTTATAGTATATGTTCCGTTGAGCCTAATGGAAAAGAACAGTACGTTCGTATCGATGGTAAAAATCGTGAAGGCGTTTTTTTTTAAATACGATTTCCATGGTGTGTTATAAGAATCAAAACCGCAATGGTTCTAAACTATTGGTAGGACGTACCACCATCGCTCCCTGTTTTCAATTACAATTGAAAATTCGATCTGAGCTTGAGGTACCTAAAAGCACTGTTAGTGGATCGAGAGGATCCGAAATGACGTGGCGGTGAGTACGATTTCACAAATAAAACCACATTTTTGTTCACCACAAAACTAGGCAGAATCATAAACTCTTGACGATAATATATTGGTATTACCGATAATTTTACAACAGTAACCCGAGTAAATTTGACGAAGCCCTAAAATCTCATATTGGAAACATTTTTACGGGTGTGAAATTTAAGTGAATTTGTTATAAAGAACTTTTTGTCCATGATCGTGCGATGCGTTCCTTGTATTTCGGTACTCTCCCGTATCAATGCCATATATATTGCCACAGTATAATAGCACGGGGACGCGCAACATACTTGCCACCAGTCTCTCTTGGAAAACTCGATGTTTGAAAACTCCTTCCGATGGATCTGTATTTGGGGCGAATTGAATATATTGGAAATCAACCCATCGAAGACACACAAATGCGTGTTGGGCGCATTGAAGACGGATCCAGTCGTAATGACTTCATACAGAACAGCGCTGTTCGGATTATCGAATTTCAATGAAGATACTTCGGAACTGTTGTGTAGTGTACCGTATATTCCTTAGGAAACGTTCTGAATAATGGTGTGAGTTAATTCCGTCATTTTTTTCTAAGCTTAGTTAAGCTACCAATCGGAACCACTTCGGCCATCCAGTGTAGTTTCGGGCATATTTTTTGTCACATACCATACGGCTCCGGAATGAGCACCCCTCACGATGTGCCTAGAGTTCAAACGAAGTATGTAAGGATCCTCGTTGGCTGTGCCGTGGCTTTAAGCATTTTGACCATTAAGTGGGATGATTTGCTCGTCTATTTAAGAAAACAGCAAAAATGATTACTTAAGGTGGATGACATCAGTTACGCTATGATATCTAAGGACTCCGGTAACCAAGTGAGTCGCATACTGGTCTTCCATTATGCATCGATCATTCAAATGAATACCTTTAAAATACTACAGGACTTCATATTAGGTTTTAAAACTATAACTAGCGGCTTTGGCTCCAGTTCTCGAAATTATCGCAGCGCGAGAACTAGGAACTCACAATTCGTAACGGGCACATTTCGATAACCGCCAACTGTCATAAGTCATTGGTTAGATAAACGTTGTCCGACTTGTGTGCGTATGATCGACACGAATTAAACAAATACGGAGTGGAAGAAGATACGCTCGAAGCCGAGAGGGCAATCAACCACTGAGCTATAGTTACTCGACCAAACATAAATATTTGTTGTTTTAATTTATTGTATTGTACGTTTTAGGTTCATATTTCGGAAGCCCGCAATCTAACGCAACGGCAGTTAGACGCACGACGCATTCATTTGAAGCCGAGGATCGAGTGTGTCTGCTATAATCCAATTATTGGTTAGTACCCCAAGCACCGACAACGTTCTCGTCGAACCCATCGTTAGCGCCGAAGGGCTCGGCGAGTAAATTAACTCACAGACACAGGCTACGGAGTTTTTCGCCGGATCTTCTAAGTGGGCTAATTTTCCGATCCGGTGGTAGATTCTGCGAAGCACTGCTCTTGCTAGGGTTAGTGTTAGCAACGTCGTCAGGTTTGAGCCCCGTAAGCTCACCTACTTATATTAAAGTTACGATGACAGCCTCTCAAGGCTATCAGCTCAGGCAGGGAAAAAAGTACTACTTCGACTTCAAGTCTTAGAATAGTTCTGTGCTGTATATGGACCCATCCAACCAGTTAGAGGTGATCCGTGGGCTTTTATTACGAGTCCAGTAGACTAAAACGGTCCGCTTTTAGAAATTCAAAAATATATACAAAGCCGCGATATCCGATGAAATTTACTTATATTTAAAAACACAGGTCTGTGATTTGTTATTTGCTCTCTGTATTAGCGGGAAACTTTCACTCAGAATATACAATATAACATAAAGTCAAACACACTATTTCATAAATAAGTACTGATAATGTTTTAGGTGTAAGTGTACAATATTAAAATAATAACAAAAAGGAAAAGACGACGCTAGGCACTAGACGATAGTAATACTAATTTTATTCAAATTACGATTTTACGTGATACTTAAATCGGCGTGCGAATCTTGTCGACTAACGTCAGGTGACACCTGCGCGTTCGGGAATTCCGATAGCGCCCGATGACGCCCCAGTGCGACTCGAAATGCCAGTGTTGCAAGCTACATACAAAGTAATATACAACAAACATAACAAGTAGCTCCGTACAAATTAATTGTGTTTAATTAGTTATTGAAATATTTAACTCGCAATTAAGTGTTGAAAGTTGATAACACTCGTGTAAAAGTTATCATAACCAAGTATGCCAAGTTGGCAGATTATGTTAGAGCAAATAACTAGGTAGTTGTAATAACTTATGTACCATATTCTTGCGATATAAAGCTAATTTTTTTCCCCAAAAATCTAAATCTATTTAGATAAAAGTTGGCAATAAAGTAATTTCATTATGAAATATGGTGGATGCTGAGAAAGGGGCGGCCGATGGCTTGGGGCCTAGGGCGGCAGAGACTGCAAATCCGCTACTGCTTCGATGCATGTCTTTTATGGAATATACATACATACAAACTAAAAAAATCTTATATAATTTGTTTGTAGCGTTTTAATATGTTTTAACGTGTTTTTTTTGTTGCTAGCTCTTGGGTAAGGTACATAATTTAAGATGCCGTTGTTGGTAACACAATAATTTATTCGACATCGACTCTAAAAAGGAAAATAAAGATTCGCAGGCTTTAGCCATCTTGTTTGGTATCATAATACTCGTAAAAACGAACACAAAATTTATTTCAGTACCTGGGTCGATGGTACGGTGCATAAATTATGTTAATAAGAGTAAAAAACCCGTGTTTGGTTGTTCCTTTCTTAGTTATATCAATTTTGTTTATTTTCCGATTGATTTTATTTTAGATTGATTGTGTTGTGGAGTAGGATCGATAGCCGGTAAATCGCTCTGACATTTCAAATTTATTTCTTTGACTAAACTTTCGAGGGAAAAAAGACACGATACGCAATGATACAATAAGTTCGCATAAATCTAGTTGAAAATGAGCCCCCCATTTTCTATCCTCGCTTATTCTATTCTTTCCTATCGCACCACCGGAACATAGTTCATTCCTACAGCTTTGAGCCACTGATGAGATCTGCAGTGACTTTTGACTCCGGAATGAACTTCCTATTATGGTGTTTCCTAAGCCCCACGACAGGTTCGTCTTCAATCTTCGGTTTAAGAGTACGGGCGGTAAACCGCAGCTCGGCTTTACTCCATTGGATTACTGATGTCCACGAACAACGATACTCACACACCCAATCTGATAGTCAGTACCCTTGTCTGCCGTACATTACTATAATATATTGATATACATTTCATACTTGTGAAAAAGTATCTGCATTGGACGTGAATCGCTTCGCTGTTGAAAAAAACACGAAATTTGGTTACTGTAACATTGAAGCCAAATTACATTATGTTTGTTGTAATCTAGATACGATTACTTTAGCGACAAAGTAAGAGGCGATTTTTGTATTCAATATGGTATATTCCCGACATATTCCTCAACGCAAACCGCTTAAATCTGTAACATCAATGTTATAGACTTTTAGAGAGCTGGACCCAGAGCCTTTGATACAAGAAGCTAAATTTCGAGCACGGAAACAGTAAGAGTAAAATAAAGGTAAACAATTTAAATAAATCATTACATAATCGCATCGTACCTTGTTAAGTGTTTTCTAATTAACATCCAACACTTATTTCCTTAAATGGAGGTCTTTACATAGATTAACTTTTATATTTGTTTTGCTCATATATTGCTTGTAACCTCGAGGGGTTACGCTACCTTCGCCTAATGTGTGGTTGTTTCACGAGGCCCGGAGAGGGGTCGCCTCAGGGTGCCCACCTCGTGTTCGGAAGCGTCCGCGTCGAGATCGATGGGACTGGGTTGCGGTACCTCGGTCTCGTACTGGACGGCCGTTGGAGTTTTCGTGCTCACCGTTGCCGAACATTCGTGGGCCCGACGCGGTAGTGCGCCGCCTCTACACGGGGGTGGTGCGGTCGATGGCGCTGTACGGGGGTTCTGTGTGGTGCCATGTCTTGACCCGCGACGTCTTATAGTTGCGACGCCTGCAGCGCGCCATTGCGGTCAGGACGGTTCGCGGATACCGCACTGTCCCGTTCGAGGCAACGTGTATGCTCGAAGGGACATCTCCCTGGGACCTGGAAGCAGAGGCGCTCGCTGCGGATTACGCGTGGCGATGCGATCTCCGCTCCAGCGGGAGCCGCATCCCGGCACGGCCAAACTTCGAGCGCAGAAGCTTTACTCTCAGCGTGGTCTCGCGGCCCGGTGGACCCCGTCTACGAGCGACGGACAGTCGAGGTAATCCGCTCGGTCCTCTCGGATTGGGTAAATCGCGACCTAGGACGTCTCACCTTCTGAGCGACGCAGATGCTCACGGGACACGGCTGTTTCGGTCGCTACCTGCACCCCATCGCGCGGAAGGAGCTGACGCCGAAGTGCCACCCTGCAACGGCAGCGGAGCAGCGCCGCGTCGTCGTTGCAAAAATAGGACCGGACTTGTCACTTCCGAACGTCGTGGCCACGATGCTCGGCAGCAAAAAGTCTTGGCAGGAGATGCTCGACTTCTGCGAGTCCAGTATCTCGCTAAAGCAGGCGGCGGAACGGAAGAGGGAGAGCTCTTCTTTCTTTTCGGCGCCGTGCCGCTGAGTCGGGGGTCGAAGGAGAGCGTTCGTCCAGCTCCGGCTCCTATAAATAGGCAGTCTCCTCTCGGTGATAGTCACAGGGCGACCTGAGGTAGTTGAGACTGCGCCGCACGCTACCGCCACTCTAGCGCGCTGGCACCAGAAGGATAGGACGACGTGTCGGGGGCTGCGGCATGCGATGCGGTCCGCGTTGTCGTCGTCGAACAAACTGTGGAAGAGCAACCCGGTCGGCGATATATCGCGTTCCGACCCGGCAGGCTCGGACTTCAAGTCGTCGTGGCCCAAAAGATAAGACGTCCGGTGCATACTCTTACCGGGTTCTGACCCCGGACATCAAGTGTGAGAGGGCAGAGGTGTCGTTTAGTGCGGTAGGACCCTAAAAACACCTTTGGGCCCACAGTCTGTTTCCAACACCTGCAGATCGTCCCACATACCCCGCGTGCCCCCTAGGTGCGGGGACCTGGTAGAAGGATCGACCACCGGTCCGGAAAAAATAATCTCCTAATATGTAGACAAACGGGGCTTAGCCTTATGTGAAGGTTATGTTAACCTGAGAGGGATTTGCGAGGGATTTAAGAGGAAGAGATACTTGAGGTAAAAGTTAGAGTCGAGGGAGATACCGCGTCGAAGTATATTCGTTTTGAAAGAAAATACTGAGTTGTGTCAATAAACGACTGACCTATTTATATATTATGCTACGAAAATATTGGAAACTCAATTCACCTGAGGACCCCATGTAGAAATTACTTAGTGTATTTAAGTAGTACCTTAGGCATTTTTTAAACCCTGTTTAGAAGCATTTAATTTAATTCAAAATGTGAAATTATATAGGAGATATGGTTTATTAAAAAGAAAAGCTATTTTAACAGTAAATTCACTTATTTGCCAGGTGCATCACAATGGTCAGCAATGAGCAATCGATTGTAGGGGGAGGCACTTATTTGGTGTATGACCTCCTCACAGAGTAAAAAACACTCTTGAAATAGTTAATATTGATGGTAATACTTACTTATATTATACTTACATTTATAATTAAAAAGCACTTGTAATACTTTCGAATACTCTTCCATCATTTTATGTTTTAATAGATTTTGTAGGAGTCTCAGAACGGCATCTTCATTGTAGTCATTATTCAATACAGTAATGCTGAACGCCATGGCCCTGGAAATATACAACAAAGTCTTCAGACAACAAGGTTTATGAATGAAAGTTTGATTATTGTTAGCTTGGGAAACTTAAGTCAAGCTGTGCTGTAATTAAATGTAGCATCGATTTGTAAAAACTACTCATGGCATTGTACTTTAGTGGTACTATGACAAAAACTTTCCCTGCCGTGCCAAACAAAAACCCTCCAAAATTTCAACTCAATTAAATATTTGATTATTTATTTACAAAATATTATATTCATTTACTTATGTAAAATAAAATAAAAACATCACTTATTTAGTTTTTACAACCTTTTCAAGCTAAGTGGCATAAAAGGGTAAAAGAAAAGGTATGTAGGAGAGCATATTATTCTTAATTGGCAAAACTCTTCTTTGACTTGTTTTCTCAGGATGCACATGGCACACCATTGTAAATTATTATTTTCCTAATTCTTATTATCATCTCATTACACAGTCATTAAAACAGTATTCATTTCTATGACCTAATGATGGCTCATCAAGTGACCAACAGACCAGTACCAACTGACTTTGAAATAAACTCCACTCCATGCTGTTTTCAGAGTCCTTTTATAACATAGTGCATCTATGTTTTTTTTTTGTGTCTATGAGTGACATTGGCCCTTATTAAAGCAATTAATTAGTTAAGTTAAGAGAACACAATCTACTGGTAGTATGTCATTGTCCCATTATACTATAGTATGCCTTGGAGAAATCTTCACTCATAAGCTCAGCTTGGTAGGCAGCGGCTTCGCTCTGCCCCTGGGATTGCTGAAGTCTATGGGCGACAGTAACCACTCCCCATAAGGTGGGCCGTATGCTTGTCTGCCTACATGGGCAATAAAAAAAAATCCAAGTCATATGTGTAATCGTACAAATTTGAATTTTTAATCTATATACACAGGCTTGATCTTGTATGATACTTAAAATCTCCTAATTTACTATTATGCACCAAATAATAATTAATTTCATGTTAGATGCCAATTGTGTTATTTCTGTATATAACTATAATTCACCTGGTTAATAGAGGTTGAATTTCCTATTAAATGGTAATAATTGTTCTTTGACAAACTGAAATTGTCTATCAACCACAGCAAGCTCTAAATAATGGTATTTCATACCTCAAAATACTAAGACAAACGATTTAGATGCTACAATTCAAAACTTTAATATAGGATGTTATTCTCTATATAAAGTACCTTCTTTGGTTTTCACGAGTGACTTGTCCCCGTGACATAATGAGTCATAACAAAATTAAAACTATTTTTACAGTTTATAGTGGGAGCCTGAATATTTTGGATACTAACTATTTCCTTCTTATTTCTTTCGCTGAACATTTCAATTAAAAATGTAAAATAGCAATTGTTCTATTATTATTGTGGCTTTGAGGTGCCAGCGTGTACTGAGCCACTCTTAATTTTTGATGAGCAAAATAACTCATACATTTTTTTATTGTAGGTATCAATAGTTCAACCGTGCGATAACTATTTTTATTATTAAAAAAACACCCATTAATGTTAATTATTATTTGTTATTGACAAAAAGTTATGAAATATACTTACTTGTCTCTGATAATTTTCTGTAAAACCTCAGATGTTTCAAGTAATTCATTTGAAAGCATCTGATCTGAAAACCAATTACTGGACCAACAAATATACCAAAAGCATATTAATGGATAATGATCGCTCCATTGTTCACTGAAGTCTAAGACATACTTTTTAAATACAATTAGTGATGCCTCAGAACGATTCAATACTGAATCCTGTATTAACTCTCTGAATATAAGTCGATAAAAACTTCTATGCCCTTCATACTTTCTGTAACAGTGGGTCAATATTGATAAACCGCGTTCTGAGTTTCCTTTGAAGCAATGAGCTTTGGCTAAATAATGAAGAAATTCCACATTTCTTTGATATAGATTAGGATCTACATTTGCACAATACTTCTGGAGTATTATTATCATTTCTGGTTTCCCATCCAAACTATAATGTTTGAACAACTTTTTCAAAGTTTCCTCATTCATGAACTGTCTTTTATTTTTCATGTCTTTTACAAGAGTTTCCAACTGTCTGTTTCTGTTTTTTGACATCAATTCTTTTAATAAATTATCTCGTTCTTCATCTGTCATGGGAGGATTGGTGGATTTAGAACCATTTTCAACCATATGATTTTGGATGTTTACCGTATTTTTCTCTTTGGTTCTTTGCACAATTTGTGAAGATAATGAATCAACGACATCGACACTTGTGGTAAAGTGACATACAGGTGCGTTTTTTTGAAACTTCAGTACGTTGTGAATCGCTTTTAAATAATTTAAGGGATGTTTTCGCAACGGTATCCTCATAGAATTCATTTTTATTCGTTTGTTGTAATTACGGTTAAAAATCATAGGTAAATAATATTTAAAAAGAATTATCAGTTACACGAAAAGGGTCCATCATATTTGTAATGAAATTAAACATAATTATGTTGAAATGCAGAATAATTTCGTAACATTGTAACTTTTTGTTTTTTTTAATAAATTTTACTGACTTGGAAACAAAGTTAACATCGTAGGCATAGATTATACACTTAATATATTCGAATCGTAGGTAACAAAATTGTCAACAACATAGGTAATGTAATTTTAAAGGATTTTATGATCTGGCAACTAAGACCTTTAAGTCATGTTTTAGGACTTTTTGGCGGGAACGCGAGGAGTGAAGTTGTGTGATTTGTTTTATTTTGTCTATTTAGTGTTTCTTCGGGTTTAAATGTGTAATAATGGTGGTTTATTAACTGCTTAATATCTGTGAAAGTGCACAAATGTGGGAAAATGAAACAAAGCCGCTGGACGTAACTTCTCGAGATCCTCCAAAAAGTCCACTGAAAAAAATCTTAGTAAATGACCACCATTTTACTGAGATTATATTTCATCCCATTTCATTTCATTTAATTTCATCCCAGTTGATTAATGTCTCAAATTAATCATCTTCATTGCATTCCACTCCATAATATCATTTTTCATAAAAATATGAATATAAAATAAAATAAGACATGACTTAAAGGACTCAGTTACCAGGTCATAAAATCCCTTTAAAAAAAGTCATGTTTTATTTTAATTTATATGTATTCTTATAAATCTCAGTAAATGACCACCATTTTACTGAGATTATATTTCATCCCATATCATCTCAATTCATTTCATTTAATTTCATCCCAGTTGATTGATGTCTCAAATTAATCATCTTCATTTCATTTCACTTCATATTATCATTTTGCATAAAAGTATCCCATATTATATCATTTCATCTCATTTCAATTCATATCATGTCATGTTTCATATTATTAATCAACTTCATTTCATTTCATAGTCATCATATTTCATAAAATAAAAAAATATGTATAAAAGATTAGGCTGTATGGTACGACACCTTTGCCTTTCCATTTGGATAAATAAAACTACTACTGTATTCTTATTTATACGAAACATGTTAGTATAGAGCGAAATGAAATGAAATGAGAGGAGTTGATATGGGATGAAATATAATATCAGTAAAATGGTGGTCATTTACTAAGTCTGTTTCAGGGGACTTTTTGGAGGATCCCGAAAAGCTACGTCCAGCGGCTTTATTTCATTTTCCCACAATTGTGCACTTTCACAGATTCTAAACAGTTAATAAACCACCGTTGTTACATATTTAAACCTGAAGAAACACTAAATAGACAAAATAATACAATTCACACAACTTCGTTCCTCGCGTTCCAAAAAGGAGACTTTGAAATGATATATACTATTATATACATTAAAAACGATAAAAGATAAATTTTACATACCTATTAGTTCTCTCAGTAAATGAAGGCTTGTTCCTAGTTTTTGCGTTGTGCAAATGAATAATCCTGGGGAATTCACCTCCTCATATCTATAAAAATTTTCCAATTGTGCCTTCAAGAGTTTAACTCTGTAACGTGTTGAAAAAACTGAAGCATACAACGCCATCTATATAACTGATTATAAACAATTACGTTACATATTTGTTTCTACTCAGCAATAGATGTCAATAGTACCATACAATATTGTTGTTTTGTGAAGTTAAACTATGTAACGAAATATTAATAAAACAAAATGTTTTAAATAATTTATCGGGTATTTTTTTATTGAGATGAGCTAGAGGGTCTCCCTATAGAAACATTATGTAGCATTCGTTGTTGAATAGAGATTGTGTATTTATGTTGTTTTCTTCGGTTTTCTTAAACCTATTATGTGTATTGTCTTATCGTTCTTGTAGATATATTTATATTTATTTGACTTTAACCCTTCAATATTTAACTTCTTGTGAACGAATAAGTATTGCAACGTTCCCGGGTTTTTTTTTTTCAGGATCGTCTTGAAACTATAATAATAATAATTTCCGTCCGAACTACAACGATGAAAAAGAGTAAGTCTCGTTTACCTACTAAAAAGTATTTTTAGAGCACAAAAATAAAATACCTACATACTGAACTGAAAACGTTAATTTTTTTTATTGCTTAGATGAGTGGACGATCTCACAGCCCACCTGGTGTTAAGTGGTTACTGGAGTCCATAGACATCTATAACGTAAAATGCGCCACCCACCTTGAGATAAGTTCTAAGATCTCAGTATAGTTACAACGGCTGCCCCACCCTTCAAACCGAAACGCATTACTGCTTCACGGCAGAAATAGGTAGGGTGGTGGTACCTACCCGTGCGGAGTCACAAGAGGTCCTACCATCAGTAATTACGCAAATTACAATTTTGCGGGTTTGATTTTTATTACACGATGTTATTCCTTCACCGTGGAAGTCAATCGTGAACATTTGCTAAGTACGTATTTCATTAGAAAAATTGGTACCCGCCTGTGGGATTCGGACACCGGTGTATCGCTCGATACAAATGCACCGGACGTCTTATCTTTTAGGCCACGACGACTTATGCCTAAAGTACCTAAAATGATAGGAAATTATAAGCAATGCAATTTATGACAGCTAGAAGCTACCCGTGGCAGAGACAGTAATTACTACCACCACTGTACGCGAAGTAATGCGTTTCGGTTTGAAGGGTGGGGCAGCCGTTGTAATTATACTTGAGACCATAGAACTTATATCTCAAGGTGGTTGGCGCATTTACGTTGTAGATGTCTATGAGTTCCAGTAATCAATTAACACCAGGTGGGCCGTGAGCTCGTCCACCCATCTAAGCAATAAAAAAAATTGTACTAAATATAATTGGTAGCCTATACTTTGAGATTGGTATTTGTGTTACTTGCAAGATATTGTGCGGTTGGTGCCCAATAAATTAATGAGTAATTATTTATTGCTTTATGGACAACAGTGCAGCGGCGGTCTTAATGCCTAAGGCATTCTCTACCAGTCATCCAAGAGTTGTGCAGAGAGTTTTGTGACACCTGACACCTAAGCACGTAGCATTGAAAAATACGATATAATAATATGTACATATAATATTAGAATTTAAAGGACGACATGAGAGGCACCTACATCAAATAAAAAATCATAAACTCGGTCACCTAAAAAAAGTTCTGATAGTAGAGTTGAAAACTCCCTCTTTTTTTGAAGTCGGTTAAAAAGCGCAGCTCTTCAAACAGTCTTATCCGATTTTTTAATAAGAACATTAACACTTAACACGTTAACAGTCCCTATACAAGCGTTCCGAAACACGCCATATGTCCAAGTGTGATTATATATTTTTTGGCCATTATTAGATGTCCACCTATCGGCTGATGCATTAAAAGTAACAAAATATGGTCGTTGACCCCGGATATACCCGTGTACAGCGGGCGGTACACGGACTTATGAATTAAATTACCGGGTAACTTTAACGTGTACCACAGGCTCATGAGTGTTCCAGTAGACGTATGTATGGTTAGTTTATTACCATATCGATGGTACACTTCCGCGGCAGACTACTTTTCCGCCAATACATACCCTCAAACACATAAATATAACATAAGATCTATAAACTATGGTCTGCAGAACACTTGGGGATACCAAATTTACAATGGTCAAAATGTGCAAGTTTTTGGTTTGGATACCTCCGGAAGTATAGTAGTAACATTGGCAAAGGTTTACTTGATGAAGGTCGCTGCATGATAACTGACAACTACTACACGAGCGATCCTTTGACAGAATTTATGCTTTCTCGCAATACAGACCTCTGTGGCACAGTCAATAAAAAGAGAAAAGGTTTACCGAAAGAGGAGAGAAGGAGAGAAAAGCATTCTAGCAGTACATGAAACGTTCAAGTTCAAGTTACGCCTCTGAGAAAAACACATTTTTTTGAGTTTTTGGGCAAGAAAGAATCTCGATTCATCCGAAGACGATGCGTGGGATGCTGCCAAAACCTTCTTGATGAAGGTCGACTTGCTCCATATGCACAGGCCAAAGCTAAAAGGATATCAACGCAATGTAAAATTTGCAAAAAAGCATATTGCATTGTTTGTTTTTCTAAACTTTTAGTTCACTAATTAAAATTTGTATCTTTTTTCTAAGTTTTTTTTATGTCGTGTTGCTATACTAAGAATTTAAAAAAAATATGACATGTCTTCGACTTTTTCTATTTATTAGATCCTTGGGCACAAGTCCACAAAGAAAACACTAACTAATTTGACAAGTCCGTGGATCTAGGCCCCGTAGAGAAACACATCGGCTCGTGTACCTCATAGGGCACACGAACTCGGCGGAACCGCTCACCGTGTACCACATACGTAACACCGGACTGTTAACGTGTTAATAAAGGCGTTTTCGGTATTATAATTTCTTAATTCGAAATTATTGTGTTATCCGCCAGCGAAACCATTGATGTAATATTAAACGCTGTCATGGCTGAACTCGCGCGGGTACCGATGCGTCGGTTCGTACGTATTGCCGCCCCCTGCCGTGATCTTGGCATTAACGACTAATAGCTGCATGTTAATCGACAGGCGATCATTGTCGGCGAGCGCTCTATAAGAAATTGAGAAAAAAAAACATAAATACACACACACACACGCGCATACATCTACACAATCTAACGATACGTGTGAAGATAAAATTCGTCATCCGTTCCACGTATTGAATATCGGATGTGAGACTATGTTATGTCACGCTCAAAAGTCACTTGGTTTTTTTTTTTTCTTTTTTTTTTTTTTTTGCCAGTTACCATATCACGGAAATGAAACGTATATATTTGATTGGGTTTATTGTTACAGTGATATACCATCGCGTCGTTCCATGCTATACGATTTAGTAAATCGAAAAAGGTTGATTTAAATGATAATTTGAATGATAATCGTAAATGAATTGAATTAAAATAACAACTTGTTCGAATCTCTCTATTGTAATGCGAATGTCGAGTAGTTTCATTAATTTGATTATGAAAATTTACTAAATTAATTAATTCTCTTATTGTTTGTACGAGTAATCAAAAGTTAGGTTAAAATTAGAATAACCAGTTTTCACTTTTCTTCTCAATTTTAATTATCTCTGAAATACGCAAAGTAAATGATAGCGTTACATTTACACTGATAAAAAGCGTTTGTTTGTACCACAGCCTGCAAATCAACCAACCAATTTTTTTAATGAAAAAACAAAAATTAATTTCAATAATAGATATACTTATTTGATTTATTTTTTATTTTTTATGAATTAGTATGGTTTGCTTCATGTAGAGATTAATTGGTTCTTTTGTTAAGCATTAAACGTAAAAAAATGCGCTTTTATTTGAAAACAAAACCTAAAATGATATGTTTCATTAAAGTAGTTCGTGTTGAGTGATGCACCGGTGTTCGAATCTCAGGCGGGTACCAATTTTTCTAATGAAATACGTACTCAACAATTGTTCATGATTGACTTCCACGGTGAAGGAATAACATCGTGTAATAAAAATGAAACCCGCAAAATTATAATTTGCGTAATTACTGGTGGTAGGACCTCTTGTGAGTCCGCACGGGTAGGTACCACCGCCCTGCTTATTTCTGCCGTGAAGCAGTAATGCGTTTCGGTTTGAAGGGTGGGGCAGCCGTTATAACTATACTCGAGACCTTAGAACTTATATCTCAAGGTGGGTCGCGCATTTACGTTGTGGATGTCTATGGCCTCCAGTAACCACTTAACACCAGGTGGGCTGTGAGCTCGTCCACATATCCAAGCAAAAAAAAAAAGTAGAAATCAAATTATGGAACTCTAATTAAACTAAGCCCGCTACACTAGACGATCTTTGACTCAATCGCTACCACAAACCCCACAGGTTCATCTACTAGGCTATTTTAAAAATTTAATCCAACTAAATCCAGCCTTTTCGATGTCTTTAGTTAATATTCATTTTTATTTCATACATAAAAGTATATTATGTTTACTACATAAAAAACAAAAAACAAAACGTTTTTCTTTATTTATATAACAATGTCAAACTAACATTACCCAGCATGCGACTAGGTATTTATTGACTCTTATGCGTCCTATCGTCTTTCTCGATTTAGTTAATTAAGCTAAGTAAGTTCCCGAAAATAGCTTAGGCGTTCAGTTTTCGTACTCAATATAAATCTAACATTATTAAATGAGGATAATTTTGTGGAATATTATGCTCATTCATCTTCGTCAACTGTTCCACTACAAAAGTCAACAAGGATGCACTTTCAACACCCACCAAAACGCCTTCGCACTAACTCAGAGCCAATTAATGTGACAATTAGTCATATTAAAATGGGATTAACACTTTCTATGCGTTACAAAGATCTGCTTCGTCGCCTCCAAAGAATCTCCTAAACCATTTTATGTAGATACCTTGTTATTTAGCTTCTGTATGAATTAAAGGTTTTTTAAAGTGGTCCTTGGGCGTTATTACAATTACTTAACTGCCCGCAGGCTCACCGTAAGCACACCGTTTAATCGAATGAGTTATGCTTCGTTTCTTCCTTTACGAATGCAGCTATCGTTGTTAACAAGAAATTCTTGGTTTGTGTTTAATGAAAATGTTTGATACCCTCACCCTTCTGCTGTAATTGGTTGAGATGTTAATAAATTGTCCATTTCGAATTGCGGCCTGGCCTCCCCTGACATTTAATTAAAAGCAGACGTCTAACTTATGGTAGATGATGAGTATGGCGCCGGCTAATAAGTGTCATTTTTGAGTCCTAATGTGCTGTCATAGCGCACATCAGCTGTTTGTATATATTTAAAAATAGTCAGTTAAAATGTTCGTTCTTTGTCCTAACGTTTATACTTAGGTTCTTCTGGTTAATTACTCACAAAAACGAAAATAAAATACCTTTTTTGGTATAAAGTTTGCTTTTGTGATAGTTATAGTAATAGTACTCATTTCTCAATTTTTTTTATAAATTTTAATTAATTTTCATACTTTCAAAAAAAAACCGCGCTATGAGGGTGGGGTGCTTACGTTTACACAGTGCCACTAGATGGCACTCGAGTCATTAACAACGATCAGGTGTTTTGTACAAGCCCAGAAAAACTTAAAATGTCACGAAAGTATAAACACGATGCTGATGCATTTTGTTTCCTATGACGTGGTCAATTTATTAAAGTTCAAAAGCAAACATGTATTTTTTTTCATCTAATTACGATCTAAAATATCGAAAGTTTATGCTTTGCAATCAAAGTCAAATTTGGTGTTGACCCGTGTAATTAATTATAATACCTATAACACCCATACCTATAGCAACCATTATAGGTACCACCACCCTGCTTATTTCTGCCGTGAAGCAGTAATGCGTTTCGGTTTGAAGGGTGGGGCAGCCGTTATAACTATACTCGAGACCTTAGAACTTATATCTCGAGGTGGGTGGCGCATTTACGTCGTAGATGTCTGTGGGCTCCAGTAACCACTTAACATCAGGTAGACTGTGAGCTCGTCCATCTATCTAAGCAATGAAAAAAAAAAGGTTAGGGCTTCAGATTGTCAAAATTTGTAATAAGAAGCTGATAGATAATCAAGGCCATTACTGATTAAAAAAAAAAATGTTCCACAGTCAGTAATAATAATTAATTGGGGCTCGTTCACCAAGCAAGGGAGCCGCGTATCAAAACCCATCGAGTGCGAATTATTAGACCGTGTGTGCTGACAATGAGGTGACATCAGAACAGACTATTCAATCGTTGGGCGGGTACGTATTGTGCTGACCAGAGACGGGATATTGATGACAATATATCCGCGATCATTTAATTACAGATTGATTTATTTGTCAGCGTACGTCGGAAACGCGCCGCTGTTAATTATTTCGAACTCATTAATTTAATTCGATTTTAGAATTTCATATAATTTTATCATATATAAATCATGCAATCAACTCTAACAATGAACCTAAAACTAAAAATCTTAAAAAAAATATTATAATAATTTAATAACTAAAATATATTATTAAAAGGAGTCCCCCTTAGGCAAGGTTCCGAAGATACTGGCAGCGTTCTCCCTTTGAATAGCTAGACTAATTGTCCGATGATGTCGACTAACCTTTTTGCTATTTCCTTAAAAAGTCTTATAGCGTTAGGACCCTTTTATTTTTATTTTTATTTCGATTTTAGTGTCTGAATTTAGAATCCACACGTTTCTGCCATGGAGCAGTCTTGCGTTCTGATTTGGGACAAAGGGAAAGGTGGGACGGTCATTATACTATAGAATTGAAGCATTGGGCTCATGCTTCAAGATTGGAGGTGACACTCACATTTTCAACTCTACAATATATATTATATATATAATAAACACCCAGAAGAAGAGCTAACAGGCCTATTCATCATACGAATGTTGGCACGGTGGTGGGAATCGAACCCGCGACCCTCGGCGCAACTGTCAGGGACGCAACTACTACCACCGAGTCAGTCAGTCTATGGTAGATAAGTAAAATTAAACTTGTTTCAATTATTTGTAATAAATGTTACACATTAAAATATCGGTTAATTTGAATAATATTTACGTAACGAATTCAACGAGTGCCTACACCATTACCAGACAGCGACCAGGCAATATTAAAAGCGCAGTCACAACTATGGTGTTCTTGAAGTCACAATGGGTTGTACACGTCGATAATATCAGAATGCTTGAATAGCATATCGATTAAAATCCTATTCCGTTAAGATATCGTTATTGTGCTGTCTCCACCCCTATCTCTAGAACTAAAGTATGCATAGACGTAAATCGTACAATGGGAATTTAACATGACTGTCTCATTACCGGCCCGTTCCGAGATTGTTTCGAGATACGGTTTTTCGTTTAGAAACGCCTTCGTGTGACAACCGTCGACAATCGTATGAATGTCTAATTTGGATCGATCTTTGTAAACATTCAATAGTTGGGTAGGACGTTATTACAACTAATTCTATCACATTGTTTTGTTTACTATTGTGATGATAATACAATAAAAAAATCAGAATTAGTACTAGACATTAGGTTATAACTCATTACAATTAAATAATACGATTTGGAAAACCAATATTTTTTTTTTAAATATAATATTATTAAACTAGAACAGAAGAATATTTGCTATTGTTATAATCTCATTAAATATCAATAGGCTTTAATTGCAGTAATTTACAAAAAAAACCACAAAGCTGTAAAATGTTATAATTAAAGAAGTGAATAATAAGAATAATAATAAGACGTCAATGTTCTTTCAAATACAACGGCACACAAAATTGTGGAGATACTTATGTAAGATTCCATTCGCTAATCACGAACAAGATTCTGTGTAAAAGATAGTCAAACGTCAAACTTGAGTTTATTGACGCCAATCATTTCGCTATCACCTTTCAATCTGCGGTTATGAATGGGGTGACAAGTGGGCCTTTTGTTGGTCTCGATCGAGACTAGAAAGAAAACTAGTACGAGGTTATTTAGGGGCAGATCAATTACAAAACAAATAAGTTTTGGATTATTATTTCGTTTGTTGATCGTAAGGTAAATAATCGCAAAATAATAATCAACAAAAAAACAATTAATGGTCGATAAAATAGTACGTTAGTCTGGTATTCTTACTGGCGCCAAGGCATAATATGAGTCCGCTCAGGTAAGCACATCTACTGGCAGGGTAAGTGTTAGATTTTGATTGAAGAGCCATCGCCAGGGTTGTAGCGGGACATGGTTCCAAGCCTGGTTTGTTACGGACGTAGAAAATCCGATCTAGGTAGTCGTCGTAATGAACTCTTCTGGCATTACGGACGGTCTATGAACTTAGGAGGCCATTCAACTTGTCAACTTAGAAGGAACTCGATGATGGAACGCTATCGTTGTGACCTGTGACAGCCACGAGGAGATGGCAAATTACGGACTTACTATTACTCTCGCATGGGAGCTCGTCACTGAAATACAATCTGATATCTTCCTGTCCCTTTTAAGTTAGGGATTTTAGTCGCGTTCGGCTGTCATAAATTGTGCCATTGCTCCATTGTTCTGAACGACGGTCCAACAATGGCCTTTTCAGCCAAAAAATGGAGCAAAAATAGGTCTTTGTAACACTTCTTTGTTTATAACTATATGCGTAGATGAATTCACAGCCTACCAGATTTAATTAGAGTACATAGAAAAAAAAATGCGAATCCCATTGCTACTCCTAAAACGTTTAAACAAAACTCAAGCAGCTATCGATCCCGGTTTTCAGAACAGAGTAAACGATTCCTTTGCGATAGAACCGGGTGAGACTTGGGTAGCCATTTATGCTCAGAACTTGCCCCCTACCAGAGAAAATAATTGATGTATGAATTCTGCTATTAAACCTCTTAGCTCTTTTGTTTCACGACCAAAACTGCAATATAATTTGAAATTAAATTCTTTTTTTAATCATTTCCCAGACAGTCCAAAAAGTGCACGAGTCATGTGTGGCGTTTTAGCCATTGTGATATCGGATTCTCTAACCAAGGTTATCTGTTAACACCATTATAAATCTATGTCGTTATAAATCTTTTCATATCTATCGGCTTTAGTGATCCTGTTGATTAAACCTATTTTTTCTGTTTGAAAACTTAAAACGATAAGCATTTTCTAAATAAAGTGACTGTTTAAAAGATTTCGTATTAATACTGTCTTTATTCTAATGTGTTTGCAAGATTTGCTGCATTATCTGGTTGAGTCTTTTTTTTTCTTAAATCAACCATTTCAGGCCTTGTACGCGATAAAATTATTTTTCACAATTAATTTAAATATTATAAATTAATATCCGCCTTTTATTTAAACTAGCAAAATCAGACTATAGTTTGATGTGAGTGTCGCCAAATCTGTTTAATACACCAATTTGTTGAAATTACTCGTGTGTTGCCAAGCGTGCAATGTTAAAAGAGTTTTGTGATAAAAAAAAAACTTTTTTTGCATCAACATTAACCGTACCACGTTTAAAGTAAATTGAACAACAAATAAACAAAAAAATACGCAGACATCCGTTTTCAAGAACAGAAATTCAATCCAATAAAAGTTCTAAGTGAATTTAAGAACGACATCAATAAATAAATTCAGTATTGTTGATTTTGAAACTTGCATCTGTCGGGCGTCTGGCTTCAATACAATCCTGTATCAATGCTTCGATTTCTTTATTACTATAGATAGGTAATAAATCAAGTATATTTGTTTATTTTGTCAGTAGTAATTATAAAGATGCACACAACGGAGGGATGAAATCTATAGCAGATGGTACTATTGTCGCGCGTTTGCCTTGAACCATTGATTCGTTGTGACACTGGACCGTAGTTGACCAGATGTATAGCTCACTCTAATAGTTTAATTGTTGTATTTACTGACCGAATATCGATCGATTTGTTTTGTTTGGATATCTTTATTGGACTCTTCAGAGCGTGCTGTTCTCTAGTGCACTATTATTCACATTTTGTTTTTAAGTAGCTTTCTTTGTTGATAATTAAAATCGTGTAAAATAACTTTTCAATTAGACATATTTGTTAACTCCAATATATTTAATGTATAAATGCATAGATTATTTATTAGAAGCGTTAGCGTTCAACCGGGTTTTGAGAGATTGCCCACGAAATCTCGATTTTGCTTCATAATGTCAGTCCGAAATATTCCTTAAGTATTTGTAGGCACTTAAAGAGAACATATATGCATATATTATGTTGTATTTATTACGGATTTTAGTATCGAATTACTTAACACTAGGTCGGTAGTTATGTCGTGTGCCCCTCTATGCCAGAATTTATAGGTGTGTTGTATACTATATAATGATATATACCATTTTTTTAATTACTTCGATAAAAAAGACGTGTATATAAAATCAAACGTTGGCCGATTGGAGCGACCGGATGCGTAAATGGTGGTGTTGTTAAGTAATTGCGTTAAATAAGTTGTTCGTTTATCACAGCCGCTGAGGTCACCGATATTATATACGTACTACATCACTAAGAAAATTAATACATACTTATTTATTTTATTCGAACTTTTGGTTATTGAATGTTTGTTTGTTTATCTTCTATCAGCTTGGACTCCTTTATTCTGACTAAGTTGAAACTTCCAAGATCATCTTTGGGTGTATAACGCAGCTTAAAGTATCACATCTAAGTATACATCAGTATCATAAGTATCATAAGTATCACATCAAGTATCATTCTATAGCTATGTATGTAACTTCTGAATCCTAATTCTATTGAATGCTCTTTAAGCTATATGTTTTAAATAGCCGTCCTGATTTAAGCTTTCAAGATCATCTTTGGGGTTTTGTGGCTGTTTAACCTATCACATCATCCGTAGCTAATGTAACTTCTGAACCCTAATTCTATTGAATGCTCTTTATGCTATATGTTGTATAAGACCGTCCTGATTGTCAGGTTTGATTTTCATTCCAAATATCATTAGCCGGCCCAGAAGTTTGGGTGTGAAGACGTAACAAATAGACAAAATTAGTTACATTTTAAAGAAGAAGAAGAGAGTTAGTAAGTATGTTAGTTATGTTGTATGTTAGTTACTATGGAAGTAAGTGACAATTGAAAACATTTTGATATACCTATCTCCAGTCGTCGACCAAATCTCCGTACAACTAAACAGCAATAAGTGAAATTCTCATTGGAAAAGGCGAATTCATTCCTGACATCCCTCATACATTGTCTTCCAATATCGGTCGAAGAGGTCAAACCGCAGCGGTTTGTGGTTTTATTGAATCACAACTACATAATACATATGTACATAATATTGATTACGTAATAATGTTGTTTTACAATTCATTCTTATAATATTCAAGCGATTGTTCTTATTAATATCGCTATTTTCGCAAAAATAATTTCGGTAATAAACAGAATCTACAAAAAGACCGATCGGGAAGTCTAAATCATAATAAGCTGACTGAAATAGTATTTATTACTGGAGAGCCTACGATAGAGCATGTTTTAATTATTTAAAACTTCCTGTAATAAATGAAAGTCCCAGTAAATCATCAATGCTGCCGCCCAAAAATACCAGATACTGGATAAGACCTACTACTCGCTCCCTTGGTGGCACAAAAAGGGCTTACAAACTACCACTATCAGTTAATTATAGAGATCTTATGTACTAATGTGCCATACGCTCTAAATTTACAAGGTCAATTCTCCAAAGTCAGTAATAAAATTTATGGCCGGTGTCAAAAATTACAAGTGCAATGAAAACGGGTCGTTTTTTTTAATAACTTTAATTGTGATGTATTTATTGCTTCCTCCTTGTCATCATACACTTTTAACGACAGAAACAAGATCACGAACGCAGCTGCCAACTAAACGAATCAGTTTAGCGATTTACGTCGCGAACAGTTCACAGACTATCTGCGAACATTACTCACATTATCTGTGATTTGGTTAGCACGTCTCGGCACAATGAGAACTGGCAAAGGTGCCGACCGCATAAATTGGCTTAGAAAACAGACCGCCCACAGTCTATACGATGTATACTAAAATGCTGCTCTTCTTCATTGAATTATTTCTGTCGGAAGTGGTTAGCTACTGAAGTCCGTAGATATCACACGAATTCTGCCACGCACTTTGACACATGAGATCAAAGCTTCAATTGTTTTGCGCCACTTATGCTAAGCTCTTGAATCAAGAGTGTAAGACTGCTCCGCCGTAGACACAGGCATTACGTATTAATTCCGCCTGACATCACAGATCAAATAGTGTATCTTTGCTTAGATTGACAATCCTAGGGCCAAGGTGATGTTAAGTGGTTACAGGAACCCCAAAACTTCAACTACGTAAACGGCACCACCCACCATCAGACTTGAGTTCGAACTCTTAGTTTAACAGTACAACAGCGGCCGTACTCTTCAAACCGAAACGCATTACTGCTTCACCGCATTACTGCTCCACCGCATTACTGCTTCACCGCATTACTGCTCCACCGCATTACTGCTCCACCGCATTACTGCTTCACCGCATTACTGCTTCACCGCATTACTGCTTCACCGCAGAAATAGACAGGGCAGTGGTATTACTCGTCCGGGCTCACAAGACGCCCTCCCACCAATAAAGTAAGTATCTTTAAATAGCCTGAACACAAATTAGCAACAACGATAATGTCTCCTTTTGTCTTGCTAAATTAAGATACGACAACTTTTAAACGAGCACAGAATAAAAGCACAAAGCGACAAATTAAAGGCTCCGTGCCCAATTTAAAGATGACGGTCTCCTGTCCAGCGTGTATGGAGTTGCAATTAATTTATTGAGCTACTGTTTTAGTTTATTTATGATGCCGCCGTATCAAAGAGGGCTGGCTGATAAGATTAAATTATTAGTTCTTGAATCTATGTTTTATTGAGTTAATTAGCGCCAATAAGAATGGTTTGCGTAATTTGCCAACTTCGTAAACTATTGACGCCGTTTTTTTTTTTAAATGGAGAGAGAGACAGAGTATTCTTTATTGCACACCAAAAAAGATTTTTTTTTTATTGCCCTTGTAGGCAGACGAGCATACGGCCCACCTGATGGTGAGTGGTTACCGTCGCCCATGGACTTCAGCAATGCCAGGGGCAGAGCCAAGCCGCTGCCTACCGTAAAAAACAGTGCAATACATTAAATACAAAAAAAGTACAATTGGCGGTCTTATCGCTAAGAACGATCTCTTCCAGACAATCATCAGGTGGACAAGAATCATTTGGAAATAACGAATTACGCGCGGTGTACCAATCCAGTGAAATATATATATTATATATGTGCATACACACATACATATATGTATCCATAATTATACATATAATTAATACACAATGTTGTATAATAATAATTAATAAATATTTTATATGTAAATTGCTTATTCTTATTTATTTTTAAATAGAATATTTTTACAATTTATCATGATTAATATAGAATCTACCTCAATGCAAAATTATTTATTTTCAAAAGATTCAGTGCCCTGTTCGTTTATTGTTATTAGCAAAATTTGGCGAGTCTGGGGGGTTCGTAGAAAACACCACATGAACCTCTCTGCCCATTTTAAGATAAACGATTGAAGTCTTAATATATTACGTGAAACGAACGTTAGTACAATCAAAATTGTACAGTTGCTTCGTGGCAGAAATACCCGGGATCACAAATTATTCAAATGACGATGTTGTGTAATTGCTAAAATATATACTTATTTAAGTAATTTTATAAATTGAAAAGTTTGTATCTTCGATTTTTTTTTATTCAATCACGTAAAAATGGATAAACGAGTAGGCTTAAAATTTATCAAAAAAATATTTACATTTATTTAATTTTTAATTTAGTTTAAGTTACTTTTTATTATTATCAATGATATTAGCCGGGTTAAGCCAGGTGAATCTGTTATAACAAAAATAATATTTAATTAGCGGGCTCGTGATATAATGTAAGCGGTAGGCAGCGGTTTGGCTCTGCCCCTGACATTGCTGAAGTCCATGGGCGACGGTAACCACTCACCATCAGGTGGGCCGTAAATATTCGTCTGCCTACAAGGGCAACAAAAAAAAAGTACCTATCTATATACAAATTAGCTTATAGATTATGAGTGATACAAGGAACTTTTTATTTCGGGATAGTGCGAGAACATGTCACTTAAACTTTTAAGTTCATTCAGGAAATATAGTGTTTTGTAGTCTTCAATACTTTAAGATTTTCTTTGAGCAGACAATGCACAATGCACATGACAGCCCAGGGCGCATTCTAAACAATACGTGCACTTTAATTCTGATATCAGTTTAATTTATCGATAACCCATACAATATTCCAGGCAGCAATATTATGAAAATTATTATAAGCTTATATTTTATAATAATACTAGCTGACCCGGCAGACTTCGTAGTACCTCAATCGATAAATAAAAGACCTAAACTTTTGTATAAAATAAACTTAAAACAAATAAAAGGAGTCCGTCCGACGGGGGACACATTAAAGGGAAAACATAATTGTTTTATTTATTTAATTTCAAACATTTTCTTATTTATCTACCTGTTAAACCTTCTCTGGACTTCCACGAATAATTCAAGACCAAAATTTGCCAAATCGGTCCAGCCGTTCTCGAGTTTTAGCGAGATTAACGAACAGCAATTCAGTTTTATGTATATACATTTTTTTAAAAGTGTTTAAGAATTATTGAGAAAATTGAAGTAGGTACACAGCATTGCAATTGCACATTGCAGTAACTAAATAAAAAAGATTTAAGTACGAATTCTAACTTTGTATAAGTGCAATTATTCTACTTCTTGGCCTATTTAATAGTTTTTACCTTACATTGTAGTTTTTTGTTTACCTTATAACAGAAGTACAGCTGTATCGCTGACGTCGATGGGCTATGATAAGAACTCACCATCAGATAAGCCATATGTTCATCTACCTACGTTGGCAATAAAAAAAGCTTACCACGTCAGCAATATAAAAAACCATCAGCAATTTATAATATACGCAAATTAGCTTGGATATTTCAAACAAAATGGCCAGCAATTGCAATTTTGATGAGAGCTTACTTTCTATTAACAAGATTAATTGAATTTTCTACAATTCACAAAACAGGCTTTCTATTCAGAATAAATCAAACGTCATCTCGAAGGAACTAAATTATTATTACGATCGAAAGTGAGGGATAAGGTATAAAATGTAAGGTGTGCACACTGGATTGATCGGACGAGTCTGTACAAATAATAATAGTAAGTACTTTTATTGATATTTAGTGCGAGATATTCTGATGGCTTATGATTGATTCATGTATGGAGATATCTGAATGAAGATGATACCAGCAGATTTGTTGACAAGAACACGGTCCTGCACATCTAAGCGTTATGATTACAACAATCTTGGGACAGGAACGAATTATTAATTATTTACTATTACAAATAATTTTAATATTTTCTGACGTTGATGTCCATTAACTGATGGTAGGACCACTTGTGAGTCCGCGCGGATAGGTACCACCACCCTGCCTATTTCTGCCGTGAAGCAGTAACGCGTTTCGGTTTGAAGAGTGGGGCAGCCGTTGTAACTATACTTGAGACCTTTGAACATAAATCTCAAGGTGGGTAGCGCATTTACGTCGTAAATGTCTATGGGCTCCAGTAACCACTTAACGCCAGGTGGTCTGTGAGCTCGTCCACCCATCTAAGCAATAAAAAATAATATAAAAAAATAACAGCAGAGATCATGTACTATCAGGTAATAGCATATGCTCGTCTGCCTACGAACGTAATAATAAAATAGTACTCGGTTAAATAAACCACGTAAATGACTAAGGGTTGATAATGATATTTTCTTGAACTAGCTTCGTTTTGAATTACTAAAAGCTAAGCACTACTTTTTTATTTCTTTTGACGTAAACTAAGCACACGACCAAAATGTTGGTAAGTAGTCATCACTGCCATGGACATGAGTAATGCCAGTGGTACAGCCACTGCTTAGCATTTATAGTTACATCCATCGTAGTATGGTAACATACCGTCAAACAGAGCGCCAGCGCTATAGCGCTTATAGCGCTGGCGCTCTGTATGACGCCGAGATGTGTTGTACTACTATGGTAATATACCGTCAAACAGAGCGCCAGCGCTATAGCGCTTATAGCGCTGGCGCTCTGTGTGACGGTATGATACCGTAGTAGTACAACACATCTCGGCGTCATAGCGTAGCGCTCTGACGCGCGCTAATTACGCGTTCTGTTTGACGAAGCCTTTATTGTCAGTGTGCTTCTCGTCTCTACAATCAACCGTCATCGGCACTTCTGACTTTAATACAAGAACATAATTGTATTCGCAATCCGTGGAGCAGCTTTTAAGCTAAGAAAAATAGAATTTTACTCGGTAATTGACATTTGCAAAAATAATTAAAACTATTTTCACGGTTTATTCCGTGTTTCACCACGAAAACTGTAATGCTCGTGCAATCGTTCGAAATAATTTAATGATAGTAAAAATCCCGAGATTAAACCGTTACAATATTTTTAATTATGTAAAAAATTATATAATTCCAGGCATTTTTTAACATCGGTCGTACTTGTGATTTTGGCTTGGTATGTACGTTTGTTTGGTGTAACGAAATCATTGAACGTAATTTTTACCAACATCAAGTCGTTCGTATATATATAAAATGAACAGGCATCAAGAACTGATAACAATAAAATAATTTGAAAACTTCGCTCTAATGTCCAAATTTGAAAACAGGATGAAGTTAATTGTTGATTCGGTTTACTTATATAGCGAGTTTAATGTAGCTTGAAAAATCAATATATGGTTATTTAATTTATCTCATCATGTTCTTGAAATCAAATTCGAATAAATGTCGTTACTCAGAATACGTCTAACGAAAATGTTACGTTCTAAAAACAAATTTCTCACATAGATCTTTATTGACATTAAGCATTGGATGCTTTCAGTAGCAATTAAAAAAAACCTATTTGAAGTACCTACCTTTTTTTTTTTCTTTTTTTTTTTTCCATAGGAGAAAATCGCCGGATCCCCACCCGCGCGGCAGGTGGGGTATGTGGGAGTTGAACCTCACTAAAAAAGCGTTTATTTGAAATTATTCATAATCTATTATAAATTAATGACATTACATTATCAATGACACATGCTAAAGTTTAGCTTTTTTTTTTTTTTTAACGTTATATTTGTCGCAAAATATTTTAATCCGTCGTTTAAGACATCGAACCTGTTTATTTTCTATTGAAACGGACATCAAATAAATTAGATTGAAGTTTTATCATTGTAAACATTTATTTTCTATTATAGTAATAAAATGAGATTGATATAATTAAAAACTCTTGACATTTATTCAAATTTATAAAAGCCACTAAAACAGAGATAACTGTTAAAATGGTAAACTAATATGATAATCGATTTAAATTACTAGAAAATAAATGTTAATTTCATACAATTGAACTGGTTGTGAATTTGTAAATGTAGATATATATTTATAAACATAGCTTATGTATCAACATGAGGTTGAAGTTTCAATTATACATATTCTAAATTTATTAGGTGGGTAATAAATTATTTTAAATAATTGTGACAGCGTACAGGAGTTGAAGTCAAATTTGGATTTGAAAATCAGGAAAGTCATTTAGT
Organism: Bombyx mandarina; assembly: GCF_030267445.1. NCBI lineage: Eukaryota > Metazoa > Arthropoda > Insecta > Lepidoptera > Bombycidae > Bombyx > Bombyx mandarina. The sequence goes on along the minus strand of NC_143225.1, from coordinate 7,059,974 downwards.
TATTCAGAGGGTTGAGTTGAAATATTGAGTAAAAGATACAATACTCTAAAATTATTGCTTCCAATTTAACCAGATACATATATACCAGTATGTATCAGCTGACGAAATTGAGACTAAGAGTCACTAGAAGAGGTCAAAGTACCTTTTCCAATTATTTATAACGCTAAGATCTATATTTATAACGCGGTCATTAGATATTGTAATGAAAACCTAAAACACAAAACAGTTAGGCAAGCTAAATCACTAGTGAAGAAATGGTTGTTAACATTGAACTATATGGACACAGAGAACTTAATTAAAAGCAATAAATAGCAGTAGATTTATTAGTTTTGTATCTTTTTGTTTATTTTTTCTTATTACTTTATCTATATCTATACTCTATACTAATATTATAAAGAGGAAAGATTTGTTTGTTTGTTTGTTTCGAATAGGCTCCGAAACTACTGGACCGATTTGAAAAATTCTTTTTCCATTAGAAGCCGACATTGTCCCTGATGAACATAGGCTACTTTTTTTTTTTTTTTGGTTTCATGTGTGTTTTAATGTTTCCGAAGCGAAGCGAGGGCGGGTCGCTAGTTATTTTATATTTGTTTATTTCTGTACTCCCCACATATGTGTAATTATTTGACGTGTTATTTCTATTACTCAAATTTTCTATTATATGTAAAATCTTGTAACGCATGTTTTTGAGTGTCATAATTATTAATAATAGTGTTGTCGTTTTGAGGTCGATTATATACATAGTAAATCGTATTTTGGTCCTCACGATACAGGCTGTGCCTAGTGTAAGGATCATTGGTTAATATTATATTGTTGACGCCATCTGCGTGATCTCTCAATTTGTTAAATACCTATGTAAATAGTATTCTAGGTCATGATTTGAGAGTTTATGTAGTAAGTAAATTTATTATTATTATTACCTTTTTCGAATTCATTACTAAACATACTTATAAAGTCGTTTGACTTATCAATTGCGCGATTGAAATATAAAATATAAATAGCTACTCTATTTACATTATTGTTCCTATTTTCTGCGCCGTAGAGTAGCACTCGGTGGCGTCATTTTGGCGGCGTCTCTTAATAACATTAGCTCGACTTTCGCAACAGATCATCGTGTTTGAATTTCTCACCTTATACAGACAAAGAACTTTTGCATTAAAATTCCTTAAAAATTAATATTTTATTAAGGACTTACAATCTGTAAATTCAAAATTGCCAAAAGTTCCTCTATTTGTTGCTGGGCTTTCTTAATTTGGTTTGCGGTCATTAACTCGTTTAATGTTATCAATAAATAAAACATATTTAATAATTTTTTTACACCTTTATCATCTGGTGATTATCAATAAACCAGCCAATGTATTGACGAAAAGGTATTTTTCGTAAATAAATCTTCAAATTGCGCGCATGCAGCGTGAGATCATTGTAATGACAAGAACACCATCCTGGTCAGTAAATTAGGATGTCCTTAAGTTTTTGCGTATTGTAGGCATGATAAAAAAGATAACTATATGTAAAGATGGTGCTGGAAAATGTTAAGACGAAATACTTTAATATGCAATCGAGAACTTTCGAAAACGATTAGTCACAACATGACAATCCGATGTATTCAAAAAGACAATACAAAAACCAGTAAAGTTTTCACCGATACAAAAGCGTACATACCTACTCGATATTTATAAACGATGATTTACATAAAATAGAATAGACATATTCATTGACCAAAAAACAGTAGGTATTATATATACATCTAGTCCCAAATGTAATTAAATTTAACGCGCCTCATTAAACAGGTTTGGAGTACCAGGCGTTTCGCAAGTGCTGATGGTCTGTAATGTACATAAGTTTAATTACGTGTCATAGTGGTTGGTGGCCAGTAGCACAGTAGCCCCTACATGACGTCAAGCCAATAAAAGTCTCACGTAACTCATAACTCAACGGTCATATTTGATTACAACTCAATATCATGCATATCAAACAAAATTATCCGTAATTAAAACAACTTTTACGGTTTAATCTCGGGTTTTTTATTGTCATTATCATTATTTTCGACGCTTCTAATACTTTATAGCTTTTATGCTAACTACCGTCTATTTTTACAACAATAACTGTCTAGACCAGTCTAGACAGTCTTTTGCATTTCATTTCACAAAGAACGAACTAATAGTAGATGTCTTGTGGTCTGATGTAGTTTGTTTGACTTGGGTTTTTGTCTTCACGATAAGAGGATCCCAGATGTTAGATAAGCACGAACAATCTCTTCTATTGAAGTTAGGGCGTTTTATGATTTCAATGGCCACTCGCATATACGTGGAATTAAGCTTTAATTATGTTTTTTTTTTTTTTTTTTATGATTGAAGGATTACTGGTGGCCCTGAGGCCTTTCCAGTTTCACCAGGACAGGTGGGCGAGCAAAGGCTCAGCCAGGAGGGGTGGGATTTGCTAACAGCTACCCGAGCGCCTCCGAAGGAGACCTAACAACTCAAGAGTAGCTGCTTCGCGAATGAATCTACTACCGGATCGGAATCGCGACCCGCTGAGAAGATCCGGCGAGAAACTCAGCGAGCTGATTCATGGGTTAGGTTGCACGGCGAACTCTTTGTCGAGTTCGACGAGTACGGTTACCGAGGTCCCTAAGCCTGCTCCTAGAGCTGAAGGCGTCTAGTGCAAACGTTATTGGATCTGAGGGATCCGTAAGGACGTGTCTAGGGCGTCGACGGTGACTGGCTCCTGCATGATCAGGATTCGGGGAGTAGTCAGCGGCGGCTACGATAAGGCGATTATCATGACGCATAGCCTTATCGAAGTACCGTTCCGACGCTGACTTCATGTATTTCTGGATAGATTCGAGGCCCAGGTCGTCGTGTAGGTCAACGTTCCTCACGAACCACGGAGCTCCGACGGCTAACCTGCAAAAGCGGGATTGTAGAGACTGAAGGGTGTCTATGTGTGTGCGGGCCGCGTGAGCGAACACCACACTCGCGTAAGTCATGACGGGCCTTATGCAAGTTTTGTAAAGTGTCACCTTGTTCCGAAGGGACATTTTACTCCGCTTACAGATCATGGGGTAGAGTCTACCGAGAATAAACGCGGCACGGTCACGGACTGATTTTATATGCGGGCGGAATGTCATCGATGCATCCAGGGTAACGCCTAGGTACTTGACCTTCCTGGCCCAGGGTATGGATTGACTAAAGAGAGTAATCGGGGGTGTGAGATTCCTCCTCCTAATACGGGAGGAAATCCGTGTGGAGCTTCCCCTCTGAAATAGCACCGCAGTACTTTTCGCTGGGTTGATGTCTATGCGCCATTTTCGGAACCACTGTCCTAGGGCTAGGGCTGCGCTCTGAAGCTTCCTCGCGATTAGGGACTTGTTTCTACTGGAATAGTAAAGAGTCGTGTCGTCGGCGAATAAAGCTAAATGGGTCGGCGGCGACCGGGGAATATCGTTAACGAATAAGCTAAATAGGAGGGGTGAGAGGACAGAGCCTTGCGGGACTCCAGCTGTGAGAGGTCGTGGGGAGGAGCGGGTTCCCTCGACTCGATATCGAAAAGAGCGGTTCGACAAGAAGTCCCGTATGATGAGCACGAGACTATCCGGCACGCCCATGTTGAATAGTTTGAAAATCAAACCGTTGTGCCAGACTTTGTCGAACGCTTTTGCGACGTCGAAGAAGAGAGCTCCCGTGTATAACGGTTTTGGTCGATTAAGCCCCACAAGAATGTGCTCCGTGAGGCGGTGCACCTGTTGAACGCATGAGTGATTTGTACGGAATCCGAATTGTTCATCGATGAGAATGCCCTTGGATGAGACGAAGTCTCTGAGGCGTTTGTAGAGCAGACGCTCATACAGTTTGCCTAAAGACATGAGGAGGCTAATCGGGCGGTAGCTCGTCGGATGATTTTTTGGTTTACCGGGTTTATGTATGCCGATAACGTCCGCTTCTTTCCACACCGCGGGAAAGATACAGTTCGCCATAGCAGCATTGAAAATAGATGCCAACATCACGATGAGTTGGACGGGTAGAAGTTTAATAACGCGGTTGGATATACCGTCGGAACCGGGAGCCTTGCGAGGACGTAGGTCTTTGATCAAGTCTTTAACTTCCATCGGGGTGACGGATTAATTATGTCTATGACTCGCGAATATATAAGAAAACACGAAATTATCCATATTCGTATATCATTCGTATCTGTGTCGAACACATGTCGGCATGAATAAGGTCGGAGTTGGATGATACTTCCCATTTCCCGGCCGCTCGTCAATGTCTTACATAATTTCCGTGGTGAACACGTATGAGATTTGTATCACCTATTTTTAGGATAGTTATTTGCGGACCGAAGAAGACTTCGATTATGATGTTTGTAGATTAATAATCAATCTTTTATTTTGCCTTAGCAATCGGTCAATTGTTTTTTTTAATGCTCTTGCTTGCTGTTAGCGAACCTGCCCATAGTCCTCACCGTGTAAAGTTAGTTAACTGAGCTCATAAACATTATGAATAATAAAGTTTATTTCGAATGCTGTACATAATTTATTCCCGTCTTTCATATCTGTGTCTCTTTAATGTTTAACTGAAAGTACTCCCACTAATGAGCATATCTCGCCGTTCTACATTTTGATTTTTTTATGGCATAATTGTTTTCTGCGTGCAATAAAAAAAAAAATTAAGAAGCATAGACTAAAATTTTTATGTACCATAAATATTATTATCTAAGCGCTCAAAGAATTCGAAATATTCACAAAATAAATAACGCTGGACTTCTCTTCACAGTTTTAACGTTATAATTGACACCTGTACATTCAAATACCAATATTATAATTACAACAAAAACATGATTGTTACAAATTTCACGCCTGCAGACCGACAGCGTGTCGTAAAAGCTAGGAATTTAGAAGAAATAGACGACTTATTATTCCTGTTTTAAACCAAGCACTGAGTAAATTTAATGAGTTGTTGTACACTTTATATACTTATTTTTAACTTGAACAGAATTTGGAATGATTTATTGAAACATCATCAGGTGAAATTAATATCTACAAGTTCGGCTAGGTTGTTTATATTCTGGTTTACTTTTTCGCCGTAATTGATTGTCACTTGACACGAGAGTGGCGCGCGTCGCACACGCCGCGTACTTCAGTCTTTTCTATTTCGTACCGAGTGTTTAGTACAAAATTTCATGTTTCACTACAACATTAAGAACATATTGACAACATTGGGAATGACAGATCGTTACTTTTTAAATTTCTGTAGATAGGCAAAGGTTTCCGTTGTTGAGAGTTCATTGAGGGAGCCCGACAAGACTGTGAAAACCACCACACACGTTTACATATAAAGTCGCGATTCAGTTGTGTTGTATGTATAATATTGATTTCATTCAATTATAATATATACCCTTGTAACAGTAGTCTCTGCCACTAGTAATGTCGTCAGGAAATGTTAAACCAAGTACATAGCAACACGCAATTACATGCGTCTAGTAATGTTCTAGTGAAAAAGCTCTGTTTGTCTATAATTTATTTGGAAATCTAATAAACGTAGTATGTTTGACGTAGTCGTGAAACGGCTGTCATTGAGATCTTGGACGCTCGGACATTCCATAACAAGATTTGTTTACTATTATTTTTTGCTTCACACTACAGGGCAGGTTTAATAGTCAATTAATACCAGAGAGGCCGCCAAAGTATCTGCCCATCTACAGTTAGATTTTGGAATAAGAAGTAAAATCATCAAGAATCTACACGACAATTGTGTTTTATACATCACAAACACAGTAACTAAAAAAAATAAGTTACGGTAATATGAAAACTATATGCTATATTATTATTTTCTCCCGTTTCCTTCCGGTCACAATGAAAGGGCTTGTACGGAACAAATCGTCTCAAACACGCGTTGGCTGTAACACGAGAGGTGACCGTAGAATGTAATGGTTCTCACGACCGCGGCGTCAAGAAATCAAATACACGAAGCCGATACCATTCATCAACTTAGTTACTGAACACATTCCCTTATTAGTGAAAATATCGGACGTATTCAAGAAAACGTTGCATTTCTAAATTCATTTCATTTCGAATAAACCGTGTTCACTGTTTGGGTGAGTTTTGTACTGCCTTTTTAAATTGATTATCCCTTGGGCTAAATGCATGAAAGCTTGAAAATCGCATGTCAATACATGTCAAAAAAAATCGGTTGTCTGTAAAGTCGGCTTACTGACGATAGTTGAACGTGACAATGTCATAAGAAAATAATGTGGAATGGTTTCATTTTTCAAAAGAAAATTTTAATTTATTTGTTTGATAGATATTTTGTATGGACAATTGACACCACATTCACTTTTCACTGGACCTCATACTTGACGAAAACATGTAGGTAAATTATTGTATAGCAGCTGTCCACGCGGATGCATCGCTCACTCAAGTATGTAAGAGAGAAAAAGATGTCGAACGCTGCCGAACACGGAGGCAGATTGTGCCTCTTTGTCGCTCGTTTCGCGCTCTCGCTTGCACTTTAAGCCTTAAATGGAACGCCTCAATGAGTCATGTTTTTTCGTGCGTGCACCGGGCTCCATCGAATTATAATACGTTGTCACGTCAAAAATGCTTTAATATTTGCTGCTTGTATATGCGATTCCTGGTGCTCTTGATCGAGAGCTCAAAGTTATAATTCTTAATTCCAATCCCTTTCTCAAAGTCGCACTTTGCTACCAGATACATAGCAAAAAAGGTGATTTATTTTAAATTATTAATGCTGTCTGCGGTGTCCTCATGTGACGTGAGCGAACGCGGTACATATGTATCCCTGGTCTTTCCGAAGTCTTCCTTAGCATTAGGATTAGACTTTTGAGTGGAAGCCCGACGAGAAGTTAGTTTTTTAGGAATTAGTTAGTTAGTTAGTTTTTTAATCGAATATGGATATTAAATACCCAGATAAAGAAAAAACAAACCTGTCAAATGTGGGAATCGATGCTACGACCTTCGGTCTAGCAGTCAGTAGCGCTAAATACTTCGCCACCGAGCCAGTTATATATTGAATATAGAAAAAAAAAAACATGCATTTGATATTCTGTCTGTACCTCTCAAAATTAACGTTGTTCACCACCATCAGCACCACCGAATTTCCATCCCGCCTTTCCAGCACCATCGAGTTTTTTTTATTTTATTGCTCTGATGGGTGGACGAGCACACAGCCCACCTGGTGTTAAGTGGTTACTGGAGCCCATATACATCTACGACGTAAATGCGCCACCCACCTTAATATATAAGTTCTAAGGTCTCAGTATAGTTACAACGGCTGCCCCACCCTTCAAGCCGTAACGCGTTACTGCTTCACGGCAAAAATAGGCAGGGTGGTGGTACCTACCCGTGCGGACTCACAAGAGGTCTTCCCACCAGTATTATGTATATAGTATTATGTGTGTACATGTATGTTGGAATTTTCCAAGACTCAATTATACAGATGAAGCTGACAATTCTGAATTTTAACGATCACTCAGCAACAGTCAATAAATTTGATTGCTTTTGTCGAAATATGAATTTATTTGTAAATTTTCTAAATTTCTAACTCACGAATCTTCCACGAGTTAATGAAAAATGAACCAATAAAATAAATTAAGTTATTCAAATATCCGAAACTGGTAATACTATATAACGAGCAAGATGTGGGGCCTGCGGCTATCTGTCAGACAAATTGTAAGTAATGATCAAATTTTAGGTAATATTTTGCACTTATTAATGTTTCTAATATTTATATTCAGATATTTAAAATGTCAATCTAATTAACGAGGAATCTGAATTAAGTTGTGATGGATAAGCAAGCGAGTAAATTTTATTTGGGCTGGTCGACCAACGGCCTCTCGGTCCACGTGGTGGTCTTGAGACAAGAGACAAATTTTCAGTTACATAAGTAGTTGAATAATGACTATCTCACATTTCAAACTGATATTGGATGAAATGCCAAGAAGGACAAGATGCGAAGCACGCCATTGCTCAAAACCTGGTGTCAGGTACTGAATTGTCGTTCACTTTATCCCAGGTGATAAGAACTGGTCTGTTTATATTTCTGTATTGCATAAAGTGAACGAGTGTACCTAATGTTTAGTGGTTACCGAAATTAAGAGACATAATAACATAAATGAATACAGCCACTCTCCTTTAGACATGAAGGCGAAGTTATAATTGCGTTGCATAACAGCTTCGCGGTAGGAATGACCAGAATAGTAGCACCCACCAATGTGGCCTCACAATATGCTCAACCATCAAGAATTAGGTACCAGTTGGTGACCGCAATAAGTTGGTTGGTGTGTTACTCAGAAAACGCCACTAACCGTTCTCCAGTGGATAACCTTAGTCAACTTTTTCGATACTCACAGAAACTGATTCTATTATAGGCCACATCAGCCCAAAAAAGAACCAAAAAAAATACGTTTGGTTATTTTTTTAATACCAGGGCTTATTTAATAGCTATGCCATTCCCTAACAGTGAACCTAGGGTGGTGTGGAGTATTGACTTTTTATACCATAACTTCTTCTTCTTATTCTTCTTCTGGGTCGGTTTCTTCATTGATAAAGGTCGTGTCGTCGTATACCTCCCCACATTTACTAACATGACATAAATAAGTCTAAAATTATTTCACAGAGTACCATATTACATTACTTACCAATATTAATGAGCTATTTATATACATTTAATAAAAATGATTACAACATATGTACATTATGTAGACAGAACAAAAAATACACCTAAGAGTACACGGGTTCCATTGTTTGATTTTCACGAAAACTCGTGAAGAAATCGTGTGTAGACTTGAATTTCGGAATAACGTACACATAATACTTGTTTACAAATGTAAAATTCGTCTATACAGTGTCGGAAATATGAGGTGTGGGCTCCATACTCCATAGTATTCAATGTATTCATAGTCAGCGGCAAAGTACGGTCGCGGGCAGACGTACCGGTCGTCTAACGATGCTTTAAGCACGCGGCAATACGCTCGCCAACCGTAGTTGATACTATAGTGTACAAAAAAAATAAACAATTCATAAATAAACATTATTTCTTTTTTGTGAACGAAACAGTGAATGAACACCGTGACCTCTTAACAAAAGGTTAGTGTTTCGATGAATTTAAACGAATTTTTCATTTGATATTTAATCGATTGATGATAACGTTTGTTAAATAATTTTGATTGGAAACCGGAAAATATTTTTAAGATTCAACCTTAGCGTTATACAATACAAGTTAATTTCATTCATGCTTATATGGAATTGACGCACGTGCTTAATAAATCGATTGCTCCTAAAAAAAAAAACAAATGAATTTATCTTAAATTCACTCCTAAAAGTACGTGAATTGAACAACACGCAAATAGTCAATTTCGCAAAAAATTGTGAACAAACTTACTGACAGCTTAGCTGTAAATTATCCGCTCCAACGATTATTATATTTAAAATCGATATTTAATGAAGACATCAAACAAACTGTAGCGTATTATAATATTTTAAAGTACCATATTAATTGGATTCATTGATTAACATTTAAATTTATGCACGGCGGCTATCAGTGAATGACACGGTTAGCTTACGAGCAGCCATTAGATTTTTTATCGTAGTTTTTTATCGATCAGCTGGTTAATCGATAATAATATAATTGTACACGTTTTAAATTGTTGCTTTATTGCTTAACTAGACAACTGAAACTTGCCAAATTAATAATTTATGATTTATTGATTTCAAGAGACAGTTTCAAGAGCAAAGCAGAATCGTTTGAATGTTATTAGGTAACGTATAGTTTTATCTTATTGCAATCTATTCGCGTTAGATGTTATTCATAAAAGTTTCTTATTTTTATAGTGTACGTGCTGATTGGATGTAAATATTTTTGCATTGGATTAGATTTTACTGATGGTGTACAGTCTATTTATACAAAACAGGCAGACAAACATTTGATACTAGAACTTCATATCTCAAGGTGCGTGAAGGCATTAAGGTTAAGATGTTAGTTCGTTCACAAGTTTATAAAATAAAATAAAATATCCGACAAACGCGAAGCTTGAACCGCGCTTCGTCAAGTTGGATACTGATGATATTTGACTTCCGTCTACGGGTTAGAAACATCGTAAGCCTACATTGGTGCCTCGGACTTTATTAATTCAGTCGCGAAGATGTCATACGTTCTAGTTTCAAGGGTGGAGCACTCGTCTATATTAATATATAAATTTACAGTGGTTTTTACGGGTGTTCCGTTATAACTACTGAACCATGCATCCGATTGACTTGAATCCTATCCATTATCCTATCCATTAAGTAGTAGTAGTAAGTACATGTAGAAAATACATGTCCTTAATGGATAGGCTATTTATATGAGTGTTGGACTACCTTCACCAATCGCGGGGGCGTTAATGATGAGAATCTTTGTGGGGATGAGCAATAATAACGTTACTTTTAAATGCCCAGCGAAGCGGACGGGTACAGCTAGTTATACAATAAAATTGTGATTTCGACCTCACGTTTCAAAGCAGATGACGACAGTCACTAGGTAATGACTATGGGCTATGATAAACAATTAACACCAGGTGACTTGTGAGCTCGTTCATCCATCTAAGCACTAAAAATCTTTTGTTATCATCTTACGCAGGCAGCGGCTTAGCTATGCCGTTGGCATTGTTAATGTTAATAAGCAATGGTAACCATTCACCATCGGAGTGGTCGTAGATTTTACTGCTTATGGATGCCATAAATAAGTCATTAAGTCAAGACATAGACGGGTTCTACTGACCGCATTACATCAGATGAGTCGTGAGATCCCTACTCATCTCTAAGAATAATAACGTTTGTTAAATAACAATTTGACAGTATTAATGCTGTTGAACCAGCTATCCTAAACACTTACATAAGTCGTCTTTAGTTTGAAACTAGAAAAATAAATACAGCTAAAGCCTTGTTCGGACTAGGCGAGTATTTTAGTCGAGTACCGAGTAATTTAGTGGCTAAACTACTTGCTACTCGCCCGAAAAAATAGAACAAAATGGATTGACTTGACTAAATTATTTACTAACCTACTCGACTAAATTTTTCGTGCTCAGACACATTTAGCTACTAAATTACTCGGTACTAGTCGGCTGCTAGTCGTAGACCGCTTCTCATCCATTCAGCGTACGGACCTTTTGGCAGAATACGAGGCCGTAGACCAGTTTGTCTACCTTGGTTCTGTGATCACGGATAAGGGGAGCTGTGAGCCTGAAATACGCCGGCGTATTGGAATGGCTAAAACAGCTATAACGCAGTTGAGCAAAGTTTGGAAAGATCGTAATATTTCGAATAGGACCAAAATACATCTTGTGCACTCACTGGTCTTTCCAATCGCTCTCTATGGAGCAGAAACATGGACCATAAAAGCAGCTGACCGAAACAGACTTGATGCTTTTGAAATGTGGTGCTGGCGCCGCCTATTAAGGGTTCCATGGACAGCCCACCGCACGAACATCTCGGTCCTACATCAGCTTAAAATGGAGAACGCTCAACGCCTGTCTGCCACCTGTCTGCAACGCATAATGCGCTACTTTGGCCACGTTGCCCGCAGAGGTGTAGACAACTTGGAACGTCTGATGGTCACTGGGAAAGTAGAAGGAAAACGTCCTAGAGGCCGGAGCCCCAAACGTTGGTCCGACCAGATCTTCGAGCAAACCAGCGGACCACTTAGCGCTGCACTACACCAGGCAACTGACCGGAACCGATGGAGGCTGACAGTCGACAAGCTAAAACGGAGTCACGATCCTCAGCAATGAGGGAGCGATGGAGAAGAAGAAGAAGTCCGAACAAGGCTTTAGGCTAATTTGTAAATTCAAGTTATTTCTGCGTTTATTATAGTTTTAGAGCACAACTTAAATGACTGGCTCTTGTATTATGATTTTATATCTACACTAGCGACCCGCCCTCGCTTCGCTTCGGAAACATTTAAACATACATGAAACCAAAAAAAAAAAATAAAAAAATAAAAAAAAAAAAGTAGCCTATGTTCATCAGGGACAATGTCGGCTTCTAATGGAAAAATAATTTTTCAAATCGGTCCTGTAGTTTCGGAGCCTATTCGAAACAAACAAACAAACAAATCTTTCCTCTTTATAATATTATTATTATTATAGTATAGATGTAAATATGTAGTTGAAGTAATTGTTCAGTACAATTTTTTACTGGCAAATGTTTTTTCATACTTTTGTTTGTTGCATCCATGATTTCGATTTTAGACTTTTTTTTTTATTCTGCGAACCCATAACTTTACGTGTCCGAATTGATGGTTTTATCTCTGACATTGTCATATTAATTATTGAACAAGTTGACGAGTTTTTTTTTGCATAATACGTCACCTGTGTAACAGGGATTGTAGAAATTAACAGCACCTACCGGATGCAAAGCCTGTTTCTTTTAGATTACATACAGATATAAACGCAAGGAATCCGCGTTCTTGGCAATCAAATCTATATATATTAATGCGTGAAGAAAAACCTTTTTACGAAAATTGCGCGGATGGAGAATTATGAAATTTCCCACACTTGTAGAGAATATAGAGAAGGAGCGTAATGAATTAAATTTTAATATTTTTTTTAATTATACATAAAAACTACATTAAATCAATAAAAAAAAACATTACACACACTATCATGTATTTGACACACACACGCATGCATACTATTTGTTTGTTGTCAAACTTTTCTTATTGTATAAAGTCTGTGGTCAAATTGAGAATAGATTGAATACATATTGTTTGTATTTAATAATATATTATCTATAAAGTGTAATCTTGGCAAAATCTGTGATTATAGATGTGTAAGAAAAGAGTATTTGACAATAAAACCATAATAGTTTGCAAGGTTATAATTTCAATTAATGATAGTCGAATTTCGAGTACCGGGGACCACTAACATCTTTAATTCGACCAATCATACTGAATGAATGTTTATATCATTAATGTAAGTGTAGTTTTTGTTATTGTTCCAAATTAATGAACCATTCAGTGGGGGACAATTTGCGAGGTTTTATTGCAAGCGCTTAAAGTACATTTTTTTTATTGCTTAGATGGGTGGACGTGCTCACAGCCCACCTGGTGTTAAGTGGTTACTGGAGCCCATGGACATCTACGACGTAAATGCGCCACCCACCTAGAGATATAAGTTCTAAGATCTCAGTATAGTTACAACGGCTGCCCCACCCTTCAAACCGAAACGCATTACTGCTTCACTGCTAATACCTCATTTAGGCTACCGGTAAATATAGAGCCGAATAATTTGTGCATGAATACGATCATGCTAAGACCCCTTTACATATTCGAGCACATCTAGTGAACACAGATCATTAAAACCCGGATCTTTGAAACCTGGATGAGATGCAGCACTCACAACTACGGTTTTATGTTAAATCTGTATCGACTCACCCGCAAATGAAAGAGAAAAAAATTAGAAAACTTTTTTTTTCTTTTAATTTTACTTACTTATAGTGGTAATATAATAGTACTTTGGATGAGTATAATCAAGTAAATTTCGAGATGCTCACTTGAGTAAGACTTGAAAGAGTAACACAGTTGGAGAATCGTCGTGGCCTAAAGGATAAGACGTCCGGTGCATTCGTATCTTGTGATACACCGGTGTTCGAATCCCACTGGCAGGTATTAATTTTTCTAATGAAATAGGTACTTAACAAAAGTTCACGATTGACTTCCACGGTGAAGGAATAGCATAGTGTAATAAAAATCAAACCGGCCAAATTATAATTTGCGTAATTACTGGTGGTAGGACGTCTTGTGAATGCGCGCGGGTAGGTACCATCACCCTGCCTATTTCTGCCGTGAAGCAGTAATGCGTTTCGGCTTAAAGGGTGGGGTGACCGTTGTACTGTAAAAAAATGAGACCTTAGGACTCATATCTCAAAGTAAGTGGCTGCATTTACGTTGTAGATGTCTATGGACTCCAGTGACCAGTTAACATCAGTTGGGCCGTGAGCTCGTCCAAACAAACAAACCCACTATAGAATATTAGTATGGATTAAAGAATGGCAACTCTGTGTACTATGTATGTAGTACATTAACCTTAATTAGGAAAACGAAAATAAAGCGGTACGCGTTGAATTTCAAATGTCAGATTTTGTTTAGGACGTAGGATTTTTTCCTGTTTTATGTCGGAAACATACACACTCGTATGTATCATCATCATCATCATCATCATCAACAGCCCACAGTCGTCCACTGCTGGACATAGGTTTCTCCCGATCCACACCACTGAGCCCGGTCTACGGCTCTCCTCATCCACTTTTGTCGGCCACCGTTCGGAGGTCAGCACCACCTAGCCAGGGTGCGTCCCACGTTACGTCTTCCGCTGCGTATGTATATGTGACAAGAACTAGTACAAACAGCTTAATCTCGCGTTTATAATTATCATTATGTTATATCTGACCATTCATACATAGGTATAATAAATTGTTTTTATGATTACGGAAGCCTTTACGATATGAAAACCGTAAAGTATTCTCTCAAAATTATATTATATTTTACAATGACAGCAACAAATGCGTGATTTAAATCGTAAAAAGTAGTTTTACTTATGTCCGATTTTTTTTTTTATTGGCCTTGTAGGCAGACGAGCGCACGGCCCACCTCATGGTGAGTGGTTACCGTCGCCCATGGACTTCAGCAATTCCAGGGGCAGATCCAAGCCGCTGCCTACCGCTTAGTATCCGATATCCGCGGAAACCGAAGAAAATACATACTATGGCACAAACAGATTATGAAAATCGAATCTATTTTACAAAGATACTAATGCCGAACCGAAATCAAAGTTGAACCTTATGGTACAGTAATTAGGGTCCCTCACCACACCAAAGAGGTACACAAACGAATTAGTTGTTAGTCATTCAGCCTTGTTCGTTGTTAGTTTGTTTTATGAATACAATTAGTACATTTTTAAAATTTGGTCAGAACTCATTGTCTCCTTGTATTTTTATTTACTCGTTTTGGGATTCGTTTGAACTTAACAGGCTATTGTTCGAGAGCTTACATAATTTTATTGCTATCACAATTGCCCTGATGACGTCACCGACGCCATAATGAATCATAAACGTTAGAATTTCTTCTTAATTAACACACTTTGATAAAGGCAACTTGTAAACACATAGGGACCTTAGTATGTTAGTCTTGATATGATGTTTTATGGTTACTATGGGAGAATTATTTTTATTTTCTAATGATAAAAATTAAGTAAGAAATAAGGCAAAGATATTATGACAGCGAATGTCCAACGAGGGTGTAGTGAAAGTAACTAAAGAGACTAGGGTGGCAAGGCTTTGAACTAATCGTGGCAGACTATAAATACATTTTTTTTCGCCTCTCATTCGTCATGTCGAGAAAAACTAAAAATACTAAAACTAAATTTTCCGTAGTTGGGCATCTAACAAGTAATGTATGAGCGTATCATTCAAATATATTGATTTATATTAAATATATTGATTTATACAGTATATAAACAAATTTTGGTTTTCTTTGGTAAGGCATAGAACAGACCGCAGGACTGACTTTTTAATTCTTATTTTGTGCTCACAATAATCTGTGTAAGTTTTTAAAGAGAAATAAAATTGGAAAATCAGAGAAAAAACAAAAATAAGTTTATTTCAATTTGAACATGAAAATCTCTCTCGCTGTTATACCAGGTGCAGAGATAAACTGATTTTCATTTAATTTGAAATACGTAGTCTATACTATATATTATACACCAAGCCGTGGTGTTGCCACACCATAAAAATACTAGCGTATCAAATACGCATTTCGTGTCCAACGAAAATCACACGAGAAAAATTAGTCGCTGCAATGTCCTGCAATGAAATGCTTATCGCTGTGGATAGTTTAACGGGTTCGATCATAGGTTTTTTATTGAACCCGCTCTGCATGTAGGTCGCTACGATGTGAGACGATAAGGAGTAAAGGGCATTGTTAGTCGGTGCTCGTATGCGAACGAGTTACGCGGTTTTTATATATATTTTTTGTGACTCTATTAATACATCTGATATGCCGTGATGACGTTTTAAATTAAAGAAAACTGCGAAATTCTATCTAAATTGCTCCATAGCGAATAGTCTTACGTGCCGGTCGCAAAGCCAGGTTCCGTTTTCAGTAATTCCCGAAAACTATAAAAATATCAAGTTAAATTATTAAGTTAGTTAGTGGATTGGTTTCTAATGAGACGTCAATGGCTGAAGTTGTAAGTATTTGTATACTTAGTATGTTAACAGGAATTATGCATGCTGTTCCATAAAACATATAGGGAGACGCAATATTGAAGAGTGAACTCTATTAGAATTTGGGGGGATTCTAACGCATCATATTTTTATAATATCATATTTTTATTTCAATGCAATCATTTATTAGTATTTACTGATGACAGATATGGACCGTTGTTTTTACTTGAAATAAATAAGTAGATAAATCTTAAGGTTAATTTACAAATAGCTTTGAAGTCGTCGAGACTATGCCAATGTTCAAATCCCGGAAAAAACTTAAAAAAAACATTGAAATACGTACTTACCACATCTTCACAAATCAATACCGGCATAGAATAGTACTTACTGTATATCCAAAGCTGCAAAAAAGTATACATTTGCGCAATTACTAGTAGCTATCACATTGGACCTTCTCACAAGGTTCAAAGTCACCAAAAGAACAATCGGGGGCGCTATACTAGGAGTTTTTCTACGACATTTTTCATAGAATTGAGATCGCTGCTGGGGCCAAATTTTTCTCTAATTGCGATCGTGTATCGGAACACAGAGCGTGGGTAGGTCTCTCAGGAAGTAGACCGACGACCTGTTCAAGGTTGCAGGAAGCCGCTGGATGCAGACAACGCAGGACCGACCATTATGGTCAGCTTTGGGGGAGGCCTATTTCCAACAGCGGATTTTTGTGGGCTGATAGATAGATAGTATAGTACCTAATTCACCCATCTATTCAATAAAAAAATGAAGTTTAGCTAATTAAAAATATATGTCTTGAAATTCATTGTTAATCTTATGCTATACTATATGCTGTTCAAATTAATAACATTATTAAATATAATTAATTGAACTATTTCCATTTTTTTATAATAGACTAAAATGAATATTAAATTTTCAATTTTTATCTAATATTGTTAGTAGATAGAAAAGTAATATCTTATAAGTATCCCTTTAATTACTTGATAAGTAACCATCCTAGAGCTGTATGTTACATGTAATAAAAACCCAAAAAACACGATTTGATTCAAACGTCTAATGCAAATCTTAAAATAAATTGTAAGCTTTACGAAGCGGGCATTATTTGTTTAAGCTTTTAAGCTCATCCAAAAACGATTATTGATTTCAAAAAGTACTTATTGCTTTTTCATATGGTGGTTTAAATATGAAAAATAATGTTTTGAGTTACGACTTGTGTGGTCATTTGGCTATCGAGATAATTCAAAGTATAATTCATTGCAAACTCACTCTTATTTTTTAAAGCACGCGGTTCATTTTAGCTTTTCATTTAGTTTTTCTTCTAAATATACATATGGATGCTTGCGAATCTATCTGAGATTTTTTCGAGATGTTATCACCGCATGTCTTGCGTTTAATAAGTGAGTTTTATTGATTTACTAGAATGACTGTTGAGTACACGACTAGGTTTGAGGAGTATATTAATTTTCCAGTATTAAAAAAAAATATTGAGGGCAAAGAGGTCGACCGAAGAAGACGTGGATGGAATGTGGGACTGACGATATGAGAGAGAGAGGAGTGAGTGTTCAGATGACGGCTGATGGAAGAGAATGGAAGAGAAAAATTAGCTGTGCCGACCCCACCTAGTGGGATAAGGTGGAGAAAAGAAGGAGTAAAAAAATATATGCAAAAACCACTCTTTGGATACATTGAATCCGTTTGAATCAGCTGAATGCTTAGTATTACTGATTTTGGGGCGTATGTGGATCCGCACCACCGTATCACGTATCCGTACCACGGGTGAAATTATAAAGAAGATACCGACGTTCTGTTTATTTTCCAAACTTTAATGAGTGCTGTACGAAAGACAGTCTAGCGGTTTTATCAATTGGTTTCTTACTACGACGTTATATTCGAAGGAGTACGATTAGTATAGAATATTTTCTCTGGATCTTGATTAAAGTGATAATATTTATAAAGAGATGAACGATATCAATATGAAATTGAGATCTGCTCAATAATCCCGAGTGATTTGACAATGTTTTCCTCAAGCGAGGTGGTAAAAGAGTTATCTGGAGTAGACAACGACTTGGCTGTTATTGTTTTCTTGAAAAATGCTAAGCTGTACAAGAGGAGCATAGCTGCCGCATTGGCTGACACTTTGACCCTTAAACATCTCTTGCATCAATCTCGTGTAATCTATCTATCTATCTATCTATCTATCTATCTATCTATCTATCTATCTATCTATCTATCTATCTATCTATCTATCTATCTATCTATCTATCTATCTATCTATCTATCTATCTATCTATCTATCTATCTATCTATCTATCTATCTATCTATCTATCTATCTATCTATCTATCTATCTATCTATCTATCTATCTATCTATCTATCTATCTATCTATCTATCTATCTATCTATCTATCTATCTATCTATCTATCTATCTATCTATCTATGTATCACTGGTGGTAGGACCTCTTGTGAGTCCGCACGGGTAGGTACCACCACCCTGCCTATTTCTGCCGTGAAGCAGTAATGCGTTTCGGTTTGAAGGGTGGGGCAGCCGTTGTAACTATAATTGAGACCTTAGAACTTATATCTCAAGGTGGGTGGCGCATTTACGTTGTAGATGTCTATGGGCTCCAGTAACCACTTAACACCAGGTGGGCTGTGAGCTCGTCCACTCATCTAAGCAATAAAAAAAAAATAAAAAAAAAAATCTATCTATATATCTATCTATCTATCTATCTATCTATCTATATATATAAAAATGAATTGCTGCTCGTTAGTCTCGCTAAAACTCGAGAACGGCTGGACTGATTTGGCTAATTTTGGTCTAGAATTATTTGTGGAAGTCCAGAGAAGGTTTACAAGGTAGATAACAAAAAATAACAATTTTGTTTTTCCTTTGAAGGGTCCCCTCTCGGACGGATTACGTTTGTTTATTTTATACAAAAGTTTAGGTCTTTTATTTATCGATCGTGGCACTACGAAGTCTTCCGGGTCATCTAGTTATTATAATAAAAAAGTAACAAATAGTTAAATTTGGCCTATTTGCTTCAAGAACATACAGACATCACTAAAATATTCAGTATACGTATAGTAATTGAACGTGAACCAACAGGCGTAATTAAGAAAAAGGCTAGATAAAGACATCCACTTAGAAACTACTTTCGTAAGCTTAAACCCGTTTGCTTGTCATGCACACTTATGAAGTGAGCTATGTAGGAATGCTTGAACACTAATATCTCGTTAGAGTACTACTAAATCGTATTGCAGATTAAACTACTGTATTTAAAGGAGTTACATAGAGCTCAACTGCTTTGGACTGCACCCTAATTCTTTGTGACATTATTTTTTTATTTTATTGTAACCACATAAAAACTTTTACTTTTAATTATTTCACGATTTGCAACTAAAGGATATCCTCATTCTGGTATTTTACTGCTGCAATAGATTGAAGTGGAATTCTATAGATAAAAAAAAAGGAAATGTGTTCTTATATTGCTCTTGTATTACACTATTTTGATTAGATGTTAATTAAAAGCGGTATGTCAATGACCTATTTTATCGACAAATCGGATGATGGTCAAGAAGCTAACAGCTCTATCATTTGTTGACACCGGACTCTTTTTCTACCTCAGGTGTAATGTCCCCAAAAATAGATAATAAAAAACAGTAGTTTCGATGAGGTTAAGGTAAGATGAGGTTAAAGTGGTCATCGGGATCCACAGACACCATAGTATGAATGGCGCCACTTTGTGAGATTAGGTGGAAGAAACAATTGTATTGCTAGAACGATTATTGTACTGAAAATATGTACAATGCATGATTTATAGCACTTATACTACTGATGCTAGGGCGTCTTGTAAACCGGCACGGGTATGTATTACCGCCCTGGCTATTTCTGCCACGAAGTAGTAATATGTTTCGGTTTGAAAGCCGTTGTACAAGAAAACTGAGACTTAGAACTCATGTCTCAGGCCGGTTCTGTGGGTTTGTTCACCGACTCAAGTAATTAAAATTTATTTTTAGTTATGTGGGTCATAAGATCTTCTTGACCTTGAATAGTCTATATGGTGGAAGTCTATAACAGAGGGATTCTCGAACGGGTACCAGTATTCTTTGAGTATTATGCCAGTATACTGCAATCGCACATCCGCATTTGGTCGTGTTAAGGTGTTTTTAGGCTCTTGAAGCAACAATCGCCGCCCTTATCGAACTCTTTGATTACGACCAAGAGTTCGACAAGCCAACTGACCCATAGACTCAGCCTATTGACTTTCTCGTCGGATCAAAGCACTGCTCTTGCTAGGATTAGTGTTAGCAAATTCTCTCAGAATGCGCCTGCGAGCTCAGCTCTTCGTCCTCGCGAAGTTGAAATAGCCAATTAGGCTAAATCCTGTTAAAACTGTAATACTTGTGTAAGATAACTGTCCTGTGATTTTACACAGACTTGTACTGCTACCTCATCAATATAAATAGTATATTAATACTGTATGAGACTTTGGTGCCTCGAAGTAGATAAGAGCCTTTTTTATGGTAACGTTCGGACAGCTGCGGATGAGTCTTGAAGCTCATCTGCGTCTTTGAAAAGGAGTTAAGAGGACCATTTCCTTGAAGCGCACTATCCATAGAGCAGCTGATCATCTCATTCGCGAAGCAGCTGCTCTTGAGTTGTTAGGTCTCCTTCGGAGGCGCTCGAGCAGCTTTTAACAAATCTCACCCCTCCTCTCTGACCCTTGCTCGCCCACCTGTCCTGGTGAAACTGGAAAGGCCTCCGGGCCACCAGTAAACTTTCATTCATAAAAAAGCAGCTATACATAAAAGTAATTAAAAAATCGTGTTCAAAAATTATGAGTTCAAATAGCCCCATTTCTGTTGCTCAGATAAATCGAAATAATATTGAGAATAAAATAATCTCTTCGTTTCAATGTGACTTCCTCATGCAAGCGTACGAACGAGCAGTTACGAAACTTGGCAGTTTGGTACATATTTTTTTAACAATCTATTTGTTTATGAGATGGGTAACAGGCAGATAACCCAATTAGTTGCACGGACTGTTATCTAAAACGAATTGTATCATATTTTTCCGTTACATAATTTGGTTAATGAAAATTTTTGTTAAAAACTGTCTTAGTTTTTTTTCTGAGTTTTTCGCAGGAAGCACTTTTATTGTTTAATCTTCATTTATTATGATTATTTTTTCATTCACGTGTGTTGGACACAATATATACACATACTTGTAGATTTAGCGGTCTTCGGATATGTTGAAACTTATACTAAACTAACAAACAAACCGCCCTCGCTTCGCTTCGGAAACTGTAATTTATTATTGATTTCTCCACTATTTAATGAATGTTATTATACATATAAACCTTCCTCTTCAATCACTCTATCTATTAAACAAAACTGCATCAAAATCCGTAGTTTTAAAGATTTAAGCATACATAGGGACAGACAGATATAGGGATAGAGAAAGCGACTTTGTTTTATACTATGTAGTGATGTTTAAGACTTTGATTACTGAGAGATTAAAATTTAATTAAAACGTAAAATATTTTTTAACTATACAAATGTCACCCCGGGGCTAATTACTGCCCAAAATGTTCTGAATTAAAAAAAAAATAACAAAAAGTAAACCTTCAGTGATGTTGTAGGTAGATACAATGACTTGATCATTTTTCTACAAAATTTATAATTTTAATTGGCTCTATTTGGATTTTACTAAATGCTTCTAAAAGTTTACGATTTATTTCATCCAGATCCTAAAAATTCTGAATACCTATGAATAATTCCACTGTGCCATTCCACTGAACCAACGAATTCGTGAATAATAGAGGCACGAATTCTATAGCAACATAGGATATCAATGCTGATGTTTCCAATGCCGTAAGGTTTTCGTGAACATAAAAAAAATACTCACATTGTGTATGTGAAAATTGTGATGACAGGTTCCGAATTCAAACTTAAAAATATTTTTTTAAATAATTTAAAATTTTCTAGAGGTCCCTCAGTAGTCGAAATTCGATTATAAGTAATTGGAATTGTAAGTTTGTACACTATTATGATTGTATTTTATACTTCTATAATCACAAATTTCGCCAAGAAAACAGTATAAAAAATATTAACAAAGACAAACTATATTTAATCTATTCTCAATTTGACAACATACGTCAAGAACAAAAGTTTGACAATAAATTATAGTGTGCATGCGTGTGTGCGTCAAATACATGGTATGTAGTGTATGTAATGTTTTCTTTATTGATTTAATATATCTTTTACGCATTATTTTTAAAAAATATTAGCATTGTGCACTTCTTCTCTATATTCTCTATAAGTGTGGAAAATTTCATACTCCTTCGTCCGCGCAATTCTCGTAAACAAGTAAACAAAGTTTTTGTTTCACGTATTAATATATAGATTACTAAACTATTTGATATATAATAATTAATTACCTTGAAGAAAATAGTGTAATCTTAAGATTAACTTTTCAGCTCTGAATCTTCAGTTTCAAATAAATAGTTTAGTGTCAATTATTTTGATATGTTGTATTAAATAAGTTTATAATACATACTATAAATTTTAATAAATAGACTTCAGTTATTGTTTTGTTATTTTACAGAACATAAAAGTAACTAAAAGTATATGCGTAATACTTAAAACTAACTAACTCAAAATAGCTTAGACAGTAAAACAAAAAAAAACTCTTTAAAAAGGTACAGTTTAGAGTAGATTTTATTTTAGTATTGAGAAAACCGACTTATCGGATAATGTAATAGTGAAATTAGAAGTCAATTCATGTTTACAAGTACATGACAGTATTTACGAAAGTGATGATTGCCTAAGGAAAACACAAAAGATAAAACTTACCTTAGAACGAACGTAATCTACTTACTATCGGTCAGTGAAGTGCTTGAGAATTTTTCACACATGTTGATATGGTACAAGTTAAGATACATTTGCCACAGTAACATCGAAATTTTGTTAAAAAGAATATTAGCGAAATAACTCCCGAGTTTAATGATATGCATTTGCCGGAACTAATAGATAGCTACCATGAGAATGTGGTCAAAATGTTCGTTATAATGGTATAACAACAATTCTTCGAACGTTTCTTATGGCTATTTTAAGATATGAAAGAGGCAATCTTATTAGGCTTTACGATTAAAAAAAATATATATAGGTAAGCTCCGGTAGCTACTTAAGACTAGGTAGGGTTAGCACCGACTACTTTTCATGTGTTTACAAACTACTAAAAAATTTCATTAAAATCCCGTGAAATAGTCGTATCTATCGATGCGACTAGATCAAGATTCTCTTATACACGTATAGATTTTCTAAGGAAAAACAAAAATCACGTTCTTACGAATATCTTCGTGTACGGTAGGTAAAGCATATTGTGAACTTGCACTGTATTTACCCACCTTCGTGCTTATTTCTGCCTCGTAGACGCCACCCGTTCTAGATTCAATAGCTGTAATATTATATGTACCTTTGACATCACATCTCAAGATTGTTAGTGGCAGTCACGTGTGATATTTCTATGTATGTATGAGCTTCGATAACCACTTCACACTAGGAGGACCGTCTAAATATCTGATGTAATAAATGAAAAACAAGGCTCGCATTTGCTGAAATGGTCTAAGAACGCAGGTTGTTCCGATTGTATCGCTAAAACCTGTACTTTCATTCCTACAATAATTTTAGAGTTACATAGCTAAATACAAGGCAACAGAACCCCTATGATTTCATCATTAAAGTATATCTGCTTACTCACAGCGATTTTATTCCGGATCTAAAGACTCTATATATTCTTATGGTAAGTTTAATCATTGTATATTGTATAACCTAGTTTTTAATCATTACTCAACTGTTCGTCAAATACACGATAAATTGTTGGAAGTCAAAAGAAATTTGAGCAATTTTTAAGCTGAATATATAGGTAGTTTAGCTAAAAGACATACTATTTACTATATCATTTACTTTTTGATCATTACCCTTAATTATATTCATGGAACCCTTCAGCAACTATTGTACGATACATACTTATCACGCTTCATTAAAATATTTTCGCTAAAAACAATATCATCCGAAACTACACATACATATAATATATTCATAGCATCATTATGTCAAATTATTAACTGTTACTGATTTACTTAAATTTTTGCGCAATAGCTTTATATTAATATAGTTAACTTAAAACAAAAAAAAACTATATGCAGCGTGCTCCTAAATAGTGGTATAAATGACTACAAATTGGTTCACGGTAGTTATTTGCACAGATGTTATAACGCAAAGAAGCGTCTCTTGGACAATTGTTGCAACAATAATGATTTGACACCGTTCATTTCAAATCCGGTCAGGGTGAAAACGTTTTAATAAACTTAAAAATTTCGAAACACTTATAATGCTTTATAATTAGTTCGTAGCTTCGACAATTAACTGAATCAATACGTTACGAAATCAGAGCAATTTTATCTATATATTAATACGTGAAGCAAAAATTTTGTACCCCTTTTTACGAAAATTGCGCGGACCGAGGAGTATGAAATTTTCCACACTTATAGAGAATATAGAGAAGAAGTGCACAATGCCAATATTTTTTTTAAACAATGCATAAAAGATACATTAAATCAATAAAGAAAACATTACACACACTACATACCATGTATTTGACGCACACACGCATGCATACTATTTATTGTCAAACTTTTGTTCGTGACGTCTGTTGTCAAATTGAGATTAAATATTGTTTGTCTTTATTCATATTTTATTATAGTGTAGCCTTGGCGAAATTTGTGATTATAGAAGTATAAAATATAATCATAATAGTGTACAAGCTTACAATTCCAATTAATTATAGTCGAATTTCGACTACTGCGGGATCTCTAGTTGATATTAAAACACATCAAAAACATTGTTCTTCGTGTAATTGAATATGTTAATTCGTTAATTAAATAAGGTTTTTATATCGTTTCGAACGATAAAACTAATAGAATTAGATAGTTAAAATAAAACGTATCTTGGACGAGAGATGAAAACATAACTCACAAGATTAATAATCGTAACGCAATGGATATACACATCAAAGGGAGAACAAATAAAAAGGAACGCTGATAGACAGGTGAAGATTTATAATCATTACTTCAACGTTGGATCGTTCATGCATTATCTATAGCGTAGAACTATGGGAGAAATTTATTAAGACAAACCGAACTCGGCTTCCGATCTACCTATAAACAATGTATGAAGATTAAAAACGTGTCAATATACAAATTGAAACGTCAGTTCTATTGATTTGTGGGATCTGCTCGGGGTCAGGTTACGGGAGTGAAAATTCCACCGCTCGTATTATCTGTTTAGTGTGTTAACAAACGAATTATGTTTAACGATGTGTCGTGTGAAAAGGTATTTATCTTAATTTTTAAATTGATGGTTTATTTTATGAATCATATTTGAAGGTTTTATTTATTAAAGTTTTTATTTATTTATTGCCTATATGGATGGACGAGCTCACAGTCCTCCTGGTGTTAAGTGGTTACTGGAGCCCATAGACATCTACAACGTAAATGCGCCACCCACCTTGAGAAATTAGTTCTAAGGTTTCAAGTATAGTTACAACGGCCTAAAATGCCTTAGACACGTCATTTTGAATCCTCCCGGTCCACTCTTGGGGCTTTTAGGTTTTCCAAGCACCGGTCACCGCTGGACGTGAGCCCGCAAACACAGCTTACTGAGTTTCTCACTAGATCTTCCTGATTCCGATTGAAATATTTAGCGAAGCACTGCCCTTTCTAGGACTAATGTTAACAAAGTCTCTCTCAACGAAGCCTCGTGAGCTCGCCTACACATCCGTTGAAGCCAGAATAGCGCTTCGAACATGCAATTGATTGGAAGCATCTCGAACAATTCTTCAGAGCATTTCCTATGAAAATTACCTTATGTATTTTAATAAAATTACCCTAGAGATACTTACCATAAAAGATCCTCTGACTTTGAATTGTCCTCTAATGCTCCTCATATCTAAAAGTCATGACCACCCCCATCCAAAACTTTCATGCTTACTATGTTGTACCATTGCAGCCTATTATGCGGAGATGCTCTAGTTACTCCCAGAGCACCTTAGATATTAGATCTGGCTCCGAATACATTAAAACAAAAAAATAAATTGAAGACATCTATTTCAATCCCGTGAACAACCTAAAATAAAACCCACGGTTTAAATTGATTTAATATTGAATATATATTAAATACCCTCGTTTGTCGACAAATATAATATTCGAATAAAAACCATTTAAATTTAATCTAAATTTATGTCATTCATAAGTCGAATTCATCAAGCGAGTGTAGGTGTAATTTTACTACTATTCCATATAGCATTACGGAAACAATCAATGATATCAAAACCAGTTAACAATAGAATTTTATTAAGTATTTTTCCGTGTTTTTCTATTCGGCAAGGATATGCCTTTATTAATTTTATGGCACATTGAGATCGAAACAATTCAAAGAATGCTGTGAGCGGCTTAAAAAATTTTTATACAAAAAATTAATGGAATTCTTAGTGTGTTTGGTCAAAACTTCTCAAATCGTCAAGATTTTCTATAGAGTATTATAAATATATAATAAATGAAAAAGAAAAGTTAAGGCTGACGAATCTTTAATGATATATTTAAAAATACTTCTACAATTTACTCCCAAATAAAATAAAAAAAATATTACACACAGTCTTTGGCACAGTATTGTAGATACGAATACTAATGCAATATAAATAGCGTCGGTGACCACAAAAACTAAATATTCGGAACGTCAAAACTATTTATAAAGAAAATAATAAACGTTAGATTAAATCGTAGAAATAAAATACGTCTACAGTTCGTGAAAATTGAAGAATATAACTACTATCTTCAATGATAAAACTAATTTGGATAGAAGATATTGGAAACGTTATTTCAGCTTTTTGTTTTTAAAGCATTGAAGGATTACTGTTGGCCCGGAGGCCTTTCCAGTTTCACCAGGACAGGTGGGCGAGCAAAGGCTCAGCCAGAAGGGGTGGGATTTGCTAACAGCTGCCCGAGCGCCTCCAAAGGAGACCTAACAACTCAAGAGCAGCTGCTTCGCGAATGAATCTACTACCGCATCGGAATCGCGACCCGCTGAGAAGATCCGGTGAAAAACACAGCAAGCTGATTCATGGGTTAGGTTGCACGTCGAACTCGACAAAGAGTTCGACGAGTACGGTTACCGGGTCCCTAAGCCTGTTCCTAATGTTAGAGCTGAAGGCGTCTAATGCAAAGGTTGTTGGAGCTGATGGATCCGTAAGGACTTGTCTAGGGTGTCGACGGTGACTGGCTCCTGCGTCATCAGGATTCGGGGAGTAGTCAGCGGCAGCAACGATAAGGCGATTATCATGACGCATAGTCTTATAGACGTACCATTCCTACGCTGACTTCATGTATTTCTGGATTGATTCGAGGCCCAGATCGTCGTGTAGGTCAACGTTCCTCACGAACCACGGAGCTCCGACGGCTAACCTGCAAAAGCGGGATTGTAGAGATTGGAGGGTGCCTATCTGTGTGGGGGCCGCGTGAGCGAACACCACACTCGCGTAAGTCATGACGGGCCTTATGTTCCTCCCAATTCTTACCTGTTTTATCTCGTTTCATCCGTCATTATACTGCTGCGAGTTCCTGTTTCAAAAGCAGTGAAACCGTTATTCCAATACAGCGAAGAATGTGAAACCAATACTTATATTTCAAGGTTTTTTTCTCTACCTATTCGCTGGTAGCCTAAGTAAGAGGCTATTCCAGCTACGCCCGACGGCGAATTTCAAGGTGGGCGTCGGCATTCACATTGTGATGACCAGCTTCATTTAATTGGTCGCTTTTAATTATTTAAATTACAAATTCTTTACGTAAATGCTCTGAAGCTATTCACCATAAAAGCAAGGCAGGCAGCGACTTGGCCGCAATATCTTATTGATAACTTAAATATTCCTAAAATTCGAATGTCCAGACCAGAATTGTAATTACATTAGCAACTAACAATCGTTCGTATTCTATTGATTGCGAGGCAGAAGAAAGATATTCGCTTTCAGAAAAGGCTTTTGTATCGTTTGTAGCAAGCGCTAAGCAACCGACACACAATCCAAATTGTTAATTATCTTTTTACCGAGAGCTGCTGTTATCTGCTACTGGTGTTGTAACAACTATTATTATAGTGGCTATTATAGAAACTTATAACATCACGTTCAATGACAATTATAATATACGATGATTCATTGTAGGTGTGTCTGTTGAATTTCAATAAGTGTTCGCTATTTAACTTTTTGTCATTAGCCAAGTATTGATTATACTAAACTTTTTACTGGTCGACTCTATGTTTGATTTGGATTTTAATAACGAACAAGATTGAAGCCAATAACGTTTTTATTGAATACTAGCGACCCGCCCTCGCTTCGCTTCGGAAACATTAAATTTTATTATAGATAGCTGAATCCCGCGATGTTGCCCGCGGCTATTGTCGTACCGCGGGGCAAAGCTAATCTAAAAAAGTAGCCTAAGTTACTCCTTATATCATCAGCTACCTATCAGTGAAAGTCTCGTCAAAATCGGTCCAGCCGTTCCAGAGATTAGTCGAAACAAACAGACAGACAGACAGACAAAAATTGTAAAAAATGTTATTTTAGTGTATGTACCGTATATACTATAGTAAAAAGCGGTTATTTCAATATTACAAACAGACACTCCAATTTTATTTATATGTATAGGTTTTTCCACGGCAGTCATGTTTTCAACACAAATTTCACTTTTACCTAATTGTTCATAGGAAGGAAACGTATTATTGCTATAACAAAGAATATAGACTGTGTTCTAGATTCGAAATGGTATCGATAACCACATTGTTTTGTTTAAGATCATTAATTTTTTCAGGTGAACATAATATTTGAGCACATCTGATGCACAACTTCCTGGAAGTTGTCTGGTCTAAAAGTAACCGTCTGCTCTGTGCCTACGGGAAGTCATGCTCTTCAATGCGAGCACGATTTATGATTTGTTTTACGTCAGCAATTGATCGATCATTGAATGTTGAACTTTTTTGAACAAAGTTTTGTACATCGACACGTTTCTTTTATTATTCGTTTAAATAATACGTCTATTTAGCGCTAATTTTTTTATAATAATAGCCTTCGATCATTTATTGTAATCTCCTAATAATTTTGCATTATATTGTTTGCAGATATTTTGACGAACACGCTCCGGAATTGAGGTCCAAGTAAGCAGAAAATGAGCAATGTTGGCGTCACATGAAGAAAATGAACCTCTTGTATTCAGAAACGATCAATCAATTCCGAGTTCAATGAACTTTGTATTTTTTTGCAATGCAAAAATCAGTGAAGTGACTCAACGTTAAAGCTTTTTAACGAGTGTGTATACGTTATGACTGTGATCTTGTGTAAATACTGTGTCACCAACATGCTATTTCAACGGACATTCGTTTTCTACGTTTTTGTTATGTAAGTATCTATTTTTTTATTGTTAAATTTGCGGTAGCTCTTCGTTTTTATCTATCCAGATTTTTACATAATACATTCAAAGCTATTTATTGTAATGTGAACATTTTAATAAATAAATAATATATTTAGTATTAAGACTATTCATATGTCGATGCCACCCATGATCGAGCACATTAAAAGAACGTCACATGTGGTCGCAGTAGTGAAGGAACGATATAGAAGAAGATATATAAAAATATTGCATTACAAATCAATTAATGTTGGTAACACAATAGACGATTTCAAGTTAAAATGATTTATGATATAGCAACTAAATAGCTTTGCATTATAAATAGAGCCGAATATGTCAATCACAGCCTTATCTCATTCTCTTTTCAAATTTATTTAATTCCGATAACGCTCAGCACAAAATTTATAGCACATCATAATATGATCGTAAAATTAATTTATGAACATACTAAAAACCTTCAGTACCTACTATGTTGCGAAAATTATTATCATTTTTACATGTAAGTTATCGTAATCTCGTTCCAAGATCTCGAAACCAGAATTTTAATAGGCCTTACTTTAAGGATATTACATAAAAAAATAGGAAAAGGGAAACTAGACAATAACATATTATGTACGCACAATAGTCGATGGTAATAGTTCTTTTACAATTGTCATCTAAAATCATCTTTACATCTAAGCATCGGAAAATACATAATGATTAAATAATAGGAATGTGAAGATTAAAACTAAATAATGTTTTTCAAAGCTTGGTACATCTTCAAAGACTATTTTATCATCCGAATAAATATATAATATAAATATACACATAGATCTGTATAAATATATATGACAATATATTGTATCTAATTTATGTGTATTATCTATGATATATTCATTCTGTATTTATATTTACTCTGTCCTTTATGGCGTGCTATCTCTGGTTATGTTTTAATTCCAGATTATATTACGAAGTGTTAATCTGTATTGCGTAATTGCGTGGACGGTATTTTATGAATAGTCCGCCAGCCGCCTGGTGGGCGATCCGGGCTACCTTTGCCACTTACGTACTGTCACCAAGAGAATGTGTAACATAGAGACGACAAAATGAACGATAATAATGTAACGGATCTACAGTCGCCAAGAAAATGTCAAACCATAGTTATTTACGTGTGGGTTGAAGAAACAAGAATCGATAGATAGATTAATGAATAAAAGCGTATTCTCCGTTGAACTTCAGCTATTCACTGTACCGCTTTCCGAGACAAAATGGTGAAACATACAAACGACTTAACTATTCGAACTTGCTCCTAAATATTTATGGACTTGCTTATTTCGAGTAGGCAGGTAAAACAAGAAACTGTCGCTTTCGTTTTATAATTAATGGTGAATTCAAATTATGAGTACGGCATCGTCTCAAAATACATAATGTCAAAGTCTTTGATTCAAAATTGTAAACAAACTCTCATTGCAACCCCGAAACATAGCCCGGAACAGAAGCCGGGAGAGGTTCGTCATAACCGCATGATGTACTAAACGCTCAGCCTCTAATTCTAAATCCCTAAATCGACCTCTCTTTAAATTCAACTCTGTGGTGTGCTGGAGTGCATTAAGTGCCGCGCGACCTCGACCTTGTTGGTGCTCCAAACCGGATTGCCAAAGAAGGCTGCCTTTTACAGTGGCTAGAAGCTGAGCGTAGCCCCTTCTCCAGCCTCTAATCCTAAATCCCTAAATCGGTCTTTCTTTAAATTCAACTCTGTGGTGTTCTGGAGTGCATTAAGTGCCGCGCCACCTCGACCTTGTCGTTGCTCCGAACCAGATTGCCAAAGAAGGCCGCCTTCTACAATGGCTAAAAGCTGAGCGTAGCTCCTTCTTCAGCCTCTAATCCTAAGTCCCTAAATCGGCCTTTCTTTAAATTCAACTCTGTGGTGTGCTGGAGTGCATTAAGTGCCGCGCAACCTCGCCTGGTGTGCTCGAACCGGATTGCCAAAGAAGGCCACCTTTTACAGTGGCTAGAAGCTGAGCGTAGCCCCTTCTACTACTCCCGGCTTCACGGCAGCGTATCAGTGCTTTAACCCATAGACACAGCCCACTGAGCTTCTCGCCGGATCTTCTCAGTGGTTCGCGTTTCCGATCTGGTGGTAGATTCTGCAAAGCACTGCTCTTGCTAGGGCCAGTGTTAGCAACACACCCGGTTTGAACCCCGTGAGCTCACCTACATGTCAAGGAGAAACTGATATAGCCTCTCAAGGCTATCAGCATAGGTATGGGAAAAAAGTACGTAGAGTACAGCTCTGTCTCTTTCATTTTCTGCCACTTTCTTCAGTGCGATGATGGACTGAAGAAAGTGGCTCAAACCTGACGACGTTACTAACACGACCCCTAGCAAGAGCCGGGCTTCGCAGAATCTACCACCGGATCTGAAACACGACCCACTGAGAAGATCCGGCGAGAAACTCAGTGAGCTGTGTCGGAGGGTTTCAAACACGATGCTACTCCTTCTAGGCTAGATGGAACAGAAGGTAAGCGAATTTTCTGTCGTGTACTCAGGAGAACCGATATCAACAGAAATTACCTTTCAGTCAGTCTGTAAGCTATTCTTGTGTCAATAACTTGACGTTCCTGTACGCATACTATCGTTACTTCATTCAAAAGGAGTGCGAAACGAGCAAGTGTCCATAATTTAGTGCCGGATTTCGGTAAACTTTATCTTGTAGCAGTTTTATCACCATTCTATGTTCTTGAATTCTAGAATAATTTTGACAAGGTACCTTCAATTGCTTGGACTTTTGTTTTGATAGTTAAATTAGGTATAGTTGTTTAAAGAATTATACAAGTAGTATATATTGATTGGGTACAAAAACAAGTCTATTATGCAGCTTAAGCAATTTTTTTTGTTTTTTAATAGTCATTTGCATTTAATTTTGTATTTAGGTTTTTTGCTCAGATGGATGGATGAGCTCACGACCTATCTGGTGTTAAGCAATTACCTTGGCCCATAGACAACAACAACGTAAATGCCGCCATCCCACTAAGACATGAGTACATCGGCTTCACCATCCTTCAAAAAAAAGGCATAACGATATTTACGGCAGCAATAGGCAGGGTGGTGGTACCTACCCGTGCCGGCTCATTAGACGCTCTACCATCGCTAATACTTTAAATCAGTAGTGGGAAAACATTTTTAATGGCGGGCCACAAAGTTTGAGAAATTCTAGAGGAGGGCCAGAATTATAGAAAAAATGCATTCTGTATTAAAGCTTTTTAAAAAACAAAATACCTTTTACTATTACTATTACGCCAAATTACTATTATTTTACTATACTATTTATTGCTAAATTACTATATTTTACTATTACGCCAAAATACCTTTTACTAAAAATGAGAAGATTTTTAATTATAAACGTCAGATTTTATTTTACGCGCCAAAATACTGACTAGAATATTTAGGATGGATGGACTCTCGGTGGGCCGGATTAATTAAGTACTTCCGCGGGTCGGAGTTGGCCCCCGTGCCGTAATTTGCCCATCACTGCTTTAAATGTTATATCTTTTAGTTGTTAAATAAATATTTGACACAATTTAATTTTATGACATTGTAGTTCAATACTACACTGATATCGTAATACGTAAACCTCACTAAGCATTTAAAATTAATTGTAATCTGATGTCCAAACTAACAACGGACTTGACAAATGTCCCACTGTAACGGTTTAAGTAATTGATTGCGCTTCCTGTAAGCTAATAGTCTCATACAATATATTGTTGTGTCAGATCCATTCTTTGGTAGTTTTCGGGCGGATTACATCACCGTGATTGATTGCTTTTGTGTTTGTTCACATGAATTGTAGTTTGTCTGTAGTTCAGCGTCATCGCGGCTTCGTAATGTTTCAGGTTCGAATCTAAGCTTATCCTAGATGTTACTACATTTTTTTTATTGCTTAGATGGGTAGACGTGCTCACAGCCCACTTGGTGTTAAGTGGTCACTGGAGCCTATAGACATCTACAACGTAAATGCGCCACCCACCTGGAGATATAAGTTCTAAGGTCTCAGTATAGTTACAACGGTTGCCCCACCCTTCAAGTCGAAACACATTTCTGCTTCACGGCAGAAATAGGCAAGGTGGTGGTACCTACCCGTGCGGACTCACAAGAGGTCCTACCACCAGTAACTATATTTTCTTATTTATATTTTTTTAATATTAATTGTGATTTGGTGAGCAATAAAGCATATTCTCTCTGTCTCTTTCTCTCTCTCTCTCTCTCTCTGTGTGTGTGTTGATTGAAATTAATTATAAAATACATACATATTGTACCGCATCGAGTGAGTTACATTACTGTTGTTTTATTTAATAACTGTCTTGTCTTCAGCCATTATCTTTGGGTTTTTTGGGTGATATATAGAACATAATACGTAAGTTGATTTATATGACTTTTCAAAGTCTAGTCAAAGAAGTGACCCATTTATTCGGTTTGTGTTCGCACAACTAATGCAGTCCCGACAGTTGCTCCAAAAAAAATATTTATTGCTACGTAAAATTTATCTGTGTGTTAATTGAAAATTGTTCTATTTTTGTGCGTCATTTTAATAGTTTATAATAATTGAAAATTGTTCTATTTTTGTGCGTTATTTGAATAGTTTATAATAATTGAAAATTGTTCTATTTTTGTGCGTCATTTTAATAGTTTATAATAATTGAAAATTGTTCTATTTTTGTGCGTTATTTGAATAGTTTATAATAATTGAAAATTGTTCTATTTTTGTGCGTCATTTTAATAGTTTATAATAATTGAAAATTGTTCTATTTTTGTGCGTTATTTGAATAGTTTATAATAATTGAAAATTGTTCTATTTTTGTGCGTCATTTTAATAGTTCATAATAATTGAAAATTGTTCTATTTTTGTGCGTCATTTTAATAGTTTATAATAATTGAAAATTGTTCTATTTTTGTGCGTCATTTTAATAGTTTATAATAATTGAAAATTGTTCTATTTTTGTGCGTCATTGGTTTATAAAATAATTGTGATTTTGTACTAAATAATGAAGGTATTGTGTAATTTTCTGTTACGTTTTTGAAATGGTTTTATTTTTTTTAAACACGACATCGGTATTTATCTCGAGCATAAGTTTCTTGACAATACAAAACCACAAAGAAGCATATCGTTCGTCCATCGCAATAAAACCTTAACTTGAAGGCTGTTTCTTTGTGTGATATTTCGTGCTAGCTTATTATTTAACAACCTTTCGCACGACTATTCGTTTTGGGCTTTGCCAACTTTCGATATCCATTGATTTGCCATGCAAATCGACTAAATGTTATGAAGATTGCGTTGACCGAGAACTAAAAGTGAGCCAGTAATTTCAATGAGTGAAAGGAATCGATTTTGTTATGTAAAACTCATGCAGTCTACGACACTGGTATTGTTAGAATAAAAATAGTCATCTTCTATTTCCGGGACTATTTAAGACAACGTCAAAATTGTACAGAAGTTTAGTCGAGTTTACTGTTGTATTGGAAACAGTTACAGAAACCACAATTTACGAGTATGTTGTTTATAATAAATTAGCAAATGTTCAATATTTTGAATCCTAATTCTAGTATGTTTACAACAAGA
Source organism: Bombyx mandarina (assembly GCF_030267445.1). Lineage (NCBI taxonomy): Eukaryota > Metazoa > Arthropoda > Insecta > Lepidoptera > Bombycidae > Bombyx > Bombyx mandarina. The sequence goes on along the minus strand of NC_143225.1, from coordinate 7,024,638 downwards.
ACTAATTCTGAATATTTCATGTTTTGAAAAGCGATGCAGAATCAAAGTTTAAAAAATACTAGAGGTCCCGCAGTAGTCGAAATTCGACTATAATTAATTGGAATTGTAAGCTTGTACACTATTATGATTGTATTTTATACTTCTATTATCACAAATTTCGCCAAGGCTACACCATAAAAAAATATTAATAAAGACAAACAATATTTAATCTATTCTCAATTTGACCACAGACGTTAAGAACAAAAGTTTGACAATAAATAGTATGCATGCGTGTGTGCGTCAAATACATGGTATGTAGTGTGTGTAATGTTTTCTTTATTGATTTAATGTACCTTTTATGCATTATTTAAAAAAAAATTAGCATTGTGCACTTCTTCTCTATATTCTCTATAAGTGTGGAAAATTTCATACTCCTCCGTCGGCGTAATTTTCGTAAAAAGGGATACAAAGTTTTTGCTTCACGTATTAATATATAGATTTATTTATGTCAGTACTTGGTTAAAAATACCAGAGACAAATCATGCTAAAGTTATACACAAGTCAATCATGCATGCATAATATTTTTATTACGAAACTAGTAAGAATAATTTAGTAGGTTGACAATCAAAGAGATAAATGTCTAGTCCAGCCATATCTTCCGTTACAAATGAAAATGCATTAAAAAAAAAGGAAATAATGTAATATTATTCAAATTTATACCTACCTATTTATTAGTCAGCAAAAAATATAAAAAAATATTCTATTCGAAATGGCCACCTTTGGCTTTTATACAAGCCTTTAATCTGTTTGGCCACGAATCTATGGATTTACGCACTGTTTCCAAGGCAAATTTCGCCACTGCTCTCTGCAAATACTTTTTAAGAGACTCAATGTTGCCGTTAGACAAAATCAATTTGAAGTCTATACTCATTTTTTAACTTTTGTAGACACAGTCGAGAAGATATAGTATGAGTTAACGAAAAATTAAACAAATTCGCACTAAATAAAGCACTTTTTATTGATTAGTAATAAATATAATGTTCTCTTCGATTCTGTTGATTTAAATCACATTACTTTGGAAGCAAAGGATCGCGGCAGATGGAGGGAAGTCGTACGGGAGAAACTGATGCAGCGGGGGGAGTCTCGACCCTCAGTAATGAGGAAAACGACGCGAGGAGGAGGAGGAGGATTTTGGTGAAATTCACTAAGCAGCAGTTATTTTCGAATTGCTACAAAACGGTGTTGATTTCACGAAAGAATAGGAAGTGTTTGCACTTCTAATTCAAACTTTTAATTTAAAACGTTCATCTTGATCTAATTACATGATTCATTATTAATACTGAATTAGTTTTAGATTTCTTGTTATAAGTTAGTACATAGTTATACATAGTCAAAAATCTTAAATATAACATATTATAGTGATAAATTAAAAAATTAAGATCCAGAAATCGTGTGAATAGATACATACTAGACATCGTCCAATGTTCTATTAAGTAGTACTTACTGCTCATGACTCTCGCAATTCCAAGAAATATTCGCACTTTGCATTGATCAAGTATTTAACTTGAGTGCCATATCGAAGCAATTTAATTTGGCTCGCGAGGGGCGGCAGTTCTTCCTTATTGCCATGCAAATTTAAGTTATTATGTTGGTAGTGCTAGATATGATTCCATTGACCTCAGCCCATGTGTTCCGGGTAATGTTTGTTGTTGACTTTTCGTTTGATGTCCTTGGAGTTTTATCTTCACATAAATGTATGTAGGTAGGTACATACGTATCCACATAGACATATTGACATTGACTAGTGTTCGCCCGATGATCGAATTTCGACCACCTATACAAAAAAAGATTTAAATTCAGATCGTGTGTTTCATTTGTTTTTCTTTTAATTATATTTTGAAAATGTAATTAAAAATTCCCGAAAAAAGTATTAAGCTTGGCGGACATGATTTAGTCGATGTGTCTTTTTAATGCAAAAAGCAAAATATTACACATAAATGGTCGTCAATAGCTATCCAACAAAAAAAAGAAAATCAGTTAACAGATAGAAAGAGAAAATGATGTCTATTCATTTTGTATTTGCATAATCTCCTTCATTCTAATACGTTTCATTGTAAAAGTAATTGATTACATTATTTATGTTGTATGTTATTCGTAATTCAATGAAATATATTACCACGAGAGTGCAATAATATCACCAACATTTTAAGCAATCACAAGTAAACGAGAAGATACTTAATTTAATTGAATATGATTAATTTGTGTACATGTGGTTTTGCATATTTTTTAAAACTAGTTTATCATTGGAATATTCGACCCGTTGTATCTTTATTATGTATTTCGCCTAAACTAAATATTTGTATAGTAATTGTAGGTACTTCAAGCAAAGCTCAGTGACATCCGTAGGAAGGAAGTTTGAAATTAGATAAGGCGTTTAATAACAATATAAAACGGGGGATTATGTCTCTCACTCTTTCTACCATAGTTTATTTATCTTTCTGGGATCTTGGTTGTATAAACTGACTTCCCGCTGTGCTTGAGACTTTAAATTTTTATCGCGTTAAGAGTAAAAATTAGAAAATGATAAAATTGGAATAACTCTGCTTTTTTTCGTTTTGAAACATGTTTTAATTAATTCTATTGTTTGATATTTATAAAAAAATATTAGCGAATCTCATATCTGTTTTCTCTACTAAAATGTAAAGTTAACGAAATCAAAACTCCAGTTTGTTGCTGCTAATTTTAATAACGATCAGAGTGTACGTTTCATTGCACTATCTATTTGACCAATTCAATTGACTATTCGTAAGAAATATATTTTTGAGTTATATTGTGCCAAGTTATAGCTCTTAATTTTAATTTTAGCCCGACTCCCCCGATAACGAAACTTTTAAATGGAAATAACAGGGAAAACATTCTGTTCTTGCTTTGGATTTTTTTACGTCATGAACGGATGAACATATTATTTAATCATTTTTGGTTATCATTTTGGTATCATTGAACAACTTTCAAATTTATATAGCTAAAAAAGTAAGGTGATTTGACCAAAAGTAACGAGATCCAGATAGGTACTCATTCATCATTAAACTTGAATAGGGAATTCGTTCTTGACCACCCACGGCGCAGTGGAAATTACTGGCACAACTGACCTCCAAGTTTTACATAACTATTGCGATGTCGCGTTTACATATTCGACGTCATCAGTCAACGAACTTTCCAGTGTTAATACTAACTGATAGTTTTTTTTTATTACGCTGAACGACTACTCATGTATTGTAAACTTAGTAGTTTTTTTTTTAAATCTCAAAGTATTGAATTTAAAGTGTAAGTTCGAGATCTTCGTTCATTACGAAAATAATGTACTTGAAAATTATTCGTATATTCATTAATTTTACAAACACTCGTATAAAACTTGATTTTAGATGTTGATAACGTTATAACACTACAAAAGTTTATTCCTTCATGTTTGATACTTATGAAAACCGAAGAAAATGTTAACACACAAATGATAATAATATATTTTTTTAATTTTTTTTTATTGCTTAATTGGATGGACGAGCTCACAGCCCACCTGGTGTTAAGTGGTTACTGGAGCCCATAGACATCTATAACGTAAATGCGCCACCCACCTCGAAAATATTTTTAATTAATAAATATTGAGACGAATAAGATAAAGTATTGATCATCATGAAAAGCCAGAAAACTTCCGTTTAGTTGTTCCAAATGTTTTCTTACAGCAAATACGTAATGTTAGCGAAACGTATTATGTTTTATCTGTCATAGACAGCCAAATATTGGTTTAAAGCGTCAACATTACGAATGATTACATTGTTAAACAACTGACCATGTCGCGTGGCTTTTCACTTGTCCTAGGAGAAAGGTATACTTAATGTGACGTAGGTTATTTTACTTGTAGGGTCGAAGATAATGCATTAACCCTAGTATCTAGGGTTTATTTATATTTTACTAAGTGTTTCAAATGTCGAATTAAATGACTCAGGCCACATAATTTTTTTATTCAGAAAAACAAACTTTATCAGAAACTAGAAAATTAAGTTAATTAATTTTTTAAATACAACGGCACCACCTTATTTTTTTCCATAAGATTCGAAAGAGGAGACTAGGTGATTCAATAGACGTTGAGAAGCAGTTTTGTCTGAATCTTTTGCATAGTTTCTACCCGCATTGCTTGATCCATCATCAAGGAATCACCTATTACAGATTCAAATGTCGAATCACTGTTGTGCAATCCAATTGAAATTTGGACCCTGTGTCTCATGGTGGGTGGCGGCATTCAGACTGTCGACAGACTTCGGTAAATATGTAATAGAATCCGGCCCGTTTGTCCATCCACAGCGGTATAAAATCGACATAAATATTGATAGCAATAAGTATGAGCTCAGTTTTTTAAGTCGTGCCTCTAATAATAAAGGAAATATTATTTTTTGCGACTTTGATCTGAACGGCTGGCTGGCTACCTAAAGCAAGTTTGAAAAGCTGAAGGCTATTATAGCCCTTCTATTTATTTTGCAAATTGATACTATTTTGTTGAATTATATTACAGTTTGCTTATAATTTATATTTATTTATTTATTTCTTACGCTTCATGTAAAATTTACATTGGCGGACTTAATGCCTAAGGCATTCTCTACCAGTCAACCAAAGGTAGTGCAGATTAAAATTAAATAGTGAGTGGTAGGTGCAATGAGATTTATATTAAATTACACATACATACACAAATATATATACACAACCACATTTACACACATAAATCTATAATATTTATAATAGTAACTGCAGAATCTATTTTTCACTCAATAGTTATTCAAAGAGCTTCATTCAGTGGCCTCGTTTACAAACACTGGCACTACTACTACGACTAAATATAGACATCAAAATTACACCATTGTATATCAAAAGCTCGTGTTTTTGTTGAACGTAGATATAAATATTCGTTAAATATTTTTAGCGAGATAAATTTTATCGGAGTAGCTCATGACTCAGTAAAATCAATTGAGCGGAATGCTGCCCTCAAAATAACGTTCTATAACAAGTGTTTGGATCTTTGAATGTTGCTATACATTTTTTATTGTTAGTGAAGCGATTGCGCGTTCTTTGAAGGAATTTATTGGAGTGATGTTCATTGTTAGAAAAGCTACTTATTCTTTAATCATAATTGATAGTAAATTTGCGTAGGTCATGCGACTGAACTGTCAATACCGCGTTTTTCTTTTGACTTCTTCTCAAACTAGCACAATAGCTTAGTCTTTATATCTATACTAATATTATAAAGCGGAAAGATTTGTTTGTTTGTTTGTTTCGAATAGGCTCCGAAACTACTGGACCGATTTGAAAAATTCTTTTTCCATTAGAAGCCGACATTGTCCCTGATGAACATAGGCTACTTTTTAAAATTTTTTTTTTATATATTTTTGGTTTCATGTGTGTTTTAATGTTTCCGAAGCGAAGCGAGGGCGGGTCGCTATATGTATATAAAAATGAATTGCTGTTCGTTAGTCTCGCTAAAACTCGAGAACGGCTGGACCGATTTGGCTAATTTTGGTCTTGAATTATTTGTGGAAGTCCAGAGAAGGTTTAAAAGGTAGATAAATTAATGAAAATATTTGGAATTAAATAAAAATAACAATTTTGTTTTTTCTTTGATGTGTCCCCCGTCGGACGGATATCGGATCGTCTATTTTATACAATAGTTTAGATCTTTAATTATTGATTGAGGCACTACTAAGTCTGCCGGGTCAGCTAGTCGTAATTGATAGTAAATTTGCGTAGGTCATGCGGCTGAACTGTCAATACCGCGTTTTTCTTTTGACTTCTTCTCAAACTAGCATAATATTATAGCTTAGTAATTATCTACAATATATTAACATCCTTAAAAATTAGCTATCATATAATCATAGTTATCGATATAATATTTTTCCAATAAGTTCTAATTTCCCGTTATTCCGATATCTTGTTGAGCTTTTTTTTTAATGACGAGACTCGCTATCTATCCTTCTATGCCACTAAAAATATAGCCAAAGTATTATAAAAAAAAAGGCAAAAACATTCTTTCACGTCGTAAATAGATGATATAATACGTCCCAGTTAGCTGCTCGACGCTTTGACATGTATAATAGCCGTGAAGTTCCGACGAAGCCTGAAATAATTGTACCGTTATTTGTGTAAAAAGAACTGTTAACCACGTCCTAATTGACAAACGTTCGGACGTCATACGCGACTCGTGAACAAGAATACGGAGCTAAGTATTGTTTAACAGCTGATAAGTATGTGTACATATAACATGTAAGTGTGTGTAACTATACTAGAGACCTTAGAACTTATATCTCAAGGTGAGTGGCGCATTTACGTTGTGGATGTCTATGGGCTCCAGTAACCACTTAACACCAGGTGGGCTGTGAGCTCGTCCACCCATCTAAGCAATAAAATAAAAAAAAAACATTCTTTTAATTCTGTTTTTTTTTTGGGTAAAATATCAGAGGATCATTAATGCGAACTGAAGTTCATTTACAAACTACGTATAAGTAGTTGCAGTATTTCTTTGCTGACTCGTTGGTGCAATAGTTAGCGCCTCTGACTATTGCGAGGAGGGTCGTGGGTTCGATTCCCACATCGGGCAAACATTCGTGTGATGAACAGGTTTTTTTGCTCTTTGACTGTGTTTTTACTCTATATTATTATATGTATTAATTTAAATAATAATCGCATTTCATTATCTATATCAGTCTCTGGTACATAACACAGGGAATCCTAATTTGGAGCCGGATGAACATTTGTGATATGTTCACAGTTATTTATTATTTATTATTATTATATTATTTATTTATATTTATTTAAAATCTTATTAGTTACATAATATTTTTTAAAAAAGATATTAAAAATACAATTTTTTAAAAACACTGTATAAAAATAGATTGCCGCTGATGGCGGTGTCTACGACACAAGCCACCAGTGGTTAGGACTCCAGAGTGAGAAACCTCCTCACAATGCGTGCAGTATCGAGGATAACTGCTTTCTGTATTAGGCCCTTAACCCAGCTGGATTTTAGAAATAAATATTATTTATTATTATTACTACAACACAGTCCAGTATTTACACTACAGCATTTCCTACGGTCTTTACGAGTCGCAGACGTAATTAAATCTATTTATACGGTTTGATCTCGCGTTTTTTATTATCGGTATACTATTTCCAATGTTTGAAACACTTTACGGTTTTCGTGGTCACGAAGGACCGTAAAGTTTTATTTATGCAATTCAATTAAACTTAGACAATTAATTATACAATTCAATTAATAACTATAGCAGTCTTTAGTAGTAGCGTTGATAGAATGGTATAATTTGATTTGTCGTGATGGATGCCACCGGCGTGCCCTTAAGTGCTTGATCCGAAAGAACTTTAGTCAACTATAATTTTAGATCGCGATGCTAGTATCTTCGTGCCTCTAGTTACCACACCTCGTTTTCTGGATCTGAAAACTTGATCGTGATACATCCAGTATATAAAAATACATTTTTACATATCATGATTTATTGTACCATCTCACATATTTTAGGCGCAACGTGTGAATCACGACCGGAGCTGATAAGAATAGAAACTTGTAAGAATCAGAACTATATAATATAAAGCGTTGTGAAATAAGTCGTCTTTGCTCCAAGTTACACTAATTGAATTGCTTCGACGATCTTCCTTCCTTTTTTTTCCTACCTATTCTAGTAACTTCGAGGGGTTATTCTAGATTCACCGAACTAGTAGGTGAGCTCACGAGGCTCAAAGCTGACGACGTTGCTAACGCGAACCTTAGCAAGAGCCGTTCTTCGCAGAATCTACCACCGGATCGGAAACGCGACCCACTGAGAAGATCCGGCGAGAAACTCAGTGGGCTGTGTCTGTGGGTTAATTTACTCACTGAGCCCTTTGTCGCAAGTGACCGGCTTGGCGAGAACGATGACTGGTGCTTAGGGTACCTAAAAGCACCGTTAGTGAATCGGGAGGATCCGAAATGATGTGTTTTGGGCGACGTCTACTGTTTACCATTCCTTCCTTAGATAGGTAGACGAGCTTACTGCCGATCTAGTGCTAAGTGTGAACTAAAGCAACCTATCACAACGTGAATATCACTACCTTGAGATATGATGTTGAACTCTAAATTGTACAAGGTCCATTCCACTCTTCAAATAGGAATGCATGATTGCTTCATGGCAGAAAAAGGCCGGAAAGCAGTCGTCCCATGCGAACGTACAATAGGCTCAGCAACAAGAATTTACACATTTTTATTTATCTATGCGTATTTCCTTTTTATTGCGCGATGTTATTCCTTCATTATGTAAGTTCATGAACACGTGCTAAGTACGTATTTCCTTAGAAAATTGATACCTGCCTGCGGGATTTGAACACAGGTATAGTAGTACCGTTAGACATTAGTACGCTTGGCATCTAATCCTTTAGGCCAACACGACATCGATACAAGACTGAACATGCGTTTCGTCTCACGCCTTCATGACCAAATGTGAAGGTAAGTCACAGGTTATAAGGAGACCGTATCTAAGCCCAAACTACCGACATAATGTAATCTTAATGCAAGATTTTGCTCAATAATTCGCTAGTGTTTTTTTTTGTTTTCGAATTATTATAAATTTTTTTATTGCTTAGATGGGTGGACTAACTTACGGCCCACCTGATGTTGAGTGGTTACTGGGGTCCATAGACATCTACAACGTAAATGCGCCACCCACCTTGAGATACAAGTTCTAATGTCTCAGTATTGTTACAACGGCTACTTCACCCTTCAGACCGAAACGCATTACTACTTCACGGCAGAAATAGGCGGGGCGGTGGTACCTACCCGTGCGGACTCACAAGAGGTCATACCACCAGTAAGAATATATACATCTTATCACAAAACTACACATATCGTTCGTATTTGGAGTATTCGGAGGTCATCGCTACGTTTTCTAATACCTTAATAGAATGAGATTCGGTAAAAGCCGTGAAATTAAACACAAAGTATGAGAATAAAAACACGTATTTATTGTTTTAAATGACGATATATACACTCTTCACTCTACCTGGAAACAATTAATGTTACCCATTAACTTTGCTATGTAGTTTCCATTTTGCAGCAGCGGAAGAAGATCCTTAATGTCAATCTACGCGCTTTTCAAACGATGCCTGAGTGTTGAGAAAATTCCAAAAGGCAACCGGCTAATTCATGTGCCCTAAGCATTTCTCCCGACGTTTGATTCCTTAGAATATTTTATGTGATTAACTCATGATAGTCCCAAGCTAGAAATTGCTCCCGTATTATAGGGACTAGAATCAACGCTGAACTTAAAATCAATCAACGTAACTATCAGTTTTGAGAGAGAGAGAGAGAGAGAATATCAAATGCATGTTTTTTTTTCAATTTATCTTTATAAATTTTTAATAATCTATACATATATAAAAATGAATTTCTGTTCGTTAGTCTCGCTAAAACTCGAGAAAGGCTGGACCGATTTGGCTAATTTTGGTCTTGAATTATTTGTGGAAGTCCAGAGAAGGTTTAAAAGGTAGATAAATGAATGAAAATGCTCGGAATTAAATAAAAATAACAATTTTATTTTTTCTTTGATGTGTCCCCCGTCGGTCGGATTTCTTTTGTTTGTTTTAAGTTTATTTTATACAAAAGTTTAGGTCTTTTATTTATCGATTGAGGCACTACGAAGTCTGCCGGGTCAGCTAGTTTCAAATAAAAAGACAACACTTCCGAAAACTTAATGTTATATTTTAACTTTTTTGTAAGATGCATAACAATATATTTGAATTTTGCAGTAACAGATACAGAATGATTGATCAACTTAATTTTTTCACACCAAATTTTCACTACACCTACTTTTAAAAAAACACCCTATATTTAACCAATATATTTATTTTGATGTGACGTAGCGCATTTCAATCTTACAAAATCTGAATTCTTGTACTAGGTATTTGTTAGTTCTGTGTTAATGCAACAAAGATACAGTGTTGCTTTGTTCAGTTGTCGCAAGAGAGGCGCGACGATATGGATCACTGGCGTCAAATATAGGTTACGGTACATCCTGATTGAGATTTTTTGGTCTACTAATTACGAGTATCAGATATTTTGAAGCGTCATTTATATTGTTCTCATTTGCGTTAATTTGATTTGACGCTTGAAAGATTTAGGTAAAAGGATTATTAGGAATGCGTCGATTGAGTTACTTATTTAACACAAAATAATTAGTCGAATTAGATCATTTCGTGTCTGACAAAAAGTTTCAAGAGTAATTTATAGGCTTTGTTATATTCTTGAAAATGTTTTGTTTCTACTACTAATTTAATTAAGTAACGTTCTTTAATGACACATGAATGGTTTTTGAGACAGCTCAAAGGAAAAAAAAGTGGCCTTATGTTCTTTGAAAATCAATGATTAGTAACAATGAATTATTATTGTAGATAGAAATAAAGTTACATCAACTTGAATTTACCAAAAAAATACATCTAAAACATACAAAATATTGAAAAATGCATACCTTTTTAAGTACGTGCGTCCGCGTTTCCCGTGTTATTGACTGGCATCAGTGGTGGCGTGATCTCCAAAATGGCGGCAAATAAAATTAGGATATATCTTTCTAACATATTAGAACCATTGAATTCGGCATTACCCAGCGTTCGCATTTCCCTCACTTTCCCCTATTTATAAGGAAAACTTTTCTCAGTGTTGACTTTCAGAGTAGAAATGGCAAATTAATATATTTCTTTACCTAATCTTAGTGAATGTATTGTGTCTTTGACAGACAGGAGTATTTCGGGGTCCAGAATTTATATTCGAAGTTACCATGTATCGTTTGTGTTCGTGGGCTAATGGAAAAGAGCGGCAACGTACTCGTCTGAGAAATGTGAGTACATTGTAGTAGATACCGGGGTCAAAACATGAAATTTCATATCGATAGAGCAAATACATTGTGAAATCAATATGAGACTTACAATTATATTAATATTGGAACGAAGTTCCTTACGGCAGGCTTGGAGGGGATAGGGATTTTGCTGCGCGACCGAACTGAAAAAAATGTGATAGTAAAAAGTGCGTGGAATAAAACCGTTAAATGAGACGTGCGCAGGCGCGACAGTCGCATACACAAGCGAGTAGTGTATAATACCTTTCTCTTTCTCCTTCTTTCTTTTCGTTCTCTAATCCATTCTCTCTCTATTTAGTAATTATTTTACAAATAAAACCCACAGTAATTACATGTGTAAATTAATTCGGTATTTTTTACAGCAAAAATAATCGCAAGAATTGATTTGAATAGGATGTTAGGATATTATGCCCATCCGATTAAAAATGTGCAATGTGAGACTCATCATGGATGGCGTCAGTAATGTTATCAATTTTGGGGTTTCCAGTAGGAACTTCCATTTCACAAACTTCACCTGCAACGAATAATACAGTCGCCCTTGACCACAAAAAACTGTTAAGTGTACGTAATATTGAAAATAAAATGATAACAAAAAAACGTGAGATTAATACATTTAAAAGTGGTTTTAGTTATATCAATAGATTAAAATTTTGGTAATTTACAAAGAGCATCTCCATTCAACAATCCAGCATTATATTTATAAATGGCACGTGATAAGTTGTATGTTCTTAACAGATAATCAGCTCGTCACTGTGGTACACACAGATAGATTTACGACGAGGCTTAAAATAGTGATTAATTGATGTGTCTTCGCTGTTCGTATGTGTTACATAACTTCGGTTTAATTGTTTTTACGATTGTGGCAGGGCATCTTCCTTCCGAAGAAGTTAGCAGTGGTTGATTGGCATTTTTTAATTTATGTCAGAACATTGTGCTCTTTTGTAGTTGTTGGTTTTTGTCTTTAAGTACACCTGTTTAATTTATGAAATGCCAAGTTTTTTTAACTGCCTTTGTAGGCAGACAAGCATACAAGCTACCTAATGGTGAGTAGTTACCGTTGCTAAGAAGGTCAGTAATGCTAAGGTCACAGCTAAGTCGCTCCGTGTCGTTGAGTATTTCCCGAGAAACGTCATATGAAAAATGACAAGTAATTTAAATTTTTCATCTTGCTTTCTATTGCGATGTAATGTTTAAGATAGTGCAGCATGTACGTGTTTTATCAATAATCAATAAACAATAATGCAATAAAAGGAACACAACAGTAGTTTTATGATTAACTATTAATGGACAAGACTTACTGAAGGAAAGATGTGATATTCTTACCATTCTCTCCCTACAACTCTCTCTCAATGTACAATTAGAGACATTTCATCTAACAACAAAATTGCTATAAAATCTAAATCAAATTTCACAGAGACCCAATTATCTCTGTAGTCTTTAAAAATATTATTTTCAGTCGTCGAGATAAACTTGTTATATTCGTGGCTTAAATTCCTTTGTTGGGTTTGTACCAAGTATTTGTATATGGCTAGTAAAATTTCAAGTATGCAGACATTTGACCCCTAAAGCTAAGGGAATGTATCAACAACGTACCCGCTACACACATCCGTACTTAATACATTCGTATATACGAATTTCAGCTTTATATATATAGATATATGATTTGGTACTAAGGAACATTTATCAAATATTTGGCTTTTTATTTTATTACCTAGATGGGTGGGCGAGTTCACAGCCCATCTGGTGTTAAGTGGTTACTGAAGCCCATAGACATCTACAGCATAAATGCGCCAGCCACCTTGAGATATAACTTCTAAGGTCTCAAGTATAGTTACAACGGCTGCCCCACTCTTCAAACCGAAACGCATTACTGCTTCACGGCAGAAATAAGCAGGGTGGTGGTACCTACCCACGCGGACTCACAAGAGGTCTTACCACCAGTAATTACGCAAATTATAATTTTGCGGCTTTGATTTTTATTACACGATGTTATTCCTTCACCGTGGAAGTCAATCGTAAACGTCGCCACGACGACTTCATAATCCTGATAATCCGACTCCTACCTTTTTATTAATATATACTCGAAGTACTATTCCTCACAATCCTACGAGACCAATATTGTATAACTACACGCTACTAAATATATTGGATTCAAAATGTGAATATACATTATGCGCAATAATTTCGAACCTGTCATGATCTACGTTAGGTCTGATGAGAAACATTTCCTACATTTCGAATTATTCTTTGTAACAAATTTGAAGCTAGATTATTTTTTGTGAGATTCATCAATACATAATGGGCTCGAGTAAAAAGCTTTTGTAAAAAAGTTCTGTAGTAAAGAAATACAAAAAGACATGAACCGACATTAAAATATTTCGAACGTAGGATTTGCAAGGCGCAAGTACTAAATTTTAATTTCACGGTCCAATCACGCGATGTAGAACAAACACAAAGTAAAACTAAGTGTTATTATATAAATAGCACTCATCAACATTTTACTATAAGGCAAACTTTTAAAAGCATAGATATTTGTTATGAAACGTGATGTTTTAGAGCCTAACAATAATTAAAGTACTGTTTAACAGCAACATATTGCCACTGATATTGACATATCTTTTTTTTATACGTTCAATAGAGTAACTTTCAAATATGCAAACCTTGTTGCTAATGGTTTCAGACTAATCTATTAAAAATCATGTTACTAAAACTGGATCAAACTGCATGCTCACGGATATAGGATTTGAAGATGTCTCTTAATGGTTAGCAGTGGCTTGACTATTTCAGCAGACTTCAGTACACTAGAATGTTCATCTCAAGTTTGTCTTCATTAGTAAAAGGTCAAAAATCAAAGTATTTCTCATTTAAGTCCAATGAAAAGATATTAAAGTATATAAATAAGTTAACGGCCGTCTGGTGTAGTGGTAAGTGACATGGTCACTACACAAGGGGGTCGCGGGTTCGAATCCCGCCAAGGGAAGATATTTGTATGATAAATATAAATGTCTTTTCAGTGTTATGGGTGTATATTAAATATATGTATGTGTATAATAAAAATATTATATTTATTTCCGTTACCTGGTACTTGTAACACAAGTTCTTTCCGAATTTAGCACGGGACCAGTTAACGTGGCGTGATTGTTAGTAAATATTTATTTATTTATATAAGAATTTCTTCGAATTATTAACGTAATGACCGTCAAATTACACGTTAAGAAGGCTTATTAATGGACTATAGATATAATTCTATGGTCCCCATTTAACGAAATGCCATTTAGAGATCGTGTCAATTTTTCAGATACACTCAAGTCTAAATGGACTAAGTAAGGAAAGTGGTTGAAAGAGTGAACCATATAATTATTTAATAAACTTCATTGAAATACTACTCAATATTAGTCATTTATATAGTGAATGAATTTAGTTAAAAAGCTTTAAGTATACGCCAGTACTTATGTTAATAAGCATTTCATTTCAGATTTCAAATAAGCAACTCGCTTTTTACTTTAGGCAAAAGTGGCAAATAAATAGTCTTAGGTACCTAATTAAAACTGATAGTTGGTCTTAATTGTGTTTTTACTAACCACTAAAGTCACTATTCATTTCTACAGTTAATGAAATTATAGTTTTTGCAGTGCAGAATCATTTAATTTTGTGAAAGCTACAATTTCACACCTTGTAACTTGGGACACCGTTGTCAATTTTAATTTGAAATCTCGAACGAAGGAAATCCTACTTTTCAAAGTGATAGTAGAGGAGCAGTTGATATAATATGGCCGATCCCTTTTCGCTGAAGTCATTTTGGAGTATTATTTGCTAAATTTGGAAATAACATGAAACAAAGTTTTCCTTTGCAATAGCTAGTTTGATGGTATGTGACTTTTGTATTTTTTTCCAGAAAATGCTGCATAACATGCATCTCTTAACCGGTAATCGCTCACAACTTTGTTATGGTTTTCAACTTTTTTTTTGTTGTAAAATAGCCACTTCCTACTTCTTGTATTGTTTATATTTCTGATCTTAACTTCATTCTCCACTTTTCTGTTCATAACAGTCTGCCAACAAGCTCGATCCACAGCGATATCCTCAATAAACTGCTCCATACTTAAGTAATATACGGTTAGGATTAACGGAAGCGAAATAAACAAATTTTGATAAACATTTTTTCATTTTTGTACATAATAATATTATGATTCATCTCATCCTGTATATTTTAGGGTCAATCGTTTTATGTTCATAGCCCCGTCGTACGATGTGCTTGAGTTATGAGACGCTTCTTAATTATCAGAACTGGGGTACGACCGTGTTCATTCCACGATACAAACTCAGAACTATGAAAGCACTGACATGTCCAGATTTATTAATATATTTTTGTTCATATTTCATAATAAGGACCTCTAGGATTCGATTCGTAAAATGTGTACGACTAACAAATATGGTATAGCCCATACAATTATATAGGTTTGAAATAAATGATTTCACCTTTCATAGCAAAATCCTATCTTCAGACTTATATTACTATCCCCATTAATTCTTATCTTGATCTATCTATATGTCTCTCTTAATAGGCTACTACCATCGCCTATTCAAGTTACATGTACGTTTTTATAGTTAGGTTTGATTTACGTACAAAACTTCAAGTTTGCTCTTACATCAAAACCGTGGCAAGGTACGTACTGGGCGCAAATATCTCCACTTTGATTACTACGTAATCAGAAAAAAGATCTTTACATTATTTATATTATTCCATTTCTAAGCTATATTAGATCTGTGTTGGTTAAATTCTTGTCTGTACGTGACCGAGACATAAATTTTGCGAAATTATTTTCGCGCCTCTACGGTGGCGCCTGAAGATATTTTAGTATCACGCTCATATTTTCCCTTTGAATACATAGCTTCGATCGGTATTCGCTTTTTGAATAATGATTCAGGTTTGAAGGGTGGTATTGACATTGTGCAATTTGATTGAGGCTTCGACCTCATGTCTCAAGATGGTTAGCGTTATTTGAAAAGGTAAATGGAAAAACTCACGATCATACTTCACTAATAAAACTCATATGAAGTGGAGTGAATAAATATTAGAGCCAATCTCGAAATAAGAAGTTGCTATCTCAACTGCATTGAAATATTTTTCCCTTCTTTTATCCAATATCCTTCGAATCGAATTGAGACTTATGTTGTATCAAAAAAAAGTTTAATAATGGTATTGTTTGCTTATATCACGACACACTACCAGCAGATATGACCAGATAGATAGATAGACCAGTTGATGGTACATTGGCAACTTTTTCACATTAAAATGTTATACTTTTCAACTATCATAATAGAAATTATGTTGTTTTGTGTTATTATTTCGTAGTAAGGCGTACTTACTGTACAAGCAATATATTTTAGGGCTTGGTGCAATTATATAATGGTTTTTGATGCGATGAGGTTGAATTAGGTTTAAGATTTCATACAAAACTGATTTAGCCAGTATATTTTAATGTATTTAATATTAAGAAGATTATATTTTATAAAGACGTGAAGTAATGTAACTATTAAATGGATTGTGCAGAAAACTGTGGCGCCACACAATGCTATTAAATATACGACGATGGCGATGATCTCTGATTTAAATTCAATGCATTTATGACTTGTTCATTGATATTCCCGATCAACTTTGATATTGGATTTGGTATTATAGTAACGATTCTTTCACTTTAGAAATGTTTTAGCACGTACCAAAGAAACTAAAGAACAATGATAGGAAATGTTTTTTTTTTTAAAGTATCATAATCATATCTTATACATATATTATTATTTCTCTTCTCAATTTGTTGATGTAAAAGTTTCACAAGTATTTTTAAATGGATTATTTATGTATTTGTTTAGGTTCAATCTTGTTGATTAAATTAGAACCAATTGAGATTTTCTCTCTCTCTCTCTTCCTTGTTATTAATCCCATATTTCAGCAACATTGCACTCCCTTTTGTCCTTCAGCAATAAATTTTTCCACCTTGTCTTGGGTCTTCCTCTAGGTCTCCGACCAGAGAGGTCGAGCAGCAGCGCCAAGTTTCCGAGGTAGTCAGGTGGCCTCCTTTTTACGTGACCATATCATCTCAGCTTACTCTCCTAGATCTTGTCGGAGATCTTCATTACAGCAAGTTGGATGGTTGGATTATCTTACGCAATTACATTTTGGACATCTACAACGTAAATGCGCCACCCACCTTGAGATATAAGTTCTAAGGTCTCAGTATAGTTACAACGCCTGCCCCACCCTTCAAACCGAAACGCATTACTGCTTCACGGCAGAAATAGGCAGGGTGGTGGTACCTACCCGCACGGACTCACAAGAGGTCCTACTACCAGAAGACGACATATCATTTTTATGGTAAGCATGATAGGATGAGGTCCAGCAAAGAAGGTTTTCAGCTATCAACAGCACAGACGCGCAATTTTGGATACGCCCTTTTATTGTTATGACTAATTATGATTATTATTACGAGTAATTAATGATTCTCTGAATGGTTTGCAAACGGTAAAAGGATAAATAATCATTCCTTGGTTTAATCGAAAATGAATTTCGTTTTGAGCACTTAACATAATCACGATGGACGAGCATTGTACCAATAACCAAACCAGGATGTATCTGTACAAGTTCAAATGCAGTGGCGTGAATACACTTGATTACATCTGTAGTTTACGAGTTACCAGGGCTGGCACTATTAACAAGAAACTTAAATCAAACATTCACTTATGCCATTGTCAGTCGATTATAATGAAAAATATATATTTGAAAGTGTTTGTTTATATTTTATATGTTATTTAGAATTTATAAAGTATATTGTTATATTATATTAACAAGTTTTCAGTTATGAATTTATTAATTATGATTAATACCTTCACTGCTGCTAAAGATTGGTATTCTTTAGATTTTGAGCTGGATGATAGCTGAGATTAAGACAATAGCTGATCCAATTTTATCTACTTAAGGCGATGTGTGCATTCCCTACTCCCAAGCGACTAGATCATTTTTGATGAAATTTACAGGAAATTAAAGGTTGGCTTAGCAGGTGATCTTTTCAAATTTGGTAGCGATCAACTCAAAGTCCAATCAAAGATTAACTGGTGAAGCGGCACGAGTTTGACTAGTATAAAATAAAATATAATATGTATAATTTTTTGAAGTTATACTTCTACAGGCGCGTTATGAAAAATTTACGAGAGTGAAATTTTACGATGCGCGCGCACCGTGATACAAAATCCGAACAAAAACAGTTTCACTGTAAAAAATTGCGCCAAGTCCACGTTTATAAAACTCATCTCAATAACATTTGCACTTTACAAAAAAAAGAAGACTTCAATAGCTTTCATTCTCTACAAAAATATGTGAAATACAAAAAAATACCAAGAAACCGTCATAAAGATGAAAAAATAAAAAAAAAATTGTTGAAAATTTAAAAATAAAAATATAAAAATTTTATCGTACTTGGCGCGCGTCATTGAGTACCCCAAAATTTTTCGGAAGAATTTCAACCCGAGAAAAAAACCATTTTGCTTTAATATACAGTGAAAGCTGAAAAAGTTACCCAGGTTGTCTTTTTCGCTCTTGTTAGCGTTTTATGAGAAATTGAGACAGAACTACGGTAATTTTCAACAGCTCTCACTATATACCTATGGGCTATTATATGCCAAATCGACCACTTTTGCGTTCGACCCCTTTAGATTCAGCTGAAACTTTATTATTCTTTTCTACCCTTTGAAAAACATATTTGAGAATTTTTTCAAATGTTTTGAAGCCAACTTATACATACGTATCGACTCGTAAGTAGCTTGTATTTGTATAAGCGAACACGAGAGGGTGTTTAGTTCAAATCATAAAAGATGAGTGGGAAATTAAAAAAATTCAAATAACATACGTATGAGATGTCGATTTTACTTAACTTTTGTAAAACTTATTATGAAATAATAATTCATTAATTACATTTATGCATTTCATAGGTTGACCTACTTATAAATTTCTAAACATTGAAAGGATGTTCATTTATCCTGAAAAATTTGGGGTACTCAATGACGCGCGCCAAGTACGATAAAATTTTTATATTTTTATTTTTAAATTTTCAACAATTTTTATTTTATTTTTTCATCTTTATGACGGTTTCTTGGTATTTTTTTGTATTTCACATATTTTTGTAGAGAATGAAAGCTATTGAAGTCTTCTTTTTTTTGTAAAGTGCAAATGTTATTGAGATGAGTTTTATAAACGTGGACTTGGCGCAATTTTTTACAGTGAAACTGTTTTTGTTCGGATTTCATATCTTTTTGTTAAGTATTATTTTTTGCTCATTTATTACTTAATAAAAATAAATTATAAATAGTCACTCAGCTTAAAAGCTAATGAAACGCTCAATTCATTAGTGTTTTAATGTTAGGTGCCCGACTGGCATGAGACTCTCGGGTTGTCAGTTCCGGTATCGACCGGGGACGCGTGTATTCCGCTTCAAAGTCTGGCGCGCACTAATTGGGGGGGGGGTGCTAATGATGCAACAGATGCGCGGGCGCGGGTAGCGCGGGGTGGGTCGTCGCGGCACGGACCTGAGTCACATTCTCTTTGGCTGCTGTTGCCCCGCGAAACGGAACGTTGCGTTACATACTCCCCCTCCAAGTTGGGAACGCGTCCCGAGTCCAACTTGGGACTGTTAGTCTGAAGACGCGGCCTTCCTCTCTGCCTCTTTGGCATAATTGGATCCGTACTTGAATTTGACGGAGAGTGGGTTAAATCCGCGGTGTGATACTTGCCGATGACATTGTTTGACAAGTCTGCTATGAAGTACGTTGTAGGACTAACTATTTTTACTACGCGATACGGGCCATCCCGTCGTGGCATGAACTTACGTGTTACACCCCTAGACGCATAAGCAAGCCATAACGAAGGAAATACTCTTCCAGTAGGACTCGGGTGCAAGCCACGGCGGTGGCATCAACAAGTGCGTAGAGTTCTACCCATCTTGTAGCTACATCCTCTACCAGGAGTACCCATCGCCCCCCCTGCTCTCCTTCTGGCAGTGGCCCGAACAAATCGATTGCGAGAACCTCTCCTCGCTGTTGAAGCACAGGAGTGAGCCTATACGGCGGTACCGATATAGGCGGATGATCACCGGTATCAATGTGGTGCTCGGCGTAAAGGGTTGGGGCTCCCCTCACCCTAAATATGTCTCCATTCTGCTGCAATAAATGTGATAGCTGCTGCCGTTCATCGGAGCCAAGCATAGAACCCTTATCATCACGCAGGAAGTCAGCAGTAGAAGCAAACATGCATGGCTTAGGGCACTCATATTCAATTGGATAGGTAACCCGTTTTCCCGAAAAATGCCAAGTGGATGAAGCAAAGTCAAGCACAATACCTGCCGCCACCAAAAAATCCATGCCAAGCAAAGTTTCATTATTTTGAGCATCTGGAAAAACAGTAAATTCAAGGGTTACTGACCTTTCGGGACTTATCCTTACTTCTAGAGTAGTGAGCAAAACTCGGCGGGTGCGCGCGGAACCGTCTGCAAGCCTCACCCGACGCCTGGTTTCCTCACACGGATGGTTATGCTTTAACAGCAATTCATAAAGCAACGCACCGGCAACGCTACTCTTAGCTCCCGTATCCAACAAAGCATTACCTCGTATACCTAAAATTTGAACACTTAAAATTGGTCTTAACCTAACCTGGTGCTCAGTAGAGTTACTCTGGGCAACACTTTTCACATTAGAATTAATCGTCGAAAAATGTCCGACGTTTTCCATGGTCACCCTATTTTCGTTCATCATGGTCACCCTATCGCGGCCACTTGGTACCTCGGAATAACTATGTTATGGTTCGGTACCACTCGAGTAACGCATCAGGGGCCTATTCCTAGAACTAATATTATTGTTTATATTATGATTAAGTCTAGAATAATTTTGAAGTCTAACCTTGTTATCAGTACCGAAAAAGCGCGGAGGAAGAATCGCCTTAAAATCGGTAGGATAATAATTATTTTCATTATCAACAAAACATTGTTTACGATTATTAATATAAATGGACGACTTTACGGTGTTTGAAGTGCAAGCTGTATGCAACGAGCTGTCGCGATGAATAGAGTTCACTGAACTTGACAGCTGTGTATTTACTTTACCAATAGGTAAATCGGATGTGACTGATCGGGTCCGTGCAGCGTCGACGACGTAATAACTTGCGTTACACTTTGTACACTGAGACCGAGTAACACCTTTGGTACCACACCCGTAACACGAGGATACAGATTGCGTATTTTCGTTGTCGAATTTCGTTTTTGACGCTAATTTTAAACACTCATCACGAATATGTCCGTACTTTTTGCAATAAACACAGAACAGTCTTTAAACAATCGACGTAGATGATACATTATCAGTGTTCGTGTAGCGAGGCGCGGGGACTCGAACGGTGCTCGGCGCAGCGCTGTCGTCGCGTGGCGGGCCGCCACCGGCGCCCGAGTTGAATATTTTCCGCGGCGTCATCCGCGCGTATGTATGCTGCGAAGTCGAAGCACCGGCGGGAACTTCGCCTACGGTACTACCCGATGAACGTGGCGTCGCTCGCTAAGGATGATGAATAAATTCAGGCGGACTGGTCTCGTAGATGGAGTCCTCGATATGGCGCGTTTTCTTTAATAACGTGTCGTATGAAGTTATTTCGTCTCTTCTTAATCTTTTACGAACACGACGGTGTAGAAGGCCGTAAAGCATATCAATTTGAACTTTCTCACTAAGGTCACCAGGTGGGAGTCGAGCTAGTAGGGCTCGTGCTCTGGCAACGAAGATCTCCGTCTTCTCTCTTTGTCCTTGCGACATTTTGAAGAGCTCTAAGTAGACTCGATGGGGCGGTCTGCAATCACCGAAAGCGCTTCGTAACGATGATAAAGCGTCGTCCCAGGAAGTGATGCTAGCTTTAACGCCTTGCCACCACACGGCTGCATTTCCGGTTAGTAACATCGAGAGTCCTCGTAACGCGATGGCGTGTCCTACGTCAGCACAATCTTTGTATGATTCGACCGTGTCAAGGAAACCGTCGAGTGAGTCGCCGGGCGCTCCGCTGAACCGCGCCGTGCATGACGCGAAGTTCCCAGAAACGCGTCGAGGAAGGCGGCGATGTCGGCTCCGACGTCGGTGTTGCTGATGATTCGAGTTGAGTTTTATGCTCAAAAACTCGGTCGAGTAGGCGTTCGAATGCTGCCATTTGACTTTCTTGTAATGACGCCATGTTGTTTGCGGTAAATGTTGGCGTCGGTCCCGCGGTTGAACCAATTTCTTCTTCAACGTCTTGAAAATCGGATTGACGCCGTGACTGACGACGAGTACGTGTCGTAGTTACGTAGATTCACTCCGAAATACTAGTTAAAGGGCCCGCGCTTGGGCTGCCAGTTTAATGTTAGGTGCCCGACTGGCATGAGACTCTCGGGTTGTCAGTTCCGGTATCGACCGGGGACGTGTGTATTCCGCTTCAAAGTCTGGCGCGCACTAATTGGGGGTGCGAAATAGTGCGAATGATGCAATAGATGCGCGGGCGCGGGTAGCGCGGGGTGGGTCGTCGCGGCACGGACCTGAGTCACATTCCCTTTGGCTGCTGTTGCCCCGCGAAACGGAACGCTGCGTTACAGTGTAATAATAATCAACATCAACTTTTACAAATTTAAACCGAATTAAATTTTGTTTCAAATGTGAAGGGTAGATGACGCTGTTCTTAATTATTTCAGAATTTAAAATTAAAATCTGAAAGCCTTGAAACATCAATCCGCATAAATGTAATTTAAAAACTACAGTAAGAGGCTTAAATAAAAAGCTGAACTTAACTCAGCCTTAATTAGAATTTTCTTCGGAATTCAATAGTAAAGTTCAAGTTATTTTGATGAAATCAAAACCGAAATATTCATAGCATCTTAAACAATCACCTACGAATAAATATTAGTTATTATATTATTTATTATTCGTAGACAATCACAACGGTTTTATAGTTTTGGGAAGGGATTTTTTGTAACGCCATCTCGTAAAGTATTTCGGTATTACATTACAAAACAAAATTGTTTCTCCAACTGTAACAACAGTACTTGCTTCGGCAGTACTTAAACTAAAATACTAACAGTAACAACATTAACGTTATTTAATGTATAAACCGTTCAATAAGAACTGCAAACTATCCCCTTGAAGCTACAGTTTATGTAGGAATAATGACTTTTTGGCGGGAACGCGAGGTGTGAAGTTGTGTGATTTGTTTTAATTTGTCTATTTAGTGTTTCTTCGGGTTTAAATGTGTAATAATAGTGGTTTATTAACTGTTTAATATCTGTGAAAGTGCACAAATGTGGGAAAATTAAACAAAGCCGCTGTACGTAACTTCTCGGTTTCCTCCAAAAAGTCCACTGAGATCTTAGTAAATGACCACCACCATTTTACTGAGATTATATTTCATTCCATATCATCTCATCTCATTTCATTTCATCCCATTTGATTAATGTCTCAAATTAATCATCTTCATTTCATTTCACTCCATAATATCACATTTCATTTCACTCCATAATATCATTTTTCATAAAAATATGAATATAAATTAAAATAAGACATGACTTAAAGGTCTCAGTTACCAGGTCATAAAATCCATTACAAATAGGAATAATTCCAGCGCACCCTGGCGGCCGTAGATTACCATTCTCGAATATTTATAGTCTGTGGCATGTCACTTTTTACATCGAAAAAAGTCAGGATCGAAATTTTTGAGCGAGCCATAGTTTGTGGTGATAAAATTAATAATTTCAAGTAGATTAATTGTTGTAATTGATATAACTAGTTAATATCAGTAAAATAAAGTTGTGAGTGATTGATATAATATACAATTTAGGAACCAGAAGTACCGTAGAATTAAATAAAATTTCGCAACCTCAAAAAACTGTTCTGCTCACAGTAAACACAGTCGGTAGTCTGGCGCTCAAATATATTAAGTGTATAATCTATGGTCTGGCGCTCCGTTTACAACGTCAACGGGATTTTTGAACGGAACTTGGCGCCAGATTCTACCGAATCTGTGGATTACCAGAATGAAGTTGCCCACTAAATCGCTCATTACAATACGACCGACGTAACTTGGCGAGTCTGAATATAGCCGCAGGTGAACTTTCTGAACCGTACCGAGAATTACCGAATTTAATACGATGTCAAGAAAGAGGATGTCCAATATGGGTGTTTGAGGATGTTGTTTAATCGATTTTTTTTCAAATTGATTAAATATTTAAATAAAAAAAATAAAAATAATTTTAATAAAAATATAGTATAACTTCTTACGCGCGTACAGAAGTACTTGCACGCACCCTTTTTTTTCTGTAAACGTACTGTTTTCTTACTAACCTTCTAGAACATCAAAGCTAAATGTAAATAGGTTTTATGTCATTTTAATCATTGATTTCAGTACTAATATTAAGAAGTATCAGTGACGGCAATTATTCTCATACAATTAAACGGTGAAAATACGTAATAATTAAAGATTTGCTTTTTTAATTAGCAAGTGAAATATATAATCAATGATTTGATTAAATAATCTAATCTTATTGGACTTACGAAAATCCTAAAAAAACATATTTATATATTTAAGCTATTACACTTAAATGTGTATAAGCGTTCGAATTTATCCGATGCAAAGATGAATAATAAAAAAAAAAATGTATACCTTAAGATGTGATTTTATTACTTTTGTTGTTATTTGTAATGGAAACATTTCATCATCGTACGTATTCGATTTTCTCGTTGCTTTGCATTCATTTCTCTTTGCTTACTATTCCTTTGTCGAATAGACTAGGTCGGCCGATTAAGTGGAATAGTATCAATCTGTGAAATACAACTACAGCCCTATTAAAATAAACCGCAAACTCTAAGAGAACTAGTTTCACGATACACTCTAGCTATTAATACATATGTAGTTCATTGATGCTGTTATTTATAGATAGAAATTCCATGCTGATAATTAAAATAATAGGTAATGAAGCATTCGATAAAACAAATTGAAATCTGTTCAAAAATAAGGATTGAAGTCGTCGTGGCCTAAAAGAGAAGACGTCCGGTGCATTCGTGTTGAAGCGATGCACCGGTGTTCGAATATCGCAGGCGGGTACCAATTTTTCTATTGAAATACGTACTCAACAAATGTTCACGATTGACTTCCACGGTGAAGGAATAACATCGTGTAATAAAAGTGAAACCCGCAAAATTATAATTTGCGTAATTACTGGTGGTAGTACCTGTTATGAGTCCGCGCGGGTAAGTACCACCGCCCTGCCTATTTCTGCCGTGAAGCAGTAATGCGTTTCGGTTTGAAGGTTGGGGCAGCCGTTGTAACTATACTGAGACCTTACAACTTATATCTCAAGGTGGGTGGCGCATTTACGTTGTAGATGTCTATGGGCTCCAGTAACCACTTAACACCAGGTGGGCTGTGAGCTCGTCCAACCATCTAAGCATTAAAAAAAAATATATATGTTACAGTCATTTTATCACTGGTGGTAGGACCTCTTGGGAGTCCGCACGGGTAGGCACCACCACCCCGCCTATTTCCGCCGTGAAGCAGTAATGCGTTTCGGTTCGAAGGGTGGGGGTAGCCGTTGTAACTATACTGAGATCTTAGAACTTATATCTCGAGGTGGGTGGCGCATCTACGTTGTAGATGTCTATGGGCTCCAGTAACCACTTAACACCAGGTGGGCTGTGAGCTCGTCCATCCATCTAAGCAGTAAAAAAAAAAGTAATTTCTTTATAAACAAAACGCCGTATAATGACGTCATTTTTTAAGCACGCCATGTGATTTTTCACCTATTCCAAAAATGTACTCAATGCACATAGTCTTTAATAACATTTTAATTAAACGTTGTATTTTTATCTCGCATATCTGCGAGGCTGTGGATAACCTTACAGAACATCAAATTACTTATCCCGAGAATAAGCACGATTTTATCTCTTAAGCTCTTATAAGTGGCTTGATGTTATTTTTTGTAAGTTATGGTAGAGAACGTTGGAGTGTGCGGATGTTTATCAGAATTGCACCGTTGCTTTATGGATGTGTATGGCTTTGTCTTTTGACAACCGACCCAGATCTATCTTAGCTAGAGCTCTTAATATGAGTGCAACATTCCCGATCCTGCGGACAGAATCACCTCACGTACTAGTTAAGGTTACGCTGAAATAGCCTCTTAAGGCTCTCAGCTTAGGTAGGAAAACAAATGACTGCCCTTGTAGGCAGATGAGTATACGGTCAGTACCTGATGGTAAGTAGACACCAGGGCCCTGAAACTGCGATAATATAAGACATATTTTTTTTGTATGGACACTAGCGACATCTTGTAGTGGATGCCCCTAAGCTTATATGTTGTTAAAGTTAAAATATTTAATTATTGTATAACTAAACACAGTAAATAAAAAAATTAAAAATCATACAAGTCTTTATTTGGTATAGACAAATTGATTAAATTCTATCAATTTATGATTTCTGAAAATTTACAAAATCCTTCATTAAAAATAAAATATAGGGTAGATAATATCTTACTTCCATCTACAGAAACAATGAGAAACTAATCGAAGCGTAGCCATCTAGTGACCGATGCCCGTAAACATTTTATTTGAGTGCTTGAGTAGCTTATCTATAACTAATTTATTTGTATTATCTATGGTAGTGACCGTCACTTATGGTCATCAGCAATGCCAGGGGCACAGCCAAGGCGTTTTCTACTGTAAATTTTGTACTCTATATATTAGAAAGTATACCATTAGTAAATAAGTAATTTTAATACACAGCGCTTTCTTTTATAATTCAAGTTTCCATCCTAAAAAAATACTTTATCAGACTCGATTCTCAGTATTTATTAATAGTTAAAGTATGTACCTATTCTATAAAAACTACCTTAAAATGCCAACAACTATGGTACAATAGCCCACTGAATTTCTCGCTGGATTTTCTCAGTGGGTCGCGCTTCCGATCCGGTGGTAGATTCTGCGAAGCACCGCTCTTGCTAGGGCCAGTGTTCGCAACACTCCCGGGTTGAGTCCAGTGAGTTTGCCTACACGTCAAGGAGAAGCTGAAAAAAGGTACAATAATTCTACTCAATCACATACAACCCACACCAAAGTTGATTTATCTTTTCGATTACGATTCTCGGGGTAGAAAACCGATATTCGCCAGCAATGATTGACGTGATGTCACGTATAGTTGCATCATAGCTACCGCTAAATCATTGAACTTCACAATCACTTTGTGGTGTGCAAATAAAAAAATTAAGTGGTCCATTTAGCGCGTTGGTCATAAAAAAGTATACGCGTGTGCCTATAAAATGTATTTGCGGGTTCCGCTGGCGTAAAAAGTGGAAAAACTTTTCAATAGAAACAGTTTTGTATACAATTGTGTGCTTGCCTAATTTGTTTTTACTGCTATTTAAAATTGCTCATCAGGCAATAGGGAACATGGATAATATAGGTACAATCTAATTGTTGTGAATTTATTAGATGATGTTATTTTCAAATAGGTAACGGGAAACATGGTAAGCAACATTTCTTGTAACAATAATTCGTGTACAATGCTCCAATTTCACATGAGTTACTTGTTATATCGTTTTGAAAATATTCATATTACGTAGACCCCCAAAACATAAACCATAAAAGGGAATTGCACGCTCGAACACAACCACGGAATAACCCCAATTTTAAACGAACGATTGAGACGAATTACTTCAATTAATATAACGGCCATTTACACAAAGACCTCGTTTATCTATTCAGTAAACAAATTAATAATCAAGCTTAGAGCTTGGACATACGTGCGGGTGAAAACAGTCGAACATTATTTGCATTTTAAACTCGTAAATTCTTCTAAGTATTTAATCCAATTAGTATAATTAAAACCTTTTGTGCCGCGGTGAAATAAATTCTAATTTGATCGTATGTGGTTTTGTTAGAACAAACATTAGCCCTCGAGTAACGTTTCAAATTAAATTTTGTAACGTATTAATGTTAGGAAGGCGTTTTACGATTGTTACATTTTTTACGACCTCGAACGAACTATTGAGATTCCGTTTATATGCTACATTAAAACAGCTCTGTCCTCTTTGGCATTGACATAATAAAGTTTCTCTGAAAACTTAATTATATTGCCCTTAGCATTGCTATTTGTAGTAGTAGCTTATGAAAATTAGCCTGATAATTTAATGTTATTTCCAATTAGAAATTTTCTACGTAAGCTTGTTTTTTATTGCTACGTAATGGACAGGCTATTTGTTCAAATACAGATAATCGAATAAATTAGCATATTAAGTTTCGTGAATTTCGTATTAAAAATCTATATTTAAATGTTGTTATAATAAAATAAAAATTAAACAACAAAATCATGCGTGCCGGTTTGAAAACTGGGGTAGCCGTTTCAAAATTCAATTGGGTTTTCTATTTTATATCTCAAAGTGAGTGACACTTGTGAGTTCGTCCACCTCACTTACACCTTTTTTAATTGAAAAAAAAGCATACTTCGAATTACAATTAACATAAATATGATTTAACTTAGTGGTGGTAGGACCTCCTGTGAGTCCGCACGGGTAGGTACCACCACCCCGTCTATTTCTGTCGTGAAGCAGTAATGTGTTTCGTCTTGAAGGGTGGGGCAGCCGTTGTAATTATACTGAAACCTTACAACTTATATCTCAAGGTGGGTGGCGCATTTACGTTGTAGATGTCTATGGGCTCCGGCAACCACTTAACACCAGGTGGGCTGTGAGCTCGTCCACCATCAAAGCAAGAAGCAAAAAAAAAACAAGACTTCGTAAGGCTTTAACCATTTTAAATTCCGTTTTGTTCAGTAAGGATTCATACCCCGTTATCTTTGAAAAGTGAACTGCAAATAGAAAGTCAAGCATCGTTAATTAGTGAAGTGAAGTAGCCCGGATTCGTAACGGTACTGTTTGTACTGATTTACCGGGCGTCCATAATACGGTTAGTACTAAAATAAAACCACTGTTCTCGCGTTACTCGACCGTGTGTGGTCTAGTAACTATTATTTAATCTTCGCTTCGCAGGCCGGACTTAGTGTCGTCTCTTACGGCTATTGATTGATATAATAAATTTTTGTTTGTTTGTTCTCAATACGTTTCTAAAGACAATTTTATTTTTCTACTCGACAAGTAAGCTTTGTGGCTTGTGGGGTACCCTAACCGGGAAAAAACGTCCGTAACGTAAGATTTTTTTCTATTTAGTTTGTTATCAACAGATGTCGCTGCACGTAAATTCAACAATTCCTGAATCGCTGTGACGAGATGTTACACAGTTGATAGACTTTCTCGTATTTCTCTTGCTAAATCATACTTACCAGGAGATACCACGATCATGCAGGCGGTCCCCAATGGCGAGGTTGCTTCATTGCGATTATTTTTATTTTTATCAATAAAAAATCATAATAATAAATGTATAATGTATACCCGAATAATTATTTTCTTTATACCTCGATTAGAACTTGAAATTAATATTTTTATAATACGGAACTTCGTTCCTATCTGGTGTCCCACAACACCACACATCATAGATTATACACTTATTACCACACATGTTTTTTGTCTATGTCTTACTATACAAACATAGCAACTTAAGTCGTTAGATCTGTTATAAAAGCGTCCTTACTTTATTGTAAGCATGCTTCATCGATTTTAAATTTATAAAACTGTAAGCTAGTAAAATAATATTACTTAAACACAAATAGCGAAATGCTAGCACAAGCATCCTTACAGCAAACCTGTAGCAAAGATTATAGACATCATATTTTACGATGCGGATACGGCGCCTCAGTCCGTTTACCTTTGAACTAAATATCTGAACTTGAACCTGTCCCTGTTAAACGATTTATGTCGATAAACATCAGATAAATACTGTAAGCAGCACTACAAACGTTAGTCTAGACATAAACGCGACAGTAGACGAGATACAAAAATAATAATGGACCTACAACTTCTGGTATTGTTATTGAGACCGGTTCTTATGGCGAACCTTGGGGAGGCCTATGTCAAGCAGTGGACGTGCGTGGCTGAAAAAAAAATACAATTTCTATTATGCCACTTACTGGTGACGTTACAAAATCATTTGTTTCTACATCTATACTTTAATATATAAATCAAACAGTAGTTTTTTACGGATGTTCCGTTATAACTACTGAACCATGCATCCGATTGACTTGAAACTTGGTATCCATGTAGAAAATCCATGTACTTAATGGATAGGCTAATATTTATATGAGCGTTGGACTCCCTACACCAGTTGCGAGGGCGTTAATGATGAGAATCTTTGTGGGGGTGAGAAATAATAATGTTAATTTTAAAGGCCCAGCGAAGCGGAGGGGTACAGCTAGTAGATTTATATTAAAGGTATTGTTATTTTTTGTTGGCTTTTAAATTAAAAGGTACTCGGCACAAAATCTAATCCAACTACTGTGTTAAAATCAAGAAATATTCAATTTGGATTGTTTGTTCATTTCAATGAAAACGCATCGATAAATTATCTTGCTAATCATTTTTACCAAAACACAATCAACTTCAATTTCATAACAGGAATGACTACGATAGTGTCACTCTGTAGTTGTAGCCGCATTTGTAAGGACATTTATTAGGGGCATATGTATTTCGTGCACTGAATATTGAATATTTGGTTGGTTCTTATTTCAAAATTAATACTTCCTTCCTACATAAGTTTTCAAACTTTAATTCATTCCCTTGAGGATTAAGCGTAGAAAAAAAAAACATGGAAAAAAGTACCACATTTGTTTATAACCAGAACGTATATGAAATTTCATGCTTCTCACTTTAAAAAAGGCTGGCTTTCTTACAACCATTCATCCCGTACTTTAATCATTTTTAGTTGATGCTTGGAATATAAGTAGGAATCAAACAATAAAATTTCAAGTATGTAGCTTCAACGACTTATTTTCTATGGTGATAAATTAGTCGATTAATCAGAACAAGTAATTATGTTCATATTTTATGTACTTAAAAATATTTATTTCCATACAGTGATATTTTGAGAAAACGAAAAGACGCAATATCTTTTAATAATGAGTAAAATAGAAATTTAGAAAAAAATAGAAGAAGGGTGACGATCTAGAAAAACAACTCATCACCGGCAAAATGGAAGGAAAGAGAGACATTGGACTCCAGCATCAAAGTCGCTATCCACTGCGCAGAGGACAGTTAATAATGGAGGAACATAGTCCGAACATAGTGCTCCGTAAAGGTCACGACCCTAAGCCCTAAGAAACACGATGCAAGGAGTAGAAAATTAGATGGGGTTTTTTTATTGCTTAGATGGGTGGACGAGCTCACAGCCCATATGATGCTAAGCGGTTACTGGAGCCCATAGACATCTACAACGTAAATGCGCCACCCACCTTGAGATATAAGTTCTAAGGTCTCAGTATAGTCACAACGGCTGCCCCACAGTTCAAGCCGAAACGCATTACTGCTTCACGGCAGAAAATGTGCTATTGGTACGTCATTATTTAAACTACTATGTACTAAAAATATCTATGTACATACATGCATCATTTCAAATCCGCGTAAAATAAAAACATCTGTATCCAAAGATAATTCCGCGCGCGATCTCGCAATTAGGAATGTCACTGATTTAGAATAGATTTGAGCCAATGATCTCATTCCAATCCAGAAACCGTGTGATTTATCACCAGATTACGTCTTGTCGAAGCATTGGTGACGCAAGTTACTCAGCGGCCCGTGACAGTAGAGCACTCCTTGACGACTTACCGAACATGCCCTGTGGTATTTACACATGTGTATAAATAGAATATGACCTATTTAAACATAAAAAAAAACTATAACTACTCCTTTGATTTATCAAGAAAATCTATATATATAAAAATGAATTGCTGTTCGTTAGTCTCGCTAAAACTCTATCGATTTAGCTAATTTTTCCTAAATTTAAATTTCCTAAATTTGGTCCTTAATTATTTGTGGAAGTCCAGAGAAGGTACATAAATATGAAAATAGTCGGAAAATACAATTTTGTTTTTCCTTTGATGTGTACCCCCCCCCCCTTCCCCCCTTCGGACGGATTGACGGATTCCTTTGGTTTGTTTTAAGTTTATTTTATACAAAAGTTTAGGTCTTTTATTTATCGATTGAGGCACTACGAAGTCTGCCGGGTCAGGTAGTTATGAATAGATGTTATAATCGCAATAAAATTTAAGCCTTCAAAACAGAATTTTATCAAATCTTACCTTGATTTATTTTAAACGAGCTTTTCTAATAATTCATATTGTAACGAAGGTCACATGCTACTTAGATTATAGACTGCATAGAAAATTAATATGTTTTTTTTTGCTTTCATTAGAAGAGTGGATGCAACTAATAATCTATGTGATGTTAAATAATTTTTGGAGTTCGTAGGCACAACGCAAACATTTTTTGTGTTTTGAGATTATATAATATAATATAATATGTATATGTTTTAATTTATCTATATATTAATGCGTCAAGCAAAAACTTTGTTCCCATTTTGCGAAAATTTTGGACGGAACAGTATGAAATTTCCCACACTTATACAGAATATAGAGAAGAAGTGCAGAATGCCAATTATTATTTAATATTATGAATAAAATGTACATTAAATCAATAAGAAAAACATTATACACGCCACCATATATTTGACACACACACGCATGTATACTCTTTTATTTATTGTTATAGCCTGTGGTCAAATAGAGAATACATAGATTAATATTATTTGTCTTTAATATTATTTGTCTGTAATGCAGTGTAGCCTTAGCGAAATCTGCGATTATTCAGGCAAATTCTTTGACAATAGAACCTTATCTATATATTAATACGTGAAGCAAAAACTTTGTACCCCTTTTAACGAAAATTGCGCGGACGGAGGAGTATAAAATTTTCCACACTTAAAGAGAATATAGAGAAGAAGTGCACAATGATAATATTTTTTTTAAATAATGCATAAAATATACATTAAATCAATAAAGAAAACATTACACACACTACCATGTATTTGACGCACACACGCATGCATACTATTTATTTATTGTCAAACTTTTGTTCTTGACGTCTGGGGTCAAATTGAGAATAGATAAAATATTGTTTGTCTTTATTAATATTTTTCTACAGTGTATTTTTGGCGTTGAAAATACAATCATAATTATGGTCGAATTTCGTCTACTGAGCGACTACTACTTAACGTTAATAAGAGTTATAATCCTTTGTCTTTTTTGAATAGGTCTTGTCATTTTGTATACTAAATAAAGTTCCGATGTCGTGACATGTATCTACAACACACGGCAGTTTCCAGTTTATATTATTATACTAAAATCGTTAACACCGCTCTCGTTTCACCAGTATACCACGAATGGCCACGACTCCGCTTAAACGACTTGATAAATCTCGTTCGCATCATGAATATTCTACATATTTTCCTATAAAGATTTGCGTGGTATTGTTTTAAGAAATGATGAGTAGGTACCTAAAATTTCGTTTTTAATATTTGAAACTTATTTTAACAAAGAAAAGACGCATCTGAAAATTGCCTATGGAATTCTCTTGATCTATTTAGGTACAAGCTGACCCGGCAGACTTCGTAGTGCCTTAATCGATGAACAAAAGACATAAACTTTTGTATAAAATAAACTTAAAACAAACAAAAGGAATCCGTCCAACGGGGGACACGTCAAAGGAAAAACAAAATTGTTATTCTTATTGAATTCCGAGCATTTTCATATTTATCTACCTTTTAAACCTTCTCTGGACTTCCACAAATAATTCAAGACCAAAATTAGCCAAATCGGTCCAGCCGTTCTTGAGTTTTAGCGAGACTAACAAACAGCGATTCATTTTTATATAATAGATTAGTGAAAAATTGCAATTATTTTTTTATTAAACTAAAATGAGTTTAGTTCATAATATATGTGTTCATGTAATTTTTTTTAGAAATAATTTATTACCAAAAATAACTATAATTTTGAAATTTTTAGATAATAGAATTATATATGTCCATAGTTTACTGTTACGAAAAATCTTAAAATACAACAAAACAGCACTTCTTCTCTATTTTTAATACTTAAACGTAATATATGGAAATTAATTATTAAATTATTCATTTAGCAAGGAAAGCAGCGGACGGTCGTGCAAACTCGTATCCATAAACATCGAGAAAGCCATAAATTTTAATGGACAAGTGCTCTCTTTGTGCACTGTGTTACCGATATTTTATTATACGTAAATCCTTTTATCTTATCTCGGAAACGAATCGGCGACGCGGAAGAGAAATCCGTTTCAAATTCAAATACTATGCAGATAAGACGGTAAAACAACGAAAAGTAACAGCCGCGTTATGTTGTTTAAAAGCACGATTTTTCATTGCCGTCACCTAGGGAAGGTTTCGCGAAGTGTTCCTTGAAGAGATTTTAGTTTGTATGCTTCTTTTGTCTTTATCGAAGATGCAACTGATTATTAAATAAGGTGTTATCGATCAAATACTCACCTGTAAATAATACATAATATTTTGACCGAGTGGGTGGCGCAGTAGTTAGCAGTCCGGGCTGTTGCGCCGAGGGTCGTGGGTTCGAATCCCACATCGGGCAAACATTCATGTAATGAACGATTCATGTGATGGTTTCCTTTTTGCCTGGTTGTTTATTATCTATATAGGCATATATTTAAACGGACATATATATGTAAGTATGTTTGTCAGTCTCCTAAGGAATCCTGAATTGGGAGCGGAAGACCGTGCGTGATTTGTTCTGAAAAAAAAAGAGAAAAAAAATGCTTAATTACATAATTAAAAGCACTCGTTAGCTCGTGCTTTCATATTAAAATAACTTCTATATGCTTGATTCTTTTGATGTTTTACTTATTTTAATTTTTTTAAATAACTCCTGCATTTGATATTCAATTTTCATATTATAACGCAGTACATAAATACATTGATGTGATAATATTTAAGGAAATCTCAGTACGAATGCCCTTCTTACTCCTTCCTAGCTCTGCGCTACCTTACAACGGGTACGTCCGATGATATCGCTGCTTTTGTATTCACAACGGATTCTATCGGCGGTATAAAGAACAAGCGCCGATTGTGATAGAAATTATAATCATTTTAACACTCCTGTTTATTATTGGCCCAGCGTATTGTTTATTAACGAACGATGTCATTAAGCAATTAGCCAACACATTGAAAATGATACCGCACGACTTATTGTTAACTTTTTCTTGATAGTACTGGTTAATTCTCGATTATTTTGTGGTTGATAATTATTTATGTGAACCTTAATCACATCGTACAATGGTACTGCGTCATAGCTTCCGACTATATTATATGGCTTAAAAAATACTACATGCTCCGCACTGGTTTCTTTGGAATTTTTTGTTTATTTATTATACGACTAAATCTAGCACCCTTCGAATACTCTATAGTTTTCATGGTCACGGAAGACTGAGTGAGTCGGTAAAGTAACTTTAATTATTTCTAGACGAAAAGAGAACATTTTTTTTAAATTATAGTTTCTGAAGCCATTTTTATTTATAATTTCATTTAATTAGTTTTATTTTAAGCAAAGGAATTGAGGAATTCCGGAACGTCTTATTATCTAATATGTTTTTACTA
Organism: Bombyx mandarina; assembly: GCF_030267445.1. NCBI lineage: Eukaryota > Metazoa > Arthropoda > Insecta > Lepidoptera > Bombycidae > Bombyx > Bombyx mandarina. The sequence continues at coordinate 6,989,059 of NC_143225.1, read as the reverse complement.
ACACCAAAATTTATTTATTTATTTATAAGGAATACAATACACATTACAAGCTAAAAAAAAGGAAAACAATAAAGAACAACAAGTAAAAAATCTGGCTTGTAACATAAGCTGTTATAATTGTACATATATGTATACATATAAGCATCCTGACCAATGTTTAATTCTAGAAGCACGTACCTCTTATACGGTACAAAACAATCGACATACTATTTAAATGGTGTCACATTAAAATATAAGGGATGTTTATGTTTCGGTTACCAGGATGTTTATATTCTAGCCAATTTAATAAATTAGTCCTTGTTTAGTATGAATTGGCCTTTATATTCGCTAATACGTAGATGTTTAATTTAATTAAAACAATCAAGAAGTATCATTACACAGACTTAGCACATATTCTTCTTCCTCTTCGTCGCTTTCTTCATTGCTGAAGGTCGTGTCCCTGAAATTTTACCGTTGCCTGTCTGAGCTGTTTTTATCTCGTCCGGTCCTCAGCTGCTCGAATGGCGGTTGCGACTGGCAACCCAGTTAGAGCGGTTACTTGATCACACCAACGGCTAGGTAATCGGCCGCGGGGTCTCTTTCCTTCTACTTTGCCCGTCACAATCACTTTGTCCAAGTTATCTGACTGTCGGCGGGCAATATGACCGAAGTAGCTGAGGATCCTCTGGTAACAGATTGTTGAGAGCCTGACTCGGATGCGAAGCTGATCCAGGATAGATTTATTTGTCCTCTTGGCCATATTATATATATTATCCACATATTAATAACATTAATAAATGGGTGAAATACTCGTATGTTAATGCTGGGGTTTGAATTTTGAGGCAGATACGAATATTTTTGCGTTATTACGCAACGATGATGAAAATGAAGACAACAATATGTGGATATTATAAATACCGAAGATGCAAGTGTCCGAAACTGAACTTATTTCAATAATTTCAATAATCTATATATATATAAATGAATTGCTGTTCGTTAGTCTCGCTAAAACTCGAGAACGGCTGAACCGATTTGGCTAATTTTGGTCTTGAATTATTTGGGACTTCGGTTCCCCCGGTATTTTGTACCGTATGTTCCAAGGGGAGTGCTCTGAGGAATTGCTTGAGATGATCCCCTCATCTTCTTTTTATCATCGCATCTCCCGCCATCGGAGCAGAGTTCATCCATATTATCTGGAACCGCTGCGTTCATCGACAGTGCGTTTCCAGAGGTCTTTTTTGCCACGTAACATCCGGCTATGGAATGAGCTCCTCTCCACGGTGTTTCCCGAGCGCTATGACATGTCCTTCTTCAAAAGAGGCTTGTGGAGAGTATTAAGCAGTAGGCAGTGGCTTGGCTCTGCCCCTGGCATTGCAGCACTTGCCATCAAGTGGGTCGTATGCTCGTCTGACTACAGGGGCAATAAAAAAAAATTAAAAATAACTATTTTGTTTTTCCTTTGATGTGTCCCCCATCGGAAGAATTCCTTTTGTTTGTTTTAATTTTATTTTATACAAAAGTTTTGGTCTTTTGTTTATCGATTGAGGCACTACGAAGTCTGCCGGGTCAGCTAGTCTTAATATATGTATATATTTCTTCTGTGCGTGTGCTTGTTACTGAACTCCACCTAAACGGCTGGACCGATTTTAATGAAATTTTCTGTGTACCTTCAGGTGGATTTGAAAATGGTTTAGATTTAAAAATCAGTCCGGCAGATAGCACTGCAGTCGGTATCTAGGTTATTTATCTTTCCTAGAAGTAGTTTATACGGCAAAACCACGTTTGCCGGGCCAGCTAATGATACATATTACTTTCATGTCATCTATCTGTCATAGCCATAGGATCATGACCTGTATTTATAATAAATTGCGTAATTCCCAACACCCTAGTAGCTGTCTTAAGTAGTGGAGATGGAATGCTCAAATCTCGACGGGTACGTCCTAAAATTAGTGTTCAGAATCGTCGATACAAATGATACAAGAATATTTGAGACCTGCAACTCGTGTCTCAAGGAGGATGGCACAATTCATGACGTTGTTTCTATGAGACGTTATCGTCCAAAAAAAAGAAGATATCGATTAACATTTATAAGAAAACGATTTCATTGTTCTTTAATAGCTTGTTAATGAACAAGCAATAATATTTAAGCAAACATAATTTTAGACTTCGGAATTTAATGTTTCATTTTCCTTTTGTTACAGAACATTTTCAGTATGTTTAAGAAACTCACAAATGAACGCACAATCGACGAGCACCGAAATCGGACGACCGGTATGTATTTAAATTATATTTATATAATATGATATTAATAAATTATTTTTGGGCGGAAGACAAATGGAAGAGAATTAAAAAAAAAACATTTAAATTATATTTATTGTAGTACGATTTCGGGTGGAAGATAAATGGAAGAGAATTAAAAAAAAAGAAACATTTTAAATTATATTTAGTATGATTTTGGGCGGAAGGCAAAATATGGAAGAGAATAAAAAAAACGTTCCGGAAAAAACGCATTATCATGAACAGCCAAAGTCGTCACTAAGCAAGATTATAACCCTTACAATTTTTACATTAATAGATGAACAGAACACAATGCCAAAACTAATTTAAGTTTCTTTGTAAATGTTGATGAAGAACAAGATGCGATTGTATTGAAACCTTTATTTAGCTTTGATAGAATTTTGAATTATTTTAATGCAATAATCTGTTTAGCTGATTTTTCTTTAGGCATTTGGTATATTTAACAGATTAGAAGTTCTTATTGGAAGTCCAAGCTAGGCTAGTATCAAATATAACCTACTGATGTTCTGAAAAAAAAAACAAATTATATTTCTTAAATTCGCAAGTTTCGAATAAAATCGATAATATTAAATTTAATTGTATTGTAAATAATAATAATAATAATAAAGATCATTTATTGCCTTTCACATCATAAAATGGAATACAAAAAAAAAAGAAAAGCAAAAAAAAGAGAAAAAGGCAAAAGGAGGTGGCTCAGCTATTGCTGTTCAAGGTTGATAAATTGAACAGCTCTGATTTTCAGTCACCCCCGTTTCCCTTTGGTTCTTTGCGGGAATGAAGACTCCGTACGTGTGTACATACTCAGAATATGATATAAATTAGTAAAATTAGTAAATTATAAAAATTTAAGAAAAAACAAAATAAAAATCAAATTAAATGGTGAACCCGAAAACAAAACCAAAAATTTAAGAAAAAAACAAAACAAAAATCAACAGAGAATGAATGTACTCGGTGTTACATATAACTGATTGCACAGTTGGTTGAAACGAAATATTTGGGACGTTCGCATTACGCAATCGGGGGACGTGGAATATTTGGAATAACGTCAATGATCGATCAATCGTTTATATCAATCGATACGTCTAATTGTAATAATTTCAATGCCAATAGAGCGCTGAACGTTTGGCAAGTGGTTTTTCATTAACTAAATTATATTTCGGTATCCACGTTAATGGGTTTCAATTAAAACTCGATTAGCAAAGGAAACGCGATATTAGTGGTTTTCGCTACGTCTGAGTATCAAACAGATCCGAACGATTATGCGCATCCAGGGTCGTTGTTGCGTAACATTTCAAGTTTGTTTATCGGTCATACCCGTAATCGTGGTAAGACCGAAAATTTCTTTTTTATTGCCCGAGCAGGCAGACGAGCATCGGCCCACCTGATGGTAAGTGGTTACCGTCGCTCATGGACGTCAGCAATGACAGGGGCAGAGCCAAGCCGCTGCCTACCGCATAATACTCTCCACAAGCCTCGTTTGAAGAAGGACATGTCATAGCGCTCGGGAAACACCGTGGAGGGGAGCTCATTCCAAAGCGGGATGGTACGTGGCAAAAATGATCTCTGGAAACGCACCGTGAACGAACGCAGTGGCTCCAGGTTATATGGATGAACTCTACTCCGGTGGCGAGCGGTGCGATGGTAAAAACGAAATTTTTTTTGAGTGGAATTGTTCCCGTATAATATAAACACACGTAAACGAAATACGATAGTTATGTCTATTTAATAAGCACAAAATAGATATTTACTTTAACCATATTATTATTCTACTCGTAGTCTGACGGATGGCCTCTCATGTTGCATAGTACCGAGAATATCGCGCCTGCACTCAATTTACATTGCTTTGCATTACGCGGTAATAAAAATCTCGTATAATTAATTAAAGTACGCATTTATTAAAATGATCATTTTATTAGCCTACATGACTAGATTTAAATGGTAAGAGATTTTGGCTATGCAATTGGATCTTCGACCACATATCTCATAACAACAGATAGCTTTCAGCTTGTATTTAAGTTTCGTGAACCCAGATGTGATTTGATTTTCTTGCTTGACTTTTTCTTTCTAACTTGTTTGCGAAGAACTATTTGTTTTAATGTGCTTTTTATATTTATAACGTAAATTTATAATGTAAGGTAACGTTGATGCTAGGTGGGTGCACCTTGAAATATGAGGTTCAAGTATCAATTATACTAAGGAACCGACTGTCCTATAATTCGAATCGAATTGCATGTCCAATACGCGGCAAAAGAAGACGGTAAATACCCGCGCAGGCTTACAATACTCCTTACTATCATTGAACCCATTCATTTACTCGTCGTGCTATCAGCCCACAGAGGTCTACTGATGGTCATAAGCCTCTCTCCTAGACTCGGCCCAATGACCACGCACTCAGCGGAGTCGAAAAATAATAACACCTTCCCATCTCCTCCCATAAATATCATAGAAGGTGATACAGCACCAACCCACATCTCAAATGTGGCTTACAGAAATTCATTTACTCATAGTAATTATATTAATCAATGCAGTTATCAACCAAAATATTTGTAGCTAGGCGGACGTCCAGCGATTTCCTTCTGACCCAAAAAATATATATAACAAAATCATAATTATATTTATGAGTCTGATGAGCGTTGTTTAAGAGAAGTAAAGTTTATAAATGTGTTCTTTTTTTATTATTGCTTAGATGGGTGGACGAGCTCACAGCCCACCTAGTGTTAAGTGGTTACTGGAGCCCATAGACATCCACAACGTAAATGCGCCACCCACCTTGAGATATAAGTTCTAAGGTCTCAAGTATAGTTACAACGGCTGCCCCACCCTTCAAACCGAAACGCATTACTGCTCCACGGCAGAAATAAGCAGGGCGGTGGTACCTACCCGCGCGGATTCACAAGAGGTCCTACCACCAGTAAAAAGTACAGTAAGTTCAGTACTAATATCATCAAATTGTTTTCAGATATCGAGAACGACAGATGTATTACGAACGAACACGACGCTGTACGCGTGGAGTTCCTGGGGCAGGTGGAGTCCTTGCTCGAGGAGCTGCGGCGGAGGAGTTGCTGTACAAGAACGCCATTGCCTGCCTAGAATTCCTACGAGGTGAGAAATCAAGTTACCATTATTCTGCCTATTTGTATTATCTTCTACCACAATCAACTATAATATTATCCTCCAACAGAAAGTAAGTTCTGTAAGCAGTATCGTATTGTGCTACTTCTTCTTTTTCGTTATCTTATCCCACTAGGTAGGGTCGGCACAGCTAATTTTTCTCTTTCTATTCTCCTCTATCAGCTGTCAACAGCTCAACACTCACTTCTGTCTCTCTCATATCGTCATTCACACATTCCCACCATGTCTTCGGTCGACCTCTTCCCCCTCTACCTTGCACCACCATTTCCATACATCTCCTAGTCACATGCATCTTCTCTCTACGCATCACCTGTCCATACCACGCTAACCCTCCGCTCTTTAATTTGTGCTACATCAAAATAAATTGTAACATATCCCCATGGAAGTTACAAGATAGTGTTGTTCTTGTAACAAAATAGGTCTTACGCCCGTTAGTAATGGCGCGATAACGGTTTTACTTGTCTCTCACGTAAGGGTTACAACGTCAAATATCGGCAGGATAAAACGTAAAGAATATATGCAGGACACCTGCTCTACAATGTCCGCAGGCCAATTTCCGAAGGCTGAAGTTACTTGTGTTATCACAATACATAGATCTTTTACGTACTGCTTTTACGTAAGATCTCTTTTAGAGTTAAAATATACCAATGACATTTAGGTATTAAATTGAAACATGCAATAAAATACCATTCTTCTCCCCGTTTACAAAAAAAATTATAAATGTTCTGAATTAAATGTCTTATGGTAATTTAATTCGAAGAAACAAAAACTTTGGATCAATAGGTCTTTGGACACTGGAAAGGTCTTCTAGAGCCAATAGTGATCCTTTTTTCCCAAACAAACTTGACATATCTCATTTTTCCGAACGAAACTAAATGTTCTTGATGCAATTAAAATAACCAGATTAGAGTAATTAGCATACCCGATAAGTCAATAACTCAATGACCAGCCAAATCGAATTCTAAAACAGAAATTTATCTTGCTAGCTCGCTACTGTTCAGTTGCCGATAACATCTACTAATTTATAATTTGATTACGAATAAAATAAATAGAAAACGGTTAATTTTTTATTTTCGTTTTATTATTTCGGAGGTTTCGTATACTTTAGATTTTTTGTGGTCACAGAAAAATAAGGTATTTTCGTATTTATTTTAATATTAAAAAATTACCGCCTAATTTTCCATAAAAATATAACATGACATTTACGTTCCTTTATACGCAGATAGAAGTCTGACAGTTTGTTTGACTTGGACTTTCATACCATAAGAAGATCCCAGGTGTTAGAAAAGCATTACTCATCTTCTCGATTGAAGTAATAATAAAAAGTAAAAACAGATAATTTTTTTTTTTTTTTTTTTTTTTATTGCTTAGCTGTGTGGACGAGCTCACAGCCCACCTGATGTTAAGTGGTTACTGGAGCCCATAGACATCTACAACGTAAATGCGCCACACACCTTGAGATATAGTTCTAAGGTCTCAGTATAGTCACAACGGCTGCCCCACCCTTCAAACCGAAACGCATTACTGCTTCACGGCAGAAATAGGCGGGGCGGTGGTACCTACCCGTGCGGACTCACAAGAGGTCCTACCACCAGTAATTACGCAAATTATAATTTTGCGGGTTTCATTTTTATTACACGATGTTATTCCTTCACCGTGGAAGTCAATCGTGAACATTTGTTGAGTACGTATTTCATTAGAAAAATTGGTACCCGCCTGCGGGATTCGAACACCGGTGCATCGCTTCAACACGAATGCACCGGACGTCTTATCCGTTAGACCACGACGACCACTAAATTAGATCGTAAAATTCGTTTTAAATTGTTCTATGTCAAGCTCGTAATGGCTGTAGGTGTTCATTTTCACATGAAAACGCTTAACAGTTAATCCACGTTACCGATTTCCATCAAAGAAAGTCGGTGAATGCATCCACAGAAGTTTCTTGAATTTCAAATTGCTTTTCACTAACTCGTATTTTGAATTATTGAATTGAAACTCTTATTTCTACTACGAGCATTTTAGTGTACATCATAAAATCTAAAATCACTGTATCTTTGAAAATCTACCTTAGAGGACGGGCATTTACTTAGAAGATATATGTTAGCCCTAGACTATTCGAATTCGGAATTTAAAATTATAATTCGTTTTCAAAATCATAAATATGCATCGGTGCCGTTTCTCGAATAAGATTACTGTGAAATTAATTCATTAGATCAATTAGTTCAAGAAATATTGCCTTAGGTCGACGATTTATATAATATTTTTTTTGTAAAATGCACATTCAGCTTGATAGATTGTAAACCAAGTAAATTTTTACTAGGCATCGGATACTTACTTTCAGTAAATATATTATGTAGTAGGTCCAGAGCAGAAACTGAGGATTCTGGTTAATGTTTTCACCGAGTCGTTGATTACCTATTCGTGTAAAAATACGATTATCTATGAGAAGTTTTGCTCTCTATACCCATTTAAGTCTACTACAAAACAAAAATACATGTCGTTTTGAAAATATTATGTGATAAAACGGCATGCTCACCCATGAGCTACGATTGGATCTTTTACTGGTGGTAGGACCTCTTGTGAGTCCGTTCGGGTAGTCACCACCACCCTGCCTATTTCTGCCGTGAAGCGGTAATGCGTTTCGGTTTGAAGGGTAGGCAGCCGTTCGAACTGTTACTGTACTTGAGGCCTTAGAACTTATATCTCAAGGTGTGTGGCGCGTTAACGTTGTAGATATCTATGGGCTCCAGTAACCACTAAACACCAGGTGGGCTGTGCGCACGTCCACCCATCTCAGCAATAAAAAAAAAGTTTCGCTTGTCACGCGAACTACTATAATTCCTTGTTTAAACTCAAAAAAAAACAGTTAAAAAAGATACATCTTAAAACCGATAAAATAAGACACAATATCAAACAACAAAATACAAATTTAGATTTATAATAAAATTGACACATTAAAAACGCATTTCGTGTTCGACCCAGGTAAACGACATGTGAATAAGATTAATGTTTTTAATTCTTTTTATTCGGTTTGTAGTACGCGAGGTATTGTCTTAATTGCTTCATTATAAAGAACGTTTAGATAAAGATGCTTGTCGTTCCGATTTGTTTGAGTTTCACGGATTCAGATCAAAGCGCTGTTTTGTTTTTTTCCTTGTCATTAATTTTGGGTGTACGTGTTTTTGTAGTCCAAACGATTGCTTTGTTGTGTTATAGTTTATTTATGAGAAAGGTGAAATATCTTTTCGACATATTTGTGTCATTGAAAGCACCAACAAAACTATTTTGTGAAATATTAAAACATGTCGCCATTTATTAAATGCAAGCCAATAAAATACGTTATGTATTTATTCTGACAGCCCTACTACGCCTTTGAACTTAGTTCGAGTTGCGGGCGTACTATTGATCATAGACCACAATGATATCTAATGATACGGCACATGATCGATAAAGGATCGAGTGCCCACCGCGGGAGCCTTCTGCCCATGACCCCTAACGTTGGCTTGAGAATCGAAGAACACAAGATATTTTGAGAATTATATTGTATTCACGTTTTTTCAACTCACTTTGTACCACGATTCTTTTAATTTAATTTCTTTCTTAGTTTTGTTTTTAATATATTTTTTATGAATTCATAGAAATTAATAAAAAAAATACAAATTGACAAATTTTCATGTTTTTTTTTTATCAATCGCTTTATCTGCATAACCTTATTAATAGTTAAATGGACATTACGCTTGTTTTAAAGTTTTTGTTTTATGTCAACAGTAGAAAATGAAAATTCAATGAAGAAGTTTATTTTGGAATAAATAAACAATCTTATAGTCGTAGTTTACATGTAGTAGGGGTAGTGTCGAGTTGGTATCGTAAATTCCCAGCACGACCTTACATCTCAACTCTGTGACGCAGATATAATAATTTACTCCTTCTCTTCCTGCTTCATCCCAACAACGGCTAATTATTAAGAAATGTGTTCTTTTAAAAATAAACAAATATATTTAAGAATTTATTTATTTAAAGTACAGTTCTTTATTACTTTTTGACATGCAAGCGGTGAGCTTGGATTATTTTAAAGGAATAGGATACATAAAATTTCATTTCACTTAATTAAAACTTCTTTTACAGTTTTTTCCCGCGATTTTTATAGTCATTATATTATTTCCGATCTTTCGTATACTTTACAGTTTTAGTGGTCACAAACTGAGATGTTATTCTTCGATATTGAATATTGTGTTAACTACCAAATGAAAATACATATAAAAATCTTGCGTCTTATGAACCCGCACAGGTTGGTAGCACCACCCCACCTTTTTCTACCGTGAAGCAGTATTGCGTTCCAGTTCGAGAGTGGGGTAGCCGTTGTAATATATAGTTGACAGTTAGAGCTCATGTCTCGAGGTGGTTTTGAGGTATTTATTTTGTTGACGTCTATGGACTTCAGTAACCATTTAATACCAGATGAGCCGTGAGCTCGTCCACCCACCAAAGTTTTTTGTAGAGTTACTAAAATGATTATCCTAAAGCCATAGTTAAAGTGGCAACTAGGATAAAACATTTTTTTGGGATTTTGGTAAAAAGTACTCATACATCTGCTAATAGGACGCATTGTGAGTCCGGTTAATTTTTCTGCCTTAATAATGTTTGGATTGTTGTACTAATTCATCATAATTCAGTTGAGATTTCTAACGCCTCGAGACGAGTTCACATAGTGTATCGATCCCGGTAACGACTTAAAAACGCTTACAATGCATTACACAAGACAACGACTTTTATCAAAATAATCAATCCTCGGAAATTCAAATGCCTCTGTTTCAAGCTAGAAATCAAGAGAATCATTAAACATCTCACACATCCAAAGCATACGATTGATTAATTGAAGCGATACGGCTAAATAAAGCTTTAATTCCTAGACTTGCATTAGCAGTAGTTGACCGTATCCCAATTGGACCGCGTCCAGCATCTTGAGTTAGCTAAACCCGTTACGCTGCTAGTGAGAACTGTGTTGAGAAAACCCCATGTCGTTCGAAGTAAATGCGTGGACTAGTCCAAGATGGTTTTATAAATAAACTATAGGTAAACTATCGAAGAAATCAGATAGCAAACGATATAATGAAGACGGTGACAATAGTATGATAGAGACAATAGTTGATATAATTCTTGAGGTCAATGACATAAAGTCGAATGTTTCTTGTCTGATACGCTGATGTTGTTAAGTAAATTGCGTTTCTTTCTTTTTGTATTCCCGGAGATGGACATACTAGATGTTAAATAGTCCCTAGACATCTCAATATACAATGCAATATATACAGTGCATTAATATGTCGCTATTCAATTAATCTAATGTGAATAATTTATTGAACAACTAAGTTTTTACACGCTTTATATTAGCTTCACTTGTATGTATGTTTGTATGTTGGTAACTGACTCCTTTAGACGCGACCCACTTTAAACGGCCAGATTTCATTCAAACTTTGTAGATTTATCGAGGACCGATGACAATACACTAATTTGATAAGATTATTCCATTATTCAATTTGCAAAATAAGATTTTTGCAAATTTATATAATTTTTATCTATAGTCGATAAGGCAGGATTTGATGTTAAAGTACTTAATAGTTTTAAAAATAAGCGTTTTTAAAAATATTAACTAAAAAATGAAAAATAAATAATAGTTTAAAAAACTAAAAAACACGCTTTATATAAAATTCAACTAAAAAATAGAAATTTAAATTGAAAATTGTGTAAAATATATTTTATTTAAAAAAAAGCGTGGGGTGCTTTTTAAGATATTATTGAAATAATAATTCTTCTACTCATATCTGTCAGAAAAATATTTATAACTAATAACACCATGCACTTCACGCTTTTTTTTTACAATAAAATATATTTTATTACTATTTTCAGTTTAAATTTATATTTTTTAGTTGAATTTTATATAAAGCGTGTTTTTCGGTTTTTTAAACTATTATTTATTTGTTATATTATATTTCTAGCTGTTCAACTGAATAGTGCGTGATCTTAATATTTTGTAAATATTACGTAAATCAGAACTAGACATAAATCGATTTTATCAAGGGCTGTCACTTAATCGGTTTCGTGCGCATCACTTCGTTGATGTAAACAAGTTGAGAAAAAATGATAAATCAACATGAATAAAACGAAGCGGGTGTTCGATTAAAGATTCGAGGATTTCTTAGTGACCCCGACCGCCCTTTTCGCGTCCAACATTCCGAATTAAGGCAATATTGAACGTTAAATGACGGAACAAACATTCAAGTTTGAGGTTACAACTCGGACTATAGGTGGCTGCCACATAGTGCGCGCGCGGTATGTTGCTATGATCGCGCTCATAGCAACATGAATCATTCGATTATATAATAAAATGATGTCAGCAAAATGTCTGTGGTATTAATAGAAATAGTCATGATAAGGAAAAACCATGAAGATATAAGTATAATTAAAAATATTAGGTAAAGTCAAAAATTCCTAAAATGTATAAATTATTTTCACATTTCTAAATACAAGATTGGGGCTTACTCGATGGGACGTGAGCATTCCAAATTCCAAATAATACCTTAGGCAATATTAACTATTATTTCAATTAAAAAAAACTATAGCATTGCTATTACACGCTTCGTTTTGATAATTTTTTGTTCTTGGACGATGAAAAACCCGAATACAATTGAATATGCAATTTCGAAAAGGGCACATCTCTGAAAATGTAAAATGTTCAGGAAATTAAAAAAACTGATTATTTTCTGAAGCAGTGTAAAATTTAAAATACTAACTTTTGAGATATATTTTAGTGTTAATGAGCAATTGAAAATTACTGGAATTATTATAAAACGGGTGTAGGTAAGCCTCAAAACTACATGTATATGAAAAAACGTATTTGACAAAATATGCGACATGTGTCCTTTTCGAAATTGCATATTCAATTAGAAATGAAGCAACGCATCTAACAAAACTAGCATCTCGAAGCTTTGACGACGACCGCACCCTGAAATATTTCGACATCGATTTTGATTGACGCACAATAATTTAAGGGCCTTTCGCTAATACACGATTGTTATCGCTCTGTTTACAAGGTTTTGATGGAGCATGTGAATTTTATGAGTCTTCGGTGGTTCGCCGTCGAATCTAGAACATTTCACCAACAAAAAAACAACACACACACAATCACAGTAGGTTAAGCTTTATTGTTTTTTTAACTTATTGTATACACACTATTATATTTTAACGAGTTCTTATCATGACCATTACCCTTCATGAGTGTTGATGTTTTGGCGCTGTTTCAATCGCGATGATTATGGGTAAACACGGGAATCTAGATTAAAAATAGTTTGTTTTTTATTATTATTGCTTAGATGGGTGGACGAGCTCACAGCCCACCTGGTGTTAAGTGGTCACTGGAGCCCATAGACATCTACAACGTAAATGCACCACCCACCTTGAGATATAAGTTCTAACGTCTCAAGTATAGGTACAACGGCTGCCCCGCCCTTCAAACCAAAACGCATTACTGGTTCACGGCAGAAATAGGCAGTGTGGTGGTACCTACCCGCGCGGACTCACAAGAGGTCCTACCACAAGTAATTACGCAAGTTAAATTTATAATTTATAATGTGGATAGTCCCAAAAGGATATCTTTAGACTTATTTCTGTTTGATAAACTACGTTAAAAATATCGTATTCGTAATTTATGTTATGTGATAAGTATTCTCAATAAATTTATGTAAAAGGATATCTATATATCTATATATATATAAATGAATTGCTGTCCGTTAGTCTCGCTAAAACTCGAGAACGGCTGGACCGATTTGGCTAATTTTGGTCTTGAATTATTTGTTGAATTCCAGAGAAGGTTTAAAAGGTAGATAAATATGAAAATGATCGAAATTAACTAAAAATAACTATTTTGTTTTTCCTTTGATGTGTCCCCCGTCGGACGGATTTCTTTTGTTTGTTTCAAGTTTATTTTATACAAAAGTTTGTGTATTTTATTTATCGATTGAGGCACTACGAAGTCTGCCGGGTCAACTAGTAATTTTATATTTTTTTTTCATTACCAGCATATTTTCAAAATAGAATGACTGTTCTTTAAATAATGCTACATCCCATCCATAAACACATTTTAATATGACAATGTAGATTAGTCCCATCAGTAATGAAGGTTCATTGTTTTAGTTTGTTATTAGTTCTAGACGGGATCGCTATGGGGGGCCATACAGAACTTTTGTATCGTAATTAAAATTATGAAATTGTGCTATCGCTTTTCCTTATGAGACGCCCACGAGTAATTGCCATCGGTATTGATATTGTTATTCGGTTACCGATTTAGAAACAGTGATGTAATTGTATCTTCGGAACTGTACAATGATTCTATAGTTTGTTTTGTTTCGACTTTGTTCGCCTCGTGTTTGTTCATGTTGTTCACCTGTCAGTGGCCAGTTGACACCGGCTAAGCCGTGGACTACGACAAAAAAAAGCGTCAACACTCATGACAATTTAACGTTATTTTTTTTTTAGTCATTGCCTACATTTTATAGCTAGGTCAAAGTCGTCATATCCTAAAAAAGAATAAGACGCCCGGTGCATTTGTATCTAGCAATACAAATACGTACTTATCAAACGCTCACGAACGACTTCAACGGTGAAGGAAGAACACTTATCTAATCAACAACAAAAAAAAAAAATCTTATATGGTTGGACGAGCTCACAGCCCACCTGGTGTTAAGCGGTTACTGGAGCCCATAGACATCTACGACGTAAATGCGCCACCCACCTTGAGATATCAGTTCTAAGGTCTCAGTATAGTTACAACGGCTGCCCCACCCACCGAAACGCATTACTGCTTCACGGCAGATATAGGCAGTGTGGACCTACCCGCGCCGACTCACAAGAGGTCCTACTACCAGTAACTTTTGATTTTGACTTTTTGATTACTCAAAATTGAAGAAACTCACAAAATATTACTGCTCAATGAAGACAGACACGCTCGGACTTGTGTAGTCCATCCTTCATACAAAACGTATTTAATTACATATTATTATTTTAAAATCGACCACCGAATACGTCTCTAATTCGAATACGAACAGAACGATGATACATTCGATTTATCATAAGAACACCCGCCTTCAAGCGTTTGTTTCATCATTGTTTTTATCGCGTCATCTCGTATCGATATAAATCTAGTGTAATGAAACTCTAGAACGGAGTTAGCGAATTCGGCGTAATTAATAATCGAACGTCGATAGTAAAGCGGGTTCGATGTATACGACAGTTGGAATTTATTTAATGAAAGTGATTTTAGTATAGATGAAAAGGTTTCTATTGATGGTATATCCGGTCACCGTCCTCGTCGAACCGGTCGCCGTCCTCGTCGAACCCGTCGCTCGCGACGTAGGGCTCGACGAGTGAATTAATCCATAGACACAGCCCACTGAGTTTCTCGCCGTATCTTCTCAGTGGGTCGCGTTTCCGTTGATCCTGCGAAGCACTGCTCTTGCTAGGGCCAGTGTTAGCAACACACCCGGTTTGAGCCCCGTGAGCTCACCTACACGTCAAGGAAAAGCTGATATAGCCTCTCAAGGCTATCAGCATAGGTCGGAAAAAAAAAATATGGTAGGGCGAGCTTGGTGTCCGCACGTGTAGCTATAGTGAACCCTCGGTTTGTCGCAAAGCAGCTATGAGTTCTGATTTGAAGATTGGGATAGTCGTTATACAATACAGTTGAGACTTTGACCATAGATCTAAAGACGGGCGACGCTAATTACGTTGTTATATCTATGAGCTGCGATTAATCTATTCATTAAAGAAAATAAAAAAAGTGAGACGCTGTTTATTTTAAGTTTTTGCTTCGTAAAATAATTATAAGCAATATAAATAGTCTCGAGCCTATCGCTTGCAAAGATTACATAGCATCAGAGAGAGGTGCGTTTGGTCTTTTGATGATCTTGAAATATGAGGAATACAACTGGACGAGTTGTAGATTTACAAATCGGAACCAAACCTTGGGACATGTAGTCAAACATTCAATTGCATTGTAATAGCGACTGTCTTACCCTCAAAACTGCAATTTTGCAGCAAAAATATGTATACATTAACTAGACGATTTTTTTTTTTTATAATCAACATCGTACGTGATTATATGTGATGTATAGCGGATAGATCCATTGTGTTATTTCAGAAAATAATCTCTGAACAATCCGATCGATAGAACAATGAATCGTATTATAATTTATACATCATGCCTTCAAACATCTAAAACAGTTGTTTCCACATTAAATCGGACACATAACTGACGTTTGAAGATAACTTTCTATTCAGATCACATGACACTATCGCGGGTACAGTTAAATAATAAATCATTATTCATTCAGTGAGTGACATAATATATTTCAACATTCTCATTGAGAAATGCAATTCCGTTAAAGACGGCACTTTGAAAGCTTGAGTTTTGAAGAAATACAATTTTTAATATTTAGAGCATATTTCAACATTAATGTTTATAGTACTTTCCTCGAGCTTCGCCAATCGTAGATATAATTAAAACTTTATAGACCGGTGTCGATAATTTATAAAACCAAAAAAAATAATAGTAGGATGAAACCCATTAGAACATGAGGGGAATATTATAAAAATGAAAGAAAAAATAATTTACGGGCGATCTGAGGTCGGGAAGGGGATTGGGGGGGTTAAGGGTAAAAAACGGTTTTTCTCGATTTCCGCCAAAACTAAAACTCCTATGGAAAAAAGTCAAATGGCAAAGTTGTAGGTAATAAAAAGATCTAACACTTTTGTATTTACACTTTTTTCACATAACCGCAAAATTTATGTGAAAAATTCAAAAAACTAAGTTTTTGGTTTTTTATATTTATGTTTCAAAAAAAAATCTTTTTTCACAAAATTTGGTGAAAACTTACCTTTTTATGTCCCAAATGCGCTGTAATTTATTTGATTAGAAATATTTATTTTTTCACCTTATTTTGAATTTTTTTTTTTTTTTTACATTAAGCGTAAATTTCATTTATTTGCATTTTTTTTTTTTATAACTCAACCCACACAGTAGAACAGATCTTCCAACGCGCTTGAAGGAGGCACAGTCCCCAAGATACTGGCTACGTTGCCTCGTTGGACAGCCAGACTCACTCTCTGTGCAAAGTACCAGCCAGCCTTAGCATCATGTGTAACCTCCTTCAAGCGTTTGGAGATTTCTGTTAAAAATTTCTTTGCTTCAGGGCCCCAAGGGCCCATCGTCTCAACCGCGAAAGGCAAAAAAGAATACGAAGACCCCAAACCCGAATACTTCCGCTTTTTTGTAATTTCTGCTGAAGCTGCAGCTGAACCGGGGCGGGACGAAGTACCTTATTTTGAATTAATATTGAAAAAGCACCCTAATTTTCCTACTATTTTTTTTCGAACAGTCACAAATATTATGATAAAAATAAAAAGAAATACGCTGAATTAAACTGTAAACGTAGTTATGATTATTTATAGAGTTATTTTTCCGGAGCTACTACTCCCACACGGAAGTTTAGGTGTGAGGGAAAATGAAGTTCACCGAAGAGGTAACAGCATTGTTCATTACCAGTAACACTAACAACAACCAGTATTTATTTATTGTCATTATTATTAAGGAGTCCAACACTCATATAAATATTAGCCTATCCATTAAGTACATGCATTTCCTACACGGATACCATGTTTCAAGTCAATCGGATGCATGGTTCAGTAGCTATAACGGAACATCCGTAAAACCACTGTAGATTTATATATTAGTATAGATCTGTTAAAATTATTTTATAAGAATTTTAATTCGAATTTCGATTTCAAACGTTGCTGTTTAGCAACATAATCAAAATTATATTGCTGTTTAAACATGAGAAATAGCATAAACTTCCAATGAAATTAACGTGCGAATTCACTGGAAACTAATTTAGAAAATTGCTCGTTTGACTTGCACACTCACCTCGATATAATTCTGCAGCATTCTGCACTAAATTTCGGAGAGAGGAAATGCGCTATTAAGTACAGCTATTATTGCGTTTTAGTTCGTATTATATTATTAGGGGCATTATTTATAATAGTTTTCTAAGTAATCATTAACGAGCCAGTTTCCATGTATTGAATATTTAACTAGGTATTGTATATTGAGGCTTAAAAGACTATTTGGTATAAGCGACCTTTTTGCAATTTCACTGGAAAGCCATTTAAATTTTAAAATTGGAAACAATATTGTACTTAACAATGAAACTTCTTTAGCTATTTGAGTGGGTTGAACTTAATTGAAGTTCAATTAAAAAAATCGAATAATTGATACTATGTAATATCAAATAAAACGGACATTTAATTATAAATATAAATGCTGCGTAGTAAGCGAAATGTCGCTAAACCAAATAGGTTTTTTTTTATTGCCCTTGTAGGCAGACGACCATACGGCCCACCTGATGGTGAGTGGTTACCGTCGCCCATGGACTTCAGCAATGCCAGGGGCAGAGCCAAGCCGCTGCCTATCGTTTAATACTCTCCACAAGCCTTGTTTGAAGAAGGACATGTCATAGCGCTCGGGAAACACCGTGGAGGGGAGCTCATTCCATAGCCGGATGGTACGCGGCAAAAAAGACCTCTGGAAACGCACTGTCGATGAACGCAGTGGCTCCAGGTAGTATGGATGAACTCTACTCCGGTGGCGGGCGGTGCGATGATAAAAACGAGATGCCTCAGAGCACTCCCCATGGAACATACGGTACAAAATACAGAGGGAACCGAAGTCCCTCCGCAGACCCAGAGGTTCCAAGCGATCCGTGAGAATGGGATTATTGACAATCCGAACGGCCCTCCTCTGTATGGAGTCCAATGGAAGAAGCTGGTATTTGGGAGCCCCGGCCCAGAGATGGGAGCTGTACTCCACGCGAGGCCGGACTTGTGCTTTATAAAGCAAAAACCTTTGTCCAGGCGTGGGTACCGCTTCGCTGTGTTGAGGACTCCCAGCATTTTGGACGCCAACTTGGCTTTGCCTTCCAGATGACTCCGAAACTAGACATCGCTCGAAATGTCGACCCCAAGTATCCCAATACTCACGGAAGATTGCAGGGATACTCCTTGGAATTGCGGCGCCATGACAAAGGGGTCCTTCTTCGCAGTGAACGCGCAAATTTGTGTCTTTAACGGGTTGATTGAACCAAGTTCAATTCACCCCATTTGGAGACTCGCCCCAGAGAGTTCTCCACTTCAGACACAAGTTTTGATCGTCTCTCTTGCACCACGCTCCGAGAGAGACTCTGATGGCCGATATATCGCGCATCCCCCGTGCTGTCATCCGCATAGCAATGCATGCCATCAATAGACAGCATGTCATTGATATACAGGATGAAAAGTGTGGGGGAGAGCACTGAACCTTGTGGAACGCCAGCGTTAATGGTCATGGTATCAGAACAGTCACCGTCTACAACGACCGTGATGCTCCGCCTATCCAAAAAGCTAGCGATCCACTTGCATATACCCTCGGGAGGCGATTTTTTTTTTTTTTTTTTTTTCCTACCTAAGCTGATAGCCTTGAGAGGCTATGTCAGCGTAACCCTAACTTTAGTAGGTGAGCTCACGGGGCTCAACCTGACGATGTTGCTAACACGAACCCTAGCAAGAGCCGTGCTTCGCAGAATCTACCACCGGATCGGAAACGCGACCCACTGAGAAGATCCGGCGAGAAACTCAGTGGGCTGTGTCTGAGAGTTAATTTACTCGTCGAGCCCCTCGTCGCAAGCGACGGGTTCGACGAGAACGGTGACCGGTGCTTGAAGTACCTAAAAGCACCGTTAGTGGATCGGGAGGATCCGAGATGACGTGTTTTGGGCGACGTCGACTGCTTTCCATTCTGTCCGCAGGATCGGGAATGTAGTTACCGGCGGCCACGATGAGAGGGTTCTCGTGTCGTGCCGCTTTATCCGATACAAACGCGTTAGCGCAGGCGTCAGCTCAGGGGCGCACGTTTTCAGAACCACTGCAGGGATGCTGTCCGGCCCACTCGACTTATGGACGTCCAGGAGTCGGAGCTCCCGCCTGACTGCACACTGTGTGAAGCAGATCTCCGGCAGGGAGCTATCACACCGGGGGATGTTCGGTGGTGTGACACCCCCGTCGTCCACAGTCGAGTTCGAGGCGAAGAGTTTGACCAGCAGGTCAGCCTTCTCTTTCGCACTATGGGCCAGACTGTCATCGGACTTGCGTAGTGGTGGGAGACTAGACCTGCAAAAGTTTCCTTCTGCAGCTTTGGCGAGCGCCCAAAAAGCACGACTCCCAAAGGGATAGTCTTCAGTCGCTCGCCAATTCTAGCAACGTGCTCCGATTTCGCCCTGGCAATAACCTTTTCTTCCCTCGATATGTAAATATAAAAAGATGTTATTCCTTATACTATACTCTATAAAGTTATTATACATAATAGAATACCTATCGTTATGCATACATGTTCCTGTTGTTTATTAAGTTATTATTTTAATCGATATAAAATATCTTTAAAAAAATAAAAATACACACAGCGTGTGTCGTTGTGTTAATGCATTTGATAAATTAATATCAAACGTTTACTTCATTAATCCTTTGAATTTTTCATAATGCGTGTATTAAATGCATCACGCATTAGTATTTTCAAAAGAAACGCAGTGGTTTAAAACATTAAATTTTTTTATGGCTCTTTTACACTAATTCTCGCGACTGAATTGAGCTACATATAAGCAAATGTACGCAAAAGAAACACATTATTTTGTACTTCGCACAGGGCTACCATTCATGTTGTTATTTATCATAGTGGCATGGACATAGATTTATGACTATCCGGATAGACATGCAATAATCATTATGTCAATCAGATCCTTAATGGATGTAGGCTCTCATCTAAGATAATGAGACGAATATTTTAGCAATACATGGATATGCCGTACGGATCTCGGGTCCTTCGTGTTGCTAAGAGAGCAATTTGGAGAGCGCCACTGGAATTGCGACCCTGGTGTGGGTCTAAGGGTCCTGATCAAATGTACAATGAGAAATGTAACAGATTTAGACAATGCAATGAGAATGAGAAGTGAAAATTAAAATGTATCGGAAAAAAGTAAATGCAGGCAAAGAAATAAAATGTAAAATAATAAGCAGAGAAACGAAAATTATAAAAGAACGAAATACGAACCTAACATTACAAATAGTGAAAAATAAAATTGGAAAAATAGCAAATAAGCCTAAAAAATGTCCCTGACAATGAATCGTCAGGGGAAAGCGCAAAAAAAAGGGTCCTGATCAATGCGCATTACACTGACCTCCATTCTCCACATTCCTGTCCCTATCTAGCCAAATTTGATAGGAACCTACTTGTGCGGCTTTAGACTATCGTTCAAGTATGGAATTTACGGAAGTTTTTGATAAGACAATGGCTTTTGGTAAGTAGAGAAATTTCGTTAGTATACCTTTCGCTTCGATTTCGGTAGCATATAAACTAACCATATTATTATATCTATTTTGGTATTAGCTAATTTGTGAGATCATAGTATTTGTTTCTTCATTTTGTGTGTCTTTAGGGTATATTTGTTTTCCACAGTACAGTGAGCTAAATAACATAAAAATCTTCTAAGTAGGTCTTAACTTTTAAGACTTAACGGTATGTTAGATTTTGTTTAGGCAACAGAGAAACGGCTTGATCTTCTTTTTACAAAGAAAACATACTATTCACGATTAATATAAAAGAGCTTCGTCGAAACTTGCTTTTCTTAATTCTCTTTTTACATAACAAATGCAAATAAAATTCTGTTTTTCGGCTTAAAATGCAGAAAATCTTTTGCTAAGCGACAATAGTTGAAGATTATATTAGAGGCGAAGGTGACGAATAAAACCCGTAAAATAGGATTCAATTACGCAATAGAATAAAAGAAAATTCTGCCACGAAGCAGTAAATAATTAATGTCTTTCTTCTTCTTCCTAATGGCTTGAAAGACGAGGTAGTCGTTGTACTGTAAAACTGTGACTTAAAACTCATGTTGTATATAATAATATAATATAGAGAGGTAGCATCAAGTCGGTCGTGACTACTTTTTCCAGTAATATAAAAAAAACCGAAAATGAATTATTGATTGACAGTTTAGTTAACAGTTACAAATTTTAGAATTGCAATACTTATAATACGTTCTCAATATTTTTAAGCTTATTCGGTACTTAGATGATTCGGTAACTTTATTTTAAAATTATGTTCATTGTTTTATACCATCATTATTTTTCAAAACGCAGTACAGCCCTAAGTTTGAACACTCAAGCATTTGGGTCATTCATTATGCTTGTGATATATTTGCCTTGTTTTGTAATCTTCACGCCCATTTAGTTTGGGGCAAACGCTTGGAGACATTTGTTGTTGGGAGTCCCTTATTTTACATTCTGACATTATTATTTATATATTTAACTTTATGCACAAGAGTACAGTCGCGGACAAAATATTATACAATTCAATTTAATAGCATTATCTATCAGTCAACTGAGAGAGTGCTGCGGTAGGTGCATAGATTTATAGAAAAAAAATATATATATACAACTACTTATACTATACTACTACAATATATTACTTTACAAGTGATTCTCGTCGAACGTAAGAATATGTTAAGACAAATAATGAATGCATGACGATTCATATTAATTAAGGATGTTACTCAAGATGATTTAAAAATAATGTTTGACTTAAGATACAATTTAAAGAGCCAATACATATAAATAATGCATTTCAATAAAACGGTGAACTATACCGATACTTTTGAACTTGTATGGTGTAATAAAATATAATCTGAAAATTATCTCTTTCAGAGTCAAATTTCATTCTTAACTTTCATTGACACTAATTACTAAAATGTCATAACTTAAATCCTGATACCTAATCTAAGATAGAAAGAAAGAACCTACGATATTTGGAAACGAATAAATAGCTTGCGTATGTATCATTAATAAGAATTCCGTTCAAAGGGAATTCAATATCAGGTGATTTTCATTACCAACACGTTACGTAAGATAAAATTGAATGATCACTTTCAATGCCTTCACATGAGATTTGACATTGTAACTAGTAGCCCATTCAAAATAACGAAGAAAGGTGTGAAGATCAGACAAGCTGCAGAGTCGGAGAAATCTTTGAATACCCGAGCCTGTCTTGGATCTCTTGAGAGGCAAAATGTAAACTAATATCTATATATTAATACGTGAAGCAAAAACTTTGTATCCCTTTTTACGAAAATTGCGCGGACGGAGAAGTATGAAATTTTCCACACTTACAGAGAATATAGAGAAGAAGTGCGCAATGCTATTTTTTTTTAAAAATAATGCTTAAAAGATACATTAAATCAATAAAGAAAACATTAGGTCATTACGCACACTACCGTGTATTTGACACAACACATACATAAAAATATACTCTTTGTTTAATGTCAATTGGGAAACTTTTGTTATTGTTTAAAGTCTGTGGTCGAATTGAAAATAGATTAATATTGTTTGTCATTAATATTATTGATCTATAGCGCAGTTTTGGCGAATACTGTGATAATATTATCGAAATATAAAAGTGTTTCACAATAGAACCATAATAAAGTTTAAACTTATAATTTCAATTAATTATAGTCGAATTTCGACTACTGCGGGGCCACTAGTAAATGTAATTTTATATTGTTTATTAAAAGGCGTTTGCGATTCGCTTTTGCTGGAGTTAGGGCGTTATGTGAACTTGCACGGATAAGCACAGCCGTCTTAGCTGTTTCTATAGTGAAGCACTTATGCGTTCCAGTTTGTAGAATAAGTGATTAAGCTTATACAATAAAATTGATACTTTTATCTCAAGCCTCAAGGTAATTTTCGGTATTTACGCTACGATTGCAATTAGCTTGGTTAACTATTAAAGAACACGTTGGTCGTGAACTCATTGGCAGTTTGCTATTGCATTATAAATATCTAGTGTGAAGCCTTATCTACTTATCCTTACCTTATCTACTTTCCTTAGAAAAAAGAGAAATTGAAATGAAAAATTACATTTTATAAGTTTTTCCTATATTATATAGCTATGCATCTTATTGTTTAAGAATTAAGACTATTTTAATATCGATCTGATAGGCTAAGTTTAACGGTGTCAAAGGTCATGTCACGCTAGGTGACATTCGTATAACTTTATTTTATTACATTCAATAATCGACCTTAACTCCATTCTCGAACGATTTTCGTCGACATTGCCTTCTTAGCTGCACGGTGCAATAGAGAGAGAATCCTGTTTAATACTTATTAACCAATATTCTTAACCTTTTTATTTGTTACCTTCATATTATTATTATGTTCATATTAAAGCTCTCATTATAAGATTACTAACGACCATTACCATTTTAATTTAAACAGTATGAGTTTCATGATTAGTCACCAGCCTTACAATTGACGTTATACGAAATTAGTTGAAGTCCATTGACTGTACCTATTAACTCTGATAAAAATCACGTATTACATATAAAAATCCTTTTTGAGTGAGTATAATTGAAATGAGTACAACTGAAGCCTTATCGCTTCGAGCGATTTCTATTAAGCGACCTTGCATAGAAGCGGAATAGTTTGTATAACGAGGATCGATTAAAACGATTTTTTTTATTTTTTTTATTTTTTTTTATTGCGTAGATGGGTGGACGAGCTCACAGCCCACCTGATGTTAAGTGGTTACTGGAGCCCATAGACATCTACAACGTAGACGCGCCACCCACCTTGAGATACAAGCTCTAAAATCTCAGTATAGTTACAACGGCTACCCCACCCTTCAAACCGAAACGCATTACTGCTTCACGGCAGAAATAAGCAGGGCGGTGGTACCCATCCGCGCGGACTCACAAGAGGTCCTACCACCAGTATAAACGGTTTTACGGTTAGTCCTACAGCTTTTTTTTCCTACCTATTCTAGTAACCTCAAGGGTATATTCTAAGTTCGCCGAACTAGTAGGTGAGCTCACGGGCCTCAAGCCTGACGACGTTGCTAACACGAACCCCTGCAAGAGCCGTGGCTACAATTAAAAACTATAAATTTTTATCACTGCAACCCGAAGAAAATAGCAAAAATACCAGTAAGGTATATTTTTAAGAAAAGAGATGTGGTTTTTTTTATCCTACTTATGCTGATAGCCTTGAGAAGCTATTTCAGCTTCAGCCTAACGTGTGTTGCTTAAAGAGTGTTGCAAGAGCCGTGCTTCGCAGAATTTACCACCGGATCCAAAACGCGACCCACTGAGAAGATTCGGCGAGAAACTCAGTGGGCTGTGTCTGTGGGTTAATTTACTCGCCGAGCCCTTTATCGCAAGCGACGGGTTCGACAAGAACGATGACCGCAAGCCATTATCCAAATATCCCTTTACAATATCGATGTTTTTGAATACCTACAGCTTTCGTGGCCACGGAAAACTAGATAATATAATCACTTCCAATATATGAAAAAGATCGTAGCGTCGAGCGAGCTAATTGTCGAAAATTGTTAATCGATACGATATTTAAAAGACGAGCGATTTTTTTGTTGTGCTACTTAAAAGCAGCTGAACAATCAGAAACTAAACTAAATAAGTGTGCATTAATATTGATGACGTGTCTACGTTTTGTCTCATTTCTGAGAATACTCAAATTTGTTTGCTTTTTTTTTCAGAACGCGTCGCAGTCGAAAAAGAAGGAAGCTAATGAGAAACTTCGAGCACAAAAGACGGTCTCGGCATTTGATCCACGGCCCTGCCACAGAGCCGGATTGTCCAGGCCTCGCGCGGAGGTACCACGAGTGCAATACTGCGGTAGGTGCATTTCAGTAAACCTCATTAGCGGTACTGTCACGGTGAATTAAGAATGATTCATTCGGCACGCTTTTGATATTAGGCTAACAATATTTGGATACTATAAATTCGAATTCTGGAATTATGGAATATTGATAACGTGAGCGTATCAGAGCGTAGCTAGTTTTTAATTGCACATGTTTTTCAAATGCTAGGTGTCCCTCCCAAATTCCGTATTTAGGGATTGCATTTGTAATTCTCGCCAAAATACGAAGAAGGAGTCACTCGTGTGCGTAATAAATGAAAGGTTAAAGTATTTTTAATACGCTTTTATTAGCTTCAGACGTATGTATGTTAGTATGTATGTTTGTAACGGAATCTTTGAACATGATTTTGATCCCCTTCAAAACGTCGGATTAACTCTTTTAGTTTAAAAAAACTGCCTTTTTACAATAAAATCATTTTTTCTTACACTATTTTTAATTCAAATTTATTAAAATTTATTTTCTATTTTTTAGTTGGATTTTCTATAAAAGCAGTTTTTTTTTTTTGTTCATTTATTATTTTTGTTAGTTTTTTTTCTTTTACAGCCATGCTCGGGACCACAACGAGACGTTCGAGCCGAGCAATGCGCTGTCTACGATCGCAGACCGTTCCGAGGTCGATTCTATACTTGGGTGCCATATGTCGATGGTAAGAATTGTTTTTCATTGCTTTATCGAATACGTCGCTACATCAAGGTGGGTACCAGACCAAATACACATAGCAACGCAAATTGCGCCCGCCAAATTGAAACATGAGGTGGAAATCTCAAATCGTGCTGCGTAACGGCTGTTTTTCAAACCGGAATTTTGGAATACTGGTGGTAGGACCTCTTGTGAGTCCGTTCGGGTAGGTACCACCGCCCCGCCTATTTCTGCCGTGAAGCAGTAATGCGTTTCGGTTTGAAGGGTAGGTCAGCCGTTGGAACTATACTGAGACCTTACAACTTATATCTCAAGGTGGGTGGCGCATTTACATTGTAGATGTCTATGGGCTCCAGTAACCACTTAGCCAGGTGGGCTGTGAGCTCGTCCACCTATCTAAGCAATAAAAAAAATAAAAAAATATATCGCAGAACAAATTTGTGAATATTGTACATTTTTTTGTATGTAGCGGAATCTTTGGACGTCATTTCCACTGATTTAAATACCTCCGGTTAACTAATAAGCGACCGGTCTAACAGTCTGAACTGTATCAACAGGATAAGAAAATATGAAATCGGTTGTCACTTCGGCGTAGAATTTAGGCGCGTTTTTGTTTTGTTTCTAATCTATTATATTATTTAATAGCGCGCGGGCTCCGGCTCCGCTCGGGTCTTTAACAAAAATTTCAACGATATTTGACGTTGTTTAATTTTTTTAAACAAAAGAACACTTATTGCGGCGTAACTATAATAGTTAGACATATGCTGCCGGGACGCTTTTTGTAAATAATAATGTTTTCTACAAAGTCCTAGTACATTATTTTATTTTATCATAAATAGTTTTCGCAGGGCACGCGATGTGAAGAATGTTGTAGGTAATTTTTTTACACCTTGGGTTACATTATTGGAGTTTTATTAAGGATCCCTAATTTTCTTCAAAAAAGATTATAGCCTATGTCACTCGGGAATAGTATAGCTTCCAAACAGTGAAAGAATTTTTTAAATCCGTTCAGTAGTTTCGGAGCCTATTCAATACAAACAAACAAACAAATCTTTCCTATTTATAATATTAGTATAGATGATAATTAAATATTTCTATCTAATTGAATCTAGCATGTACCTATTAATATCTGGCAATTATTATTTTAGGAGACGCGCCATGTACCTTGAATTGTAGACCTCGTGGCCAGCAGTTCTACGCTTCTCTCGCTCTAGTTGCTGACGGCACCCCGTGTACTAAGCCAGGCTTTAGAGCAATATGTGTACAGGGATCATGCAAGGTAAGTGATTTTTCCTATAATTTGACCTATCATACACGAAATATAAGAACATTAAAATTCCCTAATTTAATTTTATTAGACACACTAACATCAGTGACCTTTTATCAATATAGTGACACCAAATAACTTATATTTCATGCCGTTGACACCAACTACACATAAAAGCGATAGGAAAATAGTATACAGAGATAAATTGTTACTTAAACTTTATCATTTGTTATCACCTACCTATAAGTGTAAGAGCTTAAGTATAAATAAATTAAATTACTTCCAAATTTAATTTAAGTCTCATAATATCACACTAGCGTCTTGTAATTTTTTAAGCTAGCGCCATCTATTGGTGACTAATAAAACGTATATTTCTCGATTTGCGCCATCTATCATCGAATAGAAAAAATACACTGGCTTAAAATTTGGACTGCATAACATTCATTGTCTCTTATAAATTGAGGTTTTTTTTTCAAAGTTACGTTTCGATGACCGTTATTTGCGCACCGTCTAACAAGTAGTTTAAAAGCAACATTTGTTTGAATCACTTCATTACCCCCTTCCATATTATTAATAATACAAAAACATTAAACAAAAATAGGCCCGAAAATGGCTAACCACAATGACAAAGGAAATAACTGGTCCCAATTCGAAATATAATATTTCTATTGTTATATTGTATTGCATGTAGTATTGTAAATATTTATAGCAAGACAATAAATATCCAATAACGTTTTTGTCTCTATTTAGAGCAGCAATAGGTAAATTGATACCTATCCTATAAATAGTCGCATTTGTAATACAATAATTAAAATTCAATTTGCAATTAAAACTATTTTACAAATTGAATACCGCGTTTCTTAATGTCTGTTAACTTGTCGAATACTTTCCGTCACGGACGACTAGGGGTCGTAATTTCAATATAAAATTATTTTTTGACTTTCACGCTTAACTTCACACAGATTAACTAATAGGTTTTTATTTTTTATTTTTTTAATTAACTATAATATATCTTGAGGTCTAGAAGTGTGTTGCCAGTACAACAACTTCACGCAAAAGGAGTTTTAATTAGGTCGCGAAAACCTTATAAAGTACTAAATTGAAAATCGCTCAAATCTGGAATATCCGCCCGTATTCCTCTTCAGTAAAAATTATGTTTGCAAAACTATCAACTGTGTATTTCGTTCGTCGCAGACGTTTCTAAAATATATCGGCGGTTTATACTTATATCAGCAAAGTGAAGGATTCCTCCCTTGGGCAGCCGATATAAGATATGCTGTGGTTTGGTTTGAGCGCGTAATCAGACTTCAATCATTTATTTAAAAACATATTTTTTTATTAAATTTATAATTCATCTAGTCAACGTAATTTTTGGCGGTAGGACTGTTGTATGCCCGCCCGACTAATACAATTCTAACTATTAATGTCGCGATGCATTCGATTTCACGGTTAGCACAACTGTATTATATAATTATTATATCGTCAATAATGTGCATGTACCTAAAACAAGCTGCCTGACATAGCTACCTGATCTACTTTCAACTGACATTGTATTATTAGGTAGATCAAACATACATATAATAAGTGACGTCACTTCAAATATAAGTTACAATAAGTCATATAGGTTATATAATATGCCTTATATGATTAAAATTAATTTAAAAATATGAACATAGATTGAACATTAATAGTTATCATTGAACTATATGAAAAAGGGTGGGAAGTATGATTTGAACAGATTACCACATTCATATTATTTAAAATCCAATAGACAACCATTCTCGTCTATCATCCAGCCCATTCTCGCCGAATCGTCTCAGTAGGTCAGCATTCCGATCTGGTGGTAGATTTAGCGAGGCACTGCTAGGACTAGCGTTAGCAATTCTCTCAGAATAGCTCCTTAGGCTAGCGATTAGTTAGGGAAAAGAATAATTAAAATGTATTGTAATATAGACCGCAGTAGACCCGGTGTTAAAAATAATTATTGTATAGGAATGTATGTATACATAATAAAAACCTACAAGTGTTGGATATGCGGTATTTAACTCGACACTATTATGTCTCTCAAATACATATAAGTATGTCCAATATAACCACTTAACACTAGATGATTCTTAAACTCGTCGGCACATGAATGCAAATGCAAAAATCTGACTCGTGACTACATTTAAAGCATTACATTTCAATGCAATTATTGCAGAAGACTCGATTAAATTTCACTGGTATAAAATTATAATTATATTTACTCATGTCCCCCACTAAGTTCGGCTCTGGTGTGCTCAAGCACCGTACTAATCTATCATCCGGTTTGCCACATAATACGATCGTCCGTTATCTATCCTAAGCTTTACTTTGTGTGGTTTTCTTTACAGTACAGAGCTTTGTACATGATTTTATATTCGCATTGGAAATACGTGATTGACTTTATATTGGGTATTGGACACTATTTTTCAATATTTGCCAACGAGTTTATAAATAATATTAAACATTTGTTCGAAAAATAAAATACAAAAAAAAAAAAATTAAAATAACGAGGCTTGGAAAGGGTTACAGAAAGCAATGCCTAACATAAGGACTCAATCGGTACTATGGCTTTTTTTTCCCTACCTAAGCTGATGGTCTTGAGAGACCATATCAGCATCACCGAACTAGGGTACTGCGGCGCTGATCTTCCGCCGGTACCTGCGGAGTGAAGGGCACACCAGCATCAGACCGACCTATCATTATGTATTTGAGTTCAGCAAATCATTTATTTATTTATTTATATTTATAAAGTATGTTTTCATTACGTACTCTCTTTTTTTAATTGTTATTGTACTCCATCTTCGAGACGATGAATTGCCAATGTTATGTACGCCATTATTGTCACTTGCATCAGGCCATAAATTAAATAGTTTAAGTTATTTTCAATGTTAAACGTTTGTGATGTGACAGTACTTTTTTAAATAAATAAATAAATACAACGCTTGTAGAATTCGAAATTAGACGAGCATATTTTCTCAAAGATCGTTATTTGGCTACAATTAAAAACTATAAATTTTTATCACTGCAACCCGAAGTAAATAGCAAAGATACCAGTAAGGTATATTTTTAACGCAAGAAGAGATGCGGTATCTACCGAACCTCCCTCTTGCAAGAGCGTAAAAGAGTTGTTACCGTCAATACAGTTACACTGAGAATCGAATCAACGTAAAATGAAAATTTCCATAAAAGAAATTCTATGAATTTAGAAAATAATATGCCAAGTTTCACAATGCAATGAATTATTTGACTACTAGGGGCTATGAACGGGACCAATCGCTATTGTCTTGATAGTAATTGTTGTCGATTTTCCATACATTTGAGACCAGTTTCTGCCGACCTCAATTGTAGAATCGTATTCAGAATTTATCCATATATTTAATTTGAACCGGATTAGACATGTTTTCTTACTTTTAAACTAGTCGTGAAAGTTTAAAATTCGTGGCTCACTTCAGTAGTAATGTAATTTTTGAGATGATTACTTCAAAACGTCGGATTTACTCGAAATTTGGCTTGCTTATCAAGAACCGATGACAATTCAATATTTTAAATAAATAGAACACAAAACTATAATTTGCGTAATCACTGGTGGTAGGACCTCTTGGGAGTCCGCACGGGTAGGTACCACCACCCCGCCTATTTCCGCCGTGAAACAGTAATGCGTTTCTTGAAATTATAAGTTTCAACATTATTATGGTCCTATTGTTACAGTTTTCGCCAAGACTACACTATAGACAAATACTCGTAATATTAAAGATAAACAATACTTACCTATTTTCAATTTGACTACAGACTTTAAGCAATAACAAAAGTTTGACAATACTTCAGTGCAATAAACAAAGAGTATATGTGTGTGTGGTGTCAAATACATGGTAGGTGTGCAATGTTTTCTTTATTGATTTAATGTATCTTTTATGCATTATTTCAAAAAAATATTAGCATTGTGCACTTCTTCTCTATATTCTCTATAAGTGTGGAAAATTTCATACCCCTCCGTCCGCGTAATTTTCGTAAAAAGGGATACAAAGTTTTTGCTTCACGTATTAGTATATAGATTATGAGTAAAAAGATATCAAAATGATATTCCTTCTACCCATAGGTATGTCAATAAAATATTTATAACTAATTGACATCAAGCACACTTTTTTTACAATAATTTTGTTTGCTATTTTTAGTTGGATTTTCTATAAAAGCGTGTATTTTAGTTTTTGAAACTATTATTTACTAGCGACCCGCCCTCGCTTCGCTTCGGAAACATTAAAACACACATGAAAAAAAAAAAAAAAAAAGTAGCCTATGTTCATCAGGGACAATGTCGGCTTCTAATGGAAAGGGAATTTTTCAAATCGGTCCAGTAGTTTCGGAGCCTATTCGAAACAAACAAACAAACAAATCTTTCCTCTTTATAATATTAGTATAGATAATTGCTTTTTAATAATAAAACATTTTTAGACAAAATGTGAAATTTTGTCCTGAATTGGTCTCTGATAATATTTGAAGGTGATTTGCATGAAATGCATATCGAAAGCAGGCTGTATATCATAAAATTGTCCCTTCGTGACTTGGTTTCAGACAATTGGACAGTCAATAGTCAATACGAATCCAACAATTCTCAATAATTGTGACCATTTAATTTTGAAATATTATCCTTTGATAATAAATCAAAATGCTTGTCACTTGTTTTTGAACCAATGTTAACTTTAGATCGTTTTGTAATTTTGGTATTCGTCACTTCCCTACAGCTGAGGTTTATTTATATATCTATTCGTTGTGATGTCCATGGACTACGAAAAACGTTTCATATAAATCGCCGAACCTATTAAATATATTTCCGATAATTTAGATTTGTACAAAGCTTTCTCCAACAATTCACAATAATTGTGACCATTTAGTTTTGAAATATTATCCTCTGATAATAAATCAAAATTCTTGTCACTTGTTTTTGAACCAATGTTAACTTTAGATCGTTTTGTAATTTTAATATTCGTCACTTTCCTGCAGCTGAGGTTTATTTATATATCTTTTCGTTGTGATGTCCATGGACTACGAAAACCGTTTCATATAAATCCCCGAACCTATTACATATATTTCCGATAATTTAAATTTGTACAAAGCTCTCATTGAAAACGCACTACATTACGTACCTAATGATCTACAGATGAACGATATTTAACGTACAAAATGGTCTTAGAAATAGGATTACTTACACTACGCTCTAACCTCATTTCAGTTCGTTTACACTTTAGTTTCAATCTACGTTGGAATCAGTTGATTAATTCAGCCTATTTTTACTGTTGATGGTTTTCTTTTTATGTTTTTCAACATTTCAAATACCACACAGTTTTCGTGGTCACGGACCAATGAGGTCACCGACCTGTATTGTACTAAATACGGACTTCTCACAGAAAGAAAGAAAAAAAATAAAGTACTTACTTCTGTTTTTTTTACAAACATCATTTGTAAATAGTATTGAGGCTTGTACTTGTTTAATAATTAGCAATTGATATCCGATAATTAGCTAGGAATAAATCACCGACCGACCTTCGGCGCGACAGTCAGGGGCGCCAACTAATCCATCACCGAGTCAGTAACGTTGTTTGACACGGGGCTTCATCTTCAACAGCAATAGTTATAAACTTCCTTATCCCTTATTGTATAAAAGTCCCATTGAGTTTCTCGGTGAATCTTATCAATGAATCGCGTTTCCGATCCGGTGGTAGATTCTGCGAAGCACTGCTCTTGCTAGGTCCAGTGTTAGCAACACCTCCGGTTTGAGTCGCAAAAGCTCACCTACACGCTAGGGTAACGTTGATATAGCCTATATGATATAGATATAGGTAGAGAAAAAAATGTACAGAAAAGCATAAGCCGTTGCGTTAATTAAAAATAATTTGACCACCATGATTTTGATGAAATTTACGTGCTGGCTCTAAATCAAATCGATTCTTAAGCAGTACACAAATTGTAACACTGCAATCAATGTAACAAGTACAATTTAAAAAAAAATCAATCGCTTTTTGTATAATTACGTACATAATAAAACTCGATGCTGTAAACATCGACGATTACATTCTATTTACAGAAAAAGTAAAACAAAATCAGGCGCAAGCTGGCAGACGAAAGGGTGACAACATAATGTAGCATCACTACAGTAAAAACAAAGAAACGCGGCTGCAGATGTGCCAGTTGATGGTACAGTCGAACAGACAAGCGAAACTTTACGATTTCATTGATTTGAAATTCCCACTGCGCTTGAGATAATGAAAATTTAATTTATTTTTTAATCAGATAAATTGTAAGACTTCCGAGTACTTATCAGATTAATATAGCTTTAAAAATTATATTACTTGTTTATTTTTAAATATTTTTTTCGTTATTGTACAGTATTTCCATTTTATCTTCGGCGATCAGTCTGAGGCTGTAAATCAATCAATACTTAATATAATTTATATTTATTATAAAGAGGAAAGATTTGTTTGTTTGTTTGTATTGAATAGGCTCCGAAACTACAGAACCGATTTGAAAAATTCTTTCACTGTTTGGAAGCTACAATATTTCCGAGTGACATAGACTATAATCTTTTTTGAAAAAAATTAGGGATCCTTAGTAAAGCTCCAATAATGTAACCCAAGGTGTAAAAAAATTACCTACAACATTCTTTACATCGCGTGCCCTGCGAAAACTATTGATCTATACTATAATATTATAAAGAGGAAAGATTTGTTTGTTTGTTTGTTTCGAATAGGCTCCGAAACTACTGGACCGATTTGAAAAAATCTTTTTCCATTAGAAGCCGACAGTTTCCCTGATGAACATAGGCTACTTTTAAAAAAAAATATATATTTTATTTTTTTGGTTTCATGTGTGTTTTAATGTTTCCGAAGCGAAGCGAGGGCGGGCCGCTAGTTATAGAATAAAATAATACTACGACTTTGTAGAACACATGGTCATTTACAAAAAGTGTCGTGACAGCATATGTCTAACTATTATAGTTATACCGCAATAAGTGTTCTTTTATTTAAAAAAATAAAACAACGTCCAAATATCGTTTAAATTTTTGTTAAAGAACCGAGCGGCGCCGGAGCGGGCCGCTAGTAAAAATATAAGCTCAAAATGAAGCCTTTCATTTTTATTATAGATTTTTGGTAATTCATAAAAAACTAGTAATGATAATCGAGACAAAATCTTACATTCCCGCAGAAGAAAGAGCAAATAGCCTGCATCTCCATACGGAAGCATTGAATGACAAATTAATTCCACAATAATGACAAGCCGGCGCTGGCATGGCACTGAGACCACAGAGCAACTAATCACAGCCCTACAGAGACCTGTTTAATTTCCATGGCATAATATGAATGCGGTTTAAGCGTCATGCGTCTTGATTGCGGGAAGTTTTTTTTTCTTTTTCAATGAACGTCCAAATCATTCCGCATTTGTGCATATGTAGTAAATTCATTTATCCTTCAAAATGCTACTATAACTCTTTGTTTGATAGTTTGCGTATGGTATTTTGTTTATTCCGCTTCCTTTCTTATTATTTTATTTAAAAGCATTGAAATTAATTCAATTTTTTTTTTAAATACTGTTTGCATACGTATTTAAACGTCTGCGACCTAACTTTGCACAATTGTTGCAAACGAATACACGATGATTCATTACGTTTTAAGAAATTATTAGGTTATTTCTAGGTCGATTTCTTAACGGCTTGTTTTTCATTTCATGTATATTATACATTTAGGCGCACCTTTTAATTATATTTAACGCTTTAAAAATAAGTGGATCAGGTTCAATTTTGATGTACTTTTCAAATTTTTTTTTTTGTCAATCACATGTACACACATATGAATTTGTAGATCTCATAGAAAATATATTCTACCCGTCACTTTTTAACAATTTAAATATTACGATCGATTCTTTAAAAGCAAATGTCTTTAGTAAGAATTCTAGAATATTCTGTGAAAGTAAACTTGCTATGTCCGCGGGGAAACTTAGAAAATTGTGTTAACATCGATTGCAATGCAATTTGTCTGATCACCGGCCACCAACATAAAAGTGGTTCTCTGTGTAATTGAAATACTAAAACTCGTTGCTTTAAATTAACTCAATTATCGCTAATAAGACATAGTGTTTATTTTAAATTTTTGTGATTTTGTCTAAGTTCTATTTTTAGATTTTAACAGTTTTTACTTTCACTTATACAGAACTATGGCATTCATATGACATAGTGAATTTGAAAAATCATGTCTTTGATGTTCACAACGGTTCATAAATCTGAGAGGAGAATCAGAATTTCACCGAGGAGCTGAGTTTTTCTCGAATTATTAATTTCGTAATAAAGGTACCAAGAGTCCGCTCAAAGCTTGTTAGAGAAAATTGTGTATACCTAAATAAATTTTTTTAAATTGACTATGTCAACTGCACAAGACCGTGTCATACTTAGTTGATCTACTGAATTAGTGAAATTCACGAAACTTACAAATGGTTTACAACACGAAATCCAGTTCTGTCTGCAGTTACGCAGGGCAACTTTTTGTTTTCCTATTTCGCTTTCATCTGGTGTATAATTTTCGTATCGTACACAACAGCACACAAGGGCTTTACCAGTCTCCTCAATAGATTAAATACTTTTAAAATATGATTTTGTAGCATTATCATTACCATCAATATGAATGTAAGTATACTCTCTTCTAGATAAGCGCATTTTATAGGATAACTGAGATCCTCTACTCTTACCCATGATTCTAAGATAGGATTAATACCGTCGCTTCAGATGTGCTACAAAGCGAAGTTGTGTTTTTATTTGAGAAGTTGAATTGTCATATTCATATGATGGAACGGTATCCACTGTTCATCTCGGGCTGTCCACTTCTAAATGTCAATAGCTTCCACTAATTTTTTTTTCATACAAAGAGTATCTACAATGTAGCTGCACCTTTATTGATATTGTTAGTGAGTGTGCTGTGTTTAAGAGGACCAGACTTAAACTCAATTATCATCTTTTTAATCATTGCTCCTTAATAGCATTCAGTGTATTAGTGATGATGTCATTAGGCGTGTTTGCATGATTCATATCACCATGGAATTTGGCGAACAGATTCACATACCAGAAGGGATATGTCACTGCGTTACTAATTCCTGAATTTCAATTTAAAGTACATAATGGTATTCTTGTGGTAAATAGGGCGAGCAATGAGCCCGAAATATTTTATGAGTCGGTTACATCCACCGTGTCTGTATTAGGTAGACTAATGAAGCGTTTTAGTTTGGAAGATAAAATTTGGAAGATGGAATACGATCTCATGCATCATAATGTGTAGGTAGCAGCATACGCGTTCTCCTGAGAAAAAAACAGCCAATATTTTCAAAAAAAAAAACCCATTGTACATACATATATTATACAACTTTTTTTTTAATAACATCTAAGAGAGTCGTCACTGATTCGTTGACTGAGACGTCGGTAAAATTTTATTGATTGATTAGTACAATGCAAAACAGTTTATTAAAATATCATTGATCTGGATCCCGATTATGGTAATCAAAAGTGACTAGTGCCTACTTTATCTTATCTATCTATCTTTCATCCTATATTTTCATATATATATTTCATTGTGGCAACTTCACTCTGCAATATTGCTTGATTAATATATTTACTCGTAAATCAAATTAAATAGTTCCCCGAAACTTTCCTTTCTCAGTAGATTCCTATTTTCAGCACCATATTTCATTTGAATTATAAAATATTGCACGTATTACGGGAACTGAAATACGTGATATCACTATAAGTGAAAAGAGCACATAAATTAAGCTATTGTGAAGAAGAAGAAAACTTGAGGCGACTAAAATCGTAGAGGGGCGTTTAAATATTAAATAACATAGATCAATTTAAAAAAAAAAAAAAAAAAATTTAAAATTGAAAGGATTGTATGTATATTGGAATGTAGATGAATGAAAAAAAAATCAAACACAAGTTTCAATGTCTACATCCTAGCGAGTACCTAATTTAAGAGAAAAAAAAAATAACAAGATTAATTTAAAAATTTCATTAACAAAATCTAATAATAATATTTCGCATTTGGTAGTGTAAAATTTGTCTCTGTTTATCAAGAATAAATAATTTTATATAAAAAGGGAGACTACTAAAACATATTATAAAATCTTTGACGAGATCATCTTCTAATGGATAAGATGACGGGTATTGCTTCATCTGAGCTGTGCCGCGGTCCAAAACCTGCTGCCTAGTATCCAATTTTCTAATTGAATAGGTAAATATATATCTGACACTTATTCACGAACGATTTCTACAACCAAACAAAAATAACTTTCAATAAAGTGTAATCAGCAATTTTTTTTAACTATCGCGTCATAGTTGATTTTAAAGTAAAAAAATACATATTCTCTAGCACATGTTCACGTACAAGCTATTTACGAAACAAATTAAGAATTATTTAGTAGAATTAAGCAGACATTGATGGAAAGGGTGAGACTTGGGAGACGTTAACTAGAAGCCACTTTAAATTCATCTCGCTCACCCATATTAGAATAACGGTATACGAGCGAGATAGATAATCATTTGGTTTCTGTACACAGTATACGCGGCTTGCGTGAGTGGCAAATTACAGCGGCGCCGATTTTGAAAGGAATATCAAACTAACCACAGCCTCGAGCGTTACGGTACGCTCTAACGAGACAGATTTCCAATGTCTGATACTTGTGTTGTATTATTTTATTATGAATTCCTTAGTAGACTTTCACGAACAAAATCTTTTGACGTGACAACGTCTTATAATTCGATGGAGCCGGCTGCACGCACGAAAAAACATGACTCGTGCGGCGTTACCTCGCTCTGAGGCGTATTTTCTTATGACGTTGTCACGTTCAACTATCGTCAGTAAACCGACTTTACAGACAACCGATTTTTTTTTATATTTGAGAGATTACTGTTGGCCTAGAGGATTTTCTAGTTTTCCCAGGACAGATGGGCAAGCAAGGGCTCAGTCAGGAGGAGTGGGATTTGCTAACAGCTACCCAAACGCCTCCAAAGGAGACCTGACAACTCAAGAGTAGCTGCTTTGCGAATGAATCTACTACTGGATCGGAAAACTAAAAAATCTATGAATTCCATATTCGAAATTTCGACATCAGAGACGTAAAGGATCGTGTAGTCTTTTATTTAACTTTTCAAATTGATACAGTTTCTAATTTAGTATAAATTTGGCACGATAATTAGGTTTTTTTTTAAATATATTATACAAAAATAAAAGTAATCTATAAAGCCTAGTATAGTCAAAACTCAAATAAAAAGACATAAACATGAAGTCTTATAATAGCGAAAATTTTATTTAATAATATACATTTGATAATGTTTTCGTCGATGCGTACCAAATTGAACCAGTTTTACGTAGATTTTAAAGTACGTGGTACCTAAATCACACCTGAAAATCTATTTTAACGACACGCTTTACATTAAAAAAAATGCGAGCAAACTATCGAAAGCATGTCCTATAAACCTAGTAAAAAAATACGACGACCTATTAAAAACACCGTACATAAAAGAGTATCTTAAAATTAGCTTTTTAGTTCAATGTCGGCCATAAATGCAGCACAAAGAACGTGCGAACATTAGCGGCGTGTACCACCAAAGAATTGCTGGGCGCTGCTTATTATTGTATGAGCCGTAAATCTGTACACCTGCCTGCGGACTTAAGTCGTTCTGAACCTACATTTAGGTCGACTTTATAATATAAACAACCGCTGAAAATACTGAGGACAAAAACGGTTGACGATGATAAAAGAACGATCGTAAATTTCGATTGGAATTCAAAACATTTTGTATTCGAATTCAATCTAAAACAAGCCTCGTGTATATTTTAATTTTACGAAGACGACGTTTTGACGTGTGTCTTTATTATGAAAGTGACGTGTCGTTTCAATTTTCGATGTTTTTATTTATTTATTTTTTATTGCCCTTGTAGGCAGACGAGCATACGGCCCACCTGATGGTGAGTGGTTACCGTCGCCCATGGACTTCAGCAATGCCAGGGGCAGAGCCAAGCCGCTGCCTACCGCTTAATACTCTCCACAAGCCTCGTTTGAAGAAGGACATGTGGGACATGAAGGACATTTTCGTGTGGTGGTAGTTTTCACGGTTTGTTTTTTGTCGATTTTCAAATCGTTTGTTGATTTCAAATTTGTATTTCATTGATATGACTTATTTTTTTTTTTTTTTTTTTTTTTTTTTATGATTGAAAGTTTACTGGTGGCCCGAAGGCCTTTCCAGTTTCACCAGGACAGGTGGGCGAGCAAAGGCTCAGCCAAGAGGGGTGGGATTTGCTAACAACTGCCCGAGCGCCTCCGAAGGAGACCTAACAACTCAAGAGCAATTGTTTCGCGAATGAATCTACTACCGGATCGGAATCGCGACCCGCTGAGAAGATCCGGTGAGAAACTCAGCGGGCTGATGCATGGGTTAGGTTGCACGTCGACCTCTTTGTCGAGTTCGACGAGTACGGTTACCGGGGTCCCTAAGCCTGCCCCTAGTATTAGAGCTGAAGGCATCTAATGCAAAGGTTATTGGATCTGATGGATCCGTAAGGACGTGTCTAGGGCGTCGACGGTGACTGGCTCCTGCATGATCAGGATTCGGAGAGTAGTCAGCGGCGGCAACGATAAGGCGATTATCATGACGCATAGCCTTATCGAAGTATCGTTCCGACGCTGACTTCATGTATTTCCGAATTGATTCGAGGCCCAGGTCGTCGTGTAGGTCAACGTTCCTCACGAACCACGGAGCGCCGACAGCTAACCTGCAAAAGCGGGATTGTAGGGATTGGAGGGTGTCTATGTGTGTGCGGGCCGCGTGAGCGAACACCACACTCGCGTAAGTCATGACGGGCCTTATGCAAGTTTTGTAAAGTGTCACCTTGTTCCGAAGGGACATTTTACTCCGCTTACAGATCATGGGGTAGAGTCTACCGAGAATAAACGCGGCACGGTCACGGACTGATTTTATATGCGGGCGGAATGTCATCGATGCATCCAGGGTAACGCCCAGGTACTTGACCTTCCTGGCCCAGGGTATGGGTTGTCTAAAGAGAGTAATCGGGGGTGTGAGATTCCTCCTCCTAATCCGGGAGGAAATCCGTGTGGAGCTTCCCCTCTGAAATAGCACCGCAGTACTTTTCGCTGGGTTGATGTCTATGCGCCATTTTCGGAACCACTGTCCTAGGGCTAGGGCTGCGCTCTGAAGCTTCTTCGCGATTAGGGACTTATTTCTACTAGAATAGTAAACAGTCGTGTCGTCGGCGAATAAAGCTAAATGGGTCGGCGGCGACCGGGGAATATCGTTGACGAATAAGCTAAATAGGAGGGGTGAGAGGACAGAGCCTTGCGGGACTCCAGCTGTGAGAGGTCGTGGGGAGGAGCGGGTTCCCTCGACTCGATATCGAAAAGAGCGGTTCGACAAGAAGTCCCGTATGATGAGCACGAGACTATCCGGCACGCCCATGTTGAATAGTTTGAAAATCAAACCATTGTGCCAGACTTTGTCGAACGCTTTTGCGACGTCGAAGAAGAGAGCTCCCGTGTATAACGGTTTTGGTCGATTAAGCCCCACAAGAATATGCTCCGTGAGGCGGTGCACCTGTTGAACGCATGAGTGATTTGTACGGAATCCGAATTGTTCATCGATGAGAATGCCCTTGGATGAGACGAAATCTCTGAGGCGCTTGTAGAGCAGACGCTCATACAGTTTGCCTAGAGACATGAGGAGGCTAATCGGGCGGTAGCTCGTCGGATGATTTTTTGGTTTACCGGGTTTATGTATGCCGATAACGTCCGCTTCTTTCCACACCGCGGGAAAGATACAGTTCGCCATAGCGGCATTGAAAATAGATGCCAACATCACGATGAGTTGGACGGGTAGAAGTTTAATAACGCGGTTAGATATACCGTCGGAACCGGGAGCCTTGCGAGGACGTAGGTCTTTGATCAAGTCTTTAACTTCCATCGGGGTGACGGGTGGTAACGCATCCGAGGGTGGCAAGGAGGCTCTGCGTTCTACCTCACTGTCTACTAATTCTACATGAACAGGGTCCACGGATTGAGTGCTGGGCGTGCACTGGGTTTGCAATGTATCGGCCAGCAGCTCTGCTTTTTCGTCATCATCAAAGGCCGCGAGTCGGCCTGAGGGGCCTACGAGGGGGGCATAGTTACTACCGTATCCGATTTGAGAGTACGAGCTAAGCGGTAGTAAGACCTTTGGGAGGGCGCGAGTCCTTCTAAGAAATCAGACCATCTGGCATCTCGGACTTCGGCGATGCGAGACTTTACGTCGCGTTGTAGGGCACGCATTCGAATACGATTTTCCGCGGTAGGATACCTGTCGTAGGCGCGTATCGAGGCGTTCTTAGCTCTAAGGAGTTCCCTAATATCGTCGGACAATTTGAAGCGGTGAAGGAAGTCCTCCGCTACAACTTGTTTCGATGACCTATCTAATGTCGAGGTGATGTGTGACGTTAAGATGTCTATGGCTTCAGCGGTATCCTGAGGAGACGGGGTAGAGTCCGGGTTAAACGGGAGCGATGGTGGATCAGATTCAGCCAGGCTGATGCCCAGCGTGTGCCAATCCACCACAGTCCTCGTGACGGGAACGGAATCGGGAGCGCGACCGAGCTTCATGACGACGGGACGGTGGTCTGAATCTAACTCTGAAACTACTTCGATCGAGTGTAAGCGCAGAGTTACGTTTTTTAATAACGCTATGTCGAGTATATCCGGGCGATGCGCGATATTTAGCGGGTAGTGAGTCGGGGTTAACGGAGCGACGATATCGAAGGCGAGATCATCGACTAACGCGTCAAGCCGCCTGCCATTCGGGGTTGTGGTGTGTGAGTTCCACCTGATGTGTTTACAATTTAGGTCGCCCGCCAGAATGACAGAGCTCCCCATACCGAGCAGCGCCTCAATATCACTGCTTAGAACGATCTTATCCGGTGGAAGATAAACGGACGCGATAACGATCGGCGCGTGTCCCGTCAGTGAGATTCGGCACACTGATGCTTCGATATTAGCGAGCGCGGGAGGATCGAGCGGGACGCAATGCAGGGCTCTTCTATAGTAAATAACGGTACCACCACCACGGGCAGAGAGCCTGTCGTTCCTGACCATGTTATAGTTCGCGATTTTAGGGTCACGGCGCGCGGGCTTAAGTAGGGTCTCCTGCACTAAGAAAATGTCAATTTTATGGTCACGCAAAAAATCACAAACCTGATCACGTTGATTTGCGAGACCGTAAGCGTTAAAAAATCCTATTGTTACGGATAAGGGTTTTATTCTACTAATGTACGCCATTGTTTACCGGCGGAGTGAGGGGAGGACGTACGTATTTAACGACGCGTATACGTCAGCGTATTCTTGCACAACGGCGATGAAATGTTGTGCAGTGGAGGCGGCGCGAATGGCGTCACCCAAAGCGTTAACACGCTCAAAGTTGATCGACTGAAAAAAGTCAATCGCTAGAGCGAGATTTTCGGACGCGGTCGGAGGGCAGGTCGCGGGGGAGGGACGTATCGCGGGGGTGGGACGAGTCGCGGGGGAGAGAGTTGTAGCCGTGTTCGTGTACGGCAACGGTTTAGCCCAAGCCGAGACGCTGGGCACCGACGCCGGCACGAAAGCAGACTTAGCCTTCGGCACAGAGGGTACCGTGGCTTTGATGTCTGGGCCGGAAGCTCGGAGGCGGTTTTGACGGGCGACGCGGCGATTTATTTTTGGAGCTCGGGGGCATCCACGGTAGTTCGCGGGGTGACCTTGTGTTCGGCACAGGACACAGCTAGGCGGTTCCGTCGCGGTTTTTTGGTCGCGAGCGCAGAGGGCCGTGGCGTGATCGCCCAAACACTTAACACATCGGGGGCGCGCGTGACAGTTACGGGAAGAGTGCCCGTACAGTTGGCAGTTATGGCACTGACTAGGAGTGCCTTTTTTATGGGGGACTTCGACGGCAATACCGGAGAGCCTACAGACGGTCCGAATATTAAAAATTTGCTTACCCTCGGGGGTAGGCTGGAGGGCGACTAAAACCATATTGTATGGCTCCCTACCGCGGCCGGTGTGCATGCGGTGCACGGAATTTACTGGTAGGCCTTGTTCTATCAGATCTGCCTTGACGAGATCGGCATCTAGCTCCTTCGGGATTCCACGTATGACAACGCGGAGTTCGCGCTCCTCCTGGAGCGTATAAGTGTGGAAACTTATACGCTCCTTTCGGAGGTAACTTGAGAGGGCCCTATGGTCGTCGGGTGTCGTTACTTTTATTTGAATCCCGTTGGCGAGATTACGGGCGCTGGCAAAATTAATATTTTTGGCCTTAAGGGCCAGGGAAACTCGGTCCCAAGCTGCCTTCTCTTGAAGGATAACCGGGGGAGGGGTCTGAGTTTTAGATTGCGCCACCGGTCGCGGCGAC
This sequence comes from Bombyx mandarina, assembly GCF_030267445.1. Lineage (NCBI taxonomy): Eukaryota > Metazoa > Arthropoda > Insecta > Lepidoptera > Bombycidae > Bombyx > Bombyx mandarina. The sequence continues at coordinate 6,945,427 of NC_143225.1, read as the reverse complement.
GGAGTGGCACGGGCTGGAGGCGCAACGGGAGTCTGAGGGCGGGGGCGCGACGCGTTCGCGGCTTTGCTAATTTTAGCGGCCGCGAGAGCTCGAGACTCCGCGGCACGCTTCTTACCCTTTTGTACCAGGGTGAATCCATCCGTCGATGAGGCGGGGGCGAGGTCGACCTCCATCTCCGAGTCAGAGTCGGAGGACGAGGAGGCGGGCGCAGGTGACCTACAAGCAGGAGTTTTGGAGGGCGCGACGGAGGCCGCGGATGATCGCGCTGCTGGAACGGTGGCCACGGCGGACGACGCAGTAGTTTTACTCGCCAGTATAGGCGACGCGGGAACGGCAGGCACGACGGAGGCTGCGGTGCTCGATGTAGACGCTTTGCACGCAGGCACAGGCGACGCAGGAGCAGCGAGCACGGCGGAGTCTTCGAGAGAGCTCGCAGTGTGATTGGCCTTGAAAGCCAGAAACTCTGAGGCGAGCTGTGGGTGACGAAGTCGGAGGAATTCCACGAATACAGCGTCCATGATCGCTGAGTACCCAGGTGGGGCGGCCCCGGGTCTTGAAAACACTCGCCTTGCGGCGAGGCCCCAACTTCTCGGACCTGAGCGGTTCTATTGAACACAGGTGGCAATGCGGCGCGATTACTACAGGACAAAGAAAAAGCACAACAAAACAGAAATTACAAAAAGAAGCAAAACAAATAAATACTTGCAGGAAAACACTTTGTCGGCAAATGTTCCACGAACACAAAAATAACTAAAACAAAACAAATAAAAGCTTCCAGGAAACACACTTGGTCGGCAGATGTATCACGAACACAGGCCGCGCGAACAATGGCCGGGCTAACAAAAGCCGGGCGAACAAAGACCGGGCGATCGAGTGGACGATGAGCACGTCCGCACGTGACGGGTGCCTCTATCGGAATGGGATATGACTTACTGGTGGTAGAACCTCTTGTAAGTCCGCGCGGGTAGGTACCACCACCCTGCTTATTTCTGCAGTGAAGCAGTAATGCCTTTTGGTTTGAAGGGTGGGGCAGCCGTTATACTGTAAAAACTGAGACCTTAGAACTATATCTCAAGGTAGGTGGCGGCATTTGCATTGTAGATGTCTATGGGCTCCGGTAACCACTTCACACCAGGTAGGCCGTGAGCTCGTCCACCCACCTAAGTAATAAAAAAAGTAATAAAAAAATAAAAAACATGTAAACCATTAGATTTTCGAAAAATAAACGATAATAATATCTGAATTCATTATGAACGAAATATTAAAAAACCATGAAATGTCACTCTTTCAACACATCAAGTTATTGCACCGCCCTTGGTTGACTAGTCGATTACTTTAAGCAAAAAATAAATAAATTGCAAACAGAATCTTTAAAAGCATTGTTAGTTTTTTGGAAACCTAAATATTTCTTTTTTGTGGGTGTTCTTTAAAAGCTTTGAATTATTGATCGTTTTCTTGTTTAGGATTCTAGTCTCTGCGTCATACACAGGGTCCTACGTAAATTACGCCTACATTTTTCTACTTTCAATAGTGTTCCAAAAATGTTATTCCAGGTGGCGTGTATTGTGCATCAAAATGAAATATTCGCGTTAAAGATAAAACTGTATGTGATGTATTTAAGAAATAAATCTAAATATTAACGCATCGAAGGAAAAGCTGTAATGTATTCGATAGGTTCGCGTAGCTAGAAAAAGGCGTTTTAGTATAGCTGTTTTCTTTCACTTACTGTATGGCGTGACGTTGTAGCATGAATGGCGCCAAACCTTAACAACAGTTCCACCCTTCAAGCCAGTATGCGTGATGGCTTCACGGCAACAATAGTTCGTAACGACCTGTACAAGCTCACTATGTCCTACAGTGAGGTGAATTAGTTCGCTTGCTAATAATAAAAAACAACTCGAAGACAACCAAACCAAAGTCATGTTCTTCACAATGTAATAGCCGCAAACCGCCCACATCTGGACTCCCGCATCATATCTTGCATTCTACTTGGTACGTAAATTATACAAAAAAAAAATGAGACGAATATACATGGCATGTCAAATTAGTGATCATGTGATCCGAGCCGGCCCAATCAAATCCTGGCCCACTTAAAGATTTCGGGTCCAGTCTTGCGAAAGTGAAACCGGGCAACGATTGACGTCGGCGTCCAATGCGGGTGCCAAACGCGTCATTTAGCCCTGGATGAGTTCTGCCTAATGCAAAGCTTGAATGCAAGGCTATTGAGAAAAATAGACGAGCTTTAGTCCGTTCTACTTCGACATACCCTTACCGCTCTCAATGCGTAAGCGGAAGTCCGACGCTTTTCTTCTGACGTAAATAACGCATTAAACATTGTTGACAGAATCTTTCAATACACAACACATTCCTACATTTTGGAAGTCGCTCAATAACATGCAATATACGAGTAAACCAAACGTCTTACCCATAATTTGACGGATGCCCAATATGTCTTCAAGATGCTAAGAATCCCTTAACTTTAATATTTAATATAGATTAAAAATAATACGTAAACGCTTTGGCGTCCAAGGGTTTCAATTCCGATAGCATTAATTGACTGGCAACACATTCTCGATGTTACAAGCGGCGCGATGTTTCCCATGTAATTTGCAAGCAGCCTCGGGGTTTGCGCGTATGTACCTCTTGCCGGGTCTAATCAGGCAAATAGACTAATAATGGAGTAGAAGAGACCTCGCTATGTTTTTTTTTTTTTGCCTACATGGGTGGACGAACTCATAGCCCACCTGGTGTTAAGCGGTTACTGGAGCCCATAGACATCTACAACGTAAATGCGCCATCCACCTTGAGATATAAGTTCTATGGTCTGAAATATAGTTACAACGGCTGCCCCACCCTTCAAACCGAAACGCATTACTGCTTCACGACAGAAATAGGCAGGGCAGGGCAAGCATACTATGATTTTTTTTGCATTTTTTGGTCTGCATATCAGCTCGTATTCTGACTTAATTCAGCATCAGAATCTTTGCTAACATCTGCTATTTCAATATCACGTATCTAAGTAACAAATTTAAGAAAATTTTAATTACGAAAACTATTATAGTTTCACATTTTCTACTACTTTGAACGTTTTGCTATGCAAAGTTAGTGAAAAGACCTAAATAAATAAGATGTAAGTCGTCGCTACCTAAAGGATGAGACGCCCGGTGTATTTGTTTGAATTGATGCGTCTACGCTATTAAATGCCATTCATAGATTTTTCTAAGGTAATACGTACCGTATAAGTGTTCACGAAAAAATTCTCGATGAAGGAAGACGACATTCAATTCATAAATTTGTGTAAAGTACCGCCGCCATTCTGTCTACTTCTGCTGCAAAGAATTAAAATTTTAAATTTTAAAAACTTTTCTGAACTTAAGCGATCATAAACCAACTATCACAAAATCAAACAGAATAATCTTTGGGTAATAATAGCTTTTCTGTCCGCTCCTACTCTATGTTTCGCAGCAGCAGAGGTCCCAACAAGCTCTACGTCTAGTAAATACAACTTAACTATGATTGAAAACTAGATTGTTATTTAACGTTCGCTTGTATGTTTCGACACCGCTGAAATAGGCTGCGTTTATTTTGCGGTACATAACAATTATTGTACTAGTTTCCTTCGCCGACTATGTTATTATTTGTACTAAGCGTCGTGGATTTTGACGGATAATATTCAATATCAAGAGACCCATATCTCGTTTGTTTATTAACGTTTCACTTGTTCTTTTATTAATAGAAAATTAAAAATCTATTAACACTTGCGAAGGTTGAAGTCGTTGTGGCCTAAAGGATAAGACGTCCGATGCATGTATGTCGTGTTGAGCGATGCACCGGTGTTCGAATCTCAGGTGGGTACCAATTTTCTAATAAAATACGTACTCAACAAATGTTCACAGTTGACTTCCATGGTAAAGGAATAACATCGTGTAATAAAAATCAAACCCGCAAAATTATAATTTGCGTAATTACTGGTGGTAGGACCCTCTAGTTAGTCCACGCGGGTAGGCACCACCGCCCTGCCTATTTCTGCCGTGAAGCAGTAATGCGTTTCGGTTTGAAGGGTGGGACAGCCGTTGTAACTATACTTGAGACCTTAGAACTTATATCTCAAGTTGGGTGGCACATTTACGTTGTAGAATTCTATGGGCTCCAGTAATCAACACCAGGTGGGCTGTGAGCTCGTCCACCCATTTAAGCAATGAAAAAAAAAAAACGTTTTTGCGAGTTGATGGCATGGCTGCCGAATGTTTTAAAGTTACGTTGTTAGGTTGTATAGACAAAGGGAGCAATGTATATAATTATACAGTAATACGGTGGGCAGAGTTCTGGCTGTGAATACTGAATCCGGAACCTATGGTCAAAGTCACTGATCACTAAATCGACCGAGAGATCAATTCTAACATCAAAACCGTAATCGACAAGCGTGAGATACTGTCACCAGTTCATACACGTTTTTAGAATGTCCGTGTCATGTACAGTTGCACTTTACCTACTCTTCAGTGTCAAATAATGAAAGTAAACATCAGAACACTTCACTGGGCATAAGCTAATTACTTGACAGCTGTCAGCGTTGACGTAATAAATGAGTGTCAACGGTAACTTGAGTATCTCCGGTGTTTAAAATACAGTCAAAATCTGTTATAACGACATCGAAGGGACTGCTCATATTCAGTCGTAAAAACCGATAGTCGTAACAACCGGTGATGTTTAATCTGTATCGTGCAAGTACAAACAAATCGATAGGGAATTATGGAAAAATATATTTACATAATACGCGATTTTTCTTCAATATTAATTTGTTTTCTATTTCTTTGTGACATTTTGAAAGTTTCACGAATAACTCCACAAAGTTTTGGTGCGTCTTGTGTATGGATAAGTAACAAACTAACTGAAGAGATACGAAGAAGCGGGCTTTGACTCTACCGCATGCACGTGTTTTGTTTCTAAGAATTAGAAAAGACCCTGCACTAAACTAAATCCTATTGTTTTCTTTCCTGATTTTAATAGCCATTGAAGACAAATGTGGATACCTATTCAAATTGTTTACAATACAGCTTAGCCGGTCGTTCTAACGGATCTAATTCTCCGAAATATTAGTTAAATGTGGTCGTTTTATGAGGTATGTCGTTATTACCAATGTCGTAGAAAGCAATATTTTTAATAAGGTGGTCATATGACATTCAGCCGGGACCTTTGTTCTTGGTTATTATAACCGGCATGTTGTGTTAAACGATGTCGCACTAAACGGTTTTGACTGTATATACATTCTATGTTTTCGGAATTAGAATAATTATTATGTAATGTATTAATTTATGACCATAAAAGAAAGTTTAGTAAAACTTTGGCACAAACTGAGTTGCTCTGTTTAGAGAAACAATATTTAAGCTATTGCTTCATCAGTTCTTATGTTTCAATATTCAGCATACCATTTATGTGTCACCTGTATAACTTATTATAACCTTATTTATGACATAAATCGTGAAGAGGTCACATATATAAGTGGGAAGATCGGTACTTTTTGGTTAATTCACACTGGCACACTAATTTTATTTTAAAATAAGAAAATGTAAATGACAGTCATCAAATTGAAATAAGGATGTTACGAATAGTATTTTTCTTTTAAATAAAAGTTTTTGTTGTTAAGCAAAATATATCCACTAAATTTCACCATACCATCTCACATATACTTATGTATATTTCTGAAATTTATTTTACAAGGTGAAATTTCATTTTAATCGATGAACTTTATAGTGAATTTTGGATACGCCTTGTTGTGACTACCTGCAAATGTGTGGAATATATTCGAGTATTACCGCCCATTTTTACACTGAATCTTGTCGGAATATCCAATTTCGGTTTTCGAACGTTAATGGAGTAAGTGTTTCCCAGTGTTCGTAAATATTTTGACACACAACAGCAATCGATTTTATACATTTTACCCGGGAAAATAGCTATTTATATTTGATTTTATTAGCGGTAGACGCATCAATTCAAACAAATAGGTACATCGGGCGTCTCCTCCTTAAGGTAGCGACGACTTACATCTTATTTATTTAAGCCTTTTCACTAACTTTGAATTGTTGAATGTTCTTGGGATTGGGAATCCGGTTGGCTCTTTACTGTAGTGGATGTAGAACTTGTTATTCTGTTTCTTTTTACTCTCAAGATTTTTTTTTCTATATAATCTCTAGTATTTTAGCGTTAAATTTTCAATATTTCAATTTTTTCTTTTTTTATTACCCTTGTAGGCAGACGAGCATACGGCCCACCTGATGGTGACTGGTTACCGTCGCCCATGGACTTCAGCAATGCCAGGGACAGAGCCAAGCCGCTGCCTACCGTCAATTATATTAAAATAGTTTATTTGTTCAAATGAAACAAAATCAATTACTTTGTCGAATTTGGTACGAAAATTCTTTATGCAAAATGAATCCAAGCACTGGTGAGTATTTGAAATTTAAATTCTGACAAAATTTATGACAAGGCTTGAACATTTTCATTTTATTTAACGTCGTCTAGACGTTTGGTGTCAAGAAGAATACACTAAATCAAACTTTTGGCTGTATGACTAAGACACATTAGCCTTCTACATTTTCTTTCAGAGTTTAAAATTCTAAAGACACAAAAACACATCTGGATTCGCCGCCAAAACATCAGTGCATTCATCAAACCGACCGTCTGAATCACGCGTACGCATTACTTAACATTCCTACCGGCAATAGTACGTGTATTACGCGAATAAATCATCTTACGTACATATCTATTTGTGAGGATTAGGCATCACTGAAAAAGACGCGATGGATATTTTAGGATATTCACGAATATCGGTCAACCTATTCGTATCCGTCAATATTCGGACATTTTTAATTATAGATATCGTTACATACTCTACTGCTACTACTGCTAAATAGTATTTTTCTTTGGTTTCCGCAAATCCTGGACGTAGGTAATTCTGTAAGATAAGAATATAATTTTATAAATAATATATTAAATAAAATATTATTTTTATAAATTAAATGATTATATAAAAATTTTAGGGTTACATTTTATTACTTGTTTTTGTTTCTCTGGCGCGGATCGTCCATATATATATTTTATATACTTTTTAAATTAACTTAAAGAAAGCGGTATGTCTGTCTGTGTGTCTCTAGGATTTGAACCTCGGCATCGACAATACTAATTCGAGTACAGGTGGCGGCTAAAGCTAAGCGTCCACAGGTCGGTATCGTACGCATCGGACGCATCGCATTTAACGGATCATAGTATTCTTTGTATAGAAAGTCATACAAGTGCGTCCACTGATCGGCATTGTACGGATCGCACATCGGCAATGCCGACACGAATGCTCCGAGAGGCAACTTTTGCGATGCGTGCCGATGACGTCATACGGAATGCCGACCAGTGGACGCACCCCTCGCGCTCGCGCCGCGTCATCCGCCATTTGTGGATGGATGTCAACAAGAAAATTGAATTTAGCTTGAGACATCCGAAAATATTGGAAAAACTTGATGTCATCATTTAACAGATCAGGAAATAGTGCGTGGTATTCTCCATGTTCCGATCTCTTCTTGAATATATCGTGTATCCAGATATTATGTTTTCTTTTTTTAGATGTTCCTGTATTTTCTTCTTCTTCAGCTAACAAACAAGCAATAATGACAAATAATTGTTCGCTTTCCTCCATTCTCACAAACACAGCTCGATCACTAAGAAAATCCGAATGAAACTGGCATCGGCAATCCGATTGCTGGTACTTGCGTCAGCAATCCGATCGCTGCCGATACAGTGGACGCAGTATGAAAAAATAATGCGGTTGATGCGATGCGTCCGATGCGTACGATACCGACCTGTGGACGCTTAGCTTAAATCGTCAAGTCATGACATTTTCAAAATATTAACAACCAACTGAGTTCATTGCTATTTCAACATTTAAAAACAATGATAAAACTAACTTAATTAAAATATTGGGGACAATTATTCTACGTTCATTATTAAGTTCTAATGAATTTAAGTTAATATCTTCAAAATTAATTTTAATTAACTCCTAAATATTTTATTTCTCAATTTTTTTTAACCATCCATAATATTATTATATTATATTTCGATTAAATATTGACGATCTACAATTGACAGATAAACATTAGTTCATAAATGCAATTAACATATTGGTTGTTTTTGTTTCTCCTTTCTTATACTTTTTTTACATTTAAACACATTTACGGCGCTATAAAAAGTGCAACCACATTAGTTAAAACATATTTTGTACCATAACGTGGCCTAAATAACTAATATATTGATATAATCATCGCCCTGGGTGACTCTTGAAAGTGACTGATAAAAAAATATAAGTGTACATAAAATACATACTAAATTAGGGAATGTTTTTAACAAATTTTGTCTGAAGAATGCGATCTTGTGTACACTAGATCATCTGTAAACAAACTTGTGTACATCATTGTGTAGATTTTGTTTAAATTCGTTAGGCTATTTTTGTTCAAGGCCCCGGGGTCAACCAACTGCCGTATAGGGCTGAATTGATCTATCATTGCTAGATAGCGCATAAGAAATGCATTGAAAAAGTTTTCATTTTTGCTATTGAATATTGTAAATTAGTTTAATTATGTAATTAGAGCGCTTGAAACAATAAAGAGCTTACGCTTCGCCAACGGTTTAAAAGTGGCTATTCTGACAATAAGCTTTTTTATTAATTTTTTGGGCATGAATTGAGAGGCCCCTATGGGCGCTTATTTATTTATAAAACAGTCATAACCACAATGAATAATAGAATAGAACTCACAATTTTCAACTATTTATTTTAAGGATAAAATTACGCATGCGTGTGTAACATTTGTGACTAATTAAATTAATTACAAATGATTTAAACAACACGAACTTATACCGCGGTAATCTAGAATAAGTAAACTCTGTATACACATCACAATTTACCTTTCTGTCACACGCGTCCCAATTTAACTTAAGCAAATAAATGTAGGAAATGAATTTAATTATCACATGTGTGATTTCAGTTTTGTTGTTTGCATGAACGCATGGCGTATGTGACAGGCGCTGATTGTGGAATTTATTTTTCCATTCGGTTCAATGTCGAATTTACAACACTCATCAAAACGATGCTGTTGTAATCGTCATTCCAAATATAAGTTAATTTTCATCAAAAAAATTAACAAAAATATTTTTTTTTTTTTTTTATGTGAAATATTTTTTATTTTCATGTTCGCACTCAAATAAACTGTTAAATATGGTTTGACATTATAGTCGCTATAGATAATTATTAAAACTAGAGGTCCCGCAGTAGTCTAAATTCGACTATAATTAATTGGAATTGTAAGTTTGTACACTATTATGATTGTATTTTATACAAATTTCGCCAAGACTACACTATAAAAAATATTAACAAAGACAAACAATATTTAATCTATTCTCAATTTGACAACAGACGTCAAGAACAAAAGTTTCACAATAAATGGTATGCATGCGTATGTGCGTCAAATACATGGTATGTAGTGTGTGTAATGTTTTCTTTATTGATTTAATGTATCTTTTATGCATTATTTAAAAAAAATATTAGCATTGCGCATTTCTTCTCTATATTCTCTATAAGTGTGAAAAATTTCATACTCCTCCTTCCGCGCAATTTTCGTAAAAAGGGATACAAAGTTTTTGCTTCACGTATTAATATATAGACAATATAAAAAAAATGCTCTAGAATTTTCTCTAACCAATAAAATAGATAGCATTTTGTGATTGCTTCTCAATCTCATTTTGCTACTGAAAATCACTTCATTTTTATGTTTTTTCTTATTTCATTATTTAATTTACGCTCTCAGTGACCAACTTCGAATAACCAAATCAAAATGCGTTAATAAACTCAAACAAAAATATTGCTCTAAAGCCAAGGTTCAAACGACACAACCAATCCTTACGCTTAGATTTATTTTCAAGTCCAAATAAACATAATAATTGTTCTGTTCTAGTAAACTATCATCTATAGAGGACCGTGTAAAGCGATCGTATTAAGTTACAGTCCGCGATGATTTATGAAGAGAACTGAGCCGACATCTGTAGGTACCATTTATGGGAAATCCAACCTTTACGGACACCGCGGTAGTATGTTCGATTCTATTTAGATGAAATATGGACAACAATAGCACTTTAACGGGAAATGAAATTGTTTTATTGTACATATCACTGGTGGTTGAACCTCTTGTGAGTCCGCACGGGTAGGTACCACCACCCCGCCTATTTCTGCCGTGAAGCAGTAATGCGTTTCGGTTTGAAGGGTGGGGCAGCCGTTGTAACTATACTGAGACCTTAGAACTTATATCTCAAGGTGGGTGGCGCATTTACAGTGTAGATGTCTATGGGCTCCAGTAACCACTTAACAGCAGGTGGGCTGTGAGCTCGTCCACCCATCTAAGAATAAAAAAGAAAAACATATTTTCTACGGTTTTCGCAAGATGTAGACACAATAAAAGTAGCGGTTTTTTTTTAATGACCACAAATTATTATTGATATTTCAAATACAATACAGTGTTCTAGGTCAAGGACGAAACCTGTTTTAAAATAATAAATCTTGGCTATGTTCAAAATCTCGAAATATATAGACGAATTATTATTGATGATAAAACTAATGAATTCAATGCATAACATTAATTTGTTTTTGAAATACGAGGTGTGTACTACCCCTTTGACGAGTATCAAAACAATATTTTACGTTTGGCAGCGGTTTGGCTCTGCCCCTGGCATTGCTGGCGTCCATGGGCGATGGTAATCACTCACCATCACCACTCATCTACATGAGCGAGAAAAAATTTTTTTTTTGATAAAATACACGAAAAAAAAAATGCTCAAATCATTTACCAATGTAAAGATATAAAAAAAAAACATTATGATAACAATAACAATTTAGCGGATGTTTTATTTCGTAAACTTTCACAATAAACCTTGAAGAAAATATGAAAGCAAATGGTTAAATTTAATGATTTCCGGCCATCGCCTTTTTCTCCTTGGCAATTAATATGTTTATGCAAAGATATTATCAACGATACATGAATCCACTTGCAGTTTATGTCGCTAGCTTACAGACCACCTGAAGCATCAAAAGGGGGCGAATTTGTTTTAAAATAATAGCAAAAATGTCACTCACCTCATGTCGCAATGGGCAAGGCGTTATTTGAAAAATATCGAACTAACCTCCATTGCCAGTAATACCTTGATATTTCTAACAACACTAAGAAGTCATTGATCTGGTTGGTACTTTATGATTATTCATAACTTAATATTTATGCATCAAATACATACTAAATCTCATCTAATAAATTAGAAACTATGAAACGACTAAGTATATTCCTGAAACTAATGCGAACTAATATTTAATCACACCGGCAAGGGTAAGGGTGTAGAATACCGAAAGCCTACTTTTACTGTAAGAAATAACAGTAGTTGTTTTAAATATTGACATTTATCGTGTTGTCAATAAAACACAATTCACGTTGTAGTTTTTTTTCCACACAGCAAAAGTCAAATTGGATGGCATATGGTTTACATATATGTTAAATACCATTTTTTCATTTTGATGTATTATTTAGCTTTCAATAAAGCTCTCTAATTCCTGTATCAAAAACATATTTTCATTGGCGGCAAATAAAAACAGTTTCCTTCGCATCATAAAAAAAAAAAAAAAAACCCAGATCATTATTACAATACAGTTCTCCTGACACAAAGGAATGTTCAAAAACAATACACATCCGTTAATTTTGACCTTGTTTTCTTATAATAAAGTTGTTAGTAGTGTATTACAAACAGCATTGTATAAACGTTTTCGGACACGCGTTATTTTTCAGTTTACCGCTGGTAAACTGTGACGTCACACAGGAATGCAGCTACCAAACAATGCTATCAGTTTGCTAAATGATTGCACAATATAATGTTTCGCTAAACGGAAAGCCTTTTATAATATTGTGCTTAATGAGAACATCTTTTTTTTTAAATAAAAATTTAAGAAATTACTAGTTGACTCGTGATATAAGTCGTGTTTAACGAGTCTGAAGAAGCATTATCCAGAGTTTAGAGGATAATCATAACTATTTTATTTATTTATTGGCACGATCAACTGGCATCCATAAATACGCTTATCGACAGAGCTGTAATGGATCGATAGTTAGACAACTGTAATAAAAAAGGTAACATTAAAATAATACGGTGAAAAAAAAAAAAACTGTCAATTAATATAATGATCGATGAAAATGGAAGTGGACAACCCTATGCCGGTTAGGGTGTCATACTTTTTCCGGTGGTGTGTATTTTTTTTTATTAGTGAGCGAGCGAAAGTTCGTCAATAATAAATGTAGCAAAAAAATGAGAAATATGTTAGAGAAAGTACCAGAGGAATGGCTCTCCGAGAGGGCCGCTCAACGGTAGACGCGATCCTTCGCGTGCGGGCCCTCTCGGATGAGGCCGTCTCCGGGGGTGGGGTGACTTTGGCGGTGTCACTCGATATCGCCAATGCGTTCAACACCCTGCCCTGGTCCGTGATAGGGGGGGGCGCTGGAACGACACGGAGTGCCCCCCTACCTTCGCCGGCTGGTGGGTTCCTACTTGGAAGACAGATCGGTCACGTGTACCGGACACGGTGGGATCGTGCACCGGTTCCCGGTCGTGCGCGGTGTTCCACAGGGGTCGGTGCTCAGCCCTCTTTTGTGGAATATCGGGTATGACTGGGTGCTGAGGGCTGCCCTCCTCCCGGGCCTGAGTGTAATCTGTTACGCAGACGACACGTTGGTCGTGGCCCGGGGGGGAGTTTTGCTGAGTCTGCCCGTCTTGCTACGGCTGGGGTGGCGCATGTCGTCGGCAAAATCAGGAGATTGGGCCTCGACGTGGCGCTCAGTAAATCCGAGGCCATGTGGTTCCACAGGCCCCGGAGAGTGCCACCTGTTGATGCCCATATCGTGGTTGGAGGCGTCCGTATCGGGGTCGGGGTGCAGTTGAAGTACCTCGGCCTCATTCTGGACAGTTGTTGGACCTTCCGTGCTCACTTTCAGAATCTGGTCCCTCGTTTGTTTGGGGTGGCCGGCGCGTTAAGCCGGCTCCTTCCCAATGTCGGGGGGCCTGACCAGGTGACGCGCCGTCTCTATACAGGGGTGGTGCGATCAATGGCCCTATATGGCCCTAATGGGGCGCCCGTGTGGGGCCAGTCCCTGGCCGTGGGGGTAGCGAAGCTGCTGCAACGGCCGCAACGCACCATCGCGGTCAGGGTCATCCGTGGTTATCGCACCATCTCTTTCGAGGCGGCGTGTGTACTGGCTGGGACGCCGCCTTGGGTCCTGGAGGCGGAGGCGCTTGCTGCTGACTATCAGTGGCGGGCTGACCTTCGTATCCGGGGCGTGGCACGTCCCAGTCCCAGTGTGGTCAGAGCGCGGAGGGCCCAATCTCGGCGGTCCGTGCTGGAGGCATGGTCCAGACGGCTGGCCGATCCTTCGGTTGGTCGTAGGACCGTCGAGGCGATTCGCCCGGTTCTTGTAAACTGGGTGAATCGTGACAGAGGACGCCTCACTTTCCGGCTCACGCAGGTGCTCACTGGGCATGGTTGCTTCGGTGAGTTCCTGCACCGGATCGGAGCCGAGCCGACGGCAGAGTGCCACCATTGTGGTTGCGACTTGGACACGGCGGAGCACACGCTCGTCGCCTGCCCCGCATGGGAGGGGTGGCGCCGTGTCCTCGTCGCAAAAATAGGAAACGACTTGTCGTTGCCGAGTGTTGTGGCATCGATGCTCGACGACGACGAGTCGTGGAAGGCGATGCTCGACTTCTGCGAGTGCACCATCTCGCAGAAGGAGGCGGCGGGGCGCGTGAGAGACACGCAAGCCCGCCGCCGTCGAGCGGGGGCCAGGGAGGCGGATCTCGCCCAAGCCCTGGCCCTCTAAGTGTTTCGGGTCCCCTTCATATGTCGGTCTGGGGACAGGCGAAGGGGGCCTAAGAAGACGACGTGCAAGCTGCTCTGCACGCGTTTTACGCAAGAGCATCCGGGTGATGGAAGGCCGGCTATCCTCGACCCACGCTGGTTCTGACCCAGCGGGGTATTCCGTAGGATAGACCATTCTAACCGGCGCCATCTAGGCGGGCTCCGGATAGCCTGCCGACCGAGAGGGCTGGTGGTCGTGGCGCCGACGACCGCCGGTCCGGCGTCCCGAGGGGGAGGGTGATGGGAGAGATGTGCTCCGCACTAAACGCTTCACTTTCCCCCCTTTGCCTTTTCATGGGTTCTGTCTCATGCGAGGTTCGGACGCGGGTTGTTGAGCGACAGGAGGTAGAGGAATGGCTCACTAATTTTGAAACTTTTATTTTTATTAGCCCATAGACGTCTACAACGTAAATGCGCCACCCACCTTGAGATGTGTTCTTAAGTCTCAAGTATAGTTACAACGGCTGCCCCACCCTTCAAACCGAAACGCATTATTGCTTCACGGCAAAAATGGGCAGGGTGGTAGTACCTACCTGTGCAGACTCCCAAGTGGTCCTACCACCAATAAAAATTTTTGAGAATGAGAGCAAGATCTTCTATGATATCGGCTAATCTTCTATTAAACATACAGGGTATTAGCATGCGTCTCTTGATGTGCCCCTATTGATCTCCAAGCCAACTTAAAGCCCAAAAACACTTTGGGAGATGACAAATTTTGCTCTGCCTCTGCTCCTACCTCGGTGGTAAAAAGTAAATAGATCATATCATCTTAATTTCCACCTCTTTTTTTTCGTAGATACAATAATTGCCGCATATGATAAAATTAATTACACGTGTATCCAATACATGTTATGGAGATCGGTAATATCAGCAATGACAAATAGCCAATAACGGCTTTTGTTATTTTCAAATAACGTTAAAATATTGCAACATTTTCATTGAAAACACCTGCGTGATTGATGGTGATGGATGTCTGTTTATTTTTTTACACAAATTGCTTTTGTGCGTAACGAAAATATTTTCGATACCGACCGAGTCGCTAAGCTTCGTTCACTTCCCTCCCACGACATTTCATAGGCACTGATGTATGTGAATGAAATATGGGATTGGAAAATAAAACAAGGAAAGTTGACTCACGACTTTGAAGGCAATTTATGGATTAATCGCAAAAACATATTATATTCGTTTTCTTAAATGTTTCATTAAATATTCCATGCAGTTAAACAAAAATAATCAGTGTATATTATTTTTAACACGTATGTATTAAACACGTATTAGAAAAAAATGTAACTTATGTAAATCTGTACTAATATATAAATCTACAGTGGTTTTTACGGATGTTCCGTTATAACTACTGAACCATGCATCCGATTGACTTTAAACTTGGTATCCAAGTAGAAAATATATGTACTTAATGGATAGGCTATTATTTATATGAGTGTTGGACCCCCTAATAATAATGACAATAAATAATTTAAATGCCCAGCGAAGCGGGCGAGTACGGCTAGTAACTTATAAATACATACATGTGTAAATAAGAATTCATACATAACCGATACGACGATCTTGACAAATGTCTCTTGGAGATTCGAACCCAAAAGCGCATAGATTTGATGCAACTATTATTTACCATTAAAATCTCTTTCAAATTGGAACCCATATTTGTTTTGTGCCTAAAATAGAAAAGACGTTACCAACTGCCCAATGAATCGCCATAGGAATGATGTTCATACCCTTGAAAAAAGCTAAAGCGCAAATAATGGAGTAGGCATTCGAAGACAAATCAAGTTCTGATTCTGACAAAGATCAGTAAATAAAGTACGCAAATGAAGTTAATTGGAAACATTGAATAATTGAACCGCTAATGGAATCGAATTTACAAGTTATTTGTACTAATGTGTGTTCGGTTCCATAAAAATAATTTAAATTACATTAGAAATCGCACATATAAATAGCTCAAATAGACATTTATTAAGCACGATTATGTTAGTTTTGAGTAAGTACAATACGCATTGTCCGCCATCACTACTTTTTTGTGCAACTGCATTTCTAGAAATAATACCTACAGTAATAATCTGATTTCAAATAGCTTCGATTACATTATCCAAGTATTTATAACGACAACACAAAAATACGCGATACATTTGTCGATTCTTTAAAAAGCGCCAGGCAGTGGATCATTACATTATGAATCCATCAATAAAATTAACTTTGAGAGCTTCAAACTGACAGCTACGAACCGAATCAAAGAGCCGTGACCAAAAAAAAGACTTAACAATATTAAAATCGATTAATCCAAGAGCACATGCGTAAGCATTATCCACATCCCAGCATTTCGCAATCCCACTTAACCACTTAAGCACCGGACATAATCATGAAGGGCATCGTTGTTTACACAGGCTGCCTCTTATCATCACGCATCCATTTGCCGGTAGTCGGCAGGTACGCTAATTACACCTGTCTGTCAAGCCACACTATCTGAAAGGCTTTATCGTACATTTACCCGCCACGCTCCGGTACATTATAATTTGAGTTTACAAAGATGGCTATCGCGTTTTGTTCGATGTGACGGGTTCGCTTGTGACGGCTTTTAGGTTTAGCGATAATCTTGAAAGAGATTGAATGCCGATGTTTTGATTTCATCTTTGTCTATCATTTTTTATAACTCAATCTCGGTACGAAATATTCCAAATTAATTTGAAATTATGGAGATTCCCAAGATAACTAAGAAAATTGATATTAATATCTCACATTTCTTAAGTGCGACCGTGCATCTGAAGATCCAGTGTGGGTAAAATCCCTTGCCACCTTATAGTGTGTAGACGAGCTAAAATAAGCACCATGCTCAAAGTGATTTTTCGACCGACGTGTTATTTTTATCGGTGTAGTAGGGCAGTCATGCCACGGCCCATATTATGTCTATTTTTTCTTTGGCTTTGAGTCGTAACTGGATTTGGCACTTAGTTCCAAAACTTGGATAGCAGTGACCTTCTAGCAATATTCCGGTGACTGAAGTCACAGTTGTCTTAAATATAACTATCCTATAGATCGAAATGCGTTAACCTCGTAGGGCAAATAGGTACCTACTCATAAGAATATATCGACGCTTGAAAGGCAAACGTGACTAAGCGACAATACGTGAACTTTACAGTAGACTAATTTAAAGTTGAAATACCTGAAAAAAAATTCTATTTTAACGAATCTAGCCGTAGGATTGAAATGATTTTAATAGACCTAGAAATATAATTTTTTTGCGCATCGAATATGGATATTGCCTATCATTTATGTACAAAGCACTTATTGTTGCTTAGTCACGTTTGCCTTTCAAGCATCGATATGTTCAAGATATATTTCTTGTTTAAAAAGATGCTTCAATAGCAACTACAACTAAATATTAAATTAATTATTTTTATTCTGGTCTTCGTCAGTAAATTAGGTCAAACTAATAAAAATATTATATAACCGTCTGTCCTTGATACGAATTTTCAAGTTAATCAGGTGCTTTGAAGTTAGTGAAAATTAGTTTGAAATTTAATATAGATAGACAGAACATATAGGTATTATTATTATTATTATAGATTCCATCATATAGACAGATGGTGAACGGATAATGAGCAATTATGAAGTCGTCGTGGCCTAAAGGATAAGACGTCCGGTGTATTCGTGTTGAAGCGATGCACCGGTGTTCGAATCCCGCAGGCGGGTACCAATTTTTCTAATGAAATATGTACTCAACAAATGTTCACGATTGACTTCCACGGTGAAGGAATAACATCGTGTAATAAAAATCAAACCCGCAAAATTATAATTTGCGTAATTACTGGTGGTAGGACCTCTTGTGAGTCCGCGCGGATAGGTACCACCGCTCTGCTTATTTCTGCCGTGAAGCAGTAATGCGTTTCGGTTTGAAGGGTGGGGTAGCCGTTGTAACTATACTGAGATTTTAGAACTTGTATCTCAAGGTGGGTGGCGCGTCTACGTTGTAGATGTCTATGGGCTCCAGTAACCACTTAACATCAGGTGGACTGTGAGCTCGTCCACCCATCTACGCAATAAAAAAAAAAAAAAATTAGTTAAAAAAATCGAAGAGATCGGAATATGTTACACCTGTGTACATACATATATTAGCTGGACAGACTATTATCCCTTAAGTATTACTCTCGCCAAGCTAATGCTGCCGCTTACCCCAAAAAAATATGAATCAATCATTATAGATATATAATTTTCATTTCATTTTCATCAATTGCTCAACCTTAAATCCCAAAGGAAACTCTGTGTTGTTTATTGCATAGATGGGTAAACAAGCTCATAGCGGATCTTGTGCTTACCGCTTAGTAGTTACTTAAGCCCATAGGCAACACAATGCTCACACATGAGCCCGAAGTCTCAATTTTATTGTATAACGGGCTCTCTCATACTCTAAACCAGAACACGAGACTTCTTCGTGGCAATGGTATCTATAGATCCTTGCGGGTTGATAATAAGAACCGACCAACAGTAAATGACAATCACTTGGCAAGCACACTAAGCTTTTATTTATTGCTTATGTGGGTGGATGAGCTCACAGCCCACCTGATTTTAAGTGGTTACTGGAGCCCATAGATATCTGCAACGCAAATGCGCCATCCACCTCGAGATATAAGTTGTAAGGTCTCATGTAAAGTTACAACGGCTGCCCCACCCTTCAAACCGAAACGCATAACTGCTTCACGGCAGAAATAGGCAGGTTGGTGGTACCTATCCGCGCGGACTCACAAGAGGTTCTACCACCAGTAATTACGCAAATTATAATTTAATAAGCCGGTATAATGCTGAGAACACACTGGTACCTATTCTCTAATCAATCCCTTAGTCACTTTTTACGATACCCACAAGAAGAGATTACTGCTATTCTAGATCGACATCATATAACCAGAAAAGTACCAAGAGTTTGTCAATTTATTTTTTAAAAATGCCTTTAAACTGGTCCTATCGTTATGGAACTGTCTAGAAACAGATAGAACAAGAAATAGAGTAACGACTATATTTACAACTTTATAAAAAGCTAAATAGCTGTATGACTGTATGTACCACTGAAATAATTTTATGAAGAAGGTTGTCATTAGATCTACGCACCTTGAAAAATAAATAAATGTATTTACAAGAAATATGCTTTTTAAGATACACGTAATTTTTCGATTGTCGACGTATGTAGTAGGTTCAAAACGATGAATGAAAATAGCACGAGCGAGACACAATGAGAAGTTTTACACAAATGAGATTAGATTGACAATTAATATAGAACACAAATTTATTATGGCCAATGGTAAATGCATTTTACCATGTAAGTCTTTTTTCGCTGAGGAATCTCACTTTATGGATACCCGGCCGACGGAGGGTCAGTCCCGCGTTATGTCGGACTCACCATGTAAGCCTGCTGCATAGTTGAAGTGGTTTTTGCGGTTTTTTAAGGCTAATTATAGGTACTTGTCCAAATATAGCTGAATAACTAAACGTAAATTAAATAACTATTTAAATACAACATATAGTATTGTGCTATACATATTCATGAAATTGTCGTGGCCTAAAGGATAAGACGTCCAGTGCATTCATATGTAGCGATGCATCCGTGTTCGAATCCCACCGGCAGGTACCAATTTTTCCCATGAAATACTTACTTGACAAATGTTCAAGATTGACTTCCACGATGAAGAAATAACATCGTGTAACAAAAATTAGACCCACAAAATTCTTGTGAGTCCGCACGGGTAGGTATCACCACCCTGCCTGTTTCTGCCGTGAAGCAGTAATGGTTTGAAGGGTGCGGCAGCCGTTGTAACTATACTGAACCTTAGAACTCACATCTCAAGGTGGGTGGCGGCATTTACGTTGTAGATGTCTATGGGTTTCGGTAACCACTTAACACCAGGTGGGCCGTGAGCTCATCATCATCTAAGCAATAAAATAAAAGTAATAAAAAGTATAGTTTAAAGCCATCTATATAAAAAAATAGCTGGGAAGAGAGAGATATATAAAAAAAATGGCTTGTTGTTATTGAACTATTCTCAAAATCAGGATGTGTTTGTACTTCATCTGATTATCTCTACGGTATTTTTTATCAATACTGTTGTTCTGATTAATTGTTTACAATAATAAAACAACACGCACTAAAACATTAGGTACAATCTTTAAATACAATTCACGAAAATCCAATTGAAACGATATAGAACGAGTAAATCAAACATCGATTGAACGTAAACAAAAATTACATTTCGTAGGTAGGTGTTTTTTTTTTTAAATAGCTGTTTATAAAAACGTAAGAGAGAACTAGCGATGAGCAATTTATGCCGGCTTAAGTAGTCCAAACTCATATAAAACGCACGTGTTTAGTGTTTACTACGTTCAAGGAATAATATTAAGGCCAAGTGTAGTTTAGTCTCGTATTAAATAGAACTATGCTAATGTGAGAAATGGCAGACGTATGGGAGATCTGCGGATTATATTTGCACTAACAAATTCCATTTCATTTACTGATTGGCTATTTTAGAACTACACTTTCGTTAATGTATCTATCTGTAGCCGTCTTTTTAAAAGTTGAAATCCGATGTTCGCTAAATTTCTGGTACATTCGAACTTATTGAATTTTATCGAAAACAGACAAGCATGTAGCTCATTTGGTGGTAGCTCTCGCTAATCAATGCTGGCAATGATATAAACCTTTTTTAATTAGTTCATTAGGTCATCGATGAATTATTTTCAACTAATCTATACTAAGTGGTAGGACCTCTTGGGAGTCCGCACCGCCTATATCCGCCGTGAAGCAATAATGCGTTTCGGTTCGAAGGGTGGGGTAGCTGTTGTTAGTTACAACGCCGCTGTAACTATACTTGAGACCTTAGAACTTATATCTCGAGGTGGGTGGCGCATTTACGTTGTAGATGTCTATGGGCTCCAGTAACCACTTAACACCAGGTGGGCTGTGAGCTCGTCCACCCATCTAAGCAATAAAAAAAAAACTAAGATATAAAACTACAGTGATTTTTACGGATGTTCCGTTATAACTACTGACCCATGCATCCGATTGACTTGAAACTCGGTATCCATGTAGAAAATACATGCACTTAATGGACAAGCTAATATTTATATGAGTGTTGGACTCCCTACACTAGCTGCGCGGGCGTTAATGATGAGAATCTTTATGGGGGTGAGAAATAATAATGTTAATTTTAAATGCCAAGCAAAGCGGACGGGTACAGTTAGTCGATTATAAAAAATTAAAACAAAAAAGTTATTTTATACTTCTAATATCTCGTTTACGTTTTCAAGCTATTTTTATTTTATTCACTGATGTTAGGGCGTGTTGTAAGCCCGCTTAGATAGGCATCATCATCCTGCCTATTTCTCTCACGAAGCAATGATGCGTTTCGGTTTAAAGGATAGGACAGATGTTATAACTATAAAACTACTAAGTTCGAAGTCTTAACTGAATCAGTTGTCGCATATAATTATGTCATAAGTAGAGTGACGGTATTCAGGTTGGGGCTTCTTCAGAACCACTTAAAACCAGAAGGCCCATGAGCTCGTTTACCACTCTAAACAATAAAATAAGTTAAAAGAACATTTCGATGTTTATTATTGGCTCATTTGTGGCGGCATTTACTTTGTAGATGTCTATGGCCTCCGGTAACCACTTAACATCAGGTGGGCCGTGAGCTCCTCAACCCACATAGCAATAAAAAAATATAAATGAACAAAACCGAACTCAATTATTCAATTATGTGGTAATGATTTTTGAAACTTATATAATTACGCAATATATATATCTAATGTAAGTTAACGTTAGGGATGGACGTTTAAAATATACATCGATGTTTTTTTCGATGTGATGCATCGATCGGTCACATCGATGGTAATACGATGTATTGGGAAATACATCGATGTTTCTTATATATCGATTATTTTAGGTTAGGCATTAATTAAAACAAAAATATGTATTAATCAGGAAATATATGTATTAAAATTAAAAATCACCGAGACAACACATTTTTTTTACATATTCCAATATTTTTTGTCAATGCTATGTAAAAACAAAAGTTTGCTTAATCTCTTCCCCTTCAGCCGGTTTCTTTGTTCAGTCATAACTAGCCCTGCCTGTGAAAAAAGTCTTTCTGAAGGGACTGACGTGCCAACTATTGTTAAATACTTAAAAGCTATTTTGTACAGCTTCGGGAATTGTATTTTGTAATCTCTCCAAATTTCTAACGGATTTTCTTTAAGTCTTCCAACAGGAGTTCGGAGATAAACGGAAAGTTCGTCAGACAAAACGTCTTCAGATTTGTTAATTTTCCAGTTACGATGCACTAACTTATGGTGATCAGTCCATAATGAAAAGGCCTCTTCATTTTTATCGGACTTGTCAGAATCGGACTCAGGTTCTTCATTGCTATGCAAATTCTTCTTCATTAAATCTTTAATTTTCGTAACAGCATTCGAACAAGCTATCGGATCATTGAAATGCATTCTTTTAAACCGTGGATCTAAAATACTTGCGATAGCCAGAGCATTCACATGTTCTATTGAACCCATTCTTTTATTTATTTCATTAATAGCAAGTTTCTGCACCTCTTTCGCTACGGGATCTTCTATAACAGCTGAAGTTATTTTAGAGAGCATGCAACGAACTAAGGGAATAATTTTACTACTTGTGCAGTATTTATCACCTGAAATTTCTTTTGTAGCCGCTTCTAAGGGTCGCAATACCATGATGACAGACGATACAGTAGATATTTCCGATGCACTCAGCATTGCAGGTGCTCTAGGGTGGCGGAAGAGAATATCATTTATGACACTACGGAGTTCTAGAAATCTTTGTAACATATAATATGTACTGTTCCAGCGAGTATCCACGCTTTGTATTAATTTTACCTCAGCTGCTCCAGCAGAAGACTCCGTAGCCGCAGCAGTAGCTTTACGTAATTCATCACTAGCAATGCAACTCTGTTTAAACCAAGTCACTATTGATTTTACTTTAGAAACAATGTTTCTCCACTCAATACATATCATTGTGCCTTCAGCCACCAAATTCAGAGTATGGGCAAAACATGGGATGTGTTTCCTTCTACCAAACGCTAATTCGATCGCCTTAACTATATTGGCTGCGTTGTCAGTAACAACAGCTGTTACATTCTCTTGATCGATTTTCCAGTCTTGACATACCTTTAAGAGAATTTCAGAAAGATAATCTGATGTATGTCTTTCATCCAATTCGTACACACCTAAGGTGACTGAATATAGTTCAATGTCTATTCCGAAATGTGCTGTGATGCCCAAAAAACTTTTCATATTCAAGGTATCCGACCAAATATACGTTGTTAGGGTTATATCTTCTATAGAGGACAACATTTTCTTAATTGTTTCTGAAATTACTTCATATTTATCGTCCAGCCAGCGTCTTAGAGTTGTTCTACTCGGGAGCTTATATTGAGGAGCAACTGTTTTCATTAGAGTTTTGAAGCCTTCGTTTTCAACGATTGAGAATGGCTGATGGTCTTTGCAAATCATGAATAACAAACAGTTGTTCAGTTTCCTTGTCTTCGCTCCAGATTCTGAGTAAGAGGAAATATCTTTAAAAGCGGCCTGTATTGTTCTTTGGCGTTTTAAAGGTGTAACGTTTTCGTCTAAGTCTGAATCAATGGTTTCATTTACGGTTTTTGGTAACGGTGCACCGGATCTTTGACTGCCACTGCAACTTGGAACAGGTTGAAACTGAAGTACTCCATCATCCATTTTATTATAAGGCGTAACTTTGGTATCCAGATCCAGAGGATTCGATATTTCGTCTGTAGTAGTTACTGCATTGAATGTAGTTTGTTTCGGCTGAATTTCGAGATAAGCAGCCTTATGAACATTACGAATATGTCCAATTAAGTTCGTAGTGTTTCCAGCAGACTTAATTTCCTTTTGACATAGTTTGCATTTCGTTTTCTTATCGTCAATTTTGTTAAAGAACTGCCAAACGGAACTTTTTTTCTTAGGTCCCATTATAACTGAAAGTAAAAAACAAAACTATATAGGACTGTTTACAGGGAATTTATAATAATACCTATTAACTGCCTAGTAGAATACAAATAAGTATAAGCCGCATTTTAATCGATAATATTAATATAGTAATTATCGATAACTTGGCATCACTACAATAGATAGTATTATTATTTCACGGTAAAAAATATAACCTTTCAATCAAATCGTATCATATTGCGAAATTAATGCATTCGTCGTAAAGTAGGTACATAATCTTCTCTTTTATATCTTAGTTATAAGCACGCGCAATATAAAACGTAAAATATAATAATTGCTTTGTACTTTTTGACAACAAAACAATGTGTCATTTCCAGTAAAGTTTCACTAGCAAAACCATTATCATTATCACTAAATACATTATTCTATTTATTAATACACATACCTGACATACCTGTTCATAAATTAGTTTCTTTTTTAGATTTAAACAAGGCAAAAACTCGTATCGTAACAAAAACACAATATACATTTACACAGCAGAAACTCGGTCGGCCATATTGTTGTTTTGGTTTAATTAATATTGGCAGCACTGATTATAACGTTTCGTTTCTCTTTTCACTCATAGTATAGTAATCTCATAATTTGCGTACCTAATCGATGCATCGAATGAAAAACATCGATATATATTCGATGTTGAAGTATTTACAATACATCGGTTCAAGACGATGCATCGTTACTATACATCGAGTATTTTAAATAAATCGATGTATATCGTCCATCGCTAGTTAACGTCAATGTGTGTAGTAATAAGTTCTGTAATTTAAACAATAGTAGGAAATAATATTTTACCGCTATATTTTACCGCTATACCGCTTATATATTACATCCAATCTGAATATGAGCAGTACAAAGCGTGATTTATCCTGCTTCTCTTCGAGAAGTGCGTATCATTTTCGTCGATTTTTGCGTCACGCTCATGAAATCGTAAGGTAGTGGTAGATGGGTCGGTCAGCTACGAGCTACGGCGACACAGTCCTCGCAGAGAGCGCGCGGGCGCGCCACCGACCGTGTGTGAGAACTCGAACGAGCGCCTTGACGCGCTTATCGGAAAATTGGCGCGAAAATGCGGAACTGTCAAAACGCTTGACTGGCGTTTTAATTTTCGTTGTCGCATTGGAAAAGACGTGAACTCTGTACGGCCCCGACATTTATGTGAATTGTGGTTTTTTTTTTTTTTTTACTTAACCGATCTCATCTCTATTCGTTGTTTCTGATTATGTAACGGTAAAGGACGTGTCTATGATTAAAACCATGAAAAAATTATTAAATAACCGAAACTGAAATCTTATTTTTGCACCACTAAAATGAGATTTTTTATTGTTTCACAACATCTTTTCTTTTTCACAACTCGAATAAGCCATTGAATGCCCAGTATAAAAAAAATTAAATCACAGTACCTATACATATTTTGAATGACCCGATTTTTATGTTGATTTATTCTATTTTGATCATTAATACAATAATTTCCACATCTACATGCAACAGACACGTGAGTAAATAAGACGAACAGACGAACAATAATTAATATTCTCAAAAATATTACTCAAGAGAGAACTGAACATTAAAATAAATCATTTTATCTCACCTCAAATATGACCTACTCCGAATTTCGGTGAGCAAACATTTTAAAACACATTAATGTCGAATGAAAAATAAACACTTACAAATGTTACCTGAAAAAAGCATGGCGTTTGTATTGAAATACATATTTATTGGAGCGTAATGAATTATAGTTGAAATTTAACATTCTAGATAAGGCTAAGTTTTTGTGGAAGCATATTAATTGCTTTTTGTAAACATTGTGCGTTGATTCCAAGCGTTATATTTGACTTTCTCGTATTTGCTCTTCCTTGTTATCATTGTTATGATAATTAAACACAATGGTTTTAATGAACACATTTGTGCTGAAATAAAAAAAAACGTATGTATGTATTTTATGTTTAATAATATAATTAGATCCGAGCGCTATGACATGTCTTTCTTCAAACGAGGCTTGTGGAGAGTATTAAGCAGTAGGCAGCGGCTTGGCTCTGCTCCTGGCATTGCTGAAGTCCATGGGCGACGGTAACCACTTACCATCAGGTGGGCCGTACGCTCGTCTGCCTACAAAGGCAATAAAAAAAAAAGATCATCAGGCAGGCAATCACCAAAATAACGATGTTGCCACCCTTTAAATAATAAATGACGCTTGAAATACAACCTATTTCCTATTGTTGTTGAAAACAATTTTATTTAGGAAAACCTCTTTTTTTAGTTATACGTCAAACAGAGTGTAGTAAAAATATAGTAACCTAAAAAAAACTTCAGAATCAATACTCTGCTGGCTTTTTCGTATAATTTATACCAATCCTTTGCAACGAAAACAACATTTTACTCGATTTTCTATTTATAAATTCTTGAATTTCCGAGAATTTGATATGTTCAGCAAGGTCGTTCGGACCCCAATGTCATGTAACGTTATCGCTTATCTGTCTAATTTCTCTTATCAACAGAGATGGCCCGAACTAGGTCGCCGGGCCTCGGTATTTGCATCAGCAAGGGCCTTTCGTAAACCCGTTCATGTTTATAACGTCGCTGAATAAATCCTGTTTCTTTATTGGCTATCTAATTAAATCTACATTGGCTTAATTTTAAATACTATTAGTCCAATTTGGTTTTTTTTCCTACCTAAGCTGATAGCCTTGAGAAGCTATATCAGCGTAACCTTAACTAGTAGGTGAGCTCACGGGGCTCAAACCTCACGACGTTGCTAACATGAATCCTAGGAAGAGCCGTGCTTCGTAGAATCTACCACCGGATCGGAAACGCGACCCACTGAGAAGATCCGGCGAGAAACTCAGTGGGCTGCCAATTTGAAGCCTTGTTTTTTTCGAAACAAACTAATAAAATCCACATCGAACAAATTTTAAAATATTTTAATATCTCGAACACTTTTTGTAATAAATAAATTCTTTATGTTGTCTTTGCATTTGTAATTCGTAAAAAGCACTCATCAGTTCCAGAGATTTTTAATTTGACATTTTGAAAATTATAACATCTTTTAAAATATGCAGTAAAAAATAGAGAAAAATTATACGTATTCGACATTATAATATATGTATCTGTAAATATGTTTTCTGTGTAATAAAATAACAAATATACAAGTTCATTTTCAAGGTGGATTAAATAATTTATCAATTTTGCATTGACAACAATGCACATTAAAATATTTTTATCGGTCTTACGATATTTATTATCATTTGCAATGCATTATGGATTATATGCCTACATACATACGTAATGTGAACTAAATAGCAACGTGTTTGATTACAAAAAAAAACCATTTACTACTTTAGGTTACTATGTTAGTAAGTTCTGTTAGGTTGAGCCCGTGAGCTCACCTACCACTCTGCGTGTATTTGGAATATCCCCAACAACTACATAGGGAAAAAAGATTGGTGTTCCAGAAATTATTACTTAGAAAAATGAAACTAGGAAATTTTCCCCAGTAGTTACTCGCGCTTTTAGTCGTTAGCAGCGTCAGAACTCGGCAACTCACTATTAGTTATTTGCGTTTGCCAATTTTAAATGTTTAATTATGTATATTTTCAATTATAAATCCATAGATAATCATCCATAACCATAGATAATAAACGTTAATGAAATTTAAAAACCAAAAAAGCCTTCAAGCCGCGTTGGGAAGAAAACCGTAAAAACATATATGCTCAAAACGAATCCAATCATCACAACTAACAATCCGTAACTGAATTAGCTTTCTGACAACTCTATTTTGAACGTTTTAGTTAAGGAATAGAAACGTGGAACCGGGCCATGGCAGGCCGACGTGTGTGGGCAAAAACGTAACGCCAATTTGAATATGCATCGAGATAGAACACAAATTGCCACTCCATCTCGGGCCGTGTCGTAACGTCATCTCGTTTATTATTTAATCTATGACAGCGCTAGATAAAAAAAAAACACTCCGTAAAATAGGCCAATTACAAAATATATTAAATATTGTAAAAGTTTGCGTACTGTGTCCTCGTCGGCGCCCTAAAACATAACAGTTTGCTTACCCTAAATTGACTCGAAAAGGGCCCAAACGTTATCGCACTGAGTCAATTTTGCACGAGATAAAAATAACGATGGTGATTTTTTTATCGTTCAACGTTAGATGGAGTTTTTTTTTTTGCGTGAATAGAAAATGAGTTCACGACCCGATCGATATAAAGCGGTTACCGGAGTCTATTTACAACACAAAATAAATAAATGCTGCAACACATCCTAAGACATAAAATTCACTATCGATTCAAATGAAATTCAGATATCATACGATTTACTTAGTTTGAATCCTTTAAATGGATTACCCTGGGGTGCTCGTGGACATCACCAACATCACAGAAACGTTTATATTCCTGCCTACAACTTATTTTCATGCTTCGTAAGGTAGAAAATAAAATACAAAGTTAAATCTAATCGTAAATAATGATTAGGTAATTCATTTTGAATGGAAGCAATTATTTTTTGTCTTTATAGGCAGACGAGCATACCCACGTGATGGTGAATGGTTACCGTCACCTTCTCATGTCAGTTATGCCAGGGGCACAACCAAGTCACTGCGTACCGATTTTTAACGTAAACTATTAATTAACTATTCGAAGTAAGTAATTAAATCGTAAAAAACTTAAATACACGTTATAACCACCGGAAGCGATACCAAAGGTGTCAGATCATTAATAAAGAATCCACTTAAATTATTATCAGATCTCCGTATTAAGCCAGAATAAATCTTTCAATATTATTGCTGTGAACATATTTTTGTAATTAAAATAGTTTTGAAAGGAGATTTAAAATACCAAATCGTTATTGTTAAAATCATCGTGCTATTTATTTATAACTTCAAAGAATCTAAATTTCTAGTAGATATTAGAATCTAATCAACATAAAATTTCAATAATTTATGTTGTAATATAAGTATTATGCGTTGTACAATGGTTAATCTTGATAAAAAAGTAGTTTTACATGAAGATTTCGAGTTATTGATATACATATATTCTATAATAATATGTTGTTCGTATGCCTATCGATGTCATAGATAAATTATTACCTACTCTCTGATATTATGTATTTTGGTTCGATTTCCAGTTTAGATAAATTGGAGGTTATTTACACAAAAAAAAAAAATTTTACAAAAAAAATAATATCGAAAAAATCGTGTTTGTTATGATGATAAAAAATGTGATGTGTTATAAAAAACAAAACAAAAAAACAAGGGTAGCGTAACCTAACTACGTAGTTTCTTTTCTTTCTATTGATTCCAGCTTACCTAAAATATTTTAATATTCAGATTTTTTTGTATTGCTTAGATTGGTGGACGAGCTGACGGTCCACCTGGTGTTAAGTGGTTACCGGAGCACATAGACGTAAATTCCACCACCCATTTAGAGACATGAGTTGTAAGGTCTCACTTTTAAACTACAAACCGAAACGCATTACTGCTTAACGCAGAATTTGGCAGGGTGTGGTTGGTACCTTGCCCGTGCGGACTCACCAGACGTCCTACCACCAGTAAACAAATAATTAAAAACCTTTACATATGGTTTCAATACTAATATAAGTTATAATAAATCAATATTATTTTGTTGTTCATTTGGTTTTGTCTCAAATAGTTTTATTCTTAGTTTAACTGTTAGATTAGCTCAGCTTAAAATAAGCATTTGGCCTACCTCATTCCCAATAGTATATTTTAAGCCGAATTAAGATTCATATAAAAAATTTACTGATTTTTTTTCCTTATAATCTACTTATTTCTATACTAACTAATTCCTATACAACAAAACTCGTTTACCAAAATTACAATCGTTTATTTTAGAAGATATAAATCTATACGTAATTACAGACCACGCCTATCAAGTGTGTATCTATCTGCCACCATCAAATTTCTATCGCACCATCGACACGGTTATAATAATTAACGCGGTTCGAGAATTTGTTAAGGCACAATTCAAATCACAGAACATAAGCGAAAAAAATGTTTGAAAAATGACATCGTGTATTTGTCGAGTAATAAATATTATTTTAACAAATCTAACGCAAATTCCGACTTATATTAAACAAGGAGGAACTATTTAAGCATGCATTTATAGGCATATATTTGTATTTATATGCATACTCGTGGCTTATATACGTATTTCTAGGGCTTACTCAGTTATTCAAACTCGATCGTAATCAATGGCACTTCAAAATTTGAATTCATTTAATGAAGACATTTTCTCCTTTATTTTCTTATAAAAGTGTGAAAAATCGGTTTCCATATTTTTTTCTTTATAATACGTAGGCTCACCTATGAATTTATTAGATGTTTTCACTAAATAAATAGAAGAAAATCGTTAGACAAACAAAGGAGAAAACGGTAGTTATTGCATTTATATATTACATTTATAGACATAGATTATTACATAAATCCGGTCAATAATCTCTGATTTCAAATTACGAATAAATCACCACTACTATAATTATTGGAAATGTGACGAAACCTGACCTTAAATGAAATCACTAAAACAATCAGAGTATGCTTCTGTCGACGCGTAGCTGTGATAAATACATTATTACGTTGTTATTACAAACGCCCGTAACTTTACGACCGTTACACATTTAATAAATGTATGTTTAATAAACTTAACACTTTCAATTTGTTACGTAACACTTAATAAATAAACGGAAAAAAAGATGTGTGGTGTCGTGGGACACCGGATAGGAACGAAGTTCCTTATTATAAAAATATTAATTTTGATTTCTATTCGAGGTATAAAGACAATAAAACTGGTGGTTTCGCAACAGCCTACGGTCATTCGGTAACGTGCGAACTTATTGTGGTACACTTCATTCACGGTTGTTTGCATAAGAGTTAGTGTCTTGCGCAAACGAACGCTCTTAGATCGTGGTCAACGAATAATAAAAAATATGTTATTTTTGTACGTTATTGCAAAGTTAAGTTGTACACTGTGTGCATTACTAATAAAAACTTCACGTTACGGACGTTCTTTCCCGGTTAGGGTACCCCTCCGCATCGTCCCATAAGGAACTTCGTTCCAAAAATTAAGAGAATAATAATTAATATCGATATTAATAGATATTGCTAACGACAAATTATCATCAACGAGCCGGCAAGCATTAAAATAAATGTTGCCATACTTAGCATAAATCTTAATAAATTAAATTGAGAATACTCACAACAACACATCGAGCCTGTTTCTGCTGCGACGCAGTGGTCCGGTTTGATAGGTTAGACAGCCGTTATACAATCAACCCTTCGACCTCATGCCTAAGGTGAATGGCGGAATTCACGCCTTGATGTCTACCAACCCTGAATTCGCTTAACTATTTACACCAAAAATAAAAATTAACTATATCGAGGGTTGAAAGGCTATTTAGTTTAAGCGACATTTCGGTTAATACGCGACATTTATCTTTGTAATTAAAGGTCAGCTTTATTTGGTACTAACTGTAGCCGTCCGCTTTGCTGGCCATTTAAAATTAACATTATTATTTCTCACCCCCACAAAGATTCTCATCATTAACGCCCTCGCAACTGGCTTAGGGAGTCCAACACTCATATAAATATTAGCCTATCCATTAAGTATATGTATTTTCTATATGGATACCGAGTTTCAAGTCAATCGGATGCATGGTACAGTAGTTATAGCGGAACATCCGTAAAAAACCGCTGTAGGTTTATATATTAGTATTAGTATCAACAATTCGATGTTTTTAATTGAACTTCAATTATGTTTACCACATTCAAATAGCTGAAGAAGCTTATGCCATAATGATATTTTTTCCAAATTTTAAACTTTAAATGGCTCTCCTGTAAAGTTGCAAAGGTGTCGCATATCAAAATGGCTCTCCTGTAAAGTTGTGCGCCATTTTGAGAAGGCGGCACGACATGAGAACCCTCTCATCGTAGCCGCTAGAAACTACATACCCGACCCAGTAGACCGAATGGTAAACCGTCGACGTTGCCCAAAGCACGTCATTGCGGATCCTCCTGATCCATTAACGGTGCTTTTAAGCACCACAAGCACCGGTCCCCGTCCTCGTCGAACCCGTCGCTTGCGACGAAGGGCTCGACGAGCGAACTAACCCATAGACACAGCCCACTGAGTTTCTCGCCGGATCTTCTCAGTGGGTCGCGTTTCCGATCCGGTGGTAGATTCTGCGAAGCACTGCTCTTGCTAGGGTCAGTGCTAGCAACTCTCCGGTTGAGCCCCGTGAGCTCACCCACAAACGTTAGGGCGAAGCTGAAATAGCCTCTCAAGGCTATCAGCATAGGTAGGAAAAAAAAAATTCAAGTTGCAAAGGTGTCGCATATCACCCGTCGATATACATATTATATGTAAATATGCAGCTATAATAATGTGTTATATGGCAAACAAGTTCTTTTGTTAGTACAAACGTTATATTCCTAACCTATTTGAGCTCACATTTGTTATGGATGTACAAAAGAGAAACAAAATGAAATGAGAAACAGCAGATATTTCGTAACAAAGAAACAAATAAAACTCAAAAGCAGTGACAGCGAAGACGTAAAGCTTAAAAAAAAAATTACAACCGCGATGTTTTAGTAACAATATTAGAAATTAAGTAGGTGTGACGGACGGGTGACCACATCAAAAAAAATTTTTTTACGATTATGTTCCCATTGAGACGGTAAAGGGATTTTAGTGAATTTTAACCCGTCAACAACGTTCTGATTTACGTGTTACACTAACAATATAATCCTATACGAAGATTAGCTGCGTTGTAAATGGTAGAACAAAGTTATCTCATTTTGGCTTTAGGCCAATACGGAGCGGTCCTATCCATTCATTCAGTGGAAATCTTTTATAATAACCGCAACAAAAGGATATTATAAACATTAGTTAAAGCATTTTTATTCAATATCGAGTATAATTTTTCTATTGACTTAAACGCGAAAGTTTTTTTTTATTGGTTTTTATTGTGTATCATTACCATTTTAAGAAAACAATATTACTTCCATGCACATTCCCTCCAAATTTCAAACCTTGGATCCATGGGCTTTTGTTTTTAATCTATCAATTATGAACTGTCAAGAGTCTTGACGAACAATAACTAATAAAATCCCAATAAATAATAATATAATATAATTAATAAAAGTCTGCCGCAGAATTTTAATTTATTGCTTTACTTACTTCATCTTGAGTTTCTATTCGTAAAAATGTAAGAATTAATTAATTAATATTTCATTAGAAAAATAGCCTCTGACTGTGAGATTTGAATATCACCACAGTGCATCGTTCGATACAAATACACCGAGCGTCTTATCCTCCTTTAGACCACGATTACTCCCATTTTCTTTTTATTTTCATCTTATCTTATAAATATATAAATTATATATAAATTGTCCGCTTTGCATAAAAAAAAAAGAAACAAAGTTTAAATACACATCTATAATAATAACATTTTAACTGTACGACTTTTGATGTCTTTGAATATGTGTGTTCTGGAATAAGCAACTAATTACTATAAAAGAAAACACCATTTTAAAATACTTTTATTTTGTAACCATAATTCAGCGACAAAGACAATTTTCAGAAACAAACGTTCATTCACTACTTTGAATCAACGAATTCTAATTCTAAAATAATGTGGATTAGGAACATCGTGTCACGAATTATCCTAAAAAATGTTTTCCGACCTTCGACACCAGCATGTGAATTAAAACTAAAATAATCTATAATAAATCTTTTTATGACGCAAAATGAACTCCAGCCTACAGATGATATCAATAGGGACTATTTATAGATGTTGTAAAATCTGTTTGCTTTAACTGAGAAACGCCCTTGAGAAGGTTTATACTGAACGTCTTTTTTCCTGTCGTAAAATATATGTGATAAATGTATGATTTTAACAAACTTTTAATACCACTATGATTTCCTATTACTAACATTCACCGGTTTCATTTGCAGCGTGTGATTAGTAAAATAATTATTATTGTCGGACAATTTTATTGCTATAATAACTAGCTTCATTTAACAGCCGATTTAAGTACGTTTTTTTTTTATTGCTTAGTTGTTTGGACGAGCTCACAGCCCACCTGGTGTTAAGTGGTTACTGGAGCCCATAGACATCTATGACGTAAATGCGCCATCCACCTTGAGATATAAGTTCTAAGGTCTCAGTATAGTTACAACGGCTGCCCCACCCTTCAAACCGAAACGCATTACTGCTTCACGGCAGAAAAAGGCACGGTGGTGGTACCTACCCGTGCGGACTCACAAGAGGTCCTACCACCTGTAAAATCGTATCGTATTTACATAAATCAAGACTAATTAGCGTTTTCTAATTTTATCATCTGGCGTCATGAAGAAGCAAACAAAAAAGATGATATAATGTTTGTATTTAAATACTAGAAAACTTAACGATGTATCAACCAAAATGTCAAATACAAACTCAAACCATTTTTTATTATTGAACTAGCTGACCCGGCAGACATCATAGTGCCTCAATCGATAAATAAAAGACCTGAACTTTTGTATAAAGTAGACTTAAAACAAACAAAAGGAATCCGTGCGACGGGGGACACATCAAAGGGAAAACAAAATGCATTTTCATATTTATCCACCTTTTAAACCTTCTCTGGACTTCCACAAATAATTCAAGACCAAAATTAACCAAATCGGTTCAGCCGTTCTCGAGTTTTTGCGAGACTAACGAACAGCAATTCATTTTTATATATATAGAAGATTATGAAAATTAATTGAATTTAGCATGTTTCGTGATTGAATTATTATTCGCACTTAAACGGGGTGAGTAATATAAATTACAAAATTATGAAAATTAAAGTATAGATTACTTCGTTCGTACTGATTCTGTAGTACAAAAGAAAAACTTGTAATTGTATACCACAGATTTAATCTAATATGGTTTGGTAAATTAAATTCAGTTTACTAGTGGTAGGACCTATTGCGAGTCCGCGCGGGTAGTACCACCACCCTGCCTATTTCTGCCGTGAAGCTGTAATGCGTTTCGGTTTGAAGGGTGAGACAGCCGTTGTAACTATACTTGGGACCTTAGAACTTATATCTCAAGGTGGGTGGCGCATTTACGTTGAAGATGTCTATGGACTTCAGTAACCACTTAAAACAAGGTGGGCTGTGGCTCGTCTGCCCATCTAAAAGTTGATATATCACGACGGAAATATGTGAAATTACGTACAACAAAAAAAATGTGCGTAGTGTCACTTCGGCGATACGGCGATCACGTTATCAAGCGTTCGTTTGTTTGATTAAGCTCAATGTTTTATTAACACGCAGCCTATTGTATGAGAAAACTGCGAAGGAATGTTGTTTTTATTACTCTTGAATCTCCTTGTAAATGTTCTTGCATGAAACTCAATATTAACATCACGCAAACACTTACATACTGCACCCCGAAATATAATATTACACAGGTAATTCCAAAAGTGTGAATGCGTGTAGTCAATATTTAAATAATAATTTAATAGCCAATACGTGTCAAGGAGACATTCAGAAAGAAAATTCAATATTTATTTTGTTATTATGAAATTGTATCAATTTATTATGATGGGCATGAAAATCCGATACTCTGTTGATATTGCATTTATCGTGCAATGACATTTGCATCAGCACGTTGCACATTATTTAACACGATGGGCGATTTAGCTCACGATCCACTCAATGGCCTTTTTAAATATTGCATTGAACAAAATGAAAACCTTTCTATTATTAACGAGCCGTAAAATTTTCAAAACTAAATGTAGGTTATCAGGAATTTATTTTACATACATAAATAGCTTCGTTTATCGGTATTATTAAGATACACAATCAGAAACACACCTTAAAGATAGAGATGCGATCATTCAAAAAAAATAATTTAATTCATGTGCGCTAAGCCTCGCTTATCTGATTTTTATGTAGATAAATGATATTATCATAATATAAGATAATAACTACGAACAATTATTATTCTTTGCTGACAAAAGATTTTCAATTTGTCCTGTTTAAGAAGTGAATAATATTGAAGTGTAAATCGTTAATATCGTCGCGAAAATGGCAGGAGCCGATTTATATCTGCTGTTCGTGATTTTCGTAACAATGGTAAGTGACTTTTTTTGTTTTTTTTACAGTAATTTTTTTTACAAGTGTTGCAGCTTAAAACCAATATAATTAACGTGATATTTACGTTCACAAAACCTTGCGAACGTATCAATCAGTTGTTTGTTGAACTCTACCGAATTCCATTCTCGTAATTTACGCACATTTTCATTATGTGCTCATAAAATCTGACATTGAATGGGTTTGCTGATTTTTTATGGCCAGGAAATGAACAATGTCGACCAAATTCCAAGTCGGTTATGGAACATTGGACTTTGATTATACGAATGAGAAATAGGTATATCACAACGCTTACGATCCATCTTAAGAATGTTGGCGCCATTCGACTTATAAGTTGTGTTTAGATTCGACAACGGATATCACGTAGACTACAGACAAACTTGAAGCTGTGTAGTCACGCGTTTCTACATTTGTTTAACTCCATTAGCAAATATGCGTGCTGAAACAAATATATAGTTATATGCGACATGAAACGTTCCATTACTAAAATACTAATTCGGAATCAAAGTAGGTTTTGTTTGAGATTCATCTAATGCAATCTGAACATTTGGATTGCATAATGTAGTGTGCATATTGCAATGATAAATTCGACCCACTTAACCGGCATGCGATGCATATGGGTGCTTACATAGGCGCTTCGTCGCACTCCCTATCCACCTTTGTTTCAGACGCCGACTATTGAATTATTAATTTTGAATTCTCCTTATCTGATTTAGTTGCTCATCCGAACGTTGCTCCAATTAAAACTCGCGTCATAGCCATTGGAATTCCATTGTCTTGTAACAGGCTCAAGTGATTTCATCCTTTACTGAAATCAAATTAATCTCACAGCATCGATTCCGATCGTAGTGAGCATAAAGTTGTCAAAATTGAGATCGACCAGCTTCGATTCCAAATTTAACTCGACACGAAACAGCCGGCCTCTCAGGATTCAAGTCCTGTAACATAACCCATCAAAGTTAAACAAGCCAATGAACGTTCCAAACGTACGACGAGACCACGTGAAATTGGTGTGCAAAATATTAACTAAGTCTGTGTCGAGGGACAGACACGGATAATCTAAATTTATAATTTCTCATAAGCGAACCTCATCGTGGATAATAATGAAAAGTCAACGACTTGTCTAATTAGTTCAATAAACGCAACCTCGGCTATTCACGCCGCCTTCTACTGTAATTATGGTGTTGTCGTTTATTTTGTCAACATTCCATTCGTTTTGCCTTATTTCGGCATGTTTATCTACTGGCTACATTTTTCTGGCTTGAAACATACGGCCTAAACGTTTTGGCCTTGTCCATTCTCGAGGCTCGTGCTACAAACGACAAACAATTGAAAGTAATAAAGTTACATATGCGTCGAATCCAGACGACTGATAGCACATTGAAATTTATACTGTCTATAATATAGCCTGCGACTGACCTCATTCTAAACGAACGTCTACTTATTATATTAAATATCCATTTGCATCGAGACACAGTTTGAGATGTCGGCAACCTGAATTATGGTAGTAAATTGATTCGCATTTTCTTTTTACAAATGTTATTTTTTACTTCCAGATATACCTATGTATAATGAAAAAATTTTGAGTTATTTAATATAAAAAAAAAGTGTCTATTAGCGCTAGCATTGTGATTTTTTTCCTCGAAAACACTTAATTGAAAAAAGAATGTGATTTATCTGCCAATGATGGTGTTCTTTATCTTTAGTCGTAGCTTTATTCAAAAAAGCTCTGTCCTACTGTGCTTTTGAAGCATGTTCCTATAGAACATAATATATCAGTATATCTATGAACTCTTAGAATACAAGACGTCATCTGCAAATTACCTAATAAAGATTAACAGCAGACTTGGTTCAAGATACTTCAAAGACAGTTATTAGTTATTGAACGACCGATAATCAAATTAAAACTAGCTACTATTATTTGGAGCACTCGATAGAATTTCATGTGAAGAATTTTTATAGCGGTCACACCACATGGCGGTCAAAGCAAAGCCCTTTATAGTTGACAAGGGACATATTTTACACATTTAACTACTGGTTTCAATTCGGACGAAACAATAATGAGTGGGTTTTTATGGGGGCGTAAATACTGACTTGCTGTGTCACTTAAACGATAACGATTTGTTGAAAAGAAAAACTTGTTGGTTTAAATAAATACATAAATCAGAGCGTTGCGATTTATCGATTTAAACATTAGTTTTGAACTCGTAAATTTATGTAAATTTAAACGTATTTATTAATTTATGTCTTTGTTTTTGGTTCGTTCGAATATGGAACATGTTGTTCAGTTTAGGTTTTATTTATTTATTTGTTGTTTGCTTGGTACTAAGCTATACTATACTTGGTACTAAGTTATAACTCTCTTTGGGGTCCGGAATATTTTGCCAGCTCTAATTTTGTGGTAAGCGTCGATGCCGCCCAAAGTGGGATAATGAAAAGAAGGAGAGTAAGTTTCTGGTAAGTGGTAAGTAGAAAGCTTGCTTGAGTCGTTAAAAAAAATATCGAGTGCAACCTTTTTTCCGTTTTGTCTAATATATTCCTTGGTCTAACTATTCCTTCGCACAATACTCCGTGACAGTGTGGTCTGATTAAATCAGCTATGAAAGAAATTGGTGAGACTAGCGGGCCGGAACGATAAACCCTCCATAATCATGACCATGCCGTCAAGAACGACTGACTGAAAACATTTCGAAGATCGGAAATACACGAAATCGACTGTTTAAATTACATACTTTATGTTATAATAAATAATAATGTAATAATTCTGTTTTATAAAAATCTGTGCTATTATGAGACAATTTTTGTGATAATATTTCTGATAATATATTTATTAACTAATAAAATACTCAAACGATCTACAAGTCAGAGATCGAGACAAAAAGAAACGCCCAAAAGAAATAACTACACACGGATCGGTATCAAATGCGATTGTTTTTTTTTTCAAAAGTCTCACATCATGTCTTATATCTTATGCTCGTACGAAGTTAATGAGTGCCTATTGTATAGTTGTATAGAAGTCGCTTCAGAGGTGATGCCCATTTCTACGAACAAAGTTATACTATGAAATAATAGTGCTAATAATACTAGAGGTCCCGCAGTAGTCGAAATTCTACTATAAATAATTGGAATTGTAAGTTTGTACACTATTGATTGTATTTTATACTTCTATAATCACAAATTTCGCCAAGACTACACTATAAAAAATATTAACAAAGGCAAACAATATTTAATCTCTTCTCAATTTTACAACAGACGCCAAGAATAAAAAATTTGACAATAAATAGTATGCATGCGTGTGTGCGTCAAATACATGGTATGTAGTGTGTGTAATGTTTTCTTTATTGATTTAATATATCTTTTATGCATTATTTTAAAAAAATATTAGCATTGTGCACTTCTTCTCTATATTCTCTATAAATGTGGAAATTTTCATACTCCTCCGTATGCGCAATTTTCGTAAAAAGGGATACAATGTTTTTGCTTCACGTATTAATATAAAGATTTAGAAGTCAAACTAAAATGCGTTTGCCGCAATTGACAAATGCAATGAGCAAAATTATTAATAATGTAGTGGCAACATGAGATACGACTGTAATGCAATACAATTGGAAGTTACCAGAAAAGGGGCGACAGAAAAAGTGACTAATAAAAGTTGACAATGACGGAAGAGATGGGACATTGAATACGACGTAAAGATGTGGCGTACAAATTTCATTCTTATCGAAACAATTAATTTCCATTGACACAGAAATATTTCATTAAAGATGTCCCGGATAAATATTAGACATTAAGGGACTGGATAAAGGTATTACGTATATAGTACAAAAAAAGGAGACTGAAATTCACACTAATTAAAAACACTAAAAACTCGATGTTGTAATTAAAAATATGCTGGTAATATAACCCGGGACAAATGCAATTATTTAATGCGTTAAAGACTTCGACCTATATAAAAGAAAAACATTAATAGTATCAAAAATTCGAGAAATCACTTTATCAAGAATCTAAGTGGTCTTTTCCGGTTATAAATAATTTACTCGTATCTGATATTTAAATAAACTTATAATTCAAAGGCAATAAATTTTCATAATATGTACCGTATTTATGACGATAACGAACACATGCTCAACCTAAATTAATCCACATAACACAAAGGGCTGAATCACATGGAAATGAATCATACAAATAAATTACACTTTTCGATCCGCCCAATCTGAGATATATGTGCACTTATAAACTATAAAAGTGCACATTACAACCGCTAATATCTTCAACACATTAGTGATGCATTAATGTTACGAAACGGTATAGGAGAAGAGATCACATGTGTCTAATTAAAACGTTTACAATTAATAAATCGGTTTCAATATTTTTGTCTCTTAAGAAAGGTCGTTTGATAATTACATTGCATTTGTTCATTCAGACTGATTCTTGTTTCTGCTATCTTAGCGTGGGACTGAAATAATTTTCCCACAAATTCGTTCTTTAAGGATAGCCGCTTTTGCTTTAAAAATCAGTCCTACATTAGATTGTATTAAACAATTTGCTCACTGACTACCTTCATTGGGTATGTCTCCGTAATTATTTATTTGTACTGAGGGTATGATCTAGGGTGCTGACTGATCCTTCGGTTGGTCTGAAAACCCTAGAGGTAATCCGCTCGGTTCTCGGGAACTGAGTGAATCGTGTCTGAAAGACACCTCGCTTTCCGCCTGGTATAAGTGCTGATTTATAGCTTCCGAAAGAATCTGCGCTGGCTCAAAGGTAAGCGACGGTAGAGTATCGTCTTTATGGATGCGACTTGGACACACACGGCTGTAACCTCGTCGCACAAATCGGGACTGAATTGACGTGACTGTCAAGCTTGGCAGCGAAGACGCTCCAAAACATAGGCGGAAATACGACAATTTTCTCCTGACCCAAGAAAAAGTGCATTTATAAACTTATGGCGAAGATTGAAAGCATCAAACAAGCTTAGTTTCGATCAAACCTCTAAATCAATTAAATTTAATATTGCCATTATTAAAAATATAACAAAAAAAAAGGAGAATCAAGCGTAAGAATAATTGTTTACTAGGTCGTTTGATAGTTTGATGAAATAGATTTTTGTATCTACATACGCATTTGGGGTGTACATGTTCAATAAAACCAGTTAATTAGCTAAGCCTTTCTATTATAATATAACATTCGAAGATATTTTCAAATAAACAACAACTTAAAACTTATGAAATTCCGTGAATTTTTTTTTGTACCTTATATACACGTAAATGAGCCACAATCACAAATGACTATAAACAGAATTAAAATCAAACATCAAAAAAACCAAACGAAGCTAACATTCAACAAATGCACTACTTTCTCAAACATCGAAGCGTTCAGTGATTGAACCAACAAAAGATTAGTCATGGATGTGTTGATGTTTGTACTTCATTTATATTCCAACTAGAGCCTCCATATAAAGTTTATGGAATTATGATCTAGCCCCAGCTTGACCCCGGAAGACCCCGGTGCAAAGCCATGATCACACCATTGAATGAAATTAATATCATTTCCACATTCCATTCCACAGATAGTCTACGATAAATCTACAATCAGCCTAATTGAAAATCATCTGAATACAACCTATAAATTAACGACATGTATGCATTTAATTTTATCACCAACATCTTATTACAATTACATTGCTGGTTTTAATTGGTAGGCAGCGGTTTGGCTCTGCCCCTGGCATTGCTGACGTCCATGAGCGCCGGTAACCACTCACCATCAGGTGGGCCGTATGCTCGTATACCTACAAGGGCAATAAAAAAAATATATATATTATGAAAATTTTACAAATTATATTTTTATTTTGTTTTTAAATCGCACAAGTAACATTCGAACAGCAAAACTAAAATGTAAACGGGGATTACACTTAGAAATTACTAGCAAAGATTTCCGTTAGATAACCGGCTATCTAACTTATTGGATTTTAGAACTAGAAACACCGGGATTAAACTAGAGATCATCCATTAACACGATTAACTTACGGCTGTTCCGATACACGGGAGTATTAAATTGGATTTAACTCCAATGAATAAGCATTGGGCTTACTTCGGTTGGCAGATTAAGTTGCACGTTTCGATATGGCTGGCAACTATTAAATGAAGATCTTATTTTATTTTACATTTCATTTTATCTCGAAAATATGAAATCGGGATAAAATACCGTGAAATTGCTGTAAGCGAGTTTTTATATTAATATCAGCGGTCGGGTTACATCCGTCTGCGGAAACAAAATTAAAAAAGTTGATGTTTCCTCGCACTTTTCATTTTTGATGGAGCAAAGTTCGTTGTTAATTTTAAAATGAAATTTATTTGGAATGCGGTGTGTTTTATAAAAACTTTGTCTACAGCTGTTGGTATTAATAAAAGCGTTATCGATAAACAAGTCTTGTGAATCCGCACGGGTAGGTACCACCGCCCTGCCTATTTCTGCTGTGAAGCAGTAATGCGTTTCGGCTTGAAGGGTGGAGCAGCCGTTATAACTACACTGAGACCTCAGAATTTAAATCTGGTGTGTGGCGCATTTACGTTTGTAGATGTCGATGGGCTCCAGTTACCACTTAACACCAGGTGGGCTGTGAGCTCGTCCACGCATCTAAGCAATAAAAAAAAATGTACCTATTCAGCAAAATTTTCAAATAATTCTTGGATTTTCTTTTTATGCATCCTGAAACAAAACCATTTCATATTGTTCACAGGTAGTTGGCCGCGAAGGTGTTCTAGCCTCGTCTTCTGAGAGAGAACTAAGATGTGGAAGTCGTCTTGTGTCAGGACTATTCTCGAAGCCACGACTCCCGCTCGGGTACTCTTACGTAACGACAGTGCCTCGTGGAGCATGCCGACTCAATGTAACTGAAGTAGTTCCTAGCGAAAACTACATTGGTTAGTACAATTATAGTTGAAATAAATTTGTTTTATAATGTTTAGTAATTGCTATGCAGATATAATACTTAACATATTAACATGAAACTGATGCAAGAATGTCAGAAATATTTCCACTATTCATATCTGTTAAACATAATTACAGTACCCAACTGCCTGATGTGGACAACGTGAAATTGTCGTCAAATACCCAATTTCATTATTCGGCAGCCTTGTAACACATTTTTATTTGTCTCCGCGTCAATATCGATTTACATTGGTATGACGAATGAAATTTAGGACACACGATCTTAAATTAAAAGATGAAGTGTTCGTCGGTGCAAAGATCGATGTCGAATCGGTTAATAGAAATTGCACACGCCAATCGCGGCATTGCTCTTCAATAGAGGCGCCTACGCCGCAAATTGCGAGATAAATGGAGGTAGCCGGCTGCACAATTGGTGGTTAATTATTCGCATGACGCAGCTTGTACCAATTTAGATGAACCAATTCGTTGAAGCT
Organism: Bombyx mandarina; assembly: GCF_030267445.1. Taxonomy (NCBI): domain Eukaryota; kingdom Metazoa; phylum Arthropoda; class Insecta; order Lepidoptera; family Bombycidae; genus Bombyx; species Bombyx mandarina. The sequence goes on along the minus strand of NC_143225.1, from coordinate 6,901,832 downwards.
TCCTTAACTTTCGTTTACTGTTGTTACAGCATTGAAAGAATCCAATGGCACGTACATTATAAATGGGGAGTTTGCTGTGAGTGCGCCTGGAACTTACGATGTTGCTGGAGCCCGATTTTTATACACCCGAACGGCCAGTCTTGACGGCATTTTTGCTGTGGGTCCGATACATAAACCCATTGATATAATGGTAATTAAAAAAAAACAACTTAATACAATTAATTAAACAGAAGCAACCATGCTATTTTTTCATTTGATATACTAATCTATTGTATAATTGCAGATATTATACACACAACCAAACCCGAATATTAGGTACGAATATTTAACTGACACGGCAGATGAAACCAGTAACGACATTCCGACTTCAATGCCTCCAACCCATCACCAGATGCAGAGGCATCACCGTCACCACCCACCACCCCATAGCTTGCCCAGAACAGATTCTTCTACATCGAAGGAATCAAATTTCTATAGCCTTGAAAGCCAATCACAAGCGGAAAGTAACGTGATCGGAGACAGGAAATTTATGTGGAAGATTATGTCATTCGCCCCGTGCTCTCGTACCTGTGGCGGAGGACTACAAATCGGAAAGTTCAAGTGTGTAGAAGTTGGCTTAAAAGAAGACAAAGAGGTATCTCCAGTGCATTGTACTGGTGCGGCACCACCTTCCCGCCGACGGAGATGTTCCGGGGCTCCATGTCCTCCCCGTTGGAGGGCTGCAGCGTGGGGTCCTTGTCCGGTCTGCGGACCAGCCCACAGAACTCGAATTGTGGGATGTGTTCAGGATCATGCTCGAGGAATTATCAAGGTAAGGACAAATTCCTTCGTAAAAAGAACTTTATAAAAACTTGTATTTTCTAAATGTTCTTCAACCAGCTCTTGTAGTAGTAACTTTCAACAATCACCGCAATCTTGATAGATCCACAATCTGATCCACTCTCGACGCTGTTAGAAGCTGCTGACTCTAATGTTTTTGTCGAAGTTGTTGTCACAATACTGTTTTTAGATTCGGCCCCTTTTTCTACACAATTAATGCCCATTATTAAATATATAGGTTCTACTTTATCTATATATTTCATAACAATATTTCCAATTACGTCCAGAGCAGTCAAACGAAGAATACTAAATATTTGCTTTATTTCAGATAAGCGATCAAAAGTGCCCACTGCCAATGCCACCAAGCAGTGAGCGCTGTAATGTTCCAAACTGCGATGGCTCAGTAACTACCACAGCTTTGCCACGTCTCGATTCACGACGCCAAGTACGACCGAAAGATCGGACGGATCATTTCCGAGAAGGCCCTGTTATCACTCTTGCAACAAATTTAACAGACAATGAGATTACTTCCACTCCGCCCCCTTCGTATAGTTTCAGTGCTGGTGGAGGCTGGTTATACACGGAATGGTCCGAGGCAAGTATGATTAAAAAGCCGTCTGTAATTAAGGAAGAAGCAAAGACATTTTATTTTTAAGCAAATAAATGACGCTTTATCTTTTGGGGAGTTCCTTTTCCTAATTCCATCGTCAATCATTTACCCACTAACTGGCGTCATGTGTGAGTCAAAACAAAAATGTACTCGTTAAAATGAAAATTTGGTGAATATTAGTTTAAGCGACATTTCGCTTAATACGCGACATTTATCTTTGTATTTAAAGGTCCATTTTATTTGGTATTAGTATCAACAATTCGATGCTTTTGTTTGGACTTCAATTAAGTTTAGCCCATTCAAATATCTGAAGAAGTTTTTTTGTTATGATATTTTTTCCAGGATTTAAACTTTAAATGCATACTTTTAAATGCTCATCTATAAAATTGTAAAAATGTCACTTACCAAATAGTCTTTCACCCCTCGATATAAAACTCTCGAGAATATGAAAAATTCAGTAGTAAATCGCGAAACTTATACTCCGTTCCAATTACGAAGTCCCTTTTGACACTTCTTAGATCGTAACTCTTCACGTTTCGCATAATTTGAAATTAATCATTTTTTGCTCATGGTCGTAAACGTCATTTAAAAAATACACAATAAATCTAAATCATTATACAAATTAATTCACACACACACATAATAATAATATCTGTCTCATGGGACTTCGTAATTGGAATAGAGTATAGTAATGAGACATTATTCTTATTACTTTCCCAGTCTCAACTATTACACATAGAACATTTAATTATCACTTTTAATTATTATTCTCATAATCCCCTCGCGGGTCTGCTGGAAGAGATTTCTTAAAGAAATAAGCAGTGGCTTTGTACATAATTTTCCTATTACTCTGTACTATGTCTTCTTTTTTGTGTGTACATAAATAAGTAAATAAATAAATAAAAAATTAACTTAGTTTGATTTTTCAAAATGTTCAAATTGGTTATTTTTGCAGTGCGTTGGTTGGTGTGTGGGCGGCGGTGTACAATCTAGAGGAGTAAGATGCGCCGATCCTTCTGGATGTTCATCGCACCGTGCACCATTGCCTACTCAAGCTTGTAGCGTGCGAAGCCAATGCGATTCTCAATGGTTCACAAGTAAGACAAGTCAAAATTCTATATCCTGATGAAATACCAGTTACACAGAGATATTTAAATCAAAAACAAACTAGCAAAACGGTCAAAAAGGTAAAGAAGTTATCATTTCCCAACCCATACATATGAATGTAGATATGTTTAAAACTTATGTTACAGGCTAAGCGCAAGATTGAAATCTTGATAAGTAACATACTTACTACTAGTTAGTACAATATACGAAGTATCTTAAATTATAAATATAAATAAAATTTAACAAACGCGAACGTGAGCCTCAATAGTACCTGTGCAATAGTTCAATTGATTTAAGAATCGTCTGGGTATACTTTTCTTGCTAGCATTCATCATCATTGATGTGGAACACTATTTCTTTTTATATTTTTTTATTACATAGATAGGTGGACGGGCTCACAGCCCACTTGGTGTTAGTGGTTACCGAAGTCCATCGACATCTACAATGGCTGCCACCCACCTTGAGATATAAGTTCTAAGGTTTCAGTATAGTTACAACGGCTGCCCCACCCTTCAAACCAAAACGCATTACTGCTTCACGGCTGAAATAGGCAGGGTGGTGGTACCTACCCGTGCGTGCTCACAAGAGGTCCAACCACCAGTAAAACATCTACATCTAGATATTATCAAAAGACAAAACAAATTTAATCAAAAATAGTCTCAAGCGTTATATAATTTTATGCTATCTACAGACTGTGAGCAATTTGAATAGAATGCGCGGAATCTGGTAAACATTGTTATCTAGTCTACAAAACCAACAAAAAACATTGTCTTCTTGTCACTTCAAAGAAGTTGGTTTGCCAAGAAAACCTAAAGTCGTCTTGAGTATTTGCTTAAGAACAAACTGGTCGTATTGAATGTTAAAATTTATATGGTTATTTTTAAATACCTATAAATCAATTGTAGTGTGGAATCTATAGTCTCGGATTATCGGAGGGAGACTGTTTCGTGTTTTGTGGCTGACGGATTTTACTAAAACACGAATATTTATGCTTAATTTACTAAATGATTAGTGTTGTCTGTATAATTTGGATTGGTTTATTCCCATTTCGGTTCCTACGACGGTTTCAATATTTTCACCACATTTTAATAAACAAAATAAGTTAACACAACGTTAATTCAAAGATTCGGAATAGCCCTACGTTTTTTTAATCGCATAGATGGGTAGGCGACGTAAACATGGGTAGGCGATGTAAACGCCGCCACCACCTACCTTGAGACATGAGTTCTGAGGTCTCACAGTTTTTACAGCATAATGGCTGCCCAACCCTTCAAACCGAAACGCATTAACTACTTCACGGTAGAAATAGGCAGGCCCTAACATTTTCCAAATTAATTCATAGCTAAATATAATAAAAGCTTACTTTTTATTTCTAATCTCAATTCCAATAACGTTACTTACTATACAAAAGAAAACAATACTTGTATACTTTATTTGTATTCTGTAGGTCCATTATATACAAACAAGAGAACCGTTAGATACGTCATGTAACTGGCTCACAAAGGCGGATAAGCAGACAATCCTTTTAATTAACAAAACTTAATTTTGCACGTCACTGCCTTTCATGACGCTTCAACAAGGACAATAAATTTTATGCTTCTCGTAAAAAGTAACGTTTATTTTTACACGATACATACATACATCGGCTGTTATATATTTAGAAACAATATAATATTTACAGTAGATTGTTATCTAATATTTTACTATCACCACGCACCACATTTCGGATGGCAATAAATTATAATGATATTATTCTATTAGTGCTTATTTATCTAAACCACAAATCGCTCCAAAATAGTATTATTTTAATTTACTTACTGGTGGTAGGACCCCTTGTGAGCCCGCACGGGTAGTTACCACCACTCTGCCTATATTCGGCCGTGAAGCAGTAATGCGTTTCGGTTTGAGGGCTGGGGCAGTCGTTGTAACTATACTTGAGACCTTAGAACTTATATCTCTTATCTAAGTGGCACATTTACATTGTAGATGTCTATGGGCGCCAGTAACCACTTAACACCAGGTGGGCTGTGAGCTCGTGCACCCATGTCATCATCATCATCATCATCATCGGTTGCTCTTGGTAGAGCAGTCGTGGTCATGTGGAATTCTTGCTCATTAAAGCCTTGACAGATGTTTTCCACAGTTTGAATTGAACAGTTTTTCCATGTAATAAAAGAAAAAAAAACGTTTTTTTTTCTTAATGCGTTTTTGTGATTATCAATTCTGTGTTATCAGTTCTGTTTCATTTTTTGGTAATAGGCGAATGGTCAAAGTGCTCCGCTGGATGCGGTGGCCGTCAGGTTCGAGGCGTGATATGTATTGGAGGGAACGGCAGGAGGCTAAGAGATTCGGCATGTAGAGGAACCAAACCTGAAACTGAAAGGGGCTGTGGTGGGGACTGCTCTCCCTCTTGGTACCTGAGTGACTGGAGTGAGGTTTGTCTATATTCTTTGGCCATTGCCGGTCATTAGTAATAGTTGCGTTTACTCATTTTTATATGTTTTGAACTTTGCTTCGAAAAATTTGTTATTTTTAATTTTCAAATAAACGAATTACGCGACCTTATCTTGCTGAAATACACATTATATGATATAAAATACAAATTATTTATATAAGAATAATATTATAATAATACCTTGATGATACTAATCAGAAACCTTTCCTAAAGAACTGTTTTTGGAACGAAGTTCCTTATGGGACGATGCGGAGGGGTACCCTAACCGGGAAAACGTCCGTAACGTAAGATTTTTATTAGTAATGCACAGAGTGTACGACTTAACTTTGTAATAACGTACAAAAAATAACATATTTTTTTATCATTTATTGACCACGATCTCCGAGCGTTCGTTTGTGCAATACCCTAACTCTTATGCAAACAACCGTGAATGAAGTGTACCACAATAAGTTCGCACGTTACCGTGACCGTGGGTTGTTGCGAAACCTCCAGTTTTATTTTCTTTATACCTCGAATATAACTTTAAATTAATATTTTTATAGTAAGGAACTTCGTTCCTAACCGGTGTCCCACGACGCCACACATATTTTTTTTGGATTCTTTAATGTTATTAAATTGGTTAATAATTTAGATGCATTCTCTCATAGTGCAAAGGTCCCTGTGAAGCTGGAGTCCAGTCCCGAACTGTCTGGTGTGCCCGTGGTGGAATCGAAGGAGCAAACGGTGCCGCTCGAGACGGAGAATGTCCAGGAGTGAGGCCTCCAGCGAAGAAAATGTGTGTACCAGCACGGTGTACCAGCAAACCGGTTGTCAACCCAAATGTTATCAGTCCTCCAGCAGGTTGGTAGAGTATAATCCAATCCAATATTCCAACAAATATTTGATGCATGTTACAATTAATTCTTCACACATAAAGTGAAATCTAAAGAACCAGCAACAAGGGTTAAGGGCTTAATTTTAATAATTCTATTTTTTTATTTAATGATCTTTCACTTCACGGTTTAGTAACACATTTATATTGAAAAATAAGTATTTTGTGATCACGAGTTTTATCAAGTACAACAAACATTATTGTGCTAGAATTATATATTCTTCTTCCTATTCGTACACTCTTGACAGAGTGATCGTGGTCATGCATCAGTCGGATCCTGCGATACCGATGCTCACGCGATGCGACGCCATGTGGCACGATGTTTATATAGAATTATAATATATAAATGCACCTAACTGTAAAATCTTTGATTTTCCAATTATTTTCAATTCATTTTCTGTATGTAATTAATACATATAATGACATAATATACTATTTACCTTTTTTAGTTTCAGATCCTCAGCAGCGCGTCACGAGACATCAAATCAATACCCCTCCACATATCAGGGATAGGTCATATGCTGACGGTAAGTTGTTTTATAAAAATCGTCCAACGCTTTTTAATTTCCATTACGCTTTTTTTTCTTAGCATTTTTTTCTGCAACTATTTTATTTGTTTCACTATTCCCCACCACCTCAATTGATTTTGTTGTATTGTTTTCGTACAGGAGCATGTGTAGACAAATTGAATACATGTGCATTAGCGGTACAGGCACGTCTGTGCCACTACCCTTACTACGCAGACAATTGTTGCGACTCTTGCCATGGACGGTAAAAAGGTCATGCGGTAAGTTGCCATTAAATTCCCAGTTTTTTTTCTATACCTATGCAGGTAAGTTTATAGCCTCTCAGTTTTCTTGCATAATGGTTTTTATTTGTATGTAGATAGATGGTAATGCTTTCTCTAGTTTTAGCGATTAAACCGTAAAAGTATTTTTTTTTTCTTAAATGTTAATTCGGTTTAAAAACTAACAGACTGAAAACAAATTAACTTCGGCCAAGTTAATCTCAAGGGTCACCGAAACTCACACACAACTCGGTACAGTACGGAGATGAGCATGTACGAATGTATCAAGAAACTGACAATTAAGCGACGCTATTGAAATTTTTCACATTCCAAAACTGTAATATTCTCAAAGTCATGTGAATAAGGCAGTATCAAGTCAATAATAACAATAAGTCACCTCTAAATGGGCTCTAAGTTCATCTGTCCAAACAAGTGCTATAATTAATAGAATAACATTATCTTATCGCTTATCATTAACATTATCGTTAACCTATTCAATCTAATATTTTCTTTCAAACGATTAATTATTCGATTTATTTCGTTTATCTCAGATAAAAATAATGGTTTGAATCTTGGTTTGTATTTAGCTAAGCTTATGTTTTAGGTATATCTTTATTAATAGTAAAGTAATGTTGTTTCTTATTGTCTATGATTTTTTTTTATTTACATATATAAAATTTGCAAAATAATGTTATGATTCATGTTCGGTATTACTGCAATATAAAAAAAAAGCAATAACTACGAGTGCACATTATAATCTGCTGACGTTTACGTAAATAGAACTGGCGGGAACCCAAGAAGTATCAGTAACATTATTTTACGGTTAACTGAGATGAACAAAAAAAAAGATTTTTATCAGATTTTCATAAATATAAATACAATATCTATCTTATCATCTATATATATAAAAATGAATTGCTGTTCGTTAGTCTCGCTAAAACTCCAGAACGGCTGGACCGATTTGGCTAATTTTGGTCTTGAATTATTTGTGAAAGTCCAGAGAAGGTTTAAAAGGTGAATAAATATGAAAATGCTTGGAATTATATAAAAACAAACAATTTTGTTTTTTCTTTGATGTGTCCCCTGTCGCACGGATTCCTTTTGTTTCTTTTAAGTTTATTTTATACAAAATTAATTGAGGCACTACGAAGTCTGCCGGGTCAACTATTACTAATAAATATTACTTATAAAATAATTTTAAAGTTCAAGGCTTCTTGTGTGAAAAGTGCTATTAACGTTATTTTAGTAATATTTTGAACGAAGCCTCTAAAACCTAATCACCCGAATAATGAAAGACCGCAAGCGAAAGCTATTAAATACGGGTCGATACATTTTATGCTTCGATAATATTTAATTTAATTGAATATGGATATCTCGAAAGGTGACATGTTTTTTTTTATTGAATTGCACGTTTTAACGAGCGCAATTACCAGTGCTATTCATGCACTGGTTTACTGTGTCGTTTACTTCTTGTGAGTCCATACGGGTAGGTACCACCACCCGGCCTATTTCTGCCGTGAAGCAGTAATGCGTTTCGGTTTGAAGGGTGGGCAACCGTCGTACTGTTACAACTGAGAACTCAGAAGTCTTGTCTCAAAGTAGGTGGCGGCATTTACGTTATAGTTATTGGCTCCGGTAACCACTTAACCCCAGGTGGCCCGTAAGCTCCACCATCTAAGGAATAAGTAAGAAAATATATGCGCTAAGCCGGACAAGAACAAATATAAATCCAGATATGAAATACCACATTGTGGGCACGCACGAGTAGGTACCAAGGTCGTCATGTACACCTAAAACACACTGAAAGTGTTAGATTCCCGTCACGTGGAATGAGATATCGACCTCATGTCTCAAAGTGTTTGGCGGAATACATATTTTTTCTGATTCTTCTCGCTAGTCCACCATATATGAAAAAAACAAAAAGGATCCCAAATTTAATCAACATTTCTTTTCTTTTTACAGGAAAACTCGTGAGAACTGCTAAAGGCGCTATGATACGTATTTCGATACAAAACGGACGCATAGTGAGACGTAACATAAATACATAATTATGTAAAAGCGATACAATTACGTAAATTTATAATTCTTACAAACACTGCATGTAGCTTCAGCACGAATTAAATAACATTGACACATAACACAGACCAATGTATACGCGTTTATCAGACAATTGTGTATGTGTTTATTTGCCAAAATAACTCATATGTGTGATCACAATCCTTCGATTTATAAAGAAGATTTCATACTATTTCAAAAAATTGCTAATATGTTACAGGAACGTATCGACTTCAATGCGTGTATTTTTATATAAATTCTTGTCTTTTTAAGTATTAGATGTAGTACCGTGATCTCCGGTTTAGTTGTGTTTGGAGCTGATCTGTGGAATGTAGAATAGTCGGAACTTACCTGAAGTTGACAAAAAAAAAACAATGTTTTCATGATTATGACAACTTATGTTTAGATTAACAACATTCTAACTACATTGTATGTTGTAATCGTTCGTAATTAAAAATTAGGCTACGCATTTAGTTCTAGAACAAAATAGTATTTTATTGAATGTATGAGAAATTATAATATTCTTTTTTCGAGTTTTCTATTTTAGTTTTACTATTTTTAGATATTTCCTTCGTAATTTATTTTGGCGATCCCAACATGGATCCTTTCTGTATTATTAACTTTTGAAATATGTAAATAGTTATTTTTTTCATGTATAGTGCATTTACGTACCGGCTGTTTAATATTTAAATGAGTATTTAAGTGAAATATCATCACAATATGTAACTTATTAATATCGGTTTGGGTAATCAAACCCTTTTAAATTATCATTAAAGAAACATTACTAATTATGCATATAACAATGTACAAAAATAAAATAAAAGCTTTAAACACTATAGTTTGCGTTTATTTGATCCAGAACCTCGTCTTTGCGTTCCTATTATGGTTTAATAGATCCCTATTTCGATATCTGTGTGAGTTATGAAGCTTGACATTAAATGTATAAATTTGTATTCAGTTTAAAAAATCGATTTATTTTCAGTAGTGTATTTTAATCTCATCTCTTGGTTTAATATTTAAAAAGCTCATAAGCTAAAAAAAAAATCGTTTGCATAGCGTAGAACAAAGATTTTTTAATTAGAGAAATGGACTCTTTTTGATGCGGCAATGAATCTTATTATAGACCTAGAGTACCCTGTGGGTGCTACCTCTATGTATTATACAAAGCGTAAATCGCGAATGAGCCTGCCAACATGGGTAGGGTACATGGGTACCATCGCCCTGTCTATTTTTGTCGCGAAGTAGTCATCCGTTTTGATTTCACACTCTGGTAACCATAGAATGCCAGATTGGCTGTGAATTCCGGCACACAAAATATACACTTGGGCAAAAAGAATATTGCCTTCTGTACCGGCCGCATGACAATTTTAGTCAGAGAATACTGTAGCATATATGAAATATGTGAAGGTAATAATTTTATGGACCAGTAATGTCATTAATGATTGCACTATTTAGACCTATAAAAAGAAATTTGTAAGGCAAAACTACGTTAGCTTAAAATAATAACATTTTACAATTTTAAAATCTGTTATTATCCAGTAAATAGAGCAGAGAAACTGTTAACTTTGTTAGAAATTCGTTAAGAACGACTAATATTTAAAAAATAATAGTCATAATTTTAAAACAAGTCTAGATTACTGAGCTAACATTCTATTATACTAACATTCTGAAGAGCTCTTTGTTCTAAACGTACCTACTATCTTCACGAGTGTTTATGAAATCCACGGAATACCTTATTTATCTATTCCGTGATGAAATCTATATACTAGGCTGCACTAAAAGTATCGGGAATGGAATATTTCCACTGTTCCTGTCATATTAAAATATTTTTAATTGAAAACTCCTTGGTTTTAAAAATCGAATACCATTTATTTATTTTAAAAAAAAAGATTCTCGGTCTTGTCACTAGGTTTTGTCAAACTTGTTTAGTCGTTGAGAAAATGGAATTGACTCGAGAAAATTCAAGAGCGATGATTTATTATGACTTTCGAAGTGGTTTAACACAAAAACAGTGTGTTGACCGGATGATATCTGCATTTAGTGATGAAGCCCCATCCAAAACCACAATTTATCGCTGATTTGCTGAGTTTCAACGTAGACGTGTCAAGCTCAGTGATGATCCCCGTCAAGGTCGTCCAAAAACTGCAGTCACCCAAGAAAACGTTGATGCTGTGCGTAAGCTGGTTGAGGAAGATCGACATGTGACATACCGCGAAATTCAGGCAACTTTAGACATTGGCTCATGCCATGTCAAATACAAATAATCTTGCATGAACAATTAGGTGTAAAAAAGTTGTTTTCCCGGTGGATACCGCATTCGCTCTGTGAAGAGCAAAAAGCGGCTCGCGTTACATTGGTACGTCAGAACTCTCGAAAGATTCCACGCAGGATCCTCAAATGATGTATACAACATTGTATCAGGTGACGAATCCTGGATATACGCGTACGAACCCGAAACAAAAAACCAGTCACGAGTTTGGGTGTTCGAAAATGAGTTAAAGCCAACAAAAATTGTTCGTTCACGGAGTGTTGCAAAAAAAATGGTGGCCACGTTTGTCTCCAAAACCGGCCATGTTACGACTATTCCTCTTGAGGGACAAAGAACGGTTAATGCAGAATGGTATGCTAGCATTTGTTTGCCACAGGTCGTTTCTGACTCCGTAAACAGAACTGCAACCGCCGCATCATCCTCCATCACGACAATGCGAGTTCTCACACCGCGCACAGAACAAAAGAGTTTTTAGAGCAAGAAAACATAGAATTATTAGACCATCCGCCGTACAGCCCCGACTTAAGCCCTAATGATTTCTACACTTTCCCTAAAATAAAGAATAAATTGCGTGGACAGAGATTTTCATCACCTGAAGAAGCTGTGGACGCCTACAAAACGGCCATTTTGGAGACCCCAACTTCCGAATGGAATGGTTGCTTCAATGATTGGTTCCATCGTATGGAAAAATGTGTCAAATTTCGCGGAGAATACTTCGAAAAGCAATAAATACATTTTTAAATAGTAATGTTGAGTCACTTCGTTAATTCCCGAAATTTTCAGTGCCGCCCTCGTACTATAAATAAACACATTATAATCGCACGTCCAATCAACTATTATATTATAGGATCGAAATGTCTGAATCTGTTACAGGTAGTTTTCAACCTAAACGTGTAAATGGGAAAATTAATTCAAACGAAGATATTTTTTATAAAACTTTTAGAATAACCAATAATGCTATAATCAATGTTTTGATTTGTTTTTCTGTTTTCGTCTGTATTCTGTTCGCGTGTAATACACATTCAATTGATAATTATAAAGTATTATCAGTTACATATTGTTGTTTATGTAATCGGGTTAAGTTGTTTACAGTTGTAGTAATATTATACAAATGTTAGCATCAAAATTTATTTTTGCATAAATATACTTCCTATTCGAAAAACAATATAAAAAACTACAAATCTTGCGAGTCCGCACGCGTAGGTACCACCACCCTGCCTATTTCTGCCGTGAAGCAGTAATGCGTTTCGGTTTGAAGGGTGGGGCAGCTGTAATTAAAATTAGACCTTAGAACTCATGTCTCAAGGTGGGTAGCGGCATTTACGCTGCAGATATCTGATGATGGGCTCCGGTGACCACTTAACATCATGTGGGCCGTGAGCTCATCCACACAACTAAGCAATAAATAAAACAATCAAAAGATGGCTGTGAATTTGTGAATTATTAAACAAAAACTATTGAATTCGAGTACCAATTTCTCAGGTATCAAGGAACGCTGATTTATATATTTGCAACGACAGCAGAAAATTAAAATTCACTGGATAATGCAATGTTTGGGACTTATCTGTGTGCTATCTGGAAGTGCTTTGATATTATTAATGAAAAAACTATTCATTTCAATAGTCTGCATGAAACATTACGTAAGATTAGAACAGTACAAAGATGTTCATTGTAACCGGTATATAAATGCAAATGCTCTCCCATTTTATTTTATTTTTTATTGCTTAGGTGGGTGGACGAGCTCACAGCCCACCTGGTGTTAAGTGGTTACTGGAGCCCATAGACATCGACAACGTAAATGCGCCACCCACCTTGAGATAAGTTCTAAGGTCTCAGTATGGTTACAACGGCTGCCCCACCCTTCAAACCGAAACGCATTACTGCTTTACGGCAGAAATAGGCAGGGTGGTGATACCTACCCGTGCGGACTCACAAGAAGTCCTACCAGCAATATTTACGCAAATTATAATTTAGCGGATTTGATTTTATTACACGTAGATAATCAAAACGCGAATGTGACAAGTAGAGTGTTTGGATAATATGAAAAATTCTGAATGACTATTGAAAAATCTTACATTAATAAGTGTAGAGATACGGGCTATGTGTTACTTAAATTCTAAAGCGATTATAAATGTTTTGCTTGGAAAGATCAGAAGATGAAACAAATCTGCTGCTATACGAGCAGTATATAGCGGGCATTTCATGATTGCTTCAAACTAAATTGTGTATACTATGAAATTGCAAGAAGAGTCCTCGGGTTTGCTTGTATCCGCGGTGTGCGACGATTGGGCAAAAAATACCATAGACCAAACGATTCTTTCTTTTCTTCCTATTCAGGCCTTTCTAATTATTCAGGCTTTCAAAGTGTTATTTGTTGTAAGGCTGGTTTACGCTTTTATTACAATCGAACACAGATAAAACTAATTTGATCGTAGGATTTACCGCTTTTATATTTTCCATTTCTTTTATTTGAGTTTGTTACGTATGTATATATTATGTAACACAGAATGAGTTTTAAACGTGAAAACCGAAATAAAACTTCTCGACAATGCATAAATTTTCAAAAATACTGAGGATAAAGTATTATTATGAATCGGGTCAAGTTAAATTCACTCTTAAATGCGTAAATTATTTTACGATGTAATTTTGTCTGAAGCATTTATATAATCGCGTGTACAGTTTTATTTTCAGGTTTATGTGCACTAATTGCCAGTTTAATAGGCTTATTAAACGGGATATTAGCGATTTACGCATACAAGCTAAGATGGATCTTAAGCATTTCCTGGATAAATAAATCGACTAGCGATGTATGTACATTACTCTTGTCTACGGCTAGTCTTTGTGCTGCCTTTGACGGGAGATCGTTTAGAAAATGGACGGAAAACAACATTGTCACTGTGCTTTTAATTGTAATGAATTGTCTTAATGCCATTTATGTATCTTTGAACTTCTGGTTTGTCACTGCGAATAAAATAAATTGTTCATCCTAAAAAATATGCCTTTGTTTAATTATTTTTGAATATGAAATACTGAACACAGATTTTTCCGGTCACCGTACTCACCGAACCCGTCGCTTGCGACAAAGGACTCGACGAGTAAATTAACCCATAGACACAGCCCATTGAGTTTCTCGCCGGATCTTCTCAGTGGGTCGCGTCTCTGATCCGGTGGTAGATTCTACGAAGCACTGCTCTTGCTAGGACCAGTGTTAGCAACACTCCCGATTTGAGCCCCGTGAGCTCACCTACACGTTAAGGCGAAGCTGAAATAGCCTCTCAAGGCTGTCAGCATAGATGGGAAGAAAAAAACCGTTTTTTTTTTTATTGAATTGAGCATGAGACTACCGTGTGTTAACTAATTATCAGAACCAAGGGAAACTACAATGTGAATGTCGCCACACATCTCGAGATCTCAAATTCTAAGTTCCAGTCTTCCCGGCACGGCACATAAAATAGACTAGAATTGTTAGTGTTGTAAAAATTTAAGTAACTACTAGTGCAGAGTACCTAAATGATAATGAATGATTAACTGTGCTAAGATTGTTGTTGTTGATAAAGCAATACAATACCAAAATAGTGTTTGTTTTCAATCTTTATCTGCGATAACTATGTTTGCGGTTACAATTATTATAATAATTAATGGGAAGTAATTTTGAATAGCACTTTAATAAATTGTCACGATAACAAAGTCAACGAACGATAAAGTAATATATTATGGACATCACACAATTAATATACCAAAAGTAATATATCACGTAAATACTTCCAAAGGGAACTTACTAGTCACGCCTATATGTTATCACAAAATCGAAAGATAACACAAATCAGATACGAGTTTTTGGATCGATAAATCAATCCACTAGTGGTTTTTAACATTTTCACTTGTCTCGCGTGAGAAAATATTTGAGTAACGAATATGATGCCGCCTCCACCGCCTCCTCCGCTGCCGGCAGATCCAGTTCGTGTCGAAGCCAATGTCCAACCCACGGCTCAAAGACAAGAAATCAATGTAGCCATGATCGTACTAAATGTCGTGAATACTGTGACACACGTCCTGATAGGCGCGGTGGCGCTCAGCGCATTCATATTCGCCAATGTCTTCCACGGCACGAACAATCTAAAGCAGCACATTTATTTGTGCGTTACAGGGGTGAGTAGTTTGTTTAACTCGTTAAACCTTAAAATTAGCATCCGTTTCGTGATTAAAAACAAAAAATGCAACAAAATTGACCTAGTTACGGCTACACAATATGTAGGTCAGCAGAGGAGATGTTTTTCATTTGAATTTCATAATTTTTATGCAGACGTTCATAAGAAAACCTTGCAAGAGATATTCGTGAAAATTAAATTATAAACATTCCCGACTATTTTGTTTGTATGGAAGAAATAATATTGTTTTCTTTTATAAATTTCAGTACGTGATCTTAATGTCTCAAGCGATATTGACCTTCAGTCCGAACAATGGTTGGACTAATTCTTTAAAATATCCGAATAAGAAAATGGTGCACTGGGTGATGCAAGTTTCTGGGTCTATACTTGCAATTGCTGGCAGTATCATAAGGTTTACCAACTTGAATGAACATATGCAGACTGCTCACGGTATTCTAGGTGAGTCTATTATAATAGGTTGGGGAAAAAGTTTCTTCGCATTTTTTGAGAAAACTCACTTTTTTTAATAATTTTTATTTACATTTAACTAAAGTATGTAGGTACCATTTTGTTCGATAGCTTTTTGGTATCTTGTAGGTAGGGACATGATCCCATTGCTATAGAAATTTTAGGGCTTCTGATCAAAATACCGCGACAATTGGTTTTTCAGTCCTCTCGTGATGTTAACTGGACACTGCCTAAAAAATTCTGAAGAGATTGAAACAGGTGGAAATCTGAAGGTGCAAGGTCAGAACTTTACGGCGGATGCATCAACACCTCCCAGCCAAGCTCTCTTAATTTTTGCTGAGTGGCTAAAGATGTGTAAGGTCTAGCGTTATCATGATGAAAAACCACACCCCTTCTGTTGATTAATTCCGGCCGCTTTCTCTCAACTTATTGCTTTAATCTCATCAGTTGTTCACAGTAGAATTCAGAATCGATGGTCTTGTCTGGTGGTAATAGTTCATAATGAATAATGCCCTTCCAATCTCACTACACACATAACATTACCTTGTTGCGAATTAAACCAGGTTTCGCCACAGTTTGTGAAGCCTGACCGGCCTTTGACCACGACCTTTTTCGCACGTTTTTGTCGTACGCGATCTACTTTTCATCACCAGTTGTCAGCTTCTTCAAAAATGGTTCAGTTTCGTTACGTCGTAATAAAAAATCACAAATGAGTACACGGTTCATTAGGTTTCTTTCAGTGAGCTCGTGAGGTACCCAAATATCGAGCATTTTTGATGTACCCAGTTTTTTTCAAATTTCTTTTTTTTTATTGCTTAGATGGATGGACGAGCTCACAGCCCACCTGGTGTTAAGTAGTTACTGGAACCCGTAGACATCTACAACGTAAATGCGCCTCCCATCTTGAGATATAAGTTCTAAGGTCTCAAGTATAGTTATGCGCCAAAACTATTTTGTGGTCAATTCCCAGTTCTTCAGCTACGTCGTAACTACCTCCACCTTTTCAAAATGGCATCCATTTTATCCGTAACAGGGCAACCAGAGCGACGTGCATATTTGACATCAAAATTTCCGGATTGAAAACGCTTAAACCAAATTTGTGCTACTCTCACAGACACTGCACTAGGTCCATGAACACCGCAAATTTTTTTCGCGGCTTTCGTTGCATTTTACCTTTTTTGTAGTAAAATTTTAAGATGTATCGAATTTCTTCATTAGATTCACTCACCTTGATAGTACGAAAAATAAATAAAAATCACACATTTTCTTAATTCGAATTTGGAATCATCTTCTTTAAAATTTAAACTTTTAACCAAAATCAAAACTAGTCAGATACAAATACTATAGCCAAAGAGATTTTGTTACAATAATTTTTGTTATTATAATGCGAAAATAATTTTTCCCCAACCTAAATAGGTTGACTAAATAGTCAGTGCCACTAACATAGAATCTAAAGACTACTAAATATTTTAGTGTTTTCTTTGGCTCTCGCGAGTCGTAGACATAGTTATATTTACTTTTACGGCTTAATCTCGTGTTTCTTATTGTACATTATTTCCGACTCCGCCTAGACTAGATGTCCTTGACTACGAAAACTGTCAAGTAGGTACTTGAAAAGTCCAAAATAAAAGAATGACACTAAAAAACTAATGATTAACTTAACGATTTTAAATTTTAATAATATGTCTATATTTTTCATTGCGAAGATGGGTGGATGAGCTCACGACCCTCCTGGTGTTAAGTGGTCACCGAAGCCAATAGGCATCAATGCCATGTCTATCGGCTGTCAATCAATCCATGTCTGTCTACGTCCATGCCGCCGCCCATCTTGAGACACGAGTTCTAAGTCTCAGTTTTTACGGTATATCGGATGCCCCAAGCTTCAGACCGAAACGTATTAATGATTCACGGAGAAATAACTAAATATAATAATATACTATATAATACGTAATTTTTTGCATCGACATCACAATCTTTAATTTTCTCTACATCTATCGGACATTGATTTGTTTTGTAAAATTTATTTGAGCAGATAAGCAACGATGATTAAAATGCCGTATCATTAGTGTACAATGTCAGTAGGTACAAAAGACTGATTTGTTTTTAATTGTCGACAGATAGCCATAATATTGACATAACCGTCTTTAGAACGCCACATTAATACAACCTCCTTATTTTCCAGGTCTCGTCGCCTTAATCTTGACTGTGATAAGTCTCATTGGAGGAGTAGTGAACTTGATATTCCCTAAACAAACGTCCGCATTGATACTGAGAAGTCTTCACGCTTGTTTTGGCTTGTTGACCGTGTCAGTAGCTTTTATTTGTTTATGTCTCGCTTTTGATACGATCTACAGGATAGTTATGGGTGACGTGAATGCAAATCTGTCTATCGCATTTACAGTAATGGCGCTGATCGGTGTTCTATCTTCTACGGTATCAAATTTAACTAGGAGGTATATGAAACGTTAGCTTAGTGATGGTCCTTACAACATTGACTCATGGTATCATATTCAAGAACCACGTATTACCTGCAGTTAGAATGTATATGAATAAACAAATATTACACATATACATTCATTGAAATCGCTGTTTGTATAACTCTTCAAAGGCACTTGCAATAGATAACGCACTCAATTTTGTTATAATTTCAAACATTATATTTGACCTGTTGATTTCACTCAAATAACATTAAGACTACACGAATATTAGTAAGAATCAGGAACGCTATATAAACGTTTGAATTACAAGACGTGAAACGGCAATTATTTGTATCATTTTACATAGATACAAATTTCATTGACGTCACTATTGACTATTGTGTTGCATTTGTACTTTTTTCAGTTTTATCTAAACTTGAAACTAAGATACATTTAAATAAATGTTTTAAAAGTCTATTTATTGTTCTTTGTTTAATAAATAACATTTTAAAATAAATATTCTTTTATTTGAATATAGAGCGTTGTGTGGACAAAAATTATTTATTTAGAAACTACTTTAAGTTAATGCTCAGTTAATATATCTTTGTATAATACAGGCAGCGGCTTGGCTCTGCCCCTGGCATTGCTGACGTCCATGAGCGACGGTGACCACTTACCATCAGGTTGGCCGTATGCTCGTCTGCCTACAAAGGCAATAAAAAAAAAGAAGTTTAATACACTTGTACAACATAGCAAAACAAAAACAAAATTCAAATTGAAATGTGATAGTTTTTATCATTTTTACAAAAGCGATACTTACTGATTGATTGATTTCTTATTGTTTCCTTTATTGGCTTTTTAAATAGCATTTGTGTATATCTAGGTACGTTATTCTGATGAAAAAAAAGTCATAGTCATAAAAGTCATAAAAGATTCTTTATTTGTTTTTATTATCCAATCTTACACTAAATATCACACCAATAAGCAAATTACATTAACTAATTCTAGTTTTTTTTTTTTTCTATAATTAAGAATACTGTAATATCTGAAAGTCATAATAAATCTGAATATAATCATATTTATATAAGATATCAGGATTTCAAAAAATAATACATATACTAATACTAAATTTATTTTATTAAAATAACGGATAAAAATCACGGTCGAGTCAATTTATATTTTCAATTAAAATTTCTACACTACAAAATATTTATGAAACATATTCAATCGCGTTATATTCTAAAAATGATTATGAAACTACTGATGAACGACGAATACCTTATTATGACAGGTAATGCTATGAAGTGCAGGAACAGTACGACGCTGCCCGCTTTTATTCTGAAATTCATTCATAAAGTTGTGATACCGTTCATTTACTTCATCGTAGAATGAACGGTACTTTCACAGTCCTTTGCAGGAATAACAGCAGTTCTGTACGTAGAAGTTATAATGACAAAGGCGAGCTTGAACCGCCAGGAAACAGTTGTTCAGTTTATCTTCGCATTCTAAAACAAAACAAAAAAACAGAATATCAAGTGATCAACCGAAATAAATTCCTTTAATCTATCGTATGTGTTGCTATTTTAGAGATTTAGGGTAGGTTTTCGAAAGTCGTTTCAATAAACCGCTATTATAAGATATTATATAAATATTGGTTACACTAAAACTAGATAATAAGTTGTCTGTGAATATATAAATATCAGATGACAACCAAATTTTTACAAATAAATCCAATATACGATAGTCAATTTAATGGAAGATATTTAACCAAAATTATAATGACAAAATAAAATTAGTATCTGAATGTCCTCGGAGCCAGTTATTTATGCATCATTAAAGATAATTCAAAAAACTATTGGTCTGAGAATGACACAAATGATATGGGACCACACGAGAATGATGAAAATCTGTTCACCTAGATTTTTTTAGGAACCACAGATAATAAGTACTATTGAATTTACAATCACCTCCTTTCTTTGAAGACTGTTAAAAATGCATTTGAATATGATCTCAGAGGATATCAATATTATCTCACGTGAATATTGACAATCGTGATAATAAGCCACGATATAGTTCCATTTCCACTGTAAAATAGCCAAACGTTCCTGTTTGTATAGTTGGAGTGGTATTATGTCAGAACAATTCAGAACTGGTCCTCACATCGTAGTATGTCTCGAGGGATTCACGTTGTGGTGTGGACCTGAGTCTGCTTAAATATACGCTTAATATCTGGCGAGCCAACCCCCGAAGAAATAGAGGCGATAGGCGAGATCACCAAAGAAATAGAGGTATATAGTTAAAACAAAACCTACCTCTAGGTCCGGTTTCTCTAATAATGGGAGGCCGATTACTCGAAGTAACGACTTTTTGAGATTCTGAAAGATGTGTTATAACTATAAATATTTATGAATATATTAATGTAAAAGCTGCATATTTCACTGTCATTCTAGTAATCAGATTGTTATGTGGTGACTCTTATAATCAATACTCTGATAATGGATATAAGTCCGAATTTGAGTTTGTTTCTTCTTACTCTACCGATCGCACCGGTACTATATTAGAGGTATACAGAATACGCACATATGGTACTTTTTATATATAAATATATAAATGGTACCTTTGTATGCACCTTGATATCCGAAGGTTTTTTGTGCAAAGCTGCTTGGAAAAAGTAAGTAGCATATAAAATGAAAGTAGAATTATCATTTATTCTGAATTCACTACTCGACTTTAAAGGTATGTGTTTATTTTAAGATTTTTTTACCTAATTATTAGTTGTAAAGGTTATCCCGTAACACAACAATCTATGGGCTATTTTTCAAAAAATAATAGGATCAGACTTTGATTCTTCCCAATGGCCCATTTATTTTCTTGGGAATTATCTAGAAAACTGAATAATTGCTAAATGTTATTATGAAAGAAAACAATATGATTACATGCTGTGGTATGTACTAACCGATAGTCAAATCTGGCGGTAGAGTAGAAATGGTAGGACAGCGCATTTCGCAAGATTTCTGCTCATGAGGTCTCGCAGTCTTGCAATCAGCTTCACCGCCCGTGCCGTTGGTTTCAGGTTGAGCACAGATTACTGATCGCGTTTGTAAACCTACTTCAGATGTACAGTTCCCTGTGCACTGCAAAATTAATATGATTTCACCATCATCATCATTATTCATCATCATTATCCTGCCCTTTTCCCATTCACCTGGGGGTCGGCACAACATGTTTTCTCCTTCCATACTAGACTTGCGCAAAACATCACTTCCCAATGTAATGTGATATGACATCACTTTTACAGACAGGTGATATTACTCGAAAACATTACACATCACTCTTAACATTACTCGGTGCGTTCAATAGATACTGTGACGACGAATACATTGTATCTATACACCCGAATCATTACCTAAGTGATGTGTTGATACACATCACTTAGGTAATGATTCGGGTGTGTCATTACAGTAGTGTATTACTTGACAGAGATTGACTTACTTAATAATATAATAATTTTATTTTTTACTTAATATAATTTATTGTGGGATGAACGGATTTCATATGGCGACTTAGACTGCAAATTGAGCTCGACAATAATGTTAATATACGAGAGCAGTAGATGCATTGTTTCGGCGCGATATCCTCAAAGTGCATCCAAGGAGGACTGTACTTTCATTTAGACGCCGTTATTTCTTTCACTTATTAAACACGCATTAAAACAAATAATAAAACTATCTTCAAACAAGTGCTTAAGTAATTCAAATCAAACACAAAAATTAATATGAAATATTACTAAACAATTACGAGCGACTAGCGATTTTACAAAAGTTGCGAATAAAAAATTAAGTAAGTACTTGCGGGAAACTACCGGCTGGCCGCATGAAAAATATAAACACAAATACCTATATTAAAATTCAGACGTACCATAGGTATAAAAATGTACCTAGCGGCCAGGACATACGGTTCCAAATCACTAGGAATAATTCCGTGTCGCTTGCTCATTTATTTTGCGTCGATCGGTCTGTCTCGCTCGCTCGGTTCCGTTCGTGTATTAAGCAACATTACACGACAAAGAAAGAAACATGTTGGGTGATGGTGTGATGTTTGTTTCCTTCGCGTAATGTGTGATGTTGCATTACATCGTAGAGTAATATTACCCGAGTAATATCACTCGCATTACTTACACATGTCTAGATGTGTATGAACACATGATTACTTAAGTGATGTGTATGAACACATCACTTAAGTAATGATTCGGGTGTGTCATTACAGTAGTGTATTACTTGACAGAGATTGACTTACTTAATAATATAATAATTTTATTTTTTACTTAATATAATTTATTGTGGGATGAACGGATTTCATATGGCGACTTAGACTGCAAATTGAGCTCGACAATAATGTTAATATACGAGAGCAGTAGATGCATTGTTTCGGCGCGATATCCTCAAAGTGCATCCAAGGAGGACTGTACTTTCATTTAGACGCCGTTCTTTCTTTCACTTATTAAACACGCATTAAAACAAATAATAAAACTATCTTCAAACAAGTGCTTAAGTAATTCAAATCAAACACAAAAATTAATATGAAATATTACTAAACAATTACGAGCGACTAGCGATTTTACAAAAGTTGCGAATAAAAAATTAAGTAAGTACTTGCGGGGAACTACCGGCTGGCCGCATGAAAAATATAAACACAAATAATACCTATATTAAAATTCAGACGTACCATAGGTATAAAAATGTACCTAGCGGCCAGGACATACGGTTCAAAATCACTAGGAATAATTCCGTGTCGCTTGCTCATTTATTTTGCGTCGATCAGTCTGTCTCGCTCGCTCGGTTCCGTTCGTGTATTAAGCAACATTACACGACAAAGAAAGAAACATGTTGGGTGATAGTGTGATGTTTGTTTCCTTCGCGTAATGTGTGATGTTGCATTACATCGTAGAGTAATATTACCCGAGTAATATCACTCGCATTACTTACACATGTCTATTCCATACTCTTCTATCATATACTCACTCCCTTCTTACCCATAACGTCTTTCACGCAATCCATCCATTTCTTCTTAGGTCTACCTCTTCCTCTATATCCTTCCACATTCATAGTTAACATTCTCTTACCAACCTCATTTTCATTTTGTCTCATCACATGTCCATACCATTCCAAACGCGCACTTCTGAGCTTCTCTGTCGCATCATGATTTCACCATCGTTTATTAAATATACCTTGACAGACGGAGCAGCTGACACAGTTACATCTTTATGAATAAGTTGAACTAAAAAAAACGATTTTCTAACGATGTGAAAAGCAAACAGTGTCATCATTCCAACACGTATCAAGCTGAATTTTATTGGATATAAAAAAGTCAATATCTGCGCTGTACTTCTAATCAAATGAGCTATAAAAAAATTACGTCCCAAATACTCCTAAAGAACTTATGTGGATCTTGTCCAACATCCTTGAAGGAGTCCAAGAAGTAGACGGTTGGATGTAGGTATAGGCTGATTAGAATATTATTTCCATACCATTCCTACAATTGAATACCTTGCACCCGTTTAGTAGCATCAATTAGATCTGAAGTAATCAACTAAGATATTCAACACTGAGAGCTGGAAGAACGATTTTAGCCTTGCTATAGGATAGGTAGCCTTGTCAATGAAATCCGAGAACTTCATTGGTTTCAGTGTCGCGTTATATCTAACAAGCTTTACAGAGTAATTATACACTCTATCACGAAACGTCGCGTTCAATTAGTTAATAGCGTTTATATAGCGCTATTAAACTAGCACAGGTGTCATTTTACATTTTATTTTATTGAGAACACGATGGCTACTATAATTTACGAGTGCATATTTTTTTTATATACTGTCTTTGAACTAGACAAACCACTTTTCTCGGTAAGTCCCGCTCTAAGAAAGATTTGCAGAGCCACTTTAAAGAGTTTGATTTCAACTTCCAAAGACACTCAGATTTATTACTGAAAGAAGATATTTTAACAATAGCATTCACAGATGTTAAATAAATTGGGCTAGTTGATTTTGAAACTAAAACCGTTAACGACTTTCATGTTACTACAAATTTATTTATTGCACTTTAAAATACATTTGAGTTATGGCCAGACAAGCTAATATGAGAAGTGA
The DNA here is from genome assembly GCF_030267445.1 of Bombyx mandarina. Classification (NCBI taxonomy): domain Eukaryota; kingdom Metazoa; phylum Arthropoda; class Insecta; order Lepidoptera; family Bombycidae; genus Bombyx; species Bombyx mandarina. The sequence goes on along the minus strand of NC_143225.1, from coordinate 6,877,684 downwards.
GACATAAAGTATGGGCTTCGATTTCCATTTGTATATTATATTATGAGAGTATCAGCTACGTACAAGCCGGAGTAAAACCCAAATGTAGTCTAGAGTTTTTTTTGTATCCATTTCAATAGTACTCACACAAGATAACGATACCAAACATATTTGAAATTATTGGACAGCATGCAAACATACATTTTTGTTGATATATGCGGTCAAAATATACATAATATATATTAATATGGGGTACATATTTTATGTATAAAATTAGGTATCTTTGTATTCCTTAGGTTATTAATTTAATATAAGTTGACAAATTGAATCTTTTACATTTATTTTGATAATTTTACAATTCGTCAACTTGCGAAACAAAAAATTTATTGGTAAAGTACGTATGTTAAATAAACTATCTAATTTTTGATAATTTTTAGTTAGTCATGTAAATAATTAAAAACACTTTGATGACAAGTAAATCGTCGTATTCTGTAAACAATATCCGCGGTACTCAAAGCGTCGGAAATTGTAAAATGGGTAATAACTAACCCAAGTATTTCAGACTAACCTTGCCCCAATCGCTGAAGTACCAAGTGGGAGGGCAGTCGGCGCCGCATTCCCTTACGTGATCAGGCTTAGGGTCCTTGCATGCCGAATCACGAAGATGCCTACCGGTGCCACCGATGCACAGAACTCCGCGAATCTGTCTTCCTTTGCACTTTGAAGTGCAACGCGACCAGTCACCTTGGAAAGACCGAAGGGAATTTTAAGTAATGAACAAGGTACCGTCGCTGTTAAACCAATATCCGCTATGCGATAGAAGTGTAACTATTTATTTCATAATACACAAAAATTTGAGTAGTAAACTATAATAGTTACAATGTCAAACTAACAAGTCCACATGCATAGTTATACTCCTAAATCATATTTAGTTTTGAATTTGCTATTGAGACAAACAATTTACTGGTGGTAGGACTTTTTGTGAGTCCGCACGGATAGGTACCACCCCGCCTATTTCTGCCTTGAAACAGTAATGCGTTTCGGTTTCAAGGGTGGGGCAGCCGTTGTAACTATACTGAGACCTTAGAACTTATATCTCAAGATGGATGGCGCATTTACAGATGTTTATGGGCTCCAGTAACCACTTAATACCAGGTGGGCTGTGAGCTCGTCCACCCATCTAAGCAACAAAAAAAAAACAACATATTCAAAACATTATGTCTTAATAATTCTAAATTTAAAAAAACATTGCTATTAAAATAAAATAAAACACACAATATTACTTCTCACCAGTAAACCATTGCCCTTCTGAAGACTCGCATGACAGGGCAGGCGAGCAGCTTCTGCTTGTTTGAGGTTCTTTTCTTGGAGCACATCCTGAAGGATCAGTACAACGCACACCTCTTGTTTGCACGCCACCACCGACACACCACCCGATACACTACGAGAAAGAAAAATATTTTAATCCAATGAAAAAATTTTGATGCTCTAGCAATGTGAAAATAACCTATAATTTTAATCAGAAATTACAAATTACAAAAATAAAACATTTCGAAAATCTAAAATTTAATTATAAACATGAAGATAAAAAATTAATAATTTGGCGAGTGTGTAGATACAATAGATCATTATGGTAATTGGGCGATAAGTTTTTTTAAATCAAATAAACATAATGAAGAACTTAAGAATATAATTAAATATCAAGGAAACTTTGAATGGGTTAATAATATATTTTTGGGATTTAAGATCAGATCGAGATGGAAATGGGAAAACCTACTTTTTTCCTGCAAAGCGATTAGTATACGGCGAACTTGAAGCTAAACATTATAATTCAATGTAATGCTTCTCTCTAAGCTGAAATCAAATCAGTTGATTTCGGAACAGATTAATTATATCTCTATCTCTTATTTAGAGTCAGCTTTTTTAGGCAACACAAATACCGCCACCTGTCTTATGAACCATACTCATGGTACATAACGAAAGAAAGAAACAAACAAACCCACATATATTATTTAACCATTAGATTATTCACCTACATTAATCCAGTTTCAGTGTAATAAAACACACAAACAATAAAATCTCAAACATCACTGATAGCTACAATTTCGCAAGGAGACCTTAAAATAACAATATACTTATTTTCATTTTCGTCATTTTCAATAAATCATAGGTGGTTTTTGTGTAACAGTTTCGTCAATTATTACGAAATGCCATAAACGTGATGTATACCGACAAAAGCATTAATGTGACCTACCTCCGACCATTCGGTGTAAAGCCAGCCAGCTGCCGCATTAAAACTATATTCTGGGCCGATTTCGGATTCAGTAGTATTGATGGATACGGTATAGACGGGGCCTTCGCGGAATGTGTCGGTGAGTTCCTTGTTTCGAGTTCTCTTTGATTCAATACGTCTAACCGGGCCCAAACTTAGGTCATCGCAGCTTGGGATGTTACACATTTCTGTTGTGGGTGGCTTTGGAGGTGGACATTTGTGGTCACTTATCTATAAATAATAAATAAATTACACTAACAATCACGCCATGTTAACTGGTCCCGTTGCTAAGTTCGTAAAGAACTTGTATGGCAAGTACCAGATAACGGAAATAAATGTAAGACTTTTATTATACACATAAATATATGTAATAAACATTCATTACCCTGGAAAATACATTTTATATTTATCATACAAATATCTTCGCTTGGCGCGATTCGAACCCGCGACCCCCTTGTGTAGTGACCATGTCACTTACCACTACACTAGATGGCCGTTCTGTGAGAATAAATCATTTATCACGGCCAGTTCTATATGAAAGAATATATTTCTGTTGATCTAAAAATGGTCTCTAATGAACATTTGATATAAGTTATTAACCTTGGTAATTCCTTTAGAGTGATCCTGTACACATCCTACTATCCTTGTTCGAGTGGCAGGTCCACATCGGGGACAAGGAGACCAGGAGGCTGCCCTCCATCTTGGTGGACAGGGCACGTTACCACATCGTCGTCTCCGACCGACTGGAGGTGAACCAGTACAATGGACCGATGATACCTCTCGATCTCCAGAGCTTGTTGATTCTACACACCTATATTTTCCTAACTAGAAAAATAAAGTAAATTATTAATCTATACATATTATAAATAAAATTGGAGTGTCTGTTTGTGATATTGAAATAACCGCTTTTTACTACATGCATATGAATATATATACGGTACATACACCAAAATAACATTTTTTACAATTTTTGTCTGTCTGTCTGTTTGTTCCGGCTAATCTCTGGAACGGCTGGACTGATTTTGACGGGACTTTCACTGATAGGTAGCTGATAATATAAGAAGTAACTTAGACTACTTTTTTTAGACTAGCTTCGCCCCGCGGCGTCACCCGCGGTACGACAATAACCGCGGGTAACATCGAGGGACTCAACTATCAATAATAAAATTTAATGTTTCCGAAGCGAAGCGAAGGCAGGTCGCTAATTGTACAATATAGTTTGAATATGTATGCATTGAGTGTTTATTTTCATTTGACATCAATTACCTGAATTCCGCCACCACAGCTTCTTGTGCATTGGGTGAATGACAAAATTCTCCACATGAATTTTCTGTTGCCAATTACATTTGCCTCGAGGCCAGTTTCAACACTCGTCTGTTCATTGGAAGTGCTCGGATGATCTAAATGTCTCGGTATATTCCCTGTTGCCCTGGGATAAGCATCAAAACTGTGATGTCTCCTTGTATGTTTAGTAATAATAGCTGGTACGACATCTGGTATTTCTGGCCTAGCTTCATCACCTTCATCAATCGGAGAGTCCGTAAAGTATTCATATTTAATGTTCGGCTTTGGTTGAGTATAAAGAATCTGAAAAAGAAATTGATATTTATAATGGTATACCAAAGATTACTAAATAACTTTATGACATTCGACACTTGAGTGAACTATCTTCTATGTTTCCTGACAGCTATGACTTATTCTTCTTTCACTATGCCCCCAGCATTACCATTTTTTTTATTGCTTAGATGGTTGGCGAGTTCACAGCCCACCTGGTGTTAAATGGTTATTGGAGCCCATAGACATCCACAGCGTAAATGCGCCACCCATCTTGAGATATAAGTTCTAAGGTCTCAAGTATAATTACAACGGCTGCCCCACCCTTCAAACCGAAACGCATTACTGCTTCACGGCAGAAATAGGCACGGTGGTGGTACCCACCCGCGCGAACTCACAAAGGGTCCTACCACCAGTAATTATGCAAATAAATCCAGTATCCATGAGCAACGGTAATTATTCATTAGTTAGATGATCCGTAAGCTGTTCTGTCTTCTAGAGCTAAATATACATAAATTTACTGACCATAATATCAATAGGATGATATATGGGTCCATTTGCATGCACATTGTCCAGTCCAGCAGTACGGGTATAAAGAAATCTGGCTCCAGCCGCCTCATACATTCCTGGAGCACTCACGGCAAACTCTCCATTTAATATATACGAGCTATTCGACAGCCTCAGGGCTGAAAATAAAAATTATTCATCAGACTAAACACTTTTAATATAAATGTATTCTATTTCATTTTTTTGTTTTCGTAACAAATGCATTTTGCTTATTTATTACGTAATTCGACGGCGTGTATACTCGTACACCTGTCAGTCCAAATTGATTCAGCCTAACGCATAATAGTCAAGGTCAATACTGTATTCGTCATCGCCGAACAAAGTGGGCGTTTCTGTTGTGGTGAATCGCGAGTGATTTACAGTACTAGTACACAGCTGATTGATAAGTGGCCAACCTCATATTTGTGGGCCATTTGCTTTCATCAATGGACTGTTAAACTCATTGTGTACCATTGAACTGATTACTGATAGGATGACAATATGATTATTAGTTATGGATTCGAATTTTATAGAGCGTCTTCTAAATTTTGATACTTGAACATTTAATGAAAATGCTTTTGACTAAAGAAAAGAGTATCTATGATAAATCATTTAGATAAGAATTTATTAGAATATATTGTCTAACTAAAACACAGATATAATTTTATACGGATGATTATAGACCACTATATGACATTAGATGGTAAATACTCCAAGACCAAGATCAAGCTATGAGCACCTTTACTCCCTCTCTGTCTAAAACAACAAGTCCAGCAGGGTTTTTTATCATACCCTAAAACCATTAAAGTCAGTAACATGTAAATCAATTTTTGTTACTTAACTTACCGATATAATTTTCGCTTGAAGCTAATTCTGTCACATTAATCCGGCACGCTCCCCTTGGGACGGTCGCTACAAAAGTGTAGCCCAGTGGCAGTCGAGGCTTCGAGAACAATCCTGAAACGAGCCTTCTTCCACATCTCAGCTCCCGAGAATTGCTGCCTGCTAATACAGACTCCCGTCCGATTACCTGAGAAAATAATTGGTTGAAATTAATATTCATGCATTTGGGTTTTTCCTTATAGCTTTATGCACAAGTGTTTGACAAATGCCTTCACAGACAGTAAGTCCTAGATGGAAACTAGGCCAAAATTTCCGTTGAGAGAGCCACTTTTTTCCCCTACTTATTCGCTGGTATGAGGTTATTCCATCTACGCTCTGATGGGTAGGTGAGCTCACGGGCTTAACCTGAGAGAATTTTCTAACACTAGCCCCAGCAAGAGCAGTGCTTAGCAGAATCTACCATCGGATCGGAATCGCGAGCCACTGAGAAGATCCAGCGAGAAAGAAACTCAGTGGAAGAGCGCCACCATCATGGGTGAAATTGTGCTAAGAACCTTTCAGATAGTATTTTTAATTAAGAAAATTGCGAAAGCTTAAACAGTTGAGAACATGAAATTTTCAATAGAATTAAATTTTAAAACAAGATTATTAACTATAATTTTGTTAATATTATAATTTTACGTGAGTAACTTGATTAATTGTCAACGTAGATTAATAATGTATAAAATTTATAAAGTCTAATAACTGATAGTAGGGGCTTGTGAGTCCATACGAGTAGGTAGCACCACCGTGCCTATTGCTGACGTGAAGCAGCAATACTTTCTGGTTTGAGTGGTGGACAACCATTGCACTTTACAATTGAGAATTCGATGAAATTGAGACGAGACTCATGTCTGGAGGTGGGCCGCCGTATTTACATAGTGAGGTCCATGGGCTCTTGTAGCCTTAGGACCGCGTTATTGATTAGCTCATTCATCCATCTAAGCGATAAAAAACACTCTTCCGTTTAAGGTAAAACTGGCATTCCAAATATAAATATCAAATAGATACAAGCCACTTTCTATGCTGCCGATGCAACAACAAAATGGCAGTAAATATTGGTAGCGTTGACCTTAAAGGTTATGTCAGCCGTCAATAACATCAATAAACTTTCAGATTATTCTCAAACAAAGATAAATGTCGGCGCGATGCACATCCCATTGCATTGACGAGCATTAATTGCGTTGCACCCAATGTCAAACAACAATGCTCTCTACACACAATAGGTTGTTTCCACAGCATATTGTCCAAGATACCGCATTATCTCGGCCAGTCTAGGGTAACAAAGTGAAGGCGATTTACGACGCTGATTGAGTTGGAATGAGACAATTGGAATATCAAATTGAGAGAAAGGCGTGCTAGTCTCAATGCGTGTTTATCTTGTAAGTGATGTTCACTTATAAATAAAGAAGATAGGGTGTTTGCTGCCAACAAAAACCGATAAAGATAAAAACAACAAAGGTACATTTATGTTTCTTAGGTGATAAAAGCATAAAGAGCTTAAAGACACCTCGATATAAATGCGGCCGATCTTGAGAGGTTGTGTAGAGTCCCCGTTCCCTATGATGCTTCTCAAACGAAGTACACCACTCGCCAACTCCATCAACTAAAAAAACCTATATACATGGTAGCAGAAATATACTGCATCATAAAAGCCCCCTATACTCATATATACTGTTAAAATCAATCACTTTGTTTTCCTATTCCAATCGGCAATCTACTGTGCACCAGTCGCTATTTGTGATTCACTTCGATAAATCGGCACGACATGAGAATCCTCTCATCGTGGCCGCCGGGAACTACATAGTCGATCCTGCGGACGAAATGGTAAACAGTCGATGTCGCCCAAAACACGTCATTTCTGATCGTCCCGATCCACTAACGGTGCTTTTTGGCACCCCAAGCACCGGTCATCGTTTTCGTCGACCCCATGCGACGAAGGGCTCGGCGGTAAATTAACTCACACACACAGACACAACCCACTGAGATTTTCGCCAGATTTTCTGAGTGGGTCGCGTTTCCGTTCCAGTGGTAGATTCTGGGAAGCACGGCTCTTGCTAGGGTTCGTATTAGCAGCATCGTCAGTTTTGATCCCCATGAGTTCACCTACCAGTTAAGGTCTCTCTAGACCATCAGCTTAGGTATGAAAAAAAAGCTATTTGTGACAACACTATTTTTCCTAAGTCTCTTACGTTTTTCATTATCTGCCCTTATTAAAAATTATCGCTTTATAAAGTCTTGTTATGTTATATTTAATCAAGAATAGAATGCAGGCCTAACGACATGAGCTAAAATATTATACCCACAGACCATAGATTAAAAAAATAATCTAGTATTATTTACACTTAAGCTTACACTTGAAAGCGGGTTTTGTCGTTTTCATTACTACGCCTTGAGATATGTAGTCTCATTTATATACTAAAATAGTTCAAAGGTATGCATGATTAATTTGCGGCAAAAGTAGAAAGGTTGAAACTACCATTGTAGCCTCTAAATATCAGCTACCAGTAATTACGTTGTAATTTTTAGGTTAGGTTTTTAACGCGGTTAAGATAGTACGTTCGTGAATACGGGTTAACTACGTATTTACTAAAGAATATACATATATATAAAAGCATTTAAGTCCCGGGATGGTTGCATAACTCGATACGAGTACACCCATCGTCATGTTCATTAGGCCACTCACATCACTACCAGTTTCATGCATCTTTATGACCGGATAAGCCGTCAACAGCTTGCACGAAAGAATCAAGATTTTTACCACCCATTTGAATGAACTCGCAAAGATTCTCTTGTTTATTATTTGTTGTTAATATGTACTTTAAATTCGCTATAATAAAAAAACTTTTAGATGTCTTTATTGACATGCATATAAATACAAATTACCGTTATACCATAGTCTTAAGTACTGAGGTATTCAATTTTAGATCTCTTATGTTCTCAGTGCTGTTGAGTTTGTAATAAATAATTAATTAATACTTCACCCTTTATGACTTTTAGTTATTCTCAAAGAGGGTTGATCCAAGGCAGGCCGGCGGGTCGTAAAACTTATGCCAAATCGCTACGCAGGATAGTAAGATACAGGACGACACGCTGTGCCAATGCTACATAATATGAGTTAATGGCAAGAAAAATAAGATTTCATGGCTTCCGTTACTTAACGTTTCACACTAAGCAGTTGCAAATTAATTTGACTTCAACGAATTGAAACAAAACACACACACACACACAGTGAAACTAGACGGCTTTAAGTATCCCACGACGCCAGCGTTATCTCAAATGCGAAAAAAAACCATTACATTTGCATTTTATCATATGAAGGTATAATTTAAGAAACATTGTCCTTGTTTGCTATTATTTAAATCGTGTGATATCAATATACATATATTCGGATTGAAAACTTCATTATGCTAATGTCTTTCTGCATTCCAAAGAGACGTTTTGTTCGAAGATTGTATGTGCTAAATAAAAGATAAAATTAACCACATTAGTCAATTTTCTGTTAGAATGCTTTCTGTTTTAGATAAAAGGACTTTTGAAATAAATTTGTCGATTAGATCTTAAGCAGGATTTTTAATATGTCTTTAATCTGTCTTGAAGTCGTCGTGGCCTAAAGGATATGATATGGTTTGAAGGGTGGTTTGTGGCGCTTTTACGTTGTAGATGTCTATGGGCTCCAGTAACCACTTAGCACCAGGTGGGATGTGAGCTCGTCTTCACAAGTAAGCAATGAAAAAAAAAAAAAATAGGAAATTAATCACATTTTCGATGATTCTTCCTTAATTTAGTTAGCGAATTCTTCCACCTAAACACAATTTGTGAGGTATACAGTCAGATAACATCGCAGCCCAATTGTTAACGGATTGAAATCCATAAACTCTACCTTGAGACGTTCTATTAAATAAAATTAGTCAAATTGTTATGCCTATCCGCACCCTAACATTATTAGTATTTCAGTTTTGATTGCTTTGTAGAGAATTATGCATATTCACACTTAAACAGTAGGTACCGATTTTCGTATATGCATCTTCGTGTTAGATACGGCTATTTAACACGTAGATGCATAATAAGAATCATATCCATAGTTACCTGCCGCGAAGTATTTGTCTGTGTTTCCTAATGGCTGCTTAGAAATCTAGCTTGACACGGCTTAGAATATAATATTATGCACACGCTGACCACCCTTTAAATAAAGTTGAAAATCGCATTTCATATGCTACTCCTGAATTAATATAAGTATATAATTAGAAGACATTTATTGAATTAATCGAAGTAAATACATCAAAAAGCTGATGGCTGATTTAAATATAAGTATATTAGTATTATATTAGTATTGTAGTAAAACAATAAGGGTACTGTTATATCCTTAGCCTGTATAGACAAAAGCTTACCAAAAACCTTACTCATCATAAACCCTCTTACAATGATTTCATAAGAACATACCAGTCTCAGTTCGGGTCAGATATTCATTGAAGTGGGTCGTTTACCAATTTTCTTCACTATCTCTAAATTCTTTTATTATAATTAGTTAATCTTTATAAATATTTTGTAGTGTTAAATGAATCCATTTTTTTTTAAAAGACTTCGGCTTTCACACTTGTAACAGTACGAAAAAAATGACACTGAAAAGTCGGAACACCGTATTTTACAAGAAGAGTTGATGTGAAAAGTTACACGACTACCCTCACTTGAGGTTGAAAGTTTACGTCAACTTACCGAAACATTATTCATATATATCCATAACAATTTTACGTTCCCTAGTCTTAAAAGACAATAAAAAATACCACACATAGCGTTAACCAAATAAATCGTTTACATTTAAAACGATTCAAACATAAATATTGAAATCATGTGTGATAATTTCAGTGCACTTTACATTAAAAGTGAAATAACAATGACTTTTATTGCTTGTAAGTCTTTGTCTCAGATAAGCTGACAATACGTGCATTTGTTGAGATCTCACTCAAGGATACCAGTTGAGAGCCTTGATCTTGTTTTTATTAACCATTAATGTCTTTACACGTATGTTAATGTACTAAGATTGAATTTACGACTTCGTTCCGCGAGAAAACGAGCTGTTTTATAAAGCATGGAGAATAAATTCAGACATTTGGGTTTGTGAGGTTGAAAATGAACTTTGCAAAAAAATTTTTGATGTTTGTGCCGTTGACCGAGCTTTGATCGATTTTTTTTTTATAACGCCATCTTGTTGTGTCTTTAAAGCGGTTAGTTGCCCTCAATTAAGAAAAATAGTATTATTATTCGCCAATAGATGTCGGGAAGAGTTGGTTATTGAAATCCACGAATAAAGTAGCTCGATTTATCGCCCCCGAAATTCCCTGTATACTAAATTTTATGAAAATCGTTGGAGCCGTTTCCGAGATTCAGATTATATATATATACAAGAATTGCTCGTTTAAAGGTATAAGATAACGGTAGTCTCAGTAAGATGATTTCAAAACTTGAAAAGCGTGCATTAATGAACTTGAAATTAGTTCTTAAGCTACATAATAATGAATTATTTATTTCAAAATATCTTACGACATTATTCTTTAAGATGACAAATTGACACATCCAATAGGCCGTGCCCAAAGGTAACTTTAATATATATTAAAAATCGATTTCATGCAATTTATAAACAGATTACAATAAACATAAATCAATACACACTTAATGCCTGACGATAAATCAAACGATAATTGAATATGAAGACTAATATCCAATTAATTAGGATTAGTCGGTACTGAGAGCTACCTACTAGTTTCTATTGAACCGCATTTATTTAGAAATATATTCATACATAACAATGGATGGAAGTAGGTACTGTGCAATTCGGTGCAAATTGTGCAAACTAGATTCTTATGTTTATTTTTCTATTGCCTTTGTAGGCATACGAAGCATACGGCCCACCTGATGGTAAGTGGTCATCGTCGCTCATGGACGTCAGCAATGCCAGGGGCAGAGCCAAGCCGCTGCCTACCATAAAAAAACTCGTATTTCGAATTTAAAATATTATGTATGTAGCCACAAGTAATATTTAATTTATGCAGTGCCTAGATTCTCGGGTTAGTAACACGTAAGTACATTTCGATGCCTCCAATGAACACTACTCTAACTCAAAATTTTGAAATTTTCGTTTTCACACAAATCGCTTCACTATGTTAAAAGTATGTATTACAATTAATAATAATTGATGGGGTTAGAAGCAAGAATAAATCAGCTAGTTACACAAAAAAAAACATAAATATATCTGCAATAATAAAGATTTTATCAACTTTTTTTGGTTTAAACGCTCCTCCTGTAAATCTACGAATTTGGAGTTAGCGTAGTGTTCATTGGAGGCATCGATTTTCACTAAATTTAATTTTAAATGTTTTGCATACGTACTTATTTTAAATTATTCATTGACGCTCTAAAAACTACCTATATAATGTTTGTCATTTCTAGACCATTATACAATTATCATCAAATTACCGTTCTCGTCACGAGGACTGTGGTGGATTGGCACACGCTGGGCATCAGCCTGGCTGAATCTGATCCACCATCACTCCCGTTTAACCCGGACTCTATCCCGTCTCCTCAGGATACCGCTGAAGCCATAGACATCTTAACGTCACACATCACCTCGACATTAGATAGGTCATCGAAACAAGTTGTAGCGGAGGACTTCCTTCACCGCTTCAAATTGTCCGACGATATTAGGGAACTCCTTAGAGCTAAGAACGCCTCGATACGCGCCTACGACAGGTATCCTACCGCGGAAAATCGTATTCGAATGCGTGCCCTACAACGCGACGTAAAGTCTCGCATCGCCGAAGTCCGAGATGCCAGATGGTCTGATTTCTTAGAAGGACTCGCGCCCTCCCAAAGGTCTTACTACCGCTTAGCTCGTACTCTCAAATCGGATACGGTAGTAACTATGCCCCCTCTCGTAGGCCCCTCAGGCCGACTCGCGGCGTTCGATGATGACGAAAAAGCAGAGCTGCTGGCCGATACATTGCAAACCCAGTGCACGCCCAGCACTCAATCCGTGGACCCTGTTCATGTAGAATTAGTAGACAGTGAGGTAGAACGCAGAGCCTCCTTGCCACCATCGGATGCGTTACCACCCGTCACCCCGATAGAAGTTAAAGACTTGATCAAAGACCTACGTCCTCGCAAGGCTCCCGGTTCCGACGGTATATCTAACCGCGTTATTAAACTTCTACCCGTCCAACTCATCGTGATGTTGGCATCTATTTTCAATGCCGCTATGGCGAACTGTATCTTTCCCGCGGTGTGGAAAGAAGCAGACGTTATCGGCATACATAAACCCGGTAAACCAAAAAATCATCCGACGAGCTACCGCCCGATTAGCCTCCTCATGTCTCTAGGCAAACTGTATGAGCGTCTGCTCTACAAACGCCTCAGAGACTTCGTCTCATCCAAGGGCATTCTCATCGATGAACAATTCGGATTCCGTACAAATCACTCATGCGTTCAACAGGTGCACCGCCTCACGGAGCACATTCTTGTGGGGCTTAATCGACCAAAACCGTTATACACGGGAGCTCTCTTCTTCGACGTCGCAAAAGCGTTCGACAAAGTCTGGCACAATGGTTTGATTTTCAAACTATTCAACATGGGCGTGCCGGATAGTCTCGTGCTCATCATACGGGACTTCTTGTCGAACCGCTCTTTTCGATATCGAGTCGAGGGAACCCGCTCCTCCCCACGACCTCTCACAGCTGGAGTCCCGCAAGGCTCTGTCCTCTCACCCCTCCTATTTAGCTTCGTCATTCGTTATTCGTCAACGATATTCCCCGGTCGCCGCCGACCCATTTAGCTTTATTCGCCGACGACACGACTGTTTACTATTCTAGTAGAAATAAGTCCCTAATCGCGAAGAAGCTTCAGAGCGCAGCCCTAGCCCTAGGACAGTGGTTCCGAAAATGGCGCATAGACATCAACCCAGCGAAAAGTACTGCGGTGTTATTTCAGAGGGGAAGCTCCACACGGATTTCCTCCCGGATTAGGAGGAGGAATCTCACACCCCCGATTACTCTCTTTAGACAACCCATACCCTGGGCCAGGAAGGTCAAGTACCTGGGCGTTACCCTGGATGCATCGATGACATTCCGCCCGCATATAAAATCAGTCCGTGACCGTGCCGCGTTTATTCTCGGTAGACTCTACCCCATGATCTGTAAGCGGAGTAAAATGTCCCTTCGGAACAAGGTGACACTTTACAAAACTTGCATAAGGCCCGTCATGACTTACGCGAGTGTGGTGTTCGCTCACGCGGCCCGCACACACATAGACACCCTCCAATCCCTACAATCCCGCTTTTGCAGGTTAGCTGTCGGGGCTCCGTGGTTCGTGAGGAACGTTGACCTACACGACGACCTGGGCCTCGAATCAATTCGGAAATACATGAAGTCAGCGTCGGAACGATACTTCGATAAGGCTATGCGTCATGATAATCGCCTTATCGTTGCCGCCGCTGACTACTCCCCGAATCCTGATCATGCAGGAGCCAGTCACCGTCGACGCCCTAGACACGTCCTTACGGATCCATCAGATCCAATAACCTTTGCATTAGATGCCTTCAGCTCTAATACTAGGGACAGGCTTAGGGACCCCGGTAACCGTACTCGTCGAACTCGACAAAGAGGTCGACGTGCAACCTAACCCATGCATCAGCCCGCTGAGTTTCTCGCCGGATCTTCTCAGCGGGTCGCGATTCCGATCCGGTAGTAGATTCATTCGCGAAACAATTGCTCTTGAGTTGTTAGGTCTCCTTCGGAGGCGCTCGGGCAGTTGTTAGCAAATCCCACCCCTCTTGGCTGAGCCTTTGCTCGCCCACTTGTCCTGGTGAAACTGGAAAGGCCTTCGGGCCACCAGTAAACTTTCAATCATAAATAAATAAAAAATCATCAAATTAAAAATTGAGAACTTTTTTCTCAAAAGGTTTTGAATATGTTAAATCCGATTTTTATAGATTTTCAATTCATACTGGTTTCACTTTGTACACAGTTCTTAATGCAAAATATCAAATGTAGAACGTCATATAGGGTGAAGTGCAAGAGGAATTTGAAAATTGTAGAAAAATAATATGTGGCTTATATTAATAATTATATAATTTTAATAATAAGTGACTTATATTATTTCATTATCTGTCATTTGTTAATCGCCGAAGCTCTGCCTCTTCTTGTATTCATATGAAAAGAGACCTTCATTAACATTTGGTACAAGAAAATTTATTTACGTATATATTGACACCGTTTTAGTTTGTTGGCTAAAAATAACTACGAATATTTTTCATGTCTATGAAAAGTATCAGAAGTGAGGTTGTTTAATTCTTTTTTGTGGACAATATTACATGTTTTGCCCCAAGAGAACTATTTTTTATAATGACATAAAATCTAAACAATTCGCTTTCTTTCATAATGAAAAAGCGTGGTTTTAAACTTGCTAAAGAAGGTTAAGACATATCTAATCATAAAAACTAAGCTAGGAAGACAAACATAACTATTACGTGCTTTCTCCAAATTCCAAATTACCTTCCGCCAACACCATATTGCATTCTAGGGCGGACGCAATTTCGAAGCAACGGGTAACATAACCAATTAATATTTCTAAATTTATTCATGAACAAAAACATTTGGATTAAATTTACTACTTACTTAGTTGCGCGTGCGTTCGCGCTAACGCTTTAAAATTATTCCGGAGTCATTCATAAAACGGTGTAAAAGGTTTTAAAATAATTCATTTGACACTTACGGTTAATTAATTACGCCTACTCGCATGCTCGAACACTATACATCACCCCAAAAACGCGTGGGTGTGTTTAAACAAATGTCGCCCAACGTTGAAAACTTCACCTGGTTTTTTACTCGACAATTTAACGTTCAAACCGGTCCTTATTAAATTGCTATTTATTTACAAAACCTTAATTGGTATTAATGCTTTTGTATGTATCAATTAAAACTGATTTCTTTGGAAACTCTTTTGACAATTGCCAGTTTAATAGATACTAGTGGACCTGCAGTAGTCAAAATTCGACTTTAATTAATTCAATTTTTTTGTTTATACATTATTGTGGTTCTACTGTCAAACATTATTATACTTCTATAATAGAATCACAGATTTTGCCAAAAATACACTATAGATAAATAATATTAAAGGCAAACAATATTAACCTATTCTTAATTTGCACACAAACTTTAAACAATAACAAAAGTTTGACAATTGACAATAAATAAAGAGTATTATATTTATATGTAGGTGTTGTGTCAAATACATTGTAGTATGTGTAATGTTTTTTTTTATTGATTTAATGTACATATATTTTATGCATAATTAAACAAAAATATTAGCATTCTGCACTCCTTTTCTATATTCTGTATAAGTGTCCCACACTTATAGAGAACATAGTTCCAGTGGTATTTTTTTAGATAATAAATACACTATTATATACTGATACATTTTGATAATCTCCATCTAATCGCAAAATTCAATCTCAGAACGCAAACAAGTTGCGTTACCATAAATTATGTTTGAAGTTATAGATAGGGATGTTTGTATTGTCATTTTAGTCTGTAAAACGTAATTAGGTTAAGTTTGTATACTTACGAAAAACAAGACGATATAAAGTAGAACGGATGCGGACGCCATCCTCAGAGCTGTCGTTTCGATTTTATAGATTAACCTTTAGATTTCACTTCTGTAAACGTAGCGGTATGACCTTAGCAGAATCAAATTAATTTGAAAAAAAAAAAAAAATTTTTTTGAAGTTATTCTATTTGTTACATATCGCGTCAATAAAATTTAACCGTGTATTTCGATTTGTTGTAAGCTCGTATCGATCTTTTTGGCGCCTACTTATACGTTTTAGGGGTCATCAATGAACACGTCATTTGCAGATATATGTGATCTTTAATTATCGTACAGCATTCAAAACCTTGAAATCTTTACTGGAACCTGATATATAATAACGCTAGTGGAGAGACTTGAAAAAAAAAATTTTACAAGTTTTTTGTTACGATAATTCTGTTTATTCATTTGAAAAACATTCACATAATATTTTAAACACACATACATTAAAAACCAAACTATTTGCTTAAGTATATTGGCGTATGTATATTGGCGGTAAGGCGTAGAGTCCGCACGGGTAGGTACCGCAAAACAGTTAGCCTTACAGTTTTTTATTGCTTAGATGGGGGAAGAGCCTGGCCCTAAGTGCTCACAGGAGAGCCAATGGACATCGACAACGTAAATAACGCTACTGCCCTTGAGAAATGCGTTCTAAGTCTCAGTTTTTACATTAAAACGGTCGCCCCAATCTTCAAACCGAAAAACATTTCTGATTCACAGCAGAAATAGTCAGGTTAAATCCATGCATACTCCTAGCCTAGTATGAAATAATATCTACCATAATCTATACTACCATAATCTGTACTAACATTAAGTGAATCTTCCAAATCATAAGAACTTACAGTAAACAAGTATTGTACTTGATAAGTAGCAAACACAGAAAATATGTTTTTGTGGTGTATTATTGTGTTACTTAATTGAACGTGTCACTGTTATTCAGAACGACGCAAGATAAAAGCTTTGGACCATTAATACAAACATTACGTATTACATTACATACGGGAGGGCTGCGAAGCGGCGTTAATTAAGTACAAATGTTCAAAGTAATACATTATCTTAATGATGCTGAACAATCAACGTTCAACGAATATTCCACACTTAGTACTTAGACTCAGTAGTAATTGCGTCGAGAATGATTACTTTTGTGATTTTTTTTAATTATTATTAAATAGCTGATGAATTGTTCGCCCGATCGTAAATCGAGTATAATTACTGATATCTTATTTAGATTCATTTTATGTACAAATAAATATCTATTAGAATAAAATTGGCAATCAAATAAAAAGTAAGTTTATGAATTTATATTACTGTATTTTGGATAATAGTACAGAAAGAACAGGTCACTAAAACGTTGGAAACAATTGAAGATTATTTTTCAATCTTCCCCTGTGTTCAAAACGTATACCTACAATCTTTGTGTAACGTTATTTTCTGATTGGTGTAACAGTAAAAGTCGAAAACATTTCAATGGACATTCAAAGGTTGATACAAGCCAAACTAATGTTTAACTACACCGACTACTGCATGCTCTCAGTAATGTTCATTTAATTGTCAATAAGGAATGGTTGCCAAGTGCAAGACTTTGATCTTAGAGAATTGAATTCGAAATTAATATTGACCAAATAATTTTCGATGAAATCGGCTCTGTTTTCTGTAAATGATCAGAAGTCAGCACTGCAAGTCTTTGTCTATGATATATTGACCATGCTACTTTACTTTACGGTAGACTCATTAATATCATATTTTTAAATGTCTACTCAGGCTATATCAGCGTCGCCCTAGCGTGTGGGTGAGCTCTCGGGGCTCAAACCGGAGGTTTTGCCAGCACTGGCCCTAGCAATAGCAATGCTTCGTAGAATCCACCACAGGATCGGAATCGCGACCCACTGAGAAAATCCGGCGAGAAACTCAGTGAGCGAATGCTGGTGAGTTGTAGACTAGACTACCGAACAATGACCATAACTTTTTAGGGGTAAGTTTTCGCTTGAGGCATTGCCTAGGCGTCGATTCAGGGTCTAAGCAATATGATGACCGCTTACGTATATCAAAAAGAACTAATTTTTCATCGTAAGTGACAATGCGGTTCCAAATCGTTTCGTCTCTGTGTCTGTTAAAAACTCAAAGAGGACCGTTAAGACATAGCCAAGTTACAGGTCAAATCTTATCATAACACCCAAGGAGGATTAATCTCAGACAAACATCCAATCATAAAATTGAAGCACAATCAAAACTATTAAATTCATAGACCCTGAGGCTGGCATATTTTGCATTTCAAAGCTGTATTGTTTTGATGACGTACAGAATTTTCAAATAACTACAACTATCAATTAAAATTCGTAAATGAAATACTATTAAAAAAAGTATCTTGGTGAAATACAAAAGTCTTTATAGTATTTCAATTAGACATATCTAAACGAATTTATTAGTAACTAGCTTTTGCTCGCGACTTCGTCCGCGTGGAATAGTTCACAAATAATGCTTTATTTTAGAACAAATTTGTTTAACATAAAAAAACCTTATAATGAGCCAACCTTAACATTTAGATATATGCTGTCACGGATTTTTTTTAGATCTTTTATAGGGGAATAATTCTCTCATACATTACTTTAGCGAAACTTTAACCGATTACGCAGCGCACGCAGTGCAAGCTCTCAAATGGGATAACAACTCCGATTTTGAAGCTTTCTTTATTGGTGCTCCGCCTGCATTGGTTTTAACGTGATGTTATAAAGCCTATAGCCTTTCTCGATAAATGGGCTATCTAACACTGAAATAATTTTTCAAATCGGACCAGTACGTCCTGAGATTAGCGCGTTCAAACAAACAAACTCTTCAGCTTTATAATATTAGTATAGATTGCATGAACGTATGCGTGTTCTAATCGAAAATCGATCTCTAATTTCCGATTTTCTAACAGTGAACTAGATCTCTATTGATGTTCATGTATTCTATAACGAAACTAGTTTACTTCAAAGCACTATGTGATGTATGGAAATGAATTCATTAGTACTCATAAAACAGCTCGTGGCCAGGAGCCAAACCGCACGCGGACGGCAAAGAGACGCTTGAAGCATTTATATATACAACTAAAGCAACTAAAACAAGTTACACTCTTCGTAGACTTACTTCGTTTAGGTTCGAAAGAAATCAACAACCTTTCTTTGTTTTAAGTTGCGGCTTTTAACAGAATCACTTGCCGTTCATAAACAGAATCGTAATGAGAAAGAAATTCGGAACTCTTTTTTTTTAACCACCGGTTCGGTGGAAATGCTTCTTATTAAATGAATACGTAATCAATTCATAATTAACGATCGCATTGAAAAAATATCTGTAATTAATAATTCATATTAAAAAATGAGGTAAATAAAAATAATAATAATAATAATATAGCCTTTAATAATAAATAAAAGGCGAAACTATTATGATAAAATTATTGTTTTGTCATCGGTCCTTTATAGTGTGAAGATTTCGAATTTACTGGTGTCTGCAATTCTATAAACATTACAGAGCAAGATTTCGTTATATATTTTATAAACAGGTGAATATAATGAAAGCGTATTTAAATTTCCTATTTTTAGTTTGTTTCGTTTATTTATTTTGATTTGTTTCCGTAAGAACATTTAAAACAATAAAAAACCTTTGATTAAATAGTGGGTATATTATGAAGTCCGCATGGCAAACTGCCTATCTATTTTTGCGTGAAAATAATTGGGAGTTCCGATTGGAAGAATGGAACAAACGACAATTGAAAATTCGACCTTAAATCTCAAGGTGAGCGTCGAAATTGATAAGGTGAGTCCCTTTTAACGGGGGCCTGGATTAGTAGGATGGTCGGCTCATATTCTTATCAAGCCCAAACATACAAGAATCTGTTACGCATTACATTATTTTGTCAAATATCTTCAAGTACAAATACTATGTTAACCATACATGTAAATGTTAACAAACTTACGACGTAAGCAGGCATGTATTTGCATAAAACAACTGCTCACTATGCGTAGAGTTAAGCCGTGAAGTTACGGGTGTAACTATCCAAATATTGCTACAAGTCACGTAATAATTGTGTCGAGTAGCACTTGAATTTAATTTACTTCATCTCATGAATTTATAAGATATAAATAAAGATTAATTCCCGGTCACGCTCAGTTGTGATTATTGCTAAACATTAATTTTGTATAAAATACTGGCGCCGCCTTTGCTAATATGCACCGTTCTGGTATTACATAATGTTAAAATTATAATTCCAGCATAATTAAGTAGTTAAGAACGAGACTTCTACTGGTGGTAGGACCTCTTGTGAGTCCGCGCGGGTAGGTACCACCATCCTGCCTATTTTTGCCGTGAAGCAGTAATGCGTGTCGGTCTAAAGGGTGGAGCAGCCGTTGTACCTGTACTGAGATTTTAGAACTTATATCTCAAGGTGGGTGGCGCATGTACGTTGTAGATGTCTATGGGCTCCAATAACCACTTAACACCAGGTGGGCTGTGAGCTCGTCCACCCATCTAAGCAATAAAAAAAAGTCTGTTCTTAAGCTTAAGTTCAATCAAGTGATGAAGAATTAGACTGTTAGGCAGAACAGTATAGCTCTTAATTCCTTCCTTATTTCTTAATTTTTTAAGCACTTAACTCCTGTCAATAACAATTACGCAATGAAGAAACAGCTTCGTAAAATATGAAATATAGTATAAACCCGTAAAATTTGTAAATTTGCATAATTACGATATGGTATCATAACGACTAGTGAAATAAATAAATTTCGTGAAAAGCTGATTACTTTCTTTAGAATTCTTTTACCACCTTCCAAAGTATCAGCCCAAATCGATGTTTCCATATGATGTTATATGATTATAAATATACATTCATTGGTAGGGCGTTATACGAGCCAGCATGGATAAGTTCCATCACTCTGCCTGTTTCTGCCGTGAAGCAGTAATGTGTTTCTCTCCAGCACTCTCCAGTTTGAAGAGTGCAGCAGCTGATGTTCCATAGAACTGCGACTTAGAACTCATGTCTCAAGATGGTAGCATTTTCATCTATGGGCTTCTGTAACCACTTGATCCAGGTAGATCGTGAGTTTCTCTACCCATCTAAACAATAAAAATGCTAGATTCCGTGCTATTAAATCAACTAAACTTTACTGGTAGTAGGGCCTCTTGTGAGTCCGCACGGGTAGGTACCACCACCCGTGCTTATTTCTGCCGTAAAGCAGTAATGCGTTTCGGTTTGAATGGTGGGGCAGCCGTTGTAACTATACTGAGATCTTAGAACTTATATCTCAAGGTGGGTGGCGCATTTACGTTGTAGATGTCTATGGGCTCCAATAACCACTTAACACCAGGTGGTCTGTGAAATTCAATTGAAACACTTCATTACATTTATAAGATCCTTACAGAGTAAATTCTGTAAAAGTCATTAAGCCATCGACGATCGATGCATCAAACAACAATAGTGTGTACTACAATAATTTAATACGTCACGTGTTTCAAAACGATAACTTTGTGTTCACGTCTCAAATCCACATTGCCCGTGAAACGATCGATCACATAAATAAAATCAGTTCCCTTACAAAACATTTTAACCAAATACTAATTCTGTCCGTGAGTAAGAAACTGACTTCATCGATGCAAACGAAAATTCGTAAAAAGTTTACCGTAGTGAGTCACTTTCTATCTTGTTTGTGAGATTGTAGGTTCAAGAGTGAGTTAATAACATCATCGTTGAAGATAAATGTAAACGAATGAGCTCATAACTAATCAAATTGTTAGTCTTATCAAAACCAGATACTCAAACCAGCGATCCTTTTCGAAGAAACACAAATCACGGTATCTCTGTCGACTTAAAATATATCCTACCACCTGTACGAAGCTATCCCTTTAGTTTGATCCTTAAATGAGATTTAGATTTTTGGTCTAACGAAAAAAAACCTGCGAACGAATTGTTCAACGGACTCTGACCTTTCCGTAAATGTCAATCGTTCAACACGGCTGTTAATATTTTTGTGTCTCAAACTGACCTACATAGAGTAAAGATCTGGAAAAAAAAATTTGGAAAAATTACCGTATATTTCTTTAATAAAAATGATCCGGATAAACAATGAATATCTTAAGAAGAACACATTTCTAACGCTTGTAAAAATAGATGGATTTTTTTGCACTAGATAATTAAACATAGCCACGACTTTCCTTGTGTTCAATGGTCAACCGACTCCGTGGACATCATACCGTGAATGGTCACTCAACTTGAGATATGAAAAAGATATGACAATTTTATAATTTTACAGTGACGACTTTTTTTTTTAACAAAAAAGAAAACAACACATTTTTAAAAGCCACAACTTTTACTACAAGTATTAGTCTGCACGTAAAAATCTTCATCAATAATGTTAAACTAGTAATTTTATCCCCCGTGTGTAATGTGTGAAGCACATTCCATTTTATCGCATCGAGTTTACAAGAATAATAACGACGTGCATAGCCGTTCGTTCCATCGTTTTGCGAATCAAATATCTACGCAATTAGAAGATTACATTTAATAGTTCGTACGTAATAAGCTTCGTGAGCGTTTAGCAAAAGGGAAAAGAGGTTTGTAAAATAAAATTCGATTGCTTTAACCATAGAACAAAATGTTTATTTCGAATGCGAATGAAGATTGAATAAAAAATAAAACAATATCTATACTTCTATACTAATATTATAAAGAGGAAATATTTGTTTGTTTGTTTGTATTTGATAGGCTCCGAAACTACTGAACCGATTTGAAAAATTCTTTCAATGTGGAGGCTACACCATTCCTGAGTGTTCCACCCTATTCGGTAGTTCTTTTGCGTTCAACAAGTATGTACTTTCATTTATGATGAATAAAAAAAAAAATTTTTTTGATTTGATTTGATTTGAGAGACACAGGCTATAATCTTTTTTTAAAAAAATTAGGGATCCTTACCAAAACTCCATGTAACCAAAGATGTAACAAAATTACCTAAAATATTCTTTACATCGCGTGCCCTGCGAAAACTATTGATGATAGAATAAAATAATGTACTACGACTTTGTAGAACACATTATTATTTACAAAAAGTGTCGCGACAGCATATGTCTAACTATTATAGTTATGCCGCAACAAATGTTCTTTTATTTAAAAAAATAAAACAACGTCAAATATCGTTGAAATTTTTGTGGAAGACCCGAGCGGAGCCGGAGCGGGCCGCTAGTTATAGAATAAAATTCCTAAGTTTAAAAAAAATTATGTAAATTTGACATTACAAGTTGACTGTAAAAGAAAAATTTCCAATATCTACATTGATGAGTCACTTAAAGTCCTTAAAATAAACTAATTTGAATTTTTGATTGCCTTCGACATTCTAAAATCTGTCAAATCAAAACTTTTAAAATTCACATTTGACATTTTCCGTGGCGTTTTGATTTCAAGTATTGATTTCATAAAAATAGCATTGCATTTTTGAAAAATGTTGGATATTAATCGCTATTTTTAGGTAAACAATTTATAAGAAATTGTAATTCAAATAAACAAAGACAGGCTTTATACAAACTTTTTAGTATGTATCAAAACATTGGCTACCTCACTTACTCTTTTGTCTATGATAAATTATGTAAATATTTTCGAGGTTCTATTTCCCGATATGTTTTGATAGGACTACACCTGTTGGTTGGTATCGAGTAATACTCCAGGCAAGTATCAAATTATTCGTGGTAGGACCACTTGTGAGTCCGCACGGGTAGCTACCACCACCCTGCCTATTTCTGCCGTGAAGCAGTAATGCATTTCGGTTTGAAGGGTGCGGCAGCCGTTGTAACTATACTTAAGACCTTAGAACTTATATCTCGAGGTGGGTGGCGCATTTACGTTGTAGATGTTTATGGGCTCCAGTAACCACTTAACATCAGGTTGGCTGTAAGCTCGTCTATCGATCTAAGCAATAAAAAAAAATATATAATATATTTCGTGCCCAGGAAAGAACAGTGTGGAATAAAAATCAACTCGAAAAAATTATCAATGTCCCTAATTACAGGTGGGCACTGCTTGTCCCTGACGTGAGGTGGTCATATGTTAATAATGCTTAATAGAATAATTGTCGTAACAATGAAATTAATATTTCGACCTGACATCTCAAGATGTTAGTGTTTACAGACTCAGGCATCCACATAACAATACTTGAACCATAATATATATATATATATATATATCCCCTTGAAAATAGAAATAGTTCAATAAAACATAACAAAGAATGAACCCTCACAGTCCGAACAAAAGTGAATAAGCTTGATATAATACCATCATAGATTCGTATAAATTGTAACCGACCACAATAACAAATGCTCTTTATACATTGACGTCAATACATTTTTATGGGAACCATAAATCTTATGAAAGCGTGTCCCTAATTAACCTTAATTCGTTCGCGTGTCACCACCGAATATTTCAATTATTCTTATTATGATATTTCACGGTCTGATTCCGAAGTCGATTAGACGATTTACGATCTAACATTAATGACTTTTAAACGGATTTAAAGCGTTCGAAAAAAATAACATAAATAGGAGAAGATGGTTCCTTCGAGAACAATCTTATATCCATTACAAGTCGAGATCTCATCGAATAATATAGATAATTGTATTTATTAAAACAGTATTAAGCAACGGCTTTATTCATAGCTTATTTAAAGCCTGTTTTTACTGGTGGTAGGACCTCTTGTGAGTCCGCGCGGGTAGGTACCACCACCCCGCCTATTTCTGCCGTGAAGCAGTAATGCGTTTCGGTTAGAAGGATGGGGCAGCCGTTGTAACTATACTGAGACCTTAGAACTTATATCTCAAGGTGTGTGGCGCATTTACGTTGTAGATGTCTATGGGTTCCAGTAACCACTTGACACCAGGTGGGCTGTGAGCTCGTCCACACATCTAGGCAATAAAAAATAAAAAAGCCTTTGGTTCTATTTTCGCTCAGAACAACTAGTTGAATCAGTTAAACATTTTTCCGTATTGATAGTCGTGCTCACGAGTGACTTGATAAAATAAGGTAATGTTGTGTAAATTATAATTGAAAGACGAAAACTAACTAACCTTCTATCTTATGAATGAAACACACGAAGCGAAGATAAAAATAGATATAAATTAATATGTAATGTTAGCACTAGATCAAAGTATCATTCCTAAATTTACATTTCCAAGTGGGTATATTTAAACAATGTCAGTTCATTCGGTATTATACTGTCACTCAAAGGAATACCTTTGTGTGCCGTAAAAGGATTTAAGTGCAAATATGATTTAACGAGCGGCTTTAATGGTAGAATCGATTACTAAAATCGATTGGCAGATAAACAAGATAAGATGTAATTCAAAATCGACTGTTTGATATGTGATTTAAAATTCATTGCGTTGACAGTGTAATAGCAGTACTAAATATAAATATTTTCATCGATAGCCAATTAGAGTATAATGGGTAATGAAACTGTGTAACTTCAAATCAATACATTATTTGCAAACAGTAAAAATTCAATAAAGTTTCAGATGAAGCAATTGTAATTTTAAACTCGTGGTTATAGTTAAATTGGTGGTCACTGGAAAGGTCGAGGTCAAGCGACCAAGAGGCAGGAACCCGACCCGTTCGACGGACCAGATTCGTGCAGCCCTGGATACCACAGTGCACGATGCTCTGCACTCAGCTGCAGATAGGAACAGATGGCGGTGCATTATAAAAAACAAACTGTTTCAAGGCCATTACCACAACCCTCAGTAATGAGGAAACCGACGCAAGGAGGAGGAGGAGGTTATAGTTTTACGCGTGTATTTTTCAATCAATATTATTTAATTCTAAAATGTCATAAAAGTGTTAACGTTAAACTATAAAGCAGCTTTAACTATGTCTACGATTCGCGAAATGAACAGGATTCTTTTAATTCATATTCATCTGCGATGTCTACATCTTTCAAAAAAGGCCAAACATTAGATCGAAATGAGTTCGTTCACCTACGAGTAAAAAAGTACTCGAGAACTTAAGTAGGGTGATATCTGCAATATTATTTTAATATTTAAATCACTTAGCAACATATTATCAACTAGACATCCAGTCTTGCAATATCGTATGTAATTAATCGTTAGAAAGACAGGTTGGAGAGCACTAGATATTATCTTGTTAAGCGTTCCATGTCTAGTTACGTGTCCAATGTCAAGGCGTTGTGTCTAAATACAAATGATATTTAATATTAATCGAACAGTTATTTTTGAAGGTAACCGAGAGGAATTTTGCGGTCACGACCAGAAGATCGTCAGCCGGTGCCAAATCTGACTTTTTAAGATTATGTCGTATTCTATCATTTCACTTTTTTGTTGCGATTTAGAGACGATCCTTGTTCCTATTTAGAGCTATCAAAGCCCATAAATATCAGAAAGACAGTGGCCCAACCGGCTCAACCTGAGAGAATTTGTTAACACTAGCCCTAGCACGAGCAGTGCTTCGCAGAATTTTCCACCGAATCGGAATCGCGATCCACTGAGAAGATCCGAAGAGAAAATCAGTGGGCTGTGTCAATGGGTTAGTTCGCTCGTCGAACTCTTCGTCGTAATCGACGTGTACGACGAGGACGGTGACCGGTGCTTGAGGGTCCTAAAAGCACCGAGAGTGAATCCGGGGAGACATGTTTCGGGAGACGGCAGCTTTGCGTTTCCCTATCGTGGTCGTAAGACACTCACTACAGGCGACTAGGAAACTCAGTTTTCCAACCACCCTCATCTCATTCCTAATCGCCTACGTTGACTATTGTTATATAAAAAAATCTTACGTTACGGACTTTTTCCCGGTTAGGGTACCCCTCCGCATCGTCCCATAAGGAAATTCGTTCCAAACATTTTAAATAAGTTCACTGAGAGAAAACAAACAATTAATGCTGTAAAAAGGTAATATCAAAATTTTATTGTTTTGTTTTTTATTGTTTTATTGTTTGCTATTGTTAGCATATATTTAGCGTATATTTTCTACGAGAACATAGTTATAGAACTATGTTCTCGTAGAAAATATACTCATATGCCTTTCGTATGTTAAAGATACCATGCCAGATGTATCCATAGGTATGTGACAAATAGCTGCTCCTTAGCAGTTCAAACTTTTTTCAGCAATAAATTTATATACGACTAATGCACGCAGAAGCAAGGAAAGCCACATCTTTTCAAGTATAATACACTAAAATATCAGATTAGTTAAACTCAATCTGCAGATCTGTGATTCCACTTTGATCTGATCGCTGCCAAACTACACAGGATCAATCTCTAAGCGAAACTGAAGATTTCTAAACTTTCACCGAAATCGGTAGAGCCGTTTCAGAGTCTATAGGAAGTTTATACACACATAGGTCTATCGCTATCTCTCTATCTACAGTCAAACCTGGGTAAGTGAGAACTGGGTAAGTGAGAAAACTCTATAAAGGAGAGTAATAGCCAGGACCCGTCATTTTAAGCTCCCAAAACCTCTATTAGCGAGAAACAGAAACCTCTGTAAGAGAGAGTCGTTTTTCCCTCATGGACCTCCGTAAGTGAGACTGCTACTTATCTTTACCTCTATAAGCGACAGTCGAGCTTTATTTATTTATATTATTTAGGAGGAAAAAATGACAAAACAAATTACAAATTTAACATCTGCTATTTTATGACTCATTCTTAACTTTCGTGGAACTTCCTACCATTGTTTTTGTATTGTTTTCTCGCCAATATTTAACGTATTCTATTTCGGGGAACTAAATTACGTTGTTATTTTATCGCATTCTTTTCGATTGGACACGTATGCCTGTGTACCGT
The DNA here is from genome assembly GCF_030267445.1 of Bombyx mandarina. Taxonomy (NCBI): domain Eukaryota; kingdom Metazoa; phylum Arthropoda; class Insecta; order Lepidoptera; family Bombycidae; genus Bombyx; species Bombyx mandarina. Next base: position 6,850,011 of record NC_143225.1, on the reverse strand, counting down.
CCTGTTTGTCGGACTTACTCAGTTTATCGTTAATCAATTGCGAAGGAAAGTTTTGTTCTGTATCATGCCAAAACGGAAAATTAAAGTACTGTCATTAAGTGATAAACTTAAAATAGTGAATGCGTTTAAATCCGGAAAATCGCGAAATGAAATTCAGAGGGAGCATTAGCGAGAAACTCGGGTTAGTGAGAAACCTCTATAAGCGAGAATGAGATTGTGCTCCCTTGAACTCTCGCTTATCCAGGTTTGACTGTATTTAACTTTGCCAATGCCGGTCCCAAGCTCGACTGAGAAAAGAGAAGGGTTGAGTTGGAGCTCAAACTTTCCACCGTAAAACAGTAAACGCCGAATGTCTGGCGGCGGTTAATTATCTGGACCCAAATAAGGCTTCAGCGACCTCGAAGAACTAAATCTGCCAAAAGCACTGCCATGGAAGGACGCGGGAACCAACCATGTGTATTTTCCGAAGAAAACCTTATGAGGCCAGCCATGACCCACAGAATTGTGAATTAACGACCCAAGGATCTCTCCTATCGACTTTTATATAAATAGATTACGTGTCAAAACCTCACACAAAACGAAACGCTTTTTATAGCTGTCATTTTTTATAGTTTTTAAACAAACACGAACGCGTAATGACAAATTGAACAATGACATAGTGTACATTCGGACAACATTACAAATTTCAGCGCATGACAATTATGATGAATGGTCATATCCCGACTAAGATGTCCGTGTAAGTAGAGCATTTACACAACGTTATAGTATAGTGATAATTACACGACTATCTAGGGTTGAGCAATAAATAATAGCAAATTATTAAAACTTAAATTAAATACAGAATTTCTGTAAATTAAACGGTTATCTGGAAGAGATCGCTTTTAGCGATAAGACCGCTAATTGTACAAATTGTACAAAATGCCTATTGCCTGTAAATGCCTATTGTACAAAACAAATCTTTTCTTTCTGCTTTTTAAATGTAAATTGGGTTTTGGTGTGCAATAAAGTGTATTCTCTATCTCTCTAAATTAATTTTTTTTTACTAATCATAGAAAAATCTTCAATTAAGGCACGTGTCAAGAAACTAGTCTTGACACAAAATTCGATATTAAAGTGTTGAGTGCTTTTTTATTGCTGTTGTAAGTGGACGAACGAGAATATAGCCCACCCAATGGTGAATGGCTACCGCCGCTAATCATAATGGTAATCAGCAATACCATAGGCACAGCCAAGCCGCTTCGCATTCACGCTTCTGAAGTAGGCCTGAGAAGCGTGAATTCACGAACCGTAAGTTGAAGTAACAATACATTATAACCTTACGAATGTACCAGCTTATTCTGTATTATGTTGCCGCTTGTGTATTTGCGTATTTTATTTAAAAACTAGCTGACCCGGCAGACTTCGTAGTGCCTCAGTCGATAAATAAAAGACCTAAACTTTTGTATAAAATAAACTTAAAAATAGTTTTTTATATAATTCCGAGCTTTTTCTTATTTTTTAAGCATTCTGTGGTCTTCCACGAATAATTCAAGACCAAAATTAGATAAATCGGTCCAGCCTTTCTCGTGTTTTAGCGAGACTAACGAACAGCAATTCATTTTTATATATATAGATGAATACACCCATATAAAAAAAATACATTAACATTTTTCTGCATCGTAATTACGTTTGTAAGATGAGAAGACGTCGTAAAAGATAAAACTTTTGCTGTTTTCACTGTATTAAAGTACACAGATGTGTAGATACGGCCGTATAATGTAAGAAGATAAGACGTAATGTAATGTGTTAACAGACACCTTGTAATCGGCGGTTATCGAAGGACACATTTACTAGTGGTCGGACCTTTGTAACCTTCGCATGGATAGCATCATCCATCATGCATTACAGGTTGAAGAGTGGGACAGTTGTTACGTAGAATAGACTTTGATCTCATGTCCGAAATATATTTTTTTCTTTTTTATTGCCTAGATGGGTGGACATCCACAACGTAAATGCGCCACCCATCTTGAGATATAATTTCTAAAGTCTCAAGTATCGTTACAACTGCTACCCCACCCTTCAAACCGAAACGCATTACTGCTTCACGGCAGAAATAAGCAGGGAGGTGGTACCCACCCGCGCGGACTCACAAGAGGTCCTACCACCAGTAGTTAATATAATATATATATAAAATAGTTCAAATGCACACTGTATGTAACCATTTAATAAAAAATCGGTGGTAAAACAATTTACATATCTAAATGGGAAAAAATGCCAAAGCGAGACCTCTACTGAATGATAAAGTTCTAAGCTTATTATCACTAGAAAAAACAAAAAAAAAAAAACTTTGTAGTTAATAGGGTCTTATGATAGGATTTATAACAGTGAGTAAACAAATTTAAAGGAATCATTGACCCGTTGTTCATCTGGTAGGACGTCCTGTAAGTCCGCATGGGTAGGTACCACCACTCTGCCTATTTCTGCCGTGAAGCCGAAGAAAACCTCATGAGGCCAGCCATGACCCATAGCATTGTGAATTAACGACGTAAGGAGAGATCTATGGACTTTTATATTTTGTACTGGTGGTAGGACCTCTTGTGAGTCCGCGTGGATAGGTACCACCACCACCCTGCCTATTTCCGCCGTGAAGCAGTAATGCGTTTCGATTTGAAGGGTGGGGCAGCCGTTGTAACTATATTGAGACCTTAGAACTCATATCTCAAGGTGGGTGGCGCATTTACGTTGTAGATGTCTATGGGCTCCAGTGACCACTTAACACCAGGTGGGTTGTGAGCTCGTCCACTCATTTAAGCAATAAAATAAAAAAAAAACACTAATTATGCTCGTCTATGACCGAACGAAAACGAACAAGATTTGATACTTCATGTGTTAACATGTGAGCTCGTCCACCCATTTAAGCAATAAAACAAAAACACTAATTTTGCCCGTCTATGACCTGATCTATCTTACCAAAACGAACAAGAATTGATAATGCATGTGCTAACAGATAATAAATTAGTTCAAATTATTAAATTTTAGAATCATACAAGATTTTCATTTTTAATATACTCGTACTTCCTCGAACACGTCTAAGAATTGATATATACAAATTAGATTTAATGCTACGATAAAAGACACAACAAAAACAAACATTAAACAGACTAATAAAACATAATTAATACCCGAAGCAGCTGCCCAAAGAATGCTTTGTTGAAATTACAAATTGCCCGCTACACACATATCAAATTTTCCCTTTGTTGTCCTTACAAATTGTCTGTCCGAACTCATGTTTGTATCTCGACAGCCCTGATGTTAATCGACCTTTCGGTAACCCCAATTTCTTGATCGCTATTTGTGACGGTTTTATGGCGGTCTTTTAATAATCTCTTAACTAAAAACTAACACTCGGTGACGCCCGTGACGCAGCGTTTTGTTAGGCGAGATCGATTGCGGAATTAAGACGTCTGGTTCACACTGTATTTGGAGAGGTCTTCCTAAGAATCTTTCTAGAGTTTGGTAGATAGCTCCGTCACTGTCAATTAATGATTTTAATACATGTTTAATATTTTTTTTTTTTTTTATTGCTCTTGTTGGTAGATGACCATACGGCCCACCTGATGGTTAGTGGTCACCGTCGCCCATGGACTTCAGCAATTCCAGGAGCTGAACCAGGCCGCTGCCTAGCTATATATACTATATTCATTCTTTCATAATAATCTTTTCATAATAAAGTTTAAAGCATAATTAATTGTGTCACGCCCTTAGTTCTGCTAGTTAAGAGCTTCGAAAGCCTTGCACTATTTGAATTATGTATATATATATATATATTTTAAGGTAATATTAAAAAATCCACTAGACACATTGAATTTAAGCAGATTTGTCAAAAAAAAATAAGAAAAAAATCTGTACGATTAAATATATTTACAAGATATTATAAGAATTATCAGTAGATCATTTTCATCAGATATATATCATAATCATTCCGAAATTCCTGACTTTATTATGCTACTTAACAAGTTTTTGCAGTTAACTTTTTCAGTGATTTCCTAATGAAAATTTCAACACTGAAACTACCAAAATTAACATCAATTTTCGTTTGAAACGCTACACGTAAAACAGGAAGACTTGTGCAAATAGCAACCAAATGGAAAGATACAAGGCGTTAAGACAAGTCTCGAATTACAAACGACTATTATCAAAGCCGGCAATGTGACTTTTCGACAATTATTGGTAAATCAGAAAAACGAATTATTGACTTTGTATTCCATTGGCAGTCACAAAACTCTTCTGAACGACATCTTAGATAAATAACAGGTTAAGTATTAATCTTTATTTAATGCAGGTTTTGAACCGTATTCTTTGAAGGAGACAATTATATTCAAATCAATCTGTATTGACATATCAATAACATTTTTTTGTCCAAATGCACAGATTGCCACCTTTGATAATAGACGACTCAAATGTACATACGGCATGAACAACAAAAATTAACTCGTACACGTGAAGGACTCGTTGCGTAAACATAAAAAAAAAACTTTTGTACGTTTTTAATGTGAGAAAATTAATGTTACGTTAAACCAAAATGATGCTGTACGTAATTAAGAACACATGTGAAGTTGATAAGAAGACACCACTCGAACCGGGATTATGAGTGAAGAGTGATTAAATGGACATCGGATTGTCGTTCGCTTACGAACGTCGGTAATTGCGGACGATAAGAGACTTTTAACGGAAATTCAATCGATCGTACGAATGCACTTATGCGCGAGCTTCGATGACGTTTTCAATGGTTTGTGATTAATGATTCGAGTATCTCGGATATTATTTTTTAATAATACACTAGCGACCCGCCCTCGCTTCGCTTCGGAAACTGTAATTAATTATTGATTTCTCCACTATTTGATGGATGTTATTATACATATAAACCTTCCTCTTTGATCACTCTATCTATTAAAAAAAACCGCATTAAAATCCGTTGTGCAGTTTTAAAGATTTAAGCATACATAGGGACCGACAGATATAGGGACAGAAAAAGCGACTTTGTTTTATACTATGTAGTGATTACACACGTTATATATTAAGCACTCTGATATTTCGTTAGTTTTATAATTTCGATTTATTTAGACGTGGTTTTTTTTTTAATTTCGATTTCATTACAAATGTCGTTTTCGTATTTTCGATAAAGTTTTTTATTGGAAGTTTTCCCGAGTATGCGCTGCGTGGGTCGCGCGCCGCGGTGTTGTACTGCACTGGCTTGAGCCCGTCTCCCGCGCATTGATATGTTGGAAAATCGACAAACTAACTGGATGTTCTGATGGTGTACCGGGAGGACAATACGTGGGCACGGAATTCAAGATTTACGGCCATTAAACTTTAAGTCAAGTGTGCAGTTAACCCTTTATTAAGTCATAAAATACTGTCGAGAGATTCCCGTTTAAATTGTATATATATTACTATCAGGGCTCAAATGAAATAAATTCTAATAACGTTATGGTCCCCAAATGGACTGTTTTATTTATTCGAATTTATTATTAATTTACTTTCCTATTTAAGTAATTGGATTTGACGTAATGCAATAAATATGACGATTTTATGTTTTCAATTTAAAAAAAAAAACCTAAATTATATCTCCGATTGTATCGCCATCCTAAATTTAATGCATTGAACGTCATAGTGAGTTTCAGTTAAAGCTCACCGTTATTTGTGTCTAACGATGATCTTGCTTTTAATTATATTAACTAATCGCATCATCCTTCATATTAGAATGAGATCATAGAATCAAATCGTGAAATCATCAATTCAAATGGCATTAGGTTTCAATAGTACATTCAACTTTTCGGATCAAACGATTCACACAAAAGTCTTTTATGGATAACTAGACTCGTCCAGTGATTTCGACGATTGTAATTTTAAAATGAAACACGTGTCATTCTGGGATGAATGTACCACTTTTTTTTTTAATTGAGAGCTACGTTTGGGCTATACGATACTAAAGATTCAGCTGCTCCATAGGAAATTTTACTATTTGACCTGGGCCACTGAGGTCAAAGTCTACTGAACGCACGCGTTATCTTCTGTCTTTCACCTTCGTGACGCAAGTGACAGGATAGCGGTTACAACCCACTGACTCACAACACTTCCTATTGTCAACACTGAAATTACGAAAAGCTGAAGAAAGCTTGTTAACAAGCACGAAAAAAAAATACAAATTATTAGTTTATTAATATGGACACTGAGACGTATATAATTGAGATAATAATGGAAATTATTTAATATATCCTCATTTACATCAGTGCTGTGACAATTTCATCTAGAGTCACAATTTTGAAGTATGGGAACAGTGTTAAGTTGTCAGCAATGATTTAAGCTCGGAAAAGACATTTGAGTCTCGCATTTCGAAACTAATTAAACTAGGATGCCTTATTCTAGTTAACTAGACGGAAAACTCTATTGCTAAATCTAAATCTGTCATGGGCATATTTCACTTTAATCCCACGTCACAGTAAGTTATTTTACGATCATAATGATATCGATTCGCTAACATATATAATGTGAATTCCTATTTATGTGTCTGTCTGTCGCCGCTATATTTCGTTCCAATTTAGTACCTTTCTGCTGTCATATAAAGTTCACATAAAGGTTTTACTTATTGAAATACCATTTATTGCGTAACAAATATCATTTATTATTGGGCATTATAATTATGTAACTAAATAAAATTGTGAAAAATGCAAATAATTTTATTCGTTTTGAAACAAGCCATAAAATCGCATGATGGAAGATTTTTTGAAATCTTGTTATAATTAATTTAAATAAATACGTACACATAAAAGCTCGCGTTTCTAAATGAGCATTTAAAACATAAATTCCGTCCGTATAAAAAACTAAACAATTTCAAGAGACCTTGCCCAATACGAACCTTCGATAGTGGCACTGTACTACTACGAACAGAATACTATATTTATTATTTATGGTCAGCCGTAAAATAGCTAATCTAGTCATTGACACACATTCGGCACAAACATCGTGTGAATACAAAATATTATTGTTGCACTGCGCTCACTGTAGGACCGTACTTTGTAAATGCATTAAGAGTAGTTAAATATTATACGGAGAAAGTTTTTTTACAAATGTCTAATGGGAAAAGCCTGAGTGAGAAAAAATTTTTATTACTCCGAATCCAAAAAAAATGTTAAACTAATTGCACTAACAATAAATAGTTATTTTTCTGAGAGAGTTCTATTATCATTTTTTTCTAATACGTAACTTTTTACTTAACAAAAAATGCATTCATATCAATTACACTTAACAACGTTTATGGTTTCTATAATTTATAATAATTAATGTTAAATGGTTTATAACGTGTCTAAAACGGTTTCCGCTTTCAACGTAATCTGTAAATACCATTAAAAACTTTAACTAACCCTTTTAATGTGAAGAGGAGACAATCATTTTCTTTATCATACTTTCAAACTAGAAACGTGACCTTGTATTTAATTAAATTTATGAAACTATTTCCTTATAGCTTGAGTATTTTAATGTTATCGTTTCCATTCTCAGAAAGCTTATTAAATTTAGAAAATATAATTACAATGAATGTATTAAAAATCGTGTATCTTATGACCACCGTCGCCAAGCAGTGATGCGTTCTGATTTCAAGAGTGGGTTAACCATTGTACCATAGAACTGAGACTTACAACTCATGTCTCAAAGTGGGTAGCGGCATTTACTATGTCGATGTCTATATGCTCAGATAGCCACTTAACATCAGGTGCAACACAGGTCTAAGGTCTAAGGAACAAAGAAGAACAAATAATTCGGTATGCATTCCATCGATGCATTACATTATCTTTATTAAATTTCATATCATTTTAACGATAGCCACTGAGGCCTGTGCCAAGTATTCACTAGCCAAATATACAAGATTAATCACTCCGATATGGCAATATTTTGTATTGAAAGAATCGAAATCGCAGAGATTTACATCAATAATACGTATTTTCTCTAAGAATCTGGTGGTACTTTACTGGTGGTAGGACCTCTTGTGAGTCCGCGCGGGTAGGTACCATCGCCTTACCTATTTCTGCCGTGAAGCAGTATTGCGTTTCGGTTTGAAGGGTAGGGCAGCCGTTGTAACTATACTGAGACCTTAGAACTTATATCTCAAGGTGAGTGGCGCATTTACGTTGTAGATGTCTATGGGCTCCAGTAACCACTTAACACCAGGTGGGCTGTGAGCTCGTTCACCCATCTAAGCAATAAAAAATAAATAAAAAACCGAACATACTGAGCATACCGAAACAAAAACTACCTTAGGAATAAATTAAGTCTATAATTTACTTAAGGTTATCTCGGGGCACCATGTCCAGGTGAGTGACAGCGAAACTAGCGCCAACTCGTAATTAAATACATGTTCTTTAGAATTGCTAGTGTTTACCATTTAGTATGTGTCACAGAGATGCCTCTTTGAATTAATTACCTTGCACCGATGTGACTGCATACACTGAAGGGCGGTGTATCATCAGTTCACGGTTTTGATTCTATGTTTTTTTTAATATATTTAATCGATTTATTGTTTTAAATCGCTTTATGTTTAAAATTTATAAGGCCCGTAAATGTTTGAAGCTCGATATTATTATTATTTTTATTATGTATCTTCATTTCAGTAAATACACCATAACATTCTGTTAGTAAGTATAACTTATTAATATCATCTATGTTAGTAACTTAAAAACCTAACATATAACTATTTGACTACTTATTAAAGGCAAAACTTTTTCTACACTGGTTGGTTGGACAAAAATGGTTGGCCATTAATTTTACTAACAATAAAATGTACGTTTTAACAATGTAAATCGTGAACTTACTCCTGAGTTTACTTCATGTTAAAATGGTCGTGAACTTCGTAGTGCTTATAAAATTGTTTGAGCACTATTTTAGTCTGTTTATGTTTCGGAATCTTTATGAAATTCAAACCGTTAACAAGCCTTTCTGTCTTTTTATTAATTAGTGCACGTTTACAGTATCGTCTGTATAGGCATACGTCTCAACTAATTTGAGCACTATTTTCAGTGGTGCAAAGAGATGACGTAAAGAAGAAATGGTACTTGACTATGCGATAGTTCCTTTTGCGTGCGCCAATCAATGCGAAAAAACTTACGGATACACACGAAAATCTAGTAACTGCTATTAAAAACAACAAGTCTATTCTTTTGGTGGGAAATGAATTATGTTTGCAATATAATTTCTAATGAAAAATATCAGAAACGTTAAACTCTCAGCTATATATAGATGATGAATTAATAGATGATGATAAATTATTTGTGGCAAAAATTGACATTGACAGAACCGGTGCGGAAGCCGTACCACCAGTAATTGTGAATCTTCAATTAAGGTGTTACTATTTTATTGTTTATATCACCTAACATCAATTACCTTAACACAATTCGTATCAACACTGTAAGTATTCTTAATATTAAACAGTATTTTCGTGCTTTGATGATAGATTACCAAGTAATTGAAGTATTAACATAAATAGTATTATTCTGATCATGACAGATTGTCAGAAATCTTTAATAGGACCCCCGAAAAGAATGTTGGATTTCCCATGAATTTAAAGTGGAGTGCTGCCAGCTGATATATTCAATTTTGTTAAGTTTTCGGACTGTGTGGGCGTTTTAGTGTCTATTGAGTATCGTAAAATACCTAAATTGGTAAGTTTTTATTAATAGATACATAAAACTTTACGTAGAAACGTGATCTTTAATTGTGTATTTTGTTCGTAAGTTTAATTTTATAGCTGCTTTAATTTCGTTTGAATAGATAATAGAATGTTAAACAAGTTACGTAAACCGATTAATACGCATTTCATATTGTTCATCAGCTACTTTAAGCTAATTAATTAAATGAGGAGACTGTGTGAAAGTATCATTATATAACAGAACGTTTATCTTTTTGAGTTTTAAAACTAATATCGTTTTTAAGATATTGCATAGCTTTTATCGTGGGCCTCGAGCTCGGCGACCGAGTCATGAAATTCCGTAACGAAAAAGACCTAACACCCCTCACTCCGCCAACCATGTAGCTCGCGTTCAACACATTCACACGTTGCGCTTGTGTAGTGTTTGTGAATAAGCGCGTGGCGTGATGTCACATTGCATGCGCATCATGAAAAGTCTGCCCATCACTCTCTCGCGCGGTCTAGCTTATGAGTTTGAAGGGGACAGTTAATGTCGTATTTCACTTCAAACATTTCAATTCGCATAAATGTTTATCGTAGACTGAAAAAAATCAAAACACTATTCGTAAAGGACAATTCCTTCACATCACTTACAATCAAACTCCAAAATTGTAAGTTCCGAGACCATAAGTTCATATATTGCGCAAAGAAAGTAAAGTTCTATTTTTTATTTATTAAACTACATATTTGGAACAGCACTAACAGCATTAACCAAGAATTAGATAGACAATTATAAAATTTATATTTAAAATAAATATATATTTTTTATTAGCACAATAGGGTAGGTCGAGCTCACAGCCAACCTGCTGCTAAGTGGTTACCGAAGCCCACAGGCATCAATAAAGTAAATGTCGCCACCCTGTGGTTGGTGGGTGACACCCACTTTGAGACATGAGTTCTAAGTCTCAGTTTTATAGTATTTTAAAGTTGTATAATATTTATATTAAAGTGTAAATTCTATAACTACCCTATTAAAAGTCTTGTTGCAAATAAATAATAAGTAGGAACTTTATCGAGTTCTGTTAATTGTTTAATTGACTTAGTTGACTGTTTGTCTAACTAACTATAAAGACAAATTAAATAGTCAAACATTGAACAGTTTCATTCAGAATAACACCGTTCGTCTAAGTAATTAGGTGGCGATAATCTTTGATCTTATACGCATACCTGATTTAACTGGCGCCACTAACTGTTAATCATTGTCGGTTCGATCAATTACTAACAGCAAAATGTTTTCTAATAAATATAACATTAAATCTTATAATTTCGTTCTAATGGGAAAGGAACTCCATTATACTGTATTAGATTCCTAATTTGGCCTATAAATTTTATATTTATTACGGCACTATGGGGTCAAGGATTTTTTTTTATTTTTTTTTATTGCTTAGATGGTTTAACGAGCTCACAGCCCACCTGATGTTAAGTAGTTACTGAAGCCGATGGACATCTACAACGTAAATGCGCCACCCACCTTGAGATATAAGTTCTAAGATCTCAGTATAGTTACAACGGCTGCCCCACCCTTCAAACCGAAACGCATTACTGCTTCACGGCAGAAATAGGCAGGGCGGTGGTACCTACCCGCGCGCACTCACAAGAGGAGGTCCTACCACCTACTACTCTACTACTCTTCTTAGTCGTGTTCATCATGACTGTTGATCTTGGCTCGCGGTCATCAATTTAATTCATTCGTACATTCTGTCCAGCGAGAGCTCCCATACAATTCCTCACAATTACGTAGAATTTTGGATGGTTCTTCGCTTTTAAAAAACCACTGGATTTCCAAACACGACTGACCTCTCAAAGTTGTTGTCGCCCCTTCTCACAATATGGCTAAAATAACTCATAAGAGGCCCTACGTAGATTGTAGACAATCATACGTTTGTAGAATGTTGTCAATTATGTCCTAAATATGAAAGTCACAACGACTTAGCGGCCCAAATTAGAAGTATGGTACGGTCTACCCGTATAGAGTCACAATTCGAACGGCGACTGTGAGCAATTAAGTTTTTCTTTCAATATAGCAGTCTTCGTCAAGATGAAGTACTATTCTGGCTTCACTTTGATTGATGGATGGGATCACAGGGCTCAAATCTTAGAAAAGAACAGTAAATAACATAAAAAATCCTCATAACCATATTTTTCATAGGAAAGATAGTTTTCCACACAAGTAAGAAAACTACTTATCTTTGCATTAGAAATAAATATTTATGTATTTATTGTTTCACAGAAGAAAGAGATAGCACGGAATGAAAATAAAACATTTAAAAAAATTATCAGCCCTTAAAGCTTTGTTTACTGGTATCTATTCATAAATGTGTTCATGAAATATACGGTGTAAGCCTTCGGGAGGAAGGCATGTATGTATATGTATTTTATGTATCTAACGATAATTTGACTTCGGCTCCTATTGACGACTGTCGTAATTAAAGGGTTATTTAGCCCTATAATGTATTCGCATAACAAGATATTTCAGCAATCAATCGACATTTAAAACAATTATTAATGCAACATATAAATTGGTCAAAATAAACATTATTCGGTAATCAAAATAATGACCAAAACAATTTGTGTAACTTGAAATTTAAAACCACGAAAACGGGGTAAATGCAAATTATTCTTCATAAATAATGTAAGAGTGATTATTATGGTGATAAATATCAAAGAGCACGAGTGATTTGTCCGTGCAATTTGATCTGAGTACTTCAACAGAATCTATAGTCATTACCACAAAAGAGGTAAGTATTAATTTTTTTTTCAGACAACTGATGAAACACAGTATAATTGTCAACATTATTCTCATATGATGAGAGTAAAATGTTGCATTCACCGATTGGTTTTTGGCAAATGGGTGCCAGCCATTATCCTTGGATAATATTGTGATATTCACAGCTCCACGGACAGACTATTAGCGAATAATTTTTTTTTTTTTAATATTCATAATGTCAGTTACATTTAACATTAAATTTTGACTATAGATCTATGAATCAAATTACTCAAAGTAAATTGTTCCAACCTTACAAGCCGTGAACGATAATTTCGAAAATGCTTGTACCGGACAAAAGCAATGACTCACATTATAATACTAATAATACGAATGTATTTAATGTCCTTATCAATCGCCTTCCAGGCTTAGTCTTAACGTAATTCAAACATCACCAAATAAATTCGTAGTAGTATTCGCTGAAAAAACCGCCAAGAGAAACAAATATATCTGTCCTCGAGCAACTTCGTAAAGGAACGAGACTGTCGATGATTTGCTACCAGAAGGTTCTTGGTTACTTTGGTCACATTGCTCGGCGGCCACCAGACAATCTTGAAAGATTGATTGTGGTGGGCAAGGTAGAAGGGAAAAGACCCACCGGCCGGCCACCAAACCGTTGGTCGGATCAGATGACTGCGGTCACTGGACTCTCTGTTGCGAACGCCCTGAGAGAAGCCGAAAACTAAAGCAAATGGAAGCTGATGGTACAAAGAGCCACGAAGGGCTTTCAGGAACACGACCTTCAGCAATGAAATATTCGACTAAGAAGAGAGAGTCAAAACCGCTAAACATTATTTAATTATTAAAATTATTCTTAATCATAAATTCCTTTGATTGTTATCAAATGCAATTATGTGATACAGTACGTAACATATCAATATGTTTATAATATACCAATATTAAAATTTTAATCATAATATTTATGCGCGTGAAAACAAGCAATAAATCATAATTGTATTTATATCTAGTAGTAATATTTTTTAAAGACAAACACAATATTCATTGAAATGCTTTATGCAGTATTAAACCTATTCAAAGAGTCATAGTAAAATAGGGGGATAGGATCCACTTAATTCCCACTAAAATCAATTCATATTAAAATTCAATTAACATTAAAACTACCCCAAACTGCAGTAGTTTCAGTCATACTGCGCGATGCTGTATGTAAGGGCGATATAAAAGCTAGAGTTTTGACACAAATAAAATCCCTCAGCGACTATAAAAAGAGTTACTCTTCGGTTTTTATAAAATCTAAAACTCGAACGTAAGACCGGAATGTAAAAATATTTTAATCATCTCTACAAATAACGAATCTCTTGGAAAAATTAAAAAAAATAATGCCTGCTTTATTTTTAAATATTCGCTCGCAGGTTAGCTAAGTTAAAAAATTAATAATCTTGAACACCTCATTAGTATAACGATCACGAAGAAAACGATACATTCATAAAAAAACGACGAGTATAGAATACATTAATTAAACTTAGAGTACGGCATTAAAAGGTGACGCAGCAATGTCAAATTTACTACTATACAAAGTTGGAATCACTTAACTACCTAAACATACATATCTCATATACATATTATCACAATTGTTACTTTGAAAACAATTTAAGTTTTGAAAAAATTCTAAATATTTTTTATTGTTAACTACCTGACCCTTCGTAGTGCCTCAATCGATAAATAAAAGACCTAAACTTTTGTATAAAATAAACTTAAAACAAACAAAAGGAATCCGTCCGACGGGGGACACATCAAAGGAAAAACAAAATTGTTATTTTTATTTAATTCCGAGCATTTTCATATTTATCTAATATTCTATTTAAACCTTCTCTGGACTTCCACAAATAATTCAAGATCAAAACTGGCCAAATCGGTACAGCCGTTCTCGAGTTTTAGCGAGACTAACGAACAGCAATTCATTTATATATAACTAGTCAGGTCATAAGTATTGTCACACAGTAAAAACTTTTCTTTTAGAATGCTGGCCACAAAAAAGTTTATTGAATTCGAATTTCGAATGTTTCATGAAAATAAAAATGTATACTTTTAGAATTTTACTCATTTTTAAATATGGAGTGGACGCTTAAAGAAGACCGTGTTGCAGTTATTGCGTTGTATCGTTGCGGTTACGCGCCAATTCAAATTTTTAACATACTGAAAAATTTGAATATAACCAAAAGATTCGTTTATCGTACCATCAAACGATACAATGAAGACTCTAGTGTAGATGACAGGTCAAGAAGTGGTCGCCCTCGGTCTGATAGGACTCCAGCAGTGATAAAAGCTGTGAAGGCGCGAATTCAAAAAAATCCCAAACGTAAGCAGATACTGTTGGCCCTTCAGATGGGGTTAAGCAGAACCACGGTGAAAAGGGTGTTAAATGAAGACGAGCATATCGACTTCGGGCATATCGAAGAAAAACAGGACATCGTTTGAATGCTCGTCTAATGGACCTGAAACTGAAGAGATGCCGCGCTTTGTTGAAGCGGTACGCGGGAAAAAAATATCGGGAAATTCTTTTTTCGGATGAAAAAATTTTTACCGTAGAAGAGAGCTACAACAAACAAAATTATAAGGTGTACGCACACAGTAGTGAAGAAGTGAGCAACCGTATTCCGCGTGTCCAACAAGGTCATTTTCCATCCTCGCTCATGGTATGGTTGGGAGTTTCTTATTGGGGCTTAACAGAGGTACATTTTTGTGAGAAAGGTGTAAAAACGAATGCAGTTGTGTATCAAAATACAGTCCTGACGAACCTTGTGGAACCTGTTTCTCATACCATGTTCAATAACAGTCACTGGGTATTCCAACAAGATTCGGCGCCAGCTCATAGAGCGAAGAGCACACAAGACTGGCTGGCGGCGCGTGAAATCGACTTCATCCGGCACGATGACTGGCCCTCCTCCAGTCCAGATTTGAATCCGTTAGATTACAAGATATGGCAACACTTGGAGGAAAAGGCGTGCTCAAAGCCTCATCCCAATTTGGAGTCACTCAAGACATCCTTGATTAAGGCAGCCGCCGATATTGACATGGACCTCGTTCGTGCTGCGATAGACGACTGGCCGCGCAGATTGAAGGCCTGTATTCAAAATCACGGAGGTCATTTTGAATAAGCTTTAGTGTCATAAGAATCTATGTTTTGTTAAGTTCATTTTGGTATATGAATGGTTACATAATGAATAAACTTGTTTCAATTATTTTACATTAATCATGTGACAGAATTTATGACCTGACTAGGTATATAGATAATAGATTAACACCTCAACAGTGTTCATTTTACTGGTTCCTATTTACATAGCTCCACCGTTACGAATTTTATTTTCATTGACGCTCTAAGAATAATCGTTTTCCCATACGATGGTACGGTAGTAAGTAGCGGCATTAATTACTGATGGGTAGATTGCGATTTAAGCCTAAAAGGGTAGGACTTAATTCTACCGCGTAATGCATTCCAATTTGAAGGGTAGGCGCCACACATGTCGTGATTCTTATGAGCTCAGATAATCACTTATAGCCATTTGAGCATTGAGCTTATCCAATAGTCCAACACGATAAAAACAGTAGGAAGAATTTAGTTACTGATAAGAATTGCTAGGACAAAACTTATATTTCTGCTTGTTTGTATCGTAAAGGGTTCGATTAATAGATTTATACATTTACAAACAATGAAAGCGTATATTTATAGATGATTAAAAACAATGTATGTCTACCCAAAAGTACTGCCGATGTTCAGAGACAAAGAAAACTGCCTTTTTCATTGGGCTGATGAGTGAACGAACTCACGGGGGTAGTTGAGGTTACCGGAGACGTCATCACAACGTGCATGCCGCCCACCTTGAGACATGAGGTAGAAGTCACGACTATTTTATGAAACGGCTTTCTGACCTTTCCATGTCTATCAATCAATAATGTGGCCAGAACCTGGTCTGCACTACAGGCTTCCGGTAAAAGTATATTTTACCTAGAACTTTTGAAGGCCGCTGAATTCGAATGACCGAAACAGTAATCCGCGATCGCGACGGGACTCACTGTTCATTCATTCATGCCTCGCAAAAGCTCAGAACATGCATGATAATATATACATGGTACTTATAGTATACACAGTACAACGTAACATGCATTTTTGTTTCACCAATCTCAGAGGTCGATGCTCTATACGTGAAGAGTGCGAAAATCACTCGCAATGCTAATTGAAAACTGCTAACTGTGTACGAAGTGCGAAAATGGAAGCAATTTTTAAATATGTACTAATCGGTTATTTTTAAGCAAACATAGACAGCGCTACTCTTTTTATCTCCGTCCGGGATCAGAACCCAGTCAGAGTAGAGGGGTTCCCGCGGTCAACACTACAGTCAGACTCGCGGCGCCACCCCGAGGACGCCCAACCGACGGGTCGTCGAAGCGATAATCGACGACCAACGACGCCAGTCGCTGCGGTACGGCAGCCCTACCAGGCCGCCCGGGCGATGATGCTGGTGTTCCGGGATTCCCTACTGGGTCAGAACTAGCCTGTCGGGTCGGAACGCGATACACCCCCAACTGGGTTGCTCTTCCACAGAATGTTTGGCGACGACAACGACGACGACAACGCGGACCGCATCGTAGGCCGCAGTCGCCGACGCGTCGTCCCATCTTACTGGTGCCAGCGCGCTAGAATGACGGTAGCTTGTGGCGCAGAGACGTCCTCGGTCGCGATTCACCCAGTCTATGAGGACCGAACGGATCACCTCCACGGTCTGTTACCCGTAGGCCGGGTCCGTCAGTCGGCGAGACCACACCTCAAGCACGGCACGGCGATTGAAGCCTCCGCGCTCGAACTTCTGCCACGCCAGGATGCGACTCCCCCCTGGAACGGAGATCGCATCGCCACGCATAGTTCGCAGCGAGCGCCTCCGCCTCCAGGTCCCAGAGAGGCGACCCGGCGAGCACGCACGCCGCCTCGAACGAGACGGTGCAGTACCCGCGAACCGACCAAAATCGTGCGCTGCGGACATCGCAACGATGCACCACTACATTGTCACGAGTCAGGGCGTGGCACCATACGGGAGTCTCGTATAGTCCCATCGACCTCACCACCCCCGTGCAGAGGCGGCGCACCACAATGGTCCCCCGACGTTCGGCAACAGTCGACCCAATCTTTCAAAGTGAGCACCGCAACCCAGTCGCCTCATTTCGACGCGGACGTCTCCGATCACGAGGTGGGCCCCCTGAGGCGACCCCTCTCTGGGCCTCATGGAACAATAGGGCCTGAAATTTGTCGAGCGCCACCTCCAGACCCAGCCATCGGATCCTGCCGATGACGAAGGCATCTACGTCGTACTCTAAGTGCCTGCGGGTAAATTGCGATACTTTTGATGTAAGCACCTACCTAAGTAAAACTAAAACTTAATTAGATATTCAAAAATATAAAAGTAAATAATAATAGAATAATAATGCACTACGATATTTCTTATTTTCATATGAAATCTCTTCCAGCAGAAATGCAAGACGTTAATAAAATGACGAGATGAATAATGAAATGTTATGAAATCTACATTACTATTACTATAAAGACAAGAAGGTTCTAGGTTCAAGACACAATATTTAATATGATTTCACTTGGAATTGCGTTATTGGTTGTAGAACTAGGAGATAGGACGTGTTGTGATCACGAACTATAAGACCCACCATCCAATGCGTTCTTGTTCAAAGGTGAGACGATCGTTCCGCTAGCGCAAACTTAGATAGGCGATTAACTCATCTGCCCATGTACGACTATGAAAATAGGCAACATGTCAACAATGAACAATATCAGTGGCTAACACTGTACCATTGTAACATAGGTAATGTTTGAGCTAACTTCATCAAACTAGTCGTTAACTCATCATAAAAAATCAAATAATATTAGCTTGATGAACCTTACAGCTGCCTCATGAAATAAACCATTCATTTAACTATTACAATTGAAATTTAAACTTTACAACGTTACGAAAGACGAAACAGAAACGTTTGAATTCACAGGGCAAAGTACAAACAATCAGGGAGTACCATTGGACACGTGATGTTTAATGATAGTAGACAATTTACGATTACAACGAACGCGTCCTTGCTACAGCAAAGATTGAGTGCTTTATAGAGCAACGTCACAGGTCCAATAGGCAATTCAGCTTAATTTGCAGATGCAAATCGTGTCAAGAGTAAACTAGTAGAGCACAGCTTAGATTCAATTTAATATCGTTATGGTTGTTGTTTTTATGACGGCTTTGTCCTTCATGACATTTATGCCGATGCACAAATCACAGCCAATGTTTGTGATGTGATTTTAGTGATTTGCACGAATCTACGTGGCCAATACATCAAATTTGGTCTTAAAATTCAGTAATTTTACCAGTTTTTTGTGTGAGTAGAAATGTAGTTGTACTCTATATTACATTTAATTAAGCTTATAATTTTATAAAGCATCACATTTCGCTGAATTCATTGATAATTTATAATAGATATAATATTTTGAAGGCATGAAAAATTACCATTTAGCGTATTTGTTATTTTATAAGTTCTGGTTTTATAACACAAAGTAGTACAACATTTACTAGTTATACTTCATTCCCCTTTGAAACTCGGTAGATCCCGGTATCTTTCTCATAGTTGCTACAAAGTAAATAATCTGTGCCCATAGGAGTTAACTCAAGATAGTCGTAATTCCAGTTGATGTCGACAATTTGTTTGTCGAAAGATTTTTTCAGTAACCTCTCAATTTTAAGTACGAATGGCTTGACTGGCTATTACAGTTCATACGTTAGGTATATAGAAACTTCTCAAAGTGTCATCGATTTTTAAATCACAACAGTGGTAAAGTGTTTTTTTTATCAGAAACTATATTATGGCATTCGGGAAATGCATTGAATCCCAACGGGTTACGGCCCAACCGATAATTCTCTAGTTGCCGTTCTATGTTGAGTAAATAAGTATAATGATGTTCGTACCCTTTGATGGTCGGATTGGCCTTTGATAACCTCAGTGGAAAACCAAACTATAGAAATTATTTGCATAAGGATTAAAATCGAAAATTGTACAATCTAATTTTATAAACATCGAGGACTACACATTTATTTATTTATTTTTAATCCTCTAACGATTTCGCTTTGGCTGAACTTCGTGAAGTCCTCGTGGCCTAAAGGATAAGACGTCCGATGCAACGGTATTCGAATCCCGCAAGCGGGTACCAATTTTTCTAATGGAATATTTACTTAACCAATTTTCACGATTGACTTCCACGGTGAAGAAATAGCATCGTGTAATAAAAATCAAACCCGCAAAATTATAATTTGCGTAATTACTGGTGGTACGACCTGTTTTATGTTCGCACGGGTAGGTACCACCGCCCTGCCTATTTCTGCCGTAAATCAGTAATGCGTTTTGGTTTGAAGGGTAGGGCAGCCGTTGTAACTACACTGAGACCTTACAACTTATATCTCAAGGTGGGTGGCGCATTTACGTTATAGATGTCTATGGGCTCCGGTAACCACTTAACACCAGGTGGGCTGTGAGCTCGTCCAACCATATAAGCATTAAAAAATAAAAAAAAATAAAAACTTCAAAAGTTCTAAGATAATAATAAACAAAACTAAACTAACTAAAACTAATAAACAAAACTAAACTAATAATAAACCATACTAAACAAAATTTAGCCTATTTTTCCGCTGTTTGTAAAATTGCTGTAACATGTCATAGTTTGTTATAAGAGATTGCTGTACATGCCTATAACTGGCTTACATACCAGTACTTAATTATATACATGTTAATTTTAAGCTTGAATGTTTTGTGTGTATTGCTGTTGGTGTGTCTAAATAAATAAATAAAATAAATAAATAAAAACTGACATAATCGTTCACAAAGCTAAACGCCTCCTCTGGTCTAGAACAAATCGATGTGCAATGGACAATGCACAATTTCTGAGAAGGTAGTTGAGATTCAATTGAGGCGCGGATAATTTGCAGCGGTTGCCCATAAGGCTATTGTGATTGTAGAATAATTGGGCCAATTCGTTCACCGCAAACATTGATGTGCGTTGATGCCCAGATGTCAACAATCAGGACTCATCGACCTTGCAAGACCTATTCAATTGAACATATGTACAATACAAATGGTTCGTTTCGTATTGAAAAGATGGAACCATCACTTTATAAAGAAAATTTGGATTATCATCATTGATTCCTGTTATGCTTAACGAAATTGTTGATAGAAAATTTTCTAATTTGAGATTAGAATTACTATAAATTTAATCGTGAGTTTAACTGATTCGACTAAAGTTACCACTTCGCATACACCTTCAAAACTCTAGTCTAAGCATGATTTTATAATTCTTGTCTAGAATAGGCTTTGAACCAGTTTTAAAATTGCCTTGATTCTTACCAAAAGAAAACGGTGTGATAGTTCATTGTTCCATAACAGGATCTACGCTTACTATTCATCGCAAATTTAAAGCATGCTAATCATTTAGCTTAAATCTAGTTACACCATATACATTAAGGTCATAAAGCCTTTTTCCCGGCATGAGTAATACGTCATTGTATGGTGTTGATTACAAAATTTTGGGTGCCTTAGTAATTTTTGGTCATATCCGGCTAGTAACTTCTTAAATGCATCACAGCGTATCAACAAATTCTATGCATAAGGAATACCGATTATTTTATTAAACGAGTACCAGCAACTTACGATCGTCAACCGATATTTACTAGTCGAAGAATAATATGTATTAATATTAGTTAGAACGGGTGTAACCAATCTGCTTATTTATACTAATGCGTTCTGGTTTGATGAGTAAGACAGACATCGTACTACATAATAAAGACCTCTTATCTCAAAGTGGGTGACGGCATTCACGTTGCGATCTCCAGTAATCAGCGGCAGTCTCCAGTAATCAATTAAATAACAAATGCCAGTCGGTTTGTCTAAAAAAAATTACTTATTCGCGATAGATACAATGGAGCATCAATTGAATGGTGTATATAAAATTTTGGAATGTTTTGCTTATCTATATATTAATACGTGAAGCAAAAACTTTCTATCCCTTTTTACGAAAATTGCGCGGACGGAGGAGTATGAAATTTTCCACACTTATAGAGAATATAGAGAAGAAGTGCACAATGCTAATTTTTTTTTTAAATAATGTATAAAAGATACCTTAAATCAGTAAAGAAAACATTACACACACTACATACCATGTATTTGACGCTCACACGCATGCATACTATTTATTGTCAAACTTTTGTTCTTGACGTGTGTTGTCAAATTTAGAATAGATTAAATATTGTTTGTCTTTGTTAATATTTTTTATAGTGTAGTCTTGGCGAAATTTGTATAAAATAAAATCATAATAGTGTACAAACTTACAATTCCAATTAATTATAGTCGAATTTCGACTACTGCGGGACCTCTAGTATAATTAAACTCACCTTACAAGTACCCTGCACACAAATAGCAGGGAGTCCGTCTTGAGCACAAGGGGTGCCGTCGTCAACTATGGACAGAGTTGCGTAGAATTGCTGACCCATAGGCCTACAATTCAAAGCACATGGCGCATTACCTGAAATAAACCAGGAAAAATTAAGGTGGGTCCATTTTTTTTAATGCTTAGATGGCTAAACGAGCTCAAGGCCCAGCTGGTGTTAAATGGTTAACGGAGATATCTACAACCATAAATATCTACAATGTGAGTGACGCCACCCATCTCAGGATATGAGTTCTAAAGTCGACGTTTTTACAGTACTACACTCTTTACTAATATAGATGTGGGTGTTTTGAACTTATATTCGTAACAACTCAACCAAATTCTGGTCCAAAGTAATTTTACATTTAATTTTAAAAACATATTTGATTCTTGTCTGCATCAATATATATCATATAATACTAAAAAAAAAAAACATGTCCGCTGACTTTCTTGTCAATTCTTCTCAAGACGGAGGCTAGTTTCTGTCAATTGGTGGTAGTTCTTTTGACGTTCAACAAGTATGTACTTTCATTTATGTTGAATAAAAAAATTTTGATTTGATTTTATTTGATATACCGTGATGTATATAGTCTTACCTAGCTTACCATGAAATAATTTAGCAATGTTAGTAAAATCAAATCAACAAAAAACAAACAAACTCGCTTTCCTGTAACTCTTTAAACATACCGTCAACATATGGAATCCATGTGTAAAACCTTCCTCTAAATGGTCTTCTATCAAAGGAACTACATTGTTCTGCGCGTGTATTTAGAACGCCTCCTGCACAAGGCTGAAACAAAAAATTAAAAAAAATTGAGAACTGTAGTACAAGGTGGAGTAACGACCAGTTAAAGTTTGCGGAAATTTGTTGGTTATAGGCAGTTCCGGTAGGGTTATTATGGCGAAACTTACGAGATGATCAATGTCATTGGAATTGTCAATGAAAATTGGAAGTCAGTAGAATGATGATAGTAAAAGCTATTGATCTATCAGTCCATACAAAAAGGATTAAACGAATACCGATATTTCCGTAAATCGGTTTCCTTTAGCATTGGTCTCACAGTTTTTTTTTTATGCCCTTGTAGGCAGACGAGCATACGGCCCACCTGATGGTGAGTGGTTACCGTCACCCATGGACTTCATCAATGCCAGGGGCAGAGCCAAGCCGCTGCCTACCGCTTAATACTCTCCACAAGCCTCTTTTAAAGAAGGACATGTCATAGCGCTCAGGAAACACCATGAAGGGGAGCTCATTCCGTAGCCGGATGGTACATGGCAATGATAGTTTAGATATCAGAACTTAGAAAAAACTACATTAAAAGATTTCCTTATAATATATGTATTAAAGATATAGCAAAATGCGGGTCTATTTGTAAAATTGCAAAGGCAAAGTAAATAAACCTACTTTAGAATTTGTCGAATGCTATTTCACTTTCAAAGTGTTACTACAAAATACATAACAAAAGCGTGACATTATTAACTGGCAAACACATTTTCTGTGTCAGGAGTATTTAACACCATACAGTCGTTAAACAATGGAAATGCAAATTTTACTACTGTTTATTATCATCACTAAATCAAAATCTACATAAATAAATGCGTACAAGAGATTTTAGTACAAAATATTCATTCCCTACTAACCCTAACCTACTAAAATATATATTATGTATACGTCTTTGCTATCTAAATATAAGATAGCAGGTACATATTAACAGAGCGAAACAAAATGAGTTATTAATTGAAAAAAATGCACATTGTCTATGACTACAGCATGATATTGTTGCTATAACAAAATTATTTTCTTGTAGGAAATTATTTATTTATTTATTACACATGAATTTTCCAGCTCATTTACGAACGTAAACCTTCCGTTTCTTATAAGTTTGTCAAATTTCGTTTATTTTTAAGTAATTTGAAATTAAATTAAGCAGATCAGAGGAAAAGGAAGATCATGGAAATCGTCTGAGTGACGCGGCTAAATTATTGACAACAGAATCATGCTTTGAACATCTCGCTTGTAAATAATCGTCCTACATAGAGCACAGAGGTTTTTTTCTGGATCGGATATCCATAGAGCAACAACGGATATTAACGTGGATACAATGGACTGTCACTGTGGGATCTTTACTGCGAAGCAATCATCTGTTCCATTTTGTAAGGTAAAATAGCCAATAATCAAATTCATTGTGACACATTGTTATTTCTATGGGCTTCGGTATTTACTTAACACCAGGTGAATCGTAAAATCGTTTATCCTCAGCAAATAAAATAAGTTATTCGAACCGCACCAAAAACTTTGGTCGTTTGTTATTAGTCTTGTATATCTGATGTCTTGATTTATATAAGGTTATTATTAAATACATTATCGTATACAATAACGCTTCATAAAATTTACCTAAATTTAGGTATACAATATTTAAATTTTATTAAACTATTGCATAACTTTTATAGCGGGCTTTGAGCGTGGCGACCGAATCAAGAAATTCTGTAACGAAAATAAAACCTAACACCCCCCACTCCACCTACCATGTAGCTCGCGTTTAACACATTCACAAGTTGCGCTTGTGTAGTGTTTGTAAATAAGCACGTGGCGTGACGTCGCACTGTATCTGCATCATGAAAAGTCTGCCCATCTCTCTCTCGCGCGGTCTAGGTAATGAGTGTGAAGGGGAACGTTAATATTTTGCTTTTGTTAATGTTCAGAAATATAGCATGGTCTAATTATAATTGCATAAGTTGATAAAAATGCTATGCAATAGCTTTACCGCGGCAGTCTCGGAGTTTCACACGTGTTTTTTTTAAATAAGAACCCAATTCTAAAGTAGCAACCAATTCTCAAAGTTATCAAAGCTTTGTTTCACCTGTGTGTTGCACTCGTGGTACCTTCTGTCGACCCCAAGGCATCCTTTGTTGATTTGTCTTGTAACTCGAACTGTTAGGACAGGTGTCGTTTCGTTACTGTTCACTTGAAGATTACGAGGTCTGTAACAAATAAGGAAACACGCAACATAACATTTAATAATAACTTTCAAAAAGAAGAGGATTTTTTTATTATTAAAGTCCTTAATTCAAGCCTTTTTTTTGGTCAGGAGGAAGTCGCCGGACTCCCACCCTCCACGAGGGATGGCGGGCGGGGTATGTCGGAGTCGAACCGACTAAAACCTCCTGTCGCTCAACAACCCACATCCGAGCCTCGCATGAGACAGAACTCATCAAAAGCCAAAGGGGGAAAATGAAACGTTTAGTGAGGAGCACATCTTTCCCATCACCCTCCCCCAATGCTTATGTTATGTTAAACGTAGGCAGATGTATTAATAAAACACATAATATACTTAAAATCAAACTTTTTTTTTTTAAACTTGTGTTTTTATTGGACAAAATGGTTGAATAAATATTGGTGTACTAAGATAATCATGTTTTTTTTTTTTTTTTTTTTTTCCCTACCTATGCTGATAGCCTTGAGAGGCTATTTCAGCTTCACCCTAACGTTAGTAGGTGAGCTCGCGGGGCTCAACCGGAGAGTTGCTAACACTGACCCTAGCAAGAGCAGTGCTTCGCAGAATCTACCACCGGATCGGAAACGCGACCCACTGAGAAGATCCGGCGAGAAACTCAGTGGGCTGTGTCTATGGGTTAGTTCGCTCGTCGAGCCCTTCGTCGCAAGCGACGGGTTCGACGAGGACGGTGACCGGTGCTTGTGGTGCCTAAAAGCACCGTTAATGGATCAGGAGGATCCGTAATGACGTGCTTTGGGCGACGTCGACGGTTTACCATTCGGTCTACTGGGTCGGGTATGTAATTTCCAGCGGCTACGATGAGAGGGTTCTCATGTCGTGCCGCCTTCTCAAAATGGCGCAGCGATGCCGACTGTAGATACTTACTAAAAGAGTCGAGCTCCAGGTCGTCGTGGAGATCCACATTCCTAAGGAACCAAGGCGCTCCGACGGCTATCCTGCAGAATCGTGATTGAATAACCTGAAGGGATTTCAAGTTGGTGCGGGCTGCGTGAGCGAACACTACGCTTGCATACGTCATGACGGGGCGTATACAAGTTTTGTAGAGAGTTACCTTATTGCGGAGGGACAGTTTGCTTCGACTACAAAGCATTGGATAGAGTCGTCCTAGAATAAACGCGGCGCGGTCGCGTACCGTTTTTATATGGGGACGGAATGTCATCCCTCTGTCGAGGGTGACGCCTAGATATTTGACCTTCGAGACCCACGGAATGGGCTGGCCAAAGAGAGTGATGGGACTAACGGCGGAGGTGTTTGCGCGCCTACTACGGAGTGGGATGCTCGAAGTGATGTTCGGAGGGCGACCCCTTTTGAAGAGCACCGCTGCGCTTTTCGTGGGGTTGATGTCTATTCGCCACTTCCGGAACCACTGTCCCAGGGTGGCTACTGCGATCTGGAGTCGCCGATGAAGCAGCGACATCTTCCTACACGAGTAGTAGATAGCCGTGTCATCGGCGAAGAGCGCTAGATGGGTCTCCGGAGACCGGGGTATATCATTGATATACAAACTAAATAATAACGGGGAGAGCGCGGAGCCTTGCGGGACTCCGGCGGTCAGTTGACGGGGACGAGAACGAGTTCCCTCTACTCGATATCGAAACGAACGGTTCGACAAGAAGTCTCGTATGATGAGCACGAGTCTGTCTGGCACTCCCATGTTGTACAGTTTATAAATTAAACCGTTGTGCCAGACTTTGTCGAACGCCTTCGCGATGTCGAAGAAGAGGGCGCCGGTCGGGATTTGTTTACGCCTATT
This sequence comes from Bombyx mandarina, assembly GCF_030267445.1. Classification (NCBI taxonomy): domain Eukaryota; kingdom Metazoa; phylum Arthropoda; class Insecta; order Lepidoptera; family Bombycidae; genus Bombyx; species Bombyx mandarina. The sequence continues at coordinate 6,823,287 of NC_143225.1, read as the reverse complement.
TAGTCCTATCAGAATGTGCTCCGTGAGGCGGTGCACTTGTTGTACGCACGAGTGTTTAGAGCGGAATCCGAACTGTTCGTCAATGAGAATTTTGTTCGCGGTAACAAAATCCCAGAGGCGTTTCCTAAGGAGCCGTTCGTAAATTTTTCCTATCGTCCAGAGGAGACTAATCGGACGGTAACTAGAAGTTTCGTTTGTCGGTTTGCCCGGCTTATGTATACCGATAACGTCCGCTTCTTTCCACACCGCGGGAAAGATGCAGTGATAATCATGTATTGCGCACTAACTATTTATAAACTTACGCGTAGACAGAACAACGAGTTCTCTTTCAGCCCAGTGTTGGACCTAGGCTTGCCACAAGGATCGTCACAAACACAGGTATTGCGCTGCCTGCATCCAGTAGGTTCTCGAGATCTTAGGCTTACTTTGTGGGAGGTCTACCGACGCTACGTCTTCCTCTACACCGCTGTCATCCGAAAACTTTTTTTCTCAGTGTACATTTATTCTACGAATAATGTACCCCGCCTAATGGCACTTCAGTCTTAAACACTTCACTTAAAGTTTTAAATAGTTCACTTAATACTTCACTTAAATTCGGTCTTAAATTATTATTGTCCACCTGATGGTTGTCTGGAAGATATCGCTCTTAGCGATAAGTCCGCCAACTGTACTTTTTTTTGTATTTAATGTTTTGCTTTGTTTTTTTTTTTATACACTAAAAAATAACCTCTCTTTCTCAATCTCATAATCCTTTGAGCTCTGACAGTCATCATGATTCTACTGCATATCTCCTGATTCGATCTCGTAGACAATTTCCAAACTTAGCCCTCTCTCTATCGCTCTTTGGGTAACCTTGAAACTTCTAAGGCTATGAATTCATTCTCAATCATCATTTTCTAGTAGTAAAGCGTGTTGTCAATTAGCAGGAACTTGCACTATCCGTCCTGAAGCGAAGCTGTCTCTCATTCCGGCCTGGAGAGTGACAGAACTGAGATCCCAATTTAATTGAGATTCGAAAGTGGGTGACGGAACTTAAGGCGTTTTTTTTTTTTTAATTTATTCAATTTTAAACTAACATTAATCAAATACACATTCAATCGTATCGCCAATTGTATACAAGGTATTGGCGACAACTAACTCAGAGTCTGATTACCCGCAAGCTATATAGAGGTGAACGCCCCTAATTGCGTTGAATAATGAAAGCTTTAGGAAACAGACATTTACTAGTTGCACAAATCAGAGGTAAATTAACAACGAATAATAAATTTTCGAGCATCGCTCCTTCCTAAATACTATTGTTCCTTGCCGTGAACACGGATAGACTCTTACATTTCGAGAAGGCGGCACGACATGAGAACCCTCTTGTCGTGGCCGCTGGAAACTACATACCCGATCCTGTAGACCGAATGGTAAACAGTCGACGTCGCCCAAAGCACGTCATTACGGATCCTCCCGTTCCATTAACGCTGCTTTTAGGCACCACAAGCACCGGTCACCGTTCTGGTCGAACCCGTCGCTTGCGACGAAGGGCTCGACGAGCGAATTAACCCATAGACACAGCCATACATAGCCATACATTTAATAATAACTTTCAAAAAGAAGAGGATTTTTTCATTATTAAAATCCTTAATTCAAGCCTTTTTTTTGGTCAGGAGGAAGTCGCGGGACTCCCACCCTCCACTATCTTCTCAGTGGGTCGCGTTTCGATCCGGTGGTAGATTCTGCGAAGCACTGTTCTTGCTAGGGTCAGTGTTAGCAACTCTCCGGTTTGAGCCCCGCGAGCTAACCTACAAACGTTATGGTGAAGCAAAAATAGCCTCTCAAGGCTATCAGCATAGGTAGGAATAAAAAAAATTAAAAAGCAGTAGCGTTAAAATATCTGGAACTCATTAAAATTAAATAAGTGATAAAAACCCATTAAATAGTAGTATTTATAATGCAGAGATAGCAAAAGTAAAAACGTTTCCTTTCTTTTTAGTTAAATATTTATATTGTTTTTACTTCGAATAAATTTACCCTGACTATGTCATCTATGTCTTTATGGTCTTCGTCAAACATGTAATCCTTACCTTTGTTTGATAGATATTGATTTTTTACAATTATTATATTTTACTAAAACCCCTATGTTTATTTCTTAATTTATTTTTGCTGTATCGTATAATTATTAGCTATCCACAATAAAAATATGTCGTAAAATAAATTCATTCACAAGACTGGTGGTAGGACCTCTTGTGAGTCCGCGCGGGTAGGTACCACCGCCCTGCTTATTTCTGCCGTGAAGCAGTATGCGTTTCGGTTTGAAGGGTGGGGCAGCCGTTGTAACTATACTTGAGACCTTAGAACTTGTATCTCGGGGTGGATGACGCATTTACGTTGTAGATGTCTATGGGCTCCAGTAACCACTTAACACCAGGTGGGCTGTGAGCTCGTCCAACCATCTAAGCAATAAACAAAAAAAACAAAAAAAAAACTTTATTACATTGGTTCGTAATAAAAAGGATAAATTAATAACATTTGACGATGAGCTTATAATTGTGTATTCTTTTAATATTAATTATAGAGTACAATTTGCGTTTAACTGGATTTTATTTCAATTTGGCCGTTTTCACAAATCAAATTGATATCGCATCAATATACTGGTATATGTGTACTTTATAGCTATCTCCAAACAACTTTAAGAAACGTACTATGCTTGTAAGAGGGTCACATGTTTTAATTTTATGTAAGCCGCTTTGAATATTCATGTCCGGAGAGTAAAGGATTAGTTCCATCCAAACTGTTTATCAAGTACAAGTTAAAAAGATAAGTATAACTGGATCTTTAAGTTTCTTGGCGCCATTCAGAGATTAAGACTAGGAGGCAAATTAAACTGTAAATCCTAAGCAAAACTTTCATTTCCTTCGGATCCGAGGTTTTATGCATTCTATTAAGTTGGGTTTAGTTAGGGTAGGAATAAAAGAACTTACGTCAAATCTTATTTACCTAAGTTTATTATTTTTTTAACACGTTGACTGCCATGTAGGTCGCCGGTACCCTACGTGGCGCACTGAAGTAATTATGTCGATTTCTGTTACTAAGCGTCTGCATGGCCTAACTGTACCTTCTTTTATTGGTTTTAATGTATGTTCTAGTATTTTAGGTTTCTTAGAAATAGATTCACTCTCGGCATCTTCAAATTTCTCTTTTCTAGAGCCTACTAGATATTCCGGCACCTTAGTAAGAAGATCGAAGAGAGAAATCGATTTAATTACTTCAGTGCGCTACGTAGGGCACCGGTGACCTACATGGCAGTCAACGTGTTAAATGGACAGACGAAACAAGGGCCTTTTGTCAATTGAATACTATAATATATGAAATGGTGGTGCGTGAACATACAACTACGCAATTTTTTTAAATTTAAAACGCACCATAATCGCATCCTTTCATATATATTTTTATTGCCTATTTGGCTGGAAGATCTCACAGTCCACCCGGATGATTGAGCCTATAGACATCATCAACGTAAATGTCGGCACCCATCCAAGAATTTACCAGCGGTCTTGGCGTTTAGAACATAATGAGTTGACTATTTTATTTTTGAGTACTTAAACGATTATAAATTTTCGAACGTGCAATAATAATTAATTTAATAAAAAATATAATTTTCTCTAACATAGTTAAAATATCTCTATCTACCTGTATCTTTAAAAACCTTTTAACTCAATTTCTCAATTTATCGTCTTCCTTTTTGATAAAGCATTATTTAGAAATAGAAGAACACGACAAGTCAAATTTACCAGCAAACGCCCCGGCATCAAAAATAAAAAGATCGAAGATCTAATACAAAATAAAATAATAAAGAATATACACGGTCAGTACACGGCAATATTTCATGACAACGTTATTGCCTTGGTAATGAAACATGCGTCCCGCGTGAAAGCCGCATGACAAATGACGTCCCTACCAATTTGTCGAGGATGTTATATGTGCTATCAGCAGGATACTCTTACTACGCATGTTTAATAATAATTAAAGATGTTACATCTGAGCGTGGCCATGTGTCATTTATGCCTCATTTGATCGCCCTACTGATGAAGCTTAGCTCACAAAATGTTCACACAGTGTTTTTGTGAGTGCTAAAGGTAGTTTTTTTTTTTTGGTGAGAATTGATTATTTTCTGGTTCAATTACAGGAATCTCCTTTGTTTTCTCATAATCCATATTCCCGACACAAATAATAACTTTATAAGTTGAAATTAAAATAAATTCTACTCTTCTTAGCTATAGTCGTCGTCGCCTAAAAGAAAAGACGCGCGAGATGCCTGTATAGCGCGATGCGACAATGCCAATGTTCAATTTCGGAGGGTTTTTTTATACCGGAGAAAATCGCCGGTTCCCCACCCGCGCGGTGACTGGGGTATGTGGGAGTTGAACCTCACTAATAACTCCTGCAGTTCACAGCTGGCGCCCGACCCCGGACTGGGCTGGAACCCTGTCGGGATAACTGAGACGGCGGGAAAAGGTTGACGCAGAGCACGCTCACGAGCATCCATCACGCCGTACCCTAGATGCCAGGCCGACAGCTGCCGGCGACACGACCACCAGTTCTCTCGGTGTACTCAATGGTGCCGCGCTTCAACTTCCTCCAGAGCGTTCCGGGGAACGCGGTCTACCTTCACTCGGCTTTCCATTACGGTAGTTAGTTTTTGCTCCACGTATTAATACATAGATAATTAACGTAATCACTGATGGTGGTAGAGCTCCTTAAATAAGCACCTTCAATGAGCTTCAGATTCTAAGCTCAGAAAGGGGGATAGCCGTTATAATTTACAATTTTAATCTTCAATTTTGTGTCTCAAAGTCGATGGTGGTATTGTGGTATCTGATGATAACGACTTAACACCATTTGGGCCGTGAACTCGTCTACCAACCCGGTGCAATCAAAAATATGTTCATTCTTTTTATTGAAAAAAGTAGTCAAGAGTTTCTACCATTCATTTCAGTGTATTAGTAACGATAACGAATGTATTGATTTTAGATAAGGGGCTTAAATTAATGTTGCCGGTCAAGTTCCGAGCATACATGTTAAGAAACAGATCACGTATTTAAATTAACCTATATTTCTGACTGACCAAGAGACCCGTTAAGGAGAGCGCCGCCGGCACCCGAACTAATTAAGAGTGACGGTATTTTGATTAGCTATTTATCCATCTAACAGGACTCTGTAACTGACCGTATTAATCCTTCGTCCTAACGTCGTTTTAATTAACCCGACCCGTGTTACCTGTTTTTAATACACTCAGTTGCTTAATAATGTTTCTCATTGTTTGAATAATGGAATGAATATTTGTTTAGTTTTGTTTCTTTAGGCTGTAATGTTTATTCATAATCTATGATCGTCCGCAAAACATCCGAGATGTATTAAGCTCTCAACCTGTTTGAAGTGGCTTGGGTTGAAAGGATATGAAGCCTATACTATACTTTTCGCATCCGAGTCAGGCTCTCAACAATCTGTTACCAGAGGATCCTCAGCTACTTCGGTCATATTGCCCGCCGACAGTCAGATAACTTGGACAAAGTGATTGTGACGGTCAAAGTAGAAGGAAAGAGACCCCGCGGCCGATTACCTAGCCGTTGGTGTCATCAAGTAACCGCTCTAACTGGGTTGCCAGTCGCAACCGCCATTCGAGCAGCTGAGGACTGGACGAGATGGAAAGAGCTCACGAGACAGGCAACGGTCAAGTTTCAGGGACACGACCTTCAGCAATGAAGAAAGCGACGAAGAAGAAGAAGAAGAAGAACTATACTTTCATCGAGCGATGCAACTATGTCAAGTTCAAAACTGAAGGAAACGATTTTTGTAAGGAAATTCACCTTAATTAAAACGTGTTCACAAATGACAAACGAGACGAGGCAATCGATCAAACTCGTAAAGCTTATTATGAATTTACATGATTACATAGCGTAGGTACATTTCCGTCAGTGTTAAATAAAGTACCTTACTCAAGTCTCGGTGAATTTATTTAGTCCTAAAAAAGAAAGAAACTAAAGATACGTAAGTAGAGATGGTGTTTTTTTTATATTTTGTTGATAACCTACAATATTCATACCGTATATACAATAATGTAAAACTTAAGTTAGTTAAACAAACATTTTTTTATTACCTTGGGTCATGGTTATTTATTAAAACAAAATATCTCTCTATCGCAACCTTTCCCTCTTTAAATAAGGCTATCTCCTAAAATATATATAGATTAAGTAAAAATTCCAAATAATGTCGCAAAAAGTTACTTACTAATAACACGGATAGCTGATGAATAACTAACTAACGGATGAATAACTTCCACCTACTTGGGAACAAAGATGGGAAATAATTTCAAATATACCATTTTAATTAATCTAATATGCACATACTATCTTGTATCTATGTAAGATAGAATATATATTACGAATCGCACGAATGTGTGGTACCTGAGGTAAATTGTATACAAGCAGCATTTGAGTTCTGCATATAAAGCCACCAACAACAACACAGAACTGTACACCGTATGCAAAGTAAATTCGATAAAAAATCCATCCTCAATGATTCCTTTGCGCTTTCACATGAGCAACATTTTTACTATAAGTTTGAGTATTCGTTTTCTTGGCTTTTTATCAAATAGCAGCACCGAATTTCTTTCAGTGGGTGTTGTGTAAGACACCTAAATAATTCATCGAATAAGGCGCTGTAAGTCTCTGAATATTGTATCAGCATAATTCGATGCGCCAATCAACATTTACTGGTGATGGGGCGTATTTTAGCCCCGTTCGTATTGGCACCGCCACCTCCGCCACTTCTGCCACATTTATATGTTCATGATTGAAGTCCGAGCCAGTCGTGATACAATTAAATTGATATTTACATCTCATGTCTCATTGCAATAGTAAAAAAAGGCGGTAGTGATGTCTGTGTAATCCAGTTGCAACTTAACACTAGATGGGTCGTGTGATCGTTCACCAATTTAGTGCAATACAAAATATACCTAATTCATAACGTAAAATAAAAGATACATGTAACTGAAATCATCATCACTTAACTCTTTGTAATTTAAAGTTGATTTTTAAAACCATCACCATTAGGCTACTTACTGAGAAGACTCAACAAACCATATCTTTAAAACTAATTTAGACATAAATAGCAATTTTTTGTCACTTAATTCGCTTCGAACATAACGGCGTCACCGAGTGACTTTATAACATCAATTATTTTCCCTTTACAACAGAATCGCTCATTAGTAACTGGCGAATGTCTATAAAAAACAACATATCTCCTCCTTATAAAATTTATAGTAATCACGGGCTCTTTTACAATTACAAAACTTTACCGCTTGATTGACAAGCCTCAAGGGTCGAATAAATGTGCATTCATGCGTAGCATCACTTCGATACTACTGCCTGAAACAAATTATTTAAGTAAAATGCCAATTGTTCTATATCGAATAACGAAAAGGAATACTACGTAATCGTATTTTTATTGCAACTAAAAAAATCTCTAAAGTCACAAGCTACGTAGCTTTGATTAAGCCGAGAAAACTCATCACGGTGTCATAAAGCAAACTCCCATCAGAGGAAGATAACGAGGTTAGATTTAATAAAACTATTTTATTAAATTACATGTCTGTAGCACCGTCCAGTGTGAAGCAAGCCGACAATCAATGGGCTACAACGAGAGCTTGTTACAGCCCGACGCTGCGGGGTTTCCATTAACTTAATTTCGAAGATAAAAACCTTGCACTTGCCAAGCCATGTTTAACCTTTGAACCAATTGTAATAATGGTTGGCGAATAACTTCAATTAACTGTTTTTTTTTTATTCAATACAAGCGGCCCGCTCCGGCTCCGCTCGAGTCTTTAACAAAAATTTCAACGATATTTGACGTTGTTTTATTTTTTTAAATAAAATAACACTTATTGCGGCATAACTATTATATAATAGTTAGACATATGCTGTCGCGACACTTTCTGTAAATAATAATGTGTTCTACAAAGTCGTAGTACATTATTTTATTCTATCATCAATAGTTTTCGTAGGGCACGCGATGTAAAGAATATTTTAGGTAATTTTTTTACACGTTGGGTTACATTATTTGAGTTTTAGTAAGGATCCCTAATTTTTTTCAAACAAGATTGTAGCCTATGTCGCTCGGGAATAGTGTAGCTTCCAAACAGTGAAAGAATTTTTCAAATCGGTTCAGTAGTTTCGGAGCCTATTCTATACAAACAAAAAAAACAAATCTTTCCTGTTTATAATATTAGTATAGATAATTTAAAAGCCCTATCGCATTTTGTAGTGCGATTCACGAACGCCTCTAAATTACTAAGGTCAAACACGGATCGATCTCTCAATTACATGTGGCAACAACGAAACGAACTCAATAATATTAAATCAAACGTGACAATTGACAGCACTATCACATTCCTCTAGATTACGGGCACAAAACGATAGTTATCTATTGCTAGCTAGTCTTCAACATTTTTTTCGACATAACCGAATTACACATTGACACTGAAAATTTTTTTTTTATTGCTTAAATGGGTGGACGAGCTCACAGCCCACCTGGTGTTAAGTGGTTACTGGAGCCCATAGACATCCACAACGTAAATGCGCCACCCACTTTGAAATATAAGTTCTAAGGTCTCAAGTATAGTTACAACGGCTACCCCGCCCTTCAAACCGAAACGCAGTACCGCTTCACGGCAAAAATAGGCAAGGTGGTGGTACCCACTCGCGGGGACTCACAAGAGGTCCTACCACAAGTAAACATTTGTGAATTCTACAACGAAGACCACCCAAACCGCGAAACATTGTTATTGAGTTGAGTTGAAACGTTTTCCGATCGACGAATCACAAGTGTCAATGGTTAGATAGAGGCAAACGAGTCGCTAATCAAATGTGACAGCTAACTGCCACCGACATGTCATTGACGCTGATACAACTTGATACGGTTTAATTAAGATCAGCGAACATCGTGAATTAATTGAACTGGTTTTGATTCCGTGTTATTCGATAATTAATGTATAGTTTCGGTATCCCAGATTTGGATTTGTAAGATTATTTGTAAACGAAACTCTATTGAAATCTAGCATAGGCCTTATTCTGCATTTCCTATTTATTGAAATACTAGCGACCCGCCCTCGGAAATATTAAATTTTATTACTGACTAGCTAACCCGGCAGACTTCGTAGTGCCTCATTCGATAAATAAAAGACCTAAACTTTTGTATAAAATAAACTTAAATCAAACAAAAGGAATTCGTCCGACGGGGGACACATCAAAGGGAAAATAAATTTGTTATTTTTATTTAATTCCTAGCATTTTCATATTTATCTACCTTTTAAACCTTCTCTGGACTTCCACAAACAATTCAAAACTAAAATTAGCCAAATCGGTCCAGCCGCTCTCGAGTTTTAGCGAGACTAACGAACAGCAATTCATTTTTATATATAGGTATATAGATAGATAGATAGATTATTATAATCATAAAATACATTAGGACTCAACGGCTGGAGATGTAGCACAAAAATACTAACGCTGTCAATAACCTTGGCAGGCACTGTCGCTCTTGTACTGACACACCACCGCCGCAGGTCCTAGAGCAAGGACTCCATCGACCCCAAACGCTCCACGCGTAACCTGAACTTGGAGGTTCCGCTGTTGTCATCTGTAATTTAACAATTAAATACATCAGCTTCTAAAATCGAACCCCCTATAAATTAATTTTCAACGGAATACGGAAAAAACTTTTTAACTTGTGCTAAGGAAAGATTCAGAAGTATTTTGATTTTGACTGTCAAATCATCAATATAACTATTTCAATACAACTTAAAAAATAAATAAAAAATATTTAAACTGAAAGCTGCAACCTCGATGAGGTTTCGTAGATAAGTTATACAGCCTTATTTATATCTGCCGAAAAGCAATCATGTTCCGGTTTGAATGGGGAAGCTCATAATCTAATTAAATCGAGAATTCTACTTTATGCTCCAGTGACTGCACCCAATAACAAGCGTAAACTAATCAGCTACCCAAATAAGAACGAACATTTTCTTACCTGCGTCGGCGCCATAGTTGTTGTGTTATTTGTTGTGGAATCTGTCATAACGATTTGCAATAGAGCAGCTATCCTGAAAATTTAAAATGAAAGTGCTTTAAAAAGCTGACTCATGAATATTTACACTCAGGTGCCTCGTTGGTACAGTAGCTAAACAGACTCACTATTGTACCACGATATCCGAGACTATCGATGTTAGTGTCTTTACAAAAGGTTACATCCGAGGTCTGTGTGTACTAGTTCGGCTTGTGTCTCACAGAATAAATACAACAGGACGTGACTGTTGAATTACAAATAGTCAGACACTTGTAGCCTAAGTAAAATGAAGACCAGACCTCACTCAATATCCGAAAAATTCATATGTGACGACGATCTCCTCCAGTACTACGTCTACTTTCATCAGTTATTTTATTAAGTGAATAGATAGTATAATGTTAGTCAGGGTTCAAAATCAAGTTTTAAGACAGGTGCTGCTATGTTTTAATTTGTCATTTTCTTGCGCTGATAAGGTAGGCAGCAAGTTGGCTTTGCCCCTCTCATTACTGACGTCCATGGGCAACAGTAGCCACTCACCATCAGCTGGGCCGTATGCTTATTTGCCTACAAGGGCAATAAAATAGAAAAGAGACGTAATTATGTACCGTATTTGCTTTCTTGAGAACTTAGTCGTAGAACCAATCTGATTTTTTCATACGTTATTGAACAAAACAACGAAATCTCGGAAAAACCGGCATGCGTTAAAAGGCATTGTGGTCGTCGTGGCCTAACGGATAAGACGTCCGGTGCATTCGTGTTGAAGCGATGCACCGGTGTTCGAATCCCGCAGGAGGGTACCAATTTTTCTAATGAAATACGTACTCAACAAATGTTCACGATTGACTTCCACGGTGAAGGAATAACATCGTGTAATAAAAATGAAACCCGCAAAATTATAATTTGCGTAATTACTGGTGGTAGGACCTCTTGTGAGTCCGCACGGGTAGGTACCACCGCCCCGCCTATTTCTGCCGTGAAGCAGTAATGCGTTTCAGTTTGAAGGGTGGGGCAGCCGTTGTGACTATACTGAGACCTTAGAACTATATCTCAAGGTGTGTGGCGTATTTACGTTGTAGATGTCTATGGGCTCCAGTAACCACTTAGCATCGGGTGGGCTGTGAGCTCGTCCACACAGCTAAGCAATAAAAAAAAAAAAAAAAAGGCACCATTTCAAAACTTATTGACATGCTATTTGTCAATCATCAGTAAGAAACAGCCGTGCTCTATGTAATACGTGAAGTAGTTCAGTAGATACGGCATAGAATTACTATTTTGATTACGATTAGAGTTCAAAGCTTGAGAAGTGTCTTGTTTTGCCCTGGCAAGCATTCGAGCATACGGCCCACCTGATGGTAAGTGGTTACCGTCGCACATGGACGTCAGCAATGGCAGAGTCAATCCGCTACTTACAGATTTCAACTCTAGACTAGTTGAAATGGTCTCCTCCGCTTAGTAGTACTAAAACTAAAAAAAATCACCCTTAGAGACGGTTCACGAGACATATAATTATGTGTTTTTATTGTGTGAATTGCAGTAAAATCGATGGGAACCGATCGATGTTGTTTGATTACTCATCTCTACTAACAACTCCATAAATGTGACATTTGAACTCAGTATAACTTGTTGTACCAACACATTATTATCTCCCTAACTCTGTTGTGACTGGCAACATTCTCAGAACATTATTGTCTGGAGATAAACAGACAAATGTTCAAGCTTAAACCTAACGGATAGACGCGTGGGTGATTCTGACACAGATTCACTTTGTTTTTCAAATTACTTTCCCAATTTGGAATATTCGTTTTTTAGGGCTGATAAGGTTAGCACTACTATTATATGTAGATATAATGAAAAGAAAATGTAATTGAAAAGATGTTTCAAAAATATTTCGGTATATGTTCGCCTAAAATGTACAATTTAAAGCCTTATACAACTAAAAGTAGAATTCGTTGAACAAAAGTATTGAATTCTAAAAATGTCTCATGGATGAATATTGGTCGTATTAAATATAACGATAGACTTTGTGTTTGAGTCGAATTCTCGTTGGCATGAAAAGTACTTAGCTGTTTGGTTCGACCTAGAATATCTCTTCTCGTCGGTCGGTAAGAAGTGACTAAGGTTCATGAGAGAATGGGTAGTAGTGTTCTTTACGTGCTTCGATTGCATAAAGGCTTTTACTGCTAATTAGGGCATATTGAATGCCCGCACAGTTAAGTAGCGCCATATTGCCTATTTTTACCGCAAAGCCCATTTTAGTTTGAACGGAACAACTATAATTAAAACAGCTGATACTTTAAAATCATATCTTATTATAACACGCTGGCATTCATGGTTTGGCCTACGGTAACAATTTTACGCTAGAAACTCGTTAACCCATATCAATAGTGCATTAAATAATTTATAAAAAGCAGAAGTTAATAAGGTTGTTAGTAGCTACTAATAGAAAAATAATAATACGAAATAGCGAATATTTATAATTGGTTAATAATTTTTAATTCTTGGACGATTTTTGTCAAATGAAATTTGGGAATCTGGTTCGAAATGCAGATCAAAATGCAAGTAATGTAAGGTAATATTGCACCTTAATAAACGAATCAAGCGAAAGACTCCACTCCACTCCAATAAAATAAATCATAAGTCAAACGACAGTGACATAAATATTTTCAGTAATAATAATATATCATAAGCATAAATTTTATCTCATATAATATCTAATTGTTATTTATTATTTTATGGTTGTAATTGTGTCTTGTCGCGCTTTAACGAAGCTATGCAATAAATCAATGATAACTGAGATAATTTCTGCTATATCACGTTAATTACCGCTCTATTTTAGGTTTAAATTTGGAGTCAAGACGGTAAACCAAGTTCAACTGCATTAATTACTTTATTCTGGAAAAAGATTTTGATTAAATTTTTAGGTGCGACCTTTTGTACCTTCAATAATTTTTCGTGGTGAAAGTTACTACGAAATGCAACGGTAATATTCCTGTTGTATTAAATAAAGCCTTTTTTTTGTTTCTAACTAGCAACCCTGTAAAACTGCGCCCACGCAGTTCTCACCGCATTGCGCAATCTGACATCTCTATTAGACGTCCATAGGCCATATTCCATTGGAGAGCTACACTCCACATTAAAACGATCGAACGACTCTGTAAAATCCCTAATGAATGTCTTAAGTGGTTTATTAAGTGCTGATCGCCGTTATTTTTATGATAAAATCGTTCCGTCTCCGAATGTCGTGCTATGAGAATGGAACGAGCATCAGTAATACGAGGTTTTTGGCTGCCTTTGTTGCGACTTTTCCCACGCAGGAATCAATTAGTAAATTTAATCAATACATATATATTAACTTCGAATCGATAAATAATTTCGCTTCACAATCAAGATCTATATATTGTTGATCAAAATAAGTTTCCAATACTTTATTGGAAAAATTTACTGGTGGTAGGGCCTCTTGAGTCCGCACGGGTAGGTACCACCGCTCTGCCTATTACTGCCGTGAAGCATTAATGCGTTTCGGTTTGAAGGGTAGGACCTTAGAACTTATATCTCAAGGTGGGTAGCGCGTTTACGTTGTAGATGTCTATGGGCTCTAGTAACCACTTAACACCAGGTGGGCTGTGAGCTCGACCACCCATCTAAGCAATAAAATAAATTAAATCACTAAAAGAAAAAATATATTTTTTTAAGTATTCCGTATTAGTACTTATTAAAACAGAATTAAGTTCTTACAAATTTACGACAGTGGACAAAGCATCCACAAGGTATCTGCTTTACAAGGATGATTAAAACAAGCTTATCTTCCAATAAAACAAGCTTATCTTTTGGAATTTAATTTAAATGGCACAAATAAGCAGTGCGATCAGGAGCAAGGGAACTCTTACAGCTTACACTGACGTCATAATAATTTTATTGTTAGCTTTTACGACACCATTGACAACAATACTGGCCAATCTTTTTCTTCTTTCTGCCCTTATGCCACTTTAGGTGGGTTCAGCGTAGGCGGGTCATGTCCTCTTATCATGCTGCATAGGGATTTGTCATGAGTTTGTTGGCATATTTTCGGCACGGTTTATGTTTCATGACGTGACATTGGCCAATATAATAGTAACATTTTCATGAAATAAGACTCACTGAAATAAAACTATAATTAGACATCGCAAGATTCATTCATTGTTATCTGCGCATTCTCTATCTCGTGCAATATAAATCAAAATAAACAAGGGTCATTAATCTACAGTAAAGTTAAGATAAACATGTCAATATTACTAATTGGATTTATAGAGACCGCGCCGCCGCCGCCACTACCACACAAATATTATAATTACTCCATGTCTCCTGTGTAACACAGTGACACATTAGCGATACAATTTTAGAAATGTGAAAGATCTATTCTTTTTGTTGCTCTAAGTGTTTGCACATGCCTATAATTTTCAAAATGCAAATGGCGTCATCGATCTTGAGACGTAAATCGGAACGCATGACTGCATCCCGGTAGAAATAGGTAAATAGTATTATTACCTACCGCTGAGTGTTAAATAACAATAATCCTCAGTAAATAGGTACAATTGTTATTTGTAACTCTGACAAGATATCCGAATTTCCGGTACATTGATTAACTAACAAAAGTTATTAATAAATACAAGACAAGATTTATCGTTGAATATCTTCGTTATTCTCTAGCATATTTTGTGATTCCTTGACTCTTTCACGGTAGGTATGCCTCATGCACGCTATAACAATTACGAAGTCCCATGAGACAGATGTTATTATTATGTTATTGTGTGTGTGAATTAATTGTATAATGATTTAGATCGATTGTGTATTTTTTAGATAATGTTTACGACAATGAACAAAAACGAAACGTGAAGAGTTACGTGTCAAAAGGGACTTCGTAATTGGAATAGAGTATCTTATCCATAGAGCTCTTATCCATTAAATACCTTACAAAGGCCCTTTTGGCCTATGAAGCGATGTGCTGACAAATTATTCTATAATATACCGAATATACAGAATTACTTAATTTCCAAGAAAACACTTCTAATTCTGAACACACTTTCTAATGAATTTAAATCGAATTTTAAAATAACAATTATGTAATTAATTATTTATACATATTATGTTTACATCCTGCATAATCCTAAGCTAACATAAGCAGATTTCGATTAAAAACATAATTTACAGATAAAACATTAAAAAGTAAAACAGCGATACGAACTCACCTAATGAAAATTATGAGTTACAGAGATTTATATTCGCAATAGAACAAAATTGAATATGACTAAAATTTAAAACGGATAGATATTGAACGACGTTTAGGGGGGCGACGTTGCTCGCGTCCGTAGGATTTACCACCTTCTCCTAAGGTCCACCCTACACGTGCCCCCCGGGTGGTGCTAAAGAGCAACAACGCCGAACCACAGGCGGCGGTTAAGTAACCTGTCAACGGCTACCACAAGCCGAGAAGTGTGCAGTAAGTGACTTTCTGAAAAAGTGGTTATGGTGCCTTGGGAAAGTACTATAAAAAAAATTATCCCAACCCCCTTTTTAAATGAAATGTCGAAAAATATGGAATGTGTTATGTCGTGCCATCCGGCTGACCCCCGGCGCTCCCCGGTACCCGGGCCGGAGAGTGAGAAATTTGCTACCGAAGACCTCACTGAAGTAGGTGACCAGGCTTC
This sequence comes from Bombyx mandarina, assembly GCF_030267445.1. Classification (NCBI taxonomy): domain Eukaryota; kingdom Metazoa; phylum Arthropoda; class Insecta; order Lepidoptera; family Bombycidae; genus Bombyx; species Bombyx mandarina. The sequence continues at coordinate 6,807,499 of NC_143225.1, read as the reverse complement.
AGTGTTCGTTAATGCTACTGGAAACAAGAAGAAACTAGTGCAGCAGGCCCTTCACCCAGGTTTATTTACCAGGGCCAAGAGTATGTCTATGAGCAACATACCAAACACCCAAACCAAAGAAAGCTCCTCTCAGCTGGATGCTGAAATGCAGCAATCAGATTTAGAAACAGTCACCCAGTGCTCCCAAATATCAAAACCACCAGACTGGCAAAGAGTTCCCATGCTACGCCATCCAAAAAAAAGAAAATTATCCTCCACACCTTCTCCCGAATTAATAAAAACAACAAACAGCTTTAGCGGACTTCCGATAGATCAGCCGGAATATAGGGCGAGAGATGCAAAAGACAAGAAAACTAATAAACCTCCACCTATAATCTTGTACGGAATTGAGGATGTTCATAAGCTCACTGAACTCCTAGAAACCGCAACAGATAGATCTAATTTCTCTTTTAAGATTATTAGCAGAAACCAACTTAAAGTTTTATCAGTGGACCTGGAGATATACAAGAAGGTAATAACTGTTATACGAGAACATGGACTAATAGGACACACCTTTAACAGAAAAGACCAAAAATCCTACAGGATCGTTATAAGAAATCTCCACCACACTACTCCTACTACTGCTATCAAAGAGGCTATTGAAGAGAGTGGCAACACAGTAGTAGGTGAGATTATTAATGCCAAATTTGGTCCCGACAAAAAACCCACTTCTACCTTTTTTGTAAATTTGCTTCAGGGTCCTAATAATAGAGCTTCTAGGGATATTAGATTTATATATCATCAAGCTGTTACTATTGAAGAACCCAGAAAAAAATCCAGTGTAGTGCAATGTCAAAGATGTCAGCAATATGGTCATACCAAAAACTATTGTATGAAACCATATCGCTGTGTCAAGTGTGCTGGACCGCACAAAACTTCGGAATGCACAAAAGTGGATCGCAATACACCTGCTTTATGTGCATTGTGTTTAGGACCCCACCCAGCAAATTATAAAGGCTGTGAGGTATACAAGGAAATCCTATCAAGGAAAACCTCGCAACACTTACCACGTAAACATAAGCAATTTGAGTATAAACCTCAAAAAAATAAGGAAGAAACTGATTATAAAACATCTGCAAATCAGAATAAAGAGGAAATTGAACCGCTGCAGGAGCAGAGGAAAGCACATGAGCACAAATCGTATGCCGATACGGTCAGATCTCAGGTACATCAAAACAATACAATCCATCAACCAGACTCTTATAAAGTCATAGAACAAATGTTTATAAAACAATCCCAAAAGATTGATACTGTATTACAGCAAATGAGTACATTACTTGAACTCATTACAGTACTAGTCTCTAAGTTAACAAAATGACTGCACTAAAAATAGCTACATGGAACATCAATGGCTTGGCACCCAACATCGATGAAGTGGAAATTCTGATCTGTCTACATAGTCTAGACATTCTCCTAATTTCAGAGACACATATGACGACCAGCAGCTCGATAAGAATTAAAGGATATAAGATCTATTCCACAAATCACCCAGACGGTACAGCCCACGGCGGGACAGCAGTGATAATCAAAGCCACTGTTAGACACCATGTGCTACCAAACTACTGTACCGAACATATCCAGGCTACCACAGTAGCAGTCAGTGACAGAAATGGAGACTTTAATATATCATCAATTTATTGTCCCCCGAAACATAAAATAAGTGAAGCACAGTTTTCTGACTACTTTTTAAGCTTAGGATACAGATTTATTGCTGGGGGTGACTGGAATGCGAAGCATTCGCACTGGGGCTCTAGATTAATAACTACACGTGGAAGGGAGCTGAAGAAAAGTGTAGATAAACAGTTCTTGACTACTGTGTCAACTCCAGAACCAACACACTGGCCCACAGACCAGAACAGACTGCCAGACGTTCTAGACTTTTTCATCACAACAGGACTGTCTCGACTGTTCTTCAATGTTGAGTCATGCCTCGATAGCTCATCTAACCATATTCCTGTAATATTGACAGTGAGCACCACTATTCTTAAGAAAGAAGTTCGGCAAACATTATACAACAAATACACAGACTGGGATAGCTTCCGGGAAATAGTTGATACGGAGCTAAGCCTAAAAATAGCACTTAAAACAGAAGAGGATATCGAAGAAGCCACAAAGCATTTCACCACAACAGTTCAAGCTGCCTGCTGGAAAACCTCTCCGGAGCACTTGAATCCCAGGCCACGGCAAAATAAGATATCGTTTGAAATAAAAGAACTGATTCTGAATAAAAGAAAACTGCGAAGAGTATGGCATACTAGCAGGCTCTCAGTAGATAAAAGAGCTCTTAACAAAGCAGTCAAGGATCTTAAACTTGCCATAAAAAATGCAAGGGACAAAACTATGGAATGTTATCTAGATTCCTTAACTGCAACAAGTGCTACTAACTACTCTCTATGGCGAGCTTGTAGGAACTATAATAGGCCTATGGATCCCAAACCGCCGTTACGGTTGCAGAATAACACTTGGGCAAGAACAAGACAAGAAAAAGCTGACGCCTTTGCTGTTCACTTAGCAAAAGTATTCACGCCTAATGATGCTGACCCAAACACTGATGATTCCTTCATAGATTCGGCCCTAAGTCAAGACTTCCAGCTCGATTTGCCGATTAGGCCTACAACTCCGAAAGAAGTCGTGGCAACAATCTCAAAATTGGAGGACAAAAAAGCCCCCGGGTTTGATTTAATAGACAAAAAAGTCTTGAAGGAACTTCCCAAAAAAGCCATAGTTTTTCTAACCATCTTATTTAATGGCATACTAAGAACTGGACACTTTCCATCACTGTGGAGAGTTTCACAAGTAATTATGATACCTAAAGTAGGGAAGCCAGTGAACGAACTTAGCTCATACAGGCCGATTAGTCTACTAACCGTAACGTCAAAACTTTTTGAGTCAGTCCTGCTGCACAGATTATTGGAGGAGATTCATCAAAGAGCCATAATCCCGGACCACCAGTTTGGCTTTCGCCAGCAGCATGGCACTGTGGAACAAGTCCATAGAATCTGCTCTGTGATAAGGAAGGCACTAGAGAGAAAGGAGTACTGCTCCTCTGCCTTCCTAGACGTGCAGCAAGCGTTTGATAGAGTATGGCACAAAGGTCTCTTGTATAAAGTAAAAACTCTTCTACCCTGTACATTCTTCCCCATCATAAAATCTTATCTAACAGAAAGAATATTTCAAATAAGAGAAGAAGAGTGTACATCGCCATTTCACTCAATCAAAGCTGGTGTACCGCAGGGGTCTGTCCTGGGTCCTGTCTTGTATACCATTTACACATGTGATTTACCACAAAGCGAACATGTTACATTAGCAACATTCGCAGACGATACCGCTGTACTGGCATGTAGCAATTGCCCAAACGAAGCTTCAGACTTCCTACAGACTGGATTGCAAGAAATTGAAACTTGGCTTTCAAAGTGGAGAATAAAAACTAGTGTGACAAAATCCGTTCATGTAACCTTCACCCTCCGTAGAGGAGACTGTCCGCCAGTAACTCTGTGCAATCAACAACTCCCGCAAGAACACTGCGTAAAATACTTGGGAATACACCTTGATAGGAGACTCGTATGGAAACAACACATACAGAAGAAGAGAGAAGAAATCAACCTGAAATACAGAGGACTCTACTGGCTGCTTGGCAGAAATTCCAAGCTGTCAGTAGATAATAAGCTACTCATCTACGAAATGCTCTTGAAACCAATTTGGACATACGGGATTCAACTATGGGGTTCGGCGTGTGACTCTAACATAAATATCATACAGAGGGTTCAAAATTACATCCTGAAACAAATATCGAACTGTCCGTGGTTTATAAAAACATCGGAGATTCATGAACACCTCAAAATCAGGACTGTTAAACAGGAAATCAAGACCTGGAGTATGAAATACAGAAAAAGGCTAGAAATGCATCCTAATAAGCTTGCCACGCAACTAACCACACCGGACCTAATAAATAGGCTTAAAAGGCGACAAATCCTAAGTCTTGATAGACACGGTTGACAGAGTGGAGCAGTCTCGATGGAGATTTTGCTCTGACCGTCTAACAGCTCTCAACACATCTGCTCATAGTCTAGCTGACTGATTGCAAGATAAAGAAAAAAAAAAAAAAAAAAAAAAAAAAAAAGATATTGAACGACATCTTAATACGCACAATGATTATTTTGAAAAGCTAGTCTTGTCGATGCGTAAAATCGTTATCGTCTATCAGCTATCACTGAATAATAGCACGATTCGCGTTATGAATTGTAACGATTTAACACTGCTATATACAGTTACGACTTGTTATCGAGCCGGCTTCGAGCTGTCGCTTGTTAGTGCTTGACATGACAGCAGTGAAATTGCCCACTTTGCAAGAATTCTTACAATGTAAGCGTGTATTTAATAATGCAATCCCTTCCTCGTGAGACTTTATAACACAATGATAAACGAACCTTCTCTTTTATTGCTTTTATAGGCGGATGAGCACACGACCCGTCTAATAGTAGTTAATCACCATGGACATCAGCTATGCTAGAAGCGCAGCCAAGATTCTGCCTATTGCAAATATTTTTTTTATGTTGCAATTTTTTTTTGTTTCGAATATTGCTTTTTATTCTGGTTGGCTCACTGAATATTAGACGCTTTGCAATAGCAATCGTACTTTATACAGATTTAAGATATAAGATTTATCAGTTATAGTGGTAAGACAGGCTTAATGTATCAATGTCATTAAGAAATCAATTTATGTCCCAAAGCCACAGGACGGAGTACACCCTGCCTTTTTCTGTCGTGAAGCAGTCTTTATCGTTTTTAAGGTGGAACAGCCGTTAAACAATTGAGGCTTAACCATGAGGCTTAGCTCAGGTTTCAAGCATGGATGGCAGGATTTACGTTGATACCTATGAACCCTGGGAACCACTCAATAGCCCGTGAGCCCGATTACCTATCTACGCAATAAACAAACAATTCATAATTAGACTTCCAGCAAAATAAGAAAATCATTAATTTTATAGTGTAAGATATCAACTACAATCACGCTTTATAATCCACAGACATTTGAATAACCGTAAAATTTACGAGCTCCCAAAGTTTTTTTTTTTTTTTTTTTTCATTTTTTCCATTGTGACTCAGCGCGTGCTCCCGTGAATACCATGTGATTTCCATTATTTACATTTCGAAGGACCATCGAATACCGTACAATAGGTTACCGTTCGACACAGTACAATAATATTTGTAAAGGACGAACAATGTCGGCGTAATTAGTATATTGTTCGGTATTCTTGGAGAGGAATGGAAATTTTATATGCATTGAAAATGTACTTACCTATTCCGTTACGTGGAAGAGTATTTAAATCTATGAAATATGTGTACACGTATGTACCTAAATAATGTGTAAATCAATTTATATATAATTAAGGTTTTCAGTAAACGACTGCAAAACTAAGATCTTCAAATCATCAACAAATGTTGTTCGGAATTTGAATGTTTTCATTTTTTTAAATCATTAAATTATCATAGTTGGCGTGACTTATTCTTTTTGCACAGATTTATATTATTAACGCTATCCGAGTACTAATGTCACTACGCTTTGAATTCATAAATTATAACTTTTAGCATTGAATAATTTAGTAGTGACAAATATACTTTTAAATGGCACTTTTATAATATACTTTTTTGCCGGTGCTAAGGTCTTTTTCTGAACTTTCACAGGTTGGTACCACCGCCCTGCGTATTTCTATCGCGAAGCAGTAACATGTTCCGGTTTTAAGAGTGAGGCAGCCTTATTCCTATAAAACTGAGGCTATCTATAGCGACTATAACTCATATCTCAAGGCGGTCGGCATTAGCATTGTCGATGTCTATGGGCTTAAATAATAACTTGACTCCAGGTGGGTTGTGAGCTCGTTCACACGTCTGAGAAATAAAAAAATAATACGTACATAAGCTTAGAATGTATTGAAATAAAAAAAATAATTACACTCTCCTACTAGAATTACAAAAGTTTTAAATTTTAGTAATAATTTAAATAAAAGCAGGTGCTATCGTTAAAACAAAGCAGGCACAGCATTAACTCCAAATAACCCATCGTATTAATCTCTAATATTGCATTCTTAAAACCATACAATTCGTTTTTATTAATGAACGAACAGGCGCGTGCATAAATAGAAAATTTCACCGTTATACCCACTTCCACGGACTAGAATGTTATTTAATAAATTTCAACTAAAACCAGATCACCGAGCGTTAACCCTAACAATTTGATATCGTTGCGCACGTACGCATCCTCGTAAAATTTACCATTCACTCAAATTTATTGGGTATCGACTTTATTGTGCAGTTTTTAAACCAACGTAAACAAGCTAAAAGCGTTCAAAAAGTAAATTCCTTTTTAGTTTCCTTCGCACAGACCAACACACAGTTTAAAAAAACATCCTTAACCATCGATAATGCTATTAAAACGTCACATGCTCCGCTAATCAGCTGTCAACCTTGATATCTTATTTGGCATTTTTTTCTTGCCACGCACTTGCAATCATTTTGGAAATAAGCTAGGATTATCGATGATGCTATTAAAAATGTTACTCCATTTCATTTTATTTTTCATATTAGACTATGTTATGAACTGTCTATTATTTTTACCTGTGTCTATAGACGCTACAACAATAATGTGAATACCGTCAACTATCCTCAAACGTAATGTAGATTTATTTGTGTTTTTTAGTGACAGAATCAGACGGAATTGCGCTACCAGTCCATACGGGATAACGACATGCGCCCTCTCGAGACGTGTCATATGATTTGTTACATTACAAATAAAGACATAGATAAAACAACCAACACGTCAATTGTATGGCACTATTATCTGTGGTCTTCGAGAATGGTTCCCACACACCCTGTATAAATGTAATGTTGCTATATTTGTGATAAAATAAACACGTCGGTCCGTGATTTGTGCGGTGCGTTGAAGTGTATTAGTTTTGATTAATAACAAACAACGGTGCTTACAGCCGGATTCTCAGATAGCACACGTGCAATTATTATTATTATTATTATTTTGTTCTTTATTGCTTAGATGGGTGGAGGAACTCACAGCCCACCTGGTGTTAAGTAGTTACTGGAGCCCATAGTAGAGTACATAGACATCTACAACGTAAATGCGACACCCATCCTCAGATATAAGTTCTAAGGTCTCAGTATAGTTACAACGGCTGGCCTGCCCTTCACGGCAGAAATAGGCAGGGTGGTGGCACCTACCCGTGCGGACTCACAAGAGGTCTTTCCTACCACCAGTAAGTTTTTGGGTATATAAGCTACATTAACTTAGCCACTGCTTGTGACTGATATGGGTGACCTGGCCCATGTCAGTGAAATTGATGGTATATGACGGTAGTTATCAGTACCATCAAATGGGCCACGCATGCGCGAATGGTTTCGATAACAACAACAAAATATTAGAAATTGAATGCAATCGTACAAAATTATAACGAAAAAGTAAACTAGCTTCATCGAACTAAATTGAGAATATCAACAGTGTAATAAAAGAATTAAATATACCTTGTTAAGGATAATTCAAATATTACTGGTCATAAATAATATTTAAATGGGAAGCTGCTAAATTTGTAATGAAAAAGAATCATCAAAATCTATTAGCGTTGTAATTCCGAGGTAACACACACGAAAAAAGTACATTAAAATTGAGAACCTCCTCTTTTTTGAGGTCATTACTTCTACTTCTATATCGTCGTTCCCTTACTACTGAGGATCGCGACCACATGTGACGTTCTTCCACTGTGTTCGATCATGGGTGGCATGGACCGCATGGTACAGACTACCGCCAAGTGCTTCTCTTACTAGATCTGACCGTCTGGCTGGTGTTCTTCCCACGGCGCGCTTGCCCTCTATGACGCCTTCAGCTCTAACACTACGAGCAGGCTTAGGGACTCTGGTAACCGTACTCGTCGAACTCGACAAAGAGTTCGACGTGCAACCTAACCCATGCATCAGCTCGCTGAGTTTCTCGCCGGATCTTCTCAGCGGGTCGCGATTCCGATCCGGTAGTAGATTCATTCGCGAATCAGCTGCTATGGAGTTGTTAGGTATCCGTCGGAGGCGCTCGGGCAGCTGTTAGCAAACCCACCCCTCTTGGTTGAGTCTTTGCTCGCCCACCTGTCCTGGTCAAACTGGAAAGGCCTCAGGGACACCAGTAATCCTTCAATCATAATAAAAAAAAGCTTGCCCTCTATGCGACTCGTAATTATGAGCTTCTCTAATTCATGTCTGGGAGACCGCATGGTGTGTCCGAAGAAGCTCATAACACGTTCCCGGCAGATGGAAGAGAGCCTTTTTCGGATGTTTAGCTGCCTTAGAATGGACTCGTTTGTTCTCATGGCCTCTGTCATGAGGTCATTAACAAATTACTAAAATCTGACGAACAGAATATAAATATCGCATAATTTACATACCAAAACAAATCCCACAGAAACTGCCCGTTCTCCATTTTAATACACTATAAACTTTTACTGACATTAAATTTGAACTTGTCTCTAATCATTTTAATATACGTTAAATAAAAATGTTTATAGTTTCTGAAACGTCGTGTTTTAAAAATATGCCACTTTTTATGTCCATAGTTTATGGCGTCACGTTACACCTTGGCTGATAATTTTCACCATATCGTTGAGAACGATAATTTTTCATGTTTCCTTAATTAACGTGTGCCTGAAACAATAAAAAAATATATATTTTTAGTCTATATTTACCATCCACCGTAACTAAACGTTAGCACACCATTTTTATAGCAATTTAGAAGAATTTTCACTGGTGGTAGGACCTCTTGGGAGTCCGCACGGGTAGGTACCACCACCCCGCCTATTTCCGCCGTGAAGCAGTAATGCGTTTCGGCGTTTCGAAGGGTGGGGTAGCCGTTGTAACTATACTGAGATCTTAGAACTTATATCTCGAGGTGGGTGACGCATTTACGTTGAAGATGTCTATAGGCTCCAGTAACCACTTAACACTAGGTGGGCTGTGAGCTCGTCCATCCATCTAAGAAATAAAAAAAAAGAATTACAAATAATCGAAAATTTAGGAATTTTATTAACAAATAATTATTCCCTAGCTTTCACCACTGCAAATTATGTCGCGGTTGATTCAATGATTGTAGAGATTAGTGGGTATAAACGCTCAAACAAATATAATATATATAGGTGTTTATATGTTTTTTGTACAATCATATATTGATTTGACTGAAAAACTGCGATCAATATATCAATTCATTGATTTAAGACACAGACGCACTTATAGATAAGACAATGGCTATCTGTTTGGTCTTCCGGCTTGCGTTGCTGAGGATATATTAGTCACAAGACACATTTTATTAAAAAAAAAAAGCTACGTCCACTATTGTTATTTGCCTTTAAATCTCCAAAAATCGCTTGCTTGAGTCTCGCGACGATGGTGCAAATCATACCTATACCGCCATGACCGAAGATCTAAATTATTTTCTTTACTAGGCTTAATCATACATTCACAAAATATAATATAGATGTTTAATTGTTCCTATTTTTCCAGCACGCGTTGAATTACATTGTTATGACAAACATTCGATAAATGATTAATTACTCTGTCATTCTTTACGAACAGCTCTATATTTTACTTTGATTTTTCGAAAATCAGTCACAACGTTTCTATATTTAACATTTTAATTTAATTACATTACATAACATTGGATTCAAAAGAAAAATGAAGTTTTCATTAGTCGTATAATAAAATCAAATATGCAATTAAATCAGTGTTCGTTTTTTTTTTTTATTGCTTATATATGTGGACGAGCTCACAGCCCACCTGGTTGTTAAGTGGTTACTGGAGCCCATAGACATCTACAACGTAAATGCGTCACACACCTTGAGATATAAGTTCTAAGGTCTCAGTATAGTTACAACGGCTGCCCCGCCCTATTTTTTTTTCTCTCCTAGCTATGCTGATAGCCTTGAGAGGCTATTTTAGCTTCACCATAACGTTTGTAGGTTAGCTCGCGGGGCTCAAACCGGAGAGTTGCTAACACTGACCCTAGCAAGAACAGTGCTTCGCAGAATCTACCACTGGATCGGAAACGCGACCCATTGAGAAGACCCGGCGAGAAACTCAGTGGGCTGTGTTTATGGGTTAATTCGCTCGTCGAGCCCTTCGTCGCAAGCGACGGGTTCGACGAGGACGGTGACCGGTGCTTGTGGTGCCTAAAAGCACCGTTAATGGGTCAGAATGTTAGGGAATGTCGTGTCAGCATCATCGTTTTTTCTGTCGCGAGTCAGCCGTAGCTTGACCGTACGTTTTGGTAACTGTTTTCATGCTATTCAAATTTCTACCTTACGTCTCAAGGTTTTTGGCGACATTCCTGGATATCTGCGAGCTCTTAGCAACTTAATACCCGAAGGTCAGTGAACTAATGTGTCCACCTACCACATCAAACCACAAAAATCACATTAATGAAAATTCAAAATAAAAATAATCATTCGATATCGCGTTTTTATCTCGTCATAATACTATTTCTAAAGTTTTCGTGTCATTTCACAATGACAGTGATCACGAGTACTGTAATGTATTGGAAACGAAATTAATATTATGAAAACGTTGAAAAATCGAAAAAATAAAATAAATATAATCATTTCTATATCCCGATGATTCTAGTCATGATAATAAACGGATGTTATAAAATTGTTCTTTCTTTTTTTTTTATGGCTTAGATGGGTGGACGAGCTCACAGCCCACCTGGTGTTAAGTGGTTACTGGAGCCCATAGACATCCACAACGTAAATGCGCCACCCACCTTGAGATACAAGTTCTAAGGTCTCAAGTATAGTTACAACGGCTGCCCCACCCTTCAAACCGAAACGCATTACTGCTTCACGGCAGAAATAGGCAGGGTGGTGGTACCCACCCGCGCGGACTCACAAGAGTACCACCAGTAATTACGCAAATTATAATTTTGCGGGTTTCATTTTTATTACACGATGTTATTCCTTCACCGTGGAAGTCAATCGTGAACATTTGTTGAGTACGTATTTCATTAGAAAAATTGGTACCCGCCTGCGGGATTCTTATCCGTTAGGCCACGACGACTACAAAACTAATGATAGTATATATTACCTATAAACAATAGTATGCGTTATTTTTGTACTGCTATACAATTAATTAGGCATGAGTATTTTAACAGCTACATACAAAATGTATTTAAGTACTTCGCAGTCTGTGGATACTTCCAATTATGTGTATAAATTAATGAGTTCCCATTCTTGTAGTGAACGGAAGTACTAAGATAGATGCAAACAACGCCGTTCGTAACACTGAGTCATTTCATGCTAAAGCAATCTATTCACTGAACCCTTTCTACCTTTTTGGTATTAAAGCCAATTTCGTCTTCTTCGGCCAATCTCAAAGATCTCTTATATTATTATGTTTATGGGAGGTTTATTAAACTAGCTTTCTGTGTGTAGCACTTTTAAATATTATCGGCTAATTTAGTACAAATAACGAACTCCATTACGTGAATGACTGCAACAATCTTCATATTATTATACTTGTCGGATATACGAAGATAATTACAATTTGTCACCCATATTTTGGTATTTATAAAACTAATATGACATAAAATCCAGAAAAAAAAACATCGATAGAGTTTACCTTTTGAGTCACGTGAAGTTTATGATGTAACAACAATCCAATATAATATATTTGAAAAAAATATTTACATATAATTAATACGCAACTCACAAGATTGTAACGTGCAAGCCTTAAGGTTTTTTTTTATTGCTTAGATGGGAGGACGATCTCACAGCCCACCTGGTGTTAAATGGTTACTGGAGCCCATAGACATCTACAACGTAAATGCGCCACCCACCTTGAGATATAAGTTCTAAGGTCTCAAGTATAGTTACAACGGCTGCCCTACCCTTCAAACCGAAACGCATCACTGCTTCACGGCAGAAGTGGGCAGGGTGGTGGTACCTAACCGCGCGGACTCACAAGAGGTCCTACCACCAGTAAAGGTTTACGCGTCACGTTTTTCTGTTTCCTGAGCCAATTTTTTAGTTAAATCAAATATCCTATTGAGACGAGAAGTCGTTGTCGGATTACCGCACGCTATCAATAGGACTAATCCAATCTCAATGTCTATCAACCCATCAATATCGAAAATGCTTTATTGATAGATGTGGCTTCATTTTTCTCACAAGCTTATGGCTTATCAGATTTCAAACGTTTACTGTTGCTCATAGATAGTAAGTATTAATACCGACAGCGAACACAAAACACAAGGAATCGCCTCCGCTAAAACGCTAAGAGGTAGTTCACCAAATACTCACTAAAAATTTAAATAAAAACAAGCTGTGGTTCCAAAAGAACCCGATAACCACTTTACACCCTGTAGGCCAAGAGCTCGTACGCCCGACTACCCAAAATCTTAAAGATAAACTATTGATGCATAATTTAAACACAAAATAAACACTTCACTTTCCAAGTTTAATTTCTTTTGTGGTTCTGCAAAAATGATCGCTTAGAAGCAATCAATGTAGATCGCACTAAGTCAAGCAAACGTCTCTACTATGAAAGCATATTAGCGAAGCACGCCTATAATGTCTCAGCCTGTTAATTTATAATATAATTATGCTCTGCCTGTAAAATGTTCAGAGAAATTTATTAGTGATATTTCATTCGAGATACCCAAGAGGACGATGTTGTAAAATATTGAGTTCCTTAACCCGATTTCGTAGTTCTAAAACAAATTGTGTTTTACATGATAATAAAGATATTCTTTATTCTCAAAAGAATTACATAAATTCACTTAAATGAGAACATTAAAATAGTTATAATTAATTCAGATCGTGCAGTATATATGACAATAATTTATAGTAACAACATGCTATGACAATTATTTACCAGAAACTATAAAGATTATTTTCTTAAAATGTATAAACATAATAACAATAATAACGATATCATTTACGATATATAGCATTATAATATTAAAGCTTCCATAACTTATTGAACCGATCTTATCACATTCTTTTAACAATGACACTATACGCCACCAAAGCAATGTTCATATTAACTTGGAGCGCTGAATACGTATGACCATAACAGGTTTCCGGATTTCGATTTTACCACGTCTGCTCTAGTAGGGAAAAGAAGAAGTTACACTTCAAAACTAATCGAAGTAATCTAAACAATATCTACTGATTTCATGGTATGAAAGTATATTATTATGTAAGTATATTAGTAAATATATTGGTATATAAAACAATTAGTTATATATTTCATTATATTATTATGTGTAAACGGTATATATCGATTTATTGTATGTAAATATTTTCTATAATAATGTATTGTCTATAGTATCTGCCATATTTTTATTTTTTCCAGAATTTCTGTAAATGAAACGGTTGTCTGGGAGAGATCGCTTTTAGCAATAAGACCGCCTAGTGTAAAAATGTAACTGCTTTTGATTGCTTTTTAATGTAAATTGTGTTTTGGTGTGCAATAAAGTGCATTATCTCTCTCTCTCTCTCTCTCTATGAAGTTCATACATTTAATGCGTTTCTTCAAATCATACAGTTATGTTGTGTGTGTGTTTTTAAAAAAGTTTTATCTTAATTAATAAATAACGACTTTTCGATGAAAAAAAAATCGATTAAAATTACTTTAATCGATTCCACTACTTTCTGAAGTCACAATCGTCATGTGTATATTAGCGGCTTCGCTTCGTAAGAGCAGAACATCACGTGAATACGTAAAAAACCGTAATTTAATTAAAACTTGATAAACGAAAGAAAATGCGAATCGCTTCACATGACCGCGACATTATCTCGCTCTGAGTCAATAAACGAGACAAATATTGTGCGACGAGTATTACCAAACTATTACGACATGTAACCTGCACTGTGTCAGTGTGCTAAAGCGGATAACCTGTTATCAATTTGTAAACATAACGTTACATTTCTCGCCCGCTTCGTTAGCTCGCAACTTCACATCCATTTTGCTGGATACGATAATTTTTGTAATGAAAACCTCTACGGTCATCGATTTTAATAATGATTAAAAAAAAAAAAAAACTATTTATTACTTATACTTATTTATTTATTTTTCTACTTATTTATTTTATATTATACTTATTTATTTATTTTAGTTGAATTTTCAATATTATATTTTCAATTTTTTTTTAATATTCCATTGTCATCGGTCCTTAATAAGTATACCAAATTTCGAGTTAATCCGATGTTTTGAAGGCGGTAAAAATCATGTTCAAAGATTCCGTTAGAAACATACATACATACATACGTCTGAAGCTAATAAAAGCGTATTAAAAATCTAAATCACATAATTAATTCCTATTTTACGAGTTAAATCTTATAATAAATCTATTAATAAAATAAAATTAATCTCGCGGATATTATTTCGGACGTTTCCAATACTGCTGTTTTCGTTGTGACGCACAATGACGTCATCTGTCGACATTTGAATATTGTGCTAAGCTAACTACTGTCTTTTTATTTATTTAATTACTAGCTTTTGCCCGTCCGCGTGAAATAGTTACTTTGGCATAACGCTAAATTTGACCGCCACTTCATTTTCGTAGAAAGTGAAAATATTTTTGAATTATAGAATGTTAAGGAGCTATTTAAACCCCTATTTTGAAACATTATTTATTGGTGCTCCACTTGTATTGGCCTTACCGTGATTTGCACTCAGAAAGGGCACTTACATACCTACGCATCATCTTCACAGCATCTTCAATAGAAACGAATGAGATGAAAACAATTTACGAATCGCGAATATCGTACGAAATACTGTGCGGTATATGTATGCGTATGTATATGTATGCATGCAACTCGCCTAATTTTACCATACTATAAAAATAATTTCCAAAAGTTCCACATTTGGAACACGCTTGTTTTCTAACTAACAAACAAATCGAATTATAGGCGTTTTAAACTAATAACTAAACGTACGGTGAATTCAGAACAAAAAACAGGCCACATTTACCAAATCACAATCTTAATTAACGTGATTCATGAACTAAGCTATTCGTTTGATAAATGAAGATGTTTCTAATATCATGAGTGACAAATACACGAGACGATGTAGCGTTGATGTCTTTAATAGCATAACGACTCCAATTAAAGGTAGTGGAATTCTTCGGGGCCTTTAAACGGTTTATGGGTTATTTATTTTAAGGTATGCGTAATGAAAGCACTCAATTGACTATGTATTACATCCATGTACTAGATACAACCTGATATTAGATGAGACTAAACAAATTTTTAGGACTAATTTTAATGTGGTTTTTTTTTTCAGAACTCACGCCGATTTACTACAATTAAAATTAATCACAATTTAGATTATTAAGTATTTAGCAATCTTAAATTTAAATTCTTCAAATGAGATGAATTATCGTAATAATTCTTACTCAATATTATTAGTGGCTTGTTCAATATATTTACAGTGGGAAGGAAACGCATAAAACTGAGATCTTAGAACTTATATATCTCAAGGTGGGTGGCGCATTTACGTTGTAGATGTCTATGGGCTCCAGTAACCACTTAACACCAGGTGGGCTGTGAGCTCGTCCAACCAACTAAGCAATAAAAAAAATAAAAAAAGTACTGCTGACTTCTACTTGCTTCTTCTATGCTACTTCGAGAACAATTCGTTTAATTTCATTAGATAAGTGATCGAACTCACAGCGAACCTGATGCTAAGAGATCATCGGAGCTTTTAGACAGGAATGCCGAGAGCTACTTTCAAAAATCAAACTTATAGCGAGACACCCTGTTTTTTATTGTTATAGCAAGCTGGCATGTACTTCGTTCAATTGATAAGTAATCACTGGTGCTCATGGACATAAGCAATGCATAGCCAAACCGGTGCCCACTGAACATGATCGCCGAGAACGTGAACGAAGATACAGATTTTACATGATCAAATGCTCTGCGACCAATAATCGTTTGAAGTCGTCGTGGCCTAACGGATAAGACGTCCGGTGCATTCGTGTTGAGCGATGCACCGATGTTCGAATCTCAGGCGGGTATCAATTTTTCTAAAGAAATACGTACTCAACAAATGTTCACGATTGACTTCCACGGTGAAGGAATAACATCGTGTAATAAAAATGAAACCCGCAAAATTTTAATTTGCGTAATTACTAGTGGTAGGACCTCTTATGAGTCCGCGCGGATAGGTATCACCGCCCTGCCTATTTCTGCCGTGAAGGAGTAATGCGTTTCGGTTTGAAGGGTGGGGCAGCCGTTGTAACTATACTGAGACCTTAGAACTTATATCTCAAGGTGGGTGGCGCATTTACGTTGTGGATGTCTATGGGCTCCAGTAACCACTTAACACCAGGTGAGCTGTGAGCTCGTCCACCCATCTAAGCAATAAAAAAAAAAAAAATAAAAAAAAAATCGACATTTTTTTCGGGGGAAATCCTCATGGACTACCTCCGCCTGGGGAAAGGTGGAGGGGAGTGTCGGACTCATACCGGCTAAAACTACCCCGGTGTCTCCCCATACGTGCGTGCGGGGCCGCGGGAATCGAGATTCTTCCGCAGCCCCACACTAGTGCTGGCCCGGTCTGTCCAGGCCTCGTCTCCTGCACGGGGTAGTGAGGCGTTCAGTTTTTTAAATGTTTTTTTTTAATTTTTAATCTCCTCTAATGCGACCTAGGCCCTCTATGACTTACAATTTGGTTACCATGCAATTATGAGACTACAGGTTCACGTTTAGTGGGCAGGGGTATTGAAGTTTTGCTGTTCATAGACACAGCTTCATAAAGGCTAATGAACTTCCTTTCGGCTAGCAGCGATGACGATATTAACCTAAATTTATTTAAGATATTCCGAGAGCCGTAACTCGTAAACACGTCAATACGCGATATAGCATCAGCGGTTGCAATAAACGTTCAAACGAAGATAGAGTTTACGCACGACTAGTTTTTAAAAGCACTGCAATCCCTATCGTTAAACTTTGCGTTTCTCTTGCAGTCTCGCCGGCGTGACCTGAATAAAGGCTGCACTTATCATTGCCTACATTGCTAAGGTAAATAAAACGGAAAACAAATTGGGTCGTCGGATCATAGCAACCGCTTTCTTGGGCGCGTGTACGCATAGTGTGGTAATTAATCGAGAGAAATTTCGTGAAATAATTAACTTCGAAGAACGCTGGATGGAGATTTTTGGAGATTTGTTTCCAATTATGCTAGTTGTAGTAATCATTACTTTGCGAATGGAAGAGCTAAGTGTCCACCTAGTTCTAAGCAGTAGCCAAAGCCTTTAAAACACTAATTAAAAGCTAGCACGCAGCTTAGGATAATATGCAGTAAAAATAATTCTTTTGGTATTCTAGGCCCCTAGCAGTAGTAAGTACCACCATCTTGACTATTTCTTGCGCGAAGTAGTCATGCAACTTAGTCTGTCCGAAACTCTGAATACAATTGAACCTTCGACTTCACGTCTGATGGTGGGTAGTAGAATATACGCTGTGATATCTGGACCTCTTTAACCACTTTACGCCAGTGCCCTCATATACGAAATATATATCATAAATAAAAAAGTTGGTCACTGAAATGTACCAAGGAACAGAATTATAATTTCATAAGTGCTTTATGATAACCCTAGACAAACACGCAATAGCCAGTAGCGATGAAGAAAAAAGCTCGAGTATCCGGAAAGTGACAAAGCAGACAACTTCATTTATTAAAAAATACATTTAATATTTAAATCTAAGAAGTTCATAAAGCCTAAATAAATCGCTTTTTTTTAAATACGTGTTACATTTAATGATATTATTTTAAACTATTGATGTTAAACAAAACATAATGTATCGGAAGCTGCTGTTTATTAAATACGACAAAGATACAACAAAATAATTGAGCATAACATAAAAAAAATAAAAATAAAAACGTTTTGATTCTTGAATAGAGATGAAGTGTATAAATCATAGCTACTTGTATTTAATATAATAATATAACAAATTTGTATGCTATCTTTGGAATTTCGAAAACGGAAACATCATAGGTGATATAATCACAAAATTAACAATTACAATAATCGAAAATCATACTCATTATCATTGAACACCGGTATGATAGATACGAGAAGGTTATTGTTGGACACTGCGCCTTCATAAACCAACGCGAAATCAATTACGACCCAGGAAATGAGTACACATGGAGTAATAAACATAAACAATCGTAACTATTGAATTTCAACAACTGCACAGCTTCCTGCAATAGGGAATACGGGCAGATGCATTAAAATACAATAAAATGTTTAGTATCGTAACCATAATTCGGTATAGATGTGATTCCGTGAATACAATTAAACGAAAAAAAAAAACAATTCTGTTTGAATATCAATCGAAAAACTTACCTATATCGAGAGGTGTTTTACGATATTTTGAATACACTAGATTTGTATATCATAAATTGTCTATGCTTTATTAAAATTACAGGTGAACGTCAAAATACGCGCGCTTTAGCGTAAGGGCGGGAAACACGCCTGCGCGTAGACCGTACGTCCGTGCGTGTTGCTTTTAACCGACTGGACATTAAACGAAGCCATGACTTCCAAAGCCGAATGGATCCAGAGTACTTTACTGTAAATACCAGGAAATCAGTCCTGGCAAAGGGACACTTGGCAGTACATAAAATAAGAGAACAAATGGCCAGCAATAACCCACCACATTCCAAATTCAAACTTGTAGTCGCATTCAGTTAAACGTGAACTATTTTTTTTTTACATATGAGGCATTATAAGGAATTTTAATATGTAAATTATTCATGGCGTGTGACGTAGATAAAATATGTTTGATTGGTAATAAAAAAAATTGTAACAACGAATCGAGAGGCCAATTATTGAGTGGTCGGTTGTGTTGCAAAATGTCGTCTATCATTCAATTGTGCAGGGATATTAACGTCGATATCAATCACATATCGTTGTATCGTTAAATCTACCTTGGCAGAGACATGTGTTTTTGATTATTGGCACATGATCGAGATAGAATAATATCAGTAACATTAACATTACTATTATAAGTAACATTTATCTAAAGAACTCTGTGGGAATTAGAAAAATTGATTACAAAACACTTTTTTGTTTGTTCTTATTTTTTATGTTTATGGTAAACAAAAATAATCATAGTAAAAAACAAATTACGTAAATGTTAATTATGGGCAAACCTAACATGCGTTTTTAATTTCAGATTTCTCTTTAATACAAATTATATCGTTGTAACGTCCAGCAGCCCAGCAGTGGACTTTTGTGGGCTAAAAGATAGAAGATAGATAGGTATATCAACGTCTCCAAATAATAATATCAAAGTACAAAATTAACTATATCACGCATTCAAATCATTGCACAGAAATAAAATCGAATTATAGCTTCGTAACTATCTCTGTCGTATTATAATATTTTACAACTCATGCGTTTCTTTCATTACAAACATCAAATTCAGTTCACGTTTACGAAACTGTTCAGATTTATGGATTAATAAACAAACGGTGTATGGTTTTTGTATTATTCGTGCTAATAAAAGAACGGAAATATTTCTGGGAACGTCAAATTATCTATTTATATATTAATACGTGAAGCAAAAACTTTGTATCCCTTTTTACGAAAATTGCGTGCACGGAGGAGTATGAAATTTTCCACACTTATAGAGAATATAGAGAAGAAGTGCACAATGCTAATATTTTTTTAAAATAATGCATAAAAGATACAATAAATCAATTAAGAAAACATTACACACACTACGAACCGTGTATTTGACGCACACATGCATGCATACTATTTATTGTCAAACTTTTGTTCTTGACGTTGTGGTCAAATTGAGAATAGATTAAATATTGTTTGTCTTTATTAATATTTTTTATATGTAGCCTTGGCGAATTTTGTGATTTTAGAAGTATAAAATACAATCATAATAGTGTACAAACTTACAAATCCAATTAATTATAGTCGCATTTCGACTACTGCGGGACCTCTAGTATCTATTAAACAGCAACAAAATAGTAGAATCTATATTAGAGACTAGCTTTTGCCCGCGACTCCATCCGCGTGTAATAGTTACTTTGGCATAACGCTAAATTTTACCCCCACTTCATTTTCGTAGAAAGTGAAAATATTTTTGAATTATAGAATGTTAAGGAGCTATTTAAACCCCTATTGAAACATTCTTTATTGGTGCTCCACTTGTATTGGCCTTACCGTGATGTTATATATATAGCCTATAGCCTTCCTCAATAAATGGTTTATACAACACTGAATGAATTTTTCAAATCGGACCTGTAATTCCTGAGATTAGTGCGTTCAACCAAACAAACTCTTCAGCTTTATTATATTAGTATAGATATTACAAAACAATACGAAACGCTATTTAGGGTTTTAATATATTTAAGTTTTATTTATTTTTTAATTTTAACGGCCGTCTGGTGTAGTGGTAAGTGACACGGTCACTACACAAGGCGGTCGCGGGTTCGAATCCCGCCAAGGGAGGATATTTGTATGACAAATATTATATAAAAATGTCTTTTCTAGGGTTATGGATGTATATCAAATATATGTATGCGTATAATAAAAATCTTACGTTTATCTCCGTTATCTTGTACCTGTAACACAAGTTCTTACGAACTTAGCACGGGACCAGTTAACGTGGCGTGATTGTTAGTAAATATTTATATTTATATATTTATTTATTTATTCACACTCACATTTAAATGCATTTATGTCTTAATACAACCTGTTTCTGGCTTTAAACAATTTCGATGTCCAAATTGAAAATCTCATCAAATCGATCGAGTGGTTTTAACACCTGATCTTAAAATCTCAAAGTATTGAAGTAACGAATGTCCTATCATATAAACCGAAACGCATCTTTGCTTTATATCTCGTCCCGTTACCAGAATAGTAAACTAGTAAAATCTGGTATCAGCTCGTATATTCAGTCTCTAAAAGGGGTCCTCTGAGTCTGAGCCCTCCACGGTGGTCTGCGACAGCGATTCTCAAACTTTAACATACTCATGCTAACCGTAATAAATTGACGTTTGATCGTGATTTTATTCCCTAGATTACTAAATAAGCAATTCAAGTAAGCACAATATTCAAATGTTGACGAATAACACCTAAGACGTTTTCGTGAACACGAACAATGTATTCTAATGTATTCGAAATAAAAAACGCGAAATAAAACCGTAAAAGTAGTTCTAATTCTATGACACGCGAAAACTGAAAAAAATACAAATTGAATTTAATATTTAAATTGTTGTTTTTTTAACTATATTCACCATGAGCTCATGGCACACCCGATCTGAAGATTCATACCGGAGCGCTCATGAATATATGCATGAACTACCTACCGTTAATAAGACATAATAAGAATAGTTCTCTACATAAATTTGCAGGAAAAAACAAGTCCCCTTGTATTTCATTTGTAAGTAGGTACACCGAGAAATCCCCACCCTTAATTAATGGATTTTTGAAGTAGATTTTCATCGTCAAATCAGACGTCGAAGATGTTAAATTCGTGAGATTGAAGTTTGAGAAGCCCTGGTCTACTGCGAACAGACAATTCAGGGTTCATTGATAAATTTTATTGTCAAACTCGCATTATATCGAAGCTTATACCACTTTGACCCCACTTATGTAAATACTTTAATTTGACAGCGGTTTTTAATGCTCATAGTATTATCGGGGACTTTCACTAAAATTGCCTTTCCACGTAGTAATACTCACCAATTAAATCAAGAGAAAATTTGCGTGAGCTTGGCATTCAATACCTAAATAGTTTATCAATTTATTATTAAGCCTTTGTATTTTTATAACATTTGACATTGCGTATCTTTAGGTTAGTGCTCTTTCCAGTTGCTGGCCACAAGAAAATACATGTTAGTAGTTAAATTATAAATTATTGCCATTAATTAAAGCAAAATTACCTCACGAATGAACTATATCATAGACATAATAATACAAAAAGTTTCCTTCGGCAGATTTAGTTTTAACATTATAACGTAAGAACAATTAAAATTTTTATTGGTAAATAATTAAAGTAAACTTTATTACCGAAACATTAAAAAAATGTACATCAAAATAATTGAACATGGGTTTCAAAGAGAAAGCTGTCCTTGGATGTGATTAGAAACGTCAAGCCCTTATAAGGTGTTTGTTGTCATAATTAAAGTAAGTGTATACTTAAAGTTAAGTATGACAGTTAAATAGCACTTGTGTGCATTAAGTACATGTGGGTTCTTTAGAGTCCTTTAGAGGCACCAACCTTATGACGACCAAGTCATTCGTTCGAGAAGACACGCTTAAATTGCTGTGCACAGTAAATAATTGATTTCTATTTAATTCTGCCATCTCTGTCGAGTCCTAATCCACAAAAATTTTTGTCGGCTTAAATATCTGTAACCAAAAACATGCAATATACAAAATAGACAACCATTAAAATAAACAATTAAAATTAAAGTACTTACTACTAAGCTAACCTAAACTAAATAAATATTAAAGTCAATGAACTCACGTAAAATAAATGTTTTCCTTCGAAATAATTTTAATATTATATACCTGGTATAAATTCAAAACGTATTGTTTCCCTTAGAGAAGCTGTGTCATCTTGATCAAACTACACGATAACGATCTAGTCGACCGCAAACTCAGCCCTAGAAATTGTCTGTTTGTCCAAGACGGGTCAACGCACGCAAACTTCCCACACATTAGTTATTAAGCACAAAATTACTGCACATATTTTTTTTAAGACGCAGTAGCTACTTGTCTTCAGCGTGCAATTTCAAACGAAAGAACTTTTGAGCACTAATTACCGACGCCACCCTACCTGATATGTATTTTGGTTATTCGGGCTTACAAACATATCAATATGAATGCCGATATAAGCCGATACAGCTATACTGGGTTTCAATGCAGCAGATATAGGCAGAAAGTGACGCCTATCCGTACGGGGACAGAAACTCTCTATGGTTTTATTTAGTAGGTACTCAATGTTAATAAACCTTCACCGTCAATCTTCAAGTCATTCTCGTGAACGCGAACACGACCATACATATCTTAGATATGTGTAAGTTAAATAATTAATTAATTACTTAAGTATCTGATTGCTGGATTTGGAGGCCGGTATAGTGAGGTAATTCATTATAACGCCTGGTATACACGCATCTTGTTGATTAAGGCACAATGATTTAATTTAATCTAGTTAGATCAAGTCGCGGCTTACGGTTTTATTCAAGTCCCGGCCTTATACAATTACTACACAAAAGCCACGCTCGTTCTCTAGATCTTAAATAAATGGTTTATTTTACATACAAAACGTTATTTCATGACGAAGTAACGTCAAACAACAAACAAACATCGACGGAGAGTACCGCTCGCACTCCTATTAAAACAGCATATCGCAAACAAGTTGATAAACCTAATGCCACACGTTCGCATTTCAAGCGTCTTCAGCCGAAACTGCAAGCTTCATTATTTTTTTTCCTGCCTGTTCTAGTAACCTCGGAGGGTTATTCTAGATTCACCGAACTAGTAGGTGAACTCACCGGGCTTAAACCGGGAGTGTTGCTAACACTGGCCCTAGCAAGAGCAGTGCTTCACAGAATGTACCACCGGATCGGAAACGCGATCCACTGAGAAATTCCGGCGAGAAACTCAGTGGGCTGTTTTGTATCCAAATCAAAGGTTCTTACAGCAATTCTAATCAAAATGAATACTGCTTTTAATAAAAAGTCATTAATAAAAACTAAGTTAAAATTTTATCAGGCATTAAGCCTGCCAATTGCCATATTGCCAAAAATGAAGTTTTACAAGATTCAATAAAAATAAAAATGCACATGTAAAGAACATAAGAAATCAATAGCTCATGACACGAAACCAAAGCGATCCTTCGAAAGTAGAACCACTATTACTGTTATCTTTTATTTTATGACTAAACAATTTTACGACAATTTTAATGATCATAATGTTTTCTTTATAAATCAAAGGATACCCAAGAAATAATGAACTGACTTTTATTAGGATGTTTATTTGTTTTTAATGTTAACTTTAAGTTTTATTGTCAATGCTTGGCTTGTAAAGGTCAATGGATACAAAATTATAAACAAATTTTAATTTAACTACATAAAGAGTATCCGATATAACAATGTGAGTACTTAATTGTACAATTAAGTACATATAATAAATCCTCAAAAAGAGAGCTTTAAGATACTTAGAGAGCTATATTACTTTGCGAAAAGTGAATTTAAAGAAAGCTTAGAAATACAAATTTATGGAATCTTTCTGTACTAGAATGTGTTCTATGCTTTAAGTCTGCAGTCCTGCTTCACGGACGCCATTTACAATCTGAAGCTATAATCGAGAATGTTATTAGCATAAGGTATTTGGATTATCTGTAGCTAAGACTGCAAATAAAAGCTTTGGCTTTAGTTGTCTATTTAAAAAATTTTATGAGGCGAAACACGCAGACCCCATGCCTCAACATAAGTGACGACAACTTTGAATTTCTATGGGTTCGGATAACCAATTTTTTGAAGTTATACTTCTTTAGGCGCGTTATGAAAAATTGATGAGAGTGAAATTTTACGATGCGCGCGCACCGTGACACAAAATTAACAGAAATGAAGTTGCCCACTGAATCGCTCATTACAATACGACCGATGTAACTTGGCGAGTCTGAATATAGGTGCAGGTGAACTTTCGCGCTTGTACACTCGTAAAAAAAGTGTTATTAGCATTCATTTTTTAGTAATATAAATGACAAAATTATTATTATATTATATTATACTAAATATTATTAAATTATTAATGTTAAATATTTATTATTAATTATTTAATATTAAAAAAAAAAAAAAAAGTATAACTTCTTACGCGCGTACCTAAGTACAAGCATCCTTTTTTTTATTGTTTCGATGGGTGGACGAGATCACAGCCCACCTGGTGTTAAGTGGTTACTGGAACCCATAGACATATACAACGTAAATGCGCCACCCGCCTTGAGATATAAGTTCTAAGGTCTCAAGTATAGTTACAACGGCTGCCCCACCCTTCAAACCGAAAGGCATTACTGCTTCACGGTAGAAATAGGCAGGGTGGTGGTACCCACCCGCGCGGACTCACAAGAGGTCCTACCACCAGTACAAAAACCAATTGATTCCTCAACAGAAACTAAACCATAAATCGCTGTTCTGTCAGCCCCTAACTCCCGAGATTTTAATTGCATAGCCATGATCCACACAAAAGACTTGAACGATTAGGTTCAGGTTAACCGAAAGATAGCTATAATGTCGGAGTAAACCACAACGAACTGCATCGGATGACAGTAGAAGACGCAGGATATTATATTTCAAGTTTCTTCACTGCAAAATCAGAGGCATAAAGAGTTGGAAAGTCGCTTACATGAATCAGACAGGGACAGGCGACCAAATACACCAAACAGACCACGGACCATGAATATAGAGCGATATTAACGTGGTAAGACGCCATAATGTTATTAAAATCAACATTAATTGTGGTAATATTAACAACTACTTCTCTTTCGAACGGGAATATTTTTACAGTAATAAAGATATGCTAATATAGATGAAAAGGGAGGAGGGTTGAGTTGGAATTTGGCCTTTCCACCGTAAAACAGTCAACCCAATTTTTTTTTGTATTGGTTAGATGGGTGGACGATCTCACAGCCCACCTGATGTTAAGTGGTTACTGGAGCCCATAAACATCTAGAACTTAAATGCGCCACCCACCTTGAGATATAAGTTCTAAGGTCTCAGTATAGTTACAACGGCTGTCCCGGCCTATGTCGCCCAAATGTCGGGCGGCGGTAAATTAGTCGGACCCAAATAAGGCTTCAGCGGCCTCGAAGAACTAAATCTCATCCAAAAGCACTGCCGTAGAACGTGGACGCGGGGCTTTACCATGTGTATTTTCTCAAGAAAGCCTCATGAGGCCACGACCCTCAGCATTGAGGATTATCGAGGTAAGGAAGCATGCCTCATAACAGGCACTCGAAATGGGAATTAGCGACTTAAATAGAAAATACAATAAAGAGTCATGAAAATACTACTACTTCGAACAGATTTTAGGGAAGAAGAGCTTCGTAGTAGCGGCTTAAATCAACCCCTATGACGTACCCTAGTCTTATGATTTACACCCCTGTATTATCGTTAAACATTCTTATTACAAATTTATAAAGTCGTCATTCGAATTCCGGGACTCATCTGTGTAGTCCCATATTCGAACTTTTATGACTACAAGACAGTTTTCACGCCATGTATGAACCAACATTTCCATAATTTGAAAGGACGAAACATAACTTCATAATTCTTCAAAAACAAGTGACAACAATCAATATTAACCGTTTTTTACGACAACTGAATTATTCAAGGACAAAAAACATTAGAATAATTGAAGTGCTCCATAATAAATAGATATGAAGAAGCTACTTGTCCGAATCGTGGGGTCAACTAGGAACAACGAACTGTATACAATAAACTTTTGGTATCTATATACAAAAACGTAATTGACGTCTTAGTTTTAAGCTTTCACAGTAATAATATATAGAAGATCAATGAATAACCTCAGGAATTATAATATTATTAGATACTTATTACCCAAATAATTTGTTGCAATTGAGGTAATACCCATTTTGCGCAAATTTGGCTTGTTCAAATAATGATGATGGATATCATATTGATTTCCTCAAACGGCGACTTGTTTCTTCTGATGGCCGATTGATTACTGATATTTCCTCACTGAGCTGATATACCCGATTTTAGCTATACTTATATATCGATACTAATATATAAATCTACAGTGGTTTTTACGGATGTTCCGTTATAACTACTGAACCGTGCATCCGATTGATTTGAAACTTGGTATCCATGTAGAAAATATATGTACTTAATGGATAGGCTAATATTTATATGAGTGTTGGACTCCCTAATAATAATGACAATAAATAATAATGTTAATTTTAAATGCCCAGCGAAGTGGGCGAGTACGGCTAGTATTTTATAAAACTTTATACGGATACTTCGTATAGGTTGAAAGCATAGTGTTTCAACGCACAACGCGTAAAGTGCAAAGAGCTTGGACAAATTTTGCGATAGATTATGGCTAAGTTTAATAAATTTCATCATAAATATAAGCGATGTCGAAGGCAACACTTAAGAGCGTAACAAAAAGCTAGGACACCCGTGATTTCAGCGGGTCAATGACTCCCACACAGAGACGCACTAATTTTAACAGATAGTCTAGATGTAATAGAATGACTGGAACACAATGGTGAATGACACTTGTAATGGCATTGTATTTTGTTTCATGATTGATTTGAATCTGGCTTGTTTTATAGTCTAATTTTTTGTTATTGTATCCATAGATCTCGTTTCAACAAAGTCCTGGTACGTATATTGTTTTAGCTCACCACCGTTGATCCTATAATCGCTTTTCATAAATCTGAACAATACTTACAGCGTGTTCGTGCCTTTCAAATTACTGTGTAACTGATTCTTTATACCAAAGACATAATGCGATACAACAGAGCCAGAATAAACCACAATTATAAGACTTTTATGTAAACCTTGAAAAACTTCTACTTTAACATTAATATTTATTTCATTATTAAACTAATAAAAAACTAGAAATTTAAATTCAAAATTATTCTAGCATTCTTTTCTTAGTCCGAAATTTAAAATTTTGCTTGGATTTTGTCAGACACCGATAACACAAATCCATTAGTAGTTCCGACAGGCTTTCTGTTCGTATTGTATTGATTATCAAGAAGATTAAATCTATTAATTTATTTACAATAATTAGATAATACAATTTATTTTAATATAAATAATTTGATAATTTTAATTTTAAAATAAATTTTAAATTTATTTAATTTGTAAATGTTCCTATTTATGGAAGTTTTGTCCCCACACAAAAGATTAAATTCAATAGTGAGTAGGAAATGAAGTGCATATAATTTATTTACTTAAAGTAAATGTTAATGTGCGTAAATTTATCCCGTTATCTCCTTTTTTTTTATTGCCCTAGTAGGCAGACGAGCATACGGCCCACCTGATGGTGAGTGGTTACCGTCGCCCATGGACTTCATCAATGCCAGGGGCAGAGCCAAGCCGCTGCCTACCGCAAAATGTGAACCTAATAAAAAACATACCGAATTCTATATCGAAAACAAAATTATGCTGATTTATTTTGCGACTTTGTGGATGTCCAGCTTACACTAACTTATTATATCTACCCTTTAACGCAAGTCAAAATCATATTTAACTTTTACATAAACAATTACATCGTAAATGATTTCCATTATTAACAAAGGCACACCGACACATCTTATTCTTTCTTAAATAATATGTAGAAATTAAATTTAGAATATTCTGTATTAATGAAAACAAATCACGTTAATTCATTTCACGTGTCAAATTATTTTAAAACGACAACCATTTCAGTTTACTCGATAATTTTGTTCAAAAGTTACGTAATAACATTAACAGCGTGTAACACGTGTGCTGATAAATATTTAACTAACTTTTAAGTTTTGTTTACTTTCACCTGAATCTTGATGTTCGAAGGGTCGTAAAATTAATTTTTCCCTGATATTATTTTCGTTTGGTGGGAAGCTAGGTAAGTAGCAAGGTAAGGTAGCAAAACTTTTTTTTGGGATTGACAGTGGCAGTCTCGGGAGAATGGATACCATAAACGACTTTTTTATTTAATTTACAATAACACGCAGACTGCTTAAACAGTTTACGGCTGTATGTGATTATCAGAGGCCACGGACATCAGAATATGATTGCGTCCTTCCACTTGAAGGCGTGAAGTATATATCTCAAACGTAACGAAGAATGGTTTTCCCAACCCTTCAAACTGAAACGGATGCTAACTTCACGCATTCAGCAGAGTAGTGATACTTACTCGTGCAACTCACTATAAGCCCACGGCACCAGTAATCCCATCACAGAACTCATTTGTTGATGCAGCACATGTTTATTTACAAAAAAAGGTACCAGCCAGCCAGGTATGAGCACCTTTATATTCGTATCGCTCGATACGAGTACCAAGGGTCCACAATCACCAGATTATTCGTGTACAATTATTATATCTATCCATATATCTTTCGGCCCACAGATGCCCACTGCTGGACATAGGGCTACTCCGACCCTCGCCGCAAAGACGGGTCTTGCGCTATCTGCACCCAGCGTATTCCCGCGATCAGGTCGTCCATCGGTCCACCTTGTGGGAATCCTACCCACGCTACGCTACAATTATTATACACAAGACTAAAATTAATTAGGTGATTTATCCTGACCGCCCTTTGAAAATGCAAATCTATTTCAGGGTTCGTTGAACACCCAAATTAAAAACTTCGGAAATTCTGAATTGATCACGTATGACAATGTAAATTACATCCGGCTAGTTTATAACTATTAGTGATTTTTATTTGTGTAGATGTTTTTATTCGTACTAGTGTCCCCGCAGTAGTCGAGATTCGACTATAAATAATTGAAATTATAAATTTAAACATTATTATGGTTCTATTGTCAAACACAATTATATTTCGATACTATAATCACAGTATTCACCAAAACTACACTATAGATGAATAATATTAAAGACAAACAATATTAATCTATTTTCAATTCGACCACAGACTTAAAACAATAACAAAAGTTTCCCAATTGACAGTAAACAAAGAGTATATTTTTATGTATGTGTTGTGTCAAATACATCGTAGTGTGTGTAATGTTTTTTTTATTGATTTAAAGTAACTTTTATGCATTATTTAAAAAAAATATTAGCGTTGTGCACTCCTTCTCTATATTCTCTATAAGTGTGAGAAATTTCAGATTCCTCCGTCCGCGCAATCTTCGTAAAAAGTTATACAAAGTTTTTGCTTCACATATTAGTATGTACTAGAGGACCCGCAGTAGTCGAAATTCGACTATAATTAATTGGAATTGTATGTTTGTACACTATTATGATTGTATTTTATACTTCTATAATCACAAATTTCGCCAAGAGTACATTATAAAAAATATTAATAAAGACAAACAATATTTAATCTATTCTCAATTTGACAACAGACGTCAAGAACAAAAGTTTGACAATAAATAGTATGCATGCGTGTGTGCGTCAAATACATGGTATGTAGTGTGTGTAATGTTTTCTTTATTTATTTAATGTATCTTTTATGCATTATTTTTAAAAAAAATTAGCATTGTGCACTCCTTCTCTATATTCTCTATAAGTGTGAGAAATTTCAGACTCCTCCGTCCGCGCAATTTTCGTAAAAAGATATACAAAGTTTTTGCTTCACGTATTAATAGATAATATAGATTAGCCGTACCCGCAATTTCGTTCGTGTCGACATGTTTCTATGCGACACTACACGAAGCTTCAATACGCAGTGCCTAACTTTAACACAACATACTGTAGTTGTACAGCGCCAATTAGTATCAACTATAATTAAAAATAACAGAATTAAAGTTATAACAATAATAATACGTTGACCAGAGATAGTCATGGGTAAATTATTTTATGGAAATCGTTAAAGTATAACATTTAGAATGCATCTAAAAGGTGTGATTAATACTAAAGTCACAAATGGCTTTTTAATATAATAATGGCCATAGACCTGATGATTGCTTTCTAAAGTCAGCCTTTTCTTTACTTCCGAATATAATAACTATAATAACAGATTAATAACAATTTGAAACATTTATATGTATATCAAATAAAACCTTTCAAATGAATTCCTAAATTGGTTGTCTGTTGTGTACCTTCACACTAAAGTAATAAAAGTATTGAATGCAACCTATAATCTCGATCCTTCAAAAAAAAAAAAACTATGACAAAAATTCGTAACGCCATTCAGAAATTGGACGTGAAACCACGTGATGCTTGTACTGCTATAAAACTGAGACCTTGAACTCTTGTTTCAGAGTGGGTGGCGGCATTTGCGTTGTAGATGTCCATGGGCTCCGGTAACCGTTTGACTCCAGTTGCGCCGTAAGCTCGTCCACACATCTAAGTAAAAAAAAAGCTACATAAAGTATTGAAGCCCTTAGTAATTCCGACATCCAATTGCAGCATCAACTTTAAATCAGATAAACATTACGTGCCGTCATTTAAAAAAAAAGTCCAAAATTAAAATATCAAAATACCCAACGCAAATGAAACTGTAGCACAAAAGACGCTACCCACTCGTATAACTAGAGACTAAATCAATACATTCAAATTTCACAGGGCTTCATATTATCTACATAGCTACGTCATTGTAAAAGCGGCTCTCATTGTAAAATATATTAGCCTCCAGATTACGCAGCTGATGTTATCAACCCTCAAGTGACACCTGCGGTACAGGAGGCCTCAGCCATTTGTTTATCTTACCCTGCTTATTTTTTTTTTTCTCGATCCTATCTCACCGACAAAGCCGGCTAGTTATTCTATAACTTATAATTGTAAGTTCATCTTTATGATTAATATTGGAATCATCAATCCAAAATCACAAATATAATGTTGTAATGCTTATCAATCTGAATCAAATATAAGTATTTACCGAAATTCGTTTTCATTAAATAAGGCTAACAAATGACCTGTAAGTTTCTCTGTTGTAACTCATTCATAAATTTACCGTTGACCGAAAATATATAAAAGACAACAAAAACCTTGTTTACAAATGTTAAGAGCTTAAACCCAAAGTACCTTGAAAGCGCGGAGTCAAACGGGCCGCTTTCTTGTTTACAAAGCTTAAATACTGTTCATTCATCGTTGTAGATGCTTTCAAATCGTAAAAAGTTTATGTAACCCAAAATTACACTTGTCAAGTCATTTCCTTTTTATATTATTTAAATCAAAGAAACTTAATCGTTTTTTTTTATCATTTTAAATAATTAAATTATCAACTGACATCGAAACGGAATGTATCTAGTACATCAGTAACAAGTGAAGTTGGATATTAGCCGACGACGACTCAGGATCACTCAGCTATCGTATCAATATGTAAATAAATTTATTTAACAGCTCGTCCGCCTTAATCGGTTGATATTACCGGTAAACTTCGCTCAGATAGTCGAAAGCTTTCTTGTTCCCTGTACGAGTCATGAGTAGTCGATTTGTTTATTAGTGACGTGTTTTTAAGTTGACCTGAAAATAATTCGTTAATTTATCTATATATTAATACGTGAAGCAAAACTTTGTATCCCTTTTTACGAAAATTGCGCGGACGGAGGAATTTGACATTTTCCACATTTATAGAGAATATAGAAAAGAAGTGCACAATGATAATTTTTTTTAAATAATGCATAATAGATACTTTAAATCAATAAAGAAAACATTACACACACTACCATGTATTTGACACAACACATACATAAAAATATACTCTTTGTTTACTGTCAATTGGGAAACTTTTGTTATTATTTAAAGTTTGTGGTCGAATTGAAAATAGATTAATATTGTTTGCCTGTAATATTATTGATCTATAGTGCAGTTTTGGCAAATACTGTGATTATATTATCGAAATATAATAGTGTTTGACAATAGAACCATAATAATGTTTAAACTTATAATTTCAATTAATTACAGTCGAATCTCGACTACTGCGGGGCCACTACTTAAGGTTATTCGATGATATTTGTTAGAAAATTATTAAAGGTACCTGAACTAGAAAGGAGAAAACTTTAATAATACATAGAAGTTAAAATCAGGTTTATACCTGATATGTATGTATGCGGGTTATTGGCGACATCGGTACAGATGATTGCACAGCCACTATGCGGTAGAGAATTACGAATTAGAGTAAAAAAATAAACTTGTTCCATTGATACATGGTTTCTAATGTCTTTAAAATATTTTTCGTAATGTTTTTTTAGAACTATTATATAAATTTTGTATAGTATTTAACGGACATCTCCAAGTTGTTTTTTTTTGTGATTATCTTAATGTTATTCGTGAAAAAACTAAGAAAAGAAATACGTTTGAAGAACATAGTAAATGAGAAAAAATAGGAACTAATGTTTCTTAGTTCTTCACAGAGTCCTTAGTAACAATAGTAGTAGTAAGTAAGTAGTTAACTACGAGTAGTAGTACGATAACAATAGTAGATATTATTGTTATTAATTTTAAAATCCAATATAATGTAATATAATCTCCAGTGTGTAATCCAATGGCAACTTAATATTTAATTTTAAAAACCTAATCAATATACCATTATTGTAAGGTAAGTAAAAATTTAATAATATAAATAAATCTACAATTAGAATAATTCAAGTCTTTTAACTGGTAGTCAATAGTCTCAAATTCTTAATTTTGGTATAGAATGTTGAAAGCACGCACTTTTTTTTCCCTACCTATTCTAGTAACCTCAAGGGGTTTTTCTAGATTCGCCGAGCTAATAGGTAAGCTCACAGGCTCAAACCTGATGACGTTCCTAACACGAACCTTAGCAAGAGCCGTGCTTTGCAGAATCTACCACTGGATCGGAAAGGCGACCCACTGAGAAGAACCGGCGAGGAACTCAGTGGGTTGTGCCTGTGGGTTAATTTACTCGCCGAGACCTTCGTCGCAAGCGACGGGTTCGATGAGAACGATGACCGGTGTTTGAGGTACCTAAAAGCACCGTTAGTGGATCGGGAGGATCCGAAATGACGTGAAAAAGCGCGCACGAGAGCGTATCTAACACAAGCCCGCCTATTTCTGCTGAGATTTTATGTTTCAGCCTAAAAATTAGAACAACTGTTGTACCAAAACAAGCTCAGCAGTGGTATTCGTTCTAGTAGGCATCTACGCGGATCTAGAAACCTCAGACGACCATCAAAATGGACAAGGTATTTATTAATAACAGCCATTTGGTTTGAGCTAGTTTTAAACATGGCAACCATATATAAATATGATCTTGAACATTTTTTCGAGTTATTTTATAGCTCCGTTTCTAAAACTCATCGGTCGCGTCACCATGACGCGGTTCACATTACGTCAATGCTTACAAGAAAAACATGTTTCACGCAATATCAGCAATGAAACGGTACAGGGTTAAGGTTGTTAAAATACATTAGGAATAGTCTCAAGATTCTGACTGTGGCTTAACTATTATAATATAGAATCAAAAAATAAACATCTATGCTTATATTTATTTATTCATAATCAAAGAGGATATTCGGCATGCCAGCATGTAATAAATACTTCAAACAGAATACGTTCAAAAACACAACTTACTCACATGAGAGATGGTTTCAAGTTGGTTTCAACTAATGCAGGTTTTTAGACAATATTTTGCGGTAGTCAACTTTAACAGTGCTTCACTAATACTAAGGAATTTGGATCTCCATGATGATCTAGAGCTTGACTCAGTTAGTATTTACAGTCGGCATCATTGCGCCACTTTGAGAAGGCGCCACGACATGAAAACCCTCTTGTCGTGGCCGCTGGAAATTACATACCCGATCCGGTGGACCGAATGGTAAACAGTCGACGTCGCCCTAAACAATAATACCTATATAAAAAACTGCCCTGCGAATTATTTCGGTACGACCTTATCTCACCACTAACAATCAAAAGCTAGTGAATCTCTGTTCATCATTATTCTAACCATCTGGCTTTGGCGTTAACTCCCCTCTACAGTGTTTCCTTAGCACTATCATAATGGTATCCAGACGAAGATTAATAAAATTCTTAGCGGCAGATAACAGTTTGCCTGTGGCAGCGAACTCGTCTACTGATAAAGGCATTGGCGTTAATAAACTGAAAAAAAAAATTAAATTATTCTAATTGTAAATTATCAAAACTTGTCACAGACAAGTATCTTGATTTTTGTTAATTGATGTGTAATATTCAGATCAAATGACTGTTACATTAATAAGAAAATAATTAGTAATACCGGTACCGTATAGCGTTTAAACAATAGCGTATTATTTATATAGTGTGTTTTATAAATAGAATATATATTGGAAATATATTTGCCTTTTTTACTTTGCAAGCATATGAGCATACGACCCATCTAATGGTGAGTATCCACCGCCGCTCATGGCCATCAATAATACTAAGGTCACAGCTAAGCCACTTTCTAGTTTTATGATCATAAGGAATACGTAAATGAATATCCGAATGTCTGAAGTATAATAAGATAACAATAAAATCGGTGAGATTAAGCCTTTAAAATAGTTTTAATTATTTGCATTTTTATTAGACCAAAATAATTATTTCGTCTATAAATTCGGCTATTACTGCCGTTATAAAAAAAATATTGAAAATGCTAGACGCAAATGAAATACTTATTACTTAAATGATAAATAATTGAACTTACATCCAAAGAATGAAAAGGTGGAACAATGTACCCACAGCCCTGTAAGACCATGATTTTTTTGGCAACTAGCGTG
This sequence comes from Bombyx mandarina, assembly GCF_030267445.1. Lineage (NCBI taxonomy): Eukaryota > Metazoa > Arthropoda > Insecta > Lepidoptera > Bombycidae > Bombyx > Bombyx mandarina. Next base: position 6,772,051 of record NC_143225.1, on the reverse strand, counting down.
TTTATTCAACGTTTTCAGCTTACATTTAAAATTATATCGACGCAATCGGAAAATGTTCTAAAACTAAACTATCTATTAATACTACCAGTTTCTATAACAGATTGGATTAATGCTTATATTTAAAGTATTCCTTTAAATATGAATGTTTATAATAATATGTAGTTACTGAATCACGCAAAAATTCCATAACAGATTTGAATGAAAGCTCTCATAAATCTCTTTTATCATAAAACATATAATATTATAAATAACATAAGTCGATTCTCGACGGTTATATTTTCTGTGGTTCCAGCATTGTGTTCACTGGTTCATGACTTTGCGTGACAAAGGATCTAATCTATGCCTATATTTATCAACCGGTGCGGTGGTAAGGTTACCAGAGAGTGATATATGAAATATTTTTTTCAGAAAAAGTGATGTTTTTGCTTGACTTGTCCAAAGCGGAATATAACAATTTGACTGGCTACTCATAAGTACTTATCGTTTTGAGTTATGGATATATGAACTCGCAATGTAGAACGTATGCAACTGGCATACTACCACGATTGACAACGCAGTGGTTGACATTACAACTTTGAGTACCGGTGTCAGGAGATTTTTGACTGTGACCGTATTCAGTACAAGCATTTTTTTTATTCTTACATGTTGTCGTATCGCCGGCACTGTATGTTGTTCTCTGTCGAATAATCTATGCATATAAATAAAATTGGAGTGTCTGTTGTAATATTGAAATAACCGCTTTTTACTACTTGCATATCAATATATATACAGCATATACTACATACACCAAAACAACATTTTTTACAATTTTTGTCTGTCTGTCTGTCTGTTTGTTCCGACTAATCTCTGGAACGGCTGGACCGATTTTGACGGGACTTTCACTGATAGGTAGCTGATGATATAAGGAGTAACTTAGGCTTTTTTTAGCCCAGTAACCGCGGGTAACATCGCGGGACTCAGCTATCAATAATAAAATTTAGTGTGGCGGTTCGCTAGTATTTTACATATTAATAACCTACCTAACTATCGATTTTTCTTTCCAATAACCTATCATAAACATTTACGTCACTTTAAACGCATCTCAACGCTATAACGTGATTGGATAGTTTCTTTTTTAGCGTCCGTAACACTAAAAATAAAAGAAAACATTGCCGTTGTAACCTGATGACTAAAATTAGCGGACGTCATATCCGTAAGAAGTTACGAGCGTGCTATTAGAGCGGTATCGAGTTCGCTTCCTGGACAAGGAACGTGCATTAGAGTATCACAATATAACTGAATACAAAATCAGAAGTCGAGTAGAGATGAACGTAAACAAAATAATTTTAATTTTTCGAACAACAACTTAGTTAGTGTAGTTTGAATTCTGTAGTTTTTTTCTATCTCTAACGTCATTGGGTCGTTGACCTTATTGATATAAGATTCACAGCGTGTAAAAGCTAGACGCAAGCCACGCGTTATTGTCATAATAATAATAAAAATAATTTCTATACAATTTGACAACAAAAAACGCAGGATTAACCCGTAAAAAGTTTTAATCACCTCTATAACTCGTGAAAACCTCGATGTGTATCATAACTTAAAATTTACCAAATACGGAACGAGTATGTTATTATCGATGTTGAAGATCAACCACCTCGTAGTGTGTTGAAGTTTTTATTATTCCGTATTCGTGTTAAATGGTTTCCGGAGTCCACACACACCAACAGCATAAATACCGCCTTTATCCTTGAGACATGAGTTCCAATTCTCAGTTTTATAGTACAACGGCTGCCCTACCCTTGAAACTGAAACACGTTACTGCTTCACGGCAGAAACAGGTAGGGTGGACCTATCCACAACAAGGACAACGACAGCAACAAAAATCCCAAATGTACTAACAAAGAATGATGTAAGGATCATCTTTGTCAATTATTAATTATTTTTAAATCAATTATTATTATATTAGCTATGTCAATGTTGTCCTAATTTACTGGAAGCCATACACAACGCTGATGTAACTACTAATATGTATAAGGCGTCAAGTAATCAGCAACATCTAATTTTACAATTTACTTTAAATTAATTAAGAGAGACGCTATGCCCTGTCGGCGAGATTATCTTGTGTCACTTGCAGGTGCGTACAGACATCTGAATCAAGAGGGTGCGGTGTTAGTGTGAATTAATAAATACTAGAAGTCCCGCAGTAGTCGAAATTCGACTATAATTAATTGGAATTGTAAGTTTGTACACTATTAAGATTGTATTTTATACTTCTATAATCACAAATTTCGCCAAGACTACACTATAAAAAATATTAACAAAGACAAACAATATTTAATCTACTCTCAATTTGACAACAGACGTCAAGAACAAAAGTTTGACAATAAATAGTATGCATGCGTGTGTGCGTCAAATACCTACATGGTATGTAGTGTGTGTAATGTTTTCTTTATTGATTTAATGTATCTTTTATGCATTATTTAAAAAAAAATATTAGCATTGTGCACTTCTTCTCTATATTCTCTATAAGTGTGGAAAATTTCATACTCCTCCGTCCGCGCAATTTTCGTAAAAAGGGATACAAAGTTTTGCTTTACGTATTAATATATAGATAAATATTATAGTCAGATAAATTGTCATTTTAGCTTAAGTATTTTATAAAATTGTTTCTCTGTTACATAATAATACGTAGTCATATTTAGTACATTTGCATACAAATATGCAAATTTAATAATGACAAAGAATTTAATGCACTATCTATCTTCTGTCTATCTTTCAGCGCCTACGTCCACTGCTGGGCATAGGCCTCCACCAAGCCTCGCTACAACGACCGATCTTACGCTGACTGCATGCAGCGGATTCCCACGAACTTCAATAGGTCATCGGTCAACCTTGTGGGTAGCCTACCCAAGCTACGTCTTCCGGTACGCGGCCGCCACTCGAAAGCTTTTTAGCCCCAGCAGCCATTTGTCCTACAAGCATTGTGCTCTGCCCACTGCCACTCAACGTCACAATCCTTTAGGCTATGTCGGTAGCTCCAAGCATAGCTGTCTCCATTGATTGCTCTTTGGTTAACCTCAAGCCGTCTGATAAAGCCCATTGTGAGCTTCCACATCTAATTGCCATAAATCTTCACTGGTAACACACGCTGGTCAAAGAATTTCATCTTGAGACACTGTTAATACCTTTCATGATTATTCAAATTTATTAAAGTATTATATGGCCTCCTATTGTCTTACTCATATTATACTGTGTCTTTAGGTATGTATTGTATATTGTACTAGTAGTGGTATGTTGTGAAAATATTTTAAATCGATTTTACTGAATTCGCTCCGACCATCACTATAAACGAAGTGCTAGGCCGAATAACCTGTTATCGTGCACGTGGCGCATCGGAGTGCAAACAAGCGCCTCGGGCCGAACTATATGCTCGGCACTGCAAATATCTCAACGGGACTATTTACATAAAACGAAGAGAATAGTGGTATGACAATTTATAATCAACATTAAGATAGTAATTTATAATAAGTGGTTTTATCGGGCTTAGCTTAGAAACAATGTTATAATACATATAAATCAAAATTATACCATCAGAAAATATTTTTCTACTATGAGCTGCTTTACAAATTGATATAATATGTATTCCATTTTTTTTAATCGTATGAAAACAATGTACTTGTGGGAAAAATACATTCTACGTACTTTATAATTTTGCGAAGATGATCGCATGGCTAATGTGATTGTTAAGCCGATTATTAGAGCTTATAGACATTTCACTTCAAACGGAGCAATTCCAAATTGCTATAAATATCCTAAAGCTTTCAAACTGCATCGATTAAAGCTTCATTGCACATGGTATATCAGAATTTATGCGAGGATTTTTTTTTAAATTTCGTATATCCATACGGTCTGATTAGGTAGTTATTCAATGAAACTTCGAGACTTCATGGCCTTTGGAAAATGACTGAGGACATTACCACGACTGAACGTTGATGGGGCAACAGTAATAATAGTTCGAACTAAAGATAGTGTTTCCAGACGAATTTATTTGGTTACAAAACATTTATTCGTCTATTAAAATTAAAATTATCCCGATCGATTTGCGTGACTCAATAAAATAATAATAATTATGAAATATTTGCAAATTTCGACTCTTTTTCATTTCGACTTTATATAGGTACACTTTAATTCTAAAGTTCCCGTTCCATGTTTTTTTTTTAATTAATTTATTTTGTATTAACAGTGACGGCAATGGAACATCAAAACATGCCACCATTACTCAGTATCAATCACATTTAAACTCTTAAATGTCGTTTAAAAAAAAAAAGATAAATTGTTCTCATATCCATACACCGTTTTATATTTAAAAAAAAATTTGTGTAAATCTAAACCTTACCTTAATTAAAAACATTAAAACAGCACTTCGAAATTTAAAAAAGGTTTATAAGTAAATGAATTAATATACTGTTTTTTTTTTCACTAAAACTCGGAATGCACGAACACGTGACAACGCTTACTCATAAAGACTGCTTGAAAAAGGGACAAGAACTACGTGTGGAAAGTAAATGTTACGAGTAAAAGCACAAGCAATTATGTGATTACGCTAAACGGTTTGATAGGTTAACGGCGCGGCGGCTTGAGTTGATTTTGGTTACGAAAATGAAAAAGTGGCCTAACTTGACAATAAATTTACATGCACTTAGAAATATACGGGAAAGTGTTATTTAATAACAAATTTTGTAAGGCCTTTTTAATGACTTCGGTAAACTTAGGTTAGTATTATTATTGTTTATTGCTTAGAAGGGTGGACGATCTCACAGCCCACCTGATGTTAAGTGGTTACTGGAGCCCATAGACATCTACGACTTAAATGCGCCACCCACCTTGAGATATAAGTTCTAAGGTCTCAGTATAGTTACAACGAATGCCCCACTCTTCAAACCGAAACGCAATTACTGCTTCACGGCAGAAGTACGCAGGTCCTACCACCAGTAATTACGCAAATTATAATTTTGCGGGTTTGATTTTTATTCCACGATGTATTCCTTCACCATAGAAGTCAATCGTGAAAAATTGTTGAGTACGTATTTCATTACAAAAATTGGTACCCCGCCTGGGATTCGAACACCGGTCTATCGCTCAACACGAATGCACCGGAAGTCTTATCCCTTAGGCCACGACGGCTTTTGGTGTGAACTTGTATGAATGGATACGACAATGTCTGTTTTTGCCTTTGTTTTTTGCCTTTTGATAACCAAATCGGCTCATTGAAACATTTATATATCTATGTAGAATTAAAATTGTGACACATATCAATAAAACAAAATTATTCTACTGTTGCACTTTTACTCTCCTTTTCCAAAATCTTATATTAAAAATTAATTGACACCTTTTTTACGCCTTACTCATTTTTAACCGTCTTCGCCATCTTGCTTTTCTCTGTCATTCACTTTTCCCTTTCTTACCGTTTTCTCTAACTCACATCTTAACGCTCCGTTCCACACTATCTTCATACGTTCCATTCTTACCAATCCTACATATTATTATATAACTGATCCATAATTTTTTTTACCATATCAAATTTTGCAGACGTAAAATACAACAGCTTTTTTCTGCTTTGTTTATTTTTATTTTTATTACTAAATTGGATGGACGAACGCACGATTCACCTGATCTTAAAGTGGTTACAGGAGCCTATAGACATTAATCACGTTAATACAGCCACCCACCTCGAGACATGAATTCTAAATCTTAGTTTTTACAGTATAACGGCTGCCTTGTCAAACCAGAACATTTTACTGCTTCACAGCCAAAATAGGCAGGGTGGTGGTATCTACCAGTGCGGCCTCACAAAAAGCCCTACCAGCAGTTTCATTCATCGGATTCTGATTTATATCAAAATAATGTTTCATTTTTATCAAGAGGCCATTTTTAAATTGGCCGATATTCGACCCGGACAAATATTTGCTCAAAACAAACTAATATAAACCTTAAAACGGTATGACAGAGTAAAAATATAAATTAAAATTTTCTCAACCAAACCTGACAGATTAAGGCACGAGCACTAGTAAATAATGTCAAGGGTGAATTAACCTTTCTCCCATTTCACGTAATCACGGTGCATACTTACTTACCTATTTGTAGTACTCTGTAATTGATGCAATCATATTTGATTTATTACAGGTGAAACACGAGGAATAGTAATTTCCAACAAGCATTATTTTCTATCCTTATTGATTCCTCGATAGCGTTCACTCTTTCATCACGAAAAAGTGCTTAGGGAAATACCAGAAGATTTATTATGTTCCTTTGCATGTTCTTTTTTTGAATGTAAATACCAAAAGTTTCAATTAAAACCATCTTATTATGATACTAATAAAATAACTTATTGCTTTTCACACAGATTTAGGTCATTACAGGGTATAAAGAAAATAATTATTCGGGTATACATTTTTTATTATGATTTTTTATTGATCAAAAAAACTACTTTACAAAATTATCAACTTTATTTTATTCACAATGATTTATAAAAAATATATAATAATTATATAACATAATAAACAGCTATTTATATGAATAATAATAATAACCGTCATCACGTAAACTAAGACTATACATAAATAATAAAATTCTTACGTTACGGACGTTTTTTCCCGGTTAGGGTACCCCTCCGCATCGTCCCATAAGGAACTTCGTTCCAAAAAATTGGAAATAGGGGTCAACCCCGTTACCCTTTAGTTTGTTGCGGGATTTAAGGCTAGTTACTTGTGTACAGACTTCGAATGTGGTATAAAAGCTAATATAAAAATTAATAACAAGGACAAAAATTAAATTATGAGTCTCTTATTTTCTCGAGCTACTGCATTATTTGCTCTGTTATCTATACATAGCCGAAACCATAATAAATAGTACCAAATCTTTCATCTAACTCTCTATTTTGGAACTCTCTTAATTCTAAGCTATGGTGACAGGGTATTTAATAGCCTCGCTGGTGTTGTGATTAGTGAAACTGACTGCACCACAGGGTCTAGGTTCGATTTCGGAAAGCCTCAAAATCTTTCTTTATTTTTTATTATGTATCACCTGGATGAACTAACACCTTTCTGATGTTAAGGTTTTTATTTATTTATTGCTTAAATGTGTTGGACGAGCTTACAGCCCATCCGGTGTTAAATGGTTACTGGAGCCCATAGACATCTACGAAGTAAATGCGCCACCCACCTTGAGATATAATCAAGTATAGTTACAACGGCTGCCCCACCCTTCAAATCGAAACGCATTACTGCTTCACGGCAGAAATAGGCAGGGTGGTGGTACTTACGCGCGCGGACTCTCAAGAGGTCCTACCACCAGTAAATAGAATCCATCGGGTGTGTGGTCAAAATCGGAATATTATCGTAGGTATAGCGGCCTTCTCACACTTCAAACCGAATACATTAGTGTTTCGCGGCACAAATAGTCAGAATGACGATTCGTACGCTGCGGACTTATAATGAATCTTATCACCAGTATAATTACACTTTATAAAGAATATCTTCTAAAGTCTAAAATCGAAAACACATTTACAAAGTAATAAGAGAAAGAGAAAAAAGTATTTTATAATTGTTTCTATACTGTTCAGAAGCGAGGCTCTTAATAGAAAAACTCACCATGTACATAATTCAGAACAAGCTCATTACTATACATACGATACATAATATAATATAATATATAATATGATATTGCAACCGAAACCCATTGAATGATTGCCTCGCTTGAACTGCTCTCTCTAACGTCTATCTATAATAACATAACTGACCAGCGAAACGGTCTGAGCAATATTATTGTATACAAAGCACATAATTCCGATCCGCGTACAATATTTTATCTTTAGCTTTAATCCCCTTACCGCGGACAGGACCACACAGCTACTGACGGCGCTCAATGGATAACGACTAGTTCCTATTGCATTATTATTAAGAGATTAACTTCAGATTGCGAATGTATTGCACGGCTTTCTTTAGAACTAAAACAGGATCGAAGCTGTTTTTTTTTCATGCTGTACGTCGACAGATGTTCTATCATCCATTTAGTGAAAGAGTATATTCTATTTATTGTTTTTATACTGTGGTGGGTAGCCATGAGACAATACAAGAAATTTGACAGATGCCTGAATATATAGGTACAAGCTCCGTGTAGTAGATTCACTCGCGAAGCAACTACTCTTGAGTTTTTAGGTCTCCTTCGGAGACGCTCGGGCAGCTGTTAGCAAATCCCACCCCTCCCGCCTGAGCCTTTGGTCACCCACCTGTCCTGGTAAAACTGGAAATGCCTCAGGGCCACCAGTAATCCTTCAATCATAAAAAGAAAACAAGCTCCAACAACAACATTCGGACCGTCGGTCTACCGAGCAATATCACTCGCTCGGTGGAAGATCTTCCTTTCGTCGTATCCCCACAATTCTTTCACTTGAATGGGTGAACGCAAGTCCGCCCCTCTAGTGTTAAGTAGTTACCGGAGCATATAATAGTTATAACTTTACAGCAAAACGGGTTCCCTGTCTTCGAACTGAAACGCATTACTGCTTCACGGCAGAAATAGGCAGAATACTACTACTACTGCTCGTACCTACCCGTGCAAGCTCACAAGACGCCTTACTACCAGTAAATTAATTAAGTTCTTATAATTTAATTATAAATATCTAATCGACCCACGGGCGCTACAATGCTCCTATCCTTGAGTCATGAGATCGGGAGTATCTATCAGCAACTGGCAGCTAGTAAACGAACTTCACTTTATTGTTTGAACGAATACAGCCGAACGTTTTGTGATAACTGATATCAATAATATTCAAGTGTTATTGCACTTAAAGTATGTATGCACCTTTGATGTCGTAATACTCGAATATGGTGAACCAAATCACGAAGCCTTTATATTTTATAAAGAGCTATGTATTAAAAACAAAATTAACCATTTTTTTTTTAAAACATTTCACTAAATTTGATATTTCGAGCACATTGTCAAATACAAAGTTAAAAGCCACTGATATGATTAGTTCAGATATTGATTGAATACGACCGGAACTACAGTACCAACTTTGCTTAGAGATAACATTATAAATTATACATCAATAAACAAAATATTTGTGTATATACATCATGTGTATATAAATATGTGTAAATTATATTTATTTTGTATGTCAATGAAATTTCAAGTAATTGCTCAACAAAAATCAATTTAACTTTTAGATTAAACATGGCACAATAACTATCATCATTCGTGGCCAATGCTATAAATGTCTAATGCACTCTTCTAATAAAGCGAATATCGTCTCTCGGTGATTCACGCACTCGGAGTCCGCATCTGAGACTTTGAACCACAGTATAACCGACTTTTAGTAGATCGATTTCATTCGATATTAAAATTTTATAGGATAGCCGACTTTTAGTAGATCGATAGACAAATTTATACGATAGTACTAGTATTAAATATGAATATAATTAAAACTTGAAAATACAATACTATGTATTTAAAAATGATTAGATTATTATTTTTCTTAAAGTGTCATCTACTAAAGTCAGGGAACATTACAGCGACTGCAAACTTATTTAGAACAACTACTTTAAATAAAACCTATTTTCGTTAAGCCTAGGTTTTTTAGTCACATTTTCCTTCTTTCTACACTCCCTTTTCCTCGTAGCTTGCCTTGGATTATGGTAACTTGAGCAGGTCGCATTTAAGCAAATAACAATATTGTTGCGGCTTATTTTTTTAAAGTCGTCGTGGCATAAAGGACCTAATACACTGGCAACGCCCGCTATATTCGCATCGAGCCATCCGACTGGGCCGGTATTCGAATCCCGTAGGCAGGCACCTAATTTTTTAATAAACTACGTACTAACAGATGTTCAAGAACGACTTCCAAGGTGAAGGAATAGCATCGCATAATAAAATCAAACACGCAAGAATGATCATTTGCGTAGTTATTGGTAGTAGGGCGTGCTATGAGCTCGCACGAGTAGCTACCACCACCCTGCTCATTTTCTGCCGTGAAGCAGTAATGCGTTTCAGTTCGAAGAGCAGCCCCTGTACTGTAAAAACCGTGACCTTGAATTTATGTCTCAAGGTGGGTAGCAAGACGGCGGTAGTGTTAGTAATACAATATTATTAAATCACTAAGCTCTATAATTCTGCTTCTGCAATCACAACACCGACTGTTTCCTTATAAATTGATAATATACTAAACACGCTCACTAATTGTCGCTATTGAAAGTTATTTTTGCTATGAATGCACCGCCGGCCGTCGGTCGTTCATAACGATAAATCTAACGATAATAATCGAATGCAGCCGCGGCCGGCATCGATTTATAATAATTAACAGCCATGGGAATGACGCGGTACCTAACGTGATTTACCATCAGCCACGATGATGCTTTACACGAAAACCGTAAATCACGAGCACTATTACGCGTGATAAGGCAGGTCGACTTCTAAATACATGATTGGTCTGGGTGGTCGAATAACTGTACGACTTTAAGTTAGACTGATGATTTAGTAATTTTCGGGCACTAGAGCTGGCTGACCGAATCTCGAATTTTCAAATTGCATTCGACTCGAATGTGCTATGAATATCTATGGAGCCATATTTACTAAAAAATTCGTTTAGATATAACCGAATAAAAAATAGACGGGTGGTGACTCAGATAGAAAACAAAAAAAACACGTATACGTATTCTGAGAGGTACTCTGAGAGAGCCGATTCTCTAATGAATAGCTTAGTCGCATTTTACAAAGTCTTGGAATAATATATAATAGTGTGATCACAGTGTGACACTACCCAGCCTAAATTGTATAATGATACAATATGATATAAAAGAAAAAACGGTGAACATTTCACATCCAAAAGGAATGTTTTAGATAGCTTAGTTACAATCAGTAGTGGAAAAAATGCTCATTTCATTTCCACACAAAAAACATGACGATTCGATCATCGTCAAATCGAGTTAAAGCTATAAATATTTTTAATGTCTTACTGTCACGTTCTCACACTGTTTCCTTAATTTTAATACAGTCCGCGTGGCAGTTGCATTTTGAAACCGATTTTATAACCTCGTTTTATATTTAAGTATGTTTGTTTGTCCCCATTCTCGACTCGAATACAAGTTATGGCTATATTAAGGAAGACATCTCATTCAGAGTCCAAACGCTAATTTAATATTTTATTTTAACATTGCCTATTCTACCAAAACTTTCTTACCTACGTATTATTTATTCGTTTTACGGATATTTCAATTTAACGGTGGTAGAGCCGATTATGGGACACGCAGGTACCACCGTTTTCTCTATTTTTGACGGCTTAGAATATCTGTTTTACAATATAATTATGACTTCGCGATCTGATGTCAATGCGAACAGTGCCATCCACGTTGAAATATCTGTGGATACCGGTAACCACTAAGCACTCAGCTCATCCATTAATCCAATACAACAAGAACTATAAAATCTTTTTATTCTATTTTATTGCTTAGATGGGTGGACGAGCTCACATCCCACCTGGTATTAAGCGGTTACTGGAGCCCATAGACATCCACAACGTAAATGCGCCACCCACCTTGAGATATAAGTTCTAAGGTCTCAGTATAGTTACAACGGTTGCCCCGCCCTTCAAACCGAAACGCATTACTGCTTCACGGCAAAAATAGGCAGGGTGGTGGTATCTACCCGTGCGGACTCACAAGAGGTCCTACCAATAGTAATTAAGCAAATTACAATTTTTCGGATTTGATTTTTATTACCCGATGTTATTCTTTCACCGTGGAAGTCAATCGTGAACATTTGTTAAGTACATATTTCATTACATAAATTGGTACTCGCCTGCGGGATTCGAACACCGTTGCATCGAATGCACCGGACGTCTTATCCTTTAGGCCACGACGACTTCTAAATATTTCCAATACTTCGATGACGATTTCTAATACTAGGAAAATAAAATCATAGTTTTCTTAGACATACATAATTAAAACTACTTGTATGATTTAATATCTCGTTTTTATATTGCCCTCATATTATTTCCAATGTTTTGTAAACTTTAAGGTTTCGCTTAGTAGTGTCGTGTACTTTACAATGTCGTCCATTTAGAAACGATACGTGAGTATCCTAAGGTAGCGTCAGAACGCTACTTCGAGAAAGCAGCGCACCACGGTCATCGTCTTATCTTGACCGCCACTAGTTACTTATCTAACCCAGCCGTCGCCCGAAACATGTTTTGTCGGATCGTCCGGATCCACTTTCAGTACTTTAGGCCCCTAAAGCACCGGTCACCATCCTCGTCGAGCTCGTCGATTACGACGAAGAACTTCGAAGTGCGAACTAACCCCACACAGCCCACTGAGTTCCTCGCTGGATCTACTCAGTGGGTCGCTATTCCGGTCCGGTAGAAGATTGTGCGAAAGACTGCTCTTGCCAGAGCTAGTGTTAGCAAATTCTCTCAACTTGAGCCCGTGTGCTCATAGATAGATAAAAAGAAGGTCGTCAGTACTTTAAAAAATATTCGTAACGTCGAAAATAATTCAATCTGAATGAAAAAAACTCAAGATTAAGCCGTAACTAACTAGATTTAAATATATTATATGATGTTTTTCAGTAATTTTATTGATGTTTAAGAAATTGATAGGTACGTACTTCCATAATGAACATGTAAGATTCAATAAACGATAAATGCTGTGCTCCAGAGAATCGATATTTAATCGCTGCATCTCGGAAAGTATAATATTATCTGGATTAGACGAGTACTGAAACGCCCTAAGGTAATATGCGTGCAGCTATTATATAGTAAAGACTTAATTGTGGAGAAAATTTTCTTGAAGTTATTATGCACTGATGTTATTTTAAGTACTTTTAATTTTTTAGAAAAATGATGAATATAACTGAATATGCAATTTCGAAAAGGGCACATCTCTGAAAATGTAAAATGTTCAGGAAATGAAAAAAAACTGATTATTTTCTAAAGCAGTGTAAAATTTAAAATATTAACTTTGGAGATATACTTTAGTGTTAATTAGCAATTGAAAATTACTGGAATTATTATAAAATGGGTGTAGGTAAGCCTCAAAACTACATGTATATGAAAGAACGTATTTGACAAAATATGCGACATGTGCCCTTTTCGGAATTGCATATTCAATTGTTCAGTTGACTATTTATCTTTGAAAATAATAAACCCTTATAATAAATCCTTAATAAAGCAAATAAGCTCTTGGACGTTCATAATCGAAACGCGGGTCAACGAACAAAAGGTAAATGTTAAATTTATGTTTAGATAGAAAGCAAAAAAAGACTGAAGTCTGCTGTATTAGTATCAAGTGCCAGTGTCCGAACTATACCGGTACATGCAAACACAACTTATTTTTATGAAAAAATTATTGAACACATGTTGACGAATACTTTCGTGATCAAGAAATAGCATCGTTTAATAAAATGAAAGCCCGCAAAAGTTATAATTTAGGTGGTTGGTAATCCTGTAAAGCCACGCGGGTAGGTACCACTACGCCATCTATTTCTGCCGCAAAGCGGCAATACGTTCTGGTGTATAATGTGGGACAGCCGCTATACAAGTGAAATTTAGACTATATGTTTCGTGGTTACGCCTATTTTTTTTAGAATGGAATAGTTACTAGTAGGAGTACTAGATAGGAGCCTTGCGAGACTCCGGTCGTAAGAGGTTGCGGGAGTGTCGTCTATGGGTTCGCTAAATACTTAACACCGGGTGGGCCGTGAGCTCGTTTACCAAAGGCCAAGCGATTACCGAAACCTATTGAAACTTATTGGAAAAAAAACCCAGCTCAACTCACATTTGCATCAAAACATTTTTTCTGAACAACGTTTCACTTTCAATCTATGGCACACGATGGCTTATTTGCTTTCAACTTATTGAGAAAATGATTATGTTTTAGAAATCATATTTTTCTTAGGACGATTCTTTTATTCCATATTGTGGACCTATTAAAATTCGACAAAACTATGATCAAGTGCTTGATAAAGATAAAAAAAAAAAGAAATAATAATTATTGTATCTATACCCCTTGCGTTTGAACTCTCATTATCTCGTGTTATGTTGACAAATGGATCACGCCTGCACGTGTCCTACCATCGGACCCTCAGGTACGGAATTCATTAGAGCCTTTATTAATTGGGAGGCGTATACAAGTTTCCTCCCTAATTGTAAGCGGCTAGCTACAAAAGATTTGTCTCTGATCTTATTAATAGGTTAGTGCGGCAGCCCCGGGACAATCCGTTTCGGTTTTTTCCTCGAAACAGTTACATTTCGAGTCAGTAATGACTTATATCCACATAATGTAATTTGTTAGCAATGTGTTGTAACAATACTCTAAATAAAAGCTCCTGGTATTGAGTGTTTCGCAAATGAGATAATATTGATTGGAAATATACCTAATAGATTTGGATTGTATATTTAATTAAAGTAACTTTTTTACTGGTGGAAGGACCTTTTGTGGGTCCGTACGGGTAGGTACCACCACCCTGCTTATTTCTGCCGTGAAGCAGTAATGCGCTTCGGTTTAAAGGGTGGGGCAGCCGTATATATAACTATACCAGAGACCTTAGAACTTATATCACAAGGTGGGTGGCATGTTTACCTTGTAGATGTCTATGGGCTCCAGTAACCACTTAACATCAGGTGGGTTGTGAGCTCGTTCACCCATCTAAGCAATAAAAAAAAGGAAAATAGGCGGGTAAGAGTGTATAGACAAAATGGTGAAACGTGATTTTCACTATAAAGAACTCTTAATCAAATTAAAAAATTTACCTACTTTAGCACTATATGTTCTTTTTCATGTTTAGGTTTGCTAACAGCTACCCGAGCGCCTCCAGAACGATATATATGAAATACTAACGATTTATATTATAATTTAAGTCACTAAATAAACTCTACGAATTATTTTATATCTGTGGTTTTGGTATTTTTGATCCGACGGCACACGCAACGTATCTGCTCATAGTCCAGGGCTGAACGTAGATATGAACAAAAAAAACGTGATATGAGTTTTGACCCTAAATGAAATAACACGCGTGAAATTGCTTTCATTTATGAAGATATCTAGTTGAACAATCGAATATTTTTCTTTTACAGTCTTATCCTTAAAAATCTAAGGGTACAACAGATTTTACGACGTACGAATAACTATGCATGTCAAAATTAAAAATATCCGACTATTTTATAATAATAGTTTAAAGTTTTGGTGGAGAACAACGAATGCGATAATGACCTCAAAGTACGCCCAGTTCTTTCTGTATGCAAAGAATAGTAAGCTCTGATATATTTTTTTAAATATGATGTATACAGTTATTAACTATTATATTTTTTTCAATTAATGGGATTTCTCCAAATTTACGTAACGTCGAAGTTGTCTAATGAAAATATTAAGCCTGAGATCAAATCGGGGTTAACGAAAATTTATGGGATGCCGCTTTTAACTATTAAGTTACAATAATCCTAAAACAGTGTGTAATTCTCAATCGTTTTATTCAATTTTAAGCGGCCAAGTAATCACAGAGCATTACTGGCATTAAGTGGTCGATGAAGAAATCCATGGCCACCATTTTTCCGACTCAGATATGAATTATCAATATCTGAGAATTTATAGATATTTCGACAAATATAAAATGCATTCCAATCTTATGACAAACACGCTGCTGTACTTTCAGTGGTCGTAAAATATTTCGAAATACCGCAAAAGAGCTCTGGTTAAGATAACATTTATAAACCGAACACTACACCATCCCGCGTTATCAAACTTACGCAAGATTCATCCTAATCTAAAAACTGTCAATTCGATGACGA
This sequence comes from Bombyx mandarina, assembly GCF_030267445.1. NCBI lineage: Eukaryota > Metazoa > Arthropoda > Insecta > Lepidoptera > Bombycidae > Bombyx > Bombyx mandarina. The sequence continues at coordinate 6,756,231 of NC_143225.1, read as the reverse complement.
TAGGTGAACAAGCGATCGAATTCTCTCATCTTATCTTAAACAAGAGTACCTACCGCTATCTCGGCCAAATACTACAATTTTTTAGTGCTGAAATCGACATTAATCCATGTGATCGCGTATTGACTTCCCTCTGAGAAAGTCGGTGTGTTTTTCGTAACGGTTTGTGCAGGCCTATTGAGTTCTAAAATGGATAGACCAAGCACAAGCCAACAGTCAGTGGAGAAGGTGGAAATGTTCGAGGTTAGGGAACATGTTCCGTATCAAGCGGAGATAACCAGGGCCCCGGCAGCATACGACGAGGAGAGCGGAGATTTGTATAACTCCTCCTGGGATTCAGCTTGGAGATCTATTTGTCAGCTCTTCAATTTGCTCCAACACATGCAAGTGGCCATTGTTGTGTTCTCCCTGTGGCATTTCGCGCTAACTTCAGCACCAAGCGGGGCGATCAGTAATTTACAACTTCATATTATATTCGCGGGAACTGGTGTACGTATATAAAAAATTTCATGTTTTTGCAAATCAGATCCGAATTTATAAAATAAATTCAGAAAGCTACACTCAGTTTCTTCGTTCTTACAATTAATTTAAAACTTTAGCAGTATAAAGATTAAGGTGTTTTCGTGAAAACCGTAATCACTACCGATGCACTGGTGTTCGAATCCCGCAGGCGGGTACCAATGTTTCTAATGAAATACGTACTTAACAAATGTTCACGACTGACTTCCACGGTGAAAAAATAACATCGTATAATAAAAATCAAAGCCGCAAAATTATAATTTGCGTAATTACTGGTGGTAGGACCTCTTGTGAGTCCGCACGGGTAGGTACCACCACCCTGCCTATTTCTGCCGTGAAGCAGTAATTCGTTTCGGTTTGAAGGCTGGGGCAGCCGTTGTAACTATACTGAGACCTTAGAACTTATATCTCAAGGTGGGTATCGCAATTACTTTGTAGATGTCTTTGGGCTCCAGTAACCACTTAACACCAGGTGGGATGTGAGCTCGTCCACCCATCCAAGCAATAAAAAAAAAAAAAACTCAACACCGGTATTCTGGTTTATCCAAATAAAATAAAAATATCAAAGAATATTTCGAAAATTAAGCTGTAGCAGCTGGATCTTTCTCTGGCTATTCAATATCTTGCGAATAATTACCTAGAGATGGCACACTACCTCAAGTAATCATTTTAAATTATTTTTAAACTGCTTATAAAACCAGAAACTCTCGCTAAACGCTCGCTAAAATCGTAAGACTGGACTAGTTTTAACTTATTTTATTAGTATTCCAGACGAACAAGATTTAAAAGTATCTGACAAAGGAATCTGCTAATTTTTTTTTTTATTTAACATATATACACATATTTTTATCCCTTCGAATTAAAATGCTTTCAGTGCGACAATACAAATGACAGTATTTGAAAGAGACTTTTCCACGTCTTATCTTTCGATGTTCCTACCTGTTTTACTGTCGCTGCTCCCTCTTAAACAGCCTGGCGTCAATAGTCGAAGCGAGTCTTGGTTCGGGAAATAGGGCAGGAATCGTAAAGGGTTTTTTTGTGGGTGAAAAGGAAATCGCGGAACTTATATCTAGACGTTAAGCCTGATAGTCGAGATAAAATATAGATATAGAAATATAGAAAACCGCAAAACCATCACTACGGAGTAATAAAATGTACTAGAACTTAAATGTAACAGGACGTACTATGTATAAGCCTACATGAATAGGTACCAAAATCCTCCCTATATCTGCCAAGAAATGGAAACGTTCCTCTTCAAAAATATGACATAAGCATCAAAACATTACAATTGAAAGTCCGTGTCCATGTCTAAAGGCACACAGCATTAACGTTATCGAAGTCCATCTAGGTACATCACCTAGATGGACTTCGATAACTACACGGCTCCAGATCGACATTAAGTTGAATTGCCCATTTACAGGAATAAAAATTTAATCGGGATCATATTTCATCCGATTAACAAATCACGATTTTACCGATTCCAGAATGTTCAACTACTAATTGCACATGAGTACCTACATCAAGTACATACGTACAAACTTCATTAGCTAATTCAGGCCATCATTAATTTTCCTTCATTACAGTACCAACTGTTCCTGGTAGAAGCTATAATGACGTTGCACCGACACAACTCATGGTCCTCGCAGCTATCAAAAGACAGTAAACGAATCATACACGGCTGTCTGCAGCTAATAGGAGCCCTGTTTGTCCTAGCCGGAACTTTTCTGGCCCTGGCAGAAGTGAACATGCAAATCAATACTGCCCACGGAATCTGCGGTAAGTTTTACCTAAGGCGTTTTTCCTTACGAGGGCGGCACTGAAAATTTCGGGAATTATGTAACGAAGTGACACAACATTACTATTTAAAAATGTATTTATTGCTCTTCGAAGTATTCTCCGCGAAATTTGACACATTTTTCCATACGATGGAACCAATCATTGAAGCAACCATTCCGTTTGGAAGTTGGGGTCTCCAAAATGGCCGTTTTGTAGGCGTCCACAGCTTCTTCAGGTGATGAAAATCTCTGTCCACGCAATTTATTCTTTATTTTAGGGAAAGTATAGAAATCATTAGGGCTTAGGTCGGAGCTGTACGGCGGATGGTCTAATAATTCTATATTTTCTTGCTCTAAAAACTCTTTTGTTCTGTGCGCGGTGTGAGAACTCGCATTGTCGTGATGGAGGATGATGCGGCGGTTGCAGTTCTCTTTACGGAGTTCAGAAACGACCTGTGGCAAACAAATGCTAGCATACCATTCTGCATTAACCGTTGTTTGTCCCTCAAGAGGAATAGTCGTAACATGGCCGGTTTTGGAGACAAACGTGGCCACCATTTTTTTTGCAACACTCCGTGAACGAACAATTTTTGTTGGCTTTAACTCATTTTCGAACACCCAAACTCGTGACTGGTTTTTTGTTTCGGGTTCGTACGCGTATATCCAGGATTCATCACCTGATACAATGTTGTATACAGCATTTGAGGATCCTGCGTGGAATCTTTCGAGAGTTCTGACACACCAAGTAACGCGAGCCGCTTTTTGCTCTTCACAGAGCGAATGCGGTATCCATCGGGAAAACAACTTTTATACACCTAATTGTTCATGCAAGATTATTTGTATTTGACTCATGCCAATGTCTAAAGTTGCCTGAATTTCGCGGAATGTCACATGTCGATCTTCCTCAATCAGCTTACGCACAGCATCAACGTTTTCTTGGGTGACTGCAGTTTTTGGACGACCTTGACGGGGATCATCACTGAGCTTGACACGTCCACGTTGAAACTCAGCAAACCAGTGATAAATTGTGGTTTTGGATGGGGCTTCATCACCAAATGCAGAAATCATCCGGTCAACACACTGTGTGTTTTTGTGTTAAACCACTTCGAAAGTCATAATAAATCATCGCTCTTGAATTTTCTCGAGTCAATTCCATTTTCTCAACGACTAAACAAGTTTGACAAAACCTCGTGACAAGACCGAGAATCTTTTTTTAAATAAATAAATGGTATTCGATTTTTAAAACCAAGGAGTTTTCAATTAAAAAGATTTTAATATGACAGGAACAGTGGAAATATTCCATTCCCGATACTTTTAGTGCAGCCTAGTATTTCAAAAGCTCGTTTATAGGAAATTTTTTTTATTGCTTATATTGGTGGACGAGCTCACACCCCACCTGGTGTTAAGTGGTTACTGGAGCCTATAGACATCTACATCGTAAATGCGCCACCCATCTTGAGATATAAGTTCTCAAGGTCTCAAGTATAGTTACAACGGCTGCCCCACCCATCAAACCGAAACGCACTACTGCTTCACGGCAGAAATAGGTAGGGTGGTGGTACCTACCCATGTGGACTCACAAGAGGTCCTGCCACCAGTAAAAAAGTGTTCACACTAAAAAGGGTAAACTCAATAGTGTAGCCATTTTTTATATTCAAGTTAAGCGTTAATGTGTGTAGATTTTATCCTTTTGTAAACCAGACAAATAAAAATACAATGGCAACGTCCTAAGTAATTGATGATTAAAAATGTATATTTGTGGTGCGTCTATAATCTCTTTAACCAAAGATTCCTTGACAAGGATTTAGAAATGTGTGAAATTTATTATCAATTGCGTAGTGGCTTCGGTGAGCGGTTATTCAAATTTGAAATTGAATTTGAGTTTTCATTTGAACTTGTTATCAAGTTCCGTTTAACATTTTAATACATCCATAAAACTGTTCTAACTATTAAACTTATTTTTAATAGAATATTTCTATTTGGCCTGTTTACAGAAACGATAAAATAAGATAAGCGTGACAGTATCATTTCTTAACCGCTTGACAGATATAGAAAAACTAAAGCAAACGAAAATCTTTACTATAGTTTCATCTGTTTGTTTGCGTTGTTCATTCAATTGCAATGCCCAAACCCAGCCCACTCTGTCAGGCAATCTTTGATGTGACATTGATACGATCGCTACTAAGCAGTAGGTATAACCCGTTAGGTCAATTATAACTTTTCTTCAATAATTCATCGCAATCGGTCCAACCATTTCGGAAGTTTCATTTTTTCTCTTTTTTTTCCAACCTAATCGTTTGTAGCCTAAAAGGCTATTTCCAAATACGCGTGGTCTGATAGGTTAGCTCATGAGGCTCAACATCAACTTTTACTATAAGTTAATTGTGTAAAAACGGCAAGAAAAATAGTTATAGCGAATTTCATCAAGTAAACGCAACTGTCAAATTTATAAAATAATAATAATATGTTTTCTTTTCAATTACAGGTGTTATAGCATTAGCATTTACTCTAGTCAGTTTCATCAGCGGCATAATAGCGTTATTTTCTTCTAAAGTAAGGTTAATGGTTAAAAGCGGACCTGTGAAAATTCTACATCTTGCGGTAGGTATGTTTGCAGTTTCAATGGGCCTTATAACCATCACAATAGGGTTGAACATGGACTTCTTCACCGCTTCGCAAGGAGGACTGTCAACAGCGCTGATAGCTTTTGTAGTGTTAACGTTGTTTTATGTTATAATACAGCCTATAGTAGACTTAGTGTCTACAACTCGAAATGTTATGTGACTAGTCGAAGTCCCGGGTTCTACAGATGGTGACAGTGTCGCTTAGATTAAATTTAAAAAAATAAGTCGTAATAAAATAATAAACGATCGTGTAGGAACTATAGACGAAAAATTAACCGAATGTAATGTCCGTTCGATTTATAATTTAAACCTTTTTCATAGCTTTATTTTTAAGGTTAGGTACCTACTTTCAAGTATTGCATCTTTTAATTTTATCTTGTTTATAAATTAAATTAAATCCTTAATTTAATAATAATTTCTTAGAGTGTTGTTGATTAGAAAATTTTTATACGTGTAATTCAGTTTTACGCGTATAAATAACAGTTGACTGGAATTTAGGCTCACTTTTTCTAACTAACCTGACGTTTACTACATCATGCTTATAAAAAGTTTTGCGGTTTGGCCTCTTTAGTTCGTTGGTTAAATTATTTCGTGGTCTCAGAAGATTAGTACTTTTTTTTTAAATGCACAAAATTCATAAGGGAAAACTGTTTTTTGTTTTTCACTATTTCTGAATGTAAGTAACTCAAGCCTTAAGTTGACAAGGAAAAACTATTTTTAACGCGTTTCTATTTGCTTGACCGTAGCTTTCAACGTATTTTTTACCATCTCTAAACCAAAGTTCTGTAACAGGAAGATACTACGATTTGCTCATGTCGCTCTTTTTGTCACGAAAAAAAATAAATAAATCGAGAAAGTTTAATGATGTTTAAAAAATTATTCTGTTTAATTAACTGTATATCAAATTTAGAACACTTTTAACTTATAAAACAAAATATTTAATTTAATTTTAAGTATTTCCAAAAAAACGTTGTTTGTTTTGTCTGTTTATTAGCCTTTCTTATATTACTGTAATAGTTACTTGTATTGTTATTAGTTAATAATAATATTAAGTTCGTACAAGTGACCTAAATGTTTGAGTGTCGAATAAATGTTAATTTATACAAGCTGATGCTTTATTTTCTTTTACTTTCCAAATTCGATCGCATTTCAAATGAAGACATTTATTTTATTGCTTACATGGGTGGATGAGCTCACAACCCACCTGGTGTTAAGTGGTTACTGCAGCCCATAGACGTGTACAACGTAAATGCGCCAGCCACCTTGAGATATATAAGTTCTAAAGTCTCAAGTATAGTTACAACGGCTGCCCCACCCTTCAAACCGAAACGCATTACTACTACACGGCAGAAATAGGCAGGGTGGTGGTACCTACCCGCGCGGACTCAAGAGGTCCTACCACCAGTAAAAAGAGGTCCTACCACCAGTAAGCTGTATTAACAGTATTAACTGCTATTACTACCACTATGGTAATTATTAGTGGATAATCATTTCCAAATCGAGCTTATTAAAGTAGATGCAATCGAGTGGACCAAAATTGGGTCGCGTGGCGTGCCTTGGGAGAGGACTCTAACCAACAGTGGACTAAAATAGGCTGTTAATAATATTTATCAAAACAAAGATCAAAGCTATACTTATATATAGCATTATATCTGTTGGGTTTAATGAAATTATGCAATTAAGATGTTGCAAAATTGCAAATCAGGCCTTTACATAAATAAATAGTGTGTAACTTTAAATGACAAATGCGGTATTGTTTTTTAAATTAGGAACTACTAAAAATTTTGAAACACATTCAAAATATACCTAAAAAGATAAAGACAAAGTTTTTATTATTATTATTAATTTCATTTACCTAAAAATAGGAAGGTTTTATTATTGTTACTAGGGAGCATTGTAGTTAAATAATATAAAAACCATCTATCGAGTTGTAGGGAAAGCCATCTGCCGTCGAATAGATGTACTTAATAGTGATTAGCGCAGACATAATCTAATCTGAATCGAATATTATGAGTAGGGCTATAAAGAACATTCAGGAAGGATTGACTGCGTTCCGTAACTGTTGCATGCTACTCACACGCCATAATCGAAACCAATACGATATAAACGAATAGCCATCAGTGTGCTTAGTGCGAGTTTTTAACGTTCTCGATAGCGTAAAAGTTAACTCTTTGTAAGGAGTTGGAGCAGCGCCCCTAGCGGCAAACTTTTACGCGATCATTAACTTAATAACTCGCAATAAGCACACAGTATGAAAAAAATAGAAGTTAGTACCTAGCTACGGCACACTGATATTTCAATATGAGTGTGTTTTGTGATTTCTAATTATTATTCACTGTAAGAACTGTAAAAGATGTGCCTAGTGAATAAACCAAGCGCATTGTCTGGAAAACCAACTTTCAAAAAGCAACAACCAACGAATGGCAGTACACATTACACCCTAATCTATACTAATATTATAAAGAGGAAAGATTTGTTTGTTTGTTTGTATTGAATAAGCTCCGAAACTACTAAATCGATTTGAAAAATTCTTTCTTTATTTGGAAGCTACATTATTCCCGAGTAACTTAAGCTATAATCTTTTTTGAAAAAAATTAGGGATCCTTACTAAAACTCCAATAATGTAACACAAGGTGTAAAAAAATTACCTAAAATATTCTTTACATCGCGTGCCCTGCGAAAATTAGTGATGATAGAATAAAAGAATGTACTACGCCTTTGCAGAACACATTATTATTTACAATAAGTGTCGCGACAGCATATGTCTAACTATTATAGTTATGCCGCAATAAGTGTTCTTTTATTTAAAAAAATAAAACAACGTTAAATATCGTTGTTTTTTTTCGGTAAAGACCCGAGCGGAGCCGGATCGGGCCGCTTGTTTTTCATAATTATGAAATATTTCAACACAAAATTCACACCGAACGCAATAAACAGAGCATGCACGGCAAAAAATGTTTTTGTATTGCTTAAATGAGTGGACGAACTCACGGCCAACCTTGTTTGACATCAACCTTCTGTGTAACAACGTAAACACCATCCACCTAGAAACATAAGTTCTAAATTTTAGTCATATGGTACAACGGCTACCTCACCCTACAAAAACAACCGCAATAGTGTTGGTACCTACCCATGTGAGCTCACGAGACGCTCTACCACCAATAATAAATTGGTAAAAAATAAAATAAAAATGATACGCGTGCAACTTTGTGCACGTGCAAGAAGTAAAGCTTATTTTACGGTGTGTAGTATTGTGGTTTTCTTTATTTATCAAAGGACAACAATAACAAAGGAAAAATCTTCCACCAAACGAGTATAGCTGCTCTTTAGACCGACGATCCGCCTGTTACTATTTGGAACTTGTATATATTCAAATTTATCTTGAAATGTCGTTAGCGAGAATCCAGCATCTGTCAGGGATCTTGTGTTCTATTTTAAGGTGGATATCGTCACAAAGGTAAAGCCAGAATAGGTGCTCGAGGCTACTAGCAGTTAGGTAGGCAAAAAAGCAATGTACTAAAATATAATATAAAAAGAAAGCTCAAGTGCCATTTGTTATTAATATGAAAAAGCTGTTTTTTGCCTACCGGTCAACCAGAAGTCTCAAGGACTGAGCTATTGTGTACCTTAACTGATAGGCAGATGTTATTATGAACTCGAAGGTAAATTTGAAGACAGCTGGAAAAGAAGTGACAAAAGAAAGTTTAATATTTCTCAGTCATGCTGTGTCACGACTATGATAAAATATATAAATTAAGGATTTTCTAAATGAAGGTAAATCCCACAATTTTACTGAAAAGGTCAGTTATTTTATTTTACAAATTGCATAAAAAAGACTTAGGCTATGCTTTTACAAAATTAAACTTGTAAATTATGGGCTAATTTCCTTTGCCAGCACAAGAAAAAAAATAAAAAACATATCAAATGTCAAATTGTTCCGGTAAGCGACATTTCAAGTGATTAGACATTATTTTGGAATTTAATTTCAATAAAAGTTACTATTAATTTGGTCATATCAATCACAAATAATATATATTTGTAGAGAAAATGGTAAGATACTTTAAGCTTCGGTGAACTACTTTTATAAGTTAAACGTTCGTAGGTTATAGATTTATTGCTTGGTCATTCAATATAAAAACAACATTTATAATTTTTCAGGCACGACGTTATGATACCCGTACAACCATATTCTCGCCGGAAGGTACAGTAAACATAGTAAAAATTGACAATTACTTAATAAATTAAATTGCATTTAAAAAAAAAATGTTTTCTTATAGGTCGTCTGTATCAAGTCGAATATGCTATGGAAGCTATAAGTCATGCGGGAACATCGCTGGGTATTTTGGCAACGGATGGTATTCTCTTGGCTGCAGAACGCAGGAACACCAATAAACTTCTAGATGAAGTGTTCTTTTCTGAAAAAATTTACAAGCTTAATGATGACATGGTCTGTTCAGTCGCTGGTATAACATCTGATGCTAACGTTTTGACAAACGAATTAAGACTGATCGCTCAAAGATACCTGCTGCAATATGGCGAATCTATCCCTTGCGAGCAATTAGTCTCCTGGCTTTGTGATGTGAAACAAGCTTACACACAATATGGAGGTAATATTTAATATTGTATTTATAACATTGTTCTCACTTAAACAATTTGAAAAAATTAGGAGATTTAAAAAATGGGAGTTTGCTGTAAAGTATGAGTAAGTAGCTAAATTGAAAGAAAAATATTATGCATACAATTATTAACAGTCATCAAATAGTAGTAATATTTGCAACACACAAAGGATTACAAAGTTTTGCTCATTATGACTCAATAGCGAATAAACAGACTTCAGAGGCAGCTGTTTCTGCCCCTCTACATCTACAATGGTTTATTCGCTTAATGTCCATAGACTCCTTAACAAAAAACAGTTGATTAACCAAATTATCTGGAATTCGAAAATCTGAAGACCCATTGTATCTTTGACATAGTTTCCTCAGCACATTTATTATTGTAGTTTTCTAATTAATGAAATGTTTTAAAATATATTTTTTATTCAGTCTGCTTGAAAACCCAACTTCGATGCACTAAAACATCTGGTACATGTCGATACCCTGTTCAGAACAAAGGACTTGAAGAGTGGCTATCTTTGAAATTAAACTGGAGCATTGCAACAGCATCTCCAAATCTTATAGTAAAATTCAAATTGCAGGTAAAAGGCCATTTGGAGTCTCAATTCTGTATATGGGCTGGGATAAGCACTATGGTTATCAGCTCTACCAGTCTGATCCCAGTGGAAACTATGGGGGGTGGAAAGCAACATGCATCGGTAACAATAGTGCTGTAAGTAATTCATAGATGAAATAACTATTGTACCAATCTCCTCTTGCTTGTTCTGGTTTAACTCATATGTCAACTTATTATCTTTATATTCCATAAGAATATGAAGAAATTAGTATCAAGCTAGTGTTTCCTGAGCTCTGACATGTTTTCCTTCAAATGAGGCTTGTTGAGAGTACTTAACAATAGGCTGCAGCTTAACTCTGTCTCTGGTATTGCGGACGTCCATGGGTGATGGTAACCCCTCATCATCAGGTGGGCCGCATGCTGCCTACAAGACCCATTAAAAAAAGACACAACAAAATATTAAATCTCAATTGATGAAAGAAAGCTGGCTAGCTAAAAATTGATCAATAGGTATTGGTGAATAGGCACTTGCAATAGACAAGCTGATTAATAGGCTAGCAGTCCATAAAGTGTTAAATAAATAATATCAGCACAATATTGATTCATGTGGAAATCTGTCAAGAATGCCCTATGCAATAAATAAGCCATTCTTGGCAAATATTATATCTGAATTCTACATATTTAAATGATGTACAATAGTATGACAAACGAAATGCTTGGTCAATTAGGATAGTTTAGACCTATATATCTAGTTGGTCCGTACATCCGTATGTACACAAGAACATTGATGTTTTATAATATCTTTAGGTTTATGAAGGTTTCTAGATTTCATAAATTACAATTATTGTGTTTAATAAATAAGTAAATATAATGTAAATTATTGTGTATATAGATCATTATTTATTTATGTTAACTCAAATCTGCTAAGCATATTCAGCCATTCTTTTGATTGATAATACATAAATAATTCAGAACAAACCACACCTGATCATGACAATATGTATTTTCCTAATCTAGGAATCAAAGCTGCAACCCTTGATCCAATAGTCAGAGGTGCTAGTGACAGTGCCACTGAGTCAGTCATTAATGCAGTGAACAAAATATATCAGTCAAAACCCAAATTTCATTATTTTTTAACGATTTTATTATTTACAATACAGGCAGCAGTTTCAAGTTTAAAACAGGAGTACAAGGAAAATGAGACAACTCTGGCAGAAGCACAGGCCCTGGCAATCAAAGTACTTAGCAAGACTCTGGATATGACTAAACTGACTCCAGAAAAAGGTAAATATTTAATACAGAAATAAAAAATTTGAAATTATATAGTTTACATCTCAACATTATTTGTTGGTTTTGTATTTGCTGCGTGTTAATTTTTTTTAAGGGATTTATGACCTGGTAACTAAGACCTATATGTCATTTCTTATTTTATTGTATAGTCTTAATTTTATGAAAAACGATAAAATGGAGTGAAATTAAATTAAATGAAATGAAGATGATTAATTTGAGATATTAATCAACTGGGATGAAATGAAATGAAATGAGATGAGATGATAGGGGATGAAATACAATCTCAGTAAAATGGTGGTCATTTTTTGAGAGGACTTTTTGGAGGATCCGGAGAAGCTACGTTCAGCGGCTTTGTTTCATTTTTCCACATTTGTGCACTTTCACAGATACGAAACAGTTAATAAACCACCGTGTTTACTCAGTTAAACCTGCAGAAACACTAAATAGACAAAATAAAACAAATCACACAACTTCACTCCTCGCTTTCCCGCCAAAAGTCCGCTGCATGTTAAATTTTAATATTGCAACAGAGTACCTATATGGAAACAACAAATAATCTTATATGTTCCTTACAGTCGAAATGGCAACACTAACTCGCAAGGACAACAAGACTATCATCAGGATTCTAACGAATACAGAAGTTGAGAAACTCATTGCCGAATTCGAAAAGACCGAAGCTGAAGCTGAAGCTGCCAAGAAACAGCCTGCTAAATCTTAATGATATTTAATTAAGTATTCTATAAACAAAATAAAGTCTTTTACACAATGTTTTTTTATTTTATTTATTGGGTTTTACAACATTGTCGGTCATCAGAGTCGAGATCGTCTTTTCTTTATTCCCCAGTCTGTATCCGTGGGTAAACTGAAAAATTCAGTCTAGTTTGTGAACAAAAAAATCACCCCATCAGCATTCACTACAATATCAAGACTGCCACTTTTCATGTGGTTCAATAACATGGTCGTCTTTCATACTGGCGACTCAAGCCTAATAAGGATAATATTCGATTGATACTATCGTTATTATCCAACATTAGTTTGAGACTAATATTAAATGTATTATTGAAGGAACGCGTGGAGCTAAATTATGTGAATTGTTTCATTTTGTTGATTGAGTTTTTCTTCAGATATAAATGTGTGTAAATAATAGTGAATCATCGATATTGGTATAACATCTGTGACAGTGCACAAATATGGGAAAATGCACAAAGCCGCTGGACTTTATTGGAGTTTACTCCTTTAGAATCGATTTACATATATAGGCCCGGGGTATGAAAATTATGGGGACCAAAATCGTACTAGCATGTCACACGAAATGCGTTATGCGCATTTCGTGTGACATGCTAGTACATGCGCCGGCAGTCCGCCACAAAGCCTCGTACTGATCGCGCGTTTCTCTCATTATTGTATTTTCATATATTTGTTAGTCGTTTGTTTTGTGTCTCGTTAATTTGTTAATAATCTGTAGTGTATCGTGTTGTCGTAATATAGAACTATTTCTCGTATTGTTTCGTTTAATTTTTTATATCCAGTAAACTCCAGTCGTGCGTCGGAGCGGACACACACACTTTTTTTTATTCCATCTCATCTCATTTCATTAATTAGTTTCATCCCGATTTATCAGTCTTAAATTAACGAAGTTTATCTTATTCCCTTCATATCACTTTTTACATCGCCACAGAATAGAAAATTTAAGACTTAGCTCAAAGGTCTCGTTATCAAGCGGTAAAATCTTTAAAAAAATATTGTCTATGAACATTAATTGTTAATGTTGTTTTAATTTTTTTATTTATTTATTGAAAGCATTGGCAACACGGCCATTAGCTTAAACTAATTTTACATATTGTCAATGTTGTCAATTGTTGTCATTGTCACATATTCAAAATTCCTGCTGATGACCTACTAGAAAATCAATAAAATATTGTTTTATTTGTAAACGTACCTCAAAAACTAAAGTTGAAATTGCTTAGTTAATTGAAGAAGACTGCTACAATTTGTAAATTTCTTATTTCAAGCAATATGGCAATAGCGAAACCCAAATTGTCCACAGTTCCTGTACCAAGGAAATCTCGCTTAGAAATGAATGTAAGACAGCTCCTAAGTAAATGTGAACTTATAGCCAAAGAGGAATCAATAGACGGGAACTGGCGTCTAAAAAAATATGTGGAATCTTTAAGCAGTATGATTACGGAACTAAAGACTGGACCTGAGTAAGAATCTCACAGTAAATACAAATTGTTTAGACATGATCAACCAGGGCTTTATTGTGACAGTTCTGCGTAAACATTTTGAGTTGGCTATAATTGAATCAAACGGATGGTTGTTAATCAAATTTCATAGACTAAATTCAACCTATGGTGCCATCTTCAATCTGTTTACAGTTACTCTTTATTTAGGAGGCGAATTCTAATTAGAAATGCCTAAAGGATAAGGTGCTCGGTGTACTCATATCAAGTGATGCAATCCATCTAATCCAACAATCAGAGACCTGTTTTATAAGGACATATGTACTGATCCATTTCGTAAATAGATACCGCAATAAAGAGATAACATGTAACAGAAATGAAACTCTCAATATTTATAAAAATGCCCTAAATACTATTCGTAGGCCATATAGTAGGTCTGCATGAGTAGGTACTGTCATTTTCACAATTTTCATTAGGATGGTTCAAACAACAATTGAACAATAAAATAGAATTGAAACTTCAATCTTAGATGTCAAGCTTTGGCACCATTCAGATAATTGTTAATGTCTTAAACTTCAGATAACTTAAGTTTTGACTACTCGTTTGAGTGTGATTACCCGTTTAAGAAATAAAAAGTAACTATGAAATTGAAGCCTAATTAAAAAAGTACATATTATAACTTTTACAATATCCTACTTTAGACATTGTACAGACAGTAGTATCTTGATATCTCGAATGTCAAGGGGAATGCAAAAAACTTCAATTTATTGAAGTCAAGTTGTAGTCTTCATGTTAACAAAAAGTTCCAGATATGAATATACCCAAAAATAACAGATAATTATATATCAATCTTATGTTTTCAGTAAACCATCAAAAGATATACTGTCTGAGTATTCAAAAAGAGCAGCTTTCTTAAAAGGTGTTGTTCAAACTGCTACACTGAGCACTCCTATTGAGAAGGTAAAATTTACTTGTTTTAATTTAAAAAGGCTACCAAAAATATCAATACTTTTCTATTGCCCAATCTTTAGCTTTTGCTTTCTGTTTGTAATGTAAAAAATCTATTGTTTTGATTAGTACCTTTCCATTCCTTGTTTGTTGGATCTCATTTTGTGATTTTATTTGGAAAGACACATCAATCAAAAATATTGGAAACCAAAAAGAAAAACATTTTTTTTTTCATTAATTTGTGAATAATTTCTACACAGCTTGAAGCAGTTCAACAACTATCGCATGGTGCAGCTACTATGTCAGTTGATGCAACACAAGAAATACATCAAAAGACTGTTGCTAAGTATGGAGTAGAATTAAGATCTGAACTGTTTGGGTTGGGTTAGTATATCTATCTATAACACACTCGTATTTTTTGGATTGCCTAAAATAGTTTAAATGGATACTAAAATAGTTTAATTAGTGATAAATGGAAATTTAAACAAAAAATAGAATTGAAAACAATGATCAACTGCAAAAAAGTAATATACCTATTTTTTTTTTTCTTAGTTCGTTGGACTAGCTCACAGCCCACCTGGTATTAAGTGGTTACTGGAGCCCATAGACATCCACAACGTAAATGCGCCACACACCTTGAGATATAGTTCTAAGGTCTCAAGTAAGTTACAATGACTGCCCCACCCTTCAAACCGAAACGCATTACTGCTTCACGGCAGAAATAGGCAGAGTGCTGGTACCCACCCGCGCGGACTCACAAGAGGTCCTACCACCAGTAATTATATATTACCTAATTTTCTAGTTAACTGAATATGATTATTCTGTACACAGTTTACTTTTGGTTAAGTGGGTTTCTATTTATTTTAACAGTCTCAGAAGTCTCAACATCCCAGTTTCTTGTTAATTTAGTACAAACTAATATAGCCCCAAATAAAGGTTTTTGCTGCAGATGATAATGATGACTCTCTCCGTAAAAGGAACATTATTAAGACACCAAATTTCACAAGCAACACTACCAGTCAGGAAGACATTGATTCAATTCTGAAATACCATCAGAACATGCAGGAGAAAGTCGCTGAGAACATGGTGATGCTTACAAAGAACTTGAAGGAGCAGTCACAGATTGCTAGTACAATTATTAAGGCAGATACAGAGGTGGGAAATTACTTAGTTAAAATAAAGTGGATGTTTTTTTCCTCATGATCTTCTTTGTAATTAATATTAGCTATATATTACGTGGAATTTATGAAGTTCAATGCCAAAATTTATCCAAGAGATTTATACACTCGAGATAAGAATAGAAAAATTTGAAGTACTTGCCCATACTTGGCATGATTAGATACAGGATAGCGGTAGGGCTAATAGTAAAACTTTTAAATTTCTGAAAGTTATGTATGCAAATGTAAAATGTAAATATGTACGTAACTGCACATGTAAGTATGTAATGTTTGTTGTATGTAATAAATACGTTTACATGGATATGGATATTAGTAACTACTAGTGATCCCCCAGTAATCGAAATTCGACTATAATTATTTGAAATTATAAGTTTATTATGATTCTATTGTCAAAGACTATTTATTATAATTCTATAATCACATATTTCACCAAGACTACATTTTAGACAACATTTTAGATACAAAGTTTTTGCTTCATGTATTAATATATAGATTCACTTGTTTGAGTATAGCAGAAGCAGAGTAGTCTGCAGATACTTCACTTGGTTTTTAATAGGTAAAGATGCGTTTTGAGTGACTACATCAGAATAACACCACCACCCTGCTTATTTTGTAAAAAAAAGCAGCTCTGCAGATATCAGAGGCCAGATTATCGCTTTCAAAAATAATTACTCTGAATGCCCAATAAATAGTCTTTGATTTTGAACCTGTCTCATACTTTCAGGCATTAAAAAAATCATCAGACTTGACCGACCGTAACTTGTCATCACTGAAAGTGGAATCGGAGAGATTGCAGGAACACAGTCGTAGTGCCTGGAAATGTTGGCTCTGGATCATGTTAGCTGTGGTCATGGTTATATTTATTAGTAAGTGTAGTGCTTATTCGGATTTTGTTGCCATACACAACTTGTCCTGATAATACCAAAATCGTAATAGTTACGTACGTTAGTAAAAAAGTAGTGATTGTTGTACTTTGTGTTCCATAATTTACAAGCAATGATGGATAGAGGCGAGGCTTTGGGTAGGCCTATGTTCAGCAGTAGATTTCTGTGGGCTGAAAAGAAGATGGATAGCGGCATCGACAACTGTTTTTATATTAACTGGAGTTCATAGACACTACAATCTAAATGTCAATCTTGAAACTTAATTTTAAGTTTCATTTATATCGCTGTAATAATGTAAAGCTTGGCCTTAGAGTGTTATCCACCGATTTCTTAATTCAATCAAAATCACAGGTGGAATTTCCCTTGGAAAATGGACAACAGAAAAAAATCTTGTTATTAAAATTGTCAAATTAATTTTCAGATATGGTCCTGTTTATGAAGGTTATGAAGAAAAGAAAATACGAACTTTAAATGTTTAGGTACGTGAATATATTGTTCAACTATTTTATTAAAGTCTAATGACAATTACTTTATCCAATGACAATGTGGATATAATTTATGATGAATAATAAATATATATAGCAGTAATACGAAATTGTTTTTATGAATTAATATATTATTATTTATTACCTTTAGTAGTAGTAAGTTGGATAATACGGTTAGTTTTCCCTGTATCATTCAATAAATGATACATTTAAAATGGGTTTCATAGGCTGGCTATATAAAATTACGCTTGATTTTTGTCCATATATAATATAAAGAGTGAGAAAATCTGTAGTGATCGTAGGCATTAATGCCTACGATCACTACAGATAATCATTTGCTAACTAATCTCAAATCCTCCGTTTGAATTATAAAAAAAAGTCAAAGACAAAAGTGACCAGCTTCTTCTCGTCTGTTTGTCAACCGTTTTACTTTTAACAATTGGGCTTTTGAATGTTGATAAAACATTTTTGATCTCCACCATTACAGAACTAAATGTAAATAATGACACCTGGTAGGACCTCTTGTGAGTCCGCATGGGTAGGTACCACCACCCTGCCTATTTCTGCCGTGAAGCAGTAATGCGTTTCGGTTTGAAGGGTGCGACAGCCGTTGTGACTGTACTTGAGACCTTAGAACTATATCTCAAGGTGGGTGGCGCATTTACGTTGTAGATGTCTATGGACTCCAGTAACCACTTAATACCGGGTGGGCTGTGAGCTCGTCCACCCATCTAAGCAATAAAAAATATAAAAAAATAATCAAGGAGAAAATGTAATTCATTGAATTAGTCTAAATCTTGTAGTATCGGTAATTTTAATCGAATTTCGTTGTCCAATTTAATGCTGAAAGCTGAAGGACGTCTCTAGTATTAACTATTTATTTTTATTGCATATTATGTAGGTGAAAGATTACGCGGACACTGTAATTTCTTAAGCCCGTGCACATAGGAAGTAAATGCTGAAATATAGTGATAAAGAAATACACCGATGGAATGCACGTCACGCTAATTTTTTGCTTATATGACATTTGACATACAATGAGGCGCGTAAAGTCCGCTCAGGACGGAACACTTGGGTGATAATGAGATTTGACATGACACTGGGGAATAGGTAAATGGGTGAATGAAGTCGCGACCCGCTTGGCATTAAACGGTTACGGGATCCAACGACATCAACGTAAATACCGCTACTCACCTTAAAACATGAGCTAGAAATCTCAATTGTATAGTTATTTAAACGGCTGTCTCACTCCCCAAACTGGAATGCATATATGCTTCACGCAGAAAGCGATGGGTTACCGATCCGATTGATCAATGTTTATTAAAATAATACATTGGCATATACTAACCTGTACAATACCAAACTAATTACGAAACTGTTTATACAAAATTAAAATAAAAAAAAAATGTATGTAAACTTGCCACAAAAAAAAGAAAGTATCCCGCAAAATTACAAATTATCTTTGTAACAAAGAACCAAAGTACAGATTAATCTGAAATAATTATGTATAATAAAAACACTCTGTTGATCAAATAGCATTAGTATTTTAACACAAAAAAACTTCACGCATGCTTTAAACTTCAATATTACTGGAAGAAATAAATTGAAAATTGTTTCATTAAGCAATACTTATTAATAAAGGACTGAAAAGAAAAGACAGTTGATATCTAGATATATTTTTTAATAGATTAATAATTAAATTCAAAGGTGATTATTATATTTTGACATACATTAATTCATCAAACACCACTCGATTAATCTTCGATTGTTTTGTGCGTGATTGCACTGGACCTTTGGTATCGATATCAATGCGTAAATACTTTTCAAGCGATATAACCTACTTCAACAGCAGTTACTATAATACTTTTTTAATATATTTATTTATTACCTAACTCTCAATTCTAAACGAAAGCAAAATCGTAACATGTGATACATAGTTCTAGAGTGAGTTTGATAACGAGAACTCGTAGTGTCACCTAATATACTATTCTATTAGCTTTGCGTTGTGCTTCATGAATTTCAAATGTTGGCTTAGGCTTTTTAGTAGGCGTATGTTACGGACAATACAATCACAATAAAAATACTAATTTCGGTTACAATACCGTTGAATCTGACATTTTGTTATTCACGAACTTCAGGTCATAGTTTTGTTTAGTTTGTGACATATCGATATATTACCACGATGGTAATATATCGATGTTGTGACACGTTAATCTGCTTCAAAAAACGTCTCGTAATTCATATATAAAACATTTTAATGAACCTTAAGTTAAATTTGAGATACACACTAGTTGAAATCCATATAAAATTGGTTTATGGACATCAACGAATTAGACGAATAATTTCATCGAATAAACGCAGCGATGTGCGAATTATATTCGCTTCCTACAGCCAATATCTCGAGTAATAGCCCTACATTTGACTACCAAAAAAACGTCTATTTCTTATCGTATACGTCGGTCAATTCAAACTTCCAGATTTTGTTCGGTCCAATTTCAGAAACGTAGAGATGTGATCCGTTCCTTGTAACCGCCAGCGAGTGTGGGTTCGTGAATCCCTATAAAGTGAAATAAAATTTGAGAACTCCCCAAACTTGAATTTTTTCAATCGTGTTCGATTCCTTTGTTCAAATAAATTCTAGAAATTAAAAAAAAAAAATTTTGTTATACTAAGTTTTGGTTTGTGAAAATAAACTTACAGTGGTCGGTTCCCAAGTATCCAAAATGTTCCCGTAAACAGCGTTAACAGTAAAGCCTCGAACAGCAATATTCTGTGACGTGGGACCGTTCACAGCGTAAATAGTATCACCATGAGAAGTCACAGCAAACACCCTGCCCAAAGTGGGATCTTCAATTATCGTAGGTGGCTCTAACGGATCCGCGTAACTTTTCAATCCAGCCTTCGGGCACACGATCCTCATATTTTCTCTATCGGCCACGCAAACCAGATCCAAATGTTCAAGCAAAGTGACACTGTGAGGTAAATTCAATGACCAAGTGTCGGAATATGCTGGAATCGTCAGCAATAGAGTCCCAGCGGCATTGAATTTTACTATTTGATTATTACAGTATCCGTCAGCTACGAAAATTTCTCCGGTGCTAGCAATTGCTACTGATGTAGGCATGCAAAATAAAACACGATGCCTGAATGGGAGACCAGCTGTGAAGGGTTCGCCAATAGTCAGAGTCGGATATCTGTGATTACTTGGCGTATACTGTAAAAATAAATAGAGAAATATTTAAATGAGTACCTAAAACCTAGTACCGAAACAGGCCAAATAATATAGGTAATATGTATAAATTAGATTTTTTTTTTATTGCTTAGATAGGTGGACGAGCTCACAGCCCACCTGGTGTTAAGTGGTTACTGGAGCCCATAGACATCTACAGCGTAAAGGCGCCACCCACCTTGAGATATAAGTTCTAAGGTCTCAGTATAGTTATAACGGCTGCCCCGCCCTTCAAACCGAAACGCATTACTGTTTCACGGCCGAAATAGGCATGGTGGTGGTGGTACCTACCCGTGCGGACTCACAAGAGGTCCTACCACCAGTAATTACGCAAATTATAATTTAGTGGGTTTGATTTTTATTACACTATGTTATTCCTTCACCGTGGAAGTCAATCGTGAACATTTGTTAATTACATATTTCATTAGAAAAATTGATATCCGCATGCGGGATTCGAACACCGTTGCATCACTAGATACGATTGCACCGGACGTCTTATCCTTTAGGCCACGACGACTTCAAGTTATTCAAGGAATTGCCATAGTTACCTTATATACTTGATGTTTTGCGACGTCAGTTACCCATACGTTATCATGATGATCGAGGGTAAGGCCATGAGGCATATAAAAAATATAAGCTCCCCAGCTATGTAGGACGGAGCCGCTACCAGGGTCAAGAACAAGAATTGTATCTTCAACTATAGGTCCCTTGTCGAAGTTTTGATAAGCATTGGATTCGTTGAAAGTACTAAAACACATTTGGAATACGTTATAAAATTGTGTACATAATAAATATACGTCACATCATAATGTAACTGTTTTTCAATCGCTACTCACTTTTCGTCCCATACTCGATCTGCCCTGTGAAATATCACGGGCTGTCCCAAAGAATTAATGGATACAGCGGTTATTTGTCCGACATTCAAAGATTGCTGTGGCCAGTCTTTAACCTCTTGAGGTCTCAAGACCACTTCATCTTTCGACTGAAAATTCCCGTTCAATTCGTTTACAAATAAGACTGCCATTTACTATATATATAGGGGGTTTTAGTACACTTACCAATTGAGATTCTAAGTTTTTCAAAACATCATCGTTCGCGCCATAGTTGAAGTAGTCAAAGTTATCCCTAACCGCTTCCGGCTCGCAATTGATGCCATTAAGAATTACGGCGTACAGTAAAACGAACAACATTTTCGAACTGTTTGTTGTGGTCTACTGTTGGGACAGGACTGTCGAGTGCTTAAGACGTTATTGATTTCTGGTCTTTCGGTACTTATTGTACGCATGCGCGAAATATACAATCACACCATAGCCATACCTTCAAGGTCACGTTTAGATATAGATGGAAAATAAAAGCCAAATTTATCGAGTACATATAAATCTATTATTCATTGGATAGCACATTTTACACGTGTAAATGATTGGAAGAAGAACTTACCTTTTATAACTCAGAATTATGCTAAAACAAGACGAGGAAATAAGGTACACGATAATAAAATATCCTTATTTTTTATAAATAATCAGTCTTAAATTAGAATTTAATCGGACAAAGTATAAAGGGAATGTGTGCCGATTGGTGCATTATTTATTTTAAAAAATCTCATTGCCCTCTCCATTCAGAATTTGGTTGATCCCATATATAACCAGTCTCTGTCATAGAACACACAGCGTTGTAGTATTTCCCAGGGCTTCTACAGTACGACCATGCTGGGCACTTACAACGGAATAGTATCTGAAATTCTTCTTTACAAACTTCATTCCACCAACAAGTTCTCTAAAATGTAACGATGCAGATATATTAGTCTGAAATCTAAGAAAAAATAATAATAACATAAACGATTTTTATTGTACCTCCGTGACATAACCTTTCACTGATTGATCCGAATAGCTCCGTTTTGAAACCGCCGTGCTTTCCAATAGCATACACACGACAAGTATTAACACGTACATTTCATTCTGCGCTTGTAATGCAGCACAGCAATCGCACATAAATATTGAACGCACACACAAGTAAGTTTTGATTCAACCTTGCCTTAGGCAGAGCGAATCATTAAAATGAACTCGTGTGAATATTGTGTAGCGCGTCTTTGGTTTCACGCCCCCTGTCGGAGCTTTTGAACATTCACTGGTTGATAAAGTGAAGTTCAGACACACCATATTGACAATTCTATTATTGATTCACGAAAGGTCAACTAAGTTCGGAATAAAAATGCAAAGGTATATTGCGACATTGACACAGTTAAATGGTGTGATGTGCACGCAACACTAGTTGGATTGGGTTAATTATTTTTCTACGAACATAAGTTACCTAATTGTAAATTTTAATTAAAATGCATTTCACTTAATCAGTATTTATTACCACTTTAAAATAATTAAATTTGTATTCACTATGTTATTTATTTAGGACGATCGCTTTGAAAATGTACATAATTTGACGATTAAAAATATAAATATAGGAAAAGCAACATTAAGTAAGCCATAATAAGATACAATTAAAATATAAGACTTTACAATTTTGTATATACTTGCAACATACATACAGATAAAGTATTTTTTTATAGAATGGCACTTAGTTATAAATAAACTCTTAATCATAAAACATTTTCAAATGCATGTAATTACGTAAAAATAAATTTATTTTGGGAAAATTCCACTAGTATAATAAATAAATGAAAATAAAGATCAAACACTAATTTATATAGAGCTTTGGTCGAAAACTACCACTAACTTTTGGATCATTTTAGCTTTGTAGAACTTTTATGTCGGTGTATTTCGTTTGTGAACCTGTGCCATATGTTACATTGCTTGAATTTCTTCTATTTTATTTTCTTCAATGTTTTCGTGTTCTTGTCGTTTGTGAATGTTTTCAGCTTCTTGCCTATAAATATGCGTAAGTTAGTTAGTGCATAGGAACAATATAATTTGCTTATAAGGGCTCGCTTTACGACAAGCTATGACACTCGTTAAAAATTAATAAGTTTCGGTAGGCAGCGGCTTGGCTCTGCCCCTGGCATTGCTGAAGTCCATGGGCGACGGTAACCACTCACCATCAGGTGGGCCGTATGATCGTCTGCCTACAAGGGCAATAAAAAAAAATTAATTAATTTAATTCAAAAGACTTATTTTCATAGATATGTTCACCTGGAATCATAAAATGAGGTGGTATCAAGAAAAAAATTCATCTCGCTGAGGTTGTTTTGCTGCTTCTTCCCAGAATTGTGGCTTTTTTGGAACCGACGGTAGAGATAACATGTTTTGTCATTGAACAAGTATTTTTTATTTTAAATTGAATTTTAAAAATGAATGTTAAATCTGTATATGTACGAAAGTGTGTACAATTTTTTTTTGTGTATTTTGCCGTTCAGACAGATAAAGTAACAACTGTCTTTTTTAATGCATTAATTGATTATTCAAATACACACCAAACTGGTAATTACTAAATGCTTAAAATTATGGTTATGCATCAGCATTTTGAAATTAAATTCTTGGGTAAGTGTCCATTCAACCAGTCATTGCTGATCTTTGCTAGTACAATAATAAACTTACGTGTACTTATTCGTCGAAGATTGGAAAATGCTCTTGGGACACAGCCTGTAGTAGGGCCAACATTCGCCGCCGGATTCTCCGGCCTTTTGCGCTTCTAAATATTCGGGCAGGAGATCAGAGTATGGAGATTTGCTGGGCCTATAAAATTTAGAAAAACGTTTATTCTTCACTTAAAATTTCGTCAAATCGTTATGTCAACTGGACCAAGGGGCTTTAATCACAGTATTTTTTTCTATCAGCCCATGGACGTCCACTGCTGGACATAGGCCTCCCCCAAGCCTCGCCACAAAGACCGGTCCTGCGCTGCCTGCATCCAGCGGATCCCCGCGAACCTCAATAGGTCGTCGGCCCACCTCGTGGGAGGCCTATCCACATTACGTCTCCCAGTACGCGGTCGCCACTCAAGAACCTTCTGGCCCCAACGGCCATCTGTTCCGCGAGCAATGTGTCCTGCCCACTGCCACTTCAGTGTCGCAATCCTTTGGGCTATGTCGGTTACCATGGTTTTCCTGCAAATCTCCTCATTTCTGATTTGATCTCGCAGGGAAACTCCGAGCATAGCCCTCTCCATTGCTCTTTGGGTGATCTTGAGCCTTCTCATAAGGCCCATTGTGAACGACCACGTCTCAGTGCCATATGTTACAGTATTATATTAATATAATTTTTTATCTATCATTTTAAGTTTCATACAATTTAATAGATAACTGATTTAATTACATGACAGTAAATCTACTTATACATATAACGCTTTAATTGTTGATGTGGTTATTATATAATCTATTACTGTAATAATAATGTTCTAAGTCATATTATTTGGTAAATAAGGATACTCACGTGAAGAACAGCTTCATTATTTCCCCAAGGAAACCGAAATTTGTAAGGGGATGTGATTGTATCTCACAAATGGCACGAAGCAAGCATTCCTTCCCCGAGAGTCCGAAATTGGATAACATGTCTTCTGCTATACCGTACATTATGGCTCTAGAATATATATACAATTATATGAGCTGATTTAGAATCTAAAGTTCTTTTGAGTTTCACGTCCTTAATTACATAAAATACCCAACAGTGTGCTTAGTGCGAGATTTTTAACGTTCTCGATAGCGTAAAAGTTAGCCCAATTTTGTATGAAGTTGGAACAGCGCCCCTAGCGGCAAACGTAGGCAAACGATCCCTTTCCATACAAATATGAGCTAACTTTTACGCTATCGAGAACGTTAAAAAGCTCGCACTAAGCACACTGAGCAATACTAATATTAAGTAACGTAAATGATTCTGTTGAATAAAACTTGCACGAAAGTGAACGTATATTACTGGTGGTAGAACCTCTTGTGAGTCTGCACGGGTAGGTACCACCACCCTACCTATTTCTGCCGTGAAGCAGTAATGCGTTTCGGTTTGAAGGGTGGGGCAGCCGTTGTAACTATACTGAGACCTTAGAACTCATATCTCAAGGTGGGTGGCGGCATTTACGTTGTAGATGTCTATGGGCTCCGGTAACCACTTAACACCAGGTGAGCTGTGAGCTCGGCCACACATCTATGCAATAAAAAAAATAAAAATATATATATAGAATTGTTGAACAAATAATCTCGTTGTACGTAAATTAGGTAATGAATAAAGTACTAGATGAACAGAAGACGTTGCGTAACTTCGTTTTTGTTTTGCGTCGATTTTCGAATCACATATAGCATTCGAAGCGGTCGCTCGTTAAACTTCCTGCCAAGAAGTTCCGTGAAGAGAATTCCCGATGTGCTTTATCGGAATGAAGGTGAAAGTAACCGCCAATAAGTCAACGCACACCGGGTCTGTCCGGTGACTGAAATACGTGACAATAGCTACTGTGTGTGGTCCCCAGAGCTAAGATTGTTTGACCTCGTTTAAGAAGCCTCGTATTGGCCAGAATTGTTTGCGGGTAAATTATTTACGTAAAAATTATTAAACCCTCAAAGACTAAACGGCTTCGTGTAAACTTGTTTTTGTTTTTATCCTAACGACTAATATTGGGATGTATTATTAAAATAAATTTTAACATATTTAATTGAAAAATATCTCGCAATGTTGTTTTACAATTAAATTTTAAAAGTTATCAGTTAAAAGCGTACATAAGTGAAAAAATAATTACATATAGATAATACACTTAATATTTCTAATTTTTTTTTTTTTAATGGCAATCTGCCGATAATTTCTAATTATTAAAGTCATTTTAAATGATAATCCGTCACTTGTGTCACTAATGATTAAATTCTGAAAAGAGATTTTTTTACAACTGAAAAAGAAGAACTCCATTTACCTTTCACCGCCATGCAGTCGATCCAAAACGGCTCTTTCGATCTCAGGCGTAACAGAATCATGAACCGATCGTTTTCCCCTCCTTCTTTCTAAGTATCGAGTAACATAATCTGTCACCATGTTTAAAGCGGCCCCACTCATAGAGCGGGCCAATATTGGAGGAAAATCGCCGTAAGGATTCTCATTGTCGGTCAATCCTAGCTTGTCGAAGTCGACTGAAAGGACAGAAACTTATTAAATTTTGTTGTAAATGAATAAAATTCGTAAAACATTAATTCGGATACCAAAGTTTATACTTATAAAGCTTTTTTACACGAAATAAAACGAAATGTATTGTCGGAAGACGGGTTCAGTTTTCAATATTAGGAAAAGAAACGAAAGTTAATTAGAGTACGGTTTTAATAGGAGCTTAGAAAGCCTTTCAAAGTTCACGTAAAATAATCGATAATCTGTTATTTAGTACTACGAAGAAAATACGTCTGACAATAATTATATCAGAACAGACTATGATAAAATTACAAGATATTGCTAACCACAATCTAGCTACATTAACTACCGACTACTACTATGAGCTCTCTAAATACAAACTTTGTAAATCCAGTTGACATATCAGGATACCTGTAAATTATTGGATTTTTACTAAATTCTCAGACCCTACATGAAAGTATAAGCTAGTAATGTTCACAAATCTTACAAATTCAATAAAATATTATGTATCTTACTTGAGAATGGGAAGCTGATGGTCATATTTGAAAGGAATCCTTTTGGTGGGTGTCGGACAAATGGCATCGAGAGTGATGGTGTGATCGCCATTGTTGTTCCTGGTGGTAAAGCCAGACGTCCATCATTCGTTATCCAAAGTATCCTTTTTTGTCTTGAATGTGGTATGTTCTCTTTTGCCAATTCGTCTTTTGGTGATGCAATTGGCAACAGAGCTGCTAATGCTATGCCTAATATCACGCGAGGTATTGATGTATCCATCTTAAACCTGTTGAGATATAATACACAGTAAGAATACTGTAATCTAATAGCGTGTATTACATTAGATTACATTTTGATTATTGATAAATGTCCACCAATATGCCGATATGCTAAATTTATGAAATACACTTTGGTACTTGTTAAAATTGTAAGAAATTGTTCAAGTTTGAAGCGCCGGAGACTTCCCTGAAGTACTACCTAACAGAAACTATGAAAGTTTCAACTCAATCGGATAAAAGGACCTATGATGCATTTCATGAACTTTTTTGTTAAACAGGATAAAACGGCAATAACGCTTTGACAAAACTGTCATATTTGAATGAACCTGTCTTGAATTTGTATACACGTGCTTTTATAATAATGTTTAACTAATTAAAATTTATTTTAATAATAATAAAGCTTATAAATGGACAGGTATAATTGCTGGCATCTAAGAATCCGAGGAAATAAAGACTATGATGTAAATTTTAAAAAATACATAGAGAACATTGAAAATCTATACAAAACACAAATAAGAGCACAACCTCAATGGAATCAGTTGAAGCAGAAAATAGATTGTAGAACTTCTACTTGCAAAAACAAGGTTTTTGAAGCTAAGAAAAGAAAAGCTTACATAATAAATAAAATATACGTACAATGGACCAGACCTACTCCATTTGAATTAACAGATGGTCTATTCAGAACATCAGACAAATGGCAAGCCCATGTATTTAAGAAACCTAAATATCCTTCAATAGAAAACATAGAAACAGAATCCAGCATTGTTGAAACAAAACAAAATACATCTGAGCTTAGTGACGTAGCACATCCGAATACTGAAACAGTAGCTTCCCTTGATATAATAGAACCTAAATTTAGAAACGTTAACACTGACGAACCTGTTTCAGAATTGACTTCTCCTGTACATAGACCCATATATATAGATACAAATCAGCACAAGTTAATATCACCATTGACTTCAAAAGACAGTTTTGTTTGTATCGAGAGTAAATTTAATCGGGAAAAAAAATTGCCGGATAAACCTGAGTGGCCTCAATTGAAACTTACAACTTTAATAAAATGCTCACCTAGAAAAATATGCATACGCTGCAGAACTTTGGAGGAACAGACGGCATCGTTTTCATTAATAAATTGTGGTTCAGAAACCACCATGATCAGGTTTCACTCTATTACTAATCGATGTTGGTTTAAGAAAATCATAATAGAACCTCAGATTCCAATGCGACTCTATCCTGGAATAGCTGTTAAATATAAATTCATGTTTAAACTGTTACAAACAGACCAAGATTTCGACACGAATTTGAATTTTCGGGTGAATAATAATGATTGTGTGAAGCCACAAATTGAAGCACTTAATATCCGAATTGTAAGCGCTTTCAAACAAAAATCTCGCATTTCTGTTACAGAAATCGTTCAAATACAACCTGTTTATTTGTGGCAAATAAAGTTTGGTTATCCAAAATCATTTCTCCATGTTAGAATTGAAGATTGCAATAAATACATTCTTCGTATTACTAAACGCACAGTGAATTTTGTCAAAGATTTTAATGGACTGTCGACATCTTTGGAAGGTATCCCTCCTAATACAGAAAGTTTGAATAATATTGAAGATCTTCAAGAATTTTCTAAAAACGAATGCTTAGAAGACCCACTTGAGGACACAAATCGAGATATTGTAGATGACATCTTAAATCTAGTCATTGATCAAGCTTTAGACATTTTTGTTTTCGATAGAACTTTTATAACTCTGGATCCAAAATCTAACCAAACTATTCCTATTTATTTTACCAAAGCAGAACATATTGGAAAACATCAATGCTATTATGATTTACATTTCTATGATCAACAGGAAGAAGTAATATTCCTAACCAAAACTATCAAAATTTTTGGTGAAGTTTTGCGGCATCCTATACACATATATCCGACATTGTTAGATATGACTCAATCCTACCAGATGCATGGATTTTACGAGGATAAAATTGTAATAGCAAATACCCACACAGTTTACCCGGTTCTGGTAAAAATTAAGTTAACAGATATCATGAAAAATATGATTCAAATAAGACCTATGTCGACTCTAATACCGACCACCTCCAATGTTACCTTACGCGTGAGACTATGCTCAAAAGATCTGTGTACTTCAGAAGGATATGATGATTTTGTTCATTTTACGATCAAGATAATTATAACCGGCGACAAGTCAATCTATGACAAAGTACCACCGATATTTTACGAAATAATTGCGCCATGTGCTTCTTATTTCGAGAAGATTAACAGTCGGAAATATTTAAACGAGGAGCAATTTAAGTCAACAGTGGAAGGCTAAAAACAAAACTCATGCTAATGATTAAAGCGACAGCATTTCTCATTTTATTTAGCCTTTAAACTTATCATTCACAAGAAAAGTAAACACGATAAAAAGTCAAGTTTTCCAAAGAATGTAGTCCGGACAAGAGACGGAAAGGATCAAACCTGTTGAAATGACCGACTTTCCATATGTATTACGGGTCAAGTGACTTGATTGCCTGAACCCGCATAATATTCCAGACCAGATGTACAGGTCGTATCGGAACCGGTTCGATAGGACAATCGACAATAAATCAGTGATAACTTTGATAGGCTCTTGTGGTATTCGTTGTGATTTAACGATCGTTATTGTAGATTGGCAAGATATTGATGTCGTAAAATTTACCGTACCATGATTTGCCGTTTTATTTTCATGATTTCATAAAATACTCATTCGAAATATTTTATGGAACGATTGATACTCCTCTAAATATTGTTCAATTTTGGTTAACTGTTCTTTAAATGTTGTATGAGTAATTTTTTGGGACGCCAACAATAGGTTTTGAAATATAATCATTATTGAACCAGAACTACGTAAAAGTAATATATAAAGGAATGTAAGTACAAATTTTCTAGCCATACCCTTACTTGTCCCCAAGTCCTTAACATGCACGGATCGTATTAATTTGTATGTTTCCTAGTGTCGCATCGCAACGGTACAAGTCATGCTAAATAAGCTCCGAAACAAAATCGATTATGTATCGATTATATTCGAATAAATTTAAAATTCGTATCGTGTTCGACTTTCACAAAGTTCATGACGATTTCATCATAATCCAAATTAAAACAAGGAATAGGCGTCATCACGCATAAATTCCTAACCTACTTTGTGACTATAGTTCCTCCTTCAGGAATATATCCTGATTTTTCTTCGCAAGAAAACAAAATGTTGACTTTTTTTGCCTGTTTCGACAGAGGAACTTACGGCTCACCTGATGGTGAATGGTTAACGTCGCTCATGGACAACAGCAATCAAACGCCAAGCCAAGTCTTAAATCATGGAAAGTATTCAGTGTATAACTTAAATACTTACATAAAGTTCAATTCTGACCTTCATATTTAGGATAGAAAAACGTACATTTTATTCTCGTGTGTCTCGAGAAACACGTGATTATACCGCCAGTGTTCAAGGAAGTAAGAAAATAAAATGTGAACACGAAGACTTCGGCGGAGTGATAGTAAATCCAAGAAGTTAGTCGCATTCATTTGACTGACTTAGATAGATAATGAATGTTATTTTTTTTATAATGTTTTTGTATGTTATGTATTGTATGTTATTATTTGTATGTTTCCTTTGAGATTAGGTTTTTTTCTCGGCTTAACAAATTCAATGTAACTTAAATAAAATGTTTTTCTACTTAATACATACATTTTTTTTGGTCAGAAGGAAATCGCCGGACTTCCGCCCTCCCCTGGGGATGGAAGGCGGGGCATGTCGGAGTCGAACTGACTAAAACCTCCTGTCGCTCAACAACCCGCGTCCGAACCTCGCATGAGACAGAACCCATGAAAAGGCAAAGGGGGAAAGTGAAGCGTTTAGTGCGGAGCACATCTCTCCCATCACCCTCCCCCTCGGGACGCCGGACCAGCGGTCGTCGGCGCCACGACCACCAGCCCTCTCGGTCGGCAGGCTATCCGGAGCCCGCCTAGATGGCGCCGGTTAGAATGGGTTATCCTACGGAATACCCCGCTGGGTCAGAACCAGTGTAGGTCGAGGATAGCCGGCCTTCCATCACCCAGATGCTCTTGCGTAAAACGCGTGCAGAGCAGCTTGCACGTCGTCTTCTTAGGCCCCCTTCGCCGGTCCCCAGACCGACATATGAAGGGGACCCGAAACACTTAGAGGGCCAGGGCTTGGGCGAGATCCGCCTCCCTGGCCCCCGCTCGACGGCGGTGGGCTTGCGCGTCTTCGTTAAACTGCTGCTTTTGATTTCAAAGCGAATTTGATTTTACATCCTTAAATACATATTTAATGATTCGTTTACCACGAATATAAGTATACAAATAATATACCTAGTCAGGTCATAAATTCTGTCACATGTTTAATGTAAAATAATTGAAACAAGTTTATTTATTATGTAACCATTCATATACCAAAATGAACTTAACAAAACATAGATTCTTATGACACTAAAGTTTATTCAAAATGACCTCCGTGATTTTGAATACAGGCCTTCAATCTGCGCGGCCAGTCGTCTATCGCAGCACGAACGAGGTCCATGTCAATATCGGCGGCTGCCTTAATCAAGGATGTCTTGAGTGACTCCAAATTGGGATGAGGCTTTGAGCACGCCTTTTTCTCCAAGTGTTGCCATATCTTGTAATCTAACGGATTAAAATCTGGACTGGAGAAGGGCCAGTCTTCGTGCCGGATGAAGTCGATTTCACGCGCCGCCAGCCAGTCTTGTGTGCTCTTCGCTCTATGAGCTGGCGCCGAATCTTGTTGGAATACCCAGTGCCTGTTATTGAACATGGTATGAGAAATAGGTTCCACAAGGTTCGTCAGGACTGTATTTTGATACACAACTGCATTCGTTTTTACACCTTTCTCACAAAAATGTACCTCTGTTAAGCCTCAATAAGAAACTCCCAACCATACCATGAGCGAGGATGCAAAATGACCTCGTTGGACACGCGGAATACGGTTGCTCGCTTCTTCACTACTGTGTGCGTACACCTTATCATTTTGTTTGTTGTAGCTCTCTTCTACGGTAAAAAATTTTTCATCCGAAAAAAAAATTTCCCGATATTTTTTCCCGCGTCAACAAAGCGCGGCATCTCTTCAGTCTCAGGTCCATTAGACGAGCATTCAAACGATGTCCTGTTTTTCTTCGATATGCCCGAAGCCCTAAGTCTTCATTTAACACCCTTTTCACCGTGGTTCTGCTTAACCCCATCTGAAGGGCCAACAGTTTCTGCTTACGTTTGTGATTTCTTTGAATTCACGCCTTCACAGCTTTTATCACTGCTGGAGTCCTAACAGACCGAGGGCAACCACTTCTTGACCTGTCATCTACACTAGAGTCTTCATTGTATCGTTTGCTGGTACGATAAACGAATCTTTTGGTTATATTTAAATTTTTCAGTATGTTAAAAATTTGAATTGGCGCGTAACCGCAACGATGCAACGCAATAACTGCAACACGGTCTTCTTTAAGCGTCCACTCCATATTTAATAAATGAGTAAAATTCTAAAAGTATACATTTTTATTTTCATGAACAATTCGAAATTCGAATTCAATAAACTTTTTTGTGGCCAGCATTCTAAAAGAAAAGTTTTTACTGTGTGACAATACTTATGACCTGACTAGTTACTTACATTACGAGCATGTCGCTTACGCTTGCACAGTTAGCGTGATTATCTAAGTACTCATTTATAATGACATTGATATCATCAACATATTAATTTACTGTTAGATTGTTTACGGTACGTGCGAGTAAATCTTTAACGTAAATAGCATTATTTCTATAACAGAATGTACAGTCTTTACAGATCGATTTAGAGAATGCAGTAGAAAAAAATAATAGTAATACAGTAAGTAATCTCCCCTATAACTCGGCACTCTTATAACGCGATTTCAATCCCCCGTATAACACGGGTATTCCCAATATAACGCGGGGATTTCCCACATTTTTTTATTATTGATTA
Organism: Bombyx mandarina; assembly: GCF_030267445.1. NCBI lineage: Eukaryota > Metazoa > Arthropoda > Insecta > Lepidoptera > Bombycidae > Bombyx > Bombyx mandarina. The sequence continues at coordinate 6,723,137 of NC_143225.1, read as the reverse complement.
GATGAGTGGACGATCTCACAGCCCACCGTTAAGTGGTGTTAAATGGTTACTGGAGCCCATAGACATCTACAACATATATGCGCCACCCACCTTGAGATATAAGTTCTAAGGTCTCAGTATGGTTACAACGGCTGCCCCACCCTTCAAACCGAAACGCGTTACTGCTTCACGGCAGAAATAGGCACGGCGGTAGGCAGCGGCTTGGCTCTGCCCCTGGCATTGCTGAAGTCCACGGGCGACGGTAACCACTCACCATCAGGTGGGCCGTATGCTCGTCTGCCTACAAGGGCAATAAAAAAAAGGCAGCTTGGGGTACCTACCCGTGCGGACTCACAAGAGGTCCTACCACCAGTCGAAACATACACCACATACAGTAAATATACAGTAATCCCCCCTATAACCCGGTAGATTGGTTTCGCGTATTCTTCTTTCTGTAACGTCATGTTGAATATTATATATAAAAACCTTATTAAGTGATTCAAAATAAGGAATAGAATCCGTTGGAATATTTTTAGGTCATTAAATAATGTGTGTCAAAAAGTCTGTAATAACAAAAAAGTGGGTAATTTTCGAGATTTCCTTATATTATTGTTTTTTTTTGGTACGTTTTGCACATAGTCTTAATTATTATATTTGTTAAACTTATTCAATGAAAATAAAGGATAACAGACTATATGAGTATAAATACTTATCGTTATTTTGGTAAAAAAAATAATTATATTATTCGTACTTAGTCTGCAATCACATCTAGTTTATTATACACATACTATTTTAAATATAGAATGACATCTGTAAATTAATGATTTTTACGAATGAAATTTCATATTATAGTGTTCAGATAACGTCACCAGTGTTTGGAATATGTCATGACCCAGTTTGTTTTTGTTCATTCTTTTTTTATGAATAAAGAATTACTGGTGGCTCGGAGACCTTTGCCAATTTCACCAGGATAGATGGGCGAGCAAAGGCTCAGCCAGGAAGCGTGGGATTCGCTAACAGTTGCCCGAGCGTCTCCGAAAGAGTCCTAACAGCTCAAGGACAGCTGCTTCGCGAATGCATCTGCTACCGGGTCGGAAGTGCGACCCCCTGAGAAGATCCGGCGAGAAACTCAGCGGCCTGATTGCACGTCAGACGTCACGTATGGATTAGGTTGCACGTCAAATTCTTTGCCGAGTTCGACAAATACGGTTACCAGAGTCCCTAAGCCTGCTCCGAGTGTTAGAGCTGAAGGCGTCTTGTTCATTCTAGCATCACTTTGAAATTACTGAAAACATGTACCTACGTGAAACTTTTAGGTTTACCATTAAACTTACAACCGGATATATAATAATATGCTTAATATAATTATTATTCGGTCAACATCTATATCGGCCACGAACTATTCTATCTGATTTGAAAGGATAGTTAGTATTTGTTACAACACAACTTGGACTTAGGCGGGCGGGTTGTCATTTCTATTGGCTCCCATAATCTTAAATAATACACATAAATTAATTAGAGATAAGCACTCAACAAAAATGTTTACGGGCGTTGGCCACTAGATGGCCTCGCTTCGTTTAGTTTCTCATTGCTCCTATCCTATACAATTTTACTTTTAATGAAGGATTTTGTAAATTTTCCAAAACCACAAATTGATAAAATTCAATCAATTTGTCTATAACAAATGAAGACTTGTTGATGTTTTTTCTGTGTTTAGTTGTACAATAATTAAATGCCTTAACTTTAACAGCATATATGTTTAGGGGCATCCGAAACTAGATGTCGCTAGTTTCCATACAGAATTTTTTTTGTCTTAAAGCATTGCAGTTTCAGGGTCCTGGCCATAATCACTTTGGTAACACGGACGGGCGGTGGGCTAGTCTGACCGTCTATAGTATTACATATAATCAAAAATAATAATGTATGTGTAGTAAAACAAATACTACCACCATAAGTACGAGAGTCAGGAACAATGGAAATCGCATTTCAAAAAGATAAAACAAATTGGACATCCAACTTGTTATTCCAAATCACAATATCGCTTCAAACACTCGCATTGTTTTACGTAGCTTTATAACCTCAAGAGTATTCTTAATAGTATTGTGTTGATCTTATTACTATTGTGGTTTCATGTAAATAAACTTTGTAATTCGTTCCACGTCTGACACAGAATCAATGGGATTTTCATGCACGAACTTCGATTTACCTCAAAGACATTTCATGTAACAATCGTGTGTAAGTACAGTTGTAAACCGACTATAGTGTGATCTTTATTTAGGCGTCGCAATGACACAGAGGCGAAAAAAAAACACAAAATGCACCTTTATCGGCAAATTATGTCTCTGCAGTTGACGACGTTTTAAAACCGATGACTCATCGAACCAATGTTTTGAGAATTCCACTAAAATCGTTTAATTTGAAAATTATTCAATCTGTTCGATATTGGGCTTTGAAGAATTACAACTTGTTTGTTTAGAATTTAAATATTTTCAAACTTTATGATGCCCAAAAATATCACATGCATAAATTACAAGAACTAATTAATATTATTCAAAGTATAATGATGGGTCGTTTTAAATTAATTTTAAATCAATAAACATAGTTTGTTGATTTTTTGTTTTCAAGATTTTATTTAGTTATTTACACGTTTATTTTTAAGCACACTTCGGTATATGACCTTTTTGTACACCTAATATTTTTCTAGCAACCAGAACCACAAGTGCTTACAATAAGTTATGCTTTGCATCGACAATGTTTTATTTTTTACGTGAATTATAGCTTCAACGTCGAAAGTCAGGGAACTTGTATGAAGTTAAAACATAATTTTGGTGGTAATTAAACCTTAGCCAAATAAGTAATTACTAATTTGCTTTAAATAAGAAAATTTTATTAAAATGAATTGGCTTACCTCAATGTTTATCACAACTTCTAGGAATTATCATTCGAACACACAAAGCAGTGTCCTTATTAATATACCGAACACTATCACGTATGTCCTTTGCGAGCGATCGTCTGAAGATGCACAGATCGGTACCTGCTGATAGCGGGTGGACAGCACGACACTTGTTTTTTTTTTTTTTGTTCAGTTGCCAAAATTTCGCGAAATTTCGATAAACGTGGTGCATAACAAACTGTATTCCACGAAACGCGTCCTCGTATCATCCGCGTTAAAATTTCTTTTCGAGGATCGACACTGAAGAGTTACGTACGTACGAGGCGACGTCACGTTTGTCCTCGGCTCATTCGACGTCTATGATTTCTTCGACCGGAACAATATACGATGACTTTGTATTCACGTGTCGCCGAAACTCTCTTCGCTGATTAGGATGCGCGTCGTGTCCTGCGCTTTCCGCATTGTAAAATAATGAAGCGCGGCACTACGGGGCGATGGGCGGCGGGACCTCATCGCTCACGCGTCATGAGGTCGGTCGTTAATGGCCGTACGCAGTAATGAGAGTCAGTTAACTATCTGTTTGCGAGTGGTGGCGCGCCGATACCGGTACGGAATGGAGGTTGAGTCGGGTGTAATCGTTCGAAGTCGTCTCGGCAGTTGGCCACTGGGTTAGCGGTGTTCATTTTCCTGTTTTCCGTCTTTAATGGGTGACGTATATAAATTAATACAGCCTACATGTGGCAATATAAGGATGCATACGTTTTATTATACTGAAACTGCATTTAAATTTAGATTGTCTTTTGAGGAATTAAATTTGTTAATGTGTAAAACAAAAATGATATTCTGAATAAACACGAATGCATTTTATTAAGTTGACTATCGCACGATATAGAAATTTGGATATCTTGACCACCAAGTTACTCAATCGACGTAACAATAACTAAATACAATTAAATAATCGATATTACTGTTTAATTATAACACTGTAAGGGATTTATATATAATAGTAAACTTTATATTATGTGGAATGGATCGAACATATCTGTAAATATTAAATCCGATAAATTAAACTATAAGGCGTCGTAGGAAGCATCTCAATTGAAATTGTTCACGGAAATCTCAACCAAAGATATTATAAGATTTATATTGTTTTATGATATCATTTATATCATAAGCCGTTAACATTACGCAGACATTTGGTGCACGATCTATTGTCATTCTAATAATAACAACACTAGTTCATCACGTTGTAGCTATGTAGATTATTATTAATTATTTCTATCTCATGTAATGAATTCAATAATAATTATGAATGTCATAAAAACACTTGGTTTTTAATTAAAATATATTGGCATTTCCCATCGAACTGTGATTATTTTGTATCGAGCAATGATTTAATAAAAATCGATATTTAGAGAAGTAAATCATTTGATTGTGTATCTATACATTATTATAAAGAGGAAAGTTTTGTATTGAATAGGCTCCGAAACTAGTGAACCGATTTTAAAAATTCATTCACTGTTTGGAAGCTACACTATTCCCGGGTGATATAGGCTATATGAGTCGTCTATTATCAAAGGTGGCAATCTGTGCATTTGGACAAAAAAATGTTATTGATATGTCAATACAGATTGATTTGAATATAATCGTCTCCTTCAAAGAATACGGTTCAAAACCTGCATTAAATAAAGGTTAATACTTAACCTGTTATTTATCTAAGATGTCGTTCAGAAGAGTTTTGTGACTGCCAATGGAATACAAAGTCAATAATTCGTTTTTCTGATTTACTACTAATTGTCCAAAAGTCACATTGCCGGCTTTGATAATAGTCGACTCATATAATCTTTTTTGAAAAGAAATAGGGATCCTGACGAAAACTCCAATAATGTAACCCAAGGTGTAAAAAAATTACCTAAAATATTCTTTACATCGCGTACCCTGCGAAAATTATTGATGATAGAATAAAATAATGTACCACGACTTTGTAGAACACATTATTATTTACAAAAAGTGTCGCGATAGCATATGTGTAACTATTATAGTTATGTCGCAATAAGTGTTCTTTTATTTTAAAAAATAAAACAATGTCAAATATCGATGAAATTTCTGTTAAAGTCCCGAGCGCTTATAAGTCTGTTAAAGTCCCGATAAGTGCTTAAATTCATTAATTTCTAGTTCACATTTAAATTTTTCACAGTTTGAATTAAAAATACTATAAATTGCTTATTTTTATTTTGGGATAACTATGTAGTTAGTTTGAAGTGCTTCCTGGATGTTGAACAAAAAATACATTGTGATTTACGTACTCGAGTCGCATAGTGAAACGCCTTTAATTCACCCTATCGAATAAATAATACATTTAGAAGGCACATTATTATGGTAATTAATTTGGCACACACGCGCGTCCCAGGGTGAAAACGCACGACGGCAGATTTGCATGCGCGGTAACCAAAGCTTCTAATTGAATATATGACATAGTTTTGCTCAGACATCCTTTCCTTCCGTCGTACAATGACAAGAGAGACATCGTCACTGACTTACTGTGTATTGTTTCACGAAACTCATTAATGAATATACACAATGATTTATTGTATATGCAAAAATGCTCAGAGTGAAAATTTTGTGGTCACTGAATTGAACATTTTGTACCAAAACGACGATAACAGTTATTATATTCAATTGTGAGAGGCATTTGACAAGGCTGCGAAACGATAAGCAATATTCGTCGAATAGAAACAGGCTGCGATTCATGGAACTTGCCCCTATAGAATTATACTTACTGGCTAAAAAAAAAAAGGGTGCGTGTAGTTATTGTACGCGCGTAAGAAGTTATACTTTATTTTTATTAAATTTATTTCTTTTTTTTTATTTAAATTTTAATCAATTTGAAATAAAATCGATTAAACAACACCCTCGAACACGCATATTGGACATCCCTTTTCTTGACATCGTATAAATTCGGTAATTATCGGTACGGTTCGGAAAGTTCACCTGCGGCTATATTCAGACTCGCCAAGTTACGTCGGTCGTATTGTAATGAGCGATTTAGTGGGCAACTTCATTTCTGTTAATTTTGTGTCACGGTGCGCGCGCATCCTAAAATTTCACTCTCATCAATTTTTCATAACGCGCCTAAAGAAGTATAACTTCAAAAATTAAATTGCCTTCTGGCTGACATAGTAATCCTTGTCTCAATCTGCTTGTTCGGATAACCGATATACGAAGATTGTCCAGGCTACATTGTAAAATCGAATGAACGACAGCATTGGAATTTTATCTGGAACTTGCACCTATAGAAATATACTTACTTGCTAAAAAATTAAATTGGCTTCTGACCGACAGGGTAATCCCGGTCTCAATCTGTTTATTCGGATAACCAATATACGAAGATTCTCCAGGCTACATTGTAAAATCGAATGAACAACAGCATTGGAATTTTGTCTGGAACTTGCACCTATAGAAATATACTTACTAGCTAAAAAATTAAATTGGCTTCTGACTGACAGGATAATCCCGGTCTCAATCTGTTTATTCGGATAACCAATATACGAAGATTCTCCAGGCTGCATTGTAAAATCGAATGAACAACAGCATTGGAATTTTGTCTGGAACTTGCACCTATAGAAATATACTTACTAGCTAAAAAATTAAATTGGCTTCTGACTGACAGGATAATCCCGGTCTCAATCTGTTTATTCGGATAACCGATATAAAGATTCTGCAGGCTACATTGTAAAATCGAATGTACAACAGCATTGGAATTTTGTATATTAAAAAAAACTACTATATTTAGTTCTAGTAGATTTATCACTACTGTTTTATAATTAACACCGAAAAGATCTTAAAAAAGAAAGAATAGTATTAAAATTGCTATTTGTATTCAATGTATACATATCGGACATACAATGCCTCCTGATTGGTAAAGAATTTACAGCTTAATACAACGTTATCTCGGTGGGCTTCTTTGAAAATACTTTGGGGTTCGAGATTCCTTGGTTATATTCACAATAAGATTGGGTGCTTACAGAGTTTATAGCTTTAATGATAATAGAGGTTGAGACGAGAGTTATTTAGAATCTTAACTGAAAACTTCTTTGAATAATAATAAAAAAAAGACAGCAAAACTAAACATCATTTATATTATTTATATATTACCATTTGTGTTATTTCGTGAACAAATAAGTTTTATTTTCGTAATACGTTTTGTTTTTCGCGTAATGTTCAGTCGTCTCACGTTTTATTCGCAAACATAATGGAGATGAAACTTGTAGATTTGCTTAACCGCCAATTTGATGCGTACAAGCGTTGTTTATGTATCACCGGGATAAACTGAATACATAGTACTCGCTTATTGTACTGTTTGCTTTTCCTTAAAATATTTTATACTAGCTGACCCGGCAGACTTCGTAGTAGTGCCTCAATCGATAAATAAAGGACCTAAACTTTTGTATAAAATAAACTTAAAACAAACAAAAGGAATCCGTCCGATGGGGGACACATTAAAGGAGAAACAAAATTGTTATTTTTATTTAATTCTGAGCATTTTCATATTTATCTACCTTTTAAACCTTCTCTAGACTTCCACAAATAATTCAAGACCAAAATTAACCAAATCGGTCCAGCCGTTCTTGAGTTTTAGCGAGACTAACGAACAGCAATTCATTTTTATATATATAGATAGATATGTTGATTATGAGCAACTAGTATTTCCCAAAATGAAGTCATATCTGTTGTTCCGAACGAAAGCTTCTTTTTAAGCCTGCATACGTGACCGCTTCTTAGGAGGAACTTGATATAATATTACGTTTTAGGACAGGGTCATACTTGTTCTACGACTAGCAAAATCGTAGCTTAAACTGTTTAGTATTGAAAGGCATTCATAAACGTAAATATTTGGTATTTAAATTATTAGGAACTATAGTTGCCATCCCTCTGCCTAGGTACCTTCATCAAAATAAGCGTTTATTTTTTTTATTTTTATTTTTTTTCCTACCTATGCTGGTAGCCTTGAGAGGCTATATCAGCTACGCCCTAACGTGTAGGTGAGATCACGGGGCTCAAACCGGAGTTCTGCTAACACTGGCCCTAGCAAGAGCAGTGCCTCGCGGAATCTACCACCGTGTCTGTGGCTTAATTCGCTAGTCGAGCCCTTCGTCGCAAGCGACAGGTTCGACGACGACGGTGACCGGTGCTTGTGGTATCTAAAATCACCGTTAATGGCTCAGGAGGATCAGTAATGACGTGAGCTTTATTTTGTACTATCTGCCCAAAGTAACGAATCTATGTTAATGTCAAGCGCTCTAAAAAACCAAATTAAGAAGCCAAAGTCAATTAAAGAATTATTACCAAAAGAAATAAATGAATTTCTTATTCAATATAAAAAAAAAACTATTACTGAAGTCACTCAGGACAATGATAATCAAATGAAAGCTCTTTAGTCCGCACGAATGAACACATAAAAATATTCTAGATCGTTTAAAGGAATTTTGGTTAATTGCTATCGGCTGAGATCAAACTTTTTTTTTTCGTAATTTTATGTAGCTTTACTTAATCTTAAATACTTTCCGATTTTTTTTTATCATAGTCCTTTAAATTAATGTAGAATTAATATAACCGACCGATGCGATGCTTCGTGGCTTCGCGATTTCATGCAAGAGTTCGTTGGTTGAAACCATGAAACCACAACAAAGTATCTGCAAGTCGTACGCGACCATTCATTTACATTATTAATAAGATGGATAATAATATAGCTAAAACGTTACTTATCACACAGCGGCTATTTAATTTAAAATGCCTTTTTGACACTCAATACCTATTGAGTTAGTACTGGTGGTGGTAGGACCTCTTGTGAGTCCGCGCGGGTAGGTACCACCACCATGCCTATTTCTACCGTGAAGCAGTAATGCGTTTCAGTTTGAAGGGTGGGGCAGCCGTTGTAACTATACTTGAGACCTTAGAACTTATATCTCAAGGTGGGTTGGGCGCATTTACGACATAGATGTCTATGGGCTCCGGTAACCAATTAACACCAGGTGGGCTGTAAGTTCGTTCGCCCACCTAAGTGACTCAATTCAGAAAAAAATAATCCAAACACAGACTTATTCCGGAGGTAAGATAGGTAGGTACATAAATTCATGTGTGAAATGAGGTAATAGTAATATTGTGTGACAAGCCAATTAAAATTATTCATTGTTGACCCACAGTCATCTACAGTCTATGTACATCCTAGATACTATCTCATTAATATTCAGATACCTAACAAATAAACAGCTGCTTCTTATTTAAAAAATAACGGCTTTTGAGCGCCATGTCCGCGTCAGTTTGTTTAAAACTATTGAGCATTTACATATTTGTTATGATTCGTCCTTTAGTCTCGATGTTGCCTACATCCCGCTGATGAACCATATTATTATACACTTTCTAAATACAAATCCTTATATGTAGGTAAGTAATAACTAGCTCGAGACACTCTATAGCCAGTTTTATAAAAGGCCACATTGACTTCGATTAAAGACCCAGTAAATACAAAGTATTTAGAAGAAGCTCATTAAATTATTTAATAAAATCCCGTCGTTCAGATAACGCAAATTCCATTCTGTTTAAACGAAAATTGAATCCGAAAAAATATTCACTCAATATTATAATGAATTGCTAACTATCTCTCAACAAAACCTTTCGTATCATCCACTTTTTATCATCTTATAGCGATCAACTATTCACATTTTCTTTTATTGCCCTTTTAGGCTGACGAGCATACGGCCCACCTTATGGTGAGTGGTTACCGTCGCCTATGGATTTCAGAAATGCCAGGGGCAGAGCCAAGCTGCTGCCTACCGAAAGACCGCTTTGAGTATTTTTTATTACTAAATAAAAATATGTAATTTGATTTAGAGAGAGAGAAAGAGAGAGAGAGAGAGGGAGAGAGAGAGTATACTTTATTGCGCACCAAAACAACATTAAAAAAACAGTCAATCTTATCGCTAAAAGCGATCTCTTCCAGAGAACCGAGTTATTTACCCAAATTCTGAAAAGATAAGATTAAAGAAAATACATACCTGCATACAATAAATAGATATATGCCGTTTAAATATAAATATTTTTTTATTGCTTAGATCTAATTTAGTACTGTTACTAAAAGTTTCCTTAACCTTAAACGAAAATATTTCTAGAAAGTGCATCATAGTTGTGAGAACGAGAAATGCAATGAACTTAACGTACAATTTAATTGGCAGCGCGAAGTCGCTCACCCTGCTCTGCCGGATAGGCTTTTGCGTAACACGGTCAGCACTTCGAATACGTATGTTTAAAAGATTACTTTTCTTATTGAATTCCAGACGAACTATAAAAATGCACGAGTCTGAAACAAATTTATAACTATGAAGTTTAAAAACGAGAAACTATAGTTCTTTCTTCAGAAATTTTAATTTACATAGCATATACACATATATGTATATTAATGTAATTGTTGTATTCATTAGAGATCTTAAAACTCAACATTGATTTTATTTTAAATTTTAATTCGCTGACAGCAATGATTTCTTAGAAAATTTAATATAATAAACATTTAATTTAATGTTTAAAAATACTTATATATAACGACCAAAAATTTTGTATGTATTTTTTTTTTTTTTTTTTTTTTTATTGCTTAGATGGGTGGACGAGCTCACAGCCCACCTGATGTTAAGTGGTTACTGGAGCCCATAGACATCTACAACGTAAATGCGCCACACACCTTGAGATATAGTTCTACGGTCTCAGTATAGTCACAACGGCTGCCCCACCCTTCAAACCGAAACGCATTACTGCTTCACGGCAGAAATAGGCGGGGCGGTGGTACCTACCCGTGCGGACTCACAAGAGGTCCTACCACCAGTAATTACGCAAATTATAATTTTGCGGGTTTGATTTTTATTGCACGGTGTTATTCCTTCACCGTGGAAATCATTCGTGAACATTTGTTGAGTACATATTTCATTAGAAAAATTGGTACCCGCCTGAGATTCGAACACCGGTGCATCGCTCAACACGAATGCACCGGACGTCTTATCCCTTAGGCCACGACGACTTCAAATGTATGTTTGTTTACATGTATGTTTATTTTCACTTGTTTTACATTTTTATCACTTTTATATTGTACTAGCTGACCCGGCAGACTTCGTAGTGCCTCAATCGATAAATAAAAGACCTAAACTTTTGTATAAAATAAACTCAAAACAAATAAAAGGAATCCGTCCGACGGGGGACACATCAAATGAAAAATAAAATTGTTATTTTTTTATAATTCCGAGCATTTCTATATTTATCTACCTTTTAAACCTTCTCTGGACTTCTATAAATAATTCAAGACCAAAATTAGCCAAATCGGTCCAGCCGTTCTCGAGTTTTAGCGAGACTAACGAACAGCAATTCATTTTTATGTATAGAGATAGATAGATAGATAGATAGAAAGAGGCAGACAAGCTGTAAAGCTTTGTCAAAAAACACTTTATGTTCTTTAAATTTTCGGATTCACGAAATAGTTTCTTATTATCATTCTCGTTTGTTTGCCTCATCTTTTTATCAGAAGTATTCGTTTTTCTCGTTTCTCGATTACGCAAATGTGTAAAATAGGTATTTAATATACAAACCGCATCAGCTTTTCATTCATTTAAATTAGTTATATGTATGTATCGATTAAGACCATTTAATCTGGTCATACCATATGCGTAGTCGTAATCTTAGCGCTTGAGTTAAACGTATTAACTGACTCGTTTATATAAGGTATGCGGTCCATTAGCCGTAAGCAGCAGTTCAACCGGTTGTCGATACTGGGAAATAGTAGCGCGAAACATTAACAGTACAATAAAGTAGTAAACAATTTCGTACGCCGATAAGGAGATCAGTAGGCTTAGTGCGAGTTTCAAAAATCGAATCGAATGACTCGCATCGAGTGTACGCTCTTCACGGTGAAACGTGCGAAGCTCTGAGTGCGAGTTACTCGATTTGCAGGACGTTTATTCATCTTTAGAAGCAATAATTTTTTCCTTTATATTGGTAGCACGCAAGTTTTTTTTTTAAGGCGTTTAATTGAAATGCCAAGCTTTCTAACGATATTTATAATTAGTCGGGTAATGGGTAATGTACCTGTGCTTAGTGCGAGTTTTTTTAATTACTCAGTCGATGTTAACGTTATGTTTAATTTGTGTGAGTTTGTATCAGTGCCACCTAGTGGTAAGCTTATGAATCTCATTTTGTGGGAGAGAGAAGGTTTGTTTATGTTGCTGTCTCATGTATCGAATAGCTTTACCGAAGTGAGCCTCTCGATTATTGTATGTGCGAGTGCGAGTTACAAATTAATGGATTTTGAGAGTATTTCTTCACTTTCAAGCAAGTTAAGTGGTCACTAAAAATTTTGCCGTGAAACCAATACAATATCAAGATTTTTTCTTTCGTTTTTAATAATAATGTTGTTTTTTAAGGTTTTATCTATTCTAATGGTTTATACACATATATTTTTTCGGTTAGAAAATTTTATAGACGTCTAGCTAGTTGTAAATACATATTAATTCTTTACTTTTTCATTTAATTCTTATTAAATCATTGCTTTTTTTAAAGAGTTGTTTGATGAGAGAGAGAGCGAGATAGAGTTGTTTTTTTTTATTGCTTAGATGGATGGACGAGCTCACAGCCCACCTGATGTTAAGTGGTTACTGGAGCCCATAGACATCTACAACGTAAATGCGCCACCCACCTCGAGATATAAGTTCTAAGGTCTCAGTATAGTTACAACGGCTACCCCACCCTTCGAACCGAAACGCATTATTGCTTCACGGCGGAAATAGGCGGGGTGGTGGTACCTACCCGTGTGGACTCCCAAGAGGTCCTACCACCAGTGAAAGAGTATTCTTTATTGTACACAAAATGAATAAATATTGTGAAACATTTTTTCTTGGTCTTATCGCTAAGAGTGATCTCTTCCAGACAACCATTAGATGGGCAAGAATAATTTCGAAATGAATTGCACACTGTGTACCTATCTATTATAGAAATATATACACACACGCACATACACACGCGCACACACACACACACACACACGCGCGCAATATACATATTTACAGGTACATACGTACAGATTTATATTTATAAATTATATAGAAATTTGAACAATGTAATAATAATTTTGCTTCTTTACACATTTATAAATAAGGATGGATGCTCGTAATAATTTTAGTATATTTGGGCCACCTAATGAAGATCATCAACACTATTACCGTAAATACAATCATTTTATAAACGTTCAACGGGTAAAAGATTAAACCTATGTAAAAAATAAATTCTTTAATTAAAAAAAGCTGAAATAATTACCTATTCCAAGATTAATTATGTTAAGTATGTCTAAATATGTAATTACAATTAAATAAATTCTATAATAAACTTCTAATTCTAATACTTCTATTAAAGTTACTAAAAAAATATGTTTATGCTGGGCAGTTTTCGTGTATTTTAAAGGTTACGCCATTACGGCAAAGTTTGTTTACGAAATTGCACCCTTAGAATGGAAGTGGTATAACTAAAAAATTTAAGATTAGTTTTATATTTTAAAACACTTATGTATTATTATTAAGAACCTACATTTTAAGTAGGTAATACGTGCAGCAAAAATGTTGGACTCCTTTTTACGAAAATTGCGCGGACGGAGATGTATGAAATTTCCCACACTTATAGAGAATATAGAGAAGTAGTGCAGATTGCTAATTTTTTTTTTAATTGTGCATAAACAATAAAAAAATAAACTAAATGAATAAAAAAACCTTACACACATTACCATGTATTTGACACACACACACACACATGCATTTATACTTTTTTTGTTTATTGATTTATCAATCTGTGGTCAAATTGAGAATAGATTAATATTTTTTGTCTTTAATATTATTTTTCTATAATGTAGCCTTGGCGACATAGAGCAATGATTATTATAGAAATGATGATAATAGAAAGGTGACAATAGAACTATAATAATGTTCAAACTTAAAATTTAAATAAATTATGGTCAAATTTCGACCACTGGACTACTATTAGTAGATAATAATAAAATCATTTATTGCCTTTTACACAGATTTAGATTATTACAGGCAGCCTACAAGGAAACAACAAAAAAACAAAACACTATTATATCATTTCTAGCAAGCAGCTCAACATTTGCACTTGTATATTATTAATAGGAATTTTATTAAGAATATTGACAATTTATGAGGAATTTGACAAGTACGGATTAGTTATAGATATATGTAGTTACATATTGTAAATTAAATTAGTTTTATAAGTGCAATAAAAAATTATTTAAATGATAAAATGATAAAGCCATACCTTTTTCCAATGTGACGATTAGAGGGTATCCTATTATTCTTTTCTATATTATTCTATCAGCTTATAAAATTAAACAGTTTCTTTTAGTCTAGAAAAGGACAAAGTACTCTTTCTGTCTTTTTCAAATAAAATGGCATGCCTTAAAGTGTTTAAACCGAAAAACTAAAAAAATACAATTATTGTATTACAATATTGAAGTTTACCAGAAACTAAGAATTTTGGGTTGAGCCACTTTAATTCTAAAGGTACAAAATAGTATTGAACACGTGACATTACCCGAATAATTTTGAAAGTAGTTGGTTCCCATTAAAATGCTGTTAAAATGCGTTGTATTTCATTTAGACGGTCTAATGCCAAAACATCACGTGCTACCAATATACGAGAAACAATATTATTGCTGCTCTCGGTGAATAAACGCCCTGCGAAGCGAGTAGCATATCTCAACTCACACTCACAATTCTTCATTTTTCACCGTATAGAACGTAAACTCGATTTGATTTTGATTTATTCATTTACAATTGAACAACTAGGAAAAAAAGGTGAAAAGACATTTTGGAGGGACCGCGAGGAGCTAAATTGTGTGAATTGTTTTATTTTGTCTATTTAATGTTTCTTAGTTAATGCGTATTTAATATTTCTTCGTGTATAAGTGTAATTTTGAGACCGTCCTGGCTTAAAGGTTAAGGCGTCCGGTGTATTCGTATCTTGCAATGCACCGGTGTTCTAATCCCGCCGGCGGGTATCAATTTTTCTAATGAAATACGTACTTATCAAATGTTTACGATTGACTTTCACTGTAAAGGAATAGCATCATGTAATAAAAATCAAACCCGCAAAATTAATTTTTGTAATTACTGGTGGTAGGACGTCTTGTGAGTCCGCACGGGTAGGTATCACCACCCTGCCTATTTTTGCCGTGAAGCAGTAATGCGTTTCGGTTTGAAGGGTGGGACAACCGTTGTAACTATACTGAGACTTTAGAACTAATATCTCAAGGTGGGAGGCGGCATTTGCGTTGTAGATGTCTATGGGCTCCGGTAACCACTTAAGATTAGGTGGGCCGGGAGCTCGTCCACCCATCTGTGCAATAACAAAGTAACGTGGGTTTATTAACTGTTTAGTATCTGTGAAAGTGCGAAAATTTAAAAAAAATAAACAAAACCGATGGACGTAGCTTCTCGAAGTCTTCGAAAAGGTCCACTGAAAAAAATCTCAGTATATAATCAGCATTTTGCAGAGATTATATTTTATCCCATATTATCTGATCTCATTTCATTTCATTCCATGCCAATTGATTAATGCTTCAAATTAATCAAATCCATTTCACTCCATATTATCATTTTTCATAAAAAAAAATTAGGTTCTATGGCATGATATTTTTGCCTCTCTAGTTGGAAAAATAAAACTACTAAAGAAATACTCGATCGAAACGTTAAAATCCACTAATTTGTAACACGCACTCGCACAAATGTCATTCGTAGTACTCATTTCGGTAAAATTACTCGGTTACGAGATCACAACGTTAATACGAACTCGCACTCACAAAATAACACCGAGTACGTTTGCCGCTAGGGGCGCTGTTCCAATTGCATACAAATTTGAGCAAACTGGCTCGCTAGTGAGAACGTTACAAAACTCGCACTAAGCACACTGGTTTGCTTTTAATGTGCCGAATTCGACAGAAGAGCCTTGGACACAGGCGAAAGCGTTTTTTTTTTTAGCTTCACTCGTTTTTACCGTTACACTGCATCGACCCCTAAATTATAGCAGCCTCGAAGCCTACAAAATTTTGATAACTTTCTCAAAAACGTGTAAGACTTAAATAAATGTCCTCGGAGGGGATCAGTAAAATTTATGTTACGCTTATTGCGCATACAGAAATGATATTTTACCACCACGATGACGCCAAGTTGTTTGGCCAACGCTTCGTAATTTTAGCGATTCATAACTAATTTTTTTATCGATATGAAAACGTTATCGGATAAACGCGATTTATCTATTATTGAGCAATTGATAATTTACACTTAGTTTTTCGTGAAATGTTGAGGTGTTAAGAATGGCAGATAAAGTGAAAAAGAAACCATTTTTTACGCTTAAGCGTTGGAATAGTCAAAAGCAAAGCGACAACGTTTTGGGAACGATCAGTCCAATAACACCGTCGCCGCGGGGACAGTCTCAAGATAACACAGAGTTGTGCAGGTCACACAACTCACTAGCGACTCGGACGATGAATTCCGTTTCAGATTCTAAGCCTAGAAAGTGAGTACTAAATATAAAGTTATGATGAGACTACGTCATTCGCTAAATGACCGACTTATTTAATTAAGGTTTACTACTGTAGATCGTTATGACTAAGTTTGCTGATACAAAACATTACGAAACAAATCGATTACTTGATATAGTGTTGTGGCATAATAGAATACTCGCCTTGGTAGCCTTCTGATTCTACCAAGATTCGAAACAAGAAAAGGTCCAATTAAAAAAAAAAAACTTGGTATTTGATAATAAACTACTGCCGCGATTGCGGAATAAAATCCTGTAATAAAATGAAACGAGCAAAATTTGCACATATTATATATAGTTACTAACTACTCTTTGTGTGTATTTTATGAGATCGAATACAGCATGTATTCTCGTTTGAAGGGCGCGATGTCTAATAATTTTATACTATTAAGGATAACATTTAGTGATATAATATTGGCGAGAGTCCTATCCTAAAACGACCTATAAAAAGAAGCCTTTTAATTCACAATTACGTTTCTGAAAGACGACCTTTAGAAATTATAAATTAATTCGTCGTTCGTTCGTTTTCTCCATGACCAAATCGGTACGTGATTCTTGGAAGGATGCGTATAACAAGCATATGCAATCGATTTACGTATTACGACTTTGTGGATGTAGGAAATAACTAGAATAACTATAAAATATAAGGTAAATTTTAATGGCACTCATCGGAGTATATACAATTACTAGTTCATTTATAACGCAAGGAAACTTTTAATGATGATTTTGGCACACAATAAAACTATGAATTTGCAAATAAAAAATACTAAAAAGATTTTTTTTTGTCCAGCACGCTTTTTACAAATCAAATTATGAGCTGAACAATGATTCGCGTTCGCTGACTACCTTGCCATTAGATTGTGGTTCGCGAAATATTAACTTACAATTATATGTACTAAACTTAGCAAATGTACATGTTTCTGCTTCGGTGTAGTGTGTAGTGCACATAATTGCATTAGTAGCAATAATTCGATTTAACTAATTAAAAAAGACGATTTCAAAGTCACAACTTAAAAATTGGTACTATAATGGATTAGCTGTAGTGCCGTTTGATGATGATTTGTCTTCGATTTGTATCTATACTAATATTATAAAGAGGAAAGATTTTGTTTGTTTGTTTGTATTGAATAGACTCCGAAACTACTGAACCGATTAGAAAAATTATTTCACTGTTTGGAATCTATATTATTCCCGAGTGACATAGGCTATAATCTTTTTTGAAAAAATTAGGGATCCATACTAAAAATCCAATAATGTAAGCCAAGGTGTAAAAAAATTACCTAAAATATTCTTTACATCGCGTGCCCTGTGAAAACTATTGATGATAGAATGTACTACGACTTTGTAGAACACATTATTATTAACACTTATTGCGACACTTTTTGTAAGTGTTATTTAATTTAAAAAAATAAAAATACCGTTGAAAATTTTTTTAAAGACCCGAGTGGAGCCGGAGCGGGCCGTTAGTATTAGATATATCTAAATACCCGCCAAATGAGCTATGATTTCATTAACGTGTTATTTTTATTAAGGTTATCTGCGGGCGGTATCAAGGAATTGGTTCAGTGTCCGCTATGTCTTGACGTACTTCACAATCCGAAGATGCTACCATGTCAGCACACATTCTGCATGACCTGTCTCAATTCTTATATTGGCGGTTCGTATATTTTTGTGTCAAAACTTTTCCTTGCCACTCGAAAGTAGTAGGTGTTCCATTGTTTTCTTGTTACATCCATATTTGAGTAGAAACTTTTTTAATTGCAATTCGAAAGTGAACATGATCATCTTCTTGGGTACTTTTTCTTATTTAAATTACGGTTTATGTTTTCGTGTTCATGACTTATTACATACATACTCCTACCGTTCATTTTCGTGTTTTAAAATTATGACTTGAGTCAACAATTAAAATATTCGACAGCGTTCGAAACTGGTATTTTCATGTCCAAGAATAGCAAATAAAAAAACAGTATCTTAGATAAATACTTTTTTAAAATATGTTTTATTGATGAGATTGCTCGATTTATAAAGACTAAGAGTAACAAAGAAACTACAATTTAAATTATGAATATAAAATTGATTCAATTGAGTCTATTTATTAAACGGGTAGATGATCTCACGATCCACCGGCAACCAACATATAACTTCGACGAAAATGCCGCAGTTCAATTTGAGATATAAGGGCGAAATATCCCTTGTGTTAAAATAGTATAGCATTTTTCCTCCCCTTATAATCGAAAAGATTGCTGTGCGATAGTAATGAGTAGCATGGTAGTATAGGTACCACCACATTTTTCCTCTTCCTCTCCTTAGCACGGGTAGGTACCACCACCCTGCCTATTTGTGCCGTGCGTTTCGTTTTGAAGGGTGGGGCAGCCGTTGTAGCTATACAGAGACCTTAGAACTTATATCTCAAGGTGTGTGGCGCATTTACGTTGTAGATGTCTATGGACTCCAGTAACCACTTAACACCAGGTTGGCTGTGAGCTCGTCCACACATCTAAGCAATAAAAAATAAAAAAAACTTTCCTTTTTCCATTCAAATCAAATCAAATCATCTTCTCTTTTAGATAAACCTGTATTTGAATGTCCAATATGCAAAACGAAAATACAAGTACAAGGACCGAATTTCATAAGAGATTTGCCTTCGAATCTATACATAGATTCGTTATTGAATATAGTGGGTATTCATAATAAGCCCCAGAAGAATCCAGAAACGCCACCAGCGACTCCAACTACACCTGGGACTCAAAGCGTGGATCTCTTCGCTGTTGGGGTCCGATGTTCGAATTGCAAAAGCCATTGTGACAATACAAATATTACTTCATGCGAACATTGTAGATTGGTAAATTATTATTTGATTTTAAAACTAATAAACTATTTATTAGTGACAATGATATATGTATATAGATATTTTATAATTTATTTAGAAATTCTGCGGTGTCTGCTGGTCCCAACATTTAGACGATATGAGAACTCAAATAGGATCAATATTGAAACAGCTCGATTCTGCTACCAATCGACTCAATCACAAAATAGAACATTTTAAGGTTAGTGATTTATTATTTGAACGATACATTTCATTGTACTGGTGGTAGGACCTCTTGTGAGTCCGCGCGGGTAGGTACCACCGCCCTGCCTATTTCTGCCGTGAAGCAGTAATGCGTTTCGGTTTGAAGGGTGGGGCAGCCGTTGTAACTATACTGAGATCTTAGAACTTATATCTCAAGGTGGGTGGCGCATTTACGTTGTAGGTGTCCATGGGCTCCAGTAACCACTTAACACCAGATGGGCTGTGAACTCGTCCACCCATCCACGCAATAAAAAAATAAATAATAATATTCAAATTGAAAACATGTAAAATTTTAGCACAAAATTCGAAAATTCTGAATAGTAAGATAAATAATAAATACCTTTAATATTGAAATACAAAATAAAAAACAATTATATCGATAAAATAAATCCGATTTTCACAGGATCGTTGCGAACGTATTACTGAACAGATAAACAAAACGGCTGAAGATAAGATCAACGCTATAATCGATTCCAAAAACAATATGCTGATTGAAGCGGTGAGCTTGCAGAAATCTGGCGATATGTCTGCTATGGCGCTAAAGACTTCGTTGGAGGAAGCCAAAATAGTCGCTTCGAAGGCTATGACCGTATCGGATGGCGTTAACATAGATGGCGAGCAACAAGTTGGTATCTTTAAGTAGTTTGTCGTGTTAGACTTCTAACACGGTGAACGATATGTATTTATCAATAGGCGTAATTCTGTGGTTCCACGAATATTATTCGTCATAATATAATGTTTACTTAATATATTTCTTATCAAACTAAGCCTAAGTTGCCAGTTTTATCATAGTAATTAAATCTCGACAAAACTTCGAAGTACTGATTGGTAAAATACGTATTCAATCAAAAATAAAGAGATAAAATACAAAGGGAACAGCGAATATATTTACAATCTATGTAATTGTGGAATTATGAGTAGTACCTAATTTTTTTTCTTTACCTTATCGTTCATAACCTCGAAGGGCTTGATAGGTGAGCTCGCAGGGCTCAACCTGGGAAAACTTGCTAACACTAGCCCTAGTAAGAGCAGTGCTTTGCTGAATCGACCACCTTATCAAAATTGCGATACACTGCGAAGGTCCGACATGAAACTCGGTGGATTGTGTCTATCTCAAGTGACACGTTGAACATTTGTAACAAAAGTTACTGTATCTTTTAATTATTTTTAACGACATCTTTAACGACAGCGAAAAACTAGTAAAAGCTTCTTCATGATAAGATGCCATTGCTTACTTGAACACAGAACACTGAAATGATTGTTTTTAAATGCGTGTAAAGCTTCAGACTTGACTCAAAAACGATTAACTAATAATAGTAATAATAATAATAAATACTTGAAGGTAACAACATTCATGAATCTTCATCAAAATGCAATACAATTACTAACGGACGTAATAAAATGGGACACGGAAGGATTCGTTTTCGATAAAGAGAACTTCACGTTGGAAGTTGATTCAACTACACCAGTCGATGCTGAATCGGAAGACCCAGTGTCTGAAGGATCTAAACATAATGATCCGTTGGAGAGCGAGGAGAGTCTAGTCATTTATTACAGGTAAGATACAATCATGATGTTTAGATAACAGTACCAAGTTTTTTTTTATTGCCTAGTGGGTGGACGAGCTCACAGCCCACCTGGTGTTAAATGTATACTGGAGCCCATAGACATATACAACGTAAATGCGCCACCCACCTTGAGATATAAGTTTTAAAGTCTCAAGTATAGCTACAACGGCTGCCCCACCCCTCAAACCGAAACGCATTACTGCTTCACGGCACAGCATAGTTTTCAAATCGTCATACAAATACATTCTCGTGGAAATTTATATGTATATTTTTGTCAGAGAAACTGTCATACGGCTGTGCCAAAAAATGTTCATTAAAAAAGAACTAAATTGAACATTGCTAGCATTACTATTGAATTTGTTAATAACAAGATTTATTCTTATAATTTAGTTGCCTTACTGATTCATCTTGTTGCGTGCTATCAAATAATATAAACGTACCAATAAATAGTTCGACATCACATTTCATAAAAAGAAAATTTTAATTACTTACTTGAGTTCCAAAAACCTTCAGCCACCTTACGTTTAGTTTAGTTGTAGACTATTATACTAATACCTATAGTGAAACACGTAAAACGATCAAGAATATTAACAACTATTTGCTTCTGTATAAAACTCGCGTGTTACTCGGTACGCGCGCACGTTTCAAACAATTTTTCTCAATTAATAAGCAGATGAAAAGTGAAATACTTATTATTCATTACTAAATTGGATATGTTTGTACCAATTAGGCGCTAATTTTACACGTGCTTTCTGTTCTGTGTGCTGGTCTGCCTATAAACTTGACATAAACAGGTGATCCACAGTCGACTCGATGTCGAGTTTATTTCGATCGGGTGGTAGACTCTGCGAAGTACTGCTCTTGCTAGGGCTGACCTTAGCAAAGTCTCTCAAATTGAACCCGTGAACATAAGATACCAGCGAAAAATTTGTGAAAAAATGTGCTGAGCATTCACGCGAGTCCACAGATATCATTAAGTAAGGAGAGGTATCGCTTATTTTGAGTTATGAGAACGAAATCTCAAATTTATTGCATTAGCCGCAGTCCTATATTGCTAGTTCCCAACAAGGCCTACCGCAATCGTAGATCGCAAAAGTTGTTTTATTTTATATAATTATGTTTAAATGAACATAGTTAAACACCACGAGAATAAAACCTACCTATCTATATACCACATAAATATTTTTAGGTCCCGTAATTTCATACCACACTATGTGTGGCGTAAAACCTCGCGACCGAGCGGTGTCGGTCTGAGTCCGTGGGACAGTCATCTTTACGTCTGCGGAATGGACAGTCATAGCGTGATGGTGGTAGAACGTGCGCAAGCGAAGATCGTGACGCGTCTGACGTGCGATGAGATGTTATGTCCTGTCCAGATCGCGTTTATGAAGAGTCAGGGCGAAATTTATGTCACCGGTAAGTCGGAGATTACTTTCAGTGAGCCGAAGCCACGTCAGGATTATGTGAAATTCAGTTTGGCGATTTTTTTCATTTCTAGACAAATGGAAACACTGCATCCATGTTTTCTCCAAAGACGGTCTGTACTTAAGGTCCATCGGTCATAAAGGCAGCAGAGTCGGCATGTTTCGCTCTCCCGAGGGTATTGCCACAGACAACGCTAATAATCTTATTTATGTTGCTGATACTGGAAACGATAGGGTACAGGTAAGATCATGGTTCTAATAGTAATCAACTAGTTCTTGTACGTACAGGGTGTAATTTTTCTGAAAATCTAATATTGCAATTTTGAGGATAATAACAAAGGCAATATCTTCCGAGTGGGTGATATTGCTCGGTAGACTGATGGTCCAAATCAGATCTTGTATATAATTTACTATTAGCTAGCGTCGCTACTATTAGTTAGAAAATTTAGCTAGCGTCTTTCAGACTCTGTCATATATCTTGTGTTCTATGACGGCTACCACAACACAGTTTTACTTGTTGTCAACATTGGTTCAGGATTTTCGTAACTTTTTATAGTTTTAGTTTTAGTGCTGTAAGCCCCTTTGAAATATTCACAACGATATTTATAAATGTATATTGGCAATTATTGTATACGTATGTAAAAACCTATCACCTATCCAACAGTAAGATTGATACTACGATTAAAAAAATATATATTAATTGCATTTCTGATACAAATTCATCCTCTTCCCCCTGTGTTGAATCCTCTAACTGGAGACAATCATCTATCATTAGTATATACCTACAATATATTTCGTATATTATATTAGATAGGTAATATCGTATATTAAGTGGCTAAATTGGCTTATATTTTTACGACCTGAGAAAATGGTAAGCCTTGGTTTGGCAAACCAGAAAATTGATTTTAATAGTGAGAGTTAAAAAAATGACGCGTCGAGAAAGTTGTAGTTGCAACTCAATGTGATCAGGCGGATTTTCTGATAATAGTTGGACAAGCTTTGTCTTATAAACCTTATATTATTCATAACACAAACTTTAAATTAGGATATTTGTTAACTAACTTTTAAAGTTTATAAAATAGTTAATGTAGTATATGTAATATAATTTTTATTATAGATTATATTAAAGCCTAAAAGCGGTATTATACTTCTACAGATTATACAGCCTGATGGAAAATTCGTTGACCAAATAGGAGTTTATAACAAACTGAAACCAACGGGTAATACCACATTGTGGGAAACCAAAGAAGTAATCTGCACGGAACTAAACACACCAACTGCGGTCGCCCTGACCGCCGATCGAATAATCATACTGGACAGCGGAAACCGACGCGTCAAAGTGTACAATAAAAATGACAAAGGAAAAATTCTCGAATTCGGCTCTACGGGTCAGAGAAAAGGCCAGTTCAGACAACCAGAAGTTTTGGCTGTAGATCCTATGGGCTATATATTAGTTGGAGACTCTGGGAATTGCAGAGTCCAGGTGTTCAAGCCGACAGGACAGCTGGTCAGAGTATTCGGAGGCTTCGGCACTCAACCCGGCAAATTCGGGTGGATATCCGGAATACACGTCACAAAGCATTTAGATATTATAATTTGCGATACCAAAAACCACACCGTGAATTTTCTGTAAATCTCCATGAAAAACAATTCTATGCTATTCATAATATATGTTTTTGTGATACGTCTGTTGGGTACATAGTAATATATTAAAATTCTATTGTATGTGCGTATGTCACTGAACTCCCCCTAAACGGCTGGACCGATTTGAATGATTTTTTTTGTATGCGTTTTAGTGTCGCCCTGGATAGTTTAGATTCACAAATCAGCCCGGCAGTTGGCGTTGCAGTCTGTATCTAGGTTATTTATCTATACTGCAATTAAACGGCTGGATCGACTTGAATGAAATTTTGTGTATGCATTCAAAGGACGTCTGTCGGGTCCGCTAGTAGTAATATAAATTTAGTTGTTTCACCAAATGAGTTAATACAGATTACGATTTTGAAAATAGACCGGTATAGAATATTTAAATTCGTTCACAACATAGATTACTTGAAATATATACGATAAACGACGTATTTATTGTTGCTTTATTTTCATCACCTAAATCCTATAGTATTAATTCTTTAATAATAATTGCTTATTTTTATAATGAGTCCAAACGGAATGGGGACACCGTGTCTATCTCTAACGAGTAGTCATTAAAAAATGACGATCCTGTTTGAAGGGCGCAGAGCCGTTATTCTATTAACCGCGACTGCGACATTCAGCCTTGAGGTAGGCCGGTATCACATTATGGTATTTATCGTAATATCCATTAAACTCGCACAATATTAATTTTAATACGCATTAACCACTGGCTATTTATTTTATTACACCATAAAATAAGTATTTCACATACTAGTATAGTATATCGTATACTAGGTAAGTAGGTATAATAGGTATATACATATTAAATTTTCCATGTAAACTTTTTAGATTTCCACATTTTGACTTTTATGATTATTATGATGATTATTATTTGAGTTATCCACATTTTCATTTAAAAAGAAAAACAAAAGTAGTCACATTTTTTGCATGTAGAAGTTATTGGTTTGACAGAGACGATATTTAAAATAATAATAGTCCATCAATAAAAATAATATCTTATCTCAAATACGAAAGTCATACAATCTTTAGTTTCAAGCTAGACAGAACGGCTAAAAAAGAAAGTAAAGAGTTTTTATTTTATTTTTTAAAAGGTTGAACGCTCTCGAGGCTCATCTGGTTCTGATTAATTACCGAAACGTATAGACATCACAACGTGAATGCGGCAACCAGCCTTGAGACATCAGATCGAAGTCTCAATTTTATACTAGAATTTAAATTGTATATACTCCTCAACCCAGAGAAGTGATACTTCAAATCTGGACAAGATTTTTCCTTTACAAATCGCAAGTCTGGCCCTGCGTGGAATACTGCTCTCATCTCTAGGCCAGGGCTCAGGATTGTCGATAGTACAATTCTCATGGATTGTTCGGAACCTCTGGTTATACGTTGAGATTTCGATCCTCTCTGTGTTATGTACCGTATGTTCCATTGAGAGTGCTCCGAGGAATTGCTCGAAATGATTTCTCCATCTCCTTTTTACCATCGCAACGTTCGCCACTAGAGCAGAGTTCATCCTTACTTCCTAGAACCTGTGCGTTTCTAGATTTTTTCTGCCACATACCATGCGGCTTTGGAATAAACTCCCCTACACGGTGTTTTATAGGTTAAGCTCTATGACATGTCATTCTACAAACGAAGTTTGCGGAGCACTCTGCGGCTTGGCTGTGGCACTGGCATTACTTTCGTCCATGTAGGACGGAATCCACTCAGCATCAGGGCCATGTGACCGTTCGCCTGCTAAGACAACAAAAAAATTATAACGAAACTACCCTCTAAACCGAAACGCTAGCTTAGTTCCGAGGCAGAAATAAATAGCATTATGATACTTACCCGTGCGAGTTTAAAACACGATTTTTATTACATTCTGCACTAACACCTATTTTGCCATAAAGGGAAAAGTAACCCCTGTAATAGACACAACTAAAAATAGGCTTTATTAGCCGATTTAAATTATTTCTTCTAACCACAAGTTTTATTAGCTAATAACGTCAATGCTAGTCTTAATCGCTACGATAATTACCTTAAATTATGAGACTACCGATAAATAAATAGCAATGATCGCAACGAAGTGACTTTAGTGTCTAAATATAAAAATGGAGCATTTTATTTCAAAACAATATTTATTTTTTGAAATTAATGAATTATTATACAAATAAAAATTTTACATGTCTTACGATTATAAAAATTAACAATATATTGCATTCCACTCTAGTAAGCTTATATTAAGTAGTCATAGTTATAGATCTCATACTATTTTAACAACTCTCAAAATGAGATTCTAGGTTTTTTTTTAAAATGGCAACAAGGTTCAACATCTCAATAAGAGAGATATAACGTTATATTTGTTCAGATTTTGAAATTGAGATTTTTCAAATTGTAATGAGTTCTTACCTAATAAAGAGTTCTGTGTGACTGTTTTAAAGTAAAAAATCTTTAAAGTTTTAAACAAGATCGAGATGGTAAGATAAAGGTTACAAATGAAAGACATTTTTGCAAGAAAATTGTAACGTTGGAGTTTTGGCGTCGGTCAAAATGCTATCAATTCTTTTTAAAACGCTTTTTTTCATCGGAGGTCATCACAGTAAACGCATTCTTCAATGTACTTTAATATTTAGAGCCGCTAAAATTGTTACAAAGTTGTCTCACAAGATGCCGGCATATTAGTCTCGATTTTAGCCAGTGTTTGGATCCTTGTCGCTCTATTTTACAATGACGGATCACGTTAGCCTCTAAAATCGGTGAATATAGATAATCTATTTTTTTATTCAACATATACGTTTCCATTTAACTAAGTATTAAATTAGGTACTCTTTATATAAACATGTCTAGTAAACAATACAATTATTATGAAAGTTATTAAAGCTCATATGAACCAACTGCATATTATTTGATCGGGCAACACTTAAATCTACATTACTGAAGTTATCTTTTAATCACTACACTATGATAATGATAAGTCGCAGATTGCCTACAGAACGGAACATTTAAAGTACTTCCCAAATTGTTGCAAATTAAGTTAAAATTATTTGTTACTGCTCTCGAATGACGATTAGCGGACGTGCTATTTGATCGTGAGTGGTCACTGCAGCTTGGCAACACCTAGGGGCACGACAAGCAATTTACGCTAAGCTACTCATCTAAAAACTCGTTTGAAAAATTGAACTGATTCTATGATCTTTATACTATTACGGGCAGGATTTCGTTTCAAGGCTTTGTACGCGGAAGAAATTATCTCTGAAAACTTAATGTTAGCAAAATACGATTCCCGCTTTCAAATTACATATAAGGCTTTCCAATAAAAGTTTGGAGACTAGCACTGGTAATTTTAACTTACTGTTTGACAACTGATATTATTTAGATTTTTAATTCAAAATTCAGCCATTGTTAAATTAATAACAGAATCTAGTTAAAACGTAATTAAATTCGCTTCAATAAATTTTAATTTTAATTTATTTTAGATTACATTAACATTTTCCTCGTGTTGTAGATAATGTCAATTCAAAATCAATGAATAGATAATTGATAATTCCCCTAGTAGCAATTGTTTTGAACGAGAGGAACGCGTAGGGCCGCAAATCACAAAATACCCGCGAATATATTGAAATAATTAAATTAACTTCTTGTGTCTGTTAATTCTGTCCATAAGATTGCAGATTCAGATATTTCATATAATGCTTTAAGGGTGCAAAAACTAAGCTATACATACACATTTTATACATCTTGTTTTTAAGTAGGTATTAATTTCTATAACATAATCATTGAGTTCTAATATACATTTAAATATTTTAACGTAGTTACAAGTTATCATTTTATGTATATTTTTATCTTAAATTTACCTAATGTAGGCATTGCAATATTGATAAGAATGCTGAGCTTTCCTGTAATGTAGGGATTACACACACTAAGAACAATTTATTATTCATTTAATAACATTTTTATAATGATGTATTTCAAACTTTATAACTTACTACTATCTTTATTATACTTAGAAATAAATGAATAAAGAGAGTTAACCCATTTAAATTTTTTTTCTTGAAATATTTATGATCCTTACTTTTTTCTCCTAAATTAGTGCATGAAAAGTCATAACTTTCCTAACCGCAATCAGTTCTTGTTGAAAATAAAAACCATATTGAACAAATCTAAAAGATCAATCTTTCCACCATAACTAAAATTGAATAATCTATTAAAGTATGCACCTACATAGTTTTATTTGCTTAAAAACTATGCACCAAAATTTCTATAGGACAGTATAACTTTTAAATAAATATAAATCCTACATCAAAAGTACATACTAAAGTATGGCTTAAATCAGTCCCGATTAGGTGGTCATATAGATTAACATCTACAATTTATTTACATACATTCTCGAAACTTATTAAAAAATCAATTGAAAAATAAAATAAAATATTATTCATCATTTCCTTAAAATTAAGACTTAAAGCCACAGTATATAAATCACTAAAATATTTAAGAGAACATTATTCGTTTATTTAAATTATGCAGGATATAAATTTAATTTGCTCTTTAAGTTATAATATCAGATAATCATATTAATATATATTCGACATAAGCATAACATAGCCAACTATTTATTCATTTTGATAATGATGATAACGGTAATGATGAATAAAGCAATGAAAATTACTTAATCCGATTTGTACAAATTAAGCTGGATGAAAATGAAGGCAAATGACATTCGGTATGAGGGATTGCTTTGAGTTCTTAATAACAATTGTTTACAGAAATTTAAGCATTTTTTATCAAAGAATTGAAAGAAAATTTTAATTCAAAGAATAAATTTAAGCTATTGTATTAAAACAAAACATTCTGATATTAGGTACTCACTAGCCTTCATCTTGCTCTCTACAATTAAAGATTTCAGTAGGTACAAATTCAATAAAATGGGCAACCGGACAACAATGAAACACATTAAGAAAATCATAATGAATCTTAATTAAATTAAGATCAATATTAAATTACTATTTTAGTGTAATATTAATGAAACATGTTATGAAATATTAAAGAAATCTATTCATTCTACATTTTTCCACTTCAAACTAAATACCAATCACACAAGGCACATATGGTTAAACGACTTTTAGACCCAATGATATGATCTCACACTTAATGATGAACGGAGTGTTCTGCAAAGCTTTTAAAAGTTTGCGTGACAATTGTGAAACGTATGAGTTGTCCGTTTCCCTATTATATAAATATCATTGTAGTACAATTAACAACAATTAATAGAGATTCATTAAGTAAAGCTGGATCATATTATAGATGCATATATCAGCTGTTATTTGTGTTAATTACACGATTAGATGAAAAGACAACAAAAACATAGTTTTACAAATATGCATAACACCGTTTGCGTGTATCCTAAATATGCAAATATAATATTTAGTTGTGACTTTGTATGAAATACTTAATACACATTACATATTGTATTATATTCTTTGTGACCATTACACAACATGCATGATTAAACATTAAGTTATTAAGGTTATAATAGCAATGTGTGAATTTCATAAGCATTTATACATACTAATATTTTGTCTAATGTATTGGTTGCATATGGATAATTATCATTTATCACACCATTTGATAACTAGATAAATAAATTAAGTATTGTGAGATCATTGTCAGTTATTAAAATTGAATGACTTTAGCTTGATGGGAATGCTAATGATAAAAAATCAATGGATGGAATAGTGAATTCAGTGCACTCTGTAGGTAGCAGACATGCTATGCTCCTGGTATTACTGAGCTATACGAGCGACAGTGACTGCTCACCATCTCGAGGGCTATACTATGCTCATCTTGTTCATCTACTTACCAAGGTAAAAAATAAAAATACTTCATGAATCTGAATAATGAGTTAAATTTCTGAACTTTCAACTATTGAAAGTATACATTTCAAATTTATAGATAACTGTGGGACTATTAAATATTTGTGAACTTATTGTTTTAATATTTTTTTTGTAATAACCATATTATGATAATAATTGTCAAAGGTAGATAAACACAAAATGCACATGAACCTATACAAGATAGGTCTTGTTAGTCAAATAATTAACTATGAGCAGAAATTTAGGAGGAGCGGCAAGGTTGACATCTGGAAATTGAATGGCTTTCTCCAAGTACTACTGAATCCGATTCGGCTGGTGGGCCTTCACTGTTGTCATGTTGTCTCTGAAATTTTTCATAAATTCACAAGAGACTAAAAATAAACATGTAATTAATACAATTTATTACCATCATAATATTAATGGTTTTAACAAAAAGTGTAATTAAGTTTGTTTTGAGAAAATAAAAAAATTGTAATCTATGTGTTTTTATTTGATTTAGATATTTACTAGTTAGAGTAATAAAAAAAGATGTATCTCGAAATTTGCTAGACCACTGTGTAAGTACAAAATAAAGCAATAAAGCACAACAGTTAATAAAAATTTTGAAATTTATGATTTATGTTTTTTTTTTTTTTTTTCTACCTAAGCTGATAGCCCTAGCGGCTATGTCAGCGTAACCCTAACTTTAGTAGGTGAGCTCACGGGGCTCAAACCTGATGACGTTGCTAACACGAACCCTAGCAAGAGCCGCGCTTCGCAGAATCTACCACCGGATCGGAAACGCGACCCACTGAGAAGATCCAGCGAGAAACTCAGTGGGCTGTGTCTGAGAGTTAATTTATTCGTCGAGCCCTTCGTCGCAAGCGACGGGTTCGACGAGAACGGTGACCGGTGCTTGAAGTACCTAAAAGCACCGTTAGTGGATCGGGAGGATCCGAGATGACGTGTTTTGGGCGACGTCGACTGCTTTCCATTCTGTCCGCAGGATCGGGAATGTAGTTACCGGCGGCCACGATGAGAGGGTTCTCGTGTCGTGCCGCTTTATCGAAGTGGCGCATGGACGCCGACTGAAGATACTTACTGATGGACTCTAAGTCCAGGTCGTCATGGAGGTCGACGTTCCTGACGAACCACGGGGCTCCGACGGCTATCCTGCAAAAACGGGATTGAATGATTTGAAATGATTTTAAGTGTATGCGGGCCGCGTGAGCGAACACTACACTTGCTGACGGGGCGTATGCAAGTTTTGTAGAGTGTCACCTTATTTCTAAGGGACATTTTACTTCTCCTACATATCATCGAGTAGAGACGTCCTAGAATGAAGGCGGCACGGTCGCGTACCGTCTTGATGTGAGGGCGGAATGTCATCCTACTGTCGAGGGTGACGCCTAAATATTTGACCTTCGGGGCCCACGGTATGGGCTGGTCGAACATCGTGATTGGGCGAATGGCGGGGTGTTGACGCGCCTAGTCGGGAGGGGGATGCTCAGCGTGGTGTTCGGAGGGCGACCCCTTTTGAAGAGCACCGCTGTGCTCTTCGTGGGATTGATGTCGATGCGCCACTTCCGGAACCACTGTCCCATGGTGGTGGCTGCGGTCTGAAGTCGTCGATGAAGCAACGCCTTCTTCCTACACGAGTAGTAGATGGCGGTGTCATCGGCGAAGAGCGCCAGATGGGTCTCCGGAGACCGGGGTATATCATTGATATACAAACTAAATAGTAACGGGGAGAGGGCGGAGCCTTGCGGGACTCCGGCTGTGACGTGACGGGGCCGGGAACGCGTTCCCTCGACTCGATATCGGAACGAACGGTTCGACAAGTAGTCTCGTATGATGAGCACGAGTCTGTCTGGTACTCCCATGTTATACAGTTTGTATATCAAACCGTTGTGCCAGACTTTGTCGAACTCCTTCGCTATATCGAAGAAGAGGGCTCCTGTCGGAATGGGTTTCCGCCTATTCAGCCCTAGTAAGATGTGCTCCATGAGGCGGTGCACTTAATGGACGCACGAGTGTCTGGCGCGGAATTCAAACTGCTCGTCTATGATTTCTGTACTAAACCATTTTCACTATATAATTCTACAAGGTGTTTCACAGCATTGTCATTGTGCATTGGAGTATTAAGGATGCTTGCTGTAACAACATCAAATTTCAATTTAATTTGGCAACCGCTGTGTGACTAATAGCTGCGAAACATATTATAAAGATAATTTTGTAGAGCTTAAGGGAGCCGTTTCTAAAGACAGAACAGCAATTTGTTGCATAACTAAGCATAAACTCTCATTTATTTGGTAATTTACAGTTTGTGAGCATGCAGTAAGAGAGAGTGTAGATTTGTAATTTATCAATACAGCATAAAGCTATGTTTCCTTATTTGTTCAATGATGTTTATTCTCCACATTTTTCATTTTATTATTTTAATAAAGTTATTCAATTCAATGAAACCATAAAAACATTTAAATATAATTTTAAACTCTACCTTCAGCTCTGTAGCCAGACTTCGGAATGTATCTTCAACATTGGTATTGTCTTTGGCTGATGTTTCCATTACAAACATTATCTCCGGGACATATCGACAAAAAGATTTTGGTTCCTCTGATTCAACTTCCCTTTGCTCTGTTAGATCACATTTGTTTCCAATTAGAGATACTATAACATTGGAGGACGTATACCTACGCACTTCCTCAATCCATTTTTGCAGGGACAAAAATGTTGAACGTTTTGTGATATCATAAACTGAAAAGCAGGATTCAATTACAATATTTATTATAATTGTTAATATTCATGATTCATTATAAAATACTTTGTCCAGTGGGAGGTTCTGACGTACCGATAATGACTCCATTTGCAGACCGATAGTAGCTCTGAGTGATAGTCCTGAAACGTTCTTGGCCTGCTGTATCCCAAATTTGCAGCTAATAAAAAAGCATGTGCCATTAGACGTAATAGAATCAACGCAGTATTAACCTATTTATATAATGCAACTAACCTTGACTTTCTTTCCGTCGACTAATAATGTTTTCATAGAAAAGTCTACGCCTATAGTATTTCCGTGTCTTTCGATGAAATTTCCCGATTTAAGACGCTGCACTATACATGTTTTACCGGTACCGCAGTCTCCTATGAGAACTATTTTGAATAAATAATCAAACTGGTCATCAGGCACGCTCATTAGCGTGTTGGGGTTACGGCTGCTCATAGTTAATTTTATAACAATTTTACAACCTACGATCTATGTTTACGTTATTTTTTGACATTTAAGGTTAGGCTGACATTCTCTACTTTTTTTATTTGTCAATTCGACAGGCTTAGGAACAAAGAACATACAATTCTTTGACAATAAATTTCAAAGTAACCATTTAAAAATTTAAACGATTTAAATGGAATTAAGTGAGCTAAAATTAAGCATCACCGTAATAGTCCAAGATTCCAGGGCCCCCAGACGTCACGTATTTTCTGACGAACGAAATGTGGCCGATTGCGTAGTCTTATGTACTAAGAACTTATATTTTAGGCAATATCCTTAAAAATAAGTCGCCAATACTCCCAGACACTTTCCGTCGGCCGAATTGTTTTGCAGACGCTTTAAAGCTCCCAAAATAATGACCTAACTTAACGTAAATTCTGAAAGCTGATTTTTATATATGTCCACCAGACAGCTATTTTAAATTTTTTACAAAAAGACAGACCAATCCAAGGGGCCAATCATCCCCTAAATTCAATTTAATACCTTTGTGGGTCAGAGCGCGAGGGCATTATCCACGCACATAAGACTGAGTGAGACATATGTATTAGAATATTTTGACTTCTCTGTCTCTTTGTCTCTCTATCTCTCTCTTACAGTTAACCCATATCAATTAATTATTAATATTAAAAGAAAATCAGTTAAAAATTAAATAATCAGGATCTTACTCTATAAGTGTTAGATGAAATAAAATGAAATAGCCCGTTAGTGAAATTTGGTGAATTTACAAAAAGTTCAAAGAACTTTTATGGAGCCCGGGAAGAATTTCATAAAAAGGAACAAATCATCCAAATTCATACACCACATGCTCACAAAAAAATATACAAATTTATCTTCCTAATGATCGTAATTTTTTTTTAAATGCGCTTGTAGGTAGACAAGCATAAGGCCCACCCGATGTTTACCGTCGGCCATGGCCTTCAGCAATGCCAGAGGCAGACCCAAAATCATAGATTATACACTTATTATAGCCAAAACCGCCAAATACCTCAAAGACTCGCATAGTAATAATAGGTTTGTTCTCAAAAATTTGTACGTATGGGTTAGGTGTCCTATGCTTATCCAATGATAAAGCATAACATAAAAAAAAACAAAGCAAAAGAATTTGAAACATCTGAAAATGTTTCACTGATAACTTGGATAATTTTAATAAAATAAAAAAGGAAAGAAGAAGAGAATGGCTTATACAAATCTTATGCTAGTATTCATATTTAAATTATTATATTTATCATTATCATCAGGAATCGAGGTATGATGAATGAAGTATGAAATTTTATTGCAATATTCGATACTGAAAAATTGAATTTTTCAGATACCAGAAGAATTTCAGAAGTCGAATCACACGAATAATTGGGCTGTGCTAGTGGACACTTCGCGGTTTTGGTTTAACTATCGTCACGTTGCGAATGTTTTATCAATTTATCGGAGTGTGAAACGATTAGGAATACCTGACAGTCAGATTATTCTAATGGTTTCTGACGATATGGCATGTAATCCAAGGAATCCTCGACCAGCAACAATTTTTAATAGTGCCCATGAGCAGATCAACGTGTATGGAGATGATGTCGAAGTAGATTATAGAGGTTATGAGGTATTAAAAAATATTAGAATATTTCGGTCATAAAATCATAAAGGAATGATACTCTCTCTGTATTTTGTACCGTGGGTGCTCTGAGGAATTGTTTGAGATGATCTCATCATCTCGTTTTTACCATTGCACCACCCGCTACCGGAGAGAGTTAATCCATGCTGCCTAGAACCGCTTTGTTCATCTACAGTGCGTTTTCAGAGATTTTTTGCCATGTACCATCCATCCATATTTCCCGAGCTCTACGACGTGTGCTTCTTTAAGCAAATTAAAAAAACCTTACCAACCACTTTAATTTTAAGCAGATGATAGGTCCTGTAGTAGGTTGGTGCTATTATCAATTAAGCATTACTTTTTGTATTTTGTTTTTCTTTTTATTGCTTAGATGGGTGGACATGCTCACAGCCCACTGATGTTAGGTGGTTACTGGAACCCATAGACATCTACAACATAATGCGCTACCCACTTTGAGATATAAGTTCTAAGGTCTCAGTATGGTTATAACGGCTGCCCCACCCTTCAAACCGAAATGCAGTACTGCTTCCCGGCAGAAATTGGCATGGTAGTGGTACCTACCTGTGCTTACTCACAAGAGGTCCCACCACCAGTAAAAGTTGTTCAGTACTATTTCTATATTTATAAGCACCAACAATTCACCAATATTATCCTTCTCTTATAAAGCCCAACTATGCCCATAATAATATGTATAGTGAGTTTTACTGTGAGCTGGTTTAGATGGTTTGTTTGTTCTTGTAAATATTGGACGAAGATTTTTGGTTTTATTTAAATGTAAATGAACAATGGAGTCATAGATTAAATGACTGAATTCAATTTATCTATTTCAGTTAAAATAATAAATAAAAATGTATAATTTCATAAATCAGCCATTGTTCTGCTACACAGGTGTCAGTTGAAAATTTTATCCGTCTGCTAACTGGCAGAGTACCACCTGACACACCTCGCTCCAAGCAATTACTGACTGATGAAGGTAGTAACATACTAATCTACCTAACAGGCCATGGTGGTGACGGCTTCCTCAAGTTTCAGGACTCAGAAGAAGTGACCAGCCAAGAGCTGGCTGATGCTTTAGAACAAATGTGGCAGAAAAAAAGGTAACAAAATTAATTAATGCCTCGGTTATGGTGCCATTGGTGCCTGTCGGTGGTAGAAAATTTTCTTTCTTTTCAATATTTGCCCTTGTCATGTATTTTCACAATAACTGTTGAAGTGATTCTATAACCTTTTTAAAACAGGTATTAATTGATACAGATTGCATGAACAAAAAATTTTGCCACCTGTCAAGTACTTCTTAAAGCTGTTTATCTATAATGAATTGATTACTTCGTTAGTCAAGTGACTATTTGCTGAATACTATACCACAGGTCTGGATTAAGCTCTACACTAATCAGGAAATAATTACATTATTAAAACAATTTTCAGATATAATGAAATTTTCTTCATAATAGACACATGTCAAGCTTCATCAATGTACGAGAAGTTTTATTCACCAAATATATTAGCAACTGCAAGTAGTTTAGTCGGTGAAGATTCACTCTCTGTGAGTAATTTTTTTTTCTTATTATTAACATATTTAGGAAATGTGATGAGTAGATGTGATGATTATCTACAAGCAACTTGTAAGAATGCCACAGTATTTTTAGTTTTAACAGGATTTTATGTGCTTAAATATGCACAGACTGAAAATTTTCAATTACTATTTTGGTTACTAAGAACTTCGATTATGAAACAATTACAATCAAATAAAAATAAATTTTTTTAAAGAAAAGTAATAGAAATCAAACCTGCAAAAAACTATCATAATTACCGGTGGTACGTATTGGAAGCTTTCGCCAGTAGCCCGCTATACTCCTTATTTCTGTTGCTAAGCGTTAATCATCCAGCTGACAATACAATTAAATTATAGATCTTATGTCTCGAAGTGGTTAATGACATACACATTATAAAATTTCGAAAATCACTTTGCAGCAAATGAGCGCTGGTTATCCTAATAATAATTAAAAAAAATATTAGTAATTAATAAAAAAATAAAACCTCACTGTAGTGCTTTAAAACTCATAAATATTCTAATTGACATAAAATGCTGTAAGTTTTCTTTGTTTATTTCAGCATCATGTTGATTCAGCTATTGGTGTATACATCATTGATAGATACACATACTATGTGCTGGAGTTTTTGGAAAATGTTCACCCTAACAGCAAAAGGACTATGTCGGAATTTGTATGTATTTGATTAGTTCTAAACGGTCTGCGTCCTTAATTAATTCCAAATTATCTGATTCAAGTATTATATTTTAGGCAGTATTTGATGATGAAAATACTAAATAATCTCTTAGTTTTGTAATACAAACGAAAGTAAAATAAAGTAATTAAAAAGATAAGAAAACCAATTTTTTTAAAACTTAACATTTTACACATCTTTATTTTTGCGTTTTCAAAATTTATAAAAAAAAAAAATTAATTTCAGTTGGCTGTATGTCCGAAAAGTGCTTGCTTATCGACAGTGGGAGTACGAAAAGATTTATTCAATAGAGATCCTAGTAAAGTGCCTATCACCGACTTCTTTGGTTCAGTTAGACCAGTGATCCTGACAACAGATCCTATAAACATTGTAGAGACACCAAAAAGAAAGAAAAAGACTGAGTAAGTATTAATACATTCTAAACTTATGCTAAAAGAAAAAAATAAATAAAAAAAAAACAGACTTTTTTTAATTTTTTTATTGTACCAGATGGACAACGAACTAACGAACGCATCTGGTATTGAGTAGTTACGTATTTGACGAATAATGATCCCTGACTCTAGCTAAGTCACATCCATTAATACTAGTAAAGAGTTCACCTTTCCTCCTGGACCACTATCACTTTAAAGTCCAATATTTAAATAAAATAACCGAAAAAATGATAGTATGTTTAAAATAGGGAATATATTTTTGGAACTAAGATAAAATTAAGTAATTGACTATTAAATATATCATATTTGAACGATCATTACGACTAGTACAGTTTTCGTAGTCCCTTTCACACTTTTACTTTCTTTCTGACATTAATTAATTTTGTTTATTCACAGGAATAAAACTAAGGTACAAGTGAAACGGGACTATGTGCCACAGTTTCCGATGCATCTAGTCCAAGTTACATAAGGAAAAAGTATTGTTTTTTTACATATGATAAATTAAAATATTTAAAAAAATTCTATAACTTTAATTCTATATAATTCTAATAGATTTTCCTGGTGTGAACTGATGATTCTTAGGAATTTTGTTTAGTTTCTGCCTCATTTAGAATTTATTTAGAAGGCAATAATATTAATCATCAATCGGATAATAAGAAATCGAATTTAACAAATTTGAACACTACTATTTTAAATACAAATGAGATAAGTAGGTTAATTTTATCCCCCCCGGTGAAGGTCAAGGGACGACCTGAGGCGGTAAAGGCCGTGCGGCGCGCTACCAGCACTCTAGGGCGCTGCCAAGGAGATACGAAAGAGCAACCGGTTGGCGGTGTATCGCGTCTCGACTCGGCAGGCTAGTTCTGGTCAAGCGGGGTATTCCGGGACACCAGCGGCACCGTCTGGGCGGCCTGACGGGCTGCCGTACCGAGACGGCCGACGTTTCAGAGCCTTCGAGGCGAATCGGCCGGCCGGGTGTTCTTGGGGTGAGCTGCGCCGTCTGGTTGTAGTGTTCACCGCGGTAACCCCCTTACCTCATCCGGATTCTGACCTCGGAGGGGATCGGACGCTTGTGCGAAGAGTGCAGAGGAGTCGTTTAGTGGGTAGGGCCCTGAAAACATCCTTGGGGATGCGGTCTCACAGTCGCGGACCAGCCCCACATATCCCGCGCGCCTCCTAGGCGCGGCGACCTCGTAGGAGGTTCGGCCCCCGGCCAGAAAAAAAAAGGTTGATTTTATCGATTAGTAAGATGTTGAATTTTTAATACAGGCACTATAATAACAATAAATCTATGAACCTACTAAAACAGTACCTACTACTACACTGCTCTTTGTTGTCTAGCTAGCTAGTAGAGACTGTATTAGTCTATATATTATCTATGGGCTGATACCATAAGGTTCACTATACTCTTGTGCATAAAGTTAAATAAATAAATAATGAAATTATCACAGTAGGCAGTTTTAAAAAAATGGTCTAACAAAGGTAAAATAATAACGTTAGTAGGTGTCAATATTGTAACAATAAAGTAGACGAGGTGCAATTAATAAAACAAAACATTTATGAAATAATTAATTTATTCATCTATAAGTACTAATTAAAATTTGTTTTACATTATCAACAGACAACCGCCTATTGGTGGTATAACTCAATACATATTAAGCAACAATTCATTCACCTCATACTGATGTGAGATCAATTACTATAGGACTATAGCACCATTACAATTACAATCATAGGCCATGTCTTTTTTGGTCTAAAATCATTCCGTATTCTAAATTATGTGGTTTGTCATTGAGGTTTGACATATTAGCGTTTTATTCTTTGAAATTCAAAGCCTTGGGTAACCGTGGACCACAAAATTTACGATGGGTATTTTTTTATATCGTGGACCATATGTTATAAGTTCAAAGCTTAAGTTAATTCAGCTCACATTTAATTTACTACAGAAATTACAGGTCTAAATTTTTATACTTATTAAAAATATTAAACACTAGAAAAAGTGTTCCTATTTGAATGGCTTGCAAGTACTGAGCATAATAGGTGTATTTATTATCTATGGTACTGAGTGCAATATTTCTATTTAATCCTTCAAAAGACCCCTACTGTTAAAATTATATTTTTCGGTGCATTACAAACCTCAATGTGCAGTATGCGTAATTTATATTTAATCTATGCACATAGAGCGATAGGTATGGCACAAGGATTTTAATGATTTTCATGGAAATTTATTTGAATTTGATCTAAAAGTACTCCACGTCGTTTATTTATACTCATCGCATTTCCCAAGAACAATAATTACTTAATATTTTCGGAAAATATGGATGTGAGGACCTCGGTCATACTTGGTGGTTATCACAATGAAGCAATTTCGAAAATTTTCCTTTTTTTTAATTGACCAGTAGTTATTGTATGCTAGTATGTTATTGAATGTTTTGGAGGACACTTATTAGAAAAAATATATTTCAGAACTAGGTATGTGGATTCCTAGATCTTTTTTTCCTTTTAATGTGGGAACTATATGCGAGATTCAATACAACGGTACTGTCAGTATGTATGGGATGGATGCGTGAGCTTTTATTCTGGTTGGTTAAAACTGTTGGTGCCAGAAAACCTTAATTAATATGCTAACACCAATATGATCGCTCCATGTGCATCGAGCTTAACAACTACTGACATCCTATAAAATTTATAATTTCTAACAATATGTAATGTGCTCTTTTTGTACTTACATGATAAATGCAAAGAATATTTTGCTTTTTTAGATCACTTTACAGTATGTACTCACTAAGACTAGTCGAAAATATTCTTATTTTACTCAAACTCAATTGATCCATGTACGTGCAAAACATTTTCTATATTTTAACGTGTTTTTTTTTTTGCTTCAACTTCATCAGATCTCTTATTCATTGAAAGTGAATAACAAATTGACTGCAAAAGAAAA
This sequence comes from Bombyx mandarina, assembly GCF_030267445.1. Classification (NCBI taxonomy): domain Eukaryota; kingdom Metazoa; phylum Arthropoda; class Insecta; order Lepidoptera; family Bombycidae; genus Bombyx; species Bombyx mandarina. The sequence continues at coordinate 6,682,603 of NC_143225.1, read as the reverse complement.
TCAATTGTGAATAAACAGAACATGACAATTTGCTTAGATTACCTCCGGTTTTTAGCGATAAGTGTGCGAAACCTGGCTTCCTCTAGCTACTTCATAATCATTCGTCCGTAACAAATTTTCTCAAGTTATTCCCTTTCCTAAATTCCCTTACTTCTAGTTCACACAAAGTTCCCACCACATTCCTATCTCTACTGTTCGTGGAGGAGCATTGTGTACTTGCATTGATTGGCACGAGTGAACTGCCTCTTTATACGGTTTGAAAGGTGGTATCGCCGGTTTTCCAAAGCGATATATATAGTTTATGGGCTCTGTGTGCTTAGTACGAGTTTTTTAAAGTTCGCGATAGCGTAAAAGCTAACTCAAATTTGTATGGAGTTGGAATGCCTACGTTTGCCGCTAGGGGCGCTGTTCTAACTCCATACAAGTTTGAGTTAACTTTTACGCTATCGCGATCTTTAACAAACTCGCATTAAGCATACAGATAACCTCTTAAATACCATAATAATATAGGCAGTGGACAGGTAACAATCAAACTAATAATTAACTTCTAAAATTGTTTTCTAAAAAGTTACATATCGATAAAGTATAGGTATTCTAGTAGGTTGGTCGATGGTTTCAATTAATTCTATATAAACAAACTGCATCCATACAAACATATTTAAAACATTGAAATTAGCCTAAGCACTTAATCTCGAATACATCATAAATTAGAACTTTCTCAATTCTGGAATTATAAAATACAATAAAACATCTCTTTGCAATAACGATTACAAAATAATTGAAATTAAAAAAAAATAGATACGGGTAACTACCAATTTATGAAATTATTTATTATAACAACTTATTTCTATTCAAAGAGGAGCGCTAGAGACAGTAAAGCACTCTTAATTCGCCTATTTAAAAACAAAATACTACAGATATTTCCGATTACCTACGTATAACTATGAAGTATGACGGAAAATGACAATAACGTGATGTCGTTTCGTTGTACACAGAAAAGTAAGGTATACATACTTACAATTTTTAACTTATCCAATACTTCGTACCTTACGTTCATATTTGTTTTTATATTATTTATGTGATTTAGGCTGAATTTGAGGCACGATTGTCAACGTTTTTTTTTACAATTACTCTAATAATTTCCTTATAAAATTATCTTCATTATGGAAGCACTCTAAAATTTGTTTCTTTGCTTTTATAACGAACTATAATTTAAAAATATTTACAAATTTGATTCGTTCCTGGAAAGATTTAAACGATGTCCCTATATTGTGTCTTTGGTCTTACCAAGATATTCAAAATTCATTGGATAAATCACGTTGTTATTGTGATTTTAATTATTACATTATTTTTATTATTAATGGCAAAGGCAGCAAATTAATTTTGTTGCCAGGCAACAATATAAAGGATATTCAAAGTTTATTTATTTATTTAATACGTATTCGATAAAACTGCTGGTTGATAACATAGTATTGCTTATTGAACTTGAGTAAACTTGATCTGAACATCTGCATATTTTTATTACAATGACACCGTTTGACAAGTACTGATCTAAGTTTTCATTATTACCTACTTTACAACTATGTATACTTACTATATTTTATATTAAATCTCAACAGCATCTATACTTAGGTCGTTTATTTTCTCAACAATCCTAATTTATTAATTTTGATTCTATTACATACATATTGCAAGATAAACTTTATCGAGTTCGTTGCCTTTACGCCTATGTGCTACTTTTTAAACATTTTTCACATTTAATCTGATGCCTAATGATTTTGGACGACTGTTTTAAAGTACCTTTGATACACTGAGCTTAAAAAAATTGTATTCCAGGCTTCATTCGATTGCTGTAAGATTGGTCTTTTATTCGTAAATAACCGCCCCCTCGTGTCATGTTAAATGTCATATAGGTAAAGACGGGAATTCACCTCAATTAATATTCGTTTTAGTGAATACACACGCCTATACTGATTGAATTATTGAAAGCCTGACAGAAAATGTGGCCATCCATTTTTTCTTTGTAATGTAGAATGGCTTTCTATTAAAATTTAACGGCATAATAACTACCTACATATATAGATGTATCTGTATTTTAGTTTCTCACTTTTAGTTAAAATTCGATTAAAATTGTCTATGAGAACTTACAATGAAACATGGATGGAATCTTTAACAAAAAACCATACATTAAACAAACTAAAGTTTCAAAAAATCAGTTACATGAACATTAAGAACAACAACAGTACAATGAATTAATCACTTTTAAAGATGCTAGAAATAACGATATTAATTATAAGCTATTTTTAACGTTAAATGATACTGTCAAATATCAATTCTTATTCTTACGAATATGCTTACGCATTAAAATATGTATTGAAAAACAACTATATCACCAACAAACCAGTCATAGACATTAAAAATACGACACTAGACCTAGAATCTTAAACTAGAAAAATGTAATCTAGACTAAAATTGTTCTAAAAAGGTCAGGCGACAAAACACAGAAATCCCCGAAAAAAAACCAGTCACGATATTTTATGAATTAAACGTAACGCTTAGCTAGTTACAATGATCAAAAAAAGTCAATCAACCAATCGGCTATGGCGTCCGATGAATTACTTCGTCAGACTTTCGTCTGAACCTCGAATGAATTCGCAGTACCATCCTGAGCCCATTCATCCGTGCTTCGTGTCACCTTGAACTATCTCGTAATAACTATCTATAGTATAGTTGAAGAGCTGGAAATCGTATCTGGAAAGGATGGATCGCATCTTAAATAACATGTCACTTTAATTTTAGTTTTCCTCACGGTCTCTTGGTTTTGTGGGCTTGCCAAAGCTCATAGATATTGGGAGGTTTATACCGTGTGCCACGTTTAGATGGTAGATCGAAATCTTAGGTTTCTATTTAGTTATTTTGCTTAGATGAGTGAACGAGCTCACAGTCCACCTGATGTTAAGTGGTTACCAGACATTACAAAGTAAATGCCGCCACCCACCTTGAGACATTAGTTGTAAGGTCTCACTTTTAATAAATCGGCTGCCCGCCCTTCAAACCGAAACGCATTACTTGCTTCACGGCAGAAATAGGCAAGGTGGTGGTACCTACCCGTACGGACTCACAAGAGGTCTTACCACCAGTTATTGAGGATAATTGAAAAACTCCTGGTCAGTTCTTGATAAAATTAAGCTCATATCAATAAATACATAAGAAGCATCAGTTTTCGAATAAAAAAGGAATCATCAAAATTGGTTCACCTAGAAAAACCGTTCTGAGAAATAAATAATAAAAAAACATTCGAATTGATAACTTCCTCCTTTTGAACTTATAGTCATTTAATAAATTAAGGATAAGTTTACACAGTAGCTCGACCTGTCTGGGATTGTAAATTTCGTAACTTACTGAATAATAGCTTACAATTATGGCACTGTCGATTAGCTTAGACAGGCGGGTAAGCTCATGATCACATAGACTAATTAATAAAAAATCGACCTTATGATACGAGGACGAAGTCACAGTGTGCATTCGAAAAATAATTATTGACTATGATAACATTTTGAATCGGAACACAGAATTGCTTTATGGCAGAAATAGGCAGCTCAGTATTACGAACCCATTCGTGAGTTGTTGGGAGTTCGTTTTTACCATTTCGCTTCGTCGTGGACAAACGTATAGTTTTTTTTTGTATCACAACTAATAGTTTATAGTAGAATTTTATAATACAGACTTACTTATATAACTTATAAAGTCCATCAAGTTGAGACCTTTTGAGTCTGGAATAGAGGTGGTTGATGTTATGTAAAGTATTCGTCCCTTTCCCGCTGTTACGCCACTCTGGCTTCACTACGTCTTGGAGACGGGCCAGCTGGATCAAGTACCTTTGATCTTCCTGAAAGAGTTAAATAAAAATTAATGTATAACACAATACTGTAAAATCGTACTCGCCATGATGGTGGAGCTTGCACGGGTACCACTATTCATCTACTACTAGTTTGAAGAGTAGGACAGACATTTTACATTATAAGGACTTCGACCTCATCTCTTGAAGTTAGTGGCTGAATGTTGTGAATTCCTTGGGCAGTATTCATGTAATGATAAGTAAGCTCTGAGCTCTACTGTAATAAAAAACACAAAAATGTAGTCTATTCTTGAACTATACAAGTGTCACCGACCGAGCACATCCGTTTTTGGTTAGCTTACAACATACAGGGTGTAAATGAGTATGTCCAAATTCGAAAAAGGAATAAAATACAACTCTAGAACAAACAAAAATATTGTTATATTTTTTATGATTAAATACTTTTTTGGTAAGTATATTTTTAATGAGCCACAGGAAGGCAGTTTGCAATAAAAACTCAATAAATATTTTTGCAAAGAAAAATATTAAATTATTATTAAAATGATAGTAATCACCAGTACTTTAACTGGGATTTTTTGTGGGGTGTGGAGAATATCTCTAACCTGTAACACCCTGTATAATAATAATAATAATAATAAATAAAAGGAAAAATCACGTACGGTCACCCCAAATTAGGATACCCTGTATTATAAATATCAGAGACTGACATACATACTTAAATGTATACATATATATTATTATAGATAATAAACACCCAGACAACGAGCAAACAAACCTGTTCATCACACGAATGTATGTCTAACACGGAAATCGAACCCACGACCCTCGGCGCAATAGACGGGAGCGCTAACTACTACACCATCGAGTCAGTCATTTATTTTCGGAATGGCAACAACACCTTTAACGGCTTTAACACACCCTGTATATATTTTCTGAATAGGAACACCAATTTGTCTTCGGGACGACCGTAACGCTCCACCGGAATGGTTTTACAATAAAAACAAACGTCCCTAACTGTTTCGGTTCAGTGTTTAACAATATCGCTCTTGTCCACGAATCGCGGTCAAATCGCTGTGGTTGAACGGCTCCGATAATTCCGCTTTTTGATTAGTCGATATGTTGTTGTTGGCAATAAGTAATAGTTATTGCCAACAATATAAATTGTTGTCAGTGTGTCAACTGTGTCATCGAAATTTATTGATTTCACTAAACGGGACACAGCGATTATCTCAAATTGAACCAAAAAAATATTTATCACTAAAGTCAGGGTTGATTTTAGTATTGGTTCTTAAATAAAGCTGTAAATAATGGAACGCATTTAAAAATATATTCTTATAGGTTATGTTGAAATAATAATATTTTTTTTTTTTTTTTTTTTTATGATTGAAAGTTTACTGGTGGCCCGAAGGCCTTTCCAGTTTCACCAGGACAGGTGGGCGAGCAAAGGCTCAGCCAAGAGGGGTGGGATTTGCTAACAACTGCCCGAGCGCCTCCGAAGGAGACCTAACAACTCAAGAGCAATTGTTTCGCAAATGAATCTACTACCGGATCGGAATCGCGACCCGCTGAGAAGATCCGGCGAGAAACTCAGCGGGCTGATGCATGGGTTAGGTTGCACGTCGACCTCTTTGTCGAGTTCGACGAGTACGGTTACCGAGGTCCCTAAGCCTGCTCCTAGTGTTAGAACTGAAGGCGTCTAATGCAAAGGTTATTGGATCTGATGGATCCGTAAGGACGTGTCTAGGGCGTCGACGGTGACTGGCTCCTGCATGATCAGGATTCGGGGAGTAGTCAGCGGTGGCAACGATAAGGCGATTATCATGACGCATAGCCTTATCGAAGTATCGTTCCGACGCTGACTTAATGTATTTCCGAATTGATTCGAGGCCCAGGTCGTCGTGTAGGTCAACGTTCCTCACGAACCACGGAGCGCCGACAGCTAACCTGCAAAAGCGGGATTGTAGGGATTGGAGGGTGTCTATGTGTGTGCGGGCCGCGTGAGCGAACACCACACTCGCGTAAGTCATGACGGGCCTTATGCAAGTTTTGTAAAGTGTCACCTTGTTCCGAAGGGACATTTTACTCCGCTTACAGATCATGGGATAGAGTCTACCGAGAATAAACGCGGCACGGTCACGGACTGATTTTATATGCGGGCGGAATGTCATCGATGCATCCAGGGTAACGCCCAGGTACTTGACCTTCCTGGCCCAGGGTATGGGTTGTCTAAAGAGAGTAATCGGGGGTGTGAGATTCCTCCTCCTAATCCGGGAGGAAATCCGTGTGGAGCTTCCCCTCTGAAATAGCACCGCAGTACTTTTCGCTGGGTTGATGTCTATGCGCCATTTTCGGAACCACTGTCCTAGGGCTAGGGCTGCGCTCTGAAGCTTCTTCGCGATTAGGGACTTATTTCTACTAGAATAGTAAACAGTCGTGTCGTCGGCGAATAAAGCTAAATGGGTCGGCGGCGACCGGGGAATATCGTTGACGAATAAGCTAAATAGGAGGGGTGAGAGGACAGAGCCTTGCGGGACTCCAGCTGTGAGAGGTCGTGGGGAGGAGCGGGTTCCCTCGACTCGATATCGAAAAGAGCGGTTCGACAAGAAGTCCCGTATGATGAGCACGAGACTATCCGGCACGCCCATGTTGAATAGTTTGAAAATCAAACCATTGTGCCAGACTTTGTCGAACGCTTTTGCGACGTCGAAGAAGAGAGCTCCCGTGTATAACGGTTTTGGTCGATTAAGCCCCACAAGAATGTGCTCCGTGAGGCGGTGCACCTGTTGAACGCATGAGTGATTTGTACGGAATCCGAATTGTTCATCGATGAGAATGCCCTTGGATGAGACGAAATCTCTGAGGCGCTTGTAGAGCAGACGCTCATACAGCTTGCCTAGAGACATGAGGAGGCTAATCGGGCGGTAAAATAATAATATATCGAGGGGTATGAAAAGCTATTTGGCTTACGGCAACATTTCGCGACATTTATCTTTGGAATTAATTAAAACTTTTTGGCGAGGAGTGATGTTGTGTGATTTATTTTATTTGGTCTATTTAGTGTTTCTTCAGGTTTAAAATATGTAATGACGGTGGTTTATTAATTGTTTAGTATATGTGAAAGTGCACAATTATGGGAAAATCAAACAAAGCCGCTGAACGTAACTTCTCAGGATCTTCCAAAAAGTCCACTGAAAAAATCTCAGTAAATTGGTCAGTAAATTACCACCATTTTACTGAGATTATATTTCATCCCATATCATCTCATTTCATTTTATTTCATTTCATTTAATTTCATGCCATGTTTCATATTAATCAAATTCATTTAATTTCTCTTCATATTATCAGTTGTCATAAAAATAAGAATATAAATTAAATATCTTAGATATCAGGTCATAAAATCCCCTAAAAATTGTTTTTTAATTAAAGGTGCGTTTTATTTGGTATTAGCATCAATAGTTCGATGTTTTTAATTGAAATTCTATAAAGTTTATTCCATTCAAATAGCGCTAAAGTATTTTTTGTTATTATATAATTTTCCAAATTTTAAACTTTAAATGACTCTCCTGCAAAGTTGCAGAAATATTGCTTAAGCCCATCACCCCTCGATATATTTTACATTCGGTTTTCAACTGAACAACTCACGTCTAAGGTCTCGAACTTCAATATTACATCGAAGGCGAATCTGCAGGGTGTGCAGAAATCTGTGTACGGCGTCCAGTGCATGTCAAGGGATCGCCTAGCTCTTGTCTCGTCTAGTACATACGATACGAACTCTTCGAACACCGGATATCGTTCCGTTGGTACGGGCTTGTTCTGTGACTGTAATAATTAAATTGTAAAAGAAAAATAAATAAATTACGAATTACAAAATTTCATAAATTACATTTTCAATTTAAGATTCTGTTTTTCATGCTACCCATAACAAGCTTCTTGTACAAAATGCGTATGTTATTTGGAGGTTTCTAAATTCATTACAGCAAAACATCTTACAGCAAATGATACCCAAAACAAAATTACTTATAACTAATACTATTAAGAAGAACACTTAATAAGAAGTCTAACCCGGCGACGCTGATGTGGTCTCTCTAGACCATCAGCTTAGGTAGGAAAAAAATGGATTCCTGAGCGTTAAAAAAAAAGGTAATAAAAAATAAATTAAGATTATATCACTTATTAAGAAGCATTAAGAAGAACACATTGAAGTGGCAGTGGGCAGGACACATTGCTCGTAGAACGGATGGCCGTTGGGGCCAGAAAGTTCTTGAGTGTCGACCGCGTACCGGAAGACGTAGCGTGGGTAGTTCTTCCACAAGATGGACCGACGATCTATCGCGGTTCGCGGGGATCCGCTGGTTGCAGCCAGCGCAGGACCGGTCTTTGTGGCGAGGCTTGGGGGAGGCCTATGTCCAACAGTGGACGTCTGTGGGCTGATACGAAGAAGATGAACACTTACTTTTCTATACTTCTTGATAATCATGCGCCCCATTTTATCGTGAAACGATTTAGGCCAAGCGTGTACAATTTTGTCATTGTACGCCGAAGCTAACCTTTCTAATGGGTGTCTAACTATTAGGAATGTTATCGAATCAGGTTGTGCTTTCTTTATCATTTCTATTGTAGGCCTTGCGTATTTCCTTCTCGCTAATACCAGGGGGACTTCTTTGGTTTTGTCAAGGAAGGCAGCGGAATAATTTGCCATCAAATTGAAGTTGTACATCCACGAAGTTGAAGCTGCTTTAAATATATTACACCTGAAAGGATTGTTTTTATTTGATATTATTGTAATAATATAGTGAATAAAGTAATGAATTGAAAATACTGTTTTTAAATTTAGTTATTGGCTTGTTACTGTTGTATTAACCAAATCATTTCATTTTGTTTTACTTTGAAATTTTGATGAACAACTTAATGATATTTTTTGGTGCAACATATTTGCACGTCTTACCATATAACGTGGTATTGTCTGTTTATCAGATACTCCCAAGCATTAGCTTTTTGTCCACGGCTATCGAGACCGAATCTTGAGCACCCGCTTCTAAGGAACTCACGTCTCGCTTCCATTCTTTCGTGAACCTCCATGAACTTTTCTCTGGTTAGGAGACCATCGTCATGAGTGCCGTTGTCAAATATTAACTGTAACAAAACAATGTGGAATTTAATATAGGCAGCTATAATTTTCAAGAGCTCTTTATGGACTGGTCCTTTAGTGATGTTATTATAGTTTTTAGGATTTTAGGATAGACGATCATTAAATACGTTGCTACAGTTTGGAAATCATTATGTAATTAGTATTTGGAATATATCGAAAACTGACTTGATTGAATTTGGATTTTACTGGGATAGATTTGGTAGATTATACATAGGTAGTTTTATAGCCAAAAATAGTAGCCAAAAAGTGTAAGAATGATCAGTAACCCAAAAAATTCCATTAAAGTTATGAAATGATACATACAATGTATTTAGTGACATTAACCTAAGATAGACTTATAGTGATATTAACACTAATTGCTATGGTACACTTTATGAAGTTATTTATAGCACGGATTCTCTTTTCTTGAATTTTTAACAATCTTAATTGCATTGATGTAGTTTGTACCTGTGCTGGTGCTTTGCGAAATGATATTTACAGTATTGTTAAATTGATAGATTTTGTGTGATTCAAAAGATTTACCTCCGTAAAGAATTTTGAAGATATAAAGTACCTAATTCCATTTAGCTAATATGAGAAGAAAAAAAATCCAATGTATGATTTTCATAACAAAGCGTGTACCTACTGTATTATAAAATAATATTATTATCTTTTCTAAACATATATTTTATATGGATGAGCTTATAGGTGGGCAGCTTGTAATTGCAAAGATTAAACAAATATTTTTGTATACATACGGAAAAAACCATAATATTTTACATACTATTTCGTTTTAATTAGTTTAATTATTTAGTGTTGCGTGAATAATGCGATTATATTAAAACTGTTAATTAATTAACATGATATCATTGCTGTCATGAAATGTTTGATATGGGTACTGTAAGTATAGAGTTTCGTTAGCTATCACAACCTAAATCATTGTTGTTTTGGCGGCCTGTTTTTGTTTAATGTACCTAGTACGCAATTATTATCTGAGCACATTGTATTTGAAAAATAATTATTTAAATACAGAGTTCATTGGTGTTAATCTATGTAGCCATCCGTGATATGATTACTTTTTGTATTTTTGTACTTTAAAAATATATTTAAAGCTAATACGAATTGCTGCGATTTCTCGGCTCTTTAGTGAATTTTCTGCAAATTTGTATGCGTAAGCAATCCATGCATAGATACGTAACGTAGGTCGGTTCTGATTAAGTCACTTTCACTTGGATTTTCCCGGCGAGATGCACTCTCCATTATGTTCGCGATAGGCCCTAGATGATAAATGTCGTCACATGTACTAGTAACAATATTAGTTAAGTAGGTACTACGTACAAAATCATACGCGAGAAAAAATAAATAAAAAAAGAACAAAACCAATATTGTATTCATTCAATCTGTTTACGCATTCGTAAATACGTCGCCTTAAATTTTTAAGTAGATACAGCGTCTCGCAAATTGAGGCTAAATCTTTGGTAGCCCTACACATGGTATCTTTTGATCTTTAATCAAATTTAAAAATAGTCTAGTCATTGATTAGAACCTCAAAAATGACGCAACTCTTTTGCATTGTACACTATGTATTATAATTGAAAAGTGTTTCGCCTGAGGTAGTTTTAAATTACAGGCGATTTTTTTTTTAAATTCTGAGCCTCAAATTACACGAGCTCTCTTTTAATTTCCGAAGAGTTAAATCTGCTATGAATATGTACGAAAATCTTCTCGTTTAAAAAAGAACAAATCTTGAAGTGACAATTAGGAACGTACATAACGAAAAAAAAAAAACGGTCTCATGGATCCCGTTGTCCATTGATGCTTTTTTAAATACGTGGTAATAATTTTTTATTTGTATATTTATTTACATTTATTCAACTGTCGATTTATTTTATTTGACAAAAAATAAAAGTACCTGTATATTAATACGTGAAGCAAAAACGTTGTATTGTAATGTTTTTACGAAAATTACGCAGACAGAGGAATTTGAAATTTCCCACACTTATAAAGAATATAGAGAAGGAGTGCAGAATGTTAATATTTGATTAAAATTATGCATAAAATATATTAAATCAAATAAAAAAAACATTACACACACTATCATTAATTTCATACACACGCATGCATACTATTTGTTTATTGTCAAACTTTTCTTACTGCATATACGAGGGCTACACTAAAAGTATCGGGAATGGAATATTTCCACTGTTTCTGTCATATTAAAATCTTTTTAATTGAAAACTCCTTGGTTTTAAAAATCGAATACGAATTACGAATCGAAATTATTTATTTAAAAAAAGATTCTCGGTCTTGTCACGAGGTTTTGTCAAACTTGTTTAGTCGTTGAGAAAATGGAATTGACTCGAGAAAATTCAAGAGCGATGATTTATTATGACTTTCGAAGTGGTTTAACACAAAAACAGTGTGTTGACCGGATGATTTTTGCATTTGGTGATGAAGCCCCATCCAAAACCACAATTTATCGCTGGTTTGCTGAGTTTCAACGTGGACGTGTCAAGCTCAGTGATGATCCCCGTCAAGGTCGTCCAAAAACTGCAGTCACCCAAGAAAACGTTGATGCTGTGCGTAAGCTGATTGAGGAAGATCGACATGTGACATACCGCGAAATTCAGGCAACTTTAGACATTGGCATGAGTCAAATACAAATAATCTTGCATGAACAATTAGGTGTAAAAAAGTTGTTTTCCCGATGGATACCGCATTCGCTCTGTGAAGAGCAAAAAGCGGCTCGCGTTACTTGGTGCGTCAGGAACTCTCGAAAGATTCCACGCAGGATCCTCAAATGCTGTAAAACCAGTCACGAGTTTGGGTGTTCGAAAATGAGTTAAAGCCAATAAAAATTGTTCGTTCACGGAGTGTTGCAAAAAAAATGGTGGCCACGTTTGTCTCCAAAACCGGCCATGTTACGACTATTCCTCTTGAGGGACAAAGAACGGTTAACGCAGAATGGTATGCTAGCATTTGTTTGCCACAGGTCGTTTCTAAACTCCGTAAAGAGAACTGCAACCGCCGCATCATCCTCCATCACGACAATGCGAGTTCTCACACCGCGCACAGAACAAAAGAGTTTTTAGAGCAAGAAAACCTAGAATTATTAGACCATCCGCCGTACAGCCCCGACCTAAGCCCTAATGATTTCTATACTTTCCCTAAAATAAAGAATAAATTGCGTGGACAGAGATTTTCATCACCTGAAGAAGCTGTGGACGCCTACAAAACGGCCATTTTGGAGACCCCAACTTCCGAATGGAATGGTTGCTTCAATGATTGGTTCCATCGTATGGAAAAATGTGTCAAATTTCGCGGAGAATACTTCAAAAAGCAGTAAATACATTTTTAAATAGTAATGTTGTGTCACTTCGTTAATTCCCGAAATTTTCAGTGCCGCCTAGTTAGTCTGTGTTCAAATTGAGAATAGATTAAATATTGTTTGTCTTTATTAATATTTGTCTAAAGTGTAGTCTTGGCGAAACCTGTGATTATCGAAGTCTTTGACAATAGAATTATAATAGTGTACAAACTTATAATTTCAATTGATTATAGTCGAATTCCGACTACCGGGAGACCACTAGTCTCAATTAAAAGGGATGAAAGAAAAATGTATTTTTTGAAAAAGAAAATTGTGTAAAAAATATTAATTTACATAAACAAATCGTCAATAATTGTAGTTTTCGTGTTCTTATCTCGTGAAACTGCAGCCGAACGAGAAAGGAGGTAGCAGACGCTCCTCTGGTGTAATGGAATCTTTCAACGTAATCTTCACCAACATTCAAGACATCCGATTAACTTTAAAATTCGCTCACGTATATCCTTATTAGGATCACCGAATAAAACAATAACTATAATTTTTAATACAGCTTCTTTCTCAAGCGTAATTTTTTTCAATTTTAAACTCTATGCACTTTTATTTATTTATTGTTTACATGGGTGGACGAGATCACGGCCCGCCTGGTGTTAAGTGGTTACCTGACCCCATAGACACCTACGATGTAAATGCCGCCGCTTACCTCGGGACCTTATTTTGAATTGCGTGTGAAGATATAAGTAAAATATAATTTTACGGATCATCATTCATTATCATTCTCCTGCCCTTCTTCCAGTCACCTGGGGTTGACGCAACATGTTTTCTCCTTCCAAACTCCTCTATCACATACCATTTCTTCACTCACTCCCCTCTTACACATATCGACTTTAACGCAATCCATCAATTTTTTCTTAGGTTTGCCGCTTACTCTAAATACAATTTTAACAATGTGATCCTTTTTATCATCGTTTCTGACACGGTTAAGCACTGCCATCTGTCTTTGTTTTTTAGTAACATTTAAAATACATAGTACCTAAATATATATTAAAATTTTGTTAATTTTTTATTATTAAAGCTATTCTTGTAACTAAACTAGTCAGTTAATTATTCACGCTCGTGACATGCCTCTTATGGGAGGGGCGGAGCCGCGTCATCGGCGCACATATCGGTACTTTCCTGGGTTACGAGCATCATGTCAGCTATACTTAGTAGTGACAATTAACGTGATACTCGACTTCTACAAGAGCGCTTTTTGGTTTCCGAATAAATCAGTCACCGCGGGCCTAGGATAGGGATCCCGCACAAAACCTGCCCCCTCGTGGTCTCTTCTGAATGTCGATTTGGGGACCGGTGAGGAAGACCCATGAAGATAACATGTAAGGAAGATAGAGTAAACATGATTAGGTCTAACCTACGCTGGTTCTAACAAACGATGATGACGACCGTCTGTTGCGTCCCCTGTGCTCAGGATGGCGGGCAGACCTTTGCTCAACGCGTCACTTTGGTCCCAATCTGCCTCCGGCGAGTTATGGTTTGTCGCCGGCTAGGATAGGCTGTTTTAGTCGATCCTGACAAAAAACGAGTGAGCAAACAAGCTCACGGTCACTGAAGGTCAGTAAAGTCGTGATCTTGAAACCGAACAACACTTATCCTACCTTACGAGGGGCAAAAACAACCAAGAAAGTTGTGCGGACATTTGTGTTTTGCCTTTTACATAATTTTATATTTTTTAATTAGCAAAAATCCAAAAGTTTAATTATCAAATTTAACATTATCCAAGTCCATTATCAAAGTTAACGAAGAGTGTTATTATACTAATTCTACTAATGTCGTCATCAAGGGATAAAACGTCCGGTACATTCGTATCTAGCGATGCACCGATGTTCGCATCTGCTGGAAAGTATTAATTTTTCTAATGAAATACGTACTTAACAAAATGTTCACAGTACTTTCTTTCACGGTTCTTCTTTTACACGGACTTTCGTAGTTACTTGGTGGTAGGACGTCTTGCGAGACGCATGGGTAGGTGCCACCACTCTACTTGTTTCTGACGTGAAGCAGTAATGCCTTTCGGGTTGAAGGGTGGGGCAGCCGTTGTACTGTAAATACTGAGGTCTTAAAACTCATGTCTCGAAGTGGATGGCGGCATTTACGTCGTAGATGTCTATAGCCTCCGGTAATCACTCAACACCAGGTGGGCCGTGAGCTCGTCCATCCACTTAAGAAAAAAAAGGCTAATTCGCTTCTTAGCAGATTAATCACGAACTATCAGCATAATTGGTGAGGATATAACAATTACCTACCCATAGTTGCATTTTAATTATTACTGAGTGTATCTTAGATTACAATGGTGCAGATCTCAATAGCCAGAATACCATGTTTTATAGAAAAACAAATATATAATTAACTGCTAGCTGAGTTCGAAAAAGTTAAAGTTTTTAATATTAAAGGTTAATTACAATTTTTTTACTAAAATATCAGCGAATTGTTTTATATTTGTATACGTATTCATTAATCGTGGTCTGTAATGTTAATTATCTCGTTTCCTTCGCCCACGCAAGTCGATGCACTGCCGAAGTGAAAGTAAACACATACCTATATGAATACGTTCGCTTTTTTTCGGTTTTTATATTTAATTTATGCAGCAGCGAAAGTGTATTTGTTTATTATTTTTCCAAGCAAAACACTTTTAGTTTTGTTGTTTGTAGGTAAGTATTGTAATTACATTAAACATTACGTTACTGGTGGTAGGACCTCTTGTGAGTCCGCACGGGTAGGTACCACCGCCCCGCCTATTTCTACCGTGAAGCAGTAATGGGTTTCGGCTTGAAGGGTGGGGCAGCCGTTGTAACTACACTGAGACCTTAGAACTTATATCTCAAGGTGTGTGGCGCATTTACGTTGTAGATGTATATGGGTTCCCGTAACCACCTAATACCAGGTGGGCAGTGAGCTCGTCCACACATCTAGGCAATAAAATAAAAAAAAATAAAAAAAAATTGGTTTGAATGTAGATTTGTGTACATTTATTATAAAGTACGTAAAATGCTATTTGTGGTTCACTGCAATTGTCTATAACAAGCTTAATTTTCTAAACGACAGTCAACGGCTCTGCTAAATTATTAACACTTAAGCAAGATCGTTACGATAAGTGTCCCCCCTACATAACTCCACCAGTTAATCGGCTCGTATTTGAAGAACAATCAAACTCATTGGATCGTGTACATACCATAATTTTCCCATCACGCGCGGCCACATACCTATCTGGATTTTCAGCTCCGGTATATCGTTAATGACTCAACTGCGTTACACCTCAATATAATGATCGGTAGCGCGGATGACCAAATAAGTGATTCATCGTTGCCATTGTGGATCGGGTTTTGGATCAAGTAATACTTGACGGTTTACGGGCCTTTGCGAGTATCACTGATCCATGTCCCCATCGTCATACTTACACATACACACACGCACACACACACACCCACACACGCACACACCCACACACTCACACACACACAACACACACATACAAACACACGTACGTACTACATTCTTACAGATCGCTCTTCCTGGTTAACTTACTTTACCTGGTGACCTAGCACTGAACCACTGACTTTTATAACACAGGTTTTCCTAGTAGGTATATAATCAGGGAATATTATTATTGTGTACCTCATAAAAAAGCCATCTATACTATTATACTAGTGTTATAAATTCTTGTACGTGTTTGTATTTTAAGAGGCTTGATTAAAATATTATTATTATTATGTCTTTGGATGTTTTCCCTATATGTGGGTCGCAGTAGCCGTAGTTGAACAACTTGCTCGGCTTAAAGTATCCCGTTACTGTTTCCGCGGGGATCGGACGCTTGGCAACCGAGCGTCAATTGAGTTATTTGCTTATATTTCAACTCTCATCTAGACAAACAGTCACAGAACAGAATATGGGCATGATATTGACCGAAACACATGCCTACAAAAGATAATTGATTAATGTGATTAATCTAATCGAAGTTATGTTCGCTTAATTAAAACAGGCGGAAGTGTTTTACGGTATAACGATCCAATTTAGCGGCTTTACTCAATTCAGTTCAATACAATCCGAGCAATTTTCAGTATTCAGACCGTTGTCCACTAGATCTTGTTTGCCGCGAAATGAATAGTGTATTCAAATACACAGCTATTCTAAAATGGCAAATGCTTCATAGAGTAATGTAACTTTTAATGCACGACTTTGTTTAAAACTCTACAAGAAAGTCTAGTTTTCATATTGAAGTTAAGAAAAGTATTTTCATTATTATTGTCGCGATGGCCAAATACGTCGTATTTAAAAAAAAAATTAGAAGTACATTGATTAATGTCAATTGTGAACATATTGTCTGCCCCAATATAATAATAGTTCCATTCGTACTTAATGACAGAAATATCCACTAAAATCGATGACGAAAAACACTTAGAGTATTTACTTTGTAAGTTCATATGAAAAGAATGAAAACAATTCTTTCATTCGTTGAAAGAATCTGAAATGGGATTGCGGCTCATTGTGCTTTATTGGATCGAATCGTGTGCCCCGAGACGATGGGTTCAAATCAAATAAGTTTTCCGTCAAAACGTGCTTAGTAACATTTCGAATGCACTCACGAACACGGAGGGGCTATGCTAAGCTTCTGTTGTTCAATCCCTTTTGTATTCCTTAATTGTGTTTAAACACGAATATGTTTACTAACGTATTTTATGGGTGAATAGTAAGTACTACAGTTATAAAAAATTCAAAACGCTTTTTTTTCCTACCTATGCTGATAGACTTGAGAGGCTATTTCAGCTTCGCCCTAACATGTAGGTGAGCTCACGGGGCTCAAACCGGAGTTTCGCTAGCAGTGCTTCGCAAAATCTACCACCGGATCATAAACGCGACCCACTGAGAAGATCCGGCGAGAAACTCAGTGGGCTGTGTCTGTGGGTACCTTCATATAATCCATACTAAAATACGTGCGACAATAAAAATAAAGTGTACGACAAAAATAAATAACATTTTCCTTAATAAGTTTAATCCGACCGTTCCGTTGAATTCGGAATCTAAAAATACAAAATGTTACATTCTATCGTTGATACTTCCAAAATTGAATACAAGTTCGTCTCCGCATTGAATACGAAATTCGATTTCTTTCCTGTCTACTTAACCGAAATGCGGTTTGAATAAAAACCTAACACGAACACACGCGACCTATTTTCATCCACAACTTGGAATTTTACGAGGTTGTTAGGAGTGGCATAATGAGCGAAGATTGAACATAGGTTGGGTAATGTATTGATTGGCAATCCTCAGTAAATTATGTACAGGTAATGCATTGTATAGAGCAAAATCTGAGATATATTACATTATCATTTTTTAACCGACTTCAAAAAAGGAGGAGGTTTTCATTTCGACTTTATGTTTTTTTTTGTGTTTGTTACCTCATAACTTTTGACTGGATGATTTTGATGATTCTTTGTTTATTAGAAAGCTGACGCTTCCCGTGTGGTCCCTTTTCAATTTAGTCCAGTTCTGATAATGGTATCCATGAGAAAGCCAAATAAGACTTAAATTTGCATTAAGTACATACGTGCGCGACAAATAGATGAATAGCTAAATAACTCAATATCAGGCCAACCGACTTCGATGATTTTTTTTTTAGTGTATATTAACTTGTTTTGGAATATCTTTTTTTTTCTATTTGAAGTCAGTTTTTGTTAAAGCATGTCTATTTACAATTACTAGAGGTCCCGCAGTAGTCGAAATTCGACTATAATAATAAATATATAAATAAATAAATATTTTACTAACAATCACGTCACGTTAACTGGTCCCGTGATAAGTTCGTAAAGAACTTGTGTTACAGGTACCAGATAACGGATATAAATGTAAGATTTTTATTATACACATACATATATTTAATATACATCCATAACCCTGGAATAGACATTTATATTTATCATACAAATATCTTCCCTTGGCGGGATTCGAACCCGCGACCCCCTTGTGTAGTGACCATGTCAATTACCACTACACCAGACGGCCGTTAAATAATTAATTAAAATAATTAATTGGAATTGTAAGTTTGTACACTATTATGATTGTATTTTATACTTCTATAATCACAAATTTCGCCAAGACGATTCTATAAAAAAATATTAATAAAGACAAACAATATTTAATCTATTCTCAATTTGACCACAGACGTCAAGAACAAAAGTTTGACAATAAATAGTATGCATGCGTGTGTGCGTCAAATACATGGTATGTAGTGTGTGTAATGTTTTCTTTATTGATTTAATGTATCTTTTATGCATTATTTTAAAAAAATATTAACATTGTGCACTTCTTCTCTATGTTCTCTATAAGTGTAGAAAATTTCATACTCCTCCGTCCGCGCAATTTTCGTAAAAAGGGATCCAAAATTTATGCTTCACGTATTAATATATATATTTTATATATGATTTTAATAAACGATGTTGTCATTGGACGTTGTTACTACGTATTTAAAGTCATTCTTATTTCAAACTTGTCGTTGTTACTTTAAACCTTAAAACGAAACGTGTTCTCAATGTTATCTTCTTCTGAGTCGGTCTCTTCATTACTGAAGGTCGTGTCTAATCTAAAATGTGGACCACTCGATCCACAATGCTTCCCCACGTCTTCCTGTCCTCGGCGGTCTTTATAGCCTCGGTTATTGGCAGGCCGGTGAGCGTCTTAACCAGATCAGACCAGCGGATAGGTGAGCGTCCGCGTGATCTTCTCCCGTCAACCTGACCAACTACCATCAGCTTCTCCAAGTTTTTGGGGCCTCTACGAGCGATGTGGCCGAAGTACGCGAGAATACGTTGGAAGCAGATAGCGGACAGCCTTGTGGCAATGTTATAGTGTGTTTTTATTCTGCTACGAACGTTAATTACGTCTGCAGTCAGGTCAGGACAGCAAACTTCAAACTACAATAACGCTCAACATATCCGCAGGGCGCAAACAACGTGAGCTCACGCGATTCAATCCGTAGGGTAGGGTAAATAAAACAAAGAACTTTTGTTTTTATTGTTTACGCGCTGTATTTGATAATCAACGGGAGACTAGATACAAATCTCAGTACTGGTGGATGAAACAAGAACGGAGGGATATTCCTGACTGATAACTTGAGATGTAAAGTCGATGTCTCATATGTCAATGTCTCATACGAACCCTGTTCTTTTTAGATTGGAATACGTGACTGATTTGCAACAAAAACAGGAATAATAATGGTGCCTGCGTGTATAAAGCAATCCTCGTTAGTAACCAAAAATATTGCGCTTTCAATTCCATTTTTTTCACTTAGTAATTCTAAAACAATAAATTATTATGAAGCTTACTACTAACTTATTGCATTAACTCTTTTTTTCACTTGTGAATTACAATAACAGTTTAATTAAAAATGTACGAAAATAATCTATATTTTTACGAACATTTTTCAATAATAACAGTATTGAAATGACACGCCATTTTTAATTAAAGTGTTGACGTCGACCGATATGATGGGGTACATGGGATGGTCTTTTACAGTAGGTGTGCAGCTTAATCACAATCTGGTATTCAGACCCAGACCACGAGAAATGAGATACACGGCCCAAATAATGTATTACTGATGGTAGGATCTCTTTTTACTGGTGATAGAGCCTCTTGTGAGTCCACACGGGTAGGTACCACCACCCTGCCTATTTCTTCCATGAAGCAGTCCTTTCGGTTTGAAGGGTGAGGCAGCCGTAACTATAGTGAGACCTTAGAACTTATATCTCAAGGTAGGTGGCGGTATTTACGTTGTAGAGGTCTATGGGCTTCGATAACCGCTTAACACCAGGTGGGCCGTGAGCTCGTCCACTCACCTAAGCAATAAATAAAAAACCTATCCGCGCTATACGTTAGTCAAAATACATACACTAAGTGATTACGTTAAGTTTTTTTCCGAATTCTGTTTTTAGTGCACGATGTTGTTACTATTACATAGGACCTGTTATAAATTGTTTAATTAGTCAAATTGACGGTGATGATGGAAAATACTCGAATCACATCACAAAGTCACAAAGTGGATCACAAAGTCAGCATAGTTTACAATTTTTTCTACGACTCATCAAAGTTACCGGAAGTTTGACAGATCTTCGATTATTTTTAGCAATCCCATTATAGAGAGATAAAAAAATTGTCGAACGGGCACTATGCGTTCGAGTTCATCGGAGCGTTCGCTTGCCATAGTAAAAATATCATCACGACGAAAGACTAAAATTACTTTAGTTAAATCGGTCCACTTGGTAGATGTCAAATCTAAAGTGCCCATTTATTTACGTTTCAAATTATTTTTGGCTCTTTTGCAACGAAAACAGCGATTTCTTGAGTAAATTTTTGTAAAACTGATGTCTTTAAATGCACACAATTCGTACATACAAATGCTATGTTTGAATAAAGTTTTATTTGTATATTATCCACCTTTTATTGTTTTGAAATAAATTGCTAGGAAATATTTACAATACGTCCGCTGAAAGATTTAATCACGCTTAAAGTTCACTTAGACGGCGTTGTAAAGTTGTCCACTTTGATATTCGTAGTTAAGTAGTGGATACAAATAAGTGTAAACTTAATTATGTTTTGACCGAATAATATGAAGGTAATTAGTTACACGTAAAGTGTAAAAGAAAATTTTAAGTTTAATACTAGAAACATATTGTTTTACGGGAAAAGGAAGTCGAATAGAGTAATACAATTCCTTTGTGAAGGAGCGTTCTCTGAATATTAAACAACTGTACTGCGATCCACCAGTTAGGTACTACTGTATGTGTTGTGAGCCCGACAAGTACCTATGCTATGGCTATGTCCCTGGCATTGCTGAAGTCCATGGGCGACGGTAACCACTCACCATCAGGTGAGCCGTATGCTCGCCGGTCTACAAGGACAACAAAAAAAAAAGAGTGCCATCACCCAGCTGATTTTGCCGCGAAGGAATCATGCGTTCGGGTCTCAAGGGGGATAGCTCCTATATACAGTACAATAGAGACCAAAATGTGTTTCTACAATTATCTCTAATATCAACATTATAAGCGATCTGGCTTAAGAGGAGGAAAGATGTTAAAAAGGAATATCACTTTTGAATTATTACAAACTTTTCGGTTCTATTTGATTTCGAGGAAGGAAACTACAATTGAAAATTTAGTGAAACCTTATTTTTTACATCATCGGCACCCGCGTTTCAAAGGAAATGCCGTTACAACATTCGATATAATGATATACTTATTCTTTAGAAGTTTTGATTATTAGAGTACTCTGAATATATGTAATAACCATTAGTGGATCGAGTACGGGTCACTGTATCGTATTAATGACGGACCAAATGCATAACGGTTTTTTTTTACTTGATATTACAGTCATTATTGAAGTTCGTCTAATTGAGTAAGAAGTTAGAAGTTGCCAACGTTTGAATTCGGATTAAAAAGTATAGTTGCTGTTCTAAAGAAATTGTGCCGGAAATATCGCTACAGGTTGGGTGGTAGGTTTCTTAATCGGTAGTAATGGTATTAATCGGTTACTGAATCCAATAGACAGCACGACGTCGATCCCGCCATCTACCTTGAGGTATGAGGTCTAACTGTCAATTGGATAGTATAAAAGCTGTCCTACCCTTCAAACCGAAACGCATTACTGCTTCGGGGAAGGAATAGAGTAGTTACTTACCCGTGTGGGCTCTCAAAAGACGCCCTACCAATAATAACTGGTATTGAAAACGATTATTCTTTATCGTCATTAGGAGGCTCCTTACTCAAGAGCCCTACCCGCTGGTCACTTGGACTATAGACGCCGCCAAAAACAACAATCTATATTTGGACAACGATCAATAGATATCCGGTGAAATAATCATAAGCAGATTCTATATTTGTTCTTACATTTGGTCTATAGGCGAGAAAAAGAAACGAAATTATGAAAACGAAATAGTTTTAAATGATAAACCGTTTTTTTTTTGACGATAGCTTTTCCGTACAATAATTACCAGAAATTATCCATGGTCGTCTTGAGTAGACAACTTTAAAAACCATTGTTGTTATTCGTGTTACGAATTCGACGCGCTTTGAGCTCTCAAGCTGATCATTGAGTACTATGGCTCAAAAAAAAAAAAGATTTTGACACAAAGAGCACACAGCACAAAGAATAATGTGCATGAAATATTCACTGAATACACATTTGACACTCTGACGAAGCCAATTTACATACATAATTCCTACATTAAAGTTAATGCGTTTCACCAGTTTTTTTTAAAATTTTCATTAACATATTACGGAGCTTTAAAACCTAACTAAATATCGTCTCCGTAACCGACACAAGAAAACGTTTTTTTAAATTTAAGTTTACATAAATGAATTTGTCAAACTTTGGAGGTTTGAAGATAGAAGGAGAAAAAGCTTAAGGCACAGAGAGTGAGAAAGAAAAGAAACAGACAACATAGTAACAAAAACAACCAGAATGGGAAAGAGCCCGTACCTATAAGTGTAATATTCTCCTTTTAATTTTTTCATGTAGTTAGCTGATATTTTATGCTTTACCTACGTCTGCATTGACAGCGCACAGACTTCGCAATAATTTAAATAAATATCCTGATAGCATTCCTAATAATACTAGTAGTTACTACTAATACGCACAAGAGGATCAAATCCAAATTCCCTAATTACGTCACACTATTTTTTATTTTCATACATAAAGAGGCAAGCTAAATGTTTCGAAACGACAAACAGTCACCAGTGTACATGTATATCTGAACAGCTAAGTTCTAAGACTTGAGTTCTCAGAAGCTCTCGCAGCCCGACGATATCATCTAAAATGATCTCAAGCGCTCGAGATTGGGCACGAATTTAATTATTTTACGCTTAATTACAAATAAATAAGCATTCAAACACAAAAATCGGATACAGCGGTTTTCATTTTCTGGAATTTATTGCCACGAAAAGTAATTATGAGATCACAGATTATATAAGTTTTTAGATAAAGATCCCGGAGCGAAGTTCTGTTACTGGTTCTAATTTTTTTCTTTTTTTTAATTTATTGATACACTAAACAAATTACAGCCATAGAAATTATAAGTTTAAATGTTTAAAATAACAATCTGGATTGCAATTGAAAACAGGTGCATACAGAAAAATAAATTAACAACTGAACCGATGCCTAAATACCTTGTATACATACACACATACGCTCACACACACACAACCGCACGCGCACACACTCACACATATGTAAGTTACTATCTGATTAAATTAAATCTAATGTATCATTAACTGGACAATATTAATTATTTGAGAATATGTCTAACTAATTTACAATAAGTTATAAATTAGTTAGACCTATTATAACTATGCATATTGGATCTGTTAGCCTGTTGGTCTTCCACAATAATTAGATTCGAAAAAAGAGTAATAGTCTTTAAAAGTACATACTGGAAATTGAGACTGAAATATTGCTATAGCGCACACAAGCAGTAAAGCATTTCGTGTCGTTCCTTCTAATCCGCTAAGCATTCGCATTCGTGTGCAAAGGTAATTTGGAATTATTTTTATGGCATATAACTACCATACTGTCTCTTTATGAAGGCGGCTTAGCATTTTACGAGACTAATATAGCTTGAATTACGAGTTTATGCTGCTCCTCTTAGAATAAACCTACGTTATATTTCTCAGGTGATATTATTAATTTTGATGGGATTTAATTATTTCTTTTTAAGATTTTTTCATTTATTTTATAAGTTTCCAGTTTGCTGAAAAATATGAGTGAACAGTTCTTAAATAAGTAGAGAGGGAAAGAGATAGTAAATACTTTATTATACTTAAAACTATATAATATACTAATTAATAAGAGATAATTAAACATAAATAAAACATAATTAAAACTGAAAATAAGTCATCAGGTAGGATATAATTTGTACAATGTACAAGCGGTCTCATCGCTGAAAGCGGTCTCTTCAAGAAAACCGTTGTCATCTAGGGATATTCTGAAAAAAACACGGCAGGCATATTAGAGTGTAATATTATTAACAATAGCTTTACATTATCAGCACAACAAGATTATACATTACATTACAAGATATTTACGTTATCCAGAGATATTTATTAGATACTAGCTGACCCGGTAGACTTTGTAGTGCCTCAATCGATAAATAAAAAACCTAAGCTTTTGTATAAAATAAACTTAAAACAAAAAAAAGGAATCCGTCCGACAGGGAACACATGAAAGGAAAAACAAAATTGTTATTTTTATTTAATTCCGAGCATTTTCATATTTACTTACCTTTTAAACCTTCTCTGGACTTCCACAAATAATTCAAGACCAAAATTAGCCAAATCGGTCCAGCCGTTCTCGAGTTTTAGCGAGACTAACGAACGGCAATTCATTTTTATATATATAAGATAGTTTAAATCGATTGTTAACACGCGCTAAACCTTAATACGGCTCTGAAGTTTGCGCAACTATCGGTACGGAAGACGATTTATGTATTTTTATAATGATTCATTTAAACTAAACTTTAGATTTAGGCTATTATGAAAACAGATGTATTGTGTTTACATTTTTTTATTTCAGAAATAGATTCGATCAAGAGCACCTGTACGATATTTCGCCATTATATTTACACGTAGCGTAACTTTACTGGCGTTTACTGGTGGTAGGACTTCTTGTGAGTCCGCACGGGTAGGTATCACCACCCCGTCTATTTCTGGCTTAGAAATTGTGTCTCTAGGTGGGCGGGTGGGCGCATTTACGTTGTAGATGTCTATGTGCCCCAGTAACCACTTAACACCAGGTGGGCTGTGAGCTTGTTCACCCATCTAAGCAATAAAAAAAGCGTATCGCATTTAGGTTTTCAGCATACTGAGAAAACGTTTCCTGAATTGAAGACAAACACTAATGATTAATCAATATTTCGGTTTGTTCACACCAAACACGAAACATCTTGAAGATTTTTATGTTTTAATCTTTGATTATATAGACGTGTATATAATCAAAGGTTTTACTGTAGTTTTTGTTCTGTACACTGTTCAACATAGTTTGCACACGCCACTATTTACCACGATTCGGTTTTTACCACGATTTTCACATTAAACAGATTTCGGAAATTTCGATGAGCCGTATCGACACTGAGTTCCAGTGGTAGCACCAAAAAATTAATAAATACAAAAAAGTAGATCTCTCTACTCCTAGCATCATAGTCTTCGGTTACTCCGTGGTCATGGCGCCAACAACATGCTGTAGTATTATAGTGTATGAAACGTAACTAGCCAGGAAAATTAAAAAAAAATCGTAACATTAGTTGACTGCGCTAGGTCAATAATAGCTCCCTGGGTTGCTTAAGAGCTCCATGACCTCTTAACCATACGACATATGGCATCGTTTATCTCAATAAGTAATATAATAATAATAATGATATCATTCATTTTGTGAGGTTGGTCTGAGATGTCGACCTAGAATACCCCATCTCTTCCTATGCGTCTCGTAAAAGATGGCTAATTCACCGGAGAATGAACACCAAGGCTCTCTGAGTATTAAACCAGTGCACTACGATCACTGGTATTTTCTAAGTGTAGGGGGTATTATAAGGCCGGTTACATAGTGGCACTATACTGCCTATTTCTCATCATCATCATCATCAACTCAAGCTGTCTACTGTCCACTGCTGAACATAAGGCTCTCTAACTAATGTCCAGTGCGGCCGGTCCTTTGCCATCTGTATCCAGCGTGACCCAGCGATTTTCACCAGGTCGTCAGTCTATCTGGTAGGTGGCTGTCCCACACTGCGCTTGCCAGTACACGGTCTCCACTCGAGGATCTTTCTGTCCCATCGGCCGTCTGATTTTCGCGCTATGTGATCTGCCCACTGCCTCTTCAGCTTAATAATCTTACGGATTATGTCAGCAACTTTTGTTCTTCTACGGATCTGCTCATTTCTGATTCGATCTCGTAGAGAAATCCGAAGCATAGCCCTCGCCATAGCTCGCTGCGCGACACTAAGCTTCCTAAAAAAATCTTTTGTGAAGCACCACGTCTCGGAACCGTAAGTCATCACTGGTAACACACATTGGTTGTACAATTTTGCCTTATTTTATTCTTGCCTATTTCTGCCGCGAACCAATCATACGTTCCCGATTGAAAGGTAGGAGAGCTGTTATATAATGTAATAATAGGTGGGTGGCAACATTTTAATTTCTATAGGTTTCGGTAATCACTCAACATCAAGGCAAGCTACTTCCTCGTTCACCTTTACAAGAAATAAAAAATAAAATAAAATATATATAAGTGGGATATCGGACTTTTTGGTTAATTCACACTGGCACACTAGTTTTATTTTAAAAGAAGAAAATAAAAATGACAGATATAAGATTGTCATAACGATGTTACGAATGGTATTTAAAAAAAAAAAAAAAGATTTTGTTGTTAAACTAAATATCCACTAAATTTCGCCATACCATCCCACATATATATAAACATACCAAATCCAGGAAATCATATCTTAATAGAAATAATTATATAGTTACTTCGTTGAAATCTTTTGCATGAAAAGAGATACTAATTAGGTATTTACTTTAAATTGAATTAATTAGTTTACTACAATAAAACTTTGCTCCCATAATGAATATACAATTACTCTGTTTACTATATTTTCATTAAGTTTACTAGGTCTCTGGGAGAAATTGAAAGCGTAGAAATAAATACTGTCCATGTTGATGAAATAATAATTTTCAATATGTTTTTATTTAGCTAAGCTGTTATTTGTGGTGAAGCTTATTGTGAGCACGTTCTATAAACAAGTCGTGACTTCGACGACAGTCATCGTTAGCTCATCCACAATAGTAGAATAGAGATTCAAGGCCCACGGTATTGTATTAAGCGCTTACTAGAGCTTAATAATGCCAAATTAATGCTGCTAGATACCTTGCAACATGAGGTCGTAGACTCAATTGTGTCATATAATGGCTATCTCAACTTACACACCGAGCTTCTTGCGACCGAAATAGGCAGAATAGTAATACCTTACTCTGGTTCGCTCATAACACACATTAGCCTACTTCTCAGTGGGTCGCGATTTCGATCTGGTGATAGATTCGTAGTCGGTAGCCCCAGCAAGAGCTCCCCAGAATCTTTTTTTTTTTTTTTTTTTTTTATTGCTTAGATGGGTGGACGAGCCCACAGCCCACCTGGTGTTAAGTGGTTACTGGAGCCCATGAACATCTACAATGTAAATGCGCCACCCACCTTGAGATATAAATTCTAAGGTCTCAAGCATAGATACAGCGACTGCCCCACCCTTCAAACCGAAACGCATTACTGCTTCACTGCAGAAATAGGCAGGGCGGTAGTACCTACCCGTGCGGACTCACGAAGGTCCTACCAGCAGTAAAAGCAAAAACTCTCAGGTTGAGCCCGTGAGCTCACCTACCCCCGTCCGTGCGTAGCTGGAATAGCCTCTTAGGCTACTAGCGAATAGGTAAGAAAAAAACAGACCTTCTATACTAGTGAAATATTTTCAACATTACCTATATAGTATTTTTTTTCTGTTTTTGAGAGTTGTAGATATAATTAAAACTATACGATTTAATTTCATTTTTCATTGTCATTCTATTGTTTCAGACATTTTGAATACTTTACATCTTTCGTGGTCACGGACGATTAAGGTCGATATTTGAATATTGTGCCAACTACCGACTATTTTTCTCGAACTAACGGTATCGTGAGGTCTGGCAGTTTTACTTGCGTTTATCTGTTTGTTTTCACGATAAGAGAATCGTAGATGTTAAATACTATTTTGAAGATTGAAATCTTGAATCCTTAAAGTCGGAATCTTACCTGAAATCTCTGTGCTTATTACGATAAATATATCAAAAAAAACATACGATATATGACCTCACTGAATCTATAATCTCATAATAAATAAATGATACATGTATGTACATATTCGAAAATCAAAATCGGTCTCAGACCAGCCGTATCGAAACGGACGCGGCGCCCGGATTCCGGAACCGCATCCGGTCTTTTGTTGTTCAAACGGGACTAAATGACGTAAACCTCGTGTCGCCGATCTTTACCGATCCTTAACGACAATTCTTATATAAGAACTCACATTCAGCAGTAAAATAGCTACTTAAATATATACCTACAGAATAAAGTGTGAAGTTTCAAATAAATAGCACTGAACTCACTTCAAATTAGCGTTGCGGTAATATGCGTGCAATTAACTTAGATTTGTCAAACTTTTGTATCGATTTCCAGAGGTTGAAATTATGACGTTCTCACATTAATTTTATGTTGCAGGCCTCAGTATGTATATACAAGTAATAGATTTGGAGATAATGAGGAGTTTCTTTTTTTAACTATGTAGTTTTTATTAGGAGTTTAATAGGCGTTATTAGGGGCATAAGGGTACAGTGGAACATCCGATAAACTATGAACTAAGGCCATAGATATTTAAGTCATTCTCTACCAGTCAAGCAAGGATGGTAAAGTGTGCTTTGGTCATCGAGATTATATTAAACACTAGCGACCCGCCCTCGCTTCGCTTCGGAAACATTAAAACACACTTGAAAGCAAAAAAAAAAAATAAAAAAAAAATTAAAAGAAGTAGCCTATGTTCATCAGGGACAATGTCGGCTTCTAATGGAAAAAGAATTTTTCAAATCGGTCCAGTAGTTTCGGAGCCTATTCGAAACAAACAAACAAACAAATCTTTCCTCTTTATAATATTAGTATAGATATAGATTATATCTCGTAACATTATATCTCGATGGCTTTGGTGGGTGCGTTGCTCTAATGAAAAAAATTTGTAGATCGATTGTGAGTTTTTGGTTGTTTCAAAAGGGTTTATAGCTTTTAAATTGTAAAGAAATTCGAAAACTTAATAATAATGTTAAACGGTCAGCACCCGTGACGTCATCCGGCAACAATGCCGTCAGTTTCCGGTCGTTTTTTTGTCGGCGAATCCGACGAGACTCGAATCACAACATCTAAAGTGGTTTTCAAAGTGAATTTTACTTTGTGATTTGGATAAACAAAACACTAAAATAAGACGTTTCTCGAAGTTTTATACTACATTAAAATTTAATGAAGATTATAAAGTCGTATTTCGTGCTTATCTTTGGAATAGACATTCGTAGAAATTATAGAGGTTACATCACATATCACAGAAACATTTGCCGGATGTAAGAATCGAACCTATAACCTTGGTCTAGCACTCAGAGGCGCTAGCTGCTACACAACCAAAGCATTCCTTACTTTTAAAATATAACAATATTCGAAATTCTTATTTAGGTTATCGTAGGTAAGGAGTTCAAAGAAAATAACAAAAAATCCAAATATGACAGTTATCTAGACAAAAATATAATAATAATATATTCATCAAACTGCTCTCTAGTTTCCTGTTTGTATTGAAACATACCACTACAGTATATGATATTGGGTAAATTGTCATAAAGTTGATTTCCAATACTCAGTTTTTACGATGTAGATTTTCAGAAATGCGTACGCCAATTTATTGGAAAAGTAGGCCTGGTTCTTAGCTGTCAGTGTAAAAGCGTCATTACTTTAAACGCCAGTTTCACCATGAATCGTGTTTATAACGGAATACCGTATACAAGCAACATTTGTTCTACTTAAATTAGCATGACATTTGCGTAGTGATGGGCAGTGTAATGTAATTAGTGCCAGTCACGTAATTCTAGATTATTCTCTTTTAGAATCTATATATTAATACGTGAAGCAAAAACTTTGTATCCCTTTTTACGAAAATTGCGCGGACGGAGGAGTATGAAATTTTCCACACTTATAGAGAATATAGAGAAGAAGTGCACAATGCTAACATTTTTTTTTAATATAATGCATAAAAGATACATTAAATCAATAAAAAAAACACACTACATACCATGTATTTGACGCACACACGCACGCATACTATTTATTGTCAAACTTTTGTTCTTGACGTCTGTTGTCAAATTGAGAATAGATTAAATATTGTTTGTCTTTGTTAATATTTTTTATAGTGTAGTTTTGGCGAAGTTTGTGATTATAGAAGTATAAAATACAATCATAATAGTGTACAAACTTACAATTCCAATTGATTATAGTCGAATTTCGACTACTGCGGGACCTCTAGTTTTTTTTAATTACTCGGGTACAGTTAACAACTTATAAGACGATTGACATCAAATCTCACAGCGTATATTTAATTTTAGTATTATATATTTTCAGTTCTTAAAAATACACTTTACACCCAGCTCTATAGACCTTTGTCTGATGTCAACTTAATCAATATACACACTTGAAGTAGGGAAATTTCGAACTAAAAAAAATCTAACGTAAATCTTTTCAAGTTATAGATGAAGTTGCGGTTTGCGTGACACCGATTACAAACAATGAGATCAAGGCCATACGAAACTTTAAAATATGTAATTTAATTTTAAACAAAACAAATCAGTGGAAACACGTGCTTTATCATTACATCATTACATTGTTGCAAGGTCGGTGCCAATTCGTGTGCGTTGATTGATTCTTTATTGTTTATTATATGATATTCGAAGATACGTGCTGCGTTTTCACTTTTTTTTTTGAATCCGGATAAATTAGTTGCAGCACTTGAAATAGCAGCTCACCTTATGTTGGTTGCTCGCGGCTGTAAATTGACATGGTTTTATTGTTACATTCACGGTTTCAACTTAGCGAAAATAGGTAAATTTAAGGAATCTAACAGTAGGTAATAAAAATAAAAAATAAAGATTTTATTCAAAGAAAAAATTGTTGTTAATAAAATTATAAAAAAAAATATCGTTTATTAAAAAAACCTTCACTAAATTAGTGTTCAAAATAACAACGACGTGATTACCGATTTGAGACCAAACGCATGGTTAAAAAGCTTGACCTACATGGGCAGATGAGCTGCCCATCTTGTATCAAACGATTACTGGAGCCCATTGGCAATGCGTCTGGTCTATCACAGTTCAATTTCACCCGCAACCATCATTGTGAGAATGGCAGCATTTAGCTCTACAGCCTCAAGGTTACATTTACAAATAAGTCGGTGGTAGATCGATAAGTGCAATACAGAAAAATCGTCATGGGAATATTGTAAAATTAATAATAAAGACACTAAATAATTATGGAATTTCAAATACAGTATGATATGACAATGAAGTCGTCGTGGCCTAAAGGATAAGACGTCCGGTGCATTCCTATCGAGCGATGCACCGGTGTTCGAATCCCGCTGGCGGGTACCAATTTTTCTAATGAAATACGTACTCAGCAAATGTTCACGATTGACTTCCACGGTGAAGGAATAACATCGTGCAATAAAAATCAAACCCGCAAAATTATAATTTGCGTAATTACTGGTGGTAGGACCGCCCCGCCTATTTCTGCCGTGAAGCAGTAATGCGTTTCGGTTTGAAGGGTGGGGCAGCCGTTGTGACTATACTGAGACCTTAGAACTATATCTCAAGGTGTGTGGCGCATTTACGTTGTAGGTGTCTATGGGCTCCAGTAACCACTTAACACCAGGTGGGCTGTGAGCTCATCCACACATCTCAGCATAAAAAAAAAAAAGAGTAAAACTTGATCGTCAATTGAAAACAAAAACTCATATTAACTTACAATTCTCAGAAACATGTGAGTGGCGAAATAGGAAACACGTATAGCTATATGTTTTTAGCGGCAAGAAAAAACGGCTAGTTAGTAAGCTGACATTTCACACAGCCAACGTAAATCGATCCTACAAGAAACTAATTTGAAGAAATGTATTTACAAAAGGTAAATTGAAAATCGATTCGTTTTTGTTTATCGAATAAGTTATTGCAAGTTACTCACTCTATAGTTCGTATTGATTGATTTCTGATCAAAATTTCCAATACATATTTTGCTCGAAGTGAACGGAGGGGTCACGAAAGGGTCAATTTCAAGCTCCACCTCATGCTCCACCACTGCATATTTCGCATATTCTGCATGTTTTCGTCTATCCTATGTCATCACAGTCAATCGTAGTTTAAATATAGAACTTAAAACCTAAATGTAATTATTCTGAGAATGACATAAACATAAACGATTTATGAAACCTAAGTTGTTGTTATAATTCTCACTGTGTAATATTAGCTGATGCGGTGTTATGCAACAATGAAACAGTACATGCTTTGTACCCTACCGCATCGTGTGTGTAAGCGCGATATGTAATAAGTAAACAATCACAGATATAAATCTTGAACAGCCTACCGGAAAATAGGTTATTTGAAAAGCTATTAAGCTGAGTGGTTTGTTGGCACTTTTAATGTTCTTTTAAAGTTTTACTGGTGTCATGGTATTTTTGTAATCTGAAGTGTGTTTTAGAGGTGCTTTGGCAGTCATGTTCACCATTCACCATTCATGATGGCAAGTATTGATATTGGTTAAAATTGCTCTGGGCTTCTATTTTCATGTTACGTTACTACCTGTCAAGCCGGCTTAATATTTAACAAGTACTTTGACCCACAAGGTACTTTTATGCGATCCTAAAACTCTGCTCTTGTCGACCTTAGACGCCGCTTTATCTGATGATTACTTTTATTTTTGCTAGACTACTTCAGCAGTTAGTCTACCAGCTCAACTCACCGATCGTATTGGTAAACTGATAAGAAAAGCATGATCTATTTACCAGAATTATTCTTAATAAGTCACTACAAAAAATATTTTCAATTAAATTCATAATTGCTATGAACACTATATCAGACTTTTTAACCAACTTCAACTTAAAATGACGAGTCCTCAATGCGAGGTATATTTTATACGAGTACCACACATTTCTAAATTATGGCAATCACTCCTACGCGCATTGCGACAAACAAGACGATGATAGCGAAAAAAGACCTAATATTTAGTCTCGCCCATAAATAGCCTTGTTTTTATGGATCATTATTAAGCTGCTTTTGTGTCTCTATTCATTATACGGTCGAAGACATTAGCTGTAACAATTTGCCCCAAAAGATTTAGTGTCTTCTAAGAATTATGTTTTATTAAAATTTCTGTGTCAAGAATGCGCTCAAGAAAGCTAATCAAAGAGAGGTATCACAACTTTTGGTCAAAAACCAACGATATGATTACTTAATGGGTTCCACTTACACATAACTATCCCTGTAACTCAACACTACTAAACAGTTAATATAACTAAAGAAACGAACGTCTTGTTGCAGCGACCAAACTGGATCTTGGTCTATGATATCAAGTGACGCTATTTTTTGCGGTCCTGCGCTATATCCTGCTAGTGCCAAACTCCTCGGCCAAAACAATAATAAAGAAGTGTCATGGGGCAGTGGTCGTATTGCACCAGTATTTGGCCTTAAGATCAACCCACGCTCATTTCACCGCGGTAAATGAAGCTCATACTTGATCGCAATATCTGTACACGATAATTCATTGTCAGAATAATATGCCATATCTTGTACGAGATGTTTGTACATATTCGCAATGTTATTGGTATTGAATCTTGGAAAACTTGGAAATGGAACCAAAATCTTTCGTTTTTCCAGAGAATAGCGCTGTGAAGATAGACTAATGTTTTGACCGACAAAAAATATTACGGTTTTACATAACAATAAAACCGATATTATGTGCCGAGAAGGAAAACATACAGCATTGTATTATGAAGAAGCAGTGTGTACTTAGCTTAAATTCCTTGTCTATGTCCAACCGTAGACAGTCAATTTAGTTCCATCTTTAGCCGCTAGGTGCTGCCAGCAAGTATAAAGGAAGCGCAGCCATCTTTGATCTTCATAGTCTTCACCAGGGAGAACTTCCTGCAATGCTGTATGTTTTCCTTCTCGGCACATAATATCGGTTTTATTGTTATGTAAAACCGTAATATTGATGTGCCTTTGGAAAACATACAGCATTGTATTATGAAGACGTGTTTGTTATCTGCTGGTGAAATTATTAAGCACAACGCTATGATGAAATAGGTAAAGCCATAATAAAATTATGAAGCGCAATGATAATGTTCATAATTTATATAATTATTAAATCGAAGAAACACAGTTGTTAACTTCCATGTTAATTCAATAATTAAAAAATATTTATAAGTTTATAATAAACATTTTATCTTGTATATACAAGAAAATGTATAAATTGTATAAATGATGTAATACATCATGTAGGAGTAAATGTTTTGAAAAAAAGAATCGTGAGGATCTTTAGGAAGCTCTATTATTCGGTAATAATTATTGTAAACGTTTGGATGATTTGCAATTGCCTCTAGAAAGTATTTCGTCCATTGGTTCATTATCAATCCATCTCAGAGGCTACTGCTGATCTACAACTTCTTAGAGATGCGTTGATGCCATTACCTCGTAAGGTTGAACGAAGACCAGTTTCCAATTACAGTACGGAATGCCGCTTTTGTGACAACACACATAGTTAGAAAAAAGTCCTTACGAATCTTACTGGGCATGTCTTTAGTTTCATGTTTAGAAAGCACTTATGCAGATTATTGACGAAAATGGATTTCAATTTTAGACCCAAAGACTGGTATCAGAAAGATGTTTTTTTCTGTTATCAAAGAAACTGTCTTTAGAAATGTTGAGCAAAGTAAGGTAATTAACTCTGCGTCCAGTAGCCAGCAACATGGTTGTTGGTGTCCTTCAAGCTACATTGAGGCGTGATCTGGTGGCTGGGTTTGAAGAAAACCAATTTAGAAGTATTCTCGGATCTCATGTGAATGGGACTACACTTAGTAAAATTGTAATAAGTAGTTGAATTTTGTTTAGCTATTCCGATGGCTTTTTTAGAATAGCCATTTTTATTAGAGAGCTTGAGAATGTTTGCTGTCCTACATGTATTTCGCCCACAGAAAGTCGACAGCGCTGCTTTATGATGCAGAAGGATTGTTGTATAGGCAAATTTTTCTTTTTGGAAAAGAAGAAAGAATTTGGCAACATCTGCAGACTTAGGATCAATTTTAAAACTGTAGCACCATATGCACCATCTTCTAGTTGCTGGTAAGTATGCTGACAAAGTGGATTGACACCAGCTAATTTTCAATAAATCTTCTTCTGTGTAGACCAGTCTATTATTTGTATAACCTCCCCCCCCTCTAAGCTTTCAGGGTTAATGTTTAACCTGTGGAGGAGGAAGGTTTTGGATTTCGTGTGAGTTATCTAGCGTTCGGGATCTGAGGGCTTGGAAACCCAATTGCTTTCGTTCAGTCTGGGATCACTACCAGGTAGGTTCCCTAGACACTGTTGAAGTGAGTCAGTACTCTGGGGAGAAGGTTGAGAGGAGGAATTCTCCATGCTAGTTGCATCCTCTACGGTATGCTGAAGGTCCAATCTTGGTCGGCGAATGGGTTTATATCCGGATGACCCCACTTTCGAAAAACTTTTGTGGTCACTTGTGGTAAAAAGTGCCATTTCGCCGGTTGATTTCCTCGTGATAGACTGTCGGCTACGATGTTGTATCTCCCCGAGAGATTATAAGCTGACAGTTATCTTGAACTTATCGCTTAGGTTTAAAAATCGAAAGGTCAACGCTAGTGAAATACTTTCAGATTCATTTTGATTGTCACTACCATTGCAAATAGCTTTTTTGTGGGTGAGCAGTTTCTGTTGTTGAGCTGACCATAGACAGGACGTTAATATTTTGTCTAATTGTAACCCCTACCCATGTCCGAAGCTTCCGTTGCCAGGAAATGGTTGGTTTTGTGTCTCGGCAATGTTTGACATGTGGCTCCGCGTCAGCACTGCATTTGTAACCCCTACACATGTCCGAAGCTTCCGTTGCCAGGAAATGGTTGGTTTTGTGCATCGGCAATGTCTGACATGTGGCTCCGCGTCAGCACTGCATTTAATTGTTAACACATGCAGGATGGCCTGTTTTTTACGGGGGTGTTTTTTCTTGAAACTTCGCAAGAAAATTTGCAAGTTAGCATAGATTGATGTAATTCCGTCAGAGTTTGAGCTAGGATGTTGTTGAGTGGCCACTTTATTTCTCGCCATTTTCCATCGAATCCCTAGGCATGAACCAGTGTACTAATTGATTTTTTGTAAGGCTGACTTGGCAGCCCAAATAATTCAAGAGCTTTACAGCTTATGTGGCCTGAAGACTCAACTTGGACTTCTTTTGATGGACCAGGTGGGATTTGCGTAGGTGGGATAACACTCAACATCCCTTTGCACGCTATGTCTCCGCGACCGAGCATGCTATGCAAGCAAAAAAGTGTATTTGTCTTCATGGACTGAGAAAAAGTCGCGTGGGTAGGTTAACATTTGACTTCCCTATGTACGTAAGGTCTTCGCAACCGAGCATGCTATGGGAGCAAAAACGTTTATTTGTCTTGGTGAAACAAGATCAAGTCGTGTAGGTAAGCTAGCACTTCGATTTTGCACGCAATGCCTCCGCGACCGAGCATGTTATGGAAGCAAAAAGGTTTATTTGTCTTGGTGAAACAAGATTAAGTCGTGTAGGTAAGCTAGTACTCGACTTTGCACGCAATATCTCCGCGACCGAGCGACCGAGCACCCTATATAATGGAAATTGACATGCCAGCCCAGATAATCCAAAAGCTTCACAGCTTCTGCAGCCTGAAGTTTCAACTTGGATTTGTTTTGGTCGACCAAAAGGAAGTCGTCTAGGTAGACACTAGCACTCGAGTTCCCTTTGCACGCAAGGTCTCTGCGACCCGCATGTTATAGAAGCAAAAAGGTGTGGCTCTGAAGCCAGACCGAAGGGTAGGCATGTCATTTCATACTAACTCATAAGAAGGTACCGATTCCTTCCTGAAGGTACTGATACTGGTACCTTGGTACTGATGCTCAAGAAGTATCGACGAAATTTTGCGACTGATACTAGAAAAATATTCCTGAGAAATGTTCAATTCTATCATCCAGTCCCCTGGGTGGAGAAAGTTTGGTACCGAGGTGTCCGAAAACAGTTAGGTGTTTTATCTTTACGACCTTGTTCAACTCTCGAAGATCGAAAATTGGACGCATTGATCCGTCGCTTTTCTTCCGCAGAAAAAGGTTTTTTTTTTTTTTTTTGTTTTTACGGTATTTGGTAACCATACATGGTTTACAAATTATTACAATTTTGGTGGCACTCAGTGCCTCCCGTCGGTGTCTTCAATTGCCCCCCTCTGGACTGTGCCAGATGTTACGGACTATGATTGTTTATAATGTTTGGCTTGCCTTTTGTACGAGGTCGTGACAAATAGGATTGTAGCCCTCCGAGGGACTGAATAGATTTCAATTTAGTATTATCAAACAAAAATTCCTCAATGAGTGGTGCGTTGGCAACAGGATACTTTGTTAGAGACCACGGAAATTAAACTTTGACGTCTTATTTCTATCCATACGGCCCTTTTTTCCGTATACAATTTAAAACGCTTTTACGGGTAACTTGTACGACGGAGACGATTTGCCAAAGTTTTCAGTAATTATGTTACAAAGATTATTAGTTTAAATCTGTTGCGTTTTTGTCAAAATTTCCGTATTGACGAGATCAATTTGTTTACAACAATTTTCGTTACATTCAATTGTTACACACAGTTGATGCATTGTTAGATTTACAACGTCACTGACCTGGTGGGATAACGAGCCGATTCGAAGATCGACCGTTACCTTTGAATCCCGTCGTTTCTTACGCAGAGACTCCTTTTGTTCTTTTTCGCTTGACGAGCTGTTCGAACGCGAGGCGTCTCCATCGCGTCACGCCTGGACATCTTCCCTCTCGGAAATTATGGAGCTTGACTCAACATCACCTCCAACAGATGACGTGTGATTCATGACGTCCGATGATAGGATTGGTAAATAATACTCGTAATGATTGCAAAATAACACTCATAGAAACACAAAATAAATATTTTTTGCAATTAATAAGAAGTCGAATAAATATTTGTGGATTTGCGACTTCACAGTACGAAAGTACACAACGCTATGAAGATCAAAGATGGCTGCGCTTCCTTTATACTTGCTGGCAGCACCTAGCGGCTAAAGATGGAACTAAATTGACTGTCTACGGTTGGACATAGACAAGGAATTTAAGCTAAGTACACACTGCTTCTTCATAATACAATGCTGTATGTTTTCCAAAGGCACATCAATAACCAGTTTTATACGATGTTGTTTACTTCTTGTGCAATTTTAATTGATTTATGCAATTCAAGTTTTCAAATTACGACTATTAGAATGTTGTAAATTTTATAGACAAGAATAATAATTACCAGTCAATTGAATTAATACATTATTGCGATAAAATCGCAACGAAGTAATACACTCTAATTAAAATACACAAAAATCATTTAGAAAATGTTTATTTTATTTCTTCTAGCGGAACATTTTGTTAGCTGATAATTAGTTTAGAAACGATACACGTAATTCTAGCCCTGCAGCTATTCATTCAAACCGAGTTAAGTTTTTGCACATTCATGCTTGATTAACAACGCTGGATCGGGGCAATAGTAACAAAAAGGGTGCGTGTACTTATGTAACCGCGTAAGAAGTTATACTTTATTTTTATTAAATTTTTTTTTATTTAATTTTAATCAATTTAAAAAAAAATCAATTAAACAACATCCTCAATCACGCATATTGGACATCCCTTTTCTTGACATCGTATAAATTCGGTGATTCTCGGTACGGTTCGGAAAGTTCACCTGCGGCTATATTCAGACTCGCCAAGTTACGTCGGTCGTATTGTAATGAGCGATTTAGTGGGCAACTTCATTCTGTTCATTTTGTGTCACGGTGCGCGCGCATCGTAAAATTTCACTCTCATCAATTTTTCATAACGCGCCTAAAGAAGTATAACTTCAAAAATATACCTACACAATCACATCTTACAAAAGTTGGACAGCTTGAGAACCATTTTGCATCTAAAATATAATGATAACAAAGCGAGCGGTTTTTTTTTACGTTTATGCCTATTCTTGGCTATCGGAACTCATAGACGTTACAAAATCATCCCGTGGCTTGAAACACGAATGTCGAATTTTCGACTGTATTAGAATAAATACCATCCTTTCAATTCCGGTAGATTGATTGCTTTACGGCACAAATTGTAATCACGCGCGCGATCACGACCTTAGTGGTTCAGTAAGATATTGTCAATTGAAGATTATGGTCGAAGTAGGTAAGTAGCTTCAAAGTAGATAGGTAGTTAAAAATATACAATATTTTAAACTTATAATGTAGATATACGTATATAGATTAGCCGAAACGATACAAAAAAGTAAACAAAAAAAAGGTTTTTGCTATCTCCTTGTTTTACTACGCGCGTTCAACCAACAACCAAAAAAAATGAAATTTGTATTTATTTTTTTTTAAAGTTCATTTTACGTAGTTGTTCATTACATGATATAAATTATTCATAGATTGTGAAAACTTTGGGAGAGAAATAACTCCGAAGTCCGATTTCGAATGGCTCGCATACAAAATATTAAAAGTACAAATATAGGTCCAAAATAGTAAGCTATAAAGCGTTTAATTTATGTATATATGTTTAAGAGTATGTATGTGAATCAGTGTGTATATGCGTAAATTGCTGATATTATAATATGTAGGCATTGTATGTATGCGTATGTATAAATACTGTGTATTTGTTGATAAATGTAAATAACATATTTATTTATTTTCTCAAAAAGGAATGCTCTTATAACAGGACTACACCGCACATACAGTTGAAGAAATAAATAAATAGCGCAACAATCCAAATGGAATGGGATAAGGGATATAGAGTATATTATTATAAATAAATAAAAAATATTATAAGATATATAGAATAATAGTCACAAAAATTGCATAAGCACATTTATGTAATTCAAAATATTCGTTTTTATCTTCTCAAGTAAAAGGACAATGCCCATTTTCTATGGGCGTTTGGGCCCCTAAAAAAAGTTGTCGCGCAATGATGGTTTTAACTTAATTTGATAGACAAAGAAATATCGTTTCATATTCAGAAAACGATTTTTATATTCTCTCCCAGGTTTAAGAGAAATCTGTTTTTTTCTGCAGCTAAAATTAAGTTGTTAATTGTTTTCTTCGAAATCAATAATCGCTCTCATCATTATTTACAGTATTAAATAAGTTAATTGTGGTTAATGTTGCTAGAAATAAGCCCTTACGTACATTTTATTATTATTATATCATCATAATAATAATAAAATGAAATGAAAATCCGGAAGCCGGCAACGATATTGTTGTTGTTGTTTTTAAATTCGCCAATAATTAGGCAAAGAGCGTAGCCTGTACAACCTAGTCTGTCGTAGTTATATTTTTTTAATGTCAATAAAGTGCCGGTGTATCTCTTTTGCTTTTTGGGAGTTTTGACGTCAACTCGATGAATCATTGAGTGAGCGTGAATTTCCGCAGATCTTTTATCTTGAAAAAAAAAAACAGTCACTTCTATGGTAGCCACAGTTTTATCCCAATGCCTCAATAATCGTGAACAACGATTATTGACGTTTAATACACAAAACAACACCCAATTTATATATTATACATCACAATAAACTATTAAAAAAACATTAAAATAAAACTTCAAGTGACGCTTCACTCGGGTTGCTGCCAAAATTCTCTGATCATATACAATAAGAATAGAGTAATGGTAGGCCATTGAGATTTTTACTAATGGAATCATAAATATCTAAAAATAATTATATAAAGTAATAATTATTATTACAATAAATATTGAATTGAACAAAAATAAACTAAAAAGTCTGTGAATTATAGCCATTAGCTTTTTTTTTTTATTTGTTGTTCAAGTTACAGACAACTCTTTCGTTTGGCAGCATATAGGTTTACTATAAGGCTGTATGGGCTAAGCCTTTTGCCTATTGGCGAATTTAAAAACTATGGCACTCAGTTTTGGGGTGTTATCAAATAAGTAATTTATTTTTTTGTAAAACAATGCCAGGGTGAAAGAAATGTTGATACATAAACTAAACAACGTGAAAAAATAAGGCATAGTTTTTCAAGTACAAAAAGTTTAGACATTGTCCTTTCATGCAAATTTAAAATGCGCGTTTATAATAATATTTATTTTCTAAGTTTGTGAGGCTAGTAATTGTAATCTATCATCTGTAAATACGGAAAATAATTCTGCGTCGTTCCTATTTGCCTAAATCAGAGAAGTTCCGGAACAGCACCCTAACACTGTTTATAAGTCAAGCAAACACTATTATTATCTCAGATATCGTTATTCTAAGAATTTTATCTCAATGTATATGTTGTGAGATATAAAACGGGCTATTGAGAGATAGATAAGCGAGTGGATCAGATTTAATTTTGTTGACATTATCCGCCGAAATTTTGTTCTTAATTAAGAAATTTTGTCTTTTTGAATGAGGAATTTCGAAAATTTAGTGTCAATTCTAGGAATATCTGAACAATTTCGTGTACACTGAACTAACATGTGAACCAAATGAAGGTTAGTCAAAAAAAAAAATACCATTGAAAGATTAACACATAAAACAAACCATTAGTGTCGTTAGTCATAGCGTTTACACAACTATAGGGATCCTTGACCTGAACGTGAGAAAGCTCGGTACATATTATCGGAGCTGTGATAAAAATGCATTATCTTGTTCCAACAATTGTTCACACATCTGCATATACATGCATGTCAGCTAACCGTGTCAATGTTGAGAATTTTTTGCATTGACTTGCTAAGAGGCCTAAACAGACTATATATTAGTATATAGGTATATAGACTAGTGACTTAAAAAAATAATGACACTTGTATTTTATGACTTTTTTTTTTTTTTAACGCTGGGGAATCCATTTACGGATACCCGGTCGAGGGGGGTAACGGACCGGGTTATGTCGGACTCCGGCGCCTCCTGAGAGGAAGAAGGGGAGAAGAGAAGAGCCGAGGTCCTTCACCTCCCTCAATTTCTCACAGGAGACTACGCCTTGAAAAAGGCGCGCGAAGCACTTGCCCCGCAGAACGACTACCGACTAAACCCCATCGAGTTCCACCACACCGACTACACGAAACTTACGGTACCGCGATGCGCGCCGAAAGTCTCGCCTTAGGCGGTACCCGTACTAATGTTAAGACGGGATTTCATCCCCGGGAAAATCCCGTAGAACCTCGTCTCGGGCGACACACCGTGAGCGGCGCACAGTGTTTTTTTTTTCGTTGTTTACAAGACAGACACAAAGTGAATGCCGCGTAGTGATTTGCGGTCTGATTATTAGATAGCAAATAGGTATGTATGATTACTTCGTGGATCGCATACATGCGGGCCCATATTATGGCGTATCCGCAAGGTAATGGGGCGTTTTTCATATTGACGGTTTTTTTTAATATAGCCTCGTCTCAATCTATAAACTTAAAATACGTCATTCATAAAAATATATGTATATTTTTATAATCTCTGTTCGTCGTAAAATTTAAATTAATTTAAATTTCATTTCACTTTTGTATGTTAAATTCAGATATGGTTGTTTTATTTATTCGCTATCGCTATACATATTGTAAATCAAGATTACTCATGTAAGTATTCATTAAAAGCACATTTTATACATATATGTACATATATGTAGCTGCGGGCTCCCAGTTAGCTCTACAATACACTAACGATATTTTTATTACCTTGGGATCGTTGTTAGAGCTATTTTGATTACCTTGGGATTATTGGGGTTATTGTTCGTGTTATTTATTATCATCAATCAATGAAATTTTTTATTGTAATAATAGCTAACAGTACGCATTTACAACAAAAACATAAGCGTCAATAAAAAATGCCTACAATAAACATTAAATAATGAAAACCATACTCGTATTTTGGCGGTGATTTGATGGATTATTGTACTCAATCGTTTTATTTATTTATTTTGTAGATAAGATGTTCAATTAGTATCATACGATTTAAACTTTAAGAATGAATATTGGATTGAAGTATTCAAAAGCTTA
The DNA here is from genome assembly GCF_030267445.1 of Bombyx mandarina. Classification (NCBI taxonomy): domain Eukaryota; kingdom Metazoa; phylum Arthropoda; class Insecta; order Lepidoptera; family Bombycidae; genus Bombyx; species Bombyx mandarina. The sequence goes on along the minus strand of NC_143225.1, from coordinate 6,639,358 downwards.
TAATAAACTAGACCTTAGTCTGCATGTTGCTATAGATTAAGATACCTTGTTGGAATTTAGCATTAAAGCATAACCGAGCGATACAAGTCAGCAGAGAAAATATAATTTCTTTTAAGGTTATAATAGTCTTCAAATCCATTTAATTTATATCAACAAAATACAGAATTAATTTGAATCGGCTATCTCCAACCAAATTTTAGTTTTCGTGACCTTTTTATGTTTCTGAATTTTAACAAATAATTAGTTATTGATGTATAAAACTGGGATTGATTTATAAAAATGGTTAGCCCATTGACGAATGTTATACATATTTAAAAACAATATTTGAATAGTGACTTATCTTTATTGAATGCAATGTTTTATGTCTATGCTTCTAACAATTGAGGAGTTTGTGAGCATCTGGGGCCAATTCTGGAGGTCGATAAGGTCATAACTTCCCATAAAAATCCACTGTCATCGAAACTGAACCAACATGTAGCCAAAAAATTCCGTATACATACATTCAGCTTTTTCATATAGATGACTAAATATACATACAAAGGTTTACAATTATCAAAGCACATTAAATGTATAAAATGGAAAAAAATCGCATTAAGCATTTTGTAATAAACATGTGGAAATATTTTGGAAAGTGTTTAAATATATTTATTCACAGAGCTCATTAAAAATCTCTACGTACACATGAAAACATTTCAAATGGGTCTCAAATGAATTTACACGACGCTAATTTCGTCTGCACTCTAATTTGAAAATATGCCAATTACCCGTAGTAGTTAAAACACGACCGTTGTTTTAAGCGGTTGGAATTTCAATACGGGGCAATTTCTATAAATCAATTTCACCTTTTTCGTCAACTTAATTTTGCTACCATCGATCTTGTTTATTATTTTTGCTGGAAACCATTGAGAATTCCTTTCATTAAATTGGCCATTATTCTAATGTGTAAAATGCGTTTGAGTCTCGAACTCATAAAATCTTACTCAAGTATTGTAATGAAATATTAATTCTATAGCTAACCCGCACAATTAAACAAAAAGCGTGCAATTCGTTCACAAGTGAAACCTTCAAAGGTATAACTCTTTCTGTTGCAGGCTAAATGCTATCCATAATTAAGAAAAGTAACTGTCTGTAAAGTTTTCACGCCCAAACCACTGAAACCGGCTTAACGACATTCGGTATACATAATATAGTTTGAACACGGGAAAGACTATACCTGACATCCACTGCTGACTCTGACCTCGGATCTATGCGCACGCGATAAGACTTCTAGTCACGAAGACGAAGCGGGCTGAAAACTAGTACACATATATTGTTGTTTCTTTTTCGTTTCATAGAGTTTCCACATGAGTGAAGTTTTCACTTCAGCAGAATACTTTTTGACGTCACCTATTTATGGTTCGTATGAACTCTGATACTTACAACATCAATAGGATTATTAGATATTCTAACCATTATTGTAATAAATAAAATAGGAAAAAAATGATATAGAAAATTTAAATGCGATAAAATATCACATTTTTTTATGAATACGGGCGTGATTCGACGTTGCAATAATTGAAAGAAACGTGTAGACTTTTTTATGATTGAGGGTTTACTGGTAACCCGGAGGCCTTTTCAGTTTCACAAGGGCAGGTAAGCGGTTAAGGGCTCAGCCAGGAGGGGTGGGATTTTCTAACAACTACCCTAACGCCTCCAAGGAACACCTTACGACTCAAGAGGAGCTGCTTCGTGAATGTATTTACTACTGGATCTGAATCACGACCCGCTGAGAAGATCCGACGTTAAGCTCAGCGAGCAGATGCATGGGTTAGGTTGCACGTCGAATTCTTTGTAGAGTTCGATGAGTACGGTTACCCGGGTCCCTACTCCTAGTGATAGAGTTGAAGGCGTCTAATGGAAGGGTTATTGGATCTGATGAATCCGTAAGAACGTGAAGTAGACTACACGTTACAAGTCCTTTCACGATAGTCGTTTGTCTAGCTATTTTTTAGAGCACACGCGTATGTGACGACGGCTTCTCCTAGCTTCTATTGCTACTTCTGTAACGTCTCCATCATCAGTTTCAAGTCATTGCGTATACTTTCTCTCTTTTAATTTTCTATCTAATTTCCACAAGCCTTTCGCCATATCATCTTGAACACTAATGATGTCCACCAGCCTGCCTTGAACACAAACCTGTAAGTTTCTCTTCCAAATATTTTCCTACAATGCTCCGGTCTGCACTTTGAGAAATCCATTAAGCTAATGTAACTGCAACTTTGACTTTATGTATGACCTATGGATGGAGCTATTTACTTAATGAGCTCCCGTAATCATATACCAATCTGGACTATCTATATATATAAAAATGAATTGCTGTTCGTTAGTCTCGCTATAACTCGAGAACGGCTGAACAGATTTGGCTAATTTTGGTCTTTAATTATTTGTGGAGGTCCAGAGAAGGTTTAAAAGGTTAGTTAAATATGAAAATGCTCGGAATTAAATAAAAATAACAATTTTGTTTTTCCTTTGAGGTCTTTTATTTCTCGATTGAGGCACTACGAAGTCTGCCGGGTCAGCTAGTTAAAAATAAATCTCATGTCATTAACATTTTCTCTAGCAGTCCTGGCCAATCACAACGAAGGCGACTGCGATTGTTTTCACAGATGTCAAACGTTAAAATTAGCACTCGAACAATAAACTGCCTTTCAAATCGTAAAATCTAATGGATGCTCAATAAAATATTTCTATAACAATCAACGTGTGCTACTTTTGTTGAAGGTTTTCGCTTTGTTCTTCTTTATAGTTTTAGAAAACAAATTTTTCATTCGTCATTGTTGTAGTCTTAACTAGATTGATTAATTCTTTATATAATAATTTTAAGAAGACGTCGTCAGCAAATTAAAATACCTAAATGCTTGAGTTCTGTGTTCTGTACCAACTGCTGCGAAACTACTTTAAAAAAATATATATATTGGCTCTTAATAACCTTAATAACCGAACTTAAAAAAAATACCATCGACACATTTGGTTATTTTTTATTTATTGCTTAGGTGGGTGGACGAGCTCACGACCCACCTGGTGTTAAGTGGTTACCGGAGCTCATAGACATCTACAACGTAAATGTGGCCACCTACCTGGAGATATGAATTCTAAGGTCTCAGTTTTTACAGTACAACGGCTACCCCACCCTTCAAACCGAATCGCATTACTGCTTTACGGCAGAAAACTCGTGCGGACTCACAAGATATCCTACCACCAGTAATTACGCAAATTATAATTTTTTGGGCTTAGTTTTTATTATACGATGTTATTCCTTCACCGTGGAAGTCAATCGTGAACATTTGTTATGTAGACATTTCATTAGAAAAATTGGTACTTGCCTGCCGGATTCGAACACCGGTGCATTGCAAGATACGAATGCACTGGACGTGTTATCCTTTAGACCACGGCGACGACAAAAAATATGGGTTGATCTATCTATAACAATCCTTTTTCGATTCACCCGTTTTGTAAATTGACAATTATAATAAAATTAGGTTCTTTTATTTGTTAAGCCATTTTTAGAACGCTTGGGATCTTCACAAGGGCGTGAGAGACAGAACAAAAAAATCGAACTCACAATTAATCACTTTATTTCAAGCGCTTACAGAAATATGTGTTATTTAGTTACAATCGTCATTAACATGCCTTTGAGATGGTAGCCGTATTGAATTTCCATGCTGAAGATGATTGATTTATGAGCGAGAATACGACGACCAGGTCAACCGGTTATGCAAATAAGCTAAATTACGAAACCTCTATCGAGGAAACTAACATTATTTCAAATTACATTGCAAGTTTTTGCGACGCCAATCCTGAGTCGGTCTTTTCGCTGTTTATCTGTATATTAATACGTGAAGCAAAAATTTTGTATCCCTTTTTACGAAAACTGCGCGGACGGAGGAGTATGATATTTTCCACACATAGAGAATATAGAGAAGAAGTGTACAATGCTAATATTTTTTTAAAATAATGCATAAAAGATACATTAAATCAATAAAGAAAACATTACACACACTACATACCATTTATTTGACGCACACACGCATGCATACTATTTATTGTCAAACTTTTGTTCTTGACGTCTGTTGTCAAATTGAGAATAGATTAAATATTGTTTGTCTTTGTTATTTATATTATTTATAGTGTATTTTTTATAGTGTAGTCTTGGCGAAATTTGTGATTATAAATATAAGTATAAAATACAATCATAATAGTGTACAAACTTACAATTCCAATTAATTATAGTCGAATTTCGACTACTGTGGGACCCCTAGTTTATAGATATTCATTTCATTAAATAAATTTACTAAAATATAATGTATGATTAATTAATACTTTAAAATTTTTAATTAAATAAATGTCGCCGTTGACAGACCGTCATTAACATTAGAAACTTGAACGGACTTTTTGGCGGGAACGCGAGGAGTGAAGTTGTGTGATTTGTATTATTTTGTCTATTTAGTGTTTCTTCAGGCTTAAATGTGTAATAACGGTGGTTTATAAACTGTTTAATATCTGTGAAAGTGCACAAATGTGGGAATATGAAACAAAGCCGCTGGAAATAACTTCACAGGATCCTCCAAAAAGTCCACTGAAAAAATCTCAGTTAATGACCACCATTTTACTGAGATTATATTTCATCCCATATCATCCCATCTCATTTCATTTCATCCCAGTTGATTAATGTTTCAAATTAATCATCTTCATTTCATTTCAAAGGTCTTAGTTACCAGGTCATAAAATCTTATAAAAAAAAGAGAGACTTGAACGTCAAGAAATTGTAGAATCCGAACTTGTGACCCGTCTGTTATCAGGTACAGAGATAATAAATACTGCTCGGTCAGGACTGATTCAAAGATGCAATTAATATAAATGTCACGAATACAACATGAAGCGAGCTTCTGTTTAATTTTATTGAAACAAAATTGCAATTGTTTGCAAAATTGTTAGAGAAACTTATTCGAAGTAAATTTGTTATACGCTTTGCTTACAATGTTACGATTTGTTAAATTTATATTAGGATATACTCTGTATTTTATAGAATCATTTGAACATCACGATCTTTAGTTAGAAAATGTGTTGTGATAAACGTTCACAGACCTTAAAGCAGGCTCAATTTTTGCGAGTTTCATTTTTACTACACGATATTATTCTTTCATTGTAGTAAGCATTCGTGAGCGTGAATCAAGGACATATTTGATTAGAAAAATTTGTAGTTGTCTCGGGGGTTTGAGCATCGGTATAGTCGCATCGGTAGGCAGCGGCTTGGTTCTGCCCCTGGCATTGCTGAAGTCCATAGGCGACGGTAACCACTCACCATCAGGTGTGCCGCATGCGCGTCTGCCTACAAGGACAATAAAAAAAAACATCGCTCAATATCACCAGTACGACGGCCGTATTATCCTTTAGGACGTGTAGCTTTTGCTCATATACGCAATTCTGAACTATTCAACTGACCGGTCACTGTCCTCGCCGAAACCATCGCTTGCGACGAAGGGCTCGACGAGTAAATTAACTCATAGACACAGCCCATCGAGTTTCTCGCAGGATCTTCTCAGTGGGTCGCGTTTCCGATCTGTTGGTAGATTCTGCGAAGCACTGCTCTTGTTAGGGTCAGTGTTAGCAACACTTCCGGTTTGAGTCCCGTGAGCTTACCTACACGTTAAGGCGAAGCTGAAATAGCCTCTCAAGGTTTGGGATACTTAACGACGGAGGGAAACTGGAGTCACCAGTTTGTAGGTATACGACAAAGGGCAGATCTTCCTCCGAGAGGGTGATATTTGCTCGGTAGACCGGTGGTCCGAATGTTGTTGTTCGGAACTTGTATATATGCAAGCTTATCTTGAAAATGTCGTAAGCGAGATTAAGGCATCTGTCAAATATCTTGCGTTGTATGATGACTACCTAGTACTGCCACAAAAGCTATCAGCATAGGTAGGAAAAAAAAAGAAGGTTCAACTGAATGTCATGAAAATTCGCATAGTTTTTGTACTATAAACGCACGATCAAGAAATCTATGTTTTACACATAATTAGCGATATCAACATCGGTGTTGTCGCACTCGTGTGTACCAAATAAACAAATCAGGAATAACGGTGAATATTGATTTATTCCGGTGGCATTGTTTTGAGAATGCGCTTAAACTGTACTGTTAGAGTGCTGTAGTATCACAGCTTGCATACAAATGTAAATGGCGTTCGTTTTTCCATTCCTTATGTTCGGAATGAAAAGCTTTCAGTGCAAAGACGACGTCCAGCAGGTCACGAGAAGCTGTATTTTTAATACGCTTTTATTAGCTTCAGACATATGCATGTTTGTAACGGAATCTTTGAACATGATTTTGACCCCCTTCAAAACGTCGGATTAACTCGAAATTTGGTGTACCTACTTATTAAGAAGCAATGACAATTCAATATTAAAAAAATAAATAAAAAATACAAATCTACAAAGCCACTAAATTATTTAATTACTATTTTTTTTTGATTCCGGAAACAAAGCCAAATGATTTCTTCTCTGATGTCTGAGACAATTGTGCAGTGTATGATAGGGATTATTTAAATTCATATTATGATGCCTGATGAAGGTCTAATAAAAGACCGAAACGTTGCTAAAATAATAATGTAATTTGTTATAATAGTCCTATCTTGTCCACATTCCTGAGATACACGAAAAATATTTTATAATAATTATGGACGACAATATTGATAATAATAAATAAAAAAATTGAAATTCAAGTAAAAAATGAAAAATAAATAACAGTTTAAAAAAACTAACAAAATACGCTTTTATAGCAAATAAAATCGAGAAATGTAACGCTTCCGTTTTCTTACCACGGAAAAATTACAAATTTCAAACGCGTATGTACAAGCATTCTCGTTAATAATACGACAGCCTCCAGAACGTATCTCAAAGATAATTAAATTTATTAACACATAAAACAGATCGTCCACGACCAGGTTTGTTATGAAAGTTGATGTCTTGATCTATTTTCGGACGGCCCATGTAAATCAATTTCCCGGTTTACACATATTTTGATTGAGTTCCGCTATACAAAAAACATTAATTAAATATTTTTTTAAACGTGAATTTTCAATACATATTCTCTTTCAAGAAAACAAACATAAGCACGGTTTTCTCGATAAAGTAACCTTACAATGTATACTATGTACAATATGGTAAATAAACAATTCTTGCAATCGATTGAACATTGCTTGTTTAATATTTAATGAGAAAAATGACAGTTGCTAATAATGTAAATTGTCATTTATAACTTATTTAATAGTCGTGTACTTAACCGATTGGTCCATAACAAGGAGTTTAAACTGAAATTACAATAAAATATAATTAAAATATATAAACAAATAAACCCAAAAGACTGTGTAGGGGTTAGCTGAGATATTTGCTTGGAGTCTTGTACGATACTTCGGTATTAGCACCTATATACCCAAAATGAGATAGGCAGTGCTATTGCTATTGTACACTAACAACAGCAATACCAAAGTAATAAAAATACTTAAAATGATTATTTGTCGAGCCTGTAATGATTTAGATAACATAAAATAATACGTAGAATTCACTTAAACAAGAAACTGGTATACAAATAACAAATTATATTTTTTTATTATGAAAAATATATGATTTTCTTAGCTTGTTACATTTTAATATTATTCCGCTTTCGTTAGGTAAACATAAATTACAATTGTAAACCAACCAACAATGTGTATAAACAATATTTAGCACTAAACCATTATATGGGACATGACATAAAACTGTTTTGCAAGAGAACGTACATAATATAATCCAATAAGGAAAATAATTTTAAAATATTTTTAATGTGTTCAGTTTACGAATGCAGTACATGTGCGAAATAAAATACGACATGCACCAATACTTATGTATTCAAAGTCACAATCCACATCATAGAGCCAAGTAACGTTGTGACGTAAAATACCCAAAAGGTAAAAAGTAGAATCGTGTCTAAAAATTAAAAAAAGAATCCACATAATCTCCACATCACATTTATTCTAATCTACAGTACATGTCCGTTTTGTACTTTTCGTGTTCTTTATTCAACCCACGTTCTTTTTTTTTTATCTCGCAACATCGCTTGCTTATAAGATTTCCCTTTGACCTCTAAGTACTTTTACAAATCACGTTCGTATGTACAGAAATTTATTTGTAGGTTTACTTGGAAACGTGCTAATATTTAACCAAAGACGTTATGTAAACCTTCGTGGAGTTTTATTTTCATTTCTCGTCAGAAAGATATTCGATTTCGAAACATTTATTTTCTCAACGCGAACTTAACATTCCACTTAAGTAATAATATCACTGTAGGTACCGATAACATGTTTTCACTTTATCCGTATTAATATTACTGGAAACAATCAAGTTTTTCGAGACGAAATCGTTCTAATTATTTTACACAGAGAATCTAAATAAACTGTTTTTTTTTTCGTTTCGCGCCAAAATACAATCAGATAGGTTAATGAATATTTATAATCAGATAAATTAAATGCACACGTGAATACCTGATAGTACCAAAGAAGCTACTCATAAATGGCCAAGAATTCTAGCTATGAGTTGTAATTCAACTATAGTGGTACGTGCCCGATTTCGACTCCGAAAAATTGACACGTATGGTACAAATGCAAAAGTTTTCTAATTCGTTAATACACATTTTACACTAAATAATACTCATATATAAGATCAGATAATCAAGAGTTCTGGATTCAAATTCACACGTACGCACCCTACCATAGACATCAAGTTAATCGTTTGGGTTGAATAAAGATTAGTTTAACAAGTGCACAGCCGTCATTAGACTTTTAATAAGTATTTTTAGTAAAAATAGTAGTAAAGCATTAGTGCAGTGTTAGCTTGAATTAGTGTCTCTTCTCACACGAACATAAGGGCTTTGTTGTTTCGTCTTGAATCTCGAATCTAGAAAATGGGAATGTTGCAGACTTGAACTACAGAGAGAGACAGACAAGTGATTCGTGTCTGTGAGATCTTCAGTATTCTCCAACAAAGTTCCGAGCGAGAAGAGCGTTTTCCCAATTAGCAGTTGGCGCGAAATTCACAAACTCATATTTTACTTTGCCGTTCGTTTTTCAAACCCATCGTTTGTTTTTTAATGTTAGCAACATTTAGTTTTTTCGTAACGGCCATCATGTGGGAGATTTACAAAATGGCCGCCAAAATGCTAAAACTTGCAAAATCAAGCGTGCGCAACGTTGATCAAAGTAAAAAAATGTTATTTGGAAATCTCATATATAGACATACTATTTCTATGCTTTGGGTATTGATCATGTTTCCACGCTGCGTATTTGATAATCGCGACTGTGATTTACGCTTTTTTCAACAGCAAAAGCATTAAATACTGTAAATGTATGGAATTGTGTCGTTGTTTTAGAATCGTGGGAATAGATATCAATACCATAGCGTAAAAAGTATGCCGTTGCGTAATACGGGAAAACTGAAGACAACAATAACAATTATTATTGTGACATATCAGTTACCTGATTCCTTAACATAGAGGATGTTGTTATTGTGTAACCGGACGCGTAATAAGTCCCGTTTATTTTATAGAAGTCGCTCTGGAAAAAAAAAAAGAAATGTTTGCATTCACTATTACTCAATTGTAGTCTTTAATTTCTACCCACCACCGAGTAAGCACGCATCAAAATTGTGTTACACTAACTATTATAAACTTTTTAAACAACAGTTTTTTAGATGTTTTAGTTTTTTTTGTTTAAAGTTTAAAAAAATGGATTGATTATGTCCAAAAAAGTTTTTATTTATTTATCCAGTTTCCGGCCACAATATCAAAACTAATTGTTTCATTGAAAGCCTTCATCCTGTAATTTCATGATTTGAACTAAAGTTAATGTCAATATAGATAAAATAACACAAATTAAAATTGTCGTAGAAGGATGACAGCCCATCCATAAGTTATTACCTACAATTACACTGTTGTGTCATACAGATTTTATTGGCTTTTAAAATTGAATTCGTTTATGTCAAGCTACAGCTATATTTTCTACAATGTATATTGTTTTTTAAATGAACAACAAAATGGATGATTTAACATACTTCCACTTTTTGTGAAATAAAATATGGATTTTTGAAAATACCGTAATGTATGTATTTAAATATATTTTTTTAAGTTTCATGTTTATTCACACGTTACGAAGACTGTGAATTATTATTATGGATTAAAAAATGAGAAATGCTCAAATTTTTAAGTCAATGCATTTGACATAATGATGTAAAATCAATGTTTCATTTATTCTCATACTTAAGTCGTATCTACTTTATTTTACTGACATTTTGACAAATGACGGCTACTTGATGATAAGATTATGTCAACGACACCCAGGACCCTGTAATCTTGAATGTGATCGAGAAAAATCCCAGTGACTTTATCAAACGTCAAATGGTAAAGATAATTTTTGACAAAATAACGAATGTTTCCAAAATTCACTATATGGCGTAGGAGAATCGCTGCTGGAGCCAAAGTCAAACCTCTGTTGGATATTTAACATTTTGAGGCTGAGGTTTTTCACAATGTAAAGTGTTAATACAAAGGCCGGCTGACTGCGCGGTGCCGGTAGATGCGCCAATTTTTTTAATGCCTTTGATTAGTTAATCTTAGTACAACTTTGGTAAAATTAATTGTATTTAAACCAAATCACCGAACATATTTGTTAAATTAACAAATGTGTTCTTAAATGGTTGACTGGCGAGCGTTGTACTCTTTACTCGTGAAATATTCAAATTTTAGCAACGGCTTTTTATTTATTAGACGTCCCAATATGACACGTCGGTGACTTTTTGGTGCATCCATTGACAATCGATTGACAAAAATACAATCTAGATAGAGGAAAAAATACGATAATTAGATCATTATGAGGAATTAGATGAATATTGCCTACGACCAGGACGACTTTTTTTTTAATTGATAGAAAAAGCACAGATAAAATTTTCAGTTGTATTAAGATGAATCTGACATAGAGTTTATCAACGTATGCTTATTAGAGATATTTCTTGAAGCATTAACCTCCAAATGCTCATTGCGAATCGCCGTACCTATTACTTGCTAATTGTAAAATTACAAGAACTTTTCTAAATGATATCAATCATAAACATTCTTCCGATTTATAAAGCATAAGTAATTTGTTAATAATAGTGCCATTTGTAAATAATTATTAAGCAACGAGGGTTTATTGGCTTAAATAATTTCATTGAACATCCAATCCAGTTCCAATTTGATAAATGCTAAAGATAAAAATTTGGTCAAGCCATTTTAATTTGATATTTAATAAAATTACTATAACTCACCTCCTGATAAAATACCCTCTTCGAGTTGTATGTGAGGTTGTACTGTTGATCCGCCACCATCAGCAGAATGGTAAAGGGCAGTAAAAACGCTGCAGCAGCTAAGAACGCGACGCACCTTCCCAAACGCATCATGCTAACGTTACGACGACCCATGGTCATGATTAAAAAATAACAAAAATCACTTCACTGTTCTATTGTATCTATGACTTTTTTTTTCATTGTATTTAATAATAATTTATCACTGTCGGTCGAGAATCTTTATATTTTTTTCTGTAAATATTTTGAAAGTCACATTATTCGATATAAAGCACACAGACTAAGATTCATTCGTAAGCGATCATCAAGAAGTACTATTAATTAACTTAGACATTTAGAAAAGACAATTTATTGAAGTTATAGTTAAACGAATGTGAGCGCGGTAGTTTGTACACGGTTTTAAAATTAGCATCTCATTTTGTTTCGCAACAAATTTGAATGGCACATCCTTAAAAGTTAGCTTACATTTTTAGAGATGCATTGAAATAGTTCAATGCATTTTTTAAAATCGCATCAAAGCTAATTTAACTACTATTTATATATATTTTTTTATTGCTTAGATGGGTGGACGAGCTCACAGCCCATCTGGTTTAAAGTGGTTACTGGAGCCCATAGACATCCACATCGTAAATGCGCCACCCACCTTGAGATATAAGTTCTAAGGTCTCGAGTATAGTTACAACGGCTGCCCCACCCTTCAAACCGAAACGCATTACTGCTTCACGGCGCAGGGTGGTGGTACCCACCCGCGCTGACTCACAAGAAGTCCTACCACCAGTAATTACGCAAATTATAATTTTGCGAGTTTCATTATTATTACACGATTAACAATTCCTTCACCGTGGAAGTCAATCGTGAATCGTTTATCTATGAGTAGGAATAATTTAGCACAAACGCACGTTTGAAATTCGCCAATTTTGTTGTAAAACATATCAACGCTTGAAAGGCAAACGTGACTAAGCGACAATGCGTGAACTTTACAGTAGACTAATTTAAAGTTGAAATACCTGAAAACAAAATTTATTTTAACGAATCTAGCTGTAGTAGAATCTAGCTAGTAGCTGTAGGATTGAAATGATTTTAATAGATCTATAAATTTTTTTTTTTTGCGCATCGAATATTGTTATTGCCTATCATTTATGTACAAAGCAGTTATTGTCGCTTAGTCACGTTTGCCTTTCAAGTGTCGATATAGTAACGTCGAGAGACATTGTTTTTCTTGTAAATTTTAGTACTATTATCGAAACACACTTGAAATTAAGCCACCCGCAAGCTAGTTAGGCGCTACGAGCTTTATGTTATCATTCAATTGCCGACTTTTTTGATTGCCCACTTGAATCGTATTCATGTTATATGCATTACGATTATCCGACAGTGATAACATGATTACTAACAAGATAAAAGTTTTATTAAGCGTTTTAATGAGGAGAGTGATCATTTCGTTAATACAGTTAATGAATACAACAATAACAGAGATTAACGGATATTTCGAGCAAAAAGTGCACATGTTTGAATGGGAAAATTATCAAAATTAATTTTTGGACATGAAAAGTTTAAAGATTTTATCTTAACGAGAGTCTGGTATTTGTAGCGGTCTCGATTACTATTTATCGCAAGCAGTGCTTAGAGTTAATAAATCCCTTTACGATAAAAAATGAAGGACGTCTTGTTTATGGTACGTTTTTTTGTGGTTCTACTTTACATTGAAGTGTTAATGTACTTAAAAAATCATTAGTGATAATCGAATGTCAGTCCATTAATATTATAGATACTTTTTAAGATGGTTGCTAAATTTCAAGATCTACTTGAGCCGAGGGCGGCCACTTTTGTTAAATGATGTGAAACTTCCAATTTATTGATAGCTAGCTTTTGCCCGCGACTTCGTCCGCGTGGAATAGTTACTTTAGCATAACGCTAAATTTTACCCGCCTGTTCATTTACGTAGAAAGTGAAAATATTTTTGAATAGTATAATGTTAAGGAGCTATTTGTGGTACCCAAATCACGCTTTCTAGTCGTTCCTAAAAAGAGGAAGATATCAACTCGACCACAATTTTTTTATTGGAACGAAGTTCCTTACGGCAGGCTTGGAGGGGATAGGGATTTTGCTGCGCGACCGAACTGAAAAAAGTGTGATAGTAAAACCGTAAGAAAAATCCGTGGAAAAAATCCGTGGAAAAAAGTGCGTGGAATAAAACCGTTAAATGAGACGTGCGCAGGCGCGACAGTCGCATACACAAGCGAGTAGTGTATAATACCTTTCTCTTTCTTTTCGTTCTCTCATCCATTCTCTTTCTATTTTACGTAATTTATTATTTCCTAAAATACTGAATTTCCTAAATACTTTCCTATACTTAAATAAAAACGAATCAGCAAAATTTAAGAGAAAAATCAAGAAAACCTACATAAAATTGAGCACGATTTTTTTTGCAAATTGTGTCGATTCTACATTAGCCGAAGGAACTTCGTTCCTACCTGGTGTCCCACGACACCACATTTATAATTTTTTATCTATGTATGTTCACCGATTTCTCGAGAATGCTTGAACCGATTCTGATAATTCTTTTTTCTTTTTTTTGTTCGAAAGGATTGACTTCCCATATGGTCCTGTAATCATCAAGATCAGGATTAGATGGTGGGATCCTGGAGAAATCTAGAAAAATCTACTACCTAAACTAAGCCGAGTCAAGAACTCGAGATAAAACTTAATAATATAATATGATGCCAAAATAGTGTATAGTGTAGATAATACTGAGCAAGAAAGTTTTTTGATAATAACAACAACAATAAATAATAATAGATTAACCAAAACATGCAACGCTTTATCAATGTAAACATTTATAGTCCAAACACTTAATAAAATCATGTAAGCGATTTTTATTGGCCAAGTATAGATTCTTATCAAGAATGATCAAAAGATCGTCAGGGGTCAAAGTTTTGGGCATTAATCTGACAAGGTTAAAAACTGTAAGATAAGAGTTCGCACGGGTCGCGTTGCTACTAGTAGTAGTACCGTGCTTAAAATGATTGCAAAGCATTCGTTCGTTCCAGTTTAAAGATACGAAAGAAACCATTAATAATTCGATTTAGAGCTTCGATATCATGGTTCTAGTGAGGAAGCAATTTAACACAATACAATCAGAAGTGAACTCGGCACTTTTATCAAACAAAATCGGACAGAAGACGATGATGCAATTTGTTACATAGCAATCACCAATTTGATGACGTACCAACATGCTTTATAGTTGTACCGATTTTAAAATATTACTTCACGCTATAATAATAACAACTAAATTCGTTTGAGTTCTAAAATTAGACAGCGGATGTCGACCGTTGACTGCGACAATTTTCATTAAGGTCCATCATCTAACATTACAGCTGTAAAAATTACTCATCAGCCTGTGGATAAATATACAGTACAACATTTAAATCTTTTTTGGCCCTTTTATTTATTTATTTTCAAAGACAAGTAAGTGTAACATTACATAACAACACAGATTTTGCGAAAAAGATTTTTCAAGTTGTATTTTTTAAAAATGTAGCCGTGACTAGTAATTATAGCTGTAGCTATCATTATTAGAAGATATTTGTCAGAAATATGAATGGCGCTAACGAATTATTCGAGATAAGTTAGCATGATAAACAAGTTCGGAACAACAATATTCAGATCGTCGGTCTACCAAGTAACACCAGCACTCGATGGATAAACTCTGAATCATTCCCCAAAACTTAAGTGCTAGCAATAAGATAGGGGTTTATGTCACATTATGTAAAAGTTACATATTATTGCTGTCAAAATTGTCAATTTTCATATATGTATTGTTTAAATGTTCTGTTCCATGTCTCTCCTACCGTAGCCTTCTTTGGCTATTTTCGCCACTTTTCGGGCCCTAATACCGAATGTTGTTGTAACAAGATTTGTGAGTTGCGTCACTAGTACATATAAGAGATCCATCATTACGACTTTCCGACATTACCACTTTCGGAAAGTCGTGAAATGAAAGACAAGATTCCTTGTTTGTTATATAGATAATGTGAATTGCAGAAGGTATGGTTCTTATGCTTACGGGCACTCCTGATGCTTGCTTCATCATAATACAGTCAAACCTGGGTAAGTGAGAACTGGATAAGTGAGAAAACTCTATAAGTGAGAGTAATAGCCAGGACCCGTCATTTTAAGCTCCTAAAACCTCTATTAGCGAGAAACAGAAACCTCTGTAAGAGAGAGTCGTTTTTCCCTCATGAACCTCTGTAAGTCAGACTGCTACTTATCTATACCTCTATAAGCGACAGTCAAGATTATTTATTTATATTATTTAGGAGGAACAAATGACAAAACAAATTATAAATTTAACATCTGCTATTTTATGACTTATTTTTAACTTTCGTGGAACTTCCTACCATTGTTTTTGTATTGTTTTCTCGTCAATATTGAACCTATTCTATTTCGTGGATCTAAATAACGTTTTTATTTTATCGCATTCTTTTCGAATGGACACGTGTGCCTGTGTACCGTCCTGTTTGTCGGACTTACTCAGTTTATCTTAATTAATTACGAAGGAAAGTTCTGTTCTGCATCATGTCAAAACGGAAAATTAAAGTACTGTTATTAAGTGATAAACTTAAAATAGTGATTGCGTTTGAATCCGGAAAATCGCGAAATGACATTCAGAGGGTGCATTAGCGAGAAACTCGGGTTAGTGAGAAACCTCTATAAGCGAGAATGAGATTGTGCTTCCTTGAACTCTCGCTTATCCAGGTTTGACTGTATTTAACATAATACTTGCATGCATACATGCGTACTGAAAGCACCCGTGATCCCCATGTACACAAAAGCTTAGGTGTGCATCTCTTTACCACTCGCCACAACTTCTATTATTGTTAACATAAAAGTTTGTTTACAAGTTCCCAAACAAATAGAATTTCTTTAAAATCCGTCCAATAGTTTCTGTGCAATACCCGAACGAACAAATACACAGAAAAAGTCAGTTAGAATCAGATTAGACTTTAATACTACATCTATGGGATTTAATAATCATAATAACAATCATTTATTTCAGACCATCCTTTTGCCCATATATTAAAATACAATTTGGAGAAATTTTTGAAATTAAATTTTGGAAACTTTGGATATTTGGAGTTTGGTAATTTATATACATCTTTAATGTACTGACTTTCCTGTTACAAACTAAAAGAGTGAGTTTTGTATTAAAGACCTTAGATTTTTTTATCAATTTATAATCTCTCTTGGCTTATTTTAAAGTAACTGTTCTAGCGAATCCATACTTTTTTATTCAATACTTCTTTTAAGTCGTATTCTTTTATCCACTAGAACCGAAAGTAAAGGTAAATTAACGCCATATTGATCTTTATTACAGCTCTTTCATTACGGCTTTCTCATTTTTTTTCAGACTACCGACTTGAGATCGATTCGTCTTTTTTTCTTTGCAAGGTTTTAATGAACTGGAATGTTTTAGGCCACAACGATTCTAACCAATAACACGGACACAACCCTAAAAGGCTAAACAAGCATAATGAATCAACTAAGATATAGTTAGAATATCATTATAAACGAAATCTTAATTTTTTTATTATTTAATACATATTATTACATCATTTACATCATATAAAATTGTAAACAAAATCGTTTCTTATGAATACAGTTCTCGATGACACCGAAGACCTTGTAACGTTTACAAGGTAAGAACAGCAAAGCAGCTCTTAGATCCGGTAGGTATTTATTATGTCTTGTTGATGTTACTATAATAGCACTACCAAAATTATTATAATACACATAATAACTTTATAGTATTAACGTTTAGTATAGTGTATTAAATAAATAGTATTTATATTTCTTTTTAGTGGTGAAAAAAATTAATATGTATAAAAATGACACAGTTTAAATAAATTCGCTAAAAAATAGACTATTGTCAATTGAATGTAAGCTTGCCGCATTATTGTATTGCATAGATCAGTGAACGAGCTCACAGCCTACCTGGTTTAAAGTGAGTACATCAGAACGTGAATGACGTCACCTATTTGGAGACATGACATTGAAGTTTCAATTGTAGGAAGTCTGCTCTACCCGTCAAACCAAAATGGATGATTGCTTCGCGGGAGTCATCCGACCCTAATTTGATTCCCTGTGTTATGGGTACGAAAAACTGGCAAACATACTTATATACGTTTAAATAAATTCATTTATAGATAATTAACATCCAGACAAGGAGCAAGCAAAGCATCACATGAATGTTTTTGCCCGATGTGGGATTCGAACTTACGCCCCTCGGCACAACAATGACAGAGACAATAACTACTGCTCCACCGAGTCAGTCAATAATTTGGACTGAATTTAGAGTTAAGGTAATAATTTGCAGCCTTTCTTCTTTTTTAAGGGAAACTAAAAATGCTTTTTGATTAATCGATTCAGAAGTTGAAAACGGAATTATTTAGCCAAAAACAATATTCATTTACAAACTAATTATAGTATTTTCTTCGACTTTAATGAGTCGTAGGCATAATTAAAACTACTTTTATGGTTTAATCTCGCTTTTAACGAAGAACAACTGAGTCGTCGTCACCAGCAATTGAATGTAAATTATTCAAAACGTTGGAAATAGTATAGTGATAATAACATGATTTTACTGGTGGTAGGACCTCTTGTGAATCCGCATGGGTAGATACCACCACCCCGCTTATTTCTGCCGTGAAGCAATAATGCGAGCACGATACTTGAGACCTTAGAACTTATATCTCAAGGTGGGTGGCGCATTTACGTTGTAGATTTCTATGGGCTCCAGTAACCACTTAACACCAGGTGGGCTGTGAGCTCGTCCACTAATCTAAGCAATAAAAAATGTTTTAATTAAAATCAATCATTTAACAATTTAATGAGTTCACGTTTTCGTGGATATGAAATCTAAGGAGTTCCCACAAGTTAATCGAGTCCTTTGACCTTGAGCGTCAGCTGCTTTAATTTGTGATACATTGCGCGTCACATATGCACTATTACAAAAAAAACATGATTTATTCAGACCCCTTTATAGTCTAGTATATTAATAACTGTAAATAGTTTTATGACGAATAAAAACAATACCTATTTTACTGTCCTGTTATAAAAAAAAGTAACAAAATCAACTTTTTTAATATTCGTTTATGCTTGCTGAAATGTATATCGACTTAATACAACTCTCAGGAAAAATGTAATAAAAATCAAAGTTAGAAACTTTTAATGAGATTTTGCCATACAAGATAATCTTGCCTTTGTCTGACGTAATTGCACTCAAGGAATTTAACCTTTTTGCCATTGCATTCGTAAAAAACTTGTTTTGAATTAAAAAAAATTACAACGAAAATAACACGACGTTATCCTCTTAGTTAAGATACATAATTTCGATTAGAACAATTCAACAACCGTAGATAAAGCAAAACAATTTTTTAAAATTTCCCCTTTGTAAATCTATGACAATCAAGTAATTATACAGTTTACAGAAAAAAAGTTTTGCTAGAAAAATCATTATTTTTTTTTCCCCTACCTATGCTGATAGCCTTGAGAGGCTATTTCAGCTTCACCCTAACGTTTGTAGGTGAGCTCACGGGGCTCAAACCGGAGAGTTGCTAACACTGACCCTATCAGAGCAGTTCTTCGCAGAATCTACCACCGTATCGGAAACGCGACCCACTGAGAAGATCCGGCGAGAAACTCAGTGGGCTGTGTCTATGGGTTAGTTCGCTCGTCGAGCCCTTCGTCGCAAGCGACGGGTTCGACGAGGACGGTGACCGGTGCTTGTGGTGCCTAAAAGCACCGTTAATGGTTCAGGAGGATCCGTAATGACGTGCTTTGGGCGACGTCGACGGTTTACCATTCAGTCTACTGGGTCGGGTATGTAGTTTCCAGCGGCTACGATGAGAGGGTTCTCATGTCGTACCGCCTTCTCAAAATGGCGCAGCGATGCCGACTGTAGATACTTACTAACTGAGTCGAGCTCCAGGTCATCGTGGAGATCCACGTTCCTCAGGAACCATGGTGCTCCGACGGCTATCCTGCAGAATCGGGATTGAATAACCTAAAGGGATTTCAAGTTTGTGCGGGCTACGTGAGCAAGCACTACGGCGGAGATGCTTGCGCGCCTATTAAGGGGTGGGATGCTCGAAGTGGTCTTCGGAGGGCAATCCCTTTTGAAGAGCACAGCTGTGCTTTTCGTGGGGTTGATGTCAATTCGCCACTTCCGGAACCACTGTCCCATGGTGGCTAGTGCGATCTGGAGTCGCCGATTAAGCAACGACATCTTCCTACACGAGTAGTAGATAGCCGTGTCATCGGCGAAGAGCGCTAGATGGGTCTCCGGAGACCGGGGTATAACTTGTTGTACGCATAAGTGTCTAGCGCGGAATCCGAACTGTTCGTCTATGAGAATTTTATTCGCGGTAACGAAGTCCCAGAGGCGTTTCCGAAGGAAATCATTAATATACGGGGTACTGCTATTTATCTAAAATTTTCTAGAATATTAACTATATTGGCTTCCTTCCCTAACAGTTTCAATCTTACTTCGACTATCTTCTAATATACAAGATAACAGTTAACTATTAGATCATATTCAATTATAATTATTTTTTACCTTTTCGTCAAATTTATTTGATTCAACTTATAGTTTGAAGAGTTGTTAACATTTCTCGGAAGCGGACAGAAATAACGCTTTCATTATCTACAATTAACAGTAAAAGTATTTTCAGCGCCATTATTAATTGTCATACGATCGCTTCCAAGAATCTTAAACATACATGAAGTCTATATTTAGAGCTCAATTATGCCTGCAAAAGGGAATAACCATTCGTAGAATATTAAATTGAATAAGAGGCACACTGGAAAAATTTCAATTTAATTTTTAAGAGATTACCTACCATTTTGTTCTTGGGAAAATTGGTTTTGTGAAGAGTCTTATGGAGGATTGTTCGACCCCCTCGGCATTTCCAAGCTAATAACATCCAAATTGCAATTCGAAAATGATACTTTAACTTGTTTGTAATGCCATTAGCATTTTGTCTTTTATATTAGGAAATTCTGCTTTATATTATTTTATATATTATTATTTTATATTATTTATATTAGGAAAGCATATAACCTAGGTTATTCTACACAGTTGTCGGAGTGTCGCGATGCGAGAGACACCTGGATCAGGTCTAAATTTCATTATAATGTATAATAAGAGCCCTGAAATTCGATAACAATTATTAAGATCGCACTTAAAGTAGATATCAGCACTAACTCCAATCAGGGTAATATAGTTTATAGTTTTTGAACCTATGTATAAATATTCACAAATGTTAAGGCTACTTCGACAGCATATTTTCCACGGAGAAACAGGTTTCGAACGATCTTTTGTTCAAACCATTTATGCATGTGAATTGTTTACATACTATGTTGATTTACGTTTGTTTTATTTAATCTATAAATTATGCTATTTAAGTTTCATTTACTTCATTGTACTTAGACGGGTAATAGATTAGACCTTGAATTACGTGTTCATAACTCATGCATTAATCATAATAATATAAAATTACATGACCGGTCGAAATGTATGAATAATAATAATGAAATGTGAAAATCGTTACAGCTTTGAACAAAAAACATATGTATGTATTTTAAACAGAAAAAACTTGCTTTAAAATGAATATTTAGCGTTAGGTGCCGCTCTATTACCTCAACGTTGTCTTTCAGTTTTGTTTTCGACGATATGAACGATTTCTTGCTGGCAAAGACCATCGAAAATATAGCTTGTCTGATGAAAAATGATTAACGTCACTTGTAGAGATGGACAATGACAGTCCGTTTTGCCTACCGTCAACTCTTTCAATGCTCGAATCATTCCACTCGAATCGTTCCACGCGAATTATCACTAGAAACGTGCCAGGGACGGACAAAGTGCTGTGTGTCTAGTATGAGTTTTTAAACGTTCTCGATAGCGTAAAAGTTAACTTAATTTTGTATGGAGTTGGAATGTTTGCCCACGTTTGCCGCTAGGAGCGCTGTTCCAACTACATACAAATTTGAGTTAACTTTTACGCTATCGAGAACGTTAAAAAACTCGCACTAAGCACACTGGCTACGAACGGTGCGTTGGTAATAATTGGATAACATGATCACCTAAACTAGAACATATAGTCTCTACTAATACTAAAAAACAAATTAAGAATTGAAAAAAATTTATAAACATTAATATATCTATGGTTCTGATGTTGGCATTTATTATTACTACTTCACGTACATTCTACTTGCATAATTCAAGTCAGATATTTAACATGCGCACGACTTGACCACAGGAAACTATAGTCTCGCGTGCTCTTTGCTGCCTGCCACTGACTTTTTTTTTTTTTTTTTTTTTTTTTTTTTTTTTTTTTTTTTTTTTTTTTATTGCCTTTGTAGGCAGACGGGCATACGGCCCACCTGATGGTGAGTGGTTACCGTCGCCCATGGACTTCAGCAATGCCAGGGGCAGAGCCAAGCCGCTGCCTACCGCTTAATACTCTGATACTGCGATATACTATTTGCAGTAAGTAGCGGATTAGCTGTGCCCTTGGCATTGCTAACGTCCAATTATAACGGTAACTGCTTGCCATTAGATGGGTCGTATGCTCGTTTTAGGTAGATGCAAGGGCAGTTACGGTAAATGTACTACTTTGCTCAATGGAAGCAGTTTTTAACTCAAATACATATATTTTTATTTATTTTTTAATACTATATTATACTTCTATAATCACAGATTTCGCTAAGGCTACACTATAGACAAATAATATTAAAGAAATCAATATTAATGTAGTGTCAACTTGACCACAGACTTTAACGATAAACAAAATAGTATAAATGCGTGTGTGTGTCAAATACATGTTAGCGTGTGTAATATTTTCTTTATTGATTTCATGTATTTTTTATGCATTATTTAAAAAATATATAAGCATTGTGCACTCCTTCTCTATATTCTCTATAAGTGTGGAAAATTTCATACAACTGCGTCCGCGCGATTTTCGTAAAAAGGAATACAAAGTTTTTTCTTCACGTATTAATATATAAACTTAACCCCACTTAACGAGTGTGTGCGCCGGGCCTCGGTTCGCAAACTGTGGAAAACATCTGTTAAGGCTTTAATGAGCATGATGATTAATATATAGATTCATATGGTTCCTTGGCAGATCAGCTCATAGCTCTCCGGAAATCATACACCTCAAAACAGAAGGTCGACGACTCGGCTGTTCCATCCTTCAAACAAGAACGCATGAATTCCGTACGGGCTCTAATAATATTATTAAACGATAAACGTAGAAAATTATGGTCACGTGAAAAGGAAGCCGCCTGAGTACGTCGGAAATTTGGCGCTACTGCTCGACCTCCCCGGTCGAAGACCTAGAGAGACCAAGACAAGGTGGAGGGACGTAGTGCTGAAGGACAAGAGAGAATGCAATGTTGCTGACGAGGATGTCGAAGACAGAGCGAAGTGGAGGAGTGAAGTCAGGAAAGCTGACCTGACCCCACCACCATGTGGGATAAATAGCTGGGAAGAGAGAGAGAGAGAGAGAGAGAGAGAGAGAGAGAGAGAGAGAGAGAGAGAGAGAGAGAGAGAGAGAGAGAGAGAGACAGAGAGAGAAAAAAATATACAAGATTTTGTAAAACATTTTTAGTCAATATAAAAACGTTTGATGGCACATCAATACTGTGACAATGGTTTGTTGGAATAGTGAGATAATGCTCTGGCATCCGTCCAAGGTCACTCGACTTGTGTCCCACGATTGAACTATATGCTCACTCACCTATTTCTAATCCTATAAACTGTAATAAACCATTTGGAACATTATATGATTCAAATTCGATGTGATAAAGCCATTCTAAATGTTATTAATACTTTAGAATAATTAGCGTTTAATTGTTATACATATATTCTCACGATTTCACATTTCAATCTATTTTAATCACTTGTAAGCATAGAATAGGGAGCACAGATACCACAGATAATATTTACCATCAACAAAATAAAACTTATTAATCCATTAACTATATTTTAATTTTTTTTAGGAAATTTCCAGAAACTCTCCAAAAGTATCAGTAAATTTTAAAGTTCATTGTATTTTCACAGAATTTTGATAAAAGTCTGTTTTAGCTGCTGTATGGACATGTACAACGCAATGTATCTTATAACGCGTTTAATAAATACACAGTGTACGATGCGATACCCTTAAAGCCTTTTCTTGTCCGCAAAAATAGGGAGGATGGTGGAAAAATAGGTAGGACCGACGCAAATCCATGCGCATCTAGAGCAATACAAAATTCGTGATGTAAGCTACGATTTGTTTCTCTAAGCATTTAAAATTTATCTTCATATGACATCGTAAGATTGAATAAATTTTTTTGTCATTCATTACCTAAATACTTTGAATAACTTATGACTTTGTTTAATAGAATATCAGGTCTGACGCAAATCGATAGTTCTAGTACTAATGACAGCAGATAAATTTGACATAGGTTGACCAACAATCGATCAGTGAGCAATGGTAACACATAAAATAGTCAGCGGGCGAGATTAATAGATTCCGCTACATGTCAGCTACTGCTACAATTCTACGATAAATGAGTTAAGAGCGTGTGGGACGTAATAGCCGATTGGTCTATATCGGTAAATTGGTTTATATTGGACATATCAGCAATTGACTTCGTCTACTTCATATATTAGTATTTTTACAAGGGAATTGTTTACTATTAAATAGTTGTTTTACCAATCTTTTGAGTAGTGAGTATTTCTCATTTCTTTTTATTAAAAACTAGCTGACCCGGCAGACTTCGTAGTACCTCAATCGATAAATAAAAGACCTAAACTTTTGTATAAAATAAACTTAAAACAAACAAAGGGAATTTTGATATTTATCTACCTTTTAAACCTTCTCTGGACTTCTACAAATAATTCAAGACTAAAATTAGCCAAACCGGTCCAGCCGTTCTCGAGTTTTAGCGAGACTAACGAACAGCAATTCATTTTTATATGTATAGATATACGATTGCTGGATCGTATTGAAACATAAGATGTTCGTTAAGGGAATAAATTCTGCATCTGTAAGATTACAAGGACCATTACTTTCAATAAAACTTACATTTATACTTTTCATGTTCAAGACTATTTGAATTACGGAAGTAATTTTCAGTGGAATCGATCAGTTTGATCTCACTTACAACGCCATTCTTAACTTTGAGAATTAAAATAGCCAATATAAATGTATTAATTTGTTTTTCAAGTTTAGCAATAAAATGTAAATATCCCATGAAGAAGTTTTTTGTTATGATATTTATTCCAAATTTTAAACTTTAAATGGCTCTCCTGTAAAGTTGGAAAAATGTCGCTTAAACCAAAGAGTCTTTCAGCCCTCTATACTATCTATTATATACCTTATCATTCTGTCTACAACTCAATTTATTAGAGGGCGTGTTAAACGAAAATAAATATAAACCACTAATTCAAACAGCTAAACCACTTTTGATCATGCCTGTAAAATGTTTAATTTAAGTTCATTATAATATAGCTTATATATAAAAAAAAAAAAAAATTGAGAGAATGCATCAAATAATATGATGCTCTCCAAAAAAAACAGGAATTATGTATTCCGAAATTAACGTTAATAAATTGCCAATACTAACTTTCGATTATATATAATAATATGTATTTATTATGTACAAACACACACGTCTCTTAATGTATTCGTTTAAATGATGTAAAAGCAATCAAAAATCCAATCCGTAATTTTACATAACTAATAAATTAAAATGTTTCGTAAGAGTATTGCGAAATTTACATAAATTATTCGCAATTTTTCTTTCAAATATCAAGTGTAAGTGATGTATTACGGAGAAAGCGTAATTAGGAATCTAATCTAATTATTTTCTTATAAGCCTACAGACATCGACTGCTGGACGTAGGAACATATTTAATTGTATTAAATTATTTAACGACCGTCTGGTGTAGTGGTAAGTGACATGGTCACTACACAAGGGGGTTGCGGGTTCGAATCCCGCCAAGGGAAGATATTTGTATGATAAATATAAATGTCTTTTCCAGGGTTATGGATGTATATT
This sequence comes from Bombyx mandarina, assembly GCF_030267445.1. Lineage (NCBI taxonomy): Eukaryota > Metazoa > Arthropoda > Insecta > Lepidoptera > Bombycidae > Bombyx > Bombyx mandarina. Next base: position 6,613,846 of record NC_143225.1, on the reverse strand, counting down.
AAATATATGTATGTGCATAATAAAAATCTTACATTTATTTCCGTTATCTGGTACCTGTAAACACAAGTTCTTTACGAACTTATCATGGGACCAGTTAACGTGGCGAGATTGTTAGTAAAAAAATTAAAAAAATAAAAATAAAACATCAAAAGAACTTTAAACACAATACTGAATTGAGAGCTGGTTTGTTTTGAAGCCTTATAAATATATGCGTAACGTAAAGTGTATTAATGACCGTTCTCACTGTTTAATATATGTGACAACGGTGAAATTTCTTAACTTTTAATCTAAATCTAAATATAAAATACGATAATTGTGGGTTAAGTAGTTTAGCAGCACGAACTTTTACCAAGGAACTGGACAAAAAGTTCGTAAGATAAAAATCTTAATATCAACATTAATTCAAGAAATGTAGGTTAAAATAAAGAAATTTGTTATCAAACGAAATTATCGCCTCGTTGGTCTGGTGGTTAGAGATACCTGACTAATTAAAACTACTTTTACGATTTAACCTCGCGTTTCTTATTGTCAATAATATTTCCGTACAAATAATTTTAATTTTGCTCACGATTCAAATCAAAGAAACAAAGAAGAGCTAATTATGGTCGTCGTGGCCTAAAGGATAAGACGTCCGGTGCATTGGTGTTGAGCGATGCACCGGTGTTCGAATCTAAGGCGCGTACAATTTTTTCTAATAAAACACGTACTCAACAAATGTTCACGATTGACTGCCACGGTGAAGGAATAACATCGTGTAACAAAAATCAAACCCGCAAAATTATAATCTGCGTAATTACTGGTGATAGGACTTCTTTTGAGTCCGCACGGGTAGGTACCACCACCCTGCCTATTTCTGCCGTGAAGCAGTAATGCGTTTCGGTTTTGAAGGGTGGGGCAGCCGTTGTAACTATACTTGAGACCTTAGAATTTATATCTGAAGGTGGGTGGCGCATTTACGTTGTAGATATCTATGGGCTCCAGTAACCACTTAACATCCATCTAAGCAATAAAAAAAAATGCACCTCAGATTCCGATAACGATTTCTATCCTTATTTAAGTTCTAAACTAAGCCGTTATATTTGGGAGTTTTTTTTGTTTTGAACAACAACGTAATATTGTTCCATATAAAAAACCTTGACATGTTTTCACTTTTTGTCGAATCTTTCTTATCGATCATTCGATAATGTCAAAGAAATCTTTCATGTTTCATTGAAAGTTTTCGCGAGACGTTATGTAGCCGTAGTTACGTGTATTTTAATGCTGTTAAAGAATTAGATCAAATTTCACGCGGACGAACATTACTTGTTAATTTCTTTCATAATGTTTTAGTATTCACGAATAGTGGACTAATTTAAAATCGTTTTAATTTGAATACAGATATAAGATATGATGATACTTTATTATTTGTCTTAGATTACGATGTCTCACAGGCATTAGAATGCCAGAGGCACATCCACGTCGCTGCCAACGGTATATTCATACCTCGTTTGAAGATGCACTAATTTGTATGTGTATGTATAAAGCGATGTACTAACATATTTATTTATGAAAATAAACAATCTATCAAATCAAAATCAATTTAGCTTCTCTATTAATAATCTCTTTTTTGGAATACAATTAATTTGTATAGACAGTTTTGATACTTTTATAGACAGATAAACACGGCTATCTGATGCAAGCATCCAAGCATTCAGTATCCTTCACGGACATAATTATTGCCAAGAACACAGCCAAGCTGCTGCCTAGTGCTGTCTCAAACTTCGTTTAAAGAAAGACATGTCATAGTCCTGGGATAACTCCGTGGAGTTCATTTTTTTTTTTTCATTGCTTAGATCGGCGGACAAGCTCAAGGCCCACCTGATGTTAAATGACTATCGGAGCCCATAGACATTTACAACGTAAATGCTGCCAGCCACTTTGAGACAGAGTTCTAAGGTCTCAATTTCAACAGTACAACGGCTGCCCCGCCCTTGAAACCGAAACGCATCACTGATTCACGGCAGAAACAGGCAAGGTGGTGGTACCTATCCGTGCGGACTCACAAGACGTCCTACCACCAGTAAAGCCATGAGCCGGTACATGGCGGAGAATCCCAGGAAACGCGCTGTGAATGAACGTAGCGGTACCGGATAGTACAAAATCTGTTCCGGTCGCGGTCAGTTCCCGCACTTCAGACACAAGTTTCGATCGCCTCTCCCGAACCGTGTTTCTTGAAAATCTCTTATCGCCAATATATAGTTTATCCTATCATCCGCATAGGAATGCATGCGATCGATGAACACGTCAGTAGAGAGATACATTTAAAAATAATTGACATCGGCTCATTCCGATTCGCCTGGACTTAAAAAAAGATGACTACTATTTATAATTTTTGAATACAGGTTGACCTTGTTCAGAAAATGTGATTCATTCAACTCGAATTTTAGACTCGTCTACGTATATATTTACATTTGAAAAACTTTGTTTCTAATACGCGACTGTATGACTTATGTGCTTATAAATGACAGACGTTGTGTTGGCAAATAAATTATTTATGAAAGGTTTTGTATTGTTGCTATGTCAGTACATATGAGAAATATTTGTTTACATTGATATCTATTGTGTTTTAACGATTTGTAGTTTTTTCTTATATAATATACGTACCTACTGGTGGTTCAACTGCGTAATGAGTGTCTGTTACACAAGAGTTCGTAAGGTCTAGATTGGAATACTATCCTTTAATTGTCTGAAATACATTTTTAAGCAACCTGAAACGTGTTACCGATTCTTCGTCGTTGGCAGCTTCTTCCGTTTTTAAGTTTAGTAAGAATGGCGGGCTGGAAAGAAAATATTACTTAACAATAATAAACTTAAAAAAAACATGAGTCTTAAATAAAAACCCTTCGTAGAAGTCCTTAGATATTTCAAATTCAAAATGTATTAATATGGGTTGTCTATATTACTAAAATAGAAGTCTGTTGTTCACACAGATTTGTCGTCACACCCATTACGTAATAATATCTTAATTAATCTTTTTATGTTAGGACATATGTTTTCAATATAGCTCTATAATTTTTAATATCATTTCAATTGTTCAAACATAGGTTTTATATTTTCATATCTATTTATGTCTTACTATATTTTTTTGTAATTGAAGGATTACTGGTGGTCCGAAGGCCGCTGAGAAGATCCAGCGAGAAACTCAACGGGCTGATACATGGGTTCGGTTGCAGGTCGAACTCTTTGCCGAGTTCGACGAGTACGGTTACCCGGGTCCCTAAACCTCTCCTAGCTTTAGAGCTGAAGGCCTCTAATGCAAGAGTTATTGGATCTGATGGATCCGTATCTTGCTATACTCACAGTATTAGTTCACTGTGGTTTTAGCCTTTCATTCTAATTTAATTGTGTAAGTTTACATGCAAAAATAGCGCTGTATTTTTACATAAATCTCGTTACAACCATCTGAATTAATAAGGAAAAGATGCGATATCCAAGACATCTGATTTTCTAAACAAGTTATTCTGTTAGTGCCTTCTTTGATTTCTCGATATGAACAGGTAAGTTCATAGCACGCACCAACTCTCCATGCGACATAAAGTCGATCGTATAATAAAATGGTTGTCCCACTCTTCAACCTGAACTTTGTCTACAGACATAACCCACTGTGTTTCTCGTCGGATCTTCACCCAATTCTGACACGTTAGTAGCTTCGATGAAGCACTGCTCTTGTCAGGGCAGATGTTGGCAAAAACTTTCTCGCTGATCCCAGTGAGGTCGACCACCAGCAACGATGAAGCCAGATAACCCCACGAGCATACTGGCGGTTAAGTAGGGGAAAAAAATCAATGGAAAAACAGTCACGTTTTTTGTGGCAAAAATAAACAGGATCTTGCTCGGATTCAATAAATCGCGTCGATCGGTTTAAGCGCGTGTGCAAAATGTCATTAGTGCCAATTTAGCTTCGGTACTGAGCAAGTACTACTGTTCTACTACTAGTGCACTACACATTGTCAAAAGAAACGAAAGAAAGTTGATTTTTAGCCGTTAAAATCTAAAGCAGCACAACGTAACAAAAATGAAACTAACCGACAAATTCCGTTAACAGTTTGAGACACATTCGTGATTTGAATACATTTCTTTTACATTTTATTGTTGCCATAGAAGACATTAATTTACAATTGGTTCTAAGGCTACCGTCATTGAAATGTGTACTTTTTTTTTATTGCTTAGATGGATGGACGAGCTCACAGCTCACCTGATGTTAAGTGGTTACTGGAGCCCATTGACATCTACAACGTAAATGCGCCACCCACCTCGAGATATAAGTTCTAAGGTCTCAGTATAGTTACAACGGCTACCCCACCCTTCGAACCCAAACGCATTACTGCTTCGCGGTGGTGGTACCTACCCGTGCGGACTCCCAAGAGGTTCTACCACCAGTGATTACGAAAATTATAATTTTGCGGGTTTGATTTTTATTACACGATGTTATTCCTTCACCGTGGTAGTCAATGGTGAACATTTGTTGAGTACGTATTTCATTAGAAAAATTGGTACCCGCCTGTATTTACACCAGGCACATCAATTTCCTACTATACTGTAGAGGAACGCAATGGTTTCAGGTATAAAAGATGAACAGTGACAGATGATGGGAGAAAGATAATGACGGGGCTCTCTTTAACAATTCAATAGTTTTTTTTTTTATGATTGAAAGATTACTGGTGGCCCGGAAGCCTTTCCAGCTTCACCAGGACAGGTGGGCGAGCAAAGGCTCAGCCAGGAGGGTTGGGATTTGCTAACAACTGCCCGAGCGCCTCTGAAGGAGACCTAACAACTCAAGCGCAATTGCTTCGCGAATGAATCTACTACCGGATCGGAATCGCGACCCACTGAGAAGATCCGGCGAGAAACTCAGCGGGCTGATGCATGGGTTAGGTTGCACGTCGACCTCTTTGTCGAGTTCGACGAGTACGGTTACCGGGGTTCCTCAGCCTGCTCCTAGTGTTAGAACTGAAGGTATCTAATGCAAGAGTTATTGGATCTGATGGATCCGTAAGGACGTGTCTAGGGCGATGACGGTGACTTGCACCTACTCGGAGCATAAATTAATAAATTATTTGCAAAATACATAAACCCATTGAAAAAACTTCAACTGTATTTTATCTTCCATAAAATTCAAGTTGGCGGTAGAAATGCATATCAATAGCAGCGTATGAATTAATTTAAATTTAAAACTATATGTAGAAGAAATAGTCTAATGATTTTATTGCTTAAACTAAAACTTACGGGTTTTATTTTACAGGTCTTTTAATATAATATAATTTATTCTATTAATTTAAAGCCAAACGAAAAGTATCCTTCTTTCTATGTCGTAAAATACATTTAATTTGATTACAAACTGTGCCATGAATATTAAAAGAAGTGAGGTTGGTCACTTGTGATTTTTTTATTATGAATTTAAAATCTGTAACGGATTATCTTTATGTCTTAAGTTCTCTTCAAATTCTATATTGAAATATTTGAGTTTCTCGAAAATCAAATATCGGTACGTAATTATCGCCTCCTGATGATCGCTTACTTGAACATTTATCAGTTACAATTCATAATTACGATTCTTTCGCTCACCACCTACAAAAGTATTGTGCTTCATCAAATAAATGTGTTTGTTTTTAAATTTATATAATGTCTTCTGTCATCACCGGCACTTTCACTTTAAAACAAATCGTAAGTTTCCTAATAGCTAAGCTAACAGAAATTTCTTATGAATGAAAACCGCATTTATTTTTGATTTAATTCACTTGCTCAGAATTTGTTTATAAATAAGGTTGCGGTGTAGTTGCGCAGAGACGTCAAACGAACGGTAACCGGTACATAGTCCACGGCATACGACCGCACAGGAAAGGAGGCGCGGCGACACTGACTGCGTATCGACCTCCCGGCATGACAATGAATGGCCGGCACCGCAGTCTGTCGCTGCAAGCTCACTACTGCACTGCAGCTTTATTCTGGCACCCACCCCGACAAATGAAAACAATCATTTACCGAGCATCGTGCCAACGGCATAGGTGCGCGAGTTAGTGGCATCGCGAACCGCTGACCCGGTTACGAGAAGCTGGTCGAATCATTTTGGCATTCACGTCTCTCCGCGTGAATTGAATTATTAAATTTCCGAAGACAATTGAAGCGTAACGTCCGCGAGCACGCATGCGTGGCTTTTCATTCGTGGCTACATCAGCTGATTCTGTGACCTTGTTCCTGTTCTCCGCGCAATCCACTTGATTTATGACTCGCGACCTCTCTTGTAGGGAAATGATCATTGTAGTTACGCAGTTCCGTTGCCAGCCCGGATTTAGACTTAAAATTTATGGCACATATCTACTATATCTTAGATTTTATTAGCTAAAAACGGAAGGTCTTACACGATGAACATTGTTTAGTTCAAATACTATATTTTTCTTCTAATTACTTCTGAGATTTAGTAATTGACCTTATAACATGTCAATATTTGTAGTGTTTTACGGTAGGAAGTGGCGCAGCAGTGTCCATGGGTAGCAATCGTCAATTTTCTTTATTGCTTAGATTGATGGACTTGGTGTTAAGTGGTTCTCGGAGCCCATAAACAACAACAACGTAAATGCCGCCACCCACCTTGAGACATGAGTTCTAGGTCAATTTTTTATAGGATAAAGGCCGCCGCACTCTTCTAACCGAAACGTAATACTGCTTCACGACAGAAATAGGTAGGGTAGTGGCACCGTACGAACACGCAACACGCCCTTACGATCTTACGCAAATTTTTGCGGTTTTGATTTATATTACACGATGTCATTCCTACACCGTGGAAGTCATTCGTGAACATTTTGTTATCTATGTACGTCTGTCATTAGAAAAGTTTGTACCGCGCTCGATACGAATGCATCAGGCGTTAGGCCTTTAGGCCACGAAGACTTCAACGCATTAATTTGACATTGCGGGAACATGTGAATATTAAATGAGTCTTTTTTTATTGCTTAGTTGGGTGAACGAGCTCACAGCCCACCTGGGGTTAAGTGGTTACTGGAGCCCATAGACATCTACAACGTAAATGCGCCACCCACCTTGAGATATAAGTTCTAAGGTCTCAAATATAGTTACAACGGCTGCCCCACCTTTCAAACCGAAACGCATTACTGCTTCACGGCAGAAATAGGCAGGGTGGTGACACCTACCCGCGCCGACTCACTAGAGGTCCTACCACCAGTAATTACGCAAATTAAAATTTGCGGGTTTGAGATCATAAATACATTTTTGTTTTTTTTTTATAATATTACTCTGCGTGCTGTAAAAAATTGTATTGAACTAAAATGTTATGTTTTGAAGTGATTTAAACGTAAATAAATGTAATATGCAAACAGATTAATGTCCTATTATTCGGGACATATGTAATTTGGTCGATGTGACAACGCCGTGTGGAATTCTGTATATCCATTTTCACTAGACCTTCAGCTTGGCATCTGAATGAATAAATAGGGTGTGTAGACTACAGCTGAGCTCCAGAAAATCGGCTAAATCGCTGTAACAGCTACCGCAAGTGGCCTTGGAAGCGTGTGTGTGAATCGTTTGAGTGTTATATCGAAACTTAGTAAAGCGACTAAATCGCTATAGTTGTTTCGTGGTAGCTGGTGGGTGGAGACCGCGCTCACGCGAGAACGTTGACTCCGCGCATTAGCCGACTTATTTATGTCACGTAAAAAAACAATATCAATTTGTCTTTCATATAATTTAATATGTCGAGGGAGCCCGCTCCTCAGCGCGACCGCTCACGGCTGGTGTCCCACAAGGCTCCATCCTCTCTCCGCTCCTATACAGCTTATTTGTGAATGACATTCCATTCCAATAAGACTAGCGCTCTAGTCTTATTCGACATGACCTTTTACTACTCGAGTAGAAACAAGTCCCTAATCGCGAGGAAACTCTAGAGCGCACACACCCTTAGGACAGTGGTTCCGAAAATGGCGCATAGACATCAACCCAGTGGAGGAATCTCACGCCCCGATTACCCTCTTTGGCCAACACATATCCTGGGTTAGGAAGGTCAAGCATCTGGGAGTCACCCTGGATCATTGATTTAAATATACCTTTCAACTCTCTGCCCTGGATGCATAGATGACATTCCGTCCGCATATAAAATCAGTCCGCAACCACGCCACGTTTATCTTGAGTCATTAGGTCTCCTTTGAAGGCACTCGGGCAGCGTTGGCAAATCCCACCCTTCCTGGCTGAGCCTTTGCTCGCTCACCTGCCCTGGTGAAACTGAAAAGGCCTCTGGGCCATCAGTAATCCCTAATTCATAAAAAACAAAACGAAAAATTTAAACGTTACATTTTTATTCAGTTTCTGTATTTACAAATTAGGATTCCGAATTGAAAATTATCGCTGCAGGCTGTGAAGAGAATACTTAAATTAACAATAACAATTAACATCACTACTCCAACAAATGCGTATTAATACAGGTTCTTGGCGTCGGAACACATTACTGAAAACACAGAAATTTCAATAAACCAATTTATACAGAATATTCCTTTCATTAAATCGTGAGTGGATTCAATCAGAGAGTAGTTTGAGATGACAGCCCGTTTACTAAAATACACCTTCAATTAATTCGCGCTTTTTCAAAGAACTGGTGAATCCCTCTGGCTGTTATTAAGAATGAAATACGCCCTTCTCAACAGCAGCTGAATTGACTTCAGTAGTGTAAAACCACAAGAGTGCGTACCTGCGTGTTAATACCGCGAGCTTGGAGAGAACTAACTTTTTTTATTTTTTTATTGCTTAGATGAGTGGACGAGCTCACAGCCCACCTGGTGTTAAGTGGTTACTGGAGCCCATAGACATCTACAACGTAAATGCGCCACCCACCTTGAGATATAAGTTCTAAGGTCTCAATTATAGTTACAACGGCTGCCCCACCCTTTAAGCCGAAACGCATTACTGCTTCACGGCAGAAATAGGCAGGGTGGTGGTACCTACCCGTGCGGACTCACAAGAGGTCCTACCACCAGTAATTACCCAAATTATAATTTTGCGGGTTTCATTTTTATTACACGATGTTATTCCTTCAGCGTGGAAATCAATCGTGAACATTTGTTGAGTACGTATTTCATTAGAAAAATTGATACCCGCCTGCGGGATTCGAACACCGGTGCATCGCTCAACACGAATGCACCGGACGTCTTATCCGTTAGGCCACGACGACTTCAACTTTGAAAAACTATGAACATGACAACTATGAAAATTACTTCAAAAAATGACCTTAAATACTATTGATTTCGAGTAGTATTTTAAATTTAATTAATTTAACACCTACGTGTTGATTTACTGTGATCGAAAGGAAAAAAGTTCTACATTATAATGATAAGTGGTAATAGTAATTTATGGACTAATACCACTCGTCACTATTACAAGTCGTCGTGACCTAATGAAGTCTTCGTGGCCTAACGGATAAGACGTCCGATGTATTCGTGTTGAGCGATGCACCGGTGTTCGAATCTCAGGCGGGTACCAATTTTTCTAATGAAATACGTACTCAACAAATGTTCACGATTGACTTCCACGGTGAAGGAATAGCACCGTGTAATAAAAATGAAACCCGCAAAATTATAATTTGCGTAATTACTGGTGGTAGGACCTCTTGTGAGTCCGCGCGGGTGGGTACCACCGCCCTGCCTATTTCTGCCGTGAAGCAGTAATGCGTTTCGGTTTGAAGGGTGAGGCAGCCGTTGTAGCTATACTGAGACCTTAAAACCTATATCTCAAGGTGAGTGGCGCATTTAAGTTGTAGATGTCTATGGACTTCAGCAACCACTTAACACCAGGTAGGCTGTGAGCTCGTGCACCCATCTAAGCAATACAAAAAATGGACATCGACAATGCCAGTCAAATTTCGATATATCTCTCCTATAGTACCAGTCAAATCTCATATGCAACATCCTTGTAAGCCCTTTCACCTTATAAGAGTTTATTTATAAACCGTTATCCAACACGCGATGTTCTCGGTGTGGTACCAGCGACAATCAGCGTCGAGAACAGAGGAAGCGCGCTATTCAGATAATTTTCATACGTCACCACTCACGGTCGCCGCGTCTAAATGAACCACGAAGGTTTAAATTTAGAATTGACTAGACGGGTCCCGCGATTCGTACCATGTTATATATAATTAAAATTACTTATTTACCTTTGAGCCGCGCGTTTTTTAACTGTCATTATATTCGGAACTAATATAAGTGTCGAATACTTCACAGTATTCGTGGATATGGACGACTGTTTTAATTTTTATGTAAAACCATAGAAGATACCACGGTATAAGCACGTGAAGCTCGACAGTATTTCGATATGTAATGCAAAAAAACCGAGTAGTTTTATGCGTAAATGTAGTGATTTGAATATAAACTAAACTATTTTCGCAAACGAAGGGCATCGGTATGCCCTAAACACGTCATTACGGATCCTCCCGATCAAATGTTGGTGCTTTTAGGTACTTCAAGCACCGGTCACCGTCCTCACCGAACCCGTCGCTGGTGATGAAGGGCTCGACGAGTAAATTAATCCATAAACACAGCCCACTGAGCTTATCGCCAGATCTTCTCAGTGGGTCGCGTTTCCGATCCGGTGTTAGATTCTGCGAAGCACTGCTTTTGCTAAGGCCAGTGTTAGCAACACTTCCGGTTTGAACCCTGTGAGCTCATCTACACGTTAGGGTGAAGCTGAAATAGCCTCCCAAGGCTATCAGCATAGGTAGGGAAAAAAAAGTACTGACGCCTTCAGAATCGAAAATACTAAAATGTCAATCTAGTTTCAATCGAGAAATCATTTTTTGTGTTTTCATAGATGGGCGAACGTAATTTTTATTATTGTTTTACGTTTTTATGTCCATACGGAATTTACTGGAACTCATAGACATCACAATGTGAATGCCGCACCCTACTTCGAGTTCGAGGTCTTAAATGTATAAAAAATCTGTCCCACCCAGCAAGCCAGAACATGTTGATGCTACATGGCCAAAAATAAATAGAAATACCCTTTACTACTAGTGAAGGAATATATTTGAAACTAGCTGATCCAGCAGGCTTCGTAGAGCCTCAATCGATAAATAAAAGACACATTAAGGGGACACATCAAAGGAAAAAGAAAATTGTTTGTTTTTATATAATTCCGAGATTTTTAATATATTATTTATATATTTTTTCACCTTTTAAACCTTCTCTGGACTTTCACGAATAATTCAACACCAAAATTAGCCAAATCGATCCAGCCGTTCTCCAGTTTTAGCGAGACTAACGAACAGCAATTCATTTTTATTTAAATAGATAGATAGATTATATAGACGATAAGTTACTGGCTAATTACGATAATATTGTTATGGAAAAAAACATTCAACATACAGACGCTTCTGTTGGAGTTCCACTGTAATATTCGCATACAAAGTGTAGATTCAATCACGCCGATGACGAATACGAACTCTGATCGTGTCGAACAATCTACCCACTTAGTAATTTAATGTAAAATCAATACCACATTGTCTTCTACATAAACATACTCAAATGGACTATTGTTGAGTACGTAACATGACTTTTCAAATAAAAAGCATAATACATTTTGTATTATGCTTTTGTATTGTATTTATTGTTGGTAGGACGACTTATGATTCCGCACGGTTAGGTACCACCACCCCGCTTATTTCTGCCGTAAAGCAGTAATGCGTTTCAGTTTGAATGGTGGGGCAGCCGTTGTACTGTAAAAACAGCTTAGCTTAATCTATACAATAAACGACTGGAGTAGGGGAAGTCCGGGCAAAGTGGACACCTTAACGCTTGATGGGCTATAGGAAGAAAACCAATAGGCATATAAATAAAACAAATGTTCAATGAGAATCAACATTCATTAAAGTTTTTAATATAATCAACAAAAATTGCTTAATAGCAGTCCTTTAATTTTAATTGTCAATAATGTTGCAACATATGTCAGTATCCACTTTGCCCCATAGGTCGGGTAAAGTGGATAGGATGATAGGGCAAAATTAACACAAATACTTAGCATAGTTTTAAACTAATCAGTGCAGATATCACAAAGAAATAAGCCTATTTCTTCATAAGCCGTGCATTTATCGTGACTCCTTTGCTTACATTTATCACATTGGATCCAATCATCAACTGTTTATTTATTTCTTTCTATACAGTTCTCCTCACAATAATAGAATACACACAGTTCTTCCTCGTTTTCCTTACCACTATCCTTACTTTTATCTTTTACAATTATATTTATCGTCATTTTAGTATTTTTCTTTGACATTTAAATCTTTATACAAAACTTTCATTCCTTTTAAATGTTTCTTTTTGTTCTCACTTCACTAGCGTGCTTGTTTACACCTTACACTTTTGAATATTTATTTTACGTGTACCCATCGGAACGAATGATCCAGAAGCGTTGCAGCAACTCACGACGGTCGTAGATTGTCCACGTTCATTGCTGGAAATGACTACAACTTGCTTCTTAACTTTAACTCAAAGAGCTATGGGTGGTTTATTTGTCGAGGTTTCATCTATATTATGGATTCTGGTAATTTGTTCACTTAACTGTTTATAGAACTTTTCTACTTGAGGACGATTGAAGCCTTTAACTCTGCCAATTGTAGTTGTTTCTGGAATTCTTAGTGTAATTTGTGGATTTCTTCTCATAAATCCTGCTAACCAATCATCACCAGCTTATTTATTTTTGTCCCAACTAGGCGGACAAGTGATATTATTGCGTTTCGCGTATTCAAAAACTAATATTTTTTTATTCTTCTTGGGTTAACCCATAAAAAACACTATCCATTACATACAAATACGTTCGAATGTCTTCCTCTTGTTCATCGTCTAAAACTTTACGAAGATGACCAAGATGAGCAGTCGAATTACCTTTTTTATATATATGCCTATAAAGAACGGCTTAAGGTATACCATACTTTTTTGCGGTCGTTTTTATAGGAATGACATAATCTGCTATCAGCTAATGCTAAAGCTATAGAAGCAATTTGCCATCGCAAACATCATACTGTTCTCACTCCAATGGGCTTGGTTGATATTTCTTCTTATATTTATATACCATCTAAAACAAAAACAAAAAATTGAATGCCCAGTAAAGTCATCGATGGCAAAGCGAATACCGTATCCACTTTGCCCATGATCACTTTGCCTTACACCTATTCATTTCATTCAACTTAACCCAAAACCAAATGAGGTGACGACAAAGTAACAAAACTCTCAGAATTCATACTTGAAAATATGCAATTAAAGGACATAATCGTACTAAGCAATATGGTTAACTTTTATATGAGTTATTAAAGTATTACGTACATTGAAAAGTAATAAGAAAACTTCACTATTTAGTTTTTTCGATTTTTCTCTCGAACGCGACGCAAGCCTTCGCTTCGCAATGTAATGTCGCGAGGCGCGCGTGTTCAGATATGTTCTTGACGAAAAATAAAGCGTATTCACTTTGCCTGGCCCTATGCCCGGATTTCCCCGACGTCGAGACAAGAAGTCTCGCTTATCAACTTTTACATAGGTATATCAGTGTGCTTAGTACGAGTTTTTAACAGTTACTATTGTTGATCGAAGTTCTCGATAGTGTAAAAGTTAGCTCATATTTGTATGGAATGGGATCGTTTGCCTACGTTTGCCGTTAGGGGCGCTGTTCCAACTGCATATAAAATTGGATTAACTTTTACGCTGTCGAGAACGTTAAAAAACTTGCACTAAACACACAGAACGTGAGTATTGAAAATACTCTTAAGATGAACAGACGAATTCGGAGCTTCAAAATTCTGATGCTTAAGCCTTCAGATAGCGCAGCAAAAATATGTACGACGGCTTTATGGAATGTGTTTTCGATAAAAACAGCGCTCACGCCCCTCTGGTGCTATACGTTACTTGTAGCCCGTCGACATCATAACGCGATCTATATCTCAATTACAACGACGGTACAAACCTCAAATCGAAAAGTACGAATTCGTGGCAGACATAGGCAGAATAGCCAATAACCCTTGGACAAATCTGAGTATCCAACCCAATGACGCTTAGCGATAGTGAGTTGGATTTATCAAACGATGACGTTCTTACAATTTAGTAGTCGTTCGTGAGCACAGTGATGTTTTGTTAGATAAAAAAAATCCCTCCAATTTATTGAACATAAGAACTATGTCATTGTGATGCAATTTCGAATTTAATTAATCGTGAATTAAGAAAAAATAGACAAATACAAATTTAACGAATTGTTTTTCTAAGATACTATCCGAAATAAGTGATTCACGTAATAAATATTAATTTAGCTTGAACGTTACTAAGATATTCCTGCCCCACAAGAAAAGAACTGTAACATAGTACCTACTTGTGTGTAATTCAAACGTGCCCGTCATCAATATGTTTACATTTAGGTTTTAAATTATATTTACAGTAAACACATTACCTACTACTTTTCAGACCATAGATAGGTACCATAGGTTTTTTTTCACGCGTTTTGCGTTTATCCCGTAGGTACATGCCAGGTACATGTTACGCAAAATGATTCTATAGACATCGTAAAATAACCGCCTAGAGACCCGTGAATCGAATCTCAACTGAATTGTGTATAGATTTAATTAGCGTGCACCATTAAATTGAACAACGCCTCAAAGAACCTATTTGATCAGATAATTAACACAATCACGAATTTGTGAATTCGCATCGGTAAATTTAACCTTTTTTTTAAATGCAAAACTCCATCGTCTCGCCTAGAATGTAGTTAAATTTATTATTCAAAGACTGCGAATTCTCGTCAATGTATATTTGTAAATACATACATATAACATCTTAAATGTTACGTATAGGATAGCTTTAAAAAAACATAAAACATTGTGGCACGTATCTTGGGCCGAACGTTGTGATCTCTGGTAGGAGAGTCACGAAGGAATAATGATAGCACGAACCAACAGCACGTTTTAAATTCTTTCATGTAGGTACGTTTTATGACCGTTTGCGTGATTTAAAAATCCGAAAGATTTAAGCGGAATTTCAATAAAAAATGATACGTACTCAGAAGAATTATGTCTAGATTTCATTTCAGAACTCGGGTTTTAATTGAATGTATCTGTCATTCCAAATTTTAAAAAGTCGTCAAACTATAGAGTTTTGACCCTTTTTGTCTCTTTGTCGGCGTGTCTTGCATCAAAGATGTCTTAATTGACACACAAAATTCCATGTGCAGGAAGGACCATTATTCTATTAAAGTTCGAAGGCCACAAAAAATGGGACATCAATTCTCCTTAATCGCCTGTCTGTCAGAGAGAGATTATATACCTACTAGAAACAATGGTCCCCGATAGCCAAACTATTATTCGTGACTAGTTTTTTGCCCGCAGCTTCGCCTGCGTTGACTACAGGCTATACCCGCGGAGATTAGTGATCATTGGGATCACATTGGGATTGAGTGATGGGTATAATATTCTTTCAAAACTCCTATTTTCTAGGCCGAATTTTATCACAATTTAGTAGTTTGTGTAGAAGATGTTACAAATAGTTTACAATTTACATTATTAGTATGAACGAAATATAGCACCTAATAACTGAAAACGGTATGCTAATGGTCTAAAATACATACGTATAGCAAAACAGACATAACTCATTTTTGTCAATCAAATCAATCAAAATTTTTATATATATTAAGAAGCCTAACAAAAAAATGTCAAATTTCGTAATATGTTCCCAGTTCTTCAACAATTTATTTCTGAAAATAAATAAAAAAGGAACGTGACACATGTGAAAAAAAACCGAAATGATTTTGTCTGGAAAAGATGTGACTCCTATTTCTTCTTAGGCTTACACTTGCCATTAATAGTAAAGGGGAATGCCCATTTCAGGCCCAAAGCGGACAATAGATTAGAGAAAAAATACTTAGTGCATTAATTTTGTCATAAATAAATATGCATTTACTTTCTTACAAATAAGCGCCACTACAGTTTACAATAAGTAGTTTAAAAAAAGTAACTCTGTTGAAAAAAACAAGATTTTTATTTTTGCGGGAAAAATATTGCCAGCATCAAAACCTTTTACGTATTAAGTAAACTTTTTAAGTATATAAAAAAAACATATAAATAAATCATTTTAAGTATTATCATTAATCTATCGATTTAATCAGTTATAAGCACATAAAATAACATCAAAGACATACCCATTGGACTTTAACTTGTTACTATACTTGAGACCTTAGAACTTATATCTCAAGGTTGGCGCATTTACGTTGTAGATGTTTGTGGGCTCCAGTAACCACTTAACACCAGGGTGGCTGTGAGATGGTCCACCCATCTAAGCAATAAAAAAAAACTTTACTTGTATTGTTATTTAAATATGTACAACTAAAACAAAAACATAAAAAATAATGTGTAGTCGTAAAAAAAAGATTAAGAAATAAATCAGTTATCGGTTATTTAAAAAAATGATCGATATATGAATTTCATGTAATAATTTTTCTATAAACTGACAGCACTGATTTTAATCTGACTGACTGACACTTCGCTCGCTGCTTGTGCTTGCGTTCAAAATGGATGTGTTTTGATTTTTCTTCGATTTATTTTGCTTTTATCAATAACGTTTCACACTACGACTGAAAAACATTGTGTGAATTGTGGTTTTAACCTGACTGAGATTTAAAACCGTGTATATGCTCTCCTGTGCTATTTTTAGATGATTTACTAATTGTGTATAGTAACCGGCAAACATCGTGAGCAAATGACCTTGGCTGCGCAGAACCGAATTTTAGATCACTTTGGTGGTGAGGGTGAGGCGCGACGGCAGGGGAAATCGTATCGAGCGCGTTATTGGTAGATCAGTCGAACCTTGCGTAAAGTACGCTTGCGTACAGTGAAAAATCTATCGTTATTAATCGTTAAGTTATATTTTATTATAATTGCTTGTTGACTTTGTTGCCATTGCTATTTGTTGAGTGTTTGTTGATTTTTTATAAAAAATACACTATGCTGCGACAAACTGGTGGAGTATTCAAAAGAAAGGGTAGAAAATTTGTGTACGACGTATATTGCTTCATTATAAAACAGGGGAAGAATGATATTATGGAAAAAGTAAAACAGACTTCGGAAGCAACAAAAACATCAGTGAGTACTGTTAGGTGCATTATTAACGAAGCTAAAGGCTCTGGCTTGCTCGCCGTGTTTCGGACTCCGGGTAAGAAAAGATCAGGGAAGAAGAAAGTTACCGGAATGGATAGTTTCGTTCAATCTGTAATAAAAAGGCTTCGAAAATTTTAAAGAAGATATACATTTTAATGGCTCGGAATGAAGTTTACGACGAATTATGAAAGAGCTAGGCTTCAGATGGAAAAAAAAAAAACAGAAAATAATCGGAAGCTGGTAATTGAAAAAAGTAACATTCGATTACTACGAATCGAATATCTTCAAAAAATAATTAATTATAGACAAAAAAGAAGATCGAACCGACCGAGTCGTAAACTACACCGATGAGCCCTATGTCGACTTAACACGATGATGGCGACTCGGGTGATGAAAACAGTGATGATGATAATGGTCAAGATTATGATAACGAAAAAAAAATTACAAATACCAGCTTCGCTTCATCTGAACGAAGACCTGGCAACAGCTCTAGTTTTGACTTAATAGAAGGAATATCTATTTTACCCCAAGATTAAATTATTACAATTATTAACCTATATTTTTTGTTGATGTTCTAATAAATATATAAATAAATACATATGTTGATTTTAATAATTTAATTGCATTATGACGCAGAGTAAATAATATTTTTGCACGTGAGTGTACCATGCGCAAACTTACCCCCACTACGTCAACAAATGCTCAAGAAGTTTGCCGGCTATTATATGAAGATGAAGAAAATATAGATATTTAAAGAAGTATGTGTGTGTTTTTATACCTTAATAACTACAATTGGATAAAAATACATTAGGAACATCCTAAACATTAAAAAAAGAAAAGTTCTTGAAGTATTTATATAGAAAATTAACCTCAAAACGAGTTTTTATTTTTATTATATATTTTAAATAGTGGCGTCAATTTCAATATATTTTTTAGATATCTAATACATTTAAGAATTTGAATCAGTCCATTTTTATAGTAATATTTGATGTCCACCTTGGGCCTAGCACACTATGGAGAGTGGGCATTCCCCTTTAAGCAACAAGCCTATTACACGAGGATGCTTACCTACCCGCTCTCGAGCTAATTATTCCTTCTAATTCATAAGTTCAATTCATAAGTTATATTGTAACAGAATCTAAGAAGTAAATAAAATACTTATTTTAAAATTCTTGCTCCCAGGCCATAAAATTTTCAAAAAAAGACACTATTGCAATTTTGCACATTGAGTAAATAATTTATGCTTGATCTCTGTAAATAGTCACCATTTTAGTGAAAGTTCATTTCATTCCATCTCATTTCGTTTCATTAGGCTGTAGGCAGCGGCTTGGCTCTGCCCCTGGCATTGCTAAAGTTCATGGGCGACGGTAACCACTCACCATCAGGTGGGCCGTATGCTCGTCTGCCTACAAGGGCAATAAAAAAAATTAATTTCATCACAATTGATTTTAGTCCCAAATAACTTAAAATCACCTAATTTCATCCATATCATTTTTCACTACAAATTATTTTTCTCAAAACAGATTTTATATAGATTAGGCTGTATGGTGTGATGCCTTCGTCGTTTCTTTTGGAAAGTGTAACTACTGCTCATAGATAGGTAATATACAGGTGACTGAAGTTAGCCCCTCAAAAAAATTTTTCTTTCCTGTTTTCTACTTATTTTCTATTAATTCGTTTGTTCATCATTTGTTCTTGATTGTTCACTGTTAATAATTGTTTGTTCTGCATTTATTTATTTAAAAAAAAAATTTAAAAATATACCTACAAGTTAGCCCCTCTAATGCAATTTTTAATATTTTTTCATCCTTAATGACTCGTAAATATTCATTTTCGATTGTTCTTATATAAAACACTTTTGTTCTCTTTCGAAATTACTCATTTTTTGTTTAATTAACTATTTGTATTAGTTGAATAAATGTATGCAAAATATGTGTACTGCGCATGCGTCAACTATAATGCCTCAACTTTCTACGCGGTTTTAATCGTGAAAAAAAAACAATTATAAATCCTGAAGGATCAATTAATTGGTATACAGTTTAATTAAAAAAATTAAAAAATAAATAAATGAAATAATGTGCATTCGCGTAAAGTTAGACCAAATACATTTTTTCCATCCTCTTACCTATCGTATTAAAATGTTATTTTACTAATGTTAGGAATATAATTTCGACTGTGTAAAAAAGTTATTATAATGTATACCTACATTATCTCTTGAAAGATAAATAATGAACATATTTACTTATTCGTTTATATTACCTATGTGAACTCCCTATCTTTTTTATACCTTCATAACGATAAGGATGGAAAAAATGTATTTGGTCTAACTTAACGCCAATGCACATTATTTCATTTAATTATTTTTTAATTTTTTTAATTAAACTGTATACCAATTAATTGCTCCTTCAGGATTTATATTTGTTTTTTTTTTCACGATTAAAACCGCGTAGAAAGTTTAGGCATTATAGTTGACGCATGCGCAGTACACATATTTTGCATACATTTATTCAACTAATAAAAATAGTAAATTAAACAAAAAACGAGTAATTTCGAAAGAGAACAAAAGTGTTTTATATAAGAACAATCGAAAATGAATATTTACGAGTCATTAAGGATGAAAAAATATAAAAAATTGCATTAGAGGGGCTAACTTGTAGGTATATTTTTAAATATTTTTTTTAAATAAATAAATGCAGAACAAACAATTATTAACAGTGAACAATCATGAACAAATGATGAACAAACCAATTAATAGAAAATAAGTATAAAATAGGAAAAAAAAATTTTGTTGAGGGGCTAACTTCATTCACCTGTAATATACTATATAAGATAAGTGTTACCAACTCAGTAGAATTTCCACTAAATCAGGTGGCTTAGACACCTTTTAGCGGACAAAATTTGATTTTAGTAGCTTTCACTGCTTCAGTCAATGGTGAGGTAGGAAACTAAGCCATTAGCATAATTTACATATTAATTCAGAAATCTCGAACTCATTGTTAAATAAACATATGACTGGTTCAGCCGTTCTTCGTCGAGGTAAGCTGCCTACATAGAAACACAGATCAATATATCATGAAATCAATCAGCTGAAATCGCATCTCAATGTCACCAAATTAAAAGAAAAATGTTACACAGCAGAATTGCTGCATGGAATGTATTCAGATGACGTCAATTAATTATGCGTGACATTGCATTTATTATGTATCCAATTCTTACTGATGTTAACAGAGTTCATAAATTATTTGAATCAAAAGAAACAGATCATTCAAAACTATATTATGAATTGACAAATTTGATTGATACATTGCTTTTCTTGAAACGAGGCTTGTGGAGAATATTAAGCGGTAGACAGCGGCTTGGCTCTGCCCCTGGCATTGCTGAAGTCCGTGGGCGACGGTAACCACTCACCATCAGGTGAAACACAGAAACCGAATAAATTTAAATTTGCTATTTTCAATTCTCACTGTCCGTGCTGGTTTAAAACGCGAAGGGAAATGCTGCAATAACTACATACTACCAAATAGCGTAGTACCAAAAATTGGAACCCAAGAAATTTATTCGTAGATGATCCGATTCTTCCGAAGATGATTACCATTAAATTATTATTATTTTAGTACTTTACGTACTATCTGCCTAATAGTAAAACATGGTAGTGTTTTTGTGGTGGTTTAAGGGTTCGCTAAATTTGGTGGTTTCTGGTGGGTTTTTAGTACGTTTCGATACAGCAATTTGTGGATTCGTTAAAATAAAGCTGGCAGCACTATTTAAGATTTTTATAGTACGGTGGACTTTTTGGCGGGAACGCGAGGAGTGAAGTTGTGTGATTTATTGTATTTTGTCTATTTAGTGTTTCTTCAGGCTTAAATGTGTAATAATGGTGGTTTATTAACTGTTTAATATCTGTGAAAGTGCACAAATGTGGGAAAATGAAACAAAGCCGCTGGACGTAGCTTCTCGGGATCCTCCAAAAAGTCCACTGAAAAAATCTTAGTAAATGACCACCATTTTACTGAGATTATATTTCATCCCATATCATCTCATTTCATTTCATTTAATTTCATCCCAGCTGATCAATGTCTCAAATTAATCATCTTCATTTCATTTCACTCCTTAGTATCATTTTTCATAAAAATATGAATATAAATTAAAATAAGACATGACTTAAAAGTATCAGATACCAGGTCATAAAATCTTGAATAATCTGTGCTTGACGCCAGTATGGGTTTCGAGTTTTCGAGGGAGTTTTTGGCGGGAACGCGAGGAGTGAAGTTGTGTGATTTGTTTTATTTTGTCTATTTAGTGTTTCTTCAGGTTTAAATGTGTAATAATGGTGGTTTATTAACTGTTTAATATCTGTGAAAGTGCACAAATGTGGGAAAATGAAACAAAGCTGCTGGACGTAACTTCTCGGGTTCCTCCAAAAAGTCCACTGAAAAAATCTCAGTAAATGACCACCATTTTACTGCGATTATATTTCATCCCATATCATCTCATTTCATTAAATTTCATCCCAGTTGATTAATGTCTCAAATTAATCATCTTCATTTCATTTCACTCCATATTATAGTAACCGGCAAACTTCTTGAGCAAATGACCTTGACTGCGCAGAACCGAATTTTAGATCACTTTGGTGGTGAGGGTGAGGCGCGACGGCAGGGGAAATCGTATCGAGCGCGTTATTGGTAGATCAGTCGAACCCTGCGCCCCACACCTCGCCCTCGTTCCGCTTGCTCCCAAAAGTACGCTTGCGTACAGTGAAAAGTCTATCGTTATTAATCATTAAGTTATTTGTTATAATTGCTTGTTGACTTTGTTGCCATTGCTATTTGTTGAGGGTTTGTTGATTTTTTATAAAAAATACACTATGCCGCGACAGACTGGTGTAGTATTCAAAAGAAAGGGTAGAAAAATTGTGTACGACGTATATTGCTTCATTATAAAACAGGGGAAGAATGATATGGAAAAAGTAAAACAGATTTCGGAAGCAACAAAAACATCAGTGAGTACTGTTAGGTGCATTATTAACGAAGCTAAAGGCTCTGGCTTGCTCGCCGTGTTTCGGACTCCAGGTAAGAAAAGATCAGGGAAGAAGAAAGTTACCGGAATGGATAGTTTCGTTCAATCTGTAATAAAAAGATGTAATCATAATAACTACATAACAAGCAGCGAAACTCCGTACCGTAGAAAGGCTTCGAAAAATTTAAAGAAGATATAAATTTTAGTCATTAAAATTTTGTTTACGACGTTTACGAAGTTTACGACGAATTATAAAAGAGCTAGGCTTCAGATGAAAAAAAAAACAGAAAATAATCGGAAGCTGGTAATTGAAAAAAGTTACAATTCGATTACTACGAATCGAATATCTTCAAAACTACACCGACACTACAAATAGTTGTAAACTACACCGATGAGCCTTATGTCGACTCATCACGATGATAGCGACTCGGGTGATGAAAACAGTGATGATGATGATGGTCAAGATTATGATAACGAAAAAAAAATTACAAATACCAGCTTCGCTTCAACTGAACCAAGACCTGGCAACAGCTCTAGTTTTGATTTAATAGAAGGAATATCTATTTTACCCCAAGATTAAATTATTACAATTATTAACCTATATTTTTTTTTGATGTTCTAATAAATATATAAATAAATACATATGTTGATTTTTATAATTTAATTGCATTATGACGCAGAGTAAATAGTGTTTTTGCACGTGAGTATACCATGGGGTCCCCCACTACGTCAACAAATGCTCAAGAAGTTTGCCGGCTATTATATCATTTTTCATAAAATTAAGAATATAAAGTAAAATAAGACATGACTTAAAGGTCTTAGTTACCAGGTCATAAAATCTCTTTAAAAAAAGTATGGGTTTCGATTCGAATATTTAAAAATTTAAAAAGTTTATCTCTAAACCCACCACTTAAGTGTATAATCTATGCCCACCACCTACGACTTCGATCATTATTGATCGAAGACCTACGATATCTTTTTAAGAATTTTCAAGAAATAATAAGAGTTTATAGAAATGTCTGAAATCATGTTACGACCAGAAATCGCTAGATTAGTTCCCGCTTCTATAGTGAATAATGTCTCAAGTTTCGTATTTTACGACAATCATCCGCGCGACCAAAAACTTATTGATATCGTAATATGCAGCAATTCCGGAGAAATCCAAGAGTTTTATCAAAGAGACTTAATTTGTTCTTTGTTACTTGATAACACATCAGAACCTTATAGCATTAAAATGACGAGAAACCCAGAAGCTGACTTATTTTACTTGGTACAAACTAGAGAAGATTTTTTCATTTTATCCCGTAAAGAAACTTTAAAAGTAGTCAAAAGAATATCCAACGTCGAGAAATATGAAATTGATGATACCAAATGTACTGGTAGAATACAATTAAAAGTTTATTATAAAGATGATGCTATTCCTTTGGTATTTAATGACACTTTAGCAATTATTGAAGAAAACACTACAATGGTTGAAGAAGATGAATCGCCCATGCTCGTAGTAGAGTTGCAGAGTAAATTATCTGAGGCAAAATATAATTTAGAGTGCAATGAGAATACTTATCGAGAGCTGGTAAATCTACGTCAAATGGCCTCATATTCAATTTACCAGAAAAATCAGGGTATCAGTGATAATCCACAACCAAAATGTGTAAAAGAGGTGAGGAGAATTTAAAGTATTGTTTCATGTTTAATAATATCGACATTTGAAAGACAAACGTGACTAAGTGACAATAACTGCTTTATACATAAATGATAGGCAATAACCGTATTTGATGCACAAAAAAAAAGATTACTAGGTCTTTTAAAATCATTTCAATCCTACAGCTAGCTTCGTTAAAATAGAACTTTTTTCAGGTATTTCAACTTTAAATTAGTCTACTGTAAAGTTAACACATTATTGCTTAGTCATGTTTGCCTTTCAAGTGTTGATATGTTTGTTTATTTATTTATTTCATAGATTCAATTGTTTCTCTTCTCTACTTTCAGATGAGCGAGTTCAAGTTGAAATTGAAGTCACCATGGGTAAAGTACTGTAATAAAAAAGTTGTCATAGCCATTGATACTTCAAATCATTATCATGAGTAAGTATTCAAATTAATCGTCAAGATAATTTAAAAAAAGTATGTAGCATTTCAGAAAGTATTGACTTAGAGTTCAGTTTTGAAGTTTTTTGTTATAGATCTGTCAATCTCCAAAGATAGTAGTTCAATAAATAACTATTTAATACAATTAATGATAGTCTCACATATTTTTGTTAACAAATACTAGTAGCCAATTTAATTAGTAGTTTATTGGATTGTGGCATTGTTAGCCCTTATGAGAAGATAGAACATTCTCCTCATTTATGCTGCGAAGCCCTCATATGTTCTTGTTTGAATAGACATTATACATTAGAATAGAAGTTGATCTTGTGTCAGTGCTAAAATATTCCATTATTGTGTTTTTAATGGTATACTGGAGATTTAACAGCCTCACCAACTGTGAACAAAACATCAAAAACAAAAAAAATACTTTAATTTTGTTATATTCAGTAATTGTATATTAATTATATAAGATGATTGGGGACTGTTTTTTTTTTTTTCATCAGAACCAAATATACTCTATTTTTAGGAATGATAACTCGAAACATAATTATTTTGACTATTAGGATACCAATACCAATTGAAGAAGTGCACAGTGCAATTCTGCAGCATGGATTTATATTTCAATATTTTTTTATTAGTTTACATTTTAAGTCTTTACTTGTATTTTACAGAGATGTGGAGGAACTTCACCTACTTTTGAACAACAATTGTTCATCCCTAACATACACAACAAAATTATTTAAAAAATACCACAAACCACCTTATTGGATTGAGAAAAAGAAAAATATGATGGAACCAAATTCAAAAATCACAATCGTCATGATTATAGAATTTGATGAGTTGTTTAATACAAGTTTTAGTAAAGTTGAGTTGGATGGTGTTGTAGCTTTTAAGAAAAATGGAAAAGAGTACCTTGTGCCTTTTGATCATGTTGTGATATCCTCTATGGATGCTATGGGAGAGAATTTTGATGTATTACCCAGTGATTTTAGTAAGTTTTGACATTTTGTTACCAAAGCAGGTACACTTACATGACTGCATTAGATGTGATTATATCAAGGAATCTGCAAGAGAGTACTATGTGTAATCTCAAAACTTCAATTATAACAAAATCATGAGAATACAAATTATTCCCCGAAAATGGAATGTGTATTAAATAGTAGGTAATATTATTGAAGTTGGGAAAAACTAAAAACCTCAACCTTGGTTTTTTGCTTTTTTAACTTCTCAATACCGAACATCCTGTTATGGTCTAACTTATGGCAACTTATGCTTTATAAATAAAGTCAATAAATTCAAAAATATAAGACCTAGAGCCTTTATTCAGTACCATTGATACTTTCACCTCACGTTTCTAGGTGGGTGGCGATTTTCACATTGCAATATCTATGAAAACAATAAAAAAAACAAAAATTTAGTACCATGTCGTTATTTATAAATACTATGAAACAAATTGTAGTCTTTGTTGTATATATGTTAATAAACAAATTCAATGTAATGCAATTAAAACTACTTTTACCGCTGACCGTCGTCAGTGATCACGAAAACTGTAAAGTATTTGAAACATCGGAAATAATATGTATAATGACACTAAAAAACACGAGATTAAACCGTAAAAGTAATTCTAATCATGTCTACAACAAGCAAATATCAAAATACTATTTTTAGTGTAGCTTAGATACGAGTTTAAAATTTCTTTATATATTTTTAGATTACTCTGAAAATAATGCGAATGTTGATGATTATTTTTCAGCTGACCAACACAGCGTTTTGGCTGCAATAACTAGTACAGTAAAAACGGATCTTATTCTAAGACTTATAAAAGCTGAAATAAAGCAAGACTTTCTAACATCATTAAAAGCAATTTTGTGTGACTATTTACAAATGGAAACAATTCCTAAAATGGATAATGTTTTGATTCATAAAAGATCTCCATATCATAAGTTGAATGGTATAATCATTGTTTTCAATGATAAATACACACTTGAAGAAGTGAGATTTGATGTCACAGCTTATAGCAGGTGAGTTAAAAGCATGCCATGCATGCATCAAAAAAATAACAAAAAAAGTTCTTTAGACAGCTACTGTTGGGTGAGCTCACAGCACATCTCATGTTAAATAATTATTGGAGTTAATAGTTCTTGAAATATCAGGTCAATCTGAAAACTTGATAGCTTTGCCAAACATAGATTGTAATATTTACCCAGTATAATATATTTAAAATAAATAATATATTCAGGTGATATATTATTCTATTATATTCATATCATGATATTTTTTATTTCAGGACACCTTCACAAGTTTTGGCTCTAATACGCTACATTTATGACGCTGTTCCCTTCAAAATACTCATTACGACGGCTGACCAGAAAGTAACTACAAAACTAGATGAATTTTCTTCATACAATGATACTCTTGAAAGTCCATCAACTGTGAATAATTTAGCGTATGCATCATCAATACTGAATAGGACCAGTTTAGTGTTAGAATATCTAGATCGTTCGATGATAAAAATGAATGAGAGCAAAGATCCGACTGCGAGGGACAAGATCGGTAAGGTAATTGATTTGCTTGCGTGTGGCCAGACTGATTATAATAAGTTTAGAGCGAAAATGTCAGAACTAGGGGCGAAAGGTGTTATAAAAATGTTGGGGGATGATGATAATTCTGACAACGAAATCGAAGTCAACAGTGATTGATCAAAAACATTGTTACAGTTCATATATGTCTGAGTTTTTATTTAAAATGTTTTTGACCTATAGAGTACAATGTGAATGTGACCACCTACTTTGAGACATGAGGTCGAAGTCTCAATTGCATTGTATATAGGTACTTTATAAAATATCAATTAGGAACAAAACGGCACCTGGTTGTGAAGGCTTAAGTTATAGTTGCATTGCCGTAACTGCTATTCCGCCCTTCAGATAAGCGTGCTTAGTGCGAGTTTTTTAACTTCTCGATCGCGTAAAAGTAAACTGAAATTTGTAAGGAGTTAGAACAGCGCCCCTAACGGCAAACGAAGGAACGAACCCGCACTTTTTTTTTCCTACCAAGCTGTTAGCCTTGAGAGGCTATTTCAGCGTAACCTTAACTAGTAGGTGAGCTCACGGGGCTCAAACCTGACGACGTTGCTAACACGAACCCTAGCAAGAGCAGTGCTTCGCAGAATCTCTACTACCGGATCAGAAACGCGACCCACTGACAAGATCCGGCGATAAACTCAGTACAAACTCGCACTAAGCACGTATGATTGTCTCGCAACCGAACTATGCGGAACAAATAGGCAACGCGTTTTTGTAATATTAAGGCCTGTATGTTTTTTGTTAATAAAATTGTCTGTGATATTAAAGCAATATGGAATTAGTTAAGTTTAAAAATAAAACGAATTTTCTTAACATTATAGTAGTACTTTATTTCAATACAATATCAGTCACCTTTTTAAAATTCTTAAAACTATATTTAACAAAATAAATTGACAAAACAAACACAAATAAGATTTTTATTGGTATACTTAATAAATAAAAAATTCGATGCATTTCAGTTTTAAGACTTTTTTTTTATTTTCAACTATATATACATACAATATTTTTAATGAACTAATATTTACAGTACCGGTAAAATGGGGCGATTAGGGATTGACAGGCGAATCGGGAAAAAACCGGGAAAATCTTTCGACGCTCAATATAAGTTTTATATTCGTTGCAAAATCTTCCATTTTTTGTAGTTTAATAGTAGAATGTTGAAAGTTCACAAAACAACTCTGAATATGCATGATAATAGCTGCTAACTTATGAAAAATCGCGTTTCAAATTAACTTCCTGTGGTGGTCATTATTTTAGTGCTAGAAACTTTGCTCTCTTTTATTTATTTGATAATAATAGAAGACGACTATGATTTATAAACGTTATTTAGTGTTTGAACCAGCATATATTAAAGGTAAGTCTCAGTTGTTATTGGTTTTAATGTATTTGATTAAATAAAAATACATGTAAAAATCTGTTGTTTTTGGGGATATTGGGGACGTCTTAGGTACAAATAACAACGAAAAAGGGGTCAATTGGGATGAAAATACGTGAAATGGAAACGACCTAAGTATAAATAGGTACAGGTTTGTAGGGTTGTCTATGTAGTTATAACAATATTTTTTAAATTTGTTGGTAAAAATCTGGTTTATTCGAAGCGAAATTGGGAATAAGTCTTTATTTGAAATAGATAAGCAATTTAATATAAGTAAGTCGATTTTGCAGAGACATGTAACAAGATCAATAAAATCTCAAGGTGGACAAAAATGTCTAAGTAATACATAATAAAATATTTAATATTTGTTCAGAGTCGGGGTATTCATCTGATTAATCCATGGAATAACCGACACACCTAATCTCTTAACCCAGATAGAAATATCAGCACTGTCGATTGCACCTATAATTGAGGTGATGTCTGCCATGTACTTTTGTCAGTTTTTCAATTTTTTTTATTGATGATCACTTTGTTGGTGCAACTAAATAAATAAATAAATTAAAACTATATATAAAAATAAAAGTAGTGCCAACCCTAGGAAATTTCTCATTTCGTCCCAATTAACCGCAATTTTCGGGTAAATAGGGATTACACCTATTTTTGCATTTTTTGCTTAAACTGGAATGCTAGTTGCATAATTTTAAATTAGATAACAAAGATGCCCCCAAGACTCAATCATTTTGATCCTGATATAGCATTATATACATCAACAACTACCTTAAAATTGCTCATAAAGTTGGAATTTGTCCCTAATCGCCCCATTTTACGGTACATTTTTTTCCTATGTCGGTAGCCTTAGGGGAGGGCTATGCGAGCGTTATCGAACGAATAGGTGAGCTCACGGGGCTCTAACCTGTGACACTAAGTACACACGAGGTTATTAACGTTATCGATAGCGTAAAAGTTAACTCAAATTTGTATGGTGTTGGAACGTTTACCTACGTTTGTCGCTAGGGGCGCTGCATACAAATTTGAGTTAACTTTATCGAAAACGTTGAAAAACTTGCACTAAGCACACTGGTGTTATTTTAGGGACAATATACTATTATAAAACAGCAAAAATGAATTTTCGCGAAATATTTTGGAAGTAAGAAATGTTTTCAAATATTTAAAACATAATTGTTATAGTGTACATTTTTAAATACCAATGGGGGCCATTTACTCAATGTCAATGTTAATGTCATGCTAATTATTAAGCTAGGGTAATTTAGATGACGTTGTAGTTAAAAACAGCACATGTTTTGCAAAACGAAATTGGTGATCATCAAAATGCATTGGACCCGATTGATAGTGTATCAAACGTGTGAAAATAAAACCAATTTTCTGTGTGCTTAGTGGAGTTTTTTAACGCTCTCGATAGCGTAAAATTTAACTCAAATTTGTATGCAGATATAGATCAGCGCCCCAAGCGGCAAACGTTCCAACTGCATACAAATTTGAATTAACTTTTACGCTATCGAGAGCGTTAAAAAAACTCGTACTCAACACACAGAAAATTGGTTTTATTTTCACACTTTTGATACACTATCAATCGGGTCCAATGCATTTTGATGATCACCAATTTCGTTTTGCAAAACATGTGCTGTTTTTAACTCGTTTTTAACTACAACGTCATCTAAATTACCCTGGCTTAATAATTAGCATGACATTAACATTGACATCGAGTAAATGGCCCCCATTGGCCATTAGTATTTATAAATGTATACTATAACAATTATGTTTTAAAATTTTAAGACGTACATCGGATACTTTTAAAAGTGTTTTAGTTATTTATTCTAGTCTTAAATCAGGAGTATTTTTAGTGTTTTCAACATAACGTCCAAAACATAATTACTAGCATTCATTCACCCTAAAATAAATATTTACATCAATATATAATTAATTATTCTTTCAGTGTTCTACAAAATTATAAAATATAAAAATAGTATTTGTATAGAATAAAAAATGAGTACTAGGACTGAAAAATGAGTATACATTTTTTGAAATTGAATACATTTATGGTACGTATCCAGTTTAACCCATCAAACTTTATAGCACCGTTTACTCAGCGACTTAAAACTATAAATTAAGGCTTTGCCCCAAAAATACTACTAGCACATTTAAATTAAACACAAAATAATCTTAAATTCTAAATTAACGATAAAACAAATTATCAAGGAACTAATTCGAACAATTCTGAAACGCGACTTGTAGTCATTTATAATAATATCAATAAAATTAACATTTATAAAAAATATATTGAAAACATGATATCTATTAAATAATATCAACCACAACCGAAGACCCTTAGCTTGTAACGAACAATCCGAATTAAAGAAATTGGTTTTATTTAAAATCTATTATTATAAAATCTTTCGAGTCCTGTTAATTCCATATTGAAATTAAACTTCCCAAAAAAAAATCAATAAAACAGGAAAATATTTAAATTTTGACGCACTGATAGAAGTTAAAATCGCGGGTCGCCATTAATCGAATATGCTGTAGCGCACATATTGTATCAATCAAAAAGTTTGTGCGATCTATTATAACATTGCAGTCTTCATTGAAATTCCGCAAGCAGGTACTAAATTTTCTAATGAAATACGTTCTTATCCTGTATTGGTTAATGGACATCGTTTAATAAAAATTAAACCACAAAAATGTTAATTTGTGTAATATGTTTAATTGTTGATATTAAATGAGATGTAGTTTGAAGCAGCAATTAAGATCCACCATGCAGGCACTATATGATTTACGAGTCCTCGTGATCAGTAACTTGTTACAATTTATTGTCATTTTTAACTTTTTTCTGTGAAGGAAAGCAGTACTGGGTTCCCAAAGACATTTTTAACCGCATAGAGAATCGTTGCGTGTAAACACGATTGCTCGTATGACTAGAGATATTTTAAACTGTAGGCAGCGGCTTGGTCCTGCCCCTGGCATTGCTGAAGTCCATGGCGACGGTAACCACTCGCCATTAGGTGGGCCGTATGCTCGTCTGCCTAAAAGGACAATAAAAAAATAAATAAAAAAAACAATTTGTAGATTATGTCAATCTGCTTAGAATATAATATGCGACGATACGGTAATCTGCAATAAAAAATAAATTTAAAGATAAGTTTGTCTGCAACCTATTTGTGTGCATATTTGACCAAGATAAAAATGAAATGTATGGGATTGTTCGTTCCAACCAATTTCCTAAACAAAAATTATATCGACAAATCAATATGCTCTAAACGGAGAGGGTACATTTACCCTTTCTGGAGCAATATTTGACGACAAATAAGGATTCGCTCTAAAGGTAGTGTGAAATATATGGAGGGTGGAGGTAAGGAGCACCATCTTGTATAAAGGCTCACCGCTCACCGAAATAGCGGTAGTGTAGCAATTGGAAATGACATGAATGTAGCATATTTAAACAGAGTGAAATGTGGTAGTTTATTACGCTGTTTTTAAAATTCTTTCTTCCACTTTTTTATTGCTTAGATGAGCGTACAACCTCACGGCCCGCCTGGTATTAATTGGTTACCGGCGCTCATAGACATCTACAACGTAAATGCTTGAGTTGTAAGGTCTCCGATTTTACAGTACAACGGCTACCCCGCCCTACCCTTCAAACCGAAACGCATTACTGCTTCACGGCAGAAATAGGGTGGCGGTACGTACCCGTGCGGACTCACAAGACGTCCTACCACCAGTAAAACCTATGGTACCACCTTAACTGCTGGCTCCTTTTCAGCGGACACCTTTTAATACATGCTGAGATGGTGCTCCTTGCTTCTACCCTACATAGCGAAATATCATAATATAGGTTACTAGTTTTTGTTACCAAAAGTAATTAACAGTCGACGGGCAGATGTGACCTACTACATATGTATCCCTTGAATTTATAATCTCATCATGTTGGCAATTCGTAGGAAGTTTTAGTTAAAGTACAGAATGTGCGTAATAAGAAGGAGGCATTGTGACGGAGAATTACAAGGCAATTTAAAAAAAAATGCTACAGTTTGAATTTCTTAAAAAAGAAAAAAATTAAAAAGGTTAACGTTAAACTAATAAACAATTAGAATTTTTGTGGCACACGTGTACACGAACGGTTTTGGTATACTTCAAATCTATAATTTAGATTTATATCAATGTTTTCCTACCGCCATGCTGTACCTCACTCTCTGTTTAAAAACCACCGAGTTTCTGTCTGTATCTATAGTTATTAATTTCATGAATTAGTCATATATCGTCAGGAGATAAAGTCTTAATTACTTTTGGTAAATAAAAATAGCACTGTATACCACCTACATAGGAAAGATAAGTGAAATAAAAGAAAAAACTCTTCTCGCATTAAAACAAAAAATCTTATCTTAATTATGTCAGGTACTAGGAAGCTAAACAATGCTGCCTGACTCTTCATAAACATTTACAGCCTACATTATATTTAAATAAAAAAATCAAGAGAATCATACCTACTCATTGGATATGTCATAAACTTAAAAATAATATTGCACGTCCGGCCATTCATAGAATCTAAAAAATAAAATTAAAAAAATATATTTTATAATTTACTTACAATTAATAAAATTTAACTATAAATTAGAACTATATTCACAAAACAGAGTACACAAAATATTGAAGAGTATTTAATTTACCTAACGTATTGCACTATGAATATTGCACACAGTTCGTAAATATTGCACACAACGTTTAAATTATAATCAATCGTCTTGAGAACTCTTGCTACTATCGTTGTAACTAGTACTTTCGATATTAATGTCTTGCTCTCTAAAACAGTTAAAAAACACTGAATGAGTTTCTACACTTTCAGCCCCGGATTCACTTCTAGCTTCATTTTCCGTATCGTCACTTTCACTGCAACTCACAATTTTTGCTACAACTAGCTTTCGTTGGAATGGCGTTGAATTAGTCGAATCACTACTCAAGTAACCAGAATCTTGAACGTTTGTACCTTTCTTTTGTCTGTTCCGTGGCTTGTTATCGATTTTGTCATTCTTCACGAATGTATTAGTGTTCAATCCACTACTGGATGCGTCGACTGAACGTCGCTTGGTGAAGGTTCTGCAAAAATTGCCAGTCGTATTTGGTTGAGCATGAAAGTTATCGTATTCCGAGGGTTGTGATTCGACAGAAGCTCTCATTGAACCACATGGCGGTCCATGATATGTTTCAGGAGTCGTTGATGTATCACAGTCCACTATATCCTTTGTTAAATTACTTTCAAATGTCCTCGGATTGAGGCTTCTGCCGTTATCGTTTTTTGAATACTCTCCTATAGGTATTCTATCATTTTCTACTTTCCTAGGAGGACTTATTGGCTGTTCGTATATTGGGTAGTCAATCGCGGGGGGTAAAGGCGGAAGAACGTCCGGTCTTGCTAAATTTTTCAATTGCTTTATAGTTGGCGGTGTGGATTGTCGTTGTCTTTTTGAATGCCTTAATTCTAGAGTCAGAATACGTCCTTCGTCTAAGTTCCATTCTGTTGCCTCATCCCACGTTTCATCTGTAGTACTATCTAAGCTCTTCGAGCCGCTAAAGGAAGTTACAGAGAGCTTAGGTCGGTCGTGAATAGGTTTTCTTTGATCACATGCGTTCCGCAAACTGTGAAACTTCGTTGTAGACAATACTTTTTCATCAGATTTTACAAAAGTTCCACTACTTCTCAATTTTATACGTTGCCGTGGAGGACCTTCCTCATTCTCAATACTCTCAATAGATTTTATAAAATCTCTCCTACTAAACTGTACATTATCCATTAAATCTTTGTGTTTTGTATGCTTTCTATCTAATGTATCAGGTTCGAAGCCATCAGATTCATGAATTTTAATATAATTTTCTGGGGGATCTTTTACTTCTATTGTCAAACAACCAGGTTTCTCTTGTAAAGCATTGGTAAGGATAAGTTTCTTACTTCCCATGGAACATTCTGATCCACTTGGAGATGTCGGTGTACTTCCAAAGTTATAATTATTATTTACATACACTTCGCTTACTAGACTGTAATCATGATCCTGATTTATTATTTTACAAGACTTACTTTTGTCGTTTGTTTGACGAATAGTTTCATAATAATTTGGGTGCAAGGTAATGTCGTGGTGAGGTGACGGGGTATTACTATTGCTACTCGAATTAATTTTGTATATCGCATTGCGCATCGTAAGCTCTTCTTCTAAAGGTAGAGCATTGCTTAGACTAGGACTAGCTTGGGATGATGGAACATCTGGATATTCAGTTGGAGTTACAACACCTTTTTTATTAGAATTTCTTTCGAGACTGTCAGTTTCATATTCATTTCCTGATGGTATCTCTGTATTACGTCTATTTAATAAAGCGATATGTCTACCCTCGTTCAATTCGTCTAATATATTACCATTAAGTTTCTCGTCATCTGAGCTGCTTGCTTCATTATAAGCTTTAGAACTATCTAAAGCTACGGCTTCATTTATCATGTCAGGTAAGACATTATTATTTTTAGGTATATAGTCAATTTTTCTCGGAATACCTGAAAAGTAATGTTCTACATCTAATGCGTTAATATCATTAACTTCCGCAATGCTTTGCCCATATCGAGAATAGGTTATATTATCAAATTCAGGCAATGGCAAATTATGATTCCGAACACCTGGTTCGGATCTTATTGACATTGTACCAGAATTTTTGGGCACGTAAAAGTCATCCCCGTTGTTCATAGAATTCGATGTTGTAAAGCTGTGTTGTTTACGTATTTTGGGACCTCTATTCTCTGTTAGTGGTGGTAAAGACATTATAGAATTAACAACGCCATGTTGTTCGGCTAATCTTAAGAATTCACCGTCTGATTGCTTAGCCGGTGGTATATCCTCCAACCATTTTCTGATACTGATCTGTTTATCTCCTTTATTCCCTAAGCAGTTAGAACAGGACGGGAGACTGTGCTTCACGTAGTACTGCATATCATTTGAATTTCCCGATTGACACCCGGGACATCCAATACAATCTTTTCGCCTGCTATTGTCTCGTTTCAAACTAAATACGCTGTCACTTTTTTGACTTCCCAAACGTTGATATAAATCTAAGTTGTTTCCATTTGACGAGTAAGTTTCTTCTTCTGGTATTTCATTGAGAACGGGTTGAAATCTTTTAGTTGCCATTTTATGTTTTGCTATCGATATTACTTCTCGTATTTTCGTTAAAAATTCTAAAGCTGCTTCTGGAGGTTCCTGTAATCAAAGAAATCATTTATAGGAACTGATTTATCCACTAATGACTCTTAGTTGCACACTATTGTCAATACTGGCTAAAGCAATATCTTCCATGATTCTCAAGAAAGACTGAATTTATGTTACTATATTTTTAGTTCTGGATTTCGTGTAAGAATTGTTTTTGTACTTTAATAATGCTGTGCTATTTCGAATGGACCCTAAAAAAGTTGTCCGATGATTGCACAGACTAAAAATTTCTTAATACTTACAGCCATTAGTTGAGGTTCGAAATAAGCCGGGTTGAAATACAGCTTCCTACGCGTTGTGCCAACTGGTCTCATTATCTCTCTATCATCAGTGGTTTCGACAATGGACACGTGTTCGTCTGGTAATCTTTCGATTCCGGAATCATCACGATGCGATAGTTCAGGGTTATCACGGTTGATTTTGAATTCTCGATGTTGGTGGATGAGGGCTGATGTTGTTTGGTTCTGAAATATATTATTGCATGAATACCGCTTTAGGATGCCAATATTTATAAGCTTGACATTTTGTGTACAATAACTTAGCTATATCTACCGTGAAGCAGTCATATGTACAAGGTTTGAAAGACAGAAGAGCTGTTCTGCTTTTAAAGTAATTAAAACTTCGAACCAAGCTTCAATCTTTTTTGAGGCATTCAGGTGATGTATGTTAGTGTTGACCATCAATAGTTGATGAATCATCATGGTAACACGATGAGCCGTAAACTCCATATACATATATGTATGTATATGTGGGATCGTTCATAAGTAAAAGTGGGATGAATATAGCGAAATTCTTTATTTTACTTCACAATCGCTTCGTACACGTCTTTTCTAAAACTATTCCATTTTTGAACTTCCCTCTCTAACCTTAAACTACTATCTTTTTCTGAACCTAATAGAATGTTGCCATTAATACTTAAGGTACAACAGGCATAAAATAAATATTAAAAAAAAAAAAAACTGAAAAAACGTAATAAAAATAACACTCCCCACACGGCCATCCTGGTCATTCATCTGACCCAGATGAACTATCTTCATCCACGACCCAAGGCTTCATTAGGTCAGCCGAGCTGGTAGTATTAATAGGACCTTCACCGTCGCCGACTTTCCTTACAGCGTACCGGTCATGGTGCTTCTTAGCCACTACTTCGTAAGGCCCCAGAAATTTTGGATACAGCTTACTTCCCTGGGTGAATTGAGTTCGCTTGATAGCAACCAAGTCACCTACTTCGTAATTTATAGCCTTTTTCCTTTTTATATTGTAGCTTTTGACATTCTCCTCTTGTATCTTCTTGATAGATTCTTTAGCTTTAGTTCTTAGTTCATTTCGTTTCGCACTGTAATTTTGTATTTCCTCTTCTTCTATCAGCTTCATAATATCTTCATTTTTGTCTTTCATCTTTGTCCCAAAAAGAAGTTCAAAAGGTGTCATACCAATACTTCTCTGGTACGTGCTATTCAAACAG
Source organism: Bombyx mandarina (assembly GCF_030267445.1). Classification (NCBI taxonomy): domain Eukaryota; kingdom Metazoa; phylum Arthropoda; class Insecta; order Lepidoptera; family Bombycidae; genus Bombyx; species Bombyx mandarina. The sequence goes on along the minus strand of NC_143225.1, from coordinate 6,576,907 downwards.
CGTTGTACTCCTGAAATTCGTCTATACCACTTCGTCGGATCATCAGCACTAAGCTTACTTAAGACGCTTATGATTACTTGGTGGATTCTCTCGACTTGGCCATTTCCTCGTGGCTGTCCAGTAGTAATAGTGTAATGAGTAATACCTTCCTCTTTACAGTACTCCTGAAAATTTGTCGATGTAAATGCGGCGTTACGATCTGAAATAATCTTTTGTGGTGAGCCGAATGTTTGTTGTTGGATTCTTAACTTATCTAACGTCTCTTCTGTGGACAAAGTTTTCGTAGGGTAGATCCAGGTGAATTTAGTAAATCCATCCACGACAGTTAGGATGTGCTTATAATTTTTATGGGTTGATGTCAGTGGACCGAGGTGATCAATATGATATGTCGCCAGCGGAACATCTCCTTTATCCAACGGATGTAAGTATCCCTCTTTCTTTCCTTTCTTATGCGAAATAAGAATACATTCCACACAATTATCTATAATCTTTCTAATCTTTTCTTTCAGGTTCTCTATGTAGTATTCTCTTTTCACAAGTTCTTCCGTCTTAATTATCCCAAAATGTCCATGATCGTGTTTCTTTCTTATGATTTCATATTGCATTTTCTTTGGAACTACAATAAGTCTCGTACCATCTTTTTCCTTACAAAGTATTCCTCTTTCTATAAGATAATCTTGATAGGGTCCTTTTTCCAACATTTTCTTTAAAAGGTTAGTATGCGGATCATCGTCTTGTGCTTTCTTAAGTCGGGCTGCTGTTTCCGTTAATATCATACAAATCGGGTTTCTGCTTAACGCGTCAGCATGTTTAAGTCTTGTTCCAGGCCTATGCTCTATGTCGTAATTGTACTCTTCAAGAAGTAGGGCCCAGCGCGCAACACGCGGAGGTAGATCTTTCTTTTGTAACGTCTTAGTCAGAGCAGAGCAATCTGTGATAATTTTAAATCGAATTCCTAAAAGATATACGCGGAATTTCTTAACAGCTTCAGCAATTGCTAATATCTCCAGGTAATAACTATGGTAGTTTCTTTCGATAGATGTCGTCTTTTTGCTCATGTAATAGATCGGATGCATTTGATTATCTTTTGGGCTCTTTTGTAATAAAACAGCTCCATAGCCTTCTACGCTCGCGTCTGTATGTAGCTCCGTTACCAAATCAGGATCATAGATACGCAGAACGGGCGAACTGCACAGGATGTGTTTTAACTCACTAAAAGCCTTCTCACACTCATCACTAAAATAAAATTCAGCGTTTTTCTTCAGTAGATTGGTCAGTGGCCTTGCAATTATCGAGTAATTCTTAATAAATTTTCTAAAGTACCCGGACAGTCCTAGAAATGACTGTAGGGACTTTAAATTGTTAGGTGTATAAATTTTGAAACTGCTGCAATCTTTTCTTTTGAAGGTCTTACTTCGTTATCCTGAATGATGTAGCCTAAATACTCTATTTCTCTCCTCATGAATAAACATTTGCTCCAGTTAAACATTAATCCGTATTCTTCAGCTCTCTTAAAAACTATTAATAATTTATCCAGCCCTTCATCTTGTGTTTTACTTGGTATTGCTAGATCATCCAAATATGCTAGAACGGTGTCATCCGTAATGAGGTCTTGAAAAATGTAATTGACGTATCTTTGGAACACCGATGGTGCCGTACACAACCCAAACGGCATTTTTATAAACTCGTATTGTCAGTGGGCAGGACACATTGCTCGCGGAACAGATGGCCGTTGGGGCCAGAAGGTTCTTGAGTGGCGACCGCGTACTGGGAGACGTAGCGTGGGTAGGCCTCCCACAAGGTGGACCGACGACCTATTAAGGTTCGCGGGGATCCGCTGGATGCAGGCTGCGCAGGACCGGTATTTGTGGCGAGGCTTGGGGGAGGCCTATGTCCAGCAGTGGACGTCCATGGGCTGATAGATAGATAGATAGATTGCCCTCGAGGCGTTACAAAGGCTGTGTACTTTATACTGTCGCGGTGAACGTTCACATGTAGAAATCCATTCTTTAAGTCTAATGTCGTAAAAACTTTTGCACCCTTCAGTCTGTCTATCTGATCTTCGATAAGCGGCAATGGGAATCGATCTCTTATAATTTTCTTATTTAATCTTCTGTAGTCTATACAAAGTCGGTAGGTCCCATTCTTCTTTTTGGCTAGTACAATAGGACTTGAGTAATCTGATTTGCTTGGTCGTATAATCTTTTGGTCTAACCACTCTTTTATTTGTTCGTCAACTACTTTCATTTCCAGCGGTGATAGTCGCCGTGGACTCTGGTGAATTGGGTCTTCGTCGGTAAGTACTATTTTCATTTCAATATTTGTTTCTTTCTTTGGTTCGTTAGGTTTATATTCTTCTATCATCTTTGTTAACTTATTTTCAATTTCTTTGTTTTCACAATCTTTAAAATCAGTAACACTCTCTTCAGCCGATATAGTTAATTGTAAAATCTTCTCAAGAAAAATGCCATCTGTTGTAAAATTCACTTCAAAGTCCTTCAGGATAGGATTTCCTAATATAACTTTGACAGGTATAGCATCATCTTTGACTACATGGAATTTAATATCAGCGTAGTAATCATCAATTGTAAGTATGGCATTCAAAACTCCTTCAGTACGTAGTTCTTTTCCAGCAATTCCAGTTAAATTAATTGTGAAATCTCTAGTATAGCTTGATTTGTCTCTTAGAATGTTCTCAACTTCAGATATTTTGATCAAATTAACGTCACTTCCAGTATCGATTAAGGCTGTCACTTCAACATCATTAATCTTTATCTTCTTGTATGGAGCTCTAACTTCTCTTATGTCTTCTGTAACATTTACTTTCCCTTCTGTACTATTCATTTTTATACTATTCATTTTTATACTTGTATTATTTTGAATATTTAAAGTATTCTTTGGTTTGATTGTACACTCTGGTCCCTTATGGCCAAATTCATTACATCGGAAGCATTTGATACCCTTCTTACAAGCTGGTGCTTGATGATCTAAGTCACCACAGTTAAAGCATCGCTTCCCGTTGTAGTTTCTTCGAATTTGAGGACGTTGAGGAGTGGTATTAGACGTAGTGGGGCGGTTTGATATTTTATTCTTCATATCACTGTAGTCCTTCAATTTCTTACGGAAATCTTTAAGGTTTGATGCACCATACAACATAGATTTGTTAGACTCACTGTCTCGGATGCCATCGATAACATATTCTATAAGAGCATCGTCTTCAATATTACCGTGAAGTGCACACTCTTTCATGTGGAGAAAATACTGCTGGTACGTCTCATCCCTTTTCATTTTTCGTGAACTGAGATTCTTATGTATAGCAGCACTATTTAGTTTCGGACCAAATTCTTCTTCGAGTTCATTCTTTAGCTTTGCCCAATCTTTCACACCTCCTAGTGACCGTAAAAATAACTTGGCAGTTCCACGAAGCAGGCGTTTTGCATAGATAAGTTTTTCGGTTTCCGTCCAGTTCATCAGTTGTGCCGTATCCTCCAATTCGTCAAACCATAATAATATAGGGTAAGTATCATCGCCACTAAAAGTTGTTATTGACTCCTCCAAATCACGGAACGGGATATAAGGTGGGTCATTTCGAGATTCGCGATCTTCTGCTTCTTTAATATCCTTCTTCGGCGGCATATTTAATGGGTCCTTACCTAAGTTTTGAATTTTCGAAATAAATCGATGTTCTTGTGTTTTTAACCTTCTTATAAAATGTTATTCGTAAATTTTTTGTTAAGTCGTAATGTCAAGTCGTATGTGCAACGTCTGATATTCGTTAAGTCTTAATATTCGCAAAATCTTCTTATCATCATAATAACTTTCTTCGTAAAACGCGAATAATCGTTACTCGTAAAGTGCAGTAATCGTAAAACTTGCCGTCTTGAACATCCTATTTTCATTTCATCTTCGTATATTTAGTCGTAAAAAATATTAATTTATAATGACGTAATAAACAGTGTCCCGAAGCATTTTTTCAAATATGCATTTCAAACATCGGATCATAATCCGCATCCCGAAGCATTCGGTGCAGCGATTGTATCGGTAATACAGTCTAACGTGCTCGATTTCTTGAATGACTTTGAACAAACTGTTGTACTACTACCTTAGTTTTATTCTAGCGCGGGTTGGTAAAACAAATTCAGAATGACTTGCCGGTTGCTTGTATTTTGTTGATAATATCTTCGTAAATCTTCATAGTTCTTCCACACTGATACTTTTCTCAATCCCGGACGAGCCCCCAAAATAGTTGTGGGATCGTTCATAAGTAAAAGTGGGATGAATATAGCGAAATTCTTTATTTTACTTCACAATCGCTTCGTACACGTCTTTTCTAAAACTATTCCATTTTTGAACTTCCCTCTCTAACCTTAAACTACTATCTTTTTCTGAACCTAATAGAATGTTGCCATTAATACTTAAGGTACAACAGGCACAAAATAAATATTTAAAAAAAAAACAAACTGAAAAAACGTAATAAAAATAACACTCCCCACATATATGTAGGATTGTTAAGAACGGATCGAATGAAAAAAGTGTGGAACGGAGCTTTAAGATGTGAGTGAGAGAAAATGGAAAGAAAGGGAAAAGAGAATGACAGGCAGAATGACAGAGAAAAAGGAAGATGGCGAAAACGGTTAAGGCGTAAAAAAGGTGTTAGATATATTTTTTATTATAATAACAGAAGATTTTGGAACAGTGGAAGTTTTATTTTATGCGCTGCGATCCCTATTCTACATATATATTGTGAAATATAAAAAGGTGGTAGGACCTCTTGTGAGTCCGCACGGGTAGGTACCACGTCCCTGCCTATTTCTGTCGTAAAGCAGTAATGCGTTTCGGTTTGAATGGCGGGGCAGCCGTTGTAACTATACTGAGACCTTAGAACTGATATCTCAAGGTGGGTGGCGGCATTTACGGTGTAAATGTCTGTGCACTCCAGTAACCGCTAAACACCAGGTGAGCTTTGAGCTCGTCCAACCATCTAAGCAATAAAATAAAAGCAACTAACTTACATGATACAGGTTGTCATCACTCATAACACTGCTATCACCAAAATCATCAGAATCCGATATATTGCTGGCGTCACTAATAAAACCTTTGTGATCTGTGTACGTGTTGCTTAATAGTGGATTCTTCTTGATCATGCCATCATCTTGTCTCATTGCATTCGGCAAAGACTGCATACGTTCGTTATTAATTCTAATTATATCTCGTTCCGTGATAGGAAGGACGTCTTTCTTATTTGATCCTTGCCGCCTTTTGTCTTCGCTAGAGGTTTTTCTGCGTTTACGAATATGTAAGAAAAGGAGTACCGAGGCAATATATATGAGGCCGAGCAATAAGGAGCTTATTCCGATAGCAACATATTCGGAGATGGAAAGTCCTGATGTGGTCGCGGCGTCCGATACATGGGCGTTTGGCGCAAACTGAACCTCTGATACGTCTAGAAATGAATAATACATCATTTTATTATTCTATGACGAATTATTCAATACATTATTAATGTCTAGGTTTCGTTTATAAACTAATTGATAAAGTTGATGTTTGAGATTGATCATATCGAGAGGTGAAAGGTTATTTTGTTTAAGCGACATTTCTGCAACTTTACAAGAGAGCCATTTATAATTTTAAATTTTAAAATTTTGGAATAAGTTTCATAAAAAAAAAAAACTTATTCAGCTATTTCAATGCAGTAAAGTTAATTGAAGTTCAATTAAAAACATCGAACTGTTGATGCTAATACCAAATAAAACGCATCTTTAATTACAAATACCTATCTATTTCTGCCGTGAAGCAGTAATGCGTTTCGGTTTGACGGGTGGGGCAGCCGTTGTAACTATACTGAGACCTTAGAACTTATATCTCAAGGTGGGTGGCGCAATTACGTTGTAGATGTCTATGGGCTCCAGTAACCACTTAACACCAAGTAAGCTGTGAGCTCGTCCACACATCTATGCAATAAAAATAAAAAAAAGGTAAATGTCGCTTAAACCAAATAGCCTTTCAATCCTCGAATATGAAAAAATAAGTTTTTAGTCGTTTCTACTAGGGGAGATATTTATAGACGTACTTATATAGGCTTTCGGGGGTGTTCCTTGTACTCGGAACGCGACGCATGGCGTGAATACTCCGCGGAGGTCTAATGGTGAATTAGGCGTGGCGGCCACGTCCCGACAAAGCAGACGCACCAGCATAACACGTCCTGTCATACGTGCACGAACATCATTCTCACCGTTCCACTAAAGTAGCAAATGAATAAATAAAAAAAAACAATTAGAGCATTTATTGATAGCATCACAAGAACCAAATAGGTATGAATGTGAGGGAGTCCATATAGAGTCCCTTCTTTATTTCGCCGTAAAGTCGTGTTTTATGTAATTAACACCTCAGTTGAAACAATAGAAATGTTATTGTTGTAGCGACATAAACAATTCTAAGTTATTATTTATTATATTAGCTATTAAACATTATAAATTATTTTTACGTTTTAAATTTTTGGCGGTAAAAAGTTCCCGTGTCACAGACTATATTCTCCTCTCGTCCGTTCCGGCTTATGCATCATAAAAAGGTGCGTTCTTAAACGCCACAAATGTAACAAAAAAATGAGGCTAACAACATTCCGTCTGTGTTTAAAGTCAGAGAAATATTAACATTAATATAGCACATATAGGTATATAAAAACACTTTTAAGGCTTAGGTTTTTAAGGTGTTCTTTTCATTTTATTATTTCGAATGTTTCAAATTATTTACAGTTTATCGTGCTCACGGGTGATTCAGGTATTATTCGTCGATATTTAGTTGTCTTTTTAATTTATTGATGCACAAAACAAATTACAATCATTACAGTACAAATTAGCTAAATCGTACAAATAGTAGGTACCTAAATTTAATCTGGATTGCAATCTAAATGGTATATGCACTCAGTAAACCTGTAATAATGTACATAGCTTTGTCTATTGAAAACAATACTGCAAAAAGAAATAAAAAATTACGAATAAAAATAAAAAAAACGAATTCCATGAACAAAAAAACGGTATCCATATACGTAGGCAACAATACAACGATTTGTGAAGACCGAAGAAAAATACAATATTATAGTAGTATTATATTATAGTAGTCGTAGCCTTAAGGATGTGACGCCCAAGGGTATGCTTCGTATTAAGCGAAGCAACCACTCTGATATTCAAATCCTGCATGCAGTTTTCGATTTTTTGGTGTAATGTTTTTTTCAATACGATTCTCGTTTAAATTCGCTTAGAGCTTTTCCTTAGGAATTTATATTATATGTGTTCGTTACAAGTAGAAAAGTACATCCTTTATTACAATACTAATCTTGATTTATTTGAAAATAGTTTTTATAAATATTGTAAATTAGTTAAAAATATTCTCAAATAATTAATATTGTCCAGTTAATGATACATTAGATTTAATTTAATTAGATAGTAACTTAATATGTGTGTGAGTGTGCGTGCGGTTGTGTGTGTGAGCGTATGTGTGTATGTATATACATGTATATATACACAAGGTATTTAGGCATCTGTTCAGTTGTTATAATTTTTCTGTATTGCACCTGTTTTGAATTGCAATCCAGATTGTTATATTAAATATTTAAACTTATAATTTCTATGGTTGTAATTTGTTTTGTGCATCAATAAAGGACAAAAAAAATACTCATTAAAAGATTGTTGATTGTCTTGAAATTTTAAGTTCCTACATAAGTTTTAAGTCTCACCTGAAGGAAAGTTCGGCCTTCGTCTCGAAATAAGTTGAAAGGTACATCCGCGTCTAGCGTGTTTCGTATGTCAACGAAGCCTTTGCGTGTAAGAAACTGAGCTCCTGATACAGCGCATATAGGAGTTTTGACGTCTGAAATAAAATCATTTTGGGTTTTAGATCTTAAAATTTTAGAACGTCTCTATTAGTTTGATATACTCGTATATGATTATATGGAACGGAATCTTTCAACGTCGTTCGAGATGTTCTGATTAACTTGAAAACATGCAAACGCATCAAGGGCCGATAACAAAAAAATAATTATATAACTTGGATCTAATATCCTGAATAGTACTAACAGGGAACTTTACTGGTGGTAGGACCTTTTGTGAGTCCGCGCGGGTAGGTACCACCACCCTGCCTATTTCTGCCGTGAAGCAGTAATGCGTTTCGGTTTGAAGGGCGGGGCAGTCGCTGTAACTATACTTGATACCTTAGAACTTATATCTCAAGGTGGGTGGGCGTTTACGGCGTAGATGTCTATGGGCTCCAGTAACCACTTAGCACCAGGTTGGCTGTGAGCTCGTCCACCCATCTAAGTAATAAAAAAAAGGGAGAAAAAATATATTTTTCAGGCGGCTCAGGTGTCAATTTGTTTTTCTGACAGGTAAAACTAGAATGTATCTAAAGAGCATTAGAGTTCTATATTGCAAATTATCCGATGCGATTGAAACAGAATTAAGCAGTTCCACTAGAAAACTAAGGTAATTAAGGCTAAATTCGTAAAAGGTAAGAATGGTTCCTCCAGTAAAACTTCTTAGAATATTTTAAAAAGAGTTGATGTCGGCACTGGCTCCTTAAAAATCGGCTTTAACGAAACACACATGCGATTCCTATATGAATATATAATATAATATGATATGATAATATGAATAGGTTCCTATTCAACCATGAGCGACGTTGAAGACATGCCTTATGCAATTTACAAATGACTTTTAGAAACCAATCTCAAAACTGACCTCCGACAAAGCCGCTGCGTGCTACCCCTGCCGCGTTATAATGAAGACGTCAACAGTCACCAGTGACTATTGCCGACAGTAACCACTCAAGACAAGGTTGGCTTTCATCGCATCTTTTATTGGTACCCATACACACAGCTCACTGAGTTTATCGCCGGATCTTCTCAGTGGGTCGCAGTTCCTATGCGGTGGTAGATACTGCAAAGCACTGCTCTTGCTAAGGATAGTGTTAGCAAATTCTCTCAGGTTGAACCCGTGAGCTCACCTGCCCGTCCGGCCACCAGCGAATAGGTAAGGAAAAAATCAATCGCAATCGAATTCTGAATATGCTGCACATTAAATTATGATTTATTGTTGAAATACTCACTTTGAAAAGTAATTTCTCTTGAAGGATGAATGATTTGACCTTTCAGAGGTAGATAAACGAATGGTATCCGTTGATTGCTTAGGCCAGTCCCGAATGTTGCCAGTGCGCATTCTGCAAATAATAATACACTGCCAATTTAACGTTGATAAATATCCGAAAACGTTCCTTATTTGTACGTACAAAATGTATAATGTACGACGTATATATTTCACTGGTAATAAATGCTCTTGCATAACATTAAATATAATTTTGTGCGACAATTAACCGGTAGTATTGTGTTTATTCGGTGGTGTTCCGAAATCGGAAAAGGCCTATGCGACTCAGATTTGCCAGATCCATTTGATCTTTCAATGCATGGTTGAACCAATATAAAATGCATATAATTTTGAATACGGTATATCCAAAGCATGCTGATATTTTTTTATGAAGGAAGGATTACTGTTGGCCCGGAGGCCTTTCCAGTTTCACCAAGACAGGTGGATAACATGGGCTCAGCCTGGGAGGTGGGGTTTGCTCACAGCAGCCCGAGCTCCTCCGAAGTAAATCTAACAGCTCAAGGGCTGCTTCAAGAATGTATCTACTACAGGATCAGAATCGTGACCCGCTGAGAAAATCCGGCGAGAAACTCAGCGGGCTGACATATGGATTAGGTTGCACGTCGGATTGTTTGCTGAGTTCGACAAGTACGATTACCAAGGTCCCTAAGCGTGCTCCTACTGCTAGAGCTGCTGGCGTCTAAATACACTGTTAATGGATCGGAAGGATCATTAAGGATATGTCTAGGGCATCGACGGTGATTGGCTCCTGCGTGAGCCGTAGTCGAGGAAGCATGCTGATACAACGCGAAGTGCACAATAATTTATTTTAAACTATTATACTTTTTAATTCTTATCTATAAATTATGAACAGTCTTGTTTTTCTTCACCGTATCCCACCAGGTGGGGTCGGCACAGCTAATTTCCATTTTCTTCCATCAGCCGTCAGCTCAACACTCACTCCTCTCTCTCTCTCGTATCGTCATTCACATACTCCATCCATGTCTTCTTCGGCCGATTTCTTCCTCCTCTACCTTGCATTACCATTTCCATTATATCTCCCAGTCACATGCATAATGCGTGCCACATGCATGAACAGTCCGTTTACATTATTTACAAAACAAAATATAGGACTGCAGATGTCAAATATTAATGAAACAATAAAAATACAGAAAAAATTGTTGATAAAATCACTGATTCACGTGTTGAAGTTTTTAGTGGACATCTCGTTTATTCATTTCATACTTCGTGAATCCATTGCGTTATTAAGAACGAACTGGACAAATAGCACGTATTAACATCAAAAGTTTAATAACAACGATGTAAGTTACGAGCCTCGGTATTTTAAATCGATAAATAACCGAATTAGCGAAAATGCGTGAGATTAAGTTCACAAAATTTACATATTGTAATATACTTTATGTGATTTAAGTTCCCTTGTAAGCTATAAGTATTAACTTGTTGTGTTAAGTTGGGATAAAAAATAACATGGTCTGTGCTGATTTTAAAAATGGCGATAGTATGCGTTAAGGTCATTGAAAAATGGATCTCTGATTGCGCAGCACCAGGTGGTAATTGATAGTCCCTAGTAGAACACTTAGGGACATAAGGTTGAAGTACAATGACCTTTCAAATTGGAATTGATGAAGTTCGCCGATAATAGGCCGAACCTATTCTCACAGGATTAGATTATTGCAATAAATTTCAATTTTCATGTATTTCATTTAAAAATTTAAGCTTAGGATAATACGATAATCTTCTTCTTTTTCTCCACCTTATCCCACTAGGTGGGGTCGGCACAGCTAATTTTTCTCTTCCATTCTCTTCTATCAGCCGTCATATCAACACTCACTCCTCTCTCTCTCATATCGTCATTCACACTCCATCCATGTCTTCTTCGGTCGACCTCTTCCCCCTCTACCTTGCACTACCATTTCCATACATCTCCTAGTCACATGCATCTTCTCTCTACGCATCACATGTCCATACCACGCTAACCGTCCGCTCCTTAATTTGTTGCTTACCGGGGCCACTTTCACACTTCCTCTGATATACTCATTATACTCAGGATAATACGATAATATTATTATATATTTTTTTTCCATACCTAATGTCTGGTAGCCTATGGGGCTATTCCAACTACTCACGCATCAGTAGGTAAACGTACGGAGTTAGCCTGAGAGAATTGATATCAGTGGCCTTAGCAAAAGCAGTGCTTCGCTGACTCTACCACTGAATTTGAATCGCGTGTATATTAAGGGATAGCGCAGCAAATTTTATCGACACATTGCTTTTAGATTGTATTTGTGTCAAAGCTGGCTTATAAGTTCCAAGATTTAATCCTGTTTAGAAGCATCACTTAGCTATCTACGCTTAGGATTCTATTCAGTGCGTTCTATTCTATCATAAGTAGCTTACACGGTAATGTAGATTCTTTGTAAAACTAAATACACTTATTAAGCACGTAGGTATTCTCAGACTAAATACTTAGTGAAATTGCGTTATTTTAATAGAAGATATCTTAAGCCTGTCGCGGAGTAACGAAGTTAAAATGATTATTATTTGCGCGTTTGATTTCAATGATGTTGTTAAGAGAATTCCTTAAAGACTCCATGGCTTTCATTTACTGAAGGGTTTATAAGTATGGACGACGCACAATTGTGGACTGTAAGCTGGTCTGCCTTTTTTTATTACCCTTGTAGGCAACGAGCATACGGTCCACCTGATAGTGAGTGGTTACCATCGCCCGTGGACTACAGCAATGCCAGGGGCAGAGCCAAGCCGCTGCCTACTGCTTAATACTCTAGATAGAAATTGTTTTTGTTACCTGGTAGATCATCGACGCATAGCTCTCTGTCTTCCCTGAACAAGGGAGCTCGCTGCGGACAAACGCAGGCGCATCCTATGCCATCTTCAGCGCCTTGACCAGCCCCGTGCTCTGCGCATAGCGCAGCCCCACATTCTTCTCCTAAAAAATCACAAGAAAAAGAAGAAAAAAAATAAGAAAAATTTTTTTTTTATTAGAACCTCTATGCTTAAGTTAACAATATTTTAAAATTCATGTTCTTTTAAGTGTAAGGGATTAGTACTTTTTTTTTGTTAGCCGTAAATAGGTTATAACATCCACATCACGAGCTCTTCGAAGCTAAGCGACTAGGAAACACTGTCGTCAATTCTACTGTCAAACACAAAACCATCGGTCAAAACCTCAAGTCCATTGGACCAATGCCATTTAAAAATCCAAACATTATACCTATTAAAATTGGGGTGAGAAATAATAATGTTAATTTTAAATGCCCAGCGAAGCGGGCGAGTACGGCTAGTCGTATTATATAATCGTGACATACCTATTAAGGTGAAAATATCGCCCGTATCACGCCTGGCGAGGTCCCCGAGTCGGGCGGCCGCCGCCGTGGCCAGCAGTAGCAGCAGCGTGGCCATGCTACCCCACGCCGCCCGCGCGACCACGACCGCCCGCCACCGGCATTGCTCTTATACCTACAAAATACAAGTAAATACAAGTAAACACAAGTAAACGAGATACTGGTGGTAGGACCTCTTGTGAGTCCGCGCGGGTGGGTACCACCGCCCTGCCTATGTCTGCCGTGAAGCAGTAATGCGTTTCCGTTAGACGGCTAGGGCAGTCGTTGTAACTATACTTAAGACCTTAGAACTTATATCTCAAGGCGGGTGGCGCATTTCCGTTGTAGATGTCATATACAATTTCCAAAAATATTCGAAATTGAGTTAATATGCGGACTCATTTGGTATCACCAGTATTTTTCTCATAAATACTGTCAAGAGAGCGTAGTTTTTTTTGTTTTTTTTTTGTTTACCTATATTTTGACTACTTTTAACAAAATTATACATAATTTTATCTTACTTTAAAAGACAGATAATGTAAATGTTAAAAAATAAAAATAAATGTTGCAAAGATGATTAGTATTCATAATATCACATTAAACCTTTAAAACACTCTCCCGTAAAATTTGTAAGTTTTAAGATTATGCAATTTTATTGCGAGAAGACGATATGTCGTCTTGTGAGGAAGAGGTAGATAGAGCTTAGAAGAAATGGATGGATTGCGTGAAAGACGATATGTGTAAGAGGGTAGTGAGCGAAGATGGTATATGATAGAGGAGTATGGAAGGAGAAGACATATTAAGCTGACCCCAGATGACTGGGAGAAGGACAGGAGAATGATGATATGTTGTCTTGGGAATCCGCATTGATAGATACCTCCACCCTAACTATTTCTCCGTGAACCAGTAATGCGTTGAAGTTTGAGTACAACCAGCGTATTTAAGCTTCTATGTCTATAGGACGCGCTGACTATCTAACACCAGATGGGTCATGAATCGTCCACCCATCTAAGCAATAAATAAAAATAAACAAAACTAAACATGTTTGTATCTTTGTATAATTATAAAATGTGTATTATTAAATACGGCTCAAACAGATACATATTCGAGTTTTTAGTTGCCACCGGTTTCACTGTAAAATGTTATTACCTGTAACAAGAATTATAGTTAACTCCGAGAAACATTTTAGATAAGTAGTATTCTTAGGCCGGTAATTTGTGAAGACTAAGCGGCTTGAAGTTGATAATATTTTTCTGTAGTAGGATCTTTGAGTATTCTCGCCTACCCGGATCTTAAATGTTTTTGCTGTAACCTTAAAATACAAATAATGACTTCAATCTTGTTGCAATTAAAATATTTATTTATATATATCCAGTAAATTTTAAGATGGCATTGTTTTAAAATGGATGCTGTTTAACGAAGTCTCGCAATGTTTTAATTTTATGTTTAGAAGACCTTTTTTTCATTTTTCATTCTTAATTTTTTCATAGATATTTCATATCAGAAAATGAACAATTTCAATGATACGTGCAAAAAACGAATTAAACTCCCGGGATGAATTTGCATCCAGCAAACCAAAATCACATTAAACTAGATTTACAAAAGGTTTAGTTCAGATTCGCGAATTTTGCAGCGTATTGAAACATCATACATTTTTTTTTGTAATAATTAATTTGTTTGAAGACGCAAAAATTGAAAACTGGGAACATTAACGTCCAGGCATAGATAATAAAAGACAACAAGACGAATTACCTGTGAAAGTAACCATTGTTCATTGTTACAAAGCTCCCGTGATTTTTTTACATAACCAACCATTTAAATTGTAACTTTAATAACGTAATAACATGTATCATTATCAAATACAATACGGAATGCAAACGTTGAAGCGTAAACAGTCCGGTTTCACCGATCTCATACGAAACAGTTACGGGTTTTCACAAAAAACGAGCGCCCGTGCACGCGCCGATGACGTTTGCTTTTCGTAATTCCGCTGCTCGAGTTTGTTTAATTAACTGTAAGCCGGAATCGCACTTTAAAAAAACAACCAAAAACGGTATTTAAAATATTAACGAGGTGACAAATTTAGATCGAATAATGACTCGAGTAAATTTACACGCGCGCCGCCCGCCCGGGTCGACGCGGCCGTCTCGATGCTGCCTATACACACATAACGGAACATGGCAAAATTGAACAAGTAAGTACTCGCCACTTTTGGGAACGGATTTAGAAATCGTGATATCGATTTCCTGATTCCTTTTTTTATGAATCCCACGTTTTATAGTCGATGAACTTTTTATAGTATTGTTTACAAATTTATCACAATTAATATTATTCTCCTGTAATATTCTCATTAAGAAGAGTAAATGTTAAGTAAATGTTACCTTAGAACACTTTTATTCTTCTTTTTTTCCCTGCCTATGCCGATAGCCTTGAGGGGCTATTTCAGCTTCACTCTAATGTGTAGGTGAACTCACTCACACGACTCAAATTGCGAGTGTTGCTAACACTGGCCCTAGAAAGAGCAGTGCTTCGTAGAATCTACCACCGGATCGGAAAAGCGACCCACTGAGAAGACCATTGAGAAGACCTACAGTCTGATGGACCGATTACATGGTCAGGACGGCATCGCGGACGTGGGGATGAGAATGGAAAATGGGCGATGGAACATTATGGCATAAAAGGAGGATGCCTATGCCCAGCAGTGGGTATCAAAGGACTGAAGGTATATGCAGTTTAGTGCTCGACAAAAAAAAAAATATATAAAATTGTAAATAAATACTAATTAATCTCGTTGCCTACAAAGAACCGTTCATACAAAAAATTACCTTTAGTTCCAAGAACTATGTACATTGAGACTTGTATAGCCACTTGAAATTTCGTTAAGAATCAACAGTTAAATGCGAACACATCTTTGTTCATGCTTTTCTAAAAATCACATTCGAACAAATCCCATATATAAAATAGACTATTGTATTTAAGTTACTGCGTACCTCTAAAGGCGTTTTGGATTAAGAACAAAGACCACACGAGTTTCATTTAAGTTTTACGGCATGTCATTTACAGAGGACTATGGAAGATTCTGTGGAGTATTCGATTTGCGGCCTCAAATGTGCCGTTTGAGGGAGAACGTTTCTCCGGTACGGATGTACAGAGGGACCGCGAGATGTGCCAAGAATTAATAAGTAGAGAACTGTTTCATAGATATATTCGCCGTTGTCTCTTAAGTTGTTTGAAATTGCTTTGTCTAGATTTTAATGTAGATTCATGTGCCGCCTATTGTTTTTAAGTTTAGTTTTCGACAAACGGTTCGAAGGAAAATAAACTGTCAAGAATTGTTTCAGTAATTTATTGACTGATTGACTCGGTGGTGCAGTGGTTCGCACCTGACTGTCGCGCCGAGGGCCCTGTGTTCGATTCCCACATCAGGTAAATATTGTGAGATGATTTTTTTATTGCCTTTGTAGGCATACGGCCCACCTGATGGGAAGTGGTCACCGTCGCTCATGGACGTCAGCAATGCCAGGGGCAGAGCCAAGCCGCTGCCTACCATTACTTGAATAGGTTTACTTACTATTGAATAGGTTTGTTTGCTCTTTATTTGTATATATTTAAAAGTATATGTCAGTCTCTGGTATCCATAAAATAGGGAATCCTAATTTGGGGCCGGATGACATGATTATTTTTCTTACTATATTTAATATATTATTACAAGCGGCCCCCGCCGGCTTCGCTCGGGTCTATAACAAAAATTTCAACGATATTTTACATTGTTTTATTATTTAAAATAAAAAAAAAACACTTATTGCGGCAATAAAATAAATAAATAGTTAGACATATGCTGCCCCGACACTTTTTGTAAATAATAATGTGTTCTACAAAGTCGTAGTACATTATTTTATTCTATGATCAATAGGCACGCGATGTAAAGAATATTTTAGGTAATTTTTTTACACCTTGGGTTATATCATTGGAGTTTTAGTAAGGATCCCTAATTTTTTTCAAAAAAGATTATAGCCTATGTCACTCGGGAATAGTGTAGCTTCGAAACAGTGAAAGAATTTTTCAAATCGGTTCAGTAGTTTTGGAGCCTATTCGATACAAATAAACAAACAAATCTTTCCTCTTAATAATATTAGTGTAGATGTAGAAGTGTAGATAAATGATCATTAAAATATGTACACTGAATTGTGACTGCACTCATTTTAATAGCTAGCCAAAATCCACCTCGATATATCACATCATAAGTATTTCTACTTTTCATGCCACCATTGATTCTATATAATCAGTCAGCATAATTTAAGATGTGTTCCGTAAATTCTTCAGTAATTTCATAACTGAACAGCAACTTAATACTAGTTCAACGGAACATACTTAAATTAACAACAGCCTTTTAGTCTGCCAGCGACATACTAAATGACAGCTAGAACGGGAAGCAATGTCGTTTACTTAACTGGACTCCACCATTTCGGTGCACAGAAGCGCGGATTGGGACCAAGCTAGACTGCTGTCTTAAAAATACAGTTCTAATGTGCGTCCGTGGCTAGTCTCACATCCGTTATTATCAACACTATCTATATATAGATGATGTCCGAGCTTTGCTGTATTTTACGAGCGGTTTTTTTTATTATAAATTGTGTTTTTTTTTTATTGCTTAGATGGGTGGACGAGCTCACAGCCCACCTGGTGTTAAGTGGTTACTGGAGCCCATAGACATCTACAACGTAAATGCGCTACCCACCTTGAGATATAAGTTCTAAGGTCTCAAGTATAGTTACAACGGTTGCCCCGCCCTTCAAACCGAAACGCATTACTGCTTCACGGCAGAAATAGGCAGGGTGGTGGTACCTAACCGCGCGGACTCACAAGAGGTCCTACCAGCAGTAATTACGCAAATTATAATTTTGCGGGTTTGATTTTTATTACACGATGATATATTCCTTCACCGTGGAAGTCAACCGTGAACAATTGTTGAGTATGTATTTCATTAGAAAAATTGGTACCCGCCTGCGGGATTCGAACACCGGTGCATCGCTCAACACGAATGCACCGGACGTCCTATCCTTTAGGCCACGACGACTTCAAAAGACGACGTTTTTTAGAACTTATATTTAAATACGAATTACATTATTGATGAAATGATGAAATATTCTAATTTTCTTTGTAAAACCTTAAACCAAACACTCATTAGCTTCGGGTTGCTTAACAACGCCATCTGCTGAAGTAGCTTTAGTGTTATTGTGTCATTAAAGCAGTTAGTTGCTCTCAATTAAGAAAAATAGTATTATTATTCGCCAATAGATGTCGGGAAGAGTCATAAAGTTGATTGTCGATAAAGTTGATTATTGAAAACACGACTAAAACAACATTTTCTGAAAATAAATCGTAGCTAGGCGATTTTTCGCCCCCGAAATCCCCTGTATACTAAATTTTATGAAGATCGTTGGAGCCGTTTCCTAGATTCAGATTATACTATATACAAAATATACAAGAATTGCTCTTTTAAAGGTATAAGATAAGATAAGATATTCCCGCAATGAACACCGTTGAACAAACAAAACAAAACATTTTGACGAAAAGATAAGATTTATATCGAATCACGTAAAACTGGACAAGTGTTTCAACACTCGTCACTCGAGTTAGTTGATGCACAAGTGCCCTCAAACGAATCTCGGTTGACGTCTTCACAAAAATAAAAAAACGGAGCTCCAACGTACGTTTCCACAAAATTATGAATAGTCTACACTCGTGTAGCAGCGCGTACTGTTTGAAGAACAAGCACCGTATTTGTTTATCAAACATTACAGTTCTGTCTACGAGATATAACGAGGTATCCGCATAATGGAAGCCAAGAGAAATAAAAACAGCTTCAAGTATGGCGCGTGTCTGTTGTGGCCGCTATTCTGGTTTCATTATTTAGTTATTAAACTTAATAATTTAACGGAATAGCGACAAAATGTTAAATAAAAGATCGATAGTCGCTATGAATACATCGAAACAACATGCTTCAATAACAAGTACTAAAGGCGGAAAGGTGTATGGGGAGACCACTTGCTAGTTAAATAAATGTTTACATTACCGAAGAACGAATTGTAGTTTCCATTAGTATGTATAATACATAGGCTTTTACTGTTATAAAAGACAACAAAGTACTTGTAGTACTTCAATAGTCCTTATTATTTTATCTATTTTTATTTATGTTATATATGCTCCCCTCCACGGTGTTTCCTGAGCGCTATGACATGTCCTTCTTCAAACGAGGCTTGTGGAGAGTATTAAGCGGTAGGCAGCGGCTTGGCTCTGCCCCTAGCATTGCTGAAGTCCATGGGCGACGGTAACCACTCACCATCAGGTGGGCCGTATGCTCGTCTGCCTACAAGGGCAATAAATAATAATAATAAATGTTATCTTTGTGGTTAAATTGATAAAATCTTATTCTTCTTGAAAAATATTCCTCTAAATAGAACAGAATTATTTTACCATTAAGAAAATGATTTAGATCAAAATTTTAAGGAATTATATACTCTATAACACCGTCTCTCTGTTGAATGATTAATAATATCATACTTAAATTTGATTTATCTATCTAATTCAACAGCTTAATTAAGTTCCACTGATTCGTAATCAAGTACCTATTAAGAGCAGTAACTATAATAGCACCTAATAAATCTTAATTTATCTCACATGAAAACTGCAATAGCTCTTACTACAGATAATAAATGAATCAACCGTACCAACCAAAACAATCAACAGTACTGATAACAGTTAATAACACCACCACTAGAACTCTGGTAGTCGAAATTCGACTATAATTAATTGAAATTATAAGTTTGTACACTATCATGATTCTATTGTCAAAGACTATTAAACTTCTATAATCACAGATTTCGCCACGACTACACTTTAGACAAATAATAATAAAGACAAACAATATTATTCTATTCTCAATTTGACCATAAACTATAAGCAATGACAAAAGTTTGAGAATAAACAAATAAGATGCACGCGTGTGTGTGTCAATCAATAGTGTCAAATACATGGTAGTGTGTGTAATGTTTTTTTAATTGGTTTAATGTATTTTTTAAGCATAATTAAAAAAAATATTATCATTCTGCTAAATCCTATATTCTCTATAAGTGTGGGAAATTTCATAATCCTCCGTCCGCGCAATTTTCGTAAAAAGGGGTACAAAGTTTTTGCTTCACGTCTTAAGATATCAAAGATACGACATATCTAGAAAATTAAAAATAAATAATACAATATCTAATGTTTAAATAAAATTTCACAGCAAATAAAAATAAGTACGCACAAACAGAGCAGCAAGCAACCAACAAGCTTATAATTTACAATCACTTAACATAGTTCGCGTAACAACAGTACCTACCTCTTTTTATTTAAGAACAAGCAAATCATGAAGCTACAGACAGATTATCTCAACAGCAGGGCTACCGGCGAGGTTTCTGAATTCTATATCTGCGCAACAAAACTTTTCTTTTACAGCTATGTAGATTGTATTTCGCGTCTAACATTTTAATTTTTATGAACAAATGTTCCAAAGACAATTTTTCGTGGTCATTCATTTCCAGAAACCTGATATAATAAGAGGTTTATAATACGATATTTCTTTTAACATACACATATAAACAATAGAAACTAATCTCGTTTCAATTAATTTAAAATTTATACAACAACACAGTACATTATGAGACGACTTCAGAAACCGTTAGATTTATTTTTTTTTTCGTGGAGAAATTTGCCGAACTTCATCTTGAGAATTAAAAAATACGAGACATTTGTCTGGATTTATAAATTAAAAAAAACGTAGCTAAATAAATATTTGTGCAGTGGTCTCGCTACTTATAAGGTTGTGCACGATGCGTTTTATGTTGATAAAAGGCGTGGTAGCTAAATGATTAGAATTGATTTTAAACTTGTTTTTATCAACATTGCCATTATCACGAATATTATTGCTTAGTCCATTAAAGGGGATTTTGGATTTACCTAGAAACCTTGCCGGTTACTTTAGCGTCTATACATAATCATGAATTGTACAGCTTCCATGTGTGTTCGAAACTTCAATTGCGAAGATTCAAGCAGGAATAGCTATGGTCAATCTTACGAACAACAAATAATCTATTCAGAAGCTAAGACATTAAACGATAACAAAGAAAAAATAAACAAACATTTCTTCAAAAAACCACTAGTCAGATCTTGATTAAAAATTTAAATGGGACCACATAAAAAGCATCAGCAGTCAAATAAAAATATTTATCAATTTTGGGTCATCTAGACCACTGAGGCAACACATAATAAACTAAGGCAACACATATTTTATAATAAAAATACAGTTGAATCGAGAACCTCCTTTTTTTAATGGTATGAAAATAAGGATAGGTTTGTCAAAAAACACTTTAAAAACTGCCAAAGTGAGCTGCTACTTAACGCGAAACATAATAATACATTTTGACACTAATTTGAAATAGAATTTAAGGGATATGTTAAGGTTGTGGATTTTATTAATTGCATCCTATAAATAAAGGTAAAAGTCTTAAAACAATATTTATGTAGATGACAGCCCTTGTGGTTTTACAGGTGACGAAGTAATGATGTTGTGATTAACGTGACTTCGACTTCTCATTATGGATCTCTACAGTGTTCCAGGTCAAGAGGTCTGGCTAGATGCGATAATGATGTTACAGATTGCATTATCATTTCGTGATTAGGTGCTTCAGACGGTATTTTACGTGTTCTCATTTTAAATTTATAATGTTTCTATAGTTCAATGTGAACGAAATATATATTCAGTATCACAAACTTTCCCATTATTTTTATTATTGTTTTATTGATCAAATATATTAAACGTATTGAATTTTTTCTTCTACGAATATTGTTCTTAAATATAATTTTTTTTTATAATATCTGTATCAAAATGCAAACGTTTATGGATATTTATTTCACGAAGTACCTGAATGTATGTAATTACGATTTTTACATTTTTAACAATAATTGTGACCATAAAATCCCTTCGTTTTCAATTGGATAATAGGTAATATCGTAAATGATATTAAAATAATAAAACGAGTAAAAATTTAAAATTTAATCGAAAGTGTTTCATAATCGAAATATTCTGAACGGAATGTCTGATGCTTAAAAATACATTTAATGTTTCTCAAAGCTTACAAATGTAATATTACAAATTTTACTTCTGTTTAAAGCCTGCATTTGGTCGTATAATTATGATTCTAGAATAATTAAATTAAAATTACAACATAATTACGTAATTATAAATTTATTTTAAGAATCTGTTTACAAAAATAGCAATTGAATAAGAAGGAGACTCGTTTGATTGTTGAAAGAAAAACCTACAACCGTATATATGTCTATGTTTATTTTGTTATTCAATTAATTTTATTAGTGATGCAGGTGTAGTGAGTACCAACCTATGTATTCAACAACATGCGTCTTATTTCTGTTAGCTTACATTCACATTCGAAGATTAAATCCGTGGGGTCGTTGCGTCAGGGAAGCCCCTCTGCCCGGGCTTGTAGCTCCCTGCCTATCAAGGCAGGGGGGATGAGCTGCGGGTTGATGAGTGGCGGTCTTGAGTTCGTGATGGGTTGGACTGTCTCTTCTTTCTTCTCTTCTCTCTTAATCCTTCATCCCTTCTTCTTTCTTCGCTTTTTCGGGGCAGCCACATCTCTCCTCTTTTTTTATATTTTCTTTTTTTATTATTTTTTGTTCGAAGTTACGGCAGCTGTTGGTCTAATGAAAGATCATTCAATCCTCAGTTCCTCGCCAAGCCCTCGGCTTCTCTTTGAGGAACTTTGAATGGCTTAGAATTGGAATTACTTATCTGGCCCGAAGTTAAATAGTTTAGGATCAATATATCTTTATGAAAACGTGTAATGAGCACATACTATATACTAGCTGATTAATACATTTATGACTTGATATATACTATATGTTACTAAACAATGTCACGACTGACTTCTATCAATTATCGATTCACCTTAGATTTTATTTTGATATAAAATCCTACAAGCAATTTCTTGGCATCTCCGCTCTTCTCTTTGCCTTTTTATGAAATAAACAAAAATTACTTTTGATAGTATAAGATTTGTTTTTAAATACAAGTCAGGGGCCCGCCAATAAATGTCTGAATCATCCATGTGGCCTGACAGTCATAGAAGTTTTCGAATTTTAGCTTTGAACTCATGACTTAAAGTTTGTTGTCTCGTTTGTATGTATAAGGCCTTTAATCTATGGAAGAGCGTAACGTTATCATTAGGTGCGGAGTTCTCGGCTACTTTTTGTATTGAGCAATAAAAAATGCGACATGATTGCAATATTATTTTCATTGTGTAGTCCCGGTAGCATTTGCAGAATCATCTGAATCGACTAAAGTATGTATTTTTTATTCTTTCTACAAAACCATATATGTACACAACTGTAAAAATTTTGCATTCAAATACTGTCTGAAGTACCGTCCACAGACGCAATTACGATCAATCAAAAACGGACATCTAATTAAAGATGCTTAGCTGGCACACGTCCGAGTTAATTAATTTCATTAATTGATTCTTTAAAAAAGTAGTTACGTATTAAATGATTAATTACTGTTTTAAAAAAGGCATTCACCCTATTTTCGTGCAGTACATTTTTAAATTATTATTTTTATTGTTTAGATGGGTGTACGAGATCACAGGCCACCTGATGTTAAGTAATTACTGGAGCACATAGACATTTACAACGTAAATGCCGCCACCCACCTTGAGATATGAGTCTAAGGTCTCAGTGTAGTTACAAAGGCTGCCCCACACTTCAAACCGAAACGCATTACTGCTCACGGCAGAAATAGGCGGAGTGGTGGTACCTACCCGTGCGGACTTACAAAAGGTCCTTCCACCAGTAAACTAGTACATACCTTAAGGTTCAATGATATACTAAATGTGATATACAAAAAGTACTGCCAGGTTTGTATGTGCTGCTCCTTAGTATATAATAGGCATAATATTGTATAGTATTATTATAGTATAGTCTAGTCTAGTCACTTTATAGACAGGATCTACAGCGACAACCATAAAAGAGGCACATTGAGGAGAGATGGAGTCAAGTAACATATCTACCATTAATTTTCGTGAGTATATATTGAGACATATTCAATGAACCGTGCGTCCCATGCCTCCGTTTATGATGCTAATAAGATTCCTGATATTATATGTAGATAGGACAGATAGATTGCTGATAATAATTCTGAGCACGGAAGTTTCTTTCCACAAATTACCACTAGATTTGTATTTTATACGACAGCAGACGCGGCCGGTATGGTAAGGACGTATATCCAACGTTGACTGTCTATTCACAGATGGTAAAGTTTGTATAATTGAAGAAAACCGACAATATCCATAGTTAAGTGTAATATTAGTGTTTAATTTTGTCTTGAATGTCGAATAAAATGCAATATGAAATTTCACTGAAACATGGAATATTTCAAATTGAAAAATCAAATTGATTTCAGAAAATGCAACACCGTGTGAACCTACAATGATTTTATTTAGAACTAGCGACCCGCCCTCGCTTCGCTTCGGTAACATTAAATTTTATTATTGATTATTGTTATACCGCGGGTGACGCCGCGGGGTGAAGCTAGTTTAAAAAAAAGTTACTCCTTATATCATCAGCTACCTATCAGTGAAAGTCTCGTCAAAATCGGTCCAGCCGTTCCAGAGATTAGCCGGAAAAAACAGACAGACAGACAAAAATTGTATAAAATGCTATTTTGATGTATGTACTGTATATATATTCATATGCATGTAGTAAAAAGCGGTTATTTCAATATTACAAACAGACACTCCAATTTTATTTATATGTATAGATGTCAATGCATCTCGCTGTAGTATCGATGTGTACAGAGTGTTTAATTTTGAAACCTAACATTTAAAGCAATAATGGAAATACATTTTTAACCAAAACATAAGATCCGATTTTGTTTTCGTGTTGCAGTTTTTTTGTGCAATATTCAATAGACAGATGAAAAATTTGCGACGCAATTCTTGTGATTTGGATATTAAAATTATTACAACATTAAAAAAAAACCGTCATTTGTAATACTGTCACTGCTACATGCTCTTTAAGATCCGACAATTTGCACTCTACTCATAATGGGTGTATATATAATAATCCAATAATCACCATACAACAGTTATTAGAGTTTTTATCTAATTTAAAACACGCTGTATACCTACTATTAATTAGATGTACAGTCAATGGGGCTGTCTCCGCAATTCCCTTGGTTATTATATCTGTCAAAGAACAATTTTACCGTGTGAACGTTGTTTCTATCGGGACGTATGACGTCAGGCCAATTGTCGATATGAGAATGAAAACGTTAGGTGTTGATCACACGTGTGATATTACGGATACATGTTAAAATGGAATTGTCTCGCTAAATTTTCACGTGATGTGAAAAATTGCCGAACATGCTCTTACTAACTATCATTTTATAATGTATTGTAGATTAATACAAATAATTTGGCAAAAAAGGGGACAAACTTAAATAAAACAGATATTTATCGAGAACTTCGTGAGTAGTTTTATAGCATGCCTTAAAAATTGACAGAATAAATCAGGCGCATTAAGTACTACACATTTTAATATCGTCTACTAAAAATAGAAACATGTTTGTTTTTGGTCGTAAAACATAGATTAGACGCGGAATTGCTTAGTCGGATTCCGCATTATGGTCTCATAAATCTCGTTTTGACACAACTGTATGCTGCTTTACATGTTATTTTTTAATTAAATTAATACTTTCTTTTAATGTTAGAGATATTCTGGTAAGAAAATATTAAAGGAGCAGTTTTTTTCTCCATTTTTTTTGTCGGCAAGTTGAATGTCCGAATCATGATATTTCGATAAGACGTGAGAAGACTTGAACATTTAAATCATCTTTAGTAATTACAGCTCACTTACCATTCGCGTGAAGTAATGGTATCCTTCTCCGACCAACTCATAATTTAATGTGCTTTGGGAGCAAAGAGAAGATCTTCCACCGAACCAGTAATTGCTCGGTAGACTTACGGTCTGAATGTTACTGACCGGAACTTGAAAATGAAACTTGACTATGAAAAATTATCTTGAAACTGGTAGTAGGACGTCTTGTGAGTCCGCGCGGGTAGGTACCACCACCCTGCCTATTTCTGCCGTGAAGCAGTAATGCGTTTCGGTTTGAGGGGTGGGGCAGCCGTTGTAACTGTAATTGAGACCTTAGAACTTATATCTCAAGGTGAGTGGCGCATTTACGTCGTAGATGTCTATGGGCTCCAGTAAGGTGAGAGCTGAGCTTTGAGGTGGGCTGTGAGCTCGTCCACCCATCTAAGCAATAAAAAAATTGTCGTTGACGAGATTCAGGAATCTGCTAAATATATTTTATTGCATGATAGCAACTGCCACAGTACTTGTGAGGCTGTCAATCAAACGGTATAACTTATTGAGGCGTCTTGTGAAATGAATAGCACACATCGGCCTCAAGCAAGAATTTTCTCCTATGTTATGTATTTCAGAAAGATATGGACTTGGGCAAGTACATACAGCCCCTAAATATCAAAGACATGATGAACAGCTACGCTATATATAGGTACCTATCAATCAGGATTTTGCATTACTAGACTAATGAGTTGCGGACAGAAGATGATTTCAATAATAAAGTTATACCTGCATCGTGTTTTGAAAACCTACTGATATGTACCCAGCCTTATTTTATTGGGATTGTGCAGTACGTTCCCATGCGATTTCGCATTCACACGTGACTTCACTAGTGTCGCGTCATCTTGTTAACAGTTGTTGTGTTCACTCCGATAGATGGAAATTGACAAGTCGTTTGTATTTAAGACATTTTTTTTCTAATTCGACCTATCATTGGTGTCATTTATAATCTCAAGCAGCTTATAAAATTTAGTTTTATTTTTGTTGCATTTATGACGATTCGCTTATTTCGATTTACAGTTATATTGAGACTTTTGCCTGATCTCTCAAAAATAAATGGGCTCATTCGTAAGTCCTACTGTAAAAAAAACAAATTTACACATAAGTAAGCGCAAAATGTTTGAAGGATCAGTATTATATACCTAGGAATTACGTATATATTTATACATTTTTTTTGTTGCTATTCAAAGTAGCCAGCGTGTCTCATGGCCATTGGCAATGCCAGGGGCATCAACAAATCAGTGCCTATCTATATATTAATACGTGAAGCAAAAACTTTGTATCCCTTTTTACGAAAATTGCGCGGACGGAGGAGTATGAAATTTTCCACACTTATAGAGAATATAGAGAAGAAGTGCACAACGTAATATTTTTTTTAAATAATGCATAAAAGATACATTAAATCAATAAAGAAAACATTACACACACTACATACCATGTATTTGACGCACACACGCAAGCATACTATTTATTGTCAAACTTTTGTTCTTGATGTCTGTTGTCAAATTGAGAATAGATTAAATATTGTTTGTCTTTGTTAATATTTTTTATAGTGCAGTCTTGGCGAAATTTGTGATTATAGAAGTATAAAATACAATCATAATAGTGTACAAACTTACAATTCCAATTAATTATGTCGAATTTCGACTACCGCGGGACCTCTAGTTACTATAGATATTTTAATAATACAGGTTAATTAACTACTCACTATAATATAATCGAACATAATATTGTAAATCTATAGATTCTCGCTTCTAAGCCGTATCAAAAAGTTTTTGTTTAAAAAAAAAGAAAGAAATCTAGTTTTTACCGTTTTCGAATTTTTTTTATTTTATGTGTCACCAATTCAAAAAACTACGATCTCTAGAAGTATTCGCATCTATTGCGTTTAAATCGAGAATCAAATTATTTCCAATCATCCGGATCTCTATTTAGATAAGTCTAGAACGCAAAAAAAATGTTAAAGAACTCCTGACACTACAGTTATAGCCATCAATCATTAAGGAAATACCTGAACAAAATTTATTTCGACTTAATACCTACTTCGTTTATACGTGAGAATAATTTTCATGGCACACTGTACGTTATAATGGTCTATAAATTGACTGAATGCGGTAAGTGAAAAGTGATTGCGAACATTCCGTTTCCAATGTACGCTATGGATAAAATACAAAGTTGATTACATTTTAAGCGATTAGTTGATATTTATTAAATATATACCAGTACTAGCTGACCCGGCAAACGTTGTGTTGCCTTAAATAAGATTTCTAGGGAAATTCTACTGTAGAAAAAAAAAACCTCATTTAACCACATAATACCTCATTATATAAAAAAAATATATATCCAAAAAATAAAAATAAAAAATAAGTGTTTGGGGTGGACAACCCTTTTCACTTAGGGGTATGAAAAATAGATGTTGTTCGATTATCAACCTTGACCGATATGCACACTAAGATTCACGAAAATCGGTCTAGCCGTTTCGGAGGAGTATGGGAACGAACATTGTGACACGAGAATTTTATATATTAGATTAAACTGTAACAGAAGTTTGTCTGAAAATGGGAACGATACCCCGGATCTCCGGTTCCTACCAGTGGTACCTTGTCTCCTAGTAATAATTTCCTATCTAGCTAACTAATTCCTATTTTTCTAGCTTTATTTTAAGTTATGTTAGTTCGTACCACCTACTATATTTCTACACGACTGGATACCTTAATTTTCGATCTATTTTTGTTGTGCTTTCAAATTTTTTTGATTGGTCAAGCTCACGGTCTACCTCGTGCTAAGTGATCATCGGTGCCCGTAGACATCAACAACATAAAAGCCGCTAACCATCTTGAGACATCTACGTCTCAATTTTCTGTACAACGGCTGCCCCAAGCTTCAAACCGAAACACATTAATGCTTCACAGCAGAAATAGGCAGGGTGGTGGTACCTACCCGGGTGTTACAGTCATTGTAAGCTGTATTAAAATGGCACTTAAATTTATTTAAAGGTGGACAGCACTATCAACGTAAAATCAGGTAGGTCATGAGCAATCGTAGTCATCTTTAAATATAGAACGCTTTACAACTGAAATAGGTGCAACCAAAATGCATATTATTCTGTTTGAACATTTTGGGAGCTGCATTTGACGAACGATAATAATCTCAAAAAGATAAGACACAATGTCCGCTTTGTTTTGCCGATTCTTCTTTGGACTGTGACTTTTTTTTGGGGCTACAATAAAGATAATATGTTTTGATTACAATTAAATTGAAAGAAATTGTTTCCATGTTACGTGAATCCGCGGGACCGTTTTTTTTTTATTGCCCTTGTAGGCAGACGAGCGTACGGCTCACCTGATGGTGAGTGGTTACCGTCGCCCATGGACTTCAGCAATGCCAGGGGCAGAGCCATGCCGCTGCCTACCGTTTAATACTCTCCACAAGCCTCGAAACACCGTGGAGGGGAGCTCATCCCATAGCCGGATGGTACGTGGCAAAAATTGTGTGCGTGTCCTGCTGTGTGACCGTATATGAAATTTATTAATAATAATTTTAGTATTTCCATTAATTTTCCGAACTTCTAATCACTTTCGATATTTAGTTGTCAGCGTTTAATTAACTAACGCGTTAACAATAAAACCGATGATACAATAACACGTCGAAACTTATAAAAAAACGATATTAAGCTGTTATTATCTTCAAGAAATTTTATTTAAAAAAAAAAAAATATCGGTATTATTGAATGTTCGCTACGAACCGTCGCAAGTCAGTCGTCGTAAACCATGTCCACTATTTGTCAAACACGTACACAATGTCCATCGTTAGACTGAAGTTATAACGAGGCTGCCCCGTTGACCCAGGAGATTTACTACGAATTACTACACTTTTCACAGTTACTTTACATCGTCTAAAAATAGAGAAAGAGAAAGAGAGAGAGAGAGA